>NC_141772.1:1537500-6337500 GCF_051362555.1 Lingula anatina | reverse complement strand
TGGCTTCTGATAAAAGTTTATACTCATTCAAATCTCTTACCCGAGGGGTCTAAATCCTCGTGAAGCTGTGTAAAACCATTTCCCGTCTAGTCATTTCTTTAACAAGCATTTCATTATGGTTATCCCAAGTTGTATAAAACACTGCATTTGAATGAGTTAAGGGAAATGTTGATTATTGCATATGAGGTCCATGTTATTTGTGAAATTCAATTTATTTTATTAAACCGCTGACACTCCGTCTTGCATACTTTTATTAAACTGAGGTAAACAATGCCCGTTACCTTTACAAGTCCTATCTTAATCATCCATCTAACTGGAACTTCCTTTACCTCTTAATTAGAGGGTTAAATGGCATTCAATTTGTCTTGCTTGTATCGAACGCACTCTCTATCTAAGCTTTACTCCAGTTATCTCAGGTAAAAATCTACCTGTGCGTTAGTTACAAAGCGCAGCTCCCGTAGACCTGGGGGTACTAGATAAAATCTGAACACCAGGTTTATCGAGGAGCTAGAGAAAGAAAGGAAGAATTTTTCCCGCACAACTTCATAGGAATTTTAACACAGACTTGATCCAGCTTAGACCTCCAAACTAACAGGGTGACATGGGCAATTTTCACAAACAAATCATAAAACTATATTTCAGTTAACCGCCTTTAAAATAAATATACCGTTCTGGGTAAATTAAAATAGTTATTAAATCGCAAGAATATTTTTGACTTAAATGATGATTTTATTATTAATGGAAATTAAGCTACTATATGAGGTACATTTGCTGTGATTACGCTGTCCTTCATGTTTTGCGTAAGTCTACATTTTGCTGTATGTGCTTGTAATCTTTTTAAATATGTGCGTACAATTTTTGCAGGTCTGGTTACCCCCCTGTTATGTGATGAGAGTATTAATTTGGCAATTAGTTCCTTAGCTTATTTGAATAGAATTGCAG
This sequence comes from Lingula anatina, assembly GCF_051362555.1. Taxonomy (NCBI): domain Eukaryota; kingdom Metazoa; phylum Brachiopoda; class Lingulata; order Lingulida; family Lingulidae; genus Lingula; species Lingula anatina. The sequence continues at coordinate 6,336,558 of NC_141772.1, read as the reverse complement.
TGTAAAATTTTCAACAAGATGTTGGCGAAATAGCCCATTACTCTTTGTAGGTATTTCCCCCGTCGAAGTTTGTCTAAAATTATCTTTCAATCTTTACTCTTTCAAAGACAGTATAAAGTTACCTGACATATTTTCGTGTAAACTTAAAATAACCCCATGAAATAAATGAGATATATTGAAAAATATGAAAGCCCACCAAGACGAGTTTCATACCTGTTATTACCTGGCTTGGGAATTGCAGCGGTGCATAATTAACAGGTTTGTTGTAAACGAGCTTTTGGTCAACTACAATGCATTTAAAATGCATCAGCAATCAGTAAGTTTGCCAACTGATGACAGTTAATCTGAAAGACTACCAGCTCTTGATATGATCTAAACCACCTGAGGTGACCATGATCTAGAGCATCGCAACTATTGTCACCAAAGTTAATAAGTAAGTCACAGAAGACCGTCACAGACAAAGAAAGATTGTCAACGAGAGCTGCTATTTTGGTGAATCCCACGGCAACACACCGAGGCATAACGCAAATTCCTCAACTCCAATCAACACAACTTTCCTTAACTTCTCCGTCTGTAAGCACCATGCAGCTCAGTTGGGTCTCATAGACCTTTATCGTGATTGTCGTCACAGTACCACGTGACTCAGATCTGTTGCTTCATTTTTGCATATTGAGGTGAGGTTTACTAAAACGCTTTTTTTTCTACTAATAGATTGTTTTTATAATTTTTAAATGGTGGGGATCGATTAAAACATACCTCTAGTGTATAGATTGAGTGCTGTATCTTCAAAATTCGAGAAATGGATTTTTACATGAACATTGTCCTTTAAGCATTTTCATGAATATTTTTATGCTGTTATTGAAAATAACTTGCAATTACTTTATACTTTAAACAGCACCATGTCAATTTCACAATACATGTAGAACCCCATAGATGCAATATTGCTGTATTATACATATAGTTCACAAGTCCTTGCTCTGTTGAGCAATTTTATTTTGTTTTTCAATTTGCTAATCTGTCTCCTGTTTCTTTACAATATTTCCCAGCAGGCATAGTTGCGTTGGATCAACGTTGAAAACAGAGTGATATGTTGAATTGCCGTTGATCTACCTAAATTCAACGTAAAATCAACGTTGATCCAGCCACGTCGAAACACTGTCATAATGTGACATTGACTCAATGTTGTATTTTGGTCATTGACACAACCTTGCAGACATGGATTATATTTTTAAATATTAATTGTTGAAAATGTGATACTTTGTTTATCAATACTGTAACTAACTTTATCAAAATAATCAAAAAAAGTGTTAAAAGTAAAAGTGACAGTTGTTTTGTGTCTTTAGTGAAGTAGTGAATTTTCTCAACTTGTTATTCAGAAATACATTCCAATAAACTGAATTCTTTGCAAGGTCAGCTAACACTAGGATGAATAAGTTGCTGTAAAGTGTGATGGAGTGAATTAATAAAGTTAACAGTTCTTGGTAACCTGATATACATAGACAGGCTGAGGTGACTGTGACTTTGTTACATATATATATATTTATATATATGAGAAAAGAAATATATATATATATATATATATATATATATATATATATATATATAAATCTAAACCTTGGAAATTTTAACTTAAGGATCATACTTTTATACTCTACCCTCAGGTCATTTCAATGTCTTTTCATGCAAGAATGTTGTCTAACAACTGGGGTTGATACAATGTTGTTATCTGAGGTTGAGTCAACTTTCAAATTCAATGTTTATCCAACGTCTAATCAACGTTATTGTTCAACGTTGGTTCAATGTTAAAACAACATATTTTACCTGCTGGGATTACTTTACAAGATTTTTTTAACTTATTGTTTTAATAGGTGTTGTACAGAACTAATAGTATATTTAGGTTTTTATCATTATAGTAATCTTATTTAACTTTTTAATAACTTAATATCATAAAATGTCAGCTCCCTACTTTTTCCACTATTTAATCTCAAATTAAATGGTACAAACTAGCTGGCCAAGTATGTAATAAATGTGTCTGTGGATCATTCGATACAATGAGCTGCTGAAATGAAACCAGACTGGTGTACCACAGATTTATTTGACTTTTATGGGCCTTTGGTTTCCATGCCATGGTAAGCTATTTACAAAAAAAAAAAAAAAAAATACCTTTTATTAGCTGTGACTCATGATCATGCAGTCTACTTGTGCATAGTTTCTAAAAAATGTTATCTTACATCAGATAGAAAAGGAGGTCTCATTTAATAAGAACTTTGTATTGAGCACCAGGGGGTTGATAAGAAAGCAAATATTGAGTCAAAACTTCCATGCACTCAAGGCCATACCATGTAGTACCATAAAGCAAAATTTTATTTAAACATGTATTGTACTTGTTTTTTTGTTTGTTTGTTTGTTTTTCTTTTTTTAGGATTGAAAGTATGTTAAGTGTATTTTTCTTGTAGACCCAATATATATTAATATAAATTTATATCTTGTATTTTTATTTTCATGCCCCTCTTAAAAGAAGGAGCTATATCGTTTTTAGCACGTCTGTCTGTCCCTTGGCCTGTCAAGACTGTTAACAGTCCTTGTCTGACCAATATAGAATATGATTTGCTTTAGGGTCAGCCTTTTTAGTAGGGAGGATTGTCATTTCACATAGCTATATGTGACCCCTATCAATTTTGAGGTCAGTACTTTAAGACCAAGGCCACAAAAACCTGATCAATAAATAGAGAACAATTTTACCTATGGTCGTAATTATTTAGAAGGGAGTTCCTTACATGTGTAGGTGACCGCTATCAGTTTTGTTTTAATGTCTGGAGGTCAAAGGTCAAGGTCACAGTTGTGTTCAACACAAAAAACTTCACTGGCCAATAGATGGAGAACGATTTGACTTACTTGGGGGCATCTGTGTTTAAGGGCCAGAGCTAGAAAATTAGAAAGACATTGTATTTTTCTCAAACATATTAATGATGGTAAAAAATAAATTGTACAAATCCAAGGGGCAGAGCTAGAAAATAATAAAGACATTGTATTTTTTTCTCAAACACATTAATGATGGTAAAAAATAAATCGTACAAATCTACAATTTTTTTTAAAAAATTTTTATTTTTATTTATTTATTAATTATTATTATTATTTTTTTTTTGCAATTTGATATTACCTAGAATGAGTGACCATAAAATTTCACAATTGTTGCAGCCATATATATTCAACTGTGTTAATGTTTGTGCTTTTTTCACATTTAGTGAAAACTGATAGATCTATTCGGAAATATTTCAGATGGAAGATACCTTTTTTCTCAAACTCTTCCCTGTGTAAATGGTGATAGTGAAAGTAAGCCTAATCACGGCATCTCCAGTTGCAGTGTGGAATACAGTTTTCCCAGACATAGCATACAGCATGAAGACAGGTAATCTTTATTTACTTTGTGGTTATTTACTGATTTTTTGTCATTGGAGAATTTCCTGCCAACCTCTCCCAGCAGGCATAGTTGCATTGGATCAACGTTGAAAACAGGTTGATACATTGAATTGCTGTTGATCTACCTAAATTCAACGTAAAATCAATGTTGATCCAGCCACGTCAAAACACCGTCATAATGTGACATTGACTCAACGTTGTATTTTAGTTACTGACACAACCTTGCAGACATGGATTATATTTTAAAATATTAATTGTTGAAAACGTGATATTTTGTTTATCAATACTGTAACCAACTTTATCAAAATAATCAAAAAAAGTGTTAAAAGTAAAAGTGATAGTATTGTTTTGTGTCTTTAGTGAACTAGTGAATTTTCTTAACTTGTTATTCAGAAATACATTTCAGTAAACTGAATTCCTTGCAAGGTCAGCTAACACTAGGATGAATAAATGGCTGTAAATGTGATGGAGTGAATTAATAAAGTTAACAGTTCTTGGTAACCTGATATACATAGACAGGCTGAGGTGACTGTGACTTTGTTACATATATATATTTATATATATGAGAAAAGAAATATATATATATATATATATATATATATATATATATATATATATATATATATATATATATTAATCTAAACCTTGGAAATTTTAACTTAAAGGCCATACTTTTATACCCTACCCTCAGGTCATTTCAATGTCTTTTCATGCAAGAATGTTGTCTAACAACTGGGGTTGATACAATGTTGTTATCTGACGTTGATACAAGGTTGTTATCTGAGGTTGAGTAAACTTTCAAATCCAATGTTTATCCAACATCTTATCAACATTATGATTCAATGTTGTTTCAATGTTAAAACAACATATTTTGCCCGCTGGGTCTGGTATTTCAAAATGAAAGTTAGTTAAAGCAGTACTAGGGGCCTAATGAAGCACTGAGCAAAGTAAGGCAGAACATTTGATTGAACTCATAACCACAAAAAAAAAATAATAATAATAATAATAATCTTAAAGTTAATGCCATAGAGATACTGAGTTGATAAAATATTAATTCTAGCTGTACACTAGTCTGCTTTATCCATGACTGTATTACTAGCCATAATATATATTGCATCTTGCTCCTGGTCAATATATACATGAGTATAGTTGTGTATCTTTTCCCCTCCCCCTCTCTCTCTCTTTTTCTTTGTGTGTATATCTTAATTCTTTCAATGAATTTCATTCTGAATGATTTTAAGTTTGGCTAAATCCATCTTAGGTTAGAAGTCGGCATATCAAGCAAGAATGGAGGCTACAAGGCTGTGTTCAATACAGATACTAGTTCAGTTACAAACATTGCTATCACAGGACGAGACACAACCAAGAATTTAACATACATCTTTGACTTTGAAGAACCAAAGCATATTTGCCGTGACCTAGGAAAATGTGCTGATAATGACTCTGCCTTAATGATTTATGTGGCAAAAAATGGAACACGGGTAATTTTCATACAATTATCAAGAAGAAATGGAGGCAATTTATTATTTATCATTAATTATTTATTTATATGTAATTGGATAAGAAGATCAATATGATAATTCATGCACACCTTTTCGATGACATTTAAGATGAGTGAAAAATTTTACATATTATTTTTTTGTGCAAATTTTCAATAAGATAATGGTATCCAAGTCCAATTACCTATACAGTCAAAGGGATTACCTGAGTTTTTTGTTTCTCTGTGACAGCCTCAGTTAGAGATCCAGTGGGCTAACTGGGTAGATGTGACATCTGGTATTGAGAAGTACATCTACACCATCATCCGTGGCAGCTTACAAAGTGGTTCACCTGTGTATACAAATAAGGAATGGAGAAGTGGAAGTCCTTGGCCAATATACACTTTGGATACAGGAACTTATACTATTATTCTGAAAGCTGTGGACAGAGCTGGAAATGAGGCAACTGTAATTAAAGGTGAGCATTGTAAATTACAGCATAGGCAAAATATATTGTTCCAAAATAAAGTAAGGTTTGAGATTGAACTTCAGTTTTGGAATAAATTTGCCATTGACGGTTAACAATACCAAAACACATAAAGTGGAAAACTGGTCAACCAAAAAAAAAATAAAATAAACTTTTTTGCATCATTATTTTTGTCTGCAGTATATTTGACAGCATTACTTGCTGCCTTGTTCATCCTGTATTTTATTCACGTTTCAGAGATCAATGTTGATGATCAACTGCAAACTGTCAGTCCAAGTAAGTTGGTCATATCAGCTTTTAACAATTAACTGATGAATAATAACTTTGTATAATTGTTGTTTGTAAAGAAAAATGGAATCAATTTTTTAAAAAAATCACTTTTTTATGATATTTAGATATGTGTCGCAGCCAGAACTGTTACCCTGGATTTTGTGCCCCAGACACTGGGAAATGTGTGTGCACAGCTGGATTCAGTGGAGACAACTGTAATACAAGTAAGATATTTAACAACATTCAATATTTAGTTTCATTTCCTGAAATTTTAGACAGAAAAGTTTGGAGTGCCTATCTCTGTTTCCACTCTTTGACCGCCAAAACTCCGAACTTAGTATTGAATCTTTTAAACCACTTAATTTTTTCATCAATTTGTGTTTTGATATGTTTGAATTTTGTTATGGATAGACACCCCATGTCTGGCCATATACGTTAATATGCCAAACAATTCGACCAAGATTAATTAATTAATTTCATGGAAATGTCACTTTGGTCGAATTGATTAAAATATAGCAATGGAAACCACCATCTGCCTCTGTTTACTCTTCCAGCAGGTCATAAGTAGAAAAGATCAGACAGGTTGATTTATTATTATTATTATTATTATTATTATTATTATTATTAATTCAGTTAGTGGAGCTATTCAAGATCCTACCATCAAGACAATACAGATTATGCTGACTGCAAATGACAGCCTTCCCTTTATGTATGAGAATGCAGCAGAGAAATCAAACCTCATCAATCTGTACACCAATAAGCTTGACTTGGCAGATTTGAAGTTGACATGGGATGCTGCATACAGAATGATAGGGGATTTGCCCTCAAGACCACCATCTGTAGCCGACTTCAAGTTAGGGCTTGTTTCCTGTAAGGCTGAAATAGAAATTGAGTCAGTTGGTAAGATTATTACCTCAAAGCTATATTAATTGAAAAGAAAATTTAAAACAAATATAATTTAAAATAAATAAATAAATAAACACGAGACATGTGTGAACCTCAACTCTGAGTTTCACGGACATACCTACAGGGTATGCTTGACCAACAGAAGGTTTATATATATATATATATATATATATATATATATATATATATATATTCTGGTATTCACTGTTATTTCACATTTGCACTTTGTAATTTTGTGTTCAAAATATATCTGAAAACTAAATATCTAAATTCAACCATGTTAACAGGAGGTGGTGCCAAAAAAGAGGCCACTCTGGACTGTCTTAAAGCTGACACCTCTTTGGAGTCCTTTGTACCCTGCAGCCAAACCCACAGACTGTCTGGTTCTAGAAAAAAACGGGACAAGTAAGAGAGTATATACAGTATTCATTTACATGTAATATATAAATTTGTTTTTGGTACCTCAACAGCACAGTTTATCTTAATTCCCTGTGCTTTTTCACAGTATTATTAGACTTTGGCATAATATGTAATAATTATGCTGACATGAATTTAAATTTTAATAAATATTTGCAGTGGATAGGAAAAAAACCCTTAACTCCAAATTTTGACATTGCCAAAACTGCCCTTTTTATAATATCTTTGTGTAGTGGAATTTTTATATATTGCTTCAAATGACAACTAACAAGATTTTGGACTACATACACAATTATCATACAAAGTACCAAAGTATGACTGACATCCACGGCAAGCTGCTCATCACTCTTTTGACTTCCAAACACAAATATGACAAAAATTTATATTTACCAATTTTTCAGACTAAAAATTGTCCTCAAAGCTAGCAATGGTGGCCACAAAATTGTTTCTGGTCGAAATGTTAAATACCAAGGAAGAACAGTTCAGCGCCAAATCAACATCCACTATGATACTGAAGCTCCGTATTATAACTGTGCTGCTGGCTCTGGAAAATGTGAAGATGAGGAATTGAAAGTAGCAGTTGGACAACAAAAGAGTATAAATGAGGTCAGGTTGACAGTAAATGTGGATTTCCCTGTCCTAAATATGTCTTTTTTTTTTTTTTTTTTTTTTTTTTTTTGCAGTTTTAATTTTGTTATACTATAAGATTATTATTATGTACACACTAAGTTTATGTATGACATTAAGAATGCAGTGTTTCTGTTGTCGGTACAATGAAGCTGGTGATTGATATCGGGGTTAAATTTTCAAATTACATTAAATGCCAGAGAAGATATTAGTGGACACTTTCCAGATAATTTTGATATATCTCTTGGTCTTATGGCAAAGAAGCATGAATATATAAAAGTGAGATCTTGGGGTCTAACTTATCAGAAATGTTTAGTGAATGGAAATTGCTAAGGGGAAAGGACTTCTATAACACTTTGCATGGGCTTAAAATGGAGAGAGGCCTTTCGGTGGATGTCTTTCCTTTCTTTTCAGAAAAAAATACTTTTGACCTTATCATGGGGTGATAACTGGAAGGATGCATTGTCTGGCATTGCCAAGCTTCATTACTTCATATACACCTACCTAAGCACCAAAGAAATAGGATTGGAGGATGCTCCTCTTGCAAATGGCTCTTGGACAGCTGGAGACAGGTTTCCAACATATGATGTGAAAAGTGATAAAGCTGCGTTTACTGTTGTGCTCCTAGTGCTGGATAAGGCTGGGAATAATATCACAGTGAGGCGAGGTAAATAGATCTAACATAGAGATTATATTATTGAAAATAAATAATTTTATGATAATAAAAAAATTGCACAGCAAGGACAGGCAAACTATAGAACAATTGAATACTGTAACAGCAAATAATGATTAACTTATAGTCATTCATTTACTGAATACAGATGGCAAATCTTAATTGCCTGATGTAACTGATGTTTTAATTTAGAACCAACCACCCCCAGGGACACTCCAACCCCCACATGCACAGTAAATCCTAAGTGCTTTTGCATATCCTTGGAATTATTATATCAATACCAAAATTTTAAATCTAAAATCAATCCTTATCTTCTAATTTTCAAATTTTAATTGATAAAATGAATAATAATTATAATATGTCTGATCTTTTAAGATATTGATTTGACCAGTCCAAGAGTGGCAGCTTTGCTTGGAAATGTGCCAAATGATAAAGAAGAGGATAAAAGTGGACTTCTAACATGTATGTCACTTATTTTATACCACCCTACATCCCAATATTTAGGCTTAAAGGGTAAACCTGTCTGTCGTTGTGTCTGTCTGGGGGCCAATATTGTTTTCATAATTAAATTAGTTTTTATTTGTTGGATTTTTTCATTTTCTTGCAATTTTGAATGTCCTTTTTTCCACGCATAAGAATTCAAAATATTCATATAGCATAACTGTTGTACTTTGCATATCAGAAAGTATTTTCAGGTTTTCTTAAATCATTACGATAATTCAAGTACAAATTTGGAGATAAACTGTTCTTACAACTAGGTTTTAATTTTTTTCTAGAGTATGAGTAAATGACAATAACTGTTTATCATTCAATTAATTTATTTCAAATTGTTTATTACTATTATTGTTTATCGTGTAGTGCCAATCTTATTCATAATACTGGTTGTTGCTGTGGTGGTGCTGGGAGTTGTGGCAATAGTTCGTCGGAGGCATGGTCATCCATGGTTATGGAAAGATGAAAACTTGAAGTTCTGGCGACAAAAAAACAGGCGGGAAAATGCAAGTGCAAGTGTAAGTGTGCATTTTTGAATGAAATGCCTTGATACTAGAATCAATTAACTGAACTATAGTTTTGTACCACAAAGAAAAACATTAATTAAAACTGCTATCAAAAATGAATATTGGTCATGTTTCTTAAATAATTTGAATCATTTGTTCAGCATGTTTTTAGAGCAAAAATGTTGGGAATTAGGATATGTAGTACCCTCTACCAGGGCCACAAATTGATTTTTCACTTGATATTCACAGATATGTCTCTGGTAAAATTGACAGTTGTTCTCTGTACTGCTACCGCTATTTGTTTTAAAACGTAGTCACAGTAACAGCCAGTTTTAATCAACAGTTAGATCAAATTAATTTTTGCACTCGGATACTTCAGTGTCCATCAGGTCGGAGGTTGGAGGTTACAATCACCAGCAAGTCACTTTGTTGGCTTAATAGCCTATTACTGGAATGTAAAGTTGAGATTTTTTTGTAAAGTTCCAATAAATACACATCATAAATGTTTAATTTTTCTTGAATTGAAAAATAATAAAATTATTTTATTGCCCTTCAGCCCTTTCGTAATCCCAACTAATTTTTTTTTTTAATTTTAGCTCATTGCTACATGTGGCCAGGTAGCACAAAATCTCTTTTATGATACATAAGCTTACTACAGGTGTTCGCCTACATAATGCATAAACACAAACATATACACAGTCACAGGCCAAGTTCGTTAAAATCAGCAACCAATATGAAAACAGCTGATAAATTTCATTTTTGACTGTATGGATCATGCTCTGCTACGAAAATAGCAACTTTGGCTACAAGCAATTTACTCTGTTGGCATCTGACAAAAAACTTAGTGTGACTGTGGCTATTTTTCTTACAATTTCAGTATGGAATTGTGGGTTATGTGTACAGTGCACAGTTTTAGGGAACTCCTTCAAACCACATGTTTCAGCAGACAGACAAGACAGTTTGTGTAACAATCACATTTGCGTGAAGCCCAGCTCCCACTGAGCTCCTGCTGAGCAGATACAAAGCCAGCTGCATGCCTGCAGATTTAATGGCTTCCATCTGGCCAAAGGTTACAGGATTGCATCAGAGAAAATGTCAACATAATAAAAATTGTGAAGTGAAGTGAAGGCAGCAATTAAATTCTAACTTGCAGTTTTTGTACTTTACAGTATAATAACTATACTTACCATGAAGATGAAGACCAGGGCATTTACTATGAGAGTGAGGCATTCGGCAGAAGTGTGGAGATTTCCAGCAGTCATATTGTTCTGGGAGACATACTCTGCAATGGTCATTTTGCTATAATAAGACATGCTGAGTGGACTCCTGATAGACAGAATTCTATGGCAGTTATTGCAAAAGTGTTGAAAGGTAAAATGTTTCTTAAGTATTTTTAATCACAGAGTTACATAAAAGTGAGACAACACAACATATTTTAATTCTGAAAAAAAATTCTCTACATTTACTATGAGTATCTGTCACAGAAGAGCACTTGTCTGATATGTATGGTAAGGAAAGTTTGTAAACATACGTATCACAACCTTGGTTTTCGTTCTATTATATATTACAGACATTGTACATGTATATGTCTGTATATATTCTGACCACTAATTCCATATTATACAGTGTAGGTATCTGTATATTTGTAAGTTCTGATGTCAAGTGCGAAATATATTCTTCAGTTTATCCAAAACTTTTCAGATGCCAACAGTAAGGCAGACAGGCAGATGATGTTGGATAAGATAGAGTTTGTTGGAGATGTTCCTCGTCATGAGAATGTTCTGGCCATGCTTGGAAAGGTGACCAGTGACCTCCAGACAGGTGAGAGGAGTGACCATGCTATGTTACATAATTTTCAAATTTCATATATCCAAGGCAATTCTCATCTGTAACAAGTGTCACAATAGAAAGGTTATTTCGCACCAGAAGGGGAGTTCATTAAGATCCAGTTTGGTCCAGTTCAGCTGCTGCAGCAGCTAGTACAGATATTTTCAGTGTGGTTTGGCCTGTATTTGGCTAGATAGTGCAAGATAAAAAATCAGCTTCTAAGTGACAAAATACCATACTGCAGGGGTAATCAAAATTTGTTACAGGCCCATACATGGTCTTGGAGTATTGCAGAAATGGTTCCCTTCGTGACTGGTTGCTGGCACAGAAGGCAAAGGGAGGTGAACTGAGCGTTGACACCGTTGATCGTATGACGGAGTATGCTGTACAGATAGCATCAGGGATGGAACATCTGAGTAACAATCTGGTAACTACTACATTACATGTATTACACAGACAACCAAGACCAGTTCATACTAATACAAAAATGTCATCATACATTCAATTTTTAGACAGAAAGTTGAAAACTTTTAGAAGTTGAGGAAGTTGATAATTACTGTGATTTGAAATATGCATGATTGTAGATTTAATTTTTGTAAAACCAGTTACATGTACACTGACTCAAGGGACTTACCCAATTTCAGTGAATTTTATACCAAAACCAATAATGCCCTTCTCTACTACATAGCTGTTAAATGTACTAGCATGTTCTTTTTCAAACCTGAAATACCCAATTAAATCACAAGGTGCTAAATATTAAATTTTAGCACTTTGGTACTTTTTCTCTTTCAAGATTGTCCACAAGAGGCTGATGTCCAAGAATGTCCTACTCAATGGTAGAATGGTTGCGAAGGTGATGGGATTTGGTCCCGAGGGAAAAGATGCAGCCAAAAATAAGGTATTTTGCTTGGTAAAAAAAGTGTGTAGTTACAAGTAAGTATAAAATATAAAAAATGGCTTGATATTTTTCTTACAAAGAGGCAGCCAAAAGTAAGGTTTTTTTTTTTTTAACTAAAGGGTGCGATAATTAAAAATGGAGCCAAATAATGATGTGTGTGTTGTGTGTAATTGATATTTTTCATAGAAACATTTTTACAGTCTGTGAGATAAAATTTAGAAAAAAATTATCAAGGTAATACATGACACATTGTCTTTCTATACCTTCAGAGCCGTTTACCCACCAAATGGATGGCCTTGGAAATTCTGCAGGATCCACAGCTGAAATATACCACTGCGTCTGATGTCTGGGCCTTTGGTATCACTTTATGGGAGATATACAGCCTGGGTGATTCTACTGCAAAAATGATTTGTTTTTAAAGATATAAGTTTTGTGGTTCATTGACCAGCTGTTCATGCACCAAGCAAAAAAAGTCTTAGCTTTTTGATATATTCAATAGTGATTACCAAGTCAACTTCATGCAGCCCGTTTGCATCAAAACAGACTGTCAAACACAATGTCACATCTAACACATAACAATAACCAGATTGTGTTTGATATTTAAGGTGACATCCCCTATCCTACTGGACACAAGGACAAACTGATAACCGTGCTGGAGAGTGGAACCCGCCCTGACAAGCCTGTAGAGTGCCCAGATGACATGTAAGTGTGTTTGACCAGTTGAGCATCTAGCTGTGCAAATTGTGTTAGTTGTGAATGTGATTTTGATATGTGTGAATGCATGTTATACATTTTATAAGCTGGTAGATTAAGGGAATGACAATATTGCTGTAAGTCTACAGATAAAAACCTCTGCTTTTCATCAAATTATACATTGCAGCTACAACCAAGTGATGCTGAAATGCATGTACCATGATCCAAGCAAGCGTCCATCATTCCACCAGATCAAGAACCAGTTGAATGATTTCTTCCACCCTCCCCCAGATGATAGTGGCATGTACTATGGTTTATAAGAGTAGCTGTGAACATGTGTCTTGCACCTGGACATGTTCTTTTCGTTGGAGATGGAATTAAGAACTTATTACTCTTTGGAGATTGAAATAAGGACTGATTACTGGACACTGATAAAACGATTTTATTTGCAGTCTTTAGAAGACTCAAAGTAGCTGCCTTTACTGCTTAAAATGTATTTACATACAATATATACATATCCTCACCTTTTTATGCAGAAAATGTACTTGTATTACCCCCCCCCTACATGCTCTTGAACAGTGATAATAGTGATCAGTAATCCAAAGTAACTTAAGTCAAAGTACATGTAGTAGTTTTCTTCCTGACTTCATTCTTTTTTACAGAAATGTTGTAATGTAGAGGTATGCCTCTTAAGTCATATTGCATATACCCATAACTTGCATGTTGTATGGAAACTATACATATTCTGGATGGAAAATGAACAATAACTGCCATTGCAATTAGGCGCTTATGTGTTTTGTTACTATACACCACTTCGTTTGGTTGATTGTTAATTACTATTACTGGATATTAGAAATGCAGCAGTAAAATATGTAACATTTTAAATGAAGAATGTGATATATAATGATATATAATGAAAACAAATTTGAAATGTGTGTCAGTGTGTGTTGGAGGCAAAACAGGTGTTATATCAAGTTATAACCTGACAGAAAGTATATATATATATATATATATATATATATATATATATATATATATATATATATATATATTATATTAGGCTTTAAAGCTTTGGTAGACACAATTTTGATAAGTTGATGGTAGCATCTTGTGTCAAATGTTTTGATTTTTCAAATATATAATAATCTAGAACTTATTTAATCACATTTTTGATGAACGCATTACAGTAATTATAGTTCAAAGATAAAAGTTGAAATATTACAATTAAATTGACCATTTACCTGTTTGCAGTAAAGTGCTTCAGCAATTTGTTTGTTTGTTTTATTTTTATGAAGAGCATTTTGTGGCTGCTTTACCGGTAAACTTCAATTGCTTTAGGTTAGTTTATCATGCTTTTGGTACTTCACTACCACAACTACTTCGTGCTACTCAGCCAGTGACAGAAATTGCATTTTAATGAATGTGGGTGAAATTTTATTTCCACAAGCCATGTGAATGGAGTTACAAAGTTTGAGCAAGTCTAGATTATAAACAGTGGATCAATTCTTCATGTGATACTGATGTTTAGACTTTAACTGTAGCCTACATACTGTATGTCTAAAATAAAGATTTTTACTGTTTAACTTTATTGTCAAGACCTGCTCAAATTTCGTCAAACTCTATTTGCACAATTTTTGAAAATAACATTTTGGTGGAGTATATTTACTAAACAATTCGCCAGCAACACACACCTAAGGGGTGTGTATCTCATGCAGTATTCAAAGATACATAGCCAGGTGAAATTTCATGTTCCTGCATGGAGCTTTTTTGCGTTATAAATGTATTTTGTTGAAATAAAATTTCGTGAAAAACAAATATATTTTAAATAACGACTAGAGAAAGTTATTTATTTTTTTTTTTTATTTTTCTCATCTTACGATTGTTAGGCCACACTTTTTTAAAATTTTATGGATGACATCCTCTGTGGACCCCAAAATCGGCGCGAGAGGTTGAAAAAAAGTTTTTAAAAAATCTGCTGAAGTAAAGGAATGCTGTCAGTACACAGCTGGAAACAAATTTACCACAGAAACACGTATCAAACTAACAATATATCTTTATCCATGCTCTCAGAATATTAAAGCGTTAGGCCACACTTCACAGAAATGTTTAAAAAAAATATTAATACTACCAAATCTATTAAGGTAATTATTTCAGTCGATGCCATTTTGTCTACTTCGACTCACACGAAGCAGCCAAACTGTCGGGTGGCCTACTGAAATTTTCCCGGCGATAGTCGCTGGCCGCTGCCAGCCTTTCGTATAATTGTAAAACGGTGCTATCTCCATGCCCAAGATCAATGGCCAATGAACCCTTGATTAAAAAATCGATGAAAATGTTACCACTTTTCGGACCAATGAACCTTCGGACCAATGAACCTTCGGACTATCGAGACGCCCCCTCCAAAACAACAGCCCCCTTTCTCTTTGACTTTAATTGTTGTGTAATTTGAAAGTAATCCTAGAGATGAATTTGACGGCAAAGCGGCCATATTTCCACGTGGCGATAATCACCCAAACCCAATATATGGGTCTATTCCCACAAGTTTAGATCGATCTATCACCGCGGGGAGTCTCACTAGATTACTGTCATATAATCCCCCTTAAGTGTCCGTCCCCGCCTACTACAAGCTGTAAGGGGTAATTAACTTGCGTGTCCGCCCGGCTGACAGCTATTTAGCGTGAACCCCCAGGGAGTTAGGTCGATATCTAAAGTAGGTCGATCTAATCTATGGAAATGGGGTGTATGTCACAGCCATGCTCTTAAAAAGATTTAGTGCACAGATTGCAAACTATGTCTGATTATTTTAGGTTCCTACGTGAAGAAGTTTACATCAAAGTTTCACTCTCCTGGAACCATGATAAATAAATAATAATTCAACTTCTATCCCCAAAAAGGAACATACGTTACTGTCACAAAACGAAACGTTTCACTCACTTCAAAAATTCAGTCATCACTGGATTTTGTTCTTTGATTTATCTCTAACAAGTATAACCTAAAAAATTATAATAATTTTCTGTATAGAGCAATTAATTGTCTTTGAGCTACTTTAGTTTGCTTGTCACTGAATATCAAAAAGACGGGAGAAAAACACCCAACCGACAGTAAAATAAGCATTAAATAAATTATTTTTGCCCTCGTGCTCCAAATATTATATAAGAAATGTCAAACTATCATAGAATCACATTATATTTTTCGGTCAGCAAAAGAAAACATTTTTTTCTGCACACCAAGTACTTAATTAAACAAAATGAAACATTGTAACAATTTCTCTAGGGAACACGTACGTTGTTCTATTTTACAATTCTAATTTACCATGACTGAACCACTACAAAATATAGCGGAACGTGGTATAAAAATTAAAATCAATTGACCCGGAACATACGTTACCGTACTTTTTTTTGAATGTACGTTACTCTCTGCGTAATGTAAAAGACATTTAGTAAAAATTAAAATTTGAATTTAAATTGACACAGTCGTGGATTTTTGTTCTATACAAATATATGTTTTAAAAATTGAATACAACTTTGAATTCATTCAATTTTATTTTTTGACACTTCAACATGTGAAATGCACCTCTCTATATTGGGTTTAGATGTAATACGCATGCGCAGAAAGCGTATTTTCCGGCAAATTCAATATTGACATTCGCGACAACCGACTTCGTTTTTTCCGCAGAAAATTGTATCCAAGTATATGATGACTTATCACACTGTCATGTTCTGTTCCTTGCAAGTAATTATAACAGTTAATATTTTTGCCAATTTTGCTTCAACATCTTTGGTTTACAGGTGAGTCATTCTGGTCGACGTAGACTACCTCTGCACAAAAAATAAATTAATTGCTTTTCTTAAGTTTTATTTTTATGTTAATTGGCCTTTGCTGCATGTTTCAGTTTTCGCTTCAAAATGAACAGGTTCTCTGAGGATATGTCCTGAACCTCAGGTAAAAATTTCAAATGTTTTTCCTTCATATCTCAGGTTTTAAAAGAGCACGTGATAACAATCTAATATGAGTTTTGACTATCGAGGTGTTACGTATACTGATATAGAAACCATTATCCCTATGTCCCAGCTAGGCTGTTGCTTCAGTGAGTTAGACTTTTTATTCAATTTTAGTGGCCATGTCTGCTACTACTCTGCAAGAGCTGAAAGATATGTCACCTACTATAGAACGTATAAGTGCGGACTTTTTGGATGGTCAAGGTTGGTGAATTTCCTTAATAAGAAGTTCAGTCATCAAAGTCGTCAGTCATCATAAATACTTGTAAATGCAGTTCATTGTTTTAGAATTTAAAAGACTTGTTTCCTAACAATTAACATTAAGGGACCATTCCCACAGATATTTGGATCAATCTATCTCCCTGGGGAGTCGCACTAAATTACTGTCAACTTGACCAGTTTAAATGCCTGTCACGCCTAGTAAAGCTGTTATGGGGGTAATTATTTTTACCCCCTAGCTAATTCGGTAGGTGTGACAGACATTTAATACAGTTAGTTGACAGCAAGTAAGTGAGACTCCCCAGGGAGTTAGGTCGATCCATATGGATAGATCAAGGCATGGGAACCCAGTCTATGTCGTTTTACTGCATGCTTGTTGCTGATTCCCATATATCTTAATTTTTATTGCTTTTTTCGAGATGAAAATCACAATCATTGGCGGATATAATATGTTGTTTTTTTTTTCACTTTAAATTCTGTTGGATAGGTGTAAAAGTAGTGGGTCTCATAGTGTCCCGTACACATATCGCCGGAGCCGTTGCTGTGAAGGTTGGACAAGTAGAAATGCAGCCTGTGTGGTCCGTAAGTATATTTTCTTGATAATAATTTACATCATTCAAATGTTCTTTTTTTTTACAAGGTATACCTAGTCAGGGGCGGATCCAGAGATATTTTCTGACAGGCTTCCGAATTATCTTTATTGATCCATGCTCCACTTTTGACCGTCTTCCGAAAGGAAAAAATAGATATCTGTCAATGTAAACTTGAAAATGTGACCGTCTTCTGGGTCTTCCGCCTAAATCCGCCCCTGCTAGTTGCAATTTCAACTCTAAGATAAGAGGAGTTGGATATAGTCTATATTGTATGTAAGCCATTTGAGTTTTCAGGCAAAATAAAAAGCAGTATAAATAGGTGTCTGATATCAACAACTCTTCTTATAAATGATAAATAATTTTAAGAAAGATGTTTGAAAAAGTCTTTATCCTCTTAAACATAAAACAAACTTGATTGCAGCAAGTGCAGGCAGAAAACAAAAGTACTTCAGTTTCAAATTTACACTAGCAATAATGTTCTTTAAATTGTTATTCAGCTATGAAATGTTATTTTGTTATTTAATTTTCAAATGGTTTCAGCTATTTGCAGTCCCAGTTGTCGAAATGGTGGAACATGCATAAGACCAAACATGTGTATTTGCCCAGCTACACATTATGGTTCTTACTGTCAGTTAAGTATGTGTACTTAATTCACATTGATTAATATAGATTTTTGTGACTATTCTCTGGAGGTAATCCAGATGAAATTTGTGTAAAAAAAGACAGATTGCTAATTTAGTTGTTTCTTGAGTTTTGGAGTTCTGAATTCAATTACTTTAAGATAATTTTTTTCCAAAAAACTAATCATTTGATATGGTTATTCAAATAATTACTTGTCAACTGCTTTCATGATAAAAACTGTCTCATATATGCAGGTCAGTGTTCCTGGAAGTTCCCCTGTTACCCTGGTACTTGTAGTTCTGGTACTAACTGTAGGTGTACGCCTGGATTTGGAGGAGCACACTGTGGAAGTAGTAAGTTTTTTTCCAGTATGTTGCTGCTTTTTTAAACCTATAATCTGTAATCTGAAGCCAGTGATGAAAATTTTTAAAGAAAGTTCTTGCCAAACATAATCCTAAAAATGGGTGATCCACCCATTCCAGAATTTTTTGACACTCTTTCTGACACATAAAACATCCTATCAATAATCACAAAATTTAAATGTATTGGTATATTGGTTGCAATGCTAACAATTTATCACATTTTGAATCACGAGATTGGGGTATTTTAAAAAGAAAAGAATAAATAATTTTAATTGTATATTTTCCAGTCATTGGTGGTTAGTGTTTTGACTGGAAAATAAGACATTTTTTAAAATGATTCACACTATTTGCTATTGCATTTCATTTGTATATTTGTGTTATTAGTTATCAGTGATTCACAGAGCCCAAACATTACATCCTGTAAGGCAACTTTGAGTGACCGGACAGGAAGTCGAGATCATTCAGAGGCAGTGGCCAGCTGGCCATATAACACAACAGTTTATGTGAAGAGACAGGATTGGAACCACGTGAAAGTAGAGTGGACAAGTAAATACAATTTGACCACAGCACCACCTCGTCCTTCTTATATTAGGAGTATACTGCTTGGAATTGTGAGCGGAAATGCTCACCTGAGGTGGCATAGTCAAGGTAAGCAGATTGTGAATATCACAAAAGCAAGTTTTTTTTCTATGACATGGTTATCATAGATTCAAAAGAATACATTTAATTGATTTAAAACTTAAAGAGCTTTTCTTATGGCCTTTATATCTGATAAGAAAATAGTGTGCTTGGACCTACGCCACATTTTTTTATTCTAAAGTAACACCCCCGGTGGCCATTATAGATTTTGATGCCGGTCTCACATCTAGGGATGGGACATTTTTTCACAAGCCAATTTCTCTGAAAATAGCCTTATGTTAGTGTTGAGTCTAAATATGCTTCTGTTTGCATTCAAATTTTTTTGAATACAAGCCCCACCAATATATTATATTGTATTATAATTAATTATTTCCTGGCATTACCTTCAGCTTTAAGTCAATTTCGATAAAATTATAATTATACAAATATAAAGTATGTTTTGTGAAATTAGCTCCCACCATTTGAGCCTTATAACTTCAAAAAAGCCTCTTGGTGCAGTAATGTGTTGGCTAGGATCTCTTGATTTAGACCAAAAAATTGACTGCTGGATTGACATACACAAGAATCTCATGGGGCTCTAAGATGATTTGCCAAATGGTTAAGTCTACTTATTTTTCAGATGAGAGGTACCTTTTTTCTCATACTCTTCCTTGTGGAAATGGTGATAGTGCAAGTAATCCTAACCAAGGCATCTCCAGTTGCAGAGTGGAATACAGTTTTCCCAGACATACCATAAAACATGAAGACAGGTGATCCTTACAGGTTTTAATGTCATAAAATTTTTGTTTGCTGATTTTTAGTCCGAAAAACTTGTTTGCCTAGTGAATACCTAGTGATAGCGTTCAGAAATTTAAATATTTAAAATTTAAATTTAAAACACAGCAAAAGAAGCATTAAGGTTTTTATTAAGGTAAGGGTGAGTTGTATAAATTTACATAGATAAAGAAAAATATATAATTGAGGTATAAAATTGCTATTAAGACATGGGAAAGTGTATGACACTTAAAATGGGCCTCATATGACTAAATTGCATGTGATTGTATTTCCTTGTGAAGTAGAGTTTGTTAGAGAAGTTTGTTGTGACATTGTGACTTGACTATATGCATGTTCTTGATTAACTCGGGTGGTGGGTTTATTATTCAGGCCATGTTCTTTGCACCATTTTTTATTTCTCAATTTCCAAATGATAAGAATTTTTTTTATTTTCCTAGGTTGGAAGTGGGTCTATCAAGCAGGAATGGAGGCTACAAGGTAGTATTAAATACTGATACTAATTTAGTAAAAAACCATGCAATCAAAGGACGAGATGCAACAAGAAATTTCACCTACATTTTCGACTTTGAGGAACCAAAGCATATTTGCCGTGACCTGGATAAATGTGCAGAAAAAGACTCTGCCTTAATGACTTATGTGGCAAAAAATGGAACCCAGGTAATATAATTTATCATATTTACTATTAATATTTTGGATTTATAGAACGATGTGATGAAATAAGGCAATTCATGCATACCCTTTTTCTGGAAATTCACCTTTTTTAGATGCATGTCATTAAACTTTAGTGAAACACCTGTTTGTTTTTGGTTGAAAATTTCAATATGAGTATGATGTGCAAGTCAAATTACAAATAAGATCGAAGAGATAACCAGTCAGTGTTTCTCTATGACAGCCTCAGCTGGAGATCCAGTGGGCTAACTGGGTAGATGTAACATCTGGTATTGAGAAGTATGTCTACACCATCATCCGTGGCAGCATACAAAGTGGTTTACCTGTACATAAGAAAGAATGGAGAAGTGGGAATCCATGGCCGGTGTACATTGTGAACACAGGAACTTATGCTGTTCTTCTGAAAGTTTTGGACAGAGCTGGAAATGAAGCAACTGTGTCTAAAGGTGATTATAGTACATCCTAGGGTCTATTCCCACAAGTTTAGATCGATCTATCACCGCGGGGAGTCTCAGTAGATTACTTTCAGATAATCCCCCTTAAGTGTCCGTCCCCGCCTACTACAAGCTGTAAGGGGTAATTAACTTGCGTGTCTGCCCGGCTGACAGCTATTTAGCGTGAACCCCCAGGGAGTTAGGTCGATCTAAAGTAGGTCGATCTAATCTATGGAAATGGGGTGCTAGTTGCGATGTATGCAAAAGTAATACAGTACAACTGAAAATAATATAATGCAGAACTATTTCCAAATACAGATAGCAGCAATGTATCATTTAAAAATGTCAACGATTTTAAAGGTATAATAATTTTAACAATGTATTATATTTTAGAGATCAAAGTTGACGAGCACCTCCCTACTGTCAGTCCAAGTAAGTTGATCAAATCTGCATTGCTCAAGGATATAGAACCTGTGCGTATAACAATTATTTAAAAAAAAGCTATTTCATGCTTGGAATCTTAATTAACTGTTATCCTTTTGGTTGGAGTTCTGCCAGGATAGCATTGTTGGAATGTTGCCAAGTTGTTTGTTCCAAATAAAACGTGACATTAGAGTTTGAATATACATATTTCCCTTTTTTCTTGTAATATTTAGATTTTTGTCCCAGTCAAAACTGCTACCCAGGGTTCTGTGTCCCTGACACTGGAAATTGTATCTGCACGGCTGGATTTAGTGGAGACAACTGTAATACAAGTAAGCTTTTTCTTTATTTTTAGACAGAGAAAATTTCTAGTGCCCATTTATTTACATCTTTTGGCTTGCATACCCCAAAGCTATATGAAATCTTTTTTAAGCCATTTTCTAAGCTTATGCCAATTTCATATATCAATTTTTATATTCATGAATATATATAAATATATGTAATTTTTCACGTTTTGAAAATCCTAAAATAAATTCATTTTTCCTAAGAATACTGATGCTTTGTGTCTCTATCTGAATGCCCTTTTCAGTCAACTTAAATTCTGAACAACAATGTACCAGTAATTCCACTGTGTAATTTCTTTTAGTCAGTGGAGATATCCAGGATCCTGCCATCAAGATGATAAAGATTATGCTAACTGCAAATGACAGCCTTCCTTATGTGTATGAGAATGCAGCAGTAGAATCAAACATCATCAACATGTTCACCAATAGGCTTGATTTGGCATATTTGAAGTTGTCGTGGGAGGCAGAATACAGAATAATGGGGGATTTGCCATCAAGACCACCATCTGTGTCAGACTTCCAGATAGGACTTGTTTCATCTAAGGCTGAACTAGAAATTGAGTCAGCTGGTAGGTTTTTCAGCTCAAAGTTAAAATGAAAGCTTTCATAAAACCTTAAGTTTTTTATATTCTTAAATGATAACAATTTTTTGAGCCCAATATTGTTTTTACATTTATATTTTCACTACTTAACAAGAAAGCATAGAATACAATATTATTAATAAAAGGAATGCTCCATATAAATTGATGTTGATTAATTATGATATAGTAGAATGACTGGTGTATTTTGACAATGGCAGCAAAAATAAATGTACAGTATGATTTTAAAAATTGTGTTTTGTAAAAATTTAAACATATTTGACTAGCAATTTGAATCATAGTTTTCACAATTCAAAATATAAAAGAAGATATTATTTTTTAAATTTATAAAATGATGATACCAGGTGGCAGCACAAAGAAAGAGGCGACTCTGGACTGTCTTAAAGCTGACACCTCTTTGGAGTCCTTTGTACCCTGCAGCCAAACCCACAGACTGTCTGGTTCTAGAAAAGACCACGACAGGTAAGGCATATTCATTGATATGGATTTTTTTCAATTACTCACGAAAATTCTTTAAAAGTGCTATTGTACAGCATTATTGGATTTAAGTGATGTTTAAAACATGAATTGAAGATAGGAGAACTATATTTGCTTTCTAGACACTAATCCCCCCCCCCAAAAAAAAAAAAAATAAATAATAAAAAAGGTTTATCAATTTTACAGACTAAAAATTGTCCTGAAAGCTGAAAATGGTGGCCACAAGATTGTTTCTGGGCAAAACATTAAATACCAAGGAAAAACAGTTCAGCGCCAAATCAACATCCACTATGATACCGAGGCTCCATATTATAACTGTGCTGCTGGCTCTGGGAAATGTGAAGATGAAGAATTGAAAGTAGCAATTGGACAACAAATTAGTGTTAATAAGGTCAGTTGCAGTTGAAAGGATGGTATATGTTTGGGGATTGACCTTGCCCTCACTGTTTCTATCCCCCCCCTTTTTTTTGCCCTCAAGTATTTTGATTGATGAAATATTTATGGCTTGCCTATGTCATCAAAAGAGAATATCAACTTCACTGGTTTCAAAAAGAAATCCATTTTTGATATCACACATGATCGAAGGCTTGTAGTGAGGAAAAAAAGGTGCAGAATCTTGGACAGAAAAAAGAAATGATGATTAAATGTTTGAGTAAGGTGAAGTTGACAAATAAATAAAAATGGGAAAAAATATAATGAAAAATTTCTCATTTTCGTTAGCCAATTCAAATTAATATATAAGTATTTGTCAAAAATCGTAAATACTGGCAAAACTTTGATTCTTTTCATGCATTTCATTTTTTTCTCATTTTCAGAAAGAAATACTTTTGACCTTATCATGGGGTGATAACTGGAAGGATGCATTGTCTGGTATTGCAAATTTCCACTACTTCATATACAGCTACCTCGGTACCAAGAAGATAGGATTGGAGGACGCTCCTCTTGCAAATGGCTCTTGGACAGCTGGAGACAGGTTTCCAACATATGATGTGAAAAGTGATAAAGCTGCATTTACAGTTGTGCTCCAAGTGCTGGATAAGGCTGGGAATAATATTAGAGTGAGACGCGGTAAATAGAACTGACATAAACATTGTGTGATAATCAAACTGCATATTTTGATTCATCCAGTTGTAGTTTCACAAATAACAAGTGGAAAAATATGGTATGAGCACCTGCCAACATTTCATCTAGCTGTATTTCATAGATTTCCTTCTGTAATTGAAGTTATTGTCGCTGTGGTCATGTGACAGGCATAATGATGATAATGTTTGTTGGTACAAACAAATTGGTTACAAAAGGTAGGAATTAATATTTGACAGCATAATATTTTATGTTGAATTTTTTTTCAATTTATCAGATATAATGAGTATACAATCAGTGTACTTTTTCATCTTTTAAGATATTGATTTGACCAGTCCAAGAGTGGCAGCTTTGCTTGGAAATGCACCAAGTGATGGTGGAGGGGATCAAAGTGGACTTCTAACAGGTATGTCACTTTTTTTCTGTAGTACAATATTCAAGGGCAGATCCAGACACATTTTATAACAATCTTCCAAATTACCTTTTTTTATTCTTCCTCCACTTTTGAAAGTCTTCCTTCATGAAAACAGATGCTGGTCAATGTGAATTTGAAAAATTCTGACCATCTTCTGGAAGGCCCTGACGACAGCTTCCATCCACCCTTGGTATTAATAGACCCAGCCATGCTATCTGCATATCTTTTTGCCTGTGTGTTTACATTGTTTCATGATTTGTTTCTTATTTGTTACATGTACATTTTTACATTTCTTATCTTTTTATGTTTTTCATTTAATAGGTATATTTTAATCCTGACTTATGTTTTAGTGCCAATCTTCTTCTTCATCCTGGTTGTTGCTGTGGTTGCGTTGGGAGCCGTGGCAGTCGTGCGATGGAGACATGGTTATCCTTGGTTGTGGAAAGACGAAAAGTTAAAATTTTGGCAACCAAAAAAAAGGCATGAATATGCAACTGCAGTTGTAAGTGTACATTGCATCCAGTTTATTTTGTTGTGTTGCTTTTCTCTCCGGGCATGACCCAAGTCAAGTCATTGACCGAACCTTAAAATCTTCAGTAGACGGATTAGAGCCCTCAGACTAAATTATACCCCGCAGTATCTGTAAGAAGATTTGGCGCAACAGCTCGCACATGATTCCGTTTTGAGATTTTTGTTATTGCCAGAGAGAAAAGCAACACAACACCACAGCTTAGTTTTAGAATCTAAAACTCTGTTTTTTTCTAGCTGCTACCTGGTTTTATACCTCAAATATTTGCGTGTCAAACCACTTGGCCGCAAATTATTGTAACTTTAGATAAAGGGAAATAAAGTGAGAAAAAATTGAAGTGGAATGGGATTAATTAAAGTAATAGGGACAATTGCATTACTAATATGAGCCGCGTGCATTGATATTTCCTTCTGCCATTACATAACTTCAGTGGTGAATTAATTCCAGTGAAATTCTTATTTGTTTCAAACACTTTTATACATTATAGTACCATAATGACACATATGATGAAGATGAAGACCAGGGCATTTACTATGAGAGTGAGGCATACGGCAGAAGTGTGGAAATTTCCAGCAGCCATATTGTTCTGGGAGACACTCTCTGCTATGGACATTTTGCCATAATTAGACATGCTGAGTGGACTCCTGATAGACAGAATTCTATGGCAGTTATTGCAAAAATGTTGAAAGGTAAATTTTATATTTAGACTACTGACTTTGTGATTATGTATTATACAATATTAGAAAGCTGTCATTCTCAGTTGGACAGTTTACTTTGTGTGTTTGTAACAAATCATTATATTTATTGTAAGACAATTAGATTTCAATGTACAAAAGTCATCTAGAATATTATGATGATTATATGTGATGTGAAGGCCAAGCAGTTTCCTAAACCTTGGATGTAATTTTATTTGAAATATGCTTTTCTGTTAATCCCAAACTTTTCAGATGCCAAGAGCATAACAGACAGGCAGTTGATGTTGGATAAGATCAAGTTTGTTGGAGATGTTCCTCGTCATGAGAATGTTCTGGCCATGCTCGGAAAGGTGACCGATGACTTCCAGACAGGTAATCATAAGAGTGACCAATGCTTTGTCCAGTCTTACTTATATGTGAGTCTTATTTATTTTATTACAGTCTTATTTATTTAAATTAGTTGTGAAATCAGCTCTAGTACAGTCAATATCAGAATATTTTCCTACACATGTGTAACAAGGTAGCAGATAAAGTGCCATATTGTGGCAAAGGCAAATATTTGATCCATATTTACCTATCTGATTCTCAAAGAAAATAATATCTACTAGTATGTCAGTGTATGAAATGGCCGCCTGCCCGCCAGCCCGAGGCTGGTAACTTTCAGGCCGGGCGGGTAAGATTTGCAGATTACCCGCCCGACGGGCTGGCTGTTTTTACAGCCTATTTTCACCTTTTATTTTGTCTATGTTCACAAGCGATTTCAGCAAAATATCAAATAAACTCACTGTTTTCACCCACTTTCATAGAAGCAAAGAACTACCATAGCTTGCAATCGAACGCTCGTATCGAAGTGTAACCAACAGTCTCCCTCTCAGTGGCCTCATTTTCGAAGTTCTGTCTGTGTGATATGAAGTTGAAAGACAATTTGAAACGAGGCACAATGTTCTTAACCAGCTTCAGTGCACAGCAGATAACGTTACGTCATTGTTTTGTGTAGAGGACATACCGCGAGTAGCAATTTGTAGGTTGAGAGTAATAAAAATGTGAAAGTATAAAAAGTTGATATTGATTAAATCGACTTATAGGTACATGAAGTGCTTATAATCAACAGTAATAAAGGCAATGGAGGCAAATTAAAGGAGAATTTTACCAAAAATTTGAATCCCAAAATTATGAGTGAACGTACGAGTTTACGCCGTGCGTCAGATGTAGTGCTTTTCCCACGTGCTTTCATCTTGGGCTGTCAAAAATGAAAAAATTCTATCAAGTCTGATAGAGAAGTTCACAAAAGAAAAACAATTGAGGAAAGAAATAAAACTAACAAAGATTACGACAGAACCAAACGAAAGAGAACAAATTGGGACCAATGGAAAGGTGACTTCGATTGCAATTAGTCGAGCGGCAACATTATTTTTCGTAAAACCGTAACTCGAAAGTATCACGCATTGCGACCGAGCGCAAGCATCTCGATCCAATAACTCGTCCATACTCGCCCCATATAAAAATGATATTGTAGCCTCTATGTGATATATATAGCTATTCTCAATAAGCAATGCTTTCGAGATACGGGGCCCTGCAGGACTGTCTATGGGCCATTAGCGTGCAGGACCGTTCCCGACCGCTTTTTAAAGCTTAAAAGCGATATTCAAAGAGACCTTACGTGCTAAATTTTTTCTTCTTTATTGTTAGCACAGAGATCGATTTAGTTGACAACAATATATATATTTTTGGTCATACTTGTTGCTATACAAAAAAGCAAAAATTATATCACGAAATCGGAATAAAAGTTATGAATAAATTATTGACGAAGAAATGAGACAGCCTGCAAGGTGAACATAAACTGAATTGACTACCCCCGCCCTCCCCCGACTGCTAAAGGGCCCTGAAAATTTTTGGTATTTTAGATGGTGAATGGTGCCATTTGGTATGGTTTAGAACTATGATTCAACTAGTGAAAATCTTATTTCAAGAGGTGAGTTTTTTTTACAGAAATTAAAAGGGGGGCGTCAGGAGCCCCTTGACCCCCTCTAAATCAAACACTGACAAGGTATCATTCAGTAGAAATTCCAAACAATTTCTAAATTTCCATGCATAAGGCATGATATTGCCCTTTCATTTCCAAATTACTCTCCCAAGAATGCATTCTAGACCCCCTCAGCATACCTCTCTTAACTCTAGGGGTTATCATAAATAGGGCAGGTAACTACATGGCCGGGCTGGTAACTTTTCAGAGTTACCTGCCCGGCAGTCTGGCTAGTAATTTCCTTGAATTTCATACACTGAGTATGTGCTTCATTTATATCCAGTTTGGTCAATTTCTGCTTCTGCATCAATACAGGCATTTCCATTATAGCTTTTCGTATACATACATGGAATTGTTATCAGATAATTATGACTGCTAGTATAGTAATATTTAATTTGTTAGTGGCAAAATACCATATTGCAGTGGTAATCAAAATTTGTTACAGGCCCATACATGGTCTTAGAGTACTGCAGAAATGGTTCACTGCGTGACTGGTTGTTAACACAGAAGGCAAAGGGAGGTGAACTGAGCGCCGACACTGCTGATCGTATGACGGAGTATGCTGTACAAATAGCAGCAGGAATGGAACATCTGAGTAATAACCTGGTAATTAATTATGTCACAGAGATATTTTCAGAGATCCAGAGATATTTTCTGACAGTCTTCCAAATTATCTTTGTGGAGCTATCCTCCATTTTTTGACCGTCTTCTGACAGAAAAAGATAGATACCATTCAATGTAAACTTGAAAATCTGACCGTCTTCTGGAAGACCCGGAAGACGGCCTAAATCCGCCCCTGAATTTTATGTCGACTTCATGATCAAGATCAGTCTTATTTCATGACCTGTTCAGGATCCAATTTTTAAGCTGAAAGTTGAAAACTTCTAAAACTTAAGAAACTTGATAATTACAGTGTTTTCAATCCCTGCAGTCAACCTCGCCTGGATATTTGGGGGAGGGGGGTACACAGTTTCTTGTAGATAACTTTTTTTTTGTAAAATAAGTAGTACTGGTTGAGAGGATTTACCTGATTTCAGTGAATTTAATACCTGAGGCTATCATGCCCTTGTTTACTACAGTCACTGTTATGTGTTCTTTATCTGTCCCGAATTTCTTTTACCAAGTTGTATATTAAATAATTGCATTTTGTACTTTTTCTCTTTCAAGATTGTCCACAAGAGACTGATGTCTAAGAATGTCCTCCTCAATGGTAAAATGGTTGCCAAGGTGATGGGATTTGGTCCTGAGGGAAAAGATGCAGCCAAAAACAAGGTATTTTGCTTTCTAACAAAAGTGTGTAGTTATGAGAAAATATGCTTTATAAATAATGGTTTGATATTTTTCTTACAAAAATTTTGTTATCTGTTCCATATTGATGAAAAAATTGGTTAATGGTTATCATAGTCTCTTCATATTTTCAGAGTCGTTTACCCACCAAATGGATGGCCTTGGAAATTCTGCAGGATCCTCAGCTGAAATATACCACTGCGTCTGATGTCTGGGCCTTTGGTATCACTTTATGGGAGATATACAGCCTGGGTGGGTCTTCAGCAAAAATGATCTGTATGAAAATGTTTGAAGTTCATGGTTGATTGAGCTCTGCATGTTCTAAGCAAATATTCTTAGCTTTCTAATATATTCAGTAGTGATTACTAAGTCAACTGCATGCAGCTTGTTTACATCGAAACTGACTGTCAAACGCAATGTCACATCTAACACATTACAATAACCTGATTGTGTTGACATTTCAGGTGACCTTCCTTATCCAACTGGACACAAGGACAAACTGATAACCCTGCTGGAGAGTGGAACTCGCCCAGACAAGCCTGTAGAGTGCCCAGATGATATGTAAGTGTGTTTGACCAGCTGAGCCTCCAGTTGTTCAAAGTGTGTTAGTTGTGATTTTGATATGCATCACTGCAGCCTAACTCTGCTGAATGCTAATATGTTATACATTTTATAAGCTCACAGATCAAGAGGATGACAATATTGCTACAAGTCCACAGATCAAAAACTCTCTGCTATTCAACAAATATGATCCATTGCAGCTACAACCAAGTGATGCTGAAATGCATGGACCATGATCCAAGCAAGCGTCCATCATTCCAACAGATTAAGGACCAGTTGAATGATTTCTTCCACCCTCCTCCAGATGATAGTGGCATATACTATGGTTTATAAGAGTAGCTGTGAACATGTGTCTTGCACCTTGACATGTTCTTTTCGTTGGAGATGGAATTAGGAACTAATTACTCTCTGGAGATTGAAATAAGGACTGATTACTGGACACTGATAAAACGATTTTATTAGAAGACTTGAAGTAGCTGCCTTTGCTGCTTAAAATGTATTTGCATACAATATATATTATCCCCACCTTTTCATGCAGAAAATGTACCTGTATTGTCCCCTTACCATGCTCTTGAACAATGATAATAGTGATCAGTAATCCGAAGTAACTTAAGTCAAAGTACTTGTAGTAGTTTTCTTCCTGACTTCATTCTTTTTTACAGAAGTATTGCAATTTAGTGGTCTGCCTCTTAAGTCATATTGCATATACCAATAACTTGCATGTTGTATGGAAACTATACATATTCTGGATGGAAAATGAACAATAACTGCCATTGCAATTAGGTGCTTTCAAGCTTATGTGTTTTGTTATTATACACCACTTTGTTTGGTTGATTGTCAATTACTATAACTGGATATTAGAAATGCAGCAGTAAAATATGTAATATTTTAAATGAAGAATGTGATTTGGAACCCAAAATAAGTAATTCTACCTGTTTATAGGGAAAACAAATTCAAAATGTGTGTTTGTATATATTTTTAGCTTAAAAGCTTAAGTAGACATAATTTTGATAAGTTGATGGTTCCTAGTATCTTGTGTCAAATGGTTTGATAATAAAAATATATAATAATCTATAATTTATTAATTCACATTTTTGATGAACTTATGACAGTAATTATCACTCTAAGATAAAAGTTGAACTTATTACAATTAAAACAATTTACCTTTTTGCAGTAAAGTGCTTCAGCAATTTGTTTATTTGTTTGTTTCCATTTTTTTTCAATTGTTTTTTTTTAAATGAAGAGCATTTTGTGTCTGCTTTACAGGTATATTTTCAATTGCTCAAGGTCAGTTTGTCATGCTTTTGGTACTTCACTACCACAACTGCCTCGTACTTCTCAGTCAGTGACTGAAATTACATAAAAAAAAACATATTCCCACCCGCTCCAACCCCTTCCCCCCCACTCTCACCTTAGTTTTTATAAGATTTGCATTTTATGTATACCTTGCTAAGAAGCGACTCAAACCCAGCCTAGTCTGAGGTCTATCTTTTTTAATCATTGCATTGTTCCCTTTTTGAGCTTAAATAGCACTTTGAGCTCAATCAGTATTCTGTACCAGCTGGCAGTTAATAAACCTTGGTGTATTTTTAACAAATAATGGGTAGGACAATTCCATTCAAAACTAAATAAATAACAAGGACTAAAATCAGAAAACCGTTTTTGAAGTGGCGCATAATATATAAATCTTTCATGATCCACATACAACTATCAACACAAAAGGTGAAGCAGTTATTTTTGTGAAGAGACATAAAAGGCAAAAGGTATTCATCAGCTTGGTGTAGATAAACATGGAGTACAAATAATTATTTGCGCACAAAACCTGCAGCGCCTGTCAATCTGCACGAGAGCTGTACGTCTTTCAGTAATATCTACGCAGCCTGACATACGACAATGATTCGATCTTTTTAATGGGCAAAAATTATCAAACTTTAAGATATTGTTATTTTATAATCAGAAAATTATATTTTAATAGAGCATTTGAGGTGCTTTTACTGCATAGAATAGAACTATAGACTAACCTGCCATTCAATATTATTGCTAACAATCAATAGAAATTTTCTGATTTTTAGAAATTATAACCTGAAAAATACAGTATCTATAAAAGTCACAATTTTCCCCCATTGAAAAGCATCGAGAAATTACCGTAAGTGTTCGTCCCAGTTTGCATTAGCTAACACGCTAGTTTCACTATAATTATTTTATTATATACAAATTACGACCTTTGTAGTTGTAGTCATAAAAAGGACAATACTTGATGACGCGCATTTTTTTCCATTTCACTTCCTGGTTGTTTCCATTGGTCTAGAAATCGAGTCTATACGCAAGCTCCACCAAAGTTTTTTTTCTTATGAATAAAAGGCAATCTTTGTAGTCATTAAAAAAGGACTGATCGATATTTGCTGCTGGAGTTCAAGATTTTTTCACTTCACTTCCTGGTTGCCGCCATGGGTGTGGGACACGAATTGTCGCTCCTGCTAATTCTGGCGATATATATCGTACCGTCCTTAACTTCCACAACGTACACGTAAGTTTTGAATAATATTAAAAGTGATACTGACAAAATTATCTTAGGCTGCCTTTTTGCAGTTATTTTTACGGAGTGGAAAAGTGCAAGGGATTTTTGGAGAGTTAAAACTTCCTTTTTTCCATCTTGATGCGTTTTGGTTCTGAAAGGCACATTTCATCCATTTCATTCGATGAAATCATATTTCTTGCTCAAATTTGTATTTTTACTCGCATAACTGTTTTTCCCAAGAAAGTATAAATGCTCAATGCGATGTTAATGCGATTGTAATAGACTTGAAAACACAGCTTAATTCCGGGTACTGTCAAAAACTGCAGAGCGAAGTCTTTTTCTTCTACATGCTCAAAAATACCCCTTGTAATTCGTAAATGTTTTGATTTGTTTTAGTGGAGAGGTGTGCCGGTATGCTGTGGTAGAGACATTTGCCAATATACATTATCAGTCTTACAGATGTGGCTGGTGGGATAGGTCAGTATTTGCTGTACAATTAATGAACTACATGTACTTGAGGATTGCCAATCACATAGAGATGATTTTCCATCTACAACCTACCCTCTACCAGGATCGCTGATTTTATTACGTGCACTTTCTATGCTAAAAAAGTCCCGTCATGAAAATAGAGGCATTATCTGTGAATATCTAGTGAAAAATCAATCTGTGGCCCTGGTAGAGACTAAGAGGGTGTGTATAACCCAAACTTTAAACAATTTAAAGGATTAAAATTAACAGACATGGTCGAGTTACAGTTGGCCCAGGTAAATGAAGTACATAGAGAGTTAAAACAATGTTTTTTTCTGGGTTGGTCTGTTTTCTAGGTGCACGAGAACAACTTACCAGACACAAACACGCACAGTATATCGTCAAAGGTGTTGCCCTGGTTGGACCTCTGACTGGTCAAATGCTTGTATTATCCGTAAGTACATGTATATGCCTACTGGTTCAACAAGGTAGAAAATAGGACAGCTGTCCGTTCTCTCCTCCTACTCGACTTGTTGATCAAATTGTTTTGGCATGTACAATTGATGGCATAGCTTTAATGTTTTAAAAATAAAACATTTACACGTGTACATTGTTTGACACGAACAGAAAGTATGGACTAAACTCTGGGCTTGAAAAGAAAAAATTTCTACAATGGTGTTCTCGCTCCAAATAATCAATCTACTGTATCTTTAAGTGTAATGGGAATGTTCATAACATAATTATGTGTAGTAGGCCTATAGGTAAATTATATATTTTTTCAGCTGTTTGCACTGTCCGTTGTCAAAATGGTGGAACTTGTGTAAACCCCGATACTTGCACCTGCCCTACTACACACTATGGCTCGCATTGTCAGAACAGTGAGTGTTTACTTCGAGTGATGATCCTTATTGCGCTTTTATCGAAAGAGTTTTCAATATAAAAGAAACGGAAAAACAGCTACTTCGCACTTGTAGACCTTTATAACATCTCGAATCCCCTTAAAACGCTGACCTTGGGTGGAGCATGTTTATAATTTCAATTAATCTTCTAAGTTAAATTTACCTTGTAAAACTGATAAATTGCTTTTGAAATACATTGACCAGAAAATTACAGCAGCTCTAGCACATGTATAGCTAAATAATATTACGAAAATATAATATGGATATCAGTCATGCCTTTTCCCTGATAGGTCAGTGTTCTTGGAAGTTTCCCTGCTATCCCGGTACTTGTATCACCGGGAACGACTGCAGGTGTGTCCCCGGTTTCGGTGGATTTCATTGTGCAAATAGTAAGTATTGAATCAAGAACTTCTCTCTCTCTCTTGGGTGCGTGTAAAAGGTGGATAAAGGAAATGTCATAGAAGATAGAAGGCTGTTTATCAAGTTCTACCTCTAAAGGGGCTGGAGAAGAACACTCTTATTTATTTTAATTTTCCTTATTTGTCACAGGTTCACTAAAGTTTATCTTTGACAAATCTATGAAATGGTTAAGCCTTGCTGAAAAACGCCATTTCTTTTTTCCTGTTTTAGTGATCACAAACGCGCGGATTCCAAGGTTCACATCTTGTGAGGCCACTCTAAGTGACCGTATTGATAATCAGGATCAACTACAGGCCACTGGCCGCTGCCAAACTGCAACCATTGTCTATGTAAAACGACAAGGTTGGAACCACATGAAAGTGAAATGGACGAGTGCGTACAGTTTTTCTTCACCGCCGCCTAAGCCGTCTTACATTCGCAGTATGGTACTCGGTGTCGTGAGTGGGAACGTGTGGCTTAGACTGAAACGAAGGGGTAAGGTTAACGGTGTCATAATAACACAATGCAGCGTATTTGGACTTGAAAAAATAGTTCTTATCAAGTGGGGCAGAAATAGATCTTAATAAAGGCAACTAGCAGGAAGCGCTGTTGTTATACAATGGTTTTGCAAAGAATGGCAATGCAACCAAATGTTTACGTCAGGAATTTTTGTCATTGTGTCTTTCAATTTCTTTTGAATGAGTTTCCAACTGACTGCCTTCTTTCAAAATATTTTGATAAAGTTTATTGATTTTCCAACCCTTTTCGAAAAAAAAAGAATACCGAACAGCGGTGACGAAATTCTCTTTATAACCTTTTCTTTTTACGAAGAAGGGGGCCTTTTTGTACTTTATTCAACGAAAGCTGCCATTTTGCCAATGGAGATTATTTTAATATCAAAAAGCGTATTGAATAATTGAGAAACATTAAATAAATCATCACCTCCCGAAGGGGGTATTGTTTTCGCTGTTGTAGGATCGGTAGTTATTAGATATATCTAAATGATTCATTAGCGGATTATTATAAAGATTTCAGGACAGGTGAAAAAATGGGCTTAGAATCTATTTTGGTGGTGCTCTGTAATTAAAGCATAACGTCATTGATTTTGGAACTGTAATTAAAGCATAACGTATTAATTTTGTTTAAGATGCCACAACGGTCTTCTCACAGAATATCGTGTGTAACAATGGTGACAATCGTGACAACCCGAACCAAGGAGTATCCCACTGTAGTGTTGAGCACAGCTTCACGCACGGTACAAGGCACGGGGACAGGTATGGGTCTTATTGTTAAAACAGTGCGATTAAGGGCCAAAAGTCATTGAGTCAAAAGCTTATGTATGAGAATCAATACTGTGGTGAATTATTAAAAGAAACAACATTGTATTATATCGAGCATTTTTTTTTTTTGGGGGGGGGGAGTGGGATATTCAAATGAGATGTTACAACCAACAAAATTTGCTGTTTTACAACTTTTAGATTGGACGTGGACATATATACCGCCAATGGCGGTTACAAGGAAGTGGTCACCCCTACCGCACTATCAAAGAACTACTTCAGTGGACGCTCGGCAACCAGAAAACTGACTTTTATCTTTGACTATGAAGCACCGAAGCATTTGTGCCGTGACATTGGCCAATGTACAGAGACAAACTCTACCTTGATGTTGACTGTTGCCAAGATGAATGGCCAGGTAAGCTTATATCATCTGGCGTTTTCTACCCATAATAGTAATATCCATATCCTTTCTTGTTTATAAGCTTTACTTATATATTTAGACACGTTCACAAATTGTAACATTCGGTCATTTTTTAAATAGAATTGATAGGGAAAGAAGGCAAAGTATTTACGAAAACTACAGAATTTCTTTTTATAAATTTCAATTTTATACAGTACAGAGTTGAACGAAAAATCATCTTGAAAAATTGAACGAGAAATAATCTTGAAAATTCATTGAGGCTGTGTTCCGAAAAGAAGTTATCGTACTGGCAGGATCAATCTATCTCGGCGTGGATTCTAGCTCCGGCGCAATCAATGTAATCAACTTTAGAAACAGCTTCCTGAGTTGATGTGAACGGTTACTATACTTAGATATTACATTCCCCAAAGTCTGCAAAATGACTTACCTTTCCCAAGTCACACCTGAAAAAGGACTAAACCTCTCAGATAAAAGTACCCGATTACGACATTTGTTACAAAGACGAATATGTCATTGTGGTGAAACAGCGTTATTTTTCATCTCAAAATTAACCTTGACATGTTTACGTAAGTGTGCTGGTCGCTTCATCGCTTTTGAAGTGTGGTCGGCCATATTTAGTCGGCGTTTCAGTTAGTACTCGGACCATCTATTCTGAATGGCCCCTTAGTTTGAAAGGTGCGCGAATGAGTCTGCAAACTGGACCCACTACTACTACTATCTCTAGAACATAGCTCTAATTTTTAGGTTCAGTTAGAGCTCCAGTGGGCAAACTGGGTGGACGACCTATCCGGAATTGCCAATTACAACTACACAATATATCGTGGCAATGCTCAAGGTGGTTCTGCCGTGGTGTCTGGACAATGGAAACATGGGGATCCATGGATAAAACAGTATGTGAATAGCGGATTATGGTCCGTGGTCCTGAAAGTTTCAGATAGGGCTTGGAACGAGGCGATTGTAATCAAAGGTAGGCGCTCTCTCAAAAAGCAGAATTTGTTGTAATTTTATGAACTGTGTTTTTTACTTTGATAATATTTCACATCTTAGACTTAACCTAGACTTAGACTCGATGTAGATTAAGTGACTCCACTAAGACATGGTTTGAAATTCCAATCTTGTGACGCTTTGACACAATTTTTCTCATTGACGTACTTTAGTCAATATTTCATCTAAATTGGTCCAGTTGTGAACATGCCTTTGTAAACCAAAGGTATCCTGAGTTTCAGATCCTGTCAGAAATTTTCGAGCAGTTTGCATTGTGTTAAACGGGTAGATGATAGAATGTTTCAGGTTTGAAAATGCTGTCTTAGGAAAACATTGTTAAATTGTGTTTGGATGTGTTTCTGAAACAATCGCAGGGTCTATATTCCTATTACATAGACATTAACGTAAGCATGTTCTCCTTTTCAGAGATAAATGTTGGAGACCACCTCCCCACTGTGAGCCCAAGTAAGTATTACAAACAAAATCATATCTGTTTTAATTATTTTTTATTCGTTGTGCTGTGTTTACTGTTTTTTTTTTTTTTTTTTGTTTTTTTTTCTCTCCTGATAAAATGCACGAAAGAAAGGTGATTTTCCAACAATAAATAAATAAATAAATGATAATTAAAAAATAAAAAGATATCGGAATATGTATTTGACATATAACAAACATAACTATCTTATTAGAAGAAATACCAAATTCTTTGTTTTCTTTCATAAATGTCAAGATTTGTGCGTCGGAAAAGATTGCTTCCCGGGATTCTGTGTCCCTGACACTGGTCGGTGTGTGTGCACTGCAGGATTTAGTGGCGAGAATTGTAATACAAGTACGTAATTTTAGGAATTGTTTCTGTTTTTCAGTTTGATAATATTTCACCTATCTATCAATTTAATTTAGATATTTAGATATTAAATGTAGATCATTTAAAGCGTGGTTTCTACCTAGGAGATATCACGTAGTGACGTATCGATTCTTTGTCAAGGGGGTTTCGATCTCCTGTTGTAGTTTTATATGAGGGACTAAAAAACAAAATGACGAACTTAATTTCTCTCTCTTTATCTATACATTTATTTAATTTTCAATTCAGTCAGTGGAAAAATCCAGGAGCCCCAAATTAAGACAGTGCGGATTTCACTGAGTGGAATAAACAAGCGACCCTTTAACTATAGCAACTCTACGGAGACTTCGAACCTTGTCAATGTATACACCAATAAAATCAACTTGACAGACCTAATGCTGTCGTGGCAAGCTGAGTACGAAATGATGGGAGATTTACCATCAAGGCCGTCGTCTGTGTCTGACTTCAACGTAGGGCTGGTTTTGAATAAAGCTGACATAGAGGTGGTTTCCAGCGGTTAGTTCGATTTGTATCGCAAATTTTAGCTTCAATATTTGTGCACGGTATGTTGACGAATATGACAGGCAAGTGACGTAATGAGTGACGTAAGATCTGTGTTAGGATTGAAAGTGAGTTTTATGTCACAAGCGAGACATTGCCTTTATATGAGCGATAACATCATATACCGCAATTAAGTGTTGTGTTGCATTGTATTTGTCAATCAACTATATATCTCATACCTGCACAACGTTTTACCCTTACGTCATTTCAGAAGGAACTGTGCAGAAGGAGGCAAGTTTTTCCTGTCCAGTTAATTCAAGCTCAACCTGTAATAAAACACACACTCTGGCCAGCCCCAGAATGCACAACAGCAAGTGAGTCTTCTTATTCCATATATCAAATACGGTAATTCAAGTGCACTGCAATTATGATTTATTGTGTAATGAAAGGGTTCATTTTATTATCGAAAGCTTCCCAATTTTCTGGAGGTCTTGCAAACGCCGCTCATTTGCAAAACGGGGCGAGTAGGCCTAATATTGGCGCGAAAAACTTCATGAAACGGATTTTGGTCCCGTCTTCGTTATTTTAATGCTATTACACGTTTTGATGTGCAATATCGTTGACCTTTAATTGAAAAATGTGTTTTGAACAAAATGTTTATAATGGTATATGTACACTATGTTAAAAAAAAACGGTCATGACTGTGCCATTTAACGCTCAGCGCTATTTGTTTTGGTTAAAAAATAGTCCCTTAAAGCAAAAAAAAATTATCGCTCTTCTATTTTCAGTTTGAAAATAACCCTGGAAGTTAAAAATGGAGGTTACAAAATTGTGTCTGGAACCAGAGTCGAGTTTCAGGGTAAAACGGTTCAGCGCCAGATTAACATCCGTTATGATACCGAGGCTCCGTATTTCTCCTGCTCTGCTGGTGCAAGGAAATGTGACGATGAAGAAATGAAAGTGAAAGTATCTCAGATTAGTACCGATGGCAAGGTATTTGTTCATTCTACACCTTGTGGTCTTTTTGGCAAATATTTCAAAGCATACGTTTCGTTAATATCATAACTATTTATTCATTTATTTAATAAACAAAATTAATATAGGGCCCTATATCAAAATATAAATCCATAATTTCTTTTATAAATTATTTGAAGCAAAAAATCGACATAAAAAAGCAACAGTTACAAAGGACTTATAATTAAAGTCTTATTATCTCTTACCATGAATTATCTTCAGGTTTTTTATATCATCTTAGCTCCAAAAAAGGGCGCAGAACTCAATTCCTCATTGAGATTCGATTTTTCAAGTTTTTTTTCCAAAAGATGTTTTTCTTTCAAAATACATTACAATTCTGGAAGAATGGGATTTAATCCCTTTTGAGGAACATAATAGTTCGTATCCCCACAACCAGGGGCGGGTCCAGGAATATTTGAAAGGGGGGGGGGGTCCGCAAATGATGAACGGGTGAGTTATGAGTCATCTGATTTTCTAATTCTATAATCATAATCACTCGCTACAAATTTTGTTGCAGCAAGACGCCTCCTAAAGAATTTTTGAATAATTCGTAATGACCGGAAATATTTCAAGCATAGAAACTTAGTTCATGAATTCAAAACGATTTAAATCAATGACCCTTAGGTCAAGTTATTACTTGTCTCTTTTCAATATTAATAGAAAGACATCATCCTGACATTAACGTGGGGAGACAATTGGAGAGATTCTCTAGCCGGCATAGATTACTTCCAATACAATATATACAACTATCCTGGCACTAGAGACATTGGTTTAGATGACGCCCCAATCTATAACGGCTCCTGGGTTGAGGGGGATGCATACCCAACGTTCACTGTCACAAGTCTGACTGCTGCTTATACCGTTGTCCTCAACGTTTTTGACAAGGCCGGGAACAGCTTAACACTGAGGAGAGGTAAATCTTACTTTTTTCAACCTTGGACCCACCTAAAAGCTGACCCCAGTTTTATTCGTTCCTATTTTATTGCCGTACATGTAATCTGTAATATATATATATATATATATATATGTGAAGTCTTGCAGGTCAAAAACATAAGAGCAACCCGGCGACAGCGGTTTGGTCTTAATCCTATACTATACGTGACGTATCACTTGAAAATATACCTGTACATTTATTTCTATTTTAATTTTGAATAAGACATATTAGTAGTCGAGTTAAACCCTCAGAAACCTTTGTTTAACCAGTTTTGACTTAAGGCGTTTTGTACTTTGTCATCTAGACATTTAAACCAATGCCGTTGCTGCTGTTTTTGTAAATATCTTTCTGATCATTTGTGCACTTCAGATGTTGATTTGACTAGTCCTAAGGTGGCCGCCATTCTTGGTACTCAACCTCAGGAGTCAGAGGAGGAGGATAAGCGTGGATTAGCTGCATGTAAGCCACGGACTTGAAACACTGTATATGCAGTAAATTTAAGAAATAGGTTTTTCACTGTCTTTTATGTAAAGATAGCAAAAACACCCTCTAAAGGGACCAGACGTGTATTTCTACCTATGGCGCAGGACGTTCGGAACCATCAGTTAAGGAAATAAGGTGAAAACATCCTAAGTGAAACAATAGTGTAATTATAATTTTCATTGCCCAATCGAAAGTTCATTTGCAGATTAAAAAGTTGGATTTTTAATTTCTAGTGCCCATTTTCTTCATCGTGTTGGCGGCGATATTTATCATTGTGCTTGTGGTGGCAGTTATCCGGCGTCGCCAAGGGCACCCATGGTTGTGGAAGGACGAGAGACTTAGATTCTGGCGAAGAAACACGGAAACGAGAGACCGCCAACATATTAACGTGAGTGGCGTAGCACTTGTAAGAGGTCCTATTGAATGATTTTTATTTTGAATTACTTAAGAATGATATGTTCTACATAAAAACAAATAAGTGGTTCTCAGGTTTGTAGGTTTTCTTTGACCTACAAATGCATGGAGTCGTCTTGAAAATATTGCGTAGTGAGTTTCTTCACATTTCTCAGTAACTTTACTGATTC
Organism: Lingula anatina; assembly: GCF_051362555.1. Taxonomy (NCBI): domain Eukaryota; kingdom Metazoa; phylum Brachiopoda; class Lingulata; order Lingulida; family Lingulidae; genus Lingula; species Lingula anatina. The sequence continues at coordinate 6,295,802 of NC_141772.1, read as the reverse complement.
AACCTGTGTTTTACGGTAAATAAAGGGTATATGATAAATCAAAAGACACCACATTTTAATTATATTATTTTGTTTGCTTATGGTGGTAGAATAGAGAAATGTTTTATTCTAATATCAAGGTATGAACGATTATCAAATTCGCTCAACAATTTATTCGTGTGCATGTGTTTTTTCCGTCTCAGTTCAACGACTATAATGTTGATGAGACAGATGACCCAGGCATATATTATGATAATTCGGCATATGGTCAGAACGTTGACATCCCCAGCAGTGACGTGACCATTGGTAGTGTCCTGTGTAATGGTCACTTTGCGGTCATCAGGACTGCTGAGTGGACTCCGGCCCGTCAGCAGGCTGTGGACGTCATCGCCAAAATGCTGAAAGGTAGAAATTGACGGCGAGTTGCTTTATATCTCATTGCTTCACTAGGCACGCACGCACACGTGCGTGTTTGCGTGCACTCACACACAAACACACACACACATTCAGCAGATTAAAAAAGTGTTTACGCATTGTATTCTTTGCAACATATGTGAGTGACAAATACATTTAAGGAGCAAAAAAGTCTTTTCAAATCTCTTTAAATTTTGTTTATCAAAGTTTGAAATTCAGTGTTTTATACAGAATGAGACGTGATTCATTAATATGAATACACGAAATAATATTTCCCTACAGATCCCAAAAACACCGCTGACAGAAGACTGATGTTGGAGAAATTGGAATTCATGGGGAATGTTCCCCGCCATGAGAACGTCCTGATCATGCTTGGTAAAGTGACGGATGACATACATACAGGTAATACTTTATGAAACTGAATACGATTGGGATCATCAGAAATAACCAAAGACAAAAAGCAGCGAAGTTCTGTTGAAAAAAAAAACTTGGAAAGAAACCTAAAAAATGGACAAAATATATATTTCAATTCATACAGTTTCAAATAGTGTTGCCGTAAATCTACATAATTGGCCGCTACGTGTGTATGATGCAGTGAAATGGTGAAAAATTCTCGTTTTAGGTCCATACATGGTCTTGGAGTATTGCAAAAATGGCACCCTTCGTGACTGGTTGCTGGCACAGAAGGCAAGGGGAGGTGAACTGAGCGCTGACACAGCTGATCGTATGACAGAGTATGGTGCACAAATAGCATCAGGGATGGAACATCTGAGTAATAACCTGGTAAATAATTATGTCACACATTTTATGTCGACTTCGTGACAAAGATCAGTCTTATTCCAGGACCTGCTCAGGGTGCAATTTTTAGACTGAAAGTTGAAAACTTTTAAAACGTAAGAATCTTGATAATTACGTTGTTTTACAGTGGTTTGAATCTCTGAGCATCAGGGATGGAACATCTTGAAAGCTGAATGGCAATCACACACGTTCCTGCTGCCATCTGGCTATTGAAACACACCCGACCCTTTTTGGTTTTTAATAAGGCTGCTATTACCAATAAATTTTCATATGATCAAATTAATCTTTGTTTTCTCTTTTATGTCGAAGTATGGATTTTAGACCACAAAAGGATAAAACAGAAGAGTATTTTGGGTATGAGGTAAATCTTAATTTAACATTTCGTTCATTTTTTTAGATCATTCACAAGAAGTTGATGTCAAAGAATGTCCTCCTTAATGGAAGAATGGTTGCCAAAGTTGCGGGATTTGGTCCTGAGGGAAGAGATGCTGCAAAGGACAAGGTAATGCGTGTCCCCTGCTAAAAGTATTTTGTAAATTTTGTGTTGAGATGAAAACGTCAGATTAAACGGTTTAATATTTAATAAGAAAAATCTCTAACTTATTGTGCCATTTTGATATCTTATTTAATGCAGTATCACTTTTGCATGTCAAGAACACTGAATGACATTTACTGCCACATATACATAAAGTACAATATCACAATCTACAATTTGGTAAAGCAATTAATTGTTTTAGAGAGACTAAATTTATTTTACCCATCATTCATGACTTTACCTTTTTATCAGCACTATATAAGAGACAATAATATAATCTATTTGATTTTTTTTCTGAACTTGCAAATTGACACACGTTTTCTGTGGGTATCTCCAGAGTCGTCTGCCAACAAAATGGATGGCATTGGAAGTTCTGCAGGATCCTGAGTTGAATTTTACAGCAGCGTCGGATGTCTGGGCGTACGGTATCACGCTATGGGAAATATACAGCCTGGGTTAGTATACATATCGTAATATTTATACCTGGCAAATACAATCCAAATACAATCGAAGACAAGCATTCTGCACTAACACAACCCTGGACGGACATACTGTCTTCTCTTCTTTGTGTCCTATTTTGACAACTTCTTTTACCTGTATGGCCGCATTTAGAACAGTGGACTAATTAGTCCGAGGATCAAATATGGCCGACCCACTTGTATATTTCCCCACGGGGAATCTATTCAGTGTCTATAGTAGCGGATTAGACGGCAAGCTTTTTAGTGGATCGCCGTATTTGGCCCGCGGACAAGTTAGTCCACTGTTCTGAATGCGGCTAATGTTCCTGATTGTTATAGGTGATCTCCCATACACAACTGGAAACAAGGGTAAACTGATTAGCATGCTGGAGAGTGGAGTTCGTCCAGAGCGACCCACAGAGTGTCCGGAGGCGATGTAAGTAGGGCGTTTTTAGTTTTTTAGTTGTAAAATGGCATTATGACATAACAATAACAATAACAGTTAAAACTAAGAAAACGTTTTATGTTGACTGTATGGTTAGACTTTGAAAGCTGATAATGTTGTTTTTTTTTTATGAGTACATGTATGTATATGCACCACCCGAATACGTGCACGTACATGTCTTTATGCGTAGTGTAATCGTTTGTGAACGTGTTTTTAACATGTGTGTGTGCAGGTGGACGCTTGTAGGCCCTACGTGTGGGGTTATAATATATTTGTGCGCGTGCGCGTTGGTGCGCCTGGGGCATTTGTGCGTGTCTCTATGTGATACTTCTGCCATGATTCTTTGAATCGTCTTGTTCTTACAGCTACAACGACGTGATATTGAAATGCCTGTACAATGACCCCAGCGCGCGACCGACGTTCCCACAGATCAAAGACAAGCTATATAGTTACTTCCACCCATCTCCCGATGACCACGGAATGTACTACAGAATAGATAATTAATCTGAAATAAGGACTCTTTATACCTAAGCCGGCTACATTCTGAAGACCAAAAAACTATAGAATACCAAAATACTCCATGAACAAACTAATCGAGATTAATTCACCCCGGATTAACACCTTATTGCCAGTGTTTTTTTTTTTTTTAATTATTTTAGATATCATGAAAGGTGCATTGAGTTTTTTTTACTGGAATGCCCCATAAATGATTTATCGTTATTATTTTCGATTTTATTATCATCTTTGTTACAGATTATGTTCTTAGTTTGGTGTGAGGCTTGTTTTACGCCACATTTTCGGTTTTATTATCTGTGCATAAGCTTCAGGCGCCCATTTCTGTTATTGATACGCATACATGTATTTGGGGTGATATTGAAGTAAGAATGAAAACCAAACAACTGAGCTACACGTATTTTAACACAATTGATATCGTAGAAGTGTATCACTTAATTACTTGTTCTAAAATTGGATAGACATGCCCGTTAGACTGTCAGACGATCACACCTGAAACACCTCTATCCAGCACAAAGTTTCTGTACAAATTAATTATATATATATATATGTAACTTCAAGTGTGATCATTTGTGCTTTTATTTAAGATATGTATTTATTCAAGATGATTAATTGTTAAAGCTCTATCTGCGTTTTGGAACATAAAAAAATCAGTGTACGTCACGCAACTTGGACACTTTGGGCCCGGATAATTGTCCCTGTTGTGTCGAGGTGCGAGTTAGGCATGGTTCATTATTTTAAGCTAAAAACATGATTTCTTCGACATAGACGATGACGTTACAAGAAGAGTTACATTGCAGAGCACATTGATATTTATCCAAGAACGTGTGGAAATATATTATTCAAGAACGTTAAGCATTTGTTCCAGTATCTCTTTTCAGCCATCATAGAAGTGTTGTAATTACATTGTGTGAAAATAAAAAATATATATATACATATCATTATTCAAGAACGATCACCAGTTAGTCGATTTTTTGTCGTTTCATATTAGTTTTTTATCGATTTTGTCGGTTGTCATTTGCAATTTTCTTAGCAAAGGAAAGGGATATATAACATAAGACACAGATACTGAACTTCTGAAATCCCCGATATTAGGCTACATTAAGCAAGCCTTCTGACGCACGCTAAAAGCAACCCGAGCTTTATAGAAAACTTGAAACAAACTACTACACTATAGCATACACTTGCCGTTTCAGCTAAGAATAGTTTATAACTATGACTCAGCTAGTCAATTTTCTAATTTCAAGAGAGGAATATTAGTGTGATCTTTTCAGAAACCGAAGGGGAGGGGGGGCAGGACCCCCCCTAATCCCCAGTGCGTGGGATGGGACGGCACCCAACCCACGTCCTTCCTCTCTGGACACTGACACCACACGACCATCCGGGCGGTAAAAATAGGCAAAATATATATTTGCACTCGAGTCCGAGTCCGCTTGATTGGGCATGCAAAATATGAACGCAGACAATGCTTTCTCTTCCCGCAATATCTTACAACTGATTAACACAACGATGAAGTTATACTATTTATTTCCCTGATTATTCACAATAAACTCATGCTAAAGCTATTTAGAATTTCATTCAATGTTATCTTATGGCATGATGAAATTTTTAACTTAATGCATTGTAGATATAAATCCTAATACACGAACTGGACATTTGTACTTTGGGTATAAGGTTCCGTTTAGAAATACTGCCCAAATATACTTTATATATAGTACACAATGTCCGTCTATTTACCTGTAAACATCTAAAGCTGTAAATGAGTAACAAGTGTAAGTAATACAAAAAGAAGGTTTTTTTTAGAATTTCTTTAAGGTCTATTGTTCAATCACGCACTCTCCTCTAATCAAGAGATAAACAGAGTTTCGTCATCAGAGTAGTCTTCACTGGAGTCTGACATGTCACTGAGCCAATCCACGTGAAATAATAAGTGGTCTAAAGCATCTTGTAATTCTAATTCTATCATTCTTTCTCTCTCTTCAAAAAAATCATGAAGAAGAATCCTTTGAAAGGTGTCTAAATCTCCGTCGGCATTTTGTCTCCTGCGTCGCTGCCTTGGTTGAGGTTTAGCTATGGTTCCATCAAGATAGGCGTGGAGATAGAAACATTTCTCATTGAACGGACACTCGCCTTTGCCTCTTTTAAAATACTTGCAGTGTTTTTCCCTGAAAATATAAGAAGAAAAATAGAATAACAGCTTCATCACGTTATATCCCAAAAATATGAAAAAAAAATAGAAATATTGAAGACCACTGAGAACAGAAGTATTTCTTAATATCAATCTTTATCCACTAAAACAAAACACCCTACAAATAATAGTTTATAAAAACATGAGGTGACTTGAAAGATTTTTCTCATACCCAAGAGCATTTTTGTATCCTGCAATCAGCCTTTCTTTGTCCTCCTTGCTCTCCACCCAGTGCTGACTGGGTGTGACAAAATCCGACTTTACACGACACTCTGGACAAGCTCTGTAATAAAACATTTAATATTTATTTTGAGTTGAGGAAAGTGTAACACATTTTTGGGTGTACCTCATCTAAATATCACTGTCTTTGAACCTGTTACTCATTTTGGAAATAGACTGACTGACACCATCAGACTGCTAGGTTGTGTTTACAAAGAAGTTAGGCCCATCCTTCTCAGAATAATCTGTTTACTTTGATAAAATTCAGCCCTGCAGATGATACTGGCAGTATTTTAGACCTACAAGATATGCCACATTCATAAAATTTTGCACTTTTGCACTTTGACTCAACATACCTTATGATTTTATTCTCAAACTGTTTTGCACTCCTCCACTTACGGATACAACTCAAGCAGAAGACGTGAATACAGTTTGAGAGAATTCCAAATCTTCGCTCACTAGGGGGCATCTTTTCCAAGACAGTCTCCATACAAATTCCACACACTTTGTCCTGGCTCCTAGCAACCGCAAATGAAAGTTCCATGTCTTCTTCATGCTGTTTGATACATTGCTAAGGAGACAAAAAAATATGAAGTGATAATTGACAGGACAATGGATGAGTTATCTCTGCAATTGAATTTCTGATACATATTAAGAACAATGAATTTAGAATTGCCAAAATTACTTGCTTTTACTTAAACAATATACATAAAATGAGCAACACTCGATAAATAAAATGAGCAGTAACTGAAACAGTTCTCCCAGTGAAGGGGCACTGAAATTCCAAATAGCTTGTTGGTACAATCTTACCAAACGAGTATTGCTTATTATCAGTTGCTCTCACACTAATGAAAGAAAAATCATAAATTTAGAAGCTACAGATTTGAAACATATTGACAGGTATTGACACTATGAGTTCACAATGACCAGCAATGCATATGTCCCCATTCACCACTTAGGTGACAGAGACAGATGCAGGAGATCACAACGGTTGAAGACATAACAGAAAAAAAGGAATAGAAAAGGAAATAGATATAATTACCTGCCGATGTTCTTCTTGCATTTTCTCATCAAAGGGATGTATCATTGCCTCTCCACACAAATCACACATTTCTCCATGTAAGTATGGACACGCCTCTTCATAACGACAGTACCCCTTCATGGCAAATGGACAAAGTAAGGTCTGAGCAACTTCAGGGTCAACATGTGGGAGGGGAGATGTGGGGATGCTCATGTCAGCGTCAGGAAGTCCACTCCTGGTGGCCGAGGAGTAAGACAGAGCAGCTGTTCAACAAAAAGGAATATATATATAAATATCAATGATATGAAAAACAACTGCAATTCTCAGAAAAAAAAAGAAATCCAACCATGTAAGTAATATTTATTAGATAAATTGGATCTTGCACATCTACTGTACAGTAAAACTATAGCCTTTATTTACAGAGGCATTGTCAAGACTGATGCTAGTTCAAATCTTTTTTTAGATAGCTTGTTCTCCATAATTCACTTATTTTTTTAAAGATTTGAAAATATTACCCTGCATAAAAATTCCATTTTATATAAAATGAATAAATCCACTTTGGATTAAAAAATGAAGAGCTAAAAACTTTCCAGAAAAAGTTTTTTCTTAAATTGAACTGAAGAACATAATCTTTAGAAGTACTTGGTGAAAATCATCTGTACAAGCACGAGGGATCCAAGGCATTACCTGCCCCAGCGTAGGGCTGACCAGGTACGAACTCTGCGGCCTTGACCCACTTTTCTGGATCCAAGGTCACAGAAGTCAGATCAGTTTCTATTCCACTGTCAGCTGAACCAGTCTTCTTCTTTAAGGTGACCATTTTGTGTGAGGCACATTGGGAGTCTGCTTTGAGCAAAGGGACAGGTTTTGGTGCAGGGTTCTGAGCAATATGTTTAGCTGAGACTTCTTTGGGTCTGGTGTGGTCATATCTGAAATATTACCAGAGAGTTTGTCTATTTTTCTTTAAAAAAAAAAAAAAAAAAAAAAAAAAAAAGAAAGAAAGAAAACTGCCCACAGTGGGAAATTTTAATTCTGTCATTGTTTCTTTCCTATTTACCTGCAATGATTGCCATAAGTACAGTGTCCTTTGAGGTAATAGCGGCAGATGTTGGATGGCCTGTTGTCTCTGTCATGGGAAAACATGCAGTGCTCCCCCTGGCGGCAAACTCCACTTGTGTAGTAGCTGTAAAGATAAAAATACTGGTTCGCAGGTTTTGTTAAATGCTGGCTAAAAAGACACTGCTTTTATAAACTGATTGCAGTGACTCTATGTGATAACTTATTTCTGCTGGCCAGGCTTTTGTATAAAAATAAGGTAATATAGAATTTTAAATCTGTCTAATTGGGGTTACCTGAAATCTTTTATTCAGGGTGATGAACTCGAATCAATTGCTGCTGATAGACAGTTCCCTTAGTTATGTTTGTGCACAATTGAGGATTTAAAGATAAAATAATTGTCATGCCTCTGATCTAAAGCTCAAGGTTCAGTTAGCATGGCAGCATGTTTTTTTTCTTCTGAAAGTACTGTTGGCAGTTCAGTGTTTGAATAAATAAGACCTTCATATGATGCCTTAACTGTACAGTTTATAGATATTATCTTTTTTGTTCAAACCAGGGGCAGATTAAGGCCGTCTTCTGGGTCTTCCGGAAGACGGTCAGAATTTCAAGTTTACCTTGATGGGTATGTAATTTTTTCTCTCGGAAGATGGTCAAAAATGGAGGATGGATCAATAAAGATAATTCGGAAGCCTATCAGAAAATATCTCTGGATCCGCCCCTGCAAACTTACCACATGCTTATTACAATATTACTGCTGTAGTGCTCAAGAGGAACTTATTAAAGCTTAGAAATGGGGAAATTTTGCACTTTTTACAATTTACTAAGCAAATTACCAGGTATTTGTTAATTCTTTACAAGTAAAGTGTATCAATTTCCGCAATTGCACTAATACTAGTACGAAAATCCTTATATACAAAGGGCGTAAAATTGTTTATTCCACACTTTGTGTACATACTGTGTTGTAATGATACATATTAAAATCAATCGCACGGTGTCAAGTAATTATTGCATTATTTTTATAACGTCATAAATTAAATATGAGCATAAAAACACCCAGTTTTCTCAATCATTTAAAATGGCTGTTTAAATTCAAGCAAGTGCAACTGAGGTTCGGGTGTTTTATTTATGTACTACATGAATTGTTTTTTGCAGCTATGTCACTGTCATATGTCGAGATTCAACATACCGGCATAACACTTGACCACGGGGAGATGCTGCTTCCGCCATTTTTTGTTGTTATTAGTCATCTCCACACATTTTCCTTTTCTTCGCGTTGACCTCGGTCTCAGATAAACGTGCTTGTATGAAATTTGGTAGGGCACAGGTGCAATCGAGGCTTCCTCATTGTGCTTTGTTGCAAAAGCCCTGCGCAATCACAAATGAACATTCAAATACAAATTATATTTTGTGAAAGTTTGATAAATTGCAATAGAAAAATTAAAAACGTGTTTCTTTTTATTTTGATGACATAGTTTAATGGGAATAACTGCACTGCATGACATTCCTGAAAAAAGCCGAAACAAATGTTCGATTCTGGATGTAGCTTTGTGAGAGCAAGGGTGTAGAAAGAATGATTAGTAGATTCCGGTTAAAAGTACAGAGGTTACTTCACGAAACAAGGTAAATCTTTAAACTTCTTCATTTGAGCTTGCATAAGTCAACCTACAAGTGACTTCAGGCACAAGGCTTTATTGTATTTCTGTCAGTACAATATACGTCCCGTCATAGTTGGTAATCCCCGTGAGAAATTCCCCATCTGTTGTTCAGAGTTTGTCACTTATGATATGACAGATAAGAAAGTCTTATTTGTCAAAATATAACTATTCAGCAGTTATTTTTTTAAATATTTTTTGAAAGTATTACCACAGGGGTGACTAGAGTTACATATTTAAGTTTTCTCATATAAAACACCAAATGATAATAATAATAATAAATTGAGCAATGACACTTTTGTTAATGCGTGATCATGATTTTGTGATTCATGCCAACGGTTTCCATGTCGCAGAATGACTTGCACCCAATTATTTAGTTGACATGCTTTGACTGTAGAATAGGTTTGCCTGAACCATGACAGCTAGTGTATCACATGTCAATCGCCTTAGTCAGCAGAGGAATCTCAAAACCATCTAAAATGACTCTGCTTGTATGCTTAGAAATACTGTACCAGTTTTCTCCCCCCAAATCGCCACAACTCTTAATATTATTTGGGTCTTATTCTATTGTTAGTCAATGTTGATAAATCATGCATTTTAGATGTGTAACAATTGTCTGTGATCATGAATCATCTTCATTTTATAATTTTGTTTGTTTACACCCAGAAATATGGAAAAGATACAACACATAAATTAAAAAGCAACACATTGGCCAATATTGAGTGCATAAGGAACAGATTAAGATAAATATATTTTTCCTTCATATTTTTGCTTGAATAAGTATACATGTATCTTCTTTCAGGGAATATTAAACTAGCATATTATTAGAACAATGAGGTGTTCAGGCTATAAGCTCTTAATTATAGCTGCTTTGGTGTGTGGTGTATGTAGACAGGCAGAGGGCTTTACAAGTAAGTATTAACTAGATTTACTGTTACATTGTCTTGATCAACATAATATCAAACGTGAGTTATCATATTGAACAATTGGTTGTATACACGTACCAATCTTTAGAGGTGTGGGCACTTACACTGCTGATAAAGCTCATATCTTTGTTATCTGTCAATCTGAAAAGAAATGCACCTTGTTTGAAAAATGTAATAACGTTAAACCTTATCACCGTAATTACTGTTGACCTCAGTTTTTTAATGTTAAACATGGTATACAGATCATCTGGGCCATCCAACTGTCCTAACAAATCAAATTGTCATGTCCTAAAAATCTTTTAAAACATTGTAAGAAATATTAGCCATCTACTAAGAAAATTTTTTTGGGGAAAATTTGTGTATGATACTATCTAACATGTTTTAATACTCGAGATTGTGTCCACCATTTTTCCCCATTGTGTAGTTCTTTTTCTTTTTCACAGGATATATGGATGACAGTTCTGACTGCAGCCAGACTGAAACAGTTACCAGTTATGGAGAAGTGACTGTCAAAGCTACAGGGACTGGAGGATCTGCATTTCTGCCATCATCTTGTAGAATGACCTTCAAAGCTTTTTTAAGTACATCTAAACTGAAAGTGACTTTTGATGACTTTAATATGCCAAATTGTGATACAGACCTCTTCATTTATGAATCTTTTACAACTACATCATTAAGGGTGAGTGAGAAAATTATGTATTCTCTCTCTCTCTCTCTCTCTCTCTCTCTCTCTCTCTCTCTCTCTCTCTGCAGAATTGTTGGCTTGTCCTTCTGTCTTTTTCAATCCTTCCTGTCTTCAATGGTTTCTCACTATGTATCTTTCTGTATATACCAGTCCCTAGTGTTAGTGTCTAAGCTGCCCTTCTTCCCAATGTTGGAACACATGGTGGAGATTATTGCTCCAGAATACTTTGATAATGGGGAACCCAGCTTAGAAGCAGGTTTGTGAAATTTAATTGTAATTTTTTTTGGGTTTGTTTTAGGAAAAACTCTCCTGTGGATCCAGCAAACCCACTAGTTTTGTAACTTCTGGACGGTATGTAACATTGTTCCTCAGTCGTGGGACCTCTGTTGGACACCGTTTTACCATAAAAATCAGCGCACAGGATGATGACACTGATTGTAAGTTTATTGGATCAGAAAACTTTGTTGAAAAGTCTTGTTCATATGTATATACAGTAGACTCTTACTCAAAAATGGGTTTGATAAAACCACTAAGACTGCATCAGTTAAGAAGTAAGGGTTAATTTACAAAATGTTATTTTCAGTGCTGTTCTGAGTTAGATTTTTTGTTATTGTTATGGGTAAATGGGAGTAGCTTCTTGTGATTGTGCTACTTTCCAGTTTCCTTAATATTGAAGACATTCCTTTTCTTTTGACCATTTTGAGGATTTGTCATTTTCTCTCTCTCCCCCTCTGATACAAAAATATACTTCTGTTTGAAGTTTATTTTGGGTTTAATTTCAGTACCAACATTTCTTGATTTTCAGCCACCAAGTGAACCTTTAATCCCCAAACCCTCCCCCCAATCCAAAATGGCCCCTTTCATTGTAAGCATAACATTCACTTTTCAATTTCAGATGATTACAGTGACCTCCCTGGAAAAGTGTTCAACCTTGCTATTGGTGTTTTTGTGGCCATTGTGGTTGGGGTCGTGGCCGTAATCGTGATTTGCATTGTTGTTTGTATTTGTTGCTGTTGTCGTAACAACAGAAGAGGCACTGTCCGTCAGCCAGCTGCTGCTGCTGCTACAACCACTACCACTGTTACAGGTAAGGTTGAGGGTTAAGGTCATCTTCTGGGATTTTAACTCTTTCTCTAAGATGTACATAAATTAAGTATTCTAGTTTAGGCCACACTTTTTTAATTTTATGGATGACATCCTGCGCGCGCACCGATTTTCGCCCGTTCTCCGAAAAAAAAAAAAAAAATCCCCCCCCCCCCCCCAGCCCCCAACGAAGTCGGTTGGCGCAAACGTCATTAGTGAATTTGCCAGGAAATGAGCTTTCTGCGCATGCGTATTATCGCCACGTGGAAATGTGGCCGCTTTGCCGTCAAATTCATCTCTAGGATAACTTTCAAATTACACGACAATTAAAGTCATAAAGAGAACGGGTGCCGTCGTTTTGGATTGGTATGCCATTGATATTGGGCATGGAGATATCACCTTTTTACAATTGTGCGAAAGGCTGGCGATTATCGCCCGAAAAATTTCAGTGACATTCTGTACAAAGCAGCACATAGGCTACCAGGTTTTCTGTAGCGAAAAAAGGGTCGACAAGGGCGTCGAGGTATTTGGTGGGCTGAAGGTCGGACAGGCCACCTGACAGTTTGGCCGTGTGAGTCGAAGTAGACAAAATGGCAACGTCCGAAATGACCTTTAATAGATTTGGTAGTATTAAGCATATCTTTGCATCATTATTTTAAACATTTCTGTGAAGTGTTCAAAATGCTTTAATATTCTGAGAATACGAATAAAGACACACTGTTTGTTTGATATTTGTTTTATTGATTGCTATACCAACAAAATGCATGAAATAACCTTAATAGATTTTGTAATAAAAAGTATATCTATCCATGACTTTTTTTTACATTTCTACGAAGTATTCACAATGCTTTAATATTTTGAGAGCATGGATAAAGACATATTGTTAGTTTGATACGTGTTTCTGTGGTAAAATTTGTGTTTCCAGCTGTGTACTGACAGCATTCCTTTACTTAAGGACGCTCTCTCATATTTCAGATTTCATATTTCTGCCCTAGCGATTTTGATTAAAATTGTAAGACAAAATCTTCTTACCATATGAGTAAAAAATATGAAAAAAAAATTGGGGGTCACCACGCTCGTTTTCGAGAGGTGGCGTCCCGAAAAACGCTACGTTTATTACATTGCGTTATATGGGGATTTTGCCAAAATGCCCTTAATTTTGCTGAAAAATGCAAAAATAAAAAATTCTGCCCTAGCGATTTTAATATTATGTGGATATGTTATAGATCTTGGTAGACCTCAAAGAAATTTACAAAAAAATATGTACCACACCATGCTTGTTTTTGAGCCAGGGCTGCTTGAACATCGATTTTTATCAAATTTACATAGGAATCAATGGAAATTTCCAAGCAAATTTAAATAAATGTGTTTTGTATCGTGGGTTTTTTAACTCATACATTTATTTTGCTTCCATGAAAATTATATTTATACTTCTCTGCATCAGCTAACCAAATTTCATAAAGTTTGCTTATCCCATTCATAATAAATAGATATTAATATGTTGAAAGTATCAGTTGGATTTCAGTATGCCTCATGGAATGCCGCCATATTGGATTTTTCATAGGCTGGACCTACAAGCACATGTATCAATCTCTTGTGACTTTTATCTTCCTATTCCTTTTTTCTTACTGTTTTATACATTTTTAACATTGAGATAGCTTGATAGATTGTTTGCTTTGTATATTTTAATATACATTGTTTAAACAATGTATCAATTTCTTACTACTGTTTTTTTGTGTTTGGATTGATTTCACTGAGAAGAAAATAAAGACCATCTAGACCTTCTCTTTGAAAAGCAATTACAAATTCTGATATGTTAACCATGACAGCTTAATTTTTTTCCTACACATGGAGAAATTATTTTTTTACAAACAAGGTTTTCTACAGAATTTGGTAAAGGTTTCACACAGGATTTAGTCAATTGACTGGGATAAAATAATAAATCAGAAAAAAAGGATTTTCTTCACTTTCATCATTGCAAAAATTAACTAAATTTTGTAACTCAAGACTATCTTTTAATGCATTATGGGCTGAATAATTTCTGTGAAGTAATAAATTTACAAACTAAAGTCTCTTGTTTATGATTGGGTAAATTAGGATAAAGTTGGAATAAAGTACACTTTATCTTCTAAAATATACTGTTTATTTTCCTAGCATCACAAAAGTATTACATGTATCTGCATAAAAACCCTTGGTCCTCTGTGGTGTGTTTTATGGTTTTGTAAGAATGACGTCGCAACACGCCAGGCGGGTGCACACCGGTTGCATCTTTTCTGGAGAGCTGAAAATCGCACTGTTTGCAGGTCATATTGTTCAATAACATACTTAAATCAACAACAAAACGCCATGAGTCTAATTATTTTAACTTATTGTGAAAGAAGAGAATTGTTTTCAGCATACAAATCACGGTAACTTGACCCTGGGTGATCGGAAACCAATGCTGAAGAAGGCAATGTCTTGTTGCACACGTCGTAACCATATGACAAATCTCCGCAATACACTTTGTGGTCAAAATACAAGCCCTTGTGAATGTTTTCCGTGAGATAAGATCATGTCACTGCTATACAAGCCTTACTAAAACGCTCTTTTCAATCCCTTCTTCGCGTAACTTCTTACATGCGGTATTTGTAAACAAAGTCGCAAGTGGGTACTTTACGTCGTAAAAGACCAAGCGTTCACTCATATGCAACGCATAGTTGACATATTCGTAGCGCTTCGACCAAAATAACATCAAAGATTTCATACAGATTTCTTAAAAAGATGAATTACGTATTTTATTGCATGTTTTATTTTCATAATTAGCCGCTATCTCAAAAAACTACTCATGCGCGAAACCTGCGCAGATCGCAAAAAAAGCTAATATGAGAGGACTACCTTAAGCAGTATTTTTTTTTTTGACCGTTTTTTTTTTTTTTTTCGCCCTCTCGCACCGATTTTGGGGTACCCAGAGGATGTCATCCATAAAAATAAAAAAGTGTGGCCTTATGATAAATTGTAGACCAAGAATTTCCTGTTGGAGATTGATGGGGTGGAGCAGGGTGGGGTGGGGTGGGGGGGGGGGGGGTGGAGACAGAGGGATATAAAGTAATCTTTATGACTTTACTCAGAGAATATCTGTACTCTACAGCTGGCAAGATATGAAACAGAGTGAAAACTGGATATTTAGTAACTGCGCTACAAATTTGAAGAAAATGTTTATGATAAAGTAGTTGTATTACATATCAAAGTTCTCTCTTAGTTATTCACTGAAATACATAATCTTTCTCCCTCTCTCTCTTCAGGCAGCACAGCTTATCATACAGTTCCCACCAGTGGGCCCCCAGGGTCTTACCCCCCAGGCGGTTACGCACCTCAAGGATACCCACCAGGGAGCACCCCATACCCGCCCCCAGGGGGCACCCCATACCCGCCCCCAGGGGGCACCCCATACCCGCCACCAGGGGGTACCCCGTACCCGCCCCCTGAGTCCACTCAAGGTTACCCAGCACCCCAGGCATATCCCTCTGCTCCCCCTGCCTATGGAGAGGTAGAGTATTCGACAAATAATGATCAGGTCAAAATGGCTCCTCCTCCATGATGGATAAATCTAGAAACTGTATAAGGACCATGGTTGATACTACAGTGTCGTGATGGATAAAGAGAAACTGCATGGCAGCCATGTTTTTTTTTTGCCATTTCACCCTGACGGATAAGTAGAAACTGTATGATGCCATGTTTTTTTTATTTAATTTTTTTTGCCATTATTCCATGATGGACAAGTAGCAACTGTATGGGATCCATGGTTTTTGCCATTATGCCATGATGTGTGACCATGGTCTTTAACTTAAAACATTGTAGATACTGCATGGTAGCTATCTAGAAAGTGTATAGTTTATGGGGATGAATGCCTGCAAAATTGTATATTTTTCCAGAGTGGATGCCTTGAAGCTTACTATTCAAATGTTCCTATAGCCTTTTGATTTGCCGTAATGCAAATATGAAACTAAGCTGTATTGTCTTGAAATTGCATTTATGTTGATTTGGTCAATATAGTGAAATCTGTTTGGTGGCTTGTTGATTGAAAAATCTGCAAAATGTATTACCTCCAGTTTTGTATTTGGTGCACTAGTACCTCTGTTTTTAGAAATTTAGTATTAGTATAGGGACAATCATGAAAGTTAGATGGGATTTTGAGAACTTTAGTTTATCTTGATGCTGCCTGGGATTCGATACTTTAGAACTGGGCCCCGTAACTCGAAAGCATCGTTAATCGAAACTCGATTAGCAACATCATATAGAGGCTACAGTGTATTATGTGGGGCAAGTATGGGCGAGTTATGGAATCAAGACGCTTGTGCTCGGTCGCAATGTGCGATACTTTTGAGTTACGGGGCCCTGGCATAACTAGAAATATGTTATGTGCAATTCAACAAAAATCTGTTAACACTGATGAAAGAATGTGTATCAAAGTGTTGCCAGAAGTTATCAGGAATTGTATGCTGTACATTAGAACAACCTAGTGTGAATACTAGTATTATCAAATTAAATAGTCAAACGTTCATAGGGTATAAGACTTTGTAACATACTTACTATATATAATATATAGTCACTGTAGTATAATAGTGTTGTTATAGATTTTATGGCTATTGTCAGCTGATTTTATCCTAAGTAGAAAGTATATAATATTAGTCCAATTATTTTCTGTTTTTCTTCCATCGATGTTCATGTATAAAATCAGTAAACGTGCTCCAAGTTCCAATTTTGTAGCTTTACATTGCAGCTTCCCATGTGGTACAAATGGTATTTTATGTTTCAAACAAACATGTTTATTGCTGAAAGTTTCAGTGTATTATTCAGGTAATACCATGGTATGTTTTCCTTGTAAATTTGTAGAGTCCATTGCCTTTTATATATCACATTATAACACTGTTGTAGACAGTTATACCACTGGTATATATACTATTTGTGTGCTTACTGGAATTAAGGCATAATTCTGCTTTTAGAACACATGTTCATGTACATATATGCTCATGCTTTTAATTATAAATGACTGATGTCTCGTTGTAACAGGGTTTCTCCCAAAAGTTTTTTCCTGTTATGCATATTTGCATAATATATGGTACTCATGCAATTTAAAACTTATTTTCTTACTTCTAAGTAATACAGCAATACTGCAATAAAAGGGAGCAGTCTCTGTACTTTGATCCAGCGGTATGAATTTACACACATTTGTTGATATGGTATTCTTTGCTATTTTTGATATGAAACCATATCAATATGGCAGCCAGATTCCAATTTTCTGCCTATATGGAGATTTTCACAAAAGTAAAAAAAAAACTTTTTGAAATTATGTATGGTTCTTTCATTCTTGAATGCTTCCAAACTGAGAGCTGATGTATGTTTTGTCTTGCTATTATGGAGATTTCTCACCAATTTAAAATGCCACTTTTTCAAACATTTTCATAGTTCAACATTTATCATATAAGTTGCTCACTTAAATGCAAACTTGGTGACCTAAACCCATCTCAGTGTTCAAAATGTTTTAATGAAAATTGTGAAATGATTATCAAATTTTTATGTTGGAAATATTATTTATCTTTTTTGTTTGCAGTTAGAAAGATATTGTATTTGCTGTCTCAGAGGCCATGTTGATACAAGATTGGAGAAACAATTTGCTTTTTGAAAAAATATCAGCCCAAATTGGTTTGAATTCTATGTCTTGTTATTTTTATTGATTTGCATGGTATTTTTTGTGTGCGTGCATGCATGGGCATGTGTCCCTGTGGGCAAGCACTTTGTAGGTTTATTGTCAAATGACGAGATGGGAGCTTTGGACTACAAACTAACTGAATAAAGTATTACATTGTCACAGTTAAATGGTCATTGCAAAGATTTTTTTTGCTGAAGACTTGAATATTTTAGATTGAAAAACTGTTAAGAGTTCAGTGAAATAGATGTGTTGGTGTGTTTGTTTCATTAGAAGTAACTATGATTAGGAACATAATGAAGATGCAGCGTCCTAATAACTGTTAGAAATACACTACATGTGTGGGATTGTGTTCTGAATACAAAGCACTTTGTTTTGTGTTTAGTTTGAATTAAGTCTGGGAGATCTGTAGTAAGGAAATGTACCCTAATTTAAAAACATTTCTGTTCTGGATGAAATAATGGTGCCTTCTGTTTAAAGGTGCAAACAGCGGTCTTCTATTAGCACAAGTGAGCCATTTCAGAAGCTAATAGAGCAGAGAGTTGGCATTTTCACAACTGTATTGATGTTTGTTTTGAAATGTTTTAGTGATATTAATTGTTGGAACATAACATTTACAAAACAGATATGTTTCCCTTGAAATATTTTGTTTCAAAGTAAGTGATTACCATCACTAAAACATTGCTCTAGATGTGAAATCAAAATGTTGTGTTCAGGTTTTATATATATATATATATATATATATATATATATATATATATATATAAGGCAAGTTTCTTAATTGCTGGCATGCTTTATCAGGAATGGAGAAATAAAAGTCCAAAGAATAAAAAATTTTACCAGTAGGAATATTGTACTGTTAGTTGGAGATGTGCATCAACATACGATAATTACTCTTATCTTTTCAATGGGCAAAAATTATCAAACTTTCAGATGAATAATTTTTTAATCACAAAAAGTTATATTTCTATATAGCGTTTGTGGTGCTTTTACTGTATTGAATAGTACTACAGAATAGCCTGCTGCCACTCAATTGGAATGTTCTAGTTTTAAGAAATTATGATCTTAAAAAATGCAGTATCTGTAAAATTAAATTTTTTCCATTGAAAAGAATGAGTAATTACCACGTGTGGTCTCCGTTATGTCTTTGTGTTTTCTTAGTAGTTACGATGATATTTTTATATGTAATTATGTAGATATATGTTATGTATTGTTTCTGTATACTTTTATGTACTGAAGCAGTTGGTGCTATGAAAATGATATTCATGTTACTGTTTTAGGCCTTGGTTAGAATTTTTGTCAGTACCTGAACTACTTTTTTTTTGATAGTTTTAAATTTTCTGATCAACCCCGCGTTTATATTTGTTAGCTTTTAGTATTATGCAATGATGAAATTTTGGACAAACAAAAATATACATGCACAAACCAGTTTTGTCTTTTTTTTTACATTAATAATCTCATTTGTTTTAAAAATAATAAATAAACCTTTTTCCCCCAAGATTTTATTCACCTGAAATGTTAACATTTTTTTGTTCGATGTATGAAAATATGAGTGACATAACTGATGAGACATTAAATATGAAAGTGACATTTTGCCCGTTATAGTCTATTATGAAGTTTTTCAAAGGTTACCACAATTTCTCTGGTACTCAAAGCCTATCAATTTATCTTGCTGCTCTGAATAATACCATATAGTTTTTGCTGTGTGGGTTGATAAACCAAGTGGTCTCGATCTTGGGTCAAGAAGCAGACCGTCGTCTTGTTATTTCCCTTTGTGTGTGTGTGTGTGTGTGTGTGTGTGTGTGCGCATGCTCTTATTTTAAAATGAATAATTTCACACTTCTGGAATAACAATGGGATGTGGAATGAACTGCGTACAATGATTTTTTTTCAGTGAAAATACTTTGTTGGTCCATGGAAAAAAATATGACCAACTGACTGTGCAGCTTCGGACTTGAAATCAAATGCCAAAGAACAATTCAAGTTTGCAGTAAAACAATTTTTATTTCTGTGATTCAGATTCTCATAATACATTGCCTCTTTTAAGTACTGAGATGTCTGAAATTTAACAGAAGGCATGTGAATGAGTATTATAATAATACAGTATTACAGCACAAACATTTTACAGTGACAGTGATAGGAAATTGACATTGTGACAGTCAATTTTAAAAACTTTCATGATCATTACTTTCTGCTCCAGTAACATGCAAAGTTTCAGAGTCCAAGACCTTAAAAATGACTTCCTCTCTGCAAGCTGACTTTTTTCATGATGAAGTAAGTGCACATAATATAATACGCATAATATAATAAAGGGAACATTAAAGATCCAGAAAAAAAAAATGCTTTCAAGATTTGCCAGTATTACAGTTATTTTTCATTTTCCCTCTGAAATTATTTCAATTGTGAATTCAGAGACAATTCGCTATACTCATTATGGCACACATGGAGGAGAGGACTATTAAAACAAAGCACTAAATTAAGTGTAACTCGTGGTACTACTGAATGCAGTAGACACTTTCTGCCTTTTCTCCTACTGTAAGTACATGCCTTCTATGGCAGTAAAAGGCTTTCACAACTCCTAATTATGATATGTCAGTAAAGGCAGAGGGGCACATTTGTATTAAAATAAAGCTTTGTAATAAATTATCACTATTTATACTGTAACAGCAGAAATTGTTTTATAAAACCAATGACATTTCACCTAATGCATAGTGGCTCATAATGATAAGAAACGGTAACACTGTCACATTTTATTAGAACCAAAAGTAATTAAAAACTTGATCTGGCGAGGGCTTCTGGATCCATTATTTTGGATTAATATGAAAGATGAAGCTGAAAAGCTACATACAGAAAATAATTGGAAGTGAAAATTGAAACCCAATTTTATGAGATTTTTCAAGCATTGTGCCTTAAAACATGATCACATTCTAATCAAACCCCACCGCCTTGGTCCTGCCATGAGCTTGAATTCCATAATTAATATTCATAAAATTTTGAAAATAACAATACAACATCATTATCGGTGTCAACTATTGCCATTACCAATGTGACCAGTCATAGATGCTATGCATACTAGTTATTTTTGATTACATATAATGTTCTTGAGGTATTTTTCTACACAGCTCAACCAGTACTGGCCTGTGCTTTGTGCCAGTGGTATCACCTGAGCAATCGAATCCTAAGTGTTCTGCCCAGTTCAACTACAACAAGCACCATGATGAAATCCGGGTATTCCCTTGTTTGTAAATACTTGGAAAAATCCTGCCAATTTTTACAAACGTGTCCTCTTTGACTACGCAAACAATCTGTGCAATCCTGCATTTCTCATTTAATCAACAAACTTTCACCAACAGATCCTGCATCTTCAGTGGCTGGTCCAATCATCTTTTCCCTTCCATTCTTATACTGACCATCATGGCCACTCATCTTTTCTCTTTTATTTCAATCTTCAACAACAATGGCCAGTCACTTGTTTCTCTGGTTTCTTCAGACCAATCCTAATACTTGTTACAAATTCAAAATTCAAAGATGTGTCTTCAGTACTGATTGTAGGTCCTCTGGCAGAGAACTGATGATACTGTGAAGGTGACATTTCAGTTTTTTCACAATGTCCATGGAGACAGGTATATCATTGTTTTGTGCACTAATCTACAATAATAAGAATGAAAATAAAATATAATAACGATAATCATTTGCACTTTAAAGTAACAACTCCAAATCCATAATAAGTATAAAAATCTAATCATGATATGTCAAATTTTTTCAGTTTCATTTTTTTCAAATGTGCAAGGGAACGATATAAAATTCAAATCCTGAAGACTGTTCTTTAGAACCAACTCAGAGTGTAAAACAAAAGTACTCATTTTCTGGTCTGCTTGCAACTATACATGTCAAGAATCAGGTGGTCTGCAAATCTTTAATCAATATTACATGCACACACATATACATGCAGTATAATAATTAACAAAGAGTCCAACAGAGCTGGCAAAAACATGCACACTTTGGATTTTCTCATTTTTCATATAATGAAAAAAAAAAAAGAATGAGCAGGTACCATTTTGTCCTTCAACCTTAGCACCAGGTCAACAATCTCCACTTCCTGCTTGTCCCTCACCCAGTTCACTAGGTCCTGAAAAGTATTTAGGATGTAATAGGATTTGATCAAATCTCCTTAATGCATAACATCAAACTACAGTCTATAAATGAGAAGGACAAAAAAAATAATAAAATCACATGGAACTTTCATTGTAAATTAAGAAAAAAGTTCACTATGAAACAATAATATTTTCACCAATGTTACTAAGTAAGTAGCGCCTCTTGAACATAAATTTAAGCTTTGATTCATAATAATACCCCAAAACTGCGAAAGATTTTTTTTATCATTCACCCTAAACAATCATCCTTTTACCTCTTTACACAAAGCCTCCAGGTGCAAAGCCTGTAACTTCTGGTTCACTTCTTTCTGCCTGAAGTGATACCAGCCATCAAAATTTGGGCACTTTAAAAACTTCCTGGAATACATAATTTCTGATAAATAGCTTGCACTTTCTAGCAATTTTCACAATTTGCATTTCAGAAACATACAATGACAAATAATATAAATGTTATCACGATCTTTCAAAGCTAAGAACAAAATTGAAAACTATCACAAAACAAAAACCCTTTAACCATCTACAGTATATTTTAGTCATTGACACATGGTGACTATCATATCAATACATTCCTACTTAGTCAATTTATTCTTGTTTATTCACTACACTTAGAAGACTACAATGATATATGTACAGTCCTACTTATATGCACAGTCATTGATCACTGAAGTTTTGTTTAGTGTATTGACAACTACTTCTGTAGTCTGGTAACTGATGACTTCCATACCTGCACAGTTTATTGACTACTGAAGACTATGACCATATATCTATAGTACAGTCTTGTCTGTTTATTGAAGACTACCATACCTGTATAGCCCTATCTGTCTACTAAGGACTACCATACCTGTATAGTCCTATCCGTCTACTAAGGACTACCATACCTGTATAGCCCTATCTGTCTACTAAGGACTACCATACCTGTATAGTCCTATCCGTCCACTAAGGTCTACCATACCTGTATAGTCCTATCCGTCTACTAAGGACTACCATACCTGTATAGTCCTATCCGTCTACTAAGGACTACCATACCTGTATAGTCCTATCCAGTCCCCCTTCAACCCAGAAGTCAATTGTGGTCCAGAGTGGTCTAAAGTCTTCAAGAACTCCTCTACATTGAATGGTTTCAGAACAGGTGGTCCCTTTAAGACATAATTATGTTAATTTTGTTAAAAGACATTGAAAGTTATTGATATACAAATTGGAGAATTCAAAATGTAGGGAACACAAGACATACAATAAAGATTTACACAAAAACATAATTTTTTGTACTTACATGATCATAGTACACTCTGAAATTTTTACTAACAATTCATTCATAATCATACTGACAATATTACAGGTCTCAATGAAATTTCTCTAAAACCCCTTACCTTGTGAGGTGATATGTTCCTTTGCAGTGGCATTAAACTTGCCATATACCTCTCCTGTAATGAATCAATTTTTGGAATATTAAAATTTTGCTTTTAAAGTATATTGCTTTAAAATTAGCCTATGTATTCAAGGCTCACTCAATAAGCCAGACTGTGCTATAACAGTTACTGTGACCCAAATTTAAGCAAAGTAGCACTTCATACACAATATCTTACCCCAAAAAATGGTTTAGCAAAACTGGCTAAACTTAATTTTACATGTTAGATATATCAATGAACAACCAGGAGGTGTAAATTCCCAAAAGCATAGAGCAGTTGTCCCAGAATCTGATGTGAACAGGAAATCTTCACTGTAACTGGTGGTTTAATATGAGTCCTGTTTCTTACCAATGGTATCATAAAACTCTGAGTCAGTTCTAATAAGAACCTCCGCAACATTGCACTTTGTACCTCTACTGGCCGCTTCAACTGGATACCCTGAAATAACAAACAATACCAAACTAGTTACAGCTAATAACATGATAATATATCTTTCCTTTAACCTCATTTTATGTGTTTAGTATATCACATCAAATTTATTGAAAACATTCTCATCACACCATGCCGATCTCAGTACTATATGGTTAAGTTTCCTTCACCCAGCAACACTCTTACTCAAAATACCAAATCTATATGGTGATAATAAAGGCAGGTTTCCAGCAAACTGATATCTATGATGCCATGCAACTATAATTATGCCAACAATACTTCATATTTATGGTATTTTGACTTGTAATATCCAGTTGCATTATCTGTAATGAAGTCTTATTATACTTAATGTTTGCCATCAAAAAAGATAATGAATTTCATACCTTGCTCAGTCTCTTCAGGATAGTCTTGTCCTTACTGAGATAGGGTTTGTACCTGGTATAGACACCTGAAATAAAGAGGATATCTACACATAAATATTATAGTAAATAAATTTTCAAATTTTTATCCTAAAAATTTGATAACAAAGCCTGTGATTAGTGAATGTTTTTCTATCTATTCCAAAAATTGAAAATATAACAGATGATCACTGTTCTTCATAGGGGATCAAATATAGATTTGCTTTAGTATTCCTCATTCAGGCATACAATTTTAAGAAATCAATGGCACGATCAGTTAAAATTCAATCAATTGCCACATTATAAAAATTCAACTTCACAAGCAAAAGTGAATATTCACTAGACCAGCTGAAAAAGGCTTGGGCATTTTGTGCATTTAGAAAAGGAAACAAAACACTGGCACTTGAACAAGAAAATACTGCACAAATACAACCTTACATTAATTTAATAGTAATACACTGTCAGACAATCCAGACCAATAGAACTTAACATAAAACTTTGAAACACTGATACAATAAAGGGCACAAGATATAACTATAATGGCCTGGATCGAAAAATATTTTTTCTTTGAGAGAGTTAAGAAGGCAGAAATCAACATCTTTTAAAGAAAAGGGTGAAAAAAAACCCCAACATTTGTAAACTACAAAAATCATAAAGAGGTGCCCTTTGATTAGCCCAACTTAAGAATTCACAGCTAGACTACTAAAAGACATGCTATTCTAAAAAGGATGGGACTGAACTATTTTACACCTTCAAGTTACTACTACTGTAAAAGTGCACAACAATATAGAAACACTGCATTTGATGGTGGTGCACTGGTTGGGGTTACAAGTAATTTGTAATACGGAATAATGACCAATCTTTTTTCGAATGCAGCCAACAAAGTAAAACCCTGTGCCTTTCCCTATATTTGCATGATTTCAGAGAAGCAAATATCAATTCAGAATCTACTCTTTTATATAACAAAACTGCAAAAAACAATGTCACTAAGAGGCCTATTGTACGCCATTTTGAGGACAAATAGAAGAAGGAATGATGCACCAAGGTGAAAAACTACTGGCAGTTAATGTTATGTCAGACAGACATTTCTGCCTTTTCTCAGTGCTGTTTCACCACCTGGTGTGCCATAGTGTTTATAATAGAATACAGCAGGTTAATACAACACAAGAATCTATGAGAGTGAAGTGATTCTAAAGAAGTAGGAAAATATTTCTACAATAGCAAAAAACTATTAAAAGATTATCATGCAGACTGACCTGGTTTAGAATCTAAAGTTTTCAAGCTACTGGATTTTTTCAATTTCAGCACTGCACGCGGAGAAGCTGTGAGTGGAGAGGACAGATGTCAAACAAAAAACAATTGCAACGGAACTCATTACTTTCCAATGTCTTAAACTAAAAATTTGATATTGTGTTAATTTCTTTTAATTGGTGATAAAATCAAAGTAAAACTCAATAGGTCCAATTAAAACCTAAATGAATTTTTCTAATAAGAAGCATCTCCTGAAATTTGGATGTTAGAGATATCAATGTATTGGCATCACCTGGAAGTATTTTTCATTATATGAAAGTCACAATCAAATTTAGCAAATCACATCTGACTGAAGACGAACACAAAGTTTTCACAATCATTTTCTCATTCTGGCATCTTTGTTCATATTCATCAATCTCCATAACATAAACTACCAGCAAATATTCTGTAAAGAGACCAAAAAGGCTTACTGTCCCCAGTTGCACAAGGACCAATGGGCTTACCATCTCCACTTGTTTCTCCTATGCGTACAATATTGGGCCAGTGCTGAAGAGTTTTGGCAAAGAAAGGGTTGGTAACACCAAGAATCACAGCTGGCCTGAAAATATAACAACTTCTAAATTCAGACTGAAATATTCAAAGAAACCAAATCTTGATAAATATACGTCTGTCTTAAGAATTTCATGTACCTGTAACCACCTGAAACATTTATCATGCCACCTAGTGGCAATTTATCTGGTGCTTTAAGATACTCTTACATAAATCTCATAATAAAAAGAAACATTGGAATAGAAAATGCCCTTTTTTGGCATGTCATACAACATCCAATGACCCTCTTTCATGATAACTCTCTTTCACACATTAAAAAAGGATGAAATTCTTGACATAGAGAAAAATTCCAATGCAAATGCCTTTATAATAATGACTTGGTTATACACTGGTTGGTAAAACTTACGGTGCTTGAGTCTTAGTTGTGTATTCCTTGAACTCACTGTCGTGTATTGTAAAGTATGGCCGGTAATCCGAGCAATACTTCAGTGGCCAGATTATACTGGAAATATAAATAAATAAATAAAGGATAAGAAACAAATCACATTTGAATCATATTAATAAAAACATCATTTTACTACATACTTTTATATACTACTGAATATACTATATGAATCGTATCTTAGCAGTATTCAAAAGTATATAATGTAAAATGTTCACTTTCACCTTATATTGACAAATTTTGACTGATGTAAATCACATGAAATTGGAATCTTTTCTGAACAATCACACACAGGGATGGTACCTAATAGGCTAAGCCATCACATTTTGACTGAAAATTAACCAGTATGTATGAAAATGTATGGCACGAGGGTGACTAACCTGACCAGGGCTTGCACAGCGTTGGCACACAGAGTAGGAGAGGAGGCCATTACTACCACAGGCTAAAACAGGTACATTTGTATGTATTAACATGTAAAATAAAACAGATATGCTTTCTTATAAAACAGAGCAGCTTCCATGTAAATTGTCCTCATAGAGCTATACAATAAAGTAAGTACTGTTTTTTGTTTTTAATCAGTGTCATGACTGAGCACTCAAAAATTCAAAACACTAAGAACCCAAAGTAAATAAAATTTTTACATCTGGCAGCTTGGACTTGGTAAGTTTATCCTGATGTAAACAGGCATTTCCTTACCTCCCCTGTTAAGACTAGTTCCCACATGAGTTGCAAGTGCTGTAGGACTGGTTGAAATGCACTGCAATGGGGAAAACATCCATACTATAATTATTTTAAATATATAACTCCAAGCATCCTAATATATCATTTCAAAGGTCAAGTAGGCTGGTACTTTGTGGCTGGCCAAATATGTACCAAATTGGCCACAAGAAAAATCAATCAATCAGTTTTTGTCAGTATAATAAATTATTTGTGCTAATTGCAAATATTTCAAATCTATTGGTGAACCTGTAGAGAACTCTCCCTACCTGAACAGATCTGTTTCATGTATTGACTGCAGAACATGATTTACTGGGATTTGAGGCTGGAAAATATAAACAACATTAAAACAAATAATTTTCATGAATTGGTGATAGAAAGTATTAATCATTAGGTAAGTATTGCAATAAATACAGTTACTATCATTTTATAAAATAGTATAAAGCAAATTTGTTTGTCATGTCAAATCCACATCACACAATGATGAAGTATACAAATACCTATTTACAAGGCCAACTACCCTCTATAGGAAGTATATCATTAATATATATCTACTACATAAACCATTAAATTCAGTAGCATGTCTTACAAAACACTTGTCTGTGTTTGGTAGACAAGTTTTTTTTTCATTTTCCCTCGATCCATGCACTTACCACAGTGTGTGTCTTGGTTTGGACAGCACCTATCACCTTGTCAGATCTGGAGGGGATTCGGACCTGAGGGAATGATACAAACACCACAATATTTATCACTTTTCTGTATTCTGCTTAACACCAGCAGGAGGCATGTGTATCTGTTAAACTGACTACATTTAGCAAGAGTCCCCTAATAGTTGGATTGTTGGTGTCTATGGGAATGGGGGCTTCGTTTAAGAATGAATACACCTAATATCTACCTGTACAACTGAGCCCATGAGGGGCAAGTTCAGTGTTTCCCCTGGAGTGGGTTCTGGCCACTGGTCTATATCATGGCAGGCTGAAATATGGGTCAGATTTATAATAATAATAATAATAATAATAATAATAATAATAATAATAATAATAATAATAATAATAATAATAATTATCATTATTATTCAAATATATGAAACAATGGACCAGGGTTACATAATATTTTTACAACGAAGCCGGGTCTAACATTAATGTAAGAAATCAGAATTCACAGCTCAACACACAAATATAATAGAACACAACAGACACAGAAAGATACTATTACTTAAAGGTATCAATCTCAGAAATTTAAAACTAACTCCACTTATTTACTCTGAGAAAATCTGGGAGTTCAAAAAGCTCCATTTCCTTCACAAACCTGCTTCTAAGCTGGGTTCCCCATTATCAAAGTATTCTGGAGCCATAATCTCCACCATGTGCTCCAACAGTGGGATGAAGGGCAGCTTAGACACTAATACTAGGGACTGGAATATACAGAAACATACATAGTGAGAAAGCAGTGAAGACAGGAAGGATTGAAAAGACAAAAAGACAAAAGACAGGCAGAAAGACAAGCCAACAATTCTGCAGACAGAAAAGAGAAGAAAAGAGAAGAAAAAAAAGAGAGAGAGAGAGAGAGAGAGAGAGAGAGAGAGAGAGAGAGAGAGAGAGAGAGAGAGAGAGAGAGAGAGAGAGAGAGAGAATGAATCAATGGTAAATTTAATTTTCTGATGAATAACTGAGAATATCACCAATATTAATCAAATGATGACAATAAATAATTTAGTTGAAATAAATATCAGTCTTAACAGACAATATCATGACAAATCCAGTAATAAATTTTAAAATGTAAAACCTCTATATTAATGTATTATCAAACTAAAAGTACTTTCTGAAAGTATCCTCTTCGTATGGATTTATCCTTCATTTGGCGAAAGTAGACATAGCCGTAGTAATAAGCATTATCGATCTGAAGGGAAAAATATGAAGCAAAATGTAATAAAACATCCAGTAATACTTCTCATGATGATAACTTATAAAGACATTCAATCTGTGTTGCAAATATGACAATACATACATTAATATACGCAACCTTGTTTACTGCATCTCACTATTAATTGAATTATGGTAAACTTATATATTTTCATTTCCACGTGCTTGAATATTTTCAGTTATGTGCAATGCATTTTTTGTGGTGCTAGAATTAAAATTAAACTTCAAAATGTCAAATCAAAACAGTTTAACATATCATTCCAATAAGGAGTATCTCCTCAAATTTTCTTTACTTGCAGTGGAGTATTTAAGAACCAGACTTTTTTTACTTTTAAAATATCTACCTGCAGAGAGGCTGGGCACTCTCTGTTGAAGTCATCATGGGCAAGGATGTGATTCTTTCTACCAGGACACTGACGGATTCGAAAGTGAAACTTTGTGTCACCCATACAACCTGAAATTTAAAGTGCATTTAGAAACAATTTAAAATGAAAAGTGAAGACTTCTATCAGCATTGTACTCTAAGTAATACCATACTAGTACTTGAATAATGGTAATATAAGTTAAGCTACTGTCTAAAGAATTATTTTCCTTGTGACTTCTTATAAATAGGTTCTTTACTAGTTTTTGGTTCTCAAAAAAAAAAAAAAAAAAAAAAAAAAAAAAAAAAAAAAAAAAAAAAAAAAAACATTGTGAACTCAATTGTGATAATACACCATAATTTGTGTGTATATTAAAATATGTCAGTAGCTGTAATATGTTAAGTGGGGATGGGAGAATCCAACATTGTTCAAAGATTGTGGATTTCCTTGTCCTTCTTATAACCTTTAAGTTTGCCAATAAATATCCTATGTTTATATAATCTCATATTTTTAAATAGCTTCAAGTTATTATCATATAGACCTTCATGAATAACTTACATAATAGGTTTCATTATATAGGGTTCCCTATCCAATTAACTACTAGTATGTTCATAACAACATAACAACACGTTATTAAGGAATAATTAATGATTCTATGTACCTGAGTTTGAGTCTGGAAACGACAAGTAACAGATATTGATTTTCTGGAAAAGAAGACCATATAGCAAATATGAATACAAGGCATATGACACAAATTACAAATAAATAAATAAAAATAAAATAAAGTAAAAATCTATTTTTGAAAAAATTAATATGTATACGTAAGGCATACCTTAAACCGCTAATGCACATTCTTTAGAAATCCAGAATAATCTTAATCCAAGGACATTTTCATTGACTTTGATTCAATATATTAAATTAAAAAAAAAAAAATGACATCTAAACAGTGCCTGCCATAGTAATTTATATGCTCCATATGCAACTTGATTGCCCTTTCATGCAGTTGATACCATCAGGCCAAAGGCAATCGTCTATATCAATACCCAACTTACTGACAGTAAATACAGCTGCTACATTATTTAAACATTAGACAAACAAACCTCTCTTTCTGTAAGCTTTACATGACCTGGATACACCAGCTGAAAATGAGATAGAAATACGTCATTTCAGAAAATAGAATTTCTAATTTGACCACAAATCATTTTGACCCAATGAGAGAAATAATTAAACATTATTCACTGCACATTTGTATGGTATATCAGTGTTCAGATGGGTCCAAGTGGTTATGTCAGGTGAGAGCACTATTAACAAAACATTTGGAGACTCACTCAAGAGAACAGAGTGCTTTTGTGTTACAAGATATCAAGCCAAGCATGTTCTATGTTTTATATTTTGGCTGATATCTTTTTTTGTTTTAAGCATACTGCCTTTAATCATTACTTTAGTTAAACAGCTTTGAAATTAAAACTAGTCTGAATGATCTGTTAAAGGAGTAGATCTCATGTTTACATTTTATAATGCATTTTTGCCATAGCATTTTTGACAAGCTGCAGATAAACATAAGTTAAGATTTAAAAAAAAAACAAACAAACAAACAAACAACAACAACAGCAATAACAACCAAATTTTCCACCAACATTTTGGGTATAAGCAAATCAAGTATTTTCCATTTGATTGAGCCCACTTAGGAGAAACTTTATCCACTCATCCTAATAAAATGGCTTGGGCATAATAAACTTGTAGACAGTATGTAGGTCACTGATCAACTGTTAAAAATCTTCACATTCATTAATAAAGCCACACGTAACACATTTTTAAACATGTTCAGTAGTATGAAATGAAGAGTACTAGAAACAAAAGACTTGAACTAAATCACAGACAATTTGAGTACTGGGATATATTGTGAAAGTAAAAAATATATATACATTTTGGCAAACTAAATTACTGATAACTTTTAGCAAATGTGACACACACGCGTGAGATTTATTGTATTGGTATTTGGTGAAAGTTTAAAGCATGTGTCCATGCCACTCAACCACTAACCAAGTCCCTTTTAATTCCAGATGATTTTCCATTCAAGTACTGCCAACAAAATTAATTATCGACGCACAAATCAAGAAAACAAATCTAATGATAGAAAAAAAAAAGATTACGTCTTTTGGTATAAAAGGGGAACATGCAGCAGGCCATTAATTTTCACCCGGCAGAAAACGTGACAACCACCAATAAGCAACATTCCTTGAACTTGTAGAAGCCATCCAAAGAAATATGAGAACAAAAGACGGTAAACTAAATACCTCCATTGCTTGTCCAAGCTCCAAATCAAAAGTGACGACACAAGCGCAGTGGAGCCAGTTAGAAAATCTATCCCATGGCAAGACGGTGGGTGATCGCGGCGAATCTTGCAAGGAGAATTTCCTCTCTAAAGGCATTATTTGTTGATGCACGTCAGCTGCCATCTTGTGGGGGTTAAAATCGCACCCTCCAAACCCAAACATTTCAATCCAACAAATATAGCTTGAAGACGTAGAGCCACAGAGTCACGGTAATTTTTTAATTTGCCAAATGAAAGCTTATATCTGAACCAAAATCATAATGAACTTAATTTACATTACTAATTATATCGAGTGAAATGTTTAAAATAGTTAAAATTGATAGAGAGTATTCATTTGACCTAGTTTGAGATCGAGGTCGCTTCAACAAAAAAAAATCATGGCTGTCTACGGTCAGAGGTTGCGGGACTTCCTTGAATATATTGCTTAGGTAAGATGGGGTCTGATTGATGAGTGACAACAACATGTATTTCCCACACGACTCTTGATTATCTTAGCATTACAAAAATCCTTCATGACTGTTAAAATGCAACAGGATCCATTCAATAAAACACAGAGGGGATGTGTATCTTAGTTTCAAGATGGCCGACTCGGGTTCAACTGGGATGGGATCAATGTTTGTATTTTAGCTAACGCAGATGCTCATTAACAGATTTAACTGTCACATCAGATTATGGAGACTCTCTCTTTATTTTCCAGTTTTGAATATGGGATAATTGTGACTTCAGTGTAAGAGCGATTTTCAATGGGTGTGATTACAAGCGCGAAGACGTCCTGACTGGTTCTGTGGGAGATTCGTGTCAACCAAGTCATGTAATGCTGTCACGCTGCTCAAACGAACCGCTGGGAAGTTGTCACTAAAGACGTGGAGCTCTGAAATTGCCTATGAAGTGATATATATGCGTATGCCAGAAGGAGGAGCTTCAAAATTTTGTACAACAACATGACTGCACTTGCCATTTTTATTTGCCGACCAAATTCACATCCATTCCAAGAACGCCATGTTCCCCTCACTGAGCCTGTGAAAATAGGGAGGGCTGTGGCCCGGGCGAGACCTGCCACCAATAATGCCATATTTGACTGCAAGGTGCTATCCAGGAACCATGCACTGGTGTGGTATGAGGGTGGAAAGGTAAGGCTGGAGTTGGTGTGGTATGAGGGTGGAAAGGTAAGGCTGGAGTTGGTGTGGTATGAGGGTGGAAAGGTAAGGCTGGAGTTGGTGTGGTATGAGGGTGGAAAGGTAAGGCTGGAGTTGGTGTGGTATGAGGATGGAAGGTAAGGCAGGAGTTGGTGTGGTATGAGGATGGAAGGTAAGGCAGGAGTTGGTGTGGTATGAGGGTGGAAAGGTAAGGCAGGAGTTGGTGTGGTATGGAGATGGTAAGGTAAGGCTGGAGTTGGAGCATTAATGCCAGGAGTTTGTGATTCATATATAAACACTGGGTTACCTTCATTCATCAACCATTTGATGCCATGTGGTGTATTTGTCCGGTTATAGCACAATTTGCTTGGGCATTGGACTGGGTTATTGACCGTGGATATAGAAAAAAGGCCCAATTCTTTTATGCTACCTCGGTCTACCTTGCTTAACTCATTGCGCATGCATACAGGATGACATTGGTCTGTTTCTGTGGTATCACTACAAACTGTTTTAAATTGTTCCCTGTTCTTGTGATGAATGAAGTGCATCCACTGTGTCATGTTTTGGACCTATTCCATGTACGACACTCTTGATATAATAAAAAAAAACATTGGACCCAGAAGCATTCAAAATTCAAATGCTTCCATTTCAGACTAAAAAGTTAAAAATATGTTTATCATATTTTAGATATATGTATATTGATTGGCTGTGCTTTTGTAGAATGGACTACATTGTACTAGTTGTCTAATGCTAATGGCACATTTAGGCATTTCCCCCTTCTTTAATGGAAATACAGTACAGCATCCTTCATAAAATATTTTCTCAATAAGACCCACTTGACATAGTTCAAAACATTTGGTCTAGATGCATTGGGCCAATGATTAGTTGTTTTGAACAAGCACTTGAAAGCAATAAAATGGCATTATGGCAGTCATATATGATATAGAGTGAAGACTACTGAACATTTTCATTGGCAGATGTTTTATTCATTTGTGCTAGAAATGGTAAAAAACTGCTCATATAAGTGCTCAGTTGTCATTGGCAATATGATATCTAATGAATGCCTATATGTCAGCTCAGTCACAAATTGGATATAGTTATCATCTCCATGACTGCAAAATCATTGAATTTATGACAACTGTATGTTTGCCTTTATAAATTTTAATGCCAGCATAATTGATATTACTTTAAATACGAGCTAATGCCACCTTGAAAAATTACTGCTGTTAACACGAGTTGTGTGATAGATGCCATTTAACAATAGTATTACATGATACATCAGCTTTATTACATGATAATGGTTCCTAGAACATTATATAAATTGATATAAGGTTGTAACAGAACTAGGGCAACAGTTGCCATTGCCTGTTATACCTGTCAATTAATATATGTTTACTGATATAATCTGCATATTAATTTTTCATTTATTTTTTATGAGCTTTTTATAAGTAGAAGAGGCAGGTTGCTGGATTACAACCTTCCACTGTATAATCCTGTAATCTTTAAGTTGAATGATCAATGAATTGTGGGAAGATATGCAGACTGATTACGTTAGGGGTTTGTAATTGAAGTGGATGTTTGTTTAATTAGGGCTAAGTGATTTTAATCAAATCTGAAGTGAACAAGATTTAATAGATAATGAACAAGGAACAATGACAAAGTTATATCTGATTTCCATTGCAAAAAAGGTGACAAGCTCATAAAAAAAAAAAAAAAAACACTTGTTCAAGAGACCCTTGATCTCCAAATATCTTTACTGAGTTCACAATGATACCATATCTGAGTACCAATTTTACCTCAATTACTATTAATCAGTAATCAGATAAGAGCCCAGTTGTAGTACTACATTGAAATACAGAAGCACCTGTGACCAGCAACTGTCCTCAGTTATTGATAAAATGAATGGGATAAATCATATCTGTTGTATTTGACTTCTGATGTTTTATCACTAACCTACAAATGGCTTTGGCCATGTTTTACTAAAATAATTAGTGTGTGTGTGTGTGTGTGTGTGTGTAGAGGCAGTTGTTGTCACATCTACCTCATGAAAATTCAGTTATTTCCAAAAAAAATGACAGTGATGAGATCAGTAAAGATAAAGGACATTGCTGAAATCTGCACATATTTGTCTTTTGTGGTCAGTCTTTAACATTGTAGAGTTGGTAAATGATTTAAAGAAACTGGAAAGAAGAGGGATGTTAAAGTTAAGTTTGGATTTATAAGAAAATTCATGCAGACTGCAGATGAACTGGGTAAGTGGGTCAGGCATGGTATTTGCCAGATAAGAAAAGATATTGCACCTTGAATTCTGCACGCATTTCCATTAAATGCAACATCTTGGGCATTTCACAGTAGTGTATAATGACAAAAAAGAAAGCTATGCAAGAACGGTCTCTATTGCTTAAAAACCAGCTGCTTCTTGTGACAGACTGCAATCTTTTTTCCATGTCACCAAAGTTGCAGCAGTTGATAGGTTGTTTTGACGTTTGACTCTTTGTAGTATAGCTGTGACGTATGTGTATTTACATCTTTGAGTGTTAGCCTTCTGTTAGTAGTTCTCTTACATAAGGATATTTGGTCCCCTAAATGATAAAAATACTTGGCTGTCAGGTGCTTTTAGCTATGTGTACATATTTTGTGGACTGGATACTGCAGATTTAACATGGTTGACAATAAATAATTATTTTGACTCAGTGTTTAAAAACAACAGTCATTTGAAATTTTGTGATGTAAAAGAAGCTCAGTATTTGTGGCAGTAAAAATAAATCACAGTGCTGTTCTACCCTGAGTTGAGCAACTAAAATGATAATACAGCTCTGTATCCTGGTCCTAGGGAAATCGGCACTAAAATGTGCCAACCCAGGGTGTGTATGCTCTCACCCCCAGTTCCTGTCAGATTTAATTGGTGACTAGAGTGGTAACACAGCACCTTTCCTCTATAAAGAAGTAGTCATCATCAGAACATACTCAAACTCAGGATACTTGTTCATAATCAAGTCTAGACGACAGTGTGGTTTTGTTTCATGGTTTAAATTTTAGCCAACACTGCAGTGCTTAGAAATATTTTAAGTCCAGTTGTGACCACTTAACTTAGTTCTAACCTACAAGAAGGGGAGGTGCAGATGAATGAGCCTTCTGAGACTGTAATCTTTCTACATGTATCTACCAAATTGAATATTACAGGCATGTTACATGAATATTATCTTTTTCTCCAGATAAATCCCTTTTCGCCCAATCATTCTTAAGTTTTCTCTTCCATATAAATTGAGCGTGGGATTTAAAAATGGGGTTGGTTGCATTTTAGTGGCTGCTTTTATTGATCTCCCATATTGGATTGTGAAGCAGTATTGACCTGCCTTAGTTGGAAAGTCGGTAGATGTTTGAATGACTGACTTTGTGGAAATCTGTTAGAGTTCATGCCCTTAACCCTTACGTCTTTTGATCTGTGAACATAAGGTAATTACTAGATCTTTTCAGTAAGGGAAAATTGTGAATTTTACAGATACTGTATTTTGAAGTCATAATTTCATAGAATTAGAACATTCCTGTTGAGTGGTAGCAACAAAATTAAAAAGCAAGCTACTCTTTAGTTCTATTCTATGCAGATAACACACAACAAATACTGTGAAAAAATACAATTTTTGCTATTATAAATTTATGCATTTGAAAGATTGAGGATTTTTGCCCATTGAAAAGATCAAGTAATTACTATAGTAACAACAGAAACAGTATATAGCAGAGAGAGAGAGAGAGAGAGAGAGAGAGAGAGAGAGACTCTCTACCCCTCCTCTCCATTCCCTCTTCCAATTCCAAGTGTTAGATTCAGTCATGTTTATTTTCCTAAGCAGCACCATAATTCACAATTTCTCTGATACATTATTATGGAATTTACAAGTTTAAGCTCAGTAATATTGCAGCACAGTAACTAAATACAGAAGCCGAGCCCACTGCTTACGCAAAACAGTTGCATTCTCATCTCTGCTGGACTCCAATTGCTTTTAAAAAGATGAAC
Organism: Lingula anatina; assembly: GCF_051362555.1. Taxonomy (NCBI): domain Eukaryota; kingdom Metazoa; phylum Brachiopoda; class Lingulata; order Lingulida; family Lingulidae; genus Lingula; species Lingula anatina. The sequence continues at coordinate 6,259,028 of NC_141772.1, read as the reverse complement.
TGTGAATACCTGGTATCTTAATTTCATGGTATGAAAAAAAAGTTGATGTTTATTTTTGGCAAGTCCTGTCTTCTTTATCTGTAGGTTTTATCATTTTCCCCCCTTAAAACGAAGTTTTGGTACCATGTCCAATGCTTTCTTTAGGTTCTGTTTAATGCTCTTTACTAGTTACTGGCATGACGGATTGTTCCATACATGTGTTTGCAGGTCTTGTTGTTAAAATAGAATGTTTACGTCAGGTGTAAGAGTGCTCCGGGTGATTTTGGGTGGAAATACAGGTACATTTAGAATGGCATTTGTAGAGGAGAGAGATAACTAAACTATGAGATAGAGGGAAAAAAAATGTAGTGCATTGACATCAGAAAGGGTCATAGTCTCATATTAAGTACAGATGTATGTGAATTTTTTAATTACCTCCGCCAAGGAGGTTATGTTTTCACCCCTGTTTGTTTGTTTGTCTGCCTGTCATCAACATAACTCAATAAGTTTTGGACCGATTTTGATGAAATTTTCAGGAAATGTCAGAAGTGGGCCAAGGAACAGATGATTAGTTTTTGGTGGTGATCCGGATCAATAATCAATCAAAAATCAAAAAACTACATCATTATAGAATGAAAATTTAGGGGTGAAATGGAATTGGAATTGCTGCCTTGGCAGAGGTCTGCACTCTCGGCTTGCTTTTCTAGTTGACCATGAAATCCAGTGCAAAAAGTGTATAATAGTGATTGTTGCCTCATATATGAATTTCCGGCTCCTGTGTAAATACTGCAATTAATTTGTGTATGAAGTATTATATTGTCAGAATACATTTGACAAAATTCTGAGAAAAGTGTTTGGTCCATGTCCAAAAGAGGCTTTTTCATGAGTATCAAAACATGATAAATATGGAAGGAAAAATGAATTATTAGAATGACTTAGGGCCTGTTAGGCATATGAAACTTTCGAGTAATTACGGTAGTTGTAATTTCTGAATATCTGGTCAAATCGGGGCTAGTGAAAAAAAATCCCATTTTAACCACTGATGAGGCTCATGTATCTTGCTTGGAAGATAACGAAATCACAAACATTGCTATAGAAAAGGCAGTAGGGATAACCCAGTGCCCTATTGATTATAACTTACTTCAAACTATCTTCAGTGAAGCTAGTCTGGGTGGCACTGATAGGAAATATATTGCTTGCCCACATAAAGAGAAAGGAAGGAAAAATTGATGGATTCAACAAGACTGGGGAATTGGGGGGGGGGGGGGGGGGGGGGGGGGGGGGGAGGCTAAAGAGGCACTCCCAACTCATATTTGCCTTTCCTTCTATAATTGTTTTGTATGCAGTTTCTGCTAATATACCAATAAAATCCAGACAAATATTTTCTACTCATTGAAGCCACATCTCACCATTAAGTGCTATGAATCAGTGAGCAGAAGAAAAAAACGGTGATTAGTTTCCAGCCTGCTAGTACCAGTGCCATCTGTCTCATGATTATTGACATGCTTTCCAGTGTCTTTGTGTTCAGCTTGGGAGATATTTGTTGTCTGTAGCAGAGCAAAATGAGTAATTCTGATTGTTTTTAGTCTCTGCCAGTATACTGATTAGAATTTAATGCCAAAGGCTGAGTAGACTCATACAAAAAGAAAACGAGAGAGAGAAATTTGCCTGCATTCTATGTTTTTTACCATTATTGTCTTCTGGAATTAGTTTTTTTTTACATTGCGAACATTATTAAAAATAAAATAATAACTAGAATAGTGAGAGGGGGCTTTTTTGTTCAAAGATCATATTAGAAATCTCATAAGTGAGTTACACAGTTTAAATCTTTGTCTCTCTCAGTGAAGTCTACAGTGTCTGAAACTTTCAATATTCACTCTGCAATTATTTTTTGTACTCTGTGACTTCCAGCTCCTTTGGATTTTAATGAAATCCTTTATCCCTGAGTGCAGTTATAAATATTGTTTATTAATGGAAATAATAATGCCTCTATCAGAATGATGAATTACTCTCATCAAAGTATGTCACACCTGCGGTGATATGACTGAAATATATACACATGGAATAAATGACCTGTATTTAACTGTTACAGAATGGATGCAGTGAATAACTTCATAATATTGCTGCCTTTTATTTCCTTGTTATTAAGCAATACAGGTTTGTCCCAGTTTTTCAATGGACTTTAGATATATAAATGGATTGTAGATACAGTTTTTCTCAGTTTTCATGCAGTATTATTGACTTTGTGCTAATGGCAGTGGTGTGAGAAAAATGCTAGAATTACAAAACTCGGCGTTCATTGAACTCTGAATAGGGTACATTGCTGCCCTGAGGCAGAATATTTCATTTAGGCTGTGATTTACCTGCATATCTTAGGGATCTGTAATGGATTTTTTTTTAACCATAAAGCTTAACTTGTATAGCAGACATATAGTATAGAAGGTGAATCTACTGACATAAGATGGTGTGATTCGAGGCAGACTTCTGGAATACCTTTGAAGAAAGCAATTTAAGCAGTCTAATGTACCACAGAAAATAGAGGGATTTCAAGAAAAGAAAATTTTTAATAAAGAGGGAATGGAGATTGTGGGAGACTAGGGGATGGATAACAGACGCATGCATATGCGCACACACTCACACACATACACATGCGCACACACACACACACACACACACACACACACAGAGCAAAGAAGAATAGAGAAAGAAACTTAAAGACCCTAACCTACCAGAATGAAGTAAACAGAGCTAACAAGTGTCAGGTTTCAAAATAAAAGCCCAATTTAGGAATTGTTTTCTCTCTATGTCCCACAGCCAACTTAAACCATGATCAGCTGTTTATTCTTTCATTGAATTACACTTGGTCACGAAATTTCTATTGTGTCTCAACTCATAGTCAAATATTAGTTTTGCAAGTCAATATTGAGATGTGAGTCAAATAACTTGTACAAAACACATGGAAATCAGTATACTCGTATGGAATTTTATTGAATTGAAACGCAAAAGATGTCATTGATTTTTTTTTGTGTGCTAAGCTGGCACTCAACATTGAGATGCTGTGACATTGTGGTCATAGCATCTAGTAGTGTGGATATAATAGCAGTACGTGATAGCATGTGATGCAGTTATTGCTGAGTACTAAAGCATATAAGCTACTACAATTGGGCAGCATAATATAGGAGAGTTCATACCATTTCAATTTTTTTATTGGAGAGAGTGTGTGTGTATTTGTTTGTGTGTGTGCGTGTGTGTTTGTGTCTTAAGCAACCCAGTTATATTGTGCACCCATGATCTCTTAACATGCAAGTGCCCATAGCACGCATGCTTACATATATGTATGAAAAACATATACACATAGAAACAATTGCGCACACACAAACACACACACACACACACACACACACTTTAAAGTCTACTCTGTACTTAACATGTTATTATTTAGAAAGCCAATGACAGGCATGAATACTATTTATGAATATATTTACTTGGTATATAGATATTATTATAATCAAAGTCTTGTTCCGTGTGCTGAAAGTAGGTGTGTCATGCGAGATGCCATATGTGTCAGTAAAACAACCACAGGTCTCCACAGCCCCTCTGTTAATAACAATGGAATGAGTAGAGTATGCCCTCGTTTTGGGACATTTCCTTGATTTTATAAACAAAAAAACACCAAGAATGTGTTTTAACTGTTATTAGAAACATTTTTTATCCAGGCAATATTGTGGTGTCGTCCTCCATTATCTGTGCAGACATTAGTTTTTATCACAGTCAGACAATGGATGCTTTCATGTCTGATGTCAATGGTCTAATGCTTATGGGAGATGTTGAGTGGGGGGGGGGGGGGGGGGGGTCCCTGAGTACGGTATTTATTTACAAATTTCAAACATTCTGTTCTACACATGTGGATTGTATTTTTCGAAAGCTTTTCTTTGAAACATCTTTTTGATATATATCCAAATTGCTTTTCACAGCTTTAAGGCAATCAATTCATTCACCATATATTGCTTCCAAATCATTGCTTTTGAAAATTTAATTCGTCAGTTTTGTTCAAATTAAATGAGTAATTACCGTATCAGCACTTGTTTCTATTTCTGTTACTAGTCAAAGCAGGAACTAAACATTCTGATCTTCATTGCATGTAAACAATGTAGCCATTAAAAAGAAACTGGAGGTGGGTAATGTTATTTTGTTGTACAACAGTCAGAGAAATATATAGCAAACAGTTTGTTTTTAAAGCCTCATGTACCTCATGAGATCATACCCTTAGGTTAAGTGGGGCAAACATACTGTTATTCAAATGTAATTTGCTCTCGAAGATGTTCAAGTGCATTTTGCTAAGGTTTCTGCTAAATTAATTCTCAGCAATTTTCATTCAGGAGCACGAGATTGAATCCTAATTTGCCTTGAAGAAGTAGTAAAAAAGAGCAACTGGTAACTGAGCCTCCCCCCCATCCCCCCCCCCCCCCCCCCCCCCCACACACACACACACAGACTAGATTTTATCTCTGAGCTACTTAAACAAATTTCACAAATGGACTTCAGAGTTCTATTTATGTATAGTGTTTCTGTTGATAAAAAATAAGTGTGAATACTCTTGTATATAATTATTACTTCCTGAAGAAGTCCTTTTAGTGCTTGCTAGTACTAAATATAGCATACATAGCATGTTCTTGAAAGGAACACATTTGATTAGAGATAGTGTGAGGGCTGTATTGCATTAAGGGGGCAATGGGTTTTCAGCTTTTTAAAAAAAGGACCTAAGCAGTGCAGTCAGACTGAGAATTAAACTGGCTAACATCTAGATGACTTCGCCTCAATCTTTAAGCCTGATTTTATTGGAGATCATTTACCCATCCAAGCAGATTTTCTTCTCATGATTAGCCATCTAGAATGAAACGGATTGCTGAAATGGATTCGTGTAAATAATGTCGACCCATCTTAAGTGAAAATTGGCCTTGAACCAAACCATTTTATGTCTGAACACACATACTAGTACATACTGAGAAAAGTTCATTTGCTGTTAGTGCTATTTACGCAGAAGTAGCTGACTCACATTTTCTCCCTCAGCTACTGAGCCAATGTCAACAATTGATTTTATTGCCGCTGTGCAATATTGAAATAAGAGTACAGTGTAAAATTGACTGTATTCGTGGTAGTAATCAAGTCAATAACATCAGGGACCATTGTAATAGCTCTTTTATAGGATTTTCTCATGTGTAATTTATTCATTGGGCTATTTATTTTACTAACTTATTTTTGTACCCAGAGTAGTAGGCTAGTATTTATTATATTGTGACACGCTTTTCTCAGTAACATCTCACTGACAGTGGTGACCTGAACTGACTTTCAGTCATCCTACTAATTGGGCTGTAGGTGTTATTTTGAATGCCTGACTTAGTTTTGCCCTATGAACAATAAGTCAGTTTTGTCGTGTAAAAAAGACTGAACAAATGTAGTGCATTGGAATAAAAATCAATTTTGGATCATGCTCGATCAGCTTCACTTCACTTTAAGCATTATCATTTCCATGTGCTCTGAGAAGCTCAAATTGAATTGTCAAGGGCTGTCTTGTCATGGGAATTGATTCCTAGAAACTTTTTTTAATGAGAAGCACTGTTGAATCAAGAGGCCATGACTGTTCCTCTTGGTACCATCAACACTGGCAAGGTGTTGAGAAGAGCTGCTGGCTCTCTGGCCCAAGGCCAGTGACATTCCATTAGGATCAGTGAAGTTGGAATCCAACTGGCCTAAAGCAGTAGCAGTAGTGTATAAGATCTTCTCTAGGTGGCAACTGCTGGATACAGTCAGCCTTGGGGTCAGATTGAGTGTTTGCTTGTGGGAGGTTGTTATTGCAAAATTGGGTGTGGTGGTTTCTGTGCAGAAATGATAGTTGATATAATAACAGACGAAAGATTGGTCAAGAAGTCAAAATAAGCTTTGGATTTTTCTGGCTTTTAAGTTAAAAGTGGTGAAGTTTTTTAACCTGTATAGCTACCAAAGAATGAATGAAAGAATGAATGAATAAATAAAAATAGTTGAAGGAATAAAATAAAAAATGAAGTAAAATAAGTAGATATAAAAATATTTTTCATAAAAAAATTTAAAAAATAATGTTAGTTTATTTTAAGTGTGGCCAGTTAGTCTTGAAACCTCATATAAGTACTAAGAAAAAAAAAGAAAATAAAAGTATGAGTAATAAAAGTATCTTTGCCTACAATTTTTTCTTGTCTTTCCAGTTTTACCTCCAAGACACCCGTAGCAGCAATGGCACCTTTGTCAACAGTCAACGCCTCAGTAAAGGATCAGAGGAGAGCGTCCCCTGGGAGATCAGTTCAGGGGATATTATACAGTTTGGAGTGGATGTCATGGAAAACTCCAGAAGAGGTAGAGAGAGAGAGAGAGAGAGAGAGAGTGTGTGTGTGTGGCTAGGGTAGGGGATAAGTTCTCTTACTATGAAACTGTACTTAAAAGTTCACAAGATAAGAATTCATGGATGATTAGACAAGAATTAATGTAGAATTAGATCGTTGAGGTAGAACTATTAAGACTTGTAAACACTGGGGTATATGGATGCTGTGGTAGTTGTGACATGTATGTTATAGTGTCATTGTTAACAGACTGTCACAATTATCACACTGTCACAACTAACACGCATTCACAACTCAAAAGAAATCACTGTTTATGTTGCTTCACACTAACCCTTGTAAAGGAACTCCAAGCTTATATTGTTGTTTAATTAAAAAGAAAAAAGCCTTTAGGCCCTTAAGGGTAAAGTTATAGTGATAGCACAATCTTTTTTTCATGTGTTGTATAATGTTGTCTTTGTTTATTTCAGTTACTCATGGTTGTATAATCACCTGTGTCACATTGTTCCATCCAGATGGGACTGAAGCCAAGGCAGAGTGAGTACAACTTGCTGTATTTAAAGATTAAAATTCAATAATGTTTTTATCCTATTGTTATTAGGCTTAAGTGGAAGCCAACGTAATATACTGTACCGAGAAACAGGGGTGAATGTACAAAAAATATCTTTAATTTGTCTCTGGCCACTGAAGACAGAAAGACAGACACAGATAAGATGCGAAGTGGATGCATTTTCAAAGATTATCAGACAGACAAGTTGCTAGAGTTACAGACAGACAAGCAGGCAAACAGATACAGACGGGCAGACAGACATAAGCAGACACAGTAGTCAGATGCCTTAAACGCCGTTAAATTTCCTGTCATTACGTAAAGCACATAGCTAAAATCAGACTGTAGCCCACTTTGGTCCAGAGATTTCCACCAGTATATAAAGAACTGCTGTACCAACTAATTATCCCCAGCAGAGGTTCAACAGCCTAGGCTTTCACTCCATTTCCAAGCACACATTTATTACTCCTAGTTATACCAGTGTTTTACCTTCAGGCCAGGTAATGTCTTGAAATAGGCAATTTGTTCAACCTGAAGTGTATATTAGAGTGGGCAGGTAACTGCTTTGAAGACTAATAAGATCAAAGAAGTACCTGTCTACACGTGGTGGTGGCGGGGATGTTTTATTGATAGAAGGTGGGAGGTGCCGCTGCTCCTGTGCCACTGGTAGAAACTAAAAAGAATTCTTTAAAAAGTTGCTTAAAATGCTGATAGGAGAAAGCAATAAAATTGCATATATATAATTCATTAAAATTGTTTAAATTCAGAAGAGAGATTAAAAGAGGAATGCTGTAAGAATTTTTAATGCCAAAGTCTTTTTTGAAGTAAAGTGGATAAGAATTTTACATTAAAAATAACGTGTAATTTCTCTTGCAAATTTTTGTTGAGTCGTTTGTGTGTATAGTAATGGACAATTGAATCAGTGGCTATAGATTTGTGCTATGTACCAGTTATGTTTTTATTCCAAAAAAAATCTGGCAATTTGCAAACAAATCACTTACGACAACTGCTCAAAAATTTCAGAACCACCTACGCCATATTTTCATTTGTATGCAATATCATCATTTCAGTTAATTAACTAAAACAATAGCTTTCAGACTTAATCTAGGCTCTTTTAGTATTTCCTAATCAAAATGTTATGAATTACAGACAAAACATATTTTTAGGAATATTGCTCATTAGTTTTGTTCAAATTTAGCGAGAAACAACTGGATTTCATTTGATTAATAGCCACACAAGTGCTTTAAGTGCGTGACTCACTATTTAGTAATCGTGAAAAGTGCTTTAAAGGAGTGCACTAAAAAAATTAACACCTACTTAATATTACCTTGATTCCGATATGAGTGCTTCAAGATTTCCACTCTGAAGGCGATTTTTCTTTGGGGCTGCCATAAAACACTTTCCCCATCTTTGAGTTGGTATTAGATAGGATGTTGATTTTTCATGTACTCTATAGCCCATTGCCCTCAAATTACCCATCAACCTGTGCAGTTTTAATTATTATTATTATTATCATTATTATTATTATTATTATTATTATTATTATAATTATTAAAAAGAGATAATGATTTAGTATACCATGTAGTCGTACTCACTAGTACTCAGGTGTATATTTGGAAGGAAATGAGGTGTTATATAATGGCAGATGTTTGTACAAGTGTAAATATCTCAACAGAATATTGAAATGTGGATGATTTCCTGGATTTCAGCTCCTCACTCCCCACCTCAGGGACTAGCTTAGGCAGCCAAGTTCATTCTCAGGAGCTTTATCAACTGTCGCAGTATCTACAGGTATGTCATTTTTCAAGTATCACATGAAATGCACGCATGCATGCATGCATGCATGCGCACACACACACACACACACACACACACACACACACACGTGCCAAACTGACTCCCTTGCCTGTATATACCGAGTTATGTTTTAACACACAATGTACTTGGTATTGGAGTCACTCTGGTACGATATCGTTGTAAGGGAATGCCTCATGTTTCACAGAATCATATTGAAATGTATGAAAACTGGTGAAATGTTTCAAATTGCCCTTTGCCAATTTCAATTTTTCTGCAAGTGAATTTCCTAAAGCATTTGGCCAAAGTTTTCTATTTAAGGTGTAAGCCTAGAGGTAGGTTCAAAATATTGGAAGGGATGGTTGAAGAGTTATGTTGTATTTAACCTTTTAAGTTTTTTTAATAGCCTGTACTAATGTCTTAAAAGGATGTGACTTCACTTTCAAGTTGAACCTGCTGAAAATTGTAATTTTCTTGATGTGTAAATTCAAAGGGTGCATAGAGCAACTGACTTGGATTAAGTATGAAATACTGTACAGTAATTATTTTATAACAAAAAATTATAACAATGGCTTCTCCTTTATGGCCATAGTTGCTCTAGTGGACTTCTGAAGATTTATTTTGAAGTGATAAATTGTGTAACACTTTGATATGGAATATATGTCTAGTTGCTTGATTTGTATCCAGTGCAGTTTTTAATTTGAAACTGGTCTGAATGCTACTAAAGCTGAGTTAGAGAAGTTTCCATACTGACTTCTACTACTACTGTACTGCTACTACTGTTTGTCTAATGCCACTAGTGGCGTGAATCAGAAAGTCCAAATTAACACACACATCTGTGTGTGTTTATATTAATATGTTGGTGCAACAAATTTAGAACCACTTTCGGATATTTACGGCTTCACCTGTCACTCTTACGTGTTATCTTACTCCATTTACAAACATTGCGCCCATTACTGCTTCTGTACAATTACGTATGGAAGGTGTCTGATATGTCTGAAGGTGAATTTACAGTCATTTTGTGATAGTTTAACTTAGTTCTGTACTTAGATAGTGTGGAAACAAATTGAGATGTCTCAGCTAGAGTGTGAATGCACGAGTGAAAGAGCAATGCATCTATTTATAGATTTTAATTTGTGGCACCAAGTAATGGAACGCCCTTTTTTCTGAATCATAAGGGTTCTAAATCTGAAAGCAACTAACTCTTACTGTGAATCTAAGGGCGTTTATTCTTCAGTTTATATTGATATTTATGGGAATTGTTCCCCTCTTAAGGACTTCCTCTTTTCACACTAAACTTCAGAAAAATAAGTTTACACTTCACCAAGGAATAAGGACTCTTTTTACTTCTTTAGTGGGGAGCTGTACCATTGAGAGTTTTTTCATATATATATCAGTTTTCACTGCTATAGTTAGTTTGCCAGTAATTATTTTCTGCCAGTTTGTATGTGATTTGGGGACACCTGGTTTGCTTAACCAACCAAGCAAGCAAAGAAAAATTACATGCTTTGATTTATGACTCTATAATCCTCTTATAGTAAGTGTCCTCCATACATGCTACTTTGTCATTATTGGATTAATTGATTTATATGTTATTTTAGTTAGATATTTGTCTGCTAATTAATGTATAATTAAATTGTCTATTTAGGAAGCACTGCATCGAGAACAGATGTTGGAGAACAAGCTGGCCACACTCCAGAGGCTGGTCTCCAGTACACAAGAGGCCTCCGAGTCTGGATGGCAGGTAAGGAAGGTTTATTGTTGTTGTTGTTGTTGTTGTTTTTGTTGTTGTTGTTGTTGTTCTTCTTATTATTATTATGGCAACTATGACTCAGTGGTCAGCAGTTAATGGTTGATAAAACAGAACAAGTGTTTCCAAAGTGTCATTTTGTTATGTTTTATTCCTATATTTCAGGCCCTAATAGATGAAGATAGGTTGCTGTCCAGGTTAGAGTGCTTAGAAAACCAACTTCATATTTATGGCAAGGTAAGGTGGACTATATGTTTACTAGTTTTTCTGTTGTAAAAAAGTTTTCAATTTAAAGCGCTGTCAATCTTGAAGTGCTTATTTAGTTCTTCTTTTTAAAAGATGTTTCTTTTAATGTGAACACAGCTGAAATAAAATGAATGTGATGTACTGCATTAACAGCAAGGATGAAAAATCACAAACAAAAATTACACTTATAATGCTTATTTATGTTATTAAATCTACTCTCCAGTAGTTAAAAACTTTGCCAAAAGGTGGCAGCACATGATAGCAAGGTGAATATTCCTGTATAGATGGCAGCACAGGGATGGCTCTAGTTAATATCAGTGCAAAGATAATACAGTGTAATATTATATAATTTTCTAGAACCACACAGAAGAGTCTTTGCGCCAGGAGTTGGTGGCACTGCAGGAAGATAAGAGCGTCTACGAAACCACCGCTAAGGTACGAGAGAATGATAAATATTACATTGTATTTATGCATTTTGATAGCAATTTAGTGATTGTTACATCTTTTATTTGTGAGATGTCTTTTTATTTTAATTCTTAGATTGGGGTGGCAATCTGATAACCTTGAACGAAATAGATAAGTATATCCTATTAAATTAGTGCAGCTAATGGACTTTTTTATGATTTGCATACTCAGCATAAGATATTTCCTTAACTATATGTGTAAAAATTCCATTGAGTATGTGAATACATGCAATCCACACTTAAACATTTCTGTTTGGATAATATGAAACTTATGTGAAATAAAAGGCCAGAAGTTAAAAAAGGCAGGAGATAGTTATTTACCAGTCACTTGGATATATGTATTAGCTATTTGCAAGGAAGGTGAGAATATATATATAATATCACTTAGAATAGTTCCTAATGTCTCTGAATGCTATGAGGTAGACTGGATTTTGCCTGTAGCATATAGACAGCCTTCTTCAGCATACCTGTTGTACAGTGATATATATAATGCAAAGTTGATACTATGAAAACATTGAAGAGTATCGTATTTTAGGTTGAATGTGTCTTTAAGGGAGAAAATTTCTAGGAAATTGCAAATTGGAGCTGAAAGCTAGATTCACACTGTGGAGAAAAAGTATTGACCCTAGTTGCTTTTTGTTATGAATTTAATGCAAGTATGATTTTGATGCATAAAACAATAAACTCTTAAAAATGAATTATATAAAAATTATATATATATATATATGTGCAAATTTAATGTTGGTATTTGCCAGGAAATATTTTTTTTCTGATGAGCCAAAAAAAAAGTAAATAAATAGATAAACACAATAGCTCTCAAATTTCAAAATTCCATTCAGTCACGAGAACTATTTGACTGCATAAATAGTCAAATCAAAAGGTCTCTTTGTGCACTAGTGCCTGTGACATGGTAACACAATTTTGTTTTTGTTGGCACCACAAGGAACTAAAAAATTTCTGCTCACCCTGTATGTTATACGTATCATGTTTTAAAGTAAAGGCATTCTGTTTTCTTGAGAAATCTCAGATAGATGTGTTAATTTAGAAGTGTTAGACTGTCTTAGTTCTAACTAGGAGTCTATGGTAATTTGTTGTATTGATAGCAGTAGGTTTCATGAAATGACTTGTTTCTCTGCTTCTGCAACAAAGTAATTGCTGATTTTTAATGAACTGGATAGTGATTAATGTGGATAATGGAATCAAAGGTGATTCTTTGGTTTTATGCTTGTGTAAATCTTAAATCTTGGAAATTGATAGGGTTAAATCTTTAAATAATGTTTGAAAGGAAATGATAACTGCATGAGAACAGTACATATGTAGCCATGGCAACCTAATTTACTTACTGTCATGATTTTAATTTCCTTTATTAATATTTCTCCAAATTTCCTTTGCAGGAATCTCTTAGGAAAGTATTGGAAGAAAAACTTGAAGCTGTGCGAAAGCTGTCAGATTTAGAGGTAAGTGAGATTTTTAGGTTCTAAAAATACATTTGATTTTGATATTGTGCTAATGAAAACTAATCTCATTCAACACCAGTAAAGGAAATGTCTTTGGGTATTTCCAGCATTCGTATAGGAATATAAAGAATGGATATAATTAGTGTCTTTGTGTGTTTCTAACATTCATATGTCATTAACTAATATGTAGAAAAATTATAAAGAGTGTCTCTGTGTATTTCCAGCGATCATATAGCAATACAGAAGATGAGTGTAGCCACCTCCGGCAGTTGTGTGAGGGAGCTCAGACAGAGCTACAGGAGCTGGCAGAGAAACATGAGACCCAGCTCAAGGCTGTAGCTGAAGCTGAGCAAAAATTACAGGTACGCTGAATGTTTGTTTTAAAAGGAAAACAAAAATTTACATTATGATTATTTTTGCTTCACATATAGTATTTTGTTTTTATTCTGAAAAAACATTAATTTAATAGAAGTTTGAAAAGGGGTTAAAGTATGTTTTTGTAAACAAGTTAAATTGATCTGTTTTGGTAAAAATGAAGCACTAGAAGGGGGTATTTAAAATTTTGTGTATAATTGCCTTATTTTGAATTGTTCACATTTTCAATTAAAAGTTTCTGATTTTTTCAGGAGGCTGAGCTTACGCACAGTGAAGAGTTAGAAAAAGTTAGACAAGAAAAGACAGACCTGGAAGGCAAACTTGAGGACATGATCAACCAAGAAAATACTCTGTCTGCCAAAGTGGAGTCATTACAGGCAGATAATGATTTCACAAAAGAGCAACTGACTGCCATGAAAGGTAACATAGATGAATAAAGACCTTTCTGAATTTTATATAATATTATATCTGATATTAGTTCTGATATACATATTAATAAGTCACTATTTATGAATCATGTAAATATTTGAATGAGCCATTCAGTCATATCATATTTTTCAGTGGCAAAATTACGTTTTAACACCGACACAAGGAAGTCTTGATTTTAAAAGATTATTTGATAAATTTTTATTTTGATACTGGCAGTTGACTGGTTGGGTTAAAAAAAAACATTCTAAAGTCAACTTGAAGAAAGGATTTTTTCCTGTTTTTAACCTCTAAAAACGGGTGAAATTATATTTTTTGTCTAGTTATGTTATTCTTTTGAATATTTTTTAGCTCGACTAGAGTCCCTTAAAGAGCAGAGCTCAGGGATAGACAAGGAAACTGACTCACAGAGTAAGTGTTATGAGAACAATATCCTGCAGCTCTACCTATGTACACTTGTAAAATAATTGCAACACACCTAATTAGTAAGGATGATAGTCTAACATGCACATTGGTAATAATTTGGATGAAGACAAATTTTAAGTTGGTATTTGATAATAAAATAAAATATATATATAATTATTGTCATATCGTTCTAGACGAAGGTTACAACATGTACTTCTGTGTATTTAACAGCCTCATGTTTCCAATGTATGTGCATGGGTGCATGCATGCACACACATGCATGCGCGCACACACACACACACACACACACACACACACACACACACACACCAAAGTAGCGAACATTATGCTACATTCTTTACCCTCTTACATTGATCTTCAAAGAAAAAAAATCAAATGCCAAGCTAGTGCATGTCTGTAATTCAAGACATTCAGCCAGTAGTGATTTATGTATTAATACCAGTGTCATGATTGCTGCTGTGTTATGTATGGATATCCTGTGTAAAACTCTTCCTCTTATTTTCTCTCACAGGTGTACAGGTGGACATCATATCTATAGACAAGTTAGACAACGAAAGTCAGGAGAACAGTAAAGAACTGGAAGACCTGAAAAGTAAGATTTTTGCATGGGTCTCTTTTTATTCTGCTGTAGGAGGCTTGTGTGCGTGCGTGCGTGCATGCATACGTGTGTGTGTGTGTGTGTGTGTGTGTGTGTGTGTGTGTGTGTAGGCATGATGTATTTACTTTAAAATTAAATTATGTGTGTGGCATAGTATGGGCATGTTTGTGTACAGTTGCGATTTTTTAAATTTAGTTTATGATCATGAACGAGTACTATTAATACTACAAGTCAATGCTGTATCTGCTTCTATGTACCAGTTGGCTGTTAACTTCTCTGTAATGTGGGTTAAACTTAGCAAATTGCAGAACATATGTATATATGATGTATAATAACATGCATGGCATGCCATAGAAAGCATAAAATTGATGAACAGAAATATGCCATACTGATAGATGCAATTAAAATTATATTAAATTAAAAAATGATATATAAAAAATTACTCCTTAATCACATTTAAATCTGACAACTTTTTGTAATATGAAATAACTGATTGAAACTATAGACTTTCTTCAATCTACATAGACCATTATGAAGATTGACTATCAAGTTACTCTTTCTTAAGAATCAATCTTGCACATCTTTAAATGTTACACCAAAATGTCTCGGTACATCACCCAAGTCACTTTAGTGAAAATATGCACTCGGAATAACAGCATGATACTATACTGTAACATGCCAATATAGCAGATGCAATATTTCTGTAACTAAATTAAATTCACTGAAAACTCACTATGTGTATAAACCAGCAGAAAGCAAGCAGAGTTTGAAGCATGTTCAAACACAGTAGACTATACATAGCTTGCACACTTTGGGACTGGAAAATTTGTGTAAGTCACGCAAATATTTGAGTTCAGCAGTGTTTATTTTCCAGCTAATACCAAAGAAAAAAGTCAGTTTCATAAGATTTGTTAGAGGTAAAATAAAATTCAAATTATAAAGTGACCAGTTTTGTGAAGTCTACTGTATTTCTGACTATACAGCTTGTTTAAGAGTTGTGCTTCTAGTATGTAAAAAGCTATGGCCAGATTGATGAACTGAAATAGTAGAATATCTTGCCAGCAAGCTCCGGAAAAAAAATGTTTGAGCTGCTAGCAGATGTTTCTATTGCAAGCCAGTTTGGAAACTATTTGTGGCAGTTTCAGTTGGTTGCAATTGCTGGTGTCATTTGGTTTTGCAGTTTGTGCATTTTAAGTGTTTGTTTATCTTCTGGTACTGATAACAGCTTATAGTGACAGACAAACAAACATTCTTCAGAGTCAGTGAGTCTTTAAAAAAGCTGACTTTGTGGAATGCGAAATGTTTTAAATTAAATGATTAATCTGTCTGTCTACTTATTAATTAATTAACTGAATTAATAATTTATACATTTATTCATCCATATACATATAATCATTTGAAGAGGGAGAAATTGAAGATGGAAAGAGACAAACAGTGGGAGGGTGGGGAGGGGGGGGGGAGGATTGTTTTGTTGATGTCATTAACTAAATGATGTCAGTAATTAAGCTGTTATTGTACCAGAAGAGACCCAGCTTTTTGTTTGGGTGTGGCATTTGTTATCTTTTGCATGGTGTGTCATTACTTTCCAGCCTCTGCTGCTACAGTAACTGTTACTGCTACTGCTGGTGTGAATGTTGTGGATACTGATAGTAGTGATAACAGTGACAACTCTGAGTCAGAGACAAACGGGGATTTTAATAAGGATGATGTCACAGATGGTGACAGTGCCGAGGTGGCTTTTGTAAAAGGTAAGGACAGGGAAAAAATGACTACTGGATCGGCTCAGGAAACATGTCATGCAGGTGTACTGGACAAATATTGAGTTTGTGCCCATGCATATTAACCTGTAACAAAATTGGTTTGGTGGTGTTCTACAATCAGAAATTTGCCAAGGGTACAATGGTGTATTGGACTGAACAGAACACCATTGCCAGAAGAGCCTAATCTAAATTCATGGCTAATTCTCACTGGAGCTGGGTCAACACATTGTATGAATATGATTTCTAATAATAAATTATAATAAGCATGGCTTTACTTGATCATAGTGTTAGTGTGTGGGGGACAGCAAGGGGATTAGAATGGCTTCTTATGATTAAAAATTGTAATCTGGCAGTCTTCCAAGATGGTGTTCACTGTGATAGGTCAACCCGTCTCTAGTTGAAATTGGTCCCTCAGCTGGTGGGCTGGATACCAGAGGTCTGTTCACATCCAAGTTGATCCAGGCTTAACTGAGCAGCGACTCAAATATAGTGTGACCCACTTGAAAACATGCCGCCTAATCTGTCCGATAAATGTAGCATAATGGTAACATGATGTGAAATGGGTGGTCTGACATTTGTTTAAAATAGAGAGAAGAATTCATCAAAGTTTGTTACTTTGGTGGCAGGAATGGCACATAGGTATTTTTTCCTCCTGCAGTGTGTTATGCACTTTGGTGATGTGTGGCTTCCTGTAGTTCATCGCTTAAAAGGAGTGGTTTTAAGTTTTCGTCGTGCTACTCTGACTTAACTCACAACATGTTGTCTTTTGTCCTTTGTTGTCTTGTGTAATAACTTCTGTGACAGTTGATAAAGGGTGAAACAATTCTTTATGATACATATTTTGTACTTTCCATGTTCTTTTTGATAATCTTAATTTTATGTTTATCTCTGATTTACAGGTAAATTAAGAGAAACACAAGAACAGATAGAGAATTACAAAAGTAAGTAATGGATTTATATATTCATTGTTCTGTGCTTGTTTGCTTTATAAATTCCTTTTTCAGTTAATTAAATCGTGACCAATCATTGCATAAAATAAAAGTGAACTACAAAATACCTCATAACCAGCATTCCATTTTTAGATAAAATTTAAGTGTGTGTGCGTATGTGAAGTGTTTACTTTTGTGACTTATTAACAGTCCACTGTAGTATAAGACTGAACTATTCTTTTCACAGAACGATTAGAAGATTCTGAGAATCGGTTACAGGAAAGTAAAGAAAAAGTGGATCAGTTGCAGAGTAAGTGCAGAGATATAATCAGGTTTACCAATAATAACAACTTGCTTTATTATACGATGAAATATCAATACAAAAAAACAAGTATTTTCATCAGGCAAATTTCAGAAAATGTACTCTGTATTATTAAAATCTTTGCTTTTTATCTGTACTCCATTGCCTCCCTTACAGACCAGCTTGAGCAGGCTCAGTTTGAAGTGGTTCAGTATGTGTCCAAGGTGGCTTCACTGGAAGGTATGTTGTCTCAACCAACACAACCGAGATTGTGTTGCTGTCACAGCTATCACAATCACACAGTATCACAACTATCACAACTCGGCTAACATATTTGTTATTCTCAAAGTAATCCCAACTAGCAAAATAACTATTGATGTTGTAACTTGTTGTCTCATCTAATGAATTCTGATTTAGTATGTTTAGAAACTGTAGCAGTAAACAATGAAAAATCTTTATATAATCCTGCTCAGTCATTCTGCATAAATTTGGGAAAGGTGAATTTTACTTTGATGAGGAGAAATATTTATAATGCATAGGAACTAAATATTAAGTGATTGAACTATGTGTTGCAAGGCAAATCCAAATTGAAAAAAATTGACACTTCCTTTTTGCATGTTTAAGAACCATAACTTCTTTAAACTGATTGTGCTTAAATGGATATTTCATTTGCTGAATGTTTTGCAGGCAGATCATTATATAGCTTGTTGGCAAGATGATGTTTTTAGTTTTCTTACTTTATGTAATGTTTCCTTTGATCATTATTCCAACATTATTCTGCTGCATGGTAGCTTTGACTGTATGATTTCACGAAATATATTTCCAAGTTTGGAAAAAAACAACAACAACTAATACCGACTAAATTCAATAGTTGTTTCATGCTGCTGAAATACTAAATTGAACTTAACATAGACATTTTCTCTTATTCCATCTCTTTCTACTACAGACAAACTCAGGCAGTCAGATATTCAAATGAACCAAATTATGGAAAATACTGTGGATGATTTAAAGTGTAAGTGCTTTCTTTTCTGCTTCTTTCTTTCTCCCTTTGTTCTTATTTCCCCTGTGCTGATACATTAAGGCTCACACTTATGCATAGTTTTATTTTGTGAAAAGTCCAGTTATTAAAATTTGACAAAATCAGAGACATTTTAGCTGGGTCTTGTGAATTTTTTAAAATTTCCTACACCTGTGTGCCTTCCCATTATAATTTAAAATTTTTTCTTAAAAAAACCTGTCAGTGCTTTCCCTGGTTGCATGTTTTTAATTTTTCCCCCTGATTATTAAGTGTTGTGTATTGCAGGACTAGCTATGATCTTATTGACTTGGTTGTATTCATTTGGCTCCCTTATTGAGCTGCAGAATATTTCAGGGAGAAATGTGATAAGAAACTGGTCTTTCTTGTCTTGAGCGTGGCAATTTGTGAAATTGCCTTTTCTACTTGTTTATTTATGTGTACTTTTAGTTATTGTTTCTAAATGTATATCCCATAATTAATAAACTCCCTCGTGTTTGGTTGCTGGTTTTGATGCATTTGGTTTTAATCAAGGCTGGTGTATACCTTTCAAATGTGAAGTTTGGTTAATTTTCAGTTCAACTAGAAGAATCACGGAAACAAGAGGAGCAAAGCAAAGAGCTCTCTAGTCAACTTCAAGGTGGGTGTCATTTTTTGTGTTCTAAAGAAAATAAATATAAGGGCAAATTTCACTTTCGTGACTTAAGTGTAAAGTTTTAAGCAGTTTTTAGCCTGGTGTGAGAAATTGCTGCATTTACATGCATACTTATGCCTGTGCACACAGAGAGACAGCAAAAGAGAGAGATAAAGAGAAATTTGGTACTGACTTAAAATGACGCCAACACGTACAGTTTTCCACTCATAATGAATAATGCCCAGAGAGTGACTGGAGCCACGATTGTATTATTTTTTAGAACACATAGAAGAACTTGAAGCAGAACTAGAGGAATTAAAGAGTTACAGACATGAACATCAAGGTAGGCATCATATGAACATTTTAAAATGAAGTGGAACATAGAAGTAGGAATAAGAATTCATGAACTTTAGTTTGAAATGTGAAGTAAATATTTATACTGAATAATAATGACACAAAAAGTATGTCTTCTAAAAGATATTGAAAACAAAAAGACAAAACAAAAACAAAGTAAGTAAAAAATGAGAAAAAGATTTACACTAAGAAAACATGGGGATTGCACATGATTGGGCGTGTAAAGACAAAAAGATAGCATTATACAATTTGTACAAAATTATATGATAGGCATATGGCTATATTTTTATTTCACATTCAAATCTCAAATTCTTTTGATTCCAGACCAGGTAATGAAATTACAAGCAGAACTAGCTGAGTTGCGATTGCTGAAACACGAGCATGACCTCCTGATGGAGTCACGACAGGACGCATCTGATGTTGATGCCCAGAATGACTCCGACTCTGACAGCGGTAGTATAGGGGCCAGTTTGGAGGCTGGGGGAACGCTAACCCCCAACCACAAGGTGAACCATGTGCACCAAGAGAGGGCCAAGACACCCGAGGAATATGAGAGAGAGATCGAAAAACTACAAGGTAAGAATGTCAACATGTTTTCAGTTGTGCAGTTCCATTATTCTGTTTGTGAACTTGCTTGCTGCACTTTGCCTTGATCTGCCAATAGGTATTTATCTCATTTATACCACTGCAGTGCATGATGGGAAATGAGTTGGCATGGCAACCATGTTGGCATGGTTACTTCTCTGAATTACTGAGAATTGGCTAGATTGCAGCAGCTGTGGATCTTTGTGCATGACTTGCACAGTTTTAGTTTTAGGGCTAGCTGTGTAATTTCTGCCATGCATAGTTCTCAGTATGAGGGCTGTGGTGATGCACTTTATTTAAAGTATCTCTAAAAAGACCCCCTCCCCAAAATGATAAGGCAAATATGAAAAAAAAAATGTCAACTACAGTTAAGTAATCACATGAAATGGAAGTTCTTCTTATTTTGAATAAATCTTCAGACTAAGCATGCTTTAATTTCTTCTCATTAGTTTAATCATGGAAAGAATTAACAGTAGTGAATCAGAATTTCATAAGAAAATAATTGACTTACCGTAATATGTAATTTTTCTCTTACTGGTAACATTCAATTCTTTAATACTAGATTTTAGAAGAGAAACAACAGTGATAGATATTGATGGATTTTATGGATTAATCAAAAAAAAATCTCATCACATACAAAAGATTTTAAAAGATGTAGAAAATAATCTTTATACATTTGTCCCGAGCCTTTGTTTTGAGATACGAAGATAAAAAGTTCTTACTGCCACTGTCAGTGGTATGACCTCTGTAACAGTCATACTGTATGAGATATTTTGATACAGTGTTGGTGAGAGATTTGCTTTTGGCTTGTCTTCAAATTTGATGCCACCTATCCTGTTGCACTTTCATGTTTCTGAATTCTCTCTGTTGAAAAATGCTAACTAATGATGCATGGTTTGTGTTTTATCTTGTCCCTGCAGAGGACCACAGTGACACACAGGTGTCCCTGGACAGTGTTAGCTGTAAAGTCGTCCTACTTAAAGGTATCCTATTTGTAGTAAAATCTGTGTGGTTGCTTAGTTACAGTTGCCTAGTTACTTGTTGTAGGGGATGGGGCTATCAGAGCTTTGATTGCAAGGATAAAGGGATCTGCCTCAAACTGTTTGTGGCACAGTTTTCTTTTCATCTATTTTATATCATAGGCGCATTTTTTTATTTTAAAGGAAAAATTATATATTGTTTTACTCTGACTTTGTACTGAAATATATTGCAACGATTTTCTGTCCTCAATCCATACTATGCCATTGAGGCTAACCTTCCTTTTACCTTCAATCAAATGAGAACAGATTTTTATCATGGGCCATGTAGCTTATTTGCTGTAGAAGGTTTATCTACGTGCTATACTGGTGGTCTTTCTGAGGTCTTTCTAGAGCATTGCGTGTGTAACATCAGGCATGAAGTTTTTCAAACTTTGGGTGAAATTAGGCTCATTATCTGTACAGGGGCCATTGCTGTGGCAGAAAGTGTTTCAGAGTACTTTCACAGACATTTTCAGACTTTTTCTCAGAAGTTGAACTCATGCCTGATGTTTCATTAGAGATGAAGCTTAAAGAAGTCATATATACTATTTGGCATAGGACCATCCCCCTTTGGAAAAATCCTTCAGTAGAAGGATGCAGTTATCCCTGCTCTTTTAGATTAGTTACAGTGTTTTTCTTACTATTACCTGTACATAATGTTTGTTACTATGCTTTTGGCAAGTTATTTTTTTCAGCAATTGTTGAATTAAAATACTCAGAAAGTGTTTTATCAGAGGTTATATTTCATTTTTTTCTGTAAAATATAAATCACAGTTTCCTGTTTAATTTACCTTCCTTATTTAGGAGATTGATATGATTGGTTTGTTTGTGTTTCTCTAATGCCTCAAACTAAAATCCATGCTGCTTTTTCTGATGCTCTGTACTGACTCTTGAAAACATTGATGTATTCATAATTCTCTCACTAATCTCTAGCTAAGATACTAACTAGTTGAACAACATTACTGCAGTGCTTGCTGTTATCTTCTTGTATTGTTTTATATGAGGAGAGTAAGTTGAAACAGTGGACTGTTCCTAAGAATATGTATGTGACAAGAAAAGATTAAAGAAAGCTTAAAAAAATACAAACATGCCTTGTCAGCACTGAACAGACTGCCAGGCAGCCATCATATGCATTTTGGCATTTAGATATTTGTACTCCAAAGGTCAACTTATCTGTTTCATTGAAACCTACATATCTAGACTTTTTTCACCAAAAGCCAGTCTCTTGTCCTGACAGGGTCTGTTTTCTGGGGACATTTTAGCAAATTTTAAGTTTAGAGTGGATTTTTAATACTGGCAAAAAAAAAATAGTATAATTGGATAAGAATCACAACAAATATTATATTATTGCAAGGACAATCTCATATTATTGCAAGTACAATCTCAACCAACACAATATCACAACTAACACAGTTTTAACCAACGGCACTAGATATATCTAATCAGCATCTAGTACAGTATTTAACATGGCATAATAAGATTGTCAGCACTCAAATAGTGGGTGAAATTTACAATTATTAAATTTAGAATCCAGCTTTAAATTTAAATATCCTGTACTGCTAATAGTACCTTAAAATTAACATCCTTTTTTTGTTGTAAGACATTTTATGCGTTTAGGAAAAAGTTGTAATGCATTTCATGTTGTACATTTTTCTTCATCATTTTCTGAATTATTAGACTCTGGAAAATGAAATATGGAATATATTTTCAACATACTGCATTTCATGTTGTACATTTTTCTTTATCATTTTCTGAATTAATGGACTCTGGAAAACGGAATATGGAATATATTTTCAACATCTTTGATTTTTTATATACTTTTACATTTACATATTGCCTTTGCTTTTAAAAGATAGATAACTAAATGATACTATGAAAAATGTTTTGTGCATCAAATGCCATGACTGGAGTCTATATGCCCAAGTTAATATGTAACACTAGTCTCAACACTCTGATGCAAATTGATATTGCACTGCTGTCTGCTCTAACACAATTGCCACAGCACCACCTCTTACACAATTGCACACAGTGATTTTTTTTTACCTTGTAGAACTGCTGAGTGAAGCTAGAGATGCTCAGAAGAAAAGCAACCAGGAAGTAGACAGATTAAAACGTAAGTTTATATTAGGTGCATAATAGTAACAACATGATAGGTGTAATGATTAGTCTTCAATAGGTACCTAGCTGTAGAAAAGAAACATGTGTATATGTATTAATTAATTGTACTGTGATGGTGAATATGTGTCTTTTTAGTGAAGAAAGAAAGAAAATGGGGGGGGGGGAGTAGTAGAAGAGGCTAAGGCTTAGTGCTGTAAAAACAGGGCTGAGAAAATGGAGCTAAATTGGACATATTCATCTGTGATTGTGATTGTTTTAGGTGAGCTGGAAGCTGCACAATCAGAGGGCAAGAAGTCCAAGGAGGAGGCTGCTGGTCTGAGATCACAGCTGCAGGAGGTGAAACAGACAGCCAAGACCAGTGAAGACAGAGTGGCAGACCTCCAGGGTAAGCTACCAGGCTGGGATTTTAACTGTCACCTGTTTCAAAACCAAACCAAAATATTGCTGTAATGGGCCCCAAAAGTAATGGATTGGATTTGCATTTGGATGAATGCGGCATTGAATATATTTTCAATTGGCTTTCTTTCAGATAAATTCAATGAAGCAGAGGCAGCATTAAAGGAAGTGAATATCCAAATCCTGGCACTAAGAGGTATGTGCTGTCTTGACTTGATAAGTTTTCAGGACTTGGAGCTTAGGTTTTAGTGGTGCTAGTTTGCAAACAGTTTTCACTGGCACATTTTATTTCAGTTAGTTTAGATAGATTTTGATTATCTGTGGCTGAATTGATCAAAGGGGTGGAAGTTGGGATCATAACATGTCAATAGATCAAAAACTGATTTGAAATTGCCATGGTAATGTGACTGTGCTTAGTTGATGCCTTTTAGCCAAGGTGATGCCATGTTCTTATCCTAACATGTTGTGAGAGCGATGATCCCGTGGTGATATAATGTTGCCTTGGTATCGTGCTGTTGCTGCCACAATAACTTGCATCACTTTTAGCTGCTGTTAAGGAGGCATTTTTTATCTCTCCCTCTGTTGAGCAAATCATTCCACATTTCTGCATTGCACAAGCCAATCATTTGCATGAATTGCTTGCCTGGTATAGTACAGTAT
The DNA here is from genome assembly GCF_051362555.1 of Lingula anatina. Classification (NCBI taxonomy): domain Eukaryota; kingdom Metazoa; phylum Brachiopoda; class Lingulata; order Lingulida; family Lingulidae; genus Lingula; species Lingula anatina. Next base: position 6,234,827 of record NC_141772.1, on the reverse strand, counting down.
AGTATGCTGAGCATGATATTCTGATCTCTATTTGAAAAAAAATCTTCATCAATAACAATTTATTTTAAAGCATGCCAAAGCTTTCTGTGCACTTTCTAATATGCTATAGCTGACACTTATATACTTAGAGCATTAAATGTCCTTTTCTTCTATGTTTTGTATGAATTATGAATATTTTTTACTTCATATGGAAAGAGCATGAGTTTTGTATAATATGCCAACTTTATTTAGTTTTAGTAGGTCTATAATCAAGTTTGTTTTGTTAATTTCAAAAACACCTGAATTTCTTTTAATTTTGAACTGTCTGTTTTGTGTATTAATCTGGAGAGTTTTCATCCATCCATCTGTAAATACACACCAAGCATGCTTAGAATCAATCTTCAACTGAAAGTTTACAGTTTTAACCTAATTTTATTGTGCTTTTTAGAGATATATTTCACATTTTTGGGATGCTTTATTCACTCACTTACAGATGTTTATTCCAGTAGTAAATTATCAATAAGCTTATTTATGGTCCATACGAATTCTAATTACTGACATTTTAGTCATAGTGATCACTTACTTTGGCACTAAATATTGGTGTAACAGCTACATTTTGGTCTTGTCGCAAGAGCTTCATCAGGCTAAAAGCCCAAAGGTCATTTGGTGTTGTTAGACCTGTGAATGATTCTCAATGGGGGTAGTAAGTGAGAATGTTCACAGGTCCACAGGTCAACGCCCAACGACCTGTGGTCATTCAGCCTGATGATACCCTTGTGACAAGAGCAAGACATAGCTGAATCACTACAGTTTTTGTTCCAAAGTTAGTGTTTACTATCACTAAAACATCAGCAACCAGTATAAAATTAATAAACTTTAGTTTTATCTGTATATGGTAAAACAATACAACAAGCTTTATTGACCTTCTAAACCAAGTTCAATAAAATAACTTTTGAAAAAAAAAAAAACAATTAAATTTTGCAATAATTTTACAAGAACCAAACTGCAAAATTAAGCAGACCAGAAAAAATCCCTGCTTTGTGTGTATTTATATGAAGCATGCTGCCAAGTCTATTCTTTCTTTATTCCCCTCTGTCTCTCCCTTAGACCAGCTCATAGAGGAGCAGGGCCACACCAGGAGTATACACGAGGAGGCTGAGGGCTTGAAAAGTGAGTTCTGTGCCTGATCAGAACTGAGCATTGTTAATCCCACTAATATTAGGACTTGGTGTTGAGGTTTAACAAAAATCATTCAAAATCTAGGGTCAAAACTGGCATATTAATTTCATATTAGCCAAGTAGCTAAAAAATCATTAATCTAGTTTTGTATCAAGAAATGTACATAAAATTGATGCTGTATTTTATCAAAGCTAAGTTTTTGATAATTAAAGCACTTTGTGGCTAAGATGTTATATGCCAGGTTGAATCTAGAGACGTGCATAGTGTACAGACCTGGATATAATGCTGAGAGCCCAAGTTTTCATTGTTGGTGTTGAGTATCAGCTGAAAGCTTACTTACAGAGATGAAAATCTTCTAGATGTATCTTGCAGTCTGTTTTTAGGAGGTTGTGTTTGTGCCAGCATTCCTATGAATGTTGATTGCATTACATCATGCATTGCTTTAAGCAAATTGTAGTAGTGCTGTGTGATTGGGTTGTGGTCAAATGAATGTAGAAATAGGTAAAACTTGGTAGAAAGCAACTCCTGTGTAATTGTTGAGCATTTTCTGTTGCTGTGGATATATATTTATACTTAACATTTCAATGTTGTAACAAGATTAACCTAAAGGACCCCCAATAACCTCTGCTCTATAACCTAGGCACTGAAGGAAAGATTTTGAAAAAAGAAAAGAAAATGAGACTAGTCTGTTGCCTTTTTTGTCTCATTTTAAGTTTTTTCTAAAAGCTTAGTCTTTTGTCGTTGCTTTTCTTGAAATTTTAGTTTGCTTTTACTTGCAACTTTCTATTTTTTTTTTTTTTTGTTCATCAATAACATTTGATATTGTAAGAATTTTAGATACAAAAAAAAGTGAAGGAAAAAAATATAGCATTTTGTACATCTTGATATTATGGTCACTAACTGTGATAACTGAATAGTTAACACATCCAAAGAGATTATTATGAATGAGAGTTGGTACAAAATCTGTTTGGGTCTTTTGATATATATATATTTAAACAGAAAGTGTATTTGTACAAACCTTTCCATCACAAATAGATGAGTTTGTGGGAGGGTTACACTTTTCTGTCACAAAAAAATTAGTGTAATATCAAAGATCCACATTTGGTCAAAAACTGCACTGATATTGTGATCTTTTGCTATTTTCAGAGCAATTGCTTGCAGCACAGCAGGCAGCCAAACAGAGTCACAATGAAGCAGAACAGCTTAAGGGTAGGTGCCCCCCTCTCTCTCCTTCATACTCTCTCTATTCTGCACGCACACACACACACACACACACACACACACACATTTCTTCTAAATTAATAACAGCCATATTCCACATGTTTATAAACCATATTGAACATTTCAGGCAAAGTTTCTGAACTTGAGGGAGAACTAGAATGTTCCAGATCCCTGCTGGATGATATTAAGGGGAAAGATAAGGAGACAGTCAATGAAAAATTGGCTTCCAAAAATAGAGGTTTGTACACATGTTATGACCCATATGCATTACCCAGATGTTAAAATGATAATATCAAACATAGTAAATAAGTAGCCATAATTAAATTCCACAAAATATATTGAAAATGGTTTAATTGCAGTATAATGAAGACTGTATAATGAAATGATGTTTTACAGTTTTTGTATTCTTTTGAAACATACGTCAGTAGACCCAGGATTTAATTAAAGGGGAATGTGTTTGTGTGTGTGTGTGTGTGTGTGTGTGTAAACTGCAAAGGATTAACATCTAGGTGTCATTTCAGCAGAATTTGCCAGCCTTAAGGAAGAATGTGCCAACCTTAGGAGAAGAATCCAAGTTATAGAAGGGGATATGAAAGTGTAAGGAAACAATCTGAAACAATTTTCATTTTCTCACAATATATTTTCTATTCAGTAAGTCTGCAAATAATTGTGTTACCATTATATTTTGTTCATTGCAAAAAAAAAAAAAAAAAAAAAAGTGCATATAACGTATGACAACTATAACTTAATCTATATTTCAGTACGAGGAAGGAGAATGCCCAGATCTCTCAAGACTACTCCAAACTCCAGGAACAGTACAAGGAGTTAGAAGCCATGAAGGATAAGCTGGAGAATAAGGAGATTACGTGGAAACTAAATCTTACTGATGCGCAAAAGGAAGCTGAACAGACTAAGTTGGAGGTGAGAATGTAGAATAGATTAGTAGATTTTGGGGTGAGAGTTTGAGGGGGAGGATACAGAGAAAGGACACACTAAATGGTGTTTTCATTCTTTGTTCACTTTGTTAAATCTGGTTAACTGAAGCCAACAGTGCTTCTCAATGAATAGAGTCCTGTTCAAAGTGCAATATGAAGATTAGAAAAATCTGTGTGAAGTATATGAAGACCTTCCAGTATCCATTTTGCTGCATTCAACCAAAGCTATTTTCAAGAGATTGATCAGTATGTTCAGACTGGTAAGGTGAGAGAGAAAGATGATCTGAATATATATTTAACAGCATTTATTTTTATTAATTCCAGTTAACTGAAGCCAACAAGGAGATTGCACAGCTCAAAGAGAGGTGTGCCCAGTTCAGTGAGGAGATATCCCAGCTGAAGGAGGAGCTAGTGGACATGACGGAGGAGTATCAGCTGCTGGCTGACAGAAGCAAAATGGTAAGGATCAGTATATTTGTTATGATTGGGTTAAAGGGGTAGCTCAGGGGTATAATGGCAGTATATCAGATATATGTTTGGAAACATTTATTGCAACGTTATAAGGAGTGGGCAATGTGTCAGTTATCTATGTGGAAAAATATCAGCTACTGGCAATCATATCGTATAAGTTAGTCTAAATTTATGTTCCTGGATGTATCAAGTTTTATGAAGTTGAAAAAAAGTTACTATTTATTCACCTTCATAATTTGTTTCTTGTGCTCTTTTCCAGTTATCTGTCTGCTCCATGGTTCCCCTTCTAATGCTCCTGTTTGCCATCTTGGTATCACTGTATCCAACCCTAGCAGAAATCACAGCCACCACCTCCTGATGATGCCAACTCTAGGATAGATGGCACTGTACTCAACACAAGCTTGAAAATTTCTCTGGCTCCTTTTCTTCATCATTACGGCACTGCAACCAGTGTTTGTGGGGTGACAGTCATCAATAAGCAGTATTTTTTCACAAGACTTTCAGTATGGGTGATGTTGAATTCAGAACAAGGTATTTTGTTTCACAGAATGCTGAATTTATCCATAGCTGCATCTCCATCACTCACTCAAGGATTTTATGAACATTTACTGTGAAAAGGTGACATTGCATCCAAGACATGCTTAAAAGTCACTGCCTTTTTACCTCACTCCAATAACCAAGTTATACAATGATCAGCACTGACTAGTATTACATAGTTTCTTCTCAATTATAGCTTTTGCTGTGCATAAGAAATGACAACAAGGAAGAAGTAGCTGAGATTGTAGTGTTTATATTAAAGAAAAATATATGTATTATCGGAACAAACAAAAGAAGGACATAATGTCTTATGCAGTAGTCTGCAGAGCACAGGTATTGAGCTTGCCTTGCAGTTTCAATATGTTGATGATAGTGCCACCTACAGGACCATTTCATGGCACAGTGTGGGAACAGCCATCAGGCATGAATGTTTCATGAACACTTCATGAACAGATCATGAACAGGGATGGGAAATGGTGTTAGTAGATACATGCTTATTCAGAACAGTTAAAAGTGAATCAGATTATGTTGAAGTTGTTAAACTGAGCACATCAAAATATCCAAAGGCTGATTTACCTTAGAAACTGCTTATTACAGCTATAAGAAGTGTTTGGTTTGAGTGTTGAAAATGCCGAAGTCTGAGACTTGAACGCTTTGTGTAGACCTGCTTAATGATAATAGATGTGCTGTGAGAAAAGTCATAATCCTACAATTCTTCCTGCCATAGTTTGAATAGATATTATTATCTTCATTCATCATGTTTTTAGTCTCATATTATTATTATTATTATTATTCAATTATTTTCTTCCTGAGATGTTCATTTAATTTTATTTGAACACGACTGTTGTTTCTTTTCCCTTATGAAGTACAAGTGTAACAGATAGATATATTTTCCTGAGACATTTTTTATTCTTCACGTGGTTATTATTCAACTTGATTTCATAAAGTAAAAATGGAAATAGACCAATTATTTATGCAGAATGGATTATAAGAATATTTTCTGCTGAGAAAGTTACACAAGATTTGACCATGAGGTTCAAAGATTAAAGATTATGTACCATTTCAAGATTTTTGCACTGTAATTCACTGGGACTTCCTTACTTGAAGCAAGCCCTTCTTGGTCATTAGTGAAATACATAATTGCATTAGTAACATTGCTGAGCATAAATACTATATACACTTCCCAGTTCTTCAATTATTATTTCAACTTTTATAATTATTTAATTGTTTGAAAGGGGGGAGGTCTACATTTATATACATATATATATATACATATATGACATGTTAGAACTTATTATGTTAGGTTTAATATGCAATTTCAATATGATTTACTTAATTTCCTCCATGTGATAGTTTCAGGACGCAAGCGGTCCTCCAAGATTTGGTTGTAAATTTTGTTTGTAATGACTTATACTGTACAGAATACAGTGTGTACATAAAGTATGTTGTGCAGTCAGCAAATGAAAGTAAATGATATGATATGATAGTTGACAATTAACAGGACGACTTCTACATAAACTGTGTAAATACATTGATATTGACATTGAATAAAGGCACAGATTTGAAACTGAAATTGCAGTTATTGAATTTAATCTTCCTTTCACATGTACTGTACATTATAAACCTGAGGAGAGGCTGAATGTGAATGAGTAATTTTCATTGAGAATGGCAGGAAAACTGACCCCATTGAAACCTTGATGTTTCAAACCTGGATTTCAGCAACTTTAACAAATGATGTCTTCTTTTTAAAATTCAAAAATAAAAGGTGTGGTAACAGTGAAATTATGTAACAAAATCAAAATTGAATAAGATTAAGGTCTGTGCCCAACATGTGTGAAGTAGAAATGGCCTCGGGCTGCAAAACGTTGGAAGATTAAAAAGATTAAGATTTATGGCCTATAGGCCTGCTTGTCTGTGTTGGAGTTAAAAAGTAAACAGATTCAGATTCAGATTCAGATTCTTTATTGATGAACACCTTCACATAAAGGTACAATCAATTACAATACTAGTAACTATAACATAGAGCAGACAAATAAATAGATAAATAAATATATATATATATATAGATTAGCATATGGTTGACATGTTCTACTTCTCCATCGGTATAAGAGGTAATTTATGTTTCTGATGTCTATAGCCTCATAATTGTTTCAACAGTTTAGACAAATTAACACTTTTCTTCAACTTTTCTCTTTTCTTGAAGCTGATGCAAAATAACTTTTACAAATGTGATTGCGTTAGTTGAGCTCAACTAGTACAACCAGTACAGAAAGCACAACCACTCCTGCTCCATTAGACAGCTCACAGCCTATTCAATAATGAGTGTTTACTTTGGCAACGCTACTAATTCAGACCTCTATTCGAATGTTGCCCTAATCCAATCAATTCCCCGCCTTTATTGTGTATAGCGCAAACAAATATTTCATTGGCATTGCCGGAAGGATTGACAAAGGCATTTATGGCAAGTTTTCTGAATCAATCAATCAACAAATGTCAAGGTGCCCGTGACGTCACTAAGAAGGCGGAGCCAGCTCAATGTAATTTGAAATCTTGAGGTCGACAGGTGAGTCGCTTTGTGAAATTTGCACTTACTTTTTAACAGAAACCGTCAACACTTTGGGTTCATATTTTGCCAGTGTTGACATAAGGTTACAATTAAAGCTGTCTGTTCGTCTTACGGTTCAAACCGACTAAGAAATGTTAAAATCAGAGTGAAATGTACAAGTTCGAAGAAATGAACACTCACAGTCACGCTTGGATGTCGCATACTCTTGCAGTTACCGTAGAGTTAATCGAAATCTGTCAGCAGGTAAGCTCGATTTTCTTAGCTGTCGGATTAACAGAATTACGTTAGAGGCATGGGGAGTTATTAAGCGTCTCCCCAGACTTAAATATTCTGGTCCACGTACGGTTAAACTAAGTGGAATGATGGAACACGACAAGAGTAGCTTTCCGAATTTTGAAAGACCGTCGGTGGCAAACCATTTAAGTTTTATGGCTACCCATTTCTACTTCATCCTCGTACTTTGAAGTTTTACGACTACACAATTAATTCCCTGTCAGAGCTTGACTGCCTTACACGAAATATTGCATGTTAAAACATTAGCTTATAAATTTTATGGTGACCTATTGCCGTTTCATATTATTGTCAGTATTGTGCAGAATACTTTATTGGTGTAACAGCAGGAAAGATGTGAGGAGTTTTGTAATGTGCTGTCACTTTGTAAATTTTACAACTTGTGATGTCATAAGAAAAGTCTTATTGCTGTCAACATGAATTTCACACTCACTCGTGAGTTATATGATAGGTGTTGTGTGTCCTGTTGCTGATCTTTTTTGCTTATTTACACATCTCAGTTGATGTCAATAATTTACCACTATTAAACAATGAAGCTCAACACATGAAAAGGTACTAATGCTAGTTGTAAGTCATTCCCACATTTGTCAGTCTAAGCTGTTGTATTATGTTTAATGGGAACACCACCTTTTTCTTTTCAGTAAAATCACATGGATTTCAATAATGGCACACTTGGAAGAACCAAGGAACATGGATAATAGCACCAAACCACGGATTAGTATTAAAGATAATACAATGGATTCACAAGTTATGGATAGTAATATAAAGCTTCAACATCAGCAGCATATGATGGATGCAAGCAAGCCTAGATTGGCCTGCCAGAATTGTGAAGATCAGTGCCCAGGATTTGAGGCCCACTATTGGAGGTGAGGAAAAAATACTAGTATTATATATTGTATTATATAGCGGTATGGTACCCTCTACCAGGGCGACTGATAGATTTTTACAGATATTCACAGATATATGACTTCAGCCCAAAATGACCATCTATCTAGCTAGAGACATATCTGTGAATATCTGTAAAAATCTATCAGTCGCCCTGGTAGAGGGTAGCGGTATGGTATGGGTATGATCGACACATCAGTGAGTGTTATTTGTTATGAGTTGAAGTATTGGAAATAAACAGGAAAGAAAGAATAGAAATGACCTCGACTGTGTTAATTGACTATTGTTGATAAGTCAAAACATTGCTTAGGATTCATTTTCTGATCACCACATTACTCAAGATCACGAAAGAAGTTCGTGTCCCTAAGGCCAGTTTCAGAAAGTCAAAAATAAGAAATTAGCCACCAGCTATATCTGTCACTACCATATTGTGATAGTGTTAATTTAGAAACTTAATGAAAGGGATCGATGTATTCTATAGAACACCCCAGGGAAGACCAGCAATATTATCACAGAGTATGTGGAACTGGTTTAATATAAGATCAAGGAACAGCTGTTCCACTGGGACTACAATAGAGATAGTACAGCTGTATTGAAATTGAACATGGTGTCTTCATGAAGACTTGAAAGTATGAGTCATTATAAATAAGTCAAATGACGTGGATTTGTTCAGAATCTCAGCCACTTTAAAATGGAAAAGATGAAAAAGAAGTTCTTTGTTGTATTCAGCTGTTACAAAGATAGACTTCACTAAAACCCTGTCACTTCTAAGAATTTAGATTTTTTTTCGATTTTTTTTAGTCTAAAAAAAAAAGGGTAATAGAACTGCTTTATCTGTGCTTAAAGTTGAATTTAGATAAGAAATTGAGGTAAGAACATGTAATGCAGAGCCCTGGATATTAATTGGGTCACAAAAAAGTCGTCCAGGATATCTTATCTCAAACATCATAAATTACAATCAAGTCTCTCTACATTGTTCTGCATTAAGGCTGGCTTAAAGTCTGCATTATGATGAAAATTAGACCATTTATATTCAGATCCTTCAACATGCCTTACAATTTTGCCCCGTTAGTATGCTAACTAGTGTACCTAAGGAGGATTCCATTGCTATTACTTAATCAGCCTGCCTTGTTTGTTGTCGTAATCCAATTTGGTGGGTATTAAATGAACAGAGAGATATGATAGGACCCATCATTTATTTCATTAAACCTTGATTAAGACCAGGGTTTGGTTTAATTAAGTGATAGCTAGAAAGCTGGTAGATCTAAGATAAACACCAATCAAAAGATAATATCACTCAATCTGCTGTGGTTTTAGTTTTGAGTCTTGATTTAGGGTAGATTTCAGGAGATTTTAACTGTGAAGTAGATTATGCTTACTAGTGTAGAGTTTATCTCGTTGCTAAAAAGGTATGTGAAAATTCTCGGGATGAGCAAAAAAGAAATGTTGTTCTTATGAAATTAAAAACTAGTCTTGAAAAACACCTTTGCTGATGCTCATCATATTCATCTGTGTGTAACAAAGGGCAATTTTCACACCATGTATGACCCGGTCAATATGCTCCATTGTCTGATAAGAAATTATTTGGACTGTATTTTAACAATTGATTTGCGGTTGTGGTATTTGTTGACAATATTCTCCACAAGTTTGGGAGCGACAATAAGCGGATGTGTCTTGAACTCTTCAACGCCAGCATGTGTATATGTGACTGAGTTAAGTGTCTTTTACACGGCAGGTCCTTAACTTGATGCATCACTGTCAGGGTGCTAAAACTTGGTGATATTTTTCTGTCACTGAAAAAAACTAGTTTTCAGTTTGATTTTTTAAATCTACCAGACCTACCACAGGCCATAGGTAATTATACATATTTGAGACAAACAACTGCACATATTTTAAGTTATCCATTTTGATATTATATTTTAGTTTTATAATTTGCATGATTGGCCATATGGCATTTCATGCTAAAGCTAAGCTGTATAATGATCACATTATCTTTTAAATAGAAATGGGCTAAACTGTGATTTGGGGTCACATCCATTAACAGCTGGGAGATTAATAAAAGAAATTGTACGTTTGTTGCAATTAATATTATATTTTATCCTGTAAGATAGAAGAATCACAGAGGAATGTACAAAATGGCAAATGTCATGGTTTAAGAGATCCTGGTTACTAGTTGTCCCACAGCATGGTCAGACTTGAATAAAACCTCCCTCAGTGTCCACAGATAAATATGTCAACAGATCGAAGGATTATTTCTATTATGAACGAGACTCTACCAGGACATAGAGGATTAGGTAGAAAGACAAATCTCCGCCTTACATAGATAACTTTTTGATCTTCGCTTCAAGCAGATGCAGCTCTAAGATGTCACTATGTGAAGGGGCTGTGTCACAGTTTTCATATGAACCCAAGTCAAGTCCAGATGTTAATCAATGAAAATGTTGAACATTGAAAACAACACAGAGATGTCTTCTCTTGTAAATTAAGAACACAGAATTTGTACTGTTTGTAACATCTCATTCTCTCTCCTTTTTTGAGAGACACCATAACATACACTGTCAAATACTATTAAAATTGGAATCAATTTTTTATCCAAACACTTATAAACTAGAACTTGGGGATCACTTTTTGATGGCTGATAATTGGGGAGGGGATAATTTTCTTCCAAAAATTCAGAACAGTTGAAACCCAACCCTAAACCCAAACCCTACCTGACATCTGTCCTTGCTATATGTAGAGTACATTATCTGTGTCCTAACACTTAAATCGAGGTACAGGAATGTGCCCTTGGAATCTAATAACCCGTCCCCATAGTATAGCTCTTATCTCTTGATACTGGTTATCATTACACACAGAGAGATGGTGCTAGATAGCAATTATCCCAATATCATTTTTGTATCCCTTCATCATCACCTGGCATAGTAGCTCCGAGATCACAGACGTCTAGGTGAAAAGAGACCAATTAAAATTCCCTTTCACTGATCACGGGTGGGTATTATTATGTGTAATTACTACCAAATGGTAATACTAGTGCAGAATCACTGCCCCTCCATTTTACCCCAGATGAAGGCTGGGCTGGTAGAGGATATGAAACTTGTAGTCGTTCCTTGATAAGCCCAGAGAGAGATGCTTGGTCACGGAAGGTAAGATATTATTCAATATAAACCGATATTGATATAATGTTGTGTGCATAATTCTTATGTGGTGTGGGAATTACAGTTGATTATATGAATACTAGACTATAAGCTATCATTCTGTTTTTCTTTTATAACTTCCAAAGTATAACCTTAGAGGCTTTTGGTCTTGGATTTTTAAACTTCCATCAATAAGGTGTTAGTTAACATCAGATCCCCATCATAAGACAATATATTGTACATCAATGTATTTTTCCATCCGCTTTTCACTTAAATGTCAAATGTAAACCATATAAATCATTATTTGAACAAATCACAGCAGATGGGTTTGAGTTATCTAACGTGTGTCTAGATAGATGGGATGTTATGTGAAGTGGTTTTGATATGCACCCTTTGAGAGGTTCAAAGAACCTTAAAGGTGGGAATTAAGGAAACTGTTTGGAATGTCCTCAGGTAGTACGTGTACTACCTTAGGGCAGGTGTTATTGAGTTACTGTTAGGCCTCAAGAAACTGCATGGTGAGCATTGCTTGAAGCATAGGAATGGTGCCTTCTTCCCCTTAGGTCCAACTGATAAGGGCATTGGGTAATATAACATGTTGTCATCAGACTTTATAAACTGTACAAATTGATGGTACTTGTATGTCTCCCAGGTAAAGGGTAACCATTAGATTGGGGGGGGGGGGGGGGGTGACTGCAATGTAGGGAATGAAATGATGAGCTCTTTTTCAAAAAGTAACTTTTTTCCCTTTTTTTTTGGGGGGGGGGGGGTGATAAAATTATCTCAACTTAAGTTTTAAATTAAAAATAGTTTGGAGGTGGTGCACAAAATAGTTTCCATGTGTAAAATAAAACCAATCCACATAATTAGAAATCTGTCAACATCTTTAAGAGGCTGGGTGAAAAACGGAAGTCAAACTGAGATCTGTAATTAGAAGTCTATCAACATCCCTAAGAGAGTGAGTGAAAATGCATGTCTTGTCCATTTTGTCTCAAAGATAAGAAGGAAATAGTACTGTTTTGCCTGAGACTGATTTATAAATATGCATCACCCATTTACCCCAAAGCAGCTAAAGGAAGGTTTAAATGTCAGAGTTGTTTGACTAATGTGAACAGTGAATATATCAGAACAGCAAGGTGTAAAAGTGAAAAGTATAAAGCCAAAGCCAGGCGAATTTTAATCTGAGCTATTTTGAAATTGGAATGCACTTAGAAGGTAGAAGTGCCAGAGGGAATATGGGTCTCCTGTCACCCACTTTTTGTCTGAACTGAGGTGTTAATACCAACCTAAAGCAGAAATAGAGGTGTGTGTCCTTTTAAGTTGGGTTTGGCCCTACTCATTGCCACCAACCTCATCAGATTATGATTAGCTCATTACAAGCTGGTCTTATGGTGTTAGGCTCACTACTATGTTACTAACAGTGGGCGGGGTAGAAAGGGGATAAGATTTGCTCTGTGGTGAACTTATCATAACACTGCCTTCTAGAATGGTTCAAACTGAGTCAGGTCAACTCATCTCCACTGGAAACATGCCTAAAGACTCACTGAGGTTTAAAGTAAAGGTGTGTTTCACCATGTGTTGTGGAGATTAAATCCTGTATCAGTTGGTGAATAAAACAGATTAGCTTAGATCCTGTTATAAGATCATCACTGATCCCATTTGAGGTTCATCACTGTTTACTCAGAGGAGCCTCTTACTACCAATAGCTGGGATTCATACCTGGCCTTGTTTGTGTCTAGGGCTTCGTTCACATGGAAAGTCTATTTTCTAAAAATTTATTTTCTTTTCGCGGTATCTTATGATCACGGTCTGTGCCCTGAATGTCCCGCGGCGTAATTACTGGCAGCGCGAGCCAGTTACTTATACAAAGCTGTAATTCTTAGGATCTGGTAATACAAGTATATTGATATCTAGTAATTTTTTATTTTTTTGTGTCAAATTAAGATGTCAGTTTATATGAAAAGTAGAGACAATATTAATATAAACCACCACTTGACCTGCCATCAAGTCTTTGCCAGGTTAATCTGGTCTAATCTCATAATCTGTGGTCATGTCTAACAAGGAGACATATCTGTATATGTGACAGACGGAGAATGGTTGAATATTTACTGATTCTTTACCTGGGAACAACTTTTCACTGAGACTGATAAGGGGACTGATCTGATATATGTATAAAAGATGGTCCCCAATTTTTTTGTGCTTTGGAATAATTACAGATAAACATAAACAGAATAAGTTCAATTATAAGCATGTTTTTGGAACTTTATTAAAGGACATTGGCTCTCTTGAAAGGAGGTCATATAGAATCATAATTAGAACTTAAAAAGATAGAATTTGACAGAAGATAAGGCTGCTTTCTCATTTGCATTAACAATAGTACTTTGTTTGACCTCTGTTAACTCAAAATGTAGTACCAAAACCACCACACCAGTGTGATTTTCTCTTCTGAAATAAGCTCTGGTTCTAACACCACTGAACCATATGAGAAACAAATGTATCTGCAGGACCCCATGCTGGGTCCAATTTTACATGCAAACATATCAAGGCTCAGATTGCCATATATTTTTTCACAAAATGCTGACAATAATTCACTTTTTGGGTAACAAAAAATTGAAAATACTGGTTTTAAAATGGGTAATTTATCAATTTGTTCTAACCAGGGATATGGATTTGGCTAAAGTTTTACATCTGTTTAGTTGACACAAGAATCGGGTCTCCTTGTGTATATAAAAAGTGTCCAATATAAGAATCCATAGATTGCCCATGTATATGGAGTGTATTGTCCCCCACTACTCCGTCATTCTGCGGTCAGCAAGCAGGTGGAACAGAATACTTGTAATTGACAACCTGATAACTACCAGTTGACAACTCTGTTAGAAAGTCTTTCATTTCGTACTTTAGCCTGTCGTGTAGCTGGTGTGCCTAGGGGGGAGTTCGTGGTGTTTCTTTACATTGCGTGCAGGGTTAGACAGAACGGAGTCTGTTCATGCAGCTAGATCTAGGACCCAGCACTGACAGGCATGCTATGGCTATTGGGACTTGGGCAAAGGCCAGATTTTTGGGTGAACAAAACAAAACAAAAAAAGGATGTAAATGAAATTTATGAGCATTGTGTTTGATATTGTGTTCAGAACAGGGTTATGTGAAGTTTTAGTTTTGAAAAAAAAGGTATGCATGTTCTTATAGAGCTGTAACTCTTTTGAGGATGAAAATACTGATATAAGTTGAAACATTTTAACTGACGAGAATGAGGCTGACGTATTGATAAAGAGCTGAAAAACATGATCGTGCAAGGCACACAGTCAGGTTATGTAGCTATAAACTTAGTTAAGGCTTACATATAGATCTACTAGTAGTAGAAATGCACCTTAAGACATGTGCTTTAAATGTTTAACGAGTGCACAGCAAGGGGGGAGTAAACCAGGTGTATTATCTACATCGCAGTAACACGTTCATTGTCAGCGCGTTAAGGTGACAAAAAGAGGTTGTACTAGAAGTGTTACAAGGGCGGAGATGTGGTCTGCTTATTGTTACGTACAGAATGACAGCATGGTTAGGCAGTTTCCTGATTCCTTTTTACTGTTTTATTTGCTTGATTGACGCCATTGTATTCAACGTATTACGCTGTGGTTATAGATTGGAAAGTTTGCCGATAGCGCTGTATCTAGGTGGAAATGGGCGAACTGTGCACACAATGGAAGCATGTTTAATATAATAAAAGGTTATTTTTGATCAATAAGAAGGGTTTTTTATTGCAATAAAGGGCCGTATATGTTGTGCTTACAGTCAGGTAGTGCGTCTTATTGCCATTTATCGTGCTACTTTCTTTCCTCTTATGGGGTTTGAGTCACTCCAAGATTGATGCACTGTTTTATATTATAATGCAATTAACATAGATACCCCAGTAATCAGATAAAAAAATAAATGTTTGAATATACCCTCTTACTTCACCCACCCTAAACCCTTAAATATATCCCCCCCAAGTCATGGGCTGTCTTAATGTATTAAATATAGTGATTCTTGAATATTTTACATTTTTACATTTTAATTCTTTACAGGTTCAATGAAACATTATCCCAATTTGAAAATGTACTTAACTTTTGATCTGTGAGTAACCATTAATGAATTCAGTAACACAGAATTACAAATGCCATTTAAATGCTGCCTAAGTTGACAGGAAAAGAGGTGCAGTGGCTTCTTCCATCCACTTTCACCTCATTGTGGTTTGTTTTGTGTACTTGTCCCCAGATGTAACACGTCTATTTAATTAGGAGAAATGTGTCTGCCATGCGGGCTCAAATAAGGATGGGACATTAACACTCAGGAGAAGAATGGAATAAATTGCAGGTGAAATTAGCTCATCCCATATTTTCATTCATGCTGACCATGATGGTTACTGTGAGATAAAAGAAAACTGTTGACCCATGGGAAGACATTTGAATGTGGTCTAAAATGTGGGATATTAACAAATTTTGAAGAATGATGTTAATTACTGGTGAAATTTGAACCTGCCATGATCAGGGTTTTCTATAGATTTTGAACCAGGGGTTATTTGGGCCTCAGCTGAAAAAAAAATTGGTCATTTTTATTTCACTAAGAGAATGCACTAATCGGTGGGTTTTGTTAGGATAGCTGTTTTATTGCCAGCTTGCACCTCGGTTTTCACCATGTGTACATTACATGTTTAAAGATACGGAAGACAAACATTGTGGTCTAAAATTGACTCTTGGATTGGTGTCATTTGAGTAACAGTTAGAGGAGCATATTTTGAAGTCATAGTTCAGTCTCTATTGACTTATAACCCATCTAATGATATTCTAAACTGTATCAGTTTTTACAAAAAGAAAAAAAAAGAATGGGCTTATATTTATCATTATTAAGGTACATGTACGACATGGATTAATTCAGTTAATATAGATAATAGTCAGGTGAGGCCCTAGGTGAGCATAACAAGAGCCATACCTGTATCTGTTCATGGGGTATATTAAAGAAAACATGCTATCATATAAAGTCAAAGATCTTATGAAACCAAAGATGACAGTCGCCTGGAGTTGGCAGGTGAAGGCAGAGTGACCATAATGGAAGGCAGGGAAGTAGTGTCAGGTAGCCATTGTATCACTCAGTGTGTGACAGGTGCTTGCATGGCATTCGCACCTGTTGTCATGCTGGTAATGGCAGCCACTGTAGTGCATGTCTTAGTTGTAGTAGTAGGGAATTAAATCATGGGGGGAAACTTTTTGAAAAAAAAAATTATATAAAATATAGCACTGGTGCATGGAAGTATTGGACTAAGGTGTGGATTGGGAGAAGGGGAAAGGCAGACATTAATTAAAGAGGTCTTTACAGGTGTTTCTTTGGAAATGCCGAATGTCATACATCTTTGCTATACTGTTCTGAATAATCAGGGACTATCTATAGCTATCTTACGAAAGATCCTTGTGCTGTTTGGATTCAGACTATGCACAGACATTATCTTGATCACTATTCTGCTTTATAATGTTCTGCCCAACAGTTTTGCTCAATGTTTTTGGCTGATGTTTTATCACTCTCCCTCTCCCACAGTCCCTATCTTCTCTCCAAAATGGTGTACAGTATGCTTTAATCCCCCCTTTGTCCCCCTATCAGTAATAGTGGAGACCCCACCTGTAATACCAGACCAAGCCCGTGGGTGCATTCAAGACTGGCCAGACACAATACAGATTTGGTCTTATAAGGTGCATTTACAGTGAAGATTAGTTGACCCTTCTAGGCACCAAATCCATTTCCTCTGTGTTTCAAATTTAGTCATATTTTGTGGTCATTAATATGCATGGTGTTGAGCAGGAAAACAGAAGTGTCAACCTGACTTCAATGTCAATGCGCCTCGTGTCCAGGTTTGGGCAGTTTACTACTTAAGGACCTTTGCCACACAAAAAATATAAATCCTGCATATTTATCAAGCAATCTATGGAGTTTGGTAAAACCAGTTAGGTTTCTAGTTTATTTTTGAACAGTTCTAAATGTGCCTACGGACAGGTCTCTTACTAAATACTGTATGCATTAATTCCACCTTAAACTCAATCGAGTACAGGACATTTTGTAGGTGAACAGTTCTGAACGCACCCTCAGGCAAGCCTCCTCACAAAGTATAAAGTCATACATATTTACACCAGCTTAATCCCAGTCAAGTCAGGGGCAACAGAGGAATTATTATTGTCTTCAGCTATGTTGATGTTTTATTGACAACAAGATTATTGCTAGGCTACTTAATGCTTTCTGTTTATCCCATGAAGCAGGTGCTTGTCAACTAATTACCGGACATACTATTTATTGGGTTGAGATATATTTGATTCTGAAGGGAAGGGGATATTTGTAATGGACTAAAATTGGAATGATTATGTTGTTAGCAGCTCCTTTCTTTAATTGTAATGCTGTTCGGTTTAGTTCATTCATAATTTAGATCTGAAATGCATGACTAAATTGAAATGGCATTCAAATGCATTGCTACTAAGTTGAAACTATATCCAGCCCTGTTTTAGCTAAAATCATGGGCCTACATTAGTCAGTTGGTGGTTTGAATGCATGTAAATTTCTGTTGCCAGGTTGGGAAGCTCGTTGTCCCTGTTGTCCCACAGTTAGTGTCAACCACCTTATTCCTTGATTACATATCATGGAGATGCAGGAAATTCTTCTAATCTGTGTTCTTTGGCTTTCAGTTGAGTTCAAGACTTGGGCCTTACATTGTACATGATTATATACAGATGAAATAAGGAAATCACAAATGCAGAATGATTGTTTCTGTTATCTTCATTAATCAAAGAAATAGCTTACTAGTATTTTATTTTGAGACATTCACTGAAATTATGACACGAAAAATTAAAAAAAAAAAGAGCCAAGCCATACAGTTTAGACTACAATCTTTTAAAACCAATGATGACCTGTTACTCATACATCACCATTCTTTTTGCAAGTATGTGCACACACGTCTTCTGATACATTGTGCAGACTTCACATATCAAGTAAAGCATGCTGCCCTGGGGGGTCCGTGCCTGCTGTTGACTTGAAATTCAAATTCTGTTTGCACACATTGTATAATGAAGTTTCGTGAGGGCATGTTAATGTTAGCATTTGATATTTTCATGCTCTCGCTTTTCAGATTCAGAATTTTGGGATGAGAGAATGCTTTGTTACGTATACCTGCTTTAAATAATATAACCAATTAAAGGTTATTAAAATTGGCATAAATTAACATTTCAAACATCTGTAAAACTAAGGTCGGGAGAAGTTGATGATTTGCATTCTTTTTTTATGGCTAAATATGAGATAAAGTCTGTCGATTGGGTAAAAAAAGCAACATACAGTAACATGCTGTGTGAAATACCAACTTCAGAGTCATTCAGTACATTTTCATTTTAATAGGAAATATTTCTTATTTCTGTGTCTTGCTGTGGTTTTAATAAAAGACCACTGTTTTAAAACTGTGCAAGAATTTCTTGTGTCCTTTAGTTAGAGTTCAGGCCTCTTCCCTATGGCCATGAAAAACCTGGATACAGGGCTTGATGGGATCTTGCGGTCAGCAGACGTTCAGGAGAGATTTTATCGAAGAAACTTCCAAAAGACTTTTATCAGTTTTCTTTTTATTTTGTCTTGCAGTATTTCCTGCCCTGGAAAAGTAACCAAAATTAAAATCCAACCACCAAAGAACTTGTTGCTAACAATAAATCAACCATCCAAAAGTAACTGGAATAAATTTGTTTCGCTCAACCCTGGCAGATTCTTTCATCTTAGAATTTTAATCTGCTTTACAATTCTGATTCAGTAATGTGACCTGTATGCAGAGTTTAATGTTCTTTTGAACTGAGTCTACCAACACACAGGAAAGGTATTTAATTGAAAGATTGCAGTCCTTTGATTTATTTTGTATTTGGTTCACATTTCTGATGCCAGTGATATCACATGCTGTAGTTTCAGTAATATCCAGATGATTATTATATTACAAATAATTGGTAGCAAACAGAGCATCAAATAGCCAGAGTTCAGGTAGATCTGAAAAGCAAAAAAATAAGGTTTCGAGTTGAACAAGCACAAATAGGTCAGCGGAGAGAATAGAATTTTGCACCCAGGTATGAGTGTAGAATTATAAGCAACCCTCTCTAGTTCTTTCAAATAGAGAGGGCACAAAAATTTGGGCAATTTGCCAAAGCAGAAATATTGTCAGGTATTATTCCACTTGTCAACTCTCCTGTAGTCATTTAAGCTATAAAATGATATGGTTTGGATCAAATCCTTTTGTGCATTTTTTTTCTTCATCACCTATTAAAGGCTCTGGGTTCTCCAGTCTTCTGTCATGTGTGAAGAGGAGTGTGTCAGGTAAGAGGCTCTAACTTACAGGTAGCTTAACTGGAAATGACAATTTACATTTAATCCAGTCCTCAGAGCCAAAGAGAAACTACAACATCTCCAAAGGGGCTCCCAAAAATGGAATTTTACAAAACTGTGACAGGTATTCAGTTTGGCATTTTCAAATGAGTTAATAGGGCCCCAGACAAGGTGTAGTATAAATCTTCAATAAGACTGTTGTTGACGATGGAAGAAGAATGGTTTAGGCACAAATCCTGCTATTTGTTTGGCCTCCAGAGATGTTGTACAATGTTTGTTCCCCGTCTTACTGCCCAACATTTCCTACATGCCAGGATCATGGTAAACACCGCGTAACAAATGAAAACTGTCCCTTGTTTGTGGGGTACTTTAAGAATAACCCAACTTGTAGACATTCGCCTCGGAGGCCCATCTGGCTCATTGTGATGGGAAACCTTCAATAAAACCTTGTCCATTTTTGTCTGGTGTGGTAATTGCCGTGACATGTAGTTCTCTATGCAATGTAGTGATTCTTTTACCTGCTTTATTTTGACAAAAAGATGTATTGCTTTTGAGAAATTCTGTTAGACATTTGTTTCTAGTCTCGGTATTTTCTGTTACTTTTGCACAGAAAACAGAACAAAATGGAACAGAAAGCTTATAACTGATAAAAAAGGTTAAATAGAGCAATACTGACTTGAAAATTCTTCACGAATTTTAATATAAATTGCAGTCTACACCATAAGTTCTCAGTATATCAGATGAACAGCAGTGTCACATCATTCAGATCTCTATTGTGGCATGTTCGTAACTCTGTCTCAAGTGACAGGCAATCATCGGGTTGCCAGACAACTTCAGTGTCGACAGCCATGGCATGTCAACCATGGCTGATCACAGCTTAATTCCCTGTCAGGTGCGTACTTGGTGGACACCTCCTACCCTTCAGGCCAATTGTATTTGTATTTAGTCAAATCAGACATAAAATCATCTGTTTTGCTAAATGAAAAGTGCCCTGAAATGGTCAAAAATGTGTTTGTGTCTAGGCTTTGCTTATTTAATCCAGTAGCATTAGACTTATTGCTTAATGTAATGAAGATGAGTTGTAAGGGTGTTGCCTTTTGAGTTTTAAATGTGAAGTAGTATATTAAAATGGTTTTCCCTGTAGGAGTTTTTACCTTCAGTTTTTACATTATCTGTGATGGATGTTTACCTTAAAAGCAATTAACACAGAAATTGACTTTCTCTTAATTGTCTCATTAAGCCTTGGGATGTACTTTGCTCCTTTGAAGCAGAATAGTAAATTTGTTTTAATTTTAGCCAGCTGTTTTTGGTGCTGTGTCAATTTACATTGCTGATTCAATTCTTGCCTACTTTCCACACTTCAAACTGTATTCAACCTTGTACCCAGTAGCAGTAGCAAATTCCCAAACATTAATTAAACTTGTCAAACATTGTCCTTAGAGTTTCATTGTACGAATGATGATAAGTAGAAAAAAATTGCAAGAGAAATCCTTGAAGACAGTTAATGATGGAAGTGTAAGAATCTTAATATCATTATGAGTGGATGTGATTTGCAAGTAAGACAGCATAAACAATTGGTATTACCAGTTCTGAGGCTGCTAACTAATTGCGTTTCACCAATTTAGTGATGAATTAGCAAAAGTGTAGCTTTTTTTTTTAAAGAATTTCTTTTGCCAGCTTAAATAATTTTTATAGGGAGATTTTTTTTAAATGCCAGTGTAAGTGTTGTCATGGATATGGGGGAGGGTTTTCATGGTTGCTCGAGTTCGACTTCAACTCTGCTCTAGCAAATGAAGTTTGAGCTCTCAAAGTTTGCACTCCTGTCAATGGACAAAGCAGTTGTTCCTGAAAGTCCACACACAGAGTAGGCAACAAGGAAAGAGCCAGACTTAGGAGTAAAAGAAAAGACTATGGGAGCCAGTATTCTTCAATTTCAACATTTTGATAAGAACCATGTTTCTCTCTGGGTCATAAGTTGCAGATTACCATCAGTTGGGTTTTCTGCATGGTATTACCCAACACGAAGACCACTTTTTTTGGCGTCTGCCATCGGGCAAGTTTCGCAGTGACATAACCCCACATAACCGGCGCATGGCCTCTGCTATTGTAAGCTGGATAGTTATTGATCATCGAGTAAACTTAGAAGTTTGTGTCAACATTTGAAATCAAAGTAGCCCTGCCTTGGCCTTTGTATCTTATTTCCAGTGAATTTGTTGCCACAAAAGTATGTTTTGATAAGGAGTAATAGAAGCAAGGAGGCGATCCACTGGTCAAAGAAGTTGTCTGGACAACTTGGCACTGACCAACAAGATGGAAGTTGATGCTGTGGACCTGTTGGTCACTTGTTTCTCCCAACCCCCTTTTTATTAAAATTTTGTAACATATTTGTATAATATATTTTGTAGACTTATAAAAATAAGAAAATAAGGGAAGAAGAAAGCAAATAATTTAAGAAAAGTATGTGATAAATTGATATTCATTTCTGTGTGGTAAAACTTAAATAATAGTCAAAATGACAATTTAAAATAAAGTTACATATACTGCATTTGATAGTGTCAGAAAAGGGATCATTAAAAAGCACTTGAGGGTAGTTCTTCCTTCACTAACTGTAGTATGGCATGAGGTCAGAGTAGCATGAATTATGACATAGATTACCTTGCTTGACCATGCAGTGGTAGGTTCCCGACCTGGTCACCTGTTGGTCATCAGTTAAACCTGTCCTGCTGACCAATGACAAAGTCCTGCGGCTGACCAGGTTGACAACCTCATCCCTCATCAGTTGCTGTTGCTACTGTATGAATATGCTGAATACAAAGACATTACTCTATTTTGTCCATGTTAAAGAATGGAAATTCATTGAAGCTTAGATTTTGACCAGAAAGAAAGAAAAAATGTGGATACTGTGTCAGGTTTTTTGTTTGAGGGGTGTGTAAAGGGGGGGGGGGTAGAGAGAAATGAAAGTTCGCTCTTTTCTGTCTAAAATTTAGCATTTGACTTCAGGCAAAATACCTGTTTTTCACTTCATCAGTAGAAGGTGGGCATCTCTAAATGTTATTGAGCTTGTTCAAACTTCTAGTGATTGTCCAGAAAGTGAGGCATTAGGTCCTCTTTTAAAATTGCACTAAAGAATGCCACATCGACTTTCTGCTTAATCCCTATAGTTATTATCCGCTATTGCCTAGATCCATCATCAGCTGAAATAATAAAATAATTGGCAAACTATTGATTACAAGTAATACCAGTGCATATATAGTTATTGATTACCTTCAGTAGTAGTAGTAGCAGATTGAATATGTATTAATTGATTAATTAATTATAGATGAGTGAATGATTGCTGGATTTTGTGAGTGATAGGTGTCACAATTCATTATGGCACTTATGGATTTAGGGGAAGATTAAGTGAAATAAAGAGGGCAGTAGTTAATAGTGAGGAAAAGTGGTATTGTGCACAGTTGATTATGTTTGTTATTTATGATTAATGTTTTAGTTTTATGGAGTCTGTAAATTTCAGCATTAAATTATTCTTTTTTTTACTTTTGGTGTTGTGCAAAATGCTTCAACAAATTGTTCATTCAGAAAAAGTTTTTTTTTTTGAAGAGTCCTTTGAAAAATTGTGTGTAACAATTCAATTTTTCATTTATAAGGCACTAAAATGTATTAATTTTTTTTCAGAAAAATTTGCAGAAATTGCAAATGTCCAAGAGAATCACATGAAATTGTCACCTCGGACCAAGAGAAAAATCTCAGCAAGCTGATCCAGGACTTCCAGCGGAACTCTGCGTCTGATGATGACAGTGGCTGTGCTCTGGAGGAGTATACCTGGGTCCCACCAGGCCTTAAACCAGATCAGGTAAGATAGGTTGAGAGTTTTGGGCTTAAAACAGACCAACTAGGGCATAAATAGAGGATTTAAACCAGATTAGGTAAGAGTTTATTATTCTTTAAAATAAGATAAATTAAGGCATATATATCTACGTTTTAAATAGATGAAGTGATGTTTAGATTGAGAGCTTAAATCAGACCAACTAGATCATAAAAAGAGGATCTAACACAAGATCAGGTAAGAGTGTGTTCATATTTAAACCCAGGTTAGGTACTTGTGGTATAAATTTAGGGATTGAACTCTAGCTTGAGTATGAAATTTTAACCAGATCAGGTTGTACATAAATAAAGGGCATAAACCAGATGAAATAAGGCATAAATTGAGGGCTTAAATTGGTTAACCATAAATATAGGCCTAAAGCTGACTTTTTGGTATGTAGATTTTTTTAAAACCAAATTATTTAAGTCTTAAATAAATGGGTTGAACAAGGTGAGGAAAGGCTCAAGTAGAACATTAAAACATGGTCTTGTCTGCCATAAATGGCATATAGTGCAAAACCTGGATACTTCTAAGGGTTTAAATCCGATTGGGTAATAATCTACTTGAATATGTTATATCTAACCTTTGGTATTTTTAGAATTAAACCATAAGTTAAATATGACATGTTTTATTGCATGAGGTCAGAAAGGTAAAGCAGGCAGAAAAATGGAATTTCCAACCTACAAAAGGGAAAAATTTTATGTGTTCAAATCCACTATACCTGACACAAAACTGGTAGGTGTGAGGTGGAAACAATGTATTGTAAAATGGTACGATATGTCAACCAGCAGGGTTAATGTATATATGGAATCTGGATTTCTTTAATCTGACAATTTGCGTTTGTGTCCCACTGGGCTTCAGGTAAGGTGTGTGTGAGAGAGACAGAAAATGATATAGTCACAAATAAGGCGATATTTCAACCAGCAGGTACTTGTGTGCTGTCATCTTTGGGTACCCTGAGTAACAGAATCAGAATGGAGACTAAGACCCCATTCTCATAGATATTTAGATCGATCTATCCCCCTGGGGAGTCTCACTAGATTGGTGAGAGCTTAACAGGCTTAAATTCATGCCCCGCCTACTAAAAGCTGTAAGGGGGTAATTAACTATGGTGCGCGCTTGGCTGACTGCAATTTAGCGTGAACCCCCAGGGAGTTAGGTCGATATAAATCTAAATCTCCAGATCAATCTAAATCTCTGGGAATGCACTCTAAATGTTAATGTCTCCGTCAAATGGCCTGAGATTCTGGATCTATAGTAGTGAATTGAGAAACTTTCCTATATAAATCACTGCAGGATTATTAGGTAGAGGAATCTTCATCATCATCATCATCATCATTAGGACCCTGAAACTCAGTGGTTGTAAGATGATAGCTAGAAAATTGTAATATATGGAGGCGTCAACATTGGAACTATGAGAGTCAGGGTTTAATTCAAGGTGCCCTTTGGTTATTTTGTGGTATAGCAGAAACAAGCATTCTTATGCATAGTTATCTTTTAGTAGAAGTCGGGTAGATCCTTCTAGATAGCCTGGTGAGTCGTGACGTAAGGGTTTTGAACCAGGTTCTGAAATTATTTCCTTGTATTTACATCTCATGTTTATACCTTCAAGATGCTTTATATTCTGGTGCAGTATGGTTCACAGCACTTAACCACACAGCCAAAGGCATACACTGTCCTTCACAATGTCTGGTAGTTTGCGTGACTTGATGATGACTATGATGAAGATGATGATGCATTATATGTCTGACATCAGTGAACGGCAATATATTACATTACCATTGTTACAGTGAAACTTTCCATTTCTCTCTTTCTTTTTTGGTGTGATCTTTGCTCCTATTTCAAGTGAGCATGACACTGAAAAAGAAAATGGTTTTCACCTTCTTTTTAAATGTTTATCTTCTTGTCAAGCAATATTGTGTTTTGAAATCTCAATGTCATCACTCCATTGTGAGTTAACAAGGATATCCCCCACAGGTACATTGATTCACTCTTTTATAATTAAGTTAAAGTTAGCCTGGGGAATATATCAACAATGAATATTAAAAAAAGAGAAAAGCTTAGAAATTTAGTGCCTTGGAATATAAGTTAGAACATAGGCTTGGATATACAGAGCTAAGTTTAACTCTCTTTCTCTCTCTCTCTCTCGCACTGCTAAATAGCTATAAGCATATTCTGGCAACTCATAGAAGAATTCATTATATAACATTTATAAAAAAAAGGCATCACCTTTCACTAACCCTCCACCTTACATGCCAGCATATTTTGGTTGTTGTTAATTAGTAAGTAAAGAGTCTGCACTCAGAGATGTTTGTTACAAGAAGGATGGGGAGGTCCTGGCGTCTGCACCTTCAGGCCTACATACCAGACATTGCCAGGTGCAAAATAATTACTTATCACACAGACAAGGCAGAGGAACATGGTCTCTCATGTTTGGGTGGGTGGGTAGTGGGGGAGGAAGGGTTGGGTTATCACATCAGTGGAGTGTAGGGTATTCTTAAATCCCCCCCTCCCGCCCCGATTCAAATATCGGTACAAAGGGGGTACAAGGCAGTGCTGAATAAAAAGATAGATTGCAAAGTGTCTTGTACAAAGCAGAAAAAATTAACACCAAATCTGGGGAGGCATGGGATGGGGGTGATAAAACACAGTATAGACATACAACATGGCTAAATCTTGAGGGTGGAGGCGTCTGCCAGATTTGTTTAATGTACCTAGTCTGGTGTACACATGTTTTCACACAGTGCTGTCTGGTGTGTCTGTCAGTCCAAACCCTCTCTCTACATACCAGACATTTCCAGGTGGAGATACCAGACAACAACAGAACCTACCAACATGGCTCCCCCTAGGGGAACTTTTAAAAAAATTTTATCAGTCTGCATGGTTACCGTGGCAGCACAGCAGACTTCAACACAAGAAGGTTCTGCTCAGTCTTTTTACTTCACAGATACTGTACAAGGATATGTATGATAAGGTTAAACAGATTTATTTGATATGGAGCTGATGGCTCATTGGAGCAGAAAGATGTTGGAAAGGAGGGTTAATTTGAAGTTTATTACATGTGTATTATATCTAGTGATTAAAAGAGAAATGTAACCTTTACTAAAGGAAAGAAAAATATTTAAAGTTTGCCATCAGACTACCCAGTTGTTGCCACACCTCTCGTGGTGTTTTAACCTTCTTGTAGTATTTCTGTCAGCTAATAAGGAGAGGTAGTGATAGTGATCTTGTGTGATGGGTCAGCTAATTGAAAATGACCACGGGAGTAGGAAGAAAACAGGAAAGAATCACCTGGAGGGCTCTTGGGCTAATTTGTGAAGTGATTCTTCTTGATGGTCAGTGAGATAGCCACTGTAACAGTAGCAGCTGGGAGATGCCATTAGTTCATCTATTCTTAATGTAAGCAGCAGACAGTAACAAGTGCCCCACTGAGCTAAAGAAAAAAGAAACCAATAAAAAACGATCCATATTTGGTCAGGCGATGTTCAGACAGGTCATATGGATATTAACTTTTCTCAACTTAATCCTTTTAAAAATTACCTTATTCTTGAGATCCTTCAATTTTGGTTTTAGAAAAAAATGATTGAATTTAGTATTTCTGTCAGTTCAGTTGTATGGTACTGTAAAAAAATAGATATGTGACTGAAAAAATGCTATGTCACCCTTGTGTGTTGTGTTCTCAAGAAATAGAATCTGCCTTATAAAAATATTTCAGTTACTTTAAACTGAACATATGTACTTGGGTTAACAGTTACTTCTTCAGATCAATTTTTGTACTCTTTCTTGTATTATTGAATAATTGTTATTCTGCTGGTTTTTAATTCATCATTTATTTTTTATTTTTAAAGGTACAGCATAAGGAATCTAAATAAACCAGTTGCTTTGCAACCTATGTACTTTTTTTTTTTTGGGGGGGGGGGGGGGGGTTCAGCCTGCACGTATCTCCCAATGCTTAATTCATCTGGTCATCCAGTGACCTTTTACTACCAGCCATTTTAAATTGTTGGTCTGAACATGCCTTTTGTGGACTCTTAATTGCAGACCACCTGAGGTAACTTGATGGTGCATGGGTCAGAATGAATTAAGGTCACAGGCCTAATTTATCTCCCCCTTTGAGGAAAATTCTGTCTCCTATCAGAGAATTGTAAAGAGGCCTTTAACTCGTAGTATACAGTTCTTTTGAAGATATTTTCTAAATTTAGAGTGTGAGAGAATTCCTGAGCAGAAGGTATTTATTCAGGCTATGCCAGCTAAGAATGATGGATTTGATTTTGAAAGGAAATTAACTGAAAGCAGTGAAGGGGAGTATATAGCAACTATACAGTTTAAAATCAATTTATCTGGAATTGTTTTGATATTGGGGCCGGTGTTGAAAAAAATGGAATACCTGCCAGTGTGACCATTTGCTAACTTATGGGCAAACTTATTACTTAACATTACATTGGTTATAAAATATGTTATCTCCAGATTTGGTTTGTAATAACATTCATCATAGTCAAAGAACCCATATGATCATATTCACTTAGGTTTGGTATATTCAAATTGATGCCCTTGTATGAACATTTCTCAAGTACTATTCCAATGATAAGTAGAAACATGCACACCAAAAACAAGAAGCAATTTACAGTCATGATACAGGTGAAGGCTTTAAAATATATAGTCCAGTGAAAAATAATAATACTTGAAATAAGATATGATTAACTTAATTATGCACCATGAGTTTCAGTCTGTTCAAAACTTCCAGAACCAGAATATGTTCATGTGACTAAAACTGTATGCTGGGTAAAAAAAAGGCATAGTGCTCTTTTAAATGCGAGGGTGATCTTATATGATCCAACCCATCCAGTTAAGTTCAACTTAGAAGTGCTAAGTGGGAAGTGGATTAATGTAGAATTTATGGTTCATGACTGACCTCATAAAACTTAACCTTAGTAGAAGGATGCAGGTGTATCAGGGCGCATTTACACCAGCACTAACTTAGACTGAAACTGGCTAATTGTCGCCAACAGTTGACTAGATTACATAGTAACTCCTACTGCATCTGACATTTATAAAACTATAAGTTTAGTGATTTTGGAACAGAAGGATGACACAACTACTGGTTTGTGTGAACACATCCTGTTAAGATAAAGACCCAAGTTATTTCAGATTTTCAGTTTGCAGTGATCCTTGTCTGAACTGTCCTGTAATGTGCCTTGTCATGACATCCATCATCAGTGGTAATTAACCTGGAAGTGGGGGAGGTCATGGATGAGCTGACACTTGAAGCTGAACACAATAAATCATATAAGATAGCTTAGGATTTTTACTGTAAATTTTGTGGAAGAAAGCTTTTGAAGGGCAATAAAATAACTTTGTTTCTGAGTATGTCACTTGAGGCTGACTCTAAATTATGTGGACAGAGTGGAATCATTTAAAGGTTCTATGTCATTTATGTCATTGCAAAATAGTTGAAAACAATTAATCATATTAGATGGAGTACCTCATTTTAGAAGATTTGTCTGTTTCACCAGTACAAATCAAAAAGAGTCAGAGAGCAATAAATCATGGGATAAGTAGCCACTGAAAGCTGACAGACATGGAAAGTGTGACCTGTGCCTTTCTTGGAGTGATGACCTCTGTAAAGAACAGATGTCAGCTTTCTTGGTTATAAATCACCTTGGTGAAAGTGGCCTTCTTGGAAGCTTGGACCTCATTTGTGAATTTATGAGGTGAAAAATTTGAAAGATCCTATGTAAAGCTTGTATAATCTTATGACCAATTATAAATTATGCCTGAAATGCTGGTTCTTGGAATAAGGCAATAATGTGATACACTAGGGGTGTATTTCAAATATTTTGATACTAATTATTTAATATGTCAGACACTATTCAAAGTATTTCTTTTTGTAATAAGATTCAATATTAGATTCAATTACATATTGCTCTCACTCATGAAAAGATGAGTTCTACGGCAGAATCATGGAACCTGTTCTTGCTGGTCAAGCCATGAAAAAAAAAACAGCATGAATTTTGCTGCTCTCAGTATGCCAGATGGCAATACACAGAAGTTGATTGTTTGATAGGAGTTGCACAATGGTATCTTTTTGGTATCTTTCTCATGTGGTGGGTGGCCCACGGTTCTGCTTGATGGATGTGTTGTGAGATTTGTTACGGGATACATAATGTATTCTTTTCTACAGCTGGAAGATGTAAGGCAGATGTACTGGGGCTGTCTCACAAGAGTTTCATCCTTATCCAAAAACAGAGAAACTTGTGTGTTCTGTATTTTTTTATATACTGTATGTTGTGTGCAGAGTAAAGTAGACATTGTGATATTGTTCAAGAGTTTTTTATGAGAAATATGAAGTCTTTCACACTAATAGAAAAGCACATGTAATACATTGTGGTGTAGTTTAAAGCACTTGTCAACGAACAGTTCATTTCAACTATGCCCTATAATATTCCAAATTTCAATGTTTTATGTAACTTAGCATCTACCTTTCCATACCAGACTTGATAGAGATTAAGTTAATAAAATAGGCCAAAAAATTCAGATTCATTACAAAGACCAACTTCCAATCGCCAGTATATCTTTCACATAAATTCTAATAAGTTGGCTTGGGGTTAAATTGCTAAATTCAGATAGCTGCCAACATGAAGTTTACATTGCATTATTGGTCTGAGAGCATTTTATGAAAAAAAATTACGTCTTGTACCCTGATAAATTAACCATGAATTCTGAGTCGAAGTATGCAAAAAATTCAGTGTAAAAGGGGGGCACAGTAGAGTGTTAGTAGTGTACTCGACTGTGCTTGGTATGGGGTCACGTTGGAGGTGATTGGCATGGTGTCATATTGGTGTCATACCCCTGCGTCAACACACTGACTTGCCCTTACAAACAGACCTTCTGGAAAAAAATCCAAATATTGCCATATTTTGTTTGACACTCACTTTCTGTGCACATTCCTGAAGGTGGCGGATATAAAGTAGCACACCTGGTGGCCCCTAACAAAGGGGGAGCGTGCAGAGTTTATCTTACCTGGCCCAGCTATGTTACTGTATGAATTGAAGCTGTGAGTGCGGTGTTGTTTCAAAAAATAGTTCCGAATTGTGACTAATGGTTTCTTTTTTTGTTGGGCCCAGTTAGTAATAAGATCATTAAGGATTTATTGTTGATTTCCGTGTTTAGTCATGGATTTGCTACCTGTGTATAGCAAATTGTTAGCCTACACATGTCAAGATACATAGAGACTGTTACGGGGTTAACGTGTTTGGAGTATAACGCCATTACTCCACTTGTTTTCTGCCAGAGGTAGAAAGAAAATGTTTAAGGGGATAAATATTTAGAGCGTTACGTCATTTCTCTGCATGTTATTTTTCCTGCCCATATGTATATTTTTTTTCTGTTTTTTTCCATTGTACTCAAATTGAATTAACAACCTCAGTTGAATTTGATATACAAAAAGTGGTTTCACCTCAACTTAGGAATTTAGTTGTGAAAGATGCTACATTGTTGTACTAAATGGTTGTGGTTATAGTAACTAACCCTCGCAGCACAATAAATTATGGCATGTTATCTATACTTACTCTGTAGTTGCCAGTCACTGCAAATTGACTTACATTGTTAGTCACATTCACCATATGGTCTGCCAACAGTGATATTTCACCGTCAATTGAACTTTGTAATTAAAGGAAAGATGGATGTGGTGTAGGCTGCTCACTTTTCACATCTGTCTACTGTTGTCGCCATGTTCATCAGTTTTTTATCGCTCTTGTGGTTGCTTTATAGATGCTCTCTCTTTCTCCCCCCTCTTTCTTTCTTTCTCTCTCTCTTTCTCTCTCTCTCACACACACACACACACACACACTTGAAAAAAGCAGCTTTGCTACAAGTTTGTGGTGAAATTTTAACCTTATTACAACATCTAGAATTTCTACAATGGCTCCAAATTGGAATTCCACTCTTGTGTCCTTTCATTTATTTCTCCAAAAAGTACCCTAGTAAGTGATACAGCTCCCCCCCCTCCCCCCTCCATCTCAGAAAAATTATAATGTGGAATTTTCCCTGTTCTCAATTGATCTGAATAACAATGCTTATACACTAGAGTGGAATTATGACTGACATGTGATTAGTCGACTAGGTCGAACTGAGCTGGAAGTACAGGTAATTAGTGATAAGTAACTTGGGTTAAAGGATTAAAGAGTTCCTCTGTTGTGCAATATGTCAGTTAATGGGCCACAACAAAGTTGGATTATAAGGTACATACTTGTAATATGTGTAAACATACTTGACAGGTATTTACCCCATAGCTAAATACTAAAATATTGAGATTGCAGTTCTAACCTTGATTAATTATTCATTTTCACAATTTTGCGATAAACTGTTTTGTCTCTTTTCCTCTTCATTCATAAGTATAATTTAAAGCTTTATGTAGAAAAATGTCTAAAATCACCGTGTAGGATTGTTCAACCACAGGCAATATCAGCATTTTTCCAACTTTTAAAACAGCAATGCGTTGTATATATAATTAAGTGATCTCGTAGAATTGGCATCAAAAATGCAATCTTACTCTTTGTAGGTTCACCAATATATGAGCGCCCTTCCTGAAGACAGAGTACCATATTTGAACAGTGTTGGAGAAAAATACAGAATAAAGCAACTTCTGCAGCAGCTTCCCCCTCACGACAATGAAATACGCTACTGTAATTCTCTCAGCGAGGAGGAGAGGA
Source organism: Lingula anatina (assembly GCF_051362555.1). Taxonomy (NCBI): domain Eukaryota; kingdom Metazoa; phylum Brachiopoda; class Lingulata; order Lingulida; family Lingulidae; genus Lingula; species Lingula anatina. Next base: position 6,202,698 of record NC_141772.1, on the reverse strand, counting down.
AGGAGCTGCGCCTCTTCAGTACCCAGAGGAAGAGAGAGGCGCTGGGAAGAGGAAGTGTGCGTCCTCTACCTCTCACAATGCAGGGGACGTCCTGTTATGAGGTATGTTAACAAAGCATTTTCACAAAAAATCTCAGATTTGAACCCAAAAGAATTGGAGGGCAGGGATGACACTACCTTTGTTTTGTGTGCACGTGAGCATGCGTGTGTGAGTGGGGAGACTTCCCTTAACATATATTGTCAGCATTGCAAGCAAGAAATGCAAGCGCTATTTATTTTCCCCTGTACGTCTCTCCCTTCATTAAAAAAGTTGAGGATGCGCTACAGTACAGGTGGTATCCCTACATTTGATATTCTCAACCTCATCTCACCTGCCTATTTCTCAGCAGGTCTCGGCACTTAAAGCTTCTTTTTTAGGAGGTAATAAATCTAGGACAAAGCGTATCCAAGTGTCTAGATTATCAAAAAGAGCAAAAAAAAAAAAAAAAAAAAACGACACAGCATATTGAATAAAAAACATCCACATGCAACATGAGGAAGGCAGAGCTTGGAAAATATTGTTGCCACGTTATAAAATGTGAACGTAAAAACTGGATAACCTTAGAGTGCAATATGTTAGTCATGTGTGGAAAAAAACAGCACAGTTTTTCACTTACCTGAAATTAGATCTGAAATAGAGAAGGAAAAAGAGAGAGATTGTCAGTGGGGCATGGATTTATCTCTTTTTTACGACAACTAGGTCATCCAAACCTGACCCCCACTAAAAACTACATTTGCTCTTTTCTGTTCCTGTACAATTCAATCTTTGTCAAGTTATTTGAAGCATTTTACTGCTTTTGGTAATCACAGAATGTGACCATGTAATTTAAATGCATAAGATTTACTATTGACTAGAGTGACATACAATATGGAAGTGATTAAGGCAACATGTGTTGTTAAACGTCATAAAACTATTTGGTCTAAAATTGGTATTCTTGAGCTTTGCCATAAAAAGAAATGCTCAGAAGTCTTGGAAGTGTGCGGGCTTTTTAACCGATTAGGAGAAGTTTATGAGGTCGCCTGCCATAAAATGGTTGCTTGCTTACAAAATTGTACTACAAATGAAGTGTTGGACAAAACACCTGACAATAAACATTTGGAGTCAATAAATGTTACATTGAATGTATTTTGTAAAACTTCTTTCTTCCTCTCTTAATAAAATCTACCTGTTTAAAGAGCTAGGCTGAGTGATCCAGGTCTGTGAATGAGACCGAGGGCAGTAATATAGTCAAATCATGATTGAAGTTTACCCCCTGTTCACTTGAATAATTTTCTTCTGAAGCGTACCATTCTTTCTTTAAAGATTGGGGTCTGATTTGTTTGTTTATTTTCTGTTTAATAATGGGGCCCCAGGATCAGCCGACTGATTGTTTCATAAAACTAGAAAATAACGTAACTTTGGGTCTTTAGAAACTTATCCAAGCAGGGCAGCTCAAATTTCTGAAGGCTGCACTTTGACGTGTGTTGCACTGAATGAAGTGAGCTTTGTAGGTTATGTCGATTCCTGTAACCTTTTACAGCTACTCTTTCCGAGCAGGAATTAGCAAGGTGTTACGTTATTTGTTTGGATAAGGTATTTTACTATGTAGCATAGAATGCTTCATATTTTGTAACTTCTGGCTTCGGTTTTAAGGTGTGAAATGTGACGACGATTTTGTGATTTGAGAGCAATCACAGCAGGTAAAGAGCAGTAGTTTCAGAACTAGTTCTAGACAGAGAGAGACTCCGTCAGTGATGATGTCTGTGTGTGAATGAGTGCAGTATATCACTGTCACTCAGGTTAGGAGAAGATTGAAGGTGTGGCAGTTTTGGTATTGGTACTGTTATTGATAGGAAATGTGCGCATGCCCTCACGCATGTGTGTGATGCAGAGAGAGAGAGAGAGAGAGAGAGAGAGAGAGAGAGAGAGAGCAATAAGACTATGGCAGAAAAAAGAACATTTCTTATTTACTATATGTAAACAGACATCTAATCCCGTCTTTCTTTCTTTCAAGTGTAAGGAGACCATCAAGGGAGGAGACATCGCAGTATTTGCCTCCAGAGCTGGCCACAGTAACTGCTGGCACCCAGCCTGTTTCATCTGCTTCACGTGCAAGGAGCTCCTGGTCGACTTGATCTACTTCTACAAGGACTCGCACGTGTACTGCGGCAGACATCATGCGGAGAATCTCAAGCCGCGCTGTGCTGCTTGCGACGAGGTGGGTAAGGTGATGAATTAGGTTTAGGTTGATGGAAAGCTTTTTCTGAAAGGGCTGCTACTTCATTTTACAAGAGTCCTTTGGACATGTTTAACATGTTTGTGTTTTTCTGAAGTTATAAAAAATGTCCCTTAATCCAGGGGTAAGGTTTTTTTTTTTTACTTGTTTTTGACAGAACTCAAAATAGAATGAAAGGTAAATGTTGATCTAGTGTGAATGTTTACATATATGAGGCAAACTGTGTTATAGTTTGTTAGCATTTTTAATGCGAAGGTCATAAGTCAAACACATCTATGCAAATGTATGTTGTCGTGTGTGCAACTTCAAATCAAGAGACCTAATTATTTACTTTAAGAAATGACTTTGAACTGCCTGAGGTTGCTCTGTGTTATGTTCAGCTGTCAGACGTACTGTTTAACATTCACGTAATTCTGGCTTGTCATTATTTAAAACCAGTCGCATGCCAAATTTAAAAGAGAGGAAACAGAAGTATGCTGGAGTTCTGGAATAGGATATCATTATTTTGGCTTAAAACAAATTACATCGGGGCATGGATAATATTTTATGTTGCACATGATAGCATTGAGTGTTTAGGCTGTATTTATAGTATATGAGCAGGAAAATTCCTTTGTAAATGACAAAGAAAAAAAAAATTTAATAAGGCCATTACTAAACTTGTGCCCATTAGTGGATGTCATTTCTACTATGAATTATTTTGAAGAACAATATAAAGAAAAAGATAATGAAATATAAGGTGTATATTTCTCACACGTTGCATTAAGTTGCATTAAAAAAGTACCAACCATGTATTGATCTGTTTCAAAATTTTTATCAAATTTCACTGTGATTCCCTATCTTGAAATTGTTAAATGATATCTCTGTTTGCAAGACTGTAAAAAGGAGTGACATTTTAGCATTCAAAAATAGATTAAAATGAAATGACAAGACCTGAAGGATATGCTAACCGAGTCCCATAAATCATGTTTGGTGTGAACACAGATCAGTCTAATTCTCCATTGTTGTAGAGTGATGCAATTAGGCCTCCATCAATTATTCAGGCCCCAACTGCTCACAATATGCTTCATCTATTATGCATGGGATCTGGGGGCTAATTTGCAGTGTTTGCATGCTTGTAACAGTCCAAAGAAGTTGCTTCAAATCTACAGCAAAGATGGTGAAGATATTGCAATAAAATATATTTTATGATGTTAAAAAAAGATATTTCTCAAATTGACGTGTATATATTAGTCATGCATTGAAATTTTCTGGAAATTGAACTTGTTGGCAAGATGTTTTGTTTTTAAAATTACCATGCATGATGGATTTCTTTTGTTTAAAAAGACATTTAATGAAAAGTCAGTACTAGTAGTTTTTTACATGCAGAAAATTTGCCAGATGGCTTTTTGAGAATATGGAATGGAAAGGTATGCCCTTTAGTCTTTGCAAATTTGTCATTTATCACATTATTTCAGTGTATGTTTTGGGAACTGTTGAGGTTCATTCTTCACATGTGTTATTTAAATCTTCTGAACTTGTTTATTTTTTCATTCCAGATAATATTTGCAGACGAGTGCACAGAGGCAGAGGGAAGAAGCTGGCACATGAAGCATTTCTGCTGCTTTGAATGCGACCAGCAGTTGGGCGGACAGCGCTATATAATGCGCGAAGGGCGGCCATATTGCTGCACATGTTTCGAAAGGATGTTTGCAGAGTATTGTGACACATGCGGCGACCACATTGCTGTAGACCAGGGACAAATGACTCATGATGGTCAGCACTGGCATGCCACTGACCGCTGCTTTAAGTGTTTCACCTGTAACTCTCCACTGTTGGGTAAACCTTTCTTACCCAAACACGGCGTTATTTACTGTTCCTCAGACTGCAGTCGCAGAGATCGAGGAGGAAACAGCAGCCAATCAGACTGCGAGTATGCCAACCTTCAAGTGTACAAAACACAGACTCGATTGGCCCCTGATATCAAGCACCAAAAGGGGCGGAGTCGAAACCCTATAGATCTCAGGGACACTAGTTTTGATAGTTTAATAAGTAATACCTCGGATCAGGACACACGGCCAAAACAGCTCCCGCCACAGACTGCGGTGCCAGTGGTGAACCCCAATAGTTCACAGTTGCCTCCCCGAGTCCCAAATGGATCATACATGTATCCAAACTCTCCTCAGGCCCATACATATCACACACCAAATGGAGACTTGACAGTGAGAACTAGACCCTCAAATGCAGCCAGTAGGCCTACAGAACTTAATGTAAGAAGTAGGTCAGAGAATGGCACTCAAGGAGATTTAGCAAACTTAAACAGTCAAAGACTGCAAGCGAGGCCTCAACAGGGAGACTCACAGGTCAATCCGATCCCATTGGGACGACCCATGGTCCATCCACGTTCTTCACAGTCCCATTCCCGCCCCCCTCTTCCACCCCACCTACAACCCCTTCCACCTCAGTTCACCAATCAGAGCAGCAGAGTACCTTATACAAGGACTGAGCGTTACATAGACCGAGTGAATAGGTACTATGCCATGGCAAGCTCTGGGAATGACCAGATGAACCCCATATCACGACCCAAAGAAAAACCAGTCATCCATGCCTCCGTGAGTCAGCGAAGCAGGAGCTTTACTTCCTCCCCTTCGCAAAATCTTCAATCTGGATCTGAAACCGAAGGGGGCGCTAGTGTTGATGCACACAATACATCGCAGTCGTCCTCACAGCTGAATAAGACTTCCTCTGACGTTGCTTTAGAAAATGCTGTGGTGGATAAGTTTCTTCGTGTTCAGTCTGGAGACGAGTGCAGCACATGTTCAAGTTCCAGCGATTCAGAGGATGATGACTTTTATTACAGACCAGTGAGGCGCCCAGGTGCCCGCCTCACATATGTTGATGACAGTGATAAAGCCATGAAGGCATCCTCTATGAAATCCAACACTTTGCCAAATGGAAGTAGTAAAAGTGGTAGTGGTAAAAGACATAAGAATAGAAATAAAAGTCAGCATTGCATAGTCTCTTAATTTCTAGCCCAAATGGTTATTGTTTTGTTTGGGGAATTCTTGTTGTTTTGTGGCTTAAGTTTTGATTAATATTTGAACTGTGTATAGTGCAAAGAACATCTCATGTTTCATAATGATCAGAAATTGTTTAATTATTTTAAAAAAAATTAAAGCAAATGAAATAATGAAAGACAAAGAAGTGGAATTTGTTGTGTCAAAAAAGAGCCAACTTATAATACAATTGTAGCTGTAGAAATTCTTGACACAACGTAACTTATTATGCATATACAAGGGGTAGGTTTTTGTACTTGTTGAGACTGCAGAGCTAGGTTACTTGACCAACTTAAAAGACACATTTGAAGATTTCTGTAATTTGCTTTATTTTCAATTTTCAATATTGACTTGTCGATAAAAACATGACTTAAGATAAAAGCAATAAAATGTGCCATCATATCTGCCAATTCTAATGACTATATTATAGTTTTCTAACAGGAAGTTGTATGCACTGTAGCTGGTCGTGGAAAATCCCTGCAGTGTTTACAGTTCAGTTCAGTATTTTCCTTTCCATTTGCTCAGCTTTGTGAGCACTAGTTTTTGACTATGTGAGTGATTTGAAGTTGATAAGCTATGTTTTTATTCACAAAGATGGTGTGCAAAGTTGAAAGCTAACAGATACAAATTTATTACTTTTAAGTTAGTAAAATGGAAAGCCATAAGAAAGAAATACCCCCAACCATTGTGTTACAGCTATTGGCTTTATTTTAAGGTCAAATAAATTGCCTCTTTTTGTATAATACTTTTATTTCATTTATTGTTTATGTGTATACAACCATGTAAATTATGCAACAATGTGTAATGCAATACACTTGTAATAAAATTGTGAAAAAAATCTTATGTATGTATTTATCTGTTGTTATCATACTAAATTGAAAAAGATTGATTCATTTAGATCACAATACGAAATGCAAATCTTACTTCACGTGTTTCTTGGCAGTTACTCTTGCCTGGGCCTATTGTTGAGTAATTTTATTTTGGGGAAGGGGGCTTTTAGCTGCATATCCCCTATTTCTGCATCAGTGATAAGAACATTAAGTGGACAAACAATAATATTGTTAAGAATTAATTCAGGGGGGAAAGTTAGCAGTTTAAACAAAATTATCTAAAAAAATTAATTTTCCATCAATTTAGATATTAGAAAATGTGTTCCTATCTTGCAAGAGTGAAACGCAATCGTCACAACTGCACGTCCCAACTAACACATTCTTAACTTGGTTTAAGAACTGCGCATGCTCGTGAAACTAGCTACTTCTGAATTAAAATCTGTTACGTTTTAATCACCATTTGTTTACCTTTTAAAAAATTTCGTTATACACTTGTTAATTAAAATGCTAATTAACCCTAGTTATCTTTGTTTTAAATAGTTATAATCATGTCAAGAACTTACTTTTAAAAGTACCACGATTTCATGTAGTCCGGTATGGTCTAGTGGTTAGGATTTCTGGTTTTCACCCAGACGGCCCGGGTTCGATTCCCGGTACCGGAACACTGTATTTTTCATTTTATTTCTGTATTTTTATTTTATTTAAAGATGATATCACTACAGATAAAAAAAAAAGCTGCTATTATATGTTATAAATTCTTATTACTTGAATTTAATTTTTATACTTGAGCGCTTTCTTTATTATTTACAAAATAGTACAAACAGAAGGAGTGCGTGGGAGAGAGAAAGAGAGAAGCACCTGCGCTTTTTTTAAAACCCATTTGGGTCGAAGAAAGTTAAAATATGTAGCAAATTCGTGCACATATATCAATTTACGCAACGTAGGGGAGACCGGGGCTAGTTGGACTCCGGGTAAGTTGGCCCCCCGTCCATTTATGAAAAAGTAACTACGAGGTAAAAAAAATTGGCCACATACTCTTGTAAAGTGACCGTAGCCTACAATACTAAGGAAGTGTCGGACGTTAAAAAGTTTTACTTAAGCGGTGAGTCGAAATAAACGATTTTTGCACCTAAAAGTAATTTTGTTTAAGAGATTTAAAAATCTATTTTCATAGGCTTTTGATCAAATATAATATATGTATAGGGCATCAAACTGAAGCTCATTGTTTCAAGTTTCACAGAGATGTATCATCGTTGCTTATTCTAGCACCATAAATGGCTGCCATCCTTTAAAATAAAAAGTGTGCACCCGGGGCTAGTTGGGCCCCCTTGACTCGGGGCAAGTTGGACCATCATATTACCCACAAACCTTTGCGCGCAACAGAGCTAGAGACCATTGTTAAAACAAACTCGATGGTTTAAAACTGAATTTGTTACTTTCTTTTAAAACGAAAATTTATTATTCGTTTTCATTCATTAAAAACCTGCTTTATACCATTATTAATTTATTCTTTATTAAAATAAAACAAATTCTATTGATAGATATTTTGGTTCTTGCAACACATAGACCCCCCTACAACGTGACGTACGGAAACCTCAATAAATCTGCCTCATTTGAACTATTTATTCATCAAAGACTCTCAAAAATCAAATTAAAAATGTATCAAAATGTAATTCAAGGCGTTTACATGGTAAATTTACTTCATTTTTGTATAGGGGGGCCAACTTGCCCCGACCCTGGGGCCAACTTGCCCCGTGGCGGGGCAAGTTGGCCCCCCTGACGTCAACTGCTTTTTTTGTCAAATTGTGAGCCATCTGGCATTATATTTGAAAAATAATGACGTTGCATACATAGCTTAGTTCATGGGGCTAACTTTAAAACCGGTTTTGTTACTCTAACTCATTCCTAGTTGGCTCTACAAGGCCAAAAGTGTCTAACCGGGCCAACTACAGGTAGCCCCGGTCTCCCCTACCTCCCTCTTGGGAGTTAAACCACTCTGGATTTTATGGTCGCTAGTTTAATTATTCATTAAGCTTTCCCGCTTTTGTTACTCATTTGCACAGGTTTAAACTTTGTGTCTTTTGTACAGTACACATGTGCGAGATCTTATAATTTCGAATTGAAATATTATATATTTATATGGTGAATCACTGTAGGAGACGCAAAAATAGTAAAAAATGGTTAACGAGAAAACACGCATGGATACACAATGAACACGGTTAAGTTCTCAGTGCACATTATAGATAACTACGGAAAGCTACCCCGGTACTTAACATACAGGTTTTAGCGCTGATGATTCGTCTCCCAAAATATTTCAACAAGCTTCCTAGAGTTAGAGCTTCCTACGTGTTTTCTGAGAATAAAATGACGAGTAAGCTGTACAGAAACAACTTTGAATTTATTTCAGAAGCTGCTTACAAGTGAGAAAAGTAATCATAATGCCATGCACAAATTTGGGTCAACTTCGTGTGAAATGTCATCATCATTTGCTCTCGAGTTTGTACGCAAACGCTGCGGCGTATGTTTTCTTCTCCGTAGATTGCAGAAAAAGGCCAACTCTGCCATTTTGGGATTGACGACAGACAACCTGACCTGTAAAATATTTGTGTATATTTTTCATAAAGATTGAGGGGGAAATCAACATATTTACAATTAATTCATGAAACAGCATATAGGGCCTAGATTAGATACCACAGCAACAAGTTTCACCTTTACTTGAGATAAAAACACACCTTTAGACTAAATGAGATCTTTCATGATTTGAACATATTTAAAAGTCGGTCATTACAATTTAACATTATGTCAATTTTCTGTAATGTGCCTCTTCGTACTAAGATATTACCTCTCCTAGTGGGTTTTGCGATCTGGACAATCTTTTCGCCTGTGACGTCGTAAATTTTCCAGTACCCGGCCAGTTGAGAGCCGTACAAATCTTGAAAACAGAACTGAAAGTCATCGTATACTGAACTCTGCATGCGAAACAAAGTTGCACCCATGGGGAAGTTCCAGTCAAAGCGACCCTCGGTGCAGTTAGCCATTGCAGTGTATTCTTTTACCTCCGACTCTTTGTAAGGACTGAAAAATAAGACAATTATCTGCATAGTTTTTTTTTGTCAACAAATAAGAATGAGCGACATAAAAACATGTGTGCGTACATATACAACGTCGCACGCACTCACAAAGTCGTGATAACAGAGAACAATCAATGGAATCAGAAAACAACAGCTAAATATTAATTGGTCATGTATGTATCGGTAACGTATGTATCATATGAACAATTTTCCCAGATAGTTGGAGGCAAGAAATCTTATTTGTCTCGTTTTCTTTTATTTTAATGTAACATAAAGACATAAGTGTTGGCCCACAAAACGAAAGGCAACCAATGAAAATAGAATCAATAAATATTTATGTAAATACTTTTATTTTTATTGTTTGTTGTCCGTTTTGTGAGCAAACGCCTTTTTCTTATGGTATACTACATTACAATAAAAAGAAAAAGCAGGGCAAGTATAGAATACTTGTCTTGAAACCGTTCGTTGAAATTGTTTATATGATAGATACGTTACCGATATCTACTTTGCCAAATAACGAGGTGTTGTTTTTTGATTTCATTGTTTGTTGTCCTTTGTCACGACTCTCTGTGTTCCTACGACGTTCCGCGCATGGTTTTACGTCGCTCATTCTTCTTTGTTACGTAAATATGATACATACGTTACCGATATATATACGTTACCTTCCGTATGTATCGGTAACGTATGTATCATTTTAACGTAACAAAGAAGAATGAGCGACGTAATAACGGTAACGTGTGTATCATTTTAACGTAACAAAGAAGAATGAGTGACGTAATAACGGTAACGTATGTATCATATTAACGTAACAAAAAAGAATGAGCGACGTAATAAGCGTGCACACATATACAATATGATTGAGGTTAATTCACCGTATAGATCTTGATAAAAATAGAAGTATATATATTTTGATGCACCTTGAAAGATCTACATTATAGTTGTTAAATACAATCCGAGCTTTCGTCACGTATCCTAGGAGTTTTTTTTTACGTTTTTTAACTTTTTGTTCATAATCCCCGAAGAAGGCCCAGGGGCCGAAAGCTCGGATTGTATTTAACAACTATAATGTAGATCTTTCAAGGTGCATAAAAAAATGTATATACTTCCACATATACAATACAACCACAGAGTCGCGACAACATAGAACAAAAAATGAAATCATAAAACAATACCTTCACGTTATTTGGTAACGTATATATCTATCATATAAACAATTTCAACAAACGGTTTCAAGACAAGTAATCTATACTTGAACTGCTTTTCCTTTTTATTGTAATGTAGTATACCGTAAGAATAAGGCGTTTGTTTGCAAAACGGACAACAAACAATAAAAATAAAAGTATTTACACGCTACATGGTAACGTATGTATCGGTAACGTATGTATCATATTTACGTAACAAAGAAGAATGAGCGTTACCATGTAGCGTGTAAAAACCAGCGTGGCACATACACAACGTCACACGCAACCACAGAGTTGCGACAACAGAGAACAATTAGTGGAATCAGAAAACAACACCTTCACCTTCTTGTTTGGTCACGTATGTAACGGTAACGTTTGTATCATTTGAACAATTTTCACAGATAGTTGAAGGCAAGAAATTCTTTTTGTCCCGTTTTCTTTTATTGTAATGTAACTCTAAGACATAAGTGTTGGCCCACAAAACAAAAGACAGCCAATGAAAATAAAATTAATAAATATTTTCCGTCGAAGACAAACTTCGAGACAACATATACCATTGCTTACCCATCATAATCACCTTTGCAGGGACCGTTCCTTGGATAGTCCAGTCCCAAACAAACTGTTAGAACAGAAGTATAGACAACAATTGTCATAGCCCGGTTCATATTGGAGTTTCTTCCCTCACCACAACTGCTGTGTGAAACTGGGTTCCTGTAAAACTGGTGCTTTAAGAAGAACCGTTTATATACGTACCCTAGTGGAAATCACATGGCTTTCACATGACTTTGTCAAAATCAGGGGGCTACCTGGGAGCTGTTAGATTACTCCTCGGATGAACAAATAATGAACTACTCACTGAATTCTGCTCATATGACTTAGGTGGACTGGGTGTGCACGCCGGCGTGACGTGACAGAGAGTCGAGACGACGTCGAAACTCGACTTGTTCTCTCTGCCGCATCTTCTCCCCCCTCTACAGTTCTTTGCAAAATCGCTTCTGCAAGTCCTGTTGATCTTGTGTTGCAAGTGCCGTCGCTTGATAAATATCTGCTTAATCGTTGATTTTTCACTTATTTTATTCCTGCGGACGCTCGTTGGCGCTTTTGGATGCTCATCGATCAATGCTTGTGAACACTATTCTCTGTTATCATTCAGTAGGCCTACATAGGCTATTGGTGCATTATATTTTGTTTTCAAACTTAAAAAACCTTCATTTGTCAAATATTATTATCTGATTTCCCAACCATTTTATGTTATGGGGGGATTATTATCAAAATATGTTTGCTTTTTAAAAAGTATTTTACATAGAAATATAAACATCAACAGGCTACTCCATGACAAGTTGTTGAAATCTGCCGTCGGTACGCTGTTTAGGTAGATACCCTACCCGCAGTGCCTTTGGACTATCAGGACGCACCAGTTCCGAGTTGTAAAATTATTCCTATCCCAAAATTTAAAGTAAAACACTGCTTCAATAAAAAAGTTGTAATTTTAAAAATTAAAATCTTATTGCTTTTTAAAACGCATTTTTCAAATTAAACACTACAACAGGCTGCTCATTTAATGTATGTATACTTTTTATCTTTCTTTGTACATATTTCACAAGAGGCATAGGGGGAATTGCCTTATCAACAAGTTCTGTGATCAGTTATTTGGCTTGTTTGTCATTCAAAAAATCCACACTGAATTTTAATGACGAGAAATGAAGATGACAAACTGTCATGTTCTTAAAAAACTGATTTAGAAAACAGACTTGGATGCAGCAATTCGTATGAATGAAGGGAAGCTTAACGGCATTGAGAAATATCAATATACATAAAATCCATTTCCTGTAGCATTTTGTCATTCACTCCTTATGTCTTAAAATATACACTTCAAGTTTATAGGGCATTCACATATTTATGGACATGAAATAACTACACCTCATTATCTTAAAGGGGAAAATATATATATCTTATAATAAACACATGGACAGCAAATTTTAAGGATACAGACTCAGACAAACAAGCACATATAACCCCCCACCCAAACTACACACATACAAATATGTTGCCTCAGTTTTCTACCACATACTTCTCTAAACATTTAATTGACTTTTTAATACCATACACTTCCACTGATTATGCTGTTACCAAAAACATATAAAAAAGACAATAGTTGAAAGGCAGACACATACAATGGCACTGCCACTATGTAATTTTAAATCTATATTCTAAGAATAAAATATTTTGTTTCAAAACATTCAATGTGGAGCGCTTAATCTTGTGGATAAATGGGTGCCCTGCCCTCTCTTCAAATTTGACAAAAAGCACAAGATACATTTCACTACAAATTACAAAGAACCCTTCACAAGACATATATTCTAATCTCACATAATATTATAACAATAATTTTTCGTACAAAGACTTTTCAGAATGCATTCTCTTTGGTGTGTAACACTGGATTTATCAGTGTTATTTTATGAGAGCCTTTGAAAAGATCCCAACTTCATTCTTTTCCTTTCTTGCATTAATCGTGCTCTAAAAATCAACAAAAAGACTGCAGTAATACCATGTTCTTTGTAAAAACATGGGGGTAAATCTTTTCTTATTAATCTGCAGTGCAAAAATTTCTTCAAGTTCATGAAGTTCCATGAGAAAAGTATGTTTCTCTGTATCATTTCTAAACAATACTTCAAGAAAAGTGAAGTGTGTGCCACAAAAACACTAATAAAATATCTTTAAGTTATAAAAGAGTAGAAAATGCTTTGCCTCAAGTGTTAACATTGTACAGTGAAGAAATCTTCACATGGCATGCAAGACTCCAAATGTTGCATATTATCAAGTTGCACAATCTAAAAACAGTAAATCAGCTAAAAACTGCCTAATCACTAACATTTATCTAAAAGAGAAATTATCAGGTATTTAAAATCGTTGTAGCATCTTGCTTGACTGTTACTAATCTAGGTTCAGAACTGAACCAAACCTCAACTCTTAACATAGCCACGTCTGTGTACAGATCCAGATATTCTTATTCCTTACACTAAGAGCGCATTCAGAATGAGTTGATCTGCGGACTAATTGATCCGTCGACTAAATATGGCTGACCCACTTAAAAGCAATGCCGCTAATCCCCTGATGGTCTCCCTCCGTCCCTGCAGGGGCCTAACAATTAAACCTCAGAGCCGAGATTTAATCCATAATGGCACGTGTGGAGGCATGGAGACCATCAAGAGATTTAGATGGCTTGCTTTAAGGTGGGGTCGGCCACATTTAGTCGACAGATCAATTAATATGTGGATCATCTGTTCTGAATGCGCTCTTGAGGAAAGAAGACGATGGTTTTGGAGAGATCAACTTAAATCCTGCTTATAAAACTATTTCAACAACAATCAAATACATCACATTAATCCTATCACATACTGTGTAAACTATCACAGAGGACTGGTGAATTCAGAACATCAGTTTTCATAAAGCACACAAAATAAAACTTTCCCCCTTTTAGGAAAAGACATCTATTACAGATTTAGTTCAATCTCAAATGCCAATGGAATGTAGACTTTAAAGTCTCCATGTCAGTGGAGTCAGTCATAAAGGTATTTATCTGCCTCCTTAAAGTAACTGTTTTGGCCACATGCAGCTTTTCGGCATAAAAAATGTAGTACCATACTGTTAATAAAACGAATAGGAGTACATTCATTTAGTTATTTTTGAGGCTTATTAGACACGCCAGATGCCTTTGCATTCAGAAACAAAAACTGACCCAAACTAGCCTGCACAAAAAATGTGGTGTTAATCAGTTGGCGTTTTTTTGGTGGGAAAATATGGACCTAAACCAGTCTTGGTATTGCATCATGTCTGTATGTGCCTCGGTAACTTATACAAGGCTAAATATTGCTATATTGCTATAGGAGAGCCCAAATAATAGCAGTTACCCACACCAATGATGGGTTTAAGAAAGTTAATTACATACATGTACATATCTATAGAGTAAGTGACTATTACTCAATATGTCACATGGCTCAAATGATATGTCACATGACTCTCACATGACATATCATATGTCCTTTTTTGTAATGACAAAACATCCCCTCGCTCCTCAAATTTTTGGTCATAAACATCCCAGTTGCCATTAAAGTGGTGATATTCATCCTTTCATATGTGGAAAAAAATGCCACAAATTTTTTGCGTTGGTGCCATACAATATATATTTTTCTCCAGGCTAGGCCTCAATACAAGGACCCTTCAACATTAGTCTTCAGTCTGTTGTACAGCAGTTTTACTGGCCAGTGGTGTATCTGTTCATTTTACAGCATTGGTGAACTATCACTCCTTCCTGGACAGGACACAGGCTGATCACAAATACCATGCAGGTAACTGAGAGGTAGCTGATTCTGGCATCCTTTTAACTCTTGCAAAAAGATGCCATTTTCCTCCCTTCTCCAATCTCCACAGATGTGATATCTGCCATTTGCTTCTGTACTGAACATTTGATACTCTTGTCTTGGCCATCTGCCACCTTGGCAGTAGGCAGTCACGCCACCTATTGTTATGTTGGAGAAACTACCGTTAATTTGGTATAGAAGATGTGTCTGCTGTACTAGAGGTGCTCTGCCTCTTTGCCCTGTCATCTTTTGCTTTTTGTAAGGCCAGTCTTACTGCTATCTTATCAAGTTCTTGTTGTGTTGTTGCCTCTTTGTCAAGTAGAACCTAAATGAAGAAAATAATTACCTTATTCTATTTTCTTCTTATGATTGTTATTTTCTTATCTTATATAAAAACAATAATATTTGCATAATATATACAAAACTAAATATTTCCAAAAATGTCACCATAGTAATGAATTATCCTGAAATGAAAATTGTAACGTTTTATCTTTCATTCACATACAGGGACTGTCAGAACTTTTTTTAAAATTTAACATAATAATGATGATTTAACTACACTTATAACTTAAAGTATAGGGCCAAAAGCCAATGCAAACAAATTAAACTATTCAATCAAGACCATTCAACCAAAATCAATTTCCGCTATTCACCTCTTTAGCTCTGTCTCCAAACAGCTCCAGTACAGCCACTCTGTAGTCTACCACAGTCCTGATAGGGTTATCACGGAGGATGAGATTCTCAAGGCAGGGAAGCTTGCCTATACATTGCACATTTTCTACCTGAAATTACAGCAATAAACAATTGTGTTAGGTGTGACAGTGTACTGGGTGTGACAGTGTGTTAGGTGTGACATTGTGTTAGGTTTGATGTGTAACCATGTGTTAGATAAGACAATGTAATAACACACAGAATGAAACTCAAAGCGGAGGAGATTTTTATAATGCATAACATGCTCTCTACTTGGAATAACAGCAACATATTTTTACTTCTCCCAGTTTTCTAATACAAAATGTAGCCATCTTCTGACCAGTGACCAAATGGACGCTCACATACAGGCTTTCTTCACAATGCCCTTGTGTCATTACATAATCTTGAAATGCATGTTTTCACTCACTTTACAGTATTTGATTCTTAAATCGTCAAGTACCAAACATTGTTTTCTCACCTCAGCTAATTTATTTTTGCTGACATTCAATGTTTCCAGAGAGTAAAGCTTGGACAGACCTAAGTATATATTTAAAAAAAAAAAAAGAAAAACAGTAATAAATCATATAAACATGTGCTATAAATGCAGTCTAAACATAAGTTAATTGAAACTGTGTCCCTAGTTTAAAGATGCTGCTATTTTATCTACCTAAGGCCTTTATGCTAATTATGGCTTTAGAAAAATTTCCAGCAACATCTCACACAAATACTGAAAAATATGTCAGTACAAAATATTTGGTAAATATTATCTGTTTAGACTTACGAATACTAGTTATTTAGTTACACATAAATATGATACAAGAGTGAAAAAAGAGGTAACATATATCACTTTCAAGGAACAAACCTTCCAGTGTATCCAGTTGATTGCCCGACAGATTAAGTATTTTCACGTTGCCGAGTCGCACATGCAGTGACTCCAGTGTGCGGAGTCTGTTGTGGGCCAAGTTGACCTGGCTAAGTGCAGGAAGGTAGTGAAGATGCTGTACATCAGAGAGTTGATTGCGACTCAGATCTAGGTATTCAAGACGAGGCATAAGTCTCTGAAAAAAATAAATAGTTAAAATTATATCAATACAATCTTATCTTCCCAATATTCTGTGTGTGTGTGTGTGTGTGTGTGTGTGTGTGTGTGTGTGTGTGTGTGTGGTAAAGGTGGTGATTGTGAGGAGGCATGTCAAAAATTCAAGAATATTTCTTTACAACTGCAATAAAATCACAGCTACATAAAATCGTATTCACATCTAATTTAGAATCAAATTTCTCACCACAGACTCATCAATTTCTTTGATCTCATTGTGACTGAAGTCAGCTGCCTGCAGTGATTCCCACACTGGTAACACAGCCGTTTCCTCTGTGTCCTCAGTCTGCCAGTACACGATGTCACGGAGCAGCATGTCCTACAATGACATAAAAGTTATTAGATTTTGAGCCACTTGATTTTGAGAGTGAAGATAGGGACTAGTGAATCTTCATTTTGAGATGGTAAAATTAATAGGTATAAAACACGAAAACATGGATGTGGATTGCTTTTCTCTCATCAGTTTTGGATAGGGCATACCATGGTGATAATGGGGATAATACTAAAATCTCCGTGCTTATTCAATTTTTAAGAATTTACTATTTTCATATAAAGGTCTGACAGTTATTGAATGCCTTTAAAAATTTCATGTATCCCCATTTTCCCCCTCACCTTGAGTGCTTGCAAAGACCCGTGGACTATAAGGTGTTTCAGTGTCTTTTTGACTGTGTCCACCACAGAGATTGTGCCAATATTACACTGGTCAAGCTGTAAATGAAGCAGTGATAAATCCATGCAGAGACATTATTTTGTAATGGAGTATTACAAAACTATCAATAAAATTCAATTCTTGTGTGATTTTTAAATCATTAAGATGACTTAAAGACACTGCTCTTCAGATAATCTGCAGAAATAAAACCTTAATCACATAATGTTTAAATCAAGCTTTATAATACAAATAAAAAGAATTAAACAGCACACTGGCTGAACACTGTTTTTGTTTATGTTTTAATATATTTGCAATACAGTTATTGCTTCACTGTATACCTCTAGCACTGTAAGTGACTTGAAGCAATTCATTTCAAAGGACAACTGATTGACTTCAATATTGCTGGTGCCTAAAGGCTCTTTAGTGCCCAATATCTGGAACAGAAAAGCTTTAATAATTCAAAATTCAAAACAGAATATTTTTACTTGATTGTTAGAGAGCATAAGATACAAACATATAAAATGAGAATACAGCTGACTTAGAAATGTTATGATAAAGCTAGCAAATATTAATTCAGTTACCCTACCCTTAGCGGTATGTCATTATAGACCTCCCTAACCACATCTATATATATCAAATTATATGACATTAAGACATGCAGACAACAATACTTCTAAGTCACAAAACTGTAAATAAGTGAAGAAATTACAATCATTCATCAAAACTTAAGACATCAACCAGTTCACATTGTGCACAATCCAGGGAACAGTACTATACTGTGCAGCAGAGACACCTACAGTGAAGTATTCTGTACAGAAGAAACACCCTGAGAACCAATGGTTACTTCAGTTACCCATGTTGTGGGGAAAGGTATGGATCACCATTCCATGCAGTGAAAACAACTAGGCTGTGCTCAGAATGGAAGTTATCATACTAGCAGGATCGATCCATCTCAGCAGAGATTCTAGCTAAGGCACAGTCAATGTAATCAGCTTAATTGTCTGGCACGCCCCCTCACAAAGCAACATGAACAACATCATGGACCACAAAGTTTTCCTGACTTTACCAAGTACTTAAAGTTACAAGGTGGGCAGACAATTAAGCTGATTACACCGAGCGTGACTTAGCAAGAGAACCCACATTCCATGCCGTGGAAACACCTTTATTTTATTTACCCATGCAGTGGTGACACCTATGGACAAGTATTCCATGCAGTGGAGACACCTATGGACCACTCCACAATGATACGAGAACTCTTTACTATATCTTCAGAGCTCCCTGCATCAGTGTGTAGCATTTCATAGGACTGTGCCAGTAAGTGCTGTTAACATAGTCAGTCACTAATTATAAATATTATAATAACATTTAATAACCTTGGAGGGTGGTTTACAGATAAATCAAACAGTAAATGTTAATTCTTTGGAGCTACAGAGAATTAATAAATAAGTGAGGCCAGGTTAGCATATTAGTTGACAAACTAACAAATAATAATAATTATAAAATTTTGGATTTTCTTTGGTCAGTTTTAATCTCAATGCACTTGTGATATATTTAATATATAAACATGTCCCCATGTTTATTTATCTTTATCTGAAATAAAGATGCCAAAGGATATATTTTTAAAAAATGAATAAATAAAAAACAATCAGAAGCAAAGTTTTAAACTATTATTGTGCATAAAAATTGAACATTTCTTTAAAACAAAAACAAAAACAAATAAAAATGTTAGAAAGACAAAGCAAATTTGGAACATCTTTCTATCCAACTTAAAACAAAAACAATCTGGTAATAATCACCAAAAGAACAAGATAAAGTCTATGTGAAAACCAGAATGTGTATAAAAAAGCCAAACACACACACTGCCCTGACTTTATGGTGATGTCATCCAGACCATTTCTGGTTTAAGTAAGACCATGTCTGAACAGGCCTTTCAAATAACTCACCTTTAGATATTTTAATCTAGTAAAAAAATCTAAAATATGGCCTAAATCTTTTCTCATATCTCCTGTATCTGAAAATGAGAAACAAAATTCTTGATAATTTGGCATTTTAGAATTAAGATTTCATATACTAAATAAAAAGTGAACAATTATCTAAACAATAGACACTACTTTGGTAACTGTATTTTTTCTTTTTAAAACCAAAGGATATAAATATGTATCTATTTTAAAATAGAAAAAGCTCAAAATTCATATATATATATATATATATATATATATATATATATATATATATATATATATATATATATATATATATATATATATATATATATATATATATATATATATATATATATTGCTTTGCATAAGTTATCTAAAATCATTTATTTATCAGGTGCATTATATTAACTTAAGTAGCCATTATCTGTTAAACTATGTAAAAGCTTTAAATTAAAAGTGCTATTGAAATCAGAATATAAAACTCAAATCATTAGAGATATGCAGTGGAAGAGCTAGCTGTGCATCAGTGTGCTATACCAATGTGCTTATGTGCAGGAAAGCAAACTCTGTGCATGAAAATAAATATGCACACAGACATGTACACACACACACACACAAAATTCTAATAACTTAATTTCCTTTTGTCAACATGAGTTATTCTGCTGTTGATTTAAATACAGGTTTACCCCTGGGAATATCAAAACAAGCAAAATTGTGCACCACAACTGATTAAATTGAAATACAAAATTGATTAGTCATTTGCAAAATGATCAGACTCTCAATCGAAATGTCATGTGCATGATAAACATTATCTGTACATATTTTGTGTTGCAAACCTGTCAGCAAAATGATACACCTGATAACCTGTGTATTTATTAAAATTTGATTGCTGATTATCCAGAAATATTTCTTAGGCTACTTAACATTCTTTTGTTTCTTTTGAATTATGTAAATCTGTCCAAATTTGTTTACTGAAACTTGTGTCATTTAAATTTAAATCTCCATTTATTATTATCTATTAAAATTCAAAGGGAATTCACTGTAAAAGAACATTGTTATAATTGTTATCTTTACGTATAATGATACTATTGTACAAATCTCAAATCACAAGTGGTACATTTTTTTTCACCTCTAGCAATTCATATGAAAGCCATTTTCTCTACAAAGGGAGTGTACATTTTAAAGCCATTTGTGCACCAACTTTATTATTGTAAATTGTAAGTTGAATAAATACATAGGGACATCATGGTTAACTGACTACAATATCATTTAATCTAGTTCTGATGTGTTTTCATTACCTATTTAGAATTATTGAAATATGACTCAGATAAAAAAAATTTTTTTTATAAATCAGACTGACGATAGTTGAAATATGACTTGGTTAAAGAAAAATGTCTCTGTTACAAATGCACCTTTCCAATCATTCTGATTAAAAAAGTTTTAAAGTAAGTTCAATTATTCAATCAGGTTTTTGTACAGCAGTGTTAAGTGCATCTCAAGCATAAGGAGGAAAAAATAGGCTTATAACACTTACAGATTAAAACATGATCTGTGGGTGAGGAAACAGAAAATATTTAAGATACAACTGCTGTGAAATATACATTAAGTAACAAAGAGCACATAGTAAAATTTTCGGTCAGATCAACCTGAGTTTTAAATATCAAGTGTAAAAAGATTTCTGTCTGTCACAAAGAAATTGAATGCTGTGTCAACATTAAAACCACCAAAATAAGCATTTCAGATTTGTAACATTTTGTACAACACAGTACATAATTCTACAGTAAATCTGAACACTTCATGCCTGCTATTAAGAAAACAATGACCAAATACAAGATAGCAGTGTAAGGCTTTCTATTTGCGTCATAACAAAAAGTGCACAAGTAGGAAATATCAAAGCTCATGCATAAAAGGTGAAATGCTACTGTCTACAGTATATCTAATACAAATATAAAGCAATGTCTAAGCACTAAAATGTTACTGTGTTTAAATAACAACAAAGCAAAAATAAAAGGTCACTTAAACCTGAAAGCAAGAAGATTTGTACCCATGCAAAAAGTTTTTTTATGGTCTGAAAATTTTACAATAGCCAAAAAAAGTAGACTTCAAGTTGTTCAGGATTCCTCATATCAGCCCAACCTCTGCCAGAAGCACTTTGCATTTCATATACCTCCTTGCTTAGATTATACATGGACCTGTGCATTTTTGTGTACATTGCTTCTGTCCCATGTGTGTGTGTGTGTGTGTGTGTGTGTGCGTGTTTGAGAGAGAGAGAGAGAGAGAGAAAGGAGGGGACTGTTATTTTTTTGGCAATTTTACCAAAAGTAGCTTCAACACTTACCACAGGTGGGTTCTGGCAGTTTCAACCTCTGTGTCACAGCATTTAAATGAAGAGGAGACACCACAAAGGTTTGCTGAGATTGGAGAATTTTTTCTCCTGCAATGAAATATAGTCCACACAAAAAAAAAAATAAACATAGGATAAGACACCTGGTAGACGTACAAATCCTTTTTTCACTAATGGAGAATAATAAAAAAGCAGTATTAAAAGCAAGTGGTCTTCTACCTTACAGTTTGACAGCTACAATACTTTCTTTTTTTTTTAACCAATATGTCTAAATACGTTTAAAATGAAGGATTACAACTTTGAGATTTTTCCTGACTTTGCTGATGTAGCTTTTGTCAAAGTGCAGCACCTTCACCATTTGTTTTTTACAATAATCAAGCTTAATTATATTGTATAGTGCATATATGTGACATCAAATACAACTGGTCTTTAGAATGTTTAACATAAACAGCATACAACTAAGTACATCTTATATCATACTGATATACCTTGTTAACTGATACTAGTCATCAATTTTTTCTTTTAATCTACAAAGTATGACAGATGATTTACCTTTTTCAAAGAGATGCTCTGCTAAAAGTTGTGTTATACCGTGGATTTCCTAAAATTAAACAAAAAGTGAAATACATCTAAAATGTTTTGGTAAGATGGGGTCATGCTTGCACATGTATTTATAAATAAGTTTAAAGCAAGATGTTGATTTTCTGCATTCGATAAAATTATTGCTGTTGACATATTAAACATCTCCAAAATAAGAAAAGAAATACCAATTTACTACATCCTTTATCTTCACATATAAAAATAGACATACAACATTCAACAAAGCAAAACACTCACATATTTATCAAAATCCAGGAAGAAAGCCAGCTCCGGTGGAAGTTTTGGCAGGTAGTGCATTAGAACCTGTAGGTACAACTCCAGGTCTGCCTGCCTCTTCTTGATAAACTCCTCATTCTGATTGCCAAACACTTTCTTGGGTGGGAGCAGAGTCTTGTCTATTTTGTACTTAGTCACAAGCTTAAGATAAAGACAGAATGCTATAAGTATGATCACTTTTGATCCGTCTTCTAAGACAAGATTAAAAGCTTTATGGTTATTGTATTATTCTTGCTCCTTGTATCAAATTAAGTTAATTTTCTTATGTCAAAATTATTATTTTAAGTTTTATTCAATTGTTAGAAATGGCCTTATATACGTAAGCTTTACCTAAACATGGACTGGACACAAAGTCAAACAGTTAAAACTCATCACAAGTTGTATATTAAAACAGAAAATTAACAGGCCCTACCCTCTCATGAAGCTCATGAAATTCACTGTATCTGTGTCTTACTGTCCATGAATAGCTGCCACAGTATACTTCTAGGATATATACCTGAAATGGTTAATAAGGTACAACTTTTTAGTCACTGATTAAATAAAACAATCAGAAGGAATAAGAAACTGTCTATACTGATACGATAAAAGACAGAACCTTTTATTCTCTGTATCATACGGTCTTCAAATTGATGACCTAGCAAGGCTCATCTCATAAAATCCTCCCTCTGCTCTCCATCAAGTGAAGAGAACTGAGAAAACATTCAAAAGATATGGGAAATCAGGTAGTAAAAGAAATGTGGGACACCAGGTCAAAGTTTTCAAAACGTTTTTATCCAAATAAAAAGGGGTGTGCCTGGTCAAATAAATGCAGGGGTCATACATATAAAATGCTTCCCAGTATCTGTAATAAGGAAAGTTGAGGTAGAGTGGGAATTTTCAATAATTCAGATCAATTTTAATTGTGTCCATGAATCAAAGAAACAAACCTTTAGTGAGCAAGGTCTATCATAGAAATTGATTGCACAGATAATGCTACTAGAATTGATTGTGAAGCTTATAACTGCAACAAAGAATACACAAAAGACTCATCCTTCAACTACGAAAAAAGAAAAGTAACTTTTAAATATTATTAACTTTCGTGTTTGAGTAACATGAATAATGAGTATCGGTCAATCATCTCGGTCAAAAGATTTTACTTCACTACATCTACACACAGTTGAGCCATACATATTAAATATTTACCTCCGTAATTCAATTTAGATCTATATCAAAATCGAAACAAAAAGTAAAAAGTTGAGTCACGTTTCAATTTTTCCTCTAGCCTCTAGGCTCACTGCTTACCGTGTAATTATCAACGTTTTCAGAGCCGATCGTCTTAACCACACGTGATGCAGTAAACCCCTCTACATCTCTGTTGAAATGCGCCATAATAAGGCGCACAAATAAAATCCTAAAATTGCTAAAAAGTTAAAAATATATTAAAAGGCAAACGCGGAAACAAAGTCCGTCCGTGCGCCATGTTGATAAATACAGTGGTGATAACCTTGACCCATATAATACTGAAAAAAAATTAAATACAGTACAATTTTTGAAAATGATCAGCACAGTAATTTGAAATGAAAACATTTGAATAATATTATTCAATTTTTTTTCTAAAATTAGCGTCATCTTTGAAATGTTGAGACTGAAAGGGCTCGCTCTTTTGTATTCGGAGGTAGCTACGCAAAACAAGGAAATGATATGGAGGGTGCTGATTCGGGACAACAACGTCCCACTAAAAAATTAAAATGGACATTTTATCATGTCACCATTTTTATTCTTACTTTTATGAGGTACGTAGACTGCACTTATGTTTAATTGTTTGCCATAATTTTGATCGGTGCAAGCTGTGGTAGCTGTAAATTTTGTAATGCAAATATCCAACTTGTTGAACTTTTAAGTGCTTAGTCTGGAATGAAACAGAATTCAAAACAGAGTGCAAAATCAGTTAGTTTATAGTCTCAGTTAATTTCTTAGTTCCGGCATGACAAAATGTTGGTATTTGTAAAGAATTTCAATATTGTATTCATAATAAATGGACCCTTGGTGTTTTTCAGCTATGCCTTTTTTCATGCCACCAGGAAGACATTTAGTAATGTGAAGGACAGCCTCACTCAAGTGTGGACACCACAGTTCCACAATGCTACCATCAGAGAAACTAAACCTGATCATGTAGGTCTTAGACTAAATATATATACATACTATATAAATGCATTGCTTTGATGATTCCTGTAATACTTAAAACAATGTCATGTACATTTTACTTATAATATTATCTCCATTTTTAGTCTTGTTATCTCTCAAAAAGAAAGAAAAAACAATCAGTCTTACAATTTGTCATATATACCTAAGAAACCATTGCTGGCCAACAGAACTATTCTGGTAAAAAATAACCTGAATCAATTTTAAAATCCAGTTCCAGTACACGTTTTTGTCCACCCAATTAAAGCACCATATCTTGTTACTTATGGAATATTTGATTACATTTTCAGATCTGGAATGACCACAAAATGTTTGCCAATAAAGATGATGCAGAATATTTCTTGGGAGCTCTTGACACTGCATTTATGGTGGCTTATGCTGTGGTAGGTAGTTGTTTGTTTTTTATTTATTTATTTGTTTAATGTATTTTTTTTATGGAGCTTGAGTGGAAGATTGTTTTCCATGGTTACTGATATGATGAATTGCCTGGTCTTAGATATTTAAGTCCCTTTTTCTTTTGAAATAAGTTATAAAAATTATTCTTGAAAGATTTGTTTCATAATGATATGTGTATTTCTTGTAGGGACTCTACTTTAGTGGACCACTAGGTGACAGGTTAAACATGTGCTATGTACTCTCCTTTGGAATGTGTTCTTCAGCTCTTCTAGTGAGTAACTTCAGAGTCTTGACTAAAAGGCTCGTCGAATTAATGATTCAATTTGATAGCCATTTAATTATGATAATGTGTAGTTGTACATTTAACGGGTTATTTCACAGTATGCTGGGGTAACGCTAACACTCGCCAGTTTAGCCAAATGCTAAAACTGACTTAAATTGGCTAAAGAAAAGGGGCTTGATTTGACTTGTTTTAGCCAAATTCTAACCATTTTGATAAAAAATTGACAAAATGTGGTGATTTGGCTAAGCAAAAAAAATTGCTAGTGCTACCCCAGGTATGTCTTTCCTTTGGTTTATTGAACTTAAAATGGTTGACAGATTTGGACAGACTAGATTCAGATTTACAATATATACTTCTCCATGCAGTTATAAATACTGAACATTTTAAGATAAATACAATTTATTATACAGGTATTTCTGTTTGGCACGGTGACAGAATGGGTCCAGTTCTACAACATATACTTCTACATGGCAGTGTGGATACTGAATGGTTTGCTACAGTCCAGTGGCTGGCCCACTGTGGTGGCTATCATGGGGAACTGGTTTGGAAAGTCTAGGTGAGTGATTAAGATTAACAGGGGCAGATCCAGAGATATTTTCTGACAGTCTTCCAAATTATCTTTGTTGACCCATCCTCCATTTTTGACCGTCTTCCGACAGAAAAATTAGGTGACTTTCAATGTAAACTTGAAAAATTATCACAGTCTTCCAGAAGACCCAGAAGACGGCCACCATCCACCCCTGATTAACAGTTGAATCAATTAAGCATGTGCAGTATTTCAATGAATCAAAGATTCATTCCTAGTTCTTGTTTTGAATCATGTCAATTCAATAATATTATATTTTCTTCTTAATGGGATTGATTTCCAGTCGTGGTGTGGTGTTTGGTATCTGGAGTGCCTGTGCATCAGTTGGAAACATAATTGGGACTCTTCTCAGTGCTGCTGTCCTCCCCTTTGGATATGAGGTGAGTTAATTATAACAGTAATTAAGGAGGGGAAAGAATTGATTACAAATTCAACTGAATCTAAGTCTTACTTATTTTTTAAAAAACAATTTTGGTGACCCACATTTTTTATTTTATGTGATATATCTTTTCCTAATGAACCATCTTATCTGATGAATGGAAATGTGATGTGATGTAATGAATTCTCACCCTTACCCATTTGATTTCTAACTCTCCACACCCACTGTTTCAGTATCCATTCCTGGTCACATCTGCTGTTCTATTTGCTGGAGGCGTGGTGGTATTCTTTGGATTGATTCCATCTCCGAGAGAGATAGGGATGCCAGAGGCAGATGAGGAGGAGGAGGAGGATAAAACTGGTGCTGGTGTCACAAGTAAGTACTCAATGTAGATGTTTGGCATGTTCACATACAATGTACTGAAATAAGTCAGACATAAAATTAACTAATAAACTCTCACTTGGTGTCACTAGGCAACTGACATAAAAAGCAAAGATGACCAAGTTAATCACTATGGTTATTCATTTAAGTTAGATATTAAGCGAGTTTTCAGATAAACCATCATACTAGCTGGATCGCTCCAACTCTGCAGGAGATCCTCACTAAGTGCAATCACTGTAATCAGCTTAAATGTCTGGCACGCCTCCTTGAGTACCAGGAAGTAATTAACTAAAAGTTTTACCATCTTTCAGCCCCACTTTTGGTGGATGAAGTGAATGGAGATGGTCCTAATACAGAAGACCACAAGGAGAGGGCTGAGGCTATTGGGTTCATTCAGGCCATTCTGCTGCCAGGGGTCATTCCGGTAGGTTGTGATGACTGCTCATACATATTCGGAACAATCACATCAATTAAATTTCAAACATTTTGTTATATGTCAAGATTTATATAGAAAAAAAAAAGAAATGAAATTGAATGTTCTGAATTGAAGTGAACTCACTCTACATGATTTTTGTTAGAATTTTAGGAATTTGCATACTAGTTTTGTATTAGAATTTTAGGAATTGTAGATAGATAAAAAATAGGTCATACTACAACTTGATAATTGGTTCTGTCACAGGAATCATCTTAACAGGATTAGAATATACAGTTCATATGTAGCTTGGTAGGACTTCAAAATTAAAATTTAACTTTTAAATGTTCCTTCTTTTAACCAGTATTCCCTATCCTATGCTTGCTTGAAGTTGGTGAACTACTCTTTCTTCTTCTGGCTGCCATTTTACCTGGCAGTCCATTTCAATTGGCCGGATACCACAGCAGACGACCTGTCAATCTGGTATGATGTGGGCGGAATTATAGCAGGAATTGTGGGAGGATTGATTTCAGTAAGTATGTTTCGTAAAAAATAGTGTGTCATATATTTTTAATTAAAAAAGGGCAAGTTTTATGAATGAAAAACATTATGATGATATTTAGCATTATATTTGGGAGAGATTTAAAAAAAAAAACAACATAAATAAATTTTATACTTTGATGTTCAAAAGGCGAGAGATGGCAGTGTGTTTGGTTTTTGCCATGGTTAATGAATTTCGTTCATTTCAGGATATAATGAGGAAGAGATCACCAGTAGTTGTTTTTATGTTAATACTAGCACTGCCATCTTTGTTCATTTATAGTAGTAAGTATTTCTCAATACCAGCTCTCATTTTTTTATGGTCATACTTAATTTATTTTATTAAAATTTTTTCCAAGTGGTAAAATTGTTTGCGAAATGGTAAGATTCTGCTTTAAGATTACTTTAAAAAAAAGAAACAAATGTACTACTTAACTAAACAGGACTTTTATAAAGTATATTGTGGCTGTTGTAATTCAATTTGATATTTTTTTTCTTTTTTTAGAATCACCAAAAGATCTGTATTGGAATGGTTTCTTAATGGGCGTGACTGGTTTCTTCATAGGAGGACCTGCAAATTTAATAAGCTCAGCCATATCAGCAGATTTAGGTAATTAATACATGGTTTGCTGATTGTTTGCAATTTATGATTCTGTTTGTCCAGCTCTGCTTACAATGAAGATACCTTAATATGAATGATTTTTGTGTAACCTGACCATAGTTTTTCTCTCTTTTTCTTTTGTCCAGGTCGTCAGGGCCCAGTGCAAGGCAACAAGGAGGCCCTAGCAACAGTGGCTGGGATTGTAGATGGCACTGGTAGTGTTGGAGCTGCCATTGGACAGGTCTGTAGTATAAGGATGAAACTCTGTTATCATATTACATTTGTTATTGAATAATAAAATACACATAGTGAATCTTAAACCTTTATCTAGCAAAAAAGAAATTTTGTCTGAAAAATTTTATAAACTTTTACCTTAATCACCATGGGATAAGGTATACTGTTTCCAAAACCACTGACAAAACTAGAAGAGCACTCAGAGAACATAGACTTCTGCCAAGACAAATAATTAACTAATTATTTACCATTAGTTAATTAATGGACCATCAAAATCTTATCACTGTTTAGGTAGCTCATTTTTGACCCATCTTGAAACTTTCATTTAATTCTGCCGTGATAATTTTTTTGCTAACAGACAGACAAACTAATGAAATAAAAAAAAACATAACCTCCTTGCGGGAAGTAGTTGTGATCTATACACCTGTTTGGGAGTTCTGCAATAAATTAAAATTTATAAGTCATGCAAGTTATGGAGATAAACACCTGTGATAATGAAATTTGAATTTTAGTGCCTGAAAGTTCATGATTTGAATTTATTGCTTAATTTATAATCAGTGATTCTTCTTTTTTCAGATTTTGGTTCCTGTAATCCAAGTTCACACCAGCTGGCAGTGGGTGTTTTATTTCTTTATTGTCATGGTAAGTTGATGGGTGGTAAGTTAAAGGGTAAAATATGAATTTTTTGAAAATAGTGTAATTTTGCTCAGTTCAAGATCATTTGCCAATAAAATGATCCGTAATGTGTCTAAAATGGCTAATTTTAGTATTTGGTTATATTTCAAACTGCTTGATTTGATTTCTGCAATAAATGGATGGGGCTGTGGGACTATTTTTAATTGTTTTTTTTTTTTTTTTTTTGTTATTTCATATTCCATCTTCAGACTGCTTTGACGGTTGTCTGCATTTTACCACTATTGAAGAATGAGATTATGAGCATGAGATGTTGTCAGCAACGTAGAGGTGCATTAGTAGTAAATGTTAATCCAGATTAATATGATATTTACATGAAGACCAAATTCACATTAGCATACTGAAAAAATATCCCATTTCATAAGTGATATCAGAAAATGAAGATCTGAAATTTCCGAAAAGTTTTTTTTTACATGCAAGATTTTTTTAGGTTTTTGACTTAGTTTAACTTAAGCATTTTATTTAAATTCCAATGTTATTAATGTTTCAAGTACAACTTCAACCCACTGGATTGCAGTCTTATCAATTAATTATTTTAAAGAAATTAGAAGTTGATGAATTTTAAAAATGTGAACATTGCAATAAGTAAAGGCGGTTTTAAGTCTCATTGATATAAGTTACAGATTTGACTGATAATGTAATACAGACTTTCAGTTATAGATCGGTTTTAACAGTATTTTTATTTATACATTTTAAATAAGAAAATTAGCTCAGAAAGAAGCTTTTTTTTTCATTTCATAGTTAATTTTAATATCAGGCAGTTCTAAGTATTTACTATGCTGACACCTACAGTCAT
This sequence comes from Lingula anatina, assembly GCF_051362555.1. Taxonomy (NCBI): domain Eukaryota; kingdom Metazoa; phylum Brachiopoda; class Lingulata; order Lingulida; family Lingulidae; genus Lingula; species Lingula anatina. The sequence goes on along the minus strand of NC_141772.1, from coordinate 6,172,889 downwards.
CATGCAATGTAGAAACCTCTTTTGTGTTCTTCATTTTAAAATTTTCTAGTTTATTCAATGACAATACTGCCAATTAAAATTGCTATCAAAATTGCTTACCAAATGTGTTCAGAAGGAACATAGATTTTCTGCATATTAGATTTCTTTTTCACTGTTTTTCAATGTTTTGCACTGAAAGCTTCTAGTCATCTACATGCACAAAACTTTTTACTTCTACGTATTTATTTATATATATGTTCTTAAATAAATTGATTGAATGGTATGTATATATGTGTGTATCAAAAAGGAAATGTTTTTATATACAGCGTATTGTATTTTGCTGGGAAATGGTAATATTTCATGATTGAACAAAAGGTGAAAATAAATCAGTTTTATAATGTTTATTGCACAATCTTAAACAATCAAATGATCTCAGTAAGTAAAAAGAAAGTGGAGCTGGGGAGCTGTGATGTTTAACCCATGGGAACTCTAATGATCAGTGAGTCTATTGGCTTGAGCAACAATTTAAAACAATATTTAGACAACCATATAGTTTTAGAATGCCTGATTTGACATATGAAGAAATTCAAATGGAATCTTGTATAATTTGCTGTTAAAATGAGATAAATTCTCTTTCACAAACAAATCTATGCTTACAGTCACATATCAATGAAATCCTAAATTATATTTTTAAATAATAGTCAATTATGCTACATTTAGACCAGGTTTTGTATATTTTTCAAACTGAAAAGAAATAAAGCAAAATAATGAGAAACAATGCCCATGACCATCAGGAGGCCTTAGATCAATAGTTTTTACATTTTGTGTTCAAATTTTTTTTTCTAAAGATCTAAACACTTTACTAAACCTGGAGAGAAAAAACAAGTACTAATAATTATCTTCAAAATGTTGCTTTGATTTCAATTTACTTTGGTGTCAAAGTAAATCCTTAATTGTTGAACTTTATTAAAAATAATTTAACAGAATCCATAATGAGATACGAAACTTGCTCCCCTCCCCTTCAGCTCTAGGAATGTCTCAAAAAAGAAAAAAAATAATAACTTGCACCAGACTGGTTAAGACACATTCAAAGTCATTGCAAAGCAAACACAAATAAACAAAATAGTAAATTGTTTGCAGTATTGTGAAATTACCTTGAGCTGTGTTTACTTCTTTTAACAATAAAAAAGAGTTATCTTTCACGATGACAGCATAGTGTTATGTCATTTAACCTCAAAAGAACATGACACATTAACATTACTACTTGTTAAATAGTTATAAAACATTTGGAAATACAGCTCAAACGAAATAAATGAAATACCCTATTCTATGAACCAATAATGTTTAACTTATTACTAAAAGGTGGATATGCCCATAAATATTTAATTGTTTTTATAAATATGATAATTACTAAAAAATTCTAAAGCCTGTCATATTCCAGTATCTAATTTTTCATAGAGTCTTAGGCTTAAGTCACCCACAATATAATACTTTTTGGCATGAGCCCAACAAACTTGTTTCTATTTCAATAATATCTGTTTTCAGATATTACACATAAAAACCTTGTTTTGTAAAGTGGGGTACATAAGATTTGTTTAAACTTTATGAGTTGCTACATTTCTGTTCTATGTCCCCATTTCTGTATCATCAGTTATGTTTCTGCGTTAGGATCTCATTACTTCACAGAAACAGGAATCACCATCATCTATCTGTGGTCCACAGAGCCTCACACATCACAACTGGAAAGTCTTTATTAATCCTTGGATGGGGCAAATCCACATAACCCTAAAATACACAGAAATATATATATTGCTTATATCATAGATATTAGATGAATATCTTTTTTTTACATTTATGAATATCACATAATTCTCATTTTATTTTATCTGTTATTTGGTAATGAAATGTTGTCTCTCCTTACTTCAACGAGTCAAAATGCCACCTTCCTCACAAAAATCAGATGATAAGAAGGGTAAAATTACCTGAGGTGTCAAATTTTTTACTCTCTTTTGCATAACCATTTTCTTGCCATTTTTCTCCACTCTGACTTCTTCATAAAATTCATGAGCTAGATCACCATCTTCATCAAAGAATTGAGACCTATTTTTGTCAAAGTAAAAGCTTACATAAAACTTTTGTGTTGAGTGTAAATCCAACAGTCAAGCAACTCCCCATAATCTTTGTTTAACGTGGTGCAGTAACTTTAATTAAATAAGAATCATGCCATTATCAATAACTAAATAAAGTTTTGAAAACAAACAACCAAAATTATTTTGTAATTATTTCAGAAGTCACAATATTTTTACCAATAGTGCTGAATTAAAGTGTGAAAACAAACAATCACAACAATGTCAAATTGCATAGTAATTGTGCTTGAGACAAATGAAAACATCATATATTGTCACTGGTATATATGAGATTGCACTTCCTCACCCTCTTCTTTTGAAGACAAATGGAGTTGGTCCCGATTTGCAAGGGACAAGATCCTGCCCTGTTCCCTCAACGGCAGGAGTTCCAAAGAGGTACCTAATTGGAGATAGTAAGTATCCTACTAGTCTTGAAACCATAGTTCCCATTTCTTCATGTCTATTAACTATGATTTTTGTCAGAAGACTCCGAAGATTTGATAAGATATAAAAATCGTCGAAAAATCATCCTTCAGCCATTCGACCTTTACTTTGACTGGTTCCTAGAAACAACTTTAAAAATCGGTGCAAATTATCCTGTTAAATCATGCATATTTTCAATTACCATATAATATTATATCATTTAATAATTAATTAAAGTAATTAATTGCCCAATAAAGCATGATATTTTATTCGTTTTATCAGATCTACATGGATACTATTCTAGGGAACTAAGATTAAAAATCCAAGACAGACTCTTTTTGTTTATTCATTTGGGATTTTTTAGCTATCTCTAAGTTAAAATCTACAAAATACAATTTTATGTGATTAACACTATGGTAACAAAGCAAAATAAAGAGTATTAAGGTAAATTTCTGTCAATAGTGATAAATAGAGCAAGACTGTCTTGGAAGAGTAGCAAATATGGCATCCGGCGTGGGACGGTCTGCTAGTGTCTTGCGAGCTTTTGTGAGCAATTTTTCTTTCAGGACGCTTTCAAATGTACGTTTTATCGGATAATTATATCTAATGGTTACTATATATGTTAATTATGAAAACTTAGTTTGGTTGAATAACGTATTGTAGGAAGGTTTATAAGACGCCTGCATTGGCAAAGTGTATGCATCCCTTGGATCAATGATAACTTGAGTTGAATGTTGATTTGGAGTTGGAATCTACATGTTATAATTTTAAGCACTTTTTAAATTGTAGTGTGCTCATATGAATACTATTCCAGGAACACTTTTTGTCTGGACTGCGTTGTGTATCCTGTCTTCACAAAAGAGGTTATTCGACCCCAGTGAGTAATATTTTCTAAGTAGAAATAGATAAAAAATATTTTAAACTGTATCATGTATGATGAATGTGATAGACTATACTCGTTAATATTTGCATTTTCGTTGTCATATCTTTTCAGTTATGTGTACATTTCTTGGATTGTTAATTTATTTACCATTATTCATTTATCCATTCAAATTTATTTTACTAACAGTTCTTTTTTTTTAATTAATCAGTCAGTTTATTTTTTGTGTTAATTACTTTATTCGTCCACATTGATTCCATTTTAGTTACAGATTCCATTGCATTATGTTAAAGGTGAATTAATATATTTTCATATTTCTACATGTTAATTCTCAGGCCCCCACTGTGAGAGCTCAGTATGGAGGGAGGCACACTGTCACACTGATGGCAGGAGATGGAGTGGGTCCGGAACTCATGGGACATGTTAAGCAAGTTTTCAGGTAATATTATGTAGAGATTTGGGATAAGTAGCGGACTCAACCCGGTCTCAAACCCCCGCCACTTGCTATTCATGCGACTGCTCTACCAACTGAGTGGGTCGACCCACCCAGCTACTATACTTACATCTGAGACCTTTTTACTTTCTAGCTAACACAAGTTCAAATGGAATCTTTAATACATGATATACTCTCAATTAGAGCATAGTTCCTAAGGAACTATATAATAGGAAAATATTACATAGTATGAGAGGAGGTTCATCTCAAGTCCTTTTTGCATACATGGCATACTGTACTGAATAGGGCATTTTATCTAATCAGTCAGAGGCCTGGAGTTCTTCAGTATATATAATTTTATACAGACTTGACTATTGTTCAGCCATCCTCATCATTACATTTTACTCTGAAAGAAGTGATACTGTTTTAGTATCCCAGTAGTATGGCTATTTGTAACTGGGTCTCTCAAACTCTGAAGATACTGAGTGCAATATTTTTTATTCGAATATTTCTGACAAATTTTTACAGGTATGCAGGTGTCCCTGTGGACTTTGAAGAGATTCGCTTGGACCGAGAGCACAACGATTCAGAAGCCTTCAGACAAGCTTTGCTGGCAGTGAAGAGAAATGGTACAGCCCTGAAGGGGAGCGTAGAGACAGGAATAGATTCTCCAACTGGTTCACTAAATGCACAGTTGAGGTATTGTTATACTAGTGTTGTTAAGCTGTCACACCTTACACACTTACCTCAATTGGTGTAAAGTTTAGGTAAATTAATGTTGGAACAATGTTCAGGTTCATATATTTTTTATCTCCAGGTCTTGACTAAAACACTGAAAAAGATTTTTTTTTTAAATATTTTCCATCACTCTGCTTAAATGTTTGCTGGTCTAATACTGATACAGATAATCCTTATTATGAAGAAAACACAATATAACAATGCACTATATATTTTTTCTCCAGGACAGAGCTGGATCTGTTTGCCAGTGTGATCAAAGTTCAGTCCATCCCAGGTGTACAGACTAGGCATGACAACATTGATGTGGTGATTATCAGAGAAAACACAGAGGGAGAATACTCTAACCTGGAACATGAGGTAATAACGGACTCTGTGTAAAGACTTAAATTACCTTACCACATGTCTTTGTGCAGTCATATAGCCATTTTTACATCATGTCAACAGATATATTGATGTGGTTCTATCTACAGTCATTTACTGTTGCTACCCTGAAGTATTTGGCAAAGTGTAACTGATTGCATGATGATAAGATTGGTTTTCCTTTGCTATTACAATATTATTACAATACATTATTTATGTTTAGAATGTCCCTGGAGTAGTTGAGAGCCTGAAGATCATCACAGCTGCCAAGTCCACCAGAATTGCCAGATATGCCTTTAACTATGCTGTAGAACATGGAAGGAAAAAAGTCACTGCAGTGCACAAGGCCAATATCATGTAAGATGGCTTAAGAGTATTTGTTTTTTGGCATAGGAAACATCAATTTGTGAACATTGAAATATTGGTTCTCTTTATTGATGTTAAAAATAAATCACAACAGTACAGTAGATATTTGAAAATAAATATTAAATTATGTTTTTCAGTTCAAATTGATGTTAGAATGATATAAAAATGATGACAACCTGCCTTTTTCTGAGTTCAATAATATTTTACTTTTAAAAGTAATTTCCCTTCTTTTTTTAGGAAACTTGGGGATGGTCTGTTTTTGGAATGTTGCAGAAAGGTTTCAGAGGAATTTCCACAAATAGAATTTGAGTCCATGATCATTGATAACTGTAGTATGCAGGTATGGGAAATGAAATGTTGTTTTAAAATTAACATTTTTTATCCTAGTCTTTACTTATGTTCATGAAAAAGGTAAACATATTTGTAAAGATTAATAACCATTATTATATATTTATGTTGCATGTGCTACAATAGCTATAAAGGCTGAACGCAATTTTTGGGTAATGCAAAAAATATCATTCTACTATGTTATGTTAGAAATAACTGATTGCTGAAGAAAATTGGGGTTCCAATTTAGGACACATAAGTAGAATGCAGACTCATATGTATATGTGGAGCAAAACATAGAGCTCTTGTTCCTTTGAAGGTATTTGAAGCCAAAACCAAAATGGCTTCTTCTCAACTTATCAGGTCAGCTCACACTCTAAGCTGAAAGCTTGTGAGGCAGGTAGCTCAGCTGCTATCTCAGAGTGTACACTGGGCCTGACTGTTTTTCTTTCATTATTGTAGATGGTGTCCCGCCCCCAGCAGTTTGATGTGATGGTGCTCCCCAATCTGTATGGTAACATAGTGGGGAATATAGCAGCTGGACTGACAGGGGGACAGGGAGTGGTGCCTGGCATGAATATAGGAGAGAATTACGCCATCTTTGAGTCTGTGAGTAGTACAGAGGCAAAGTGTTTGGCTGCCTTTGAGGTTATGAGTAAGATAGGACATATGTAATCATGCTATCTTTGAGTCTCTATGAAGAAATATGTACTATACTGTACCATTGAAGTTTTAAGAAATAAAAAGGAAACTCTGACGTATTTAAGCCTGTAAGGAGACTGATATTAAGGAGTCAGATTCAGGTTTGTAAGTAATGTTTAAGTGTAACACTCTTTTATAAAATCACAGCTAAAATATTTCTTGTAAGGCAGAGTGCTCCATTCCTGGTAAAGATATCACTAGTCTGATTGGCATATCATTGACCAGCATAGTATTGCAATCTTTGGAATAATAACATTAAAAGTCATCATATATTCTAGGGCACTCGTAACTCAGGGCGCTCTATTGCTGGTAAGGATATCGCTAACCCAGCTGCCATGTTACTGGCCAGTGCAGATCTGTTGGAACACATTGGGTAAGGAGAGAAAGCTGGGCTCTCTCTTGGTTAGAATGTCTTTTAACTGGATGTGTCTTTTAGCTGGATGTTATAGTCATTATTGCCAAAAAAAGCATGCCCCCCTTCTGATAGAAAGATTAAAAGAGCATGTTTTTATTGCAATAAGACTAGAGAAGTGGAATTTTCCATAAATGCTTGTAACTTCGATTTGTCTTTACTCAGACATCCCAGTTAGAATAATGATACAGAGGTTGTATCATGTGAATGTGGTGAATGGCAATATTTTTTGGTGATGTAACTAGTTATACTTTCTTTTGTGTGTTTTCAGTTTAAAGAGCCATTCGGAACTAATAAGAGATGCTGTAATAAAAGTCATTGTTGAGGATAAGGTAAGGGAAAATCAGGGCATGATTTATTTCTTAACACTATGTTCATTGTGATGTTTTGATTACAATCAAAAGTATTTATAAGAAATAACTAAAAGTACAATTTTTACAACAAGTGTACACTGAAGGAAGACCTTGGCAGTGAAGCCAACACCCTGCAAACTGTTATATTTCTTCCTGAAGTAAAATATCATGAAAATTGAAAGCATATATTTTCCACTCAAGATCCACACCCCAGACCTTGGCGGTCAAGCCACCACGTTACAGGTTGTTCAGGCTGTGATAGGACACGTCAGGGAGAAGACAAAACAATGGTACAGTCATGTTCATTGATATAGGACTTGGTCCTTGTGGTATTCAACATCTCTAAATGACTACTGTCCTAATCTGTGTGGTATTCAACATTTCTAAATGACTACAGTCGTAGTCTGCGTGGTATTCAACTTCTGTGTAGGACTTTGCACGTGTTCAGGGTGGGCAGTTGGCTTCTCATGAGTGAAAGAGTTTGTTGATGGCTCTGCAGAGTAATGCTGGCTCATGTAAGAATTTTCCATGTGAAGGACTGTCTGTTGGAGGTAGGGGGTGAGTTAGGGGAAAAGGGAGGGGTGCAGAGATTATGGCACAATAGCAGGTATATAGGTACATGTAAAATAAAATAATATGATATTGTTCGTAGGGGAAAGTGCAACATAAAGTGGACTCCATACACTTCTAGTATCATATACCACATAAATGTATATCACTGATTTCTAGTTATAGAAATGGTAATTGAAAGTATTGAAAATACTGGTCAGGGTCTTACACCACATATCCCTTAAGTGGTCTAGGCCTATAACAGTGGGTTCAAAAACAAGGAGAATGTTACACTCTGATAATGTGACCTATTAGAAAAATGAAAAAATGAATCCCAATTATTTGTGTCTTATACTGCAAAAATTTCGTGAATTTTTTTAGTGAGTCCAGAAGCCTTTGTTATGTTTTCAGCTCTTAAAAAATCAATGTGACAGTCATTCTCATCCCAAAAGCTTGTAAACTCTGTGTAGTACCCTAATAATTACAAAATACTGCTAACATTTGTATTTCTTATTCATTGAAAATATATTATGTAAGTGTCACAAATATCTTTAAAGTAAAAAATAGACATGTAAATAACCTTTAAATATAGAAGCTATTTCAAAACTAAATCATCCAATGATTCATTTAAGAAAGAAAATTTGCCTTTATAGTACATTTCAGCATTCATTGGTAGGCATGTTTGAACAGCTGCTTCACATTTCACATCAAATCTTCCATGCTCTCAACAACTGTCACAAGTGAAAAGAATGTAAATCTTTTCTTTTGTCACTTGTCAGCTGGGGTGATGAATCAGACTGACTTTTGAACCTCCCTGGGCATAGATTTATTTTGATCCCCCTCCCTTTTTTTTCTGCCAAATCAAATTTTATACCACATCAATGACAAAACTGTTGAAAAAAATGTAATAATGCCTTCACATTTGCTTAAGGTAGAATGTTTTTGTTTCTTAGTATTTAAAGAAAAAATTAAGATTTTTGTCCTAACCCACCTTGTTTCAGAGTCTTTTTCCTAGGAAAAAAAAACATATTAACAGTCTATATATATTTTTTCTTCCCATCACATTTGATCATCTCACATTTCATCCCGATCAGAAGATAGATATAGAAAACAAAAAATGTAGTCAAAGTCTGTTCATTAAAGGCTTGATTTAGAATAGCATTTTCCCTGTGATATCTCAAATAAGAATTATTCCACTGAACTCTTCTGCAGGTGTTTTAAGTGTGTGGCTTGATTTTACATACTTCATTGACTGACAGTGGTTGTTTCTGGCAACCTTTGAAGTTTGACACCACAAATATTCAGTGGTATAACTACTCAATAAAAAATAACTGTTTTGAATTCAAAATGTGCATCAGGAAATTCTTTCGTTTGGTCAAATACTATCATATGTGCATTGTTTTCAACAAAACTTGAAAAAAATAATCACAAAAAAGTAGTGAAAGCCAAAATGTATAGCAGAATTCAAATGGTTCACTTGTTTTGATGTCAGAGGTTAGTGGGGGCTTCATGAGTAAATAGACGGGGTCTGGTTCATATTATGTATGATCAAGAGATGCAGTCAGACCAGAAATTATTTAGATCGATAAGGATGCTAAGCTTCACATCATGATCAGATGGTCAGTTCTCAGACCACCAGGGGGAGAGGATAACGATGACAGAATTAGTTGAAAACTTCATGCCTTTGGTCTGTTATTATTATTATCAAAGCATCATGCAGGAATAGAATTTCTTTAAATTGTTTGAAGACAATGGGTTATTACTCTATTTCTATCACATGGCATGAGTGTAGGCAAAACTAAATGAAACTGATATTGTTTTGACATTGCTGGTATAAAAAAGGTGTGTACATTTTCTCACTAGTATCATTCTTCAGTTCTCTTAGGGTCACTTGTATGTGAATTACTTTGCTCCTTAAGTGCCATTAATGTTTGCAAACAATGGCTGATCATCTTAAAGTCTGTTTTAAGATTTACAGTAATGCCATTATGACATACAGATGTATAAAATGAATTGTTAATTTTAAAATTGTGCCTTTTTGAAGACAGATTGTTGATTTATTCTATTGATTGTATGAAGTGCTTGTTGTGAGAGTTTTGTTACAACACTTTTTGTCTTTAGATTTTTTGGGTGTTCAACTGTGTAAAAACTGATCCTGTTTTATTTGGTTTTGGTTCACTGTTTGATCCAACCTAGCCATTTTTAGTGGCAATTCATGTTAGATGTTTGTTTCTGCAGAATTAAAAAGATTTGGTATGTGATTTTTTTATTTATGTTTCAAAAAGTGTGCAGCAGTATTGTATTGGTATTGGTGCTGTTGTAAATTTAGTTTCTATGGTTCTTGTACAAAATATTTTACTATGTCTCTTCCTAGTTTATGCATATTTTTGTTTTATCATTGACATTTTTTCTCACAAACCCCTAAATAACATATACATATGCCTTCACATTTTCATGTTAGAATTTTTTTGCCTCACTTTTGTTTATTATCATTGACCAGTATGAGATTGCCTTTTATAAAAAATGTTACACTAGATTTGGAAATTTTAAGTGGCAGGTTACATGACTGAATTTCTCTTATGACAGATGTAAATTCTACCAGAATAAAAAGAAATTGGATGGATTTGAAAAGTTAACTTGATAAATACACCCAAAGTGGTCAAGTGTAGCATGTTTTGCTTGCAAATATGCACCTTTCATATGCACTTGCACATTTGCAACAACCACTTTGAACTCAGCTAAGTGTGCGTACACATGTGCATATTTGTGTGCATCTGATAGTATATGTACTAACCTGATGTTAATTTCAAAAGTGATACTACTTGGTGGGTCTTCACAAAAAGTTTAATTTTCTTGAAGGATTATACTACAATTCAAAACATATGATATGCATTTCAATTTTTTTCGATTATGGAGTACAGACAGCCAGGACAGACAGAAAGGATGGGTATTTGGATAGCCCTTGGGATCATTGGAGGGGTGGGGTGAAGTGCACAACCTTTAACATGGGTTTTAAAAGTTGGTCAAGCTTTTACACCTGATATTTGACCCCTTATCATATTCAAATCACAAAATGCATGCCTTTAATGCATGTGTCATAATTTTTTTTTTACTTGGGCACATTTTTGCACTCACCTGGGAATTTGCATGAGATTAGAGTTGTTAGGGGTTGATCAAGAGCCGACAGGAATCAGACAAAATGCTACCCTTTTTGTTTTTCTTTCACAGGAAATATACAGAACTTTTACTCCATTTTCATGAAAATGTATGGACATGTTTGCTCCCTAATTTAACTCTTTTTAATTTTTGTTCTCTTTTGAGGTTGTGAACCAAACTTTCCAAATTCCCTTAATTGGAGGGAGGATGGACTGGTTTAATGGGACTCCGTAATATCAAGAATTGATAATATTGAATGAGAACACAATATCTGATCCCAGCATCAAAGATTGCACCAGACCCACTCTTGTAGTATACTTTTCCTTTCCTGTTTAGTTTTACTAACAGTCTTTTTTGTTTCCTCTTCCTTTTTATCAGATTTTAACACTGAGCACTTCCTGTTGAGCACTTCCTGTTTTGTGTACTGCGCCTCATCTCATACATTTCTTCTTGTTTCCTGCTCCTTCAAGGATTGGACCAGATTTCGAGGTGGAGGGAGTATAGACGGCTTGGTAACATAGTTATTTGTAGTGGTAACATGGTATAGCTGGCACAGGGTCACATGGTAACATGGTAACACAAACATGTACAGCACTCACTTGGTAACGGCCAAAAGAAATGGTAACACATAACATGACAGCTAGAACACTGTAATTACTCACAAAGTTAAAACAAAATTTACGAATTTCGTTTTCAAAAAAAAAAAAAAAAAATCTTTTCTAGATAATACCAGAAAAGGTTTGTTCAAATGTTTTTAAATTGAAGCATGTTTTGGCAAGAAACTTAAGTTATGAATCAATTGAGGCATTCGAACTAGGATCCTTGGTTTGAATTTTGTGAATAATTACCATGACATTTGACAACACAACATTGACATTTGCAATAACATAGATTGTGGTAGCTACTACACTTCTAAGATTTACAGTAAAATAGTATATACGTATACAAATATAATAGTAAAGGATGCAACACTACGTGTATGTGATGCATGCAATATCATTAACAGCTTTTAGCGGTATAATGGTAACATAGTTTAATATTTAAGTAACTCAGACATGTATACCATTTCACCAATTAATGCTATTTCATGCTATTATTGAACCTTTCTAATACCATATCTAAAGGTGCACTGACAATGAAGATAGGTAGGTCCTAGTGGGATCTCACCATAGGCAGCAAGTGATTCCATTTTTTACTCCAAATTTAATCATGTTATGCCCATCAGAGGACATGGTGGTCAACGGAAAATGGAGGGAATCCACTCTTTGCCTATGATGAGCTTATTTGAATGAAGTACCTCAATGGAGAAGGTTTATACAAAAAAAGGTCTATCTATCTTCAGTGTAAATGAACCCTCGCATGCTTCTGAGTCTTAATATGCAAATAGTGTCACTCATTTGGTTATGCAGACATAAAAACGCAAATACTATAAATGGAATCCATATTGACTCCATAACAGATAAAACAGGACACAGCTTCTTTGGTAACTCTGAGTACTTCTTAACAGCATTAGATTCCTTACCATGAATTTATGTGGACTTATAGCATTACATAAGATTATTTAAATTGAATTGAAATACCACGGAAAATGTTTATTATTTTAATGTATTTTTAAGTAGTGGCATTGTTGGGTTGGGTTACATTGTATACTGGAGTACAACTTGTAGCTCTGGTGGTGCATTGATTGTCTTTGATAAGCATTGTTATCTTTATTAAGTTTATAGATGTGGTATTAAACATTGATTCATTGTTGTGTACAACACTTCCACACTGAGGATATATCTTTCACTGAAAGTTCAAGTGTATATAGTACCCACAATGTAGAAAAGTTGAAGATTTCATGTTTTGTACAGATTGTACTCATTAAAAATGTAAAAAGATTGATTCAGAAGTTTCAAGTTTTACTGCAGATGTATAGAGCAATGTCACTGGTCTTTGTCCAAAGAATAAATATACAGTCTTATAAAATTATACAAATAAGTTACTTGCACAGAAATGTGTGGGGTGTCCTTTTTTTTATCTGTGTTACCACACTCCAGAACATATTGAACATTTAATTATTAATTATTATTATGTTTAATGGACAGATTGTAAATATTTACATTATTCAGTATTCTTGCTCAGTTTAAACATTGTTCATTTATTTCAATAAATACTGTCTTTTCAAATGCATTGGTTGTTACCTTTATTTCATAGGATGAATGAGTGTTTTTTATAATTGCTGAATTGTTTGCTGCATTTTTTCAACATGGAAAAAGAAAATTCTTTTCATTAAAAGACTAAATACCAGCCGTATAAATGTTCAAGAAGTCAGAGTGGATTCAGTGCAATGTGATGATATAACAAAAATATCTATCAATATTTGTGCACTGACATCCCATACAAATAAACAAGAAAGATGAGAACTTGCAATAACAGAATAGAATAGCAATGTGAGAGAAACTGCAGTGTCTGTTAACATAAACCAGTGACACGAAAAACTTTGGAATCAATATAGAATAGAAATCTACAAATTCTGAAACATTCTTTGGCACCTGTTATGATTATTACTTTTTTGTGAATATGAAAATGAAATGAGACTAAAAATAAATATCAGTGCCATTTATTATAATTATTATTTTTTTGTTTAATTAAGAAGTTATGTAAATTTTTCATTTTCTTTTATTATTATTATTAGTATTAGTAGTAGTAGTATATTTTAAAATTTGGTAAAAATGTTTTGACAACTGAATCACGGACCGTACATCCCTCATTGTCCACTTCCACAATGTCAAAAAAAAAAAAAAAAAAAAAAAAAAAATTAATAATTATAATAAAAGTTGTGTGCCTCCTCCCCCTCCCTGGATGAAGATCGTAGTCATTTTAATTGGTGTCTAAATATCATATGCCGCCAACACTGGTCTGGTACGGGGATCGATTACTGATAAACCAAACAGACATACTTTTTTTTTCATGAAAGAACATGGAGCACTGAGGGAGAAATCAGCCGAGCACAAAATCAAGCCTTATGACATCTGACTTTTGACATTGCCTGGGGATTTCTGTTTTTTTTTTTTTTTCGCCTCTCATATTTACTTCATTGCATCGCATTAGAATGGGGTATGGAAAACGGTGCCGTTGGTCTGCGTTTATTACAAAAAAAAAAAAAAAGAAAAAAATCGAGGAATCAATCATACCATCACAGGCCATAGCAAAAGATCGAGGATATAAAATATGCCTTTGTTTAATCTGCTGCAATACTAAAATAAGTGCTTCACACAGGAATATGGGATTTTCCTTCTAATATATTCGGAGGATTTTCTCCTTGTTTAAAAGCTGGGGAAATTATGGATACTACGAAAAATTATCAAAATATGGACATTCGTGGGAGGGGAAGGTTACCCACTCACCATACCTCCCTTTTTTATTAGCATTTTGTGATCTTTTTTTGAGTTCACATGAAATCCCCCCCTCCCCGCCAAAAATGCTCTCAAACATTTCTTTCGATGATGATATCATTCTGAAAAAGCACTTTTAGTTGTCAAGAAGAATTGCTTGCATTTACGTGCACTTCTCCACATATTTAGTCCCAATTTTAAACCTTGTAAAAAAAGATCTAAGCAATATAAAATTACATTGGTATTCCTAAATATGGATCGAAATGAGATATTTCGGAATGCTTGCGCCTGTTTGGCGCTCAACAAGTTGCAGTCACCTCGTTGACCTCGCCGATGGTGTCTTCTTTAGTAACTTGCGGCAATTTAACTTGGCGTACATGAAATGTGACCTTTCAAACGCGTGGTCTACACACTAAGCGCGATAATTATGTCTCATTTGTGTTTTAAAAAAAGATTGTTTGTGTACTTTTTTTTAGGTAGGGTCTCGGTAAGGTAAAAGGGAAACGGAACTCTCCCTACAACTGTTCAAGTTTGAGTGGGGTCACGCTGTTTGGAGATGCTCTTTGAAAACGGATTCCAATAATACCCAATGTTATCCCCCCTAAATATTCAAGCAGACTTTAAAAAAAATTAAACGCATTTTTTAAGATCAATGTTTTAAAAGATTATTGAATACAAATCAAGCACAGAACTCGTTTTTTTATACAAAATATTGTGTCTAATGCCTTACAACCTATCCGTTATCGGCCAAATAATATATTTAATAAGTTGATGGATATGTTTTTGTTAAAGAAATGATCATCAAAGAGGCTGTTTCGGGATGTCAACAGTTTCACATTTTTAGATGATAAAAAATAATTTTGGCGTTAAAATTGAGATCAAAATGTAAAAAGAGAAACGACAAATCACATTTCTTAATACACACATCAAATGGTGTTTTCAGGCACATTTCCATTCATCATACCCCCTTCGCTGTTCCCAAATATTTAGAAAATACCTTGCGCTGTGAAACGAGAAAGACAAACTACAATCCGTTTACTTTGTGTGCTAACTAGGATGAGAGGCCTCGGCTCCGTGTCTGAGTAAACTACCGTGTATGTTCCCGTGGAAATATTACAGCAAGGTGCGTTGTCTTAATACACGTCCTCCAGGCCCGAGCCACGCCCGTGTTGTTATGGAAACAGTTATCATGGCGTTGGTGGTAGCATTTGGGGAGAGTGAGAGAGAGAGAGAGTCGGAACGTGGGACTATAGTCTGCACCAACGAAAATGTTTTTCGTTGTTTCAAGTGTAAAGATAGAAAAAAAGTTAATTATGGTCACATCAGTGAGTGAATCGGTGAATATAATAGCTCGTTCCCAATGAAACAATCATTTTACTTAGATAGACCCAACTCCGTGTGGTCTCTTAGCAACGATTTACTTTTTTTGTCAACAGTGCTTTGACTCCTTTTTTTTACTTTTTCAATCAAGGAACCATTGAGAGTTAACAGAGGCCCGCCCTGAGATTCTGAGAGCTGGCGGTGACACTGGAGACGCCATGTTTGTCATGGAAGTAAGTTACTGCTGAACTCTGAAATTCAGGGTGCTTCAGTGCTTCAGCAATGGTTTCAGCCGACCGCCCCCGCACCAAAAGATCCACTCTCCCGCTAACAACTAGGCCTTCTCAAATTAGTGTAGCAAAGTGCTTTAAGGATACATCTTATTTTTAAAGTGTCGCGTTACGTGTAAGCTTCGTGTTCAACAATCTGTCCTTATGTTTTGCTCCTCATTGTGAACACTTGGCGGTAGGTATTTCTTTATACATCCCCGCTTTTGCTTATCCTTACCACCGCAGTGTACACGTTTAATTGATGGTTGTTTTGTATCCTTTGTGTGGGTGTTTAAACGTTCTTTTAAATAGGAAAAAGTTGGGTTCTTATATTTTAGAAAGGCATTTTGTGAACGAGAGAGAGAGAGAGAGAGAGAGAGAAAGAGAGAGAGCTGACGTTTCCAGCAGACGACTTCTGTTTGGTTTTGAATCTTTGCTTTTCGCGGGAAATAAAATAACTGACAGCAAAATGCACGAATGAACATTTCTGATGGTTAAGTCATTGTTTGAATATCAGTTTTATGCATTGACGAGAATATTACACCTCCTCAGTAAACCCACTTGGAGGAGAATAAATGGAGTGCTATAAATACAAATAAAGATAATTTTTTTTGAAAAAATTAAACGATTAAGAAGCCATTTCTAAGGTTGTCTATGGTCTGTGCTTAGCCAGAAGGCTGAAATTCAAAACACTATAATTAAGAAACGCCTTTCAAAACAAACATGGCATGTGAATTTTGTTTCTTCTCAAATATTCAACAAACAGCCTGCTATGGGCACTTGAGTTTAAAATTCCTTTTCTGCAGCTATCATGTGCATCCTTAAATATTTACACTTCTCTGTGCACGGGGTTGTTGCGTCTCATTTCGATTTTTTTAATACTTCAAGATTCTTTAGTAATCCTCAAACAAATTAGAGTCAGTAAGTTAAGTGGAAGTATTTTGCCCTTCCACAGTTTTCATGTCAATTTCAAAACAACTTAACTCTCCTCTTCAAAAGGGAAACATATTGTAGTTTTTTTTCAAAAAGATTCCTAATAGAATGGGACTAACTTATCGGACTGATTTGGATACTATCGGGCTGTTGTAATCC
Source organism: Lingula anatina (assembly GCF_051362555.1). NCBI lineage: Eukaryota > Metazoa > Brachiopoda > Lingulata > Lingulida > Lingulidae > Lingula > Lingula anatina. The sequence goes on along the minus strand of NC_141772.1, from coordinate 6,156,027 downwards.
CTCCACCCCCAACACACAGATAGATACAAAACTTGCCCAATCACAAAGTAATGCCCCACTGCGTCTTGAAAATCCAAATCACTGGGAACCGTTAATTGGTGTTCTGTCGACACAATTTCGCCCGAAGTGAGTTTAGTTTTAAACTGGTCCGAACGAAGCTTGGAAGTGTAGGTATGCGAGCAGTGGTTTCTTGTCTCCTGGTTATCACGTCCATCTGAAAACATTGTTCATTCGGAAGCCTTGGGGAAGTAAACAGTGGACAGCTGCATACACGAAACCATTGTATAGCTGTCTACACTTGAAAAGAACCCGAAGCCGCAGATATCGTGTTCAACAGGTGCGAAGTAGCAAATAGTCGGCTGAATAGTTGAAATGGCAGGTTTTATCCGGTTTTTGCCACCCTCAAAGTGGGAAGGTATCTCGCCGCATTTTCAGTATTATTCTGAGTGTCTCTCTATAAAGTCTAGCAAATTGAAAAAAGCTTGTAAGTTTGCCAAATATATAGCTACACTACATGCAGTAACAGTACGCGCAAAGCAAAGATGGATAGAGGGGAAGCCATGTGTATGACTGCGTTTACGCCCTTTTCCAAAACAACAATGCGGATCCCTCCCCTCCCCTCCTACCTTGCTTCTTATAAAACGAGAAAAGGGACACTCTAAGACACCCCGAAGTTTCTTTCATGTACTGAGCCGTTTTTTGAATTATTCGTAGCAGAGATATAGGGAGAAGAGGAGAGAGAGACTAAATTTATCGAACCAATCCAAAAACATTACTAGACAGCCACTCTGTAAGATATCGGGTATTTAGTGCACCGATTTTGTTCATAACTGAAGTACAGGAAACAAAGTGAAGTTGAAGATTATATTATATTTGACCGCAGGAAGGAAATCCAAGTACATTTACAATCGAGCAATTGAAGTCATATGCGATCGTTACTGATTTTTTTCATAGAATCGGAAATGTTTTTATCGGCGGTGGTTTGCTTTCAGGTTGGCATACTCAAAAACGTTCTATCCATAACCCGAATAACTGCTGAGCGGCAACCCATATCCTGCAGTTTAATGGACATGTTTTAGGTGATATTGATGTTTGCTTAAACTTGCAGCAGCTGTTCCCTCAAATATTGAGAAACTAGGATTTTGAAGGCGAATATATGGTCGCATCTAGCACCGTTTGAACAAAAATCGTTTTTAGATAAACTCCAAGACGAATGTGTTCTTCGGGCCACTCGCTCGAGTTGAGCGCTCGGATAACACAAGGTATCCAGTGTGAACAGCATCTTAAAATGCAATCAACCTGAACTTCCTTGAAGTTCGTCTACAACCGTTTTGAGTTAGACCCGTGCGAGATGTGACTTCTTTATTATCCTGTTTACTCTTATACGTTTGTATCAACTCATAATAACACGCACGAACTTTGACGAATATCCGAAAATAATTGTTCAGCCAGAATTTGATAAAATATGGCGTAAACGATACATAACATTTTATCAATGAGCATCCGAATCTTGATAATTGAATCCAATATTCTTATTGTCGTTTTTATTTAAGAAGATGTAAGATGAATGCCCCCTCCGGCCACAAGTCCTTGACAGGGTGGCAATGTAGAAGCGATTTAAAGAAGGCAATTTAGCGTTCCAAGAAAATCCAGATCGCACCGAAACAATAGTATCCCTTTAATATAACAAGACAGCTGGTTGATTGCATTATAGACTCTCTTTCTCTTCTTTCTCCAGATTGTCTTTTTCCTTGTCATGATGGTGTTGTTTGTAAGATTTTCTTTGATATTTGTCGATTTTTTCGATGATGTCCTCTTTGAGTTCTTCAATGACGATGTCTTCGGGTTCGCCAGCATCCAGCAACCAAGGTGCAACACTGAATTCTTCCATGGAGACTTGACCGTCGGCTGGAAAGCAGACAAAAATGAAAAAATAAAATTTTATCGTCAAGTTCTACATCCCATATTTAGCAGTGATGCTGTGATCTCTAAATGATTTCCATTTCTTATATGCTCGTACTAAATGTAGTAAAAATATTTGTAGTAAAATCACTCTCTACAATGCCCTTGTCACACGAGCGGAAATATGACTGTATTTTCTCCATAGGTAAATGAAAAGAAGGCGGTTGATATTTTAGACCACCAGATATTACATTTTAGGAAACCTCTATAGATCAAATCGGATTATAGGAGTCTAAAAATGTTCGATTTTCATGTTAAGACCAAGTTTTTTCAGACTCAACTTCTCAACGAAACGAAGCACAGTTGGTAACCCAGTGACGTGCGTGTGCAAAGATTGCTACAGAAAATGTAATAGACAGAACCTAATCAAACCTAAATAGGACGACGCTCGTGTGTATCCTTAAAAACAGCTGCAGCTGTCGCGGCATTTACGCAATATTTCTTTCATATCAGAGAGCTGTTTTTTTTTCAAATAGAAAAAAGCACTGTGTATTCAGTGTGGAGTCGTTAATCTTGCAGCGAATGCATTAGATGACGGGAATGTGTGCGTGAAATAAATTGACAATGATATGGCAAAAGAAGTGTTGAAGATTATTGAGTTTAGAAGGCGAAAGAAAATTGAAAATACGCAAAAAAGTAATATCAAAAATCTGATTCTAGGTTAAGAGAGGTAAAATATGTTTATTGCTCATTCTTAGATTCAAAGGCATAGGGTGCGAAATCAATAAATGAAAATGCGTTTGTGATTTCCTGTTATTGTGATTGAACGATGATGTTCATTAAAGTTTTAAAATATTTGTAAAAAAAATTAACATTTTGCTCTAAAGTTTAGAATGGAATTTCGGTGGGTACCTATGAGATTATAGAAAACAAAAATGCAAAAATGTTGGCGATTTATTGAAAAATATAGAAAATGCTTTGTGAATCTGTTTTAGCGATTTTCCGAGCCAATTATTCGCTTCCTGTGCGCATGCCTTTCCGATAGACGGATGGAGAGCGAAGCAAGGAGCTGTGAATAATGTTGTGTGCACGCGCAGTGGCATTTCTAGGTGTATACAAAAGATGCAGTGAATATAAATAATAACCATGCAACAGATGGGAATTGCAGTTTAAGTGAAATGTGGAACAGTGACTCCCTCGAGTCGTGCCAGTTAAAGCTCGTTGGATGAAGTTAAATGTTTTCGATTATCGTCCCTGTTTTGTACTCATTGGATTGAGTTTAATCTCGTTACACTTTAAATCAATCTATCTGTGAAAATAGCTCTCCAACTGAGATAAACTAGGGAAATGTGTGTTCATGACGGTTGTTTATTATGATTACAGCAAGGATATTTAAACAAGTACTTTCGTTCTTGCATATTCTCTTTCTCTCTTTCTCGCGCGCGCGCAATATTTATTGCTGTCTTCAATTCCTATTGCTTCCCCTTTCTTTCTTTCATTTTTCAAATTTTCTTTTTTGTACCTTTATGTTGCCTCTCTCTCTCTCTCCCAACTCCCTCAGTTCCTATTACATGTACCTCCCTTTTCTTTCTTTCATTTTTCAAACTTTCTTTTTTGTACCTTTATGTTGTCTCTCCCTCCCTCCCTCCTCTCTCTCTCTCTCTCTCTCTCTCTCTCTCTCTCTCTCTCTCTCTGTTTTTTTACCTCTCTCTCTCTCTCTCTCTCTCTCTCTCTCTCTCTCTGTTTTTTTACCTCTCTCTCTCTCTCTCTCTCTCTCTCTCTCTCTCTCTCTCTGTTTAAATAGCACTTAAAAGTACCCGTGTAACAAAAAGATCACACATGACTGAGAAATCGGCGGACTCATTGTTGTAGGTCGATACTGTGATACGTTCGTTGTGGACACAGTCATGTACACGGGGTGTTCTACACGAACTGAAGTTGACATAGCAAACACTTGATTACCTTTATGTAAGGTTACACCACCACCGGCCTCGGTGTTTGAGGCCCAGGCACAGAAATGGCTTGTTTGACACGTTCACTAGATAAAGAGTTATATAATATACATCGGGAGAGATTCAACATTTTCCCGTTCGTCGTATAGGCACAAGTGATTGTAAGGTCACATATAGCCTTATGTTTTTTGTTTTGCATTGTTGGAGTTGTACAGATAAGGGTCTTTTATATACGACTGGTGGCGGTGGAAGGCGACTTCAGACTATCAGAATATATAATGGTTTTGTTAATGTAAATGGCACTTTCCAATTTTTAAATGCAAGTTCGCTGTAAAATCTTTTAATAGATACGTCTTTACCAAATGTCAATCCTCGAAGATTTGCAATAAATAATGAAATCTTTCGGAAAAACGGTCTAGGCTCAAACTGTCATACATGTTCTTAGATAAATGTTCAAGACAACTCTCTGTGACTACAGAATATATTTGGAATAGCAAATTATAAACCTTATTAAAAAATCCAAGACCATTTGCATTGTCGTTGGCAATCCATCGTTGATCTTGAACTAAAAAAGGTAATGTACCCAAAACGAAAGATATATCAGTATAACCCAGCACTCTGTAACCCTCTACCAGGGCGGCAGATATTATAGGCAAATTTTCCAAAAGCCAATTAACAACAAAATCAATCATTCTTGAGATTTCATTACAGGGTGACAGAGAACCAAAAACCGTCTGTTTATCTAAAGACATATCTGTGAATATATAGTGAAAAGTCAATCTGTCGCCTTGGTAGAGGCTAGCACTCTATCAAGTTGTCAATTTTATCGATATCACACCTTGGGTCTTTACGTGCTTGGCCTGATCGTCACCTCTAGGTAGCGTATATTTACACATCCCTTCAGTAGCACTGGTGGTCATGATTATGAATAAATATTGAAAGAGGAGCTGTCCCTTTGATTCCACATCCTGGGTTCATTTATTACAAGCTACAAAACAGCGAGATATAAACCTGCCCCAGGCATCTTTGGAACTGAACCTCATGAGGTCTCCGTCTAAAAAGATGCCAGGAAAAAAAGTTGAGGTCGCTGCGTACGCTTTGTGATGGGAAAGTGACGTGTCGATTAACCCAATGCACAGATGTACGGAAAACATACATTTTCGTGTTTTTAACCTTCCCCCCTATGTTGGCGGGTGTAGAATAATGCAATAAATTAGGGAGCACACATATACATCTATATGGGGAGACCAACTTAGGTTGATGCAAACCTTTTCTCTTTCCTTTGTTTAGATTTGCCTAGATCTAAATTTTTAAGGAACGATCTCGTACCGACTAATGCTAGAAAATTTCAATAAAAGCGAGCACCTGTTAATTTTGGCAAAACCAGGGGATTCAATAGTGAGCAATCTGCATGATTACTTGTGTGCTTTACCGATTTAGATGCGATTAAGATAACCTACAACTAGGCGATCACGGTGGATGAAGTGATTCATAGGAAACTATTTCCCCATCACTCTGCACATCAAACAAGCTCGGATAGCAAAGTCAGCAAACTTTTCGTGCAATGTAGGTGTCGATGAAACTGCATGATTTATAGTTATTTTATCACGGCCTGCCCTTTTACACACAACAATCTTCGCGTTTGAACTAATTCACTTTATTTATGGGACTAGAATCTTGATCTCAGCTGGACGATGTTTTTTGCGAAAGTTGAAGCTTGGGGCACAACTTGGTAAAATGAAGCCACTTTTACAGAGTGTGTCAATTATAGACCTTGATAGAAATGGACGGGGCACGTGCTTGTAATTTAGCATTTGAGCCGTGACATGTGAAAGAACGTTTTCGATTTAACTTTCTTGTTACTGGCTTTGAACTTACGAAACACGACATGGCCGCTACAACCCTTGGAATAACAGTTTTAGCTTTTAGGTTTGCCGGTCTGCTGAGAAAAGTTGATAAACAAAGACGTATTTGTTACTTTAACCTTGTTTTACCTTTTATACACCAAAAGCCGATAGCTCATTTCGTTTGCAATCCTCTACATCTTTTCCTTTACCCTTTTCTTCCTTCCCCTCATCCCACTAACGTGCGCTTCTTCTCTTTACTATACTGACCCTTTGCCTCTTACACTTCCATTATATTTTTCTTTAAAATTACCTACATTCCTCCTTTCTGACACAGATCAAATATGTAAACTAGAACAATATAACTATTCATAGCAAAATATCACCAGTGGATCCAGCATATTAAGAAAACGGGCATGGGTTTATACCCCACCCCCACCCCTCACCAACCCAATAACGATTATGATGATAATGCTCAAATATATCAAATGTATCTGTATGGAAATCAGCGTGTCTTTAGCTGTTTGTTGAAAAGTGTGGGAAGGGGGCTGGAAATTATACACATTATCAAGAACCCGTATCTCCATGAAATCATACCCACCGTCTGTATCCGTGACGTTAAACGCCTCTTCCACGTTCTCTTCCGCCCCCGTGGCGTTGATCAGCTCCGTCAAGCTTATGAATCCGTCACGGTCCGAGTCATAGACGTTGAAATCCGTGGAGAGTTGCACGGGCTTAAAAGTGTCATCATCCTCCCCCGGGGGTAGCTCCCCGTCCAGTGGTAAGGGACCCTGTACTTTAGGAAGAACGTTGATATTGTCCGCGATTTCGTCGCGCGGTAACTCCACTTTGACTCCATGCTCATCTACCTCGACTTTGTCAGAGTTTTTCAAAACTTCATTCTCGTCGTTTCTGGAAGTTAGCTTTTCTAATTTTTTCCCCACGTTCACTTCGTCACTAGCGTCTGCGTTGTCTGTCTCGCGTCTGAGAAAAGGTTTTTGATCTACTTTCCCATCTAGCATTAGCTGGTCTTCGTCCAAACCTTGCGAAATGTCATTTCGATCCGCCTCTTGTCCTCGGGAGACAACAATCGCCGATAGACACATCCAAAGTATAAATGACCTCATTTTATATCCCAGCAAATGCCAGTTCGAACGAATTTTGTAACACCCAACTTCGAAGAGGCTTCTTTTAATGCTCTAACCTTTTGCGTGTCTAGTACCTAGCACGCCGCTGACTGTATTTGCTTGCAGCCTATTAAACCCCGGAGCGTCGTTAATCCATTTCAAACTTTTCAAGTCTCGAGACGCACGCGTTCATTTCATTTAATCACGAGACGCAAAGTCCACAGAAGTATTTCCGAAGGACCGTGCTTTCTTGTTTTAACCGTTTAGGTCTTGGTTTTAGGCCCCTAGTTTCCCCTTCTCCAAGGCAGCCACCACAAGACGTCTTTAGCCCGTGCCACTGCAAATTATCTGTGAATCTAAACTTTTCCTCCCCGGTAAGGAGTTGGAAGTTTGACCTTTGACCCTATAATGCAAAACGCCTCGTAACTGCAGGATCAAAACAGATGATATAAATTATATTGAAGTATTGAGTTTGAATATATTTGACACATAAAAAGTGATGTGAGTGGATAATTCAAAATAAATGTTAACTTGATGTTGAATCGAGTCAGTGGTAAAATATCGCACACAGTTATCGAACCCATTATCAATATCTCCAGCGTATTTTTGATAGATTGGTTTCAACATTTCTGTACATAGAACAATTTTGGGACTCTATCTGTACGCTCTTGAGAGAGATCAAAACTGTATCGTAGAGCAAAATATAGTGTGATTGAATCATTTTTTAAAAAATTCCGTCCTTATCTTGTCTTTTTTCTGTGTTTATTGTGTTTTATTTATTTATATAATCATATATCTTAATTTATCTTTTGCTTTAATATCAAAACACAAAACTTAGGCTGCGTAATCCGAAGTTGTGTCAGCAAATATTTAGCTTGGCTTCGTGGTCGTACCGGTAATAGAGAAGTCAATAAAATTTTGCGTTTGCTGCTACGATGTCACATTGTAAAAGGGCAGCGTATTTGATGACATTTAAGATGTCGCGTTTTAAAAGGCGAGCATACCTGAGATCGCGTTGCATTTCCTGGACGTGTAGACACAAATGCCTAATGTGCTTATTTACCTGTTTTGTAGGCATTTGAAGCCTTGTCGAGTTACACCTTTTAAGTCGCATTCACAGGTGCTTTTAAACTAAACCCGTTTCCCGTTTCAGGTAGACCTATACTGTGCGCCACCGAACGAATAAATCATTTCGCCAGCCAGTTATGGCCAGGACTTCGTATTGGCGTTTGTGGGAAACCCAACTTTTCCTCACACATATAAACAGTGATGACATAGCTGTCCGATGGCGTATTAGTTGGAATCAGTCCTTAGGACCAATAACCGTTACTCAAGCTAGTCTAGTGCAGAAAGAATGCTCCGAAGGCTGTGTGTTCTGATATAACCATTTTGCACTGTTAGTAGAATATTTACAAATTCCTACCTCTGCTTAGTGTTATCAGGAATGTTGAACCACGCGGTTGTGTGCCATATATTAACCACCATAAATATACATTCTTTCATATTTGGGACTTACATATAGTTCATATCTATCCTTCCATCTTTCATTTCATCTCTTTCTCTTGGGTACTTATCAGAATTTGCTATGGTTTCAACCAAAAATGATTGAATTTATGGTTGGTGCTTTATGTATTCTATCCAATTTAATCCTCATCTCTCTCCCTAACTCTCTCTCACACACGCGCGCGTTCGCACACACACTCACACACACTGTTTATGACTTAACACGTCCTTGTCAAGGTCATTATCTATGGCAGGCAGCATCCAATATGAATATATTTTAGCTTAATATAGCTGACGTATAAGTAATGATTATCACACAGCGAAACTTTTAAATTGATGTTCTCTAACTTTTTCCACCGGAAATCTCGCAGCCAATTCAACGACAAGCACATTTACTTTGCTATGATTTATACGCATTCATATGTCGAAGGAGAGTTAGGGAAAAATACCTACATACAAAAGAACACATCGCAAGCGTTCTGCTTCAGCGAGTGCTGTCAGAAGAAGTCTTTAAGTCGTATTTCAGACGCTCCAAGCCCGAAAATTGCAGCCACAGTGGGGTCCTTACCCCCAGGTATCGTCTCTGCCACACAAAATCTGTGATCCAGAACATTATGATGGCTATAGGGAAGCGACAAGGTGTGATCACATTTGACGCTGGCGAATCGAATCAGTTTTGGTCTCTGTGGCTTGAGTTTAATTGTGATAAACCAGGCGCCCGCACGGCATAGCTCCAGATTATTATTATTATTATTATTATTAAAGGGAGTTAAAGCTAGCCTTTTGGATAAGAAGGAAAAATGCAAGCAGTATTCAGTTCCTTTTTTTCTAAGTACAGGTGTATTTTGTGTTGATTCATTTCTGGTGACCTTTTTCAGGGTCTAAGTAGACAAAAATGAATGAAGTGAAGTATAAAAGTATAATAGTATTTCAGAGAACAATCATCTCGATATATATTTGTTGTGAGGATTAAGAACTGAACACTACCCCAGTGAAATAATTAGAGGTAATTACTGTTTCATACAACATGGTATTTTACAATGCAACTCTTTTCTTTTCTTTTTTTTTTTTTTTTTGACAACATTGATGTTTACATCTGCCATTGCAATATAGGAGATACTTTATTCATTGCAGTAGATGTGACAAATAGGCTATTGTGTTGGATGTGACCATTGCCGTCTGCATAACACTAACCACGTTCACGTTGACAAATTTCTACAGCTATACAATTTCAATGGAGAAATAGCAGTTCTTAAGTCGATAACTCGAAAAAAAAATTTTTATAATTTTGCTTTTGTTCCAATAGTTTTAAACTGCAAGCAGACGCAAAAGTATTTTTCTACCTTCTTTATTTCTAATTTTAGTAGTACAAGTGGTTTATATACGTTAGTTTAATCTTTAATTAATGGCCAGTCATTTAGAACGCCTTGTCTTTCTGTATATATCAAAGGGAACGATTGACGACAGGCACTTTTTATTTGAGCGGTTATACAGTTTTTAAGATTAGGACCTTTGCAGAATAAGTAGTCATGGCAGCTATGGCTATGAGACGTTGTAAAACTCGTACAGTGTTCTTTACTTAAATCAACACATACACACACCACTATTTATAGTTAAAAAATCCCAACCCACTTTCTAATATTTCCAAAAAGCCACCGTTGTTACTAAAACGCAAAAGTTCAAAGATTGTTGGTTTACAGAATTATAGCCATACACCGTGCATGTATGTTGTCGTGGTAATTGATTTGATTATTCTTACATCTCTTTTTAAAGGTATATTAAAGTAATTTTCTTTGTAAGTTTCGTTACCTGAAATGAAAATCGTATTTTAATGAAAACTTCATCAAACAGTAATATACATTACTCTGCCTACATATACCTAGACTATAACATATAATTAACACACATAATGTACACCATCTTAAACTGTAAGAAAATCCCACACACTCTTCCTAATATCCCAATTACGCCGTACGCCATTGGTGTTATTAAGAGGCAAAATGTCAAAACTGGTTTACAGAACCACAGAACTATGTTCATGCATGTATTTCGGTTTGTCCAATGGTTTCATTGAACAAAGCCGTTGTCATCACAGGGGTTGTACGTGGAGAATAAGCGTTGTCGTAATAGGTGCCTGGAATGAAGGCCACGCCATGTACGAGCAGGCACGCAAGACATAAAATGGTGATCAACAAAATACTTCGGCACGGGATGGTGAAGTGGTTTAATATGTATCTCTTGTTGAACTGCATCACGACCATCTCTGACACTGAATTAATGGAAATAAAATACAAGATAATATAAGAGTAATAAATGTAATGACACCTCCGGCAGTTGATGTTGATGATACAAGCTTTTTGGTCATTTTTTATGAATGTGATGCGCCCTTTTGTAATTTGTCTGTGCACCCAAAATAATCGTCAGACATTTTGCTCATAAATGTGTCAGCTTGAATTTACAGTCAGATATTAATGGAGCAAAACAGCATTCATAATATATTATATCAAAATTAGTGTTAGATATTTATGTAAATTTGAACGCGGAATCATAGCAATCGTTTATTGCGTACACACACACACATACACACACACACACACACACACACACACACAGATTGAGAGAGAGAGAGAGAGAGAGAGAGAGAGAGAGAGATGAGTGGACAGGGGTAAAGGTGGAAGTTAAGTAGACATGTACATGCTTACCGCTGTTATGCTGAAATATAGCTTGCAGTACATTAAATTGTTCTTGGCTCACTGCAACTCCTGAGATTTCGATGTCGTTCGCTTGGTTTGCTGTGATTTTAAAGAAGCCGTTCATTCTCCCGTCGATTGTTTCATTTGCATGTGTCTGTATGAAATAAGAAACTTCCAAAATTGGTTAAATATCTTTTTTCATTCATTTTATAAAAAATACCTTTTAGACATAAGTGCAATGAAATCAAACATTAAGAACAAAAATTCATTCACTGCTTTTAAACTCTTTCCCCTTTAGCGTCAATTTTATCAGTCTGTAATGGTCTTAAAGAGGTTGAAAATACCCTTCTTCCTCTGGTAAGGCTTCTTAATCAGCTCGCAAACTAATCACAGTTGATAAATTAAGCAACCGCCAGATTTTGTGGTCGATAAAAGGTTGCCATAAGATTGCAAGCGCAGTGTGACCGAGGCCTAAGGGTTCGACATTGTAGGATTCACTTTCTCAGTCATTTGATAATGCATAAAAATCGTAATAAGACAATGCTTTCATATTAAATACTGCATATGTACGCAGAATCGCGTTTTTGGGGTGAAAACTGTAATCTCGACTTCAAACAGCTCCCTGTCACCTGAACAGCTATACACATATGATAATTTTAGCGAGAATATTATCATTACAATTAGTATCCGAACTACAAGTCGGTGCCATGAAGGCTTAATTTTGATGTTATCATTAAAAAAGCGAAACAAAGCAAGTTGTTAAAAAAAAAAGCATTTGTTTATTGGAAAATTAATGAAACATATATCTAAAATAGAAAGAAAGAAATTATGTAACTTTTTCTTGCCCCCCCCCCCCCCCCCAAAAAAAAGAGGCATACATGTTTGTATGCTTAGATTTATGTAATAGACTGTGCAAGCGACTTGTACATGTACCGTACTGCACTTAAATGCAAAATCGATAGATAACAGATATAAAATATTGTAACCATACCATAACATGATTGATGGACATTTTTGTCTTATTCAAAAGAAACTTAAAAGACACCTACAGGCATCAGATACCAGGCTTTTTTTTTTGACATAAATCGGCATTCATTGACTTGGATGATGATCATGGCTGATATGTGCCAGACCGAAACCAGGCCAAGGCCAAGCATGCAGAAATAGGGGATGATACCTCCTCTTGTATACCACCCTATCTGGAAGTTAAAGAAAATTATAAATAACTGACCTTAAACAATGTCTCTGCAGAAACCAGTCAAGCTGAATAAGTGTGTTCTAATGTGTGTGTGTGTGTGTGTGTGTGTGTGTGTGTGTGTGTGTGTATGCGAGCGCGCGCACGCGTCTGTGTTAGAGAGAATGAGAGAGAGAGAGAGAGAGAGAGAGAGAGTGAGAGAGAGAGATCGACAGATTTATATTGATAAATATTTAAGTCTGAAGATCAAATTTTGCACAGACCTTAATAAACTTATTTGATAATGGGGCAAATGACTTGGCAAATACATGTATAAGTGAGGTCGATATACATGTATAATCATAAATTAATATTACGAGTAATTATATTTGCCTAAACAACATAACGTAAGTTCCAAAAATGTTTATACACATTTCTGTTAATATCCATTGTTCTGCAAACATATTTCAACTAGAAAGGCACTTAGAGAAAACAATTGACCCATTTATGACCTATCCTAAAATGTCCATAACTTTTTTCATGATGATGCCAACAGATGAACAGATAAACCGACTGAAAGTTTCATTGATATCCGTCCATGCTATGGTTTGAACCAAAAATGATTGAATTTATGGTTGGTGCTTTATGTATTCTCATCTCTCTCCTCATCTCTCTCCCTAACTCTCTCTCACGCACGCGCACGTTCGCACACACACTCATACACACTGTTTATGACTTAACACGTCCTTATCAAGGCCATTATCTATAGCAGGCAGCATCCAGTATGAATATATTTTAGCTAAATGTAGCTGACATATAAGTAATGATTATCACACAGCGAAACTTTGAAGAGAACCAGGTATTAAACTGATGTTTTAAACTGAACTTTTTCCACCGGAAATCTCGCAGCCAATTCAACAACAAAGCCGCAGTTATTTTGCTATGATTTATACGCATTCATACGTCGAAGGAGAGTTAGTAACTTTTTGACAATGTTTCTAATAAACAAACAAACAAACAAACAAACAAACAAACAGACAAATAAACGGGACCAAGGTATGAAGGCGTGAAGGTAATAAAAATATATAAACTCATCAATTACCCCGGTCACAGCAAAAGGGAATGCGACCATGGCGTACCAAGTCAGTTGGCCAAAGCAACCGTCGATATACCCATAATTGTCATTGGACCGCCCTCCCCAGGGCAGGATCTTGATAAAACTGGGTTCGGACAGCTTATTGTCGGCCTTTGTGCGTCTGGCGTTGCGAACGGCGAAGTTGTGCTGATTGTATGGACTGAAAAAAAAATACGACATACAGGTGATCAGCAGTATTTGGATTTTCGTTTAGACCAAGGTACGGTTTTCTCTAAATAGTGCAGTTCTGTCATAGATTAAACAAATACAAACTTATGGTCCCTACTTAATGTAACCTGTGGCGGAATTTGTCGGTGGGAATGGGAGATTTTGTTTTCGGGGTTTTTCTGATGGGTTTTGGGATAGATTAAGGCCGATTTTGTTGATTATTATTTTTTTTTTGAAACGCCAATCTGATAATATCAATGATATCTAATAGGGGCAAATTATCTGAAAACATCGATATTATACAGCTCCTTTTATAAAAAAGGGGGTCGATTACATTCTTCGTATGAATACTGTATCATTCACGTCATCCATTTTACGCAACATGAAGGCTTAGAATTGACTATTGACTTATAATTAAAGTCCTGTTGCTGGGGGCAGTGGACTACTTGAACTCTAATCTCAAGAGTAACATGTACATTGTTTGGTCTGTCACAAAAGGCATAACGACAATTATGTCTATTTTTTCTGGTTTGAATAACCAGGTTGAGGCCAACCCATTAAATGCTAGCGTCTGGCCTCACGTGTGTACAGAGTCAGCACGGAATTACTTTTGCTATGAAAAGGAATGTTATTTAATACCCATTTTATGGTGAATTTAACAACTTATACTTTTGCTGAGGCGCACCTTGTTTCTGTTTAAAGCATCAAGAGCAAAGGCCCGGAGTGAAAGCTATGCCACTGAGGGGCTATGACAAATACATGTGGCACATAATTAGAAAAAAATCTACAACTCGTACACCTACTGGGTTACGCCGTAGGCTATAAAAAGGAAAATTATGTTCCTTGGTACTGAAATGCAAATTTAGATAAAACCAAAATGTTATTTTGGTTATTCCTGTCAATACTGATATAACTAATATAAAAATTTAGCAGAGAACGTGAAAGCTAAATTAAGCTTAGGTACGGTATGACAGTCCATTCTAGATCCTATTCAGCAACGCTGATTATTTTAATGTAACGGTGCAACTTTATCCGTTATTCGAATCAACGGCGGATAATTGTCACATACATACCCCGATGCCAACGACACACTCTTTGTTGTATCCTCAATGTTGATACTAGTAGCAGTTGTAACTCGTGTGTGAATTGCTGCTCCGCCTGTTGGGTGCGCCATGCTGGGTGTAGCAGTTTATTCCGACGAGGACGTGTCTGTTTGGTACGCTGTTAGTCACTAAATTACTTAAAACTGAGGCCAACTATCAAGTTAAGTTATTCTTTGGCCTGCCTGCTTGTGTTTGTCTTGAATAAACAGAAATGGACTACAGAATTTACGTACTAAATAATGACGACGCAAAATCTCAATATGGCCTACTTTCGTTTTCGCCCCGTGCTTTACCTACGCGTTAAACAAGCGTAATGGTAAACAAAGAGTACTGTTTGAACATTCCAGTACCTGGGTCCTAGATCAGAATCAATGGCTTTGAATGCCCGCCGCCTTTGTAGAGCAAGAAGTGGTTTTGTTTTGTTATACAATGCATGAATGGCAGCTGTAAACAATGGGCAGTTATAGTAGTGGTTGTAGTGGTGGTAGTAATGTCCGTGTGGTGTGGCAACATAAAAAACAAAAAGTAATAAGAAACACACAAACATACACAGTGCCTTTAACACAGTGCTGCCGTTAAATAAATGTTAGATGTAAATTATGCGAATACGTTTTGTACACGAGACCCTCTCATATCTCATACATACTAAAAAGTTTATACGGCTCTCTCACTTGTTAAGTCGAAGGGTATTCAAGCAGAACATGTCTCACTATTTGCAATGATATCCCGCAAACACACAGTCTATTCTCTCTATTGATGCGGGTCCACCACCCAGTTTCTATAGCCAGGTTATGTGACGACGTGCGGAGACGTGGGGTTGTTAACTTTTTATACTCTGGGATATCACTGGTTTGCTTGTATACACTATGAGCTGACAATTGAGTATTTATTTATTCTAGATATGCAGTAAACGTGGATCCATTTTTTTAAAATGAAATTGCTTCCTTTAATTCCATTTCCCAATATACCTCTGCAGTGCATGCACAGTGCATGTTGCATTGAAATATTTATTAAATAAATTAAATAAACACTATAAGTAGCATGAGTTCTTTAAGGGGTGGGGTGAAGGGGTCTAAATCCATGTTTCTACTAACCAAACGTTGCAGATTACCCATCTGATTGTCAAAATGTCAACTGGTAGAGCTTGAAGTTAAGTTTTGGATACAGTGTGTTTTGATATTAAAATGTCCCAACAGCAAGAATAAATGAGAATAATATATTGCTTTCCAAATCAGGTTTATTGAGGTCATCATAAATGAGTATACTGTACATGTTTGCTGCACTCAAATAGTAAGTTATTTATTGTTCAAATCCCTCTTTTAAAATATTTTTGTTAGACAAACAACTCATCGTACATAACATGAAAGCAAAAACTGTCTAAAATATCGGAAGTGTTTGTGAAATTAGTATATATATACCTGATCTAACATCACAGGTTTTATGTAAAGTTTCAGAAGTTCTCATTCCACTCGCAGTTTTATATGAGTTGCCAACTGTCGTAGCTTTACAGTGGAACTCATTTGATATTTACAGTCACATTTTAATGTAGGCTTTATCAATAAATGTACTTTAAACAGAGATACAAATTACTCAATTCCTACACATACCTTGTCATTAACAAATAATCAACACACACACCACCATTTACAATAAAAAACCCACACCTTTTTGACATCTCAAATATATCACTGTTCTTACTTTGTCACAAAGAGTGGTTGATTGACAGAACTATGTCCATATTTCAGTTAGGTTAGTGGTTCGATTCATCATGTCTGCTGTCACCACAGGATCTGAGAATGTAGAATTCCAACTGTTTCCGTACTCGTAGGGAATGTAACAGTAGTACATGACGTGCATGGCCAGGCTCGCAAAGTACAGGATGCCGATGATCAAAATGCTTCGGAACGGAATGTCGAAGTATCTTTTTTGGTACTCCTTATGATACACCATCACTCTGATCTCAGCCACTGAAAAAATTGAAAACAAAACACAAGATTATGATTAAGGTGAGTAGATGTAATTACACCTCTAGGAAGAAAATATGGGCAGTTGATGTTGACAATACAAACCTTTTGGACATTTTTTTAATCGCATGCTACGTCGGTTTTTAATTGCTATGGTTCAACGATAGGGGATCCTTTTTTAATTTGTCTGTGCACCCTTACACCAACTTCAGATATTTTGCTCTTAAATGTGCCAGTACTTACACTTACTGTCACATATATGGAGCAAAGGAGTATCGATATTGTTATATGATTAAGAGTGACTGATAAATGTAATGCAGAATGTGTCGTCATACATGTACGTGTACCTACAGTACATGTATGTTACAAACCAACAAACAAACACACATACAGAGTGAGAGAAAGAAAAAAGAATGAGAGAGTGAGTTGTGGGCCATGATGGAAAAAGTAGGCTTAGCAAAAGAATAAATGCTTACCACGTTTATGCAGAAGTTTAGCTTGCAACATATTAATTTGTTCTTGGTTCACTTCAACTCCTGAGAGCGTGATGTGGCTCGCTTGTCTTGCTGTTATGGTATAGAATGCGTTCATGCCTCCGTTGATTATATTTCTTGACTATAAAATAAACGGCGAATATAAGGCTAGACACAATAAGTGAGTTCTTTCACAAACGGACACTGTGTAAGTCACGATATATTTATTAAATGTGTTATATGTAATAAACATAGCAAATAAAAGCAAGGTTGGGAGAAATTTCTTTGTTAGCAGCTCAGTGGGCCACCATGGGCAAAACGAGGCAAAGATTTTTCAGATTTAATGTTATCATGGCAAAAAAAACTCTTTATTCAACTTTAGGGTTGTTTAAGGGTGTTTATGGACATATGCCTTGACCAAATCTGACTTTCGCTCGAGGCTGAGAGACAGATAGCACACGTTGTCTGTCTCTAAGCAAACTGAAACTTTGGTGCATGCGGTAAATTAAAGTGAAATTGCACACGCGGTAATACTGAATTCGAAGTTTAAAAAGGAAGAGTAACAAAAGTAATAACGTTACTATGTCATAACATAAAAGATGAAAAGGACAGACAAATTTATCATTTTCACATAAAAAGGGACCTACTTTGATAAGGTACCAGGCTGTTTTTGACTTAAATCTCAATTGGTTGACCTTGATGATGACCATTGCTGCTATGTGCCAGCCCAGAAACAAGGCAAGACCAACCGCAAAGAGATAAGGGACGAAAGTTCCTCTTGTAAACCACCCCACCTAAAATACAAAGAAAAAGAATAAATTAGTGCAACTGAGCTCGCCTAACACAATGTCCATTCTCGAACCAGCTGCAGTCTTGAGTGCGCGTGAAAGAGATTTCTATGTGTAAAATGTAAAGTCCAAGAAACCAGATTTGCAAAATAGGACAAAAGACTTGGCAAATCTAGGATAGTTTTAATTTCAAATATTACGAATGATTTTGTTTTCAGAATAAAAATTGTCTTTATTGGTGTTTCATACTCTTTATGCGCTGGGTAGGTAATGTTTAATCTTTTGGTTTTGATATAGGATGTCTAAAGAACCGGGTATATGGGCGAGAGATTTGATATAGCTGCTTGTACTAGTTAATATTCACTTTTCAAAAATGTTAACGTTTGGCTCGGGTGCTCGCGGAAAATGTTTAGGCTGGGTCTTTGGTTTTGTTTTTGTCTAAGCAATGCATACGTTTTTTTTTTGTAAAATTTTTATTTGCAAACACACATTGCCCTAAAACATATTTTAATTAAACGATAGTAACCTTTACTTACCACAGTTAGAGCGAAAGGGATAACGACCACGACGTACCAAATCATTGCTGCAAAACAGTCGCCCATACACGCTGCGGTATCGATGCAGGACATTCCTCCCCACGGCAAAATCTTGATAAAATCGGGTTCAATCTCATTGTTGTTGGCCTTAACGCCTCTGGCGTTATTAACAGCGAAGTTGTGTTGATTGTATGGACTGAAATAAATCCGGCTCACAATTAAGTCAGTAGGAGTATTTAGATTCCTTTTATACAAAAGCAAGATTCTTTCTCAAAAGTGCAGTTTTTGTACAAATTAAATCAACGCATAAAACAATCCTTAAGGACCTAATACAACTTTTGTTAGAAATTTGGCTGTTGGCAGTGGATTTTTTGTTTTTTTTTTTTGGATTTTTTCTTGATAGTTTTTGGGTCGATGAAATTATTTTTGTCGATTATTATACTTGAAGGGCATGTCATAAGATAAAACACAACAACCCTATAAGTACATATCAGTATAAAACCTACTCAAGCATGATTTAAACTATAACAATAACTAAAGAAATAACTAAAAATGAAAAAAAAAATAAAGAAATAACAAGTAGTACTAATATAGAACAATAAATTGTTAAATAAAAATATGTACATAAAATAAGTACTCGAATTCAGGAGATTGTAGAGCTCGCTGTGGTAGTTCATTTTTAAGCGCTTCTCAAAAACTGGGGCAAAATAACCACCGAAAGACTCACCAAAAGTAAGCACTGCATCGGTGCTTACTTTTATTGGTACATTTGGGAGGTAGAAAGCCAAGATATGTAGTTACTCCGTGCACATTTCAAGTGCACCGTGAGTAAAAGAGGCAAAACGCCAGAATTATCAATATACTTTACGTACCATCGTATTAGAAGTTCCATTTCCTTGATATTATATCGCCCATGGCATTTATAGTTGCATTTATGCAGGGTTAAGTTGGGTTTTTGTTTCGGAGTGAATTCTCGCCAATGCATTATTTCAAATATTCCATATTTAAAAGTGTTGAGTTTCAGAATACATACCCCGATGCTATCACCGCATCCCTTGATGTATCCTCAATGCTGATACTTGTAGCAGTTGTAGCCTGGGTGTGAATTGCTGCTCCGCCTGTTGGGTGCGCCATGCTGGGTGTGGCAGTTTATTCCGACGAGGATCTGTCTGTTTGGTACGCTGTTAGTCACCAAATTACTTTCGTTGTAGCAGTCACTATCAGTTAATATTTGCCCCCTGCTTGTGTAAGTCTTGAATAAACAGAAACGGACAAAGGAATCCACAAAATGAATAATAACAACGTCAAATGACCTACTTTCGTTTCTGGTCCGTGCTTTGCCTTCACGCTGAATAGTCGTGATGGAAAATACAATATATGGGTCATACGGGGGAAAGAAATGGTTTACCTAAGCCTTTGCGGCAGAGGTGGAACTAAATTCATTGCAGTGGATTTAACAAGGTGGTCTTTGTGTTGGATTTGACTGCTTAATTAACAACAACTGCATTCACGTACAGTTTATAGAAATCAGTTCTGTAATTTTAATATGTTCTTTTGCCCAAAGTTTTAAAACAAACCCATCCTGGTATAATTTAGTTTTACGCCTCGAGATGTTTATGTCAGAAGGATTGGTCAGTAAAATTGACTGGTGATAAATCAGTACATTTTCAAACTAACTTATATACTTCTGTTCAAGAACATTTGGTACTGTTTGCTTTACTATTTTTGTTGCTCTCTGTTGTAAAGAAATAAAATTTTCCTGGATTAAATGTATATTAGTCCGACATCAGATCCAATAGTCAAGAAACAAAAAGAAAAAATAATACATTTATATTGATAAATGTTTATTGAAGCCATCATTAAAAAATATCCTATGCATGCATGTTGTTCTAAAATAATCAGACTTCAAGCGTTCAGGTGGCTCTATACTAAAGAAAATTAAACTGCAGATAACACCAACGATATTTTTACTTAAGATTATTATTTTGTGTGTTTGAATATATCATATCTAGCATCATACGTTTGACTTGTGATCTATAGAATCGCAGGTAGTATAATCAATCACAAATATAAAAAAAGCAAAACCTGTCTGAAATACTTGGTGTATTTCTGAAATCTGTAAAAATATTTGATATTACATCAATGTCAGTGTCGCACCTTTGTAGTGAAACCCATTTATAGTATATGCAAGTAAATATTACATCAATTTACTTCAAACGATACTATACGTAACACATTACTTATACATACCTTGGCATTTACCTAATAATAATAATAATAAAACATATTTGTATGTATTTTCTTCTAAGAATCAGTAACGGAAATCATCATCTCTATATCCTTTCCCATTTTATTTTAACAGAGTCACTCTCAAATAGCCCAGCCATATATCGTAGCCTCTACATGTGTTAACGGTTATATATGCTTTCATTACTTATCGTTTTTGGGGTCTAATTGGCTCAGAGCCATTCGCGGTGTATACGTTTCAATGGTTTTCCTCTGGCACAATGAAGCACACCTCTGCCTTTTTGGTGGTCTTGGCGAAATATGGAACGGTACGTCAATATTCATACCTATGTATATGATACACCATAGATCTTACAGAAGTACAAAAGGTGCAGTTAACCTTGGTTGGTGTTCAGAATTATGTTCATATGACAGTATGTCTAACTACATGTATTTGAATTAATACCCATTTTGATTACTGTGGGCGTTAATGAAGTACATGCCGTGAAGGACCAGGCTCACAATGTACAGCATGCTGACAAAGAGAATTTCTTGGAACGGAAGGCTAAAGCGTCTGGTTTGGTACGTCAAGTTGTATATCATCACTTTAATCTCTGCCACTGAAAGGAAATAGATAAAATACAAGTTAAGAAAGGGTAAGTTAAAGTAATGTCACCTTAAAATAAATTGCCAGGTAATGTTGATGATACAGAGATTTGAACTTATTTTCATATCTTTGTTTTAAAAATGAATGCGCCGTCTAGAACTTTGTTTGTGCACTTCTAAAAACAAAAAACATGATTAAGCTTCAGACCTTTTTCTTCAATATGTCAAGTACATATATTGAGAGAGAGAGAGAGAGAGAGAGAGAGAGGGGGAGAGAGCGGTAGGATGGGGATAGGATGAAGGGGGGGATACTGGTAAGTGAAATAACTTATGGTTAAATACATACCATGATTATGCAGAAGTTGGTATTGCAACATGTTAATTTGTCCTTGGTTTACTGCAACTCCGAGGTTTCGCTTGTCTTGCTGTGATTTTAAAGAACCCCTTCACACACACACACACACACACTCACACACACACATATACACACAGATGGGTGGGTAGGGCTGGTGGTAGAAGCTTAGTAGAAATATGAATGCTTACCATGGTTATGCAGAAGTTGGTATTGCAACATATTTATTTGTTCTTGGTTTACTGCAACTCCTGAGAATGTGATGTGGTTCGCTTGTCTTGCTGTGATTTTAAAGAATGCGTTCATGTGGCCATTGATACTCTCATTTGTATTTAACTAGGAAATTAAAAGAAAATTCTGTATTTGCAACATGTTTCATTAGATCCGCCTGATTTTTTAACTTAAATTCTTGGGATGAATACTGTATGAATAATAGATTTCGTTATGGAGAAACAAGTATATATATATATATATATATATATATATATATATATATATATATATATATATATATTAGATAGGGTAACCACATAGAACAATATTATAGAGTTATGATACATAACACTAAAAAGCAAAACGGAAGGATGATTAAATCAAAAAGTCAGATGGAGATAAAGAGACATATTTTTTGCTTTTATTTCAAATGATGAGGGACATACTTTTATAAGGTACCAGGTATCGTTTGACTCAAATCGGCTTTGGTTGACCTTGATGATGACCATTGCTGCTATGTGCCAGATAAGGAGCATGCAGGCAAAGGCCAACCATGAAGAGATAAGGGATGAAACTTCCTGTTGTCAACCACCCAAACTGAAAGACAAACAAAATGACAGCAGTATATCTTATTTAACACAGTTTACATGTATATTCAGAAACTAGACTGAAGTGAATCTGAATGGGTGGGTTGATATGTGTGTATGTGTACTTGTGAAATAACTTTCTATGAATACATTGTTAAGTCCAAATATCAAATTTGTATTTGTCTTTGGAAAAGGTTATGCAATCGTTTTGGTTTGATATGGTTTAAAATGCTTGGCTAGTTTTATACATGTATGTAACTTTATGTTTTGACACGTGAATGATTTTACACGTTTCGATTACTTCACTAGAAAGCAAAATCACGATTTCGTAGAACATGCAGAATGTAAAAGCTAGGACAAATAATGCATAGATGTAAAGTATAGTAATGCGAAACAGCAGTTCCATAGAGAAGTGACTCTATGGTCACTCATGCTTTTGTCTGTCGTGTTTTCTCTCAAAATACATCAACATTTGACATCACTGACCAAAAAGCTATCGTCTTCATCTCTGAAATAGATACATTATGTAGATTTACTATAATCCAAGTACATATAAACTAGAAAATGTAAAATCGGAGGAAGTGAGTTCACTCTTTTAACTGCTCGGAGATTCTGGGAAATTTTACCTTACCCTTCTTAAATGGGAGTAGGGTCGGGTGGCCGGCTTACAGAATACCCTGTTCAAACACGTTGTCAGAAATAGCCGCTATATGAAAAGTTTACCTCTTTTGTAAATAACGATCTTCTTGATGTACTAACAACAGGCAATATAATAAGATTAAGAGTACTACACACCTCTATGTTTTTGTCTGTATGCTAGCTACCTCATAAAATACATTTTAACATTACTGACGATTACCTACTCCCTCGACAAATGGAACTTAACCCATTTCATATTGGAGATCTAAAGACGATGGACGAGAAATTTGAACTTCACTGTTTGCACAAACTATGTTAAATCAATATACATGTTACAAGGAAGTGTTGAAATTTGGTCGAAAGGTGCAGGCCAAGGCCTGGGTGTTTCATTTGTTTTTGTTTTATGTTTTAGCAAACTTCAGTTTATTAGTGTAGCAACCCATGGGCCTAAAACATATTTCAATGAAACAATAGTTCGCATAGAAAATCATTACTTACAAGAGTCACAACAAAAGGGAAAGCGACCACGGCATACCAAGTCATTTTGCCACAGCAACCGTCCATACACCCTTCGTCATGGGACCGCCCTCCCCAGGGCAGAATCTTGGTAAAACTGGGCTTGGATGCATTATTATCGGCCTTCGTTCGTATGGCGTTTATAACAGCGAAGTTGTGTTGATTGTATGGACTGGAAATTAAAACATACAGATGATCAACAGTAATCGGACACCCCATCTAAGTTTAAAATGTGAAAATAGCTATATCACGTTGATAAACATTAGTCATCTAAATTGATTAATTTTATTCCATAGTTACCATTAAAAAGTGTTTCTTTACGTGTTACAAACTTTAGTGGCGACTAATACTTGGATAAATCGCGTATAAAAAATAATTTGAAATGTAAATGTGAGACCATACATATGTAGACTACTTAATTGAGATAAAAACAAAACGAAACGGTGTGACAGGAATGTTAGTCCGCTAGGAACCGTAGTCCATTCTCCATTTGTACAGGTGACATTCGTCCCATATACTACCCTCAATACTCCCACTAAGACTTACCTAATCAGATGGGACCCAGGACTGCCATTCCTGCCACACCGGTGTATTTTAAATAATTCGATTATCTTTTGGTGGAAGTTGTATTTGGGGAGCGTATTAATTCTCCCTAAATATTCTGAAAAATTGTTGAGTTTCAAAATACATACCCTGAAGCTAACGACACACTCTTTGTTGTATCCTCAATGTAGATACTTGTAGCAGCTGTAGCCTGCGTGTGAATTGCAGCTCCGCCTGTTGGGTGCGCCATGCTGGGTGTGGCAGTTTACTCCGACGAGGATCTGTCTGTCTGGTATGCTTTAAATGCAGCTGTCACTTTAGGTTAATTTTTTACCCCACTGCTGGGGAATAAACAGAAATGGGGCAAGGGATTAACTAAATGAATAATAACAACGCAACATGACCTACTTTCGTTTTTTCCCCGTGCTTCACCTACATGTTAATCAACCGTATAGGTAAACATGGCGTCTTGAAGTAACATTGTTTGATCAAAAACAGTGGCATTGAATGCACACTGCAGTTATAGAATAGTTCTCTTTGCCGTTATGTCAGCCGTTATCAATGGGTAGGTATACAATGTATGTTGGATAAATGTATTAATTCAATATATCAAATAGATGTGGGCTGATCAAAAGAAGTCACATGATGAATCGATTAAACTTACCATAAATAAATAGTTCTTGGATTTTCAACTCAAATAAGTTTGAAAAACGATTCAGCAGAGTAACCAAAATCTGATGACCTAATATAACATATGGGTCATACGGGCGAAAGAAATGGTTTACATCAGCCACTGCGGCAGAGGTGAAACTTCATTTATTGCAGTGGATTTGCCAAGGTGGCCATTGTGCTGGATGTGACCATTGTCCTCTGCTTAATTCACTACAACTGCATTCATTTACAAAAAAATTATCAGTTCTGTAATTTCAATATAATTTGTTTATACGCATGTATCTATGTTGCTTGCCTTATAAAACTCCATCATTTACTAAAAAAGCACTCCGAGAGCGCAGACCTCCGCCAGGGCAGCGATTTTTGATTATTATTGATTATTGATCCAGATCACCACCAAAAACTAATCACCTCTTCCTTAGCCCACTTACGACAGTTCCTGTAAATTTCATCAAAATCGGTCCATAACTTTTTGAGTTATGTTGATGACAAACAAACAAACAAACAAACAAACAAATAGAAAAACAGGGATGAAAACATAACCTCCTTGGTGGAGGTAATGAACAGTTTTGGTAATCATCTCTATAGTTTGCTTTCAGAACAGGTGGACTCCCGAAAAACCTTATCTTTCTACTCATTTAAACAGTTAAATGCCATTATTATTTGTAATAAAATGATTGCCAAGAACTTTTAATCCCTCAGTCATTTCGGTTTTTCGGTTATTGGCAATATACACACTGTTTAATGACAAAACATGTCCTTATTAAAACAACAATTGATGATCTTGATGGCAGGCAGAATTCCTTTTTCATCTCCACTCAGGGCTCCGTAACTCGAAAGCATCGCGAATTGCAAATAGCGATTTCACCTTTATTTCGAGGCTATTATATGGGGTGGGGCGAGTAAAACCCAAGTTATGGGATAGAGACGCTTGCACTCGGTCGCAATTGGCGATGCTTTCGAGTTACGGAGCCCTGGTCTTAAAATAATTTTGGCAGCGGCGGAAAAGATGGTATATACACCTACCATTTTGATAGAGTTGACCCTTTATTTATTGCAATAGATGTGATAAACTGGTCATTGTGTTGAGTGTAATCATTTCCCTCTCTTTTTAAAACACCAATCACATTCATGTGCCTGTTGAGAAGATTCATATGTGTGTGTGTGTGTGTGTGTGTGTGTGTGTGTGTGCAACTCAAATAGTAAAATTTTTTAGTGTTCAAATGGCCAAATAAAGATATGTGTTAGGCAAACAACACACCGCAGACAACATCAAATCAGAGGTAGTGCTAATTTACTTTAGATTATTTGGTGTGTTTGAGGGGTGGCGTAGGGGGGCAAATAATACGGTACATGTTGATTTTCCATCCATGCTCCCTTTCCCTCCCCCTAAAGAAAAAATTCACCATACCGGACATTTTAAGCGACGTGACAGTCAAATATATCCCACACCCCACCCTGATCCTACACATTACCATGTAGGCCCACGGAAAATATGTGTGCTCTTCTTTATCGCGAGAGAACAGAGAACAAAATTATCGTCTATTTATCTAAAGACATATCTATTAATATCAAGTGAAAAATCAATCTGTGACCGTGGTAGAGGTACCATGATCCTGATATCCCGGATACTCCAGAATTGTTACTAAAATACAAAAGATGCAGTCAAAACTATTAGATTTACAGCAATTTGTTTAAACTGTGTGGATGAAGATCGCGCCGTGAAGGATGATGCTCACAATATGGAGGATGCTGAGAAACAGAATGCTTCGGAACGGGTTCTCAAAGAGTACTCTCAGGTACCACTTGTTGTATATCATCACTTGTATCTCTGGCACTGAAAGAAGACAGTGTAAATGTAATACAGGTGTATAATAAGGACAAGTAAATATAATGACCCCTTCGTGAGCAAAAAAAAAAAAAAAAAAAACAACAAAAAAACAAAAAAAACAAAAAAAAAAAAAAAAAAAAAAAAAAAAAAAACATCGGGAGTTGAGTCGTTTTAGCCAATTCTCATGGCTGTGCCTTTATTTTTTATTCCCCTAACAAAAAATGTCATCCTAGGGCAATTCTATATACTGCTTCATATGTACCGTTAGTTTAAATTTTACAATTACATTCAGGCCCATTGAAAGTGCACATATGAGAAAAAGGCAGGCTGTGTCTGTACACTAAAGGTGTATGATATCAATATGAGTGAACACGTGGTGCCATACTGTCAGTTTGTTTAGTACGTTTAAAGAGAGAGAGAGAGAGAGAGAGAGAGAGACAGGCCTATTCGGAGGACGGGGGAGGAGAAAAGATGCTTACCGTTGCTCTGACGACATTTAGATCGCAGCACATTTATTTGTTCTTGGTTTACGTTTGTGAATGTAATGTTGCTCGCTTGGCTTTTTGGGATTACATGGAACTCGTTGAGTTTGTCGATTTTTTCATCATCATAAGTTTTTTCCTATATAAATAAATAAATAAATAAATAAATATATATATATATATATATCATATATCATCAGTATATATATATCTATATCATCAGTATTTACTCATTACAGTGAGTAAATTTTAACATTTGTGGGTTGACAGACATGTAATCAGGGCTGGGCAAGGGTACATTAGTCACAGTGACTCACACTAAGGTCTACAAACAAATAGCAGGAATTACAACTGGAAAAACGGAATCATCCATCCCGGAGATGACCCAAACGTCATTCGCACTTAACTGTAAAAAGACCCATGATGATAGATTTATCAGTCCCCAATATTTAGGTTCCTCACTCAATCCCTCCATATTCGGCGTACAGGGTCACGGTAAACCCCATTCTCATACCACTTAAAACACCTTATTACTTAAACCGTTTCAGTGATTAAGGAAAAAATAGGTTGGTCATTGCTGATGTCGTGAAACACCACTACTTAAACCCCTAAACACTGGACGGCGTCTATTCCGAGTTCTGGCATCGCTGTGGTCGTAGAAAGGAGGTACAAGCATCGCCTTGGTTGCAGAATGAATGCTCAATGATCGGTCAGTTGTCGGCATATAAATATAATTTATTGGGCACAAAAGAACGATTTATGTGGGATGAGATTATCAATGTTAGACAAGCTTCCCAGGGAGCTTAGCTCTTATAATGCACTCTTTATACAGATCTCCGATATGATCTTTATTCAGTGTGTACAAAAAAAAACAATATAATAACTTTGAGCATCTTACCAGAATGGATAAATTTATAACACTAATGACTGGTAAGAAGAATGAACATATGGTTGCTCTTGCCAAATATTTATGGGAAAGTAATGGCTCTCTCACATCTCCAGAAACTTCACAGCTTCATTGTTCAAGAAAGAAATTTTCGAGGTGACTTTTGGAAAATTAAGTTATTCAAACTTAACCATGTCCCCCTAATATTTTTCTTTTTTCCTGACTAATGACGCAGATTTATGCATTGGTCAAGTGTAACATGAGTGTATTTATGGTAGTTTTCTATGACTCTGTCAGCGCATTTATTAGTCATTAAGGATTAGCTTAAGGATTATTATTTGTTTATTAATATATATTATACATGTGAGATATTGCTTTAAAGCAATAGTTAGGTAAATGTACTACGCAGGGCACATGTGGCAGTACTAAGGTCAAGACAGACTACTCTATGATTGGGCTGTCAGAGCAATGAGGAAACCTACGTCCCCGTCCTAAACGGTAGGGGTTGCGCAGATCCCTCTCAGTCTTTGCCGACTTTAGAACGTGAATCTTCTTTTAAATATCACTGCCATTTGTGGCCCTTTTTTCCCGTCCATCTTTGCTGAAACTTAAAATGACATTTTCAACTAACAACTATTTCTGTTGTAATTTTTAAAAGAAATCACGAAATTGCTGACAGCAAACTAACCTCAGAGACTCCTCTTAAATTATGCACACATAAAGTATTTTTTTACTCTCTAACGGGACAGTACTATGGGATGCAGTGAGTACTACGGGACGCAATAAGGAAGCTGTCCAGCGTTAAGTGGGCTTTAGTGACCCACAATCATTGAAAAGTCACAAATTACTTCCATGACGTTTTCAGCTAGTGGTCTCATAATTTTCTCTATGTCTGCTGTTATTTAAATTAAAATAGGAATGAGCCTGAAGGAGTTGTCAGAACCTTAAATATAGAGGGGGTCATAACGCTTTGTGAAGAAACGAAACATACTGAAAATGTACTTACTTTAAAAACTTTGTTGTCTTATCTTTCTTAATATCAATATTGTTAACAATATTGGTATTGCGTTAAAAAAAAAAAAAAAAAAAAAAAAAAAACAAACAAAAAAAAAAAAAAAACAAACAAACAAAAAAAAAAAAAACATATCTGCCCACTTTCTTTTTGATTCTTCTACAATTTCTAGGCACATACCTGTAATTGGTTTGAATTATCAAATGAATCGTGTAATTATAGGGCATACGTTGGTAAGGAATACTAAGCCAAAGTTATTCATTCTTACCATCTCATATAACACACACACACACACACACACACACACACACACACACACAACGGTGACGTAACGTGGACGGACATTAATTATTGTTTTACTCAAGAGAAAAGAGACCTACTTTTATCAGATACCAGGCTCTGCTTGACTCAAATCGGCATGCATTGAACTGGATGATGACCATTGTTGCTATGTGCCAGATCAGGAACAGACAAAGACAAACCATGCAGAAATAGGAGAGGGCCCCTCCGTTCCCCAACGACCCAAACTGAAAGTAGAAAATGGAAATGAAATAAAGTAAAAGGGCTGATGTGGAAAATGTTGTTTTAGTTCATAAAATCCCTTTCCCAGCGGGCAGCATGAACGATAATATTGTCATGCTGCAAGTAAAAGTTGTCCAGGAATATTGCATTTGCAAATGGTATTAAATGATTTTGTAAGATACCCCTTTAAACTACGGGGTTTACGTTTTCACCTAGAACAAACAGCTGACACCAATGGAACAAAAATCACCCCATACATGAATGGAACTGGCTCAAGCAAACTAAATATCTTGTGTCATCTGCTCTCAAGTATTTTAAAACCATCACAAGTGTAGAGTAGGAATCTGGATACATCTGCGAACACCCTAAGACCTCCGTTCGAGGTTGGGGGCTTGACCTTTCATTTTGTTTTTAATCAAATAAATTTAGCTTTTTT
The DNA here is from genome assembly GCF_051362555.1 of Lingula anatina. Taxonomy (NCBI): domain Eukaryota; kingdom Metazoa; phylum Brachiopoda; class Lingulata; order Lingulida; family Lingulidae; genus Lingula; species Lingula anatina. The sequence continues at coordinate 6,126,142 of NC_141772.1, read as the reverse complement.
ATAGTCAAATACGACATTCATTATTCTAAAACATATTTTGTTTTTATAAAAAAATATAGGAGCTTATCACTTACCGCTGTCAGAGCAAAAAGAATAGCAACCGCAGCGTACCAAGTCATTGCGCCAAGGCACGCGTCCATACAACTTTCGCCACAGGTCTTTCCTCCCCAGGGCAGGATCCTGATAAAATTGGGCTCAGATTCATCCTTATTGAAGGCCTTAAGGTGTCTGGCGGTCATAACAGCGTAGTTGTGTTGATTGTATGGTCTGAAAAATTAAAAACAGACAAATAATCAATTTTTGGTTTACCCTTTGGACCAAATAACGGTTCTTACTTTTATGGTTCAGATTTGACATACTTCAAATATATTGTCGCTAAAAATGTTGGGATGTTCCATCTGCATATCATAACTGCGATTTACATATTTTCAAACATAAATGAAAATACATTTTCCAACCAGTATCTTATTATGAGTTTAATCCCGCGTTCTAACATTAAACTACCTGGTATAGTATTTGTTCTTTGGTTTGGATTCCTACTGATGGTAGTCTTTTTGTTGTTTATTTTGAGGAAACTGAAGAAAAGCAATCATCAAAAGTCTCACCAAATCGAGATTGAAGTAAGTACAACACCTGTTCAGTATTTCATGGACACGTTTGGGACGGAGAAACCCAAGGTATGTAGTTACTCCGTCCACAAATTATTTTAAGTGGGTGTAAAAGAGATAAAATGTCTGAATTTTAATTCACCTCCATACCTCCGTCTTGGGAGCTCAACTCCCTTTGACATTGACTCGCCCTTAACAGCATGCATGGAATTGAACGGGTATGTCTTCGCCATATAACAGAGTAACTTGTTTAGAATTCAAAAGGACATGACATGGTTCAAACGATCTTTTACCCTCAACACATTATCATGCAATTATTTCGGTGAGGGCTGGGACTATTGATTACTGTCTCAAAAAATCGAAATCCTATTGATAGAAAAGTTTACTTCAACCCTTCTCAAGTGTTGTTTGCTATTGATTTGTTAAAGAAGATTGCGCCATGATGGCGTCATGCTGAAAAAAATATTTATTGATCCTTGTATTATTGTTATCCTTCTGGTGGTCGTTTAGTTTTCATCTAGGCCTGCCCAAGACAAATAGTTTAAAAGGATATTGTCTTTCTTCGCACAAAGATTCTTATTTACTGCCTTACATACATTCTTTGGGTATACAATAAATCTTCAGTGTTCAGTGACTAAATTAATTAATATTTACACAAATTTCATCTTACGGGTGACGTCATAATTGTTATTTTTGGGTAAAAACTGAAGAGTCGGTTTCTAAAATTTCTCTTTTTCCTGAGCACCCACGATCGTCGTTTTAACGCCGATTTAATGACACCATTTAGTACCCCAAACCTTGTCAGTGATTTCTTCAAAAGTCTTAGTTCAGATTTTATGGTTGATAAAGCAAAATAATGCCTTTGTTTAAGAAAATCTGTAATAAGGGGCTCATAATTCCATAACAAAAACATTTAGACCAAAATGACGGCAGTGGCTTGTAGCCTTTACTCTCCTGGTCAACTTTGCCAATTTTCGTGAAAAATCCTTGTTCAGGTATGCTATATCACCTCAAAAAAATCAACACAAAGATAGATGCATTAATGAATAATTAGGTGAAGGAAAATATTTATTTCTGGTATCTGGATGATAATAAAGGGTTACAATATCCATTAAGAGCTGTCAGTGACTTATTCCTACTCTAGATCTGTGATGTAACATCCAGTAGTATCAATGTTACCAATGACTACATGAAAGACAATTATATAGTATTGTTCGACAATAATGATCGTTAAGTTACAAGTTCAAACATAAGTTAAAACATAAGCACACCGGCCCTTTCATACCAGTACATACAGGTAGTCTTTATACCACAACACCCCGTAGTGTACAAACTGTCTGTAGTATGCTTACAACTGTGTCGTTATTACATGTATGACACCCCCAGTGGGGCAGATTCAGTAGATAAAGCAAAGAAGTGTTAAAACAATGCAACATCAAATCTAAATCAAAAAGAATAAAACACAAGGAGTTGTATTTTGTTTTGGAGTGAACTAATTCTCATGAAAGCGAGATTTGAAATATTGTAGATCTAAACAGGGTTGAGTTTCAGAATACATACCCGCATGCCAACGATACATGCCCTGATCTTCTTGGTGTACTTGTAGGTTCTGTTTGAATTATTGCATCGCCTGCTGGGTACGCCATGTTGCGTGTGGCAGTTTAATCCGGAAAACCACTGTCTGTTTAGTTCCCTGTTACTCACTAAACTACTTGCAGCAGTAACTTTTAGCTAACTTTTGCCCGTTCTCCTGCTTGTGTCAGTCCTGAGTGAATAGAGAACTGGAGCAAGGAATTTACCAAATGAAAAATAACAATGCAAACTGACTTACTTTCGTTTTTGCCTGTGCTTTGCCTACATGTAAAACAATCGTTAAGGTAAACAAAACATATTGATATATAATATTTAGGGTCAGGACTACGTAGAAAAAGTCGATTCCGTTGACGAACAAAAATTTTCGTTTCATTTGTTTTACACTGCCTGAACAATAGGCGTGATCAATGGGTAAGCACACAATGCATGTTCGATATACACATAGGCCTATATATTCGATATACAGTATTTTTGCTATATTTTATATGTGTACTGCTTAAAAGAAGTCACAGGATGATAAAGTAATGTTGCTTGGATTCAAACTCAAATAAGTGAGAAAAACGTATCAGCAGTGTAACCAAAATTGGATCGGATGACATAATATATAAGGCGTTGCGGCCAAAGCAATAGTTATCATCCGCAGAGGTGACACTCTATTCATTGCTGTAGATGTGACAAAAATCGTCATTGCTTTGGATGAGATCATAGAGCTCTGTTAAATTAACAACAACTACATTCATGTACAATTTAAAAAGTTTTATCAGTTCTGTGATTCCAAGTTTTTTTGAGAATAGCTTGAGAAATGAACTAATACTGAAAATATGTACATGTAGTTAAACACACACTGGACAATAGAAGTGTCACCCCCTAACTCAGAGTAAGAAAAGTAGGCAGATCTTGGGTACTTATAATGCATGGTCTGCTTATAATGTGACTAATGAGTATAAAACCGCTATACCATGGAATTATATTGTTGGTCTTGTACATGTACAGCAAATGTTATTCCTGTCTTCCTCCAATATAGCAAGATACAGGCAATTAACTAACGGTTATAGGTGCAAGTTATTAACCTGAAGAGGCAGAATATAAGCAATGTCAGAATATCGATACAATTGAATTGTTCAGTCAGAACCGTGCAGGGGGTCTGGTCTCGTATAAAAACACTAGATCAAGAGACAGTTTGCCTCTGATGGGTCGTCCAAGAAAAACTACTGGCCGTGAAGACCGACGGCTGATTTTGATGTCCAGGTTGTCAAAGTTCGACACTGCTTGTCAGTTGACAACACATTGGAATATGCTTATAGAGTGTACAGCAGGGTAGCAAGACTGAAACCTCTTATATCGTTATGCAAACATAATAGAAAATCTGTGGAATGAAATGTCAAAACTTTTTACAAATGCCCGTCTAACCAGCAGAGAAACTCTGTTATATTCAGTGTTTTATGCTTGAGCCAGCATAAGCCCCGAACGCATCAGACAATTATATGAATCCTTGCTTCGTAGACTGGCACCTATTATTAGGTCACGTGGTTATGCCAGTAAGTACTAATTTTGGACTTGAACTGCATATTTTGGTACAATGTATATTTTATTCTCATTTTGTGATTTTTTGTGAAATTTGATGTTAATAAAATGATACCAGGAGCATATCATTCCACAGTCATTTATTTCCCCCATAGTATTGGCTCAGTAGGGGTGACACATCTATTGTCCAGTGTGTGTACTTCTAATAATATTATACTGTAAGCAGGCGATGAATTGACTGGTATGTAATATATCCATTTATTGACAAATTAGCTTAAATGTTTCTGTTCAAGAACATTTGATACTGTTTGTGGGATGTTTTAATATTTTTTGTTTCTAATTGTTGTTGAAACAGAATTATATGGTGTAAACGAAATGTATCAAATACTACTTATTACTAAAATGTATTCTTTTCCGATATTATAACCAATTATTAGGAAAAAAACAAGAAAGAATAACAAAATTATAGTGCTTTCCTTTATTAATATTTATTAAAGCCATCATTAATTATACATTTCATTATAAAAAACATCAATGATATTGTGCTATTTCGATTAAGATTCTTTTTTTGTGGGTAAATATATACATGTACCTCTCACGTTTGGGTGGTAGGGCCCTAGTATAGCAGGTTGTGAGATAAAAAAAATAAAAAAATAAAAAAATAAAAGCAAAATCTTGTCTGAAAAGCCGGGGTTATTTTTGAAAGCAGTATATATTAAGGTAATGAAAGCAGTATATATTAAGGTAATGTTTATCACGATTAACATCCAGTGAAAATTTTCCGTCTGTGTCCTAACCTTGGAGTTGAATACACGTGTCATTTTATTCAAATAAATAGTTCATCAATGTACTTCAAACAATAGTATACGTTCCACATTTCTTACGCATTAACATACATTGGTATTAAATTACAATATATCTATATATTTCCTTCTTCACAATCAGTATTAGGAATTTCTATATCCTTTTCCAATTCATTTGATCAGGGTCACTTACAAATAGCCCAATCATATATCTTGTAACATTTTGCAACATTTTGCAACATTTTAATTATCTTCTTACTTAACCAGTTTAGTGGTTAATAAAAAATCGTTTCTCTGTCAATTTTTCATATCTTTGAATACATTTAAATGGTTTACCTCTGGCACAATAAAGTCCAGCTCTCCTTCTGGTGATCTTAGCGAAATATTGGACGGCACTGCAATACTTTATGGCCTATGTGAATGCTGTCTTTTTATCTAGGACTTTTGTTCAAAATCTAATGTTTCAAAGGCGCAAACACAAAAATCTCTCCACAATAAAATATTACGCGTATCCTCTACTTCCCTAAATGATATAATTCGAATAAATCTAATTTAATTTGTAATTAATGCTTCTATCAAACAGTATGAATGATAGTAAATAATTCTTCAAATTTCAAAATAGCGTGTTGAATTGTTTTAACTAAGAATATTAAATAAGAGTTTTCTAATGATACGCCAGGGTTCTTACAGAAATGCAAAAGGTTTGCATATAGAATTTTGTTCATTAGTCGGTATGTCTACCGGTTTGAATTAATACCCATTGTGATCACTGTGGGTGTTAATGAAGTACATGCCGTGAAGGACCAGGCTTGCAATGTAGAGGATGCTGACAAGGAAAATGCTCCGGAACGGAACGCTAAAACGTCTGGTTTGGTACGTCAAGTTGTATAACATCACGTGGATCTCTGCCTCTGAAAGGATATAGATAAAATACAAGTAATGGAAAGGGAAAGTTAAAGTAATGGTACCTTAAAATAAATCAACCAGTGATGCTGGTGATACAAATATTTCAACCTATTTTCATTTCTTTGTTTAAAAAAGGAACACGCCGTCTAGTGCTTTGTTTGCGCATTTAACATAATAAAGGTTCAGACATTTTGCTCTTCAATACGCCAGTACGTACATATACACTGTAAAAACAGTGTTTAGCATTTAAATACATACAACACACGTTAGGCACCTATTCGCATTTAGAAATCTGTGTAAATGCTAAACGCGTATAGCTTTTCAAACGTTTCACAGAAGAAAAAGCTAGACACGTTGGCGTTGTTACACGTTTAGCTATGTGTTTAGCTTCATCAGCATATGATTCTATAACAAGTCTATCACAAGCTAAGCACATTGGCTAAGCACTTCCCCTGCTAAGCGCGTGAGGCTGCTAAACATATGGAGCTTCTGATGCCCTTGCAGTTTTAAAGCGTTTTATAACATTCTGGAAAAACATATTTAATGTTTTGAAAACTTTTTTTTTTATTAATCACCAAAACACGTTATGCTGTATGAACTACAGTTAGCGGTTAATCCCAAAATGGGCTTGGGTTAGTCGGCGACTAGAGCGGTGCGATTTGAAAAATATTCGGACTATCGTTACCAAAGTAACCAGCATGTGATGAAAGCTTAAATAAACCATTATAATGAATATCCCACCATCATCCTTATGTTCTATTGTTCATTACTTTCGGAAAAAATAAATGAACATCAACACCTTAACGCATTTTATCAAAATATGAAAAAAAATGTTTTAAAGTAAAAATGATAGTTGTTTTGTGTCTTTAGTAAACTAGTGAATTTTCCTAACTTGTTTTTCAGAAATATATTCCAATTAACTCCCTCGCAAGGTCAGCTAACACAAGGATGAATAAGTCCCGCTGTAAAGATGATGTGTGAATCAACTATGTTGACAATTCACGGTACCCTGTTATTGATAGAGATAGCTATAACAGTCAAAGGTGACCTAGACTTCGTACGCGCTCGCGCGCGCGCGTGTGTATGTGTGAGAGAGTGACCGAACAGTTGTAAACGGTCTGCTTAATTAATCTCCATATATTGAACCTGATAAATTCACACCAATAAGGAAAAACACATAATTTTGTAACAGCAGATCACACAAATCAAAAACAAAATTAATGAAGCGGAAATTTTAAACATCCGAGTGGTCAGCCCACTCTCTTATGACCAAACAAGTGCATTTGTACTCGTTTATATGGTTGGAATCGATTCTCGGTAAAAGTACAAGAGTACAAAAGTACAAGAAAGTTTTCTGATGCGTTTTCATTGACTGTCAGTATACATATACAGACTTGACATTTAATATGGAATATTTCAGTTTCGAAGGTATACCTAGGTAAAAATACGTTCTTTTTTCAAAAAACTCCGATCTCATATAAGATTTGTGAATGTAAAAGTGTGTAGTCAGGTGTGTCGCTACCAATTAACTGACTTTCATGCCTGTTGCGCTGCTACATTATGTAATTTGCAGTGATTTAATTGGGTAGTGTTCCTTTGGGCTGATCAAAGCTTGGCTTAGGCAAAGCTTGGTTCTGTCAAAAAATATCCATATTTCGGCAACTACTGCATAGAAGAATTTGAAATTTTGCATGCAAGCGGTCAGTTTTGCAGTGCGTAAAATGAGCCAAGTAGTGCATTACAAATTTGTTAATCTAAGGCAGAATGGCGCGAAAAAGACAGACATAACCAGACAGATCATAGCGCCAAACGGAACGGTCCCCACAGTTTTATAGAGTAATGCCCAGACTGATGTACCTACACAGAGGTGACCCCCAATGTATCAAAATTTTACCTACAGGGTACAGGACCCACTGTCTTTCGGTATACGCTGCTGCAACTCAACAAAAAACACTTAGTCCGTTCAGAACGAGGGGTAAATTGCAACTAAAATGCATTTTTCAAAGCCCTTAGCGAACACTAAACTGGTTTTAGCAGGTAAGAACACCAAATGACCTCCGAGGTACCCACTGTATACAGCAAAACATCGTTGTCTGTTTCTCTAATGAATTGGGGGCCATGAACGATTCTGGGTAGAACACTGAAACTGCGTGGCTTTCTTTATTGAGGTCAGATTTCACCTGTGCCGCCCAATTAGTCAAAACAGAGTTTACAGATATCCAGAAGAGGCCTACGACGAAGCATATGCCGGGTCTAAAGTGACAAGGGTGATTGACAGCGTCAGTATTTGGAATAGATTCCACATTGGTGCCAAAACACCAACGGTAGTCATCGACGAAAACCTGAACCAGATCAAATAAAGGAATAATCTCGAAACCACTTGACTATCATTTGATAGGGGGCACCTTAGGAACAATTCTAGGTTGCACAATGAGGTTGCAGGTTCACACAGAGCACTTTAATAGCAGATAACTTACAGAACCAAGGGAATGACCAGCTACCCTGGTCATCAAAATCGCCACATTTGAACCACATAGACAATATTTCGGTAGACCATTACTCACCAATCAACTGCCTACATGTCCTACAACAAAACTGGACCAGATTGGACAATTTTAGACCGATGCCTGGAATGTTATTCCAGATTGAACTCTTAAAACCTACCCCCAAGAAATGCCTTGCCGCTTGAGAGCGCTGGCAACAGCCACGAAGAGGCCAGGCGTAACAACGACCATTACTGTGACTAGCAGCTGACATGAGGGTCTTTTGTGGAGCGTATTACCCTTTTACAGACGATAATTTGGAAAATATGGAATCTAAAATATCTCTTTTAATAGGAGTCGTATGACATAGAATAGGCAACGTGTTTTTGTTTGCTTCTCTGGCGAATTCCATTAATGAACTGATGTCACAATGACATCAAAGAGGTAATTTAAAGTTATTAAAACACGATTTTAATCCTTATTTTTATTTATCAGTCAGCAAAATAGGAAAAAACTGATAAAAAATTATTTCGAAAAAAATATTCCATATTAAATGTCAAGTCTGTATCTTTATGTAGTAGCGTAACCACAGGAAATAAATATTATAACCCAGCTCATTCTTGAGTTAAGCTAAATAAAGCTGAAAAGCAAAACAAATTAAGCACTAGCTGTTACCATAACACCGAAAAGTCAGATGGAGATCAGATGGAGAGCAGACATATATGATTTTATATCAAATGGTAAGAGCCATACTTTTATAAGGTACCAAGTATCGTTTGACTCAAATCGGCTTTGGTTGACCTTGATGATGACCATTGCTGCTATGTGCCAGATAAGGAGCAGGCAAAGGCCAACCATGAAGAGATAAGGCATTAAACTTCCTCGTGTCCACCACCCAAACTAAAAGACAAACAAAGTGACAGCTTTATTGTATAAACCCTGTAGCCGAAAATAAACTATACACAGGGGGATAGAACACATTATCAGCTTCCCAACGATACCAATATCTCCAAAAGTAAAAGTATGGAGATAGAACGTAATAATTCTCACCCGACGAGTTTATCTTATTTAACACAGTTTACATGTATATTCAGGAACTAGACTGAAGTAAATCTAAATGAGTTGATATGTGTGTATGTGTACTTGTGAAATAACTTTCTATGAATACATTGTTAAGTCCAAACATCAAATTTGTATTTGTCTTTTGCAAAAGGCTCTGCAGTTTTTTTGGTTTGCTATGGTTGAATATACTTGGCTGGTTTTATACATGCTAATAATAATAATAATAATAATAATAATAATAATAATAATCTTCTTATATGGCGCCTTACATGCTACCTCAAGGCGCCTTACAATAATGAATAATATAACTAAAATCATTAAAATGACTACAATATTTAAATCTAAAACACTCATTAGAAACCATTTCAAATTAACACTACTAAAAACATTATTAAAATATATAAAAAATCTAAGAGATATAGACAGATTAAAAAATGTTACTGTAACATGTACATGGCTGACCAAGTATATATTACGTATGTAAGTAATTTATAATTGGACACGAATGATTTTACACATTTTAAGTATTTCACAAGGTACAGTGTGTAGCAAATAAATAAATAAATAAAAAAGTTTGGAGAACATACCGAATAGGAAATCTGGTACAGACAATCCATAGGTATGAAGTACAGTAATGCAAATATGCAGGTCTATAGAGGAGTGACTCTAAGGTCACTCATGCTTTTGTCAGCGGTGTTTTCTCTCAAAATACAGCATGTTTGACATCACCGACGAATCAGTAATCATTTTAAGCTTTGAAATAGATGCATTATGTAACTGCATTACTGCTTTCCCAGTGCACATTAACTAGTAAATCTAAATTGAAAGGAAGTGAGTTAACTTTTCTAGCTGTTCAGAGATTTGGGTAAATTCTACCTTCCCCTTCTTAAATGGGTCTGGGGTTGGCCACACCATAACATGTTCAAACACGATGTCTTAAAACATATTTCAATAAAACAGTTGGTTGCATAGGAATTCATTACTTACAAGAGTCACAGCTAAAGGGAAAGCGACTACGGCGTACCAAGTCATTTTGCCACAGCAACCGTCCATACACCCTTCGTCATTGGACCGCCCTCCCCAGGGCAGTATCTTGATAAAATTTGGTTTGGACTCATTATTATCGGCCTTTGCGCGTCTGGCGTTGAAAACAGCGAAGTTGTGTTGATTGTATGGACTGGAAATTATCACATACAGGAACAACAGTATCTATCTAAGTTTACAATCTAATAATAAATTATCAAAGTGATTAACATTAGTCATCTAAATTGAAAAAAAATTCAACAGTAACAATTAAATAGTATTTCTTTTCGTGTTACCCACTTAAATAGCACTTATATAATGCTGTTTATCGCGTAGAAAAGGTTAAATAAAAAGGTAAATGTGATAACATACAAACGTAGAATACTATAAAATAAAACTCAGTTGCACAACAGTGTTACGGGCATTGGGACCGGTGTGACCTGTACTAGAATGGTAATCCGCTAGGAACCGTAGTCCGTTCCCCATTACATTGTACAGGTGACATTCGCCCCATATAACCCCAATACTCAGCCCAACCTAACCCGAACCAATCATATGAGAACCCAGACTTCGTAATTGTTGCAATTTGTTAGAAAACTTAATATGAGTTGTAATTTTTGGAGTGAAGTAATTCTCCTTTAGGTGACATTTCCCAAGGCTAAAATCTTGTGGAGTATCAAATACAAACCCGGATGCCAACGACACACTCTTTGATGTTTCCTCAATGTGAATACTGGTAGCAGTTGTAGCTCGTGTGTGAATTGCTGCTCCGCCTGTTGGGTGCGCCATGCTGGGCGTGTCTGTTTGTCACGCTGTTAGTCACTAAATAACTTTAACTGCAACAGTCACTTTAAGCCCCCCGCAAAGACAGCAATGGAGCAAGGGATGAACTAAATGAGTAATATTTATACAACATGACCCACTTTCGTTTCTGTCGCGTGCCTAACCTGCTGGTTAATCAACAGTAAAAGTAAACTTCTTGATAAAGAATCTTGATAAGGCAAGCGTTATGATTTTACATTCTAGGACTGCTGGGTTATACATCTATGTTCTTGATCAGAACCAATGGTTTTGAATGCACGCTGCTGATGTAGAACAAAACGTGGTTCTTTTTTGTTTACAGTGCCTGAATAACAGCCGTTATCAGTGGGTAGGTACATGTAGGAAATGTATGTAGGACAAATATATCTATTCAATATATCAAATGGATGTGGGCTGAAACATGGGGACTTAAAAGAAGTCAGAAGATGAATCGATTTAACTTATTATGAATGAATAGTGCTTGAATTTTCAACTCAAATAAGTAAGAATTGACCAAAAAAACTCATATATGGAAATTACAGAACTGATAAAACTTTTTAAATTGTACGTGAATGCAGTTGTTGTTAAGCAGAAGACAACACAAGGACCACCTTGTCGAATCTGCTGCAATGAAGGAAGTTTCACCTCTGCCAATGGCTGATGTAAACCATTTCTTTCATCCGTATGAGGCATGTATTATATTAACTCATCAGATTATGGTTACTCTGCTGAATTGTATTTCTAGTAGAAACACAATTCAGCAGAGTAACCAAAATCTGTAACACGTCGGGGTAAATATTCACGCAAATTATATGTATTAATATTTCAACCTGCAGGTCGTAATGAATGACGTTTGAAACCCATGCATGTTCATTGTTTGGCAAGCAGAACTTAAAAAAAACCTCAAAAACACGTTTTTTAAAACAAAAACATTTTAAAGGAAATTTATCTTTCTATGTAATACACTGAGATCACTTCAACATCATGCTGAATATTAATATTATGATAATTGTATGAATCAAACCCAAGAGAAACCGTCTTCAATTTTCTGTTTAATATCATCATCATAAACAAACATATTTAATTGTTCTTATGGACAATTTTGTCTGCTTATCAAATAACACATCGAATTAAGTGAATAAACGTTGACTACATGGAGAGGAACGCAGAATCCTACGATGTACTTAGAGGAGGTTTCAAATTAATGTGACCGGGTAGGGGTAGGGGGGTTAAGAGAATAATTTTATGATAATAAATGATTAACGCAACCAGCTTGTTCATGCAAGAAAGGAGCTCTGTTCCACAGCAGCGCATTCACACATTAGTTATCTCAATAAGGAGGCGTTGTGAAGCATATGTGGTTTGTAGAGGTAGACACACACAATACGGAATATACAATAGCTGTGAATTCATTTTTGGCCAGTATTATGCATGGTGATTATTATTTTAAGGTTATTAAACAAAAGACGTTCTTTATAACTTCTGCCCCTCCAAGTGCTCATTACTTCTTTCGAGAAATATTTTTAAGATGTCATAAAACATATCCAGAATATCCAGGCAAGGCAGGATTGTACATAGCTTTTATTAAACATATATCAATTAACTCTAGAATCCACTCATAAATAGATTAATAAATGGAAAAATTAAGATAAATATGATATATGAAATAGAATTAAATGCTTAACAATAAAGGTCAACACAGTAATCATTATTTGATGAATAGACGAAACTAATAAAGAGACAAGTTAAAGATTACTGAATCTGTGGACACATTGAATGTTTTCAAGGCTACAAGACAATCATGATTAAAGAACGCAAATCTATGAGGGATTACAGGTTACACACGTAGGGGCTTATAAACAAGCAAATTAAAGGTTCTCGTATGTAAGCCAGTAGATCCTGGTAAACTACGTCAGAAATTACAACCTGGTGCATTCTCAATCTTTGGCAAGCAGAAGATTATGCAGAACCACATTAATTTTACGAAATCATTATAATGACAAAATCTCTCTTTGCATTCAGCATACGTAGTTTTTCAGACAATACAGGTAATCTCTCTGGGCGTTATGTTTCGGGGAAAAGTAAATCCCTAATATCGCCTCCCAGTACCAAGAAGAAAAACGAGGTCACCACCCCTTATAAGGGACGGAAAATGTCGCGAAGTGTGCAACAAATATTGCAAAGATTACAGTAAACAAGTTATTGTTAAAATCGTTTATATATGTGTTTCAATAATTATATTAAGTGTTTATCTTGATAAATTCTCAGTTCGACCAAGGATGTCGAAGAGAAGGCCATGTGAAACATGAGTGTTTCTAGAGGCGGGCACACGCGATGCTGAAAATAGTTGTGGATTCAATTTAAGCCCATGTAATGGTTGATATTTATAGTTTTCAGGTTTAAAGTCATTGGAAAAAAATCGTTAAGTGTAAACTTTTGTTTATTTAAGCGCCATTTCTGTTTTGATGAAACCACACAGCGTTAGGTTAACTTAAAGTTAATCCTGATGAATCCTCGCTGTAGTAGGTTATTCTTAAGTCCATCCTGATGAAACCACTTAGCAGTGGGTTAATTTTAAGTCAATCCTGATGAAACCACACAGCAGTAGGTTAATCTTCAGTCAATCATGATGAAACCACACAGCAGTAGGTTAATCTTATTTTAAGTCAATCTTGATGAAACCACACAGCAGTAGGTTCATCTTAAGTCAATTCTGATGAAACCACACAGCAGTAGGTTCATCTTAAGTCAATCCTGATGAAACCACACAGCAGTAGGTTGAAATTCAATCAGTCCTGATGTAACCATACAGTAGTAGATTAAACCTAAGTAAATCCTGATGAATTTGACAAAAACTTAGGGATAACAAAACTTTATGATATGAAAATTTTGGGAGCATTACAGTAAGCAAGACTTGTTTAGGTGAGTCTTTAACACAAAATGAATGATTATGAAGGCTTATAAAGCGAACTATAAAATAATGCTGTCTTGTTTTCTTATATATTATTTTAAGTATTTTGTGACGAAAAATCTGATGTAAAGAAATATCTTTTTAGAGGGAACTGGAATGCAATTTCAAATCCACCATACATGTATATTTTATTTTTAAAATGCACAAGAGCTAGGATTTCATACCAAAAGATATGTTAACCAATCACATATCATCACTCTTAAATGAGTTTTTATCGGCAGGGACTTTTTACATGCCTGTTTACATGCTTTGTTTGCATTTTAAAATTCTGTAATTTACCCATTTAGTGTTTTGAAAAAAAAAAACATTATTTGGTACCTGAATATCTGTTGTATAAGTGTAATATAGCATTTGGGCAAATATTGCCTGATGAATACGAGATGGTCTAACGTCGGACGCGTCGTTGATGGCCACACCGCTTTGTTTTGACTCTAATACAAACTAGTAGTACTACAAGCATACGTCAAAACCTGGAATGCACAATCGACACAAATTGAGATCTGCACTTAGTGGTTTTGGACAGTACAGTATGTTGGTATCTAACTGCTTCCCGTAAAGAACGTCTGAGGTTATCACTTTGATATCATAGATGGGGCATGATAAAAATGGTAAAAAATTGACTATGTTATACCGATATCAACTATGGTCTGGTTTATAACTGAGTCAAAGCTCTGACTGATCATTAAGTTGAGTGAAGTACTCAGTGTACATAACGTTTTAGTAGTAGTGTTCTTTAAAAGTTTTATCCACCTCATGACAATGAATTTATACTCAGGGTATGCTTTTCAAGAAAGTTGAAGGGTTTTACATCGAATTAAATTATTTTATCGAACTATTACAGGTGCATAATTGAGTCTTTTAACATTTGCAATCACAGTGTGGTATGGGCGTGCCACTGGAGAACACCGCAAGCATTTAGATGTGGTGACAAATACTTGTAGCACAACTAATGGTCTTGAGCTCCCATCTTTCAATTTATACAGAAAGATTAGAAGCAAAAGCAGGAATAATATGTCTAACTGTACATGTACCCATCCTGCACACGCTCTTTTTAATTTCTTGCCGAGTAACTGCAGACATTTAAGTTTTAAAGGATCCAAAATGTTTTAAAGAGTTTTCACCCGTCTGCTGTCTCTCATTAAAAAAAGAAAAAAAAAATTGGCAACTATATCTTAGAAACTATATTGTTATCTTATACTTTATTCCTTTAGATAAATAGCAATCCAATGTCCGATATATGTGAATTTTAATTTGAATTTCAATGGCTTAATAAACTCTTACCCTTTCTTATCGTATCTTACTGTAATATGACATGCTCTATGGTACAAGAGAAAGCATCGGTGATGGCGACATTGTGCAAAAGACTACTTAGAAAAGACGTGCATATTGAGTGAATATCTATAGGAGTATCTGCAAAAGTCTATTAACCTGAGCACTCTCTACCCCTCACAGAGGAAGGATTATCTCTCTGTATACCGTATTACAGAAATATGAAACGGCGTATAATATAACGATAAAGCTATTTTGTGCAATATAGTTCTCGAGTTTCAAACACTCTTAAGATATGAAATAGAAAACAATGGTACCAGAGACTTTCTCTTCTGGCATTATTTAAGTAGAAATCGTTATTGTCACCCACCATAATCCAACCACCATATGCGGTGTTCAATATTCAGTAATCATTTCAAATGACAAGTGTCGTTACATTATAGATATCTCCCAAACGAAGACACCCCCGGCAACCGTAAACGCCATGTGTGCCAGTGAAGAAGTACTGCTGAGCAGACCCCCGCTGGTGGAGGAGGGCGGGTTGCTAGTCTTGACGTCGTGCATTCCTGGCGAAGGTTTGCCTAATTGAGTAGTACTTCCGTCAGATGCACAGGAGTCCTTAACCAAACCCATCACGGTTACCAGGTATACCTTGCCTTCAAAGGTGATTCGCTCGTTTCTGTCCTTCAGCCTCTTGGTGAAGTCGTCTAGGAACGAGGCAAACATCCGAAAACCTTCACGATAACTGTGGATCGCCTTCGTTAATCTGACCTTAAAGGTGGACACGGAGACTACTCTTGGAATTGTTGCATTTGGACCTACCTCTCTACACAGCCTAGAGGGGCCTGCCATTTTCCACACCCCTTTACTGACAGTTTCGAAAATATTGAGACGGAAGAGATAACCTAGGTATACGCCACAAATGCCTTTAGCTGCAGTGGCGTTCAAATCGTTTTCCGGAACCAACGCAAAATGAATGGGAAAATCAATGTTGAACAGGTATCGTATTGGAGTAAAACACTGGTCATCTGTGTCTTCACAAGGTAACTGGAAAGTGGAATTTTATAATAATAATAATAATAATAATAATGATAATAAAAATAATAATGATAATAATAATGTTTCTTCGTGGAATAAGGTAGGACGCCCTCAAACTGTTTGTAATAATGTGTTTTCATATCTCTATCGACAGACGGATTAAGCAATTCAATCTTCAGACACGGCACATGGCACATGGTACGGCATGACACGGCAATGGTTTATTGAGGTAATTAAAAGTGACAAAGTGCCAAATTGCAAATCAGTATGAAACTGTTTCTATATGTTTTTGTTGGAAACAAAGTGCACTTTCTGATGCTAATTAGGTGTTTTTGTTATTGCTGTATATTGTTTATTTTTTGTTTGTATATGTGATTCTCACTATTATCAAAATCACGTTATGCAAGAGGAAACGATATTTACATTCGTATTCTGTCTCTGAGATAAAAATAGTTTATCACAAGAATATAATTGACATTACATTTTTACAAAGCAATATCTCTACAACTCACTTGGCCCTGGCCTATGGAGTCCTCACACGGTTTTTCATATTGCACCCCAGTCGTGTCGAGCAAGACGGAATATCCCAGTGAATCGAATGATCGAGATCTTTCTAGAGAAATGAAAGAAACAATTTCTGTTATTTTTGTATTGATACACAGGTTCTCAAGGGTTTTGCAAATCGTGTGAGATTTTTTTTGCGGATTGGGGGGGGGGGGGGGGGGGGGTAGGGGGATTATAAAATAAAGCTATGCGGAGGAAATGTGGAAGGTTTTGTAATGTTTTGCTTATAATTTACTTTTTGTCAATAGATAGATATACTTAACCGCCTTATATGGAAAATATTTGCTGTTATTGGATCAGTTAATTTTTCTTTAGCTTTTGAAAAATAAAACTTTATTTGTTTATAGGATGGATGGTAATGACAAAATCAATGAAGATTTTTATTGTCATGGAAATGACAAAGTGTGAGCAAGTCTTGACGATAATCAGTGGAGGCTTCACACGATACTGATGCTGTGCAACCTCAAGACTTTATTTTAACTGTATCCTACGAAATGTATGCCTAAAATGAAGATCATTGTCAGCACTTGTTAAAACTGCCGACTTCAAACTTTTTCACTCAATTAGCATCATCTGTGAAAGTGAAATTTGACCCACATTCATTAATGTCGCTGTAATTCCTGCAGAATTTCTTTCCTGGTAAAGTTTCAACAAGGAAGTAAAGCTGTCAAATGTACAGACAGAAAGCATTACTTGAATAATGAGAATGAGAATGTTTAAATGCCTAAGAATAGAATCTGACGAAAAAACATTTTTATAAAAAAATGGCATATCTTTATCAAAATTGAACCGATCAAGCTTATTTTCAAAATCCATCTGTATATTAGTCCCATCAATCTGTCTGGCAAGTTTTACAACAAAACATGACACGGTTTTCTATATGTCAGTGGATAAAATATGCAGCAAAAAGTGAAAGAACAGCATAACTGTTATAAAAATGATCCGATCCAGCTGTTTTTTAACTCGACCTGTATTTTGGTAAGATTGCTCCTATGGGTTTCAAGACAATAGGCCTATCGGTTTTACTTGAAATGTGTTATGGGTGTTGCACATATGCTGAAAAAGCGGAAAAAACATAACTTTTAAAAACTAATGTCCCGTTCATGCTGATTTTCAAACTCGACCTGTATTTTATGAGTATTCATCAGTTCTATCAGTTTAAAGACAAAAGGTAAAATGGTTTTCCACTTAACGTGTTATTGGTGGAAGTGCAGGGTGACGGCGACGACGGCGACGACAGACGCAATATGTACGGACATGGCTGTGTCTGTACATAAAATGTACGAATGGTGGATGCATTACATGTACGTAATAATCTTTGGGCGAGAAACTATTAATTATATCATCAGGAAACAAACTGAATAAAAGAACTGGGCTTCCCACGGTGAGCCGTTATAAAGTGACGCAGGCAGCAAGACACGTAAACACGTAACTTAGACGCAATCAGTTGAATACAAACCCTTTCTATGATTAAAGTTATAGCTTTAAAGGAGCGGCTCACTCTTAATACCACTGCCTGTCTATTACTTTTATTTTGATTTCCATTGGATTTAATTTTATTATTTTGAATTTTATTTACTTTTCAATAATTAACTTCGTCACATATACATCCGCCAAAATAACTTACTAGTACTCATTTTTTCATTATTTGAAGCACGTGCGTTTACACTTCTTACTTTTTCGACAAAAACTGGAACTTACCTGAGTCAGAACAGGGTGTAATGTCCAGCTCAAAACCCTTTGGCAGTCTACAAAGCCAGCAGAAGATATTTCTTCCATAATAGTCTGATGACCAAATCGGAAATCGCGTAATGGATATCGGTCCTGACGAACAAAGCTTCTTGTGCTCTGGGTCGGCGTCTAGGCCACACTGAGGAGTCTCGACGCGTCCACTTGATGTTGAAACAATTGGCATGTAGTCAGATGGAATACATATCCTGCCTGGAGTGTTGGTCGGAGGATCAAATAACAGGACACACCCTTCCGTTCTTCTGGCCTGTTCTACAACATCCTCATGATGCGTGGAGTTGAAAAACAAATCGACACCATATGAAACCCTGCTAACACATGTTACGTAAAAAACCCATTGTTGGACAGTTGACATACCATGGCAAATGGCACAGTATTTGTTATGAAATGTCAAGTTAGTTGCTAAGTCGGACACGGGAACAAGGCGGTCAGTTTCACTGGTGTTTCGCAGCCCTTCACATTTAGATCGAACGATGTCATAGGGCCATTCCTCTGGGCATGAAGTCACCATCCAGAAATGTTGGGTCCGAAGTCCTCTGAAAAGTGCTGTAGACTGCAATATGCATTCAATGTTACTTGAGTTTACGCCCACTCCCGCCGATGGCAAAGGCTTTTTGCAGTCAAAACAACAATCTTGAAACAAAATGCAAAATTCGTCGCAGTAGCACCATGTCTGAACAACTAAACTACCTGCACAAAACTCGTTGGGCAAGTTAAGAGGAAAGGACGAATTGTTCCATGGAGTCGGTATGGATTCGCCAGATGTTGTTGGGTCCGATGTGAAAGTTATGCCAGACAGATCCCTTTTTCCTCGATCTCTACTTGTCTCTCTTCTCGTAGCGAACGGAAAGGGGGCTGTTCTTGCCTTCCAAGGTAAATTTCTCTCATCAGTGTGCACTTTCTCACGCAGGACTACTGTCACCGGTTCTGGCACATCGCTGTTATCTACGCCAGAAGAAAAATTGGTGAAACTGGCTCTTGTCGAGGTGGGCTGAAAGTGTAACGGTGAATCCCTGTTGAAGTCATTCTGAATGGAATCTTTCGCTGAATGACGGTGAGTTAAAACAGAACCAGGCGAGATCGGAGCACCGGGGACGGTTTCGTTGACTAACGCTTTGGACCGTCCAATCGAATAACCGTGTGTGTCCACGCCTAACACTCCTCGCAGACACAGAAAAAATAATTTAAATTGCCAGAGCTTACTTCGCAATGGTGAACCCATTGTAAAGACCGCAAGCTACCACTGCACCCTTTCCAATATCCAGTTTGCACGCTCTTTACAAACCTTTATAGTTGATAGCACGCCATACAATAAATGGCGGTAAGATGTTTATGAAAAAAATTGCATAAGATGCCATATCGACTGCTGCTTTAAGCTGAACAACAGATGAAAACAAGGAAAGGTAATCTATTACAGATTACAGATTTAACACGGGGGGTAAATAGTCATGCAAATTAAATGTTCTAATACTTCAGATGGTAGATCGTAGTGAATGACGTAAAAAGTTGGGAACTCGTGTATTTTTATGGTTTGCAGGCATGCAGAATTTTACATAGAAATATACTGTTTTAACGTAAACAATATTTTAAGGAAATTTATTTTTGCATGTAATACAATGAAGTAATTGGTAGTTGAAAGACGTTCCAGGCACTCCCCTTGAATGTCACAAATCCTTCGGGGAACAGAAAAATTCTCAAATCGCCTCCCAGTACCAAGAAACACTATAGATAGCAAACCCTGTAAGGGACAGGCAATGTTGCAAAGTGTGCAGGAAGCACAAAAATCAAGTGACTGTTTACATTTAAATCCTATTTGTTATTTTGATAAATTTTCCATATACATCTGTTGCAAAATAGGTCAAGAAATGGTGCTACTGTAAGTGCTTTTGCCTTATTAAGCCATTTTTATGAATTCGGTATGAGGACACAATAGCTAGAACATATTTGCTAAAAACTACACTTTATAAATCATGCCTCAAATCAATATTAGAATAATCGTTTAAATCAAACCCAAGGGAAACCGTCTTCAATTTTCTGTTAATCACTATCATAGACAAACATGTTTAATTGTTCTTATGGTGAATTTTGTCTGCTTCTCTAAACACTTTAAGCCCCTCCATCTTATTGAATTCAGTGAATAATGTCGGCTGCATGGAGCGGAACGCGGAATCTTGCAATGGGCTTAGAGGAAGTTTCAAATTAAGGGGGCTAAGATAATGATTTCATGATAATAAATGATAAACGCAACCAGCTTGCTCATTCAATGACTCATCCAAGATTGGAGTTCTGTTCCACAGCAGCCCTTCCAGACACTGATTATCTCAATGAGGAGGCCTTGTGAAGCATGTGTGGTTTGCAGGGGCAGACACACACAGTACTGAATATACGTAGCTGTGAATTAATTTTTGACCAATCCTTTGGTGGATAATTATTATTTTAAGATTCAACGCTATTAATCAAAAGACGTTCCTTGTAACTTCTATTTTTCTTAATGCTCCTTACTTCGTTTGAGAAAGATATTTCTAAGAGTATCCAAGAGTATCCAAGCAAGGCAGGATATATATAAAAGTATCAAATAAAACCGTATTTAAAACAAATTGAATTATGATTAAAGATAAGAAAAAACTTATCACTAAATTTATCACTTAATATATCATACAAGTGCTTACCATAGGAACAAAAATCCTAAAACAAAATTTATAGAGAACCGACGGGAAGGGTGGCAAATATATATATATATATATATATATATATATATATATATATATATATATATATATATATATATAAATTTTATTGGAGTCGCTTGCTCGTGCACTCGACTCGTTTTATCGCCTTGCATGTAATAATATAATGCAAGTGGACGTGTGCAATTTGAGTAATTAAAATAAGTATGCACCGTGAAACAGTGCATCATTGATTCTATCTTTGATAGGAAATTTGTATATAAGACTTTCAGAAGTAATATCTGGAAGAGATTTAGGGAGACTGCCAGAGAGTGCTTGGAAAACGGACGTGAGCCATGGGCATAGTTGAAGTCTATACGTAGATCATGTACAGTGCAGCTAGAGAGCGTCAACAAATAAAGCGTTACACTGGCCATAATGTGTCCTTGGGTTTTCTTTGAGCGACTTAATGTGAAGCTGACACGAACCATGGAATTGCGTATTGCGTTTTGTGCGTTTTAAAAAGGTACGATTACAAAAGTATAAACGAGAAATTTTCATACATATTTTTTATTTTAGTAGGCCTACCTATTCATTTGTGACATGCGTTTTCAAATTAGATCCGTTTACGGCACATTTAAGGGTACATCCACTTTCAATTTGGAGGATGTATGTTCCCGATTTGGAAATCCCTTTTATTACTATGGTCCTAGCAAGGGAGCTTCTTGCTTGCTACCCTTCCCGTCGGTTCTCTATAAATTTCGTTTTAGGATTTTTGTTCCTATGGTAAGCACTTGTATGATATATTAAGTGATAAATTTAGTGATAAGTTTTTTCTTATCTTTAATCAAAATTCAATTTGTTTTAAATACGGTTTTATTTGATACTTTTAAGACAAACGCATTAAAAAAAACATTAAACGTGTGTTGCACAGAAACATTTCCAGCAACACAGCATAATCTGCCAAATGGTATGAAAAACGACCATCTACGATCTAACAAAGGTGGTCTTCAAATATTGATGTATTCTGAATGCTACCCAGAATAATGAAATTATCACTTGGTATAAATATGTAAGATTTAAGTTAACACTAATGGCATTTAACCCTGAATATATGAGTGGACTTATAATAATAATAATAATAATAATAATATGAGTATTACTTATAATTTCGCTTGGGTTAATAAGGATACATAAATGCATATACTGGTAGCTGAAACACTTGACTAAAGAAAAACACAAGATACAGCGTTAACCACTAGGGGTATTATAATGGGATTAAGTTTGCATTGGCAACTGAATTCGCTGTCTCCGTTACATGCAAGGCATTCGTGTATAATCGGGGCGCCCTGAAGGTCGGGATGCTACTGGTAGATGGCTTGGGGAGGATGGTGGTTATGGCACATCTGTAGTACGGCGTTTACAGCTACACACCGCTACAACAGTTATTATGACCACCAAGAATGCCGCTGCCGCAATCGCAATGGGAATTATGACGTGTAAGGCGAGCCCTGCAACATCAAAGAAATGGGTACTTAGTTATAAAAATGTAATGCGGATGTATTTGTTGTATGAATAGAGAAAAAAGGAACAGAATTGATTATTTGTGCATGTGCATTTCAATTTCTCTCCGTACCCGTGTCACTTCCATTCACGGATACCTTTGGGGAAGAGCAACCTAGGATAGGTGGTAGAAAATGAGAAGTGTCAAAGAAGAAACATTGCAGCAATACAGGGTTACCACTTAATATGGAATATTATTTTTTGTCGAGAAAATGTTCTACAAAATATTTAATTTCTCTCCAACTATTTTAAATCCAAAACTGAGGGGTCACTCTATGTGTAGCCAGGTGTGTTACCTAATTACCATGCAACTTTCGAAACAATTAATGTAAGCAGTTGCATGTTCTGTGGTCAGAAATGTGAGGGGTGGTCTTTTCGGCAATTTCTGCCCTTGTATAAAAGCACATGGGTTTGGTCAATCTTTGGAGTGTATTTAGAGAAGCAACAAAGGGATCGCTCTGAAACTTGTCAGTTACCTTAGAGAAGATATGGTTCGACAGCTAAGCAACGCAGCTTACTATGGGATTCTTGCTCTCAGAGAAAATGGCTAGAAACGGATAGCCATTGCAAGACAATTCAACTTTTTTCAGGAACCGTTAATAAAGTCCTCCAAACAAATGCTACAACAGGGGCACCTACTCCAATACTTCCACCAGGGTGTCCGCGTACCACACCAAGAAGACAGGATCGCCTTCTCCTTAGAGTGCGCCGTGCTGGTCGTACAAAGACAACCAGTGTCCTCAAAAAAGAGTGGCAGAATGCCTTTCAAACGCTCGTTTCAAGGCCCTTGGTGAACAAAAGATTACAGCAAACTGGTTATTTTGCACGAAGACCAGTACGTAAACCACTGTTAACAGCAGGTCATATACAGCGACGTCTGCAATGGGCTGGGGACCATGTGCTTTTGCAGTCAAAACACTGGAATCACGTCGTTTTCAGTGACGAGGTCAGATATGGAATTTTGGGGGTTGACTGTCGAATCCGTGTTCGCCGATGTGTACAAGAGGCATAAAACAATGATTGTGTACTACGTAGGGTGCAAGCAGGGGGTGGTAACGTCTCTGTTTGGGGAGCATTCCATGCCGGTGTCCAGAACCAGTTGGTTTTTCTGGGAAGCAACCTCAACCAGGGTTCCTACAGAGACATTCTACAGCAAACAATGCTTCGATTTGTAAGAGTCATCTTTAGGAACAGCTTTGTGTACCAAGACGACTGTGCAACCCCACATAGAGCTCGCAGAATCACTGTTTTTCTTCAAAACCAGTAGGTTCAGCAACTGCCCTGGCCTGCAAACTCCCCAGTAATAAACCCAATTGAAAATCTGTGGGCGGAAGTAACTCAGAGAATTAATGGATATGGTCATCGGCCGGTAAATAGTGATGAAATGCGACAGGCAAATATCACTGCGTGGAATGATATCCACATCCAAACTCTAAAAAACTTGTCACAGGGTATGGCATGTAGGATGAGGGCGCTGCAAGCGGCTGCTGGAGGTCATACCCGCTATTGATGACTTTTCATGATTTACTGTAATGATTTCTTTGACTGTGTAACTTATCACTGTCCGGAGGCTATCATTTTCTTTAATATCTTAGCTTAAAGTTAATACTGACATCAAACTGTTGATATGGTTTTCTGGGGGTGTTCTTTTCTTTTGAATGACATCTTATGTCAGATTTGATATTATTGACCAAAATATCTCACAATGGAAGACTGGATATTTTTCTCACTCAATGATATACTTTTTTGATGAATCAAGCCAAAAAATATTTAATCAGCACTCAAAAATAACAATGATAAAAAATATTCCATATTAAGTAGCAACCCTGTATATATATCTGTTGTATAAATAAAGAAACAGAATTGCTGTGTGTTCAGGAAAGTATAAATTTAGATGTTCTTGTTTCACTTTGTGCGCGTGTATTTCAATTGTCTACATACCTGTGTCATTAACATTTACGTCACTCTCATTCACGCATCCGTTTTGGGAAGAGCAACCTATGAGAAGTGCGTAATATGTACATTTATAAACAAAGATAAAAAAACAAGAAAAGACAAATAATACATTCAACATCCTGTTTTTCGATTTACAAAACGACTAAGGAGATATTCTGATATATTAGATATATTTTTGTATAAATAAAACAAAAAAGTTTATGTATTGATGTGTTTACGTGAAGCTACAGGTTTTTCATGTTCTTGTTTAAGTTTGTGCATTGTATTTCAAGGCTCTCCGTACCTGTGCCATTGCCGTTGACGTCACTTCCATTCACGCATCCGTTTTGGGAAGAGCAACCTATGAGAAATGGCAGAAAATGTACACTTATTAAAAAAGAAAATCAGGAACGGACAAATAATATATTTCACATTAATTTTTTCAATTTAAAAACGCCACAGAAAAATTATTGCAGCAAGATGAATTTTGTGCATAAATAAAGAACAAAAAAAAAAAAAAATTGTTGTGTTACATGAAATTAAATGAGTACATGTACTCGTTAAGTTTGTGTATGCACATTTCAGTTGTTCTCTCTACCAGTGTCATTACGGTTGACGTAACTTGCACTCCCGCATCCGTTTTGGGAAGAGCAACCCAACTGAGGTGGCATGCTATGTACATTATCATGTGTACAGATTGTCTTACCAACATATTGACATGAGCTGTTCTCGCCGCTCCACTGCCCGCTAGAAAGACAAGTTCTATTGGCTGATCCTTGTAGAATGTAGCCGTTGTCACAGGCAAAGGTGACTTCAGCTCCAACCTGGTAACCACTGGTTACGTTCTTCTGGCCATTGGGTGGCGTCTCAAGGGGCGGACAAAACACAACTGTTGGATGATTTAATACGTTTTGGGAAGTGCTACCCAATAGATGTGGCAAACTATGTGTATTAAAAACCCCATAGGAGAGGTATTACTGCACGTTATGTCAGTTGTACGAGTAAAGTAAAAAAACCAAATTGATTTGTGGGTACATGTACAAGTGTGGGAATAGCAACTTACCAGAGGTGGCAAAATATGTGCATTAATAAAGAAATAAAGTAAAAAAAGAGGAAGAATATTAAGAAAAGATAATATATTTAACACCATGTTATTTGACTTACAAAACGTCAAACAAAATATATTGCCAGAAAACAACTAGAGCTCCAATGATATTGTGTACATATTGTCTTACCAACATATTGGCATGAGCTGTTCTTTCCGCTCCACTGCCCGCTAGAAAGACAGGTTCTATTGGCTGATCCTTGTAGAATGTAGCCGTTGTCGCAGGCAAAGGTCACTTCAGCTCCAACCTGGTAACCACTGGTTACGTTCTTCTGGCCATTGGGTGGCGTCTCAAGTGGCGGACATACAACTGTTGGATGATTTAATACGTTTTGGGAAGTGCTATCCAATATAGGTGGCAAACTTAAGTATGTACATTAAATACCCCATAGGAGAGGTATTACTGCAAGATATGTCAGTTGTACGAGTAAAGCAAAAAACAAAATCGATTTGTGGGTACATGTACAGTGGGTGAGGTCAAAATTCCAGGTATGTAATGTGTTAGGTGTTAGTGTTACATATCTGTTCACATTCCTGTTTACCCAAATAAGAAAACATGGAGTTCAGGTAGACAGTTTGTTGACATGTGGCCAACACCCTATTCTGCTGCAGCATGTTGTTAACAGGCTGATAGCCCCTTGTTCACCAGCAAGAATAGCACAGGCTCTGAATTAACAGCAGCTGTGCGTTTGTAGTTTTCGGCTCTCTCGAGTACAATAGCCTGCAAATGGGGCTCAAATATAATCTTCACTGAGGAGGCTACCAGAAAATTAGGCCAAAACTAAAATGTCTTCTAACACTAACAAATTCAATTTTGACCTCTTGAAGATGTAACACCAGCTTAACCACTTGGTGGTTAAACTTTCTAAAATTAAGATGAATTCAAATGTTTTATTTCTGACGTGCTAAATATCGAATGCAGATAAGCTTAAATAATTCTGTGATAACCCCTCGTTGATCCCTAAAGAAACAGCTCAGCAATTGAAAATTTAAGCTTAACATTTTTTAGCTTGCTCTGATTAATTTAACATTTTATGTAACAGAGATGTTTGGTGCAACACCGTCTGTTACAGGAACTGTAGTTTTCAACATTTCTGCTACACTAACACTGGTGTTACACCAGTGTTTAGTAAACGGTCAGAAATGTTGATTAATGTAACATATCTGTAACACTAACACCTAACACATAACATACCGGGAATTCTGACCTCACCCATTGTGCAATTGTGGGAAGAGCAACTTACGAGAGGTGGCAAAATATGTACATTTATAAAGAAAGAAAGAAAGTAAAAAAAAGGAATAATATTAAGAAAAGATAATTTACTTAACACCATGTCATTTGACTTACAAAACGTCAAATAAGAAATATTGCCAGAAACTAGAGCTCCAAGGATATTGTACACATATTGTCTTACCAACATATTGACATGAGCTGTTGTCGCCGCTCCACTGCCCGCTAGAAAGACAGGTTCTATTGGCTGATCCTTGTAGAATGTAGCCGTCGTCACAGGCAAAGGTCACTTCAGCTCCAACCTGGTAACCACTGGTCACGTTCTTCTGGCCATTGGGTGGCGTCTCAAGTCGTGGACATAACACAACTGGTGGATGATTTAATACGTTTTGGGAAGTGCTACCCAGTAGAGTTGGCAAACTACAGTATGTATATTTAAAAACCCCATAGGAGAGGTATTACTGCAAGATATTTCAGGAAGAATATTAAGAAAATATAATATATTAACAACATGTTATTTGACTTGAAAAACGTCAAACGAGAAATATTGCAGCAAAGCAACTAGAGCTCCAAGGATATTGTGTACATATTGTCTTACCAACATATTGACATGAGGTGTTCTCGCCGCTCCACTGCCCGCTAGAAAGACAAGTTCTATTAGCTGATCCTTGTAGAATGTAGTCGTTGTCACAGGCAAAGGTCACTTCAGCTCCAACCTGGTAACCACTGGTTACGTTCTTCTGGCCATTGGGTGGCGTCTCAAGTGGCGGACATATAACTGTTGGATGATTAAATACGTTTTGTGAAGTGCTATCCAATATAGGTGGCAAACTTAAGCGCGTACATTAAATACCCCATAGGAGAGGTATTACTGCAAGATATGTCAGTTGTACGACTAAAGCAAAAAACAAAATCGATTTGTGGGTACAGGTACAAATGTGGGAAGAGCAACTTTCGAGAGGTGGCAAAATATGCACATTTACAAAGAAAGAAAGTTAAAGAGAGGAAGAATATTAAGAAAAGATAATATACTTAACACCGTGTTATTTGACTTACAAAACGTCAAATAAGAAATATTGCCAGAAATCAACTAGAGCTCCAAGGATATTGTGTACATATTGTCTTACCAACATATTGACATGTGCTGTTCTCGCCGCTCCACTGCCCGCTAGAAAGACAAGTTCTATTGGCTGATCCTTGTAGAATGTAGCCGTTGTCACAGGCAAAGGTCACTTCAGCTCCAACCTGGTAACCACTGGTTACATTCTTCTGGCCATTGGATGGTGTCTCAAGTCGTGGACATAACACAACTGGTGAATGATTTAATGATCATACTTGAACAAACAGTATGTGAGGAACGTGAAAACCTATACCCCTACCAAAAAAAGTGTCGCCCATACCGCATTTATGTACATTGCTGCTAGGGTACCCAGAAAATTTAACTTTACACGATAGCTAGGCAATCGCTTATCGAATATATTTGAAATGTGTCTTGTAAAACAATATCTTCCTTGACCATTGGCAAAAACCGATGCCAAATATATTTGTTTATTTATAAATTGTCATAACTGTACATGTTTTCATTATTTGATTTTATTTTTAAGGTCATAGCAGCAATTTTTGTATGATTTTTGTAAGTGAAAAAATGTCAAGTACACAGAGTGAGCAATTTTTCTTATCAAATCACGAGCATTAGTTTTTGTGGAGTAAGCTGTAAAGATCTCACTTAAAAATTACCAAACCCATATGTGAAGTACTTAGAGATATTCAGACACGGGGTCTGTTAACCAGAAGCGTTAAATGATCGATGCCTACCTGGTTCGGTGTCAGTGACAGCTGTAAAATAGTCCTCAACAGTACTCTTGGTCGCTTGGGCAATGTCGGTGTTTCCGGTTGAGATGTAATCAAAAATACATTGGTCGTTGTCTCCACAGATAAGATAGAGTTCGGTGGTGTTTGCTGATGAGAGGGGTACCTCGAATAGGGGTACAAAACCGGTATTCTGGTACGTGGAATGATTTGTGCCAACCTCGTATGTAAACAAGGACATCGCAGAAGTGGTTCTCCCTAAAAGTAATGCATGTATTGTAACAAAGGTTTCATGAAAATCATCCCAAACAAGACATGAAAACCAAAATGGTAGTTTGAAAGTGAGTTCGATTATATGAAAATATGGACATGGCAGGTTTGGCAAGCATAGGAGCTCAAGGCTTCTGTGTGTGATTCCATTAATGATTTCATGTTGCTCCATAAAAAAAATTAACATGTCGAAATTACAAAGGATTGCAAGTTTCCAGCACTGTAAATGCCCCACTTTTTCGTTTGCTTTTAAACTATTACATTCAATGCGCGTCTTACATGTTTCTCCAAAGTTGTAGTGAATATTTCTGGTACTCGAGTTGTGTTGTAACATGACGCCGGAGGACGCCACTAGATCATCCTTTATATCATCATTCCAGGAACCCAGTAGCCCCTCTGTCTTATCTGTAATTGAAAGCAATTATTCAATTTTATTTTAAAACAGGTAAACTTATGATGAAAACCTCTGTAGGTACAGCTGGACAGTATCATTTTAATTGCATATATTGGATTGGAACATATAATAATTGTCTACTCCAGCAATGAGCTATTCAGTCATCCGTGTATCACGAACTAATTTTGAAACTTTGCAAAAAAGCACGAACTTATCTAATGATTTAAACCAAACATACTCTTTAAAGTCTCGGGTAGGAGTAGCATGAAATTAAAAATCCCTGCTACGTGCGTCACAGTGAGTGAGACACCATCATCGATAAGGTCCACTTCCGTGACGGACGTGTTCATGTTACGTTCAATAAGAAGACCTGGAATTAAATATAATAATTGATAACTAATTTTCGATATTAAAACTCCATCTTTTCATTTTGACGTCCTCCCCCATAAATCTGATACAAGCGACGGACAGTTACATGAATATATACATGTATTTTTTTTTCCAACAAGTACAAATGTACATGTACGTACCGGTACAACATACCTGCAGTATTACATGCACTGATATTTATAGCCTTTGGTATTGCACGGAATGTACATGGAAATACTGGAAATACTGGAGCCGAAATGAATGTTATTATAAAATAACAGAGAGACATACATAGAGAGCGATGGATAGAGAAATGGTACTAAAAGCGCCTAGCTTTCATTGAATGACACTTATAGTTGATTCATCTTTACCTTCGTAATTTGTCACCCTATCTCCTAGTTCATCAAAGTCAATTCTGACTCCACCAACTAACACGTCGATTACTCTCAGCAAGCTAGTCCTGACTTCCACCGTGCTGCTGTTTGATCCCTTGAACGCAAAAGCAGTCCACCCAGTGGCGGTGGGACTTCCTCCTATGGATAATTCAGAATTACGCAATACTGATAATAAAACTGTGGGTGGACGTTATCCTTCTTCTAAGAAACTATTTAATAATCTATTCTGAGGATTTCACTATGATAGAGTTTGGCTGTGTTATAAATGTTAATTTAACTGTCAATTATTTCGTCCTAAATTTTGACAATGACAACTAATATTCCATTCGGTTATTCCCCTACCGCCAGCATTCTGTACTGCCTCCGCTCTGCCCTGCATGGTATAGAAAGCACCGTTCGTCTTCACAAGGGTGTATTCACCAGCTCCATTAAACGTGTATCGCAAACCGTCCAACGTGATGAGGTGGGGGTCGCCGTTACCGACAGCTGGAAATAAGGCTTTACACTCAGATCTTAGGTTGTACACGAACTAGTTGGCCCTATACATTTGTACCTCAGAACCTTCAGCTGTATAAGCATAATTTTTATGCCATACCTAAATACCTTGATTTAGGGTAAATGTTCAAATAAAAATCAATAACAATGGGTGTTGATGTATATAAAATTAATGCATGTACATGCAGGGTACATGCAGTACATGGGAAGAAGTAAATATGAAGTAAAGAGAAAAAATAATTTTAAATTCTAATTAAGTAATTTTCCTCTATAGTGGAGAAACATCACAAAAATGTTCCTAAAGCATGATAAATCTTGTACTGGTTTGCTATTTTGAGCAAACATAAATAGTAAGACAGGTAAAATGACTTTTTTAAACAAACAGATGATTGGCATGAGTATATAATTTACTGATGAAAATAAAATTCTCAGAAGTATATAGTTACAACAATTACACCTATATATCTAACACGCACCTGGTCTTGGTGGGCGATATCCACTTCCATCATCAGAGGGTCTTCTCTTCATGTATGTGTCCTGACACAGTTGTTTATCTCCTGAGTTCTTGCAACAGTAATAATACGGTAGGACGTCATGGTAAAAATGGCCGACGTACGGTAGGACTAGCGTCCCACCGTTGAAACAGCCCTTGTAGTGGGCTCTGTCCAGTGTTCCACCTCCCAGTTGACCATCGGCGACGTTGAGCAAAGATCCTCTACTACTGTAGCAGCATTGCTGACCGCC
Organism: Lingula anatina; assembly: GCF_051362555.1. Classification (NCBI taxonomy): domain Eukaryota; kingdom Metazoa; phylum Brachiopoda; class Lingulata; order Lingulida; family Lingulidae; genus Lingula; species Lingula anatina. The sequence goes on along the minus strand of NC_141772.1, from coordinate 6,094,772 downwards.
GCCAGAGCGACTAAGGCGTTAATTAAAAAAGACAATTTGAGTCGAAATTTTAAGAAAAAAATACTATTAGGCCTAAATTTACATTTCATCCAGATAACCCTTTCTTTAATCGAAAACAGATATTTAAAACAAAGCCTGTGTTTATTTTAAAAAAATGACGGGTGGACAGGGCACAGAATTTACATTGGTGAAACGCTGCCTTTCACACACTTCGTTTGCTTATTATTTGAGATCAATTACATGGTAGGGAACACTGGGGAGAACACCTCTCTTAACAGAGCACTGCAGGAAAGAAACTGCCATAAACACAAAACCATCCATACCTACAAACGTTTGAACGAAAACAAGCTGACGCCCCAGGATGATAGCTACAGCTATCTGGATCTCCCCTCCTACAGGCGGGGTCCTCTGAGAAGGTACCGCGGTCTCTGCTGGCCTGGCGAAACCTACCGGGGCACGGCGGAAGATCTGTAGGCAACGGCTCCTCGGAATCCCTGTCGAACCAAGACTGACACATCTTTTCATTCACATCCCTGAACCTCTCCGCTACTTCGTTTTTAACGTCTGCCCATGCTTTTTGTGCCCCTTGGGTTATCATGTCTTTCGCGGAGTCCACGGCTGCTGCTAGACCGTCGAAGATACTTCTTTTACGCTGGTTCTGTGGGCCTTGCTTTATTTTGGTTGCTATGTAGGCATTTATGTACCACTGTAGTACATGGATATCAGACCATATGGCAGCTGCCCTGTTATGTAAATAGAGAAAAATGTTAAGGTCAGGTATTATCTTTATAACTCAAACAAAGAATACATTCCGTAGATTTAGTGGAAAATAATTATAAAATTAGTAGAAGTTAAAACAATTTTTGAATTATAACACTTTTTAGAGCTAGGGATGAGAGAGAGCGAATAGTCAAGCACGCGTTGCATATTTTGTATTATGGTACATGTTGAACGGAAATTGATAAAACATGCAACCCACGTGTAGTTTGAGCCTGAAGCGGAACCTGCCGGAGTTAACCGAATAGCTCCGAATGCCGCTACGTCACCAAAGTTTCCTTTCCTGTTGAGGAGGTCGTCTAAGTCTACAGTACCATTGTTCGATATATTGGTGGCAATATTGATCCACTTTTCATCGAGTTCCAGATTTTCATCACTGAAATATTACATTTAGTCAAACAATTTCATCTACCAAAATCAAGATACATTTTCCAGCTTGAATGCCTTAAATAGAGTAAACAACGTGTTGAAGAGGGATTAAAATATATATTATAAGCTTTAAAAAATACACTATTATGTACATAGTTTAAATTATCCCTTTTAAAAAGTGTGAATGGAAAAAAAGAAATTGCCCTTGTGCATTCAATGGAAAGGCCATTAAGAGGAATAATAGAACATTTCGTAGCAGCGAAGTTCCACCTTCACAATAAAAGAGTTTTTGCGATCTTCAATTCCTCGTTTATGTATATAAAACTCATTTCCCCAACATAATCAAATGTGTAAATTACTTTGAATTAAATTATAAATAAGATTATAAATAAATAAATAAATAAATAAATAAATAAAACCTGAAAGTAAGCAGGTCCAGGTCCAAGGTCGATGCTACAAGTTCTGCCGGGTCCCACTGGATAACATAGGGTCCCTTGTCCCACTTTTCTTCGTCAACTCGCACAATTTTAGGATCATTTATGGCATCCATGTCTCGAAAAATAGTATAAACACCACTCTTAACATAGATCCATTTCTTTAAATCCCTATAGCATGTGCATGTTTGATCAAAAATTTTCAATTTTGCGGCGTGCCTTTATTTATTACACTTTCTTTTAATATAACCATTTTATTTATTTATGAATATAAATTGTACTTTCAAGTAGCGATGACGTCTTTTGCACATTGAAACAGAGACTTTAACATACGAATTCTACACAATAGACACAGATTACCTTAAAGAACTAGAGTTTGCAAATAAATACTTTTGTGGGTTCCCAACAAAATGTATATAGTGTACCTATTGTTATATTTTATACTGTTTTTATACTTAACGTCAGAACCGTTGACATGTACAGGCAAGAAATGGTTATTGCATCAAGTTGCTTTCTTCAAATTTATTTTGCAGATTTTATAAAACAATGTATAATCAAACTGCCCACGTGTTAAATATCCGAAAAAATATTCTCATTTTCATAACGAGAAAGTAAAACTGACCTTACCTGGAACAAACGCGCTTCCTTCACTAAAATTCTGCCCACCGTTTTGGGAAACGTGCAATGACACCTCCGCGTTGCCCGCCTTAAACAATGGCGGCGAGTAGCAGGCGATCCTCAGCGTGTTGACAAAGTGACCTGGGACAACAATGTCATCAAACTTGCACAGAAACTGACCCGTGGAGTTAAAAAAGCATGGACCAGAGATTAGAATCTCGGTACCTCCTAACGCGTTTCCTTTGACAGGGGAGATTCGTAGTTTAACTGAAAATGTATGAGCTCAGTGTAATTACAAAATAATAACAGCCGCTTAATTTATTAGTAATATAGAAAATCAAGTAATTCTTGAGTCTTATGCTAAGAAGAGTCTGACTGTAAGAACAAGATTTTCTTGTAAATACCTCAAATATTTTATTACAAATCCTAACAAGATGTGGAGAAAATAATCCAAAAGGCGAAAGATGCAAACATTTAACCGACTATTATGACAAAAAATGAAATAAATTACTTAAATTGAGCCAAGTTTATCAGTTTCAAAAGCTTCAACATGGAAATCAATTAAAAAAAAAACGATAAACTGTCAGCCGTTGACCTACCCCCCACATTGCAGCCACCGGCTTCAACACCGATGTCGTCTACTCGGAATATCCACCGTCCGGGAACGTTGACGTTGGTGGTGGACTCTATGTCGACGATAGCGGACGTTCTTGATCCGGGCACTGAGAAATACCTAAAACCGTCGCCTGCATTAAAACCGACCTGAAGGAAAAAGATCTTGTATCAAGCCTCGATTTGAAGAACCTCAAAACGAGGTACAAAACACAAGTCTTACATGTATAACCAGCGTCAGAACTACTATCTAATATCGCAATGGTCTCTTCTAAAATATACTGAATTGAAGAATCCATTCAACAACACCAACAACATCATCATCATCATCAACAACAACGACAACAACAATAATAATATTAATAATATAGTACTTGTAAAATAGAAAAAATAAGTAAATTGATGATCATACAAAGGGCGGAAGAGGATTACCCGGCATTAAAGACATTGTGCACCTTCGTGTCCTTGATTTGGACAACTATTTGAAAGCATCGTTGGGAAGGTTGTTGTGGGTGACAGCACAGGCTTCAAACAACTGCGCATGTGCGAAAAGTGCGCTGTTTGAAATAAACAAGTTGGTGAAATTGACAAAGACCGTCTGGTTGATTTTATTTCATTAGCTCTCTGGTGTCTTTTTGCAAATTTATATTAGAAATGTTCTATTGATTTTATGTTGTAAAAAGTAAATCCGTCGGAATTCCTTAGAAAAACCTTTACCGTATAGCTAAAAAAAAACACGACTATTGGTACGCGTATGATCGATAACTGATTTAATTCTCGTAAGATTACCATCCGCCCCCTTCCTTATGAATAGGTATTACTTTATTAATACAATGCAACCGTCGTGTAGCCGCATGTTAGAAGACAATGTTTGATTACGCACAGCAGTAGGAGGCCGCTACCCCTTCCCAGCAAGGAGTCAACACAGCAGCGCGTAACCCGGGGTTAATTAGGGGTTATTAGCTGTCCACTTATGATCGGTATTGTTCGTCTTGATTGCAGCACACTTCCTACTCACTATTGGTTCGACCGCCTCTTCTTTAAATGCTCTCTCAAACCTTTCCTCAGTCAGCAGAGAATGGAAACACGTTTATCTGCCGATAAACTACGTCGTTGATGTATTATTAGGCATCATTCTACAGTGGGTCATAAGGCTCTATCTATCATTTTTTTCGTTTCGCATTTTACCAGATTAAGCTGACGCTCGAAAACTAAATTTAATGAATAATTTTCTCACGTGCACCGTATCCAGCTAATTTTACGACAATAACTACCACGGCACCTCCGACATTTGCAATTGTAGACGAACCACGTGTTTCCAACTGATAGGCCAATACAACTATACCAGACCCATTGTACGAGAAAAGACCGTTTATATTTAATGAATTAAAAAACATTTGAGGATTGCGATTTTCTATTGATATACTATCGATGGTATCCCTGTATTAAATCATCCACTGCTACCCCCTCTTTTGTAGTGTAGCATGACTCGTATCACAAGATGGCCTTAGAAATGAAGTAAGACAGGCCTACACTCTGATAGTTTTTAGTCTATTATTAACCCTAATGTCGTTGCTTGTCATTCATTCAAGAACTCTCTGAGCCATCGCAAAATTATTTGCCAGGACATTTAAAGGCTACTTCTTAACGGATTTTTTTTTTATTTGCACTGAGTCCAAAATGTTCGAGGACGTCTCTGTCGTTATCGCCGTTTCTCGGACGCAGTCCCAGACAAAGGATCGGAAAGTTTCTAAATAAAAGAACTTATAAATGCTGCCACTAGCCATCCTTATTGTTCCTAAGTAAATAGAGGCGATAATGATCTTTTCTTTCTTCTAGCTTAGTCTGTCGACTAAAATGAACAAGGTTAGGCCTACAATGCAACCACCTATTATTACGACCATTAATGAGGTTCTTTGCTACACTCCCTTGCTTCATGATCGCGAAACCAGTGGGGTGCTGTGTTTTAAATATATAAAAAAAGGGTCTCGCGAGGTGAAGCTATAATAATGAAATAAAAAAATCCAATGAATAGGCCTATCTAATAAACCATGAAGCACGCAGTCTATGCCTCTTCTTTGACCGACATCACATTTTAAGGCCTACATTCTTTGTTTTAATAAGAGGACGAACGTGGTCTAATTTGTCTTTTGGTGGTGTGTGATTTTGCTCGAAGTAGCGGAGTCAAGTAAATCGGTGATTTACCGTTGGTAAGAGTAGCGATCATCGCTCCTGCGTCCTCATAGATTACTTTCTAATCACCCGTAATTAACGCAGTCAGGAATAAGCGCTCAAATAGGGGTTTTTGTATCAGGGAAAATTTCAGTATTAATCTTATGTTATTATGTATCTGTATTATGTAATCATGTAACTCATTTTCCCAAGGCAACCACCAATTATGACGACCATTAATGAAGTTCTCTGCTACACTCTCTCCTCATGATCACTTGCTCGATCGTGAAACCCTGGAGGTGTTGTATATATATTTGGGGTAGTTTACTATAGCATGCTACACTCTCCTCATGATCAGCTGCTCGATCGTGAAATCTGGAGTGAAACCCATGGTTTATCTAACAATGGTTTAAATAAATAAAAAGGGTGTCACGGAGGTGAAGCTGCTTAACTCATAAGAATAACGAACGAAAAATACGATGAACATTTAATAAACCACGAAGCACGTATGTTTTGACCGTTATCGCCTTTTTTACATAAGATGTCTCAACAAGAAGGCAGACAAAGCGCTATTGTAAACAATGATCCGACGATGAGATCAATAAGATGTATAAAATGACTATTTGTACTATAAAACTGTACCCCTGCCCCTAATTGTATATTATTACACACACAAGGCCACCTATACCAGAGTTACAGATTGATTTTTCATTACACAGCCTCTTGCACTGAAGAAAAATACTCATAATTAATTTGCGGCCCTAGTAGAGGTTCTTCTCTCGCTTTCTCTCAAATCAAAATAAACTAGCAAACATGAAAATTTGCAAAATGTATTAGAATGTAAAGTGTTGCGAACCCTTTAAACTAGGTGAATGGTAATATGCACGTTTAGACAAATTTTAATTTTAATTTCAATTAAATTTAATTTTAATTAAAATTGATATTACCAAAATTAGTAAATGTCGTTTGCGTCATGTATCAATATTTTTGCGCATAATAGTACCTACGTTATAAACATTCAGCAAAGATATTTGGAAGGCCGCTCTTTTGTTGTTTATATCAAAGGAAAACTATTTGATACCCATCGTATCAATCATTATACCATGATAAGAGATTAGCATACTAATTTATGTCCCCAGTAATAATAACTTTAACAATAACAACAAACCTTCCTACTGTGCTTTCCGTTGCAAAAACAATTAGCCACGACTGTTTTACATATTAATAGATATTTATAATAATGACAATTTCAAAATCTTCAAACGTACCGACAGGGACACGAACTCCCGTCGGGTGGGTTGCAGACGACTCAACGACGTTAACCGCTGTTCCACCAATCCTATTGTTCACGCAAGTAGATATCGACAGCTCTGTATTGCCGCGCATGCCGAAGCTTTGCGAAAATTGCCGAAGGCTAGGAAAATTCTTCAAAATATACTTTTATTACATTTAATCAAATCCAGACTATCTCCCACTGCCCTGAGGTATGGCTAAAGGCTTTCAGTTGTCATCAGACTTTGTAATTTGGGAGAAAAAAGTGAAACAGTAACTTCTGGTGATGAATAATAGGTAATAGTGCTGCAAGGTGTTGTTTTTTATCCCTGATGTACGAGTAGCTTTTTCTACAGTTTCTATAATTCTCTTAACGTATGAAAATATGCAGGTTTTCTGATATAATAAGACTTTGATAAAATCAAAACCAATAATACTTTTAAAGTCGAGAGTCGGGATAAATATCGGCAAGGTGGAGATATGTCCCGCCGGCGCTTCCGCAACAGCAAGACTGAAGGACGCAAGTTACAAAGCAAAACATGTGTAGTCAAGTTAAAGACTTAATTACCGGTTTAACTTCGGCGGCAGTGCCTACTGCTGTGAGCAACATGCGCTGTCCATCGTAATCCCCCTATCATTAACACTGTCGGGGACGTGCGCATTAGCGCGTCTGATGTAGACAGCGTGTGCTATTAAAGTGACCGGGGACTTATTAGCTATAGTGTATTTTACCTTCATTTTAAGGGGATTCCCATTGTATTTATAGTGTTATATGTGGCCCCAATGGGGATTTTCACACCTCCCCTACTCTTGATTAATAAAATTCTTCACCTGGAGGATTGTAAATTACATTGCAAAATACATTGAAAATCGTAGGAAGGTTAACTGCAGATAATGCTGCGAGGATATTCTTAACAGTGGGGGAACTCGGCCAATATAAAAATTTTAACTTCGTTTTACGATTTTGGAGCGCCTGTTCTAATTTTTGAAAGCGAGCCAATGGAACCAAACAATGCGATACAATTTGTAATCTCAAAAAAATTGCTATTTTTATATAAAGTTTATAGCATGGAGTACATCGAAATGCGACTTGTTTATTATTATGATCTTAAATAATAATTAATATAAAACAAACGATATAATACGTTCTTAACGTTAGCCTATTTATTAGCTTAATTGATTTTTTTTCGTATTTGGAGATTAAAAACACAAAAGTTGTCTGGTTTCATATCGAGGCACTACGTTTCGTTCGTGTGCTGTGGGTGACTTGATGGAAAATGGAATACCATCTTGTCTCACTGAGAAGAAAGACAAAAGGTCAAGCGAAAGGACAAGTTAAATTATCGAGACATACAGTTCTCACAACGCACAGAGGATGTGGCTGGAAAGGAGAATTGGAATTGGTTGGAAGCACAACAAAGACATTGACGACTTGATTGAAGAAGATTGGTATTTTAATAATATTAAACAATGCTCCACCAACCTGTGCTTAAAAGCTGAGATTCGTAAAACATCAAAAGATCTCTTCGACTGACCAACAGTTGTCAACTTTGATTAAAAGGACAAGAAAACACTAAAAATACATTAGGAAGAAAAAAGAACTGAACTTAACTATCACCATATTAATATTAGTGACTTGTTATGTTAAAATGACCTATTGCTGTAAACTGTTCACGAGGTTGAAGATACCCTGGATTCTTGGAGGCGAGCTCGGAGGTTTGAACTGAATGAAATTGCCTATGGAATTTATTTAGTGTAATGTTTAATTTTTTATTAGAAAATGATGTGTAAAATTTTCTTTTTCTACGCGTGGAACAGAACATTAATTTCCAATAAATCGTATATATATATATATATATATATATATATATATATATATATATATATATATAATGAGCAATATATACCAATGCCAATTACAATGGTAATAATGTTGTTCTATAATAATATATATCATGACTGATTTAAACAACATTATTACCATTGTAATTAGCATTGGTACATGTATATATTGCTCATTTCATAACATTAACCAATGTTAAACAATGCTCCACCAACCTGTGCTGGTGTTCCTCCCAGCCCACCTCTGCCACCACTGCTTGACCCTGTGGTCCACGTCACTTCTTTGTAGTTGAATATGGCAAACGATTGGCGGCCATTGGTGACCAAAACCACTTGGAACGTGTTTGTCTGAAAACATGTTTGAATACGTGCAGATGCGGTTTCAAAACTCTAGCTAGCACTACCATATTTCGGTTATGTGGATTACATAGGAAGGTCAAATATAATTTGGGCCATCTTCCAATTACGCTATATTTCAAATAAAAAAAACGTTATGTCTTAACGTTTTTTTTCTGTCCGGGAGCAGGATCTCCGTGCCCACCTTAATTACTCGCTGTGTAGAATATCGGGAGAGATATGTTTCAAACTGAGGTATTGTGAAAATATTTTGTAGGCCACGGGTCAGTCATTTCTCCCTTCCATTTTCGAAGAATTGTGTTAAATCTATAATACTATTTGAATGATAGAAAAGGGGCTTAGTACATGCACCGTATCCTCTTGTACATGTACACTGTATCCGCCAATGGTGAAAATCACTCTCAGAATTGATGAATGAGACATGGTGCCAAATGTGTTCTTGACTCTTGAATTTTTGTTTTTTCAAATGTGGATTCTATGCGTCGAGTATAATTATTATTATAAAGGCCACTTTCCAAGCATATTTCAAATAAAAACCTACATGTACATGTATATTATCTCTAAATATTTTTTGCTTGTCGAAATCACACCAACCGCATAGACTAAGGTACAAACAAAAATCTATCTGTTCCTAAACAGTATCTTTCTATCTATCCTATAATTTTCATCTCAGTAATAAACCAATAAAATGAAATTATGGTATACACTGACATTAGTCCAGGAGCTCCCGCCATAGTAGGTGACGTCATCATAGGTGCAGACGAAGACCCAGGAGGCCGTGAACTTGGACTGTGACACGAACGCCGCTCTAATGTCACTCGTAGCTCTGTTCAGTATGGATAAATCTGTCGTCTGCCGGTAGAAGACTCTTCCGTGGTTTCTTAACGTGTCCACGTCTGCCCAGAATGGGGCGATGAGCCTCCGGTTGGAACCCAGCGGGAAGGCTTGCGGTGTATACGTAGAGACGGGGCGCAAGAATGAAAGGGCCCCATTGGTATTGACCTGATGGTTATAAATGAATTAGTAAATGAATAAATAAACAGACATATTAAAACAAATACACAAACATAGACGAATATATGAATTAATAAATCTTAATTTATTTTAAAACCACACATTGCACCTGTCCAAAATCTGGGATATTGATTTAAAAGTTTGAACTAGCCATCATATCATGTCAATAAGTACAACAAAATTTCATAAGATACCAGCCTTATTTATTAAGTGGAAATATGGCAGTGTAGAAAATGATAAATATCTGAAGCATGAACAACCTTTTTACCGCTTATCGAGAAGGAATCAAAACCTGCACCGCGCAAATGAAAATAAATAACATAATGTGAATTAATTTACTCATTAAATTGATAAAGAGGCGACATACTCGTGATTTCACACTTGAACTGCGAATCGATATATTTTATTTTCAGTCCTTAAGAAGAAAATTTCACCTGTGTTTATAAATACCAGACAACATATATTGTGCAACGAAGAAACTTCTCCAATATAAAATATACCTCTTACCGCTCTGCCCCTTCTAAAAACAGTGAAAAATGCACCCTGCTTCAACATTTTGTGTCATTTAGTTGCTTTCAATATCTGCACTTGTTATGTATTTCATTTTTTTCTTATCTTGGGTGCTGTGTCTTATTAAAGAAATCAGAAATCTTATTAAAGAAATCAGGCCAGCGCTAGGTGCAAAATAAATACCCTAACCTATTTCATACTCCCATTTACCTACTACATGTAAGAGTAAACAGCTTCAATACGCACGCACACACACGCTCAGTTTGTAGGCAATAACACGTATATATCATGAAACAAAAGTACCAAGAAGTAGTAAAAAAATCACTGTGTACCTAAATTTCTCTTAGGGCAGAAACGATAAAATGTAAAACTTACATAAACCCTGGTGTGAAGTTGGTCAAAGTATGGAAAACCTGTAGAGAGCGGTATGGCGGACGTGCTGCCGTCGTCACTCAACGGGGCGGTGACGTCTCCGTTATTTATGCCATGCGGGTAAAGAATATTTGTTGTTTGTGCATATGTTAAACTCCGTCTCCAGTAAAAAAGAAGAAAATTCACGATGGTATATTGCAGGTTCCTCATGGCGTAAGTGAGCATAAGATTATATTAACACACTATATCTCAATTCAATCTAGCAACAACCCGGTTTTATGCCACAGCCCTGCCGTATGTCGCCTTTGACATTGAAAGTACCGGGTGACTAAAAATCATTATTACCTCGCATTTTACCTTGATGGTTAACGATCTGTGAAACGTGATCGCACTTCTTTCAAAACACAAAAAGGGCAGCGATGTTCTTTTACTCAAAAGTTGCTGAATAAAGAAATCGAACAAGGTAGAGTTAATATGAAGAAGAATAAAAGTCCAATGAAATGAATATGATTAGAGAAACAAAAAGCATTTCGGATCCCTCTGTATATTCCAAGAAGAGTAGTCAGCCTCGTTTTGACCACCGACTTATTCAACAATAAACCCACGTTTATGACAACAAAAGTCTGACCCGATCAATATATAAATGGAACGCAGAAGCATTCAGGTCTTTTGAGCCTGCTCAAAAAACACAAAAGGTGTGGCTCACGCGTGTTGTTAACAGGTGAAGGGATCATTACAATGTATGGTTTTGAGAAAAAATACGTCAAACTTTTTCTGTATGTAAATGATTCTACAATATGTTTTATTTTCATTAACGGTAGCAACGGAAAAATATTGCCAACTTCCATTGTAATAGAGGTAACACTTATTCATTGCAGCAGTTGTGACAAGGTGGTCATTGCGTTGAATGAGACTATTACTCTCTACTTAACACCAACCGTATTCTTGTACACATTGTAAGGTTTCATTAGCTATGTTTTTTCTATGGAAAGAAGTTCTTTTGTCAATGGCTTTTTTATGTAGTCAAGGGTTTACTTGTTTAGTAACTTTTTTCTCGAAGTTGTTTTGTAGGCGGAACTCTGTAAGTACTTTTTGGTTATCAGATTAACATATAACAGCAAGAATGTATATTAATGTTTTTCATTCCCATTGATGTTTTTTGAACTTGTCATTTATGAAAATCTTTTAAATACATGCATTATAATACGATCTTTATTCCCCAAATATTACTTGAAAAGCTTCCATGTGAACAACCGACACACTGCAGGCAACATCAGGGATAGTGTGCTAATTTTCTTTTAAAATTCTATTTTTCTGCACGCAAAAACAGTTTTACAAACTGTACATAAAGCGAAAATCATCAAAACTTTTCAAATATATATGTGGACAATAATTGTAGTGAAATGTCAACCACTGAACTCAAATGTGGATCTTAGTGAATGCATTCAAGCTAGCATTATAAATGAACGTTTGAGTCATAGTTTCACAAGTTACACGATAAAAACTATACTAAACAAAATGTCTGAAATACCAGAAGTATTTTGGAACCAAGCAAATATATTTGGTCTAACATCACAGACTTAAGGTAAATTTAGACAAGAAATACTTTTCTATTCGACATTTTTTGTAAGTTTCAATCGCAACCTTAATGTGGAACTCATCCGTTATTTACAGTCGTTTTTTTTTTTTTGAAAACTATATGTACATGAATCAATTTAAAGAAAATAATAATAATAATAACAGTTTATGATACATATTTTGTCATTACCATACCCGGTATAATCAGCAAATATACACCACAATTTACTGTAATAAAACCCACACACCCTTCCTGACATCTTGAATGCGCTAATGTGTAACTAAAACGCAATAATTCAATAATTTACAGAATTATCGCCATAGGCCTATGTCGGTACATAAAGTGATCTGGTTAATACGTTGTCGTCATCAAAGGAGCTACAGTCGTAATATTTACACTGTCAACATCCATGCTATCGAAGGGGTGAAGGAATAACATGCCGTGGACTACCAGGCTCGAAATATAAAGGATGCTTATGAGGAAAAGGCTTCGTAACGGAATTTTGAAGTGTTCGCTGTGGTACGACGTGTTGTACAACATCACATATGGATCTCCGACACTGAATTAATGAAAGTTGAATAAAAATATGACAAGGGTAAGAAAAATGTAACGACACTTTTAGGAACTGCTGAAATATCTGCAGTTCATGTTGATGATACAGACCTTTCAGCTATTATGACTGTGAAGCACAAAGGAGTGTGCCCTCTCGCATAAACTATTTGTGCACTCTAAAATCAACTGCAGGCTTCTTGCTCTTTAATTGCCAGCACTGATACTGACCTTCAGGTAAATGGAACAAAAAAGGCATTCATCACATGAATGATAAAAAGTGACAGGTAAGACTATAACTTACGCCTAGGGTTTACGACAGAGACTAAGAGAGAGAGAAAGAGGGAGAAAGAGAGTTGCAAAGTTCAGTGGACGGAAGGACTGGGTATACCTCCACCAGGGGATTTCGCAGTCTTTTCTTGCTATTACAAACGTGGATGAAAGACGCCGAATTTTGTAACAACTAGAGAAAAACCCTGGTGGAGGTTAGGATTGGGTTGAGGCTGGCCATGGAACGTGGACTAAGCAAAAGAACATACTTACCGTGCCTATGCAGAAGTTTAGCTTGCAAGATATCAATTTGCCCGCAAGTCAATGCAACTCCTAAGAATGAGAAGTTGTTTACTTGTCTTGCTGTGATTTTAAAGAATTCGCCACTTTTTCCGTTGATAGTTGCCGATGAATCTGTCTATAATGTTAAAATGAAATGTGAATATAATATATGTACACAAGGCGTTAGCGTGTTTCGTTCCCATGCGACTCGGATTTTACTTTGGAACGCCAATGCTTATGAATGAATGCTGAAGCAGAAACTTACATTTAAGTAATTTTACAAAAGTTGAAATAAACAGGAAAAAACCAACAAATCATACCTACTCAGCGACAATTCATAATTCTGGAATGCTAAACGGAAGGATAACAATTGTTACTACATCATAGCACCAGATAGTAAAAACAAAGAGGATGCTTTGTCTCATGAAAGTGAAATGTGACCCACATTTATAAGGTACCAGGCTGACCAATGCCGCCACCAGTTGACCAGTATGATGACCATTGATGCTATTTGCCAGGCCAGAAACAGACAAAGACAAACCATAGTGATATAAGGAGTGGTACTCCCACTGTTCAACCCCCCTAGCTGAAATATATGCATGGAACATACATAAATTACGCCAGTCGACCACGGTCAACATAATGCCTATTTCAGAGTCTAGTCAAAATAAGTATATTTGTGTGTGAGTATGAGAGAGAGAGAGAGAGAGAGAGAGGGAGAGAGAGAGAGAGAGAGTAGGCAACTCAAAGCTTTCATCGTCAGTTTAACGTACACCTTTCTATTTTGAGGTGAGATAGCAATGGGATGGGGAGTACTGGGTAATTTCATCCCTGAACAAGATTTTATCACGAAAATTGGCAGAGTTCACCAGGAGCGTATAGGCTACAATCCGATGTCGTCATTTTGGTTTAAATGTTTTTGTTATGGAGTTCTGAGCCCCTAATTTCATATTTTCATTAAGCAAAGGCATTATTTTGCTTTATCAGTGATAAAATCTGAACTAAGACTTAAGACATATCGCCGGCATGGTTTTGGAGTACTAAATAGTGTCATTAAATCGGCGTTGAAACGGTGATCGTGGGTGCTCAGGTAAAAGACAAATCTGAAATGCGATCTGACACACACCTTGAAAACGGGTAGTGTGGTCCGATATACCAGTTAATTCAGGATCCTTAGGTGCCGAGTCTGGTAGTTGGGTAGGCCTGAAAAATGACTGTCTATTTATTTATAGGCATATCTGTGAATATCTGTGGTAAATCAATCTGTCGCCCTGGTAGAGGGTATAGGAACCGCATCGCATTGCGCCCTGCCCTGGGTTCTTTTTTAGAACTATCACGCAAGCATATATTTTGTTTCTCTTAGGGGAAACCTTGGCCAGTCATGATTTTCACGTGATTTTCAGGTCAATTACAGTTGGGGATATTCAGCTTTTGTTGAAACGAAAAGTGGGCGGGACAACACGGAATGCTTTCTGGACAGTGTAAAGTATGGTTCCATATCCAACTCGTTCGACCTAAAATAACCCAATTGATCTTTTGTTATACATTTTCCACTCATACAATGACGCAGAAAGGTAGGGCTACATATAACACTGGCGGCTTCAGGATGTTTTGGTTGAGGTGGGGGACATGATTAAATTAAAAGATTGCCGAGCAAAACAACGCGAAAATAAATTAGCATCCAAGGACATTTTACTGTAATATGTAAGGTACAGACTGTAATATGTAAAGTACAGAAATGGAAAGACAGCTTGATTTGATCTAATTTCACTTGTTATAACATACTTAATTTTAGAGGGAAACGAAGCATGGGGAAAAGGTACCTCAGTAGCTGGGAGGGGGGGGGGGTCTTTTTAACACTGTGACGCCCTGGACTTGTCATTGTCTGAATTTCACATCCGTAACTGATAATCTTAAAAATAGACTGCATGAAAATGAAGTCGTTGGCACGTACCGGATGTGAAGTTCAAATTGGTAATGTAAAACTAAGACCGGCAGCCCAAACGCCCTTGGAGTTAGAGTATTTGCTTGTGTAATCCTCTTTCGGCCTGTCGAGTTCCCACGTGCCCGCGTTATTTCAACGAGTTCACAGACGCTTATTTTTAGGTGACCAGAATAACAAAACAAAACGGTTTAACTTGACACACCGAAAGAATGATGGCATACATGAACTGTTAGGCTGACCCTAGGTCCTTTTGGTATTGCGCCTCCTTATAAAGTCGCACGATCGTTTTGATGCCTCTTGCAATATAACAAGTGTGACCGTAATATTTGATTTGTGAACATGCAAACTCGAGGATTGACCTGGAAAACTACCAATGGTCATTCCTGTTACAAAACTCACCAAACCTATACTATCATGCCAATAAGTAGATATATGGTAATGTTGGGATTCAAGTGTCCAGTTAGAATTCATATTCCCATAATCATAATTCCTTTGCTGTTACACGTTTAGGAGATTAAGATAATTTCGAATTGAGGACTAGGTTACCGTACGCTGACTTGCCGCTGTTTACGTCTACGCCACATCTGAATAGAAGAGGCGTAATGGAACAGCATTTTGTGTTCTTTGTCTGCGTTGTATGTATTTCAAACCTGTGCCGAACAGACGCAGAAGTTCGAGGTGAGGATTTTTTATCATATTGGTGTGACTTTTATCTAATTTTGATCTACTAACTTACTTAGTAGCTTTTTCGTACTGGTTCAATTGGAAACAGCTAGTGATATTTGTAATACGTTTTTCTTTAAATTACCGCCGTCACCGTTGAGACAAGTACATTGTCGCTGTTAATTGGCATAAGACGTGGGGCCTATGGTTTAGGTGACATGTACATGTGCTTTTATTATGCCCCATATCCCAGGTCTGATTTAACCCCTATATATATCTCGGCTCCCATTGAAAGACTAATTTTGTGGTTTTGATGTTTGACGAGAGACCAAAATTTAGTGTAAAATAAGTTAAATGTCGTGCGAAAAACGTTTCACGACAGTACGCTGTTCCCCTGAAAACGTTTTTATTTTTGAGATTATAACCGGAGGAGAGTGAAGGCCTTTTCACATTGGCTCGGCTCTTCTTTCATATAGGGTCCGCCATACTTGATCCGCGAATCAGTAGATCCAAGGACCATCTGTTGTGAATGCCCTCTTAGATTATCACAGTAGGAAAGCTGTGCTAAATGTCTTTTGTCGAATACTGACATAAGTAGCTAAGGTCGCGTACACAACCAGCTGAGCGTCTTACACCCCATTTCCATAGATTAGATCGACCTACTTTAGATCGACCTAACTCCCTGGGGGTTCACGCTAAATAGCTGTCAGCCGGGCGGACACGAAAGTTAATTATCCCCTTACAGCTTGTAGTAGGCGGGACGGACATTTGAGTCGGATTATCTGAAAGTAATCTAGCGAGACTCCCCGCGGGGATAGATCGATCTAAAATCTATGGGAATAGAGCCTTACTAACGCAGATGAAATATGGCGAGCACTTGATAATGGGTTCCCCCCTCCCAGCAGGGGCAGAGCAATTAAATCTCGCCTCGCTTTCAAGTGGGTCTTTGATCTAATGAGTCCACTGATCAACTGCAGGCCTACCCAACTACCAGACTCGGCACCGAATGATCCTGAATTCACCTGTAGATCAGACCACACTACCCGTTTTCAAGGTGTGAGTCAGTACGCATTACACATTATCATACCCTGAACAAATTTTGAATGGTGATGCAATGCTTTTCAACCCCGCTAAGAATCGTCCCGATCACATCGCGTACTAGGCAAGAGCGGTGTCGCGTCTGATACTGTGAAATGCGTACGAGCCCTCGAATCAAACCCTCGGATTGACATATGCATTTTATCAATTCGTGATTATGGTAAAGCTAATACGTGTGCTTCCCCATAAAGTAATACACGCTGTTAACTAATATAATAGCTAGGGGCAGCTTTTTGAAACAGAAAGAAAACAGATAGAAGAAAATGCTTTTTTTATTGGGATCTCTCTTTATTTCTCGAAAATGAATGCGTATTGCCCAAAAGTCTATTTCTGTTGAAATATTCAGTACTCAAGTTACCGTATTTTTTCTAATCATATATCATGTATTACAGTTGAAAGTATAGAAACAATATTTCAGTTCGCTGTTGAAAATTTGCAGGAGAGATGGTCCAGTGATTTTTCATATTTCTCCAATAAAGAATGGCTCTACGGGCAACCGCAACAGCAATAGTTTTGTATCATGTCTTTACTGTACTCCTGCAGAGCTTGATGCCTGAAAATTAATAATCAGAGACACAGGTGATTTGCATGGTTATTTAAAACTTAGTATTGTACGAAATGGTTTCATCAAGCTTAGGTGCATTCAGAGATTCGAACATGGCGAGATTTGAACCGTACTTACATTGTATTACAAGGAAAAGTGGAAGGTATATGTAGGACAAACGCCCCCCCCCCCCCCCCCAATCCCAACCCTCTGAAATCAGAGGCTTTTAAATGTTATACAAAATTAAATTAAGCAATACAATAATTTGGTAACAGGCTACTAGCCCACCATGTGTTCAGAGAGTACCCGTCCCAATAAAGAGATATTGACACACGAAAAGAGAGAAAAAAGAATAATAACTACAATTCAAGAACACTTACGGTTTTTACTTTGACATCAGAAGCGCTGCAATTGCAGTTGTCATCACAACTACAGCTTGACCCGGAACAGGTTTTGCCGCAACAGGTGCACGTGGCGTCGAGTCTGGCGGTGGTCTCTAAAATTTGAAGAAAATTGGGATCATGCAATCCACAGTGTGTGCGTGTTTGTGTGTGTGTGCGTGTGTGTGTGTGTGTGCGTGTGCGTGTGTTCGTGTGTGTTTGCGTGTGTTTGTGTGTGTGTGTGTGTTTGCTTGTGTGTGTGTGTGTGTGTGTGTGTGGACGGATACAGACAACCAGTGTTCTCTACTACAAATATTTCATTATAAACCCTCTCTTATAATAACCATGTAGCCTCTTGCCGCGATGCATTTACAATTATTGTTAATACAATTCATATTCGTGTACCTTCAATGACAACAGCCGCAACAACCAAAAGCACGATGAGAACACACGTCTTCATTTTAGCCGTTAGAGAATGAGCAGCAACTATCAAATATATCGGCCTGTAGATGTCTTACTGACTGACTCTCCGACGAAAAGTGAGCTTATATACACTTGTCAGTCGTCCATAAAACAAGTATGCGTAAATGTTGCATAAAGCCGTGCCAAGCACTAATTATGTTTATATCAGACCTTATCTCTTTCTACTATTCTTCAAAATATAAGGGGTGGCCTCATGTCCTGAAACAAGTGCCTGAAGATGTCTCGAATGATATATTTCGTGCCGATATTATAACAGTGTTGTTTTTAAAAATTGCAACGAACTTTCGCCTTTTGGAATATGGATATGAATACTAATTATCTTATTTTATGTATAAAAGAGGTGAGTGGTAAGACACATGAAGATCTTGGTTATCAGATTTCACAAAGATGGCGTTATTGTGGTCAAACAAAGATTTTTACCAATCCTCCATTTCTTTTTGGGCACCCTACCCTATCCTTTACATCAGATTTACAGTGATTAATTGTCTCTGACAAATGTAATATTGTCCAGCACGTCGACAACTCTTCGTATGGTCGTTGTTCGTGCTTTCCTAAAACAAAATGATGAAGACATTTTCTTATTCTTTAAATCATCGCGCGGTATGTTTTCAACGCACTCCCATTGTGCAATCAGTTTAGAAGAAACTTGGCTTAGTTCTACGTTATTTGATTTTTCCCTCGCCTGTCTCTGTTTTTACTGAGAAAATTAAGAAGGGTATTTTTTTCGATAACTGTTTCCGTGTACCCCTGTATCACGCATGTTTTTAGTCAGTAGTCTGATGTAAGACAATTTAATGAAACATTTTCCTGATTTTTCAAGCCGAAAGATGGACTATATGCGTAAATGAGCAAAAATGTTCATTAACTTGGTAGTTGGATCATAAATAAAAATTATAAAACACGAGCAGCAGAAAAACATAGCGTTAGCTTACGACCAATCATGAATAGGGACGGGGGGGGGGGGGGGGGGGGGGGGGGGCTGGTAGTGGTGGAGCGGGGGTCGATCTACCGGACATTTATGGGAGGGTCCTGGCCGCTATACCACCTAGCGGTAAGTGAGAAACAACATCTACTAACATCAATCTGATGAAGGCCTACAGTGTACGTCCAAGTTGACAGTAAGCTAACGGTATGAAATATTTTGTGCTTGTGTTAGATAATTTTCATTTATGAAATACACGTACATGTTCTCTAACATTGTGATAAAAGTAACTTAAACACAATAAATAATCTTCTACTGCAAATATGAAAGACCGATTCTGTGATTGAAATACTAAATCATTTAAAATCTTTAAAATAGTTCAAGGCAACTTGGCTTATGCATTTAAGTTTGCAAGTGCCAAATGGACAAAATTATTTTCAATCTTATTTTACTTTCGGAATATAGAATTTCTGAATGTGCCAAGAGTATGCCCGGTACATGCACTCACTTATAGCAACACGTTGTTCTGGTTATAACAAGTAGTGATTCAGCTTTTGCATACTTCGTTTCGAATTTAAAAAAAAAAAAATTGAATATAGATTTTCGCTCTGTAAAGGCACTGGATTTAATTTTGCTTGTTGTAGTGTCTCTGTATAAAAGGTTTCTGTGCATAGAATCTTACAATCTCTTTTCTAAACGGATTTTTATTTATCTGCTTGACATTTTGTCAATACAGTGTGATACACTTCCACAGCATTTTTCAAGGACAAGCGGCATGTGGATTTTCAGGAACTCCTAAGACAAAAACCTCACTCTCTTTAAAATACTGATAAATTATATCGCCTGGTTAGTTTTGGTGTAAATGTGATCGACATGGGTTTTCCAAATGAGAACCTGGCTTACATTAAGACAAAGGAACTTAAGAAAGGTGCAAAGCTCACTATACTTCTCATTTTCCATATTTTTTAGTTGAATTTGATGGCAGTGTGTAATCAGTTCCAAAACATGCTTTAATTTAGTGAAGTTAATTCGCATACTTCGTATAGTGTAATACATACTGTACACACTGGTACGTAAAGTATCGGACAGATTGTTGTAAATAGAAAGAAAACAGACACATGTAAATATTTGTATTAAACTGTTTTATTGAGATCTTTCTCTATTTCTATAAAAATAAATGAAATTAATTCACACGTCAGTTAATGTTGACATATTCGGTGTTTAATGTATTTTTCTAACCATATGTCATGTAAATAAACTGATAGTATAGAAGCAATATTTCAGTTCACCGCAGTAGCATAACGTTTACAGGTAGAGACAGTTCAGTGATTTTTTATATTGAGTCCAAGGATAATGGCTCCGCAGAGAACTATAATGGCAGTCCCTTTCTTTCATCCCTCTAGCTCCATTCTGCATGGCGTAATTCCTGGAAATTAAGAGTTAGAGATTTGCAAGCATATCTTTGACCTCATATGACTATTTAAAACATGATATTTTACGAAACAATTCCATCAAACTGATGCGCATCAAGAGGTTCGAACACGATAAGATTTGACCGACATCGTGCAGTTATAACAAGGATAGAACCTAAATGGAATGTCTCTAGAGCACACATACACGCGTATGTCCACACCCTCTCTCTCTCACACACGCACACATACACATAGTAGAAAAGAGAAAATAATAATAATAAATACAATCCAAGAGCTCTTACGGCTCTCTCTTTGTCAGAGGCGCTGCAATTACAGTTGTCATCACAACGGCACTTTGACCCAGAACAGGTGTTGCCGCAACAGGTGCATGTTGCTTCCATGCTGGCTGCGGCTGCGGTGGTCTCTAAAATTTGAAGAAAATTGAGATCAATTAATGAAGTGTGTGTGTGTGTGTGTGTTTGTGTGTGTGCTACGCAGACAACACGTGTTACACATATTCTATGACATGCACTCTGTTACTCATAGACTCTCTACCTCCAGCTATGATGCACTTACAATGTATGTGCCGTTAAATGCCGTTCAAATACAACCCTGTTTACCTTCAATGACAACGGCAGCAACAACCAAAAGAACGATTAGAACGCACGTCTACATTTTTGCCGTGAGAGCAATGGCAGCAGCTATCAGATATTTTAGGTTTAATATACAGATGTCTCTCTGACTGACTTTCTGTCGAAACGTGAGCTTATATACTGTCTTCAGCGGGTTTATTACGATACTTACACATCAATAACACGACAAAAATCACGTATGAGGTAAAATTACACAAGGTAATGCAAAACACGTTTATTTTTGACCGTTCCTCTTTTCAATAACAACAATCCTTTAAAGTCAGGAGAAATGACCTGGTATCCAGAAACAAGTGCCGGATATATTTCTCCATTGATATATACATGCTTATCCATGTATGAGCATTGTTCCCGACTTTTCAAATTAAATGTTTTTAAATCCAGTATTTTCGCCACACGGAATATACATGTAAGTATGATAACTGATTATTTTAACTGACATATACCCTGCGGAGGAGTGTGGAGAGAGTGTAAGGGAAGTGGTTTTCAAATCCCACACTGATAACATGACTACCGGTATGGTCTCACTGAGATCTAGCTGACCAATCCTCTCTCTCGTAGTGGGTACCCTACCCCGTCTATTTCATCACACGTGCGCCAATTTGTCTCTTACAAACAACAAAAAAACCACCTGCGCTGACATTTCTCGTTTAGTAGGTCAATGCTAAAATGTTCTTAAAACGAAAACAAGCTACATGTATATCCTGTTATTTTTAAATTCAAAGATAAGGCGCAATTAAGATGCAGGATCTGGCCTGAGAGGTTATTAAACGTTTGCTGTCTGTAAAAAATAAGGGGAAATAACGCAAGAATTGTTTTTGTTTATCCTCAGTACGGTATCAAAATTGCTCGTACCAGACCGCATTTTCTCGTATCGTCGAGTAGGTCACGGGACCGAGGATAGGTCTGACCCGTGATTTATTGTTTACTACTTCTCCTGTATATCAATAAATGGAAATAAGAAGAAAAAAATTACTGAATTTTAAACTTGCACGTATAGTTTAAACAGGAATAGTTAAAACAGGCACGAAGTTAAATAAGTTTGGGATGAGGGGGTACGTGTGTGATTTAATTGGGTGGAGAGGGGTGGGGAAGCATGGAGACAAGGGGGATGTGGGTTATATGTTATTCCGGCGCTGGAGATGTTGGGTATGTAATCATATCAGCAATTGACGGCGTGCGTGCGTGCGTGTGTGTGTGTGTGTGTGTGTTT
Organism: Lingula anatina; assembly: GCF_051362555.1. Classification (NCBI taxonomy): domain Eukaryota; kingdom Metazoa; phylum Brachiopoda; class Lingulata; order Lingulida; family Lingulidae; genus Lingula; species Lingula anatina. Next base: position 6,072,433 of record NC_141772.1, on the reverse strand, counting down.
GTTGGTTGGGATGGGGGTGGGAGGGGATGGGGGAGGAACAAAATTATCACAAGGCGTTGTGCAATCAACTGTGTACTTCCGTTTTTCTTTTCTGATTTATCGTTAAGGTTGAATGCGGCTTTTCTTCCTCAGATGTTTCAGCTATCTGTTTTGAGCATTAGTTTTGCCCGAAAAGCTTTTTTTTATGAACTGTGCGAAATATGCTCTAATAATGACAGTTTACTAATTGAAACACGTCACGCTCTAGCCACAAACAGCCTCTGCACCAAGGAACTTGGAGGCACGTGCCAGGCCGCCTACCAGATATGTCCAGGTCAGATGTTCGCCCAAAAGGTCAGCACTGGTCAGTGGCTCTGTCCATCCCGCCTTGAGGTCTGCTGTGTCAAGCCAGTGGCCAAAATTTTCACTCTTGCTGTTTCAAAGAACCGGACAATAAACGCATCATCCACATACAGTAAGCGACAGTTAATTTCTGTATCTTTTTCTCCAAAATAATTAACGCTAATGATTAATTATGGCGGAATTTTTTTCAAAGTCACAATTTAACGATCACTGGCTACTCACATGCAGTATCAGTAGAAAAGGGAATGTGTAGAGATACACTGGTTTTTGAGGCGAGTTTAAAAATTCAAAAAGACCGTCGAAGAAAGGAACACCGACATTATTATCTAAACTTAACAAATAAGTGAATGAGTAACGAGTAATTATTTTTCGGTACTGAGTGGTATTCCACGGAAAAATATTTCTCGGAGGACGCTGCCTCTCTCCTTTTGCAACATTAGCTTAATTGGCAATAAATTTTAGATTTATCTTTAAAGATTTAACTGATTGAAATATTACATAGCCGACTTTGTACACATTGTTTATTTGCCATTTAGAATGTGGAAAACGGAGGCTTGGTCAGTGGCGGATAGTAAATGGTCAGACAGCGTCCATTGGGGCGTGGCCTTGGCAGGTGTCCATCAGGTACGGCTACTACCGGAAGCACCACTGTGGAGGAACGCTGGTGGGAGAGAACTGGGTGGTCACTGCGGCACACTGTTTTGAAAGGTAGGTTCTGGAAACCATTTCAGAACCCATTCCCAAATATTCTCAAAAAATTATAAAAAAAGTATTAATTTAATTTGACGCCGGATAAACCAGAAGCCGTGTACTTAAAATGAGATGTTTTTCAATGAGTGGAACCTTACCTGGGGTATTATGATGGACTGTGTTTGGTGATATTGGTTTTAATCGTAAACAACTGATCCTATAATATCCGGTTGAAAATAAGTTCCAAGTTTCGCGTGTCTTTGTGCACATTTGACTTAATTATTGCCATGAGCTTCCATTGACAATGTGACCCGCGGCAATATGTCAAAATGTTCGTGTAGCCTTTATTGTGGAGATCTTTGTACTTTAATACTTGGGATTGTCTCCATGATAATTATTTCCAAACAACATGGTTTCATTTATCTTATAAGAGCCATTACAGTCGAAGTATGATATACACGCGATACGTTTATTCACTCAGAATCATCGTTAGCGTGCGATTTCTTACATTGTATGAACTATGTTTAGAAAAAAAGTAAAATAAAAAACAAACAAAGTACCACACACACACACGTGTAACCCATAATAATAATGACTGATACAACAAAATTTCTCAATCTTAGTCATCTCATCTCCCTGCAGATCTAACCGACCGGCCTCGTTTTCAGTGCGCCTTGGGGATCATCAGCAGGGAAAAAGTGACCAGACAGAGGCAGACAAACTAGTGGAAAAAATTATACCGGTTTGAGTTTTTTTTTTCAAAATGGCAAAAGATACTTTTGTGAAAAGCATTTTTCAAGATGAGACATCTTATAATTGTCATTTTAAAATCATGATAGCCAAAAAGAGGTCGCGGCTCCAATAAAAAAATAAATAAATAAAAATAAAAATAAAAAGATTACCATGCAGTACCGCTACTTTGAAAACCAGGTATACAGGATTTAACATATTATTTGCCAATGGCATGTGAAAGGAGAGGGGTTTGTTTTTAAAATCAAAATCATGTCTGCATATCTCCATTTGAAAGCACAAGGGAGTGTCCCCTTAGCCCTCGTTAAGCCAACATTTCACAATAGCTCTCCTTCCAGTACCCATACTACAAAAACGACAACAGCGGGCAGCATGACATCGCTTTGATCAAATTGGGCAGCAAAGTCACCTACAGTCCACACATCATTCCAGCGTGTCTCCCGGCGCCAACGGACAGCTTTGAAAGCAATCACGACTGTTGGGTGACTGGGTGGGGAGACACAAAGGGTAGGTAGACAGTTATGACCTTCCAATATATACCCATATTTTTCTGATTTTGTATTGGCGTGAAACATGTTCCCGCACGTGTGGAGAACATATGAGTTGTCTCTTGCAATATATCTATCATACTTTCAGACTTACTGTCTTCTAATGTTATTAATGTTAAATAGATATAGACTGCATTACGATGAGCGTGCCATGTAGGCCTAGTGTGCTATAATGTCTTGTTTAACGATCATATATAAGAGTAACTGAACCGATTAAAAATCTCTGACAACCAAACAGTATACCGCAAATTTACAGTTTTCAAATGAATGACATTGCTCGTCTCTTTTCTATTCTCGCTTCCCCTTTTCCACCCACTTCTAGGCACAGCAGATGATAGCGCAACCCTGCAGGAGGTAAATGGCATGGTTTGGAGCGCCACCTATTGTAACTGGGTGTGGCCAGGAAAAACTGGTCCCGGGATCCTGTGTTTTGGGAACGGCATAAGTCAACCTTGCACAGTAAGTTTTGTTTCGCAAGCATTAGTGAGGCAATACTTTTAGTACTTGAAAGAAAAAGAAATATTTTAGTACTTGAAAGAAAAAGAAATCTCAAGCGGGTTTAACAAAAACAAATTTTTAATCTAGAAAATCGTCTTACAGGTTGGTCATTTGTTTGTTGCAGTTATTTAGGCCTATAAAATCTTTGAAATCGCAAATAAAACATAACAACGGCAGAAAATTAAAAGAATTACCTTTAACTTCCAAACCAGGGTGATTCCGGCGGTCCAATGGTATGTCAAAAAGATGGCGACCAGTTTTACCTGGCAGGAGTGGTGGCGTCGGGAACAGCCAAGTGTAACCAGGCCGGCCTTCCCGCCCTCACCACCAAGGTGACCCACTACATTGACTGGATCAGGGCCACCATGAAGGGCATGTAACTCACATGCTGGTTATTATCGCTCTTGGTGATCTCAATCTGAATCAGCACTTCTGCCGGTTTTAATAATTTATGACCCGTCTCTTCGATGATTGAAATCGTCGAGGGGTTTTCTGTCATTAGACAACATAAAGACACTATATTTTTGTGGGTAATGAATAACTACCCTCTCCCATTTATTCTTGTATTTCGACTTCAAATGACAGTGCAAGCAAGAATATATAGTTTAAACTTTCAAATATGTATGTTATCTTTACTAGGGGATCAGGTCACTTTTAAAATATTCCGCGCGCTGCACCAAAAAATACTGTCCATTCTCTAACAACCCTCGCTCAGTATCTCATTCTTTCTGTGGTTAATCCTACCCAGACCTTGCCTGAATAAAAATGTGTGTCCCCATGAATCTAATAATGAACTGAATCACGGACAATGCAGAAACGGTGTCTAGTAACTGAAAAATAGGCCCAATTTCACTGCCACAGCTTTTAAACTATTTTTACATACTGTAAAAAGGTGTTTTTTTTAAGTACTGCATAATTATTGTCTTTTGCAAACCAGTGCCTATTCACCATGTTTTGCGTTTTTTTTTTGTCTGTTTGAGACAACAATCGCGGCGCGTACAGTTCCACCCGTGTTGCTCTGAAAGGTAAACCCCGCCTCACGCGGATTCTCTCAGTTTTTTTTTTATCTCGAATGACGACACCAGTGTTTAAAGATACCTTTGATGGTATTCATTAAAAAAACACCCCTCATGTAAATCCCCCCCCCCCCCCCCCCCCCCCCCCCCCCCCCCCCCCCCCCCCCCCCCCCGGGGAAACAAGCTTAAAGCGAATGTGCAAAAGGAAGCTAAGTCCGTCGTGGAGTAATAAGATAGTGAAGTATTATAAATGTACCGGTACAGCTGTATCGCTAAAATAGGACGTTCGTTGTGAGAAGGTCTTTAGCCATCCACAATAAGAAAGTCCTGTTAAATGTTATTTCAGGCAAATCGTAGGAAAAATCTGTAAAAGGCCGTAAGACCATCTCATTAACACTGGTATGGATGGTTAATTAATTGTAGAACGTACTTTGAGTTGGTAAACAATCTCTCCCACATAGAGTAATACACACTGTGAATAACTATAGAGTTATACACACTTTTTATAAACAGAAGAAGAAACAATTATTATTTTTACAATTTATTGTACTTATATTCTTTCTCCATTTTACTTGCAAACATGAATAATCAAATTATCTCGTTTTGGTTAACAAATTCGGCGTTTTGGGTTTGTTTTTTAAAAAGATGTCATGTAAATAAGAAGATAGCTTAAAAACTTGCAGAGATAATTCAGCGAAAAGTCTTTATTGCTTCCAAGAACAATGGGCTCTTCTGAAAATTGCCGCTTTGTATCATCACTCTCTAGATTTCTACCGATAACTCTGGAAATTGAAAGTAAAACATTGAAAATAAAGGGATTTGCATTCGTAAAGCATATCTTTGATCTCATGTAAATATTTACAATATACACTGTAACATTCTACGAGGTAGTTTCATCAAACCTTGGTGCATTTAGAGGTTCGAACACGACTAGATTTGACCCGTTTTTACAATTGTTACAATGATAATTAAGGGGAATGCTTTTGTAGCACAGACACCCCCACCCCACAAGCAACCCACCCATCCACAGATAGTCACAAAGAAAAAAATAAGAGAAATAGTACAATTCAAGAGCACTTACCACACTGTCAGAACCGTCGCAATTACAGCCATTACAACTACAGCTTGTCCCGGAACAGGTATTGCCGCAACAGGTGCATGTAGCTGCCAGGCTTGCCGAAGCTACTCCGGGCCCTGCACTGGTCTCTGCAATTTGAAGACAAATGGAGATGTATTACGATAATCTATGTGCACGGATACAAAAAGCAAGTGTGATCTGTAACCCATGTACATGTCTTACGGTAAGCCGTTTGTTATCCAAAATCTCTACTGTATCCCGCTGTGTACCCTAAGATAGTAAAATACTGCACATAATCAAACTGTGGGTCGCTTTCAACATTTTTTGTAATTAACACACTACGAGCGTACCCCGTGGTCAGAGAGAGTAACCCTGCTTACCTTCAATGACAACGGCAGCAACAACCAAAAGCAGGATAAGAACGCACGCCTTCATTGTTTGTTGCGAGAGTCTGAAGAAGTCTGTAGACGTCTGTATAGAAGTCTTCTAACTGGTTATCCGGCAAAATATTGGCTTTTTATATACAGTCACCAACTGCATAATTATCATAACTCGCAAACAACACGACCGCAAATATGCGGAAAAGTTGCAAGTAAAAAATGTATATTTTTGACCCTTCCTTTTTTGTGATTTCCACAATCCTTCAAAGTCAGAATAATTGGCCTCGTGCCAGAAGCCAAGAGCAGGAAATAATTTTAAGATGTATAAGTATTTTTTATCAATTAAAAGCGAATTCCAATAACTTCACCACAATACCCATTCTGTCTAGAATTATCTCACAGCACTGGCAAATTTGGTCCAAAAGAGTTACTTCGGCGCAAAATTTTACGAGAGGTATAGTTTCGAAGGCTGTAATATTCTAGTATCTCGTCCTTCTCCCAATGCCCATGCCTTTAGAATCTTCGCACTTCTTTGGAGACCAAACCTGTGGGTTATTTTGTATTTTTTATACATAATGAACATTCACTGTCAAAGTTTGTGCGTTTTATGACAGTCCAAAGCACATCTTATAACAGGCCAATACTGTCGCAGAAGGAAAGTTTTTTCTAATTGTTTTCTAGGAATATCGAAGGGTGTCTTAAAAATTTGAGGCGATTAACAAGGCAGGGCATTAAACAAACCATGTACTTTATTTGGCAAAAAAATAATTCGTCTTCTACCCTAAAGTTAAATAAAGGGGGCAAATATATACAGTGATAAACATATTTTAAAAGCAGTAAGAAAGCGGACATACAAAATTAAAGTCCATCATATAGAATATGGTAGTACAGATAGAGTTATATCGTATTGCATCCAATAAGAATGGATAGTGATATCGATAGTTTATTTCACCGTGGTATATAGGGAACATCATTAGTGTACATACACGCACGATATGTCATAATAACAAGAGTAATAATAATATTAATAACTATGATAATTAGGCTAATACATTTAAAATGAGACTTAAGTATATCGCACAGTTCGTGTAGCTATGTTTTCTGCGCTGGCAGATCTCAATCAAAAATTTGACAAGATTTCTGTTATATGTTAAATTTGAGTTCCAGGTAATTGTATTAGTTTGAAATCGAGAACTGTAACCGCAAACGTATTGGCTAGGGTCATCACTGTCTAGATACCCTTGGGTCTCAAGGTGAGTTCGCAGCATTCTCTGAATGACAATGACAATGACAGACGCCTTCGTCTAAAACATCCACAAAGGTCAGCTTTTATCTTCTTTGACCCAGTCTTGTCATGAGAATGCATTAACTTTGTGAATAAGTGACACGTTAAACGATATATCAAACATTTTGCAAAACATTTGAAGCGCAACTTCTTATACTATATGGGATTGTCCACATCGTTATTTATAATTTCCAAACTTAAACAATTTCATTTTTCTAAGAAGCCATTACGGTTGAAGTATGACATGCACGCAAAATGTTTATTATGAAAATTATTGCAATTACTATGCGAGTACCGTTTATTATAATTTTAACTGCCATTGAAATATGAGAACTCCATGAACTATGGATATAGAGGAAGATATTTATATCACACACACACACACACACACACACACACGCACGCACACGCACGTGTGTCCCCAACGGACGCTGCCTGATGAGCTAGCCTTTATTTTCCACATTCTAAACGTGTGTGTGTGTGTGCGTGTGTGTGTGTGTGTTAATCGCAATTATAATAAATGATTTAAATTAAATTTCTATATAAATAGAAGACGTAAAATAATATCCGCTTCAAAGGTTTTACAAAAATTGATAAATATCAGAAGCCGTACTATAAAAAAGGTAAAAACACACTTAGACAATCAATATTATAAATTAATACTATGGATTGACTAAGAGGCATCGTTTTCAGCAAATATATGCCACTATTATCACTTCTATTCAATTTTTATGTTTAAGATAAATACGTTAGTTTGTTGGAGAGAAGGGTTGGTTAACTCTATTTGAGACAACAGCCATGCCGTCAGTGTAGGTTTTGAAGACCAAATTGTTTCTCTCTCTCTCTCTCCACAAACACACACACACACAAATACACATCTTGGCATATATCAGTTAAGACGATCAGTATATTTATATTCTTATTCCGTTTGAAGAATGTACACACGTGAAAAGTTGACAAAAATGACTAATAAATCTTTTGAAAAACACTACCTTGTGATGGCTATAAAAACACTTTAGGTGCTTATACATCGTCCTTGTCACAGAAAATGAAGCCATCTGTCCTGACTTTAGAAGGGTTGCGGAAATAAGAAAGAGAAAGGAAGGGTCAAAATATAAATATTTTATTTGCAACTCTTCCGCATATTTGTTTTCGTGTGATGGAAAATGCATGATAATTAGACTACTGACAACTGTATATTAGTCAACCTTTTGCAGGGAAATCAGATGGAAAGACTTGTACAGACTTCTCTAGACTTTCACTACAAAAATGAAGACGTGCGTTCTTATTGTACTTTTGGTTCTTGCTGCTGTTGTCATTGAAGGTAAACAGGGCTATCTTTATATATATAGATTCTAACATTTGTAAATGTTTCACGGCAGAAGGGTACGTGGTTATTATAAGAGAGGGTTTATCTTGAAATATGTGTAATACATCACACTTGTAGTCTGTATCCATCAACGCAATTTTTTTCGAAATGTCGTGAAATAAAAAAATTACTTCTTTGAAACGTGTAGCAAGGTCACCATTTGCTTACTGCATGGCCAGAACTGAACAAGTAACGCTGACAACCATTGGTTCGCTATGTGTCTGCACTCGCCCGTCCAGAACAGTCACAGTTTGCTCACTGTCTTCGGACCCAGTGCCTCCTGTACAAGTTTTGTGGCTTCAACGGCCGTCCCCCAGCTCAGCCCAACGCCACTCTGTCCGTGACCGTAATTGTGGACAATCTGTCCGAACACACGGAATAAATTAGTGAACATATTTTTAATCGAAAAATCAGCACCAGTAAAATATTTGTCGTAAATTTGTCTTGAATTTGCCTCGTGTGGGATTATATACTGAGAGGTAAGTTTAAAAAACTGATTTTTTTAGAAACACACACTGTGTCAATAAGGCGCCCCATATATGTTGTCTGTATTAGATTCATTTGACAATTCAGGATAAACTTGGCCTGTTATTAGACATTTTAATACTGTACTCCAAACAGCACATTATAATTTCCAAAGATATCATCGTGTTGAGTCACTTTCGTGATTTACAGACAAGATAACGATATTTAAAACTACCTTCAGATATCGGTCCCCGAATTTCATGTCTTCTCTTTCTAATCGTAGTGGTTCCCTCAGTGGCCGTAGACCAACCCAATCACACAAGAATTCTGCGTCCTGGCGTGGATCAAATATATGAAGGCATCAGAATTACAGATATAGCTTATTCAAATGACAAATGATCCAATGACAAATGATCCAGTATTTGATTGAAATAATTGGAAATAAGTGTTAAATAGAGTTTAGCTATTGCGTGAAGAATTTAATATTTAACTATGAGTGCGTAACACAGCTGATGACATTACCGGTATCTGAGGGTGAAGGTACAAATAGTGATACGACAATATCGGCACACTTTAAAATGCTTCCGATAAAATCCAAGTAGTTTTCATATCGTATTCCACAAATTTCCCCCCTCGCCCTAAAATAATCAAATACATCAAACACAATAAAACTTTCGTGAAATATGACAAAAACGTAGTGTTTTAGCACACAGACCATGACAAACAGTAAACTGAATAAAAACCAACGTAAAGTGTGCGCCGTCCACTGCACGTGATGATAGTGTCCATTACGAGTTCTGATTTTCATAATTTACTGTAGTTGTTTGAAATCTAACGCACTTTTAAAGAAGGCACAAGCTCAGTGCAGTTCTTCTTGATCTTTGCCTTGTCCCCAGGATCGACCTCTAAGTTAAAATTGTCCAACTGTTTGACGCCACCAAGGACCACGGTATCCACGCTGTGATTGGATAAGAAGAAAATGGCGTCACCGTAACGTAATCTTTCCCATATTTTACAGATTTCAAAATTTATTTTAAAATAAATGAATTAAGAATGAAGGAATAAATAAATAAATAAATAAATAAAAATAATATTGCTGCCAAACTTTTTAATATCCTTCATCCACTAGTGAATCTATTTGTTTGTTTTACAACATATATTGGACATGAACGATTTGTTCCAAAAGCACTACTGGTGCCTGGCAAAGGAATCTGATTTCTATCTTTGTGGTCCAAATAATGTAAGATATGGTTTTAACTATAGATTGAAACATTTATTTAGACCTTACCCTGGATATATGTAGCAGTCGGTGTCTGTGGAATAGAAATGTTTTATCCAGGGCGCTTTGACACGTATAACTTGGCCCCGCAAGGGTCTGATGACGTCATCAGCAAGCAGGTCACGTGCTCCCAGCCCGCAACAGTTTACCACCACGTCGTATCGTCCAGCAAACTGCACAGATATACCAAGATGAAATTACGTTCATAAAATAGTGTGATAATACAGTAGAATATTTGTATTAAATGCTCTCAGTGGCCCACAAACCATTCGGATACTTGTATGTCATTTATTGTGGACCAACAGCTCCTAAAATGTTCTCAAAGAGGTGGTCGCAAAGTGTGTCATCAATATCGTAGTGTAGCAGCTTAAGCAAGGACGCAGTACATAAGGCTTTTTTTCATTTTTAAAACAGGAACATGATAGTTAAATAAACCTAACTTTCTAATGGACCCCGGAATTAACTCAAGACAGAGGACTTAAAAATACACTTGCCTGTTGTAAGCTTTCGACTTTCCTGTCTACTAGTTTACCACCTTTCCGTATAAATCTCCGAGTTAACCAGGGAAGGTATCTCTGACACTCCACAAGGACGGTGCTCATGAAGAATCCGACCCTGGAACAGGGGATAATATCATTGCACAGGAGCAAGTTCAAAGGTCACGTTTATATGGATACATGTGGGTAAGCTATTGGATAAAAGTACATTGTAACTAGAAAAGCACTCAGAGAGCGCAGACCTCCGCCAAGGTAGCAAAGTCTCCATCTAATGCCGTTTCACCCCTAAATTTTCGATATTTTGATTATTGGTTATTGATTGATTATTGATCCGGATCACCACCTAACCATCTCTTCCTTGGCCCACTTCTGACAGTTCCTGAAAATTTCATCAAAATCGGTCCATAACGTTTTGAGTTATGTTGATGACAGACAGACAGACAGACAGACAAACAGGGGTGAAAACATAACCTCCTTGGCGGGGGTAATGAAAATTTAGGGGAGAAACGACATTGGGTGGAGACTTTGCTGCCTTGGCGGAGGTATGCGCTCTCGGAGTGCTTTTCTAGTTAAATCTGTTATTGGTCCCAACACTGAAATTATAAATCGCAGAACTCGGAAAAGGGAAGAAGATGAAAAAGAAGAAGAAGTGGGGTAGGATGGACCTATGGAAAGACTTACTTGAACTTCGGTGGAAACATTTTCTTCATTTCTTCTGGACTAAGTTCCTTCCAGTGGTATATAATGTCTTGGGAGAAATACGCTGCCACCTAAAAAAGGAACGAAACAAAATTATTTAAACTGATTTCTATGCAAATGAGGTCTCCAAAATTCTTCCACTTCAATTTAAATTTGGGCTAACTACATTGTACATGTATGTGCCTGTGAAATCGAAATCCACCAGTGGTTCATTGCGCAACTAATACAATTAGGCTACCAAGGTGACTTGGTTAGCCGTTATGGTAATATAGGGTCTTTAAGATTCTTAAGATCAGACCTGCTTTTAATTTGACATCGGGCTTATAATCTGATTCACTTGATACATATCTATCTCTGTTATAGGGCTTACTGATAATGTGAGCACGTTCAATATTCTGACCAAGAAATCCTCATTTAACCGGAATGTCTGGACACATTTAAAGTATAGCTGTGGCGGATTAATTAAATCCCGCCCAAAAGGAATCGGTGTAACACAAAAATAATACCTGTCGCTTAACAACAAAAATTAAGGCAAGCAACCCGTCCTGCCAAGAGGTGGAGATGGCCAAAACAAAAAAGCGGCACTACATGTAAGTCACATCGTCACATATTTTACTGTGAATGTGACGTTTACCATAATCTACATGCAAGCTGTTCAAATCGCAATCTCACGTTCTCTTTCTTGCTGTATAACTTGTATCCGGAAATAGCCATCACGCCTGCGTTGAAAGAATCGGCTGACCGGGCAATGGAGTCGTAATTTTTAAAAGAATCCTTGGACCATTGTCTGAAAGAAGGAAATAAATACTTCCTACTTTTCTTGTAAACCAATAACATTTGCCCGGCGTTTTTATCGACTCTGATTATATAGATACATTTACTATACCCACGCTATTTTCTTAAAGAATCAACTACCGGTAGAGCCGTACGCATGGTAGGCCTACATGTAGGGGCCTACACTGTACTTGTTAAACAACTTCATTAAACGCTTCGAAATGTGTACAGGAAGTCTTTTTATATGCATTTAATGTCGACCTTTTCTCAACATAGATTTTCCATTTCATATTGATATATATTTTCTTCTTCTCCACGTAGCAATGCAAACACTCATTTGAACCCAAACAAATCCGACCTTCACCCGTGACCTAGTTCCGTTGCTTCAAATCGATAACCACCTACCTGAAGCGTTCGAGAGGAACGCCGTACCCGTATCCATCGGCCGTGAACCTGGGAGAGAACACCCCGCCAGCACCGTCACTGGTGGTGTCTGGTGACCATCGGTCAGCAAAGATAGTGACCTGAGCGTCAGGAACGCTCTCTATGATGTTAACGGCGGTGGATAGTCCAACAACTCCGGCTCCGATCACTGCTATGTTCGCCATTGTTGAGTGTACTGAGTGCACGCGTAAAAGTACAGGTGCACTAACGCCCGTTTTCCAGAAGATGGTACATGAACCTCAGATACATTCAACATTATTGAGTTATAACACGTTTTATTTATGCTTGTCTCAAAAATTAATCCATGCGTGCCTAAACTCTTACTTTCCCCGTGAGACATGACTGGCTGAAGGTAAAGTTCATCAGGGAATTATATCGTATGCACGGGAAAACTTATCACCACAGACGAATTGTAGAGCGAATAAATGGTGTGTGCGTGCGAGCACGCACTCGAGTTTGTGTCCACTGGTGTATGTGAAACTGAACATTAGTTAGGCAAAAGTCACCATTCAAACACTTTCACAGAATTTTAGTGACGTACTCTAACATGAACTGTATATTAATTAATTACACACAGGGAAATACCAAGCGTTGTTGGGAAAACAATATTCACAATCGGCCAGATCGCCCAGCATGTATATTTCGATAACTCTACATCACACTTAACGCAATGGACTTACAAAAAATACTTGCTTAGTTTTTCAATTTTTTGTCATTCTCTAGTCACAAACAAGATTATCCACAAGATGTCTTTTAAAAACTAATGCATGGGTTGCTGCTAACAAAACTGAAGGAAAATGCGACAGTATTACTCGGTACTAATGAAACAATCGTTTATTACAGATGACAAAGTGCATATGTAAATTTTTACTTTTTTTAGAAAAATCCCAAGAAGATATGTTATTATTTCCACTTCACTTTCTTACATTACAGTTACAGCCTGAAGCAAACTATTTTTATATAATAGTGTTTATCTTAAAATAATGCTAATAGTCTTTGTTTTCAAATAATGTATTCTAACAAATAACAAATAAGGTCAGTCTATATATTGATGTATGTGCATTTAACCACTTCTTATACATGTACAATAAGACCTTGAAATGCCCCGCAAAGTTCTTTGGAAAATCCATAGGTGTCGCTCCAATGCGTGCGGGACGCCGCTATAGTTTACTTGCAGGGAACTTCCGTAATGCCTTCATCACCAGGTGTGTCGCCTCCACAGCAGTACCCCAACTGAGGCCAATCCCGCTGGCGCCGTGGCCGTAGTTATGGACGACCTGGTGGTATAGAAATTACATTTGATAAATTAAAGTGATCTTATGTTGTAACAACAGTGTTTTTAGAAAAGCTATTGGTTATGGTGTCTGTTGAATGTCCGTATTACCTAAACGTTTCAGAATGCTACACGAGGAAGGAATACGTGACCACGATCCAATTTAGAATACTATATTGAATTACCACTGTTTCTGGGAGACTTAAACCATTCAACACAATTTTGTGTCACAATACGGTCTATGCTCCGATTAAATATTTCAGGCGATTGTAGGGTGCCGGGCACATAAAAGTAACAAAGTCCCAACTCTAGGCTTTTATTTTCTATTTTTTTTCAGAATAATGTATTAGACTTATAAAATAATACTTGCCTTTAAGATATCGTCTCCAAATTTCATTTCCTCCAATTCCACACGAACTGGTTTCCTCGACGGCCTAAGACCGACCCAGTCATACTTGAACTCTGCGTCCTGTAAGCGAAATAAAATTTGACGTATGTATTTTGTTCATAATTTTTCCAAAATGTCACCTAGATATGAAAAATGACTCATAAATTGTTCGCTATTCCCACAACACACTTTATCCATCGTGAAAAATCAATAAAGGAAAAATTCATTTACTGCTAATGGATCTGTCTGCAAGTAGAAGATAAAGAACAAACCTTTGCACGATCAACGAACCTTGATTTTGCTGAAAGAGCTATTTGATATCTTCACACTGTTTTACATTATGAAACGCAAACCGATTTTGGTCGCCTTGGTGCCCATAAACAATCGCCTTCAGGAAGTGATTTCTTACCTTTAAAGAGGGGACCATCTCCAAGCAGTTTTTCAATATCGTAGCTTTGTCTTTCTCATTCACCTCCAAGCTGTTTTCATTGTATTGTTTCACTCCTCCCAAGACAACTGCATCTTGTCTTGAAAAAAAAAACACGTTACAAGTTTATTCAATGTCACGAAGTTATATGTAAAACGACATTAATATTAAAAAAAAATAACAACACTTTCTAAATGCTAAACAAGGACCATATAAAGGTCCTATTCAATTTCTCCAAAGGTCAACAATATCTTACAGTATGGCATCTTGTACAGCTCACCCAGGGTAAATATAGCAGTCACTGTCCGTAAAGTAGTAATGCCTAATCCACGGGGCCTTCACGCGCATGACCTGTCCTCTCATGGGTTTCAGGACGGTGTCCCCCAGCAGTTCTCTGGCCCCAATACCAGTGCAGTTGACCACCAGGTCGTACTGACCACAGAACTTAATTGGGAATAAAACACATAGTCAAACAATAGTATGAAAAACAGATTCATTGTACCAGGAAAGACTACAAAAACCGCTGCTGTCCAAAACAATGGAGGGGGAAATATATAGATACGACTTTAACATCTGATTCTAATGGCCAAATGGTACTGATAATTGTTCACAAACTATCTAATCGATGGTATAGAACCATACCCATACATTGTACTGATATCGTCATACAGTGTCCATTACCTGTTGCAACGTTTTTACCCTCTGTTGTACCACGTGACCACCTTTGCTCTTAAAACGTTTCAGAAGCCACGGAAGGTAGCGTTGACACTCCGCCATAAGCGTGGTAACAAAATACCCAACTCTGAAAATGGAATTATCAAAATGTTTCTTGTGTCTGTTATTGTTCTTTGCATGCTTTTGTTTACATTGTTGCGGATTAAGGTTATAAGGCTCAACCCCCACCAATCCCGCTTTTAAATTTTATAACATCTTCACAAAAAATAAATAAATAAATAAATAAATAAATAAATAAATAAATAATAATAAAAAATAAAAATAATAATAAAACGCTCGTACTTACTTGTACTTGGGAGGGAACCTTTTCATCTCTTCTTTGGTGAGTTCTCTGTAGTTATACATCAGTTCTGTAGCATTGTAGGGGGATACCTAAAACCAAATGATGCACAGGTGTTTATCTACACTGGAGAAACGATTGACCTTACACTGAACCGGACCTAAATGGTGCGTAACTGTGGTACTAACTATTAACAAAACAGTAAACCTGTCAAATGCACAGACATAAAGCAGAAAATAATGGTGCACAAAATAAGTTATTTTGTCAATGTTGATTCAATATTTTATAATGATTAACAGCTAAAATAATAACAATTTTTGATTTACAGGTAACACGCACATTATAAGAATAGGTTATTAGCATAGGGCTTCAGGCCAATGAAAGTTCAAATTCTACCCTGGAATTCTCGAACTGTGGAAAGAAAAAATAGGCCCTATATATAGGAGTATGTGCATCTACTGCATAACCCGTGTTTGTGTAAAAATAGCGTTGCGTTCTAGTTCTTATTTATGTTAGTGCACAAACTCATGCAAGCGATATTTAGCGTGGTTAAACTGTAAACACATTGTGAATAACGTACATGTTTTCTAATCTTTGCTACTAGTACATGAGAACAAAACTGGAATGATTTACATGTACATTGATTTACTCACGTTCTCAGGTTTGCTGTAAAGTTCATATCCAGACAAGACAAAGACACCGGCTTCTGACGAGTCCGCTGAATGAGCCACGGCGTCGTAGTGCCTGAATGAATCCCTGCCCCATATTCTAGAGAAAAACGACGACATTCTGGATTGAACAAGTCTTGCAAATATTCAAGGGCTTAGGGAAATATCCAGGATCCAGGGAGCTCTATGGGACCCACATACCCTCCCCCCTTAATTGCTTCAGAGATACATGCACCCCTCCCCCCTTCCCACTGCCATATAACTAAATAAGACAAAATCAAACAAATGTTCAACTCCGTGCCCTGGATATTACAGAACAAATTACCGACTCGTGCACTATTTTATATAACCTAGCACCACCTTCTGCATTCAACAAAACCATCGATCCATGCAATATCCTCATGACTGTGTATAAACAGCTATATGCATATATAAAGAAAAATTTGTGCCGCCTTTACACAAAAGACGGCAGTATAGACTGAAATTTAATTTGCAATGTTTTAAAGGTTTTAAAAGTATCCAATACATCACCTTATGTGTGTAAAGAACTAACATACTTAAACCGCTCCAATTCTATGCCCATGGGATACATAGGACCCCCAAGTTTGGGGCCAAAGCACCCAGCCGCTCCGTCACTGACTGTGTCCGGTGACCAACGGTCAGCATAGATAGTGACCCTAGCGTCTGGGACGCTCTCTATGATGTTAACAGCGGTGGACAGTCCGACAACTCCAGCTCCGATCACTGCTATGTTAGCCATTGCATTGAGTCATTCAGTCCACATCATATTCTCTGTGATATCGCATACCACCTCTTTCTCTTTATGGTTTTATATATGGGGCCACTTGCGGTTCGGTATATGGGTCAATTCATCGCTTCACGGGTAAATAGGTGGATGTAGTTGTTGCCTTGCACAAATGTGCTTGTACTGTTTGAACCTGAAATGACTGTTGGCTCGGCGAGAAACCTGACCTACTTATGAAGCACAACATAACGTAGCATGAAAAAATATTCTCATATTCTCGGACGAAGTGATCAATGTGAGCGCGTACAAGAACTAGTATATGTGCCTGCACTGGCCTCAATTTGCCTGACTAATACAAAGAGGGGAATCTGAAATATACGTGTGTGTGTGTGTGTGTGTGTGTGTGTAAAAGACCGGACATTCTTTTCATAAACAATAACAGTCGAAGCATGACTGATAGATATCCTAATAATTCAAACAACATATTTATAAACGTATTGCTTTTAATACATTTTTAGTCCGCTGAAATGCGTACAATAGAATGAACGGGCACATTTTGACTAGATGGATTGCCATGTTACTGTATTATATATAAAACAGGCTTTTCGGATCTTTGCGTCGAAAAAGCTGTTGTACCAGCAAAATAGTCCCGGTGTTTTTTTTTATATTTCAGATTATAGACTTTGTTTTTATAGGGCTTTAACGTTAGATTTCAGTGTCCTATTGTAGTTTCTTAAATGCAGTGTTACGCAGATACCGTATTTATTATATTGCGCTAAGTGCTGTGCTTGCACAACCTGTAGGCAAAACTTTGAGGACTTTCACGATGGAACAGGATTATATTACTAGTATAATGCAGAAAATAGCGATTGGACGGCAGTGTCTGTATTGGTTTTCCAACGCACGGAATGAAAATTTACAGCTTGCTTGTAGAAAATTTCCCTAATGCCTTCATCACCAGGTGTGTCGCCTCCACAGCAGTGCCCCAACTAAGACCAATTCCGCTTGCGCCGTGCCCGTAGTTATGGACGACCTGGTGGAAATAAATGAAAGCGGTACCTGTAAGTAGCACTGTTTCGTGACACCGAATAAGTTTAGACAAACACTTTTTAATATAAATAGATTTATGAATAATCAAATACAATACGCGGAAAGCTTCTTGACCAGAAATATTTGATTAAAGTATGGCTACGTCTGCATTAGCGAAAAAAAAATCCGGTTTCAAAGTTGAATTTTTTTGTTTTGTATACAATATAAGCCGTGCAATACAACTATTTGAACCGGCCATAATGGAAGCTTATAATTCTTGTAAGAATTCAGCACTAAATGTCCAACACGACAAAGAATAAATTGCAAAAATAAGTTAGTTTGACGGTCTTTTTTATTTAGAAACTTTAACTTGAATGGAAAGACATGCTTCTAGAATTATACAAAAGGTAAATTTAGTTCAATGGTTTTAGCGATAACATGTCTTAAATTTAATGAAGAAGCTAGAATTTTGGACACCATGAAAACACTGGCATGATTTGTGTTGAATTGATATAATTTAATTAAAACTTATCACAAGACAACCTACAGGTTATGGTTAACATACCTTCAAGGTATCATCTCCATATTTGATTGCTTCGAATTCTACCCGTACTGGATTCCGCGAGGGTCTCAGACCAACCCAGTCAAATTTGAACTCTGCGTCCTGGAATCAAAATATTTTCATCATTTGGAAACACTTCTCTCTGGTGTTTTTTTCCACTATGGAAATTTCACGGATTTATTCTATATGTCTCGGTCAGCAATACGATTGCTAGAAACATGTTACCTTTTGACCACGTACTGACCAAATTAACAAAACTCGTTTAGGACACTGTATCCGAGGTAGGTTGCTTGCTTTCTGTACATAGATATTGAGCGGCTAGCGGTGGTGACAGATCAACCAACAATTAAGACTGAATGCCTCGCGATTTTAATCGAAAATGGTGGACATTCAGACTTCAAAACTACATTCCACTAGTAAAGACTTGATAAAGACGTAATACTGAAATGCGTAATCGGATAGACTTTGATACTCGGTACCATTACCTTTAATGAAGGTACCATCTCTAGACAGTTTTTCAGAATTGTAGCTTTGTCTCTCTCATTTACGACGGTGCTGTACTCATCATACTGTTTCACGCCCCCTACGACAACGTCGTCTGCGCTGGAGCAAGGAAAACACAGTTGCCAATACATGTAGATTATATATATATATACGACATAATTTATGTACCAGTATCTCTGTTTGATACAGTTGGAAAGATTACAGTTGGAAAACACTAGTGGTTATTAGAGCCCCAACAGAACTATACTCGCTCCTGTTGTGTAAGCTTGGAATGACTGTCTTATAAAAAATGTTTAACACGAGCCTGCGAAAGTATATCACAATTAGTAATAATGATATAGCTATCTTACCATGGGTATATATAGCAGTCACAGTCAGTAAAGTAGTAATGCTTAATCCAAGGGGCCTTTACGCGCATGACCTGTCCCCTCATTGGCCTCAGGACAGTGTCCCCCAGCAGTTCTCTGGCCCCAATACCAGTGCAGTTGACCACCAGGTCGTACTGACCACAGAACTGGGTGTCAAGTTTTATGAATAGTATAAATTAGAGACGGGCATTTTAATATGCAATATATGAAAATATTAATCGTTTGTTCTCGGTTACTTAATTAACTCTTTTTCGCAATGGCATAAAACTGAATTCAGCTTTATTAAATGATATTCCCAACAAGCAACGACACTATTTTACAGGCTATTTCAAATAATTTCGAAATGTTCTTTCTCTCTTTCATGGAACTTATTTGAATTCTTTATATTAGCCTAATTTTGAAGCAAACCTTCCGATGAAATAGTAAAAAAAAAAAAAAAAAAAAAAAAAAAAAAAAAAAAAAAGACAAACACGCCATTTTGTGTGTTGTCATTCTTCGAAACTATCATATTAATCCCGACACTACCTGCTTTAATGTTGTCATCTTCTGTTGCACCACGTGACCACCCTTCCTCTTAAACCGCTTCAAAAGCCAAGGTAGATAACGGTGACACTCTGCTATTAACGTTGTGAAAAAGAAACCGACTCTGAAAATGTTTAAATGTTTGATATTTTGAACCTATCTATGGGAACTTCATGTAGCATATATTATGTCGACATATATAGTACTACCAGATCTTCTTGTACACTGTATATGAACACCTTTTTGCCGTTGTGTGATTTTGTGTTCTGCGCGCTTTTGATTGTAAAGCGTTTATCAAATGTGAAACTGCACATAACCACTACTCAAATTGCGTATTCCCATAACTGAAATGAAAGAGATCATCAAGATATCGACACTACAATGCTAAATTTTTAATTTTTGCTTTTGTATTGAAATATCTGACTTGGCATAGTAACTCATGAAAACAGTTTTGAGCCAATCGAATGCCAATCGAGTGCCAAATTATTTAAAAGATGACAATGCATACTTATACTTGGGTGGAAACTTCTTCATCTCTTCTTTAGAGAGTTCTTTGTAGTTGGACATGAGTTCCAGAGCACGGTACGGTGCAACCTAAAATAACACCACGCCCAAAAATGACCATACTTTACTACATATTGCCATACGCTATCAAAAATCTACTGCGGTAAATCGATACGAACCAACAATATTTTCTTAAATGACATGTTGCTTCCATACCATACCATACCATACCATACCTAGACAGCCTCACGATATTGAGAAAAAGCTGTATGGTCTACACTCACGTTTTCAGGCCTGCAGTATAACCTGTAGCCAGAGACTGGAAACACACCGGCCTCTGCAGACTCCGCCGAGTGGGCAATGGCGTCGTAGTGCTGGAACGAGTCTCTTGCCCAGGTTCTACAGTGAAAGAAAAATTATACCAAGTCTACAGTGATGGAGCAAAGGGGGGCAAGGGTCCCACACACACAATTCCGACCGGAAACAGTCAAGCAAGTGAGACATTATTTTAATTTCAGTCACTGTATCTACTACTCTTCCATATAAAGATAATGAGAGCTTACATATATCATACGGTAGGCTTAGATATACATGCTGAATATAAGGTTAAATGTTTACAGAAACTGTGATAAACTAGCGTTAGCATGATGCCATGGTCAAAATAGAAGCATAGCGGTATGCCACATTCAACGACGGTTTCTGGGCACGTTCGGTTAGTGTAGATTTCAAAACTACTTTGGGTTTTTATCTTGAATTGTATCTGCTTCAACATTTTAATTTAACTAAAATGCAAAAACATGCAACATGCAGGTATTTTTTTGAACTGAATCATAGATTCTTACATGCATTTCTTTTTATCAATGTACTTACTTAAACCGCTTCAACTCTATACCCATGGGGTACATAGGACCCCCAAGTTTGGGTCCAAAGCACCCAGCCGCTCCGTCACTGAGGGTGTCCGGTGACCATCGGTCAGCATAGATAGTGACCCTAGCGTCTGGGACGCTCTCTATGATGTTAATGGCGGTGGACAGTCCGACAACTCCAGCTCCGATCACTGCTATGTTAGCCATCGTGAAGTGTCTACTGGGCATTAGTGCAGCTAGTTCACGGGATCGTCACGACTACCCCATAGGGCCAACTTGCTGCTGGGTGCTTTCCGATTACGATCTTATCAGGTGGTGACACACATTCTCGAGTGTATGCTTTCTGTCTGTATACACCAAGACGGATACGGGGTAGAGTAGGGAGAGTAGGGTAAATAGAGTAATGCATATTTCTAAACTGACACAGTTTTTTATTTTGAGAACGCCAGATTCACCGAGGTTTGGGGTAAAAAAGGAAAAACAAGTAGGCTGGGCTTCTAGCGTGATTCCAAGTTGTACACGGGTGTAGCTTCTGTTAAATGCTCCATATGAGAACACGCCGAGCACAAATCTCGTCCTACATGGGTCCGCTATAACAGAGGCTTGTTATCCAATATTATGTGCAATTATAGCTTTAAAAGGGACATCTAAAAATAAACTTGAATTTTAACCTTTTCAGCCATTAACAAGCCATAACAGAAATTGCTTGTTAGTGTTAATTTATTATGCTCGCGTGGAGCAAATGTTTCGTTAAGCGTCATGCACGTGTAAACGATTGTAAACGGGCATTTTACTGAATGACTGCAAGCGGAGGTGAGTCTTTCACGAATTTGTCCGAACTCGGGCCAACATTGCCGCTCCGAGAAGGTTGGATCTGATCCAAGCTTACTGGTACATAATCATGTACGGGTACTATATGGCTTAGCCAGGATTGTTCCATATGGTCTTTGAACGACATTGGTACGCTGAATGGAAATTAAGATGTAATCCGAAATAATTACCTTCTCCTTATCTAAGTTCAAGAAAGTCCATACATGTCGAGGCAGAACCATTTTATCCTTAAAAATTGAACGGTGGTTGACATTTTTCGTGACTAATATGATACTGCTCTCAAATGTACAGCAACAGCAGTAGCAAATGAATGGCATTTAGTTTAATATTAGATTATTTATATTGAGGCAAATTTTATTCCATTTAGACTTTATTATTATGCATATACCTGCAGTTGTACTTTACTGTCGTTAATTGTTCTAGATGACGATGAAAATAATCTCTGTAAATTTAAAGGTAAATTCTTTATAACAAATAGGTTACCATTAAATACAACAAAAGGATTCATAAAAAAATCAACATTAATGACGCTGATGCCTCTCATAGTTTGCTGGTTTGCTGAGACCGCAGTGCATTCTGGGCCAGTCTCACTGCCTCCACGGCTGTTCCCCAGCTCAATGAAACTCCTATAGGACCGTGGCCGTAGTTGTGAATCACCTGCAAAGCAATTAACTAAATCCATTAAAACATTGTAAAAAGCCCATGCCATTATAGTGACCTATTGTGCGATATACACGTATTAAGCAACAAGAGAATTATAGGTAGATGTATATCTGTCTTGTTATTTAAAGAATAACAACAAAAACCGTGATTGAGCATTAAATCCCGAACTAAAAACTAATAAAGGAGGTGTATGAGATGGCCATTTTAGCAAGAGATTTACTTGTTTTTCTCTTCATTTACCTTTAGTGCCTTTTCACCGAAACGAACACACTCCAGCTCTAATCTCAGCGGTTCTCGATGGGGACGCAGACCAACCCCGTCATATAGAAATTCCGCGTTCTGAAATATCGTAGAGTGAGAGAATTACAACCAAGGGCAAAATGCTAAAAGATAAATATGATCTGGCACTTTGTTTTAACAGATATGTCGTTATGCCAAGCCATTAATGTTGAATGCCATTTTAAACAAAATTGCTGTTAGTGACTAAAAGGAATGCCATGGTGGTAACACACTTCGTGTCTTACTCTTAGTAGGTGTGTTGCAATGCATGTATGGTTGGAAATGGTAAATTTCCCAATGTACCCTGTGTGAGAAAACTTCTTGCACATACCTTTAAAGAAGGCATCAGCTCTAAACATCGTTTGATAATTCTGTTTTTGGTCTCTTCGTCCACGTTAAGGTTAGTGTGACCAACCTCCTTCACGCCACCAAGTACCACGCTGTCCACGCTGTAGTATACAAGACAGGACACGAGAGTTATCAGGAATCAAAGGGGACGACGCTGTTAAAATATTCCATTTATAACATTTGGCTGAGACCGATAAACATGTATATACATTATTGCACATGCATTGTTTTACAAACCCACAAAGAAATGATGTCGACCGAGGCGGGGTACCTAAATTCTTTTCAGTATAAAATGGCAGTTCACCCCCTCCAACCTTTTCATAATTGGGTATGACATAAATCCTGAGATTTGCTTCACACACCCATTGTCCCATAAAAAAACACCATTTTAAAAGAAGGGGAAATAGGGGACAGATACAATTCCATATATTGAGTACACTGCAAACATTTTCTCCTCACCAAGGAACGATATAGACACCATCATCAGTACTGATCATGTGCTTCACCCACGGCGCCTTGACACGTACCACCTGACCTCTCCATGGTGTGACGTCATGTTGTGCGACCAGATCACGTGCACCAAGACCGCAGCAATTCATAACCACATCATACTTGCCTGCGAGCTGTAATAAGAATCGCATGAAGACTGTTTGAGTGTCTATGGATATGATCAATTTGCCATTTAGTATTTACATAGGTGCATGCCTAACGACTACTGTTTCTTATCAATAGTAAATCGGTATACGCAAAGGAGGCCTACTAGTGCACGCCTTAAGATGAAATTGTATAGGCTATAACTTATATTCCATAATTTATAAATTTTAAAATAGCCCTGTGTGCTTAAAACAATACATGAACTGTTGTAGAATACCTCTTCCAGGGATGCAACTTTTTGCTGAACAACGTGACCTCCACTCTTCTTAAACCGCGTCATCATCCAAGGCAAGTAACGGCGACATTCCGTCACAAATATCGTCACCATCCGACCGAATCTGAATAAACACTGTCATATAGAGGAACATTGATAGAATACGTGGAAACAGTGAAGTCCTGTATCTCAAAACTGGCAACATTAACTCGACTCTCTACCATCAACATACATCTCCAGCTATAAATGATATTTTTTTAATCTCCATGCATTCGCTTCTTTAAATTTCAAGGTGACAACCTTTACAAAAGCATATTGATAAACCTGGCTATGCCAATTACTAATTAACAATTTGCAAGTTATGGGTACGATCCATGGCCTGCTCCAAGGTGTATACTCATAGGATTTTTTTTGACCCAACAGAGGAATGGGCCCGACACAATTTTTAGTGTTCTCCTAATAAACTCGGGATGGTCCATGTTTTTTTTTTTCACACCTAACAAATACGTTTGCTGATGTCTTTATGTATATTTTTTGGCAACCAGTGGAATGACAATGGTTGATCCTCAAACATATGTGTCTATACAATGTATCGTATCTTCCTGAAAAATACTGCTTGAATAGACATGTACATGTTCTACTGGATAGTCAACAAAGATGTAAATAACTTAGACATTAAGTAGTATACAAAATAAAGGAGACACCAAGCTGTATTGTAAAGCAGATACAGTGGTTATAAAATACTTACAACAACAACGATGTCAAATTCGACCGATTTAACAGTATGATAACCATGGTGAACATCACTTACTTATAGTTTGGAAACATTCCCATTTCTTTCGCCGTTAAATCTCTGCACTGATAAAGCACGTCTTCGCCCATATATTCTGGGATCTAAGAATAAAAATTTGCGACTGCTGAACAAATCACAGAAGTGTTCACTTAATCTTGAGGATTAGCTAGAGGAGCAGGCGTCTTCATTTCACTCCTTTCTTGTTTCAGATCTCCAGTTGAGTGTACAGTGTACAAGTAAATAGAGACTTACATGTGAAGTGCATGCTTCATGAAATTTCATTGAAACTAGCTACAAATATATCCAGTGTTTTAACATTAAATGCTGTTTTGGCGTTTAAAGAGAAAAAAAACTTTTCTATGACTATTTTTGAATATGACATATTTTCATAATTTACGAATACTAATGCAAAAATATATCATCAAGTTACATTTTCCTTGCTACGATACAAATAGTATCCAGACAACAGGATAACACCAGCATCGGCGGATTCTTCAGAACGTGTGATGAGGTCATATTGCTTGAAAGAATCCTGCGCCCATTGCCTGTAAGGAAAGAAACCTCAATGAGCATATAATCCGTTAGAAATAATCGTCTCTGAATTCAATTTGTTCGTTTCTCTATTTATAAATATATTTATTTCTTAATCTAGGAAGACCAGGTTTTATTCATACATGTCCGCTGGGGAGCACAGTGGACACTGGAAATCGAACGGAATCGTTTTCTCCTAGAGGGAGACACTGTATACATTGTGTTAGCTGCGCTATTTGTAAGAATTGTGGATAATTCACGACGTTAGATCATTCGACCAGTTAGCGCACCACAGTAAACAGCTATTTTTTTATTTCTTTAAGTTGTTTGGGAGATTGTCTTCAGGTGATTCCCTTTGTGAGGGAGTCATAAGCTCGGAAGAGCTGTTCGGGATATGGTATCCAGTTGATTCCCTATCAAATGGGGAGAAACTGTTTTGGACGTTGGAACCTCGTTGTTTCTTGATGTACTTGGAGAGATGAGTTCGGTAGAAATGTTTGGAAGGTGGTCTCCCGTTAATTCCGTAGCAAATAAAAAGGAAAAATGAAATAAATATTTGTGAGGAGAGGACCTCCTCGTGTTTTATTTATTTATTTATTTATTTATTTATTTATTTATTTATTTATTTATTTTTATTGTGGTCTGTTGTACATAGCCCATACGATTGAAGAAGGTCTGAAATAAAATAAAAACACGTGTGCTTACTGTGTCTACGTGCACTGTATATATTTTTTCCATTGTGTGTGCGTGTTTCGTGCTAAATTATATAGTGTCGGTAATTATTTAGGAGAAATGTATTTTTTCTGACGCATTTTCAGGCCATATAATAGTGTACCAGCCGCTCTGATGTACTAGTGCTCTTTTGTGGCGTCCCATCTTTACTTTTAATGTTTACATAGAATGTAAACCGCCAACATGCATATAAATGAACGTTTGGGTTGCTTCCCGAGGGGAGTATAGCAATCACCCCCTCCACCTTAAAAAAAAAAAAAAAAAAAATAATAATAATAATAATAATAACAGTAAGAAAGAAAGAAAAAAAATTCCCTTTAAAGCAATTTTGACCTAAAATGTACGTGTATTGCTATAAATTTAACCAGGCAAGGAAATGACGCTCCAGGTGTGTCGAATTGGAAATCTCCACCAACGTTTACTAACCACTAAAACAGGTTTTTCTTTCGATGACATTTATGAAAAAAACAGGCAATTTAGTGTAATTTATTTTCTGTGCCGTAGGTTACCCGGATGTCTGACACAAGTAAGAGTCCATAAGATGTGAGGCACACTGTCATGCATATTACCTGCTGACCTCAATAATCTTCAAACTCTTACGGTGTCCCCTTCTAAGCTCAATATAAATTCAGTAACATGCTTGGCACGAGAGCCGTGTCCATGGTTACAACGAATAATTACTCTTAAAATATTTAGATTTAAAAAAAAAACAGGTAGGCCCCTAAGGGTCATCTCCTTTCCTGATACAAAGTGTCTAGATCACAGGTAATAAATAGGCCCCTATACTAAAGAGATAAGCCGGTGGACTTATGCGCTTACTATGTAAAAATGAGTAAAAGTAGCGCAATGTTATTCCAATAAAAACGTTCACTTGGACATCACCCCCTCCCTCCCTTTCCTGATCACTATACCAACCTCATTCTATCGACAGAGACTCCGTACTTGGTGCTGGGAGCGAAGTACCCCGCCGCCACGTCGCTGGTCGTATTGGGGGAGAACTTCTCAGCAATGATGGTCACCGCGGCCCCGGGGATCCTTTCCTGGACGCAGACGGCCGTGGAGAGGCCAACAACCCCCGCCCCTATAACTGCTATCTGAGCCATACCTGGCCGATGTGACACTGTGATATGACGTCACATCTCCGTAGGCGTCACACGTCAGATGCCACCTGTACCTGTTTGTACACAATACGGCTGTACTGATACATGTACTATGACTGAAGATTTATCGTACATATAAATGTAACATGGCGGATATCGCTCTCTGCAGTGCAGACAGTGTTTTGATAAATACCGGTAAAACGTTCTCCGAGTAGCTCGAAAGATGGCGTTGGTGGGTCAGCGTAGTACAGTAGGTTATACACGCCAGTTGCTGTTTTAACAGTTAACGGGTTTCAGCGATTTTTAAGCATTGAGAGTTAGCTGGTTATGGAGAAATTTTTCGTTATTATGCCCAAGGTTAAAGCTGCCTCTCTTTTTAACAAAAATATAACAAGACGCCCTACTTTCACGTATTTCTCGGGGTTTCTCGGGGTAATATTGTAAACACAAGAAAAAAGTTTAAATGCATGAGTGTTAATGTTAGCGCAGGTTGTCTTCCACTAGATCACATAATATAATTAAGCCTGTACTTTCTACTCAATCGCAGCATTTCAAAAAAAAAAAAAAAAAAAAAAAAACACCTTAAAGTTGATCGTGTGCAGGTGTTTCTTATAGAACGGTATCACTTTCTCAACAAACTAGTGCGTTTGAGATGCACCCTGAATTTGACAGGTCGATTGGCAACGAGAACAAAAAACCTGTTTAATTTCCACTGCCAAAGTGTAAAATTGGTTAGTATGACATTTAACATCACGAAGGAAACGGGATTGTTCGGTGTTACCACTACGAATACAGTATTTAGTCTGCTTTTATATCCTTGTCTTAACACACCTGTGGCATGCAGGTAAGCATAGCCAGGTGGGCTCGTGAATCCATGGGCAGATAAAACGCGCCAAGACCTGGTTATTCAACCCTGTTATCAGAAACTTTCCAACTGCGGATGGTGTGTTTCACGTAATAGGCATCACACAGTGAGATAAAGACTAGTCGCCAGGTGCATGAACGATGGTATATGTATATAAATGGATAAGGCATTCAGTATTTCGTATTATACGTTGGTTATAAAGGTTTTATTTCATTTAGGCAATGCTTATAGGCCTACAATAAATAATGATATAATTCGTATGTATAGCAGAGTTTAAGCAGGATGACAACAATTGAAAATGAATCTCAAATTAGAAACTATTGAATGATATTTTTAAAAGATATACAGATCAATATATATATAATGAAATTGCCAAAAATCGTTTTTAAATTATAAACAAGTTAACAAAATTATAATTTTTCTCCCAGTTGGCTATATTATAAAAACATGATGGGCAACTGACAAAGTACCTTGTATCGGAATCCGTTGGCCTACATTAATGTAGTCTTATCGACGGCTTTTTAATATTTGTTTTCTCACAGTTATATCAAAGTTTTTATTGTTATCATATAAAACCTCGCTGCTCTCTGGTGGCATGTTTGAAATGAAGTAAGTTGAAAAAAGTCGCTGCGGGCCTATTCTGAGACGGGCTTTGAGGATCAGCTGGAAACAGAAGTCCCCTTAATTCCATAGTAACACAAAAAGGACCGACAAGCACATGTTTATTGAATCAAAATGCCAAGTGGAAGCGCTTCCTGATCCACCATCCACAGCATTTGAACCTAATGTAGTGCCTTCTTGTAAATTTGGCATTGCTGAATCTTCTGTGGGGGAGTCCACGGGTGGTGCTTCGGAGCTCTCCTCGCCCCAGCCTCGATCTGGAGATGGTTGAACGCAACTTGATTGGTCAGCAGGGGCTGTGCATTTGACAGGTGGGGAGGCGGCATCGACACCTGATTATAAGAGAAAAAATTGATTCAGTTCTCTAATCAGTAATTTGATGAGAACAAAAGTTACACAAAGAAACCACAAATTAGACGTTTAATATTTAAAAACTCGATGAATCGTATTGCTACAGTTTCAAGAAGTTATAGAAAAGTTTAGCGTCATTCATGCAGCGACACAAGGGATATTCAAATAGTATAATTTTCCGATGTACGGCATGGCTACTAAACAAAATCCCATGCCAGAGTGGACCCTGTTATTCAGTTTGTTACATCGGACAGATTGCTGTCGTAACTGTTCATTGTTTATTTAATAGATGTCATTGACATATTCATGCCCAGCATAATCACACCTAACACACTCATACTCAAAACTTGCGCAATTTGCAGTCACACCTAACACACTCACCTAGCGGATACGTCATCTGTAGGTTACACACTGAGGTCAGTTCGTTCATGGCCGAGTTGTCCAGCGTGACCTCCTGCACCCTGGTCGGCCTGAGGCCGGAGTAGGCCAAGACATAATAACTTTTTCCTATCTCCAAGTTGTGAGCATCGCAAAGCCCGGGAATGAAACCTGAAAAAGAGGCGTTTGATACAGTAGTTAAAATTGGCTTTTGAATTCATTGGTTCTGATGGGGTGAAGGTTATGCGACAGTGGAGCATGTTTTTATCGCTCCTATTCACATTAACAGTCACCATTATAGCTGAATAGTGTATGTGCAAACAAAGCAATAATTCAATTATACGTACATATATGACAAATTATGAAAAGTTGCTGTATAACCCTTAATCACTTAAAAACAGTTCAGTAAAATCTCCAAACGTTTTTGCCATATACCATATAGGTCTTGTTGGTATTCAGTGGCTGAAGAAATTAAGCCTAGAGTAGTCATTTCGAGTGTGTTTTGCCATTCAAGTGTGAACTTTCAAGTGTACGTGCATTGTGTTTTGTAAATTGAAAAAAAAAATACCCCAAAGTAAGCCGCTCTGATAAAAACTTCTGAAATGTATTAACGTCTGGCTGATCAACGCATTACTCTGACCACGGTGAACTTGTAAACTGAAACTGCAGTCTGGTCAACTGAAACTAGAAGTCAGAGACTGTTCGTTCGAAAAATACAGCGGCTTACAAGAAAACAATGGACGGACCACATTGCTCTGAAACTTAGTCTTGAATCGACGTGTCTTTTGAGTGGAACACATTCAACTCAGGTTCTCATCTTACAGGGTCTACGTATGTAGGACGCCTTTTTTCCTATGGTATATTAAACTTTTTAAAAATGTGGTGGGTTTTTGACATTCTCACCGTAGTTTGTATACGGACCCAAGTCAGTGGATGCTCAGCATTGCTCTGTCCTAGTCACGTTTAAGTGTGTGTGTGTGTGTGTGTATGTGTGTGTGTGTGTTCGTGTACTGTGGGCTGTACGCTTGATGCGTTACAAACGTTGACGCGTATGCGCACGTGCCTGTATATAGATTAAAGCCGAAGTCCAATTTGCTCCAGCGATTTCCACCGAGTCGTATAAAGAGGACGATGCACAGTCAACTGTATGCACCGCCCTTGTTTCTCTAATGTAGATTAAGCCCTTTTTAAGTACCATATGTGCCTCTCAGCCCCGTGTGCGCAAGAGGGATTTTATGCTTTTTAAAAATTGCGTTCTTTGTAAGGAGTTAATCGATGGCACCGTTCCTTCAATGGGGTTTTCAGGTCAATGTCTTAAATCATTATTTTGAAAGAAATGAGATACAACTGGATGTATTACATACTGTATGTGACGGTTATCAACGACATTTTTAAATTTGATATTGACTGAAGTTAGTTGCAGTAAACACAACACCCTTCTTTGTAATTTAATGCCGTTAGAACTGCTTTGTTTCCACTATTTCCTAGTACACGCAGAGATTACACGCAGAGGAACATAAT
Organism: Lingula anatina; assembly: GCF_051362555.1. Taxonomy (NCBI): domain Eukaryota; kingdom Metazoa; phylum Brachiopoda; class Lingulata; order Lingulida; family Lingulidae; genus Lingula; species Lingula anatina. The sequence continues at coordinate 6,041,567 of NC_141772.1, read as the reverse complement.
GTCATCAACTTGAATGTTCCACGTGAAAAACAATATCTTTTTGACAATACTAATGAATCAATATAATGATTCCAGTTCTAAATACAGGAAGAAACCGCTTGCTTCCAAACTGCAGTATCATAGTTAGATCAGCTTAATGAACAGAGGGAAAATCGGGGAAAATTAAAACGCAGTAAGTAAAAACCGCTCTGAGTGCGTCCTTAACACAGAATTCCCACTGTTTTATTTGTAAGGAAAGGCCAATATGCTATAAAATATGTTTTATCAGATAAGAATAAAATCCAAAAACAGTTGGAATCGACAAAAAGGCGAAGAGGACCAATGTACCGGTTTCTGTAGAGTCGGCGGCCCTGTTGGCTCTCTATGTAAAGTAATATGTAGTAGTCGAAGCCATATTGTTCCCCTGCCGTGAGATGTTCATCTTCAGTACATGCCACAGCGGGGGCAGTCATCCGTATATATTTATGCCCCGGATTAAGCTACCGAGTATACTCTACTGGAACATATCTGAGGTGCATTTCTACGAAACATAATTTCATATTGGTTAGATTATCGAATAAAGCCACCAGTCTAACGCCTTGATTGACCGGTAATTTGATAGCGATAACTCCATGTCTTTTAGTGAGATTCCACCTCGCACAGCTGTTATCTCCCTAATTTTCACTCGGCGGCTTCCGGAGAAGGCACGATCTCAGACAGATACCACCAGTTAATTTGATTTGCAGTCTTTCATTGATGAACACAAGATGTGAATCGGCCCTTTTTGGCTGACTACATCTCTAGGCCGGATAGACGCGTTTTATCATCGTTCTATATTCACCATATTCTATATAGGACTTGTAAACGGATATTAGATCCTAAATTTAACTACGTGGTGTGGGTCTATATCGGTACTCGTTCTGCATCATATTTTCACCTAGTCCTGAAATAAAGGGCATTAAGTGGAGATTGGAGATCGTTTTATCGAACGACGCAGCAAGGGGACCATCAAAGATTTGCAGAATAATAAAAAACTCCCTGGAAGATGAAAAAGACAAGGTTTAATAAGTAATTTTCTTCTCGATTGCCTTCAAGCAAAACTGAGGGATACAATACGACCAATCTCTACTTGGAATTACCATACAAACTGCGAGACATCGACGACTGGGCAAGAATTCTGAAGCATTACTTACTAGTAGTTCAAAGACCTTTAACTGCTGTGTATAAATAAACAAAAAATAGTAATGTGACACCAAATTAGAATAAGAGATGGTGCCAGTTTGAGTGCTTTTGCAGTCTTGAAATTGACAAGTTTTTATACAAATTCAAAACAAAAATACAATACAGACATCGGAACTTAAGAGATTGAAGTGCGTACTTCGAGGAAAATCGTGTTGATCTTCAGGGTATTCTATGACGTCTACTCGTGCAATGTAAACATACGAGGAGTGAACATATTGCGAGTAGCAACAGTAAGTGAAAGGCGGGATGTTATGATTGGTTTGCTAAACTGTTTTGATTTCGCACAACAAACACAGATGTTAAATTTCCGTGTGCAGAAAGGTATTTAAATCCATGAGGTGGGCCTGTCCTTCAAATAACCCAAAAATTCGACTGTGAAAAAATGCTATGTATGTTATGTGTGCCAAATGAACCATGGCATAAACTCACTGAAGGAAATGAGAACTTAAATATTCTATGGCGGCTTGCCATACACGTTTCGTCCTTGATGTAAGACGTGAGAGACGTCAATGCTTCCCATTTCAAAAAGTGCCGTTCTAAAATATATATAACCCTCAACATATATGTAGTGAAAATCAATACTATTTATCTTTTTATGTTGACCCCTTCCCCTGAACAGATTAAATAGTAAACACCATTCAATTATCAAGTTTACCGCTTACTTCGGAGCTACAGGGAAATGTTGTTTAAAAAAGATAATTAAATTTACTGAGCGCTCTTCTCACACACGCTTGCAGTTAAAAAACCGCAGGTGCTGTAAAAACCTACAAAAGAATGACTGTGTAAATACGAGGGCGTCCCACGAAGAGCATGTCAATAATTCACGAAACAGACACAACAATAAACCGATTCCCAGACATTAGGTGCGCGAGGCAGGGTGGTTTTGCTTCATTGGTTTTGCCTTGAGGGCGGCAATCGGAAAACCCGTTTTCTGTTCTACATGGAATGTAATTCTTTTGAGCGTGGGGTACATTTTCAATAATTTTCAATAATACTAATGGACTGAGTACAATTTGTGATATGTGTTTTTAAAATTTTACCTACATTTAACTGTGACAACAACCACATATGCACACCCTAAAACAAATATCACTATTTTTTGGGGTTACCTGCTTCAGAGATATTGACAATGCTGGGAGAAACTCCGCCTTTATACGTGCAGTAAACCTCCATCTCCGCCGTGTAGGCACTCTCCGCCCATTGTTCTGCGGGGTAATGTTTCACAACGCGCCCGTACAGCACCCATTCTACGTAATTCTCGTGGACAAGCGTCGCCAAGGTCGGTTCTTCGTACGGTTCCATCGGCGGGCTACATGGAAGAGAAACCTGGATAAAGACCGACAATAAGCACACTAAAACTGTAAAAGTATGGTCCATTTTTTACTTGCTTGCCGCTGGACGAAATGGCGCTGTTGTTAATATATGGGTGGCGGACACTGCTGTGTGCTTGCTAAGAGGGAGACTTATTAACCTACAAACAAAACGCTCTGGACCTGCGTGTACCAGGCGTTGCTATTGGCTACGTCATAGAGAGGATGTATATAGAGTTCAGCTACTGGGGCCGGTTTCACAAAGCAGTAGTTAGTTAGAACAACTAACTACTGAACTACCTCGCTAACGAGCAAACTTAGCGATTTTCGAGGGGTGTTTCACGAAGCCGTAGTTAACTTATCGCTAAGTTCAGTCGTAAAGTTCGGTCGCTAGTTCTCTCGTTACTCACCGTAGTCTCGAAACCGTCTGCCGGAAGTGGAGCTCTTGCGTAAAAGTGTCACGAAAGCACTAACTCTCCAATTTTTGGTGGCTGGAAATGCATAAGAACGTCTGCTTTGAGGTCGTCGTAAAGGATCTCCACCACCTTTTTGCCGCTCTTTTTGTCACAGCTAGGCGCAACCTCTCGTAAATTGCATCATCGTGTGTATATTCTAATAGATTCTGCCTTTCATGAAAACGTCGTAGTCTACGTTGCCGTCTGGCGGTACGGTTAGCAAGAAAGGTAGCCGTCATATTGGATACAAAGACAAACGACAGACAACGGTAACTAAGCAACCTTTTTATTTCACTCATTACGCATGCGTACGATGAAACTCTAGAGTTAGCGACTGGTCTGACCAGTCGTTAAATATCCAAGGCAACAACGAGACAATAACGAGCGAGAGAACTAGCGACTGCTTCGTGAAACGGCACTATAACTAGCGAGAGGCTAACTACCGATCGCTAACTAACTACTGCTTTGTGAAACCGGCCCCTGCTACTTTACCCTGTTATAACCATTACCATGACGTCATGATCCTGTTATTAAGGGCTTTTAAAATTTGAGAAATGAATAGCTCTTTTTCTTGCTCAATTTTCTACTGTTTCCTTTTAAATCAACTTATGATGCATAACAATGGTGTCAATGTAAAAAAGTTTTATGTCGTTTTATTCGCCAAAATTGAGGGAAAGCAGCATCGTTGGTGGTAAGTTTGGTGGAGAAATATTTTGCGATTTTAATTGTACAGTCAAATTCGACGATTTCATAATAAACAGCTAACTAGAATTTCGGAATCGTTCAGTTCTCTCCATTTATGTGGCATATCTGTTAAAGATTGAACAATTTCTTTAAAAAGAACAAGTATGTAATTTCTTACAACTGACCATGCGTATTTAACATATGTGTCTGGATACAAACTACTTAGCAGCTGAAAAACCATTTCTAGATTAGCAGAAGCGGATCCAGGATTATTGGAAGGGGGTCCGCGGATGCGAAGCCGACCCTGCGCCCCCCCCCCCCCCCTACACTTGGCGTGGGGTATGGGGCCCGCTGAAGGGGCTCAACAATTTTTGGTATTTAACAGAGCATCGGTGCCATTTGGTACGGTTTAGAAATTAGTATGATTCAGAAGGATCGATGTAGGCATGGGAACCCAGTCTAATAGGGTACTCATTGCTTGCAAAGCGGGATTTGCACAGAAGAGTTTTTTTGTTTGAGGAATCGCCTTGCAAACCAACATAAGTTTTTGTCCACTGGACATTTACAAAGATAACATGTTTCAGAATGTTTTCTTGGCCTATTCGTTACATGGGAGGTGACTCTGAAATAACCCTGGGTTTGAAATATACTGAGTACCTTGTTTTTTCGTAAAATTGAAGGGGAAGGGTAAAATGTTAAACAGTTCTTTGGAGAGAGAGAGAGAGAGAGAGAGAGAGAGAGAGAGAGAGAGAGAGAGAGATGACACTGAGAAAACGATACCAAACCAATAACGTAAGAATTACAAAGAAACTGTTTATGACTTTTAATCTTCCGCATCATATATCCGTATTACATATCACAAAATCGTTATTTTTGTATGGCAAAAACGGTAGTAGTTCACAAAGACTTGATTGTCGACCACGTTTGTCAATCTATCAGCCGTTTCACCTTTTCTGCGCTAACTGAGCTTGCTTTAAGGTAAAGGGAAACGCATATCATAATACATGTACTAACAGATTCAGATACACTGACAAAACGAATCTCTAGAAACCAAGACAGCTGTTGGAAGCTGGTATTGACGTCATCTTGACGACCGCCAGAACACATGACGTTGCAAGCTAGTTTAAATAAATCTTGACGTGTCCAGCAGTGAGGTGACTGTTGTGGTATTAGTCAGCACTTTTCTTGAGTTGAGGGTTTTGGATCCCTTGGGTGTGTTGTATTCTGCGATGCAAAGGTTGAACCTGGTGGTGGCGCAAACAATTCATAGGGTGGTGGCGCTACCCCAGGATCTAATCCTGAGTCCGGGGGCGGGGCTGTTGGGCTGTATGGTGATGTTGGGGGCGGGACGCCATGATGGTGTCCGAGATTAGGGGGCAGATTTGCTACGTTGTATCCTGTGGTCGGAGGCGGGGCTCCCGGGCTGTATCCTGTGGTCGGAGGCGGGGCTCCCGGGCTGTATCCTGTGGTCGGGGGCGGGGCTCCCGGGCTGTATCCTGTGGTCGGGGGCGGGGCTCCCGGGCTGTATCCTATGACCGGGGGCGGGGCTCCCGGGCTGTATCCTGTGGTCGGAGGCGGGGCTCCCGGGCTGTACCCGAAGTTAGAAGGTGGAGCCCCCGAGGTCGGGGGATGGACTCCAGGCCCGTATGACGTGGTCGGGGTTGAAGATACCATAGTTTGTCTGGTCTGCATACTGTGAGTTGGTTGACGTTGATGGCCATGGATAACTGAAACAAATAGGTTAATATTTCCTTTTTACAGAAAACAACCATGGCCAGAGACTTAATTGAGAACACAGTGATATTATACACGAAACGCTTCATATTTCAATAAGTAAAAAGCTTAAATCCACAGATCAACCTAACATCGTTTAGACGGTTATATGAGCACATTTGGAATCAAATATTATCTTTTTAGGCGGAATCATATTACAACAATATCCGTTACTCCTGAACTGCTACTTGCCTACGTAGATCATTTTATTTTGTTTTTTTTATGCACAGCTAACACATACAAATAACCTCTGTAAAAATAAAAGGTTCGTCATATGACATTTTAGTATACGTTTTTAATATCACTATTAAAACAATGCTACTGGTTGTATACTGACCTCCTGGAGGGGTTCGACGGCACACTTTGCGTATGACTATGAAGACCACCCCCGAAATGAACATGAAAGGTGCAAGAATAAAAACCATACTACTGTAATAGATCGAAAAAAAAGAGAAATGCATTATAATGTATTTTAGTAATAACTAATTTTAACACTTACTGAGTGGTCGGAAGGCAGACACAAGACACCTAGTCAACTCACTTTGCCATTTTGAACATGCACATGTCCTATCTCAGTGGTCAATGCAAGAGCTAGATACAAACACGTACATCGTCAAAACGTTCTCAGTGCGTCTTACTTATAATTATTTTCAAACTTTGTGAAAATTTACCAAGACAGTCATAAACTTTGCGTTTTAGTCATTGAAACCGAAACTGGGAGAACCGACCTCTACCTTTCACATCTAATCGGCCCGGCTTCGGCTTGAGATCGGTTCTCCCAGCTTCGGCTTCAGTGACTAAAACGCAAAGTTATATATATACTTTTATTATCATTATTATTAAGCTTACATATCTCCCCATTCTCCCTCATGCTCCTCATCCATACTCTTTGGAGGAATGCATAATGAAGCGGATGAGTAACTTGGGGAGTATCTACTATAGGACGAGGTGCAGCAGTATTTACTGGTAGGTGTTCCGCAGCAGTACTTGGTACAGAAGAACGAGCTCCTGTAAGTGCCATATGAGTTGTAATATGCGCAGCAATATTCTCCTGTAATTAATAGTAGGGGAACCAAGGCTAAAAAAGGGCGAAAATATTTTTTATGATATAAAATTTTCAAATATATGGACGGACAGCCTGATATCTGGGGTTTATGAATCTGCTTATTGGACAAATGGGATCAATATAAAGTATATGATGATTAACTGCTTGTTTAAACAAAAAGTCATGTTGACAGTGTGGAAATGATATATTTTGAACACATTTCTGACATTTTACACGAGTTTACGAACGCTGTGGCCTTCAGAATGCTTTTTTTCTCCTCCAATGAAATGAGATATGTTTTGCAATCACAACTCTAGCTTTTCTTTTCATTGACATTCAGGGACCTAAAACTGCTTCATGCAAGCGGTGCTGAGCGCCCCGAAAGCACTCCGTATACAAAGGTAAAAGAAGTAAAAAATAGCTACTGATGATTTTCACTTACCGGTACCTTTAATGGGTGCTGGACAAGAACTGTTATAGGAATAACTGTACAAGTATCTGTATCTGCTGGTAAGGCAGCAATACTTAGAAGTAGAAGATCCGCAGCAGTACTTTTCACAGTAGAAAGCACTCTTGTATTTGCCTGATGATGTGTAATATGCACAGCAAAACTCTCCTAAAATAGAACATATATGATTAGTGTGACATCTGCGACTCTCGTAAAGACTTGATAATTAGGCCCTACGCATGAAAAAATAAAAGTAGACTAGTATCCATATTTACTCGAACTATTCAATTTCAAAGGTTTTCTAATTACATGAATCAATAAGATATATATATGGATGGTCAACTTATTATCAAAGGATATACACATCGATGTTCATTTTATTTGTATGTGTGCGTATTTGATGCCCACAAAGATATTTCATAGACAGGATTCGGATCTGAAAATGAGCCTCTGCTGTTAGAAAAAAAAAGCTGTTGGACCATATTATCAGTTTTGATAGTGGGTGGGTGTGTGTGTGGGTCGTCCCCCCCCCCCTTCCACACACACACACACACACACACACACACACACACACACACACACAGGATTAATATTTTTCAGCATTTAAATATTCAGTCGTAAACGGTTTAAATGCAAATTCTCCCCCCCTATTTATATTTTTTAATTATTATTTTTTTGTGTATGTGTGTCTGTGTCTGTGCGTGCAACGTTTCAGCAACCCTTACAAAGGTGACACAAAGCATTAGCCTACACAGCAATTTACTCAACGTGTACTAGCAATATCATACCTACCTCTTGTAGGGGTGCTACATTGGTAACTGGCCGAATAACTGTTTATATATCTGTCATAGCTGTCCGGACAGCAGTATTTAGACGTGGAGGACCCGCAGCAGTAGTCTGGGCAGTAATATGTACTGACGTATTTGCCAGAAGTATTATAATGGGCGCAGCAATATTGTCCTGACTCTTCCGGCCATGAAAAAAAAGGTGAAAACTTTTACATTTTACCCTTTCGATGACGCACAAAATTGAAACAGATATCTTAACAGTTCACTTTGGAAGTCACAAACGGGAAATCAACCTACCTGCCGGGGTCGCCAGACTGATAAAGACCCAAAGAGAGACTAAACCCACATTCCTAAGGATTGTCATATGCCTGGTCTTATACCTTTCGATTTATTTTGAACATTAACTGCATAACTGCTCAATTTTTTTCAAAACGAAAAGATATATGACAATTTGGCCCCCAAATTCGGACAAGATGGCGATTCCAGTTGGCGTCACTGCGTATAGCGCACGATTCCACGTGCATGACGTCAAACGTAATAGATCACGTGAAAAAAATAGAAGGGACCGGCTTTGACGAAATTTCAGTCAATCTAGGATTTCCCCGCGGAAAACATAGATCTCAATTTCGAAGATCTTTCTTTGCCTAGAGAGCGCACAAAAAAAAATTCACATTTATCTATGCAGTGTTCCGTATTTTAATAAACTTTTTATAAATAAAAGTAATCATTTAAAGAGAAAAATTTGTAATTTTTAAATGGATTCACGAGGCTGAACCTAAATGTTTTTAAAATGACTACTCCGTGGAAGCCGGCATATTGTGGCACTTTCGGTCATAACCAACAGTGTACTAATTAATATACCCGAAATAGCGAACGTATTACATCATGATAAAATTATGATGTTAGTATTTCATAACATGTAAATTGATTGCATGTCACTTCATATAGGCCTAATGCCATTTAATATCTATGTATTTTATCAACTCTTAATATGAAATTTAGGCTCTATATAATAAAATCATCATGATATTATGAATTCGACAATATAGGGCCTTCCCTTTATATATCATATCCTTATGGCAAGATCAGTAGGCTATAAGATGAACTTCCTGAATTTTGATTATTTGAATCTTTAGTTCAAGTGTGCGTATTATCAACTATGAGCCGACGATATCACATTGTCATTTAATCATAGAACTCTGCAAATATTTAGTTTTCGAATTGTTGGCATAAAAACCAACAAATATATCCATTTTAGAAAAAGGTAAAATAACCAATACATCTGCATATATAATGAATTCATGATGTGAAATGGGCCAAAGGTAGCGTATTATTGAATTCATTATATATTTGTATAAGTATATATACTTTAGCAATACATTTTATACCATTACACTATGTTTAAATGCTTTTTGGCTTTTTGGCTATTGCGTAAATGGGTCACATAAACAAGACCTCCGCGCTCGAGAAGGTCAATCAATTAACACACCTTAATAGCAGAAAGCTAATTTGGGAAAAAATATTAAAAGGGAATAAAATTATTCCCCTTTAACCTGATCACATGTGAAGACCAATCAAAGTGTTCTGGTACCGAATGTAGCGGTTAAGTAGGTTTACACGTCTCCATGTGAAAGGGCCTTGGATATCAATTTTTAATTTAAATAGTTTAATAGTTTTACAGCACTGAGGCACATGTGTAGTGCGAATTTTTAGGAAATGAATTACAATTATTACCAATTTTATTATTATCATATGTTGACAAGAGGTGGTAACGACAAATTCTTTTCAGGGTCTGAGGTTGAAAAAAGTCCAGATTTTCATAAAATGTTTATAAACTTCTGTGAAAGATGACATCGAAATTCCGCGTAAAATCGATTCTTTAAATGCATTGATTTTATCTAAAGGCTGGGTCACACTGCGCTTGCAACCTTTTGGCAACCTCTTTGCAACCTCAGTCGCAAGGAGGTTGCCCTAGGTTTTAAAGTGGTCGCATTAGGTTGCAAACAGGTCGCCTGCGATCGTTGACACACGAAGGCCATTTTTTTGGCACCGACAACCAGTGCGACTGATAATGAAAACGATTGGTAACTGAGAGGTTGCCTATAGGTCTCCTCTTGGTTGCCAGTAGGTCGCTGTAACCAGACTAAAACCAGTCGCATACCACCTGTAACTGCACGGTCGATTGACGGTCTTTAGTCGCTTAGTTGCAAACAGGTTACTAACCGGTTGCAAGCGGTGGGCAGCAGGTCGCAAGGAGGTTGCAGTTGAAACTTCATGGTCGATTAACGGTCTTTAGTCGCTTGGTCTCTAACAGGTTTCTTACAGCTCGCATGCACTCGAAAACATGTCGCGAGAAGGTCGCAAGCAACCGTGATAAAATAAGCGTAGGATGGTGGCCACTAAATATATAAATATATTTTTCATTTATATCATGCCATTAAGGCTTTCTAAATACCTTGACAAAAATCGTTATTTCTCAATTAAAACGTAGATTGTATTTGTTGTCATCCTTTTAAATTTATTTAGAAGGTTTTCATAAGTATTTTTTTTCAATAAAATAAATAAATGTATGAGTCCCTATCAGCCACCATACTTGACTAAAAGTGTTGTAAATAGAAGCCGCTGAGCCCGTGTCTTCAGTCCCCATTATGTCATCCAACAGCGTGGGAAGGGTGGCCAGAATGTATTTTGAGAAAGCAAATGCCCGTGAAGAAAGTTCTTCACAAAGTTCCAACACAGACTCTGCTTCCCACGAAGAGGATCAACCGAAAGATGATGAACGCGGAGGAGACAGGGAGCCTAAATTTACTATTAAAGAGGAAGAAGAATTAGTTGATTTTTTTAAAGGTTTTTCTATAACCAACAATTGAAAGACTTTAAAAACAAATCAAATAAAGTGCCAAAACAATCAATAATGATTATCACAATGTAAACGATAAACTGTTATCTTTTTATCCATTCCTATATCATGGCTAATTTTTGACAACTATTGTTGTCAAATCTACTGGAAACATTTTTAATGACTAAAGCAGCCGGAAATATCTTACTTTTTAATTTGCCAAGTCATAATTTGCCAAGTCACAATGGAAGAAAAATTAAGCAAATAGGCGGGCGCAGAGAAAAAAGTAAATAGCAAAGTTTGATTCATACTTTTTACAATAAATTTAATTGTCAGGCATTTTTATAACAGTAAAACAGTGTCACCAATATAAAGAAGGTCAAATAAATACAAATTAACTTCCTCACAGTACTTAGAATTCGTACCACAAGGACGGAAACAAATTGATGACGCGCAGGATCCTTCACTATTTAAAGATGTTGTATTGTAAGTGTAACGCTTGGGGCTACAAAGACAAAGGGAAAACCACACAATCGGTCGCAAATCAGTTGCTAAGCAGTCGGCGACCTTTTAGCAACCGGTTGGATACCACAAATAGCCTTTTCGGTCGCCAGGAGGTTTTCGGTGCTGCACCGAAAACCGGCGCGACCGGATAGTAACCCAGCGTTCATTTGGAGACCACTTTGCGAGTTGTTGCAACTTGTCGCCCACCTTTCTGCAACCGGTGACAGTTGCAAGTCGCAAGGAGGTTTTATGTTCAGTGTGACCGTAACTGCACAGGCCTTGCGACCTCAAAGATACCAAGTATTGAAAAAAAAAACTATGCATGCCTATTATTACATTAATAAGGCTGAAAAAACATCCAAATATGTGTTTTATTACACCACTGGTTTGATATAAATGCCAATATATAGTACAAATATATTTCTTATTTATTATTGTAAGTTTGACAATATTGGTAGTACAGAAATCGACTGTGACGTTATAACAGAATCTCATAGCAGAATCATACTTTAATATTCAAAATATTAAATCATTTGAAGCTGCTACGGAACGGATCCAATCGTTGTATAATAATGTTTAAAATATTCCCTCTGTTGTCATCCGAGAGGGAAATTTACGAGAAGGTAGCTATCGTCACAACTTATAAAATATATATAGTCTGTGCAACCTTGCTGCTACCAGTTGGCAAGCGATCGCTACAGTCCTGCAACCGGTTTTCAGTCTCCAAGTGGTTGCTGACAGGTTGTTTATCGCTCGTCTAACGGTGTGCGACTGGTAACCTCTGACTTGAAGATTGTCTGTAAGAGGTTGCAGATACCATACTGTAACCTTGTTGCAACCGGTTAGCAACTGCTTGCCGATCAAAATATGCAAATTAGGTCGCAAAGTGATCGCAAGCGACCACCAGATTTTGTGGTTGCAAAGAGGTTGCCAAAAGGTTGCAAGCGCAGTGTGACCCAGCCTTTATATAACTCAAAAAAGAAAGAATACTTGGATATAATCATGTTCATAGTTGTAATTACTCCTGAGACTTTCTGAAAAATGTAAGCTAAATCTGTCCATGTTTTCTTCTTTTTTATTTTTCCCTTTCTTTTTCTTTTTTTTTTTTAACGTTATTAACATACAGACAAACCAATTATTACCTACTAAGAACAATTGTAATAGTTTCTTACTTGGTCAACTTTCGAAAATTCAATATTCAGTCGTAAACAGTTTAAATACAAATTCTTCAAATATGGCCACTGCCTAGACTGCAGAATGTAGGGGTAAAGTTAACCACTCGATGTGAATGAGTTCTTTTATATAAACTTTCTCGTTTTGATAAAAAACCGATGAATGTTATTGTGCTTGGGAAGATTGCATCAGCGGTGATTGCATCAGGTAGTCCTGGCGCCTAGTACATCTGCGAGCACGGAGGAGGATAACCTGAAAAGGCGCCGCTTTGAAAGGGGGGCACTGTGGGGGGCGGATACGGGTGTCCCTGGTGTCCTGCAGTATACGGAGGAGGAGGAGGAGGAGGCTGGTGATGTGGCGGTCCGCCATAAAACGACCCCGGCTGAGGTCCTCGGAAGCCCGGTCCTGAGGACCACGCCGATGGTGGATGCCCCGGTGGGGGTCTCTGTGTCATTCCAGGGGGTGCCATTCCCGGTCCTACGTACCCCCCTGGTGCGGTATGCATTGGAGGTTGAATACACGCAGTGTTGGTGGTCGTGCTGGTCTGTGTTATAATTGTAGCTACTGGTAGAGGCGCGGGAGTAGCAGGCTGGATAACATGAACTGTAACATAGAACGGTATATGAAAATATTTAGCATTCTCCCAGTAGAATACGATATTGTATACTATTTGATTTTAAACAATTAATGACTGTGGCGGAGGCCAATATGTTGCTTTGACTATTGACTGAATTGATTGACTGAGTTGACAATTGTCTCATTATGTTATTTGATACCGTGTGATTATTCCACGAATATATGTGAAGCAGATGAAACCCAAATATGGTAGTATCACTGAATTTCCTACCCTGTTATTTGTTCAGTACCTGTTTGTTGAAGGAACGCCCTGGACGTACAGGTAAGTTCCGTACACAGATCCATTAAGTTCACGTAATTATAGATTAATATAACGTAGGCTTCTTTCATCGTGACTTTATTATCGTATCAACTCTACTCTTCCCACTTTTTCAGTTTAAACCAGAATTTATCGTTAAACCGAAACCTACCAGTTGTTCCTCCACGTTCGGGTCCAGATTTCATACACCTCACCACGGATCTGACAATGATGACCACGAACACTATGACAACAGCAGTACCAAACAAGCCTGCGACAATCCCAACCCTAGGGTACACAAAAATAAATACGATTTATATCGGGTGCTGTATAACACATATTTCTCATAAACTTATAACTTTTGCAGAAGCACAGGACTTCTGCCTAAGAAAAAGGTGATGCGATCACTACATTGAATCATTGTGAGTTTTCATCTATATTTACTTATTTTATATGGGGATGATACTTTTAAAATATACTCATCATATCTAAGCAAAAATATTCATTTCATAAACGTCCGCATAAATCCATGTACAGACTGCTTTTGAATTGCCATAAAGGTAAAATAAATCACTTACACATTTCCCATTCCGCTAGGTGTTTCAGTGCAGGAAGTGTGTCCGTTCAGTGGTCTATTTCTTTAAGCCTCCCAATAAATCCACTTTGTTCACTTGGTACAACTATTTGGAATAAGAACCTGTGAATAATATAATAGCAGATGTCAATTCGTCGTCTGACGAAAGAAAATATTAACGCTTAAATAAAGTGAGTCACATCATGATGTCCAGGATTAAGTGTGGGGCCGTTAACCATGGGAAACCTATGGTCAACGTTCTCTAGAAAGGTCCGCTATAGGTAATTTCTTCCTGATTTGTAAACCCACCACGACCCACCCACCCATCCAACCACCCACACACGTACACACACACTAACTCACTTTGTGACAGTCACCTGCTCCTCGTCCGTCGAAAAAGCTGTTCACACCTACAGGAAACTTTGTGAATAAGAGTCCTTTCTACTGTGACAGTGACATTAAAATGGCGAACGCACACTTGTCATCGATCCAGTAGCACACTTAAAAAAGGTTGCATTTTATGTAGATTACTACGGTATCGACCCATGGACGCGGTTACTGGTTATGACGTTGTTCAATTCTTTCATGTAAACATTGATATCCCAGCAGAGGGCGTGGCAATCGATTAAAACTATAACTTGGCCGCATAAGCATTAAAGACTGTGCGCAGTTATAGTCTACATTGCCACGGGAATTTATCAGTTAATGTCAATGCAGTGAAATATTTAGTCACGCGAAATTAATCAGCTGATACATAACTCAAGTGTGACTTTAAAAGTTACCTTACAGCCATAGGCACAAAAACTTCTCAATTGCAGTTTCATTCTTAATTTTTTGGTGGGGGTGGTGGTGGTGGTGGTGGGGAGGGGGGGGGGGGGGAGATGGGGCTGTCTGATCCTTGGACTGGACACACACCTGTTTGGAAAATATTAAGGCAGGAATGACTAAGGCTGCTTTGAACTGGCATTTTTGTACATGTTATCAATCACCCACTTTTCGAGCTTATGCTGCACTCAGTGGGGATCAATGAAGCATAGAAGAAGACTGGTTGCGGTTGTTCTCAACATTTTTGTGTAGGGAATATAATAATAATAATAATAACTAGACTGCAACTGGCTTAAGCCAATGGCAGAGGATTCCTCTGCAAAATAGGTGTGGAAATGCTCTTACAAGGTCATGTGAAGGTCATGGGTGAAATTTGACCCCTTATTCTGAAAGAGCATGTGCGAATTGGGGGGGGGGGTCAAAAAACATCACTTTTAGCCCACTTCAATATCTCTCCATGAAATAGCCGAATGACCTTGAAAATGAGGGTCAAGGTCAAATTTGACATTTGATTTGAGGGTGTTGGGTACACGTTTGGGGTAGTTTACTATAGCATGTTATCACAAAAAATCAATGTTTCATGGAGAAATTGACAAAGTCACTATTTCTGTGAAATTATTAATATTTAAAAATCTATATTAAAAAAACTAATCAGTCAATTGTCAATATTATTAGATACTGCACTGGATAGATATCTAGGGCAACTTTTTACATCATCCTTGTGGCTCTGTGACATCTGGTTTACCCCCTGCCGAGTGTCAACCTCCTGGAGCATATTTTGCAATAGGTTGACCTTGACCTGACCTACTTTCCTAAAATTAAGTCACTTGATATAGAATTACATGTATTGTGTAACCTCACCTGTGAAAGGATTTGTCAAAATGTTGAAAATTCTAGGAGATATTGCATTTTGAAATTTGCAAAAATTTCACTTTAAAAGGCTCTGTGACCTTGAAAATTAGGTCAAGGTCAAAAAGATTGGGTGGACAGGAATAACTTTTCATAGGCTATCAGTATGAATTTTTTCAGAATTTTAGAAAGAAATTTTTTGACGAAAAATAATAATAATAAGAAGAAGAAGAATAAGAATACCAAAAACAATAGTATTCCTCTATGGGGAATCCTAATAATAATAATAATAATATATTAAAACGTGCCCGCAGTGTTTTATATATGTTGAAAAAATATATTAATCTTTAGCGGTTTATTTTTTTACCCGACTGTATGATTACCACCATCACCACACATGTGAACATACATGTAGACTTGACATGGATATCCATGGCGTTGATATGAAATTTATTAGTATATGACTACTTTGAGTAGTTCGCAAAAATCTTCTACTTCAAATAGTTCGTCATAATCCTAAAATACGACCACATGCTTAGACAGTCCCGCCTTCGGTCTTGTCGAACCTACGACCTAGATGGGTGACCTTTCAACGTTTCAGGTCATTTACTGACTGAACAGTGATTTCCCAGTGCATTTCATATCAGCTGTCTAATGTTCTTATCAGCGACTGCCAGCTTAAGTGGGTCATGTTTATATGTATAGCTGCTCTTGGGTTTGTTAGAAGGGGGTGCATTTTGGTGAATCATATTGACTGACGATTTTGATGTTGTTACTGTATCTAATTAGCATCGATATAAGCTACAGTTCTTTATGTCTCCTCATTAACCCAAGCGAATATATAAGTAAAGGACAAACACAAATATGGTGTTCGAAATTTGGCCGATAGCGGCCGCTTTTATTGAAAGGCCCCTCTAGTAAAAGAATAGTGTGAGTTATTATATTGCATTAGATCGTTTTAAAAGCGATTAACACCACTGTCATTTTTATTCTCTGTTTGGTCAGTTTTGCTCAATTGCAGCAAAGAAAAAAGAATTCATAATAACAAAACTATAGATATAATAAAATAAAAATGACGTTATGTCAATTAACAACAAGCAGACATTGAATCAACATCCTGAACGGTTTATAAATTATATGAAATATATTAATGAGGCTAAAATCACTTGTAACTTAAAAGTGTCACATTCCTGGAGGAGGCCCGCACGAAAATGCAGTAGTATCGAAGTACCAAAGAAGCATTAACGCAGTAGTGGTGCGGAGCATATTTGCAGTATAGATATATGCAGTATAGCTACTGCAATTCTACTCCAAAAAGTACATAGGTTTGTACAGAGAGGGGCATTAATGCAGTAGATTAGCAGCATGATAGAAGCATGTTTCAAATATGCTAATTAGCTCCCTAATCGAAGCAGATTTGAAGCATGTTTGCAGTATGATTGCAGTAGTCTACTGCGCTGGAGTTTCTACTGCGATTTCTTGCGGGGGGGGGGGGGGGGGGGGGTTAGGTAGCATCTATTTATGTATATTGGGGAGGGGGTTCGGCATAACTGGGTGGTCCGGTCATTACCGAATCCACTCGGTGCATCCGATGCAGTTACAGGTTCCCATGGTAATGAATCGTGTGTCAATTCTGGTCCTAGTTCTGTGGTTGGTGGTATCATTCCTGGTCCATATCAGGCATTTGGCGCCTGTATCCCTGACCCCTGTGCAACGAACTGTTGAGACATTCCTGGCCCATATCCTGTATTTGGTGGAGGTGACGACAGCCCAATTGAGTAGCCTTGTCCTACTGGTACGGTCGCTGTTGTGTACACAATGGCATTTCTAGGGGTTTGTATCACTGAAAAAATATATTATATAGAATTACCTGCAGCCCCTTACGTTAACGTTCTTCTACCATGTATTTTTTTTGTTTGTTTTCAATGCAAATTGAAAAAGTTTCAGACGGCATTATCAGACGGAAAGAGTCACATGTCTTTTCCTTACCGCCTCCTCTCCTTCGTTTACAATAGCAACAGCAGATTAAGGCACACATGGTAAGGAAACCGACTGTAGAGCCAACTATAATAACGCTCCTAAAGCGGAAAAAATTCAAAACCCGAGTTAACAGTTTAATAAAGGCCACACATTCAGAAACCATGACCCTATTTCCAAAAAAAAAAAAAAAAAAAAAAAAAAAAAATCGGGCCGAAATATTAAGTCTATTTTAACCCGCGATAAGTCAAAAGTAGGATTTTTAAAAACGCAAACTTTTTTTACATGTTGTCATAAGTATCGTTATTCATTTATTTATTTCATTGCTATGTAATATATATAATATATAGGGCCTATGGAGACATACAGTGACTGTTAATATTGACTTTACGTATACATCTCCGTATATATTCTGATCTTTGTGTCTGCAAGTGTCATTGCCGTTGGTGCTGCCAATCAAAATTTGAAGAACAGTAAAAAATGATGCAAGACAGTAGAATTTTGTTAACACACGCAAACATATAACAGTTACAAAATGTAAATAAAAGTACACACACACAAAAAAAAAAAACAAAAAAAAAAAAACGAACAAACATTATTACACTGTGAACACCATACTTTGGAATACGTACATTTCTAAAGCACCTGGACTGCCTGGACTGTGCGTAGGGACGGTGCCTGTGGAAAGAGAGGAATAACTATCATAGTAACTATCGTATGCAGAGGTACAGCAGTATTTACTGGTAGATGTCCCGCAGCAGTAATAGGAACAGTACAACGAACCTCTGTAACTGCCAGATGACGTGTAATATGGGCAGCAATATTCACCCCCGCTTACTGGAAAAAACGTCAAGTTGAAATTGAACCTGATTAATTTATTATTTCCAATGTTATGATGTTTAGTTACTGTTGCATGTTTAATTAAATCAAGGGAACATACAGTATGATTAATTTACTATCCTTCTTTACTTTCTTTACCTTCATTTTTCTTTTCATATAATCATAATTGTATCTACACTTTTGATTATATGTGTTCAAGATTTTGGTTAAGGAATTACCGAGTCTGTGCTTTATTTTGTACTCATTTTGGTCTTATTGTGTATCCTTTATTATATGTAAATATTCTAAGATGTAAATTTTATTTTTATTCATTTTTTGTACAAGTTCAACCTTTTGGTTTATATGTTTTAATAAATTTACTATTATTATTATTATTATTATTATTATTATTATTATTATTATTATAGTCATACAGGTAGCATAGACAGCAGGAACCAACCCCATATATGGACCTCACTTCAATACCCGTTATTTTTTCTAATACTTCCTTATTGCTTATAATCAGCAGTAGCGGGTTTAGAGGGAGGGTCAGGGGGGTCCTGACCCCCCTTCGGTTTCTGAAAAAAAATCACATTTATATTCCCCTGTTGGAATTAGAATTTTGACCAGCTGATTTAAACCGTACCAAATGGCACCGTTCGACCCCCCTTCAAATAATCCTGGGTCTGCCCCTGATCATTATATCTTTACAGCTCAATTCCTTTTTTATAATTGTCCCCCTGAGGTTGGTTGTTTGCGAACGATGTTATATATACGAGTTCAAAATAGGACGCTAAGCAAATTTATTGCGGAACAGTATATAAACACATTGTTTTATCACGTATGGCATTATTAATGCGTCACTCGACCCATTTTATTGTATTTATTGTATTTTGTACTCATTGAAATTTAAGGATACAATGGAAAGATAAAGCACTAAAGGATGTGATTACTCAGTATATGTATCACACCTTCGCTCTAAAAGGCTGTGCAAAATTCAATTGGGTTGTAAATAAGGAATATGTCACCATTGTTTCGCATCATTCACTGAAAATATTTGTCTAAAATTCACAACAGGCTTATCATACTATTGAATTAACAAAAACACAACACATTTTTCTTGATATGAATAATATCATTAATGGATGTGAAATAATTCACTACAATATATGTCCATATTGAATTATTCAAGTTTTTAGATAACTTAAGCATTAGAGGCCATAAAAATAAAACATTTGTAAGAAAAAGAGTTTCATAAAGGAAGATGTACAGTCATCATAATTTTCCAGTGGTTTTGATGACGGTGTTTTTAATTTTGTGTCACTCCTGCAATTGAGATGCAGACTGGTAGAATCATTCGTAAAAGTATAATCAGAAATGTAGAACTTAAAGGGATAATAACTCTTCCTATGAGATCTATATTTCACAATAAAAACATTGTGAATAACTCAAAGAAATAACATATTCTGTTTTACGACAAAAACAGCAGTTATAGCTATTATTCTGATATCTGAGCTTGTCTTCAGATCACATGACCTCCATTGATGGCTATACTATGTTATAATCTCTTAAGAGATTTTAACAAAAAACCAAACTTTTTAGAAAAAAACCAGGGACTAACTTTGAATGTAAAAATGGTTCACTAACCATTGGTAAGTATGGGGAAATTGTTGTTTACTCCAGGAAAATTCATTTTTTGGCCAAAACGAAGAGTTATTATCCCTTTAAGGGATTTCGCAATGGTTTTTGGTAGGAATAAACCATAGTGACAAAGGTAAAATATTCTACGCTTCCAGAACAATATGTTTTTTTTTAATTTAAAAGCACTCAAAAGGTCTTACGCACATTGTGTGTCTTTTAAAAGTATTCTGTAAAATGTAACAATATTAATTATTAAGCAGTTCATTTTACATACCTGACAGGTTGATTGCCAAAAACATTATCACACATGTTAACATGAACTTGACTTGCTTTCCCATAGCGTTGATTCAAGCAGTTATAAGCTAGTGATAACTTTGAAGACAAAACTCTTACTCCACAAAGATCGTCAAAATCCGAAACTATGACTTCGCGTTGTGACAGTTTCGTCTGCGGTCCAGAGGAACTTAAAGTCTAGATTGGCGACATTCCCAAGCAGTGGGGCACACGTCACTGAGCCCCTTAAGTATTTTATGACATTTTATGACAACGTTTATCTTATAAGACCTCCGGCTAACATGGGTCATGCTTGTATGTATGCAGTTGCTATTGTAGTCGTTATAAGTCGATTACGCATGCGTCACTGGCGGCTTCTTCAAGGTGACCATGACATACATGTAGCTTAAGCGACGTCAAGTGTCCGTACGTTAGACTTTACATTGTACTCGCCCGTCAGATGCTGTTCTCAAATAAAAAAAATGTCATGACTGGTGACTTACGATCATATCAGACAGTAAACTTCCTTTATTTATGCCAAAGTTTAATCATCTTATCATTCAAGTGATGCATGTAAAAAGTATAAAACTCTTATTTATTGTACTACATGGGCTTTATGACAGCATGATTGCAACCTCCCTTCCATGACACAATCGTTTATTGGCCAATAACACTTATTGCTTTTTTTAATAGTTTAAACACAGTTTAAGTGATAATTGAAATGACTGATAAATGAATACTTTTGCAAAGATTATTTGATTTTGTATTTCAGCCAACTTTGCTTAATAGCAGATTAATAGCAGATTATGTCAGTGACATAAATCACCACAATGTAAAATTGTAAAAGACAATATTACAATTATACTTTTTGTGATAAAATTGTCATTCTTTGAATGTAATCATTTTCCTTGATTACTGTAATATGGTATTTAAGGGAAGGTAAGAGGGAGGGGTAGGGGGGTATGCAGCATCTCTTCCCGGGTGCAGTGGAGGGGGTTAGGCATGACTGGATCCGCTCAGTGCATCCGGTGCAGGTACCCCTGGTCCTGAATTGGGTGCCAATCCTGGTCCTAGTCCTGTAGTCGGTTGTGGAATTCCTGGCTCATACCCCGTATATGGTGGAGGTGATGAAAACCCGACTGGGTAGCCCTGCCCTATGGTCGCCGCCGTGTATACAGCGACATTTCCCGGTCCACATGCTACAGTTTATGATCTAGATAGGTGACATTCCCACGTTTCAGGTCACCCATTTACTGATTGAACAGTGATTTCCAAGTGCATTTCGTATGAAGTATTGAATGTGCTTATCAGCGACTGCCAACTGAAATGAGTCATGTTTGCATGTAGCTACTAATGAGTTTGTTAGAGGGAGGTGCATTTTTTTTAATCATATCACTGACGATTTTGATGTTGTTCTTAATTACTGTATCTAATGAAGGTAGCTTATTTTATTAATATAATATATAGCATTGATATAAGCTACAATTCTTTATGTCTCCTCATTAACCCAAGCGAATATATAAGTAAAGGACAAACACAAATACGGTGTTCGAAATTTGGCCGATAGAGGCCGCTTTTATTGAAAGGCCCTCTAGTAAAAGAATAGTGTGAGTTATTATATAGCATTAGATCGTTTTAAAGGCGATTAACACCACTGACATTTTCATTCTCTGTTTGGTCAGTTTTGTTCAATTGCAGCAAAGAAAAAAGAACCCTTAATAATAAAACTTCATATATAATAAAATAAAAATTATGTTATGTCAATTATAACAAGCAAGACATTGAAGCAACATCATGAACGGTTTATAAATTATATGAGATATATCAATGAGGCTTAAATCACTTGTAACTTAAAAGTTTCACATTCCTGACATTAAAACCATATTTTTAGCTGTATTTCATTACCATAAGGTAAACTGAACAATTTTTGCAATTATGAAATGCCATGCGGGAGAAGTAAAATGATTTTTTAAGGTTAGCATTCCAAACGTTTTTACAGTTGTTATCGATTATTTAGAATCGGTCATTATTTAGAATTGACTATTTTTTTTAGGAATAAAATCATTCATGTTTTTTGTGAAATGTTTATTGGCTACAATGAAAAAAAAAGACAATATCAAAACTACATTGTTTCAATCAAATATTCTTTGTGTGCAGTAATTTTCTTTAATTTCTGAAAACTAATAGATTAAAAATCCATAATACATCGGAATAAAATGCATTGTAATGAAGGCAGATATCTTTTCACAAAGGCAAAGCGTATTACATCAATGTGTTTAAAATGTTTTAAACATTAAAAAGACGCACCTGCTAGCATCATGGCTTTATTAGAACCAACGATATATAATTCTCTGGTTAGATAAAGTATGGAACTTATGTGACAGCTGTCTGCGTGTGCGTCCTCTTGCTGGAGGAGAGGTGCTACAAGAAAATGTAGATTTCGGGGTCGCTGGAAGCAGAACAGTTCTGTTCATTTACGGAGATGTTTTTTGCCCCATCGGTGTCAGCCAATTGGCTCTTTTGGAAAACAACAGCACCCTACAACACCTTGTTATACCTTACAGAACCATTCCATCCCATTTGTACAGTACGTGCAATATTCCAGGACAACTTTTACTTGCAGCATGACAATGCTACTCCTCATACTGCCCGCTTGGTTGGAAATTATATGAACGAAAAAAATTCTGATCATTACCCAACCTGCTAAAAGCCTTTATATGAACCCAATTAAAATCTTTGGGACGGAATATTATAAGCAGTTTACAGGATAAACCCAAGCCTTGCAAATTTACAACAGTTAAAGCAAGTTTTGACTCTTGGGTGGAACAGCATAACTAGTATTTAAAATAGCATAGGATATTTGGTATCAATTACCGTTTTTTATTTTTTGGGCGGTATGCAGCATCTGTGGGAGGGTAAGCGGGAGGGGGGTTTCCATCCTCTGTAGGAGGGTAAGGGGGAGGGGGTTCGGCAGCATCTTTTTCCGCATATTGGGGAGGGGGTTCGGCATTACTAGGTGGTTCGGCATTACTGGATCCGCTCGGTGCATCCGATGCAGGTACAGGTACCCCTGGTAATGAATTGGGTGTCAATGCTGGTCCTTGTCCTGTACTTGGTGGTGGCATTCCTGGCCTATACCCGACATTTGGCTCCTGTATCCCTGACCCCTGTGCAACGAACTGCTGAGACATTCCTGGCCCATACCCTGTATTTGGTGGAGGTGACGACAGCCCGATTGTGTAGGCCTGTCCTACCGGTATGGTCGTTGTTGTGTACACAATGGTATTTCTAGGGATTTGTGTCACTGAAAAAATATTTTTATATTATTACCTGCAGCCCTTTACTTAAACATTCTTCTGCCATGTACTTTTTCTGTTTTCGATGCATATTTTAAGTGCCCGAAAGCATTAACAGACGGAGAAAGTCACATGTATTAATTATGTATCTTTCACTTACCTGCTCCTCTCCTTTGATTATTACAGCACCCGGTTGCACAGCAGATGATAGATCCTATTATAACACACAGGACAACGAAACCGACTACAGAGCCAATTATGATACCGATTCTAAAAGAGAAAAAAATTAAATATTATTTAATAGTTTTATAAAGGCCGTGCATCCATTAAAAAAAAACGTCCCTATTTCAATAAGAACTAGAGACGAAATATTAAGTCTATTCTAACACGGGAAAATTAGTCAAAAGTAGAATATTTCATACACCATATATTTCTTACATTAGTATTAATTATTATTTTTTACTTATTTCATTATCATTTAAGAGTCACTGTATGTTTATACGTATATTTTCTTATATATTCTGACCTCTGTGCTTGCCCTTGTCATCGCCCTTGCTATTGCCAACCAGAATTTTAATCCAAACCATAAAGTGATTCGAGACAGTAAAATGTGTAAACACAAGTACACATACAACAGTCAAAATATGTACAGACACAAATGCACATAAACGGTAATCCACATTCTTACACACAAAGACGTGTTTACACTGTGAACACCATACTTTGGAATACGTACATATCTGGGGCACTTGGACTGCTCGCAGTGACGGAACATGTGGAAAGAGAGGAATAGCTCTTATAGTATCTATAGTATGAAGAGGAACAGCAGTATTTATCAGTAGATGTCCCACAGCAGTAATCGGAACAGTAGAACGACCTGATGTAAGTGCCATCTGAGTTGTAATATGCGCAGCAATATTCTCCTGTAACCAACAATATCAAACGTCACGGCAAAATTCGGGTCAAGGTCAGATATCACAAAATTTTCATTGGAATCATTGAACGATAAATACAAAATGAAAAATTACACCGACCATAACCAAGCCCAATTGTGCATACGAAGCAGTGCGTGAGCGATTGGCCATCGTGAACTTAATGAATACCCCTAACTCGACTCAATTATGACATACGAACCTGTTGTTGTGGTTGGAGTGGGGGCGGCGGGGCATAACGATCTAAAGGAATAACTCGGGGAGTATCTGTCAACGAGCGAGTCACAGCAGTATTTATAAGTAGATGTCCCGCAGCAGTACTCGGAACAGTAGAACGTGCTTCTGTAATTGCTTAATGCCGAGTAATACGGACAGCAATATTCGTCTCCGTTCACTGTAAAAGAAAAAGCGATGGGCTAAAGTAAGCCTTTAGTTAAAAATGAACTTGATCAAATTATTGCTTCCTATGTTTTATTGTTTAGTAACTAATGCTCGTAGCATGTTTAATTAAATCAAGGAAACATACAACCACTTCGTATGATTAATGTACTGTCCTTCTTTATTTCCTTTATCTTCATTTCTTTTCATATAACCATTATTGTTTCTACACCTTTGATTATATTTGTGTAAAATTTTAGTTAAGATAACGAGTCTTTATTTTATTTTATACTCATTTTGGTCTTATTGCGTATCCTACATTATATGTAAATATTTTAATTTGTAAATTTGTAAAATTTATTCTTATTCATTTTCTGTACGACAGCACTATTTTGGTTCCCATGTCTTAATAAACTCATCATCATCACTGTTATTATTATTATTATTATTTATTATTATTATTATTATTATTATAGTCATGCAGGTAGTTTTCACAGCATAAAGCAACTACAGTACATATAAGGACCTCACTTCAATACCCGTTCCTTTTTTATAAAAAGCTATATATATCCTTATTGCTTAAAATCAATAAATCTTCGCCGCTCAATTCCTTCTCAATTTGTGCAAAACTTTTGGCCCGTTGAGGTCGGTTGTTTTCCAGCGATGTTACATATCATACAGGGCAAAATAGGACGCTAAGCAAATTTATTAAGGTTGAACAAACATGCAGACAGTTTTATCACAATTTTAATGTGTCACTCTACAGGGATGTATCAGCACTGAAATTTAAGGATAAAATGGAAAGATAAAGCATTAACGGATGTGATTACTCAGTACGTGTATCACGTACGCCTTCGCTTCAAAAGGCCGTGCTACATTCAACTGGTTTATGTATAAGAAAATATATGTCACCATTGTTTCGTATCTACTGAAAATATTTGTGTCCAAATATTCACCACAAGCTATCAAAACTTCCGAATTAACAAAAACACAGCGCCTATTTTTTATATGAAGAATGGCATTAATGAAGGTGAAATAATTCACTATAATATATGTTTATATTTAACTATTTAGTTTAATAGATATCTTAACCTTTAGAGGAGATAAAAGTGAACTATTTGTAAGAAAAAAAGTTTCAAAAGGAAGATGTACAGTCATCATAATTTTCCAATGGTTTTGATTACGGTGTTTTTAATTTTGTGTCACTCCTGCAATGAGATAGAGACTGGTAGAATCATTCGTAAAAGTATAATCAGAAATGTAGAATTCGAAGACGGATTAAGGGATTTCGCGATGGTTTTTGTTAGGAATAAACCTTAGTCACTAAGAGAAAATATTCAAAACTTCCAGAACAATAAGTTTTAAGCACTACAAACGTCTAACGCACATTATGTACCTTTTAATTGTATTCTATAAACTGTAAAAATATTGAGTGTTAAGCAATATTGATTGTTAAGCAGTTTTACGTACCTGACAGTATGATTACCAGCAATGTTATTACACATGTTAACACAATCTTGATTTGCTTTTCCATGGCGTTGATTCAAAGAATTATAAGCTTGTGATAACTTTAAAAAGTTTGCAAAAAACCTTACTCCACAGAGATCGTCAAAATCCCAAATTATGACTTCGCGTTGTGACAGTCTCGTCTGCGTTACAGACGAACTTAAAGTCTAGATTGGCCACATTCCCAAGCAGTGGGGCACACGTCAACTGATTGAACAGTGAATCCCCTAAAGCATTAAATGACATGTCACCGTATATCATATCAGCGACCTCCAGCTAATATGAGGCATCCTTGTATGTAGTTGCTATTGGCGTCGTGATAAGTCGATTACGCATGCGTCACTGGCGGCTTCTTCCTATCGGGCAAGGTGTCCGAGATACAACGTCAAGTGTCCGCACGTTAGAGTTTACATCGTACTCGTCCGTCAGATGCTGTTCTCAAATTAACACATGACTGGTGACTGACGATCATATCCGACAATAAACTTCCTTAATTTATGCCAAATTTTTATCATCTTATCATTCAAGCGAAGCCTGTAAAAAGCATAAAGCTCTTACTTCTTGTCGAACATGGGCTTTATGTCAGTATGATTGCATCCGCCCTGCCATGACACCATCATTTATTGGCCAGTAACATTTATTGCTTTAAAAAAAGGCACAGTTTAAGTGACAATTGAACATTTTAATAAATTAATATTTTTGTAAAGATTATTTGATTTTAGCCAACTTTGCTTAAAAGCAGACCATTTTAAGACATATAGACAATCTGTCAGCTTATATCTATTATTTATGAATCCTCCCTCCTCCAGATTCTGCGATCAATTTTCCTTGATTTTACCTAACACAAACAGTGGGATACTGGTATGTTTTATGGTATGGTTTTATTTTCAGCTACCCTCTGGAGGAGGTTATACCTGTAAGTTGTGGTTTCCACATTAGGGAATCTTGCAGATGCTAACATATTTTGCAAGTTTTGATTGATGAATTGGCCAAAATGTTTCATTCCTGGCAAATGAAAACATGTATATTAGCTATAAAGACGACAATGGAAGAAGCACACACTCACCCTCACTTTCTGGTGGTATATGTGGGATATATTACATTTTGAAAAGAAAATCAATTTAACCAGAGTTAAAAAACGTTCGATTTTATTACATTATTACAATCATGCAATGGAGGGGGCAAAATACATTGTGGTAATTTATGTCACTGACAAATTTGATTTGAAAAAAATCTCTTTGGCCGTTGTATCCAATGAGAAGCCGTTTATTTCATTAATGTATCACAACATTGAGATAAGATACAATTTGCTTCGTGGGGAGTACTTCTGGCACATTTTACCTGCACCTTTGGTAAGTTTTGTTCAATTGCAGCAAAGCAAGAATTTATCAGTAATAAAAGTTAAAGGTACATACGAACCGAGCATCGGTGGAGCGTGGATTCCCATTAACAAATATAAAGCACTTCTACTAGCCTCCTATACGACTCAAAAACATTCGACATGCGAAGGGATAAACTGAATAGATCACACGATCAGTCGTAAAAGAGCTTTAGACTGCTCCTTTCTTTAAAATTTTGGTCAAAAAGTTAACTTACTTCCGTAACCTACTTTTCTGCCCCAGTGACATACAGCATAGAATGCTAGCAGAAAAATCCGTTGAAAGATCATTTTCAGGTAAAATTATACAATGCCTATTGTTAATTCTATTAGTTATACTAGTTGAAACTATATGCTGGTATTTGGTTGACTTTTGTGGCAAAAAATTGACTTAAAATGCATCTATAATATGTATAATTCAAAGTAAACCATGCCAGTTAACAACAAACAAGACAATGGACAAACATCATGTGCGGCTTATAAATAATATAAGCATGCAAATAAGAGGTTGAAATAATTTCAAGTTCAAAAGTATTGAACTCCATCCTGCAGAAAAACTCTATTTCCAGCTATACTCTTTTATGTAAAATGGCGTAATAAAAACATTCCTATACAAAATCTGCTTGCTCATTAAAAATTAGCCGTTAATTTAGCTACTGCTAAATTTAGCTACTGCTAAATTAAGACAATATTACAATTATACTCTTTGTGATAAAATAGTCATTCTTTGAATGTAATCATTTTCTTTGAATCCTGTAAAATGGTATTTAAAAAAACACAAATAGGATTTTATCCATTGTAATTAAGGTGACATTTTTGCAACGTCCTCGCGTTTGCAACAACATGCTTCATATTAAAAACGTTAAGGTTGTGTCGTCAGTGCTGCTTCCCATGCGAATACACACCAAAAAGACCGTGTAAGCTTTCTCGAGAATTGCTATAAATAATTTCAAACCGAGGGTCTTTTATCTTTAAAACATGTTTGGTTCATGGAAAAGACGAAACTGCTGACGACATGAATTCTGCGTATTTCAAGGTCTAGCACCATGGCCTTTTAAGCCCAAAGTTAGGTTATGCATGCAACTCATGTGATGGCCGTCAACGCGTGCGTCCTCTCAGGGGTCGCTGGAACCAGTTCTGTTTATTTACGGGGATGTTTTTGCCCCATTGGTGTAAGCCAGTGGCTTCTTTTCGAAAACATGTAAACCTGTTCCCTGTGGCGCACAATTATACCTTACAGAACCATTCCATCCCATTTGTACAGTACGTGCAATATTCCAGAACAACTTTTACTTGCAGCATGATAATGCTACTCCTCATATCGCCCGCTTGGTTGGAAATTCCATGAACCGAAATTCTTAGTTCTGATCATTATCCAACCTGGTAAAAGCCTTTATATGAACCAAATTAAAATCTTTGGGACGGAATATTGAGAGCAGTTTACAGGATAAACCCAAGCCTTGCAAATTTACAACGGTTAAAGCAAGCTTTGACTCTTGGGTGGAACAGAATCCCCCAGCAGATATAGTTAGTTTTTAAAAATGCATAGGGTATTTGGCATCAATTACTGTTTTTTATCTTGTTGGGCGGTATGCAGCATCTGTGGGAGGGTAAGCGGGAGGAGGGTTTCCATCCTCTGTAGGAGGGTAAGGAGGAGGGGGTTCGGCAGCATCTTTTTCCGTATATTGGGGAGGGGGTTCGGCATTACTGGGTGGTTAGGCATTACTGGATCCGCTCGGTGCATCCCATGCAGGTACATGTACCCCCAGTCCCGAATGGGGTGTCAATCCTGGTCCTTGTCCTGTAGTTGGTGGTGGCATTCCTGGTCCATACCCGGCATTTGGTGCACCCTGTTGCACTACAGTCTCTGTTGTGTACACAATGGTATGTCTAGGGGTTTGTGTCACTGAAAAAATATATCATATAGTATTACCTACAGCCCTTAGTTTATTTAACATTCTTTTGCCATGTGCTTTTTTCTGTTTTAAGTGCAGTTGATAAGTGTCCGAAGGCATTGACAGAAGGAGAGAGTCACCTGCATTAATTTTGTTTCTTTCACTTACCTGCTCCTCTCCTTTGCTTATTACAGCACCCTGTTGCACGGCAGATGATGGATCCTATTATGACACACAGGACAATGAAACCGACTGTAGGGCCAATTATGATACCGATTCTAAAACGGAAAAAATCGAAAATCCGAGTTAATAGTTTAATAAAGGTAACACATTCAAAAAACCATGACATTATTTCACAAAAAAAAAAAAAAAAAATGACGGGACGAAATATTCAGCCTACCTACTCTAACCTGGGATGATTCAAAAGTAGAATTTCAAAATACACAAACTATTTCTTACACATTGTCATTAGTATTATTATTATTCTATTTATTTATTTCATTATCATGTAATATATATAATAGACAGTGAATGTATATGATAACAGTGACAGAACGTATCCGTATATACACATACATGTATGTTCAGATCTTTGTGCCTGCACGTGTCATCGCCGTTGCTGTTGTCAATCAAACCGTACAAATGATATTAACACACGCAAACATATAACAGCTAGTGTGACAGCTAGTATGTCAATAAAATTACACATAAAAATGAACCTACATTAGGCCTACTACACAAAAAGATGTGCGTGCACAGTGAACTCCATACTTTGGAATACGTACAGATTTGAAGCACCTGGACTGCCTGGACTGGTCGTAGGGTCGGGACATGAGGAAAGAGAGGAATAACTGTCATAGTAACTATTGTATGCAGAGGTACAGCAGTATTTATAAGTAGATGTCCCACAGCAGTATTTGGTACAGTAGAACGAGCTCTCGTAACTTCCAGATGACGTGTAATATGCACAGCAATATTCTCCTATAAACAACAAAATCAAAGGTTACGGCAAATTCAAGACCAAGGTCTGATAACAAATATTTAATGTTCACATCATAATATTGTCATTCGATAGAAGGCTGTTTAAAGCAGAACACTGACAAAATGGAAAATCATACCGTCCAGGCCCAGCTTTGCATACGAACCTGTTTGGGTAGCGATTGCAAGGGCATTTAATAAACTGAATGAGAATAATTGATTAATCAATCATTGATCAAAAAGATAACTTTACTGTAAAAAATGGACATGTACCGAGTACAAACCTTTTGTCGCAGTTGGGCAGAAGGAACTAAATGAATAACTCTTGTAATATCTGCTGTAGTACGAGGTACAACAGAATTTACTGGTAGATGTCCCGCAGCAGTACTTGGAACAGTAGAACGAACTTCTGTAACTGCCAGATGACGTGTAATATGCGCAGCAATATTCTCCTGAACCTACCGTACGGACTGTAAATACAGAGGTGAAAGCTCAGGGAAAAGTCAAGGTCAGAACTCAAATCGTCACACCACACCGTTTTCACTTAACGTCGAAGTTGTATACTGACAAAGTGAAAAATTTATTCCTCTCTTATTAAATACGAACCTGTTGTTGTGGTTGGCCTGGTGGCGGAGGGGCAGAACGATCTAACAGAATAACTCGGGTAGTATCTCCTATAGGACGAGGTACAACAGTATTTACTGGTAGATGTTCCGCAGCAGTACTTGGAACAGTAGAACGAACTTCTGTAACTGCCAGATGACGTGTAATATGCGCAGCAATATTCTCCTGAACCCACCCTACGGACTGTAAATACAGAGGTGAAAGCTCATGGAAAAGTCAAGGTCAGAATTCAAATCGTCACACCACACCGTTTTCACTTAACGTCGAAGTTGTATACTGACAAAGTGAAAAAATTATTCTTCTCTTATTAAATACGAACCTGTTGTTGTGGTTGGCCTGGTGGCGGAGGGGCATAACCATCTATAAGAATAACTCGGGTAGTATCTGTTATAGGACGAGGAACAGCAGTATTTACTGGTAGATGTCCCGCAGCAGTACTTGGAACAGTAGAAGGAATCTCTGTAACTGCCAGATGACGTGTAATACGGACAGCAATATTCACGCCCGCTCACTGGAAAAGTAAAAACGATGGGATAAAGTACGCGTCAGGTTAAATATAAACCTGACCAAATTATTATTTTGAATGTTATGCTGTTTGGTAACTGTCACTAGTAACATGTTTCATAATATCAAGGAAATATACAGACACTTTGTATGGTTAATCTACCATCCCTCTTTACTTCCTTTATTTTCATCGTTATTTTCATTTAATCATGATTGAATTGACTCCTTTGACTAGATTTGCTCAAGATATTGTTAAAGAAAATAACGAATCTGTGTTCTATTTTCGTACTCATTATTTTTGGTCTTATTGCACATCCTTTTTTCTATGTAAATATTTTAATATGCAATTTTTTCTTATTCATTTCTGTACAACTTCAACCTTTTGGTTGCTGTGTTTGAGTAAACTCACTATTATTATTATTATTATTATTATTATTATTATTATTATTATAGTATAGTTACAGGTAGAATAGACAGCAGGAAGCAACCCCATATATGGACCTTGCTGTAATACCCGTAATTTTTTTTTTTATATTAGGATATCTTTATTGCTTAAACCGGTGAATCTTAACAGCTGAATTCGTTCTCAATTTGTAAAAAAAATTAGCCCGTTGAGGGTGGTTGTTTGCCAGCGACGGCACATACTGTTTACGAGTTCAAATTAGGACGCTAAAGAGCAAATTGATTGAGGCTAAGCAAACACGTAGACAGTTTTATTACGTATCACATTATTAATGTGTCACTCGACACGGATGTATTTTGTACCCACTGAATCCACACTGAATTTAAGGATAAAATGGAAAGTTAAAGCACTGACGGATGTGATTACTCAGTATATGTATCACACCTTCGCTCCAAAAGGCTGTGCTACATTCAACTGAGATTGCGAATAAGAGAATATGTCACCATTGTTTCGTCTACGGAATATATTTGTGTTCAAAATTCACCACAAGCTTATCAAAACTTTTGAATTAACAAAAACACAACACAGATTTCTTGATATGAATAATTGCATTAATGAATGTGAAATAATTCACTATATATTTGTCCATATTTGACTATTCGGGTCATTAGAGGTCAACTTGAGAGGTGATACAAATAAAACATTTGTAAAAAAATTCAAGAAGAAGACGCACAGTCATCATAATTTTTCAATGTTTTTAATACGATGTTTTTAATTTGAGTTACTCTTGTAATGGAGATAGAAACTGGTTGAATCATTAGTAAAAGTATATGAACAGAAATGTAGAACTCGAAGACAGATTAGGGAATTTCGCAACGGTTTTTGGTAGGAATAAACCTTAGTGACTAAGGTAAAATATTCTACACTTCTAGAACAGTACGTTTTATGCACTACAAACGTCTAACGCACATACTGTGCCTCTTAATTGTATTCTGTCAACTGTAAAGAATATTGACAGTTAAGCAGTTTGTTTTACGTACCTGAGGGTATGATTGCCAACAAAGTTATCACACAAATTATCATGAACTTGACTTGCTTTTCCATGGCGTTGATTCAAAGAATTATAAGCTTGTGACAACTTTGAAGAGTTCGCAAAAAACCCACTCCACAGAGATCGTCAATTACCGAAAATATGACTTCGCGTTGTAACAGTTTCGTCTGCGGTCCAGACGAACTTAAAGTCTAGATTGGCGACATTCCCAAGTAGTGGGTCACACGTCAACTGATTGAACAGTAAACCCCTAAAGCATTTAATGACATGTCACCGTAAATCTTATAAGCTACCTCCACCTAACATGGGTCTTGCTTGTATGCAGTTGCTATTGGAGTCGTCATAAGTCGATTACGCATGCGTCACTCCTAGATACAGCTTAAGCAACCCCAGGTGTTCGTACGTAAGAGTTTACATCGTACTCGTCCGTCAGATGCTGTTCTCAAACGAAAACATGACTGGTGACTGACGATCATTAACGACAGTAAACTTTCTTTATTTTTGCCATTTTTTTAAAATCGCCTTTATCATTCGGCTGCAATATAAGCTGTGCTTGTAGACTGTATACCAAACAAACAAAGGAGGGGTGAAAATATGCTTTTATTTTCAGCTACCCTCTGGAGGAAGATGCAATTTGTTGTTTCCACATAAGGGCATCTTGCAGATCAGAAAATGCGTTTTGATTGTAGAATGTGCCATAATATATCACTTCTGGCGAATGAAAACATGTAATTATGTCGACCGAGCTGCTTTCCATGGGAATACACACAATAAGGACAGTAATTCTGTCATGTGTAAGATTCATGAAGAAATGCTATTAAACATTTCAAAATCGAAATGTTTGTATCTTTAAAACTTGCTTGGTTCATAGAAAAGACGAAACTGATGACGACATGAATCCTTTGTGGACAAAATTTCATTCTGCAAAGTTGAATACAATATCTCGTCATAATAAATTGACGTGGGTGTTTTTGCTAACCCAAGTTATTTTAAAAAGCGTATTTTTGTACAATTCTGTCCTTTGATAATAATCAATCACAAATTCCTATTGAAATAGACAAAAAAACTGAGAAAAATATAAGTTTATATAAATCGGATTAATACCTCGCCCGTTCTTCCAATTATTCCTTATTGTTAAGGAAAAATAGTAACTACCCCTGTAGCTCTTTATATTGTATTTGCAAAGACTATACAAGTATAACGAGTGCAAGGCCTGTTTTTAACTTGGAGGGGGGTATGCAGCGCCTGTGGGAGGGTAAGGGGGCTTGCAGCGCCTGTGGGAGGGTAAGAGGTAGGGGGGTATGCAAAATCTCTTCCCGGGTATAGGGGAGGGGGTTCAGCATGACTGGATCCGCTCAGTGCATCCGGTGCATGTACCCCTGGTCCTGAATTGGGTGCCAATCCTGGTCCTAGTCCTGTAGTCGGTGGTGAAATTCCTGGCATATACCCCGTATTCGATGGAGGTGGCGAAAACCCGACTGGATAGCCCTGCAATATGGTCGCCGTCGTGTATACAGCGCCATTTCCCATTGCTACTGTAAAGATACAATATCCAGTGTTACCCGCAGTCCTTGCTTTCAAATCCTTCTTAACATGTATATTTTTCCTATTTAAAAAATTTTAAAAATTTTAAAAAAGATATAATGTACGGCATGATTAGACGGGGATAAATTCAAAAGGTTAACAGTGTTTTTCATTCTCTCTTACCTGTTCCTCTTCTTTGCCCACAGCATCCGGTTGCGCAGCAGATGACAACTCCTATGATGACACACAGGGCGATGAAACCGACAACAGAGCCAACTATGGCACCGATACTTAAAGAAAAAGAAAACCGACACCTTGAATTAATAGTTTTAAAATTAACACACGTTTGAAAATCGTTTCTCTGTTTTAAAAAAGAACTCGGGACAAAAAATAAATTCTACTTTCACCCGGGCTAAGAAAATATCTCTGGATCCGGCCCTGCAAAACACACGAAAGTACATGCTATACTGTAAAAACTTGACAAATTCTTTAAATGGTACTTTAGATTAGTTACTTACACATTAAAAACAACTGGATTGCTAGGAGGTGGCGTAGGGGTGGGGCATGACGAAAGGGTGGAATAACTCGGATAGTATCTAACGTACTCCGAGGCACAGCAGTATTTGTTGGTAGATGTCCCGCAGCAGTACTTGGTACAGTGGAATGAGCCCTCGTAACTTCCATTAGACGTGTAATATGGACAGCAGTATTCCCCTGTGAACAGAGAGATCAAAGGTCAAAGTCAGATATAAAAAATCCACACAAAGAATTAAATTTACACTTCACAGAATGCATCACTGATAAAATTTAATTGTACATACCCCAGTACATGTACGAACATTTTGTCACGGTTGGGCATAACCAACTGGCGGAAAAACTCGGGAAGTATCTCCTATAGGACGATGTACAGCAGTATTTACTGGTAGATGTCCCGCAGCAGTACTTAGAACAGTAGAAATTGTCCGTGAACGTGCCATTTGACGTGAAATACTGGCAGCAATATTCACCTCCGCTAGCTGGAAAAAGTTAAAACTATGATTACTGGGTACTGGAAGATCAGATCCAGTTAGAAAATTAGCACATGTATGGTCAGGCAATTATTTCAAAAGTAATCTCATAGGCCTACTCTGTTTAGCTTCTGGATCTACCTGTTGGCTTTAATGTGGGTCATTGTTGTGAATAAGCCTGATAATTTTTCTTTCTCACTTTTGCGGTAAGATTGTTTGGGTAATGCATGTAAAACGCCACGAACTGTTAAGCTTTCGGATGCTTTAGAACTCAGGTTAAAGACGCGCGTTGACGACAAGATATATTTTGTTATTAAATAATAAATGGAAATTTTATTGACCAACAGATAAAATACAAAGAAAATTGAGGGGAACAGTATACTGATCATTCGTTTATTCATGTGACCTTTATCTTTTTGATTGGAGCTTCACTTTACGCGAAACATTATCCAACTAAGAAGAAGGATCAATAAAAACAAAGCCTTCGTTAAGTGTCATAACATGCTGATATACGTTGTCTCAACATAGCTGAGGTCCAAGCAATTCAGTCGTACTTTTCTGTATCTGTACTTTTAAAGTCTATCACGCACGCGTACGCGTCGTGTCCAATCAAATATACGCAGGGAATTTAGGTTTTACACATAAATTAACGATTTTGGCCTTGGTATGGAAACGGCGACAGGAAGTAAAAAGCACTCACAACACCTGTGACGTTTGATATTAGGCTACCAGTATATCCTCTGAGTTAAAAACCGGTTAAGTTTCACAGTTCAGGTCGCTCGCAATTTTATTCAATTTCTCTTTCTCGAAGATCGGTTGTTTGCAAGGGACATGGCCTATACGTTTTCATAAATCAGTACACGCACTAGTAGAACTCAATCGAATAAAATTAGGCCAAGCAAACACGTTGACAGAATTATCACAGAATCCGTGATTAATGAGCCTCTGGGCGCGGACGTATAGTTTCCACACGCTTTTAAACACGTGTTGAAATATAGGCCGCATTCAGAGCAGTGGACTAACTAGTCCGCGGTCAAATATGGCGACCCACTACAAAGCTTGCCGTCTAATCCGCTAATTGAAACTGAACAGATTCCCCGTGGGGAAGTATTCAAGTGGGTCCGCCATATTTGACCCTCGGACTAGTTAATCCACCGTTCTGGATGTAGCCATAAAGATAAAGCACCAACACTGTGCTTGCTCGGAATTTGTATTAAAGGACAATGTTCATGTAAAAATCCATTTCTCGAATTTTGAAGATGCAGCACTCAATCTATACACTAAAGGTATGTTTTAATCGATCCCCGCCATTTAAAAATTATAAAAACTATCTATTAGTAGAAAAAAAGCGTTTTAGTAAACCTCACCTCAATATGCAATAATGAAGCAACAGATCTGGGTCACGTGGTACTGTGACGACAATCACGATAAAGGTCTATGAGACTCAACTGAGCTGCATGGTGCATACAGACGGAGAAGTTAAGGAAAGTTGTGTTGAACGGAGTTGAGGAATTTTCGTTATGCCTCGGTGTGTTGCCGTGGGATTCACCAAAATTGCAGCTCTCGTTGACATTCTTTCTTTGTCTGTGACGGTCTTCAGTGACTTACTTACTAACTTCGGTGACAATAGTTGCGATGCTCTAGATCATGGTCATCTCAGCTGGTTTAGATCATATCAAGAGCTGGTAGTCTTTCAGATTAACTGTCATCATTTGGCAAACTTACTGATTGCTGATGCATTTTAAATGCATTGTAGTTGACCAAAAGCTCGTTTACAACAAACCTGTTAATTATGCACCGCTGCAATTCCCAAGCCAGGTAATAACAGGTATGAAACTCGTCTTTGTGGGCTTTCATATTTTTCAATATATCTCATTTATTTCATGGGGTTATTTTATTGGTATTTGTAAATGACGTTAAATATCAATACTTAAACAATTAAGTTCAAACACGGTCGCGAACATTAATAAAAGAAATTGCTCTCAGGGTATCTTGAAGCTTCCGTGGAAGAAAACGTGTTGAGGAAAAACAGGAAAAAGAGCGTTATATTAAAGAAAAAATGGGAACTGCTATAATAAAATGGTTCGTTATCCTAATTCGTTTATGCTTTGAGGATTTGTTTCTGAAGATTATTTCATCTGAAATATTAAATAATTTAAAAGATTGATTATTTTATAACTTGAAACGCAAATTCTGCGTCAGTACGCATTTTTTTTTTTTTTTTTGCAAATTTGTAAGCTTATAACACCGTGCTATAAAGATCTACTCAAGAAAAAAATTTGCTTGGGTAAAATTGAGTACGGAATGAACTGGAGACACTTGGCTTGTCATTAAGTTTACACGAAAATATGTCAGGTAACTTTATACTGTCTTTGAAAGAGTAAAGATTGAAAGATAATTTTAGACAAACTTTGACGGGGGAAATACCTACAAAGAGTAATGGGCTATTTCGCCAACATCTTGTTGAAAATTTTACACTGCAATTCTATTCAAATAAGCTAAGGAACTAATTGCCAAATTAATACTCTCATCACATAACAGGGGGGTAACCAGACCTGCAAAAATTGTACGCACATATTTAAAAAGATTACAAGCACATACAGCAAAATGTAGACTTACGCAAAACATGAAGGACAG
Source organism: Lingula anatina (assembly GCF_051362555.1). Taxonomy (NCBI): domain Eukaryota; kingdom Metazoa; phylum Brachiopoda; class Lingulata; order Lingulida; family Lingulidae; genus Lingula; species Lingula anatina. Next base: position 6,003,382 of record NC_141772.1, on the reverse strand, counting down.
CGTAATCACAGCAAATGTACCTCATATAGTAGCTTAATTTCCATTAATAATAAAATCATCATTTAAGTCAAAAATATTCTTGCGATTTAATAACTATTTTAATTTACCCAGAACGGTATATTTATTTTAAAGGCGGTTAACTGAAATATAGTTTTATGATTTGTTTGTGAAAATTGCCCATGTCACCCTGTTAGTTTGGAGGTCTAAGCTGGATCAAGTCCGTGTTAAAATTCCTATGAAGTTGTGCAGGAAAAATTCTTCCTTTCTTTCTCTAGCTCCTCGATAAACCTGGTGTTCATATTTTATCTAGTACCCCCAGGTCTACGGGAGCTGCACTTTGTAACTAACGCACAGGTAGATTTTTACCTGAGATAACTGGAGTAAAGCTTAGATAGAGAGTGCGTTCGATACAAGCAAGACAAATTGAATGCCATTTAACCCTCTAATTAAGAGGTAAAGGAAGTTCCAGGTAGATGGATGATTAAGATAGGACTTGTAAAGGTAACGGGCATTGTTTACCTCCGTTTAATAAAAGTATGCAAGACGGAGTGTCAGCGGTTTAATAAAATAAATTGAATTTCACAAATAACATGGACCTCATATGCAATAATCAACATTTCCCTTAACTCATTCAAATGCAGTGTTTTATACAACTTGGGATAACCATAATGAAATGCTTGTTAAAGAAATGACTAGACGGGAAATGGTTTTACACAGCTTCACGAGGATTTAGACCCCTCAGGTAAGAGATTTGAATGAGTATAAACTTTTAGCAGAAGCCAGAGAAGTCATCTTACAGGTAGACAATGCAGCTCAGTTTGACAGCTAAGCACGCTCTGTTCTCCAGTGGCTCGATTGTCGTCATTGGACCACGTGACCACGTAGCTCATTAACTCCCAGGCCGAGCAAATAGGACGTTTTTTAAAGCCAAAAATTTACAAAATGAGCTTTTAATTTGTGTATTTGGATAAAGATATCGTTAGTTGGGCATGTTTTCTGAAGAATATGTTCCGTTCAGGCCATTCTGACGGCATGAAGCAAACCCTTTAAGTATAAATAATGCCATTCATTTAAAGGAATTATTATCAGGAGTTATTATAATGCATATACACATTCGAATAATATTAGGGGGAGCAAATATTTGAAAAGAAAAAAATATGGTATTAAAATACTTGTGCGAAGAAAGTCTCAAAAAGATGGCGTTTAATTTTTTTTAATAATTTTGAGTTAACCTTTAAATGGAGAAAGAGACCAGTAAATATCACTCGTCAATGTATTAATATAAAATTAAGAACTTCTAATTGACTTTAGTATTTTTTTCAGATGTTTTGGGTTCTAAATGCCTTTGTAATTAATATAATTAAGTTCCGAAAAAAATAATAAAAAGTTTTTTACTCGCTCAGTACGCCTTAAAAACCATATACAGGGTTACAACTTAATATGGAATATTATTTTTTGGCGAGTTTATTTTCTACAAAATATTCATTTTCTCTCTAACTACTTTAAATCCAAAACTGAGGTGTCACTCCATGTGTAGCCAGGTGTGTTACCTAATTACCATACAACTGTCGAAACAGTTGATGCATGCAGTTGCATGTTCTGTGGTCAGAAATGTGAGGGGTGGTCTTTTCGGTAATTTCTGCCCTTGTATAAAAACGCATGGGTTGGCCAATCTTTGGAGTGTATTTAGAGAAGCAACAAAGATATCGCTCTGAAACTTGACAGGTACCTTGAAGAAGATATGGTTCGACAGCTAAGCAACGCAGCTTACTATGGGAATCTTGCTCTCGGAGAAAATGGCCAGATACTGACAGCTATTGCCAGGCAATGCAACATTTATCAGGAACCGTTAGTAAAGTCCTCCAAAGAAAAGCTACAAAAGGGGCACCAACTACAATACTTCGACCAGGGTGTCCGCGTATCACACCAAGAAGACAGGATCGCCTTCTCCTCAGAGTGCGCCGTGCTGGTCGTACAAAGACAACCAGTGTCCTCAGAAAAGAGGGGCAGAAGGTCATTCAAACGCCCATTTCAAGATCCCTCGTGAACAAGAGATCACTGCAAGCCGGTTATTTTGCACGAAGGCCAGTAGGGAAACCACTGTTAACAGCAGGTCATACACAGCGACGTCTGCAATAGGCTGGGGACACGTGCCTTTGCAGCCAAAACATTGGAATCACGTCGTTTTCAGTAATGAGGCCAGATATGGAGTTTTTAGGGTTGATGGTCGAACCCGTGTCCGCCGACGTGTACGAGAGGCATAAAACGATGATTGTGTACTGGCTAGGGTGCAAGCAGGGGGTGTTAACGTCTCTGTTTGAAGAGCATTTTATGCCGGTGCCCAGAACCAGTTGGTTTTTCTAGGAGGCAACCTCAACCAGGGTTCCTACAGAGACATTCTACAGCAAACAATGCTTTGATTTGTAAGAGTCATCTCCAGGAACAACTTTGTGTACCAAGACGACTGCGCAACCCCACATCGAGCTCGCAGAATCACTGTTTTTCTTCGAAACCAATGGGTTCAGCAACTGCCCTGGCCTGCAAACTCCTCAGATATGAACCCAATTGAAAGTCTGTGGGCGGAAGTAACTCACAGAATTAATAGTTATGGTCATTGGCCGGTAAATAGTGATGAACTGCGACAGGCAAATATCACTGCGTGGAATGATATCCCCATCCAAACTCTAAAAAACTTTTCACAAGGTATGCCATGTAGGATGAGTGCGCTGCAAGCGGCTGCTGGAGGTCATACCTGCTATTGATGACTTTTCATGATTTACTGTAATGATTTCTTTGACTGTGTAAAATATCACTGTCGGGAGGCTATCATTTTCTTTAATATCTTAGCTTAAAATTAATACTGACATCAAACTGTTGATATGGTTTTCTGGGGGTGTTCTTTTCTTTTGAATGACATCTTATGTCAGATTTGATATTATTGACCAAAATATCTAACAATAGAAGACTGGATATTTTTATCACTCAATGGCATACGTTTTTGATGAATCAAGCCAATTTTTTTTTAAATCAGCCCTCAAAAATAACAATGATAAAAAATATTCCATATTAAGTGGTAACCCTGTAGTGTTTTTTAAATTGTAACAAGATTAATTCTTTAGAAATGTACGTACCTAACTGTATTATTGCCACCAAAGGTATCACACATGTAAACATGAACTTAAGTTGCTTTTCCATGGTGTTGAAACAAAGAAATACAAGCATGTCACTGTGATTACTGTGAAGAGTTCGCAAAAATCTTTATATACAGGTACAACAACTTCACAGAGATCGCCAAAATAAAACCCTAAACTACGACTTCGTGTTTTTCTCGTAGATTGGCGATCTTCTCACGTTGTACTGTAGGTCACTCCCCACTGATTGAACAGTTAATGTCCAAAGCATTTCAAAGCATGTTCTTATCAGCGACCTCTGGCTAAAATTGGCCATACTTGTTTGTATTTATTCTTGTAGTTGTTACATAATATAAGCGGATTGCGCATGCGTCACTTGTGACTTCTTACTAGCGGGCATCCAAGATAGATAAATGCTCGTAGGTTATACGAAACCAACAGATCAACTTTTCACCACTAAAGCATTTTCCTGTCATGTTTACAGGTACATCATACAACAGGCGCTATTTTCAAATGAACAATTGACAGGCGACTGACGACCATAACCTTCAGAATGCACCTTCTTTATTTTGTACCAAAGTTTAAAACCACCTCCACCACCCCAACCTTCACCATAAAAAAACATGCTCCAGATTTTGAAAATTTCCTTTTGTGTGACAACCTCTTTGAGCAACAGCAAAGAGAAGATATTTGCATAAAGACCGCCGTTAACCTACTTCAGTATAGGAATAATACAAGTCAGTCAGGAATCGTTTTCGTTCGAACACAAACTCTCGCATTTGTTTCCGAGGTTACGTGGGACAAGCGATTTACATTGTACACGAGACTGCACATTAGTTTGTTTTCGGGCGGAAACACAATTTGACTTAGTTACTTTTCACATAAAGAAGGCACCCTTCATGCTCAAGCCCGTTGCCGGGGGCGGGGGAGGGCGGTCTAAAGAACCCCCTTTTGGCCGGGAAAAGGTTCCTTCAGGGTAAAATTTTATTTGGGTATATGAAGGTTTCGTTGTAAAAGGTCCACCTTTTCAGAAAAAAAGAACCCCCTTTTGAAATTGCTGGCTACAGGCCTGAATGCTATCTTTCAATGCTGTATATGTCTTCAGGACTGGTTTAAGGAAAAGGTGAACCTCACCCTTTTCGTAGCGTTGTCGACGACAAAAATGGTTGACTCCTTTGCAATATGCGACTTGAGACGGAGAAAGGTTAGCAAAGGAATTAAAAGCCCCAAAAACGGAAATGATTCGCTGACCTATAGCATTTTGACAGTGTTTTTAATCTGTTTCCTACGCACATCTTTTCATATATAAAATACGGTTAAAGGAGTGCATAAGATTACGTGCTCCTGTGCACACCAAAGTAAATGACTAATACCGCATATCCTATTAAAGCGAGAGACTCAGCTATATAATGTTTACAAAATAGGAACTTTGTCAGTATACGCAAGACGCACACCGAGACAGCATCGAACTTGGATATTATAGCAATTTTATACAGAAATAAACAATCGTAATACTGAGACAACCAGAAATCATAGTACTTTTGGGATACAAGGAACTGTAAACGACGTGACAGCGATATTATTTTTGTTAATGGCAACAGCTGTCAATGCTAAAGTCGTGTTGACTGGTCTATTTACCTTGCTGGCAATCATACACACAGGTACGTAAAGTGGACTCTTATCTAATCTTATTTAGTGCCCCATATGTCATATACTACGGTGACCCCCCCCCCAAAAAAAAATAATAAAAATAAGAGCGTAGCGTAGCGTCATAAAACTTGTGTACTAAAGTCGTATGTGTCATTCATTTAAAAGTGGGTCAAAAGGGAGCTCCGATTACATACGTAGTAAATATCAACCCACTAAAGAACTACGTGTTAGCAATACAGATGTAGCATAAGCTTAATAAACCGATACTCCATCTTAGAATGATGGCCGAAAGACACATCTCATAAAACCAAATGTTGTTTTTCGCAGTGTATATGTACGCTGCACCCGTGCTATATGTAAGAGTCAGCTGACGAGTACCCCCTGCTTACAGACAATTAAAGGTGGAGAGTGCCGAGGTAAGCAACCCCTAAGGAATGTTTAGTGGAGTACATGGATGTCCGCTTACTTAAGGAAAATTTGCCAATTAGGATTTCAGTTTAGTCACAGCTTTTCGGTAAACGACTATACTAACGATATATGCAATTAAATATTAAATTTTGTCTGCTTGATTGCCGATATTTTACCAAAAAAAATCTTTTTAAATGTTTTGTGCAACTGCTTATTCAGAGTAAATGAAATAGCAATCTGTGTATGTATAAAGCATTCCCCCTGGGGGTAAAGAAGAGAGGACCCAAATATGAAGGGGTTGGGGTCCTTATTCTTGATAAGACTCCAGAACGCCATTAATTTATTGAATTATCAATTAATATTATCACTAGGCACCAGATCTACTTCATTTAATAATGACCTTGGCGTGTTACATCTATCTAAAAAACATGACAGTCGGAATACATTCGGACACTTCCGGGATGGAGCAAGAACAATGTTAAAGGTGACTTACATTTCATCAGTTGAGTTATAGTGTCAGTTACATATGCGTTCATCTCTAGTCTAAAATTAATAGCTAAGGCGATTACTAGTACTCTAAAACCGATATGGTAATCTAAACAGTGACTGGGCGACTACATCCTTCGCATCACAATTAATGAACACTTTAGGAATAAAATGTTAGTATATCTCTTCACGACACAATAGACGAAGGGTTTTCTACGAGGAACGTCTTATATTAATTTTTATTGAACATTTTCAAAAAAAAAAAAAAAAAAAAAAAGCAAGTAGGCCCACGATGCCATGAATGTAATAGAAAGAAGCCCATTTTCTAGGTTCTGGAACCTGTCTGGTCCGGTTCGCTCAGATATGATTCTGGAAAGCAGTTAAGGCAAATATACTAAAACATTAACTGTGGAGAGACGAGAAAAATGTCCGGAATGTCACACAAGCACATTAACAACCACATCAGGACAGTGCAGATATCAGGGCGCCGTAAATTATTTTGATAGATACACTGTAGCAACTGCTAAATAGAAAAAGACCCTAAGCTTTCCCTTTTTGCATAGTTTACTTCTTTGAAATTTAAACCTATTTATTAAAATCGCTTGTCCGTCTACATTTCTCTTCATTTACTCGTATAAAAGTTTCAGCTATGTCACTGCATGTCCTAGAACCCTTTAGTATGTAAACATGCGGTTATCACTGGCATGCTGCCATACGTCATTCAACATAAAAAGTAACCTCCATCTGAAAATAAAAACACACAAAAAGGTTCTGGAATATATATATATATTACAGTCAGAATGAAACCTGTATTGAGATGCCACAACAAACTCCAAAACATAGCCCAACAATTACAAATGTACAGTTGTATGTAAAACACGAGGGGATACATAAAAAAGACTTAAAAACGAAATGAGACAATAAGCTTATCAGGCCTATGTTCCAGCTATTGAGCTGGCAGATCTACTTTAGAATAAGCCTATTCTGCGTATTATTGTATTAACAGTCTTAAATAGAATAATAGCAATCAGAAAAACAGCATAGCATACTTGAGAAAATAATCAGATATGACTCATTATCAAACATGCCCTGCATTGTATTTATCGTATTTGCTTTTTAGTGAGCGGAGGTGAATATTGCTGCGCATATTTCACTCCATATGGCACTTACAGAAAGTCGTTCTACTGTCCCAAGTACTGCTGCGGGACAACGGAGTATAAATATCAGCCCAAGTTTTGCTGTGCCGAGGCCGATCGGAGATACTATCCGAGCTACAGTTCCAGGGTCGAGAGACGAGAAAAATGTCCGGAATGTCACACAAGCACATCAACAACCACATCAGGACAGTGCAGATAACAGGGCGCCGTAAATTATTTTGATAGATACACTGTAGCAACTGCTAAATAGAAAAAGACCCTAAGCTTTCCCTTTTTGCATAGTTTACTTCTTTGAAATTTAAACCTATTTATTAAAATCGCTTGTCCGTCTACATTTCTCTTCATTTACTCGTATAAAAGTTTCAGCTATGTCACTGCATGTCCTAGAACCCTTTAGTATGTAAACATGCGGTTATCACTGGCATGCTGCCATACGTCATTCAACATAAAAAGTAACCTCCATCTGAAAATAAAAACACACAAAAAGGTTCTGGAATATATATATATATATATATATATATATATATATATATATATATATATATATATATATATATTACAGTCAGAATGAAACCTGTATTGAGATGCCACAACAAACTCCAAAACATAGCCCAACAATTACAAATGTACAGTTGTATGTAAAACACGAGGGGATACATAAAAAAGACTTAAAAACGAAATGAGACAATAAGCTTATCAGGCCTATGTTCCAGCTATTGAGCTGGCAGATCTACTTTAGAATAAGCCTATTCTGCGTATTATTGTATTAACAGTCTTAAATAGAATAATAGCAATCAGAAAAACAGCATAGCATATTTGAGAAAATAATCAGATATGACTCATTATCAAACATGCCCTGCATTGTATTTATCGTATTTGCTTTTTAGTGAGCGGAGGTGAATATTGCTGCGCATATTTCACTCCATATGGCACTTACAGAAAGTCGTTCTACTGTCCCAAGTACTGCTGCGGGACAACGGAGTATAAATATCAGCCCAAGTTTTGCTGTGCCGAGGCCGATCGGAGATACTATCCGAGCTACAGTTCCAGGGTCGCTTGCCCCACCCCAATCCCACCGACTAGAGGTTCCGAAGTGGTATGGGGTTTTAAAGTAGATCCAGGAGAATATTGCTGCGCATATTTTACATCATCTGGCAGTTACAGAAACCCGTTCTTCTGTCCCAATTACTGCTGCGGGACATCTACCAGAAAATACTGCTGCCCTTCGCTCAAAGATAGATACAACCGAAGTTATCATTATCTTTCTTCGTGCCCCACCACCTCGAAGAATCGGAGTAGCTGGAGTAGCTGGAGTGGCTGGAGTTCGAATACTCGTTCATCAGGGTTCTTAACTGTGTACGTTCATGTTTTTTTCTTATAAGAGATGTGCATCCGTAAATGTCTTATTTCACTCATACGACTTTCTTAACATGTACGATCAAAGTGTTTTTCTAGGGTCATTGCATTTTTGTTTTGTCTATTAAATGATGAAATCTTGCTTTCAAGAATATAATCTTCAGATATATAGACTGAAACAATGTCTTTGCAGTGGCGGAACAGTAATTGGCATTGTGGCCGGTTTGGTCGTCCTGTGGCTCGTCATAGGAGGTATCATATGGTGTAAGAAAAAGCGAGGAACAGGTAAGAGCTAGAAACACAGTTAACTGAATTTAAAAATGGGGGGGGGGGCGAACATTAAAATATACATTTAAAAAGCGAGGTACGATCGGGTTTCTGAGTGGGGTTAAAGGTACACAATACGGGAATAACCAACCTTTAAAAAATCCTCGGGGGGGGGGGGGGGGGGGTAAAATTTACCTACTTACAAATCATTCCTCGATCCCATCCCTGCACTAGAATTCGTTGTTTTATTCCATTTTTAAATCAATGATTAAGGTATTCTTTCGCTCCAATGTGTTTCATGTGTGCGAATCATTTGTTTCATTTTAAGCTGAGATAATGATATTACATTGATGACAAATACTGTTAACCGCAGTGGGTATTTTATATTTCTTTACAGTGACCAAGCCCCCAGAAAATTACACAGTAATGTTGAACACGACCTCGACAACGCAAGGGTACCCAGACATGTATGCCCCTCCACCAAATACAGCGTGTAAGCCAGAGACACCTCAACCAGCGAACGTCGCCTATAGCTCAAAAACACAGACAACAGATACCGCCCGTTATGAAGACCCTCCTCCCCCATATCCGGGCACGGACGCTGAATACCCACTTCCAACGAAAATGTAGATACATGTACCACAGATAGACTTCATGATCACTGACTTTAGTTAACAAGTTCCCTTTCATTACTTTGCTGATTTCAGTACTTTCAACAAATTGATTATTAGTCTTACAGAGATTTAATATTCTTTTACTAAATATTAAACCTGTTTCCAAATTTAACTTACTCGAGAGAATTTTATACTTACAGATGTAAATACATGTTCAGCAAATGTACTGATAACTGAGCCGTGAAGGTTAGACACTAGACTTAATTTTATATTTCAAGCTACTTAATGTGTTTCTTGTTAAAGTTATGAAACTGTTCTTTAGCTATGATATCCTTAAAATTTTATGTATAGTTTGAAATGATGTTAAATTATTTATATAAATGGATTCGTAAATCAAATGCGCCTTCTTTATTTTCACCAAAATTTACAACCACCTCCACCACCCCAACCTTCACCATAAAAAACCATGCTCCAGATTAAAAAAGACTCCATTGAAGGTGTGACAACCTTTTATATGCAACAGCAAAGAAAGATATTCCCATAAAGACCACCGTTAACCTACTTCAGAATAGGAAAAATACAGGTCGGTCAAGAATCGTTTCTCATCCGAACACAAACTCTCGCATTTGTTCCGAGGTCACGTGGGCCACGCGATTTACATTGTACTCGACACTGCACATTAGTTTGTTTTTCGGGCGGGAAACATGATTAAGCTTGGTTACTTTTTACATAAAGAGTGCACGTTTTATGCTCAGGCCAGGGGGGTTCGGGGGGGGGGGGTTCAAAAGAACCCCCTTTTTGCTTGGAAAAGGTTCCCTCAGGGTAAATCTTTATTTAGGTACATTAAGGTTTCGTTGTAAAAGGTCCACCTTTTCAGAAAAAGAACCCCCTTTTGCAATTGCTGACTACGGGCCTGAATGCTATATTGTACTAGCATATCTTTCAATGCTGTATATGTCTTCATAACTGGTGGGAGGAGAAGATGAATCTTGCCTTTTCGTAGCGTTGTCGACGACAAATATGGTTGTTTCTTGTGGAATATGAGACTTGAGGCGGCCAAATGATAACAAAGGACTTAAGATCCCTAAAAACGGAAATGATTCGTTGACCGATAGCATTTTGACCTTTTTTTAATCCATTTCATACGCACATCTTTTCATATGTAAAATACGGTTAAAGGTGTGCTAACGCGTAAGTTTACGTGCTCCTGTGCACACCAAGGTAAATGAATAATACCGCATATCCTATTAAAGCGAGAGACTCAGCTATATAATGTTTACAAAACAGGAACTACGTCAGTATACGCAAGACGCACACCGAGACAGCACCGAACTTGGATATTATAGTCATTTTATACAGAAATAAAAATTCGTAATACTGAGACAACCAGAAACCATAGTATTTTTGGGATACAAGGAACTGTAAACTACGTGACAGCGATATTATTTTTGTTAATGGCAACAGCTGTCCATGCTAAAGTCGTGTTGACTGGTCTATTTACCTTGCTGGCGATCATACACACAGGTACGTAAAATGGACTCTTAACTAATTTTATTTAGTGCCCATATGTCATATACTGCGGAGACAATGCCCCCCCCCCCCAAAAAAAAAATAATAATAATAAAATAATAATAATAAAAAGAGCGTCACAAAACTTGTGTAATAAAGTCATTAAACCAAATGTTGTTTTTCGCAGTGTATATGTACGCTGCACCCGTGCTATATGTAAGAGTCAGCTGACGAGTACCCCCTGCTTACAGAAAATTAGGGGTGGAGAGTGACGAGGAAAGCAACCCCTAAGTAATGTTTAGTGGAGTACATGGATGTCCGCTTACTTAAGGGAAATTTGCCAATTACTATTTCAATTCAGTCACAGTTTTGGGGTAAACGACTATACTAGCGATGTACATGTATGCAAATATATTTCTCTCTCCGTTTCAATTTTGTCTGCTTGACTTGCCGATATTGTGAAAAAAATTATGTTTTTGCATCTTCTTACAATTCAGAGTAAGTAAAATTTCAGTCTATGTATTTATAAAACATTCCCCCTAGGGGTAAGAAAGAGAGGACATAGATGGGAAGGCGTCAGGGGTTCTTACTCTTGATTAAATTTTGTGAATTATCGATTAATATTATTACTAGGCACCAGGTCTTCTTCATTCAATAATGACCTTGACGTGTTACATAGATGCAAAAATATGATAGTCGGAATACATGAATACAATAATATTATATATTAATACAAGAACAATGCTAAAGGTGACTCAAATTTCATCAGTTGAGTAACAGAGTCGGTTACATATGTGTTCACCTCTATGATATTTATTTTCGTATAAAGGCATTTGCCCAGATTACAAATGTAAATGGTTCATATAACGTAACTATTGCGCATGCGGAGAGCTCATGTACGTGCACTATCCGTTGCAAAAAAAGATTCTCTTTTTCTAAAGGCATAATAAACATAATTATTCAGGTTAATCATCAAATCTCTGTCATTGGAAGACATAAGCTGTCTAAACCTTTGGATATTTGGTTGACAGGTGTACCTGTTTGGTATATATTTTGTTCTTAAGTCCCTGTACATCTCACATGTTAACAAAAAGTGATATTCGTTTTCTATTTCGTCCTTACATAGTGTGCATACTCTCTCGTTCGAGGGTATGTTGTCATGTCTACCTTTTTCAATCATAAGATTATGGTTTCCACACCTGAGCCTGGCGAAAGCAGCTAAGTGCGCTTTCGGGAGATTCAACAATAAATAATTTTCTTTTTGAAATACAGATTTAAATGTACAATACAAATTTAATTTAGACGAGTTCTGTAACTGGCCGTTCCATTCTTGAATGTAGCAATCTTTCATTCTTGTCTTAAAAATTTCTAAAAAATATATCTCATAAATATATCTCATTCTCAACCCATACAAACCCAAAACCATATCTAAAAAGTATTTCTTTAATTTTTGTCGCCCATGTAATGCGACCAGCCTGATCTAATACCAACATAATCTTATAGCACGCTTTTGGGTATCTGCTTTCTTCCATTCTCAGTAATTTAAGCCAGAATTTGACACACCGACTGAAGTAAGTTATAAACAATGGGAACCTACCACAGTCTCCCAAGACCGCTATTGTTGAAGTTGTTGATCCCACGCCAAGAATCCTTTTACAGAAAGCAAGTTGTACCTTTTCTATTTTGTCATACACTTGGTATCCCCAAACTTCTGCACCGTAAAATAAAATTGGCGCGATCATTTTATCAAATATCATAAATGCAATGTCAGACCTAACCCTTCCAGTGTTATATTCAAGTTTATCAATCATAATCATTGCCTTTCTTGCTTTCAGACTTAAACTAGTGGTGGCTTTTGTCCAAACGAGCCTTGGCGTTATAGTTTGACCCAGATATTTGTAGTGGGTTACAACTTCAACCGGTTGTCCACCAAAGTACCATTTTTCATATTTTCGTAATGGTCCAGAGTGTCTAAAGACCATGATTTTTGTTTTTTTTTTCAAATTTATATTCAGTCCGAAATTTTCACAGAAATTCTGTAAAATATTTATCTTCTTTTGTAAGCCAAATGCAGTGTCATCACAAATTACCATGTCATCAGCATACAATAGAAGCGAAATGCTGACAATTTCATCAATAAAAATAGATTGTACATCACTCTCATTTACCCTCTCTACAAACTCATTTAGGAACATATTAAATAAAAATGGACTTATCATACAGCCCTGCCTGGCTCCAACAGTACATTCAAAATATTCTGTAAGTCCCGGGGAGATTAAAACACACGACCTCAATTTTGAATACATTGATTTTAAGACCCGTAAAACTCTCCCATGAATACCAATTTTTTGTAGTCTAAACCATAGCAGTCTGTGGTCCACACTGTCGAAGGCTTTGGAAAAGTCTACGAATATGGAGTAAAACCGCCCCCTGTTCTTGCCCTCTAGACTGTCTATAAAATGAATAAGCTAAGGTAATTACAAATATACATGTAATCTAAATAACAGTGGCAATTACAGTGTACGTCCTTCACATCTCAATAAATGAACATTTCAGGAATAAACTGTTAGGGCCTCTTCACGACACTAGACAAAGGGGTTTCTAAGCGGAATGTCTTATATTAATTTATATCGAAGATTTTCAAAATAAACCAGTCTCTAGCATGTAGGCGCACGATGCCGTGAATGTAAGAGAAAAAAGTCTACTGTCTACAGATCTGGTCCTGTTCGCTCAGGTGTGATTCCGGAAAGCAGCCGAGGCATATATACTAGAACAGTAACTGCTGAGGGACGAGAAAATGCCCGGAATGTCACACAGGCACATCAAATTTTGCAAATGCGCAGTTAAAATACAAGGGATGCATACATGAAAAGACTTTAAAAGAGAATGAGAGAATAAACTTAAAAGGTCCATATTTTTGAGCTTTTGAGCTTGCAGATCTACTTTAGAATAACTCTTCTGCGTATTACTGTATTAAGATCGAAAATATAGCATGTAATAGCAATCAGAAAAACAGCATAGCATATCTGAGAAAATAATCAGACCTGCTCTGCATTTTATTCATCGTATTTACTTTTTAGTGAGCGGAGGTGAATATTGCTGCGCATATTTCACTGCATATGGCACATACAGAAAATCGTTCTTCTGCCCAAAGCACTGCTGGGGGACATCTACAAAAAATACTGCTGCCGTTCATTCAGAGACAGATATAGCCCAAGTTATACCTATCTTTCTTCGTGCCCCACCCCCACGAAGAATCCAAGTAGCTGGAGTAGCTGGGGCAGCAGGAGCGACCGGATCTGCTGGAGCGACTGGAGCGGCTCGAGTTCGAGCACGAGTCGCCCATCAGACTTCTCAACTGCGTACGTTCATGTTTTTTTTCTTTTAAAAGATGTGCATCCGTAGTTTTTTTTTATTTCACTCATACGACTTTCTTAACCTGTACAATCTATGGTCATTTCATTTTTGTTTTGTCTAATGATGAAATCGTGCTTCCAAGTAGGCCCATATAAGTTTCTGATAAAGACTGAAACAATGTCTTTGCAGTGGCGGAACAGTAGTTGGCATTGTGGCCGGTTTGGTCGTCCTGTGGCTCGTCATAGGAGGTACCATATGCTGTGCAAACCGATGGCGCAAGCAAAAGCGAGGGACAGGTAAGAAAAACAAAGACAGTTGATGTGTGTTACATGTAACTGAATTTTAAAAAAAGGGGGGGGGGCGAAAGTGGAATACACATTAAAAAAGCTAGGTACGACCGGGTTTTTGAATGGGGTTAAAGGTATAGGCCTACAATACGGGAATAACCCACCTAAAAATCCTCGGGGTGGGGGGGGGGAGCAAATTTTGCCTAAAAAACCATTCTTCGACCCGTCCCTGCACTAAAATCCGTTGCATTTGTTTTATTCCATTTTTGATTCAATGACTAAGGTATTCTTGAGATCTTATGTTTTTCATGTGTGCGAATCATAAGTGTCATTTTAAGCTGAGATAATGATATTACATTGATGAGAAACACTATTAACCACAGTGGGTATTGTAAATTTCTTTACAGTGACCAATCCCCCAGAAAACGACACAGTAATGTTGAACACGACCTCGACAACGCAAGGGTACCCAGGCAAGTATGCCCCGCCACCAAATACAGCGTGTAGGCCAGGGGCACCTCAACCAGCGAACGTCGCCTATAGCTCAAAAACACAGGCAACACATACGGCCTGTTATGAAGACCCTCTTCCCCCATATCCGGGCACGGACGCTGAATACCCCCCTCCAACGAAAATGTAGATACCACTTAGACTTCACTATTAATGACTATAGTATACCGGTTCTCTTTTATTACAGTGATGTATTCAGTACATGCACTTTCAACAATTTGATTAGTCTCACATCGCTAAAATACTCTTTTACTGCAATTCGTTAAACCTGTTTTTAAACTTACGAGAGAGAATCTTGTACTTACAGATGTAAATTTATAATCAGCAAATGTGCTGATAACTGAGACGTGAAGGTAAAACACCAAATATAATTTTATATTTCAAGCTACAAATGTGTTTTTGGGCATTTATTTTGTGTCTTGTTAAAGTTACGAAACGTCTCTTTAGCCATGATATCTTATTCAAGTTTATGTATAAGTATATGTGAAATTATGTTAATTTATCTATACAGATGAATTTTTAAATCAAAGGGCAAGACTTAAATCATGAATAAAAATGATTGTGAAAAGCTTATGGAACTTATGAAAAATAACTTTCACTCAATGTTTGTATCGTTGAGGCTTTTTATATGATGTGCCTTGTTAGAACAAGGTCATTGCCTGTCACTTCCACTTCATTCTAATTTGCAATTTATTTACGCTACACCAGTATGAATAAGACAGAACAACCAGACAAAAACACGACACTTGCAGTCTTCCATTATCAACCAAGAAAGAAGTACAAGGCATAAAGGATAATAATGAACAAAGTAAATCAATAATTCAATATTGCTACGCTGCAGTAGCTGCAATAAGTGTACGTGTACCGCCTATTAGCAATTCCATCGTTCTGATGAAAAATGACGAGTAAAAGAGTTTGCAAGAGAACAATCATGTGAAAAACCATTGACAGTGCATGAAGAATTTTCAACAACGAAAGAACAAATGTATATAAACACACTTTTCAACAAATGCTGAGATACAAATTAAGAATCAGAATAAAGACTTTTTTCGCCAAACACCTTCCATAGATACCATCAGTCCTAAATTCATGTTTAAAAAAATGTGTGGTTTAAAAACAAGGGTGCGCTCAAGTTTATTGTTGAAGACAAAGCTAGAAGTAAAGTTTGAATGTTATTAACAAATAATGGAGTAGATGATGCCAATGATGCCAATTGGTGAAGAATCACGGTTGGTTTATATATATATATCCTTTTATGACAAGAGATTTTATGCACTGTAAAACCTGACCCAAAGGATTTCATAGGATGCTGTATAATCACTATTTTTATAATTATCTCATTTCAATTATCCGATGTTTTATGTAAGTTGAAATTTTCAATTTTCATTACCTATACAACAGTTTTACAACTATTCGTAACAGCTAAGCATTCGAAGTAAGTTGCTTGTACTATTTATGATAACCATACGTTTCTTGTAAGTTAAGTAGTAGATATTCTCTTTTACCGTTCGCAGAACATATACAAAGATAAACATTTCAAATATTTTCAAAATATTTTACATCTAGGTCAAACGAAAAGAGAATACTTTGCCAGACATACATTTGGTTTAAACATGAAAAAGAAGCATATATATATATCGTAACAAAAATATATGGCTTGAATATATAGAAAGGCATAGAATTTAAAGTTAAATAAAACACGTCATTTTTGTAAGTGGGACCCCGTCACTTAAATGATGAAAAAACATTCATAATTCGGTAACTTATACATTATATAAAAAGGAAAACCTTAAAATCATTTGATTAAAAGTTCAAAAAGTTCACAGCAGTTTTTCTCCATATTTTTTAAAGTCCTACCTTAATACTCATTAATCGACATGGATAGATTAATTTACATCAAAACATTAACTTTAAAAAAACTCTCGGTAAGACAAGGCCATCGAAACGGTACATCTTATGTTAAGTTTAACAACAGACACGAAATAATCACTTAAACATAAAAAAACATAGCAAGCAGTCGATATATAAAATCACATTTGGTGGTGTCCAATCACATTTTGGTCATCAATATATTTGCTGAATTTACATTTGCACGAAGAATTCAAGCTCCAGTTAATTTAATGATTGGACTAATACTCAGTAAAAGATATGGGGAACTATATATAAACACATAAGGTCTAATCACTTTCTTGAATACATAAGCAATTGACGACAATCTCTTCTATATACAGAAAAGCTGCAATCACCAGGCACTGTTTAAGAAACTAACACCGGATACACATTCAGAGTTAGACATAAATCCCTTTATATTCATTTGGTTTAAAACACCAATTAAAGGAAACTTGCTTCACAGGCCCGTAGTCAGCAATTGTGACAAGAATGGTAGTCCGCTAGAAACCATAGTCCGTTCCCCATTACTTTGTACAGGTGGCATTCGTCCCATATACTAACACCAATACCTCGATTAACCCCAACCTGTACTAATCATATTGTTATGTACCTTTACATATACATATGAGATGAATGTCCTAAACTAATATAATTTTGTACGCTTAATTCAAGCGTGGGCTCGAAATTTGCTTCCATTCCCTTGACTACCACTCCTGCCACACCCGGCACACTGTAGTCATTGAAGTTTATCTGCGCCAGATGAATTAACGTTGGAGTAGGGCGTAAGTATCATCTGTGCCTGGGTATGGGGGAGGGGGAGCATCATAACCGTCCAGTGGCGCTGCTTCTCCATCGGGTGGCGATCCTGGTCCAAATGCGTTACTGGGAGGTGGAATTCCTGGCCCAAGCTCTGCGTCTGGCGGCTGTTCAGGGTGACTTCCTGGCCCTGTATACGGTGGCTGTTTTTCTGGTTCATAAGCCTCATTCGGTTGAGGTATTCCTGGCCCATACGCTGTATTTGTTGGTGGTGGGGCGTACCCGACTGAGGAATCTTGCGTAGTCGGCGGCGTGTTCAACGTTGCTATGCCATAACCCGGGGGTCTGGTCACTGTAAAGAAATTTACAGCATCCACGGTAGTAAACAGTAATTGACATCCGTTTTGTGACAGTACTTTAGGTTCTGATAAACGCATTAGAACTCACAAATTAGTACGGCCGTGGATACTACCGATACACTGTACATGTAGTAGTTCAAGATGCAATTATGTCTCGTTTACAACTCTTTTCTCTTTGTTGCTCTTTACAACGTATACCATACACTGTAACAAAAATGGCAAAACAATGTTTGATTTCAGCATTCCATGATACAGCAGCCTACTCGGTAAAGGGTTTTGTTGAATTCTGCAGCCCAGTGACGTTTCTAGAACTCGACCTCCTTTGCTAGGACCACGTGTTAACCACGTTTAGCAACCCTTTACGTCTCGTCATCCTCCATCATATAATATCCATTATGCGTCTTTGCGTCTTTTGTCCTGCTTTACCCCCCTCAAAAAAAAAAAAAAAAAAAAAAAAAAAAAAAAAAAAAAACACGTGAACGTGTTTCATTCTGTCTTACCTGTCCGTCTCCTTTTTCCACAGCATCCGGTTTTGCAACCAATGGCGACTCCTATGATGACACACAGGGCGATGAAACCGACTACAGAGCCAACTATAGCACCGGTACTATATATAAAGAAATGAAAGAAATTATATCAGTCTGAATCAGCAGGATATATTATGAAGAGCACGGCTTCTTCATTATGCAAAACGATCAAAATGTAACGATTATGATTATTGAATTACATTTATTTTGATAGCACTATTACATGTCGAAAGCCTCTCAAGTGAGTTAAAGAATTAACATAATGAGAGAGAGAGAGAGAGAGAGAGCAACTGAAGATAATTTGAAAGAAAAAATGTATATATACACATTTATGCTGCCTGATGTAGTAGTCGAGCTGCTCCAGCTAATCCAGGTATTTAAGGGGGCGGGGCAGTTTATAAGAGAGGTATAACTCCTATAATATCTGTTATAGGATGAGGTACAGCAGTATTTACTGATAGATGTCCCGCAACAGAACTTGGGACAGTGGAAGTAGCTTCTGAACCTGCCAGATGACGTGTAATATGCGCAGCAATATTCTCCTGAATTAGCTGTAAATACAAAGGTAATAGAAAGGTCAAGGTCAGAACTTAAATGGTGGGAACCATAACATAACAAAGGGTGGGAACGTCGATAGTAGATAACATGCACCAGTATACACACAGACCAAATGAAAAATTTAATCGATTATCATTATTATTACAAACCCACCTGTTGTGGGGGTGGGTGGAGTGGCGAGCGGGCATTACCAGCTATAGGTATAACTCCTATAATATCTGCTTAAGTACGAGCAGGGAATTATATCAGATATAATTCCCAGGTACGCGGAACAGCAGTATTTACTGGTAGATGTCCCGCAGCAGTACTGGGAACAGTAGAACGAGCTTCTGTAACTGCCAGATGACGTGTAATATGCGCATGCAACAATGTTCTCCTGAACCTACCGTACGGACTGTAAATACAGAGGTGGAAAAAATGAAGGTCAAAACTCAAATGGTCCTACCACACCGTTTTCAATTAACGTCGAAGGTGGCAAACATGTACCAGAACATTGTATACTGACGAAGTGAAAATTTTGTTCCACTCTTATTATATACGAACCTGTGACGGCGGGGCAGTTCCATGTAAACGGATAACTGTCTGTCATGAGTCTCCAATGAGACGTTTCACAGCAGTATTTACTGAAAGACGTCCCGCAGCAGTATTGCTCACAGTAGAACGCTGGTGTGTAAGTGCCATCTTCTGTGTAATATGGGCAGCAATAATCACCCCCGCTCACTTGAAAAATTAAGAAGATGGGCTAAAATTATAATTTTGAATGTTATGCTGTTTTGTACTCAGTAAATGTTACTAGTAGCATGTTTCCTTAAATGAAGGAAACATACAGACACTTTGCATGATTAATGTACCACCCTCTTCCCTTCCTTTATTTTTATCGTTTTTTCATTTAACCATTTTAATGATTTAAATGTATCTACATTTGATTATATTTGCGCAAGATATTGTTTAAGAAAATAGAGAGTCTGTGTTCTATTTTCGTACTCATTTGGTCTTATTGTACATCCTTCATTCTTTGTAAATATTTAATAATTTTAATATTTATATTTAAAATATTTCATTATTATTATTATTATTATTATTATTATTATTATTATTATTATTATGCATGGTCATACAGGTAGCATAGGCAGCAGGAAGCATCCCCATATATGGACCTCACTTCAGTACCCGTTACTTTTTTTAATTTTGGCTATCCCTATCCGGTATTTCTTTACAGCTTAATTTCTTTTCAATTGCAGTTGTCGATGAGTTTTTGTGTCATTTGGGCAGGTAGCTCGCGGTAACGTACGTGAGTCAATCTTTCGGGTGGATGAGACAATAAAATTATAGAGATGAAGTATAAGTACAATTTGTTCTGTCAATTTGGAAACTATGTGAGAATTTGATATGTTTATTCATGGAGGAATTCAAAATGCCCTATGTGGTAAAGGCAATCTTGTTTGTTGCCGTAAAATGAGCATTCAAAATTGTACAATTGTAGTGTAGTATACTTGTTTTCAGCTATGACCTGATTGGAAAATATTTTTAGAGTCAAGCTTTTCTCTCTTTGTGAGAATTAAGCCTGAGACGCGGCAATAATGAAACCTTCAATCGTGTCTTGAATTAAAATGACGCAATTCCTCTCCGATTTATTCAACTCGCTGACAGCGTTTTAGGTCTGTTATTTTTTACGTACGGTTTAGATAAAGGTGGCATTTACACTGCTGTGTGCTATATGAATAGGTTTATGTTACTTGCTTAGGTGAGCCCGAATTATGTAATGATAATTAATATTTTAAACATTCAATATGGGCTCTCGTTGCAATGGGGCATCAAACACGCATTCGTGACCCACAAAAACGCACCTGTGGGTCTTTAAATATTGTTTTATCAAAGTTGACATTAACACTGCTCTGAAGTATATATATATATATATATATATATATATATATATATATATATATATATATATATATATATTAACACATTACCGGCTACGGTCTGCTCCAGTCTGAGAATGATAATTATTATTTTTTTAACTTTTACTATGGGCTCTCATTGCAATATGGCACCACACACGTATTCATTACGCACAAAAACGCACTTGTGGGCCTTTTGATATTCTTTTATCAAAGTTGATATAACACTGCTCTGAAGTATATATATATATATATATATATATATATATATATATATATATATATATATATATATATATATATATATATTACCGGCTACGATCTGCTCCACTTTGAGAATGATAATTAATAGTTTTTCATCTTTAAATTGGAGTCCCTAAACAGCATAGAGACGATTGACAAACACCCTCATTGGTCTTTTAATTCAAGTATAAATGTGGACATGTACACATGCAAACTTCGTGAATATATTTACTTGGGTAATGGTCATAAAAGTGGATCTTGATCATTTTTGTGATTTAAGTCTCACCTCTGTAATTGGCTTGCTACATTGCATTATCTTGTTATCAGATACGTTTGGATAGCATCTCATTATGTCCATGATTCAAGTGAGATTGTGAATAAAAATCTATTTCACCATTGTTTCGTATCTACAGTACATGTACTGAATATATTTGTGTTCAAAATTCGCCACAAGCTTATCAAAACTTTTGAATTAACAAAAACACAACACCGCGTTTCTGGATAAGAATAAAATATCATTAAAGGATTCTAGACACGTAAAAATCCATTACTCGAATTTTGAAGATTCAGCACTCAATCTTACGGTCGGCATGACGTCACAAGATGGCCACCACGCCCCGACTAGGGTAAAACAATCGGTTAGCCCCATTACTCCCTACGTTAAAATGATGAAATTTGATCGTTTGTATCTCTGACACCGGTAGATAATAAAGCTTGACAACTGTTTGATTATATCAACATAGGCATTCAGTGTCAGGAAATGGCCATCAAGTACCTTTTCTAGGATTGATGCAGATTTTATTAGCGATTGAAATTCACCTCTCTTACACTGTAATCATATGAGCTGCAATGACAGTTCTGATTGTTTTTCAGGTAAGGGGTTGCAATGGCTTTGTTATCAAATAAATCTGTCCACTGATAGCGATGGTACAGAACTTACCTGGATCTTTAAACAATCATAGAGCCCTTTGAGGTGGTTTATTTAGAAGAAAGTGATTTTATCTGTGGACGTCATTATAGTGAATAGAACTAAAACAGATATGATCTTTACAGGTGTGGTTATTGTATTTGTCTTTGAAAAGGAATTTTAGATTTTGACAACTTAAAAGTATTAAAAAGGGGCTCTCATTCAGAAATAAAGAAAAATAGAATATTTAGAGAGCATTATTGCTGTTTTTCAAATTATTTCCAGTTATGAAAACTTAAGATAAAACTTGTAAGCTATTGGTGATTATTGCCCCCCCTTCCAGTAGCATTAAAGCTGAGTGAATTTGGTTAAAACTTTTTGTTTAATTGGATAATTATGGATGAATCTATTTATGAAAAATGATTTTGGCAGGCCTCTAGTTAAATATTTTTACGTTTTTGCAGAAATTATAAAGGGTGAAAAAGTATTTTACAGTCTCTTCAAACATAATCCAGGCAACAGAAGAAAATGAAATTTAAATGAAAAACATAGCATTGACAAATAAAACTTCTTTGTGAAAGCAAATTAATTGCATTACTACTTTGAACACGACAAGCAATGCTACCCAAGCCCACTTTTCTAGCTTATCAAATCTTTCAAATTGAGACTTCTAAAAATAATATGAATATGATGACTTTCTTTATTTAGATAATGATTTTATTAAACAAGAATTCCGACTGTATATTAAGGAACTGGTACGTATTGGTCATAGTGTCCCAGTAGGAAAAATTGCTTTAAAAATCGTACACCACCATCATTGATAAAGTCGCCACTGACGCTAGAAAATCCCTTTGATGGCTATTTCCTTGAGCTTAATACGTAGGCTAAGTAAATATCAACAAACAGTTGTCACGCGTATTTGTTTACAGATATACTCGATACAGACGATAAAACATGCCTATTAAGTAAATACAACATGTATCTGGTGTAAACGGATAGTAATGGGCGCAAGCTTATGTTTTACCCTTATCCTAAAATGAGAGCCTCGTTCTGGGTTAAGTAGGCCGGAAACCGACTGCAAGAATACACTAGAGATATGTTTTAATCGATCCCCACCTTTTGAAATGTATAAAAACAATCTATTGGTAGTAAAAAGCGTGTTTATTAACCTCACCTCAATATGCCAAAAATGAAGCAACAGATCTGGGTCACGTGGTACTTTGACGAAAAAGACCATAAAGGTTTTTGAGACTCAGCTGAGCTGCATACAGACTAAATACAGACAGAGAAGTTTAGGAAAGTTGTGTTGTAGGGGTTGGGCAATTTTCGTTATGCCTCGGTGTGTTGCCGTGGGATTCACCTAAAAGTAGCACTCGTTGACAATCTTCTTTCTTTGACTGTGACGGTCTTCCGTGAATTATTAACTAACTTCGGTGACAATAGATGTGATACTCGAGATTATGGTCGCCTCAAGTAGTTTAGATCATATCAAAAGTTGAAAGTCTTTCAAATTAACTGTCATCATTTGACAAGCTTACTAGCAGTTAACTGCTGATGTATTTTAAATGCATGATAGTTGACTAATAGCTAGTCTACGATAAAACCTGTTTATTACGCACCGCCGCACTTCCCAAGCCAGGTAATAACAGGTAACTCAACCTGTCACATTCTTGGTTGGCTTTAATATTTTTTAAATATATATCTTTTATTTCATGGGGTAATGTTATTGGTATTTTTAAATAACGTTTAATATGGATATTTAAAATAAGTGAGTTCAAACACGGTCGCGAGCCTTAATGACAGTGATTGCTCTCGGGGTATCTTGAAGTATGCGTATGCCCAGGCATTACTTCTGTGGAAGAAAAACGTGGTAAAGGTAAAACTCGACCACGTGCATTTTAAAGCCTAAAATTTACCAAATGAGCTTTTAATTTGTGTATTTGGATAAAGATATCGTTAGTTGGACATGTTTTCTGAAGAATATACTCCGTTTAGGTCATTCCGACGAGTTGGCGAGAAATCTTTAATGAATGTGAAACAATTCACTATATGTCCATATTTAATTATTTAGGTCATTACAGTAGATATATTTGAGAGGTGATACAAATAAATCATCTGTAAGAGCGCATTCTCAACGAATTAAGCCAGGCTTTACAAAGCCGGTGACCTAAAAATGGCGGACGTACATGAAAGAAAAACCGCCTAATCTTTTAATAGTCTCTCCGCCTCCCCACACGTCGTCCCTGCGGGGTACAGTAATTAAATCTCGGCTCCGTTCGCCATGCGGAAGCTACCTGAGAAATATTAAGTGCGCATGCTCATCAGTTAAACTCGTGGTGAAGAAAGCATGGCGGCTGAAGGCGATCGAAGGAAAAAAGCTCTTCTGTTCTATTATCTTTGAAAACAGAGACGAAAAAGGAATAATTTGGCCCGTAGACCAGCAATGAATCGACTATCTACGGAGATAATATCACCAGAGATATTCACGGAAATATTAATGTTCGGAGCCGAGACTTAATTACTGCAGGGACGACGTGTGGGGAGGCGTGTGAGAGGCGGAGAGACTATTAAAAGATTAGGCGGTTTTTCTTTCATGTACGTCCGCCATTTTTAGGTAACCGGCTTTGTAAAGCCTGGCTTAATTCATTGAGAATGCGCTCTAAGAAAAAAGAAGAAGATGCACAGTCATCATAATTTTCCAATGGTTTTGAATGAATTGTTTTTAATTTTGAGTCACCTATCTTATACGGAAAATAGCTAGAAACTGGTTGAATCATTCGTGAAAGTATAAACAGAAATGTAGGACGTAAAAACGGATTAAGGAATTTCGCAACGGTTTTTGGTAGGAATAAACCTTAGTGACCAAGGTAATATGTATTTCATTGATCAAAAGGATAACTTTACTGTACAAAATGTACATGTACCGAGTACGAACCTTTTGTCGCAGTTGGGCATAACCAACTATAGGAATAACTCGGGTAGTATCTGTCATAGGACGAGGAACAGCAGTATTTACTGGTAGATGTCCCGCAGCAGTAGTCGAAACAGTAGAACGAGCTTCTGTAACTACCAGATGACGTGTAATATGGGCAGCAATATTCGCTCCCGCTCACTGGAAAAGTAAAAAAGATGGGCTAAAATAAGCATTAAACTAAAAAATAAATATGAACTTGATCAAATTATTATTGTGAATGTTATGCTGTTTGGTTACTGTCACTAGTAACATGTTTCATAAAATCAAGGAACCATACAGACGCTTTATATAATTAATCTGCCATCCCTCTTTACTTCCTTTATTTTCATCGTTATTTTTATTTAATCATAAGGCCACACTTTTTTTATTTTTATGGATGACATATCCTCTGGGGACCCCAAAATCGGTGCGAGCGGGCGAAAAAAAAGTCCAAAAAAATGCTTAAGAAAAGTTATGTTTTCAGTACACAGCTGGAAACACTAATTTACCACAGAAACACGTATCAAACTAACAACATGTCTTTATCCATTCTCTCAAAATATTAAAGCATTGTGAATAGGGCCTACTTCGTGGAAAGGTAAAAAGTCATGAATATATACCCTGTACATGTATGCTGCATATTACCAAATCTATTTAAAGGACAATGTTCATGTAAAAATCCATTTCTCGAATTTTGAAGATACAGCACTCAATCTATACACTAGAGGTATGTTTTAATCGATCCCCGCCATTTAAAAATTATAAAAACAATCTATTAGTAGAAAAAAAGCGTTTTAGTAAACCTCACCTCAATATGCAAAAATGAAGCAACAGATCTGGGTCACGTGGTACTGTGACGACAATCACGATAAAGGTCTATGAGACTCTGAGCTGCATGTTGCATACAGACGGAGAAGTTAAGGAAAGTTGTGTAGAACGGAGTTGAGGAATTTTCGTTATGCCTCGGTGTGTTGCCGTGGGATTCAGCAAAATTGCAGCTCTCGTTGACAATCTTTCTTTGTCTGTGACGGTCTTCCGTGACTTACTTACTAACTTCGGTGACAATAGTTGCGATGCTCTAGATCATGGTCACCTCAGGTGGTTTAGATCATATCAAGAGCTGGTAGTCTTTCAGATTAACTGTAATCAGTCGGCAAACTTACTGATTGCTGATGCATTTTAAATGCATTGTAGTTGACCAAAAGCTCGTTTACAACAAACCTGTTAATTATGCACCGCTGCAATTCCCAAGCCAGGTAATAACAGGTATGAAACTCGTCTTGGTGGGCTTTCATATTTTTCAATATATCTCATTTATTTCATGGGGTAATTTTATTGGTATTTGTAAATGACGTTAAATATCAATACTTAAACAATTAAGTTCAAACACGGTCGCGAACATTAATAAAAGAAATTGCTCTCAGGGTATCTTGAAGCTTCCGTGGAAGAAAACGTGTTGAGGAAAAACAGGAAAAAGAGCGTTATATTAAAGAAAAATGGGAACTGCTATAATAAAATGGTTCGTTATCCTAATTCGTTTATGCTTTGAGGATTTGTTTCTGAAGATTATTTCATCTGAAATATTAAATAATTGATCATTTTATAACTTGAAACGCAAATTCTGCGTCAGTACGCATTTTTTTTTTTTTTTTTTTTTTTTTTTTTTTTTTTTTTTTTTTGCAAATTTGTAAGCTTATAACACCGTGCTATTATAAAGATCTACTCAAGAAAAAAAATTGCTTGGGTAAAATTGAGTACGGAATGAACTGGAGACACTTGGCTTGTCATTAAGTTTACACGAAAATATGTCAGGTAACTTTATACTGTCTTTGAAAGAGTAAAGATTGAAAGATAATTTTAGACAAACTTTGACGGGGGAAATACCTACAAAGAGTAATGGGCTATTTCGCCAACATCTTGTTGAAAATTTTACACTGCAATTCTATTCAAATAAGCTAAGGAACTAATTGCCAAATTAATACTCTCATCACATAACAGGGGGGTAACCAGACCTGCAAAAATTGTACGCACATATTTAAAAAGATTACAAGCAGATACAGCAAAATGTAGACTTACGCAAAACATGAAGGACAGCGTACCGTAATCACAGCAAATGTACCTCATATAGTAGCTTAATTTCCATTAATAATAAAATCATCATTTAAGTCAAAAATATTCTTGCGATTTAATAACTATTTTAATTTACCCAGAACGGTATATTTATTTTAAAGGCGGTTAACTGAAATATAGTTTTATGATTTGTTTGTGAAAATTGCCCATGTCACCCTGTTAGTTTGGAGGTCTAAGCTGGATCAAGTCCGTGTTAAAATTCCTATGAAGTTGTGCAGGAAAAATTCTTCCTTTCTTTCTCTAGCTCCTCGATAAACCTGGTGTTCAGATTTTATCTAGTACCCCCAGGTCTACGGGAGCTGCGCTTTGTAACTAACGCACAGGTAGATTTTTACCTGAGATAACTGGAGTAAAGCTTACATAGAGAGTGCGTTCGATACAAGCAAGACAAATTGAATGCCATTTAACCCTCTAATTAAGAGGTAAAGGAAGTTCCAGTTAGATGGATGATTAAGATAGGACTTGTCAAGGTAACGGGCATTGTTTACCTCAGTTTAATAAAAGTATGCAAGACGGAGTGTCAGCGGTTTAATAAAATAAATTGAATTTCACAAAAAACATGGACCTCATATGCAATAATCAACATTTCCCTTAACTCATTCAAATGCAGTGTTTTATACAACTTGGGATAACCATAATGAAATGCTTGTTAAAGAAATGACTAGACGGGAAATGGTTTTACACAGCTTCACGAGGATTTAGACCCCTCGGGTAAGAGATTTGAATGAGTATAAACTTTTATCAGAAGCCAGATAGAGAAGTCATCTTACAGGTAGACAATGCAGCTCAGTTTGACAGCTAAGCACGCTCTGTTCTCCAGTGGCTCGATTGTCGTCATTGGACCACGTGACCACGTAGCTCATTAACTCCCAGGCCGAGCAAATAGGACGTTTTTTAAAGCCAAAAATTTACAAAATGAGCTTTTAATTTGTGTATTTGGGTTAAGATATCGTTAGTTGGGCATGTTTTCTGAAGAATATGTTCCGTTCAGGCCATTCTGACGGCATGAAGCAAACCCTTTAAGGTTATTTCATGCATTCTGTTGGTATAGCAATCAATAAAACAAATATCAAATAAACAGCGTGTTTTTATTTGTACTCTCAGAAAATTAAAGCATTGTGAACACTTCACAGAATTGTTAAAAAAATGAAGCAAAGATAGGTCTTTGCTTCCTACTACCAAATCTAAAAAAGGGTAATTTCGGTCGATGCCATTTTGTCTACTTCGACTCACACGTAGCAGCAAACTATCGGGTGGCCATTCCACCAAATACCACGACGCTCTTGTCGACCCTTTTTTCGACCAAAAAAAAAACCTGGTATGTGCTGCTTTGGACAGAATGTTACTGAAATTTTCCGGGCGATGATCGCTGGCCGCGGCCAGCCTTTCGTATAATTGTAAAAAGGTGATATCTCCATGTTCAATATCAATGGCAAACCAATCCAAAACGACGGCCCCCATTCTCTTTATGACTTTAATTGTCGTGTATTTTGAAATTAATGCTAGAGATGAATTTGACGGCAAAGCGGCCATATTTCCACGTGGTGATAATACGCATGCGCAGAAAGCTCATTTTCCGCACTCGGAACTACTCGGATGTCTCCGCAGTCGACAATGACAGTATGGAGCTTGCAGAATTAGCCGAAGA
Source organism: Lingula anatina (assembly GCF_051362555.1). Taxonomy (NCBI): domain Eukaryota; kingdom Metazoa; phylum Brachiopoda; class Lingulata; order Lingulida; family Lingulidae; genus Lingula; species Lingula anatina. The sequence continues at coordinate 5,974,778 of NC_141772.1, read as the reverse complement.
TTGCCGATTGCATTTTTCGGCAAATTCAAATAACGACGTTTGCGACAACCGACTTCCTTGGGGGGGGGGGGGGGGGGGGGGGTTTGGAGAACGGACGAAAATCGGTGCGCGCGCAGGATGTCATCCATAAATATAAAAAAGTGTGGCCTAATTGAATTTACTCCTTTGACTAGATTTGCTCAAGATATTGTTAAAGAAAAAAAACGAATATGTGTTCTATTTGCAAACTCATTTTGGTCTTATTGTACAATGTACATCCTTTTTTTCTATGTAATATGCAATTTTTTTACTTATTCATTTCTGTACAACTTCAACTTTTTGGTTGCTATGTTTGAATAACCTCACTATTAATATTATTATTATTATTATTATTATTATTATAGCCATACAGGTAGAATAGACAGCAGGAACCAACCCCATATATGGACCTTACTTTAATACCCGTTACTTTTTTATATTAGGTTTTTGGTAGGAATAAACCTTAGTGACTAAGGTAAAATATTCAAAACTTCCAGAACAGTAAGTTTAATGACTACAAGGGTCTCTATAACGCACATTGTGTGCATTTTAAAAGTATTCTGTAAACTGTAAAAAAATATTGACTGTTAAGCAGTTCATTTTACATACCTGATGATACGATTGCCAGCAAAGCTATTACACATGTGAACACAAACTTGACTTGCTTTTCCATGGCCTTTATTCAAAGAATTATAATCTTGTGATTACTTCAAAGAGTTCGCAAAAACCCTACTCCACAGAGATCGTCAAAATCCCCAAATATGACCTCGCGTTGTGACAGTTTCGTTTGCGGTCCAGACGAACTTAAAGTCTAGATTGCCGACATTCCCAAGTAGTGGGTCACACGTCAACTGATTGAACATTGATCCCTAAAGCATTTAAAGGCATGTCATCGTATATCTTATCAGCGACCTCCTAATATGGGCCATGCTTGTATGTAGTCGTTATTGCAGTCGTCATAAGTCGATTACGCATGCGTCATTGCGGGTTCTTTTTTCTACCGGGCAAGGTGTGCAAGATAGGCCTACTAGTGTCCATACGTTAGAGTTACCATCGTACTCGTGCGTCAGATGCGATTCTCAGATCAACGCATGATTAGCGACTGACGATCATTACCGACAGTAAACTTTCTTTATTTATGCCATTTTTTAATCATCTTTATCATTCAGCTGTAACCTGTGCCTGTACACTATCTATGTATAAAGTTGTTATTATTTGTCCATGGGCTTTATGAAAGTAAGGCTTCGTTCACATGGAATGTCTATTTTCTAAATTCTATTTTCTATTCGCGCTATCTTATGATCACGGTCTGTGCCCTGAATATCCCGCGGCGTAATTACTGACAGCGCGAGCCAGTTACTTAAAGTAACTTATAGTAGGGCAAAGGGCAAGACTTAAATCATGAATAAAAATGTGTGTGAAAAGCTTACAGAGCTTATAAAAATAACTTTAACTCAATGTTTTCAACGTTGAGGCTTTTTATATGATGTGCTTTTTTTTAAAAACAAGGTCATTGCATGTCACTTCCACTTCATTCTAATTTGCCATTTATTTACGCTACACCGATATGAATAAGACAGAACAATCAGACAAAAACACGACACTTGGAGACTTCCATTATCAACCAAAAAAAAAAAAAAAAAAAAAAAAAAGAAGTACAAGGCATAAAGAATAATAATGAACAAACCAAATCCGTAATTCAATATTGCTACAGTAGCTGCAATAAGTGTACGTGTATTAGCAATTCCATCGTTCTAATGAAAATGACGATTAAAAGAGTTTGCAAGAGAACAATCATGTGAAAAACCATTGACAGTGCATGAAGGATTTTCGACAACGAAAGAGCAAATGTATATAAACACATTTTTCAACAAATGATGAGATACAAATTAGGAATAAGAATAAAGACTTTTGTCGCCAAAAACCTTCCATAGATACCATTAGTCCTAAATTCATGTTTTAAAAAATGTGTGGTTTAAAAACAAGGGTGCGCTCAAGTTTATTGTTGAAGACAAAGCTAGAGGTAAAGTTTGAATGTTATTAACAAAGTATGGAGTAGATCTCTTTCACATAATACCAATTGATGAAGAATCACAAGTCATTCATGCATGAGTGTTCCGTTTAATCCAAAAATTAGTTGCACGCTTATGTATATACAGTATGTTAGTATGTATAAAGAAGATACATTGGTCTGACAGGAATGGTAGTCCGCTAGAAGCCGTAGTCCGTTCACCATTACTCTGAACAGGTAACGTTCGTTCTATATACCAACCCCAATATTCAGAATAACCCTAATCTGTACTCATCATATCGGACTTCCATTCCTAGGACTTCCATTCCTGTCATGACGGCAGTGGTGATCATTACATCTTTGTATCAATATCAGTTTTCGCCCCATTGTTACCCATTCTGATATGCCACACCACACCACGCACCACGTACTATTCCTAATTACTATGAATTCAATGTAATTTGATCATATTTATGTACCCATAATAATCATGTTTCTTTTAAGTTAATTTCTCCCTCTAAGTCATTCTGCCTTAGGTCACAATGCATGCCACGTACCTAAAATACTAAATAAAATATATATTTTTTCTTGTGTATATATGATGATTCTCGAGTAATAATATATGGCTGCTATGCACTGAAAACCCTGACCCAAAATCATTTCGCAGAATGCTGTATAATCACTATTTTTGTAATTGTCTCATTTTAATTATCCGATGTTTCATGTAAGTTGAAATTTTCACTTTTCATTACCTTTATAACAACTTTACAACTATTCGTAACAGCTAAGCATTCAAAGTAAGTTGCTTGTACTATTTATGATAAGCATACGTTTCTTGTAAGTTAAGTTGTAGACATTCTCTTTTACCATTCGCAGAACATAGATAAAGATTAACTTTTCAAAATATTTTTCAAAATATTTTACATCTAGAACTAACGAAAAGAGAATACTTTGCCAGACATAGATTTGGTCTAAAAAATAAAAAGGAAAAAAGGAACATATATATCGTAACAAAAATATATGACTTTAATTCAAAGAAAGCCATAGAAATATTCATTATTTTACTTAAAAGTTAAATAAAACACATTATTTTGTAAGTGGGACCCACGTCACTTAAATGATGAAAAAACATTCATAATTCGGTAACTTATACATTACATTACATTTGATTAAAAGTTCAAAATGTTCACAGTATAGTCTTTCTCCATATTTTTGAAGTCCTATCTTAATACTCATTAATCGACATGGATAGATTATTTTACATCTAAATATTTACTTTTAAAAACTTTCGGTAAGACAAGGCCAACGAAACGGTACATGTACTTCTTATCTTAAGATTAACAACAGACACGAAATAATCACTCAAACATAAAAAACATAACAAGCAGTCTGATATATAAAATCACATTTGGTGGTGTCCAATCACATTTTTATATTTGCTGAATTTACATTTGCACGAAAAATTCAAGCTCCAGTTAATTTAATGATTGGACTAATACTTAGTACGTGTAAAAGATATGGGGAACGATATATAAACACACTTCCTTGTATACATAAGCATTTAACTTCTATTTACACAAAAGCTGCAATCACTAGACACTGTTAAAGAAACTAACACCGGAAACACATTCAGAATTAGATATAAATCACTTTACACTCATTTGACTTAAAACACCAATGAAAGGGAACTTCTGTTCAGCAAAGTAGAGATTTGTTCATAAAGGGCACGAAGGTGAGACTGAATGCATCACAGCGATAAATGAGAACTGATATGACAAGAATGGTCGTCCGCTAGAAACCATAGTCCGTTCCCAATTACTTTGTACAGGTGACATTCGTCCCATATAATAAACCCCAATACCTCGCCTAACCCTGACCTGTACTAATCATATGGGACCCCAGGCTTCCATTGCTAGGACTGCCACCCCTGCCACACCGGCACACTGTGGTCATTTAAGTCTATCTGCGCCAGATGAATTAAGGTTGGAGTGGGGTGTAAGTATTGTCTGTGCCCGGGTATGGGGGAGGGGGAGCATCATTACCGGCTCCTTTCGCGGCATCCAGTGGTGGTGCCTCTGCATTGGGTGGCGATCCTGGTCCAAATGGGTTATTGGGAGGTGGAATCCCTGGCCCAAACCCTGTGTTTGGCGGCTGTGGTGGTGGAATTCCTGGTCCAAACTCCGTGTTTGGCGGCTGTTGAGGGGGAATTCCTGGCCCATACCCTGTATACGGTGGCTGTGTTCCTGGGCCATAAGCCGCATTCGGTTGAGGTATACCTGGCCCATACGCTGTATTTGGTGGTGGGGCGTACCCAACTGGGTAACCTTGCGTTGTTGGCGGCGTGTTCATCATTACTATGCCGTTACCCGGGGGTCTGGTCACTGTAAAGAAATTTACAGCATCCACTGTAGTTAACAGTAATTGACATTCTTCTTTTTGTCTACTTTAGTTATAATAAATGTAAATACTCATAATACATGAAACACATTGTCCAGAATCCACGTATCACTGCGTCCAGTACTACACTCTACATGTAGTAGTTCTAGATGCAATTATGTCTCGTTTACAACTCTTTTCTCTTTGTTGCTCTTTAAACAGTATAGCATACAATGTCACAAAAACGGCAAAACAGTGTTTGATTTCAGCGTTCCATGATACAGCAGCCTACCCGATACAGGTTTTGTTGAATTCTGCCGCCCAGTGGCGTTTCTAGAACTCGACCTCTTTTGCTAGGACCACATATTAACCACGTTTAGCAACCCTCTACGTCTCGTCATCCTCCATCATGTACTTTAAGAATATCCCCAATACCTCTTCTGTTCTGCCCCCTCCCTCCCCCCCCCAAAAAAAAAAAAAAAAAAAAAAAAAAAAAAAAAAAAAAAAAAAACGTGTGAACGTGTTTCATTCTCTCTTACCTGTTCCTCTTCTTTGCCCACAGCATCCGGTTGCGCAGCAGATGACAACTCCTATGATGACACACAGGGCGATGAAACCGACTACAGAGCCTACTATAGCACCAGTACTATAAAGAAATGTTATCAGTTTGAATCAGCAGGATATATTATAAGGTGCACGGCTTCATCATTATACAAAACGAACAAAATGCAAGGGCTCTAGAATAACATTGATATTGATAGTACTATTACATGTTGAAGGCCTATCAAGTTAAATAAAAAGTTAACATGACGGCACGCGCGCACACACAAACACAGAGAGAGAGAGAGATCTAGAATCTCTAGACTATTTGGAAGAAAAAGTATATACATACACATTTATGATGCCTGATGTAGTACTCGATGCCCAGCTGCTCCAGTTGTTTGAGGGGGTGGGGCACGAGGAAACATAGGAATAACTCCCGTAGTATCTACTATAGGACGAGGTACAGCAGTATTTACTGGTAGATGTCCCACAGCAGTACTTAGAACAGTGGAAGGAGCTTCTGTAACTGCCAGATGACGTGTAATATGCGCAGCAATATTCTCCTAAACATAAAAAGTTATAAGTCATGGAAAAGGTCAATGTCAGAACTTAAATTTTCACACCACACCGTTTCAATTAAGTAGCTAAAATGCACCAGTATATACACGTACAGTGACCAAATGAAAAATTTAATCGACTCTAATTACGCACCTGTTGTTGTGGTTGGACTTGTGACGGCCGGGCATAACGATCTATAGGAATAACTCGGATAGTATCTGTTCAAGAACGAGTCACAGCAGTATTTACTGGCAGATGTCCCGCAGCAGTACTTGGAACAGTAAAAAGAGCTTTTGTAACTGCCAGATGACGTGTAATATGCGCAGCAATATTCTCCTGAACCTACCGTACGGACTGTAAATACAAAGGTGAAAGATCATTGAAAAAATGAAGGTCAAAACTCAAATGGTCCCACCACAATGTTTTCAATTAATGGTAGATAAAATGTACCAGTATATAAATTGTACACTGACAAGGTGAAAAATTTATTCCACTCTAATTACATACGAACCTGTTGTTGTGGTTGGCCTGGTGGGGCATAACGAACTAGAAGAATAACTCGGGAAATATCTGTTCCAGAAAGAGTCACAGCAGTATTTATTGGTAGATGTCCCGCAGCAGTACTCGGAACAGTAGAACGAACTTCTGTAACTGCCAGATGACGTGTAATATGCGCAGCAATATTCGCTCCCACTCACTGGGAAATTTAAAAAGATGGGCTAAAATAAGCATTAAGCTAAAAAAATAACCTGTACAAATTATTACTCCCAAAGTTATACTGTTTTATAACTTCTACGTGTACCAGTACCACGTTTTATATTTAATCAAGGAAACATCATCACATACATCATATACACTAAATCATTATTTTATCTACTCTTAATAATATATGTGCAAGATAAGGTGTTTAACGAATTTTTAGTAAAAGTATTGACACCATGCTAGGAAGCAGCCTCATATGGAACTCACTTCAATACCATTGACGTTTTCTTGCTTCATAAAACCAGTAAATCTTTACAGCTCAATTCGTTCTCAATTTCTACAGAACTGCTAGCTCATTGAGGTCGGTTGTTTGCCCGCGATGCCACATACGAGTTCTAAAAACGTAGGACTATAAGCAACCTTATTGAGGCTAAGCAAACATACCTGTTCATATACTTTTTAGATACAATGAGTTCTAGTATTCAATGGCTTACTAAGTTAATGAAAAATTCAATCCATCTTTGTGCCCAATTGAAGCTATCGCTACTACAAATTATACCCATAGGTCACAGATAAAATTTTCATCTACTGTGTTATATACGCCTACAAGTAGACTTATTATACACGTAACTCCTAAGCTTATAACTCAAAACTTGTGGCGTAGATTTTTTTAAGTCGGTGTAAGCTGAAACCTACATGAATCTACTCGAATCTATACTAACCCAAACAAACTTTCGGTCCCAAAGTGGCCAAGTCCTAAAAAGCTCAAGCCCGTGACCAGCAATTTCAAAGGGAGGGGGTCTTTATATGAAACAGTGGACCTTTTTTCATGAGATCAAAATTAACCCATAGCGGACCCTTTTCAAGCAAATAGTGCGGTAGGTTCGACTCCCCCCCCCCCACACACACACTCACACAGCAACGCGACTGTAGCACGAAACTTTCCTTCACACGCGGCGAATTTATCTAACACGACAGATGTAATAGTAGGCCTCGAAGTCGAAAATCATCATGAAGAGCCACAAAAATAAAAAAATAAATAAATAAATAAAATTAAATAAATTACAAGAAGACGATGTAGACCCAGGGAGTTCGTTTTTTAGATTATTAAACTCGCTAGCCTAACTGACCATCTGAAGGCCTGAAAAGGTACGCCTGTAGTGAGATCATTTGCCCTTCTAAAACGGGTACACTTCCTGGTTCGTATGAGTCTGTATCTAAGACGCTAAGGGAGGATTTACATCTATAATTACAGACCCAATACAGATTATATTTGTTGTTGCCTTAACCTATTTATTTTAAAAACAGACTACAGGTGAACGCAGATGTGACCGACTCCATTAATTAATTGATGAGATATGAGTCACCGTCAACACATAGGGGGCCTACTATTATCTAAATGCATGCAAGGTCATTATTTAATTAAAGTAGTTATAACAACAATATGTTATTTCATACTGAAGATCTAGAATTTAAGTTACATGTAAAAAGACCCTTTCCCCTCCCATCTGTGTCCTTTCCTCCTAACCCCAGGGGAATGTTTTATAAGCGTCCCCCACTACACACAACTCGGGGGTTGCTTGCCTGATCAGTTTCCAACTTTCAGTGTGGGCCGGGAAAGTAGATGTATACATTAGCATAACAGTGAATACACAATTGGTAACACGGCTTGAAAACAGTTTTAACTTTAAAAAGTGTGGGGTGGCGAGATGCGTTTACGACAGGTGCGACAGGAATGGTCGTCCCAGAAATGGAAGTTCCAGGGTTAGTCAGAGTATTGGGGTTGGTATGTGGGCCGAATGTCACCTGTACATTGTAATGGGCAACGGACTACAATTCCCGTCACACCGGCTATTATACACTCAACCATGATATATATCTGTCGGTTAAGTAGGTCGACTGTACCATCTGTAGTATCAACACACAATTGTAGAGATGTTAGTTTTTTTAAACATTAATGTTTGTGATCTCCGTATATATAGGCCCACCAGAGTAAAATTGGGCACTCCACAATTATAGCTGAAATAGATGGACCTACAGCGTAGGCCTATACTGTATATAGAACCCATTTTACGTACCTGTGTGCATGATTGCCAGCAACGTAAACAAACAAGCCAACATGGCCTTAAATTGGACAGCCATGTTGTTGATAGCGAAACCTGCAGTTCTTTTATTATATCCAAAAGCACGGTGGCTTCTAGGTGTTTTGGTGTGATTGCTAGACCCTTAAATCCTAATTCGATGTACTGGACTACCCTTATGAGCCCTTAAAAACGCAGTGTAAGTCTACTGATGTAGCCCCTGTAATCTTGGTCTTCCGTTCAGCAAATGGGCCATGCAGTATTATACACGGATTCATAAAAACAGGTGCGCCAGGTAAGTAGGTCAGCAGTTTTTATTTAGGTCGCGATCAGAAAGAGGGCGCTTTGCAATGTGCATAACATTGACCAGTGGATATTGAACATCTCTTCTTCATATTTAAGTCTAGTTTATTGTATAATCATTTCATAATTAATTTGTTGTACGAGGTAGGCCCATATACAGTATTTTCTTGCTTTATATACGCACATTACTGAAAATATAACGATAGAAAAAAGGGTCTTTCTGCCCGGCCTACATGTAGGCCTACCTACAATCTTATGTTAAAAGAAACAGACACAATTGTCTTGACACACTTAACTTTCACTAAATACATTTTCCTTTAATTTAATTCTGTATAGTAGGCCTACTAAGCAATGCATGATATCTTTACAATTTAAAGGAATAGGGCCTACATTAAGTGTATAAAAAATGGAGGCACTTCCTAGGATAACCTTAGAACGTATTCGATTATAGGGCCTATTTATATCCAATTAATATGAGAATTATTCCATTCATTTCTATGCGAAGAATCACATACTCTCTTGATTGTAATTATGCAGGGGAAACCATGGCATGCGCGTGCCAGTCATTAAAAAGTATTTTCCGTTGGGGGTACCTCCAATAATCCTAACCCTGCTTTCAGAACGCTCAGTCCAGTTTTCAACCCTACATTTGGTGTTCGAAAGCCAGGACCTGCAGCGCCGTTCACTTGAGGTATTCCTGGCCCATACACTGGATTTTGTGGCGGCGGTCGTGTGACCACGACTGGGAAACCTTGCGCTGCGGCTGTGGGATACACGACTGCAGCACTGTCAGGGGGGTTATTTTTAATTGACGTTAACAGTGTTTCGTATTTTTTTTTATCATATCTTTCTTTGCATACAATATAGCCTATGTGAATGGTTTGATGGCACTGCAGAAATTACGAACCTTAAATAATATTGACCGTATTTGTTGTATTATTGTTTTCCCCTATGTAAGAGTCACTGTGCATAAACATTGGTATTGTTGTACACAAAATGGTGATTTAGGGGTGACTTTTTACCTCAAAATGACCAAAAAATTCATCTTTTACCCAAAATGAAATGACCCAAAAAAGTGATTTATTTATTTGCACTTATTGATCAAATAATCATATGGTTAGACATATAACAAGCCATGTTTGAACTGATATTTAAAGATTTAAATGAGAAATCTGTGATTTGATGGGGACTTTGGTGGCCATTTTAAAAAATCGCTTTTTACCGATATCAGATGTAATCTGAAACAAACAAACAAACAAAAAAAAACATTAGTTTGTATTCAGCAGCCAAAATGGTCACAGAATCCACAAGGTTTCATTTGCCCTCCCCTAATAGTACCAGTATACATTTCGTTGCCGTCACCAATGGTAACTTTCCAGAAAACACTAAACTAGAGGTACAACGAAGTTACATGAGTGCTCCGTTTAATGCAAAAACTACTTACATGTTTGTGTATATACAGTATGTATATGGAAGGGTAAACCGGTGTGACAGGAATGGCATTCTGCTAGAAGCCGTAATTCGTTCCCGATTACTCAGGTGACAGGTGACGTTCTATGTACAAACTCCAATACTCACAATAACCTTAACCTGTAGTAATCATATGGAACCCGGACATTCCTAGGACTTCTATTCCTGCCACGACGGCAGTAGAGATCAGCACATCTTTGTATCAATATCACAGTTTTTGCCCTATTGTTACCTATTCTGATATGCCACACCACACCACGCACCACGTACTATTCCTAATTACTATGAATTCAATGTAATTTGCTCGTACTTATATACCCATGATAATGATGTTTCTTTTAAGTTTATTTCTCCCTTTTTAAAGTCATTCTGCCTTAGGTCACAATGCGTGCCACGTACCTAAAATACTTAATATAGTTTTTCTTGTGTATGTATGACGATTCTTGAGTAATAAAATATGGATGTTATGCACTGAAAACCCTGACCCAAAATCATTTCGCAGAATGCTGTATAATCACTATTTTTGTAATTATCTCATTTTAATTATCCGATGTTTTATGTAAGTTGAAATTTTCACTTTTCATTACCTTTCTAGCAACTTTACAACTATTCGTAACAGCTAAGCATTCAAAGTTCAAAGTTCAAAGTAAGTTGCTTGTACTATTTATGATAACCATACGTTTCTTGTAAGTTAAATTGTAGACATTCTCTTTTACCGTTCGCAGAACATAGATAAAGATTAACATTTCAAATATTTTCAAAGTATTTTACATCTGGAACTAACGAAAAGAGAATACTTTGCCAGACATAGATTTGGATTAAAAATAAAAAGAAACATATATCGTAACAAAAATATATGACTTGAATTCAAAGAAAGCCATAGAAATATTCATTATTTTACTTAAAAGTTAAATAAAACAGATTATTTTGTAAGTGGGACCCACGTCACTTAAATGATGAAAAAACATTCATAATTCGGTAACTTATACATTATATAAAAAGGAAAACCTTAAAATCATTTGATTAAAAATTCAAAAAGTTCTCAGTAGTCTTTCTCCATATTTTTAAAGTCCTACCTTAATACTCATTAATCGACATGGACAGATTAATTTACATCTAAATATTTACTTTTAAAAATCTTTCTGTAAGACAAGGCCATCGAAACGGTACTTCTTATCTTAAGTTTAAGAACAGACACCAAATAATCACTCAAACATAAAAAACATAACAAGCAGTCGATATATAAAATCACATTTGGTGGTGTCCAATCACATTTTGGTCATCAATATATTTGCTGAATTTACATTTGCACGAAGAATTCAAGCTCCAGTTAATTTAATGATTGGACTAATACTCAGTAAAAGATATGGGGAACTATATATAAACACATTAGGTCTAATCACTTTCTTGAATACATAAGCATTTAACGACAATTTCTTCTATTTATACAAAAGCTGCAATCACCAGGCACTGTTGAAGAAACTAACACCGGATACACATTCAGAGTTAGATATAAATCACTTTACATTCATTTGGTTTAAAAAAACCAATTAAAGGGAACAAGCTTCAGCAAAGATAAGATTTGGTCATAAAGGGCACGAAGGTGAGATTGAATGCATCACAGCGATAAATGAGAACTGATGTGACAAGAATGGTAGTCCGGTAAAAACCATAGTCTGTTCCCCATTACTTTGTACAGGTGACATTTGTCCCATATAATAAACATAACAAGCAGTCTGGTATATAAAATCACATTTAAGTCTATCTGCTCCAGATGAATTAACGTTGGAGTGCGGTGTAAGTATCGTCTGTGCCCGGGTATGGGGGAGGGGGTGCATCATTTCCGGTTCCTTTCGCGGCATCCAGTGGTGCTGCCTCTGCATTGGGTGGCGATCCTGGTCCAAATGGGTTATTGGGAGGTGGAATTCCTGGCCCAAACCCTGTGTTTGGCGGCTGTGGTGGTGGAATTCCTGGTCCAAACTCCGTGTTTGGCGGCTGTTGAGGGGGAATTCCTGGCCCATACCCTGTATACGGTGGCTGTGTTCCTGGGCCATAAGCCGCATTCGGTTGAGGTATCCCTGGCCCATACGCTGTATTTGGTGGTGGGGCGTACCCAACTGGGTAACCTTGCGTTGTTGGCGGCGTGTTCATCATTACTATGCCGTTACCCGGGGGTCTGGTCACTGTAAAGAAATTTACAGCATCCACTGTAGTTAACAGTAATTGACATTCTTCTTTTTGTCTACTTTAGTTATAATAAATGTAAATACTCATAATTTACATGCAACACATTGGAATCCACGTATCACTGCGGCCAGCACTACACTGCACATGTAGTAGTTCTAGATGCAATTATGTCTCGTTTTCTCTTTGTTGCTCTTTACACCGTATAGCATACAATGTCACAAAAACGGCAAAAAACAGTGTTTGATTTCAGCGTTCCATGATACAGCAGCCTACTCGATACAAGTTTTGTTGAATTCTGCAGCCCAGGGGCGTTTCTAGAACTCGACCTCTTTTGCTAGGACCACATATTAACCAAGTTTAACAACCCTCTACGTCTCGTCATCCTCCATCATGTACTTTAAGAATATCCCAAATGCTTCTTCTGTTCTGCCCCTCCCAAACAGGACTACACGTGAGAGTTTCTTCTCTCTTACCTGTTCCTCTCCTCTGACCACAGCATCCGGTTGCGCAGCAGATGACGACTCCTATGATGACACACAGGGCGATGAAACCGACTACAGAGCCTACTATAGCACCCGCACTATAAAGAAATTTTATAAGTCTGAATCAGCAGGATATATTATAAGGAGAGCGGCTCCATCATGCAAAACGAACAAAATGCAATAACCCTAGAATTACATTGATCTTGATAGCACTATTACATGTTGAAAGCCTATCAAGTGAAATAGAAAGTTAACATGATGGCACGCGCGCGCGCACAAACACACACACACACACACACACACACACACACACACAGAGAGAGAGAGAGAGAGAGAGAGAGAGAGAGGCTCTAGATTATTTGGAAGAAAAAATATATACATACACATTTATGATGCCTGATGTAGTACTCGATGTCCAGCTGCTCCAACTGCTCCAGTTGTTTGAGGGGGTGGGGCACGAGGAAAGATAGGAATAGCTCCGGTAGTATCTGCTGTAGGACGAGGTACAGCAGTATTTACTGGTAGATGTCCCGCAGCAGTACTTGGAACAGTAGAACGAGCTTCTGTAACTGCCAGATGACGTGTAATATGCGCAGCAGTATTCTCCTGAACTCACTGTAAATACAAAGGTCATGACAAGGTCAAGGTCATAACTTAAATGGTCGTCTCATAACAAAGGGTGGGAACGTTGATAGTAGGTAACATGTTCCAAATGAAAAATTACATCGATTGTTATTATTACAAACCCACCTATTGTGGTGGTGGGTGGACTGGCGAGTGGGCATAACCAGCTATAGGTTTAACTCCTATAATATCTGCTAAAAGGGATAATACTGTAACTCTTCGTTTTGGCCAAAAAATGAATTTTCCTGGAGTAAACAACAATTTTACCATACTTACCAATGGTTAATGAATCCATTTTTACATTCAATGTTAGTCCCTGTTTTTTTTTTCTAAAAATTTGTTATGCGCAACAATATTCTCCTGAACCTACTGTACGGACTTTAAATACAAAGGTGAAAGATCATTGAAAAAATGAAGACCAGAACTCAAATGGTCCTACCACACCGTTTTCAATTAATGTCGAAGGTAGCTAACATGTACCAGTATATTAATTGTATACTAACAAAGTGAAAAATTTAATCCACTCTAATTACATACGAACCTGTTGTTGTGGTTGGCCTGGTGGCGGAGGGGCAGAGCGAACTAAAGGAATAACTCGGGTAGTGTCTGTTATATAGCGAGGTACAGCAGTATTTACTGGTAGATGTCCCGCAGCAGTACGTGGAACAGTAGCGCAATGGTTTGTAGGTGCCATATGACGTGTAATATGGACAGCAATATTCACCCCCGCTCACTGGAAAAATTTAAAAGATGGGCTAAAGTAAGCGTCAAGCTTAAAAAAGAACCTTATCAAATTATTACTTCCAATGTTATACTGTTTTATAACTGTATACATGTACCAGTAGCACGTTTCATTAAATCAAGGAAACATATAGACGTTTTAACGTTTTAAAAATCATTATTTTATCTATTTTTAATAATATATAAAAGATAACGTTTTTTTAACGGTTTTTTAGTAAAAAAAAATGGACACCAAGCCAGGAAGCAACCCCACACGGAACTCACTTCAATACCCTTGACTTTTTCATATAAGGCTATGATAAGAAGGATTCCTTCTTACTTATTAGTAATAAAACCAGTATATCTTTACAGCTCAATTTGTTCTCAATTTGTACAAAATTGCTATCCCGTTGAGGTCGATTGTTCGCCAGCGACCCCACATACGAGTTCTAAAAACGTAGGACTATAAACGAACTTACTGAGGCTAAACAAACATACCTGTTCATATAGGGTCCTACTTTTTAGATACAATGAGTTCTAGTATTCGGTGGCTTACTAAATTATTCAACAAGGCAGCAAAGCTGTCAAATGTACAGACAAAAAACAGAAAATAAAGATGCAAAATAGGTCATTTTGTCAATTTTGATGCAAATAATGCTTATAATAGCACTGTCAGTCAACACCTAATTTTAATCATGCACAACAGGTAAAATGGTCAATAACATGAGCGGACCCAGAGATATTTTCTGACAGTATTCCAAAGTATCTATTTTGATCCATCCTCCATTTTGATGGTCTTCCAACAGAAGAAAAAATAGATACCAGGCAATATAAACTTAATATCCTGTCTGTCTTCCGGAAGACCCAGAAGATGGTCTCAATCTACCCTTTCAATAAGATTACAGTTTCAGAACCATGAGTTTAAATTCACATGATGAAAGTCTCAATATTTGAAAAATGATGACAGTGCATAAAATAATATTACATAAGTTACATAATGTTTAAAGACATAAAAAACAATACAACTGCTTATGTGGAAATACAGAAATGTCAGAGCCTCAGGCGGATGAGAGTTAAAAGTCACAAATGCAAGTGTTTGAGAAAAAATTATAAAGGAAAACATAACAAAACTAGAAAAGCGCTCCGAGAGTGCAGACCTCTGCCAAGGTAGCAATTGTTGATTATTATTGATTATTGTCCTCTTTGGCCCACTTCTGACAGTTCCTGAAAATTTCAGCAAAATCGGTCCATAACTTTTTAAGTTATGTTGATGACAAACAGGGGTGAAAATATAACCTCCTTGGCAGAGGTAAATATAATTCCAATGAAGCTGCTATTCAAACTTTTAATCTTTGAGTTTGATATATATATTGCAAATAAGTTTTTAATATATATATATATATATATATATATATATATATATATATATATATATATATATATCAAAAACTTATTTGCAATATTAAACAAAATTCACCTGCATAATTATCACTGTTTCCTTATTATTAATCTAGCAGAGAGCTTAACCTATGGGAATTTACAGGGAAATATCAACAAGTGTGCTTTATGTAATCTCATTTAATGGCCGATTAATTAGGCAAATTACTTTATAACACTGAAATTAGCTAAGTGATACCCAAGGGAAATTTACAGACTGACCCTCTCAAAGGTCTTTCAGGCCCATAAGTCACAACTTAAGAAAAGCACAAAACAATAATGCACAAAATCGGAGACTACCAATTCTGATGTAATAATACATTATGTTTAACTGCACAGTCAACATCAAATTTTAATTTTGCACAACAGGTAACACCAACGGAAGTAAAAGCATAAGGCTTCAGGCCCATCAGAGTTCAAGTTTATACTTAGAAAGTGCCAGAATGAGAAAAATGAAATTTCACACAAAATTGCATAAAATTCAATAATAAATGATAACCCAATTGACCTGGCTTTCTAATTTGAACTGCATGCCAATCCTAAAAATCATACTCATAAGTTAAATATAATAATAAATAACACAGTTTTCTTTTCATAATGTTTGCAGTAGCAGTGCAAAAAGATTATTGTCAATTTTGATGTAACATTACATAATAAATTATAGAATAATTATCACCAATTTTTGATTATTGACTATAAATAGCATGAACATGTAGAAAATTTGATTACCATCCGGCTTCATGTCCATGGGAGCTCCGAGTCCCACAATGAATATGTCAAAAAGATAATGAATATTTCACTAAAATGTATAACTTCCAGAAAAAGCAGCCAATTAGACTGCTTTTCCAACTCGGGCTGCGTTTTAGTCCTGTGTTTCTTTTTTGAAAGTTTGACAATCATAAGTTACACGGTTTTCCCATAATGGTCATCATGGCAGAAGCACCAAAAATTGTGTTTTCTTCTGTTTTGATGCAACATTACATAATGCTTAACAGCATAATACATCAATTTTTAATAATAAAATATATGTGTCATGGATTTTCAGAAAATGTGACTAGCATGGGTCTTCAAGCCCGTGGAGGTTCTAAGTCGCACCTTGAAAATGCCAAGAAGTGAAAAATCAAATTTTCACAAAAAACTGTTAAATTGCCAGAAAAATTTACCAAACAGACTGCATTGCCTAATGAAGCTGTATGTTAGACCCATGTTTCTTTCCTGTAAGTTTGAGAACAGTAAGTGACATGATTTCCCTTAAATGGTCAGCATAGGAGCAGTGCCCAAAATAGGTTTTTTTTTCAAATTTTGATGCAACATTACATAATGTTTAACAGCATAATGACCATCAAATGTTATTAATAAAATATTAGTAACATGGACATTCAGAAAACATGACAAGTAAAGGTCTTCACGATCATGGAACTTCAAAGTCACACCTTAAAAATGCCAACATGTGAAAAATAAAATTTTCACAAAAAACTGTTTAACTGCCAGAAAAAGTTACCAAACAGACTGCATTGCCTACTGAAGCTGTATTTTAGTCCCATGTTTCTTTCCTGTAAGTTTGAGAACAGTAAGTGACATTATTTTCCTTCAATGGTCATCATGGGAGCAGTGCCCAAAATAGGGGTTTCTTCAAATTTTGATGCAATATTACATAATGTTTAACAGCATAATGACCATCAATTTTTATTTATTAAATATTAGTATCACAGATATTCAGAAAATGTGACTAGCAAAGGTCTTCAGGCCCATGGAACTTCAAAGTCACATCTTGAAAATGCCAAAATGTAAACAAGACAGCACTGTTCTGAAATGGGTTTATTTCCGTTTTTAACACTTTTTTAACATAAAACAAAATAAACATTTTACTGCCATTTTTTATGACCAACTAAGAAAATTGATGAGATGAGAAAAGTATCAATAGAACAGTGTTAAATGTCCAATTTCCTCCATTCTGAGATTCTGAACATAGTGGATGATTGAATCTGACAAACTGCAATGATATGAGTTTATTTCCGTTTTTGACACTTGATTACACAATACATGATAACAAGTTTATCAGCATTTTTACATAATCAACTAACAATGTTGTAAAGATGCAGGAAATGTCAAACAAACACTTTTACGTATCTTATTACTTAAATGATAAGGCTATTAACATGCCTAAGAATTAAATCTGAGGAAATCTGAGGAAATGTGAAAAAACAGCAACCTGCGTTTTAGTTGGGCTTTCTGTTTTTCTTTTATTGTGTTTACAGTGTTCCATATATGAACAATGAAAAAACCGCATAACTACTAAAATAGTGGCCTGATCATGCTGATTTTCGAACTTGACCTGCGTTTTATGAATATTCATCAGCTCTGTAAATATAAAGCCAAAAAGTGAAACTGCCTTCCACTTATCGTGTTTACAAGGAAAGTGCACGGCGCCGGCGACGGCATCGGCATCGGCGACGGCGACGACAGACGCAGGTGATGGCAATATGTACAGACACATCTGTGTCTGTACATAAAAATTCAATCCATCTTTGTATCCAACTGAAGTTACCGCTAAATATTATAAGATTAAATCCTTAGATCACAGATAAAATTTTCATCTACTATGGTATACAATGTATACCCCCAGTACGCCTACAGAAGCCTACTGTAATTGTACATGTAGCCTACGCATAACTCCTCATCTTATAACTCAAATGCTGTGGCATGATTTTTTAAAAATCAGTGTAAGCTGAGACCCACATGAATCTACACGAATCTAAACTAACCAAAACAAACTTTCGGTCCCAAAGTGGCCAAGTCCTGAATCAAAAAACACAGTCTCGTGGCCAGCAATTTCAAAACAGTGGACCTTTTCTCATAAAACCTTTGCGTACCTAGATCAAAATTTACCCAGAGCGAACCTTTTTCAAGCAAAAAGTGCGGTAGGTTCCCCTCCCCCCCCCCCCCCCCCCCCCCCACACACACACACACACATAGCAACGCGCCTGTAGCACGAAACTTTCCTTCACACGCGGCGAATTTATCAAACACGACAGGTGTATTTAATAGGCCTCAAATTCGAAAATCGACCAAAGAGCCACAGAAAAAAAAAGAAAAAATCTGTAAGCAACAAGCTGTCGTGTATGAGGGCTTAGCGCATTTTTAATTAAAATTACATACAAGAAGACAGTGTAGACCCAGGGAGTTCGGTTTTCAGATTATTAAACTCGCTAGCCTAACTGGACATCTGATGGCCTGGGATGGTAAGCCTGTAGTGAGATCATTTGCCCTTCTAGACCGGGTACACTTCCTGGTTCGTATAGACTTCTTTAACCGTTTGGGTCTGTATCTAAAACGCTAAGGGAGGATTTACATCTGTAATCACAGACCCGCTATAGATTATATTTGTTTTTGCCTTAACCTTTTCATTTTACAAACAGACGACAGATGAAAGCAGACGTGATCGGCTCCATTACTCAATTGATAAAATGAGTCACCTTCAACATAGGCCTACTGTATTGTTCTTGCACAATCCAGGATGTAGCCTATAGGCCCCTACTATTTTCTAAATGCTAGCAAGGCCATGTTTAATTAAAGTAGTTATAACAGCAATATGTAATTTCATACTGTAGATCTAGAATTTAAGCTACCTGTAAAAAAAACCCTTCCCCTCCCATCTGTGTCCTTTCCCCCTAACCCCAGGGGAATGTTTTATAAGCGTACCCCACTACACACAACTCGGGGGTTGCTTGCCTGATCAGTTTCCAACTTTCAGTATGGGCCGGGAAGTACCGGTAGATAACACGGCTTGAAAAAGTTAAAGTGTGGGGAGGCGAGATGCGTTTTCGACAGGAATGGTAGGCCTATAGTCACAGAAATGGAAGTCCAGGGTTAGTCGGAGTATTAGGGTACATGTACCGGTAAGTAGCCCTATATTAGCCGAATGCCACCTGTAGGCCTACATGGTAATGGGGAACGGACTACCATTCCCGTCACACCGGCTATTATGCACTCAACCATGGGATCGATATCTGTCGGTTAAGTAGTATCAACACACATTTGTAGAGATGTGAGCATTTTAAACATTAATGTTTGTGATGTCCGTATATATAGGCCTACCAGTGTAAAATTGGGCACTCCACAATCATCGCTGAAATAGATGGACCTACAGTGTAGGCCTAT
Source organism: Lingula anatina (assembly GCF_051362555.1). Lineage (NCBI taxonomy): Eukaryota > Metazoa > Brachiopoda > Lingulata > Lingulida > Lingulidae > Lingula > Lingula anatina. The sequence continues at coordinate 5,955,105 of NC_141772.1, read as the reverse complement.
ACTGTATATAGAACCCATTTTACGTACCTGTGTGCATGATTGCCAGCAACGTAAACAAACAAGCCAACATGGCCTTAAATTGGACAGCCATGTTGTTGATAGCGAAACCTGCAGTTCTTTTATTTTATCCAAAAGTACGGTGGCTTCTAGGTGTCGTAGTGTTGCGACCTTTTTGGTACGATTGCTAGACCCTTATAACCTAATTCGATGCACTGAGACTACCCTTATGAGCCGTTAAAAACGTGGAGTAAGTCTACTGATGTAGCCCCTGTAAGCTTGGTCTCCCGTTCAGCAAATGGGTCATGCAGTATTATACACGGATTTATAAAAACAGGTGCGCCCGGTAAGTAGGTCAGCAGTTTTTATTTAGGTCGCGATCAGAAAGAGGGCGCTTTGCAATGTGCATAACATTGATCTGTGGATATGGAACATCTCTTCTTCACATTTAAGTCTAGTTTATTGTATAATCATTTCATGATTAATTTGATGTACGAGGTAGGCCCGTATACAATATTTTCTTGCTTTCTAGGCAGATTATTATTGAAATGGATCACAAATGAAAGGATAAAATATAATTAAAAAATTGATAAGAGATAAATGTGATTGTGTTAATGTTGTTTATGAAGTCAGATTCAATATCTAGGATACATGCTCAACGGCTGTGCACTTGTTTACAGTTTATATTGTTGACAAAATGTTTTCAAGCAAGTTCAAAGATATAAATTTTTGAAAGCAACCTAAAATCAATCGATTTGCGAGGTTTAAATATACAGCTATTTCTATAGCTTGCTGAAACGTAATTTCTGAATTTTTCATTCCGTTTAAACGCAGCAGCAAAGCATATCTTCGCATTTATTTAATGTAGGCATATATTTTCAAGGCTAATTTCCCATTACAATTTAAAGGAATACATTTAGTGTATACAAACTGGAGGCACTTCCTGGGATAACCTTAGAACGTATCCGATTATATTATATCCAATTAATATGAGAATTATTCCATTAATTTCTATGCGAAGAATCACATACTATCTTGATTATGATAATGCAGGGGAAACCATGGCATGCGCGTGCCAGTCATTAAAAGGTCTCTTCCGATGAGGTTACCTCCAATCCTGAATCGGAAACTAATCCTAACCCTGCTTTCAAAACGCTCAGTCCAGTTTTCAACCCTACATTTGGTGATCGAAAGCCAGGAACTGCAGCGCCGTTCAGTTGAGGTGTCTCTGGTCCATACCCAGGATTTTGTGGTGGCGGTCGTGTGACCACGACTGGGGCACTTTGCACTGCGGCTGATGTGGTATACACGACTGCAGCACTGCCAGGGGGGTTATTTACTGTAAATAAATTTACATTTTTAAATGACGTTAACAGTGTTTCGTATTTTTTTTGTCATATCTGTATCTTTGCATACAATAGATGTATGTGATTTGATGGCACTGCAGAAATTACGAAGGTATATAGGCCTATGTTCTGCCAAATATGGACAAGGCATATGAGCGATATTACAGTTCGCAATTCATTTGATTTGTGGCTACCTTGTCTTTGTAAAATATTGCATAATTTTTCGTTTTTCGTAAATGAAAATTATCAAACACAAACGCTAACGGTATGAAAATATTTCGGCTTGTGTTTGATAATTTTCATTTATGATTCAACTACCAAGCTATTGAACATTTTATTTGCTCTTTTTCGTTTTTCGTTTTATAATACTTAATTTATGCATATCTTATCTCAAAAATGAATGCTTGTATGTCAAAACTAACAAACTAATAGTAAATTGAACGCTGCTTTAGGACTTGCTAACAGTGTCTTCAACAATATCGAACCCTGTATATTATGCTTGCCAGGCAGGCTCCCAGATTCCAGTAATCTACCAGTATCAGCCAGTAATATAACAAATGCATTCGTACAACTCACCTGTCCCTCTTCTTTGTCTACAACATCCTGTTGCGCAGCAGATGACGACTCCTATGATGACACACAGGGCAATGAAACCGACTACAGAGCCTACTATGGCACCGACTCTGAAAGAAAAAAATATAAGATACAGGTGCGATTCTAGGACTATCTGAAGGGGGGTGGTCCAGTTTTTAAAGAATGACAGGCCTTGGATGCGAAGCCGACCCTTTTCTCTGTGGTGTGGGGTTCGGTGTTTTAGAGGGCAAACAGTGCCATTTGGTGCAGTTTAGAACTATGATTCAGCTCTTCAAAATTATAATATCAAGAGGGAATATTGGTGTGATTTTTTCCAGAAACCGAAGGGGGGTACAGTGCCCCCCTGACACCCCTCCTAAATACGCCACTGCGATGATAACCAATATGAAATTGTAGCTAGCTGATTTAGAAATAACGAAAACAAGCACTAAATCACGTTAAAACTCTGTCGAGTAAAAAAGAACATGTTAACGAATGGGCTATGATTCACACTCACAGAGATCAGCTCTAGACTATTTGAAAGAAAAAACGTACGTACACATTTATGGTGCCTGAAGAAGTTCTCGATGTCCAGCTGCTCCAGTTGTTTGAGGGGGTGGGGCACAAGGAAAGATAGGAATAACTCTTGTAATATCTGCTTGAGTACGAGGAACAGCAGTATTTAATCGTAGATGTCCCACAGCAGTACTTGGAACAGTGGAAAGATCTACTGTAACTGCCATAGGACGTGTAATATGCGCAGCAATATTCTCCTGAACCTAAAAAGCCAAAGGTCAAGAATAAGGTCAAGGTCAGAACTTAAATGGTCACATCGCACAGTTTCAATTAACGTCGATTGTAGCTAACATGTACCAGTATATACACTGACCAAATGAAAAATTAAATCGATTATAATTACAAACGAACCTGTTGTTGTGGTGGGTGGAGTGGCGAGCGGGCATAACCATTTATAGGAATAACTCGGGTAGTATCTGTTTAAGTACGAGTCACAGCAGTATTTACTGGTAGACGTCCCGCAGCAGTACTGGGAACAATAGAACGATGGTTTGTAAGTGCCATATGACGTGTAATATGGGCAGCAATATTCCCCCGTACCTATTGTAAATGCAAAGATCAAAGGTCATGGTAAAGGTCAAGTTATGATGTCATAGAGTCACATTCAACGATGTATGGTAGCTTCTATCGAACATTACACAACGGCGAAATGAAATATTAAATCGCCCACAGATACATTTGTTATATATTGGCTATACCTACAAACCTGTGGTGGTGGTGGTGGTAATGGTGGCGGCGGGGCATGACGAGTTGGAAGAAAAACTCGGAAAATGTCGAAGAACAGAAAAGGAACAGCAGTATTTTAAGGTAGACGTCCCGCAGCAGTACTGGGAACAGTAGAACGATGGTTTGTAAGTGCCGTATGACGTGTAATATGGGCAGCAATATTCCCCTGTACCTATTGTAAATGCAAAGATCAAAGGTCATGGTAAAGGTCGAGCTTAGATGTCATAGAGTCACATTCAAAGAGGTATACACCTGTATGGTAGTACGATCACACTGCTTATTTTAAACTTCGATAGATTACACGATTGCGAGATGAAATGTTACATAATCCATAGTTACATTTGTTAACATATATATGTAAACAAACCTGTTGTTGTGGTGGTGGTAGTGGTGGCGACGGGGCATGACGAGTTGGAAGAAAAACTCGGGAAATGTCGAAGAAAAGAAAAGGAACAGCAGTATTTCCTGGTAGACGTCCCGCAGCAGTACTGGGAACAGTAGAACGATGGTTTGTAAGTGCCGTATGACGTGTAATATGCGCAGCAATATTCCCCTGGAATTCAGAAGTGATTTAGGACTTTGAAATGAAGTTCCTGATTCATGTACCTAGTGTTTCTAACTCCATTTTTGAAATGCCACTTGGTACATTTAATATTTTATTATTTATATTATGTATATTTCAACCTTTGTGCTCCTCCCATAGTATCAATTTCAAAACAACAAGAACAGCAAAAAATATGTAACAGCCCTCTTAACCGTATGTGTAAGTACCGTTTGTATGGGGATGAAAAGAGAAAGTTATTATATGACACCAAAAACCACATTTCCTGAAGTTGAAATACAAATGAAAATTTAAACCTGTCCTACAAAGGACATTTTATTCTCGAGGTCTATTATTATACTGATATTTGTGTTATATGTTTAAATGTTTATTTGCATGTTGAATCATCGAAGTAAGAAATCATCGTTTTGACAGAGACAAAATTTTTCCATTAATTCTATAATTTTCAATATTGCAATATAATTTCGATTACTCTCGTAATTTTACATTAAAACTGATGCGCGTTAAATCAAAATTAAATTAAATCAAGATTGAAGTGCGGAACGAGCTTTAAAATGGTGAATCGGAAAGAAGAATAATTTGCTATTTGTTACATCGGAAGAAATGTCAAAATTGATAACAATATTCAGCATAAAACGTGATTTGACTATTAATCACCACCGTTATCTTTGATAAAAAAACTGCTTTATTCCTAAATGAAATCCGATCTTAAGTGATTTGGACATACAGGTAGATGTGCATGTAATGTAACCACACGAACTTAGGGAATTTAGAGACAAATACAAATTTACCTTTTGTCGTGGAAGGACACAGCGCACTGTCAGAGTAACTCCAGGAGTATCTCATGCTGATTGAATTGCAGCAATATCTATCGGTAGATGTACCGCAGCAGTAATCTGAACAGTAGAACGTTCTGGTGTAGTTCCCAGATGACGTTAAATATGGGCAGCAGTATTCACCTCCCCTTACTGCAATATAAAACCTTAAAGTCATACCGTGAGGGACAAAAAAAGTGTTCTGTGGATAAATGGTTCAAAACTTTCTCATTTTTATTTCATTTACCCGTATTTATTTTTCAACAATTTAGCAATACATATTATGAGAGAACAGTTTCATTAGCTCTGTATGTATATATTCAAATTCTTGTTTTTCTTTTTATCAAGAGCTTGTAAAATATGTGAAATGACCCTAGTCATTTACTCCCTGATGATGGTGACTGACAGTCACAGAAATATTGGAGGTAATACCCACATATTTTACAAGCTCTTGATAAAAAGAAAAAACAAGAATTTGAATACATATTATATTTTGATTTATTCTCCCATTTTGCTGGCGTTGAAAGATGTGTCATACACATGTGACCTTATTAATTTGTATGGAAAGATTGCACAATGAAGTAGCGTTAAGTGAATGAGACTGTAGCGGTAAGAATGGATTGGCAATGAAACACCCAAAAGATGTTGACGTAACTTACATACTGTTTACTGGCCGTGGTAATAATAAAGGATATCAAGTCATATTAAATTGCCAGTAATTTTAACAAGGCTGGATGGTCCTCGACCAATCACATCATGGAAATTTACTCAGTTATGTGATAATTGATATGGTATGATGCGTTCTATTGTACCTTTCCAAGAATAGAGGAAGCATGAATCTCTCTAAAAAAAGGGGGGCAGTCAAGCAAAACACTAATTTGGAAAAAGCAAAACAGGAATGTTTGAAGAATCCACATACAATGGCAAAGAAAATGAACTACATAGCAAAAGCTGAAAATATACAGATATCAAACAGCAAAAATATTGCAACAATTAACATTTTCAAATATAAATATATAGATGAATGTTAAGATAAATAAATTTAATTAGATCATGCTGATTTTTAATTAGATCATGCTGAAAGGAACCTGCATTATTAACATTCAGAACCTTCAGCATATTTGAAAAAAAAAAAAAAACAATTTGGCACTGACGACGCCAAAATGCACAAGACCGCATTCAGGTGGACCCATCGTACTAACTGGGTCATTCCAACCCTGAGGGGATTCTCTCTAAGTGTAGTCATTTTAATCAGCTTAAATGTCTGATACGCCTTCTGGAGCAGCTAGGGTACAATTAAGACGTTTATAAAAGTTTATTAAAGTTTCTTAAAAATTTCCAAATTATTTACAGTTAGTATGTACCAATATGTTAATATGAATAAAAGGACAGGAAAGTAGGAAGAATAATATCAGATGGAGAAAACAACGTGTGTTATAAAGGAAAAAGACCAATTGCAAGTTCAGAATTTATCATCACACTTTCAAATATCTACAATTTATTATTCATTAAGTATACTAAAAGGAAAGATGTTGAAATGATCACCAAATAACAAATAAATAGCTTTTTTAATGGGGAGTCAGTGCTGGTAACTGGATGAAATACACATTTTTTATTTTCTTATTTTCTCATGAAAATTTACACCTGCAGACTAACAAAAGTGCCAATGTATCCTCCATTATGCATACTTCAAGATAAAAGGCATATGCTCAAATGAAATAAGATTTATAAAGTTCTGTGGGGGCGGGAGTCAAAATTTCATTTTTATTATGAAAGTTTGACTTTTTAATGAACATCTGACTAGGGAGTCACATTTAGGCGAGTCCGATTTTCATGGTATACCGGCAGTTAATTTTCATGATTTTTGCTATAATTATTGTCGCCTCATTGATGTTACAGGCGCTGTTGAGTAAAAATCTTCATGCAATGCTAATTACAGATAGTAGTCTAAAGGCTTAGTGGATGATCGGTAGAATTATTTAAAAAGAATACTTGATACATGTTCCATCCACCATCCAATATTACAGGTCCGTAGCAAGCAATTTCAAAAGGGGGGTTCTTTTTCTGAAAAAGTGGACCTTTTCCCATAAAAACTTCATGTACCTAGATCAAATTTTACCGAGAGTGGACCTTTTCCCAGCAAAAGGGGCGGTTCTCTCGAACCCCCCTTATCCCCCCTGGCTACGGGCCAGTATTACCTACCTATTTGAATAATTCCAATCAGTGTAATCACAAGTATCAATTTGGCACTTCTTTGGACAGTCATGTTGTCGATATCGAGATCAGGAAATAATCCAGAAGCGTCTTCTAGTAAAGTTCCGTAAAACCCAACACTGCAGTGTTTTGCTTTTGATGCTTTCCAGTGTTGGGCTGGCGCACGTACGTAGACCAAGCCTGTTGACTGTGTGCAGATCGGGGTTTAGAAAGGACCTTCAAAAAACCCAAGGTCTGTTATGCCCCCCGGTATTAAATACATCCTGTTCTTTTATCCTCCCCCATTGGACCATTTGTATATACATTTTTATATGAGGTCATACGTAACAGAAATAACGTTACTACCTGCATTCTAGTAGGGCATTTAAAGTGTTTTAAATATAATGGCTATATTCGGTGAAATTTGTCAGATATTTTCCCTCACTTACAAAAAAAAAAAAAAAAGAGAGAGAGAGAGAGAGAGCTTTGATAATGAAGAGAGGAAGCTCCCTAGCCGAAATAAGGCCTAGGCTGAGGAAGGTAGGTCTACTATAGTAGGAGGCGGCGAGTCGTGTCATTTTGACTCTTTTCGTGCAAAGACGAGCAGTTTATGATCACTCAAAGCAATATGTTCATGTGTGTGTGTGTGGGGGGGGGGGGCTACACAACTTAGATTTCTTTGTCTGAAATATAAAGCCTACCCGTAATATGTGGCCCAAGTGCTGAGCTGTTGAATGCCCCGTATACTACTACTACTACTTTACTGTATCCAGCCTTGCTGTGTTCTTTTTTTAATTTTAATAGATACACCGGTACATGCATAAAAGTCAAACAAATGCGAAAGAAAACCAAAAAAAACACAGTTATCCTTACATAAATTTATTAAAGCCCCAATTTGACTGTGCAGTGAGATTTCGAGGTGAATGTTCTTTATTACCTTTTTTCGATTTGGCTGTATAAGAGACCGTTCCCAGAAGCTATCGTACTAACTTTGGATCGAACTATCTCCAAGGAGATTCTCGCTTAATTGCAATTAACTTTAAGGGTAAGCGTGACAGACATTTAAGACGGCTTAGTTGATAGCAATTTAGTGAGACCCCCAGGGAGTTAGACCGATCCAGATGGATTGATAAAGGTATGGGAACCAAGTCTAATTTTCCTTTTCTTCAGAACAGGTAAAACTTCGTCAGGTGGCATCAACCTCTCACAACCTCTAACCTCTTGACATTAGAATAAGACTTAGTTTCAGTTGCGTAGTTTAAGAGTATCTCACCACCACCATGAAAGCATCATTAAGAAATACACTGAGACCAGAAGGCACTGTAAAGCCCCCGTCACACTTATTCGGAATCAGCAGTAATCAAGCAGAATGAGCCGGAATGAAGAATTTTCAAAATTTGCGCCACATTCAGTGGGAAATTTCAAATTGACCTTAATTCTTGTAAGAATACCGTTGGAATACTCAGAATGTGCTTCGAACCTGCCTGGAATAATACATGCACATTTTGGGTGTATTTTAATAAAATAAAATTAATAATTAAATTAATAATTAAATTAATAAAATTAATTAAAAATCTCAAATGCAGCTCGAATGTAGTTGGAACACATTAGGAGTGCCGCAAGAGTATTAAGAATACGACTCATAGTGCAGTTAGAATACACTTCGAATGCCATTCGTTATTTCTCCACTTGGAATGCACTTCGAAAGTTTTGAACATGAGCAAAACAATCGAACGGGACGCAAGAATGGGCCCATACATTTGGAATGTGCTTTGAATTTTTAGAACGCACTTCGAATATCCAGGAGTAAACAAGGAATTTTCATTCCGACGACATTCTAGCTCATTCCGCCCAATTTTTCTTAAAAGTCTTAGTTTAGATTTTATCGTTGATAAAGCAAAACAATACCTTTTTTTAATGAAAATCTGTAATTTGCGAGGCGAGATCGTTTATACAGAATGTAATGCCAAGGTGTCTATCTGTTATATGTATGTAATGCACATAATTGTAAAGTCTACTGAACATATCTATATGGAATTGAAATAAATATAGTATTATATTAATTACAAGCTCATAACTCCATAACCAAAATGCTGGCACGGGATTGTAGCTCATGCTCTTGCGGTCCACTTTGCTAATTTTCGTGATAAAATCTTGTTTAGGGATGAAGTTACGCCCCATACCGATTGCTATCTCACCTCAGAAAAAGAAATGTGTTACATGACGGTTACAGCTGAGTTGCCTATGCTTATACATTGCAACGAAAAAATATAAACGCCGGTATTTCATATTTTCCACAAATATAGATATATTATTGAATAATTAGATGCAGGAAAAAACTCATTTTCGGTATCTGGATGATAATAAAGGGTAACAATGTCATAAATGCTCTACTACTGAGTGTACTACTAAAAATATTCCTGTATGTAACTAACATTATGACTAGTCTATATGGCAAGACTGCACAGTTTCATGTAAACCTTGAATAATATTGACCATATTTGTTGTATTATTGTTTTCCCCAATTTAAAAGTCACTGTTGCATAAACTTCCGTATTTTTGTACACAAAAGGGGTGACTTTTTACCTTAAAATGACCAAAAAATTCCTCTTTTACCCAAAATGAAATGACCCAAAAAAGTAATTTATCTATTTTGCTCTCAAATATCATAAAATCATGTGGTTAGACATATAACAAGCCATATTTGAACTGATATTTAAAGATTTATATGAGAAATCTGTGGTTTGATGGGGAGTTTGGTGGCCATTTTGAAAAATCGCAAAATCAGATGTAATCTGAAACAAAAAACTTATTAGATTTGTATTCAGCAGCGAAAATGGCTACAGAATCCACTTGTTTGAAATGAAATTTCCAGAAAAAGGTTTCATTTGCCCACCCCTACTAGTACCAGTGTGCATTTAGTTGCCGTCACCAATGGTAACTTTCCAGAAAACACTAGAAGCCGTAGTTCGTTCCCAATTACTTTGTACGGGTGACGTTCGTTCCATGTACAAACTCCAATACTCAGAATAACCCTAACCTGTAGTAATCATATGGGACTTCCATTCCTAGGAATTCCATTCCTGTCACAACGGCAGTAGAGACCACCTCTTTGTTTCCATATCACAGTCTTCTCCCTATTGTTACCCATTCTGATATGTCACACCGCGCGCCACGTACTATTCGCAATTAATGTGCATTCAATGTAATTTGCTCGTTCTTATATACCCATGATAATCCTGTTTCTTTTAATTTCTTTTAATTTAAAATCTACCTCTTTCTTAGTCACACCACGCGCCACGTACTTAAAATACTGAATAAAATACGTGTTTACCCTGTTTATATACATTGGTCAAAAAGGTTGTCCCACCCCCATTTCCATGTACTTTTATTTACAAATTATCACCTCACAGCTGTAAATTGTTCGAAATAGTGCTTTTTATTACAGATACCGTGTCGAACGTGATTAATGGTTAAAAAAATACAAAATAGTGGTAAAAATATACACATTTTATACCATTTAGTAAAATTTTTAAGAGGTACCCCCTCAAAGCCACTGTTTCACTGTGACTTCTACAGATGTAAAGAAATGTCTATTAAATTGAAAAGACGCCATCAAATGTCACCGAATTCACACACAATTAGCATAAGGGTGTGCTTGTTAAAGGTCACGTGCCTAACAGCGTGTGCGTCTACCGCGTACTGCAATTATCTCATGTAGACGGCGCGACAAGCCTTCAACACAGGTAACAATTCTGTTTTGTGGGAGATTGTCCAATTCTTCTTAAACAAGTTGGAGGAGTTGGTCCAGGCTTTTATGGGGTTGGTTCTCATTTGCATTGCACCCTCCAATTCATGTCACAGTTGATTAGTTAAGTTTAATATCAGGGCTCAAAGATGGTGGTTCCATCCTTAAAGCATTGTGTTTCTTCTAAAAACACTTGCCTGGGCGAGAGGTGTGAGCAAGTGTGCAGTCACGATGTAGCCTTGAAGATTGAATGAAATATCAGCTGAGAATGCTACGTTCAGTGATCCCACAGGCACCTGAACTTGACCATCCATCGCTGGAAGGAAGTCGATTTTGAATCATAATCAAAGTATTTATTGTATCCCATCGATGGTCAAATGAGAGTCCATAGACATGTTAAAAAAGCCTCTTGGAAGGGTGTGTGTAGGTTAATATCGCCTGAGGTGTTAGATCAGTCCGCATTTGGAGAACAGTCCAAGCCCATGGTATTTGTACATTGTTCCTTTTGGAACAAAACGTAACAGGGGCATTGTAATGTAACATTCTCAACAGAAATCTCACTCCATTTGCAAGAGGAGACTTCAGGGATGCTACTGGCTTCATTGTGACAACGCACTTGCTCACAGCTGTCGTCTGGAAAGCAATTTGTTGCAGAAACACAGGGCTCTGAGGATGGGGCAACCGTCCTTGAGCCCTGATATTAATCCTACTGAGCACCTGTGGCATTAATTGGAATGTGCATTGCAGAGAAGAACCAATTCCCAAATAACCTTGACCAACTCCTCCAACTTGTTCAAGAAAAATGGGACAATATCCCACAAAACAGAATTGTTACCCGTGTTGAAGGCTTGTCGCGCCGTCTGTTAGGCACGTGATCTGTAACGAGCACACCCTAATGCTAATTTTGTGTGAATTTGGTGACATTTGATGGCGTCTTTTCAATTTAATAGATATTTCTTTACATCTGTAGAAGTCACAGTGAAACAGTGGCTTTGAGGGGGTACCTTTTATAAATTTTACTAAATGGTATAAAATGTGTATATTTTCACCACTATTTTGTATTTTTTTAACCATTAATCATGTTCGACACGGTATCTGTAATAAAAAACACTATTTCTAACAATTTACAGCTATGAGATTATCATTTGTAAATAAAAGAACATGGAAATGGGGATGGGACAACCTTTTTGACCAATGTTGTATGACAATTCTTGAATAGTGAAATATGGGGACTTAACTCGATGATATGCACTGAAAACCCTGACCTAAAGCATTTCATAGAATTCTGTATGATAACTATCTTTGTAAGTACTGCATGGTATCTCATTTTGATTATCTCATGTTTCATTTAAGTTGAAATTTCCATTACTCATAACCCGTATAACAACTTAACTACTATTCATAACAGCTAAGCGTTCAAAGTAAATTTTTTGTACTATTTATGGTAACAATACGTTGCTTGTAAGTTAAGGTGTAGCAAGAAGTTGTAACTTTACAACTTCTTGGGTGTAGATATTCTCTTTCACCGTTCGCAAGTTATATATAAAGATTAATATTAAAAAATATTTTAATATATAGGATTTTCAAAAAATATAACATCTTTAACTAACTAAAAGAGGATCTGCCAGACATTGATGTGGTTCTTAAATCACACACACACACACACACACACACACACACACACTGTAACAAAAATATGACTTGAATGTAAAGAATGGCATAGAAATATTCATAATTTTAACTAAAAGTTTAATGAAACATGCTATTTTTGTAATTGGGATCCTCATCACTTAAATGATGAAAAAACTTACATAATTTGGTAACTGTATACATTATATAAACTGGAAAACCTTAATTTAAAATCACTTGATTTAAAGTTCAAAAATGTCACAGCAGTTTTCTTCGTAGATTTTAAAGACCTGCCTTAATATTTATGAATCTACCTTTTGATAAGACAAAACTTAAGAATTAAGTGGTAGGCAGTATCTTAAGCTTAACAACAGACACAATAACTACTCACATCTTGTTCACCAATATATTTGCTCAATTGACACTTTTACGAAGAAATTTATCTCCAGTTAATTTAAAAACTGGCCTAGTACTCAGTTTAAGATATAGGAAAAGATACATAAATATAAAGATAAAAGTCTCATTACTTTCTTGACTACACAAGTGTTTAACGACAATTTGTTCTTTTTACACAAAGCTGCCATCACCAGACGCTGTTCTAGAATATAACACTCGGTTCCCATAACCCTATGATATCGATCTAGCAGGAACGATCTAACTCCGTGGGGTATTCTCACTAAATTGCACGCCCACTGAAGCTGCTATGAGGTTAATTAACTTTCGAGCACGTTTAAAATGAATGCAATTTAGCGAGAATCCCCTCGGAGATAGATCGATCCTGCTAGTGAAATAGGGTTATGGGAACGGTCCCTAACTCTGGATGCACATTCAGAGTAAGATATAAATCATTTCGCATTAATTTAATTTAAAACACAAATTAAAAGGAACTTGCTTCAACAAAGTAGAGAATTGGTCATACAGGGCACGAAGGTGAGACCGAATGCATCTCAGCGATAAATGAGAACTGGTGTGACAAGAATGGCAGTCCGCTAGGATCCATAGTCCGTTCACCATTACTTTGTACAGGTGACATTCAGCCCATAAACTAACCCCAATATTTCGACTAACCCTAACCTGTAGGCCTACCAAACACATGAGACCCCATACTCCCATTCCTAGGACTGCCATTCCTGTCACACCGGCACACTATATAGTCAATGAAGTCTACCCGCGCCAGATGAATTAATGTTGGAGTGGGGTGTAAGTATCGTCTGTGCCTGGGTATGGCTGAGGGGGTGCATCATTACCGGCGGCATCCAGTGGTGGTGCCTCTGCATTTGGTGGCGATCCTGGCCCAAATGCGTTATTGGCAGGTGGAATTCCTGGCCCAAACCCTGTGTTTTGCGGCTGTGGTGGTGGAATTCCTGGCCCAAAACCTGTGTTTGGCGGCTGTTGTGGGGGAATTCCTGGCCCAAACCCTGTGTTTGGCGGCTGTTGTGGGGGAATTCCTGTCCCAAGCCCCGTGTTTGGCGGCTGTTGTGGGGGAATCTCTGGCCCGTATCCTGTATACGGTGGCTGTGTTTCTGGGCCCACTGTAGTTAACAGCAATTGACATTCTTTTTAGCTTATAATAAATATACATACTCACAATTTGCAGGAAACACATCGGAACATTATGGCCATGAATACGAAACTGTGGGGCCTACATGTAGTAGTTCAAGATGTAATTGTGTCTTGTTTGCAATTCTTTTCTCTCTGTTGCTCTTTACACCGTAAAACACAAACTGTACAAAATCAGGGGCGGATTGAGGCCGTCTTGTGGTTCTTTCGGAAGACGGTCAGATTTTCAAGTTTACAGTGACGGGTATCTAATTTTTCTGTCGGAAGACGGTCAAAAATACGATAGAGGATGGATCAACAAATATAATTTGGAAGACTTTCAGAAAATATCTTTGGATCCGCCCCCGCAAATGGCAAAACAGTGCGTCTCATTTCAGCATTCCATGACATAGCAGCTAGTCTGATCGATACAGAGTTTGTTGAATTTTGCAGCCTAATGATGATTCTAGAACTCAATCTCGATCCTTTACTAGGACAATATGTTTAGCACGTATAGCAACCCTCTACTTTCCGTCATCTTTCTCTATGTATTTTAAGACCCCCCCCCCTCAATGACCACACGAGTGTTTCTTTAACTAACCTGTTCCTTTCCTTTGTCCACATCCGGTTGCGAAGCAGACGACAACTCCTATGTTGATACACAAGGCGATGAAACCGACTACAGAGCCAACTATAGCACCAGTACTATAAAGAAATTATATCAGTCTGAATCAGCAGCTCAAATTATGAGGTGCACGGCTTCTTCATTATGCAAAACAAACAAAATGCAAAGACCGTAAAATACATTTATTCTGATACTACTATTACACACTGAAAGCCTTTGTGAAAGTGAAATAAAAAGTTACGACACACACACACACACCTTACAGAAAGAGAGAGAGGGGAAAAAAAGAGGAAGAGAGCAGCTCCTTCCTATTTGAAAGAAAATATGTATACGCACGTGGTGTCTGGTGCAACACTCGGAGTCCAGCTGCTCCAGTTGTTTGAGGGGGTGGGGCACAAGGGAAGATAGGAATAACTCGGGTAGTATCTGCCATAGCACGAGGAACAGCAGTATTTACTGGTAGATGTCCCGCAGCAGTATTGGGAACAGTGGAACGACGGTTTGTAAGTGCCATTTGACGTGTAATATGCGCAGCAATATTCTCCTAAATTTACTGTACTGACTGTAAATACAAAGGTCAAAACTCGTGAAAAAGGTCAGGGTCAGAACCCAAATGTTCACACCACACTGTTTCAATTAACGTCGATATAGTAGTTACAATGCATCAGTATATACACAAACCAAATGAAAAATTAAATCCATTATACAAACAAACAAACCTGTTGTTGTGGTGGGTGGAGAGGCAGGCGAGCACAACCCGCTATTGGAATAACTCACATCATATCTGCTCGAGTTCGAGGAACAGCAGTATTTACTGGTAGATGTCCCGCAGCAATATTGAGAACAGTGGAACGACGGTTTGTAAGTGCCATTTGACGTGTAGTATTCGCAGCAATATTCTCCTGAACCTACTGTACTGACTGTAAATACAAAGGTCAAAACTCATGAAAAAGGTCAAGGTCAGAACTCAAATGGTCACACCACACCGTTGCAATTAACGTCGATATAGCAGCAAAAATTCATCAGTATATACACTGACCAAATGAAAATATGCATCGATTATTATTATTACAAACAAACCTTTTGTTGTGGTGGGTGGAGAGGTGGGCGAACACAACCAGCTATTGGAATAACTCACATCATATCTGCTCGAGTTCGAGGAACAGCAGTATTTACTGGTAGATGTCCCGCAGCAATACTGAGAACAGTGGAACGACGGTTTGTAAGTGCCATTTGACGTGTAGTATTCGCAGCAATATTCTCCTGAACCTACTGTACTGACTGTAAATACAAAGGTCAAAACTCGTTAAAAAGGTCAAGGTCAGAACTCAAATGGTCACACAACACCGTTTCAATTCACGTCGATTGTAGCTAACATGTACCAGCTAGTATGTACACTAACCAAATGAAAAATTAAATCGATTATTATTACAAACGAACCTGTTGTTGTGGTGGGTGGAGTGGCGGGTGGGCATAACCAGCTATAGGTATAACTCACATCATATCTGCTTGAGTTCGAGGAACAGCAGTATTTACTGGTAGATGTCCCGCAGCAATATTGAGAACAGTGGAACAACGGTTTGTAAGTGCCATTTGACGTGAAGTATTCGCAGCAATATTCTCCTAAACTACCTACTGTACGGACTGTAAATACAAAGGTCAAAACTCATGAAAAAGGTCAGAACTCAAATGGTCACACCACACCGTTGCAATTAACTTCGATATAGCAGCAAAAATTCATCAGTATATACACTGACCAAATGAAAATATACATCGATTATTATTATTACAAACGAACCTGTTGTTGTGGTGGGTGGAGTGGCGGGCGGGCATAACGATATATAGGAATAACTCGGGTAGTATCTGCTTGAGTACGATGAACAGCAGTATTTACTGGTAGATGTCCCGCAGCAGTATTGGGAACAGAAGAAAGAGCTTCTGTAAGTGCCAGATGACGTGTAATATTCACAGCAATATTCGCTCCCCTTCACTGGAAAAGGAAAAACGATGGTCTAAAGTAGGCGTCAAGTTAAAAAAGAACATGATCAAATTATTACTTCCAATGTTTTACTGTTTTATATCTGTAACATGTACCAGTAGCACGTTTCATTAAATCAAGGAAACATATCACTGATTTCTGTCCCATCATGTCACCTGCCAAGTGAACGGTATAAATCGACACTCAAATTTTCCAAATCAGCACTATTCCAAGATGCCTCTTAGCGATTACGTACGTGTGCGTATCATCGGCCTGCGAGAACAAGGGGCGTAAATTAAAAACATCACCGCCCAAATAGAAAATGAAGGCCATAAAGTGTCGCAACAGGCATTAGAGAGGCATGGGAAAATATTGGCGCAGAAAAATGTAATAAATACATTAATCACCTAAAGAAGGTGATTCCAGCAGTGATTGAGAGAGAAGGTCGTGCGTCAGGCTACTGAACAAGCACCGTATGTAATAAAAATATTGAGACATTGTTATTTATTTGATGTATTAGCTATTTAAAATTGTTCATTTTAACTACGCTTGTGTTGATCGTGACTTATTATAATCAAGTGAACGTCAAATAAAATTGTTATACGTGTTTTAAAACTAAGCCTGATTTGTTCTTCAGTTTTGTTCTCATATTCGATCTGCCTTTACTCTATTCTTCTGTTGCAGTTGATACAACATAACCCGGTATTGTTTGCTTGTGTCGATAGCAATCTCTTTGCATCAGCTGTAATAGAAAACTTAAGAAGGAGCAGAGCGTGTTCGTTGAACCGACTAATTTGGATGTCCGATAACGATTACTTGCCGATTCTCCTACCCTGTAATTATCATATTGTTCGACCATACGGGGCAGGGTTGGGAGTCCATTCGGCCTTTTGGTAAGGTGACTTTCCGGCGGCACTGTGCTTCCAATGTTATACTGTTTTATAACCGTTACATGCGCCAGTAGCACGATTCGTTAAAACAAGGAAACACAGAGGCATTAAATCATCATTTTATCTACTCTTAATTATTGTATATTGTATTAACTACTTGTATATGCGCAGGATAATGTTTTTTAACGATTTTTTAGTATGGACACCATGCCAGGAAGCAACCCCATATGAAACTCAATTCAACACCCTTGACTTTTTCATGTTAGGCTATCCTTCTTACTTAAAAGTGATAAAACCAATAAATCTTTACAGCTCCATTCGTTCGAAATTTGTACAGAATTGCTAGCCCGCTAAGTAGTACGGTTGTTTTAACAAGTTCTAAACACGTAGGACTCTTAGCAAATTTATTGAGCCCAAGCAAACACATAGTAGGGCCTATTATCAAGTATTACATTATTATATTTGTCACCCGACGCACGGATGTATTTTGTACTCACTATATACGTACAGAAATATAAGGACAAACTGTAGAGATAAAACAAATGGTTGTGGTCACTCCGTATTTCTGTGGCACGTTTGAACAGGCACACGCAACTACCAGATGACGAGTAATATGCGTAGCAATGTTACTCTCCACGGAATAAATAAGTAAAAACGATTATCTTAAATACAAGTCAAGATTAAAAATGTAACTGATCGGATTATCATTTCAACTTTCGTGTCGTTTTAGTTATTGATGGCATGCCTTTTCTGTATCTGTATCTAGGTCGCAAAAGAGGGATTGACATCTGACACTCACCTACTCGCACTCAACCATTGTATAGATTGTATTTGTTGTTTCCTAAACCTATTCATTTTACAAACATACTCGAAGTGAACACAGAAGTGGCCGACTCCATTTGATGAAATTTGAGTCACCTTCAACATATATTGTTCTTGAACAATCCAGTGTAGGCCCCTACTATTTTTTTAAATGCAAGCTAGGTCGTTATTTAATTTAATTAGTTACACTAGCAATATGTAATTTCATATTGGAGATCTGGAATTTAACCTACGTGTAGAAACCCCTTCCCCTCCCATCTGTGTCGATCCTTTCCTCCTAGCCCCAGGGGAACGTTTCACGGCAAACCCCATTCCACATACACTGTACATGTAACTCGGGGGTTGCTTGCCTGATCAGTTTCCCATTTTTACCACGGGCACGTATAACTATATATATATATATTAGCATAACAGTGAACGCGGTTAATTGATAACACCGTTGAAAAAATAAAAGTGAGAAGTGGTAAGAGGTGTTTTTGACCAGTGCGACAGGTAGTCCTAGGAATGGAAGTCCAGGGTAAGTCGGAGTAGGGTAAGTATATGGGCCGAATGTCACCTGTAGGGGAGACCGGGGTTAGTTGGACCCCGAGGTAAGTCCCCCCCCCCCCCCCCCCCCCCCCCATCAATTTATGACAAAATAACTATGGGGTAAAAGAATTGATCACATCATTTTGTAAAGTGACCGTATCCAATAGTGCTAAGAAAGCGTCGGCAGTGAGTCCAAATGAAATAATTTAGCATCTTAAAGTAACTTTATTAAAGAGACTTGATAGGGGCCAACTTACCCCGGTCTCCCCTACATAGTAATGGGGAACCGACTACGGTTCCTAGCGGACTACCATTCCTGACACACTGGCTATTATACTCTCAACTACGAAATCGATATCTGTTAAGTAGGCCTACTGTATCAACATATATTTGTAGAGATGTGAGTTTTAATGTTAAGGGTCATTTCACGTTTGTGCTCTCCGTGTATATCAGTGTAACATGGGGCATTCCACAATTAATTATAATCGCTGAAATAGATGGACCTACATTGTAGGCTTATATTGTATATAGAACCCATTTTTTACGTACCTATGTGTATGATTGCCAGCAACGTAAACAAACAAGACAACATGACCTTAACTTGGACAGCCATGTTGTTGACAGCGAAACCTGCAGTTCTTTTTTTATCCAAAAGTACGGTGGCTTCTAGGTGTCGTAGTGGGGCTATTCCACAAAAAGGGTACAATTCCAAAACGAGAAATGCAGAAATATGAACACAGTGGCGTGATAATTGATATGGTATGATGCGTTCTATTGTGCCTTTCCAAGAATAGAGGAGGCATGAGTCTTTTTAAAAAAATAGAGGTAGCCAAGCAAAACACTAATTCAGGTAAAACAAAACAGGAATATTTGAAGAATCCACACACAATAACAAACAAAAAAATGTACTACACGGCAAAACTTGAAAATATACAGACATCAAACATCACAACTATTACAACGTTTTCAAAAATAAATAAAGAAATGAATAAATAGATAAATAAATAAATTCAATTAGATCATGCTGATTTGCGAAAGGAGCTTGCTTTCTTTTAATATGTTAAAACATACAAAGCCATTCAGCATATTTGCAATAAACAAAAAATACAGTTTGGCACTAATGGGTCAGACGTCTCCAAAATGCATAAGATCGCATTCAGAAAGACCCATCGCACTAACTGGATCAGTCCAACCCTGCGGGGGATTCTTTCTAAGCGTAATCAGTGGAATCAGTTTAAATGTCTGACACGCCTTCTGGATCAGCTAGGGCATAGTTAAGATAGACGTTCATTTCAACTGTGAGTTTATAAAATTTTCTGAAAATTTTCCATTTGCAGTTAATATCTAACAATATGGTTAAACGAATAAAAGGACAGGAATGTGAGAAAGATAATATATGAGGTGGAAAAAACAACGAGTGCTATAAAGGAAAAAAGAGACCAAGAACAGTAACGGTGCAGATGACCAATGTATTCCTTTTTGGACAGATTCAGACTTCAAAACACTGAATTCCAGCAGTAAAATTTCAAGATTTTTTTGCATAAAATCCAAACAAATGCGGAAAATAAAATAGACTACAGTTATCCCCTTTAAAATAATTTATTAAAGCCCCAATATTTGGCTAGTGAGCCTTTTTTCGATTCAAAGCTGTATTTATGTCACAACCGCACATCTCAGCACAATGGTCACATGAGTTGATTGTGTCTGTGACGTCAATTAGCAACAGACATTTGTGAGATTTGGGCGGAAGTCAAAGTTAACTCCGTCCAAAGTTTTTGAGATATCGATAATTTCTCGTTTATTCGTTGAATCGAGACTTCTGTTTTAATTTACGTGTTTGTCCTACACGGCTTCATATTATTTGATACAGGGAGAACATATAAAAAGAATTCTGCCGTTATGAAGAACTTGAAGATCAAAGTTCTGTTGATGTTGCTACTCATGCAACCTCTCCATGGAGGTAAGAATAGCATCAAATTATATTTAACTCTTTTGCATCTTTTATGTTTTTTCACCATTCATTTTAGCAAAAATTGTAATTTTTTATTTGGGTTGTCACTATTTCATGTATTTTGATAGTCAACAACCCACTTTTTGTGTTTTGTTTCAGCCTCATTTTTATTAGACCCTACTTTCACTATTTTCAATAGTCTATATATTTAAAATAACCACGCTTTTTAATAATTCTTTTTGCCCTTGATTTGCTTCCTTGCTTTCCATTTTCTAAGTTCCATCCTTTCATTTCTTTGCTAGCTTATACCTGGAAAATGCCTCCAAAGTTTGTGATAAACAACAGACTTACTTACGCCTTTATATATGCTTTTGTTGGACTCATGTTTGTCACCATGAGCTTTATTATATGGCTCAAGTGGAAGAAGGTACTAAAACAAAACTTTAATTTTGGCCTGCATGCATATGAAAGTATAGCTTTCTCTTAGGAATTTCTGTGATAGACTAATTTTTTTTAAAATATAAAATAAGCAACTGTGGCAAAGAACTGAAATTATTTTGTTTCCACTGTTATCAATTTCATAACATCATTGTTTTATTTTGACATACTTTTCATTCCCTTTATTTTATTTTCTTTTGCCTTATAATTATAATGGTCATTATCATTTCAGAGAAAGCAGAGTGGTATCATTGTTGTTCCCAAATATTCTGGTGAACATCACTATAGATATATGGTAGCAGTTCAAAATGGGCTGAAAAGAGGTAAGAGTGATGCTAAGATCTTCTAGGTTATTGATTCTGATTCTTGTTGAAAAGCTCAAACTAGTTATTTTGTGAAATAAAAGTGTTTAAGTGTCTTCAGATAATAATAATAATAATAATAATAATAATAATGATAATAATTATAACAATAATAAAAATAATGACAAAAATAAAAAAAGAGATATAGGCCAATGACGAGCCTTGCCTTTGTATATTATTATTGAAGTTGTTGCTTAACTGTATTTTTTCCTAACTATAGAAATGCGTATGTTGTTTTAAATAGCAGGAAAGACACCCAAAGTCAGATTGCAGTTGAAAGGAGACCAGGGGGTATCTCCTGAATACAATCTGAATGAACATGGGAAAAAGCACAATTTCCTTGGGGTAGGACAGAAGAACTGGTTCCTTTTGTATACCAAAGGTAAACATCTTGAATATTTTCGGAGCACATATAAATTTCATTGGCTTCAAATATTGATTCAACAATATTATTAGCAGTTAATTACCGTTTACTTATTGCAATCAATTCAGCGTGTACAGTCTTCACCAGAACATCACGTCTAGTCACAGTTTACTCTTTATCTCTATTAGAAGCTTTATTACATAAATCTAACATTATTATTACATATAGTATTATGTTTACAGAACTCCTTGCATGTTGCCTATTTATTATAAAGTTAAGCATATTTTGAGAGTGTTAGTGCAAGAATCCTTTTAGGTTTGTAAAACAAGATGCTGTTGGTCTTGTTTTGTTAAACTAAATTTACTTTTACAATTAAACTACAACTTTATCATATTTGATGCCTGTTTTATTCTCAAACAACATGCTAACATTAAATTTTTTTTTTTTTTATTATTATTTTTAACTCAGAGTCTCTGGGAAAACTGAAGAATGTTGTGGTGAACATCAGTGGAAGACCAGGAGCTCAATGGTAATTTAAAGAACAAACTGCAACATCACAAACATCACTACATCATAGTACTACATTTATAAAAAAAGTTATGCAAATCATGAAGATTATTTCTGTCAATGTTCTGAAATATGAATTGTGTTATGAATGCCTTGGGTGCCTCTGTAGTTAAAGCTATATTCATGGAGTTATCTAGATATATTAATATATACAGAATGGAAAAAGTGTAAGCTAGCATCTCAGTACAGATATTTAGAAGCGGCAATTTATTCCAAATACCAATTGTTAAATATTTGTGGTTAATAAAGAAACTTGAGCAAAAAAGAAAAAAATTGTATTATATATTTTTCTTTCATTGAAGGAATATGCTGGACATAACAGTATATGATACAGTATCTGGCTGTGAATCTCACTTCAGCAGCAATGGATGCCTCACAGTGGGAAACACCACTTTGGAGTCATGTAAGAACTCCAGGTAAAGTTGGAGACTTTCTCACAATGAATAAATAAGCATATAATGTACTTTGAAATGACTGTTTTTGCAAGTTATCAACACATAGAATATAAAAGATAATAATAATTATGACATGTATTGAATTCTGATTTCTTAATGCAGTATACAGTTTTCCTTAAACATGGAATGTACATGTAGTATTTAATTTTCATGTATGTACTTCTGTACTTCGATATTTTATATAAATTTAATATTTTTCAGGTTTGGACTGCAAACTTGCCTTCTGTTTATGTGGTCCTGTCATGGATGGACACGCTGTTCCAGCTTGAAGCTGGCCCCTGTCCTTCTGTGGTTTAACAGCACCTTGAACTACATGTTTGCAAACATGCTGCTTACCAGTACCCTTCTCAGTGCTGTTGGTGTCATTCAGCTTGATAGAGGCATCTTCCTCTCCAGCCTCCTTGTCAATATAGGAACATTCCTTGTGAATGGCATATATGATGTAGCAATGTACAATAT
Organism: Lingula anatina; assembly: GCF_051362555.1. Taxonomy (NCBI): domain Eukaryota; kingdom Metazoa; phylum Brachiopoda; class Lingulata; order Lingulida; family Lingulidae; genus Lingula; species Lingula anatina. The sequence goes on along the minus strand of NC_141772.1, from coordinate 5,931,962 downwards.
CAGGTGCTATGACAGAGAAGACACTGGTGACACCACTGTGCTGCAGAGCCTGGAAGATGAGCCTCAGTATGATGACATGTAAGGAGCCTTTTTTTTCTCTTTTTTTTTAAGACTCCTCATTTCATAAATATGTTGGAATAAAGTTAAATTTGTGTTCAGCTTTGGGAGTTGATCACATGTCTTGCTCATAGTGATGTCTGATTTTGACAACTTGTATTAGACTGCACCACGTTAAAGACTACTAAAAACCTGTTTTCATCATAAATCTGTTTAATTTTGTGTTTTACTGTTGAAATGGTTTCATATTATAATTATTTTGCTTTTATTAAGTGACAAATATATGCTTTGAGTGTGTTACGGTAATTAATGGAGTTATTCATTGTAGCCAGAGTGTTATTCTTCCAATAATACACATTCTTTACAATATTTCTTGGTTAAAATGAAGAAAGACCAATCACTTTCTTTATTTTTTCAGTTGCACAATCAGTGATGGGTTTCAACAAGTTGTGCATGGAAGTGTGGAGACCATGATGAAACAGGTGGCTTATGACTTTGAGAAGGGCTATGATTTGGCACGTGCAACTGTTGAACACCAGGCTATGGCACAGATTGAAGAAATGGTTGCCAAGGACAATTTGGTTGTCAAGGAAGAAATGGTTGCCATGGGATATGTGGACAGCAGGAAAGGGGTATTAATTATTTCTTTCTAATTTTTGTTTGTGCATGCATGTATGTATGTGCCTGTACAGATATATATCATGGACTGCCTTTGAGGCATACGTGCATTGCCTTCTTATGATTAAAAACACACACTTGTATCACTTATTACAAAGTGATATTTGTTTTGGCTTATAAACAGATATACTAAGAACATAAAAAGACATTATGTGCTGTATACTTATGGGCTATATTGTGGTATGTATCATTTCAGAAAACACCCAGCTACAACAGCACTCCCAGCTCCAGTGCACTGTCCATTAGCAGCATCATACTCCAGATGCCAGAAGTCTCTAGGGAGAATAACAACTGCATTGCTTCTGAGTTCTTCACATATGCTCCTCCTCCTAACAACCCTAGGCTAAACTCAAAGATGCAAATGGGGATGCAAGCAGAGCACCCAAAATCCCATGATGGAAAGACCTCCAGCTACAGAAATGCAGATGTTTCATCTTTTTACAGTCTCATTGCTCACTTTAACCCAAGTTTTCTCCACCCAGGTAATTATATACATATACAAAAGTTGCATATGTATTATGCTGTAGAAATGTCTATCTGAGGATGTATTTTTAATCCTTTTTTATAGTGTAAAATAGATGTAACATTTTTTTATTTTGATTTTCTGGTTCTTAATTTATGTTCAAGAATAGAGTAATAATGCTCGAACAAAAAGGTTCTCACATTTTCCTTTATTTGTTTTATACAATTTTAGAATAACCTTATTTCAGACATCAACCAGACAAAATACAATGATGAGCTACCAAAGCAGACATCTGAGCATGATGTGGCAGTGGATGTAGAGAAAGGTACGTAATTATCAGGTGGAAAAACATATTGTAGCACCAACAACTAGTTGGCATTTTGTGAACATTTCAAAGCAGTTTCAAGATTTTCATATATTTTACAAATGTCTGATACAGAAGTTTTTAATATCTTTATTTTTTTTAATTAATTTTACAAAGATTCGTTTGGCCAGACTTCCAAACTTCAAGTCATTCATTCTAGTTTATATAATGTTTTGAAACATTCAGCTAAAGAAGGAACGCTACAGAATGCCACTGCACCAGATACTGTTACAGTAGCAGTTAATATTTGGGAAGGTAATTGTCCAGTTTGGTGTCATGTCCGTCAGTTCAGTTAATTTAAAAAGTTAAATTTTAAAAAGAATGAACATATAAAAAAATAATACATTTTTGAATATGTATCCAAACAGTTTACATTTTGAAGATATTTAGAACATTGGTTTCAATATAACCTTCCTTGCCCTTACTCATTATAATTATAGCAGTGATTATGGTCTTATGGGAGGTAATATTAGCCTGCTTCAATTTGAAGTAAAACTTTCACATACTTTCCGAATTCATTCATTCATTTCCCCACAATCTGTTCCAGAACCATCAGATGAGGTGCCATACACTGAGCTGAAGTCACTGGAGATGATGGTCAACAGAAAACACGATAGCGGAAAGTTGCCCCACATTCTGATCTATCCAGCAGTCATTTTGCTAGGCGTCTCCATGGCTTTGGCAGTATTTCTCACCATTGCGTATGGCGGAGAGCTGAGTGATAGCGCTGTGTACAACTGGGCTGCTCTGGTAGGAGTGGCACTGCTAGAGGACTTGTTTGTGTTTCAAACCTTGAAGGCAGTTTGTGTTTATGGTTACTGCCTACTTTTCTCATCAAATGAGGCTGGTGAGGATGCTCACAGGCAGGAGAAAACACAGCTTGTTAAGTTTTAAAAAACTCAGTGCTCTAGTGGCAGTGGAACCTTTGACATATTAGTGATATAATTTCAGAAATAGTGCAAGAACTGTTTTGAACTTTGTCCTTAATATTTAATGCATAGCAATGGTGCAGAAAATGTGACCAGAATCTCATGAAGTTCCTTTTTTTATTAATAGATACAGCTGTTCATGATCTCATTCACTTTTAAACAGACATTTTTTAGATAACTAAGGCATTCAATGCTGAAATAATGTACTTTATTGATCTGTGATAATTAAATCTACCTTGAGTATTTTGTGAATATTCTTTTTCTTTTACTGACCCTTGTGTTCAAGTTTGAAAGTATAGAATATAAGTTTGCAAAAAGAAGACAATATTTCATGGATAATCATGGCAAATTATGCTCATTTAGGTTCGAGATATTTTGAATTTGATAAAAACCAATCTTTCATATTAAAAAAGGAGTCAAGCTAGTGAAATCCTAGATAAAGCCAGTTAATTAAACAATTTAATGAATAGACTGAAATATATTCTATGCTTTTCCCTTATTATGTTATGTCAACCTCAAAATTTCATTTAAAAAGTCCTATCTTAACATTTCTTCATCAGATCTTTTATTTCATACAGTGAACTCAAAATCCATTCCCATCTGTTGCCCTCTGTAAGTGAACTGCATTTTTTATTACAACAATACAATTATCAGTCTTTTACAGTTCTTTTTTGCGTTTCATTAGAAAAAATTATGTCATTAACATGTTTACATCAGTGACAAGATCACTGTTCACATTAACTGGAAATTAAAAGTTGTATCTTCATCTGCCTTTAACAATTATCTACAGCATTTTCTTTTCTCTATGATAACTCATATATACATATTTTTGAAATGGTAAATATAATTTACAAAAGCCATTTTCTGGGGAGTAAGTACTCATAAAGAAAATACAAAAGGTCTGACGTGAAGCCCCTTCAACTAGCCACACTGGATACCTTTTTTTCTTTTCATGTCACTAGCTATTATTAAGAAAAAAAGAAACAATGTACTAATGTATGGATGATTAAAATGAAACAAATACAAAAAATAACAAACTATAGAAATCCTCTAAAGATCTGCAAATATTCTTTTTCTTTATATTTCTGACTCAATTATAAATTATACATAGGTTTGGTTTGGTAGATTGTGCCCCCCCCCCCCACCCCCCACCCCCCCCTCTAATGTCTGCTATGTCCGCTATATTTTAAATATTTTAAACAGTTTGACCCAGTCCCATGCATTGCATACGGGAACCATATCACTTATTAAATATTTATTAATACCTGTAGTACCAGCCTATAGATGTGCATGTAATGTAACCACATGAACTTTGGAAATTCAGAGACAAATACAAATACCTTCTGTCGGGGAAGGACACAGCGCACTGTCAGAGTAACTCCAGTAGTATCTCATGCTAATTGAATTGCAGCAATATCTATTGGTAGATGTACCACAGCAGTAATCTGAACAGTAGAACGTTCTGGTGTAGTTCCCAGATGACGTTAAATATGGGCAGCAGTATTCACCTCCCCTCACTGCAATATAAAAGCCTTAAGTCATACCGTGAGGGACAAAAAAAAAAAAATAATAATAATAAAATGCTCTGTGAATAAACGGTTCAAAACTTTCTATTTTCTATTTCACTTACTCATATTTATTTTTCAACAATTTAGCAATTCATATTACAATCTAATTTATTCTCCCGTTATGCTGGCGTTAAAAGATGTTTCATACACATGTGACCTTATTAATTTGTATGGAAAGATTGCACAATGTAGTACCGTGAAGTGAATAAGACTGTAGCAGTAAGAATGGATTGGCAATGAAACACCCAAAATATATTTACATACTGATGACTGACCGTGATAATAATAAAGGATGTCGTGTCATATTAAATTGCAAGTAATTTTAACAGGGCTGGATGGTCCTCGACCAGTCACATCAGACAAATAGGCCTACTCTGTGACTTGATAATTGGTCATTATGATGCATTCTATTCTGCCTTTCCAAGAATAGAGGAAGTATGAATCTCTCTAAAAAAGGGACAGTCAAGCAAAGCACTGATTTGGTAAAAGCAAAACATTAATTTTGAAGAATCCACACACAATAGCAAAGAAAATTAACTACACAGCAAAAACTGAAAATATACAGACATTAAACAGCAAAAATATTGCAACAACATTTTCAAATATAAATAAATAAATAGATGAATAAAAAGATAAATAAATCTAATTAGATCATGCTGATTTTCGAAAGGAACCTGCTTAATTAACATACAAAACCGTTGGGCATATTTGAAAAAAAAAAAGCTGTTTGGCACTGTCGACGCCAAAATACACAAGACCGCATTCAGGTGGACCCATCGTCCAACCCTGCAGGGAATTCTCCCAAAGTGCAGTTTCGAATGAGCTTAAACGTACATGTCTGACACGCCTTCTGGAGCAGCTAGGGTATTATTAAGACAAAGTTATAAAAGTTTATAAAAGTTTCTTAAAATTTTTCAAATTATTTGCGGTTAGTATGTACCAATATGTTAATATGAATAAAAGGACAGGAATGTAGGAAGGATAATAGCAGATGGAGAAAACAACGTGTGTTATAAAGGAAAAAGACCAAGAGCAGTATTTTACCATCAAATTTTCAAAAATTTCAAATATATTCTTCATAAAGTATACTAAAAGGAAAGATGTTGAAATGATAAACAAATATCAAATAAATAGCTTTTTCATCGGGGAGTCATTGGGTGGTAAAATACACATTTTTAATTTTATTTTCTCATGAAAATTTTCACCGGCAGAATAACAAAAAGTGTCAATGTATCCTCCATTATGCATACTACAAGATAAAAGTCATACGCTCAAATAAAATAAGATTTATAAAGTTTATGGGAGGGGGGGAGTCAAAATTTTACGGGGGGAGTCACATTTTCATCATGAAAGTTTGACTTTTTTAATAAAAATCTGACTGGGGATTCACATTTAGGCGAGTCAGATTTTCATGGTACACCGGCAGTAAATTTTCATGATTTTTGCTATAATTATTGTCGCCTCATTGATGTTACAGGCGCTGTTGAGTACATATCTTCATGCAATGCTAATAACAGATAGTAGTATAAAGGCATGTGTAATTTTGTTAAATCATAGTGGATGATCGGAAGAATTATTTAAAAAGAATACTTGATACATGTTCCATCCATCTGATATAAACCAATATTACCAACCTATTTGAATAATTCCAATCAGTGTAATCACAAGTATCAATTTGACACTTCTTTGGACAGCCATGTTGTAGATATCGAGATCAGGCAATAATCCAGAAGCGTCTTCTAGTAGAGTTCAGTATTTTGCTTTTGATACTTTCCAGTGATGGGCTGACGCACGTACGTAGACCAAGCCTGTTGACTGTGTACAGATCGGGGTTTAGAAAGGACCTTCAAAAACCCAAGGTCTGTTATGCACTCCGGTATTAATAACATCCTGTATTTTTAATCTCCCCATTGGACCATTTGTATATACATTTTCATATGAGGTCATACGTAACAGAAATAACGTTACTACCTGCATTCCATTAGGCCATTTACTGACCTGAAAGTGTTTTAAATATAATGGCCATATTCGGTGAAATTTCTCAGATATTTTCCCTCACTTATAAAATAAAAAAATGATTGAAACCAGCTTCAATAATGAAGGGGGAAGCTCCCAAAGCGAATTCAAGTAGCCCTAGGCCGAGGAAGGTAGGTCTACTACAGTAGGAGGCTACGAGTCTTGTCATTTTTTGTCTCTTTTCGTGCAAAGATGAGCAGTTCACTCAAAGCAATATGTTCATGTTGTGGAGGGGGGGGGGGAGGCTACACAACTTAGATTTCTTTGTCTGAAATATAAACAGCTTTATATTTCAGACAAAGGAATCTAAGTTGGCTTAGCCTACCCATAAAATATGACCCAAGTGCGGAGCTGTTTAATAACTACTGCTACTGCTTTAGTGTAATAATAATAATAATAATAATTTATTTTTCTATGGCGCATTCCATTAAAAATCTCAATGCGCCTTACAACATTCACTTAAAAGAGCTAAATAACACAATACTAATATAAGAACACATTACAATTTTAAAGGACTAAGAACTAATTTAAAGAACCAATTATTCATATTCTAAAATGATAAGAACCTAAAGTGACAACATTTAAAATTAATCATAAAATTACAGTACACCTTATTAAAAACTAAAATGAACTATATGATATTTACTGATAGGCTATTCTAAAAATATGAGTTTTCAAAAGCTTTTTAAAAGTATCAATGTCACCTGCTGCTCGTATTTCAGAGGGTAAGGTGTTCCAAACTTTGGGTGCATATATCATAAATGCCCTTTCACCGTAAAATTTACCAGCTTTTTTCTCTAAGACACTGTGTTCTAAAAGTAAATGACTAAAAGTTGAAGACCTGGTAACTCTTCCATGCTGATGTTGCTTCATAAGTTCTGAGATATAAAGTGGTTTATTCTCAGTGACTGCTTTAAAAATGACACATAAAATTTTAAATAAAATTCTCTCTCTTACTGGAAGCCAGTGAAGTTCCATCAAAACAGGTATTATATGCTCTCGGCTGTTCCATCCCATTTTAGTTACCAGCCTAGCTGCAGAATTTTGAATTAATTGAAGTTTGTTCAGATGATTTTTGCCTAAACCATATAAGAGACTGTTGCAATAATCAAGCTTAGAAGTAATGAAAGCATGGACTAGTTTTTCAGTTGAAGTTTTGTCCAGTAAGTCACGTATCTTACTAATTCGCCAAAGTGAGTATGATGCCGATTTGCAAATTTCAGAGATCCGTCTATCCATAGTTGCATACTGATCAAAGGGGACACCTAAATCTTTCACATAGCTAGATGGATTGATGTTGACACCACCGATACAAATATCAGATTTCATTGCATTTCCCCTGTCTGGCTTAGACCTTGATGTAAACCATATTAGTTGTTTTTCCATCATTTAGTGCTAGCATGTTTGTTTTCATCCAATTTCGGATCTCAACTAGACAAGTTTCTATTGAGGTGATAGCCATGGAGCGATTACTTTCACTTGTGACATAAATTTGAGTGTCATCAGCAAAAATGACAGTGTTGAGACCATGTTTAACTATAATGTCTTCTACTGGTAGCATATACAATGAAAAGAGCAATGGACCTAGCACAGACCCCTGAGGGACACCATACTCTAAAATAGTGGGCTCTGATAGCAACGACTCAATTGACACCTTTTGTGTTCGATCTTTTAGATATGAGGTTAACCAATTAAGTGCTAAATCTTTTACTCCAAATCGGTACTGTAGTCTGTGCAGAAGTATGTTGTGGTCAATGGTGTCGAATGCAGCAGACAGATCTAAAAGGACTAAAATAACATCTTTTTGTTTGTCTAAAGAAAGCATGATGTCATTATGAACCCTTAGGAGAGCTGTTTCTGTGCTATGTCCTTCTCTATAAGCTGATTGAAACTTGCCATATAGACTGTTTTGAGCTAGATAGTTATTCAGTTGTATACATGCCAGCCTTGCTGTGTTTTTTCTTTTAGTAGCACTACCAGTACATGCATAAAATTCAAAATGCGAAAAATAACATAGACCACAGTTATCCTCTTTAAAATAATTTATTAAAGCCCCAATATTTGGCTAGTGAGCCTTTTTTTTTCGATTCAAAGCTGTATAAATGTCACAACCGCACATCCCAGCACATTGGTCACGTGAGTTGATTGTGTCTGTGACGTCAATTAGCAACAGACATTTGTGAGATTTGCATGTTGGGCGGAAGTTTAAGTCAACTCCGTCCAAAGTTTTTGAGATATCGATAATTTCTCGTTTATTCGCTGAATCGCGACTTCTGTTTTAATTTACGTGTTTGTCATACACGGCTTCGTATTATTTGATACAGGGAGAACATATAAAAAGAAATTTGCCGTTATGAGGAACTTGAAGGTCAAAGTTCTGTTGATGTTGCTACTCCTGCAACCTCTCCATGGAGGTAAGAATATCATCAAATTATATTTAACTCTTTTGCATCTTTTGTTTTTTTTTTACCATTCATTTTAGCAAAAATTGTGATTTTTTTATTTGGTTTGTCACTATTTCATGTATTTTGATAGTCAAAATCCCACTTTTTGTGTTTTGTTTAGTTTGAGCCTCATTTTTATTAGACCCTACTTTCACTATTTTTAATAGTCTTATTTATTAAAAATAACCACGCTTTTTATTAATTCTCCTTGCCCTTGATTTGCTTCCTTGTTTTCCATTTTCTAAGCTCCATCCTTTCGTTTCTTTGCTAGCTAATACCTTGAAAATGCCTCCTAAGTTTGTGAAAAACAACAGACTTACTTACGCCTTTATATATGCTTTTGCTGGACTCATGTTTGTCACCATGAGCTTTATTATATGGCTGAAGTGGAAGAAGGTACTAAAACAAAACTATAAGTTTGGCCTGCATGCATATGAAAGTATAGCTTTCTCTCAGGAATTTCTGTAATAGACTAACTTTTTTAAAATATAAAATAAGCAACTGTGGCAAAGAACTGAAAATTATTTTGTTTCAACTGTTATCAACTTCATAACATCATTGTTTTATTTTGACATACTTTTCATTTCCTTTATTTCATTTTCTTTTGCCTTATGATTATAATGGTCATTATCATTTCAGAGAAAGCAGAGTGGTATCATTGTTGTTCCCAAATATTCTGGTGAACATCACTATAGATACATGGTAGCAGTTCAAAATGGGCTGAAAAGAGGTAAGAGTGATGTTATTTTAGATCTTCTAGGTTATTGATTCTGATTCTTGTTGAAAAGCTTAAACTAGTTTCTTCAGATAAACAAGTGTCTTCAGATAATAATAATAATAATGATAATAATGATAATGATAATGATGATAACAATAATAGAAAAAATGACAAAAATAGAAAAAGAGATATAGGCCAATGACAAGTCTTGCCTTTGTATATTATTATTGAAGTCGTTGCTTAACTGTATTTATTCCTAACTATAGAAATGCGTATGTTGTTTTAAATAGCAGGAAAGATGCCCAAAGTCAGATTACAGTTGAAAGGAGACCAGGGGGTATCTCCTGAATACAATCTGAATGAACATGGGAAAAAGCACAATTTCCTTGGGGTAGGACAGAAGAACTGGTTCCTTTTGTATACCAAAGGTAAACATCTTGAATACTTTTGGAGCACATATAGATTTCATTGCCTGCAAATATTGATTCAACAATATTATTAGCAGTTAAGTACCATTTACTTACTGCAATCAATTCAGCATGTACATTCTTTACTAGAACATCATGTCACAGTTAACTGTTTATCTCTATTAGAAGCTTTATTACATAGATCTATTATTATTATTATTATTATTACATATAGTATTATGTTTACAGAGCTCCATGCATGTTGCTTATTTATTATAAAGTAAAGCATATTTTGAGAGTGTTGGTGCAAGAATCCTTTTAGGTTTGTAAAACAAGGCGCTGTTGGTCTTGTTTTGTTAAACTAAATTTACTTTTACAATTAAACTACAACTTTATCATATTTGATGCCTGTTTTATTCCTAAACAACATGCTAACATTATACTAAATGTTTTTTTGTTATTATTTTAAACTTAGAGTCTCTGGGAAAACTGAAGAATGTTGTGGTGAACATCAGTGGAAGACCAGGAGCTCAATGGTAATTTAAAGAACAAACTGCAACATCACAAACATCACTACATCATAGTACTACATTTATAAAAAAAAGTTAAGCAAATTATGAAGATTATTTCTGTCAATGTTCTGAAATATGATTTGTGTTATGAATGCCTTGGGTGCCTAGTTAAAGCTATATTCATGGAGTTAAGTTATCTAGATATATTAATATATTCAGAATGGAAAAAGTGTAAGCTAGCATCTCAGTACAGATATTTAAAAGCAGCAATTTTCTTTCATTGAAGGAATATGCTGGACATAACAGTATATGATACAGTATCTGGCTGTGAATCTCACTTCAGCAGCAATGGATGCCTCACAGTGGGATACACCACTTTGGAGTCATGTAAGAACTCCAGGTAAAGTTGGAGACTTTCTCACAATTAATAAATAAGCATATAATGTACTTTGAAATGACTGTTTTTGCAAGTTATCAACACATAGAATATAAAAAATAATAATAATAATGACATGTATTCTGATTTCTTAATGCAGTATACAAGTTTCCTTAAACATGGAATGTACATGTAGTATTTAATTTTCATGTATGTACTTCTGTACTTCGATATTTTATATAAATTTAATATTTTTCAGGTTTGGACTGCAAACTTGCCTTCTGTATATGTGGTCCTGTCATGGATGGACACGCTGTTCCAGCTTGAAGTTGGCCCCTGTCCTTCTGTGGTTTAACAGCACCTTGAACTACATGTTTGCAAACATGCTGCTTACCAGTACCCTTCTCAGTGCTGTTGGTGTCATTCAGCTTGATAGAGGCATCTTCCTCTCCAGCCTCCTTGTCAATATAGGAACATTCCTTGTGAATGGCATATATGATGTAGCAATGTACAATATCAGGTGCTATGACAGAGAGGACACTGGTGACACCACTGTGCTGCAGAGCCTGGAAGATGAGCCCCAGTATGATGACATGTAAGGAGCCTTTTTTTTTAAGACTCCTGATTTCATAAATATGTTGGAATAAAGTTAAATTTGTGTTCAGCTTTGGGAGTTGATCACATGTGTTGCTCATAGTGATGTCTGATTCTGACAACTTGTATTAGACTCCACCCCATTAAAGACTACTAAAAACCTGTTTTCATCATAAATCTGTCTTATTTTGTGTTTTACTGTTGAAATGCTTTCATATTATTTTGCTTTTATAAAGTGACACATACATGCTTTGAGTGTGTTAATTAATGGAGTTATTCATTGTAGCCAGAGTGTTATTCTACCAATAATACTCATTCTTTACAATATTTCTTGGTTAAAATGAAGAAAGATCAATCACTTTCTTTATTTTTTCAGTTGCACAATCAGTGATGGGTTCCAACAAGTTGTGCATGGAAGTGTGGAGACCATGATGAAACAGGTGGCTTATGACTTTGAGAAGGGCTATGATTTGGCACGTGCAACTGTTGAACACCAGGCTATGGCACAGATTGAAGAAATGGTTGCCAATGAAAATTTGGTTGTCAAGGAAGATATGGTTGCCGAGGGAGATATGGACAGCAGGAAAGGGGTATTAATTATTTCTTTCTAATTTTTGTTTGTGCATGCATGTATGTGCCTGTACAGATATCGTGGATTGCCTTTGAGACATATACTTGTATTGCCTTCTTGTAATTAAAAACAGACACTTGTATCATTTCTGTAACATTTGACATTATGATATTTGGTTTGATAAGCACATGCACATATACTAAGAACATAAAAAGACATTATATTAATATTGTGGTATTATAGCGCAACATCAAGTCACTGTCAGAGTAAATGTTTCTGTCTTTGGTTTATTTTGACTGAATTTACCAGTCAGCAGAATCGATTATTGGATGATTTTCAAAATTTTAGAAAACACTCAGCTACAACAGCACTCCCAGCTCCAGTGCACTGTCCATTAGCAGCATCATACTCCAGATGCCAGAAGTCTCTAGGGAGAATAACAACTGCATTGCTTCTGAGTTCTTCACTTATGCTCCTCCTAAGAACCCTAGGCTAAACTCAAAGATGCAAAAGAAGATGCAGGCAGATCACCCAAAATCCCATGATGGGAAGACTTCCAGCTACAGAAATGCAGATGTTTCTCCTTTTTACAGTCTCATTGCTCACTTTAACCCAAGTTTTCTCCACCCAGGTAATTATATACTTATGTAAAAGTTTACCTTTATGCTGTAGAAATGTCTATCTGATGATGTATTTTTAATCCTTTTTTTATGTGTGTAAAACAGATGTAACATTTTTTAATTTGATTTTCTGCTGCTTTATTTATGTTCAAGAATAGAGTAGTAACGCTCAAACAAAAAAGTTCTCACATTTTCCTTTATTTGTTTTATACAATTTTAGAATAACCTTATTTCAGACATCAACCAGACAAAATACAATGCTGAGCTACCAAAGCAGACATCTGAGCATGATGTGGCAGTGGATGTAGAGAAAGGTAATTGTCAGGTGGCAAAACATATTGTAGCACCAACAACTAGTTGGCATTTTGTGAACATTTCAAAGCAGTTTCAAGTTTTTAATATCTTTATATTTTTTAATTAATTTTGCAAAGATTTGTTTTGCCAGACTTCCAAACTTCAAGTAATTTATTCTAGTTTATATAATGTTTTGAAACATTCAGCTAAAGAAGGAACGCCACTGCACTGCACCACTGCACCACAAACTGTAGCTGTTAATATTTGGGAAGGTAATTGTCCAGTTTGGTGTCATGTCCGTCAGTTCAGTTAATTTAAAAAGTTAAATTTTAAAAAGAATGAACATATAAAAAATAATACATTTTTGAATATGTATCCAAACAGTTTACATTTTGAAGATATTTAGAACATTGGTTTCAATATAACCTTCCTTGCCCTTACTCATTATAATCATAGCAGTGATTATGGTCGTATGGGAGGTAATATTAGCCTGCTTCAATTTGAAGTAAAACTTTCACATACTTTCCGAATTCATTTATTCATTTCCCCACAATCTGTTCCAGAACCGTCAGATGAGCTGCCATACACTGAGCTGAAGTCACTGGAGATGATGGTCAACAGAAAACACGATAGCGGAAAGTTGCCCCACATTTTGATCTATCCAGCAGTCATTTTGCTGGGCGTCTCCATGGCTTTGGCAGTATTTCTCACCATTGCGTATGGCGGAGAGCTGAGTGATAGCACTGTGTACAACTGGGCTGCTCTGGTAGGAGTGGCACTGCTAGAGGACTTGTTTGTGTTTCAAACCTTGAAGGCAGTTTGTGTTTATGGTTACTGCCTACTTTTCTCATCAAATGAGGCTGGTGAGGATGCTCACAGGCAGGAGAAAACAGAGCTTGTTAAGTTTTAAAAAACTCAGTGCTCTAGTGGCAGTGGAACCTTTGACATATTAGTGATATAATTTCAGAAATAGTGCAAGAACTGTTTTGAACTTTGTCCTTAATATTTAATGCATAGCAATGGTGCAGAAAATGTGACCAGAATCTCACGAAGTTCCTTTTTTATTAATAGATACAGCTGTTCATGATCTCATTCACTTTTAAACAGACATTTTTTAGATAACTAAGGCATTCAATGCTGAAATAATGTACTTTATTGATCTGTGATTATTAAATCTACCTTGAGTATTTGTGAATATTCTTTTTCTTTTACTGACCCTTGTGTTCAAGTTTGAAAGTATAGAATATAAGTTTGCAAAAAGAAGACAATATTTCATGGATAATCATGGCAAATTATGCTCATTTAGGTTCGAGATATTTTGAATTTGATAAAAACCAATCTTTCGTATTAAAAAGGAGTCAAGCCAGTGAAATCCTAGATAAAGCCAGTTAATTAAACAATTTAATGAATAGACTGAAATATATTCTATGCTTTTCCCTTATTATGTTATGTCAACCTCAAAATTTCATTTAAAAAGTCCTATCTTAACATTTCTTCATCAGATCTTTTATTTCATACAGTGAACTCAAATTCCATTCCCATCTGTTGCCTTCTGTAAGTGATCTGCATTTTTTATTACAACAATACAATTATCAGTCTTTTACAGTTCTTTTTTGCGTTTCATTAGAAAAAATTATGTCATTAACATGTTTACATCAGTGACAAGATCACTGTTCACATTTACTGGAAATTAAAAGTTGTATCTTCATCTGCCTTTAACAATTATCTACAGCATTTTCTTTTCTCTATGATAACTCATATATACATATTTTTGAAATGGTAAATATAATTTACAAAAGCCATTTTCTGGGGAGTAAGTACTCATAAAGAAAATACAAAAGGTCTGACGTGAAGCCCCTTCAACTAGCCACACTGGATACCTTTTTTTTTCTTTTCATGTCACTAGCTATTATTAAGAAAAAAAGAAACAATGTACTAATGTATGGATGATTAAAATGAAACAAATACAAAAAATAACAAACTATAGAAATCCTCTAAAGATCTGCAAATATTCTTTTTCTTTATATTTCTGACTGGACATGTGGCATTGAACTAAAAAATTATACATATGTTTGGTTTGGTAGATTGTGCCCCCCCTCCCCCCCCCCCCCTCTAATGTCTGCTATGTCCTCTATATTTTAAATATTTTAAACAGTTTGACCCAGTCCCATGCATTGCATACGGTAACCATACCACTTATTAAAATTTTATTAATACCTGTAGTATCAGCCTATAGATGTGCATGTAATGTAACCACTTGAACTTTGGAAATTCAGAGACAAATGCAAATACCTTCTGTCGGGGAAGGACACAGCGCACTGTCAGAGTAACTCCAGTAGTGTCTCCTGCTAATTGAATTGCAGCAATATCTATTGGTAGATGTACCGCAGCAGTAATCTGAACAGTAGAACGTTCTGGTGTAGTTCCCAGATGACGTTAAATATGGGCAGCAGTATTCACCTCCCCTCACTGCAATATAAAAGCCTTAAGTCATACCGTGAGTGACAAAAAATATGCTCTGTGAATAAACGGTTCAAAACTTTCTATTTTCTATTTCACTTACTCGTATTTATTTTTCAACAACTTAGCAATTCATATTACATTCTAATTTATTCTCCCGTTATGCTGGCGTTGAAAGATGTGTCATACACATGTGACCTTATTAATTTGTATGGAAAGATTGCACAATGAAGTAGCGTTAAGTGAATGAGACTGTAGCGGTAAGAATGGATTGGCAATGAAACACCCAAAAGATGTTGACGTAACTTACATACTGTTTACTGGCCGTGGTAATAATAAAGGATATCGTGTCATATTAAATTGCCAGTAATTTTAACAAGGCTGGATGGTCCTCGACCAATCACATCATGGAAATTTACTCAGTTATGTGATAATTGATATGGTATGATGCGTTCTATTGTACCTTTCCAAGTATAGAGGAAGCATGAATCTCTCTAAAAAAGGGACAGTCAAGCAAAGCACTGATTTGGTAAAAGCAAAACAGGAATGTTTGAAGAATCCACACACAATGTTTAGCAAAGAAAATTAACTACACAGCAAAAACTGACATACAGACATACAGACATACAGACAATATACAGACATTGAACAGCAAAAATTTTGCAACAACATACATTATTCAAATATAAATAAATAGTTAGATTAATAAGAAGATAAATAAATAAATTTAATTACATGTAGATCATGCTGATTTTCGAAAGGAACCTGCTTAATTAACATACAAAACCGTTCGGCATATTTGAAAAAAAAAAAAAAACAGTTTGGCACTGACGAAGCCAAAATACACAAGACCGCATTCAGGTGGACCCATCGTGCTAAGTGGATCGGTCCAAACCTGCGGGGAATTCTCTCAAAGTGCAGTCATTTGAATCAGCTTAAACGTATATGTCCGACACGTCTTCTGGAGCAGCTCGGGTATAATTAAGACGTTTACAAAAGTTTATAAAAGTTTCTTAAAATTCCCAAATTATTTGTGGTTAGACGTTAGTATGTACCAATATGTTAATATGATAAAAGGACAGGAATGTAGGAAGAATAATAGCAGATGGAGAAAACAGCGTGTGTTATAAAGGAAAAAGACCAAGAGCAGTATTTTACCATCAAACTTTCAAATATTTTCAATATATTCTTCATAAATTATACTAAAAGGAAAGATGTTGAAATGATAAACAAATATCAAATAAATAGCTTTTTAATTGGGGAGTCATTGGGTGGTAAAATACACATTTTTAATTTTCTTATTTTCTCATGAAAATTTTCACTGGCAGACTAACAAAAGTGTCAAAGTATCCTCCATTATGCATACTACAAGAGAAAAGTCATATGCTCAAATAAAATAAGATTTATAATGTTTATGGGGGGGGGGGGGTGAGTCAAAATTTCACGGGGGGAGTCACATATTCATTATGAAAGTTTGACTTTTTTGATAAAAATCTGACTGGGGATACACATTTAGGTGAGTCAGATTTTCATGGTACACCGTACATTGCTATAATTATTGTCGCCTCATTGATGTTACAGGTGCGTTTGAGTAAAAATCTTCATGCAATGCTAATTACAGATAGTAGTCTAAAGGCTTGTGTAATTTAGTTAAATCACAGTGGATGATGGGAAGAATTATTTAAAAAGAATACTTGATACATGTTCCATCCATCTGATATAAACCAATATTACCAACCTATTTGAATAATTCCAACCAGTGTAATCACAAGTAACAATTTGACACTTCTTTGGACAGTCATGTTGTAGATATCGAGATCAGGCAATAATCCAGAGGCGTCTTCTAGTAGAGTTCAGTGTTTTGCTTTTGATGCTTTCCAGTGATGGGCTGGCGCACGTACGTAGACCAAGTCTGTTGACTGTTGATCGGTATTTAGAAAGGACCTTCAAAAACCCAAGGTCTGTTATGCACTCCGGTATTAAATACATCCTGTTTTTTTAATCTCCCCATTGGATCATTTGTATATACATTTTCATATGAGGTCATACGTTACAGAAATAACGTTACTACCTGCATTCTATTAGGCCATTTACTGACCTAAAAGTGTTTTAAATATAATGGTTATATTCGGTGAAATTTCTCAGATATTTTCCCTCAATTATAAAATAAAAAAATGATTGAAACCAGCTTTAATAATGAAGGGGGGGAGCTCCCAAAGCGAATTCAAGTAGCCCTGGGCCGAGGAAGGTAGCTCTACTACAGTAGGAGCTAGGCGGCGAGTCTTGTCATTTTTTGTCTCTTTTCGTGCAAAGATGAGCAGTTCACTCAAAGCAATATGTTCATGTTGTGGAGGTGGGGGGGGGGGGGGGGGGGGGGGAGGGGGGGAAGGGGGGACTACACAACTTAGATTTCTTTGTCTGAAATATAAAGCTGTTTATATTTCAGACAAAGGAATCTAAGTTGGCTTAGCCTACCCATAATATATGAAACAAATGCGGAGCTGTTGAATGCCCCGTATGCTATTACTAGCTGCTTTAGTGAAGCCAGCCTTGCTGTGTTTTTTCTTTTAGTAGCTCTACCAGTACATGCATAAAATTCAAAATGCGAAAAATAACATAGACCACAGGTATCCTCTTTAAAGTAATTTATTAAAGCCCCAATATTTGGCTAGCGAGCCTTTTTTTTTTCGATTTGTTGGCTGTATAAATGTCACAACCGCACATCCCAGCACAATGGTCACGTGAGTTGATTGTGTCTGTGACGTCAATTAGCAACAGACATTTGTGAGATTTGGGCGGAAGTTAAAGTCAACTCCGTCCAAAGTTTTTGAGATATCGATAATTTCTCTTTGATTCGCTGAATCGCGACTTCTGTTTTCATTTACGTGTTTGTTATACACGGCTTCATATTATTTGATACAGGGAGAACATATAAAAAGAATTTTGCCGTTATGAAGAACTTGAAGGTCAAAGTTCTGTTGATGTTGCTACTCCTGCAACCTCTCCATGGAGGTAAGAATATCATCAAATTATATTGAACTCTTTTGCATCTTTTATGTTTTTTCACCATTCATTTTAGCAAAATTGTAATTTTTTTATTTGGTTTGTCACTATTTCATGTATTTTAATAATCAACAACCCACTCTTTGTGTTTTGTTTAGTTTGAGCCTCATTTTTATTAGACCCTACTTTCACTATTTTTAATAGTCTTTATATTTAAAATAACCACGCTTTTTATTAATTCTCCTTGCCCTTGATTTGCTTCCTTGTTTTCCATTTTCTAAGCTCCATCCTTTCGTTTCTTTGCTAGCTAATACCTTGAAAATGCCTCCTAAGTTTGTGAAAAACAACAGACTTACTTACGCCTTTATATATGCTTTTGTTGGACTCATGTTTGTCACCATGAGCTTTATTATATGGCTGAAGTGGAAGAAGGTACTAAAACAAAACTTTAAGTTTGGCCTGCATGCATGTGAAAGTGTAGCTTTCTCTTAGGAATTTCTGTAATAGATAAACTTTTTTAAAATATAAAATAAGCAACTGTGGCAAAGAACTGAAAATTATTTTGTTTCAACTGTAATCAACTTCATAACATCATTGTTTTATTTTGACATACTTTTCATTTCCTTTACTTTCTTTTCTTTTGCCTTATAATTATAATGGTCATTATCATTTCAGAGAAAGCAGAGTGGTATCGTTGTTGTTCCCAAATATTCTGGTGAACATCACTATAGATACATGGTAGCAGTTCAAAATGGGCTGAAAAGAGGTAAGAGTGATGCTAAGATCTTCTAGGTTATTGATTCTGATTCTTGTTGAAAAGCTTAAACTAGTTATTATTTTGTGAAATAAAAGTGTTTAAGTGTCTTCAGATAATAATAATAATAATAATAATGATAATGATGATAACAATAATAAAAACAAAATAACAAAAATAGAAAAAGAGATATAGGCCAATGACAAGTCTTGCCTTTGTATATTATTATCGAAGTCGTTGCTTAACTGTATTTATTCCTAACTACAGAAATGTGTATGTTGTTTTAAATAGCAGGAAAGACGCCCAAAGTCAGATTACAGTTGAAAGGAGACCAGGGGGTATCTCCTGAATACAATCTGAATGAACATGGGAAAAAGCACAATTTCCTTGGGGTAGGACAGAAGAACTGGTTCCTTTTGTATACCAAAGGTAAACATCTTGAATATTTTTGGAGCACATGTAGATTTCATTGCCTGCAAATATTGATTCAACAATATTATTAGCAGTTAATTACCATTTACTTACTGCAATCAATTCAGCATGTACAGTCTTTACTAGAACACCTTGTCACAGTTTACTGTTTATCTCTATTAGAAGCTTTATTACATAGATCTAACATTATTATTATTATTACATATATTATAGTTATTATTAGTATTATGTTTACAGAACTCCATGCATGTTGCTTATTTATTATAAAGAAAAGCATATTTTGAGAGTGTTAGTGCAAGAATCCTTTTAGGTTTGTAAAACAAGGTGCTGTTGGTCTTGTTTTGTTAAACTGAATTTACTTTTACAATTAGACCCCATTTCCATAGATTTTAGATCGATCTATCCCTGTGGGGAGTCTCACTAGATTACTGTCAGCTTAGCCGGCTTAAGCATCTGTCACGCCTACTAAAAGCTGTAAGATTGTAATTAACTATGGTGTGCACTCGGCTGACTGCAATTTAGCATGAACCCCCAGGGAGTTAGGTTGATCTAAATCTAAATCTCTGGATCGATCTAAATCTCTGGGAATGCACCCTTAAACTACAACTTTATCATATTTGATGCCTGTTTTATTCTCAAACAACATGCTAACATTATACTAAATGTTTTTTGTTATTATTATTTTAAACTCAGAGTCCCTGGGAAAACTGAAGAATGTTGTGGTAAACATCAGTGGAAGACCAGGAGCTCAATGGTAATTTAAAGAACAAACTGCAACATCACAAACATCACTACATCATAGTACTACATTTATAAAAAAAGTTATGCAAATCATGAAGATTATTTCTGTCAGTGTTCTGAAATATGATTTGTGTTATGAATGCCTTGGGTGCCTCTGTAGTTAAAGCTATATTCATGGAGTTATCTAGATATATTAATATATACTGTAATACAGAATGGAAAAAAGTGTAAGCTAGCATCTCAGTACAGATATTTAGAAGCAGCAATTTATTCCAAATACCAATTGTTCAATATTTGTGGTTATTAAAGAAACTTGGGCAAAAAAAAAAAAAAATTGTAATATATATTTCTATTTCATTGAAGGAATATGCTGGACATAACAGTATATGATACAGTATCTGGCTGTGAATCTCACTTCAGCAGCAATGGATGCCTCACAGTGGGATACACCACTTTGGAGTCATGTAAGAACTCCAGGTAAAGTTGGAGACTTTCTCACAATTAATAAATAAGCATATACTAGTAATGTTCTTTGAAATGACTGTTTTTGCAAGTTATCAACACATAGAATATAAAAAATAATAATAATTATGACATGTATTCTGATTTCTTTATGCAGTATACAGTTTTCCTTAAACATGGAATGTACATGTAGTATTTAATTTTCATGTACAATGTCTGTACTTCGATATTTTATATAAATTTAATATTTTTCAGGTTTAGGCTGCAAACTTGCCTTCTGTATATGTGGTCCTGTCATGGATGGACACGCTGTTCCAGCTTGAAGTTGGCCCCTGTCCTTCTGTGGTTTAACAGCACCTTGAACTACATGTTTGCAAACATGCTGCTTACCAGTACCCTTCTCAGTGCTGTTGGTGTCATTCAGCTTGATAGAGGCATCTTCCTCTCCAGCCTCCTTGTCAATATAGGAACATTCCTTGTGAATGGCATATATGATGTAGCAATGTACAATATCAGGTGCTATGACAGAGAGGACACTGGTGACACCACTGTGCTGCAGAGCCTGGAAGATGAGCCCCAGTATGATGACATGTAAGGAGTCTTTTTTTTTAAGACTCCTGATTTCATAAATATGTTGGAATAAAGTTAAATTTGTGTTCAGCTTTGGGAGTTGATCACATGTGTTGCTCATAGTGATGTCTGATTCTGACAACTTGTATTAGACTCCACCCCATTAAAGACTACTAAAAACCTGTTTTCATCATAAATCTGTCTTATTTTGTGTTTTACTGTTGAAATGCTTTCATATTATTTTGCTTTTATAAAGTGACACATACATGCTTTGAGTGTGTTAATTAATGGAGTTATTCATTGTAGCCAGAGTGTTATTCTACCAATAATACTCATTCTTTACAATATTTCTTGGTTAAAATGAAGAAAGATCAATCACTTTCTTTATTTTTTCAGTTGCACAATCAGTGATGGGTTCCAACAAGTTGTGCATGGAAGTGTGGAGACCATGATGAAACAGGTGGCTTATGACTTTGAGAAGGGCTATGATTTGGCACGTGCAACTGTTGAACACCAGGCTATGGCACAGATTGAAGAAATGGTTGCCAATGAAAATTTGGTTGTCAAGGAAGATATGGTTGCCGAGGGAGATATGGACAGCAGGAAAGGGGTATTAATTATTTCTTTCTAATTTTTGTTTGTGCATGCATGTATGTGCCTGTACAGATATCATGGATTGCCTTTGAGACATACATGTATTGCCTTCTTGTAATTAAAAACAGACACTTGTATCATTTCTGTAACGTTTGACATTATGATATTTGCATGGTTTGATTTATTAGCACATGCACATAAACTAAGAACATAAAAAGACATTATATTAATATTGTGATATTATCACGCAACATCAAGTCACTGTCAGAATAAATGTTTCTGTCTTTGGTTTATTTTGACTGAATTTACCAGTAAGCAGAATCGATTATTGGATGATTTTCAAAATTTTAGAAAACACTCAGCTACAACAGCACTCCCAGTTCCAGTGCACTGTCCATTAGCAGCATCATACTCCAGATGCCAGAAGTCTCTAGGGAGAATAACAACTGCATTGCTTCTGAGTTCTTCACTTATGCTCCTCCTAACAACCCTAGGCTAAACTCAAAGATGCAAAAGAAGATGCAGGCAGATCACCCAAAATCCCATGATGGGAAGACTTTCAGCTACAGAAATGCAGATGTTTCACCTTTTTACAGTCTCATTGCTCACTTTAACCCAAGTTTTCTCCACCCAGGTAATTATATACTTATGTAAAAGTTTACCTTTATATTATGCTGTAGAAATGTCTATCTGATGATGTTGATGTATTTTTAATCCTTTTTTTATGTGTGTAAAACAGATGTAACATTTTTTTATTTTCATTTTCTGCTGCTTTATTTATGTTCAAGTATAGAGTAGTAACGCTCAAACAAAAAAGTTCTCACATTTTCCTTTATTTGTTTTATACAATTTTAGAATAACCTTATTTCAGACATCAACCAGACAAAATACAATGCTGAGCTACCAAAGCAGACATCTGAGCATGATGTGGCAGTGGATGTAGAGAAAGGTAATTGTCAGGTGGCAAAACATATTGTAGCACCAACAACTAGTTGGCATTTTGTGAACATTTCAAAGCAGTTTCAAGATTTTCATATTTTGTGCAAATGTCTGATACAGAAGTTTTTAATATCTTTATATTTTTTAATTAATTTTGCAAAGATTTGTTTTGCCAGACTTCCAAACTGCAAGTAATTTATTCTAGTTTATATAATGTTTTAAAACATTCAGCTAAAGAAGGAACGCCACTGCACTGCACCACTGCACCACAAACTGTAGCTGTTAATATTTGGGAAGGTAATTGTCCAGTTTGGTGTAATGTCCGTCAGTTCAGTTAATTTAAAAAGTTAAATTTTAAAAAGAATGAACATATAAAAAATAATACATTTTTGAATATGTATCCAAACAGTTTACATTTTGAATATATTTAGAACATTGGTTTCAATATAACCTTCCTTGCCCTTACTCATTATAATCATAGCAGTGATTATGGTCATATGGGAGGTAATATTAGCCTGCTTCAATTTGAAGTAAAACTTTCACATACTTTCCGAATTCATTTATTCATTTCCCCACAATCTGTTCCAGAACCATCAGATGAGGTGCCATACACTGAGCTGAAGTCACTGGAGATGATGGTCAACAGAAAACACGATAGCGGAAAGTTGCCCCACATTTTGATCTATCCAGCAGTCATTTTGCTGGGCGTCTCCATGGCTTTGGCAGTATTTCTCACCATTGCGTATGGCGGAGAGCTGAGTGATAGCGCTGTGTACAACTGGGCTGCTCTGGTAGGAGTGGCACTGCTAGAGGACTTGTTTGTGTTTCAAACCTTGAAGGCAGTTTGTGTTTATGGTTACTGCCTACTTTTCTCATCAAATGAGGCTGGTGAGGATGCTCACAGGCAGGAGAAAACACAGTTTGTTAAGTTTTAAAAAACTCAGTGCTCTAGTGGCAGTGGAACCTTTGACATATTAGTGATATAATTTCAGAAATAGTGCAAGAACTGTTTTGAACTTTGTCCTTAATATTTAATGCATAGCAACGGTGCAGAAAATGTGACCAGAATCTCATGAAGTTCCTTTTTTATTAATAGATACAGCTGTTCATGATCTCATTCACTTTTAAACAGACATTTTTTAGATAACTAAGGCATTCAATGCTGAAATAATGTACTTTATTGATCTGTGATAATTAAATCTACCTTGAGTATTTTGTGAATATTCTTTTTCTTTTACTGACCCTTGTGTTCAAGTTTGAAAGTATAGAATATAAGTTTGCAAAAAGAAGACAATATTTCATGGATAATCAAGGCAAATTATGCTCATTTAGGTTCGAGATATTTTGAATTTGATAAAAACCAATCTTTCGTATTAAAAAGGAGTCAAGCCAGTGAAATCCTAGATAAAGCCAGTTAATTAAACAATTTAATGAATAGACTGAAATATATCCTATGCTTTTCCCTTATTATGTTATGTCAACCTCAAATTTCATTTAAAAAGTCCTATCTTAACATTTCTTCATCAGATCTTTTATTTCATACAGTGAACTCAAAATCCATTCCCATCTGTTGCCTTCTGTAAGTGATCTGCATTTTTTATTACAACAATACAATTATCAGTCTTTTACAGTTCTTTTTTGCGTTTCATTAGAAAAAATTATGTCATTAACATGTTTACATCAGTGACAAGATCACTGTTCACATTAACTGGAAATTAAAAGTTGTATCTTCATCTGCCTTTAACAATTATCTACAGCATTTTCTTTTCTCTATGATAACTCATATATACATATTTTTGAAATGGTAAATATAATTTACAAAAGCCATTTTCTGGGGAGTAAGTACTCATAAAGAAAATACAAAAGGTCTGACGTGAAGCCCCTTCAACTAACCACACTGGATACCTTTTTTTTCTTTTCATGTCACTAGCTATTATTAAGAAAAAAAGAAACAATGTACTAATGAATGGATGATTAAAATGTATGGAGCGCCATTCACGCAAAAAATGCAGACGTCAACTCAACAATCTATCGGCACTATTTAACAGCCAAAACCTACTTTAACTATCTAAACTTAATTCTACTAAATTAGTTGTGGTCATTTTAATCATTCATCAAAATCTAACAATCAATAATAACGATTCAAAAGTCAGTTACTGCAACTCAACAATCAGTCACCGCAACTCAACAATCAGTCACCGCAACTCAACAATCAGTCACCGCAACTCAACAATGTATCAATGTATTTTTGCGTGAATGGCGTGAAAGCATGGTGCGCCATTCACGCAAAAAATACAGACGTCAAATCAACAATCTACCGGCACTATCTAACCAAAACCTACTTTAACTATCTAAACTTAATTCTACTAAATAAGTTGTGGTCATTTTAATCATTCGTCAAAATCTAACAGTCAATAAACGATTCAAAAGTCAGTTACCGCAACTCAACAATGCATTTTTTGCGTGAATGGCGCGAATGCATGGTGCGCCATTCACGCAAAAAATGCAGACGTCAACTCAACAATCAGTTGCCGTAACTCAACAATCAGTTGTCGCAAACGGTCATTCGCGGACTTAACACCAGATGGCGCGCGCGCACCGTCAGCGATCTGAAACGTCCTTGACCTTTTCCATGTTTTCAATTCCGCATATTATGGGAGTACATGTGGTTCATCGTGTTCGTATTGTCATGATATAGTTAAGTATATAATAGTAGGATTGCGTTCAATCACATCATACTGAAATTAGATATGGCAATGAACCACATGTAGTTCCTACTCGAATAATATGCGGAATAGCACAGGTCTCAAACTACTGCGCATGCTCGAAAAGTACGCTGTTTGAAATAAACAAATACATTTATTTTCTCTTCACAAATAGGGTAATTGTACCACCAGCGTTAGCGCTGGCGGTACACATGGTTTCGGTCCCGTCCGGATCGTTCCGCCGGCTCCGCCGGCTCCGCCGGACGGCTACCGTTACCGCTTCTCCTCCTAGACGGTAAGGGCCCCCATACCCATCTCATGGATTTAGGTCACCTATAATCTCAACTTGTTCCACGTAAAATTTGGGCTTTGTCGGTATTGGGGTCTGGGTGTGGCACTCATTACAATGCACCCTTGTCTAAAAATGGCAAAATTAAATGCTAATTATCTACCCTACGGAAGGAGTTATGGGAAAAATTTCTATAGACAGCTTTCCAAAAGTCATATGTGTAGATTTCAAATATACCCTTGGATTTGACCTTTGACCTTTACTTCAAGGTCAAATGGGCCAAAATTTTCAAAAAAATGAAATTTTTTACGAAAAAAAATTTTTTTGCCCTGTTATTCAGACACTACACAGACTTAACCAATAATATTATTGGAAAGTGTTACCCTTCAGGTCATCTTTCATCTCCATGAATTTGGGGTCAATCGGTGCATTTTCACGGGAGTAGCGGCCATAAGATACCGAAACTGAAAACTGTCTCTAATTCGGGAACCGTTAATGCTAGAGACCCATTCTTTTTTGCATTTTGTAGAGCATGTAAAGCCCAACACTGGAGGTGGTCTCGGTTTTTTAGTATTCCATACGGTTTCTGAGTTATGCTGTATCAAAAAGTACATATTGGTGGTAAAAGCAAATTGTGCAGTACGGTAATGGATAATAAATTTTGAACTCTGGAAAAATAAAACATAAGGCTTGGCAAAGCAGACAACTTGTGTTCAAAAATGACATTATTTCATCAAATTTGAACTTCTGAAACTTCAGAGCACCTCCTATTTCAAGAATTTTGACCAAAATGACATTTTCTTTATTTTAATTAATTTTTTCTGTACGAAATTTAAGGCACATTATGGTAACCCCAAAATTATAACATTTAGTCCCTTATATCTCCAAAACTGGCAGAGATAGGTCCATAGTTACTATTGAAGTTGAATAGGAAGTCATATACTGGCAATCTTACTGTGACCTTGAAATTGACCTTTGACCTACTTTTCACCATGAACTGAACTTTGCAAATTTTGCTTCCCTTTTATCTCCAAAACTGGCAGAGATAGGTCCATAGTTACTATTGAACTTGAATAGGAAGTCATACACTGGCAATCAAAATGTGATCTTAAAATTTACCTTTGACCTACTTTTCAACATGAACTGAACTTTGCAAATTTTTATTCCCTTTTATGTCCAAAACTGGCAGAGATAGGTCCATAGTTACTAATGAACTTGAATAGGAAGTCATATACTGGCAATCTAAATGTGACCTTAAAATTGACCTTTGACCTACTTTACACCATGAACTGAATTTTGCAAATTTTGCTTTTCTTTTATCTCCAAAACTGGCAGAGATAGGTCCGTAGTTACTATTGAACTTGAATAGAAAGTCATATACTGGCAATCTAAATGTGATCTTGAAATTGACCTTTGACCTACTTTTCACC
This sequence comes from Lingula anatina, assembly GCF_051362555.1. NCBI lineage: Eukaryota > Metazoa > Brachiopoda > Lingulata > Lingulida > Lingulidae > Lingula > Lingula anatina. The sequence goes on along the minus strand of NC_141772.1, from coordinate 5,904,972 downwards.
ACGAATTGAACTTTGCAAATTTTGCTTTCCTTTTATCTCCAAAACTGGCAGAGATAGGTCCGTAGTTACTATTGAACTTGAATAGGAAGTCATATACTGGCAATCTATATGTGACCTTAAAATTGACCTTTGACCTACTTTTCACCATGAACTGAACTTTGCAAATTTTTCTTCCCTTTTATCTCCAAAACTGGCAGAGATAGGTCCATAGTTACTATTGAACTTGAATAGGAAGTCATATACTGGCAATCTAAATGTGACCTTAAAATTGACCTTTGACCTACTTTACACCATGAACTGAATTTTGCAAATTTTGCTTTTCTTTTATCTCCAAAACTGGCAGAGATAGGTCCATAGTTACTATTGAAGTTGAATAGGAAGTCATATACTGGCAATCTAAATGTGACCTTAAAATTGACCTTTGACCTACTTTTCACCATGAACTGAACTTTGCAAATTTTGCTTCCCTTTTATCTCCAAAACTGGCAGAGATAGGTCCATAGTTACTCTTGAACTTGAATAGGAAGTCATATACTGGCAATTTACTGTGACCTTGAAATTGACCCTTGACCTATCTTACGAAGAACTTAAATTTGATTGTACCATATATATTTTTTGCAAAAGTTTAAAAATTCTTGTTGATTGCATTTTTACAGCTTGTCAAGCACAAAACTGGTGGCTGTGTCCCTTATTATGTGTATGTGGGGGTCTATATGAATGCGCTTGCTCCAGCTGGTGGTACAATATTCGGAGGCGGTATCGCCTCTCTGATCCTCTAGTTCCTTTCGCATTTATAGTGTTATATGTGGCACCAAGGGGATTTTCCACCCCTCCCCCACTCTTGATTAATAAAATTATCCATCGGGAGGAATGAAAATTATATTGCAAAATACATTAAAAATTGCAGATAATGCTGTGAGGATATTCTAGGGGGTCATGCCGATACTCCCCCGTACTAATACTCCCCCGCACCGATACTTCTCCTTAGTAAATTTTTGCATTATGCACGTCGATACGACCTCACACCGATAGATCCCCGCATCGATAAATCCCCTCTAGAATTGCCGTTAGGCCTATACGCGCACCGTTACTCCCCCGCAACGATACTCCCCGCATTATTACTCCCCCTATGCAATTTCCACGAAACTGAGGGTCTGGGTAACGGAGAGTCATCCATCCATTTAATTATAGGCTACAGGTTAGGGTCAATCGACGTAAGTGGGTCAAAATCTAGGGCGGGGCTGAATTACCTATATGCAAATTGATGGGAACCGGACTGTCTATCATGGGAGAGTCTGTCACCTTGCATCGATTTTTTTCACATATAGATTTGAAAAATTGGTCAACGACTCGGAAGCACGGCCTACATTGTATAAGAAATACTTTTTTCAAATGGAAAAACGCTTTGGATATTGGTGAGATAAGTGAAAAAAAATGGCCACAGGGAGATCCTTGGTGATGTTGTTTTTATGCTATTGCGCAGTGCATAGGCCTACAAATCTTAATTGCTTACAATTGAGCATCGGTATTATACAAAAGAAGCCGCAAAGTTCCTAAAAAATCTTGGGCGACAACACATTAGTCTCGGTCACAACCGGCCGCACGGGCTCTTACGACCCGTTTGAGTCCAAATTTTGCGGAGAATCTCACGTGCCACGCAAGTCCTTTATGCGAAATTTCGAGTTCGCACGTATGTAAGCACGTACGGAGGATACTAAACATTTCCAATAGATTCTACAAATAATCTTTGTTACGCTTTATTCTACAAATAATCTCAAGTTACGCTTGCGGCCTCGCTGTTTAAATAATCTTTAAACAGCGAGGCCGCAAGCGTAACTTGCTCCCTTCGCAAGGAGTTTGCGAGGAGTTTGCAAGTGAGACTTGCGTGGTCCAAGATGCACGTCGCAAGCAATCAAAGAGAAAGTGCCCTTTGCGTGTTGAGTACGGCGCACGCCCTCACATCTATGACGTAAGTCGAAAACACGGCGGGACTGCGAGAATAAAAGGTGTGCTCACGACGCATGCTCGTGTCTCTACAATTTCGTTGTCCAACAATTTTCAAAAATTTTGAATTTTGCTCAATTCAGATTCTAATATGCCTCCAAAAGACAAGGGAAAGAAGTTTAAGAGCAGAAAAGAAGGTTGGAGGAAGATAACAGAAAACGAAGCGCTTTAGCACTGCTTTTTTATTATTTAATAATTAAACAAAATCATCGTTGCCTGAGGAAAAGACATAGCTGCGTCATCTTAGATTAAAACTAACTTTGCCTTAAGTAAATAAATAAAAGGGCGTATAATATAAATACGGTAACTACAGTAGGAGAACAATATTAATTTTGCACAAACATTTCTCAAATTTACAAGGCATAGCTGTAGGCCTACGGACTGTTAAGCTGCACGCAAAGTCTGAGATCGACTTCGAGTAACGCCCTTTATTTTCCCCAATATATTTCGAATAAAATGTGTCAATTATGTGTCCCAAGAGGGTTGTGCGACTTTGAAAAAAATAGCATAATAGAAAGGGTTTTGAAGCACGATTTGTGTCTACAAAGCCCAGGGAATCTTTGCTTTGGGGAGTAGTGTTTTTGCGGAGTATTGGTACGCGGGAGTATCGGGGGGGGGGGGGGGGGGGGGGGGGGGGTATCGATGCGGGGATGTAAAGAAGCGGGGGAGTATCGGTGCGGGGGAGTATTGGTGCGGTGATGTAAAGAAGCGCGGGAGTATCGGATGCGGGGACGTATAGGCATTCTAGTCGGTGGCGAACTCGGCCAATATAAAAATTTTAACTTCGTCTTACGATTTTGGAGCGCCTGTTCTAATTTTTGAAAGCGAGGCAATGGAACCAAACGATACGAATCTCATAAAAATTGATATTTTTTAATAGAGGTTATAGCCGGGCGTATCATAAGGCGACTCGTTTATTATTGTGATATGTAATAATAATAATTAATATAAAAGATACGATATAATAGGTTCTTGTCGAATAGCTTTATTGATTTTTTTAAGTATTTGGAGATTAAAAACACAATTTAAGCTGAATGGTTTCAAATCGAGGCACCACGTATTTTAATACTGTTAAAAGCACACGAACGAAACGCAGTGCCTCGATATGAAACCAGACAACTTTTGTGTTTTTAATCTCCAAATACGAAAAAAAAATCAATTAAGCTATTAAATAGGCTAACGTTAAGAACGTATTATATCGTTTGTTTTATATTAATTATTATTTAAGATCATAATAATAAACAAGTCGCATTTCGATGTACTCCATGCTATAACCTTTATATAAAAATAGCAATTTTTACGAGATTACAAATTGTATCGCATTGTTTGGTTCCATTGCCTCGCTTTCAAAAATTAGAACAGGCGCTCCAAAATCGTAAAACGAAGTTAAAAAATTTATATTGGCCGAGTTCCCCCACTGTTAAGAATATCCTCGCAGCATTATCTGCAGTTAACCTTCCTACGATTTTCAATGTATTTTGCAATGTAATTTACAATCCTCCAGGTGAAGAATTTTATTAATCAAGAGTAGGGGAGGTGTGAAAATCCCCATTGGGGCCACATATAACACTATAAATACAATGGGAATCCCCTTAAAATGAAGGTAAAATAAATGTTTTTCTAAGGAATTCCGACGGATTTACTTTTTACAACATAAAATCAATAGAACATTTCTAATATAAATTTTCAAAAAGACACCAGAGAGGTAATGAAATAAAATCAACCAGACGGTCTTTGTCAATTTCACCAACTTGTTTATTTCAAACAGCGCACTTTTCGCACATGCGCAGTTGTTTGAAGCCTGTGCTACTGTTAAAACGATGGAAAAGGTCAAGGACGTTTCAGATCGCTGACGGTGCGCGCGCGCCATCTGGTGTTAAGTCCGCGAATGACCGTTTGCAGTAACTGATTGTTGAGTTGCTGTAACTGATTGTTGAGTTGCGATAACTGATTGTTGAGTTGCGGTGACTGATTGTTGAGTTGCGGTAATTGACTTTTGAATCGTTTATTGATTGTTAGATTTTGACGAATGATTAAAATGACCAAAACTAATTTAGTAGAATTAAGTTTAGATAGTTAAAGTAGGTTTTGGTTGTTAAATAGTGCCGATAGATTGTTGAATCGACTTCTGCATTTTTTGCGTGAATGGCGTTCCATAAAAATGAAACAAATACAAAAAATAACAAACTATAGAAATCCTCTAAAGATCTGCAAATATTCTTTTTCTTTATATTTCTGACTGGACATGTGGCATTGAACTAAAAAATTATACATAGGTTTGGTTTGGTAGATTGTGCCCCCCCCCCCCCCCCCCCCCCCTCTAATGTCTGCTATGTCCTCTATATTTTAAATATTTTAAACAGTTTGACCCAGTCCCATGCACTGCATACGGGAACCATACCACTTATTAAAATTTTATTAATACCTGTAGTATCAGCCTATAGATGTGCATGTAATGTAACCACTTGAACTTTTGAAATTCAGAGACAAATGCAAATACCTTCTGTCGGGGAAGGACACAGCGCACTGTCAGAGTAACTCCAGTAGTGTCTCCTGCTAATTGAATTGCAGCAATATCTATCGGTAGATGTACAGCAGCAGTAATCTGGACAGTAGAACGTTCTGGTGTAATTCCCAGATGACGTTAAATATGGGCAGCAGTATTCACCTCCCCTCACTGCAATACAAAAGCCTTAAGTCATACCGTGAGTGACCAAAAAAAAAAAAAAAAAAAAAAAAAAATGCTCTGTGAATAAACGGTTCAAAACTTTCTATTTTCTATTTCACTTACTCATATTTATTTTTCAACAATTTAGATTTATAAAGTTCATTGTCTGAAATATAAACGGCTTTATATTTCAGACAAAGGAATCTGAGTTGGCTTAGCCTACCCATAATATATGACCCAAGTGCGGAGCTGTTGAATGCCCCGTATGCTACTACTAGCTGCTTTAGTGTAGCCAGCCTTGCTGTGTTTTTTCTTTTAGTAGCTCTACTAGTACATGCATAAAATTCAAAATGCGAAAAATAACATAGACTACAGTTATCCTCTTTAAAGTAATTTATTAAAGCCCCAATATTTGGCTAGTGAGTCTTTTTTTTTTCAATTTGTTGGCTGTATAAATGTCACAACCGCACATCCCAGCACAATGGTCACGTGAGCTGATTGTGTCTGTGACGTCAATTAGCAACAGACATTTGTGAGATTTGGGCGGAAGTTTAAGTCAACTCCGTCCAAAGTTTTTGAGATATCGATAATTTCTCGTGTATTCGCTGAATCGCGACTTCTGTTTTAATTTACGTGTTTGTCATACACGGCTTCGTATTATTTGATACAGGGAGAACATATAAAAAGAATTTTGCCGTTATGAAGAACTTGAAGGTCAAAGTTCTGTTGATGTTGCTACTCATGCAACCTCTCCATGGAGGTAAGAATATCATCAAATTATATTTAACTCTTTTACATCTTTTATGTTTTTTTACCATTCATTTTGGCAAAAAATGTGATTTTTTTATTTGGTTTGTCACTATTTCATGTATTTTGATAGTCAAAAACCCACTTTTTGTGTTTTGTTTAGTCTGAGCCTCATTTTTATTATACCCTACTTTCACTATTTTTAATAGTCTATATATTTAAAATAACCACGCTTTTTATTAATTCTCCTTGCCCTTGATTTGCTTCCTTGTTTTCCATTTTCTAAGCTCCATCCTTTTGTTTCTTTGCTAGCTAATACCTTGAAAATGCCTCCTAAGTTTGTGAAAAACAACAGACTTACTTACGCCTTTATATATGCTTTTGCTGGACTCATGTTTGTCACCATGAGCTTTATTATATGGCTGAAGTGGAAGAAGGTACTAAAACAAAACTATAAGTTTGGCCTGCATGCATATGAAAGTATAGCTTTCTCTCAGGGATTTCTGTAATAGACTAACTTTTTTAAAATATAAAATAAGCAACTGTGGCAAAGAACTAAAAATTGTTTTGTTTCAACTGTAATCAACTTCATAACACCATTGTTTTATTTTGACATACTTTTCATTTCCTTTATTTTCTTTTCTTTTGCCTTACAAGTATAATGGTCATTATCATTTCAGAGAAAGCAGAGTGGTATCATTGTTGTTCCCAAATATTCTGGTGAACATCACTATAGATACATGGTAGCAGTTCAAAATAGTCTGAAAAGAGGTAAGAGTGATGCTATTTTAGATCTTCTAGGTTATTGATTCTGATTCTTGTTGAAAAGCTTAAACTAGTTATTATTTTGTGAAATAAAAATGTTTAACTGTCTTCAGATAATAATAATAATAATAATAATAATAATAATGATAATGATAATGATGATAACAATAATAAAAAAAAGACAAAAATAGAAAAAGAGATATAGGCCAATGACAAGTCTTGCCTTTGTATATTATTATTGAAGTCGTTGCTTAACTGTATTTATTCCTAACTATAGAAATGCGTATGTTGTTTTAAATAGCGGGAAAGACGCCCAAAGTCAGATTGCAGTTGAAAGGAGACCAGGGGGTATCTCCTGAATACAATCTGAATGAACATGGGAAAAAGCACAATTTCCTTGGGGTAGGACAGAAGAACTGGTTCCTTTTGTATACCAAAGGTAAACATCTTGAATACTTTTGGAGCACATATAGATTTCATTGCCTGCAAATATTGATTCAACAATATTATTAGCAGTTAATTACCATTTACTTACTGCAATCAATTCTTCATGTACAGTCTTTACTAGAACATCATGTCACAGTTAACTGTTTATCTCTATTAGAAGCTTTATTACATAGATCTATTATTATTATTACATATAGTATTATGTTTACAGAGCTCCATGCATGTTGCTTATTTATTATAAAGTAAAGCATATTTTGAGAGTGTTGGTGCAAGAATCCTTTTAGGTTTGTAAAACAAGGCGCTGTTAGTCTTGTTTTGTTAAACTAAATTTACTTTTACAATTAAACTACAACTTTATCATATTTGATGCCTGTTTTATTCCTAAACAACATGCTAACATTATACTAAATGCTTTTTTGTTATTATTTTAAACTTAGAGTCTCTGGGAAAACTGAAGAATGTTGTGGTGAACATCAGTGGAAGACCAGGAGCTCAATGGTAATTTAAAGAACAAACTGCAACATCACAAACATCACTACATCATAGTACTACATTTATAAAAAAAAAGTTAAGCAAATTATGAAGATTATTTCTGTCAATGTTCTGAAATATGATTTGTGTTATGAATGCCTTGGGTGCCTAGTTAAAGCTATATTCATGGAGTTAAGTTATCTAGATATATTAATATATTCAGAATGGAAAAAGTGTAAGCTAGCATCTCAGTACAGATATTTAAAAGCAGCAATTTATTCCAAATACCAATTGTTAAATATTTGTTGTAAATAAAGAAACTTGAGCAAAAAAAAAAAAAAAAAAAATTGTAATATATATTTTTCTTTCATTGAAGGAATATGCTGGACATAACAGTATATGATACAGTATCTGGCTGTGAATCTCACTTCAGCAGCAATGGATGCCTCACAGTGGGATACACCACTTTGGAGTCATGTAAGAACTCCAGGTAAAGTTGGAGACTTTCTCACAATTAATAAATAAGCATATAATGTACTTTGAAATGACTGTTTTTGCAAGTTATCAACACATAGAATATAAAAAATAATAATAATTATGACATGTATTCTGATTTCTTAATGCAGTATACAGTTTTCCTTAAACATGGAATGTACATGTAGTATTTAATTTTCATGTATGTACTTCTTTACTTCGATATTTTATATAAATTTAATATTTTTCAGGTTTGGACTGCAAACTTGCCTTCTGTACATGTGGTCCTGTCATGGATGGACACGCTGTTCCAGCTTGAAGTTGGCCCCTGTCCTTCTGTGGTTTAACAGCACCTTGAACTACATGTTTGCAAACATGCTGCTTACCAGTACCCTTCTCAGTGCTGTTGGTGTCATTCAGCTTGATAGAGGCATCTTCCTCTCCAGCCTCCTTGTCAATATAGGAACATTCCTTGTGAATGGCATATATGATGTAGCAATGTACAATATCAGGTGCTATGACAGAGAAGACACTGGTGACACCACTGTGCTGCAGAGCCTGGAAGATGAGCCCCAGTATGATGACATGTAAGGAGCCTTTTTTTCTTTTTTTTTTTTTTTTTTGAAGACTCCTGATTTCATAAAAATGTTCAGCTTTGGGAGTTGATCACAGGTCTTGCTCATAGTGATGTCTGATTCTGACAACTTGTATTAGACTGCACTCGATTAAAGACTACTGAAAAACCTGTTTTCATCATAAATCTGTCTTATTTTGTGTTTTACTGTTGAAATGCTTTCATATTATTTTGCTTTTATAAAGTGACACATACATGCTTTGAGTGTGTTAATTAATGGAGTTATTCATTGTAGCCAGAGTGTTATTCTACCAATAATACTAATTACAACATTTCTTGGTTAAAATGAAGAAAGATCAATCACTTTCTTTATTTTTTCAGTTGCACAATCAGTGATGGGTTCCAACAAGTTGTGCATGGAAGTGTGGAGACCATGATGAAACAGGTGGCTTATGACTTTGAGAAGGGCTATGATTTGGCACGTGCAACTGTTGAACACCAGGCTATGGCACAGATTGAAGAAATGGTTGCCAAGGAAAATTTGGTTGTCAAGGAAGATATGGTTGCCATGGGATATGTGGACAGCAGGAAAGGGGTATTAATTATTTCTTTCTAATTTTTGTTTGTGCATGCATGTATGTGCCTGTACAGGTATATATCATGGATTGCCTTTGAGGCATACGTGCATTGCCTTCTTATGATTAAAAACACACACTTGTATCACTTATTACAAAGTGATATTTGTTTTGGCTTATAAACACATATACTAAGAACATAAAAAGACATTATGTGCTGTATACTTATGGGCTATATTGTGGTATGTATCATTTCAGAAAACACCCAGCTACAACAGCACTCCTAGCTCCAGTGCACTGTCCATTAGCAGCATCATACTCCAGATGCCAGAAGTCTCTAGGGAGAATAACAACTGCATTGCTTCTGAGTTCTTCACTTATGCTCCTCCTCCTAACAACCCTAGGCTAAACTCAAAGATGCAAAAGAAGATGCAGGCAGATCACCCAAAATCCCATGATGGGAAGACTTCCAGCTACAGAAATGCAGATGTTTCACCTTTTTACAGTCTCATTGCTCACTTTAACCCAAGTTTTCTCCACCCGGGTAATTATATACTTATGTAAAAGTTTACCTTTATATTATGCTGTAGAAATGTCTATCTGAGGATGTATTTTTAATCCTTTTTTTATGTGTGTAAAACAGATGTAACATTTTTTTATTTTGATTTTCTGCTGCTTTATTTATGTTCAAGAATAGAGTAGTAACGCTCAAACAAAAAAGTTCTCACATTTTCCTTTATTTGTTTTATACAATTTTAGAATAACCTTATTTCAGACATCAACCAGACAAAATACAATGCTGAGCTACCAAAGCAGACATCTGAGCATGATGTGGCAGTGGATGTAGAGAAAGGTAATTGTCAGGTGGCAAAACATATTGTAGCACCAACAACTAGTTGGCATTTTGTGAACATTTCAAAGCAGTTTCAAGATTTTCATATTTTGTGCAAATGTCTGATACAGAAGTTTTTAATATCTTTATATTTTTTAATTAATTTTGCAAAGATTTGTTTTGCCAGACTTCCAAACTTCAAGTAATTTATTCTAGTTTATATAATGTTTTGAAACATTCAGCTAAAGAAGGAACGCCACTGCACTGCACCACTGCACCACAAACTGTAGCTGTTAATATTTGGGAAGGTAATTGTCCAGTTTGGTGTCATGTCCGTCAGTTCAGTTAATTTAAAAAGTTAAATTTTAAAAAGAATGAACATATAAAAAATAATACATTTTTGAATATGTATCCAAACAGTTTACAATTTGAAGATATTTAGAACATTGGTTTCAATATAACCTTCCTTGCCCTTACTCATTATAATCATAGCAGTGATTATGGTCGTATGGGAGGTAATATTAGCCTGCTTCAATTTGAAGTAAAACTTTCACATACTTTCCGAATTCATTTATTCATTTCCCCACAATCTGTTCCAGAACCATCAGATGAGGTGCCATACACTGAGCTGAAGTCACTGGAGATGATGGTCAACAGAAAACACGATAGCGGAAAGTTGCCCCACTTTTTGATCTATCCAGCAGTCATTTTGCTGGGTGCCTCCATGGCTTTGGCAGTATTTCTCACCATTGCGTATGGCGGAGAGCTGAGTGATAGCGCTGTGTACAACTGGGCTGCTCTGGTAGGAGTGGCACTGCTAGAGGACTTGTTTGTGTTTCAAACCTTGAAGGCAGTTTGTGTTTATGGTTACTGCCTACTTTTCTCATCAAATGAGGCTGGTGAGGATGATCACATGCAGGAGAAGGCACAGCTTGTTAAGTTTTAAAAAACTGATTGCTCTAGTGACAGTGGAACCTTTAACTAATTTAGTGATATATATTCAGAAATGCAGAACTGTGCCATTTATGATTTGAAGAAAAAAAATATATGACATGAAAATATTTTGTATTGAACTTTGATCTTGATATTAATGCATAACAATGGTGCAGAAAATGTGACCAGAATCTCATTAAGTTCCTTTTTTTATTAATTGATACTACTGTTAATGATCTCATTCACTTTAAATAGACATTTTTTTAGATAACCAAGGCATTTAATGCTGAAATAATGTGCTTCATTGATCTGTGATAATAAAATCTATCTTGAGTATTTGGTCAGTATTCTTATTTTATTTTACTGACCCTTGTGTTCAAGTTTCAAAATATTGAATACAAGTTTGCAAAAAGAAGACAAAGTTTCATGGATAATCATGGCAAATTATGCTCATTTAGGTGTAAGATATTTTGAATTTGATAAAAATCAATCTTTCGTATTAACAAAGGAGTCAAGCTAGTGAAATCCTAGATAAAGCCAGTTAATTAAACAATTTAATAAATAAACTGAAATATATTCTATGCTTTTCCCTTGTGTTATGTCAACCTCAACTTAAAAATCCATTTAAAAAGTCCCATCTTAACATTTCTTCATCAGATTTTTTATTTCGTACAGTGCAATCAAAATCCATTCCCATCTGTTGCCCTCTGTAAGCAATCTGCATTTTCTATTACAACAATACAATTATTAGTCTTTTACAGTTCTTTATTGCGTTTCATTAGAAAAAATTATGTCATTAACATGTTTACATCAGTGACCAAAATCACTGTTCACATTAACTGTAAATTAAAAGTTGTATCTTCATCTGCCTTTAACAATTATCTACAGCATTTTCTTATCTCTATGATAACTCATATATACACATTTTTGAAATGGTAAATACAATTTGCAAAAGCCATTTTCTGGGGAGTAAGTACTCATAAAGAAAATACAAAAGGTCTGACGTGAAGCCCCTTCAACTAGCTGTACTGGATACCTTTTTTTCTTTTCATGCCACTAGCTATTATAAAAAAAAAAGAAAGAAACACTGTACTTATGTATGGATGATTAATCCTCTAAAGATCTGCAAATATTCTTTCTCTTATATTTCTGACTGGAAATGAGGCATTGAACTAAAAATGGTACAAAGGTTTGATTAATTTTGGTTTGATCGATTGTACCTTTTTTCTCCCCCCCCCCCCCCATCTGAAAAAGTGAAGTTTACAGTTTTATACTAGTTAAATGTTTTAAACGAGACATATTCAAGAGATGTGTGGCTATCTGTTGACAAACCTTAACTGCCCTTTACTTTACTGCATAATATGCTGTCTCTTATACAACACCACTATACTATCTAATCATCAGGTGCTCATTGAGTTGTGTACACTGCATTTGTTTTCAATATTATATAAAAAAAGTCAATAAATCAACAGAGAACTAAGCAACAAAAACAAATACAAATGGAAAAACCCTTATAATTTTCTATGCGATTCTAAGATGACATTTATTAATTTTCAAAATATTATACTATAATGCTAGCATCAAAAAAGAATGACAATTCTGAACCAAATCCTTATCAACTTGACATAAGGCACCATGAAGTTATCCTTTAAATGACAGTGCTCAATAACCTTTAAGACTTATTGAACACTATATGGTGGAACTGTTTCTCCATTATTATGTTATAATTTCTGCTAATCCAACTAACTGTGCCTCTTTAATATAAAGGGCTTACTAACTGCAACACCCGTGTTAATTTCAGCTTGGACAGTTCTTATCAGTGAGTCAGTATTGTCCCCCCCCCCCCCCCCCCCCACACACACACACACACACTCATCTCTACTTCTATCACTGCCACGTTCTGACAGTGTGTTCTTTTTTTCTTACCCCAACTGTCAAATACAAAGCCTATGTCACCTTGATACAATGTCAACTCACTGTAACTTGTCACATGTTGACATATGGCTACTCTGTCAACCTTTCACATAGTGTCACCCCTCAACTCACATTATGACATAGTATCTTCCAAATGTCAAAGGGCCTCCCCTCTGTCAACTTTCCGATGCAGTGTCATCCAAGTGCCAAAAAGTTGATATTTTCTGACACACTATCGTCCAAGTATCGACCATCCCCCATGGCACCCTCATTCTGTAGGCCAATGTTACCTTTTTGACAGCTGCCACTTAAATGTGCTTGATTTGTCAGGAAAAAAAAAGGAAAAATGATTTGTCATGCAACTCAGTTGCGAGACACAACAAAGCCCACTGGTCACCACTATCAACATGTAACCCTTCCTGACCTGTGCTGCCCTTGTATAAGTTCCTCTTTTTAATCCTTCTCATAATGTCACAGTCTTCTCCATCTTATACTCCACTGCCTAATGTCCTTTTTGACATCAGGTTAAGCTTCCCACTCACTATACTTTCAATAGACCTCTACGTATTCTCCTATTCAAATCCAATATCACCCTTCTGATACGGCCTCTAGACTCGTATTCCCATTTGCTCCAGAGTCACAGTTCTCTGTGGCCAGTAAAACATGTCCATTGTCCCCCTCCCCCTGCCCTGCTGACATCAGCATGTGCGCCTGTTTCAGTGTCTCCTGGTCCTGGTTTTCCCCCTCCCCCTCCTGTTGTTGCTGCTGTGGGTGGTCGAGAGATTCGACAGGAGCAGGGGGTGCTGCCTCTATCCTGATAACGAACTGCTCCTCCTCCTCCACTCCAGAGTTCATGGCCAACAGGGCCTTGGTGGACTTGGCCTTTATTGAAGCCTTTTTCGAGGTATCTAGCTGCTCTGGAGGGTACATCCAACTGTAGTCAGCATTTTGGGGGAGATTTTTCAACTCCTCAGTGGTGTGCCCACTGCTGATGTGTTTCACTAAACTCTGATTGCTTTTAGCTGTGAAAGTACAAAGAGCGCATTTGTATGCAAAGTCTGCTGAATGGTTTGCAACATGTTCTTCCAGGCGTTTCTTTGAAAGTGTGCGGAATTTACAGTGTGGGCATGCCCATGGGTATGGGTTACTTGACCTTCGTCTTTTCCTCTTACCACTGACCGCATCATATTCATATTCTTCGTCACTGTACTCCTCTGCCTCAGCCGACTCCTGCTGTCTCAATGTCAATGGCTTATCAGAACTCCCCTCGTCTTTGCACAAGTCTAAATTCCAACCTTCTTCAAGATTAGGTGTCACTCCATCTGCTGAAGGCTTAAGACCAATGTTGTGAGTTTTCATGTAGTCCACACAGATATCCATTAGGCTCTGAATCATCAATGTCTCAGCAGCTTTAAGGAGGGGAAACACGTCCTCAGACTTGATACTAATCTCACCGGTGTATATGAAATCTAAGATACGCTTCACTGGTTGACTTGGAAGATCTATGTTGATTTCACCACCAGATCGAAAACGCCGTTTGAAATACGGACTGCAGGCAATCAGGAGATACTGGTGTGAAAACATAGGTGGACCATCTCTGCACGTGATTTTGGCATCGCATGAGTCTGGATCATTGCGCATGTTGTCTAGGCTCTTCAGTAGCGTTGCTGCATGTTCCGATAAGCGATAGAGATAGATGGGATACCCTCCGGACTGGGACGGCTGTGGAGGTGGCTTAAAATGGAAAACAACAGATGTCATTTATTTTCCAAGAGGACAGTGTTATCAATATATCTGTAAAGTAATATTTTAGCTATAAAATTAGGTACATTAATTGTATGCATAGGTTACATATTTAGAGATTGTGGTATATCTCTAAATATGCTCAAAATTGTTTTGAAAAAATAAATGTATTTCAAAGTAAAGAAAAAAGTAGATGGGGTTATAAGTGTTCAACTGTTACAGGAGAGTCAATATATACAGGCAATACAAGAATTTTCTCTTAAACATACAGGTAAACCCCTTGAAAGTTTACCTGTTCAGAGGTAACTTCACTTGCCACCTGCACCTGGCTGGCCACCTGGTTTACATTATTGCCAATAGGTGTCGAGGCAAGCTGAGCCAGTTCCTGGGCTGCTAGTTGATTTACATCTAGTGTAGACACCTGTGGCATGAAAAGAATAAAATATACAGAAAAATACAACACATGTAAAGTTATCAAGCACAGAAATTCCCACTAACTTAAATAAAAGGATAAACATCCTTTATTTGTTAGGGAAAAAAATCCCTATTTGTCGTGCACTGATTAAAACTATGAATTAATTTAAAAAAGTTATAATTCTTTGATGAATATGAGACTAAATTAAAAAGAGGTACCTGGTCCACAAAGTGTGCTGGCACTGTGACTGATGCTGATGTAGCACTTATTATGCCAACTGGTTGCATTTCCACAGCCATTTCGGCAAACTGTATAAAAATAAGTAGTGGAAATTTTATGTCAGTGTCACATTTTAAGTACAATTTTTATCACTGCCAATGTTAGAATCAATATACTAGTATTACCAACAAGACAAAGGCATAAACAACATGATTACTAGTAAGTCTACAAGAATGGAAGTTCCCTAAAAAAATTACAATTAATTTCTTAATAGTTACATACACAACACATTGGTAAAGATCTGGGGCCCTCCTCAAAATTTTATTCCACCTACATTTATCCAATTTCTTATAAATAAATAAATAAATAAATAAATAAATAAATAAATAGTGAAAAAAATTATTGAAAAGACTTTCTTATCAGCTCCATCCAAATCAAATTACTTTTAATTGGCAAAATTTTCCCTGTGACTGAATGACACTCATAAATTTGTTCATTAAAAAATACATAAATGAAATAAAAGCAGTTCTACAGTATATCGTCAATCAAGTCAGCTGCTTGCACTGTACCAATTAAGCACAGTGCAAGTTTTGTCAAAACCATTAATTCCGCCACAGATACATCCTATAGATACAATAGTTCGGAAAATTCATACTGGGGACGTTGGGACCTACTAGTAAATGATCTGAAAGTGATACATCCGCTGTACAATGTAAACAGCCCATCGCCAAAGATCGCATTTCAAAGGTAAAGTTTACAGCAAAGTTAGTTAAAAAATTCTTGGTGCATATTTTTTCTTATAACAGTCACTTGTCGGCGAAAATTCTGACGTGAGTCGTTACACACAAAAATATCAGAGATTTCCCGAAGCTGAACTTGAAGCACACGCTTGTTTGCTCTGATAAGTAATGGAAATTTCCACCTTTCACTGCAGACAACACAATCAAAAAATGGCCTAGTAACATAAATTAACCAAATAAAAAAATCACACATAGGTGATCCACCAAATAGTACATGCATTGAGGAAGACAGGTTGGTTTTTTGGGGACTTACCTCAGTCACCGCTTCTTCCGCCATTTTGGTAACTACCGTAAAGTGGTAACGAGGAAAAGGTCACTGATTTGATTCTGCAGAGTTATCGAATAAAATGACAACGTGTCATTATATGACACGATAAATAGACTAAATTATTTCATTAATAGTGAATACATTTTACATATATCGTGTAAAATAGTTTCAATTAATGTCGCACTTAATGTCGTGAAACTGAGTACCTACAATCGACTCCCGGCGTGATCGGAGAAACAAAAATCATGAATATCCGAAATGCGATGGTAAGATTCAGCAGTATGCTAAAAGAAAAGTTAAACTGGTTCACAAAACACCCGATGTGTTATTTGTTTTGTTAGTGATTAGTAACTGAATAATAACAGACACGATAAATACAATGTGTAATGCTAAGTCCAGCATCGTTAACGTATGCCATGGGTAGGAGTAGGAGTTGTAACTTGTACATGTAGGAGTTTCGAGTTTGAAGTTTCATTTTTAGCATTCCCATCAGCGGTTTCTGGCATGTAGTAGTATGCTTACGCGTAATTACCTTTATTTGGTTATTGAATCCAAAGGTTAAAAAACGGAATACCGGTTCTACCATAGCTACAAGACTACAATGCCTTCCACAAAAATAATAACAATAATAAACTCTCAGAATATGTTAAATATTTTGAATAAATTTTAAAAGATCGCCACATGTACACCATAGTTCAGTTGTTGTCTATTTTATACCAATTGTCTTCTATGCTGTACATATGGCAAATTTTTTAATCAATTTTAAATAACTAACAGCAATTTCTTTTTGCATTTTGGTAAACAAGAAAGTGTTGTATTTTAAGTTGTTTTATGTGGTTTTTAGATTGATAAACAGGACAAAATGACAGTCAAGTATTGGTAAGACTGTACACCAAACTCAAAATGAAACTTAACCATCAGGATTTTATTGACAGTTTAGTGCATATCACTTATTAAATTTCAGCCCCAAGATTTGATGAACATGCAACACTGTAATCTGCTGTGTTTACCAGAAAACTACCAAATGAAATATTATTTCTATCATGGACTGTCATGGCCACAGGTGAGAAAAGGTTATAAAATTGTGTCGTAATTAGCCATGTACTCAGTAAAAAGAATAGCTAAAATGAACGACTCTTTCAATTAGTTTTAATTAAAGTATTTTGTAAAGAAATGATAATAAATGTATAAACAAGATACTAGTACGGAAGATGAGATCTTTTAAAGAAAAATTGAGAATTTTCAAGCTTAAAATGTAATATATTTTTCCTAGCTTTCATATGTTGCTGAAGATGAGGGTGGAAAAATTGTAGGCTATGTATTAGCAAAAATGTAAGTCTTTTATTTCTTTTTTACAAAACAAAAAAAAGAGAGAGAGATCAAAATTTAATTATTGCATTGCACCTGAAAAATTGATATTGAGGTGTCCAACACCTGGGCCATTAAAGTACTATTGTTATTAATCAGTTTCTCCTAAAATGGCCCTTTAATTTACAGTCTGTGGTTCATTTAAATCCCTATTATCATATCTGTTTATTGGTGCTTTCAATTCCATGTTATTGGATTTGTCTATATTTCTGGCTGTAAGATCAAGTGTTCCATTTGTCAGTTTCTCCAGGAATGCAGTGGAAATGTTCATATGCAGTTTGTACTATGGGCTGTTATCTCAAGTTTTTCAAATGATTTAAATGGATTTTGTATTCCTTTAGGGAGGAAGATCCTGAAGACTCTGTGCCACATGGACATATCACATCTTTAGTAAGTTCATCAAATTTGATATTTGATGTGGCTCTTATGAAGTTTAAACAATGAGGGAAAGTTGGTTAGTTGATAAATTGAAATTTGTAGTTTGACACCTTTGAAAAATTATTGTCTACACCAAATAAATGCATAAGGTATTTTTGTATTTAAAAAAAAGTATGCACTTCTACATGTTACTTACCAAGAGTACTAATATTTTTTTTACTTAAAAATTACTTGCAGCATATATCATTTAATTGTATGAAAGTTAAGGAAATTAATTTAATGCCAAGTAACACTTTTATTATGAGTCCCTTTGGTTTTTATGTGATACATAAAATAAAATGTGCATGTTTTCTATCTGTATTAATTGTTTTATCCAGGCTGTGAAAAGATCCCACAGAAGACTGGGATTAGCTCAGAAACTAATGGACCAAGCTTCAAGGGCCATGGTCGAATGCTTCAATGCCAAATATGTCTCTCTACATGTGAGAAAAAGCAACAGGGCAGCTTTAAATTTATACCAGAAAACTCTGAAATTCAAGTAGGTTGAATATTTTTTGTTATGGATTTTATGTTCATTTTACACCCGAACTGGTATACAGTAAATTATTTATAGTTTGGGTAAGAACAGCGGATTGATGTTCAGTTTCAGGGAAATCATATTGTTATATTTTTGAAAAATATCAATTTTTTATTTGTAGAAAAGTCATGTATTTCGAGTCTAATACTCCATTGCAATATCAGTTTATTTACAATGTGAAATCTTGTATAATGGAAGAATATATAGCGAACCGAATAATGTTTATGTGCTAAATCTTATCTGTGTCAGCATGTTTTGATACTATTATATTTAAGATATTGCAGTAAATATTTCTTTTGTTTTCCAGTATAAGTGAAATAGAACCCAAATATTATGCAGATGGCGAAGATGCCTATGCCATGAGGAGGGACCTCTCAGAATTCTCAGATAAGACTGATAAGGTATGTACTGTCATTAGAAGTAAAAATCAGACTTCTTACTGTAAACAGTTATTTGTGAGAGGAGGTTTTGCAGATAAAAATGAGTATTTGTATTTATTTCCAAATAATGCAGGCAGTTTTTTAGAGTAATCTAGAAGTTTTGACATTGCGAAGCGTTTCACTCTTTGTTTGAATGAAGGTTAGTTAGTTAGTGTTGGAAAACAGGCATAACTTAAAACAGTCTAAGAAGATAAGAGAACAAAATAAAAAAAAGGGGGCAAATAAAAGGGGAGATAGAAAAACATAAAATGGTCTGAGCTGTATTTATTTGATCCATTAGGTTTTACATCTGAGCCTTCTTTTTCATGTTTTTCTTTTATTGTTTCAGCCCCCAGTTCAAGATTCTAACACTAAAACCAGTATAGACTGAATGTTATCAACAGTAACCACTCTTAGACTTAATATGGACAATAAAGTTTTATCCATGGGTGCAAGCTGCAAGGAACTGTGTAATAATTGCTGATATCTCTGCATCATTGGCATGGCGGTGAACACTGAAGTACCAAGGCATCCTGGCCTTTGGAATATCTGAAGTGCAATATCAGCAAGCATGCTTCTTTTGGTTTGAGTTGAATTTTTGCACAGGTAAACCGTGTGCTGGATAGTTGTGTTATGGACAAAAGGATACACGTTGGTATAGCCTCTTTTTATGTTAGTTACATGATATTTGTTATCATGTACAGTTAAAGAGTCTATATGTCAATGTGCTGCATCAAATAGAATTTCAACTGGATGCACATGAAGTAAATTTTTGGATCTATGAAATACCTTGTCATGATGTGGGTTATATGATAATTATATTGCTTAAACTGGTTAAAACGAGTTCATTCTTTTTATTATTTTTGTCTTGTTTGCTGAAAATGTTTTCATTAATTTGACACAGAAAGATAAATCTATTGATAAAATAATATTTCAGGTTGAATGGTAAGGAAATTATAATTACAAATACAGAATTTGTAAATATTTTCCTGGCATTATTTTTTACTTTCATAATCTTTAGAATAAACCATTTGCACACATCGGATTGTTAGGTTTATACTTTTTGGATTAAAATAATATAAAGACACATAGTTCAGTCTCAATTAAAAATATCAACAACACATGACAACATGTTAATATCAATAATTTATGGTATTTATTATAAAAATAATACTGAAGGCACTTCTTTCATTCATAAACTACTGTCAGTGGTTTTCAATGGAGCCCTGCTCCTGTTTTAAAAAGCAACAATTATAATATATACTATTATGGTTGTAACCTTGAAATACATCAAATAAAAAAATATCATTAGACACTTTTTTTGTACCTGATTGACCTCACAGATTCAATAATCATATCAGCATTTAACTACAAGTAATTGTTATAATCACGTGATTGGTCTCCGCACACAACAATATCATGTTAGACATAGCATTGCATGATGACTTTCAGTGATACAATCACCAATAGACTTCCCAGCATAACTGGAGTATGCATAATCTGTAAATTTTTCTTTGTGTTTCACATTTGTATAAACTTTCTTCTTGTCACACAAATCCTCATCAGATGTTGTGCTTTAAATATCAGAGTACCAATAATTATCTATAATTACACTTTCAAGTTTGTCATGATGATTGTTGCCCATATAATAATACACAAGCCCCAAAGACGGGCCATTTCAAAGTTGACCAGTGAGCCAAAGGGCAGTTTATATTGGACTATTAAACTGTGTTTTTGTAAAAAAAAAAAAAAAAAGCTTGTACCAGACACTTTTAATAAGACAAATGTTTTAATTTACATTTTAGTATAACTACTGACAGATACTTTTTGGATAGCTTCCACTATTGAACCCTACCACAACATGTTACTAGCAATTCCAATGCTGCCACCACAGTTAACATTTTAATGAAAGTATCACATTCATACGTTCCACAAAGGTTTATTTTTATATGGGTCGTACATGCCCATCTGAACGCAGCCACTGTCATTAACTGGCCATAAGTTCAAGTCATTGTCGTAACCATGATTAGTACGCAGTTCACCTGTCGTTGTGTTTCTGAACATGCTGCGTGCCCCTGGCTCGTGCTGTGGGTTGTCGTAAGGTGGCATGCAGAGGCGTATCTTGTCCAGAAGATGACCAGGCCAAAAGGCATTGTCATCAATGTTGCCATGGAGCTGCTTGTAGCGCACAGCAAATTTACTGAAAATAGGAAGTATTATACATTTAATTGCATGAATTCATACTTCTTTGGGCTGGTTTGCATTATACTTAAAAACAATAGTTACAGATTTTAAAGACAGATATTTACTGCCATTTGCTTTATATAATTTAAAAGCACCTGCCTGTAAATGAGAAGAAAAGAACATTAATGTAGAATTCATAAACAAAGGGGAAATCCGTTCAGAAGGCATATTCACTACTGATGCCTGGGCAAAATGTTATCATATTTTGTCCACAGTGTAAAAATGTTTGTTGTCTATATTTCACCCACAAAGAGATCCCAATGCCTTTACCAACAGTACCTAAGTGTTGGAAAATGAACTGTAAATAAACCACCACCGGAGCTGCAGGGTAAGTGCTTATTCCAAGAAGTTGCATCAGTAGTTTTCTTAGAAATGTGAGTTCTGGGAAAGACCTATATTTTGTTATTTTGCATTCAAATTGTGATGACCTCTATTTAGTGATGAATTTCTTAATGGCTACTACTCAAAGATGGGTAAAGAGCAGTCTTGTGAGCATGCAATGCACAGTGGGAAGAAAAGAAGGGAAAAATAACCCAATGCACTTGTCTTTTTTCATGTTTTTCAAGCTGATTTAATTCAAGTCATTGGTAAATTTAGAGGATGGCACTGCTGTAAGTATCTGAGTATGTGCATTGTTAACAACATAGAAAAAAATTGTAGTGTTTCCAAGAGGATTTACATTGCATTGATTTGTGTGATTTGGTTTACTTTGTATTGAGAAGGTACACAAGGTGACGCGTTTTTTACTTGGTGTTTATTGCTTTAAATAGTTAAACATCTTGTAGAACTTTATATCAATCTTGTAAAAGTTTGTATGTATCAATACTACTTTCAGTTGCACTAAACTGAAAAAAGTCTCTCATTTTTTTGTGTGTTCAATCCTAATAAGATGTGGAATGCGAAATTATGGAATGTGAAATAAAAATGAGACAGTCCCATTAGAATGTTCTCCAGGTAGACTTAGCTTGAGGATAAAGCTAGACTGAAGGACTTTAGTTTTTGTAGATGACTTCTTGGGTTTATTTCCCAATGAGCCTCTAGTACCCGGATGTATCCAATGCAGACAGTAAAATACTAGAGGTGTGCTGGATTTGATGTCCAGACTACAACAGGAATGCTGGCAGAAAGAATCAAGAGGCAAATAAACTACCACTGCTGACGCTGACAGCGACCATGAAGAGTGAAAAAAAGAAGCATCAAGCAAAACCAGAAATGCAATTTGGGACATTACACAACTACACGTAAGCAGCATCAACTAACAACTCTCCTGGTCATATTTCAAAATAACAAAACCAGCAACTCTTTTGGCCATTACCCAGCACCCTGATCATGGAATACCACAGTATGGCCTCAGAAAAAGTTATCATGGACTGTTAACTCACCTTGTCAACCTGTCATACTCCTCAAATGACATCCAGCAGTCCACTCTCCGCCTGACCACTGCCCTCCCTGTGGACAGGTTGATCTTGTGGCCCGCTGGCGCCACCTTTTCATGCTGTGGGTACATGTGTCTGCTGTCTATCAGGAGCTGGCCTGTCTTTGACAGTATCATCTTGTCCTTGTGCTTGATCTGCATGGGAGTCTTTGGTTTCTTGGGAGGGTCTGCATAGTGGGAAGAAACCAGCAGATCCACACCTGGCTGGCGGATTTTCTTCTTCAAGAGGGAATGTGGCTTGTCAGGTGGATGGAAGAGAACTGGAATAAAAAAATGGATATTGTTATTTGAATTTAGTAACAGTTTTAATTAAAAATCAAAGTTTTGAAGATGTAAAATCCTCCATTTCATTCTGATTGTGCATACTGCTACTAGTATTTGTATGTTGTGCAAATCTCAAAACTTTCACACCTACCCCTTTCTAATAAGCTTTCTGCCAGTGGCACATGGTTCTTCTGACACACCCTGAGAATCTCATGGTACTCTTTCACCTTGAGTTGCCTGAACCTGTCCACCATGTCTGCAGTCTCACCCTCCAGGGTGGAGGGGCGGCAGTGGTCGTCTATGGCCTTATTGCCAGTCTTTATCAGGGCTGCCTTTCCTGTAGTCTGCCGTTGCTGCTTGAAGCTGGGAGTCTTAGGCTGGAAAGGAGAGTGTTTTCTTAATGGTGAATGCTTATATTATCAAGTAAAACCATAAAACAAGTGAGCTGCAGTATACAAATTTGTTACCACTCACTACAGTTACATGTGCATTTCACACCCTTGCACCAAATAATTTTATATATTATGAGCATTAACAGCATATTACCTCTGTCATAAGCATTTTCTGATATGTACCTGTACTTAGCACTTTAGGTAAAATACATAATTCTAAGCCTTCCTTACCAGCTTCTTCCCCATCATTCTTGCCAGCGCCTCCCTGTCTCTCTTCCTGAGATCCAACATGGCTTCCTCTGAAGACAATATCATTTGCTCTGGCCGCAGGTCTGCCTCTGGAGGCTCCAGGTGCAGAGAAGATGTCGGGGACGGAGATCTTGACTGACTGATGGTGCTCAGTTCTGATTTGGGGCGGGCACTAGCACTGGGGTTACTCATGCTGCTAGCAGTGCCTGAAGTAATTATTTAATTTCACTTAAACTAATATATTATAGTGTCACTGAATGTAAAACAACAGGGCAATTTCATTAGCTTGTTTCATGCTATGACCCATTAATGGGTCCTAGTTTTAAAAAAAGCATCCCTTTCCCTCTCAATTTCAAACAGCATGAATTGCATTTAGTAACTGTTGTGAATTTAAATAAAAATCATTCCCATTATTTATCTATTTGTATTTCTATATTTATGTAATTAATTATATTTATTCATATCCCAAGAATTTGGATTTGTTTCCCAAATTAATTCTACAGAAAATCTGAAATTTTTCATTACAACTTCTTTCCCACTTACCAGTCTTAGTAGGGGGTGATGGGGGCTGCGGTGTCTTGTGTGAGCTGACAGTGATCTCAGGCTGTGTGCTCTCCGCAGCTTCTTTAATACTCCCTTCACCAGCTCCTTGGATCCCCCTCGCACCCTCAGAACCCCCAATTTGCACCCCCTTTATGCTCTCTGGAGGTCCGTCTGGCACCCCACCCTTGGGCCCACTCACTTTGGACTTGGTTACTGTTGTTGAACTGATTGTGGAAATTTTATCTGAAATGCAAAATATTTTGATATTTTACTATTCCATGTCTATGTCAAATATATATATATATATATATATATATATATAATTTAAGATAAAAAAGGAAAATAATCAATAATTTTAGTACTAAAAATGATCAAATTATTCCCATGTTCAGTATAATGTGAGCAAGAAACTGAACAATATTTTTTTAAGTTGTAATAGATTCTTTTCATCTTCTCTTGAATGTGTAGATTTCACACACCTTCAAATAAGACAACACATAATAACTTCTTAAAATCAAATCTTAGCAACTCTAAAGTTAAGCAAGAAGCCTCAATCATATGCATGTCAATTATTTCTAGTTCTTACCTATGCTCCCCATCTTCTTCTGTGACTCTCTCCTCTCTATCTTGTACTGGTCAAGCCCCATGGCCAGCTCCTTGTAGTCCAGCTCATCATTGAGGTCAGTGTCCAGAGCCAGCATTAAGTCCTCCAGCAGGATATCAGAGATGGGGATGTGGTTCTGAAAGGGGAAAAGAAATTGAACAAGTTAAACAATGAATGAGGAATTACTGTATAGTTTTCTATTATGGGAACTAAGTCTAAAGCTAACACAAGACTAAGAGGATATATATATATATATTTCACATGATTACTAGTGTATGGCTCTTTAAAGCGTAATAAATGGGGTTAACCATAAGTGAAAAAAAATGACAAAGCTTGTAATAAGGTTAACATTATAATCAATATTATATCAAGAAACAATTCATGAGAAAAAAAATTGAGGGAGTCAATAAATAAATAAATATTTCATCTTCATCTGTACAAGTCCCATACAGCTGCAGATCTAATATTATTCAATACAGAATTACAGTTCCTAAACCTACCTCTTTTATAATCTTTCTAAATTCCTGTGTTGATATTTTCCAATTTTTATCTTTGTCGACTTTCCTGAACAAGTCAATGAGTCTCATATTTTTCTTGTGTAAAAACTCATCTATGGCTTTAATAGCCAGAGGTGCAGGGCGGTGGACCAAGGGCAAATTTTCTGGCAGTTCGCCCTCTAGATTTACTTCTATCACAGGCTGAAAAAAAAACATATATATGTATATAAAGACTAAAATTTTCCAGTTTATAAAAGACTATGAGAAAAATGGAATTGAAAGAGCTGACAAATCTTTGCATGGCAAATTTGAATCAAATAGTTCCAGATTAAAACACTTGCCAATTTTCAAACTAATTTTTTACTCTGGAGGGCACTTTGACACATCCTCTCACCTGCTGCAAGTGTGTCTTCTTCTTTCCTTTAGCATTAACAGGGTGCCTTTTTTATGATTCATATTCTACTTGTACATAGTGTGCATTAATAACTTCTCAATTCTTTTAATAAAATATCAAAAGTTTGTACATCAAGGTTACAACTGTATCAAAAAGAAAACTTATTGTAGGTATTTTCTTATCCCATCCCCATGTTTCTAACTAACCTCAGGAGAAGGCGGCTTTGGTGTCCTAGCATCTATAAATCTCTGGAGCATCCTGTACTCTAAAGGAGTCTTGTCAGGTTTGTTAAGCAGCCATTCTTCATTCAAACCCATGGATTCTAAAGTGATTCTAAATTCCTTTCTTTCTTTAAACCACTTTTTATACTTGGCAAGCTCTGGCATGGCATATTCTATTTCTGCTTCCTCTGAATCTTTTGTGCCTTTATCTTTAGTTTTTGTCTTCTCTGGCAGAGAGAGTTCTGGTGCAGATTCAATTTTTCGGTTGACCACTGGGGCCTTTTCCATAGGCGGAGCTAAAATTCTTCTTTTCCGAGCTCCAGGTGGCACACCAAACATATTTGATGCTATTTTGTATAATTTTGCTTTTTTCAGGTCCCTTTCTTTGTAACCTTTGAGAAATTCCTCCACGGTAGTATGGTCATAGTTTAAAGGGTCAAAGAGGCGATTAAGACAGAAGCCCAGGTCCGAGGGTACTGTCCCCACTCCTTCTCTCCACTTGGTCCCCATGGTGTCTCTTTGCAAGTACTTGTTGCTTCAGGAGAACGAATCAGTGAATGCACCAGTTCAGGTCAATCAGAGTCATGTTAACATCACAAAATCAGCCTCATCAGTGGCCTAACCTGTAAGTGTAATGTAATATATAACGTTACATAAAGAAAAAATTATTTAATCACTTCAGATACTAAAATAAAAACAATGCACAAAGGCTACACCATTTCCTGGTCATTCATTGTTGTCACTGTTTAAGTTTGCCGCAGGATAAGGCTGCACTTTGTCGTTCGCATTCGATGGTATTTTTAACTGAAGCAAATCCAATGACATGTGATTATTAAAAACACAACAGGCAAAACACTCTTGTCTTGAAGGCTTGACTCTTGAGTCTTTTTCTGTGTCAGAGATATACTGCCGCGATTCTATACTGTTCGGCAGGGAAATTAGTAAAGGGTTTGATAAAACCGTTAAACAACTAAATTTGGGGAAATACACCTACACATTATAATGATCTAAATCTCCTTTGATTGTCAAATCCCAAAGATAACTTACCCCAACCAAAGAGACCGACATATGACCGCCATGTTGTTGCTACTGTAAACAGCAACGAGGTTGATCCAAGACAAGCCAAAAATATATATTCAGTCTGTATTATAGCCCGTATTAATTTGCCAGATGATACAAGTATATAATTCAGTTTTTTTTACTACGTTATTGTGTCTGAAATAAGATTTAAATCCTTTCACCGAATTTACTAAAGACTTATCTTGACGCATGCGCACTTACTATATATAAGCACGTATTTTAAAAGCAAGGTCGTCTGCACTTTCACACTAGTTTACTAAATTTAGCGGATTTATTTCAATTAGAACTTTCTGCCGTTTAACATAAGCCTGAAAATTCCATAAGATCACCGAGAAGAAAAGAATTGGGGTTGGACGAAAATCAAAATGTGCTTTAAAAAGACATGCGAGAAGTGTGGAAAACCAACCTGGGGAGGTGAGTTAATTGATTAAGGAATACAATGCTTACAGGTAAATTCGATAAATATATTGTACATTTTACCCCCTGAACTCCTTGGGTCATTTTTTCATTTAAGTGTGTTTGTATGAGGCCTTTCCATGGCAACCCTCTCTCCATTACTTCAACTTTAGGTATTTTTGTAGTATCCCCCCACCCTGTAATTAACTTACACTTTTCAAACAGTTTTTTTTTTACAGTTTTTATTAGCTGTTAATATTATTAGTAATTGGAACCTCAAATTTCTACAGCCAATAAACCCATAAAAGGCCTCAAAAAGTGTTAAATGAAGATCAGTTTCTGCACCAGTAAAAGCTCTTAGATTTTTATCTTACCTCTCATCCTGTAAAGCCAGCCAGTTTGCTCATCAGCAGAACTGTCAGTAATTGGTAATATCCACGTCTGGTTCGGAAACTGGTTTTCATTTAATTTTACATTTTTTTAGGCCTTTGCTTTTATACATTGGCACAGAAATGAAATCAAAATTGTCAATAGCAGTGCTAACCCATGAAGTTTGTGCTAACTTGTACTTGTTGAAAAAAACGATAATAAAATTTTCTGATTATTATTTTCTGACTGTTTTAGCTAAGAATTTAAAATGCTGTAGTGTTTAACTTTGGAAAGAATACAGCTCTTCAAAAGTTTACTTTTAAGCATGCTAGAAATTAATTTTAAAAATAAATTTTAAAGTTTTTGTTTAAAATAAATTTTATTAACCAAGTAATCATGTAAATTACAGAATCTACGGTTTAAGAATGAACTGATATTAGACCTGTACATATTGTTATTGCCTGATTTAATGTGGTTTTTCAGGCTGTGGTCAGCACATAGAACAAGCCTTAAAGGGTGTCCCAGTCGAAGAGCGCTGCAAATGTCCACGTGATACAAAGTCAAAGTAGGTGGATCCCTGCTTGCTGCCTAATATCTCATTCAGGTAACAACTATACAGCTCTTCTGTATCTGATCCTGAGTGGCTGCAGTCACTTTTCTTTCGGGCAACTACAGTATGTACAGTACTATCTTACTTTCACCTGGTGTGAAATAACCACTTGCCAACTCGCCATAGCATGTGTTGACATTGACTGGCTAGTACTGCAAATGAATGACTCACCACTTTGGCTAATGGTGTCTGGGCACTAAAACATGCTCAAAATGTATGAAACTAATTTTGAATAATTGTGATTACGAATTTACATTGAATTCAGTCCTTACTTATTGTGACCATATTTCATTAAAGCATACTATAATATATATATATATATATATATATATATATATATATATATATATATATATATATGGCACCTGAAATTTTTGGTGAGTGCTACAGGGCTTTGGTGTCTAGGTGAGTGCCAGCCATGAGGCATTCGTCAAGATGACAAGTTCTGAAAGCTGCAAAGCTGCACACCCTGCTATCAGACACTGACAGTTGTTAGCCAGGTCCTAAACAACTTACCTTTTAATATACATTCTTCTCTCGCTTTCTCTTAGCAATTTTACGCTTGTTCCATTTAACCAATTGCTGAATATTAGCTGCTGTGGAATGAATATATTATTTTGCTACATATTCAATACATGGCATAGTGGCATATGTTCATGTTGACAAACATTTATTCATAAACATTCGTTTTGACTGGTAATGTCTCATGTAATCTTTGTGCCCGATTTTAAAGTAAATATTTCATATTAAGCATTTATTTCATTAAATATTCATTGTGGGTACATTTTTTATAGCTGTTAATTGACTTAAACAAAATTTCCAGTTTACTAGTCTGCTTTTTATGGCAGAAGCACTAAAGCCTGATATTTAGCTTAGCTGATGTCTTGATATGACTCTTCACGTTGAATTGCAAACCCCCTCCCATTTTTCTTTATATGTTTCAATTAAATTATTTTATGTGCAGTTATATAATTATGTCATTGAGTTTCTGTGCATATACTTTATGTCTAGAAATTCTTCATTTCTCTTTTCAGTTCTTGCACATTATTATAGATGAATTGTACCACCGTGAAAGCCTTAGACGCACACAACTTCTTGACCAAAATAACCACAGACACATATCAGGAGGTTTCCTGAAGATCATTCCAGCAGTCTTTCCGAACAATCTATTTCATAGGTCATCTACACATTACTCTTCAAAGGACATGGTTTAGTGACTTGATGAGAACACAGGAGGTGACCCTTCTGTAAACCATACGTGTGACTAGGTGCACTTGAGATGTCACTTAAGAGCAATGCCTTGTCATAAAACATACACCATTAGAAAACAAGCCCATTTTAACATGACCAAACCACCACAACTGAACATTCCTCTCAGGGATTTTTGCAGATGTGATATTCTGGCAACCATCATCTTAAGGCATGTTGATTGTGCAATATTATGATCTCTATAATATATATAACAAGTTAAACAGGCATTGATATAATTGAAGACTGATATGAGATATAAGCCAGCATTAGGTGTCGCCATACAGATATTTCTGTCTCAATTTCGTATTGTAAACATGTTTTGTTGGACTTAAATATTATTCATTTGTGTGATCACATTATGCTGTGATGTTTACCTGAACATTCGACTAGTATTTAAGGCATATTTATTTTGGGGACCAATTCATATTTTGATGTTCAATTTGCACCTATTTTAAGAATCTGTTCGTCTTCTGTGATGAGTTTGTTTGTGATGGTGTGATAACTGTATTTTCACAATAAAACATATGAAAAAATAATTAAAAGTTAGTTTATCAGAGAGCATTCTATTTCTTTAAGTGTAATTTCAACTGATCTCTACTGTATTTCAACTGCTCTTCTTAAAATCGGATTACTTCTAAAAATCAGTTTAAAGATGGCATTAGAATAGATAATCAAATTTACATTTTTTTCTTCATCGAAGATTCTTGAATGAAATGATATATAAGGATCAAAGATCTTATAAAAGGAAAGCCAATCCATTAAAAAGTGTATGTCTTAAAAGATTGTTTGTAGTAAGCTTGTCACGTTTTTTTTTCTCTGTTGCATACTTTGAGCAGTGTCTTGACCTGTCTTTTTAATATCTTAGAATAACTGACGGAATATTTTTACAGTTATCAAGGGAATATGATCTCAACATTTAATTCCTCCATTGTACAGGTAAATCTCAATGCTTCACATGGCTAAACATAAAATTTTCAGATAAGTCCATTTGAAGTGGATTTCTTGTATATTGTTGGTTTTCTTTGCCTTGGCCTGTAAACTTGAGGACAGTACATACCTTCTGTTACAAGGACAATGGATACTTGAGTTTCTTCATGTGTGTCTGCAGTCTGATGGGTTATAATTAAACAACATTTCTGGGACTGATGCCATATAACCCAGACTAAAGAATAGTTCTTGGGGGTTTCCTTGCCTTAGGTCTTCGTTTTAGGAGAGATCATTATGTCCCAAGATTGATACAAATAATCTTAAACTATGCGTAAAAAGACAAGAAGTCCCCCCCCCTCCCCGCAAGTTCAAGGGCAATAGACTTCAGTGTATTTATTTGTGTGGACCAATGGTTTCTGAAGAGACTTAACTGCATTCCCTCAATTGATATCAGATATCTCAGACCACAGATTTACCACATGATCCTGTTGTTGTTACAAATGTGATGCAGGTCATCTTGTACATCCTGCCACCAAGAGTTACAACAACCACTTTTCATCTTTCTTTAATATGACTTCATTCTAGAGAACTATTAACACCAACAGAGATAACCAAGTCTGAATTTATTGCACATTTTTGAAAAATTCCCACGATAAATTATGAATATTATCACTAAGCGTGTAGCATTTTATTGAGTGATGTTATTTTAACTTCCAGCTCCTCTCTCTGTCTTCATGAATTATAACTGGATTCATATTTAACGTGTAATCATAACTCGTGTCATTTTAACTTCTACCTATTCTCTATTACTTAATGAATTAAAACTAGATTCAGATTTAGCATGTAATCATAAGTGATTCATTAACTACCACCTATTCTCTATCACTTAATGAACTGTAACTGGATTAAGATTTCCCTGTTCATCTGTGCTTCTGTTTTTCATGTACCTCCATGAAAACCTGCACTTAGCTGAACATTTGTAATCCGACTTTGTACAAACTGTTTTGTTATATTTTACATATTGATCACAATATATTCATATAGATATTTTATAACATATGTATAGAAAAACTTAAGACTTGTTATTGCACTCTATGATTACCATAGAAATGTTTTCACTATTAATTCACTGTGTTTTGAGTTAATGGTGAAACAATTTCTATCTTAATCATAAAAAAGTAAGTATGACTGCAATGACTGAACATACCCTGTTTACCTTCTAAAGAAGTAAATAGTAAAACAAAATTACCAATATTCTTACAGCAAGTGCTCTTATGCACAATCCCTTAAATGATTATAATAAATAATTCTTTGATAGTGTTAAGCTAATAATATTAAGTACGATGCTTTGACACTGAATTTCCAATAGCAACTTGTTGCTACATAACAATTACAAATATACACCATTTGCCAAGGCTAAGGCCAGATAGGTGAAAATCAGTTTTAAAATGATCGAAAAACAGTTTGCTTTGGGAACAAATAAGTTGCTGTTACTTTTTTATGATTTAAAATATGCAAAGTGGCACATTCTGTTTTTAAAATTTTGGTGACAAGTTGGTTTGTTAAAGATCTGTCTGTTTGATTAGAAGACGACTTTGACTCATTTCAGGCACAGTCTTGTTTTCTCTATTTTATGTTTAATTTTGGGAAATTTCCAAATTTATACGGCAATTCTCAAGACAGCACAGATGAAAGAAGTTTATAAAGATTCTTCTTTCAACAGTTATATCAATAACTTATCAAAAAGAAACTAAAAAGTAACTTACAGAGCTGATAAAGTTTTGAAAAGAACAACAAATGGAATCCCATTATTCTTCTTACAGTATATACAATAAGGCCTGCCTTTACTTTTAAAATGTTTTCCAATTCTTATCTAACATATTTATGACATTGGCAGACAAAATGCCAATGGACAATAGTCATATAACTGTCTTTTTTACAACATATTTATAATGAATACATGCATTTACAAAAATGGATCCTTGGTACTGTAACTCAGCTGTAAAATTTGAGAGAAGAAATCCATACAGCTATTGTTTAACTCTGTCCTGGCATCTTCCGAAAAAAAAAAAAAAATTAATTTGCCAGGTGTCTTGCAGCAACATCATTGAAAAGGCAATATAATTAATCCACTGTGCGTATGGTACTGGGTCTCATGGCGGCAGCAGCAACATTTCTTTCAATTTGTAAACATAAAACATATCCCAAGTGGAATTATTTCAACTGAGCGATGCTCCAGGTAAGCCTTAGATATATTTCCACATTTGTTGTCCTGATTAAAAACTGCATTTTCTAAGGCAGTCACAGCCATACAGGTTGCTAGTCCTCCAAAGTAGTATATTTAAGAAATCAACTTAAGTTTGCTTTTCCCTTGTGACATTTAAAAACATCCATCAAGAA
This sequence comes from Lingula anatina, assembly GCF_051362555.1. Taxonomy (NCBI): domain Eukaryota; kingdom Metazoa; phylum Brachiopoda; class Lingulata; order Lingulida; family Lingulidae; genus Lingula; species Lingula anatina. Next base: position 5,872,505 of record NC_141772.1, on the reverse strand, counting down.
GACCTGAAAGTCTTCCAGCAGACAAACAGGTCCACGTTTTCATCATTATAGCATTACTTAATACCTGTAGTGATTTATTTCAAAATATCATGTATATGGCTAAAACTATGGTTTATCAGCTGTTAGGGATACTGTTAGTTTGTGATGTCCTTGATTTCCCTAAATTCAGTGGCTTGTACCTATACAGTGGAATGGCAAATATTGTGATATCGTCCCCTGATGCCGATTTATCACCCTCAGTCTTCCATGCTCTACCCTTGAGAAGCCCCCGTGCAAACATTACTAGGTCCTGTGCCAGGCGAGTGTATCTAGGGGAGACAAAATAAATTATATACATAAATATTTCTCTCGGCAGTGACACAGAGTGCCTCATTATGTTTCATTCTGTACATTAGAAGTAGAAAGTCAAACCAAGACTTGTACAGCCCTTCAGCACTGGTTGACACCTTTGCAGAAGGTGGACACTCAACAATACCAGTTTCTTCAATGAAAAGTTTTCAATGATTTTATCATAACAGTTACTTCTACTCTCTCCTCATTGCTGTTACACACCCCAGACTCTAATGCATGGCCAGCACAATCCGGTGCAACACAATCTCACCTAGTGCAATCACATCAAACAAAATCTCACCAAACACAATCTCACAAAGGAGCAAACTTGCCCAACATGAAGGCATCAAACAGTCTCACCCAGCACATTCTACACAAACATGACATGTCTCTACACACTTATGTTATTATAATACATCGTGATTAAAACAACAGTACTATTCCCCATGATGCCCTGCCACACAAAAGAGAGAAGCTCAGTATATTATCAACTCACCTGCTTTGATCACCTTTATGATAATGCTTCAGTGATTCTAACACTAAATCTACTGTCTTCTCGTTACTGGTCACATCCCAGTAGCCGTCTGAGCCCAATATAAGTACATCATCCTCCGAGTGCTTACAGCTTGTCATGTCATACACCTTAACCTGGAGTAATATCACTAAAATGTTAAAATTTTCAAATATCTCTAAAATTTTTAAAAAGAATGTACATGACCTTGACATATCAAGGGATACATACTATCCAGTTATGTTATATTATTATCCAGAGTTATTAAGGAGATAATGAGTTTTGTGAGGCATTTTTTAATTTGATTTAAAATTATGGCCTCAGAATCATGTGAAGAAACATTTTTTTTCCAAACATGTTCAAATACCCAATCATTTATTTCAAAGTTCCATTTCATTATGACATGACATTTAAATTACTTACAAAATACATTTATGATACGCACTGTGAGCCCTGCTCACCTTTTTGAACTTTGAAATAATCTAACAATGTACTCCTCCTCATCATAGTAGGGTAATGGTTAGATTTGTCATTTCTCAACCTCTGACTATGGGCCTTACCAATTAAGTAGGTAGCTGTATTATTGTGAACTATTGCTTGCACCCGTGCATGTGTGTGTGTGTGTGCACGTGTGTGTGTATATATTTATGTATTGCACAGCTGTACCCTTACCTCTGGTACTGGAGTTAGGAATGGTTTTATATGTATATTAGAATCATGCACCATTAAGTCGTGATCTCCAAATCCCCGTGTTACACCTATTGTGGCTAGCACCCTGGCCTGTTAAAATAGAAATGTTTACATTATAGAAAAATTCGAACTATTATATAACTGTAGACCCCCCCTTTTTTTTTGGAGGGGGAGGGAGGGGGCTAAAGCTTTATTTCATATACAGATGCTAAGATTTTTTCTATTAAACTTCATGATCTGATATATAACATTAAAAAATGAAAAAAAAAAAAAAAAACAAAGATACAATGTTAACTTTAAAACTTGCATCTTGGGATAAAAACTGTGGATGTGAGCAATAAGTAGAACTTTATTAGTAACATGAATAGCCATGTATTTTGCTAATATGCCAATAATCATGTATAAGCATTTAATAATTTCCAATGCCATATTAACTCCTTAGTTGGGGATTCTCATTGTGTTATATATGATAAACAGCACAATCCAGAAAATACCTGCCTCCACAAACCCATCAGAACATGCAAGAATAAAATAAGTGACCATATTTAGGCCTTGAAAGGGAACCTGTTCAGCAAAAGAACTGTCTGTTTAATCCTGGGTCCAAATAAAAGAAATGAGGTTGCAGAAATAAAAACCTACTTTCATTTTTTATAGTTATTTTGTGAAACAGGGGGTGAGGCCTAGTGTAATTGGGCTTTCAGAAACTTATTTTACCCTTTTCCCATCTCCAAATACCAGAGGAAACTTGAGGTCACCCTCTTCTACTGTCTTGTATGCCCTGAAGTGAATATAATGATTATAATGATAATGTTAGATACCTAACTATTGAGCTAATATTTCTACACTTTTATTTGATTTTTGCATCAAATTTCAAGTATATTCAAGAAAATTTTTACAATATTCAGTGGCCCAATGAAAAAATATGCGGCCTTTACAAATCAACATTTAAAATGCCTTAATGATTACTTTATGAAAAAATTTTTGAAAATTGTGAAATATAGTGACTGAGTTTGTCATATCTGAATTAAGTGAGAACCTTATTACTCTATTTTATGATGTGAAATTCTCAAACTTTGTAACTTTTGCCTTACCAACCAGACATCTGTGCATCCCTGTACAGCATCCTCTTTCCAATGTCTTTTTTATGGACACGTCTGGGGAAATCTAGATGTGTGAACTCATTATGTAGTAGCTCTGGCTGAAGATATCCCTGGATAATTATGAAAAAAATGTGTTAATAGCCTTTTCCCTAGATGTATTTCAAAAGTATAATTTATTAAGAATGCCAAGTTTCAACATTTGTTAACACTTTCTGGATGTGTGAACTCATCAGGTGGTGGCTCATGTTAATGGTGGACTAGAATAGTAAGAAAATATTTACGTAAGGCAAACATCTATGTTTTCAGAATTATAAAAACACAAATTCAATTCTTTCTCTTTTTTTTTCAATCACCTGCAAAATTCATTACACTAGTCATTTGTGTGAAAACACACACACACACACACACACACACACACACACACACACACACAACAGATCCCAACAAAATACTCACTAAATACTGTAGTCTTTGCCTCTCTGACTCAGGTGTGAAATCTTTAGACATTTGTATAGAGGTCCCATCTTTCACTATCACAGCCCTGAAGGAATGAAGGAAATAATCTTCATTGTGATAAATCATTACATTCAAGTTACAAAAAACATTCAACTTACAAATTCCCTTCAACTAATAACACAGGGTAAGAATCAGGATAAAACAAAATGTTAACATCCCGCCATTGTCATTTTATATTTTTGACTATAAAGGCTACGTAATTTCTGTAGTACCTGCAATCCCCTGCATTTGCCACATACAACTTGTCCATGAAGAACAAGGCCACCAGGGCCGTGCACCCCCCTATTATCCGAAATGTGGTCCTCTCACGCGCTATATGGTTATCCTGAAAGACATATTACATTGCCTTCTGTACAATTGAGCTGTATTACTTGAATTGAACTGTATATTGAACTTTAAAAGCATAAAAATAATAAAATTAATGAAAAATTGTTGAAAATCTCAAGTTAAAGGGCAATGAAATAAAAAAGTCATGTTATTTTAAGTACTAGTAGATTGGGGAGCTTCAGTAGTCATATAAGAGTCAATATAAAATATAGAACATATATAGCTATTTAACATAAACTGACATCAAAGAATACAAACTTATTATTAATTTAACCTAAGAAACATAAAAGTTGACAAGGAGGCAGATCTAGTCAAGTATAATCATCTGTGTAAACCCCCCCCCCCTTTTCCTGAATCAATACTATAAGTTCTCTTCTGTTTTTGGACATACACGTACAGTCTACATACAGTACCCACTGATCCACTTCTTACCATTTCAACAAAAGCTGCCTCTAGTGCCCCACACACCAAATCTTCTACACTGATACTGGACTCTTTGCTTGTCATGCCATACCTGGGCGTGGCTGCATAGATAGAGTTTTGCTCAGCCCCAGGAGACTGTGGAGGAAGCAGGCCTTTCTTTGATAATATGAGATCAATGCAGTCTAAAAGCTTCTCCTGAAATGAGTAAATAAAGTGCCATGCATTAAAATGATGAGATTTACTACATGTAAATGCTAACATACGAAAGTTGTATACAAGAACAAAGACATAGGCTGAAAATTCTGCGACAGCATACGTGATGCTCATGCACACCCATGTTTACGTGGCCCACACCAACCTGTACATAGTTTTAGTCTGCCACATGCAGTAACACTGGTTTCATGTCAAATGCCAATAAATGAAAGCTGAGGCAGTTATATTTTGTAAATTTTGTTATTGGCAACTGTTTTTGCTTTGAGCCATTAGATTTGTAAACTTATTTACAGATCATAATCTGGTCAACAGTGATGTTCTGGTTATGGTGTACCTTGCGTGAAAATACAGTAAAAGTGTTGACATCTCTAGGGATATTAATTCAGTCTGTGCTTCAGACACATCCACTGCACAGAGTATAAATTCTCTTCCTGGAATCCTGTATTCTTAACAGCCCACTTGGGTCATAGTTCAGGGACCGATGGGATTAAAAAGATTTTTTCTGGCAGCTAAGTCTTAATGGATCAGTACTTAGGTTAATAATACAAGAGACTAAAGGGAATGTCAGTGACCATTAGGGTGTATCCACACCATACTCAATAAGATCAAAAATATACTTATTATTTTTTCATAAACATCGGTCAGAGGGCTATAAAATCATGTGGAATGACATTAACTCACTGAGTGTACATCATGAATGTTAACAAAATGTTTTAAACCATATTAAAGAACTGAAATGAAATTTAAAAAAAAAAAGCTGCTGATGACAATGTTGAAAAACATTGTGTATGTACAATTGTTGGCACATAGCAAGGAAAATTCCTTAACTCACAGAAATACTTAGTACTAAGTAAATATTTTCAAATACTTAAATCACTTTTCTTCATCCCTATAGTTGGCTAGGACAGCCAATGTCCTGAATGTCTAGATAATTAATTTCTTTCAAGAAAAAAAGACCACAATACACGTGTGTATGGCCTAGTACTGCTTAATTGCTACATATTATTACTGCATATAGAATTTTAAACTACAAAGATTATTTTAAAGATAATCAAAAGAAAATATGGGGCATAAATCAACGATATACTATTCCGTAAATAAAAAAGGTTTTTAATTTCTTTTTCACTATCAGAAGTGCTATGGAGACATTTGATTTGATTTGATTTTAAACAGACCATAAAACTAATCTCATAACTTACATGACCATCTGCTTTTACATTCTTTTTTTTTTTTTTTTTTTTGCTTTGGTAGAATTTGCCCACTGTTGACCTTTATGTTCTGATGGAACTAGCTTGTTCTATAATATGGACAGTCGCCCTTTAAAATGTTAAAAGTCATAAGTATCATTTTATAAATTATCCTTTGAGATATAGGTAACCAATGTAAATCATGAAGAACTGGTGTAATGTGATCAGACTTTTGAGTTCTACAGAGGGGACAAGTCCTCTAGTATGTTCTACAAACAATTTACTTTCCATTTTGAACAGGGTAAAATGCCTAAATCATCAAAAATAAAACATTATCACCAAATGCAAATATCCTTGTGATACTGGTTTAGCTTATTTCAATTCAAATAAGACAAGTATTAGTCCCCCCCACCACCAACACGGCCGTATTCTGACCTTAAGGTGACCTTTACTTGTCCAATTTGAATGTGTCCTTACTGATGTTGATGCAAGATTGAGAGCTATAATCCATAGATCAATCTGACTCCATATTATATCCCTCAAGGATTACATCTGAGACAGTACAGTATAAGATCTATGGAGTATGGAAGATTGACAGCGTGAGAACTTCTCTTTCTCTTTAAACTAAGGTCCATTCAAGACAAAAGCTTGGTCTGAATTAAAACAGAAAAAGAGTTTTATCCAAACATTACCAGACAACTAGCACTTCTAGTAAAAATGACAGACTGTTATTCTGACATGGAGTTTCATATTCTCAAATGTGTTTCCAAAGATATTGGAAACTGAACTCTCTATTATTCACGTACATGCCTCGTTTAAGGCTGCGTTCACATGGAAAATCTATTTTCTAAAAATCTATTTGCGGTATCTTGTGATCACGGTCTGTGCCCTGAGTATCCCGCGGCGTAATTACTGGCAGCACCAAGAATTAATTACAGCTTTGGAAGTAACTGGCTCGCGCTGCCCGTAATTACGCCGTGGGATATCCAGTGCACAGACCGTGATCACAAGATACCGCAAATAGATTTTTAGATTTTTCGAAAATAGATTTTTCATGTGAATGCAGCCTAACTGTCACATTTAGTATCTTAAGGAATGAATTACTCTTTAACCATTAAATATATGATACAAAATATATCTCCCCATTTTTGAGAATTACTATCATAATGTTAGCAATACTGGCATTCATACACATGTACTGTATATAATACCATTTAAATAGTTTAATCAAGCTCCATCTGTGAGGGATTTGATAATTGAATCAAACAAAACCATGATAAAAGCTATTTTCCAAGAAAGAAAACAAGAATTCCCAACATGTCACACATTAAGACACCTACCCCTGCAATTATCACATTAGAGAAAAGTGCCTTTAAAATGTCAAAGCTCTGATCTTTTGAGTTTGTGGAAAACACAGCATCTGAGCCTATCCCTTTTATATAGTCTTTTTCATCTTAAGACACAGATTAATGTTCTTTGAGATACCAGACAGGGCCTGTTGTTGAAATACAAAGTCTATCACAACTTAAAGTGATAACAACTGTTAAAAATATTGTAAACAACTCATGGAAATATAATAAATTCCATTTTACCACCAAAACAGCAGTTATCACAATAATTCTGGAATCTGTGCTTGCAATCAGACCATGTGGACTTTCAAAGATGGCTTTACCTTCATAAAAGTCTCTTTAGAGATTATTCCAAAAAAAAAAAAAAAACTTTACATCATATATCTACATATCAGAATCGTAAAGTTTTTAAAAAATTTGGAAAGATTACCTTCACTTGATATTGTTTTTGGTTCATGACATTACCATGACATAATCATTAAGAAATTTCATGAAATTTTTCTGATATTATTTCATTATCATGAATTAATACTGCAGTATTAGTAAGTTCATGTCATTGCCTTGTCATAATTTGGATATTACCAAGAAACAATTATCCAGTATATAAGTTCAAAATTGTCACATGTTCACATTGCCCTAGGTAGCTTGATAACCCAGTAAGTTCATGACATTCACGTTACCCTAGGAAGCATGATAATCAAATAAGTTCATGACACTACTACGTCATCAAGCTATTACCATAAAGTGATACATTGTATATACCACTAATTAAGGTCATGGTTGTCACCTTACCTTGACATGATAATCCAGTAAGTTCATTGCCATAAGGGCAGCACCAGTTCCAGCATGGCCATCAAATATGGCAAAGTATGTACATGGAATGTTCTTGATGGAAAGATTCTGTTAGAAAAAAATTTGAATTACCACATTTTATTTTAATAAATTTTAGAACATCAAATGAAGTACAATGTATGTCTTGAAATTGACAGTGGTCATGAGAGAGTGAATGTCCTGACACATTCAGTGGACTGGTATCATGTTAAGGAAATTAAAGATATAATTATCTAATACTGCGCTTAAAATGAGTAATAATTCAGGGCTGGGATGTTGTAAGCTACAATCATCAACAGGTAAATGAGTCAGCTGAATGAGTGTCAGAGACGTATACAATTGGCTGGTCATGTGACAGGACAGATGACTAAAAATCTGCTGACAGACTGTCTGGTTCAAATACAGGAGATTAGATCTCTTCTCAAAGACAAATTTGAGATTTAATCTTTCTCATATCTGGGATTGCGCCTTCCAGCAGATACCTATATAGCCATCTTGCCTGTCACATGACCAGCCCATCAGGTCACTGACACTCTTTTCGCAGTGAAACTCATGGATACTGATCTCAATGTCAGATTACTGCATTGTTACTTTGTACGTCCAGTATTAGATTCATTTTTCCTATTAATATTTGATAAAACTAAACATGCTGGATGGACACTTTTGTTGGGGTTTGGCATCAGGATAATAAGAGTCAAAAATGATTTTTACCTTTATCATTTACTTAAAATTATTAACATTGATACTAATAGGATCTTTTTTAAAAAGAATTTTCTTTCTTTTTTATTTATTTATTATTATTATTATTATTTTTTTTTTAATACTGACTTTTGTGCTAATTTTCAAAGGTCCATTCACAGGCCTTTTCTGCCTTACTTTAACATTTATTTTTCATGCAATAAAGGGTTGTCATCTACATGTATCTGTCAGGCCTTTATTTTCATTTTACTAAAGACTACTTCTGATTCCTTTTTATCTTTTCCACCTTACAGTTGTTGTAATGTGCTTCAGTTCCACTGGCTCTGTCTTCTTCTTGCTAAGTACACGGTTGTCTTCAGAATTTGGTTGTACACAGGGTGGCTTCAACATGAATTGTACAGCTTTGGCTTGGTCTTCATTGTATTTACTCTTTCCTCCATTGATCACTCTGCAAAGGAAAAAAAAAAAGAATGAAAATACTAAATTGAAATCATTACAAAAGGGCCCTGGTTACAGTAAACTAAAGCTCAAAATGAACACCAGGCTACTGTATATTTGAAAGATTATATAAAGATTTTTGTTTCATCTTTTTGAGCTTAAGCCTAGAAAATGATCTTCAGACTAAACTTTGAGACCAAAAATTTAGACTACTTTGAACCAAGACAAATCTGTAGTCGTCAAATCAGTGAATTATTTTGCTGGGTTTATAACAGCAAAAACAAAACATAGTTTGTACAATAAATACATGCATACATACATGTACCTGAATTTACCTTGAGTTGAATTACAGGGGGTCTCAATATAGATGGAACCCACAAATATGATAATGATTTATATCTGAGAAAAATAACTGAAACAAGATTAATTGTTCTGGAAGTTGATATAATAACAATTAAAAAAACAAAACAATGATTTGCTACTGACAAGTCCACAGAGCCAGAAGTTTGCTTTGACACTACCACACATCAACAAGAAAGTCAGGATCCTCTTTGATCATTTCTCCAGTCATTTCGAACATTTGTGATAGAGACAACAAACATTGAATCAATGTTTGTTTTTTTTTTTATCTAATTATTATATCAGCTTCCAGGACATGTAATCTTGTCTCAGTTACTTGCCAAATCATTATATTTGTGGGTTCCATCTATATTGAGACACCCTGTATAATTTATATGTCAGTGTAATTAAATCAAAGAATATAACTAATTCAATTATAATTAAGACCATTAATTAACTGTAATTATACCAGACACACCAGTGCCTGCATGGGCATCACCATGGACATATTTACATTTTGGTGAGCAAAGAAACTGAATGTAGGAGGAATAATGTTATAATACAGCATTTTTTAATAGGGGACCTCAGTCCTTATTAGATGTGGTCCATCATGGCTCTGTGTGAACAATGCCAAATTTATAAATACATATCTCTCAGCATGAGCAGTTCTTTTAAAACAGAGGTCAATCAATAGGAGATCCTTCGTACAGAGAATTATATTGCTCCATATATCTTGTCAGAAGAAAAAATCATTTCTAAACTTCTCTTTAGGACCACATAATGCTGATATTTATTACTTTTCAAACTAATCTAAAGCAACTGTATTGTGGACAAAAAGAGTGTTCAGACAGATTTATATCAGTTTAAGTCCAAATGCCATCACCAGATGCAAAGTGATTAAACAGAAGCGATTTAAAAGTCTTCGTGCATCTGGTAGGAGCTGTTCTTACTTTCCTAGCTTGGCTGTGATTTACTAAATTAACTTAATGAACTAGACATTATATCTAAATTATTAACTAGCTACTTTACAAGTAGGATTTAACTGGCCCTTTAGACTGGTAATTAAGTCAGCACAAGTCTAAGCTTAGGGCTCATTCCCAATAAAACTATCTTTCTATATAGATCATTCCAACTCTGAGGGGACTCTTGCTGAATACAATCAGGTTAACATGCCTCCTCATTTCCAACATACTCATATATAAACACCAGGTATTCTTTATTCTACTCAACGCCAAGTGTGAGGAGGAAGCTTCCACAAGGGGTAGAATTAACTTGTTCCTCCATTTTTGGCACATGTCATGTAATATAAAAAGTGCTTATTTTGGGTCAAGGGATAAACAATATGGGGCAAAAACACAAAGCCATATGTCGCTTTTTTTCTTCAGGGGTGAGTATAGATACTGTAACTCATAATAAATCCAGGGAATGGTTTGAAGCACTGAAAAAGTAATATCTGCTGACCACCGATCAAATAAATCATCTACAGAATTATCACTTTAAACTATCCCTGACCTTTTAAATGATGAATACGTTACATATATCTGAACGTAGATTATTCCCCAGCATCCACACAATTCAATTTATCAATATCTGTAGAACTGATTACAGCACTCTTTTTGAGCAGGAACAGCTTAAATCATTCATTTGTTGAATGATTGGCTGAATTATTAAACCCAAGGATCAACCAACTGTACACACATTTGTCAGTTGCTGAAAGACTTCACCCAATCTTTCTAAGTTCACCTTTATGACCACCACCCTTATGTTGTTTTCAATTACTGAAATGAGTTCCCAAAATATCCTGAAACTTGGGGTTAGAAGCAGGGGGGGATCCAGAAATATTTTCTGACAGTCTTCCAAATTATCTTTGTTGGTCCATCCTCCATTGTTGACCGTCTTCCGACAGAAAAAATTGGATACCCGTCAATGTAAACTTGAAAATTTGACCGTCTTCTAGAAGACCCAGAAGACGTGCTAAATCTGCCCCTGAGAAGAGTACAATTTGAATGAGGACAAAAATATTGACCATTTCAAAATATTCTTATTTTGCATTTAATTTGGTGTAAAAATAATTTGGCACCTATCTTCTCTATTTTTTCTTTTTTTAATGGAATAGAATATTAACAAAATAAAAAATTTGTTTTACAAATTAATAAAAGTAATTTTTCTAACTGTATTTTCACTTATCGTAACATAGTTAATTCAATTTACACTTGCAAAATCAATATTTATAACTTATATTGACTTAATCATATCATACATTTTCCACAGTGATAAGCATCTCTAGAATTCCAGGGAGAAAAGTAGTAAAGCTTTGCCTGCACACAGTTGAAAACTTCTAGGTCTCCATCACCATGCATGCACAAATGCACATATACTACCACATACACACACATGCCCTCTTCTCCATGCACTCACACACACACACACACACACACACACATGCATGCACACCAGACCTGTGTACCAGTTTGGGGGGGGGGGGTTTGTGGGATTAGAATAAGCTGCCCTTTTTGCCAGAAAAAGGCCCGCTCTGAATAAAAATTGATCCGGGTACACAAAGGTGTCTTGGTTAAAGGTCCAATTTTTTTTTTTTAGAAAAAGAGCCTCTCCCCCTTTAAAATTGTTGGCTATATGGGCCTGCACACCCATTCATTGCAACTGCCACACACTCACATATTCAAGACCTCAGTTGAACACACTAGGTTTTCTACACAGAGATGTACCAAAGGGTTCCAACGGGGTGTAGTATGAGGAGGCAGCAATGCAGTAGAAATCTTATTGACTTTCCCTGACAGACAGCCTGTATATGCATCAGTTCACAGCAAACTTGGGATCAATACAGGGCGCAGTGTACTGAGCTGAACTCCAACTTATAAAAAAGATTTTTATTTCTAAATAACTGCACTATACAACCTCAAAGCTGATAGCTATTCTAGCATATAGCATATTGGACTTCAAAGCTTATTTCTTATTTCTATTTGTACATACTTATTTAGACTACCCTTTTTTTCTGGGAAAAACAATGTCAAAGTCGAAAGTAATCATTTAGGAAAATTTTATTTCACAAACAATTAATCACATACACAAAAAAAGTCTGTCAGAAAAAATAACTTGTACTGATTCTTTGAGAGCATGACATAATTCAATGAAATAATTTTTAAAAACTTGTACCAATGAACTAAATGGTGCAGAACAAAACAGAATGGAGCTACATGCACTTTTTTTTTCATTCCTTTTGTAATATCTAATCACCTGCAAATACCCTCTACTGCTTCTAAATTTCTTTCCTTCAATGTCATGAAATCAAAACCTTCTCTCTAATTGCAGAATTTCACAGAAGCCATAGTATGTGGTTAAGCAATCTACTTCAACTGACTGCATGCAACTACCATAACTGAGGGTGAGACTACATGTAATAAGAAAATCCTGAGAACTGTATGCAATTTAAAGTAGGTGACAGGCAATTGGAAAATTTTGAGTAAAAGTTGTATGTCGGTTTATTTAAGTCATATTATACTAAATTCAATCACAACAGCTTATTTGTTTTGATAAAGAAATCTCCAAAACCTATTAAATTGAAAATTTTAAGGGGCTAGGGGGTCCATATATATGCAATCTCCTCAATTGTCTCAATTTGCAATGTGCTTTGATTCAATAGACATTTCCGTTTTAAACCAGATCAATTCTGAGTGTGCCTTTCATGCAAAGTCTGTCACAGCTATTAACCTGTCACTCTGACATTAATCCTGAATAAAAACTTTTACCAATTCAAGAAAAAAAAAGACAAACATCATTTTAGCCCTGTGCTCCTTCCCCCCCCCCCCCCCCCCCCCCCCCCCCATCCTTGCCTTCCTTCTTACCAATGTAAAATCCTAAATCAAGCATCCCAAATAGTTACTATGTGAACATGCACCTACAGAGTCTAGATAAAAACCCAAAATCTTAACATTGGTTTGTGTGGCATGGTTTTGGAGTTGTTGTCAAGGCATTGTTATTATGCTTTGTAACTGTTTGGGAGGCCTGGGTATGAATCTCAGTATAATCTTAAGTTCTCTGTCTATCATTGCATGTGAAAATACAATCATTCTCCCAGTAATTATAACCACTGCATACCCAGTGATTGTTATTGATCCATTACCTTAACGACAAGGGACCTTAATACCCTTCCCACTGAACCGAGTTGACATCTTAAGGCAAGTCCATCCTATATCAATTGTGTAGTGAAAAGACATACATAATGTATCTTGATGAGTGATTGAAGTGCTGAAAGTGGAAGTTTAATTCAATAGGAGGTAACTTTCTTTACAGTAACTGTATTTCCCAGTGCAGATAACGAAACTAATGCAGCCACTCGGCACAACATTATCACAACTCTTTGCAATCCAATAATGTTAGTCTGTCCTTGCTAGTATTATTGAATGAGTTTCTTTTAGTTCAAAGTCGTGGAGTTCCAAACATGACTATTCTTTAATGGGTTTCCACTCCAGACTAATACAATATTTTGATCAAACATGCCTTGGTTTTTTTTAGGGGGGAGGGGAGGGTAGTGGGCATTTTAAAAAAATAAAAAGTAACAAAAAAAAAAACTCCTCCTACACATTGATTTATTACTCTTAATATTATAACCTCTGGCAAACATTTTGTGTAAACTTTATTTAAACTCTTACACAAGTTATTCAAAGGTCACAACATAAAAAAAATTAATGTTTATTCATTTATTTATTTGTTTATTTTTTAAATCTTTCATTTTTTTTTTTTTTTTTTGGAAGGGGATGGGGCAGGAAGGAGTAGAGCCTCTTAAAATGGCCATGTAATGGGCATCTGATGTAAGATAGAAAAACAAATGGATTATGTGCAGCAAACAACTACGCGGATGTGATTAGAGAGTAGAAGCAGACAGAATGGTATTACTCTTTATCTCAGGTAGTTTAAGAACCAGAGACGTAATTATTTGGTTTCAAATTGCTGTTGTGGAGCTACATGTATATGGAACAGTAGTTACTATAAATAATACATGTATTATGATAATTTTTTATAACTTGGTTTATAAAATGATCATAATTATAACAAAGCTTCACATTTGCTAACAAATTGAATATAAAAGTTGTATTAACTCAAACTGCATGAAACATTTTAAACCGAGTCTTCTCTCTATATGTAACGACACAAAACATGATGTTAAATCTACAAATTATAAGTAGTAAAACCATAAAATCGGGCATTTGGTTTTCGGCCAAAATTAAGTTTTTTGGCAAAAATACCCCAATGTTGGTTTCAACATTAACTGAATACACCTAAATCTTCAACGTAAATATTATAATAGCTAAACCACATCATGTGACCCAGGGTGACTAAATCAGGCATGTTCACACAAGAACTAACTTAGGTGAGGAATACTATATACACGTATCCCAAGTGACAGGATTGTAAAACACAACTTTTCAAATTTTTAGGTGCAGTGAGGATCCCTATTTAATCTGGATATTTGTAACATCAGTCAGACTACAGTCAAATTTACAATTTATAAAAAGGGTTTGAAGTGTTGTGCCAAGAAAATGTAAACATGCCTCTGGTCTATTTCTAGACTCAACTGGACTGGTCGGGTCTTTACATGTTGTATAGCGCATGATAACCTAGTCTGCAGCAATTCCTGTATTAATATCAGAATTTTATCTGATTACACTGCTGTGTCTATTTGGTAACATAATATGAACTCTTCAGTAAGCCTGTGCAACCAGGACGCAATAGCCTGGCTCCCTCATACAGATAGTGAATATTAACAACTTTTCATTGTGAAATTGTAAAATAAATGAGAACTGGTGATCAATCTTCATTTATTCGTGTCTTTATCGCCTATAAAATTGTGTCAGATTTATTTTGTGTCTTAAGTTAATGGGGAATTATGTCAAAATTGAAAATTGAGAAAGGAACAAAAGAATATAATATATTGCATATTTCAATTTTATGAAATAAACTGTTTGTCTCTATTTTCTTTTCAAAGTTAAATTTAAGCTCAATTCAAATAAAGGATTAATGAGTGAATAGTTAAATGCCTCAAATTCTACCAAATTCTTTTCTGACATATTCATTTAATAAATACATAAATAAAAACATAAGAGTAAGAAAATAACTAGTAATCAGAGTTTAGAAGCTTTAAAACATTGACAATGAATAAAGGACACTAGTCCTCAATGAACCAAATACTAGTAAATGTAGGGATAAACTAGAGGATCAGAGAGGCGATACCGCCTCCGAATATTGTACCACCAGCTGGAGCAAGCGCATTCGTATAGACCCCCACATACACAAAATAAGGGGTGCAGCCACCAGTCTTGTGCTTGACAAGCTGTAAAAATGCAATCAACAAGAATTTTCAAAATATGCAAAAAATATATATAACTAAAAATGGTGCAATCAAAGTTAAGTTCATTGTAAGGTAGGTCAAAGGTCAATTTCAAGGTCACAGTAAATTGCCAGTATATGACTTCCTATCCAACTTCAATAGTAACTATGGACCTATCTCTGCCAGTTTTGGAGATAAAAGGGAAGCAAAATTTGCAAAGTTCAGTTCATGGTGAAAAGTAGGTCAAAGGTCAATTTCAAGGTCACAGTAAGATTGCCAGTATATGACTTCCTATTCAACTTCAATAGTAACTATGGACCTATCTCTGCCAGTTTTGGAGATAAAAGGGAAGCAAAATTTGCAAAGTTCAGTTCATGGTGAAAAGTAGGTCAAAGGTCAATTTCAAGGTCACATTTAGATTGCCAGTATATGACTTCCTATTCAACTTCAATAGTAACTATGGACCTATCTCTGCCAGTTTTGGAGATAAAAGGGAAGCAAAATTTGCAAAGTTCAGTTCATGGTGAAAAGAAGGTCAAAGGTCAATTTCAAGGTCACAGTAAAATTGCCAGTATATGACTTCCTATGCAAGTTCAATAGTAACTATGGACCTATTTCTGCCAGTTTTGGAGATAAAAGGGAAGCAAATTTTGCAAAGTTCAGTTCAAGGTGAAAAGTAGGTCAAAGGTCAATGTCAAGGTCACAGTAAGATTGCCAGTATATGACTTCCTATTCAACTTCAATAGTAACTATGGACCTATCTCTGCCAGTTTTGGAGATATAAGTGACTAAATGTTATAATTTTGGAGTTACCATAATGTGCCATAAATTTCCTACAGAAAAAATTAATTAAAATAAAGAAAAGGTCATTTTGGTCAAAGTTCTTGAAATGGGAGGTTCTCTGAAGTTGCAGAAGTTTAAATTTGATAAAATAATGTCATTTTTGACCACAAGTTGTCTGCTTTGCCAAGCATTATGTTTTATTTTTCCGGAGTTCAAAATTTATTATCCATTACCGTACTGCACATTTTTACGGAAGCCGACTGGTGCCATATGTTGAAAAAAAAAATTATCTCGAAATTTCGAGATAGCATTTTTTTTGTTCAAATTTCAAAATACTATCTCGAAATTTCGAGATAAATTTTTTTGCTCAAATATATTTGAAATCTACACATATGACTTTTGGAAAGCCGTCTATAGAAATTTTTCCCGTAACTCCTTCCGTAGGGTAGATAATTAGCATTTAATTTTGCCATTTTTAGACAAGGGTGCATTGCAATGAGTGCCACACCCAGACCCCAATACCGACAAAGCCCAAATTTTACGTGGAACGAGTTGAGATTATAGGTGACCTAAATCCATGAGATGGGTACGGGGGCCCTTACCGTCTAGGAGGAGAAGCGGTAACGGTAACATGGCGGCGGAGCCGGCGAACGGACCGGACGGGACCGAAACCATGTGTACCGCCAGCGCTAACGCTGGTGGTAAATTTTTTTGTTCAAATTTCAAAATAGTATCTCGAAATTTCGAGATAATTTTTTTTTCTACATATGGCACCAGTGGGCTTCCGTACATTTTCCTTTCACCACCAATATGTACTTTTTGATACAGCGTAACTCGAAAACCGTATGGAATACAAAAAAACCGAGACCACCTCCAGTGTTGGGCTTTACATGCTCTACAAAATGCAAAAAAGAATGGGTCTCTAGCATTAACGGTTCCCGAATTAGAGACAGTTTTCAGTTTCGGTATCTTATGGCCGCTACTCCTGTGAAAATGCACCGATTGACCCCAAATTCACGGAGATGAAAGATGACCTGAAGGGTAACACTTTCCAATAATATTATTGGTTAAGTCTGTGTGGTGTCTGAATAACAGGGCAAAAAATTTTTTTTTCGTAAAAAATTTCATTTTTTTGAAAATTTTGGCCCATTTGACCTTGAAGTAAAGGTCAAAGGTCAAATCCGAGGGTATATTTGAAATCTACACATATGACTTTTGGAAAGCCGTCTGTAGAAATTTTTCCCGTAACTCCTTCCGTAGGGTAGATAATTAGCATTTAATTTTGCCATTTTTGGACAAGGGTGCATTGCAATGAGTGCCACACCCAGACCCCAATACCGACAAAGCCCAAATTTTACGTGGAACGAGTTGAGATTATAGGTGACCTAAATCCATGAGATGGGTATGGGGGGCCTTACCGTCTAGGAGGAGAAGCGGTAACGGTAGCCGTCCGGCGGAGCCGGCGGAACGATCCGGACGAGACCGAAACCATGTGTACCGCCAGCGCTAACGCTGGTGGTACAAAAATATCCAAGAAATTTGAAACACTGTTTATTCCATTGTTTAATATTCTGTCATTTCATGATGTAATATCAGTCATATATACATAAAAACTTCTGACTTCAACCAAAATCACCATCATAATATTTAACCCCAAATACTATGAGTTTTATATGAAAAAAAAAACAAACAAACTATGACTGAATAAATAAAAACGAGGAGCCATGATGAAGGGTCATAGCGAAGCCACTTGACATATAGTACACAATTACATGTACATGGTATAGCTCACACAGTATAGTAAACATAGTTCCATTTAACTACATACTGTTACAATTATATTTACATTTTGTGAGAAAGTGTCGTATATACTGCAGACCCATCAAATCTGCTCTTATGCTGTATTTGCACATTGATTTGGCATGTCTGCTAACATCAAATGCAAAGATCATCCGAATGGGATAAGTGTCTTCATGTCTTTATAGATTTGTGTTATCTGAATTATAGCTTTAAGGTTACCCTGAATGTGGAAGATCCTTACTGGCTCTGTTCAGTTTGCTTTTATTCCTAAATTACAAGCTCAAAAATTATTTCAGTTATATATATATATATATATATATATATATATATATATATAATCTTTACAAGATATATTAGTTCATGATCAGTTGCTCACATGCAAATATTTGGAACACGTCCTTCATCCACTTTTCAAACTTTCAAATAATCTTTTTTAGAATGATATAACTAGCAAACATTGCTTTGGGATAAATACTGTAAGTTATCAATTTTGTTTGAATTTTGTGAATAATTTCCAAACTCTGGATTTTGGCCTGAAATACAATAAATAAATAAAACTTACATGGTATCCTCAACAAGTCTTATTACTTCACTGCCTTTAGATACTCTATCAAATTCCAATCTCAAAAGACACATTCATAGGAAAACAACTTGACCTACACTGAAGAGGTATTAGATTCTTTTTCATGCATTTTTTTCAGCAGCAGTAGAAACATCCTTCACTTTTAAGTATGCACAGTGTATGCACTATGCCTCTGGATAATCTAAGAAGAAAACTAGAGGATCAGAGAGGCGATACCGCCTCCGAATATTGTACCACCAGCTGGAGCAAGCGCATTCGTATAGACCCCCACATACACAAAATAAGGGACACAGCCACCAGTTTTGTGCTTGACAAGCTGTAAAAATGCAATCAACAAGAATTTTTAAACTATTGCAAAAAATATATATGGTACAATCAAATTTAAGTTCTTCGTAAGGTAGGTCAAGGGTCAATTTCAAGGTCACAGTAAATTGCCAGTATATGACTTCCTATTCAAGTTCAAGAGTATTTATGGACCTATCTCTGTCAAGTTTGAAGTTAAAAGAGAAAGAAATTAGCAGAGTTCAGTTCATGATAAAAAGTAGGTCAAAGGTCAATTTCAAGGTCACATTTAGATTGCCAGTATATGACTTTCTATTCAAGTTCAATAGTAACTATGGACCTATCTCTGCCAGTTTTGGAGATAAAAGGGAAGCAAAATTTGCAAAGTTCAGTTTATGGTGAAAAGTAGGACAAAGGTCAATTTTAATGTCACATTTATAATGCCAGTATATGACTTCCTATTCAAGTTCAATAGTAACTACGGACCTATCTCAGCCAGTTTTGGAGATAAAAGGAAAGCAAAATTTGCAAAATTCAGTTTATGGTGTAAAGTAGGTCAAAGGTCAATTTTAAGGTCACATTTGGATTGCCAGTATATGACTTCCTTTTCAAGTTCAATAGTAACTATGGACCTATCTCTGCCAGTTTTGGAGATAAAAGGAAAGCAAAATTTGCAAAGTTCAGTTCATGGTGAAAAGTAGGTCAAAGGTCAATTTCAAGGTCACATTTAGATTGCCAGTATATGACTTCCTATTCAAGTTCAATAGTAACTACGGACCTATCTCAGCCAGTTTTGGAGATAAAAGGAAAGCAAAATTTGCAAAATTCAGTTCATGGTGTAAAGTAGGTCAAAGGTCAATTTTAAGGTCACATTTAGATTGCCAGTATATGACTTCCTATTCAAGTTCAATAGTAACTATGGACCTATCTCTGCCAGTTTTGGAGATAAAAGGAAAGCAAAATTTGCAAAATTCAGTTCATGGTGTAAAGTAGGTCAAAGGTCAATTTTAAGGTCACATTTTGACATTTTGATTGCCAGTATATGACTTCCTATTCAAGTTCAATAGTAACTATGGACCTATCTCTGCCAGTTTTGGAGATAAAAGGGAAGCAAATTTTGCAAAATTCAGTTTATGGTGAAAAGTAGGTCAAAGGTCAATTTTAAGGTCACATTTAGATTGCCAGTATATGACTTCCTATTCAAGTTCAATAGTAACTATGGACCTATCTCAGCCAGTTTTGGAGATAAAAGGGAAGAAAAATTTGCAAAGTTCAGTTCATGGTGAAAAGTAGGTCAAAGGTCACTTTCAAGGTCATAGTAAGATTGCCAGTATATGACTTCCTATTCAACTTTAATAGTAACTATGGACCTATCTCTGCCAGTTTTGGAGATAAAAGGGAAGCAAATTTTGCAAAGTTCAGTTCATGGTGAAAAGTAGGTCAAAGGTCACTTTCAAGGTCATAGTAAGATTGCCAGTATATGACTTCCTATTCAACTTCAATAGTAACTATGGACCTATGTCAGCCAGTTTTGGAGATAAAAGGGAAGAAAAATTTGCAAAGTTCAGTTCATGGTGAAAAGTAGGTCAAAGGTCACTTTCAAGGTCATAGTAAGATTGCCAGTATATGACTTCCTATTCAACTTTAATAGTAACTATGGACCTATCTCTGCCAGTTTTGGAGATAAAAGGGAAGAAAAATTTGCAAAGTTCAGTTCATGGTGAAAAGTAGGTCAAAGGTCACTTTCAAGGTCATAGTAAGATTGCCAGTATATGACTTCCTATTCAACTTCAATAGTAACTATGGACCTATCTCTGCCAGTTTTGGAGATATAAGGGACTAAATGTTATAATTTTGGAGTTACCATAATGTGCCTTAAATTTCGTACAGAAAAAATTAATTAAAATAAAGAAAATGTCATTTTGGTCAAAATTCTTGAAATAGGAGGTGCTCTGAAGTTTCAGAAGTTCAAATTTGATGAAATAATGTCATTTTTGAACACAAGTTGTCTGCTTTGCCAAGCCTTATGTTTTATTTTTCCAGAGTTCAAAATTTATTATCCATTACCGTACTGCACATTTTGCTTTTACCACCAATATGTACTTTTTGATACAGCGTAACTCGAAAACCGTATGGAATACAAAAAAACCGAGACCACCTCCAGTGTTGGGCTTTACATGCTCTACAAAATGCAAAAAAGAATGGGTCTCTAGCATTAACGGTTCCCGAATTAGAGACAGTTTTCAGTTTCGGTATCTTATGGCCGCTACTCCCGTGAAAATGCACCGATTGACCCCAAATTCATGGAGATGAAAGATGACCTGAAGGGTAACACCTTCCAATAATATTATTGGTTAAGTCTGTGTGGTGTCTGAATAACAGGGCAAAAAAAATTTTTTTCGTAAAAAATTTCATTTTTTTGAAAATTTTGGCCCATTTGACCTTGAAGTAAAGGTCAAAGGTCAAATCCAAGGGTATATTTGAAATCTACACATATGACTTTTGGAAAGCCGTCTATAGAAATTTTTCCCATAACTCCTTCCGTAGGGTAGATAATTAGCATTTAATTTTGCCATTTTTAGACAAGGGTGCATTGTAATGAGTGCCACACCCAGACCCCAATACCGACAAAGCCCAAATTTTACGTGGAACGAGTTGAGATTATAGGTGACCTAAATCCATGAGATGGGTACGGGGGCCCTGACCGTCTAGGAGGAGAAGCGGTAACGGTAGCCGTCCGGCGGAGCCAACGGAGCCGGCGGAGCCGGCGGAGCCGGCGGAGCCGGCGGAACGATCCGGACGGGACCGAAACCATGTGTACCGCCAGCGCTAACGCTGGTGGTACAATAATCCAGCTGTGATGTTGAGTATAATAAGTACTGTACTATAATAGTTCCAATAGTTGAAAAACCTTTGGGCTGTAAGGAGTAGCTGAACATTACAATTTGTGTTAAGTAGAATGTTCTGTTATATAATTTCCTCACTGCGAGTTGCTATGGGATTTAGAATAGATCAATGATAAAATCTACTCAACATTGTAAGAACAGTCTGCTGTACTTCTGTAGCTCATACATGTACATGAGATTACTGGCCCTCTTCAGCACAATACTGAAGATCCTTGACTTTTTTTTAAATCTAACATATTTATTCTGTCTTAAAAGACATTTTCCAAAATGACAAAATGCGCAAGGCAAACCTTGAACCTTATGTATACTGGGTATAGACCAAATGAATATAGAGCATGCATTGTGTTTACTTCATATGACAATCCAAGTCTAGCGACAGGTTTGTTACAATATTTTCAAGTGAAAATTGGTGCAAAGTAAATGTTATTAAATATAAACTCACTGTCATCAATTATGGAGAAGAAAGGACTATATGGTGGATTTTTAAGTAGATTTGGTTTTCATATAGAGTGTCATTCACTGTACCCTGTTATACTCATGTGCAAAATGTTATAATATGTAATAATATTCCAGAGAAGTAATAAATCAGGGACAGCCCCAGGGTAAAGATAAGAATAAAACAATTACGATCCATTTTCCCTTGTGTAACCTCTTGTTTATTCCATAAATCTTTTCCTGTTTTTATCTCCAATGCCAAAACAAAGCAACATTTGTAAACAATTGCACTTCATCTAAAATAATCAATAATACAAACTAAGGAAATCTGAAAGTTTTTTCTGGCAAAAAGTTTTATCATGATTAAAATATTAGTACCAGTATGTCACAGAGGGAAGGAAGATAGTGACAAGGCCCTTATCAGATTATCATACTGAAGGCTTTCTTTAAAACATTGTATATTTGAAATTTAAATGAAATTGAATTTCTATTGAGTTTGCAATGGAAAAAATAGGAAAAGTGAAGTATACACTGAGAAACATGAAGCTGGGTTAGATCCTGGTATATTGAGGCTTTACTATATAAGGAAGTGTTTTCGTAACATACTTCTACTTTTACTTCAAACACATCACTTGAGAAAAATCTATCATTCCATTTATAAGATCACCAAATACTTCAAAATCTTAACTTTTTCTTTTTTATATTTTTTTAATATTTTAAGAAAAACTGCGAATATTTTAATATTTTGAAATTGCTAAAAATGTATTTTAAAAATGGACCCACATTTTGAATCAGAGAGCCTACAAACACACAATTAAATAAAAGTTAACCAAGATCACACATCAGAAACCAACTTATTGTGTGATACATTAACCCCAAATCACGAATATACATAATGCTAAGAGGTACACTGCTTGTGATAAGATGTAACAAAACAAAAAGAAAGTAAATAAACATTCAAAACCACGTAAGTGAAGAAGAAAAGGCATCTATTACATTCTCTTCCCCTTGTCCTTTCGTGAGGTGAATATTGAGTGGACTTACTCTGCATATCCTGCGTTCCAAGGAAGGCGCTCAATACTCCTAGGCACCAATATAGGTCGCGAAGCATGATCCGCTGATACGTGTACCTCTTCGTGTGTTAGTTGAAGAAAGTCCGGTCGAGCGTACGCGTACTTAATTTCCAAACTTTCTGGGTTCCCCGCCTTCTCTGTATTGTGAGGTATGGACTGAATGCCACCCATCACATTCTCCACCACGCTTTTAAACCGATTTAGCATTGTGGCTGATAAATACACGCCTGACCAGGAAGCAAAACGAAAGCGTGTGACACGATCAAACGGAAGCAGCCATTTTGACACCTAAGGCTGGTCACATGACTTGGTGTTTTGTCATGTGACTTTGGTTGTCCTCCCGCTAGTTTTATGACGAACCACATGCTTGCAGACGAACCGTGACTGTTGGGTGGATATCTGTCAGAAGATTGGGAAAAGACGAGAAACAGGGTAAAATCTGAGTAAAGGCAACTGATATTTGTAAGATGGTCTTTTTATTTAAATACAAACAAGCTGCGGAGCTTGTTTACAAGTATGAACAGTTGGCGACCTAGCTTATATATATATATATATATATATATATATATACATGTAGTGAACTTAGTGTCGGGTGCGATTCGTGTGTGAAACACCAAATGTTATCGAAGCTACGAGTTCAGAAAGCAACAATGTAAATTGTAAGGTCATCGACTTATAAAGTTATCAAGTTGTATCAGATTCAGATAAGAACTAAATTACACACAGTTTTGGTGTTGAGGTTTTTGCAACAAGAGAATAACTTGCGCTTCTTTTTTGGTCTTGGAGGTTCCGACGTGGCCATTGAAAAATAAACTTGGTGATACAGAGCTACTTGTTGGTTGCACGTTTCATCTTGAGTAATATGAGACGAGATTTCGGCTTATGTTGACGTACCTTCTTGACCAATTCCCCAACTACCTCAGTCCCGCTTCAAGTAAATTTTGCTTAAAAAAACTACTGAGAAGGTTTGTCCTTTGTTAGGAAGTTGTTGATCCAAGAGAAAGGTTTTCTAACCTGAAATGTGCTTGTGAAATCTGAATACCCAAAAGATTGTGTTATGTAACATCTGGGACTGATTTACTAACAGTCAGTGGACCATGACTGCCAGTCTCCAACCAGAGATAAAGAGATTACTTCACCAACATCAAAGTGAAAACAAGTCCATTTTATTTGTTTATGGAAGAAGATTAATTGTACCAAAACAGAGGTGATTTTTCTTGATGTGGAACATGTGTGTCCCATTTCCATGTTTTTAGTGCATTAAAAAAGAAAAAAATTATTGAGCCAAATTAAAAGACACAGGTTTTGAATGAATTAAATAATTTTTTTTGGGGGAAGGGTGAAAGAACAGACTGAAATACCAACTTTTTAGTTAATGATTTAGCAATTTTCCATCTCTCTGAACCATATATCTCTTTAATGAGCTTTTTTTTTAAGTTTTATTGTTTTTTTGTTGTTTTTTTTTTAATAAGAAAAGGTCTCTCCTCTCTCCCTAGCTCCCTCCACCTTTCTCTCTCATGTACCCTGCAGTATTATTATTTTTCTTAGCTCTCTTCCTTGAATTTGACTGCTTTGTAACATTGAAGGAAAAAGGAAAAATATATTATCACGCATTTTCAGTATGTTCCCCCATATGATTTTTAAATTAATTTTAAATAACATGCTTCCTCCTGGTGTTGAGTAGAATACAGAAAAGTTGGTGATAAAAAGAGTATATGGGGAGCATGAGGAGGCGTGTTTATGTGTGAATCCAATTGCATTCAGTAAGGATCCCCTTGGAGATGGATTGATCTATGTAGGTCAATAGTTTCATTGGGAATTGGCCCTATAATTTGATATAAAAAAGGTTTTCAGATACCAATTAGGGAATATAAAAAAGCTCTTGTCAAAACTTTTTTTACTCTGTAGATGCCTGCTGTTTCAGAAACTTCCCAAGATGCCAAAAAGATCAAAAGGTAGTGCAGCAAAGAGAAAGCTGGACAGGGAGAGCTTGCTTGCTCACTTTAAGGCCACACTAACCAGAATTCACTTGGAGGATGCTGTGAAGATGATGAGAGTGCGCCCCCAACATGCCATGCCTTTCTCTCACAAACAGATCTACATCAGGCGTAATAACAACAATAAGCAATGCCAAGCAGATGAAAGGTAAACTTTGGTAACATTTTGACTAGTTTTGGAATTATTCTAGAAGAATTTCCTTCTGGCTTACGGGAGTGCCTGACCCAGAACATTTTGGATCTGTTACCATGTGTTTGTAGATCACTCAGTAACTTGGGGGCCTTTCAGAATGAGTTAGTGTGCACCAACTTCATGAAATCAGATTAAGAGACCGACATGCCCCTTAATCCCTGGCATTACGTAGAATTCAAAGAAGCTGGTGATTATAGCAAGTATGTTGGGAACAAGAGGAGGCATCTAAATCTGTTAATCTGATTGCATTCAGCAAGAGTCCTAATGGAGTAAGTGTGCATGGGCTAGTGCGCACTAACTCATTTTGAATGAATGGTTAATCACTCCACAGATACAGAGCCATCTTTCGTGACCATCCAGTAGTTGGTACAGGAAAGGATATCCTGAAATGAACTTTCTAATGTTTATAGTTGTAATAATTATATCAGATTTTGACTAAAACCACCCACATCATCACATGTATATTTTTTTCATTTCAGGTACTGTAGAGAATGTCACAACCCAAAGTGTCCATGCAGAGAATTTGAGACCCTGAACCGAGAGGAGCTGAAAACATTGGATGCAACAGTTCTAAAGCAGAGAGAGAGCTTCATTGAATACCTGAGGAAGGGGTATAAAGATGTGTTCCAACCCAAACACCTGCTGGGAGCCAGAGAGGCAGGGGAAGAGGACATGAAGGTAATTTTGTTATACATTTAATAATGAATGAGTGGTTTCCACCAAGGTGCTTATCTGCTTATAGATGTAGTATACTTAAAGGTGATTATGGATATGTCAGGTGCTATTCTTCCAGGTGATGGTGAATGTGTCAGGTGTTATACTTCCAGGTGATGGTGAATGTGTTAGGTGATATACTTCCAGGTGATGGTGAATGTGTTAGGTGTTATACTTCCAGGTGATGGTGAATGTGTCAGGTGTTATACTTCCAGGTGATGGTGAATGTGTTAGGTGTTATACTTCCAGGTGATGGTGAATGTGTTAGGTGTTGTACTTTCAGGTGATGGTGAATGTGTTAGGTGTTATACTTCCAACTGATGGTGAATGTGTCAGGTGTTATACATGCAGGTGATGGTGAATGTGTTAGGTGTTATACTTGCAGGTGATGGTGAATGTGTTAGGTGTTATACGTCCAGGTGATGGTGAATGTGTTAGGTGTTATACTTCCAGGTGATGGTGAATGTGTTAGGTGTTATACGTCCAGGTGATGGTGAATGTGTTAGGTGTTATACTTCCAGGTGATGGTGAATGTGTTAGGTGTTATACTTGCAGGTGATGGTGAATGTGTTAGGTGTTTTACTTCCAGGTGATGGTGAATGTGTTAGGTGTTATACTTCCAGGTGATGGTGAATGTGTTAGCTGACCTGGTGGATGCTGAGGTGGAGAATGGTGGTGAAGACTGGAAATGTATTCGTGGATTCCATGCTTTAATTCCATACCTGGACCTCTGCCAAAACAGCAAAATTGTAACATT
This sequence comes from Lingula anatina, assembly GCF_051362555.1. Lineage (NCBI taxonomy): Eukaryota > Metazoa > Brachiopoda > Lingulata > Lingulida > Lingulidae > Lingula > Lingula anatina. The sequence continues at coordinate 5,845,683 of NC_141772.1, read as the reverse complement.
CATCATATACTCAACACAACTGCCAGACGACAACCCTCTTGCTGAGATGGTGAGTGCTAATGCAAATTTCATAGCAAGAATCTCTCTCTCTCTTTGCAAAAGGTGAGCAACAGTTTAGGCTAAAAGAAAGAATTAAGAGAGCATGTTTGAACACAAGACTGTTAAAACACTTGCCATTGCCTAAATGCACTTGCAATGGAGACACAGTACCACATTTTAAGAGTAAAAACTGCTCTGTTTTGTTAAAAGTGTTTTCTTTGTACATCATCCTGTGTATTGTTTTAGCTTGTCCCTATGTTCAAGTACTGGCTGTCGGATGATAAGTTTGGTATACACTTTGCCAGCTTCATAGGCTATGTATTAGTGCATTATATGGAAAATGGTGCAGGTAGGTGAAAATGCCTCATCAAGACTACTATATTGGTGCCTTCAGTTCAGCTATAATTTGCATCATTGAAAATTATTGGCAGGATGGCCCTCCTAGGAAAGGCTTGTTTACAGTTTTATGTATTTTCCTTCAGATCCAGTGATCTGTTTTTCACAATGTTTTGTGATATCATTTAAGATCACTATCAAACCTATAGCCTTATTTGGTCTGTAAGTAATTTTAAAAATCTTTAATTATTTTCAAAATTGGTGAGAGCTTATGGCCTTTTGTAGTCAGAGTCTGGTCCACATTAATGAGCTTCTTTTAATTCTTTTATTTATAACACACATTTTGTAATAATAAGATACTCTTTGTTATCAATAAAAAGAAAATATGTACCTTGATTTCTTTGAAAATGGGGCTTAATTAGTGTGTTCCAACCCCCTCCTCTGCCCTTTGATCAGACTTATATTCTGACATACAGGTTGTTCTTTGATTTTAGCATTCCACGCACTCTTGAGTTCCAACCTGTCCTGTGCCATGGAGTACATCAGTCCCCTTGGTAACTGTTTCCACGGCAGCGAGACAGTACGGGAATTCCTGTTACTGTTCCATGCTAAAGTTCTCCAAGATAATCATGACACTGCAGAGAATGCTGCAGTTGTGAATAACATCAAACTTGTGAAGGGAAAAGAGGCCTACCTGAAGGTGGCTCAAGCCTATGTTGAGGACAAGGTGGATGTTGATTTGGCAGGTAAGATATGGTAAATTCAAGCCCTTTTTAAATTTTTGTTTGTGAATTCTGAAATGGAAAGGACTATACATTTTTAAATCAAATTATTAACTTCTTCATGTGACTAGTTATAGGTCATCATGATAAACGATGTTTATCATGAATCAGCTAAATAAAATGTCTTCAGCATTGAACTGAAATGTTCCAAATCAGCTATGTACGTGTAATATATATTTCACTGAGAAGAAATTTTCTCAGGTTTGATATAATTTGTCATTCTTTTGGGCTTTACTCTGTTGGTTTAGAAATTTCACAGTTGTGCATATTAGTGTTTCTTTGCTTTTTCTTTCCCTTTATTTTTTTATATTTATTTGTTTATATTATCCATATATCAGGCCATTAGTTCATTTCTTCATTTATATGTTATTGATATCCAGGCACCTATGTGGACTTCCTGGAGCAGACAGGTGCCCCTGTGAACCCAGACATGTATGCTGTCAGGTTGGAGAGGCCAGGATGCTGTCGAAAGTCACCAATGCCAGGTAATTAATATTAAGGCATCTGTGTTTCGTCTCACATCCCCTTGAAAGAGATTGTCTGCTCCTCTATAGCTTTTCAAGTTGGATGATCAGTACCAAGTACTGAAGATGTGATAAACATATGTACAGCTTCTTGTTGGGAAATTGCACTCATTTGTTCTTAGAAGTCTAAATGAGGGCCACTAAAAATGCTTAGATGTCCAACTATCACAGCTAGTGTGCAGTTTACTGTGTGAACTATAGCTGTCACTAGCAGATCAGGAAATTATGTTTTATACGCTTTTGCACTCTGAGAATTGGTCTAAAAAAGGTGAGGTCCTTGATGAAATGTTTAAATTTCAGCATACCTATTGGAAGCACGTGAAAAGTTTGATCAGAGGCTGAGAAGGCTGCTGGACAAGGAGAGGAGGGACCCACTGTGGGAAGTGAAGAGACAAATGTTCATGTCCAAAGTAGAAACATTTCAGCAAAGATTTGGTAATGATTTTTTTTAGTATTTTTATATTTGTTTAATGTGTTCAGTTGGTTGGTTAATTTATTTATTTTGCACCAATTTACCTTGGTCAGTTTACTTAATTTGATTATTTTGTTTATATTTATTATAGTATTTTTAAGATGGAGTATTTGAAATTGAACTACTTATGAAAAAAAAATAATAAAGTAACTTTTTCTAAAAATAAACCTTTTTGGTAAATGATGTGATTTTATACACCAAATGATTTTCATTTCAGCAAACTTCCCCTTTGACAAAGTTAAAGAAGAAGCAAACAAACAGAAAACACAGAAGAATGGGAACCAACCCTCCTTCCACGGTTCTGAGCCTAAGAAAGACCAATTAACAGGTTCAAAACCAGTGCCAGATGTAGACTTGACAAGGACAACCAGTCCTAAGCCTAGTAAAAGTGGCAAAGAATCAAAGAAGGGTGATCAGTATTTGCCTACATCATCAGTGACTAACCCAGGCTCTGGTTTTACTTCCAGTGGACAGAGAAACCCTTTTCAAACTAATGGGAAAGGACAATGTGGTGGAGATACAAGTTCAAATCTTGAGAATAAAAAGCAAAATAAGAAAAGGAACACTGGCATGGATAGAGATTCAAAGCCCAATTTTTTTTATAATCCAGCACCTAGTGAAAAGAAGAACTCAAAATATCCCAGGCAAATGAAAGGCAAGAGCAAGAACTCTGATCACAGTGAAACAAAAGATCCAACTGATACAGAAAAAGTCAAAACTCCAGGAGATTTGTCAAAGGAGAAGAGTAAAAATAAAGGTGCCAAAAAGTCTGAAACTTCAGCAGGAATTGAAGGAGAGTTTATGACTAATTTGAACCAGGATGATAAGATTAATAAATTACCGTACAAACTGAAGACGCCCTCAGTAGGCAAAGAAGTGGATTTAACCAACGCTACCTCAAGAAGTGACAGGCCCACCGATCACTCACAGTTAAATGGAATTGCTAAAGATGGGAATGCCAAACAGTATGTGCGAGAAAAACTTTGGCCAAATTGTGATAAGAAAGGTGATGCTGCAAGCAAGCATTGTGGGTGTACCCCAGGTGGCAATTGTGGTAGTTGTGCCTCTGAAAGCAATCTGTTTGATCATGGTGGTGGAGGAGATGCTGGAAGGAATGCAGCAGGTGATTGTGGTGTGGCAGAGCACTTGAGGCAGATGTCCATTGAAGAGACCACGGGAGGAGTGACCAGTGAGTCTGGGAAGAAGGTATAAAATATGAAAAAACTGTTGGTTTTTTCTTAAATTTCTTAATTTGCAAAAAAAATAAATTCTAACGATTAATACATAGATAAGTTATAAAGTAAAAGTCGTTACACATAACTTGCATTGTAGAATTTTGAAGAAGAAATTAGTTTTTGAAAACTCTTAAAATAGATAGCAAACAAACACATTTCAACATTGGTTGATATTTAATATTTGGTAGCCCCTTCTTATTAATGTTATAATGTAATAATGTTTCTTAATAATATGTTCCCATTTAGGCCTCCAAGAGCAAGACCAAGACTCGCACCTGTGCATACTGTGCCAAGGCGTCCAGGGAAGGGGAGAGGTATGGGAAGTGCTCAGAGTGTAGAAAGGTGGCCTACTGCTCCAAAGATTGCCAGAGAACCCACTGGAAACTTGCTCACAGATACAGATGTACCCCAGTTCATGTGAACAGATGCTAAAAGATGAGGTGTGAAGTCAGAGGAAATATGTTTTGAAGGATCTCTGGAAAAGTGCTCTAGAATACAGGTGCAGCTCAGCACAAGTCTGTGGATCTTGAACAAAATGGAAGTAGTGTGCCAAAACCTACGTGGTATTACCCAAAACGTTCTATTTTTATATCATAAAAATTTAGGAGACAGGCAAAAAGTTGGCTGCAATAATTATTATATTGTAGTTATAGATAATAAATATTTAACCTAAATTTCGATGCCTAAGCCAAATGGTTTATGAATTAAGACAGAAGTATAGACACACCTGTACTTCTTCCAGTCTCCAGAATATTTAGAATTTTTTTTCTGAATGCTGAGGTACATCTTAAGTTGTGACATGAGCATGTAGACAGGTATATAACCCTAATGCGTGAGGGAGAGTTCCAAAAACACAGTTTTGATATTCTTGGAAGTGTTTTGAAAACTGAGTGGACATTTACCCAGTATTCATATTTTAACATACATTAACAGATATTGATGTCAAGCAAGTGTTACTGCATTGTAGTTTTAGCTTTTACTTTCAGGAAGCCAGATTAGTATAATATGTAGGTCCATTTAAAAAAACAAGCTGGAGAAACAGAATCCCATAGTGTTTAATGGTACTTGGCCTGGAAAACCACACTGTGCCTAAGAGTCCCAATTAATGCAGTAACAAATGGAATTGAAATTATTTTTTTTTTCACTCACAGAAATACCCAGGCAAGATGAAAGAAAAGTACAGATAATCTCTTTAATTAAAGTTTTATATTAGTTTTTGATTGTTTATGTCTTCAGTTTTATACTGCCAGATTGAGTTCTCAGTTTTTTTTTATTGGCATAGTCATGGCATTTTACAATTTTTACATGAAGTTTTTTTACAATTTCTAGGAGGAGTTTGAATCCTCACATTCATCCTTTGCTCTATAATATAGTTGAAATTTACCAGTTTTGATGGTCTTAACCCAGAGGTCATTGAATAAGGTTTGATTAATGAAATACCACAAACGGCAAATAGTCAGTTTAGAGTTTTAGTTTAGTAGAAGTGTATTTAGGTTTGCTTTTTTATATACCCAGAATTTCTGTATTGTTATAATTCTAGAAAAGTAAAACATATTTGTAGTTTGATTGAACATTGATGATTTACCTTAATTGCTTTTTTATTTCTGTCAGTAGGTGCCTTCTTGACCCAAGCAAAAACATACCTTCTCAATATTTCAGAAATCGGTTCCCTATCTCTAGAATCTGGGGTCTTACCTCAGCACATAGATTTTGTAATTCAACTTTCAATTATTCTCAAAAATACGTACCCATAAGATCTTTCAACATTTGTTTGAACATTGTTTTTTCTTTCAATGTGGACATATAGTATTAGGTAAATACAGACAGTGCTTGTGGATTTTAATTTGATCTGTGCCACAGTTTGAAGGAAAATATTGAAAAGATACTGTGAAAAAGGTAAACTGTTTTGACACTCTTATACTATGCTTGCTTTACTTACAAAACATGTTATTTCAGTGTCATTTAAGATTGTGGCAATTAGCTGTGATCAGACGGTAAATGCCACTATTTGAAATGCTCAAACAATAAAAACGTTTTACTACTGTGTCACACTCTTCACATACCTTGGTGTTTTACATAGGCCTGTTCACAACTGACCTAACTAATTGAACCAGAGGGAAAAAACTAAATGACATCACTTGATACCCAGCCTGCCTTAAGGCTCTTGGCATGTCTTCAACTGTGAACCCAATATTGAGCAGTCTGATTTTCTAATATATGATATCAGATGACTTCAGAAAGAATAGAAATGTGAAAGAACCCATTCATATCAGTGGCACTGCAGTAAAGCAAGTAGCCAATTTTAGACTGCTGGGGGTAGAATTCAATAGCTCACTTACATGGAAGGACCACATAGACAAACAGTTAAAAAAAGCGAGGCAAAGGGTATATTTTTTAAGAAAGTTGAAGGATTTTACTTCAAATGAAATGATTTTAGCAAACTTTTACAAATGCGTTATAGAAAGTATATTAACATTTGCAATCATAGTATGGTATGGGCGGGCCACTGTAGAAGAACGCAAGCGTCTAGATATGGTCACATCAACGTGCGGCAAAATCATCTCTAGGTGCCATCTATACTAATAGATCAGTAACAAAAACAGAGAAAATCATGTCTGACTATACCCACCCCGCACATAGGCTTTTTAAATTTTTACCGAGCAACTGCAGGCTTTTAACTTTTAAGGGATCTAAAAGGTTTTTAAAGAGTTTTTACCCATCTGCTGTGTCTTATTTTAACAACAAAAATGGAAATTTATAATTTATTTATTTATAATTTGTAACCCGAATAGCAGTCCAATTTCCGTTTTATATGAATTTTATATTTATATATTAATGGCTGAATAAACTCTTATCTTATCTTATCTGGTTTGTTTCTGGTTTGAGTTGTTTCAGCTATGAACATGACTCCCGAGAAGCACTTAGAGAGCCAGCACCTGCAGAGTGTTAAATAACATTGTTCTTAATGCAAGCTTTAATACCATCTCAAACAATAAAGAGTAACGGTTATAAAAACTATTTTATTATGGAAATGTAGCTCTGTCATGCCCAGATCAATTTCTTACACTAAAATTCCCATAAACTTACTGCGGTCTCCATTAAATTAAAGTAACACTAGATAGTAGTCCATGGAAATTGCATACTAGTACATAGATCGTATTTTCATTGGGACAAATTTAGACTTGAAACGGACTAACTGGTTTTCTCAACAGATCAAGGGACATCTGTCTATAGGCTCTGGTTTGTTATTCCCATATAAAGCAGAAATATAGGTCAGGCACTGTTGTCAGCTTGTCCAAGTTGATTCTGATGTGAATATATCGTGGATAGATCCAGCTCTGCAGGGACTCTTGCTGACTGCAATCAGCATAATTAATTGACACTCTTCCTGGCGTTAGAATGCAGAAAGCCGGTGATTATACAAGTGTACTTTGGAAACAAGAGGAGGTATTCATTTGATTGCATTTAGCGAGAGTCACATAGAGTTGGGTAGATCCAGGTAGACCAATTAAATGGTTTCTAATGGAATTGGGTAGTATTTAATACCCCACTGTGAAAAACCATTTGACACAACCTACATTAATGTTGTAATGATAACAATATTAGGATATGTGTTCTTGTACTTTTGTCAGTCCATTTCTGGTCTAAGCTAGTTCTGGTGTGAATGCAACACAAAAGATAAACATAGTTTTAAGACGTGGCTGTTGAAAAACATTTAACCTGCATTGATGTTGTAATGAAAAACAATATTATGACATGTTTTTGCAGTTTTTATCCTTTTGGTCAGTTAATGTCAATGATGCGTCTATTTCTGGTCTAATTTATTTCTGATGTGAATGTAACACAATAGACCAACCCAATTTCAAGAGGTGGCCATTATGTTTTATGGTCAGATGTGAAAAACATTGGCCTACTACCTGTATTGAAGCTGTAGTGACAACAAGATCATAGGATATTTTTGATTGTGCATGGTTTGAAATTTGTGTAACTATATACAGCCTGCATATTTTGGCCTGTCTGACAAAGTGTGCGGAAGTACAAGGTTGCATATTTGATTGATCTTCAGCTTGGTAAGTTGGTATGTGTAGGAAATTATAGCTAATCATTTTGTGACTGTAATATTAGTTTTACAAGGTAGCAAATTATAGATTTGTAGAGTAGAAATGTAATAGAACGTCTTTTCTTGTCACTGCCAATTAAGGAGAAAACATTCTTTCTCCATAAAACTGGTATGAGAATCCTCCCTCCTGTATAAAAAGAATTTTTTTTTTTTTTTTTTTTTTTTTTTTTTTTTGCTGAATTTTATATGAAATGTCCAATAAGTGATTTATTTAGGGGAATGGATCAGGATTGTCCTTTATTAGCATTTTCTTCTCTCATTCCTGATAAAAGTATAACAACAAAGAATATTTGAAATGGTGCATTATACTGGTATACATAATACAGTGTGTTTTTACAGATGCATCAGATGAGCCACGGGGTCAATTCCATCTTTATAGGCCAAGAAGAGGTGCCTCTTGACCGTACATGTATATTATGATTCTGGTGGATGGCGGTACAGTAAGTGTAAAATTTAATTGACGTTGGTCTCCAATTTTGTATTAGCAGCTTATATATTCTTTTGCATGCGGCTCAAATGTGTTGTCTATTAAAAGAAGTGCTTTCACTAATCCTGCTTAATAGTGCCATTTTGTGTTAAGTGAAAATGCAAATACTTGTAAGTGTTCACTTGTCTCGTGCCAGAAGTGGTATGCCAGTAATTGGTTTTTAAATCTTGGATAGAACTAATTTTATATTTGAAACTTGATAGTTTTTGTTTAAGAACATAGCAGAGGATGTCTGACAAATTTTCCCTTTTATTTGGTTTTGTCTTATTTATTTATGTATCATTATACATAATTTTGCTAAATTGCCTTGAACAGTTTCATATATCAAATTGACTTTAAAAAATATTGATTTAAAGGGTTTATGACAAGGTACATATAAGATATCCACTGAATTCATCCTTGGTATATTTATGTGCTGGCCATTATTAACTTACTTTTCACCATGCCTTGTTAAATTGACCAGAAAAATCAATCCTTCCCACATTTTATCAACCAGATTTGATCATTCTAGCAATTGAAAAACTAATACTGTGTAAAATACATTGTAACATAAATCAAGCAAATATGCTTTCATTTGTGCATCTTGGAGAGAAATCTACCACAATTGTCATCTAATGTACAATCTTTTGGCTCATTAGATAGAAAACAAGACAGCAGGGCTGTGAAAAAAAAAATGAGACAAATTATATTGATGATAATTGTAATTTAGTTTGGGGCTTAATGACTCCACTTGGCTATTAAATCAGGAAGAATATTAAAGACAATCAATAAGCCGTAACATAGCACGTGTAATGGATAACAAACTGGGGGATTGTGAAATAGATGAGACCTTAATACGCAAGGCCTACAATAATAAATCAGTAGTTTTGTACAAAATTAAAAGATAAACAATTTTTTATCTGCGCCACCAGAAAAAAAGGATAGTTTGAAAGGTATTTAAAAATAAAGTGGGTTCATCGCAGAAGATGAAATTTCCAGAGTAACCAGATATGATAAAATTGAACAAATAAAGTTATAAAAAATAAGGAGTTCAAAATTTGTAAGAAATTACATTAGTCTGTATGTCCCTTGTGCACATCCCTCTCTAATAGGAAGCTGAAAAAATCTTCAGGAATTGATTGTTTCTGCTAGTTTCATTACTCCTGAATTTGCCAGGATTCTCACTGGGAAAAAGGATAACTTGTCTGGAAGACGTGGATAAAAACAGAAAAAACATTTCTGTAAGACAAGTCAATTGGTTCAAAGACCATTTTTGTCCTGTGTAAAGGCAGATTGCACCTGACTTGCTCAAAAATACAATGTAGCACCTTTTTTCAGATTTTATAACTCGAAAGATAATTCGAGTAGAAGAAATGAATATTATGTACTTGCTACAATAAATCTGAATTCTTAAGATTAAATTGAATTAGTTACTAGGTGGGTTATAACTTAAGTTTAGCACTGGAGATGATAGGTGAAGTGCTGTACTATTCATATAAATGTAATATTCAGCAGGGGTCTAAATCATGTTCATTATTGTTCAGTGTGACAGCTTTTAATCCTTTTACAGCTGGGCATACTTCAGCCCTTGTTGACAAAGATTTCACAGTTCTGAGACTCAACAACCCAAAATCTCTCTCTCCTTCTTAAACACCAGATGATTTTGTTTGCATCCAATTTTTGTCTTCCAGCACATTTTAATGCTTGATAAATGAATCAATTAATTAAAAAAAGTAGACCCAGTCAAATTTTGCTTTAAAAATTTATCCTAGAGTTGCTACCATGCAAGTACCGGTACAATTGAAAACCTTGAAGTTAAGTTTATTGTGACTAGAATTTAAAAAAATTCTTACTCGTTGTCTCTTAAGGCTCATTTCCAATGAAACACTTGTTCTTCGTAGATTGATCCAATTCTGCACGGACTATCGCAGAATGCAATCAGATTGTCAGATTAACATGCACTGAGCAGAATACAGAAAAGCTGGTGATTACAGGGGCACACTGAAAACAAGAAGGCATGCTAAATGTTAATCTGATTGCATTCAGTAAAAGCTTCCATGGAGATGGAATGATGTAGGTAGAATGATAGTTTCATTGTGAATGAGCTCTAAGTTTTTATCCACGGTGCAACATGTTCTACCTGGGCTCAAAATCAAGATCAAAGGACAAAGTTTTATAACCATCTCAGAACTTGATTTATGTATTTATGTAATTATGTAATTATCACTTATGCAATACATGTATGTATGACTTTTAAGATTTGCAAAAAAACGCAATATAGAGAGATATATGTTTTATCTGTGCAGTAACATTCATGTAGTCAAAATATTTCATAAATATTTGAAAGCATTGTTGACCACTGTTCACCTGAAGTGAAATGCATAAATGTCCTTTGATCAAAACTTTGAATAAATGATATTATGCTAATTTTTTCAGTTTGTTTTTCAAGGTGTGCCATGGATTTTAAATCATTCTGAAAAGCCAGAAGGATACCACAGAAAATCTGTCTTCCCTGGAGTTATAAACGTGTAAGCATCAAGGTAGGCATGTTGTACAGACACCTCTTCCAGTCTTTTGTTGGCATTTATGATCCACTGAAGACATTTTGTTTGATCTTTGTTAATTCAAATCTGCATAATGCTTATTTTTTTCAGGAGAAAGTTTTACAGAATTTTTATGGTTATCATTAAAGTCTTCTCTCCCTCATCCATTGTTGCAGAATGGTTCATTGTATTGCTTAATTGTCAACTTCAGCTTGTAGAGAAGTTCCTCCTTTTTCGTAAGAGAGTTACATAAACATATGGTTGCTTGCTTGTTTTTGTCCACTCTGTATGAAATATTCGAATATTCCTATTTTAGCATTCTCTGATACCATCCATGATGTACTCCTATAGATGCAAAGCAAAGGAAATAAATATGAAACTTTTCACAAATTAGGATATATAGAATTACTTATCAGTACACATCCTAATAATTAACACTGTACATGAAAGAATTAATGTCAACTTAAAAGGGTGACAGATGAGCCTCTATATGGTAAACTACAGGGTATCATGCCATGTAAAAGGTGTTTGGACATCACATCAAAGGGTGAAATAAAAATGAATATGGGACATGAAATATGATTTGTATCAATTTGAAGCACAATTACACCAAAATATTTTTACAAATGTGTTGGTGATTATTTTGTTTTTACTGATGCAGGTGTGGGGCAAATAAAGCCAAAAATAAATACCTTGATGTATGAGATCACAGAGAGAGAGAGAGAGATGGCAATGTGATCTGTATGGATTGAATGAATGCATGGTGGAGAGAGAGAAATATCAAATCGGGTGGAATGTGGGGAGAGAGAGGAAGGTGTAGAGGTAAAGATTACAGGCCCATAGCCAGCAATTTCAAAAGGGGGGTTCTTTTTCTTAAAAAGTGGACCTTTTCCCATAAAAACTTCATGTACCTAGATCAAATTTTACCCAGAGTGGACCTTTTCCCAGCAAAAGGGGTGGTTCTTTCTAACCCCCCAAACCCCCCTGGCTATGGGCCTGGATTAGAATGTGCATAGCAGGAAGGATAGGTGTCTGTCACTGCACCAGTGGACATATTGATGGAGGATGGGAATGTATACAAGTACATCAATATGTCCACTGCACCAGTGGACATATTGATGTACTTGTATACATTCCCATCCTCCATGACAGTCGCATGTCTGGCAACAGTTAACTCAAATTAACACCGAAATGCCTTGATGTGGTCACCTTGGTGTGGATACCTTGGTGTGGTCACCCCTCTGATGGTCATTTCCTGCACTTGTTGCTTTCTTCACCTGGCATAGAAGTCCAAGAAATGAAGTGCAGTTTATCTTATATGTTTGAGTTGAAGTCTAAAATTTGTTAAGGTAGGCTGCTAAAAACCTTAGGAACATTTAGCTTATTTATTTATCTGAAAAAAAAAATTAATGAAAGCAGTTGGGTTAGTATCAAGAAGCCTGTTTTTCCGGGTGATTGGAAATAATAAACCCTGTAAAAATAAGATTTTGGAAAATGTGGGGCGAAGCAAGTTTGCAGGTAATCTTATGCATGGTATGCCTGGTGCCACCAAGCCCAGTGAATTTGTTCTATCAGTGTATGTATAACTGAAAAGTAAACATGGCCTTTCCTTCTAAGAACTCAAAAATCATTTAAGTGTTTTATTTCTCAACAAATTAACAAAAACAAATTAGCCTTCATTATTTTTAATGGAATAAGGATTAAATTGGTATAGGTTCGCATCCAAGATGGTGCTGGACCTTTTTGTGTTTTCTGTTGAAGTAAACAAATAACTGCAGAAGACAACGCACAATTACAGTTGGATAGGATGAACAATTTTAAAATACAGGAATGAGTACTGTAATTACTCACTAAATTTGAATGGAATTTATTATTTGTAGACCTATATTCAATTGTTTTGTAAAAAGCATAAAAGATGACTAAGAAATGTGGAAATTGAGTTCAGTTTATGTCAGAATTTATGTTTTCATTGAACTAAAATTTTGAACCTTGTTTTTTCTTTAATTTTGTTGTAGACAAAGTGTTTGAAATATGCGAATCATGAAATATGTGAATCACAACAGTACTTGTGGCGTTGGACTGAATGCACCCCAACACCCCAAACTCCAACTGTGTGAACTGTGAAGAAAATTTTTATAACTCCCTAAAACTAAAATTTGATATTAAACCGGTGAGTGCTTTAAAAGCTTAAAAGCTTTTGTAAACCAGGCATATTAAGCAAGAAATCTCCATTCTCCTCAAGGACCAGTGCTATGCATATCAGAGAGCAACACTGCAGTGTAATTAGATTACCCACATGGTTGTACATGTAGGCACACTGGTATATTGCCCTAATTGGCTTGGACAAGAACTCTTGGTTTGGTTCGTGATTTGTCCTTGGCAGAATCAACGTGTTCTTGTATATTGGTTACAAAGCATTGGCAATTGGCATTGTAAAGCTGACCAGTGGCAATATTCAAATGAAGAATATGAATTTATAGTAAGTGATGTTATGCATAGGCACTTCTGTTTCAGATTTTTAAAGGTATGTGGATTGATTAATTTTGTTCTTTTCTTGGTTTAAATGACATAATAAAGGATATCTCTTTTTATGGTGAAATGGGCTTATATGGGCAGCTAGGCTGGGGGTATTCAAAAGAATTGCAATTTTGGCAGGAAAAAGTCGTCCATACACAGAATCAAAATATGATCTGGTTTCTTTGCCATTTCTCAAATTAAATCCTTTTTATTGAATGTTAGTGGACTTACGGGATAATAAAGGTCCATATTTTTTAGAAAAGAACCCCCCTTTAAAGTTGCTGGCCATGGGCTTATAAAAGGATTGAGATTAATTTTTAAAAAGTTGTTTTATCGTAGGAGTACACCTACTCCCAGTGCCCTGTGCCAAGATATATCAAATCAAGTGCATTCCAGGAGATGTAGCCTGAACAGAAAGTCGATAGATTATTCCATATTGTAGTAACAAAATGGAAAAGTTAAGTTCATTATTGCCACCACTGTAAGCAGCTTTCCTATAATCTGACAGAAATCAAACCTAATTCATATACAAAGAGAGACACAAGTGTCTATTAAGTTTGCTGTATTTTTCAGGGCATTCACACCCATCTTAACTCAATCCATCAATGGACAAGTCCAGAAATCAATTTTTAAGTAAAAAAAAAAAAGGGTATCAGGTTTGAAAACGTGAAAATTGTATTGAGGCAATTTCCATCATTGTTCCCCTATTTTCTCATGGTGTGCACACTATTAACTAAAATAATTGGAACTATTTCTAAGCAAATAAAGCGAGATAAAAAAGATCCATCTCAAAGAGAGAATTAATCTTCAAGAAAATTGACTTTTTATTCTCCATGAAGCTGGTTACAATGGTCTCCCTCAAGGCTGGAGATTTTACTCAAGAGGCAAAGAAAATCGATTAAAATAAGAACATAAGAAGCCAACAAAGCAGACAATTTGTGAATATTGATATTGGTAATGAGAAACAACACTGATGGGAGGAAAAATTGTCCTTTAAGGAATGAAACCATCTTTTTATATGAAAGGAAACATTACAAAAGAAAGGAATGGAATAATTTCATGTATATCAAAGCTGGGGAGGTGTTCTGTGAGAATGGGGCAAAGCAGTTTCTACAGGTAGAAAGGCATCAAATATTTTTGGTCTTTTATTTATTTACTTTATTATTATTATTATTATTATTATTATTATTATTATTTCAGCACTGCTATAAAAAAGTCGAGTAATATTGAATTATGACGTTTTAAAATACTTATTATTGAATTCTTTTCGCTAGAAATCAATGATTATATTCTTAAGGGAATATTTTGTATTTTGAAATGCCTAGTAATGCTGCTTATACTAGTATATTCTGTGATATATATAACACTTGTATGGACTAGGGCCATGCAATCATTTAGTCTTCCAGGGTGACTAACACTTCTTCAGAGTTGTTTCAGAAGTCAAAATACCCCATTTTGAATGTCCCTTGCAATGTTACATTAAGGTCATCTTCAGAAATAACTAGAGGAGCTTTTCAAACTGTTAGACTAAAAAATTTTACGTCTATCTTTGATATGTCCCCATCCTCCCAAATGTATTCTCACATCTGTTCTCACCTATAATAAATGAGGACACCTAATGAAGCCCCACCCCTCAGAATCCTTTTGTCATCTTCCTTTATCTACCTTGCTCATCACCTTGAGCAATAGATAAGCAAACCAGTTTACTCTTAAGGTTGGTTTACAATAACAATGGCTGTATTCTCAGAGCTTTTAGATCGATCTATCCCTGCGGGGAGTCTCACTAGATTACTGTCAGATAATCCGGCTTAAATGTCCGTCCCGCCTACTACAAGCTGTAAGGGGGTAATTAACTTTCGTGTCCGCTTGGCTGACAGCTATTTAGCATGAACCCCCAGGGAGTTAGGTCGATCTAAAGTAGATCGATCTAATCTCTGGAAATGGGGTCAATGAGTTAATTCTCAAAAACAAAATGTTGTTGAGTCAGCTCAGCCCAGGAAACACTTGTACAGATCATTTAGTAGGAGGCCCATCCTCCCCTACCCCTAACCCCCATGGCAGCACAGGAAGAGGGCATTTCCCTTAGCCGTGAGAGGGGTAATTATTAGGGGTTAATTAGATACAGGACACTGTTAAGATCTAAAGATAATTGTAGGCCCACCCTCTTCTGTTACCTCTCCGTACAGGTTAATTAAAGCTCACACATAATAAGAATCACTGAGCTGTGTCAGCTATAGAGTTTGTGTGTGTGTGTGCCTGATTCCTGGTGTGGGCTTTTTGTGACAATTTGTCCAGTCTTAAGGCAGGAGTGTGACACCTGTAGTAACATTTTGAGGTAAGTTGCTGAAAGGAATTTTATTTATAATCATTCATTGATAGATTTGTCAATTTTTTTTTTTCTTTTTTTTTTTTTTTTTTTTTTTTTTTTTTTTTTTTTTTTTTTTTTTTTTTTGAGATTGTGTGGCTCAGTTCATATTTGATACTGGCATCAAATTTGTGCAGTTGACAATTATAGCACCAGAAAAAGACTGGTTGCTTTGTTACAAGGTGTCTGTATTTATAAGTAAAGATATATAGATAGAACTGTATATACTGGTAATGTAGATTAGTAATTTTTACTTTTGTGTCCTGTTTGTCAGTGCAGTTCTCTGTATCTTCTGCCATATTGAAAATAGTTAATAGTCAAGTAAAAGAAAGAACCAATATAAAAATAATGAGAGACCTGGGTGAAAGCTGGCCAAATGGTTTACAATGTACATGATATATTACAATAGTATCCCCAAGTGATTTTTTCTATGAAGTGAACATTAATTCATTTCTCAGTTCCTAGTGAAGAGATAAAAAAAGTTTGGGATATGCAGCAGGAGCTCACATTAGTGATAAGAAAATCAGACATGCTAAAACTCCATATTCAGATCTTCTCCAAATGAAATTGAGCAGAACTGTAATGATTAATCACTTAATCCAGTGTATGACACTTTTCCTAAATTATATTTGTTGATAATAATCTTGTGAGTCAAAGTTTAACAAAGATGACTTATACAATTCTAAGATTGTCTCTAGTGGTTCTGGATAATGATCAACGTACAAAGTATTGCAATCAGATTTTTGCACAGTAAGTGCCTTGAAGTCAATAAAATATGTGTGAAGAAAGTCTATTATCATATTAAAAAAGATGTATTGAGTACCACTTATTTCAGCTTGTGGAATACAAAGGTGTGAAATAGCCTTAAGCCCAAGGGGCCAGAAGTGAATAGTTCATTCATTATGGATAACCACTGCCTGAGGTGGTTTGGTAAGTCCATGGCCATGACCACTTAAAAAAGGTCAGAAGTGGAAGGATGGTTGTGGGTGGGTGGGCTCTAAGAGAAATTTAAATGTTCTGGTCTAGGATAGCCTAGGGAAGAGGTTTATTCAACAAAGGCTGTTACTAATTTGAACAAGGATCTTTGCCATTAAAATTTTTCATTATTTGTAAGTAGTAAGATAGGTTCGTGATTAAGATGATGGCAGATCAATTTTCCACACGAAACCCCCATTATAATTGCTGCATGGCTAAAATACTTTCCATAAACCTACAAAGTTGCTATACAAGCTATAAGCGTGTATGAAAATCAAGAGTTTTTAGTTTCACTGGGAAAGATTCTAGTGTATCACAACACACACGCAAGAAAAAAATGACAGACATTAGCACTGAACTGAGAGGTTGACCAGGTCCTGAGTTTGTGAATGTGTTTCTTTGAGATTGTGACATGATGTGACTTGAGGTCATTGTGGTAGAGAAGAGATAGGGGGCTGTTCAACAAAACTGGACATTTAAAAAAAAAGAAGCCCTTAAACCTGATGCCTGATAGCAACCATGAACTAACTACCTTGTATTTGTGTTAAGTAGTCTGCATAATGAGCAGGCTGATTAATGAATTTCAATTGGCACTCATACATCACTTAGACATTTAATTGCAATCAAAATGTGTTCTTGCCTGCCATGCCCCAAAATCAGTTTTAGTTGATATGGAGCTTAATGTCCTCATAGTGGTAAATGTTGTTATAAATAACATGATAAGAAATGTGAAGAAATTCTGGCACAGTGATGTTGGCACTTACATTCCATTGCACCCGAAATGCAGTGTTGGTGATTTTGTCATCATGATTGTGCCCTGTTGTGTTCAGAGTTAAGATAATTGCGTTAGAGAAGATTGTGTAATGGGAGGAGAAATCTGACAAAGTTGCTCAGTTTAAACACGAGAGACTGAGCAGGCCTGCTTGTGGGATGTTCTGCCAAATTAACTTTCAGTTGTGAATGTAAACAGACCAGGTTCTTGAATTTGTAGTGTAGTAAATGCAATAAGGATCACTGTGGATTACCTGTATAGATTTCATGGTGGGGTTTCTCTTACCTTTTTAAACTCGCCCATGCTTCCCGTACTTTCTGCACTAAAGTCCACTGGATCCTCCTGATGTCTTAGCAACTTCGGCTGCAGACTAAGAGAAGGAGATATCTGTAAATAATTCAAGGCTTAGTTTAAGGCAGTGATAAGGGCAAGTTATTCTCTAGTTATCTGTTGAAGTAACTTGAACAATGTGATCCCAACCATTTTACAAGGAGGTGAGTAAAATCAGATACTGTCTGGAATTATTCCAGTATATATGTGTTTTGCATATGAAGTGATTTGGAATAGTTCTGGATGAAAGAGTTTTGGCAATATTTTGTTATTGTCTTGGATATTGTTAATATAAAATAAATGCTTTCTGTGCAGATATGTCTTCGTAGATTGGGAGGAAATACATCAATGGGAATCTTTATTTTCATTTGATATTTTATCACTCGCTTCCCACATTTTTCATTTCCTCATTTAAGTGCAAAAATGTCCACGTCTGGCCTTGTTACATAAAATGCCCCCTTTCTAATTCTAATCTTTCCTGTCATCTGACAGCAACATTTACCCTTCTGGTCTAGAGATTTCATCTAGATCTCCATAAACATTCTTCCTGACTGGTATAATTGGCATTGATTCTTGTCATTTTATTGAAGCCAGATTCTAGTCTCTGATGAATCAGTATGTCAGAAAACCCTTGAAATTTATTTCAAAGGGAAATCTATTAAATCACAATTTTCCTCCACAATTTTTTCAGTTAGTTGATGGTCATGAGGAATTTGGGGAAATTTCACATTTTTTGAACATTTGTTTCAGGGGACTTATAATGGAAAGGCCATTACAAATTCAAGGTTCTGAAATATTTATTGTAGAGGAATATTGCCTAAATCAAATGTTCCCTGCACAGAGAGTTTGGTTATTACTATTGATTGACCAAAGGTTACAATTATTTCCAACAGAAAAACAATTGGATAATTGTGAAAGATATTTAATGGCCCTGGGAAAGGGGTGTGGCTGCATCACTGAAGATGAAATAATTTCAGTGTAATTTTGCCTTGTAATATATTTAATATCTCAAGTGAATTCAGTAGGATTGTTTGGTACTAGGATCCAACTTACCTTGTAATTATGTTGAATCCTAGTTTTGTAGAAGTAGAGCCCTTGACATTTGTATATAGTATTTATGCATTGATTCTTGCCATAAACCCACTGTGTTTGTTGAAATGTATGTTTTTGGATAATCTGTGAAAGTTTATGTTTTTGCCATGCATGTTTGAAAGAAGGAGAAAGGGTTGAAGTAGAGTATGATATAATCCCAGATTCTTATTAATTGCTGTAGCCAGCGAGTCAGCAGGAAGGGTTTATTCTGGCAGGTGCTTGCTTTTGTAGACAATTTGGAAAATATACAGTGTGGAAAGTTTGTCACTACTGGGAGGATTAATAAGTCTAAGGCAATTAGCAGCAGATGTTTCTGATGTGATCAGATAATTTGCTTATCATTTTGTACTGGATCCCTGCTGCTTAATTTGTGGTGCTTGTTGTAAACAGATTTGGTCGTGTTTTTCCTATTTTTGCCCCAATTCTTTAAGCCCCTTCGGTGAGATGCTGGAACATTTGAAAATGCCAGTCAAAACGAAGTGGAAACAGTTAAGAATGTTTGACCAGGTGCTCAAAATTATCACTATAGAATCTAAGAACAAGTTGCTTCATGGAAGAAGTAATTTTATCCTTTATGTAATGGAAAACTGTTTCATAGATATTAAATTTTAACATACTCACAGTTTGACAAATAATATTGATTTTCAACAAAAAATTTGTGGTGCATAAAAACTTCTTATTCATTTATTATCATTTTGTATTTCAAGGGGGGGAGGGGGGATTGCAACTCGCAGAGTTGACAGAGAAGATGGGTCTGCAGTTTATCTCACAGCATGTTGTAAAGAAAAGGGATTGACTACAGCTGGTGCAAGAAACCAATGTATACATTCTGCTGTAGTAGAGTCACAAAAAAGATCACAAGTTTCTGCATATAGAAGTTTTGGAAATGTCAGTTTATGTGAGAGTCGTTGTGCAGTAGCGAAGTTTGTATACACAGAAGGGAGAAGGGCAGATTTAGATAAACATGTTCTGCTTGGATAACATTTTGTAAAAGCAGGAAATCTTGCAGATAAGAGTTGGCTGTTTGCATGATACAATGACTGCACTCAGTGAACTTGAATTGAAAAGTAATCCCACTGTGATGCTTTTTTTCGTCCATGAGAGGTTATCTGTTATTGTCATAAGATGGGCAAGTGCTTAATGTTTGTTTAACAAGTTTTCTATGAATCTTTGATAAAACTTTATCTGTACTCTTCTTTCCGACTGGTAAAAGTTCTCACATGGCATAGTTGAATTAAGAGACCCCAAAATATTTTGTTTACTGTCTATGATGAAGAAACATTTGTGTTCTCATGGGTGGTCAGAACATTGAAACCTGATTCACCAACTGATGAAAAACATCGAAGTACTCATATTTGATTTTTGTAGTCAAAACCAGCTTATTATATCTAGCTGTGTATAAATTGCATTTGCTGAATTTGAATATTCCTCTCTCAGTACAAAATGCCTTCCCAATCACTCTTATGGATATTGCTTAGTCATAATTTTAATAATCTCAAACACTGCCTCCTGATTGTGTGAGGTACTGCCAGTCAAAGTTTATCTGATATATTCAGCTCCAAATCAGACTTTTTCAGCATTTTGGTGGTGGGGTTGTTAAAGAACAGGGTGATATGTATTTTCTTATCAGATTTTTTGGAATTTTGTTGTCAAAAACTTTTGGGGAAAACAGAAAGAAAAAACACTGCCTTGTAAACAACTATGAATGTCCTCTATAACCTCTCAAACCTCTCAGACAGCTGATGTCCAGCTGAACGAGACTAAATTTCTCAAATGGTATGTGGAATGTGAAACTGTCTGATCAGACAGGCTGTAGTTAGATAGAAAATCACACCTAGGATCTTCATGTCTGTCCAGACATGGCCTGGTAAGACTGTATATCACCCAATATTGTGTTGTCAAGTAAACTGATTGGATATCCCAACTGCCCATAAGGTAAACTAATAAATTCAAATTGGAACAATTCTTGGGTGTAAAATATTCTTGACTCAACACACCTGACAGACCTGAATTGTTTCAAATTGTTGGACAGACTCTAGTTAGGCAGGAATTCACACCTTGACCGCTAAATGTGACCCCTGACCTCCACCATATGCCAGTAATTATCTGAAATGAAAACCATGTGGGGGCTCTCAGTGAAAGTTGTAGTAGTGGTAACTCAGGATATACACTCATTACTGACCAGCGAAGGAACTGACCAGTAGAGATTTTATCAGAAAAAAAAACCTGACTGAAGCCATTCATGGAAGACATTTAATTATGTGCACTTTTAATTTCCGAAATTTATACAGAAAATAACCATGGATGGGGAGAAGTTACAGTATTAGCCAATCAGGATTGGCACTGGATGGATTTCACTGATTGGCGGGCCTAAAGAACTGTGTGTAGTGGTATTAGCCTTTTGCAAGTGAGAGTTAAACATATTAACTTATGACTTGGGGAAATTATGGCATCGTGATAATTTGAAAGGTGAGGCTTAAAAAATAGTCAAAAATGTGTTTTGCTTCCTTAAATTTTATTTCTTTTTCAAATTTAAGTGATTACGTGTATAAAGTGGGGTATAATGGTTATCTTGATTGTATTCATGCCTCCAATAAGTGCTGTTGGTAGTTTGTGTTTAGATGCTAAACCATTAGCTTTTTGAAGAAAAAAAAAAGCCACTGAGTTCTTGCAGTTGTTTCCAACCATAGAGAACCAGATCCTAAAACTTTGTCATTGTTAATCAGGTATATGGGTCTTGAGATTTAAAACACAGATGGCACCTCTACCCAATATACACACATCATTGCTGAGATGAGCACAGACCACAACTTTTAAGAAATCAATATAATAATAATAATAATTATTATTATTATTATTATTTGACACCATTATTCATTCAGATATGCAGTCAAAATAGGGAGGTAAATTTGCAGATAAAATGTTTATATAAAGAAATGGCAGCTATTCTATGCCATCTTCCTAAGTTCTTAATTACCGGGGACACTGGAGTCACAATTAATGCTTTACTTCAGTTTTCCCAAGTGTATGCTTCAATTTTTTGTTTGTGTTTAAAGTGTGAGTATTTTCGTCTCTGCCTTTCTTGTGTTTTTAAAGCTTTTAGTTGTAACATTTAGTTAAATGCATTTAAATCCCAAGGGATTTTTTATTACAGTAGCCTGTTCAGCTCTCTCAAATTAGCGGACTTATACACACCACAACTCAGCCTGGTGCATCATCCTACTTGGTAGTGACTGTGGGACCATTCCCAGGCCCTGTCGTACCAACTTTGGATCGATCTATCTCCAAGGGGATTCTCGCTAAATTGCAATCAAGTAAAGCAGCTTAGATGTCTGTCATGCCTACTAAAGCTGCAAGGGGGTAATTAATTATCATTTAGCAGCTTCAATAGGTGTGCCAGACATATAAACTGCTTAAGCTGAAAGCAATTTAATGAGAAACCCCTTGGAAATGAATCGATCCTATGAGATCAATCTAGGTATGGGAACTCAGTCTTTAAGTCCTACCCAGTGTGCACTCACTGTCTTCTTTTCAGGACTAGAAATTGTATCTGTTGTATAGGAGTGATGATTGTAAAGAAGAGTGTCCAGTTGGCACGAAGGCCAAAGTACTCTATAGGTGTACAGGTGTGGAAGACTCACTGGTATATGTGACCATGATGGTCTTCAATCTCAGTTCAATTTCACCAGAAATGAGACACCTTCTCAAGAACACTTTATGTATTCTGGGTACCAAGTGCACTGTTTAACAATTGGAAACTGCTTTCAGATGTTTGTTGCAAGAAGTGGATCTGTGTCATGGCCAGATAACATTGCGTGTCGCTGTATACGTAATCTGATGACAAAAGTAAGGCCAATATCCAATCCAAAATAGCCCTGTCTAAACACGCCTTAACTAGGAACTCAGAATTAAGTCCCAAAACAGGATCAATGCAATGCCTAACAAACCAATATACATGGCACCACAGAGCACTTTAAACTCCCACAAAAAATAAAACCATGGACTGGTTAATGTCCTACCATGTGGACAGGGAAAAAAGGCATGTGGGTGCATTAACAATAAAACTGCCATACTGAATAGTTCGAGCTAACTCCTTGGGAACTCTTGCTGAATGCATTCAGATTACAAGATACCTCCTAGCCTTGAGTAGAATGCAGAAAAGTGATTGGAAACAAGACGAGGATATATAATCTGTCAATTTGATTGTATTCAGCAAGAGTCCCCATATGCATGGAGTTGGGTAGATCTGAGTAGTACGATAGACTAATTGTGAGCACACCTTAAGACAAGTAAAGTCATCTTAGGCTGTATCAGAGTTGCTGATTCAGTTTATGAGTACACTATACCATAATAAAGCTTCTGAAGAGGGCCAGGGGAAGGGGTTTGGTTGGTAGGGGGCATTTTGTAGTTGTTTCCTGTAAAATGTTCAGATCTGCCAGAAATGAATGGCATTGTGTGTGTGTGTGTGTGTGTGTGTGGGGAGGGGGGGTTATAGTTGTTTCCTTTGGAAAAAAATTATTACAATGTGTGAGGGGGTGTTGGTAAAGTGTGTGTGTTAGTTTGTAATAGTTATAGTACATATACTCGAAAAAAAATTCAGAGAAAGTTCCAAGCAAAGTTCAAGGCAGCTGGTAACCAGATACCGCTTAAAAAAACATAAATCTGAACAAATTGTTTTGGAAAATGATGCTTATCCACATCAATTTCAACCTCTGGGCCCAACTCTCTCAGTGTATCCCCTTTTTGCAGGTAAAAGCATGCAAAGATAACATTTGAGTATTCAGAACAGGAACTAATTGTGGTTTCAGAAACAACTTATCAAGTTTCCAATCCTTTGAGTCTCTGCTCCAGGGCACAGGTCTGTCAAAAGTGAAGTGAAGAGGACAGAACTTTGGCTAATTGTGGTCAAAAATGTGGTTCCATTGGGTAATAGGCCCCCTGACATTGGGCAATTTATTTATTCTGGTTCTTGGTGGTTTTGTATGTAAACAATCAGGAGCACCTATTGGGTTTCTGTCCTATCTCTGTAATAGCCTTGTCTGTTGAGTCTGCCGCCTGGCCACAAACTAGATAGCAGACTTCTCAGTGCAGTTTGCTGCAGTACTGGAAAAACTGATGAATGGAAGATCTGAGTTTAGTACAAGAGGGGAATAGTATTGGCAAATCAGGATGAAGGAGCTGATGGGCAAGTTATGAGTCTATTATAAGGTTATGAATTAAATGACAAGTTGTAAGGGGGTTCTTCACTGAATTAAGAGTTTATTAATTTGTGAAATTGGAAGTGTGCTAATGGTTGGCTGGTGAGCTGCAAATAAGTTGGATACAAAAATTAAGTTATTTTTTTAGCACAAGTCATTTATAAGTGAGTTTATGTCCAGGAAACCTACTGTTGTAGCCACTTGCAACCTAGAATAAGATCTCTGGGTGTGTCTCGTATCCAGCAGTGCATGATACTGGATAAAAAAAACAGTTCAGTGAAAGAATCTGAGGCAGAAACACTCCTTGTACTGTAAGGTAGGATAATGATAATCAGCACATTGTATAGAACATTAGTATCTGCTACAGTTTTACAATTTGTCTTTAGTATAGTTCCACAATTTTGCCCAAATAATAGCTGAAGCATTGTGTATTAAATTCTCAGTTCTTGTTAAAAGATCAAAAATAGCTTCTAACATCGTAGAAAATGGCAATTCATATATTAATAGCAAAATATCATTCTGAAACAATTAAAATCTGAATGCCATTAAGTTAAAAGTAATATGATAAGTTAATGTATGTATGTATTTAAGGTAACAAATTTCAAAAGCTGCATGGTTGTTTAGAGTAATAGTGAGAAAGTTGTGAAACACTGGATGTGGGTAAAGTACGCATCTTTGACATCTTTCATCTTTCAGATCTTTAGATCAAACCAAACTGATACATGCTTCAAAGAGATTTCAATGAGAAAAGATAGCTTTTATCTGTTGAGTAAGGTTATGGGAACTCTACAGTGCTTCATGGTGTTTCATTTAGTATGTTGTGTGATATGATCAGAAAGAAGGCACTTCCAAGCTATTTTCTGGGGCTCACATGCAGTGTAATTGACACCATCACTGTTTTTTCTGCATGAAACAAATAGCTCGGAGCCAGGCAGAGTACAAGAAAATCTAAAAATAAATGTAACGAGTGCTCATTACAGATATTCTTCCTAAATGATATCAGCAACTCATGCATTCCCAACTGGCATATAAAATGCTTAAAAGAATAAAGATTTTATTGCTGAGAGCTGGTTCAACTAGCATTGGCTGTTGAGATCTTCAGAATCATACGATACATTAAATGCACTGAAGGATAACAGAAATAACTGTATGTCAAATGGACAGCCCATTATTCATTTGTTGCATAAATTCATGGTTTATGTATATGTAACCAGGTTGGTAACAGAGATTTGGCAGTATTTAATGTGAAAAATATATATTTGGAAACTCCAATGTACAGTAGAACTTTCAATATTTTGGGGCCCAGATTTTGTTCCTCTCACACACAGGATACAGGTATATATCTTAGCTATGGTGACAAAGAGGGAGGGGCAATTTCTCAGGGGTCTCTCATCTTCTCCTGGGGGGGGGGCTCTCTTAGCAATGGAGATGAACCTTCTTTTTAGAGGATTGTGCAGGGTCCAACATGCCACACATCTGTTGCGTGTGTCTTTTAAATATATTAGATCATTATAATATATTTGGCTACACTGTGGCATTGACTATGTGATCAATTTCATTGTGCTAAGCAATTACGATAAAACTAATTACTATTCCTCTTTGAATATATTTAATACTATTGAAAAATTGAACTCAGCCTCAGAATGTTTAGCAGTCTAATTTTTGATCGTTAGTCTGAAAACATTAGCTAAATAAGATATGACTGACAATGATATTATCTGGTATGTGATAACCTCTAATAATTGTGACATGGTATTATGGTAGAGACCACTTATCTTTGTTGTTACCAAGGCTTTTATGCCAATATTTCATTAAATACCAAAAGTGAAATTATATATATATTTTAGATGGAAGTGCCATGTTCTTGAAGGTCATAAGAAGAACCATAAGAATTTCCTTATTCAGTCAACTCAAAACTGCATTTTATTCCAGAGAAATCTGAGAACTTAATTATGACATCTGATTTATTGCCAACAAATATTACAGGATCTCCATCCCTCACTGGATGTTGGGACATGCATATGTTAATTATGAATTTCTGCATGTGAGTTTCTCAGCAATTGCATGCCTCTGCCTCCCAATTCCTGTCATAAATATGCAGGAGTAATGGGCAAATCCAGGTTCTTATGTAACATGGCACCATATAGAAAATGGACATGACAGCTGAATATGATGTTGGAATTCTCTCGATGGGAACTTCAGCTCTCAGTTCAGTTATCAGTCATGTTAACAGTTCAGTTATCAGTAATGTTAATGGTGAGTGAGGGTGCAGGGTGGTATTGCCATTGCTTTCCTGAAGAACTTGGCCAGAACAGAACAGTTTTGTACAAATGGTTCTATAACATTAACTTCAAGAAGGACACACTTAGTTGGAATACCCTTGCTCAGCTGTATTGTCATTGCTTTCCTTAAGGCTAAAACCAAGGCAGTTCAGTTTTGCAAAAAGATCTGCTTGATTGCAACTTACTTTGGAATCCCTCTTTGCTCACTGATGGATTACCTTCAGGATTACAGAGCAGAAAGTTGCAATAAAGATTTTTTCTCCTGCATTTTGTTCTTAAGAAACTGACTACAACTTCACAGAGTTCAGGAGGTGGTCTAGTTTAAGGCTTCTCTACTGGTTTTATGGGATATTTACCTCCAAAACAGTTCAAAAGAGGACATTATTTATGACTTAAGATCATTTCATTGGTCACATCAAGTAAGTTTTAGTGCTAACAGATTGAAATGATAAGAGGTAGACCTATTTTTGAAGTATTCATAGGAGGCAACTTTTGATTGTGAATTTTCCCTGTTTTTTCTTGTCCTTTTTCAGATGCATACCAGTTTGGCTTGACTTGCTTTTTTTCTCCAGAGGTACAGAACTTTGGTATAAATTCCATTGCATTTCATTTTCTTTTCTCTGAAAATCTTTTCAGCTTAGTATACCTGTTTGATTTGAATATAAGATTAGTACATTTCTTTCTTTTCCAGCCCAGAAACATTAATCCGTTGCAATGAACTTGTAAAAGACCTATTTCACAGATTCATGTAATCGGTAAGTAGTCCCATCAGAAAGATATTAAATGACTAACATAAAAAATTCCTTACCTGAACAGTTTTATAGGAAAAAGTTAAGTGGCATCTTCAGGAAAAAAAAGGGCTAAATCTCAATCCTTCCTCACATACAATCTAGCTATAATAATCTCACCCTCTCGATTGTTAAATCAGTACTGATATATGGTACTGTCGGGGATATCAAGGGACGGGTGTGTTTGTAGCAGACAGAGACACAGAATTTTAACACTTTGACAGTGCCATTCTTAGTTTTGCAAAAGCTGTAAGAAAATTGGTAGAAGAGAAATATCTAACTTCCTTGTGCTGCAAACACCCCCCACCCCACACCCCCAGTAACATATTTTCAAACAAGTGAATAGACACCAAATCATGCATGTAATTAAGGATTAAAGGCAAATTAACACAAAGAGTAAACAATGGTACAGTATAATTTTGATATCAATAATTATTATAAGTGGCACCGGTTTTGTAACAAAGTGATCCATCATTGTGATCAATGAGTTAATTCGCCAAAGTGTACTGAGAATTCCCAGTTCTGATCTAATGCTTTTACTACCACACCACAGATACAAAACATGAGCTAAGGTACGTGATCTGTTAGGTACCATGGTATCTCCTCTCTACCCATCCATCTGCTGTATATATAAACATGGCATGTAGGATTGCAAAATGTAATTTGTTCCTGGGCTGAGGGATAACAGTCAACACTACGGGAATCCAATTCTTATAGAGACATTTAGGCTTTTAGAGTCCAGGTAGGGACTGTGTCAGAGAGGTTACATGGGCAGCTTAACGAATTTGTTTGATTGGGTTTTGGAGAAATGAAGACCACAGGATTAGTTGGATTATGTAAGACACGGAAAGTGTTCTCTTACTCTTCTATGAAGTTTTGTGTGTATGTGTGCGTGCGTGTATGTTCTTTTTTGTGTGCCAGTCTGTGTTAGTGTTATTTATCAAGGGTTTACATATGGAAAGGTGGTATGACATTTTATGTGATAAGTGAAATTACCAGTGATAAGAGATAAGTATTGATTTGTAATTAGTCTTTAGTGTACAGATTTATCAGCATTTACAGATACAACCTGGATGAAAGTTTGCTTAAAAACTCAAATTTTATATCACTTAAAGTTTGACCGCAAGTCAAGCATGCTCAGTTTCCATTAATAGGCATTTATCCAATTGTTCTGAAACTGTTGAAGGTCTTTTAACAAGCTAAAGACCCCTCTCTCTTGCCCCTCCCCCAAACACAGGCACACTCGGCCTTGGACCAGCCTTTTCTTGTAAGTGATTGTTTGCATGTTTAAACACAATCACTTCTTTTTTCATTTCTGCTTATACTTATTAATGATTTGATGAAGCGCGTACATAATTGCATGGAGACTCTAGGGAGATATCACCCCCTCCTTCTCAACTGTCACCCTTGCCCAGACATTATCCAAGGGGCCTAGTAGACCAGGCTGCTAATCAGTGATTATTATTATTTACTTATTTATGAAGTTTTAGCACAGAAAATTAAAATTTTATATTATAAGGGTCTCTATTCCTAAATGAATGCAAGAGGCAAAAGAAAACATGTATAAACTATAGTTTAAATAATGATATAAAAAAGATCTGCTATACTCATTGTAGACCCTTGCTAGTTATTGAATAGATCACATTCTTGATTTATTACTGCATCGTTTATTTTTCTGAAGTTCTTGCAACAAGAAAAAAATTGCAATTTATCAGATACCAGCACTCGGCAAATAGTGTTCTCTTGTTTTTAAGCTTATATTTATCATTTCCATTTTCTTAATTCTTATTCTAAAAAAAATTATCAGCAAATTGAAACAAATACATAGTAGATGAGGACATCTTTTTGTAATATACTTCATAATAAATGAATGGAAATATTGCTTGATTTTGTTTCATTTAGCTTGATCAATGCATTGTTTTATTTTTCCTGTTTTCAGGGGGGGGGGGGGGATAAGGAGGAGGTACCTGCAAAGTTTAGGGGAGGGAGGGCATGTCCTACTTTGCACCCCTGAATTCACATTAAGTCCAAAGTTAAGACTGTTACACATTTGTATGATTTTTTTCTAAAAGTATAATTTTGGCTTATTTTGTGCACATGAAGTAGTGCATGGCACTTAGCAGACTGGAACGTAAGGAAGGATGAAGTCCTCTGGGAGACTTGGGTATTGCTTTTGATGGATAATTTAGTATACAGTATAGTACACATTAAAAGTGCACAGAGCACCCCCTACCCCTACCCCACTTCAATCATTATCATGTCTTACAAAGAATGACAACTGTCAAAGTGTGATGAAATCTTCGAAAATTTTTTGTGTAGTTATAGCTTTTATTGTTGAATTTCTGTATTAACACTTAAGTGGTACAATAGAGCGAGATGGAGAATGAAGTCCACTGGGAATGGAGGCAGTTGTTTCAGACATGCAATGTAATCCAGAAGTTCCAGAAGTCGACTGTTTTATTTTTTTCTCCGCGTTATTGGTGCCTGTAAAATACTGGACTGTGCAGTTTAATTGGGTCTTTGGAAACCTAGCACAATTTACCAAATGCCAAATAATCGCTGCCTAATTGAATTGTTAGCATTCTTGATTTGCTTAGCTTGGCACAAGATATTGATGTCTGCTAGGTTTAATGTCATTACCAGTCATATATCCAACAGGGACTCCTTTTATAAAAGTCCTAATTGAATAGGGACATTATTGATAGGGCATGCGTCTGTAATGTCTTTTCATTTGGTCACAGGTTAGGGATCAGTAGGCAAAATTTCATAATTTTTTCTTATAAAATTTGATTTTCTGCTTAATTAATATTTCCAGTATTGCAGGCTCATGTTATGACTCAATACCACAGAAATGTGTAGTATCAATAACTATTTTTGAATAAGAAATTGTATAAGAATATTTTACTTCATGAATAATTTAATTAAAAAAATATCATGTTGTCATTATTGTCCCAGAAAATATAATTTAAAAATTAAAGAGAGATTATTTTCAAAGATTACGTGGAAAATAAAATTTGAAAAATGAAATCAATTTGAAAATAGCAATTTGTTTAAAGGTATAATTTGTCTTCAGTTATTGTTCAAAATTATTGAACAAGCAAATCCAGATGTGGAGAATATGAATTTCAATTGGTTATGAGTATGAATCAATAACATTTATGTCATATTGGGTAGTAAAAGATATCATTTCACCCAGTCCTGCATCTGACTGGCCCTGTGTGAATTTAAGCTGACAGGGAGAGCAGACCACCAGATCAGTTTCATACTACACACTCTCTCATGAATTTGATGCCTCTCTGTTGTATTTTTCAGGCCACATTCTTCCAGCAGAACATGACTTGATTAACAAAACAGAAGGGGGTAAAAAAGCTACTAATGGTTGTGGCAATGATACATAGCAAGAAGACTTTTAAGGGAGTAAAACTGGAGCAGGAAGGCACAACGAATGAAGGAGCAAGCATACTGTTATGTTTTTTCTACTGATTCAGACTGTAAGAACTCATGACAGGGAAGGACTCTAAGACCAAAAAGAAGTATCGTTTAACAAGAGATGCCCAAAAATGAAACTGGAGGAACATACTAGAAACTAATTCCAATTTTTTTTTTTTAGAAAGAAGGGCTTTGATTTTAATTTGATTTTGAAAAAAAGCACTACAAGTAAAACTGACAGCATCAGAATAGAGAGATGAGATATTGAACTTAATTTTTGTTGCAGCCATTAAAAAACAATTTCTGGCCTCCAAGGACTTTACTCTAGTTCAGTTGATATATTTCAATAAAAAGGAAGCACACGATAAAACAAAGACCAACCAGGGTAACAGAAACTTGCTCAAGAGCATATCTCAAATATGCAACGGAAATTATAAATTGTGAGAGAAAAATGCACATTCACTGGCTTTGAAAAGTGGCCATTGTTTTCAAAAGGGAGGCCCATTCCTTTGATTGATAGCCCCAAAGGAGGCAGACTTTGAGTTGGGGCGGCAGTTTCTATACAGGATATCCTCCAAAGGAACTGCACAGTCGGTGTCCCTCTGCTCTGATGGTGTAACTACCACATCCTCTGAGAGTTCACATCTCTTCCATCTCTCAAGTATTAAAGGTGGCATAAAAGGTGCACCAGCAAGTTGATCTTGCAGAGAGTTGTTGGTGATGAATGATGGAGGAAGCCTTGGTGACAGTGAAAGTCAGGCTTCTCATAGATTATAGCACAGTCATTTACTCAGAACATTTCTGAAGGAAAATATTGCTTGGTCAAAGTGGCAAGGGAGGAAAGAAACACACCCACTCTGGAGAATACTGTGAAAGCAAAGAAGGACAGTTTTTTAATGTGAATTGCTCAGGCTTCTTTTAATAAGGATTATCATTTTAGAACAGGAATTGCAACGTTAAACAAATTTCAGAAAGTTCGAAGGATGTAAGTGATCTCTGTTGCGGAAGAGCAAAGAGCTGCAACTGTCAAAACTTCAATACATTTTGTTTTATAAAAAATAATTTATGAGTACATAGACCTGTCAAAAAAGGAGAGGGAAAAAAACACCAAGAAAGTAACCTTGCAGGAAATAGGAAGTGTGGTGAATGACAGAGTTGATAGGATGGCAATTTTTTTAAAGAAATAGTTGGGCTTCTTAAGAGTACTAGCAATGTCAACCAAGCCCCTTGATTAATGAGGTTGTTACTGGGACAGTGGGAAAACCATTCAACTTGTCACAGGGTGGACTGATGGATCAGGCACACCAACTATGAGCATGAAGTAGCTGTCAACGTTGGTCAGAATTATTTTCTAACAAGAACTACATACTTTATTCTGACACCAGACGGCTGTGTTAATTTAGTTTTGTTAGTCAGAAGAATGGATTGATATTATTTATTGAGGACAAAATGCTGGATGTCACTCCTCGGCTGCTTTATTGTTGAGGTTATGAGGTTTTGCAGAAAGAGTGAAAATAGTCTTTAATGAGGACTGGGTGTTTGATTTGGCTAACTATTTTGTTATCAATGGCTTAGAACATTGTGGAAGATGTTCTTTTACAAGAAGTGCATATTTTAAGTTGGCAAGTCAACATGTAATTGAAAAACCTGCTGCTTATAAGAAGGAATTTATTGGAATACATGGAGAAAAGAACAATGCTTCAATATTAATTTTTCAAGTACATGTTCATATACATGTTCAAATGGACTGTTTTGATTAGTAATTTAGTCTTAGCTTTTTACATTTCCATTGCTGTGCACAGAGCGTTGTTTGATTTAATTAGTGTCTGACAGAAACTGCAAGTATAGTACTTGGCCATCGCAAATATGCTGAAGCAATTCATGGGGGACATTTTCTGAAAGCACACACAAGACACGAGCCAAACTGTCTCCTGTTGTCTCAGCATGTTACGTTGTAGGTGGCGCTTGGGTTCCCAAGCAATGAGGGAGATGTTTGGCGTGATCCTCCTCCTGGCCAGCTTGTCTGTGCTCATCACTTACCAGATCAGCAAAGGACTGCTTCAGAAGACCTCAGATGGGGTACTGGAGCTACAGATACAAGTGGACCAGAGGTTTCATGAGTTAAGACGCGTGCTTCATACGTCACGCCATGGTGAAGGTGGCGGTGCTGGAGCACCTGCTGAGGTGGTGCCCAGAGAAAATGTGACATTTAATTCGGGGACCCTAGGTCGGAGGTTACGGCTGTATCGGCAAGATGGCATCCAAAGGCAGATCACTCCACTGTACAGGAAACTGAAAAAGGTAAATTGATATGAAGTGCTTTGTAAAGAATTTTTTGATGAAATTTAACAAAATATGCCAACTTTCCACCATTCATTCCCTCTCATTTGATATTTAGTGTATTTTGCCTAGTTGCAACTCACTAAGCTTCATAGAAAAAACCCACATTGCTTCAATATTCCTCTGGGTATAAGCGACACCTGAATTTCTAACAGATCTAAATCAGCTGTTATCGCTCTATTGAACTTAGTGACCCTCTGGGGATGGCTGTGAAACTCATCCAAACATCTTGGCCCCTGTTCTTGCCTTGGTAATGGATCTGCTTTGCCCTCCTGTGTTTTGTAAATCAAGGTTTATTTATTCTGCCAGCATCCATTGTCACTTGGGGAACCAGGGTCTGCAGTGGCTGCTTTAGTTATAATTCTGTGCACCAACTTGCTGTAGTGTTGAAATCCTAGAGAGAATATTTTGTGTAGTTTTGTTGGTGTAATGGATTCCAGTTGCTTAGAATACTGTTTTTTATGCAAATTATGTCCAGATACATATAGGCACAATATAAAATACATTATTGTTTGTATTACAATGATGCAAAATAGTTAATTTTATATTTCTGTAATTTTTGAAAATTCAGTGTGTCTTTTAGTCAATCCGACTGCATTCAGCAAGAGTCCCCAGAGGGTTGGTTTGATCTTCTAAGTATGATATAGTCTCATTAGAACACACCCTTAGTCATGCAATTGAGACTTCCTCAGAATGCAGTACTTATGTCTCTCATCACCAATGCTAATTCTTGTTTTTTGACTTGGCTATAAAATACCTTAAACTGTTTTATTATATAAACAGTACTTGGGTGTCCTGTGAGCTGTGTCAAAAGGTTGTAGTAAGATCAGGCAGTGTTTGGATTGGACACTTTGAATTGGGACATTATACGGGGAAATTGTTGTTATTGATTAACATTACACATTCTGAATGACTCAGATTAAAGCGTAATGTAATACAAATAATAGTAATTCATTATCATATAATAAAACTCATGATGAGAGAAATGATACTGAAATTTATATAATGCACAATCAAATTTAAAGACACTTCTAAACCACAATTTAGCCTTCCTTTTGTCTATATACTACATGTACATTGGTTCTGAATGCTAAGATGAATGACTCCTCTTCATAACTGCAGGTCTTATTTAAAAAAAAACTGTTTCATTACTGTTTTTATTTGACTGAGTAATATTTTTACAAATATTTGAATCATTATATGAAATAAATGTACATGCAGAGAGATATTGTTAGCTACTGTGCCATGTACAATGTACCTTTGTGACAGTTTTCAACTTGAAGTGCCTTTCCTTAATGCTTTTCTCAATAGCACAGTAAAGAAAATTAGCTGTTTACACAGTATCATGGTATGGGTTGTAAAAAATGTCCTAGGTCCATTTCATGCTAGATATTAATGGCATGTTTGACAGGGAGAGATCAAGTTTGGTGTAAGGTTAATACATGAGGCAGAAGGGGTCACTGGTCAGTGTTCTCTTTTTACATCCAGGGGGTACAGTGTTTTGTTACACACCAGGTTGAGAGACTGACAAATAGCTAGTAACTGAGATGGACCTCTCTCACTCTCTTTCTCTCTCTCAGCAACACACATGCACACACACACATACTGTACATATGTGTGTGTGGAACTTGCTGGCTGAACAGTTTTAAATCCAATTCTAATGTCTCCCATAGATAAGATACCCATTCTCTTGACGAGATGATCTTGTAGTAGAAGCAGTTCTTGCTGTAGACTCATGTGCAGTTTCTGACTAATTCACTTACCATACAAGACATTTTCCTTATTTCATTGTGCTGAATGGATAATCTAATGAGTGAAAGTTAAAGGTGAGAAAAGTTACTTGTGAACTGAACTGAATTTGGGGTGAGTGAACCAATTGATGAGCATACATTAGGCTACATGCTTAGTAAATCTGAAAGGTTTTGACCAAGAGGTAGCAAAGCAATTCTTGTATGTTATATGTTTGCATATTTTCAACATGACTAATTCTCAACTTAAAACAGAAAAATTTTGAAAAAAAAGCCTCAGTAATTAAAAAAACTGAATCCAATTATTTTCATATTATCACATATTTTTGCAAGGTTGTTTCATCATTTCATACATTCCAATGTCAATAGTTATTTTTTAATGATCAAACAAATGCTCAACTTAAGAGATAACATGATCTGCCAACCATTCAAGGATCTTTGGGTGTTACACCAAATCTTTCATTGATTAGGTAACTGTACAACTTCTTCCACATGTTTCTTACACCCATTGATCAAATTTCTCCTCATGGGAATTGGGAACCATCTGATACCTGAATGAGGTTTCCAGTTTGTCTGGGTTAATTAGAGTAAAGATCATCAATGAAGCACATAATTGCTCTTTAGCACTATTTCAAGGACTTTTCTATCCCAGGGGTCTCTCAGGACATCCTAGTTATGTGTTATCTTCTCCAGTTATTTCTTACTGAGATCTGTGCCTCACACATGGGGCTCTCACCAAGTAACCTTAGCATGTCAGATGAAAGCATTTTCGATTGTAATATTGTATCTTATGAATACTTGTTTTACATTTTATAAGTACTGGGGGAAGGGGGGGGTGAACGAATTACCCTTTTTGCTGGTAAAAAGGTCTGCTCTAGGTAAAATATGAGCGCTTTGAGAACGGATGATCTGTGGACTTACTGTGTTGGCCATATTCAGTTGGCAGATCATCTAGTCTGAATGCACTCTTAGATATAGAATGAAATGAAGAAAATTAAGACTGAATTTCCATCAACTAGAAACTGCTTTGTATGTTTTTCTTCTTGTTTTGTTGTCATTGTGCATTTAAATAAGATTGGACATTGTGTTATCCAATGTTATTGAGTCTGAACCAGCATAAAAAAGTAAATTATTTTTCCAACTGCATCTTGAACTAAACTCTATCTCTATATAATATCACATAACTTAAGTCCCAATATAGATAAAGGTGAGATGGGATGATAAATCCCTGCTCTATTCTTGTTACCTATGAATTAAACACACGTACGTGGGATGTAAATCAAGGTGTGACTATCCCTTTAAGTGCAGTAAAGGTGTATGCAGGTGAGAATGAGACGTGACATTAAATCCCTGTACACACCTGAAAGTGTAGTGATCCTGGGGTGATACACCTGACCTGATCACCAGGATACCTGTGCAGAATAAAGTGAAGATAGGCCCAAATTTCTCTAAGGTTCAGCTGGTGAAGCTAGGCTCACTACACCAGAGGCAGAGAATGCATTACATAATTGGTGTTGACTGGAAATTACAACATTTCTGTTATTACCAAAATACACCATACATACACCATGTATAAAATTGTTGGCAGAATTACAATCAATATTTATAAACCCACTTAAAAATTGTTATTTGAAGGTCTGAGATAAAATCAGAATGGCAAATTTGTATTGTTAACTGGTACACCAGTGCTTTCACAAGACTAGTAGGTTTATTTGTTTAATTCACAGCCCTTTGTCTTTCTTCAACAATGACAAATGCATCAATTGCAATTTTCAAGTGTTTCCAACTCAGAAAAATATTAACAACTGCAATTAATGTTGATGAGGTACTCATTTGTCTCTCAGTCATTACATTACAAAAAGGACGCCAGTTTTAAATTGACCAGCGTCCCACGAGATATCACAGTCTTGATGGATAATGATGAGTTAGTAATTGCCTAAGGACACCATTCCTCTAGTTTTTCCCCTACGTGTAATTGTTGATTGATAAGGGCAGTAGGAAAACTGGTCACTAGTTGCAGAACATCCAGTGAGGGGTCACTGCACTAGGGTATTGGTTGACCTCAGCTGTCCTAGCTAGCTCTTATTTGGTAAGTGACCTTTTCCAAAACATCCCAGTTCTCCATATTGTTGGAATTTCAGCTTATGTCTATTGCATGCAGGGTGATAAAACCATCACAGTTCAACCCCATTCAGTCTATTGCCTTCAACTCAGTTTATTCAAGATTCTTTTTGAAAGAAATTATGACTTTTGCTGGTGTACTTTGATTAACAAGCATTCACTTATATGGAAGGTACTGATGCAGAGATCTGTATACAGACCAGCCATATCAAATTGTGTCATATACATTGTGTACTATGAATGTGTAAGTAAAATTAAATGGCCTAAAATGAATTTGGTTCTCATCCAGTCTTAGATTAAAACCACCCAATATAAAGATGGATTCACTTTCCCTTCATTAATTCAAACACAGGGCCAAGAATGTTCTTCATCTTCTGTTCCCTGAAACAGAAAAGATAGTAGGTGATTAGACTGGGCTCATGGTCTTTATCATGCTAGCTGAAAAAAACACCTGGAAATAAAAAAGAGCAGATGGTGTTCTTCATTCAGTAATCTGTAAGAGTGACCACACCTTTAATGGCAAGCCTCCTTCACAAATTGAAGGTACCCCTCCTAAAATGTGATATTTACAACTGCTCTCTGCCATACAGTTCTTCATTCATTGAAATGAAAAGATATATGCCATTTATTTCATGCATGTTTTTATACACTTTTGAATAAACACTTTTATTTATATTCACTATTTTGCACTGCTTGATCAAAAGCTAGCATGTTCTCTTTAATTGTCAGGATTTAGTTTTTCTTTGAAATTAAAAAAAAAACAAAAACAAAGTTGAAGATGTCCACACCGTACGAGTTACATTAAAGCATCAGTATCAAAAGTCCAGGAATTGACTGCAATTTTGCCGCAAAATAAAATTGTTTAAAGAATATCAAAAGAGAAATCCGGAAGAGCAATTTCCAGATGACTGACTTTACACACCTTTGATTTCTGACTGAAGGTCAGGGGTCCTTAAGCCATTCTATTTTAATGATGTGATGATCCCTGTCATCTGTTTCTCATCCTCTAGAACCCCTCCTCTTTTGCTTGGATCTGTTCAGTAATGAGTTGTTTACAACATAACCATAAAAATGTTTAGTGAAACAGAACTAGGATACTTATTTATGTGGACTACTACTTGTCTGTTATCTTCAGCTAATGTACACCAGAATTTAAACTAAAACACTATAAGTACTTTTGTTTTAAAATATAATTTTTTGAAGGGGTGTATATGGGGCCCAGCCTTATGCTCTTTTTAAAAAAAAGACAACACCCACCACCCCACCCCCCTGATTTACCCCTGAAAAAGCTCATTTTATCTCAGGGGTAGGCTTTTGGGAGAAGTTGTAAAGGGAAGAAAAAAAACTTTATTGATATAAAGTATAGTGTACATGGTATTATCAAGCTACATATAATTATAAAATTACAATTACACAAATAAGTAGATAAATAAATAAAAACATGGTACATTTTGATATGCACAGTAATATAAACATTGTAAAGGGACTACACAATTGACATGTTAGGAGATAGGGATGTTTGTAATTTAAGTCCTCTGATTCAGAAGGGGATGGTGTGGCAGTATTCGACAGGAATTGGTTAATTAAGTTGTCACTTTTGCAGGAAACACATTGTGGTGGGGTTTAGTGAACAGAGAAGTCAAGTTACTTATTACGAGATATTTGAGGTTAACCAACTGTTGGTTGTTGTAATCTTTTTTCCTCGTTTTGTTTGTTTTCTTACATGAGTGGTGCACTTAAAGCAAATTTAATTAATTTTTATGGAGACAAATTGGCTTAAATTGTCATGTCAGTGCAGTGCAGTGTAGCTGTTGAGCAGTTGGATGGGAGGAGATGGTCACACTTTTGTTAACTCCTCACACTTCAGTTTTCCTAGTTTTTGAGAATAGATTAAAAACATAAAACAGACAAAATTTTGTTTCAATTGAGGAAATAAAGCAGATATTTGTTATGTAAAAAAATAAGAAAAGTGCATAAACTTGCATGAAATACAAGGTTCAGCCTGAATTTTTGGAAAAATTGTGTACCACAGTAAATCATCTGTTTTCCACTTTTTTTCAATTTGACCTTCTGGAAAAGTAATTCTGCATTATACGCAAGCATGATATATTGGTATAAAATGCTCTTAAAACTATGCTAACCTTTTTAAAAGAGCAATGAAGAAATCACTCAGAAAAAAACTAAAACACTGCAGTATTTGACATGTGAAAAAAGGATTAAACGAAGAAATCTGCTGCGGAAGTTTCTCCACTGTAGATATGTGTTGCACAGCCGCTGGGTTGAATTGGGTTTTATTAGGTTCTATTGCTAACACATGGAAATCTGTCGTGTTTTTACTACAGAAGGTAGTTGGTTTGATGTGTGGCTCACTGTAGAGGTTAATGATGTCTGTTAAGGGGCCACTGGCACAATTATGTGGTTACAGGCGTGTTCCCAAGTAGTTTAGGCCACACCAAGTAGTGTTGAAACTGAAATATCTGGATATTAATTACATGAAGTAAACTATTCAATCACA
The DNA here is from genome assembly GCF_051362555.1 of Lingula anatina. Taxonomy (NCBI): domain Eukaryota; kingdom Metazoa; phylum Brachiopoda; class Lingulata; order Lingulida; family Lingulidae; genus Lingula; species Lingula anatina. The sequence goes on along the minus strand of NC_141772.1, from coordinate 5,806,694 downwards.
AATAAATGATTGGGCCTATGGATATGTGTAATGGATGGTGTGGAAATTTTAGTTTGAATGGTGCAAATTAAAGTAACTACTGGACTAAAAAATAAGATATTTCTTTTGTTTTATAAGGCAAGAGCAATATATTTCTTTCAATTTCAGCCTTTCAATTGCAGTTTTAGTTTTTTATGAAACAAACCCTTGGGCTCTGTGCCACAAAAGAATTAAAGTTGAAAGTTTGTGTTGAATTTAAGACCAAAAATAAGATTGAAAATTGACACAGGCTAAACCAGAAGTAGTCTTCTTAAATTCATGAGTATTTTGCCCCTTATCAATATAAATTTGAAATGGCAATGGTATTTTTGAGCAATGGTGACCTGTAGTTGGTTTTTAAAATTGACCTCACATTTTTTTCTTCAGTTAGAAGATGTGTACCTAGATCGTCTGGGCAGGAGAGAGAAGGTGGCTCTGGTCAGAGGTAGCAGTGTGGCCGTGCTCAGAGACCTACCCCTGTATGAACAGGTATGTCATGTTGTGGAAAACAGTCCATTGTGTGCTTAACACAGTTGAGTATTATTGCACCCAAAATGTCTATTTTATCTATTTATTTTTTGAATTTATTAAACCTAATATTAAACTTTATTTTTGTGGGTAAAAACATAATGGCAAAGGCTATTTTCCCCATGGCCCTCTATTGGAGAATTTCTGTGGCACTTAATTTTAAAACAATGTAATTTTGGGTTATTAATACTGCACACGCCAAAAGGATCAAGAAACTGGATTAATATTATATTTATTGACAGTTAAAGGTGGTTTCTGTTTTACAATATTATAGGTACTGAGGGGACATGGGTTCAGCGTGAGGAAACCAGTATGGTATGAGAGACAACAGGGGGAGAAGGTGCAGGAAGGCCATGGAGGGAGTAAGATAGATTTGAGAAATAGTAGCAAATTTTAAGTAACTTAAACTGACTCTGACATGAACCCAGCTTGTTGAGGTATTTCTTTTCAAAATATTGTTTGGAAATAGTCTTTTGTTTTAATATACTTAGTTATAATGGCACAAGCACTATATTCAAATCCGTAAAATAAGACAATGAAAAATTCTCCATACCTTTAAAATTAGTAAATGGTTAACATCTTTATGTCATTAAAATGCATTGGTTTTTATAGTATTCAAACAATAGGAGAAATTATAATTTTGACAGCAAAACACCAGTCTGCTGCAGTTCATACTTACCAACTGAAAATATGACATCAAATGTGTTATCAAATGTGTACTTACAAGAAGTCTAAGTTTGAATCGTTGAAATATTTGTGATATATTTTTATTTTCAGAAGAGGAGGATGGTGGTAGTGCCACTGTAGGGATGGGCGTCAAAGATGACTGGCTGGTGTTACTGTGCCTTTCCTTCACTGATGGTGATAATGGCTACTGTCTGAGACGAGAAGAATATAGAAAATTATACAACTATCAAAAGGTATGTGTGATTTTATTAATCATAAGTTGTAGGGTACAGGCAATCTGTAATTGTATTTAAACATTCGACTGCACCCCTTATACATGGGTGTTGCTTTTTCCTCATCAGTCATTGCCATCTGGAAATGCCTGTACCTGCCTAAGCATTATGCTATATGTCTGATAGGTTAATAACTTGAAATTTATTACCATTTCACCAACACAATACACTCGCTCACAGTGCCCTAATTGTTTCAGTGTTTTACAACATTACGCTAATCAATATCTGTAGCTAGGGTAAAATGAAAAAATACTGCTGAAGTGTAATTTTGTTATTAACAAATGTTTTCTAGGTGAACAGAATTCCAGGAGTCCGAGGCACTTTGTGGAGGAAGGATGCCTTGTGTAACACAATGAATGCAGTGTCTAACATTCCAGGTAAAAACATTAAACAAGGATGTCATCGGATCTGTAATAATTCTAAAAATGAATAAATAAATGAATAATTTTGTAGAAATACAAAGTAACATAAAGTATATGAAGAAATATCCATCCCTTCCATATTCTGAAATTGTGTAAAGAAATGTTTGACTCATTTAAATAAAAAGGCCCAATATTGTCTTTGCTGGAGAAAAGATGGCTTTTGTTTATAGAATGACTATAGAATCACAAGACAATGTTATTGTTTCAGAAAGGAATGTTTTAGTTTTAAGAACATTTGTACCAACATGTGAATATCCTGATCACATGTAGCAGGCATGTTTAAGTGTTGTAAATCATTCATTTCCAAATAACCTTATTCTCCCACAAGACTTAATTCCAAATACTTCTCAGATATGTAGAAAAACTTTTGTCAATAGTTTGGTGGTGTTTTATTGTCCAATATTTCTCCTTTCAGATTTAAAGACCACCCAGCTCTATCTCCCCTGCTATGTAATGCCAGCCCAGTATTCCCAGTATATACAAGATATAGTCAAGTCTACAGAGCCAGATGTCAGGTGGATATACAAGCCTAATACCCCAGGGGGAGGGGTGGAGGTGGTGAGCACAGAGAACAAAGTGGATTTGTTGAGGTATGATGATTGCCGTGTGTGTGTGTGTGTGTGTGTGTGTGTGTGTGTGTGTGTGTGTGTGTGAGTGGAGGACTGAATACATGGAAGAATTGCTAGGAACACAGGCAACTAGTTTTATTATATGATTTGTTTATAATATCTTACACTACAAAAAGAGCATACTAATAATATTCATTTGCAAGTTAGACATTGTAATAGCTATGGAATAGAATAACTTCTGAATATAAAAATAAGAATATTGTTCATCCTATTTCTACAAAAGGTGGTGGTTTTATGGTGACTACTGCACATCCAGTATATCTTATTTTTTTTTTTTTTTTTCTTAATTTCAGGTTTAAGACCACAGAGGGTGTACTACAGCGTCTCTTTGAGAACCCTCTCCTGTTGTTTGGCTCCCCGTTCAATGTGCGGGTTTATGTGGCTGTTACGTCTGTTGCACCACTCAGGGCATATGTGTATTCTGAGGGTCTTGTACAGTACAGGCAGGATGCTAAAAATAACTTCAAAAAAGTAAGAAGCTAAAATCATGACAAAATGTTATTTTGTATTCATGATATTTTTAATGATTAAATATTTGACTCATATATTTCATATTTGTAATAAGTTCAGTATATTACTAAAATCAAAAAAGTGTGTACTGATTTTTAAGCCAGAGTATATTATCTGCCAGTAGCTCCCCTAGTGACAATTTTATTAACCATACCAAATCCCTCTTTTAAACTCATCAATCTTTTAATTAATTTTGGCAGAATTTTTAATACCTATCAGATATTATTTTCAGATATTTCAGTTAATGTAATTTTTATGTATGATCTAGGTGCCAAATCGATCTTGGTTTCTTAGCCAACTCCGTCATTATTTAACCCACAACTTTGGGAAAGAGGCTGCAACAGTTGCATTCCACAACATGGAGAGTGTTGTGCTGCAGACGTTGTTACTGGCAGAGTCCACGCTGGTGGCACACTTCTCTGGATTCTCCCAGGATTCCCACTCGCGTCCATACAGGTGGGGTCAGCGGATGAGTAATATCCATTGTTCTTCGTATTAATTGGTCTTTTTAAAGCTATGTCCATCCCCTTTTTCTTATACACAATCAGTATCACTCAATTTTGTTTCCAAATTTAGACCTATGTGTTATGTTAAATAAAAGTGCAAAATTTTAAGAAATTATTTTGAAAAGAAAAAGAAAGGAATGGTTCTTCACCAGATGTGTGGTATTTAGGGTGATTTCCATTAATGCCATTCACCCAATGATACTATTCCTCCCAGCTGGGATGGAAGACTGCAAATTAAAACAAAATATCAAGATGATTGGGAAAATAAATCAAACTTACACACTACACCCCTTACATACCTTTAACATATCCTGTTACATACAAAATGTCTTTAAATAGCTCTTACTATAAATATTATAAAATGTAAAAGCGGTGTTGTTGAGATTTTTTGAGTGGCAGGCGTCAGGATTGCGTAATTCACTTATCTTCCAGGTGCCAGAACTGCTATCAGCTATTAGCATTTGATGTGATATTCAACTCCACATTCTACCCTGCTGTAGTAGAGGTAAAGTTGCAAGGCTTGTACCATGTTAAGGCTTCTAGGGATCAATTGAATATCCATGGTTTTAGCATGGTCCTTTGGTTAACATGACTTCATATTTGTAATTTGGGAAGTGTACATTTTATTTTGACCTAGATCAAGGTAAAACCTGGGTAAAGAAAACATAAGCTTAATGATATAAATGCATCAAAATGGAAAAATACTGCACACCTGCATAACTTCTAGATAAGAATCATTTGTCACAGCATGCCTTATCATTTATTTACTGTAACCAAGTAGGCACATTTAACAGGTTTTAATCTTTAGGGGTGAGTTTACAATGATACTATCGTTCAACTAACTCATCTTGGACTTCTGGTGGATGCAATCAGATTAAAGATTAGCACACCTCCTCTTGGTATTAAATAGAATTTTTAAAAAAGCTGGGGATTACATGAGTACATTGCAAACAAAAAGAGGTGTGATAATCTGATTGCACTCAGCAAGAGTCCCCATGAAGTTCAAACTACCTAGTACCAGAGTTTCGTTGTGAATGCACTATTATATATATATATATATATATATATATATATATATATATATATATATATATATATATATTGTCCACACAGGTAAATGGTCAACCAGACATGCAGGAGGGACATGAAGGTGGAAACAACTGGGCAAGCAATGTGGTCAAGCGAGGGGCAGCTGATGAATTGCTATCCATGTTGTTCTCTAGGACCAGTGTAGTGGATGATGTGGTCAGAGCAGTGAAGGAACTGGACAGTAACATTGGAATTGTGGTATGTAAAACCTCTGTTGTATTCTCTGCAAAAAAGGTAACTGAGATGGAGATAGTGGATTGCAAATTAGTAATTTTTAGCATAAAATTATTTTTAGCTTGTATTTTTATGGAAATATACAAAACGTACACATCTATGCCTGTAGAGAATAAAATTATGGCACTTATAATTTAATGTTGTCTTTCAGGATGTAAGTTGTCAGTCGTGGCACAAGTTCTGTCTCACTGAGCAGGACCTGATATATATGATGGATACCAGGAGAGAGTACATGAACAAGGGAAACTACCACCAGGTAAAAAACAAACAAGCGTTGGCAAGTGTAGTAGCCCTTTTTTATCTTGCTCCCCAGAAAAAATTTTAAAAAGGGAGAGAGATATAGCTCCCATTCTTTTCCAAAAGGGAGAAAAAACTTAACTGAGATGTACAAGATAACTTAAACTCTCTTGGTGAGTGTATTATACTATTTTATAGTGATAATAAGGTGGCATTGTTTTACTTACATGCTTTACTCTCAGCATAACCTAATTTGTGTGTGTGTGTATGTGTGTATGCATGGGTGTGAGAGTGTCTATTATAGTTAGATACACTATCATAATTGGTAAATTCCAGCTGTACCCATCACCTTCAGCAGATGTTTACATGCCCCTACTCCACAGCATCCAGAAGAATTCATTTGGTTCCAGACTGAGGACAGCATACCCTGGACTATCCGAGAATGCCCTAGAAAGAGTCCACCGCCACCCCACTGCTGAGCTCCATGATGTGATCATGAGGATGGAGCATTTCTACCACAATCCTGAGAGTCTAGAAGACAGCTATGATGATCTGAATGTCCCAGTGTGAGGTTTACATGTTTTAACAGACATGATCAACTTTTTATGCACATATGCATTTTCTCTCTCCTTCTCTCTCTCTCTCTCTCTCTCTCTCTCACACACACACACACACATACACACACTTACACAGAAACACACACACATGCACAAACACACACACTTGCACAAGCACACACACAGGGCCTTACCTTACCTCTATGCTTATAATAACATTAGTGTATGAGCTGATATATAGGAAGTCAGTTTACAAAATTTATATTACTGTATGTTACATTATTATTTCAGTAAAGATGAAATCAAGCTTACTGCCACAGAAGATATTCAGTTAATTAAGAATGTCTATGTCAAACCTAATGGCAAATTAGGTGGGTAATGAGATATGGCAAAGATATCAGTTTTGGCCAAATTGTATTTTAATTCACAGCAAAGAATTGTGCTGCACCACAGTTTATAGTGGTATACATGCAGTTACTAGTATCTGGCTGTGTGAGTCAAATCAGAATCTTAAATCCAATACATTTCCTTTACCCATATTACAATGTGTCTGAATAAACAACAGTTTACTTCAAGCACCTTAAGTTTTAGAGGACACTGGATGATCACCGCTATATCAGCAGGAAGTTTTCAACATCCTCTGATATCTGACACTCAGGGTGACTAAAGGTCCCATTTAAAACATACTGAAGAAGAGGCCAGTTTAAGAGTGATGTCGCTTATCAATTATCCAATCCCAAACACTGAAACCATTGATCCAATGTTAAGCAGTCGCATTGTATGCATGGTGATAAACTAAGCAGGACTCTTTCTAGTTGAAGTTAGTGCACTTATCGTATGTTTTGAATGATAAGCACATTGTTTAACCAAGGTCTATCAGTTTATGTGTATTAACCCATTCATATTTTATTTATTTATTGTTAATGTTACAGGTATAACTACAGAAGAGGAGTGTAGTGAAGGTTAGTCCTTTTGTATTGTATTTTTGTAAAAGTGTGTTTGGCAGTCCCAGAAAACCAATAATATGTCCAAAACAACAGAGTTAATTCAAATTCAAAAATCAACTGAGTATTCTTAAACCAGGGCATACATTTACAATATACAAAGAAAGTACAGATGCAATAAAATTTTTTCACACAATATTTCTTCCCAGATGAAGAACTTAAGCCATATCTGAGTGCCATTCACACAGACCCTCCAATAAAGCTCCAGCCCAGCTTCTGTGCCACCTCTACAGAGTACCAGGCCACAGTACCATACAATGTCCTCCTGGTGAAGGTCTGGGCCACAGCCAGGAGCTGTGACTGTGAAGTACGCCTCCAAGATACATATGGGCCATCCAGGTAGGAAGTGAGGGTTGATAGCTTAGCTTTTCCTGGCACGAAAAACAAAAGAGAAAAGTTAAGATATATTGAAATATTGAATAATGTATTAAAAATGTCCATGTGAGCAGAGAGGCTAAATGTATGCTTTAAAAAAAGGAATATGTCAACTACATGCCATCAGCAGTTGTACCTATTAGACTTTTTACTTTAAAATGGAATTTAATATACAGATAAAATACAAAAACTTTGAATACTTTATACTTAAAATAAATAATCATTTTTGGCATATATTTTTGTCAGACCCATGAACTATACCCTGGGCATTGGCTCCAATAGAGTAACATTCCATGTGGTGGACATAGGTCACTCAGAACCCTGGGTCATCAACTCCTACACACTGACCATCTACAGGGAGAGCAGGAGTGAGAGAGTTCAGGAGTCCAAGATGGGTGACCAGCAGGCTGCCTGCCAGCTACAGCAGGTATATTATGGGATGTTTAAGGCTCCAGTGGATTCAGCATATCCAAGGGGTTCTTTTCTCTTTATTGGAATATTGCTGCTATTTATTTGTTTTCTTTAATTTGGTTTTTATTAGCCAGTATATATTTTATGTAGTTTCTGTTTTCTTGTATTTGCAAAATTTAGTCTTAGTTACATATAGTAGTAAAAATTTATAATTTTCTCATGCACTACATCACCATCCTTTCATTATTTAGGGTATTATCTATCCTGTGTGGTTTTTATCATCTCTCACTCCTTGTCCATGTTTTTGTTTGTGTGCATGCCTGTATACGTCTTTCCTCACAGTTATGAACCATATTACTTTGAACCTGTGTCTGTTCCAGGACTGTGACCTGCGCCTGGCCCCAGACCAGCCATGTGGTGTACAGACATCCGCCTACACCAGCTGGGACACATTCCAACAACACAGGGCACAACTACCACACTGTCATACTGGAGACAACACAGGTAACTTACTGACACATTCCAGGTAACATAAATAAACACATTGGGTATTAGACCTTCATATCAACTAATTATAAATTAATTTTTTTATTGAAATTATAACACTTTCCTTAATCCCAAAGATAAGCCATATTCAAAAGAGATCCCAGAATTGTGACCCATATAACCCTTTTTGTGTTCCAAGTTTCTAGTTCTTGAGTCAATTTCTCGTAATGAAATTAGAAATTGGTAAATTTCTATTGTGACAGTAAAGAACTTACAAACAGGTGTACAGATCGGTTTTAGTAATATGACAATGTAATAATAATAATAATAATAATACTTGAAAATGTCATGTTGTGTTTCCCAGGTGTGTGGTATATACCATGTGGTCAGTGTAATGATGAGAACAGCTGTGATTGGAGCCAAGCAGTGTGGCAACCTGACACCTGCAGACACCATATCATACCACGTGGGGAGGTTAAGCAGTGTTTAAGTAAAAAGAAGGTATGTTATAGTCAGTTTCTACTGTCATGGGGGAACTACAGCCCAGTTTCACTTTCATGTTCTGCTCACAGTCATAGAGGACTACAAACCCAGTTTCATTTTTCGCTCACGTGCATAGAAGACGACACCACCAGTACCGCTTTCATCTTCCAACTTCACTCTCATTTTCCACTCATGAATGTTCATCGGCAATACAGCTCCAGTTTCTTTATTCACACATCTTCACCAGCTTCACTTTCATTTTTAGCTCACATTCATAGTGGACTACAGCACAAGTTTCACTTTCATTTTCATTCACATTCATAGTTGACTACTGCACCAGTTTCACTTTCACTTTCAGCTCATGTTTATAGGAGACTCCACCAACAGAGGCATGATGCACTACATCATGGAACAGATTAATGGGTCACTGTCAGAGTGGGACAAGACACACAATATTAAAGTTTACAGCAACATTAACAACAACAGTACCATGGTCAGTTTTGCTTACTACCCTCAGTTCTGGCTCCCCACTGCAAGGAGGCCAGTCTTTGAGAAGGCACTGTATCAATTGTTTAAAAGGTAGGGTGTGGCAATCCGTTAATTGTAAACAAGAAGCAATAATCAGAAGTGGTGTAATGAGTTTTTAAAATATGGAAATCCTAATCCTCATAAGCTATAAAATATGTTTTGTCTCTTGAGATATTGTTAACTTTTTTATCATTAAAATACAGAACATTAAAAATTATTAAATATTGTGTTGAGATATCAGTGCAATGGCACAAGAGGATATATTTTGAATTTTACTCTTTGACTCCTACAAGATTATTATCTTGTTTTGATTTTTCCAAGAAACAGAGGTTTCTAAATGTGACAATTGTCTCAACACAAATGGAATTTATACTGATTTTAATAAGATGTCTTGTGTTCCAGATCAGAAGCCATTGATAACAGCAGCTCTACAGTGCTGGTAGTAGGCGGAGTGCAGTGGTTGGGAGCTCACCACCTCAGTGTTTTAAAAAACTTTTTGGACAGGTAAGTTCATTTTCAGATTGAAGATATTGGGTATTTATATACCAAAAGAATTTAATTTTTTTCAAGAAATTTCAACAAATTTTCCCCCCAGTCACTTAGTAACTGGTGTAACATATCTGAATCCACTGACAAAAAAAAAACATTCCATAAATATTTTTAGTTACTTGTTTTTGATTCTCTCTCATAATAATAAGAAAAGAAAAGTGAATTTCACTCATGAAGGTAAAAATTCCATACCAAACAAATTTTAGCAATGGTTTTGGATATAAGTGTCTTGCTGATGAAGGTTAATTGCAGAAAATTGCAGAATTTTTTATCTCCTATATAAATGTCTAAAGTGCATTGTGCCCCTTAGACTGTTTAAAGCATGTAATATATTGATTGTTTGTAACTTCAGGGAGGGATGGACTGGTATCCAGGTCATTATCAAGGGCCTTGGTTCTGGTTTCCACCTCAAGGTAGAGGGACTGATGTGTCTGTCACTGGTATGTGATACATGTAACTATTACTTCTGTTTCTGCACATACTAGATATGCCATGTGATAGGCTTTCGGTATTTCACTAATTAAGTATGTGAGATTTTTTTCATGCATGTCTTTTTCTCCACAAAATAACAACATAAACCTTGTTATCACTTTAAGTAGAGCAATCAGTACAATTTTGACTATAATTTAATTTTTTTCTGTTGTTGAAAAAATAACTTCACATTTTGTTTTCCTATCCTATAACATGATGCGAAGCATTTTAGCATACTTCTTGCAGTTTTTTTTTTTTTTTTTTTTTTTTATAAATAAAAAACAATTCATCACTCTCATCACTCCAGGAAGAGCAGAGGAAGCAGGTAAAACACAACGAAGAACTAATGGAGTCAGCCAAGTCTCTTGGTTATGATGTGGTGGATACTTTTGCTATGACAGTTTCAAGATTCAAAGAATTTCTCCAGGGGAGGTGTGCCTGTCACTTTCATAGGGTAAGCATTGAATATTTATGATGTTATACAGGATATAGTTCAATTTGAATGATTTAATAAAGATCAGTTTGTATTTAGTAGAATATGCCTGGCAGTTACTTTGGTTTCTGCAATGTTTTGTGGCTAAATATTTAATTATTATGTTATGTGGAAATATTTTTAAACTACCTCCTTACACACACACACACACACACACACACACACACACACACCTCATTACCAAAATGATACTAATCTTTCTCACCATTTACTATGTTTTCAGGTAGCAGAAATCGAAGGTGGGGGGGGGGTGTCAGGACCCCCCTGACACCCCCCTAAATCCGCCACTGCTAATCTTTTTCACAATTTACTATTTTTCCAGGTAACAGAAATCAGGGACAGAAGAAAACGGCAAACAGGCCAGGGTATATCATCCCCCATTCGATACCACGTGGAGGGTGAAATAAATACTGCATATTCAGAAATACTAATCAACAGAATGTGTGACAAGAGGAGGTAGCATAGGACTGTCCTGCACTGAGGGCAGGTTCACAGCAATTACTAGAAGGAAATTTGTTTGAAGGATATGATGGATGATAGAATATTCCAGACAGAGCAGAAAGCGCACAGTAATGGCGGTTGACTTGTTGTAGGATATATCTAATATACAATCCAATAACAGCTGTGATCTTTCATCAGTGTTTCCAGTTATCTTAGAAAATGAGCCATTTTACATATATGGTAAAAAATAGTTTATCTATGATGTCAGCCATTTCTTACCTTTCATAAAAGAGGTGGAATAGTCTGTTTTAGAGAAGCTGTCTTAACTGAGACAAAAGTAGACTAAGTTTTCAGTCTTAAAAATACCAAATTTCAAATTGGGTATCGGAGTAATTTTGTGATAGTCACATCCTCAGCACATTTACAAAAACTTTCATTTCTAGGTTATTTGTTAGGGTTGGGCCATGTGGTGCTATTCATGCAATTAGATTTTGGGTCAAAAGACAGCAGAGATGATTCCATAAGTGACAATATCGTGGCTGCAATTTGTACGCATTTTGTTATCAATATGCATATTTTGAAATATTGCACGCCTTCATTTTCAGGCATCATTATTCTGTGATTGCATGTACCGGTAAGTTTATTAGCTCTGTTTCTTAGGGACAATGGTCATTTATCACATAATATGTAGATGGATTTTCCCCAAAAAACAATTTCTTATTACAGATGTGCAGTATTACTGTTGAAAAATGTTTCAGTAATAATTGTAACTGTTTGCATGGGCAGCTTAATTGCCACAATTGCAGATAAATGTTTTCCTTTCTTTAGTGATTCATGTGTATGTTTCACTGGTGCTAAACAGTTTGTTCTAGTTTTATTAACAGGTGCTATAACTGGTTTGGGTGACCAGTGCTTACAATTACCAGTAATTATAAGGTCAGTTTTAATCTGATCTGTGCAAGCGAAAATTTATGTAGAACAGAAATTAATGCTTTTAAGATTTTACAAGAAGAGATAAGAGTGTGTAAATATTGCAATATCTGTTTTTAAGGACTTAGTTTGCAATGAGGTGTCAAATTTAGAAGTGGTGAAAGATTAAAAAAAAAAAGAAATCTGTTCAAATCTGTGATGATAAAAGATATATTTTTGTACAGAATCCAGTGTACATTATATTGTTATCAGTCTCTATGTTTGCACTTTATTGTTGCCCTATTTTATACATATTTAAACTTGTAAATTTCTAGGGACAGGAATTGATCAATACTTATTGGTGTGAGCACATTCTGTTACTTTACAGCTGAATAAACCCTTTATTCCTGAGTTCTTTTTTTAATATAAATATATCTTTAAGTCTCATGAAATTGACATATAGGTGCACAATGGAATCCACTCCCTGGTCACAGGGGCTTTTAAAGGCAAAATTTGTAAAATTTGAAATTGCCGTTAGGCCTAAAGTATAAGCTATATGGCTAAGGGCCTTATGGCCAATGATACTGAGCTAAATCCCCAGATATTGACCTACTTTTGTGCAAGAAGGTCAACGTCGCCAATGGCCAAACCGGCTCAAAACGGGTTTGTTTCCGAGATCTCAAAAACCATAAGGCCCAGAGCCCTGATCTTAGTAGCAAATGATGCCCTATATATTTATCTAAGGTTAGCCAAACTTTCATAGCGACTGCCTAATCCCTTTTTTAAATATAGATTTTTTAATATTTATGACATTTCAGAAATCGTGACTTTGGCAATTTCTCCATGAAATACTGATGTTAGGTCATAGCATGCTATAGTTAACTACCCAAAACCACCAAATCAAATGTCAAATTTGACCTTGACCCTCACATTCAAGGTCATTTGGCTATCTCATGGAGAAATATTGAAGTGGGCTTAAAGTGATGTTTTGTTGACTACCCCCCCCCCCCCCCAAATTCGCACATGCTATTTCAGAATATGGTGTCAAATTTAACCTGTGACCTTCACATGACCTTGTAAGTGCCCATTGCCTTCAAGTTCAAAGGCCAATTTCTCTACATTTGTCATTTTTGCCTATGTCTTACTTCCAGATACATGTACCTAATATTATACAGATATACCTGTATTGCCGTAGAATAGTTTGTTAACATAACTCAAAATTAAGTCAAGGGGTCATTAGGTCAATAAACCATTACACAATATCTTTTACTGATTGACGAAAGCATTTCCACACTTATTTTTCAGGGGAATCCTCCGCCACTGGCTTCAGCCAGTTGCAGTCTAGTTATCTTTCTTTTCTTTCCCTTTTAGCCCATGACTACAAATCCACTTGACTGTGACTGCGAATGGTATAGGGCAATTACGTGTAGAGGTAATGCTAGGCTATTATGTAGTGCACCCGATCAGTTGTCACTCCTGAGTATTTGCGCTTACTCTGCTCCGTTATCGGAGACTTTATGTCATCAAAATTTCATATAAGTTTACAATTTTTACCTTCGTTTTACAGACCCAGTTGATCTTGGTAAATTCACGTGCATCAATTTACTTTTCAAATTCAGTATGAGCTTCCTTTGCCTTGTTTTGGAGATCATTCCGTACCTTGGGCGTATCGTGCAATCTGCCTCCTACCGCCTTCCGCCTGTTTTCGCCTGTGAAACGTTATAGAAGGATGCTGAAACTTTTATGGACTAAATAATCTAAAAATAAGAAGTTCGTTATTGAACACTATGAAGAACAGACATTTTATTTCTGTACTCATGGCATAAGAAAAGATGCTTTTCAGCGGTTGTTATAGGAAGGAAAGTTGTATGTGAAACGTGAGAAAGGAAGACCCAGAGCAACATGGACGGACTACATAAAAAATACGTTCCAATCAAAAATATATAGCGAAAGCATAGGGATTGCACAAGATCGAGAGGCATGGCCATCCGTGACAGCCAACCTGTTGAGAGTGGATAGCACCCAATGTTGATGATGATACAGCTCGTGAGTATGGTTCGATCTGCGTTAAGCATTATGTTCGTCTTTAGCAAGATAACGTGATATAAAATAGTATATGGCCAGATATAGACGCAGAAGGGAAAACCACCATTGATAAATTTGTGACTTTAGCATTTAAATTTACTGGCTGTTGTATGCAAATATGATTTAAAGGGCCGACATCAGTGATAATTTTTTCTGCCCTTAAGCTGGTTTTTCACCATTAAAATGCTGTTCGCCTTTAGCAAGATAACTTCATATAATACAATGGATGGCCAGACGTAGATTATGCAGATAGACACAGAACTCTACAGTCGACAAAAGGTAGGTACTGCTTGACTACAATACTTTGCTTGTCTATCATAAAACTAATGAAATTTGTTCAAAAATATAGACTAAAACAGCACCCGGGACAAACTCCTGTAATGAATATATAATAATGAGTATAAGCAGTATAACATTATTAGGGAAATTTTTTGCCTACCTTAAATCAAGGCGTCTCTCAAAATAAACACTCATAAAATAGGAATGTTTTTTTGGTGAATCTCACGGAAACACACTGAGGCGTAACGAAAATTGCCCAACCACGTTTAACACAAACGTTTTCTTTCTACTCATAGATTGTTTTTATACTTTTTAAATGGTGGGAATCGATTAAAACACATCTCTAGTGTATATATATTGAGTGCTGAATCTTCAAAATTAGAGAAATAGATTTTTACACTCCACGAAAAATTGTATTATATAACAGCGTGCTATACAGATCTGCTTAAAATATTGATCGGGTAATGTTAGTACGGAATGAACTGGAGACAGTTGGCTTGTCATTTATTTTTCACGGAAATATGTCAGATAATTTTAAACTGTTCTTGAAAGAGCAAAGAGTGAAAGATTATTTTAGACAAACATTGACCGGGGAAATATCCAAAAGGAGTAAAGGACTGTTGTACCAATATCTTGTTGATAATTTTACAGTGCAATTCTGTTTAAATAAGCCAATTTCACATAAATATAAGGTATTAATTGCCAAATTTAGTCTTTCATCACATAATCTAGCTGTAAAAACTGGAAGCTAAACAGACACATACAAAAATTGAAAAATTAAGAACCTGTAAAGTTTGCATTTTAAATGACATCGAGGAAGAATTTCATTTTATTCTTAAATGTCCTTGCTACCGAACGATTGGGCAGAAATACATCAAAAATTGTATTATACAAAGCAAAGTGTTTTCAAGGTAATTAAATTGTTTTCACAATTAAACAGCTTAGGTAAGAACTTAAAATGTGCATCGGAGTTAAACTAACGTCAGTCTGATGAGTTTTTATTATTACTATTAGTAGTTGTAGTAGTAGTTGTATTGTTGTTGTTGTTATGACTTTATCTATATTTTACTGCATTTTCATTCTGATGAGCCGTAGGGCTCAAGGGATTGATAAATTGAATTGAATTTCACAAATAACATGGACCACATACTGTATGATCAACATTCCCTCAAGTCATTCGAAAGCAGTATTTTACACTGGTTGGGATAACCGTAATTAAATGCTAGTTAGATCATTGAATAGACAGGCACCTGGCTTAGCAAGGATATAAACCCCTCCGGTTAGAAGAGAGGTGAATGGGTATAATTTTATCAGTAGTTTAAAGCCATCTTGCAGGTAGATAATGGTAGCTCAGTTTGACAGCTTACTGAACTGGCTCACCTCCGGTGGTACGATTGTCGTCACCGGACCACGTGACCACTTAGCTCATTTACTCCCAGACCTAGCTGAAAGGGAAGTTTTTTTTTGAAGCTCAAAATTTACAAAATTACCTCCAAATTTGTGTATTTTGATAAATATATCATTACCTGGGCATGTTTTCTGAAGAATATCCTCCGTTTAGGCCATTCTGACGGCCTGGCGAGAAACCTTTGAAGAAAGCCACAGCGAATAGCATTTTCAAAAAGGAGCAGTTTACGGCAAATAAGTTTTGAAGTTTAAAGATGCCCCGTACATAAATTTGCGTCATCGCGACTTGTGTAAAAAATAAAGATTAAAAGTAACAATGAAAGCAACATTATAGCATGTCCCACGCTCCCTAGGATAACGCGCGCCTAAACTAGAAAGACAAAAAAGAGTAATATTATAAGGTAATATTTCAATTGGACATGAAGGAAGAGCGAGATATAAATAGGACGTGGTGGGAGGATGTGGAGAATATATGCAGTGGCAATAAAGCTGTTTAGAAATCCAAGACTCTTGTTGCTCACTTCTTCTCGATCTGTGAACATAAAATCGAAGCTTACAGTAGAATGATTTCAGTGTCCACCACAATTCATTTCATAAGGCCTGAATTTGAAAAGTATATGAAAGTATTCAACGTGGAAAGGGGGTCATCTCCCTACCTTTGCGCCCCCCCCCCCCCCCTCCCCTTTCCACACACACCTCCCGGTGCACGTCACCTCAAATGTTCCTTTGTATCATTCAGAGATAAATTCCAAATCCTCCTTCAAACTTAATTTGGGAACGTAGTACATGTATAAAGCAGAACCTAACAAAATTATACGCATATTCTATCAAATTTGGACCAGCGCTTTTGTTATTATGATAAATGACTTCAAGCATGTGGGCGATTTCACAATGCTTATCTCCAGAAACATTGTTAAAACAAAAACAAGGAAATACATTTGATTCTTCAAGAGAAGGATAAAACAACAACGAACCAAGTATGGGACCCGAATATTACAAAAAATAACAAATAACAGTTCAAAAACGAGAATGTAAAATCCTTATCTAGGAATTCGGTCGGATGAGCTATTTAAATCACTTCTCCACAATATGCTTATACATCACAAAATCAATCATTTACATACACTAAGAGAATTAAATAAGAAAATCTAAACTCTACGGCGCACCCAAACATAATGTGGACTGAATTTGTGAACTGTACTATCTTCAAAAACATTCATACCATGGGCACTGAATACTTTAAAAAAATTATATGGGCTTTTATTGTAATATAATATAATATAATATAATATAATTTTTATATTTTTAGTTGAAAATGAAGCTCAAGGGACGGTTCCTTTTAGAATGTGTGCTTGCCACTGCCGCTGCATTCATACTTCTGAACGTTTACGTTAACCACGGCGCCAAAATTCGTAAACCTTCCTCCATATTTGACGCAAGCGGTGCCGAAATAGATGTTCTACAAGATCTACTCTATGGGACAGTGGAAGCGCTAGATCCTAGGCTACTGGAGTTCGTGAGACGTAGACTGCTGTATGCGCCGTCCAAGAGGCCTCGGAATCTTACAACGCCCAACGCAATCCATTATTCCCATAGCGGACAAAGTAAAGTGATCGATAAATGTCTGCGCCAAAAACCCGACGGGTTCTTTGTGGAGGCCGGTGCCTGGGATGGAGAGAAGGACAGCAACTCATTGTTTTTTGAAATATCACGCAATTGGACCGGGATACTGATTGAACCCGACCCTAGAAATTTTGAACAACTTGTCACGAAAAACAGGTATGTTAATTTTAATGGTCTTGCAGTTACGTAGGCCTGGTTACATACATTTGTAATGCGGTGTACTTGCTATACAAACTCCTTGTAAATCCCTTTCTTCGTGATCCGTCTGTGCAGAGGCAGGCGGTTGTCGAGCAGGTCTTCACGGCCTCCGTAGCCTCTGCGATTTTATCAAGGTGAAACAGAAGTATCATACGTGGCATTGCACAGTTCCCGACCAGGCATTGTTCGGTGGATTTGCAGTGATCGTTTTAATATTTGAACCTACTGTTGGTCCTTTTTTTTTTTTTTTTTTTTTTTTTTTTGAAAGGGGCCATACATATACCCAAGCGTTTCATGGTACTTTTCATTTCAGGGCGGCAACAATAGTCCAGTCTTGCATCACAGATAAACCCATGTGGGTGGACTTCACGCTGTCCAGCAGCTTAGACAGCGGAGCCATCCACCCAATAAATAAACGCATAGCTATTAAAGGAAAGAGCAGAATACTTTGCCTGCCGATTCAAACGCTTTTAGGCGCCATGGGTAGAACACACGTGGACTTCTTTTCCCTGGACGTAGAGGGAGTGGAACTGAATGTGCTTCAAGCTTTTCCTTGGGATAAAATAACGGTTGATATGTGGACAGTCGAAGTTCATGAACTCACAAAAAACTATATTCAGGCGTTAAGAGATATTAGAGGGGTATTTAATCGAACCGGAATGTATAAAGAATTGCAGCCACTCGGACAAGACCTACTGTTTGTGCGAAAAGACATCCACTAAAGATCAGGGATGTTTTATTATTTCATTTCTGTATAGCTCTTCTATATTTTTGCCAGGACAATCTGACAATATGTGTAAAGACTATTTAAAATAGGATGCCGAATGAATTTATTGCATCTAGATAAAATTAATGGATCTTGAAAACTAAATAGCTCCAGGCGTTATGAACAGCATATGCGTGCAACTTAGATATGAGCCTGTGCCAGAAAGTGCCATAGAAAATAGCAATTTTCTGACAACAGTAATAATGATCCATTTTGTTACTGTAAAAAGACTTATATTTCCTGTTATAATTATATGTCCTACAAAGACAACAGAGTACAGTGTTTCTAAGAAAATGACTGGCAAAGATGGCCGCCCAGCTGATATCCGATGTTATACTGGACACAGTAATGTTCATCAAAGGTGCAGGATTGCTCACAAAGTATTTATAATTTTTTAGTTAAATTAAAGATTTAGATGCTGACATAAGTATTCGTGTCATTTTTGACCTAATAAATAAATAAATAAATAATAGCATGAGTCCCCCTGTCCGCGGGTAACGGTGGGGGTACAAAGATCAAGAGGCAAAAATAGTATTTCAAGGAAAATGGGCCACTTACAGATGAAATGTAACAATTTGTGGGTATTACGTCTTTGACTGCATACCCACAGATTTTAGATCGATCTATCCCCGTGGGGAGTCTCACTAGATTGCTGTCAGCTTACCGGGCTTAAATGTCTGTCCCGCCTACTAAAAGCTGTAAGGGGGTAATTAACTTGCGTGCGCGCTCGGCTGACTGCAATTTAGCGTGAACCCCCAGTGAGTTAGGTCAATCCAGATGGATCGATCTAAATCTGTGGGAACCCAGTCTTTGACTGAAAAGTTTGACACTACTGACAGAATGAATTACCAATCAATGAAAAAATTGGCCAGGACCCCCCGACACCCCTAAATCCGTCACTGTAAAGAAGGTCACCAGCTATCCCAATATGGTTCACCGATAGGCCTACTTTAATTTGACCGATTTCTTACATGCTTAGCTAGTATTTCTAAAAAAATCGTTTCTGCTGCTGCTCTGAAAAGGGACATAAATGTAGAAGCATTTGTGATTGTAGACCTTATTCTAATACCCACAAACTCTTTACTTCCAATTATTTATTTTCTGGGGATGTTTATAATTGGCTGCCCAGGTTAGAACTAATGAAAAATATAAAAGAGCCAGAGTATGTCGAAGCAAAAGTCGTCAAAGGATGCCCAAATTACGTTCATCGGTTTCGCAGAAAGATTGTAGAATGACAGCCGTTGTTCGCCATTAGTCGCCGATGATGGTAGGAACAAGAACGCAATGAGGATGCTCGACGATTGCTCCAACGCCTGCTTCGTCTTTAATAGCATTGGACGCCGAAGATTGCACAGAGGACGCACAGGGGAGGCAGACAAGTCGTTCACTGGACGCGCAGGTCGCTCGTTGTCATACATACGAGATTTGGTCGTTCAAAGGATACAGATATTGGTGGCAGAAGCATTTACACCGAGACACGATTTTTTTGCTTTAGTGACCACCGAGCGTCCCGTTTTCGGTCGCAGATGAGACGCACGAAGGTCGCCTTTCAGTGTAAAGCCCCGGTCACAACCGGACGCACGAATTTCAAGATCGTACGTCCCCTGCGATTTTTGGGTGTTGCGGAGGCCGTGGAGGTCGTAGAGGTAGAGAAAAGTCTGCCTTGCGAGTGGCAAGGGCCACATGAGATTTCCTTTCAAGCAGTGACGCTAATTGCAAGGAGCGATGGCCGTAGAAATTGTACTAATTTCTTGAGTTTGTCTTGCTTCCTGTGTACGTACGCGTGGCACACACTCACCTCTTACGAAGGGAATGCAACGCACTGCGAACGTAGTGCCCTTTTGCGTCAGTTTTGCTTCACACTTGCCTCACACGTTTGTTTGTGACGTACTGACGGCGTACTCAGTTTTGCTTCCTGTTCTCCTCTTCTTGCTTCTTCCTCCTCCCTTTTTTCTACTATGTAAGCCTCTTTCTATTGCCTTTTGGAGGCATATTAGAAACTAAATTGAGCAAGTTGAAAATTTTGAAAATTGTTGTACACGTTACACAGTCGACGTTCATTGTAAAGACACGAGCGTGCGTCGTGAGCAAGCCTTTTATACACCAGGCGTGGGAGTGACGCACGTGCGACGCATGCCCGGTGTGCTCTCGACTTTGCTCGTTAGTTGTGAGGGCGTGCGCCTTACTCAACACGCAAAGGGCACTTGTTCCTTTATTGCTTGCGATGTGCGTCCTGCAAAACGCGCATCTCTCTTGCTAACTCCGTGCGAGGGGAGCAAGTTACGCTTGCGGCCCTGCTGTTCGCAGGCTATTCGTAGAATCTTTTGGACATGTCCAACATCTTCCGTACGTGCTTACGGGCTGTCTGCGAACTCGAAATTTTGTAAGAAGGACTTGCGTGGGATGTGAAATTATGCGCAAATTTTGGGCGCAAACAGCCCGTAAGAGCCCGTACGGCCGGTTGTGACCGAGGCTTTAAGGGGACTTAAGAGTACGAACAGTATACCAGCACCGTGCGCATATCGCATTGTACTGCGTTCTTACAGATACCGCGGGGTATATTTTAGGCCTACTCCAAGGGCTCTAATCAGTCTACTGAAGATTCAAGGTTTGGTCCACGATTCCCGACTTGGGTTATGCCTGGAGAGAAAAGCAACACAACACCACAGCTTGGTTATAAAATGTAAAAACTCTGTTTATTTCTAGGCCGCTGCCTGGTTTTGTACCTCGAGTATTGGCGTGACAGACCGCGTTGCATCGTAACGTTAGATAAGTTGTAATGAAGTGAGACAAATAAAGTTGACTGGAACCAATCAAAGTGATATAGGAACGATTACATTACTAATACGAGCCGCGTGCACATGCCCGCGACTCAATTAAAAATAATTACACGCATCAGAAATTTTCTGCGGTCTGTACTGCATATCAAGCGTAATTCAGATTCATATATTTTACCACGGTGTACATTCAACACTCCAGTAGATTTCAGGTGATTAAAGACATATACCAGTGCCACATGCATGCCTGTTGGTATGTAACACGTAGTACTGATAGTTATATAATGTGCTGCGTAGGTTGCACAGAGGACGCACAGAGGGCGTACAGGGGAGGCAGACAAGTCGTTCACTGGACGCACAGGTCGCTCGTTGTCATACAGGATAATCCAGATTTGGTCGTTCAAAGGATGCAAATGGATTGGTCGCAGGAGCATTTACACCGAACACGATTTTCTTGCTTTGGTGACCATTGAGCGTCTTGGTCACATTTTCGGTCGTAGAATGGACGCACGTGATTTGCAGGTCGCTTTTCATTGTAAAAGGGACTTGAAGTACGGGCAGTATAGGAGCGCCGTGCGGACATCGCATGGCAAGTGTAATTCAGATATATATTTTACCACGGTGTACATTCAACACTCCAGTAGACTTCAGGTGATTAAAGACATACCAGTGCCACATGCATGCCTGTTGGTATGTAACACGTAGTACCAATAGATAGTGAGATAGTGACAGTTAATAAGCTCTTCAAAGAAGAACACCAGTCGCAGGCCGAAGTAATTCACTGAATTCACCATAGTGGGATAGTGTGTATTGTGAAAGGACTGCGCAACATAATGTTTTTTTCACTACATATAGTCTAACATGTGAGTAGGGCTACTTCTGCTATGACTACTTGGTTTTTCAGGCCACTTTATTTTTCAAAGCTTACTTCATCTGAATCTTTTTTTAAAGTTAAATCCTTCAAGACAATTCATAAAACCGCAGCATTTTCAAAAATCTTAACGGTGAGATATTTACAGAAGAGGGTTTATAAGTATATTAGATGATTCCTTTAAATTCTGGATAAAATGATGCATGCTAATGTTGTCATGCAATTGGCCATTCCACAAAATAAAGTGACTTTCGGAGTCTCGGCACCGACGCTAAAATTTTGAGAAATATTTCCGAAATCTTACTTGTCCCATCCTTTTTGTTCTAATTTACTATGGTACTCTCGAATGTAAAAAGTAAATAATTAACAAATGAAACGTATGAACGTATTATGTCAACAGTTAGATTATAGAAAAATGGGGGATAAGATTTTTATTTAACCGCTTTAGATAACTTTTGATATCGAATTGCCATGTATCAATTTTCGGATTATAGCGACAATACTCATTTCCACAGAACACACTGCAAACATTCTCAATTATGTATCTTTTAAAATATTGACGGAGAATATTTTTGGCATCTTTTTTTGGTTGGATAAGTGTTGGGCAGATTGGATAGACTTTAAAGAGGAAAAGGCAAAGTAAAAGCTTAAACTAAGTATACCTGGGAAATGCACGTTCAATTACAGCTCCTTCTAGACGGAACCTGTAATAGTGAACTTCTGTACCTAATAATCCTTTAAGTAAAAAGACAAATATTATAGAAAACTTTTAATGAGTATACCTGATTTCAAACTGCTTCTATCAGACCTTGAATACAAATACAGGGTAGAATGCTTTCAGTATCCATCACAAATCATATAATGGAGCCTAAGACCCCATTCCCAGAGATTAGATCGATCCAACTAGATCGACCTAACTCCCTGGGGGTTCGCGCTAAATAGCTGTCAGCCGAGCGGGCACGAAAGTTAATTACCGCCTTACAGCTTGTAGTAGGCGGGACGGACATTTAAGCCGGATTTTCTGACAGTAATCTAGTGAGACTCCCCACGGGGATAGATCGATCTAAAATCCATGGAATGCGCCCTAAGTATGAAAAGTATATGAAAGTGATCCCATCCCCCCCTCGCCGACCCCCCCCCCCTTCATATGACTCTTCGTGTCATTTTTTTGACAAAAACCAACCCCTTTGATCTTATTTTGTGCATGGCTTATGTAAGCAGTACATGTATAAAAAAGAGCCCAACAAAATCATACGCATATCGTAGCAAACTTGGACCAGTGCCCTTTGATAAATGACTTGTTAACTGGTCAAATGACTGATGTGCGTGCGCGTCTTTTGTTTATTTGGTAAATATCGTGCTTTAGGAATGCCCACCTTTCGCTAGGTCTGAAAGTTAATGAGCTACGTAGTCGGATTACGTTAATGATGACCGTGCCGTCTCACAGGGGTGGCATGTTGAGCTATCAGACTCATCTGTTATCACACATTCTCAATATACATAGGCCCATTTAATTAAAAAATGTTTTAATAAACTACGCGAGCGGAAGAATTGTTTGTTCTAGTGGGCTTAACCAACATGAGTCCAGCAACTTTAAGAATTACTAGCTTTATCTGTTCTCACACACACACACACACACACACACACACACACACAAAAACATACTACTTGCAACTGCACGGTTGATTGGCAGTCTTCAGTCGCTTGGTCGCTATCAAGTCTCTAACCGGCCGCAAGTAGTCGGCAACAGGTCCCCAGAAGGTTGCAGTTGTAACTGCATGGTCGATTGACGATCTTAAATGTATAATATAATATAATATAATATAATATAATATAATATAATATAATATAATATAATATAATGAAATTTAAAACTGTTGAATTTCTACAAAATAAGCTGAAAGCATCCTGGAAAGCTTTCGTCCCAACACTTGGGGCTTCATCAGTCACACTGAAGTTTCGTGACAGCGTATAGCAAGGAGTCCTCACAATTTTGTGAGAACTCTTTGGTGTATAGTGAACGGTTTTGTGAGAACTGTTCACTAAAACACTGTCCCAGTTGAGTCCTTGTTTAGTGACGGTCTGTGGGCCCAAATGTGCACATCTTCTTTCACGTCACGGTTCAAAATCTCCGCATTGTCTCAAATGATGGTGTGATCAGGTGCCTCAACGTTGATGTGTTGTGAAACCTCAGATGTGTTGGAACAACTTGGTTTTCGGTGTTCCTTAACCAGGGGCGGATTGAGGCCGTCTTCTGGGTCTTCCGAAAGACGGTCAGATTTGTCAAGTTTACATTGATGGGCATCTAATTTTTATTTATTTTATTTTTTTTCTGTCGGAAGACGGTCAAAAATTGAGGATGGATCAACAAAGTAAATTTGGAAGACTGTCAGAAATTATCTCTGGATCCGTCCCCGTTAACTCACTCTAGCCTGTAAAGACCTCTCAGTTTCGCCTATGCATATTTGGTTCCACCCACTGCCCTCATGTCTTTTGAATGAAATTTTGAATATGGGCCCCCCTGAAGTCCTTTTCGTAAGTTTTATCCTTAGGGCGGCAAAGCATTTTCCTTCAGCGTCTGACGTGGTTTAAAGCTGACGTTGTCTTTATGTTTTTTGAAAATGCGCCTCAGATGTTCAGACCTACCCTTTTCATACAGAATGACTATCGATCTCCTAGCATTGAACTCTAGGAAACTGTTGGAGATTTTACTACTTGCCCAGTGTGGATTGTGACACCTTTCCAATGCACCATTCACATGGTTCAGTTCTTTACCTAGCTCTGTGGATTCCGATGTGATTTGCCCTGCCCTGTGGTGTAGAGTTCTAACAAGACTGAATTTGTATGCTCCTGTGGATGGTGTGAATTGAAATCAGGTTCTGGTCACTATGTATGAGCTAAACAAGGACGGGGTAGGCGCAAACTGTCTTACATTTGTAACAGTGTTATAGTGAACAGTTCTCACTTGACTGTTCACTATACACTGTAGCGTAAATTCAGCATGACTGATGAAGTCCGAAGTGTTGGGACGAAAGTTTTCCAGGTATGCTTTCAGTTAAATTGTGTTGAAAATGAACTGTTTAAATATTCAACATTATGAGTAACACTACTACACAGATCAACTTCTATCAATATAATATTTTTTTGTAGAAAATGAAAACCGCAGGAAGGTTCCTTTTGGAGTGTGTGTTTGCCACTGCCACTGCACTGATACTTCTGAATTTTTACCTCAACCACGTCTCCAACAGTCGAAAACCTGCCTCCATTTTTGACACCAACAGAAGTAGCGATGCGGAAATAGATGTTCTTCAAGATCTCCTCTCAGGGACAGTGGAAGCGCTCGATCCCAGGCTGCTGGAGTTCGTGAGGCGTAGATTGCTGTATGCGCCGTCCAAGAGGCCTCGGAATCTCACAACGCCCAACGCAGTTCATTTTTCCCATAGCGGACAAAGTAAAGTGGTCGATAAATGTCTGCGCCAAAAACTCGACGGGTTCTTTGTGGAGGCCGGTGCCTGGGATGGAGAAACGGACAGCAACTCATTGTTTTTTGAAATATCACGCAATTGGACCGGGATACTAATTGAACCCGACCCTAGAAATTTTGAGCAACTTGTCATGAAAAACAGGTATGTTATAATTGGTCTTGCAATTACGTAGGCCTGGTCACACACATTTGTCACGCGGTGTGCGTACTATGCACGCATGCTGCCCGTAAATCCCGTGCGGAGGCAGGTGGCCGTGCGAAATCGCAGGGCTTCATAGCCTCTGTAGCCTCTGCGATTTTGTCAAGCTGAAACTTTTTTTGAAAAAGTCGGTAACTCGTAGGCCGTTGCAATATCGTAGATACTACTGCACAGTTTTATTATGGGTATTATTTGGACGATTTTTGGGGAGATCGTATTTTAATACGAAGGTACGTATACAGGAAAGAGGACCAGCAGGTCCAAACATTGAAATGTTTGGACCTGCTGGTCCTCTTTCCTGTATACATACCTTCTGCCAAGGTCACATATGGCTTTTTTAACTACATGTATTCACATATATGTCCGAGGTTTATTCATAGCACGATTCTCTGCGTCGACCTGTGCCTTTCATGGGACCCATTTCTCCAGCTGTATTCCCCGTTCCCATACCTAGATCGACCTAGCAAGATCGCCGCATCTCCAAGGGATTTCTAGCTAAAATGCATTCAGCTTAACCGGCTCTGATGTCTAGCACACCTACTGAAGACGTTAGGGGGTAATAAACTATATCGTTTAGCAGCTTCAGTAGGCGTGCCAGGTATCTAAGCCACTCAAGCAGAGTGCAGTTTAGCAAGAAACCCATCAGAGATGGGTCGATCCTGCTAAATCGATCTAGGTATGGGAACAGGGTCTTAGACTGGCCACTGCTAAAATGTATTTAATATTTTACCGAGTAATATCTAAATACGTGACACTATCATTTCAGGGCGGCAACAATAGTCCAGTCTTGCATCACAGATAAACCCATGTGGGTTAACTTCACGCTGTCCAGCAGCTTAGACAGCGGAGCCATCGACCCAATAAATAAACGCATAGCTGTTACAGGAAAGAGAAAAATACTTTGCCTGCCAATTCAAACGCTTTTAGGCGCCATGGGCAGAACGCACGTGGACTTCTTTTCCCTTGACGTAGAGGGGGTGGAACTGAATGTGCTTCAAGCTTTTCCTTGGGATACAATAACGGTTGATATGTGGACAGTCGAAGTTCATCAACTCACAAAAAACTATACTCAGGCGTTAAGAGATATTAGAGAGGTATTTAATAGAACCGGAATGTATAAAGAAGTACAGCCACTCGGACAAGATTTATTGTTTGTGCGAAAAGACATCCACTAAACATCAGGGGATCATTTTTCCTCTTTACAATTGTTTTCCGTATTTATATATATATCTATTAATTTTTTTATTTATTGACATGGAAATCTGACCAAATGTGCAGACTGTTTGAAAAAAGAGGCTGAATAGATATAATTCATTTGACTTGAAATCTAAATAATTCAGGCATTACACACAGCGTATAATAGTAGGGATGTTGAGATGAACTAGCAATGGACACGTGTCCTCAAGAAAGTAGTGGGTTGTCTCCATTGTTTCAGTCTCCCCTTTGCATATTAAGTCTAGTTTTGTACATCGTGGTAATGTTTTACCTATTTCACTGTTTACATGAGTATGGAATATTTAATTATTGCTTTTACAAACTGTACTTTTTAAAGTGTTGCAATTCCAATCCCCGCTAGTGATTTTATGTACCATGCATGCATTATAGGCCTATCCGTCACTGTGTCACGTTTAACAGGCACCATTACAATCATATTTCAATAAAAATGTTGAAATGGCAAAAACATTCTACAAACTTGAGTAGTGTGTTTTAAATACACCTCCTCAATAAATTAAAAGTAAGTGTCCCAATCATTCATTAGATACTTTACCGATAACTTTTAAGTTTAAACATGAATCGATACGACCATGCACACATACTCCCCCGTAACGACACTCCCCCCTCCCCCTCCCCCCCCCCCCCCCCCGTAAAATTTTGCACAACTCGCATCGTTATGACCCTACACTGATAGATCCCCACTTCGATACACCCCCTGTAAATTACCGTTATACGTACACCATTACTCCCAGACATGATTAACATATGGCGACAATAAATCAAGATAAATTATTTCGGACAGAATATATCGATTCAGACCCAAATCGCCATTTTTTGATGGAAATAAGTCCTTTCAGGGTAAAATTTGATTAGGTTTCCTTTTCAGAAAAAAAGACGCCCCCTTTTGAAATTGCCGGCTGCGATTGGGTATGAACAACAACATAGCGTTTTACCCTGGTAATACCCCCTTTACACTGGACGGCGTCCTTTCTGCGACCATGAAATTTGGCAGCGCTGTGGTATTAATATGGAGGCACGAGCATTGATTTTGTATCAGAATGAATGCTCAATGATCGGCCAGTTGTCAGCAAGTAAAGTATTATAATTTTTCAACTCTCAAATGGGGCCGTACTGCTGGACGCAGAAAGGACGCCGTCCAGTGTAAAGGGGGCTTAAACCTTATTTTTTAATGGATTGCTATCAAATGTACGTTTTACTCGTAGGTGTATGCGGGGGTGGATCCAGGATTATTTGAGGGTGGGGGTCTGTGGATGAAAAGCCGACCCTCGCCCCTCCCCTCTTACTCACTTGGCGGGGACAGGGGCGGATCGAGGATTATTTGAAGGAGGGGGGGGTATTTTATACACGTGACATGTGTAGATCTGTTTCACAAAATTATTTTGATCAGATACGGTAGTGTGGTTCAAACTTTAAATCCAATTGTGTGCAGTTGGATTTGAAACATTGAACCACCATCAGTATTAATGAACACATAAAAACTATTGATTAATTGATGAAACTATATCAAAAAATTTAAATAGTTCATATTTGAATAGGCCTATAGCTGGAAAAGATTATCAATATTAAAAAAAATAATCATTCTTTTTAGTGGATAACATACACCCCCAAAACAGTATGATTACAACTATATCTGCAATTAACGCAGATTAAAAATAATATCATGATAACTGTTCTTTTGTACCTGGCACCGTCTAATGGGTAAATTGATCTCTCGCTATCAATATAACTCAATTTAACTCAATTTCAATTTAATTCAATGTAGGTTTATACTTATTAATGAATAGATTTATCATTCATTGGGTGGCATAACCGTGGGATAATCTATTCATTAATAAGTATAAACCTACATTGAATAGATAAAAGCATTGGTAAAAGTAACAATTAAACACTCATTGTTAAAGACGTCACATTTAAGCCTTTATGACATCACCTAGTAACAAATAAACAAAACCCCCTGAAGAAAGAAAGAAACCGGTCGGGGCAAGAAAGTTGCTGTTCTTCTTTTTCTTTTATTATATATATATATATATATATATATATATATATATATATATATAATTTGAAATCATTCTTTTTTATACTAAATACTTACTTAACATAGTTGAAGTACAATGGAGTGTCTTAAATACACAAGTGGACACTTGAAGTTAATTCTAAATCTGCAGTTGTTATTTTGTACCTTACGCCTTCCTACTATTAACTCTACCTGTTGCTATCAACATTATATATAACCTATTGCAAGCAACCGCCCACCTTTATCTGGTGATAAAAATATCAGCGTCACATGCTCATATATAAGTATACACTTGTTATGCCACCCAAATAAACATTTTTTTCTTTATAATGTAGTAAAATATATAATAAAATGCATATGGCAAGAAATAAAGTACATAGTAAGAGGGTCCCTTCAGGGCCTTATCCTTTTAACTACCTCTCCGGGGTTTTAATTACTACTTACAGGATTTACATGCCACTGGATTGAAAAATAAAGTCATTATTTAATAATTTTCAAATCATTCTTCCTTACCCTATATACCCACTTAACATAGTTCAAGTACAATGGAGTGTCTGAAATACACAAGTGGACACTTAAGTTAATTCTAAATCTGCAGTTGTTATTTTGTACCTTACGCCTTCCTACTATTAACTCTACCTGTTGCTATCAACATTATATATAACCTATTGCAA
Organism: Lingula anatina; assembly: GCF_051362555.1. NCBI lineage: Eukaryota > Metazoa > Brachiopoda > Lingulata > Lingulida > Lingulidae > Lingula > Lingula anatina. The sequence goes on along the minus strand of NC_141772.1, from coordinate 5,777,242 downwards.
GCAACCACCCACCTTTATCTGGTGATAAAAATATCACTGTCACATGCTCATATATAAGTATATAGTGGTATTTAATCATCTCTTTCTGGTTTCTAGACCATAGCGTGTACATACATGTATATGGTAAAAGAAATACTTGGTGTATAAGGGTTCATTCCGACTACAAGTAGCCTTCACATGTGAGTATTACTATAATAATGCTAAATTATTTATCAGGAAACTTATTTAAGAGATTGAACTCTGCATTTTAAGTTTTATTTTAATTTGTAATTATTCAAGGAAGTGAATGGAAGATACGTGTACAGTTATTAGTTTCTAAAACGCTAATTCAAAAACCGCCAGACAATAATAAAAGGTACCTGTAGAAGCTATAATTTATAACATATTTGGCACATGCTACCTGATTGTACTGTGGCGGGTGGATTTATTGGCTTCCTATTAATTTTCTTGGTATGTGTGTGTGTGTGGGGGGGGGGGGGGGGGGCAATTGGAACAGAATCAGCCATGGGTGCATATGTTATGTACAGTACATGCATGTTGCACTATTGAAAGTGTTTCAGTCAATTCAGGGCATCTTACCGTGTTAAACTCTTTTACTTGCACATTTTTAAAGGAAATAACAACAAAGCATCCATTTTTTCAGTAATTTCATAACTGCATGTGCCATCATGCCCACGAATGAAGAGACCATTTTCCACAGCTTCAGCTTCCCAGAGATAACATGCAACGAGAGCACATTGAACGGGAAAGCCAAGGTCATCAAGGAGTACTGTGAGCAGCACTGTGAGGGAACTTTCTCAGCTATAGTATATAAGAAAGTCAGTCGACCATCAAGGGGATTTACGCATGCCACGGGCTTTGATAGACAAGAGGAACATGGGGACTATGGATTTTGGGTTTGGAAAGACGGCTTCTGTTTTCCACTGAAGCCAGGAATAACCGCAGAGGTTTATAAAGTTTTGGTGGAACATTATGCTAGAGAGGCCTCTGGAAACTCTAGTGCAGCATATGTAAAAGATAAACTGACTGAAGCCACCGGTGTTGATGGACATTGTGTATTGCGCTTTCTTCCTAGTAAATCCAATGACTATGCCATAGCCAACACCCCGAGATCAGGATATACTCACACTACTGAAACTATCGATGGCTTCATCTACTATGCATATATTTATGAAATGTCTGAGATTTTCAACTACACTTGCATTATCATATAAATTTAATTTGGACGATTTTAATAAAATGATGCCAAACTCGATAACACTACGGATGTATTGAGTAAGTAATAGTCAAAAGACAGTTTGGATGCATGGGAAAGTTTTCATTATTATTTCTGTTCATAATACTTTCATTAGCAATGTGGAATTCTGGCAATGCTGCAACCTTGCAACAAACAGTGCAGTGATTTCATTCTGCATTATGATCGATGTAAAAAAGTAGAATTTGGTTATTTTTGAGTTTAAAGATGCATACAAAGTCAATTTTCTTGTCACAAAAAAACGACCAAATTTCAGCATATAGTTTCAAGTAGTATAACTAAGAGAATTACCAAAAGGCATTGTTTAATTTTACCTGAAAATGATGTTTGAACGGATTTTTTTCTGGTAGCATTTTATGCTGTATGTCAATGGGGAAGAAAAGTAGGTCACAAAAGTAGGTTAAATTTCTGACAAGAAATTTAAAGAAAAGGAGCAGTCTAAAGCTCTTTTATGGCTGATCGAGTGATCTATTCAGTTTATCCCTTGGCATGTCCAATTTATTTGAGTCGTATAAGAAACTAGTAGAAGTGGTTTACATGTGTTACTGGGAATCCACGCTCGACCGATGCTCGGTTCGTATGTACCTTAAGGTAATTCTTGATACCCTTTTTGTGCTATATTTATGAAATGTGAGAAAATTGTAATGTAGTACAGTGGCGGATTTAGAGGGGGTAAAGGGGTCTTGCCCCCCCCCCCCCCTTCGGTTTCTGAAATATATACTGTATATATCACACCAATATTCCCCTGTATTAGTCTGTGATAACTAGTGGAAATATTTATTTAGTTTCATATGTATGCAGGTGTCTTGTTTTCATGTAATGTCTTCAATATTTTATTTTGGCACATTAATAAAAAGGAAGAACACAAGAGGTTTATTTTGCATTCTTGGAATGGTATCTTAATATAAAGCCCTTTGGAACCCATCAGGTAGATGCACGAAAGAAGCTACATGTATTAATGTTACTGCATGGGTAGATTTCGCCCTATAAGAACTGTCACTATGTCACACAGCCTGTAGTCCAAGAGTAGCTGGAAAAATCAACATTATATGTGCCAGGTACATAGGTATCTGTACATTTATGAATTTTAATCATATAAATTAAACTTGCTTTTTATTGATGTGGAATTTTGCCTAACAAAGAGCACGGTGTCAGTTCGAACTTTAACCCACTTTTTTTTGTTTCTTGCAGTATTGTTAACTTGTCTTAAATAAATGATTGAAAATCTCTTTATTTGGATATTCTAATTATTTTATTTTGAAAGTATTGCAAATTGTAAAAAGGTAATAATTTTTTTACTCAAACACTGCATACATTTAATTAGATTTATTATGATTGGCTATAAGTTTCAATTAGATTAGAATATGCTACTATATACGATGCAGGGGGCCCTAGAGTGATGTGTAAGCAACAGCTGGACATCCTTTCGTTTTCTGTACCATGGTCGGCAATCAAGAGGTGACCAGAGGTGACTACAATCTTTGTCTCCCTCCTGCAAGACCGATGAACGGCGTATAGGCTTTCTTGGGCGACTGGTGGGCGATCTGAAGTGCTTTGATATATTCTGTTTTTTTTTTTTCTATTTCACAGGCCCTTACACAGCAATTTAAAACAGGGCTCTTTTTCTAAAAAAAAAGTGGAACTTTTATCATGGAACTTTTTGCCAAAGAAAAAAGTATTATACTAGTAATTTTACTGTCAGTAGAATGGCATTATGACACCACTAGCCTTGTAATAAATGTACAGAATAATGATAATTAGGAACTGTGGTGCTCTCAGCCTGGCAGCGATTTGCCACAGTGAGTGTTAATAAGCATCGGTTTTCATTGTTAAAATGTGTTTTCCTGTTGTATTTGATTTATGTTTCAGTGATTAAAGCCTTTTTCTTTAAAGTAAATTCTTTGTTGTTGTTATTTTTTAATGATGTGTCAAGGAGTCAAAAATACCTTCATATGGGATCGTGGTGACTCTTTTGTAAAGATAAATCAAGGGATGAAGGGATGTGTGAATGGAGTCAATTGTTAGCCTCCTGCGGGGTCTGGGATGGCGTTACTCCATCGGTTTAGTCTACTGCGCTGGAGTATCTAATGCGTTTTCGTGCGGATAGTCACTTTAAACGCGGCACACTTTTCGCAAAAGGTATGGTGCTGCATCACAACATATTTCGAAGGGGGACCCGAGGGGGACCTGTCATGCAATTGTGACGTAATAACTTGTAACCAACATTGATTACGTAATTTTACTTAACATCATATAATATTGCATAATATTATATAACGCTAAATAAGGTTGCATAATGTTAAGAACAACACGTATGCCTATTGTTTTAAGCTAAATTAGTGGGTTACGTAATTATGACGTAACCACACAAATTATTTTATAGTCCGACATTTCATCCTACTAGTTTAGGATCAATCATCATCGGAATCACGTAACCCAATTGTTTTACAATTGAAATGTAACAGCATTTTACTTTATTGTCCTGGGATCAATTAATATCGTATATTACTGATTTTGTCATGTTACATATATATAATATTATGTAACATAATATAATATTACATACCATTATATTTATTATGTTACACAATATTATGTAATCTTATATATTGTTGTATAATCTTACGTAAAATCTATTATATTACATAATATTGCATCGCAAACATTAAGCCCTTCTTGGATTGTGGCATAAAGCAAGAAATTACCACCCCTGGAGAGAAGTTTTCTTGTCCAGTTTCGAGTTCACTGGATTGAAAAATATAAATAATTATTTTATAATTTTCAAATCATTCTTTCTTACCCTATACAGCATTGGTCAAAAAGGTTGTCCCACCCCCATTTCGTCTAACATGATTAATGGTTAAAACAATACAAAATAGTGGTGAAAATATACATATTTTATACCATTTAGTAAAATTTATAAGAGGTACCCCCTCAAATCGACTGTTTCACTGTTACTTCTACAGATGTAAAGAAATGTCTATAAAATTGAAAAGGTGCCATCAAATGTCACCAAATTCACACACAATTAGCATTAGGGTGTGCTCGTTAAAGATCACGTGCCTAACAGCGTGTGCGTCTACCGCAACTACTGCAATTATCTCCTGTAGACGGCGCGACAAGCCTTCAACATGGGTAACAATTCTGTTATGTGGGATATTGTCCCATTCATCCTAAAGAGCGTGGCGGAATTGGTCATGATTATTTAGGAATTGGTTCTCCTCTGCAATGCACATTCCAATTCATGCCACAGGTGCTCAGTAGGATTAATATCAGGACTCAAAGACGGTTGTCCCATCCTCAGAGCCCTGTGTTTCTGCAACAAATCGTTTGCCAGACGAGAGCTGTGAGCAAGTGCGTCGTCACAATGAAGCCAGTAGTATCCCTGAAGTCACCTCTTGCAAATGGAGTGAGATTTCTGTTGAGAATGTTACATCAAAATGCCCCTGTTACGTTTTGTTCCAAAAGGAACAATGTACTAATACCATGGGCTTGGAATGTTCTCCAAATGCGGATTGATCTAACACCTCAGGCGATATTATCCTGCACACACCCTTCCAAGAGGCATTTTTTAACATGTCTATGGACCCTCTTTGACCATCGATAGGATACAAGAAATAATTTGATTCTGCATCAAAATCAACTTCCTTCCAGTGATGGATGGCCAGGTTCAGGTGCCTGTGGGACCACTGAACGTAGCATTCTCAGCTGATATCTCATTCCATCTTCAAGAACTGACTTTGGGGTTAACTTCAGGCTTTATCATGACTGCACACTTGCTCACACCTCTCGCCTGGCAACTGTTTGTTGAAGAAACATAATGGTCTAAGGATGGAACCACCATCTTTGAGCCCTGATATCAAACTTACTAATCAACTGTGACATGTATTGGAGTGTGCAATGCAAAGGAGAACCAACCCCATAAAAACGTGGACCAACTCCCCCAACTTGTTTAAGAAGAATGGGACAATATCCCACAAAACAGAATTGTAACCCGTGTTGAAGGCTTGTCGCGCCGTATACAGGAAATTGCAGTACGCGGTAGACACACACGCTGTTAGGCACGTGATCTTTAATGAGCACACCCTAATGCTAATTGTGTGTGAATTTGGTGACATTTGATGGCGTCTTTTTATATTATAGTCATTTCTTTACATCTTTAGAAGTCACAGTGAAACCGTCGATTTGAGGGGGTACCTCTTATAAATTTTACTAAATGGTATAAAATATGTATATTTTCACCACTATTTTGTATTTTTTAAACCATTAATCATGTTAGACACGGTATACGTGATAAAAAACACTATTTCTAACAATTAACAGCTGTTAGGTCATCATTTGTAAATAAAAGTACATGGAAATGGAGGTGGGACAACCTTTTTGACCAATGCTGTATACCCACTTAACATAGTTCAAGTACAATGGAGTGTCTGAAATACACAAGTGGACACTTAAGTTAATTCTAAATCTGCAGTTGTTATTTTGTACCTTACGCCTTCCTACTATTAACTCTAGCTATCAACATTATATATAACCTATTGCAAGCAACCGCCCACCTTTATCTGGTGATAAAAATATCACTGTCACATGCTCATATATAAGTATATAGTGGTATTTAATCATCTCTTTCTGGTTTCTAGACCATAGCGTGTACATACATGTATATGGTAAAAGAAATACTTGGTGTATAAGGGTTCATTCCGACTACAAGTAGCCTTCACATGTGAGTATTACTATTTTAATAGTGATGTAGTATAAAAATACGACATTATTCATCAGGAAACTTAAAAGATTCCAGACTATTAAGAATTCTACCTTAAGGTAGATAGTAATTAACATTTATAACATATTTGGCACATGCTACCTAATTGTACTGTGGTCAGTACGGGGGCGTCTCGATAGTCCGAAGGTTCATTGGTCCGAAGGTTCATTGGTCCGAAAATTCGTAAATTTTTCATCAGATTTTCAACAAAAAGGTTCATTGGTCCGAAGGTTCATTAGTCCGAAAATTAAAGGTCCATTGGTCCGAAGGTTCATTAGTCCGAAGGTTCGATAGTCCGAAGGTTCATTAGTCCGAAGGTTCGATAGTCCGAAACATTTTAAGATGTTCTTCGATTTTAAGAATTATAATTACAAACGGAATCTAAGGGTGCGTTCCCAACGAAACTATCATTCTACGTAGATTGATCCAACTCCACCAGGATTCTCACTGTATGCAATCAGATTAGCAATCCTGGAGCTGCTAGGGGGTGATTAACTTTCGTGTGAACTCAGCTTCTAGAATCTTTATCATTTCGTTTTGAGTGCGACCGAAACGCACGTGAAAATTATCCATATAGGTCGTATTGTTTCCGTGAACTACTCTTTACAATGTGGGGAAGTTTGGGGATATGCAATGGCTACCCTTTCCAACTCATGAACACCATACATGTTTCACATGAAATATTGAATAAAGATTGGAACGCATAAAATGAGAGGACGCCTATAATGACATTTTCTTACGATGTCTTAAGATACTATGATTAGAATTCAAATTCTTCTAACCTACACATTTCTTAAATTATGTAAAAGTTATAGAATAATTGCATTTCCAAACAAACTATGTTGTTGTTCGCACAGCCCACTCCCCTCCCCTCCCCCCCCACCCCCCCCCCCAAAAAAAAAAAAAAAAAAAAAAAAAAAAAAAAAAAAAAAAAAGGGCCGTTCCGCCAGCAGTATAGTAGGCCTATTACTCATAGGGATGAGGATGAATTAACTGGAGTGTAAACTTGGCATATAAACAAAAATTACGAGCATTTTCGAAAACAAGCTTTTCCCTTACTAGGCCTTTAAACATAAAAATTGTATCAGAATACAATGCTCAAATATCCACAAATAGTAATACATATTTAATTCCACCCCCTCTTCCCCAGCAATACTGAAGGTGCTGAAACGTTTATAATCTGAATAGAAATGTGGCAACGCCATATCAACCCGGTGGGCCTATTTATTTATTTATTTATTTATTTATTTATTTATTTATTTATTTATTAAACGTAAAATACAAGTGAGAAGGCAGTTTGAACATGTTGAAATATTCTAAAACAGTTAAACTTCTAATCTGATGAACAACATCAAAAATGCTGTCCTTGTAACAAATTCATTTAAACGAAGAAAAACGTACTCTGCAAAAAGTAGATACACTTGTGACTCGTGAGAAAATTTCCATTTGATTTTACAAAATAAACCTTTGCAGTTAAATATCGTCAACTTCCAATCCCATGAAAAACATCAAGATCTGTTTTTTCTTTTTTTTTTTTTTTTTTTTTTTTTTTTTTTTTTTTTTTTTTGTAACTAATGTAATATGCTAGTATTGACGTTATTTTTGCCCGTGCAGACCTAACTTTTAAAACCTCTACCAGGGCGACTGATAGATTTTTTACAGATATTCACAGATGTGTCTCTAGATAAATAGGTGGTCATTTTGAGACACCAACAATTTTCGGGGCCCTTTAGCGGGCCCCAGATCCTACGCCAAGGGGGGTGGGGGCTTTGCAACCGCGGACCCCCCTTCAAATAATCTTGGATCCGCCCCTGTACATGTAATTCACTATACACTTATACAGCGGGCCTACATTCGGACTATCGAACCTTCGGACTATCGAACCTTCGGACTATCGAACCTTCGGACCAATGAACCTTCGGACCAATGAACCTTCAATGCACATTCGGACCATTGAACCTTCGGACCAATGAACCTTCGGACTATTAAACCTTCGGACTATCGCTACGGCCCCGTGAGTACAGTTATTGACATCTTATTAATTTTCTTGGTGTGTGTGTGTGGGGGTGGGGGGGGTGGGGGGGGGGGGGCACAATTGGAGCAGATTCAGCCATGGGAATATATGCTATGCACTATTGAAAATGTCTCAGTCAATTCAGGGAATCTTACCGGATTTAACTCCTTTATTTGCACATTAAAAAAACACCCATTTTCATTATTTCAGTTATTTCTTAACATCACGTGCCATCATGTCCACGAATGCAGAGACCATTTTCCGCAGCTTCAGCCTCCCAGGGATAACCTGCAGCATGAGTACCATACATGAGAAAGCCAAGGTCATCAAGGAGTACTGTGAGAAGCACTGTGGGGGAACTTACTCGGCTGTAGTATATAAGAAAGGCAGTCAACCAGGCTGGGGAGGCATGTTTGAAGTAGGCTTTAATAGAGAAGAGGAACATGGGGACTATGGATTTTGGGTTTGGAAATGTTGCACCAATGTTTCACCGAATGAAGGAATAACAGCAGAAGTTTATAAAGTTTTGGTGGAACACTATGCTAGACAGGACTCTGGAGACCTATTAAGGGTAGTATACATAAGAGATAAACTGATTGAAGCCACGGGTGTGGATGGACACTGTGTATTGCGCTTTCTTCCTAGTAATTCCAAAAACTATGCCATAGCCCACACCCCAAGATCAGGATATACTCACACTACTAAAAATATAGATGGCTTCATCTACTATGCATTTATGTATGAAACTTCTTGGGGTTTCAACAATTGCACTATCACATAACTTTTATCTGGATGATTTGACTATAATGATGTGAGAACCAAGGGCTACATGGATAGACTGAGATAGATAATTAAAAGAGGCAAGTCGTAGGGAAGGTTGTCATTATCATATAATATTATTATCTTTTGCATTGTTGAAATTCTCCCTACACTACAACCATATCATGTACCAACAACTGCAATATTTTCATTTTGCATTATGACTGGTGCAAATCAAGCAGTGACTTTTTAGTTCTATGTAATCCTTGAGCTCTATGCTGTTTTTATTAACTGTGTGAACATTTAATATATATTTCTCTGCGATAACTAAAGGATATATATAGGTTTTTATTTATATATTCAAAATTTTATTTTGTCACATTAGCCAAAGAAGTAACACAAGAGATTTATCTTAGTAATATCTTATTAAGTTCAATAGAAAGTATCAGACAGGATATGCAACAAGTAACTGGCTGAAGAAACCAGTAAAAGTTATACTAATACTGGGCAAAATTTACCGATTACTGTACTTTACCACAGCCTGTAGTCCAACAGAAGGGTATGGTTACATATCTGGAACAGTCAACATTGTGATACTAAATATCAATGTACTGGAATATTAATGAATCAGATTAATTAAGCTTGCACTTTATAATGTGTATTATAAGTTAACCCATGGCCAATGGGCATGATTTCAATCTGGCTTTAATCCATCCGTTTCTTGTTTCTATCAATATTTTGAACTTGCTTAAATAAATGAATTTAAATTTCTTTGTTTGAATATTCTAATTATTTCATTTTGAAAGTATTGCAAATAATTTCTGTTACTCGATTATACTTTTTCTAGATTTATAACATTACACATTTACTAGTTTCTATTAGATATGACTCCACTAAAAATTCTAACAAATATTCAGTAATTCTTTAAGAAAATTCCTATTTTTAAACAAGTATCTTACAAATACTGGAGAACAATGTAAAATAATAGAATCCATCCAGTCAAGGGCACTTAGGATCATTTTCCCTGAATTAACTTATGTTGATGCTCTAGCCAAAGCAAAACTTATTACATTAAAAGAGCGCAGAGTTGAACTCTGCAAATCATTCTTTGCAAAAATACAAAATGACACAGACAAGCTGAACTACCTTTTAACCTGCAATCCACACAGGAGACTAAGAAATAGCCTGTCAAAGTTTAACATACCAAAAATTAGAATTGAACTTTTTAAAAACACTTTTATTCCTTTCTCTTTGTTAAACCATTAGTGGGCTAATTTTTACTTTTAAAAATTATTTTGGCCTTTATTGTATTTAATTATCATTACTCCATCCTCTTTTACACTAACTTTCAGATGCCTGTGCAATAATTTATTTTACTCATTTATTTTAATTTATCCCTTTTTTATCTCATTAAGTTTTGTTTGCATATCCTATATTATACCTGAATATCATTATTTTAATTTGTAAATTTTATTCTCACTCCATTTTATGTATAACCATAGAAGTAGAGTACTTATATGGTATAACTTCAACCTTTAGGTTGCCATTTTTTAATAAACTTATTTACAAAAATTTACAAGATAACATGAAAGTATTTACAAGTTGCATGATAGGGGGATTTTTCAGAGAAGAGGAACACGGGGAATATGGCTTCTGTGCTTGGAAAGAGAGCTCCACTGGTACACTGAATGAGGGAACTAAAGCAGAGGTTTATGAAGCGTTGGTGGAATGCTACTCTAAATGGGCCTCTGTAGACGAAAGGGCGAGATATGTTAATGACAAACTGACTGAAGCCACCGGCGTGAGTGGGCACTGTGTTTGGTGCATTTCGTCCAGTGAATCCGATGACTATGCCATAGCCCACAGTTCCAGGTTGGGGTATAACCACGCTACTGAAACTATCGATGATTATATATACTATGCATATATGTATTAAATGTTTTTGATTCACTACAAGGTTGACTTAGCATAAACACATAACTTTGTATCTGGATATATAGAATGTGAATAATAATGATGCCAGAATCAAGTAGGCTAGTGTATGGATTTATATTAGATGGACAGTTTTAACTGTTTTAACACCTCTCAACAGTTTTAACAAATTTTAAAAGAAACAAGCAATATGGCTGCATGGGAATTGGTTGTTATTTACCAAGGCAATCAGCTGGTCAACTAATAACCTTGGACCAGGCTTTTGACCCATTATAAATGCATGACTATGGTGGGTCTAAAACGTATCTAATTTATTTAACATAATTGTATTTTACTTTTGTGTAAAACAATGTTGACATTATTTTAATTCAAACTTTTAATTCAAACTTTATTCCATCCAATTACAATAGCTAGGGTCAGTGCAATTCTGAACTTTTCTTATATATATTAAAATAAAACAATAAATAAAATCTCTTTGCCCGGATATCTTTATTACTTTTTTAAAAAATATAGCATACTGAATAAAACACAAAATAAAACCTCGACTCATGATATTAGATAATACATTTTGTTATTATTTATTATCATATTTTTTGCTAAGATTATTAAATAAAACTTTGTCAAAAGAGAAAGTGCAAGAAAAATGTTGATGGTGGCTTGGAGATTTGGAAAATTACTTTTTCATCAAACTTCTGTAGCCTGGATACAGTCAATTTAAATTCAAGATATTAAAAAAATAACCCCATAAGACTGACCTTTTGCAGTTGATTTGTATAACTGAATCTCCAACAACATTGCAGATCAATAATTCTAATAAATAAGCTTCTGGGTAGTAAAAATTATGTGGAAGAATTAAAATAACTCGACCAGACTTGAAGAGTTGGGATGTGTCTGTATGGAAAGGATTTTGGCACACCACTGGATTGACGAATATAAATAATATTTTTTATAATTTCAAATCATTCTTTCTTAGACTATATACCCACTTAACATTGACCCAATAGAATATTTTTTCTTTAATTCACATGAACGTGAATACACCCATGCATCTGAAGTTAATACCAAATCTGTAATTGTTATTGTGTAGCTTACACCTTCCTACACTTAACTCTAGCTATCAACATCATATGTAACCTATTGCAAGCAACCACCCACCTTCATCTGGTGATAAAAATATCAGTGTCACATGCCCATATTATAGTACATAGTGGCATATTATCAGCTCTTCCAAGAAGCAACTAGTTTCCAGACCACAGTACACAATAGTGTGTGCAGGTATACGGTACATGTAAAAGAAACACTCATTGGATTAGGGTCTATTCCAACTACAAGTAGCATTCAACTGTGAGTATTACTAGAAATACTACACTGTATTTCAGGATATTAACCTCAAAGATTGTTTTCTCCATTTTAACTAATATTTTAATTTGAAATACTTCAAGTGAATGACTGATACACGTAACACCAAGACATGCTTACATTTCCATAGATCAACTACAAACTGACTGATATTCATAACTATTCTGTTTATTTCTCTGCCTACAATCTCCTATTACAGCTTTCACAATCCAGGTAAGAGTGCAACTGACTTTATACTCTACTGACCTAAAAATCCATACTGCAGAAATTGATAACATTTCAGATATAGGTTCACTTTAAGGGATAATAACTCTTCGTTTCGGCCAAAAAATAAATTTTCCTGGAGTAAACAACAATTTTCCCATACATACCAATGGTTAATGAATCCATTTTTACATTCAAAGTTAGTTCCTGTTTTTTTTCTAAAAAGTTTGGTTTTTTGTTAAAATCTCTTAAGAGATTTCGACAGAGTATAGCCATCAATGGAGGTCAAGTGGTCTAAAGACAAGCTCAGATATCAGAATAAAAGCTATAACTGCCGTTTTTGTGGTAAAACAGAATATATTATATTTCTATACGTTATTCACAATGTTTTTATTGTGAAATACAGATCTCATGCGAAGAGTTATTATCCCTTTAATATAGTTTTAACTTTCATACTTAAATAATGTTACCAAATATTGACATAACTTGATTAAAAGGAGGAAGTTTCTAAAATGGGATTTGACCATTAAGTCACCCAACTATGACAAAGGGTAGATGTGTAAAATAGCATATTTGGCGCATAGTACTTGAATGAACTATGGACCGTAGGTGGATTTATTGACATCTGTGTGGGTGAGTATGTGTTTTTGAGGGATGGGGGGGTGCACAATTGCCACAGAATCAGCCATGGGTGTTTCTATTATGCACAGTATATTGCACTATTGAAAATGTTTCAGTCAGTTCAGGCACTCTTACCAGATTGAAATCCCCTTACTAGAACATTTTTAAGGAAATAACAACAAAACATCCATTTTCATTAATTTAGCGATTTCATGTGTAATCATGCCTACCAATGAAGAGACCGTTTTCCTCAGCTTCAGCTTCCCAGGAATAACATACAACGAGCCAACATTATATGGGAAAGCCAAGGTCATCAAGGAATACTGTGAGAAGCACTGTGGGAAATATTTCTCAGCTGTAGTATACAGGAAAGACAGTAAACCTGGGTGGGGAAGCATGTATATAGACTTTAGAAGGAAAGAGGAACATGGGGACTATGGATTTTGGGTTTGGAAAGAGAGCTCCAATGCTACACTGAAGGAAGGAATAACAGCAGAGGTTTATAAAGCTTTGGTAGAATACTATGCCAAACAAGCCTCTGGAGACTATAAGGCATCATATGTAAGTGATAAACTGACTGAAGCCACAGGTGTGAGTGGACACTGTGTATTGGACTTTTTGCCCAGTAAGTCCAATGGCTATGCTATAGCCAACAGCCCGAGGTCAGGATATACCCACACTACCGAAACTATCAATGGTTACATTTACTATGCATACATGTATTAATTGTTTTTGATTCTCCACACTTGCATTAGCACAGGACTTATATATCTGGAACATTTGGATATAATGATGTGGTAACCAAACGCAATATGAATGGAATGAGATAGATAATAAAAGATGCGAATTGTAAGGGAATGTTGTTATTATTATATCATATAATATCAAATTCCCCTGCAATACAACCATTTGTGGTATTTTCATTTTGCATTATGACTGGTGCAAATCAAGTAGTCCATGGTGAATTTTTAGTTTGATGTAATCCTCGAACTATCTCCATGCTATTTTTATAAAGTGTGTGAACATTGTTGTATATTTCTGTGATAACACAAGGATATATATAGGTTTGTGTCATTTCAGATGACTTCATTTTATTTATATTTTCAAAATTTTATTTTGTCACATTATCCAAAGAAGTAACACAAGAGTTTTTATCTTAGTATCATATTAAGTCCAGTAGAAACCATCAGACAGGATATGCAACAAGTAACTGGCTGAAGAAACCAGTAAAAGTTATACTAATACTGGGTAGATTTTACCAATAACTGTACTTTGGCACAGCCTATAGTTCAACAATAGGGTACGTATGATTACCTATCTGGAACAATCAACATTATGATACTAAATATAAATGCATGGGAACATTAATGAATCAGATTAATTAAGCTTGCACTTTATAATGTGTATTATAAGTTAACCAAATGGGCATTATTTCAATCTGGCTTTATCCATCCATTTCCTGTTTCTATCAATATTTCGAACTTGCTTACATAAATGAATTTAAATCTTTTTGTTTGAATATTCCAATTTTTTCATTTTGCAAGTATTGCAAACTGAAAAAAGGAATAATTTTTGTTACTCAATAAAACATTTTTTTTTACATTTATAGCATAAAAAATCTAGTTTTTATTACATATGACTCCCCTAAAAATTTTAACAAATATTCAGTAATTCTTTAAGAAAATTCCTATTTTTAAACAAGTATCTTACAAGACAACATCTAGTATGTATTTTCCTTACAACAAACACTTGACAAGTTGCATGATGAAATATGCCTGCTTCAAGAAATAAAATGGATCCATTCCTAGTTTCAAAGTTAAATTTGGATTGTGGTCTCTGTGTAAAGGTTGACTCTCACTGGACACAAATTTGACATTATGTCTGCCTTAAAATACAATTATTTCTTTAAATATTCATTTAAACTAGAGTCATCATTGATTTCTTTCTTGGTTCTTCTCTTTCATATAAATTGCATCAATCCTATGCAGTTTGTCTAACAACCCCCTCTCTCCCTCAAAAACTTGAGTCAGAGGGCTAAGCCAAGCCTGCTGGATTTAGACAGCTAAGCAATTTAAAAGTAAACTGATAGCAGTCTTAGAACTTATCGCATATGATTAGTCCACTCATACATTGCTGACTTTTGAAAGGCTGCTAAAATGAGGTATTATAAAATGTTGAAAATACTTTGGGATCGTCAAGGTGTCAGAATCTCCTCCGAGCACAGCAGAGAATTAATTACAGCTTTGGAAGTACCTTGCTCACACTGCCAGTAATTACGCTGCGGGGTATTCAGGGCACAGACCGTGATTACAAGATGCCGCCAATAAATTTTAGATTTTTAGAAAATAGATTTTTCATGTGAACGGTCCTTTAGTTAAGACCGTCTATCGACTTCAAATTCTTTATAAAATTGTGTCCTGGCTTTGTTTTTCATATTTCCAGTTCAGAGACCACATAAAAGGACAAAAAGAAAAAAAAAAAAACAACTTCACATAATATCTAATGTATGTATTCATTTTCATAATCTGTGTCCTCTCCACAGGTTATTCTAAAATTCAAATTTCACATTTCTGATTTTGTCAATCATCGTCTTCTCTTGGGTCTGGCTCTTTTTCTTTTATCAACTTTGCTAATCTTGTGCAGCCTGCCCACCGTGACTCCTTGTCTCCTCTTGACTAACATGTGCTGTTCCACCAGGTCTGCCAGCTTGCCCTGCTCAGCCAGCATGGAGAGGAATGTGCAAATAAACTGATCGTATGTGTGTGTCCTGCGGCAGTCATCAATCTGAAAGGTTTTTTTTAAATTACATATGAACCAACTGTAATTTTCCCTGTATCACTGTTTCTGAGGGTTATATGTATCATAGAAAGAAAGCAGGAAACATCTCTTCAAATATCGTTCTTTGGGAAATATGAAAAAATACCCTTTGGTCTTTAAATAATGCTATTTAAAACTATGTGGTGGCATTTGGTTGAGTTAAGTGGAAATGATTTGACAAATCAACTCACTTTATATGCAGTTACATTTTGGTGCATCAGTATAAAAAGGAAGGTGGAGAAAAACTGTATGAGTGGATCATAACAAAACTTGAACCAAAAATTGTTACCTTGTACTTTTTCCTCTTCTCAATCTCATCTCTAAGGTTGGCCTCACAGCAACTGATCTCACCCTCTACATTCTTCAGTAAAGCTAGCAAGTCCTGTTATAAAGACAATTCAAATGGTAATTATATATTTCAGTTAATCATTTCTCTTAGTTTGCTTAAACTATAGACTTTTTTCATGCATTAATACAAATTTGACTTATAAAACTTGATTCAAAAACATCAGAGTATTAAACATGATTTCCAAAATTCTAGAACATCATTCTGGCACAAAATGCACTTAAATCTAAAAATTCACCAGTGTCAAAATTTATTTAAATCAATCAAAGTGGTTTTGACTCAGCATGATGTTAATCCTGTTTCATATACCTTGGGGGTAAAAGCCTGGTGACTAAATTTATTCTTCTGCTCTTCATCTGTGAGTCCTCCCTTCTCTGTTTTTACATGCCCTCCGCCTTGTTGTCCCTGCATCATCTCCATGGCTGCGATCTTTTCTTTACTCATCTCCCCGTCTTCTCCTGACCCAGACAAACCATCAAAGCCAGCGCCATCTATCTTTTCTGACTTAACCACTCCCTCCAGTCTGTTAATTAGACTGGCTCTGGTTTTACTTGTGGTTTCGGCTTGTCTTGCAGAAGCGGCTGTGGGAGAGAACACAGGCGGACTGTTGGAGTAAGGGGAATGAATGTTACTCCCAGTCTCAGAGGCAGTGTCAGTGCTTTCAAAGCTAGGTATAGGAGAACAGGTAAACTTAGTTTGTATTGTCAGGGGTTTGGTGACATCAGTCAAAGCCACAGTGGCGGGGATGACGGTACAGCTCTCTTTGCCGTCACCCACCTTGATCTGAATTTTAATGTCTTTATCCTTGACGCCACGGAACTTCCGCAGATCAACTTTACTTGTGTTAGTGGGAGAAGACGTTGTTGGTTTTGACTCTGAAAAATTTGATACCGAGTCAGCGGCTGACTCAGTTACCTCCACATCGCTATCAGTCTGTTCATCGTCTGCTTCATCTCCTGGTTTTGCTTGTGTTTTGTTTCCAGATTCCTCCAGAATGGGACTCTTGCAGTAGTTGTGACTGTCTAAGGCTGCTGGGAACCTGGCCTGACTCCCTCCTATAGGTGTCACCCCTGTTGCAGTCCCATTCCCAGAATTCCTTGTCCTGAGTTTCACTTTCAGTCCTCCCTGGTTACTGGATTCAACTGACGAATTCTGCTGCTGATTGGTTGACATGGATGGCGTGACAGATATGGCTGCTCTGGCGGCTTTAGATCTTGTCATGGCAGGTTCTGGCTTTGGTTTATTTGGGTCAAGGTCAGGGGTTGTGACATTGACCATCTGCAATAAAAATGAAAACTGCATAGTTACTTTTATTTTTCGTCTCATTCTAGCATACAATTCAATGAGCATTTAAACAATTCTAAATCAATTTGTGTTTCAACCAATGAAGATGGTCAACTTTGTGCCTGGTAATGAAATCTCAGGCTGTATTCACAACCAAAGTTGATCTGTGGATTAACAGACCCGTGGATGAAATATGACCAAGCCACTTGAAAGCTTACCACCTAATCCCATCAGGGAATCTATTCAGTGTCTGTTAGAGGATTATGCAAAAAATTTTTAAGTGGGTCAGCCATATATGATCTGAAGATCTGTTTATCTGCGAATCAACTGGTTGTGAATGTTTTCATACTGATAATACTATTTAGTACTTGACCTAATTTTACAGCTAACAGCTGAAACAAATTACCGGCAAGTACATACAGAAATGCTAGTCAATTTACTTCACATATTTTGTGAAAATACAAACTGGTGAAACTGCTTTATCATTTTGTTTTTGCTTGTTAAGCCTTAAAATACTTAAACTTATAAATGTGATGATGCAAAACAAAATGTCTAAAAAAATTCATATGCAACAGGCAAATGCAACAAAAGGTACACATGAAATATGTGCCTTTGTTGATTTTTACTCATTTAGTTTTTTTTTCCACCAAATTCCTAACAACATTACAAGATTATTTTGAAGGTGTCCATGCATTCATATGTGTAAAACAGAGGGTGAATATGTGGGCATGTGGGTGTGTGCGTGTGAAAAATACATGCATATGTGTGGTCAGATTTGGGGCTGTCATTAAAAAATAAATGGAGGTGTGGCTTTCACATTTTCGAGTTACACTGAGCAACTTTTCTTCATCTGGAAAGAGAAATGCTTTAATATATCATTGCTTGGCACTGAATATAACCACTGGATGGAATAAAATAGAAAAATGGCTAGGACATCAAAGTAAGAGAAATCTTGACCGTTTTTATCAAAGGTAGAAGGAAAGCTTGCCATTTTCATCAAGGAAAGAGAAATGTTAACTGCTTTTTTCAATATTAAAATCTCACACTGATTGCTATAATAGGCCCGAAGAATTCATTAGGTATGTAGTATTTCTTTGGGAGTCAAGATCACGAATAACAGTTATCATGTCAGCAATAAACAACACATTCTGTAGTGCACAGCCACTAACTATCATTTCTGTTAAATCCCATGCACATTCAGAAGTTTACTGGTGAACATAACTGATGCTTTATTTAAGTACACACAATACTGAAAATTATGTAAAATGAACCAGGATCCTCAAATATACCCCAACCAAAACCATGGACAAAACCTTTGATGACAAACATTGTCATAAGATGGTGAAAAGAAAACAGGAGAGAAATAGCCAAGGTGGCATAAAAATGTTTTAATGTAAAACCACCAGGGGTAAAAGCAAAGAGACCCAGGTTTTCCAAATCAGGGAATTTGTAAGCTAAAGAATAACCAAAACAACATACTACAATTCAGAAACAGCTTTCTTATATTTTAATAAAGACTACAGCCATGTGATGATAAAACTTGACATGCCTGCATAACCCAACTACTGTTATCTGTGAGAACAACATAAAACAAAATACTAGAACTACAGTCCACAACCCCTGTTACAGTGTAAAACACAGTAACTCTCCACACTACAGACTATTTGCCATGTAGCAAATTTAAATCTTCTGACAGCCACTGTATAGAAACTGTTTTGACAAAGAGACAAAAACGGAGTTGTTCATGGACAAACTGATTTTATGTTAAGTGGGTCTTTCTCAAAAAGTAGCAAAAATTTTTAAACTTCAAAATATTTTGTCATGAATGGACTTGGAAGTTTCCTTAAATAAGTCATTTAGATGATGTAATACATAATTTTTGATATCTTTAATAAGACAATTGAAAAATAAAAACATGACAATTGGCAAAGTAATATGACAATATCTTGTCCTTCTGAGTTTGTCCATAAATCACTTCTGCTTCACTATACCAAAGAACTGTAGGGTGCAGCACTGCCTGTGAAACCCAAGACATGACACATACCTTCCTGTCAAGAAGCTGGTGAAAAAGTGAACATTCAGAATAATTGAAAAAATACTGTGCATTTCTGTAGCATGAACAAAATATTCACTGAAAGTTATATGCTATAAATCTTTAAAATGTATATGTAGTTTCATATTTTCATTCATATTCAGTTGTCTATTACATATTTTTACTTGCCTTCATATATCTATATTGAGATCTGCCCAACACTCCTGCCCAGTTTTGATAAGAAGAGTGTTATTCTCAGTAGAAAGGAGAAATAGCTGAATGGTCAAAGGGCATACTCAATGATACACTGAACCTTTATTTACACCTAATTCTCCTCAAAAACATTGTGGAATGGGCCATAAAGAGTGTATATTAGACATTTGTTGTCCGTGACTCACCTGCTGCAGGGCCTCTAGAACAATCTGTCTGTTTGCCTTCAGTGTCTTGAGTTTACGTTCATATTGCTGCCGTTTATCAGGCACCACTGCCATCAAGTTGAACCTTATGTCATGATACGGCTCTCTGGAGAATAAAGTGATATCATTCATAATAGTATTCTACTTTCATATTCACTCTCATTATGGAGGTAGAGATTGGTAAATTTAACTCATGACTGTACAAATTAGAAATTTATAACTCAAACATAGGTTTAAACATTGTGATTGTCTCAATGCTTTAGGACAGGGTGATAATGGGAAAATTTCTTGGAAAATTATTTTTGCAATGTAAAGATCACCCGCCTGTTGCCATGCCCAGTTTCCCAGTTATCACTCACCCTCCTGTTGTCATGCCCACTCTCCCAGTTATCACTCACCCTCCTGTTGCCATGCCCAGTCTCCCAGTTATCACTCACCCTCCTGTTGCCATGCCCAGTTTCCCTGTTATCACTCACTCTCCTGTTGCCATGCCCAGTTTTCCAGTTATCACTCACCCTCCTGTTGTCATGCCCAGTCTCCCAGTTATCACTCACCCTCCTGTTGTCATGCCCACTCTCCCAGTTATCACTCACCCTCCTGTTGCCATGCCCAGTCTCCCAGTTATCACTCACCCTCCTGTTGCCATGCCCAGTTTCCCTGTTATCACTCACTCTCCTGTTGCCATGCCCAGTTTTCCAGTTATCACTCACCCTCCTGTTGCCATGCCCAGTTTTCCAGTTATCACTCACCCTCCTGTTGCCATGCCCAGTCTCCCAGTTATCACTCTCCTAAACTTCTCTGTCCAATCTTCCCCATCTTTACACGGACCTAATTATCATGAAATACATTGAAGAAGTTGTTAAATCTAATACCAAACATATCATTAGTGTGACTGATGTTGTTTCTCACTTATGCAGACTTAAGATAAAATTGATGAATAAGAAATACTACTAAGTTGAATGATTAAAAATCTAAAATTTTGATTAAATATGGAATTTCAACAGAATAACGGAATACAAAAAAAAAAATAATAATAATAATAATAATAATAATCAAATAAATGAATAAATAAACAGCAGTTTTAGTCTTTTTTGCTTGTGAAACATGACCAAACAGGTATAACACTGTGACAGCGATCTATAGGATAAAACCAACTTACCACAGTCTTCAGGATAAGGCACACTTACCATGGTCTATAGGATAAGGTTTTAAGCCATCCAATTCAAAAAGTCTCCCATTGATGGAGACATAGCTGACAAAATGAAAAGCTTCCATCATTCTTGTGGTGGAAATACCTTGTTGTTTCTCTGGTAAATGAGTAGGCTCAGGTCTGATGGAAAAAAAAACAAACTCACTTTTACTTTTTTTGTAAAGGGTCAATGAATGCTAAAGAAAATGAAGTGCTGTTAAAACAACCAACCTTTTAATGTTACAAATATACAGAAACACATATTACCTTTCATACAGGGATGTTATTGTGTAAAAATCCCATCAACCTAATGTCTATGGCACCAAGGTGAGCCAGAAAAAAAAATTTGTCCGAAAGTTATCAAAAAATGCTTTGATACTAATCAAGTTGGCATACATATAAAGAAGATTTGTGAATTTCTGTAAAATTGAAACTTTTATGTAAATTCTCAATCATATATGTGTTCCTTTCTTTTAAATACGTTTTCTAAGGTGTGAGTAAGTCTTACCTGGCATGGCTATTGTGAGCTCTGGCCAATTCTGGCATGTTGCCTATGGCATAACCTTTATCCTGTATTGAATATAAAATCATTATCAAATCCTTATTTCTTTTAAGAATATTTAAATTTCTTTAGCAATAGGAAAAACTAAAAATACTGGACCAGATGTTCTTTATGAGGAAAAAAAGGGAGGGAAGATAAGATTTTATTAATGGAATAGGACAATCTGTCTCACTGTATAGATACTGATATCTTTTTATTATTTTGTTTTTTTGTTGTTTGTTTGGTTCAATTCGTGATTTTTAATAAAGAAAAATATGCACTTATACATAAATTACCAATGCCAAATTATTAAAAAAAAAAAAAAAACATCAACATGCTAAACTTTTTATTTGAAACAAATTGTGCTAGCTATACATGAAAGGAAACAGCAAATATTTCTCCTCACCTCTGGGTTCATCCCCCTGCAGAACTCCTTGAAATTGGTGAGGGTATCCCCTAACTTGATCTGGTCACAATTCAGCAGCACACTGAGCAGGGCATGAGTGGCACAGGAGTTGGGGATAATCTGCTGGGCAAAAAACATCTCATTCAACTTGTTTTCATCTATGACAAATGACTCATCCTCCTGAATAACTTTTCTTCTCGATCTGCGTTCTTCTATCCACTTGAAGAGAAAAATAAACCCATAGACTGGCCTGAAAAGAAAATACTGGTATAATATATAATATATAATATATATGGAGATGGTGTTGTGATATATCATATGTATTCTGGTAGATGTGTAATAAGTACTGAAAAAAAATTAATATTTAGTGAAAAGTTTGTAACATATTTTGAAATAAAACTGCAAGAAAGCAATAACTGTTTAAAAAAAGTCTAGCTTTTACATACCCTTCCATTGCCTTCTGTAAGTCATATATTTCCTCAACCTGAACCCCTTGAGTGCCTAAAATGATAAACCTTTATCACTGCAATAGCGTATTATGGTTCTTTCAGATTTCTTACTGCCACGTGTTATGTGGTCATTTGTTATTTTTAATAGAGCTTTTCCCCCATTTCTTAGACTTAAGTAAACAATAATATTTACCTAAACGATATTAAAAGACAAAAAAAAATTTTGGACCTCCCCGACGGGGAATCGAACCCCGGTCTCCCGCGTGACAGGCGGGGATACTTACCACTATACTATCGAGGACTGGTCGAGAGTTTCGGATCATTTTACATAACTATTGATACCCTATCACCATAATGTACAAATATTCAGCGTATTATAACTTATTGTAAATATTACATCATGATGTGTCTAGTTGTCTTTAAAAACTTGCACTATTGTTTCCCTTTCTTAAAAAAAGAGGGGAAAATACATGCTTTATGTGGAACATTAAAAACAAAGATCTGAGTGTACGTACCAAAATCTTCAATCAATAGTGTGAAAAGTCCTGAAAAAATATAACATCAATGCTTTAGTTTACTGCGGCGATATGCGTATACTTTGAATTATGTAATTATATGAATTCTTGAACAAAAACTAACTTATCGTTACACAAACCTTAAGAGAAAGTGAACACTACAAAGCCTTTCAAAGCACAACTCTACTCACCAGGGTCACTCTCCAGTTCAAGCCACCCGCGATTCATGTTTAAAGTGTTGTCGTTACACCAGTATCTTCTCAGTGCTACGGATTCTATAAGTGATATGACAACATAGTTTAAAGTGTTATTTCACGTCATAATTAAACAAGAATAATCAACCGCTTTCACAAAATAATACACCGGTTTTTATGAGCAACTTCCGGTTAAAGAGAGTGATCGTTATTGTTTAGTACGACTAATTTACTTTCCCGTATGTAATTTTTTTTCTCATCTATTTTCATTCACAAGCTTTTTTATACACTGAAACTTTTTCAGAGTTAATATTTAGATATAAACATCTTTCTTTTAGTTGTATAAATGAATGTCATTAGAATTACAATCTGCCATGCTCCCTGAGGTCAGAGGTCACGCTTACCTGGGATTTTATTGGGTCAAATACCTCGGCAGCTCACGCTGTTCCTGTCAGACCATTTTTGTTTACAATACGAATAGAAACCTCGTCATTTGCGGCGCACAGAATGTCGTCTCCAGTAGCTCATCCATATTTACCCAAGGAAATATCTCTACCGAACTATATTCCAAATGACAAGGGACCGGTAGAAATCTTGACCATATTTTTTGCCCCGATAGCGTGTGTGTTGGGGCTTACATGGGTTGTTGCAGGAAGAAACATAAACACCACCGGCCCAAAATTGTCTGCCTCTTGGTTTATGGTGTGTGGATGTATTCACACGTTCTTTGAGGGATACTTCGTTCTGCATCATGACAGCATTAACGAGCTACAGGATTTCCCGGCACAAGCTTGTAAGTATTTTGTTTAGACTACTGTAATTTATTAACTAAATTATTTATTATGAAAGATCAGTTGTAGTGAAGTATTAAAGACTAAAATATGAAAGAATTAGGCAGTGGACTTTGTTAAAGAAATGGGTGGCTGTTGTAATTAAGTGTGATCAAAGTCATCATGTTTATCTTTTACAATAATATGAATACTTATTTTTATAATCATTCATATGAATACATTGACATTTTTTACTGCAATTTTTATTACGATGTCTGATATTTACTACTACTATTATTCAGGGAAAGAGTACAGCAAAGGAGACAGCAGATATGTTATGTAAGTTTTCTGTGGTTCTCATAGAGCTATATACTGTACAGTACATTAGATATTTAATATGATTTACTGTATAAATTACCTGTGAAATATAGACAAAGCAGCCCCCTTATCCATAAAGTCAAGTTCATCACCTTGTCCCATATCAAAAGAGACAAAAAAGCACTGGGCCCATGGCAGTACTTCCACACTTAATTTTGTGATAGCACAGATAGTTGGCTGTTATGTTTAAAAGAATATTTCTCAGTTATTTATTGTAAGCAAAGATTTTCATGATATATGTATTTATAGTACATTATTATAGGCATGGTGTATATATTGTCATTTTATCATTCTATTACCTAATTAAGTTTATTGGAAAAAAAACATTAATTTTCAAAAGAGGTAAAATATACTTAAATGTAGCTTAATGCTTGACATATACTTTTCCAGCTCTGACAACACCATTCTTTGCATCGAGGGTTTCACAGCATTCGTAGTGGGTCCCCTGTGTTTCCTGACAGTATGGCTGCTCCTTAAGAAGCACCCATATTGCTACTGCTTCCAGCTGTTGATCTCGACCGGACAACTTTATGGAACTATCATCTTTTTCATGATGGAACACAAGGAAAACTACATTCACAGCCCCATGTGGCATCCTCTATATTTTTGGTTTTATTTTATTTTCATGAACACCATTTGGATTGTGGTGCCTTGCTGTCTGATTTGTCATGCTTTCCTGCAACTGAGCAAAACCCAAGAGGTTGTAGGTAACAAGCAGAAGAATTCTTGAATTTATAGCCACGGTTGTTGTAACAGAAATACTTCTTGTAGAAGATTGTGCACAGTTTTTTTTCTGATGTTAAATTGTCACCTTCTGGGTTTTGAACCAGCTTAAAACTATGACAATTGCTACCAGTTTTGGTTTAATGTTTAAACCACAAATTACAAGAAAATTGTGACTCCAGTGTTTTGACCAAGTTCCAGATTCAGCTTGTTCAGTTTCAAACTGAAGTGTAAGTGTGGACTATTCAGAGGATATGTCAAATGACTGAAAAAGAAATGGCGATGTACAAACTGATGATCATTACATCCAAGTTAGGTCATAGACATTTTTATGAAATATCAATATTCATCATTTGCCATCTTTTATAGCTGAAGGCTCTTTTACAATTCCTTCTCAACAATAACAATTAGATTTGTTTTAGTAGATATTGGGGTAGACGATGTCGGAAAGATCTTAATTTTTTAAAATTAAATGTGTACTTATTTTTTTATCATCTGGCTTTGTAAAAACAAAACTATAAATCTTGTAACAAACAAGCATAGTTGCTTTATTTGCACATATAATAAAGTACATTTTTAGCAGAATTCTCATAATTTTTTTTTATTTAACCCAAAGCAAAATATCGTGGAATCTAAATATTTTCTTGACTAAGTGTCAATCTTTCATTTTATATTACACTTGCAATCATTCTCACATATATGACATTCTGTCCCTTGAACAACTGACAAAATACAAGAACAAACAGCATATTTATATATGTAACATTTTAGGGACACGTCCAGTTACTATAACACATTTTTGGCAAAAAAATCTAATCATATGTTGGACAGATGTGTCCCTTTCACAGAAAACAACAATGAAACAAAACCCCTCCACAGGAGGATCACAAATAAAGTAATAGGAAACCAATATGTTGCAGTGCTGAAAGTAAATGGGATCTTAAGATTTACTTAAAGAAGCGCCAAGTAAGCCATCATAATTAATGATATGAGGTTTTTCACCCAAGGGGCTGTGGAACAGCATTTATTCATTTACATGTTATGTATTTCAGTACATTTTGATGTATAGTATTAATAGTGATAGTCAACACCTCAGAAATTACACAAACTCCCAAGACTTATAATAAAGACAGATAGATCTCTCTCAACCCTCTCCAATTTAGTAGACAGAGTTACTGTGCAAATTCTCAGCCTTTGCAGAGTTTTTTTCTATTACAGGTAATATTTTTCTTAATTTCTCCCAAGTCTCAGCTTGGCACTACCTGTCAGTGACAATATCCCACAAAATGGATCCAGTTACTTTGGCTTCAAAATGACAACAAGACTTCAGATAACAACCATGTCATTCGTGGTAAAAGTTCACATTCTCATCTGACATGTACTAAGCAATGTGACTTGCTGGATAAGAGCACTCCTCTGCACTCTACTTGAATTACTGAACTTTTCTCAAGATATTTTTAATGCAAAAGTTCACTTCTCTAAAGGTAAATCATCATTTGCCTTGAGCAGAAAATAAGTCCAATCACAGCTTAAAACTTGCCACAATCCCCTTTTTGAATGTTTCAATACGATTAGATTTAAAAAGCGGATTTTTTTACAAAGGTCATCATAACATTCCAAACCTTCTTTCGAATCACCATTCAATTGTATTTGAAATGTACATATAATCCTTCCATAAATATTCCACTTATTCACATAGAATGATCTCAAGAAATGTTCCACCCAGGTTAAGCTCACTCCATACTGCTGGGCAGGTTAATGAGTTAGGCTAATCCAAATCCCTCCGAGCACTCATTGATGGCCAGCAACAGCATGTTACGCAGCTTGTCATAGGTCTCATAGGCTGGCAGATCTAGCTGGTTGAAGCTGAGAGTGGAAGACAAGATCATTTTAATAACTCTTGCTATAAATGCTCTTTTCAATGTAATTTGCAAAATTTCTAAAAATGTATCAGACTTCATTACAAGATTGATAAGATGGGCAATTATGTAACAAAATGGTGACACTTCTCTAATGTGTAAGACATTGCTGTGTTAAGTGGTTAAGACAGTCCAAGAAATGATTAGGGTTAATTATTATATTGTGCTGATACACGTTCACATCAGATCTAACATAATCAAGAATAATGTCACAGCTAGACTGCTTCATGCAGACTTTGCTAGATTTTATTAAAATATGAAAATATTACGTCCACTCACCATGTGTGTGCAGTGGGCAGCCTATCAGTAGACCGGTCATCCCTGTGGATCTGGAACTTCTGTGTGCCATTCATCCCCTCCAGGTGAGCAAAGCCCTGCAGAGGAACCTTGGACGTCCCCGTCACAAACTGCAGGAAGCGTGCCCTGTCTGCCTGGTCAAAGGAACGCAAGGCTCGCCAGAACCACTGGATCTGGAATAAATAACCGATATCATAAATTTTATTTAGACCAATTAGCAATTTAAAAAAACCTTGACTATCTTAACTGTTTATTTTATTTTTTTTTTTCAAAATCTAAGAGATATGCAGTTTTTAACTTGCATATTATTTTCCTAGAAATCAACCATATGACTTGACATGATATTTTCTAATATATCCAGCTTATCATTAACTCTTCACTTAATCTCCTAAGCAGTCTATAAATACACATCCTCATGAGAAGTAGCCAGCGTACCTGCAGAGAATTTGACTGATATTTGTGGTACTCCGAGTTGGACTTAAGGTCATCAATATCAATGGTGGGTAGGCCGGATATCAGCAACTCCAGCTCCTGCTCATTAAAGATGGAGATTAACTTCTTTGGTATGATGTCGTAGAATCCTTCCAGGAAAGCACTAATCTGCTTGCGAATGGCTCCTGTCATTTTCATCTGACACACCAGCCGCACGTACTCCCGCTTGTTTTCCTCCGTCACCAGGATATTACGTCCGTTGGGGATTAAGTCTCGCACTTCTGTCACCCCAAATTCTTGGATCTGAAAGATTCATTCAAAGTTGAACATTTTTTTCACATTTTAATCACATCAATGAGATAAAATCCTATAATCATATAAAGCTGTAGAAGAACACACTAAGCAAACTTGCTGCTCTTATTATGAAACTGAAATACCAAATCCCAAATTTCCTCTGTAAAAGTACTTAGTCTTGACATTTTCATTAGACGATGTACAATAGTAAAAGGTCACATGATATCACCAGTTTCAAACACGTTCTTCCCCAATATAAAAATTCTCTCAGCCAGAGAAATATGTTTCAACATATTATGCATCATGGGCGCAGAATTTTAGACATTCTTATGACACCTCAATTACCCATTAATAAACCATAGTAATCAACTGGTAAATCTTTAAAATTACCAACGTGAAGATGGAACAGAGCTATTCAATGTCATGCCATCTACAAGATTGTTTTGCCCTGTGTTTTTGTCCCATCTCCTGCCTTACCTCTGTGCTGAATGTGAGATCATAGCCCAAATCTTTGATGTCGTGCTCCATGAGGAAAACCATTCCCTGGAAAAAAGCATAGTCCTCACTCTCCATGTCCTGATACCTGAAATACAGCAGAAGAAATTGACTTTTACATACTATTACTTTATTGAAAAAAAAAAAAAAATCAAAGTGAGGACAAATAATTTCCCAAGAAGAATTCCACCGAAGGAACTACAGACAGGGGATCACCTGAAGATTTCTCCCAAAGTTGCTCTGACATCTATTAATGTCACTACTGTTGATTACGAGACAGTAGCTTTAATTTGAGTCTGATGACAAGCCTAGCCATTGATCTTACTATGCTGACCTTAATGACAGGAGGAAAAGTAATCATGTAACCATTTATAATACAAGGATGTTATTTAGTCAGTACCTTACATGTAAAAAATACAAATACTATGTGTAAAGGAGACATGATAATTTCATTGTCTAAAATAATACAATTTTCTTTGTGCATGGCTTATTTCATCCAAGACACATGTCACATTGCAAAGTGTGCTTATTTTCCAGTACAACAATGGGTTCCTTTGAACAATACAGATAACTCACTTGACCAGCACTCCAAGGATGTGCTTGTAGAAGGACCTGGTGAAGTAACACTCCAACAGCTTGTTGTCATAGATGGCCTTGGCGATGATTCTCCCCACAAACTTGAAGTAACTGAGATGGTTGGTGTTGAAGTGGGAGGAGGGGTTCACGGTGTACGTGACACGGTCACCTGATGATGTGCTGAACAGGGCGTAGTTGGGGTTGAAGATCTCGCGGGAGATGATGAGGTACCACTCTCTGAGGAGGCCGCCCGCATCCTGACCTTCTTCACCTATGTAAAGGAAATGGATCACTTGTGTTAAAATGTTTTTATAAAATTTTCAGTTATCTTATGTTGTGCTAGTAAAGATCTAAGATTAGATGGTTTTCAGTGTGACATGAAAATAATGCAAAATTCATGTCTGTTTTGGAGGAAAAATTTATCAAAACCTAATTTATAAGGCCATTTTATTAGGCCTTGGAAAAAGAAACTGAACATTTTCAATATTGACTACATTTAATCACTTCTAATGTCTTGAGAGATTTCCACAGAAGAAACTATAAGCAAAGTGTCACCTGAAGATCGCTCCCAAAATTGATCTGGCATCTTGCAATTGTGCTACTGTTTATCAACAAAGCAGTAGCTTAAATTAGGATGCACTTTTTAAATAGTACCACAGAATTAATATACAAACCTTCAAATTTCCAAAAACTTGCAAGATATAATTTGAGCTACTTTGATTTCATCTTTTGCCCCAATTTTTTAAAATCTGAAGGCTCAGGAACAATTACAATTTTGACAAAATTCTTGCAATCTATATTTTGTCAATTATACCCATGTGCCTTTCAAAATGAACACTCTCCTACCTTCAAACACGACATAGAACCTGTGCTTCCATTCATCTGGTGTACGACGATGGAGCTCTCGGAATGAATCCTCAAACACCTGATCACGCCTCACATGGATGGCCAAATCCTCGCGTCTCATGCCCTCGTCTGCACGCTCCAACTCCTGGCGAAAGTACCGCCTCTTGACATCAAAGTCCAAAACCCGCGTGTGATCCACAAGCACCGAGAATGGACCATCTGCTAGAGGTGTGGTTGACTGTCGCAGAATTTGATTTAATACTGTTCGATGTGTTTCTGGAATTAAAAGGAAGAAAAGCGAGCTGATAACCAACTGTCTGCATTTTCAATTGTACAACATGTTTTATCTTTTTCACATAACTTTTACTTAGTCTTGCTCACATTTTGCCTTGAGCATCAGAAAGGATGCAAGACTATGTATTCAGGAAGACTTGTACTATAAAGCTGATGAAAAATTTAAATCAAATCAGTGTATTTGTTTTAAGAAGAGCTTCAAAGACAGACAACATTGAATTCCAGTTTTTTACAGGAAAAAGCAAAACATATATTAACAGCAACTTCTACAATATTATATGTATGGTGAAGAAAGGTTCCAATACAATTACATTCCTACATAGAAGATAACCTGATTTTCACAACTTACCAGCAAACCTGAGGAACTTTTGCGTGTCTGGTGGGAGGTTGGCTATAGACGACACAGACATGACAGAGTTCTCTCTGGTCAGTCCAGGCAGCTCCTGACTGCTGGACGGCATGTAGGGAGACATGGGCGCCTGCACTTCGATGTTCAGATGGGCTGTCTGGTCCTCTCTGCGCTGCTGGACACTGCTACTCTCCTTGGGTTTGCCACTGTCTTTTTCACCTGAATTATAGACATCATTGTTATGAAACACAGTTGTTTTTCAGACACCTCAGCTAACATTTACAATACCCCTTTTAAATGTGCATAAAATAACAGCATCTTTACCATGGCAAACATTAGCAGGTTTTAAAAACTCAGTCAAAAAAAACAATCTCTGAAATAAAGTTCTGAATACGTAAAACCAGGCCCAGTGCAACCTTTCCCTTTCACCCACCTGCGTGTACAATAAAGAAAGCTTCCACAGCTGGTTGTAACACCAGTACAGCGTGATGGTCAGGTGTCCTAGCCAGCTCAGACAGGCACTCTCCCAGCACCTCCCATAGCTTCTCCAGCTGTAACTGTTCACTGAGGCGAGGCAGGGTGTATTTCTCCTCCTCTTCCTTCTCCTTGCCATCTGATGTACCTGGAGAAGTGTGATGGATATTAAATGTCCCTTTTTTTCAAGGATTGCAACAGAAAATCTTTCCTTACAAGTACCAGCCTCATTTTCGGGAAAACATATTCATCACATTGCAATGAAGTCATTCTAGGAATAACTCAACTCATTTTCTAATCAGCGGCTGGTATATGACCATGACAATGATCTTCCCTTTCAAAGCTATGGAGTATTGTCTTCCAATAGTATTCTTGGGCAAATGCAGTCTCACTAAAAGGCAGTAGTTTCTAGAAGTATAATCAATACTCCAATATTTTTTTGCCTTTTTTCTTAAACAATGAAGGCAGGGATACGGACCAAAAGGAGGAAACCCTTCCCTTTCCAAGCAGTAACTCACCAGCCTGATCCACATCCATGGGTGTGGCAGCTGCTGTGCTGGGTGCTGTGGTATCCTGACTGGACTGTGTTAACACCTGCTCACTCCCCTCCTCCGTAGGTACCCCTGAACTGCTCTCCGTCTGACCAGATGACGTCGCTGTTGACTCTGTCTCCGTGGACTGCGTCTCTGTCGTCTCAGTGGCCTGCGTCTCTGCAGCAGACTGCAAAGTCTCACTGGACTGGCCAGTTCCTGATGACAGTGACCCTCCAAGAGGAGCCGTGGACTGGCTCTGCGAGGACTCGGCACTAGATGGCACCTGCTGTCCCCCACCCTGCTGGCGTAGTCTCTCCAGACGTTCTCTCCTCCCCACCAACTCCATGATCATCTCAGCCTCGGCCTCCAGGGCTGCCATGGCTTCAGAGAGGGTGGAAATGTTAGAGAGCTCACGAACAACTACAATGAGGGAACAATTGCCGGGTTGTGGCAGATCAATTAGCAAATGAAAATGGGAGCTTACACACAGGAAAGATGAGAGAAACCTCACTCGTTGATAACTGTACTATAAGATGTACTTATGGAATTAAACAGCTAATTTCTGTATAATGTGAATTAAATATCATTAATTTGTTGTAGTTTGAAAAAAAAACTTGTTATAAAAATAAAATCTAAAATTTCATAAACACTGAACTAAACCAAAAATGTATAATAATTCTTTCAAAAACAAAACTGGTGTTAATTTTTACTGTCTCTCAATTCTCAACACATCCAGCAGAGGTCAGCACTTACCTCCAGCCTTCTGGGTTGTTTTGACAGCATTCCTGGCTGCCTCTCGGAGCTGGATGATCACCTTGAGGATCCTGAGGAAGAACTGCTGACTGGACGCCTTACTGGTCAGCACTGCCATGGAGGTCAGCTGCAGCTCTCGGCCACCTTTGATTTTCACTGGGGCGTTGATCACCACACCCCCATGAGGGGCATACCTGAAGAAGAAGAACAAGTTTGAAGATAGAAGATAACCAAAGAAGGAATGAAATTTTGATATTCCTGACAGGGAATTGGATTGTTTAACTTGTTTCCTGTGGAGAGAGCCTTAAAGGGAGGACTGATCTTTTGTGGGTATCCAACAAGTAGAGAAAAGCCCAAGTGCCTGCTTTTATTTCTTATGTTATCAAAATATCATACACAGAATGTTGTTTTTCTTGCTATAAGTTTTGCTACAATATAGCAATCAAACAATACACACTATATATGTATCACTATTGTTCTGTATGTAATAATATGACATACATTTTACTAGCCTCATTTTCGGGAAAACACATTCATCACAAGGCAAGGGAGCCATACTCTGAACAACTCAACTCATTTTCTAATCATTGGCTAGTACTTTTTTCAAAGGTGTATTCACACTGAGGAAATTATGTTGGATCAGGCCAAATTTCCACAAGACAGATGCCTGACAACTGTGACAACTTGCTCAGACAACTAACGCTCTATCCAGTTAAAGCACACTTCCATTTCATTTTTCAATGAGAAATGTGTTCGTTTTTGTCATGAAAAGACACTTATTCACAACAGAAATAAATGTTGGCAATTTCAACTAAATCTGTATCTTCTAATATGTTTTAAGCAACTCATATTGCCCTTTTCCTTTTTTAGAGCTCTGCAGTGTTGAATTGCCCTGTAGTTTTTTCAATAGTTTCAACAGAGACAACACCCACCTATCATTTGGCGTTCCTTTCCCTGAGGTTCCAGCCTCTCCACCTTCCTCATCTTCTCCTGTATCTCTTGCCTTCAAGTTTAACTCCTTTAGCTCATCCATCAGGGTCCTGAAATGTGATTTAAAATATATATTGTCATGATAATGATACTTAAACAACCTTGGCATTTTTATTATCACACTTAAGGGTTTCTGGTATCTGCAACACAGAAGGAACACAAAAGCATTCGCAGACTCATCTCTACCCAGTTGTGTTAGATATATATACTAGCCTCATTTTCGGGAAAACATATTCATCACACAGCAATGAAGCAGTTCTTGGAATAACTCATTTTCTAATCATTGGCTAGTTGTATCTTCAATATTTTTTCTTACTCCTGATATTATTTTTAGTAAAAGCGAGTTTTTTTCTTTAAATTTATGCCGAGAATAAAAAATATCACGCATGTATCTCCACATAAATGACAATGAAATGTCTACATAAATGACAATGACACTGATCATTTTCAGTGCCAAAAGTCCAATAAATGTTCTTACCTTATATGATCACAGACAGTTCTCCCCAGCTCTCTGGCTCCAGCCAGCAGTAAGTGCAGCACCTTCTCCCTGGTGGCGTTGTTAGCCCTGGACAGCTGCAGAAGTAAGTTAGTCGCATCCTCCAATCCTTCCTCTGAGCAAGATTTGGATATTAGCACCTAGAAGAAAGATAAAGTTGTACAATTTTGAGTAATTATTTTTAATTTCTTATTTCTACAAATTTCTTCTTGGAAGTTTGTGTATATTTTTCCAGTTATACATGCCTTTTGTCTTATCCTAAATATGAAGACAATTTAAGTTAAGCATTCAACACATCCCAACTTCCCACATATTATTCCCTGTGCAAGATTTCTAGATATGACTTAAGCTGATAATGACACTCTTACAGCGTATTCTTAAGACTCCCAGTTCATACCTGAGATTGTAATTATTAGCAATTGTGTCAGCCTCATTTTCGGGAAAAGTGTTCATCAGATGGTAAAATATACCAGTCACAGACAACTGATACAAATCACAGGCCAACTATTTCATTTTCTGATCACAGAATTCAAAGCAACTTTGTTGTACATAGAACAGATATGCTTTCATTCAATTTTCCAAATGTGTACTAAAAATCTTTTCAAAAAATAACTCATAAGAACTGTCGGTAAATTCCAGTTTTCAACCTCCTTAATTGAGGCTCCACCCCTTTTGTCACTCACCTGCACTGCCAAATGAAGCTGTGCCTCTAAGACAGGATGCTCCGCCTTCTGCTCCACTGGCTCCTCCTTCTTTTCCTCTGGTTTTGTGACTGCTTTTTCTTTGTGAACCTGGGGACCTGGTAATGGAGTGGATGTCATGTGCTCAGCTGCAAGAAAAAGTTAAGTAAGCACACTGTAGTTCACCTGGGTCTTCCAAGTCTACCAAAATGGAAGTAGGAAGTGTACAGCAAAATCATACTTCCATCAATACCTTGTATTCCATCTTAATACATGACCCTCATTCTGCCAAACTTCCTGTGCCACAGTTTAAACCATGTGTGCACATTTTCTTAAGAATCACTTTGTCTTGTTGGTGATATGTCTCCTTGGCATAAGCTCTAGCTCTATCAATTATCAGTACCTGTCTTGAGGTTTACCGATAGAAGACAGTATAAACCATTGCCTTCTAAGCCTGACCTTCAATATTTCTATAGCACCCTGATACTACCTGTGCTGCCAAGTCAGTGCAGACAGAAAGTTGACCAGAGGCGCCATTTAAAATGAACAATATCAAAACAAATATGTAGAAATCTACCCAAGTTAATACCAACTTTTGATCTGAAGTTCTTTTGTGAAAACAGCCCCTGTCATAAAACATAAGCTGATCAAGTTGTAAAAAAACTAAAATTACTTGAAAGAAAACAACTCACCTGGAGCATGGGACACATCCATGGTTTCATTAAGATCTGTCACCAGCGCTGTGGATTGTTCTAACTGCTCCGTGGCTCCTTCTCTCACAATAGGAGGCACTTCAACTGCTGGGGCCACTACTGGTACTGCTGGTGCTGTTACTGATGCTGTTGTGGTGGTGGTTGTTGCTGCTACTGTTGTTGTAGTTGCTGCTGTAGATGCCACTGTGGTTGTAGTAGTAGTGGTGGTTGTAGAAGTTGCTGTAGTTGAGCTTGCTGTGGTGGCAGGTGCTGTGATATCAGGCAGACCCACTGCTACCAGACCTAACAACCTCAACAATCTATCCATTAATGCTTGCCGGCTCTTCACCACAGGGTGAGCCAACATGGTCATCAACTGACCTATTGGAGACGAGTCAAAAGACGTCTCCTCTTTCTCCCCTTCCATGCTGCCTGCTAAGTGAGACTTGGTGACCCCTTTCCCTTTCTTGCTGCCACTGAGGTTGTCGAGCTTCACTAAGATTTCCCAGAAATCCAAGTCCTGTTTTGTATCTTTTTCTAGTTTGTTCTGGCTTAGACTCTGAACAGGAGTTTTAGTGTGTGCTTCCTTGCTGTTGGCATCTTTCTCTTGCTGCTCTTTACTCTTGCTACTGTCTTTGGCGCAAGATGCCTCTTTTGCCTTAGAAGGTAAGAAATGTGCTGGGAAACTTTTAGCCAATGAGATAAGAGTGTCAAGCACGTGTCGGCACACAAGTGGTGCTGCCTGAGGGTGAATATGAACACTAGCATTTCCAACAGAACTGTGCTTCTTCCCCAATCGCTGGATTTGGAAGACGTTAGCACGACAGCCCAGGGCTGCGTCCATACTGATTGAAAGCCAAGACGGCTGTGTAGTCCTGCTCATAGAGTCACTCCGGACAATGCCTGGAGAGTCACTTACATTGAGCGACGTGCCACTTTGTTGGCTGGATTTCTTTTTCAATTTATCACTAGATTTACCTGCCACAGCATTCTGTCTCTCGTCAGTGTCCATCCTGCAGTCGTGTGTCCTTTGCAATATGGACAACAGTGCCCTGACCGTCCAAGTCCGCGTGGGCTGGTGATAGCACATATTCCTTAGCACCCTGTGAAGTCTACTTGTGTTCAGTTTTGGCTCGTCCACAAACAGTAATACTAGTAAACAAGTGAGAGCATCATGGTCCAGGAGGTGGCGCCCCCTAAGCTTGATGGCATTCCCAGAGCTGGTGGGGAGGGCCTGTCCGTGCCGTCCACCACCCACCCAGGCCCACTGGTTCCTGGGGCGAGAGGACTGGATAGGGTACCTCCCACCTATACGACCTGCCAGTCCTAAAATTTAAGCACACACCATTAGGTAACTCTATTTAAATCAGCTATATTATATTTTTGCCGTATGACACACCAAGTACAAAGTAGGATCCTGATACTACACAATTAACTACACATTATCTGCACATTTAGAATCTCTTGAGAAGTTAAACTGTGCTAATTTCATTCAAAGCAGCTCTCCCTATCCTTTACCAGAATGTCTCAAGATGGCTGACAAAGATCCTGCACCCTGAGAAAAGAGACGCTCCTGCATGATGCGGCGATGGCGATCCTCCAGCTCCCGCCGTAACGCCTGGGCCTCAGCTGCCAGCTCTGCAGGTAACACGGCCACCATGCTGTCATCCATATCCGCCAAGACCTGCTGGCGTAAAGATGTAGGTAGAGAGGATATGAAGCCAGCGGGATCTACCGGTTGTTCTGGGTTTTCTCTGGCTGCCTGTGCTGAGAGTCGTGCCTGCTCTGCCCTCTGCTGTGCTAGCACCTGTATAAACATGACAAGAAAATCTGTTGAAAAGATACAAGTGACAAAATCAATGAATTTATACATAACAAAAAGATAACATTTTGGCTCCCAAGCAAAGTGAAGATTATTTTGTTATTATGAT
Organism: Lingula anatina; assembly: GCF_051362555.1. Classification (NCBI taxonomy): domain Eukaryota; kingdom Metazoa; phylum Brachiopoda; class Lingulata; order Lingulida; family Lingulidae; genus Lingula; species Lingula anatina. Next base: position 5,740,225 of record NC_141772.1, on the reverse strand, counting down.
TTTGATCTTTTTGCCACTCTCTAAATCAGACATAGAGCAGACTTGCACGAACACTAAAAGCAAGCACTTGGCAAAATTATGGGGAAAAGCTTTTGCCAAAGTCCCCCATTGAGCAGAAAGAGAGAAAGGCCAGAGACTGTGACAGTTACAACAGCATACCCTGATATCAGAGTTCATACTCACCTCTTCCTGGATATTGGGTGGCAGGGCAGCCAGGAACTCGGGGCTCACATCCATCACTCCGGACTCCTGTGCCTGCTGGGATTGTTCTCGGGCACGCTGCTGTATTCGCTGCAGGCGGAGCTGCTCTGCTATCACTTCCTGACGTATATTCTCTGGCAGGGCTGCCAAAAAAGATGGATCTACGCCATCGGGAAGACCCGACTCTGAAAATAGTGAATGAAGGACTAATAATTATATGCTGAAAATCAAGTAAGTTTAAAGTGAACAAATCAGTGTAAAATGTGGCAGAAAACCCATAAAACCTATGTATATGAATATATTCAGTATCTTTTTCTATAATTAATTTTCCTGTTAAAGATTGATGGCCATCCTTTTTAGACTTGTTTCTTAAAATTTAAATCATGAAATATAAAATCAACCCAAATGAAATATCCTCAATGCCAAGATTCCTTACCATTGTTTGTAGCCTGGTCAGCATTATTTCCCAATGAATTGGCCCCATCATCCAGTAATGCTGAGGCTATAGGAGCTGCTGAGGCACTACTGAAATATAGGGTGTAAAATGAGTTACTCCACATTACTACTATCAACTTTCAGATTTCTGTTGCTGACAATTTAATGCAGCATTAATTCACTGGTTTCAAGAGAAGTAGACGGTCGTCTCCCCTTAAACTTATTTAATATTGACTCCTTTTCTTTCTTTCTTTTTTTTTTTTTGAAAATTGTAACAAAAAATCTCACATGTAGAGAATTATATATCACCTTGTAGCAGAAGAGGCACTAGAACTTGCAGTTGAGGCAGTTCCTTCTTGACTCACAGCTCCCTCTACAGTCAATGCTGTTGTACTGCTATTAGAAGTAGTCATCTGTCCACCAGAGGCCACTCTGGCTCCAAGACTGCCCAGAGCCTGGAGAGCAGAGCTTATACTCTGAGAAACTTGTATCTGCTGGCTAGAAGGTTGGCTGCTGCTGTTGTTGCTACTACTGCTACCTCCACCCTGAGTTACCTGTCCTGTCAGTCGATCTAGTCTCTGGATGCCAGACTCTCCCTCATTCAAAAGCTCTGTGATTAGTCTGTTGGCTCTAGCCTGTTCTGCTGTGACTAGGCTTTCTGCTGGGGGCATCACAGTGTCCATGGGGGACTCCATCAGGGGGGCCACCCGTGGGGTGTAGTTGTCAGTTGCAGGCGCAACCCTAAAGATAGTGGGGAAAAAAAGATACTGATCACTCCATGTTATCCACTGCCAGTTTCATAAAACCCACCCTTACTCAAAATTTACTCCTTTTCGTGCATATCAGTAAGATAATAATCACCATTTCTCTTTTACATATACAAATAGGGAATGACTAGCATAAAATATACAATATAATTTGAAATAATTTTGAGAAGGGCAGCCATACCTCTGCTGTGGTCCTGGCGCCCCTGGTGTAACAATGGGCAACCTCATCCCTACAGCTGGGGTTTGCATCATCTGTGGCAGGGGGGCCGACATGATGCTGGCATACTCCTGGGCTGTTGTTAGTAATGGAGAACCTGGAATTAAAATACCCATTTTATAGACAAGATTTTTATATGCAAAATGTGTACAATGCTCAGCATAAATGGTGAAATGGCAAGTCTTGAGAATGAGAACAATGTATATTTTTGGGATAAGTAAAGGCCATATTTTCCGTTCACTAATTTTGAATATTAATAGTTTCCTAAATTTCATTAAGCTTTGTGTACTATCGATTTTACCCATAAGTAACACTGTGCTGCTCTCAGAATCATACTTCAGTAGGCATAGAAGATCAGACATATGCTTGTCTTAAGTATCATTCATCATGGAGTCCAATTTGCTACATCAGTGTGTAGTACTTCTATACATATTTAAGGGTTCACATTCTAGGAATAACTAAAAATTATGAACCTTGATAAATGGACATTTTGCATCCACAACAACTGATATTCTTTGAAGATTACAAAATCTAGTATCTCTTAGCTTCCATTCGAAAGAAGGTATCTTGTTTACAGTTTTGTAAATGACTCAGGCAGCAGAAAAAAGTCAGGTGGAAAACTATGTGACAGATTACTGTAAAAGCTTCAAGAAAATAGCATGATAACAATAACCAAAGAAATGGATGAAGTGGTCCACAATCTGTTAAGGTTCACATACTTGCTGAGCTGTCTATCCTGACTCCTAGAGGGTTTACTGTACTAGAGGTCATGGCGGGAACCGAGGCAGAGGATGTGGGTAGAGTGGAGCCTAGAACTTCCTCCACTATAGCAGTGGCTATTCTTTCTGCTGTGGAGGTTTCTGGTGAAGAGAGAGAAATATGATGTTTAAATGCAGGTTGCAGGTTTCAAAAATCAATACATGTTATTTTAATCTTTACCGTTATATAATATAAACTTTCTTTTTACATCTTCCTATTTAGTGTTTTACAAACTGTTTATTTTTATAGCATTTCTGTTTCTTTTAAACTAGTAATTCCTTTTTAACAAGCTGTACATCAATATTGTAAAAATATGCCAAATTTAAGCACCTGTAGCACAATCAGTGTACAACCTTCATTTATCCCCATTAAAAAGATATATAAATCTGCTGTATTTTACCTCCTGTGGACCGTGTGCTGTCAGTTGAAGAAGATACACTTGCTGCAGTTGTTGCTGCTGCTGCTGCTGTCAATGTTGTATTTGATGCTGTTGATAAGGGTGTTAGTGTAGTATCACTGGAAACTGTTGACGTAGTGGAAGCAGCTGTGGTCACTGTGGCACTGCTGCTACTGGAACTGCCTGTAGCTGTCAGTGGACCCTGGTGGTAGACAAGGCATTATATCAGCCAGTGCTTACAAACAAAACTATAACCCTAAGTCTAGTACCATATAACTCCTAAACTCTAACAAACATAATGAAGTTTCTCTTGAATTATCTTCACTTGATAAAAATTAATTTAACCAATGAAAAATAATAAAACACTTTTGTTGTAAAATCAAACAAAAATCGTGATGGGCTCATACTTGTTAGATGCCTTGTAAGATGTACTGCCTTCAATCTACCTTTCCAAAGAAATATACATATTACCTCAATCTAAGTACTATGAACACTCACTCTAAACCTGGGCGAGGAGCCCCATTCTATAGTCTTATTCCCATCATCTTTCTTTCCAGTCTTCTCCTGTTTGTCCTTATCTTTTTTGGCAGCCTCCTCCTCTGCCGCCTTCTTCCTCTTCTCCTTCCTCTCAGCCAGCTCCTCATCGCGGTACTTCTCCAGGGTGGACACTATGTCTGGCTTCAATGCTGCAGAGAAGAATAAATTGAATGGAATTCTTTCCTTTACTTTTCAAGTACACTTTATTCGCCAGCATTTCCAAACACTTTATATATTCCAGCATTTTACTCTTTCATATATACTATATTTTTAGTTATCTGCATCAACTTTTTTACTTTTTACAATAACCAAAGTGATACTGGTTTTTCAAAACTTCTAAAGATTGTTAAAAATTCCTTCCAATCATCAAGAATTCTGTTTTCAAACCAACCATCAAAACACATTACAATTGTTTACAATGAATGGTAACATATAAATCAAACATACCTGTGACACAATCATTAATGCTGTCCCCATCCAGCACCCTGGACTCCTCTGTCCATCTGGTCAGTGCTGAGGGGATACTGGTCAACACACTGGAACCGGCCCCAGTCTCCATATAAGGGTCCTGGAATAGGTATCAAAATGAGGCAGGGATTAAGCAGTCTGCATACATTAGCCACTGGTCCTATGCCTGCAGCCAGTAAAATTTTGTTTGGATCAGTAGATTTTTCAGAACATGTGAATTAAGTGATCCGACGTGACCATGCAATTTTTTCTTTTGGTTTTCATGAGTTTTCGGTTTGATTTTATCTCAAATGTAACTGTTACATGATTATTCTAAATAATAATAATAATTATAGACATTTCACAAAGTCAAGGTCTTCTAATTTTAAGGCAATGGGAGAAAGGTCCAGTCTTATTGAAATTTTTATTCAGACCAATGAATCATCTTTACATTTGTTTGCTAGTGAATAATCTCCAGGCAGGCCAAGTTCTGTACAGGAGGGAATAGCCTAGCAATCATTTCATGTAGCACCAGACAGGTATGGTGTAGTGTCAACAATCAACAACTACACCATGTTTAGTAGTGCACAATTACAAACTCAAAGATAACAACTCAGGGATTGGTTAAATAAATAACATAGTTTGATTTTCACCCCCAATTTCACAAACATTTACGATAAACCTGCTTGTGGACCTCTATCAAAATGACAAAGATGATAAAATTATAGCATTTTTTTCCTAAAACACTTCCTACCTGAAATATCTCCTCAAAGAAGAAGTCATCATCTCTGGACATGACCCTGAAGTCGTCATCCCGTACCACAATCCGCGCGTGTCCACTGCCCGTGTTGTGAGACAGTGTATTAGTCAGCTGCAGGACATCAGCCGCAGTGGAAGGACCCAACAACCTGTAGATGACATAAATACCATACATACTCAGAGGTGAAAATTAGATGTAAACAAACCCTTGAAAGCCTGCACTGCACAGAGACTGAACTTTGTAAATTTGATTTTAGTTCCCAATCTCACACAGAAGCCAAACCAAAACTGTGGCAAAATGGGAAGGGGACGAGGTTTTGAAAGTTTTTTTTCTCAAATAGAACATACACAGCATATGAATGAAATTAATTAGTGTACAGTCGGTTGAACAGTCACACGCAGGGCGGATTGCAAAGTTATGTAAGTCTCATACTGATGCATGTTAACAGACTGATGTGAAAGTTGAAATATCAAATTTCTTAAATTTCCCAAACTGGATAAATATGCTGAATAATATCAATCTTTGTTCATGCTTTTTAATCATTATATAGACACAAATTCACACTCATTAAGGTGTGCATATCTGATGTATTTCACACAACATGCCATCAAAAGCTTTTGGTTTTTATCCAAGCATTTAACATTATGTCAATGAAAAAATTAATAGCTCCACATTTTGTCTTACTTTTAAATACCTGGACATGCAGTGCACTTTCCCAGAGTTTGGCCTCATGAGCAGGTGACAAAGACCCCCAGAACAAGTACCCTTTATCCAAAACCAATATAATTGGGCTCGTCAACCAGGGACCTCAGAGCAAGTCCCCCACCTCGACCTGGCTTGAACCACAAAACAAATGAAGTGCACCCTAAACCACATTTTGAGCTCAGAGCAATTGCCCCTATTCCATATTTGTTTGATACAGTAGGTGCCCCCTAACCAAGTTTTAAACTTCAGGAAAGGTGCCCCCAAACAGGTCTTGGCCTTCTGAACAGATGTCTACCAACCAGATTAAGGCCCTAGAGTTATGTGTCCCTAACCAAGTTTTAGACTTCAGGACAGGTGCCCCCAACCAGGTCTTAGGTACACCCAACCAGGTCTTAGGTACACCCAACCAGGTCTTAGGTGCCCCCAACTAGGTTTTGGCCTTTAGAACAGGTGTCTACCAACGACATTATGGCCTTCCAGTTATGTGTCCCAAGCAAGTCTTGGATCTCAGGACAGGTGCCCCCAACTAGGTTTAAGATTTCAGGACAGGTGCCCCCAACTAGGTTTAAGATTTCAGGACAGGTGCCCCCAACTAGGTTTAAGATTTCAGGACAGGTGCCCCCAACTAGGTTTAAGATTTCAGGACAGGTGCCTCCCAACCATGTTTTAGACCTCAGGATGTGCTCCCCAACCAGGTTTTTAGACCTCCCATAACAGGTTTTAGGCCTCAGGACAGGTGCCCCCCAGCAAGCAGTGTGTGGGTGTGTCTTACCTCTGAAGTATTGCTGGGGGGTTGGGCTGCTGCCTGAGGGAGTTCCCTGGGTAGTGCACATGCAGTGTCTGTGTACTAGGGTTGTACCTGTACGTCCCTCTCTGGCGGCCTGTCCTGTGCACGCGGGCTGCCACCGAGCCTGCCGCTCCGTGGATGTCTGCTGTACGCACCAGGAGAGGATGCATGGCGGTTACATTGCTGGGTGCAGGCGGAACAGACGGGACTGAAATAGTACCCCAATTATATCAGTGATCAAGTATATATAACCATACATCATCAAATTCATCCTACATATTTGAATTGTATTTCAGCAATGAAATGTTGATGATGACTACACAAATTGCTAATTGTAACAGCAATGCAATATAGACACTTGCTTGATATAACTACTACAAATTTTTAAAATATGATTCTCCCTACAAGAACTTTCAGGAGGAAAAAAAACTTTGGAGAGTGAATAGCTTACACATGTTAACATTGTCGTTCCCATTGTCTTGGTCATGTACTGAGACAGGAAGTTGATAGGTGCGAATTCTGCTGCCGACAGTGTCTCCCCCAAGTATTATGTGTTGTCCTATAAATAAATCGATAACCATGAGTGAACACACGAAAATCACTCTAAAAATGCCCATAAAAAATGTACAAATCAACTCCCCATACAACCCATGATAATATCAATATGTAAAATTATTTGTACGCTAGTGAATAATCTCCAGGCAGGCTAAGTTCTGTACAGGAGGGAATAGCCTAGCAATCATTTGATGTAGCACCAGACAGGTATGGTGTAGTGTCAACAATCAACAACTACACCATGTTTAGTAGTGCAAAGTCAAGAAACCAAACAAAAAACACTCTTCATTTGTGCAAACTGTTACTAAGTACTGAGTCGAGCTGAAATCTTCTGGACAATGAAAGCTAGCCGAAATGTCAAGCAGAAAATTTTACATTTCTTTTGTGTATGTTAACATTCGTATAATTGTCAAAACTTATTTACAGAAACCCAAGCCCAGTGGTATTTATATTCATTAAAATCATTAAATCCAAGGAAAGGGATAAGATGTTAGTTGATGGAAAAAGTCCAAGTGGATGTACTGCAATAAATGAATATTGTTGATAAAAACTTATTTTCCTGTAAATTAAATGAATTTTAAATACGTTTCAAAAAATGCTGGTCAGCAAAAAGAGATCCATCAGGCAGATGCTATCGTAAGTAATCTTGCGTCAATAATTTTAGTATTTCTTCTTCCATGTAATTTTTTCCATTATCCAAGCACCTATCCCTTTTTCAATCAAAATGAAAGCAAGAACTGAAAATAAAACCAATGCCAAACAACAAACAAGAACAAAATAAAAAATGCACTCAGTGTCAAGGCAAAATCCAAAATTCTTTTTAACATTCCAGTGTGTTATTCCAATGTGTTAACTTACGGCCTAGTTGTCAAAAAATGTGGAGAACAACGGCTAACTTACCAGGCGGGAACATCTCTTCTAGCTGCAAGAAAAGATCATCATCATGCATGTCACTTTCCAATTCAGGCATATCATCATTGTAAGCTTCCATGTCAGAGCCCTAGAAAAATTTGCACACACATTAAGATTATTAAAATCTTTTTAAAGCTCAGGTCTTGAGGGGCAAATTTTGGTTGTGATATTCCCAGTTTAAACCATTTTAATGTCATTAGTTGAAAATGTATTCCTATTTGAGATCATACACGGATGCTTATAATGGCAAGAAATGGTAATTAATGTAAGTTTCCAAACAATTCCAACCTTGGTTAAAATCTTTATATTTATCAAATGTTTCTCTTAACAAAGTTTCTAATCAACATTTCTGGTATGAATATTATAATAACTCTTCTTTCATCATTGTCATTTTATTTCACGATTATTGCTGTAATCATTAGTGTTATTTACAAATAAATTTGATTTTCAAATCAAAATTATGCTCCCAAATCTATTTAAAATCAAAGCTATAAATGCCATATTTTTTACCTCATCATCCTCAATATCCTCTTCATCATCATCTTCATCATCATCGTTATCCTCCTCCTCCTCTTCGTTGTCCTCATCTTCGTCCTCGTCATGGTCATCTTCATCGTCATCGTCATCATCAGCATCAGACTGGTGATCATCCGATTCTGGGTGGTCGTCTTCAACTGAAAATGTCAAAATGTCCACCATTATGGCATGGTATAAAATAGTATAGTATGGTATGGTATGGTATAGAGTGGTATCATGGTAAGGTACATGATATGGTATGGCATATTCATGATGTGCCTTGATTATAATTCTAATCAAACCTTTATTTTTAAACATAAACACAACAAATGCTACTAATAACATGAGGTCCTCAGATATTTTCCTTACTTAGCTGGAGAAAATAGTTATATGGCTTCCTTTCATTTTTACTCAGCAAAATATGATAATAAAATTGGATAAAAACAGCCAATCTACAGAAACTGTCCAGATTAGGGAAATTAAACAAAGCTTCAGGGTAGGATCCCTATAAATACTAGGCACAGATGATATTAACTCCTCCTTACCATGAGTATTGTCCACTTCATCATCTGATATTTCCTGCGTTATCATCTGAGAATCATGAGGATCCACATCATCTGTGTCAACTTCCACGTCTACGAGAACTTCGTCCCCATCGTCTGTCTGTGTCAGCAGTTGACTGGGCTCATCTGTAATCATAGAAAAAATAAACACTGTATTTATCACAGTACAGGAGAAATATGCATGGTTAATTGTTATTCCTCAGTCATTTGGGCATTTTCTTTAATAATACGGATTGAAGGCACACAAACCATCTTGACTTTTTAACAGCATATTTTTTTTCAACTGGAGCTAAAAACTGGAGCTAAAATATAAGTTTTCTGAGAACAAACCACTCTCACCTGGTTCTATAATCATCTCTGCTAGCACCTCATTTTCTCCATGGCCACCACGATCACGTTGAATCAGTTGGTCAAACATGTCCTGAAATTCCTCATCCTGAAACAACACAGTTCAACAGTTAACAAAACTACTCCATGTGATGGACAACTTGCTACTTGCTCTGGCATGTGCTATGAGAAACATGCAGGCCGAACCAATTCCATCATTCTTCTTAGCAATCTTTCATCATCTTTTGACGCAAGGTAGTTTAAAAATAATTTCTGCACTCTGCACATACTGTCAATGTTGTACAATAATTGAGCATAGATTGTTGTTTGAGCCATTTCTCACATCTATACTTTTACTCTGCAAATAAACAACTGACATCATGATCACTAAGTCAACATGACAAAAAGCCATGTACCTGAGCTTCTTGGATTTCAGACTCGTCCATAGGTGGCATATCTGAGATTTCTAGTTCCTCTTGTGTATCTGGTTCCTCTTGGGTGTCTTCTTCAGCAGCTCCCTCTAGTGTTTCATCTGAGGGCTCCACTGTTGAGGTGTTTTGACTGAGCTCTTCACCTTAACAGGAGTGAATATACACCATTTCAATATATTGACACAGAGAAAAACCACCAACTTGCAAAAAATAAGACTGGCTGTAATCAACTTGATTCATTTACTAGTGAAGCAAAACAAAAGGTTTAATGATTTTACACGATTATCTTTTGTTATCACTGGTTGCATATCAGTTCTCCAAGGTGAACAAAAAGTACCATCATCGTGCATCTTACACTAGGTAGCCATATTACATGGATTCTCATCACATATGCAACACAAAGATACTGATAATTTATTTTGACCACCAATAATTTAAACTTTGTTGAAAACCAAAAACCACTCTTTCTGAGAGTACTTTGTATGTTGAAAAAAATCCTGTAACAATTTGATTAGCTCCTCCTTTCTCACTCACACCCACAAACACTACTAAACATGCACACATCATTCCAATACAGAGCCCCCACTCTACCCACCTTCCTGTATATTATTAGCCACCTGCTCAGCACTCTGTAGAGCAGCCACCCCTGTCCCCTTCTGCTTGGCCTGCCTCTGTGTCTGTACAGTAGGGGAGTTCACAATCCTGGACAGGGTCTCCAGAGGTTTCAGGGCCGTGTTAACTGTGGTGGCCATGTGAGGGCTGGACAGGTCCAGGCTGTGGGGGACCCTGGCCAAGTCCATCACCAGCCCCTTCTTCAACAGCACCTTCACCATCTGGTTCATGTGGGACTGCTGTCCCTTGAACACCTGGTTTGGGATGTGTCCCGGAGTGGGACAGGACTCAATCATGGTGCTGATCATCCCGGTTAGGGCCTGGACTCTGGAGTGTTTGACCGAGCTCTCGGGTAAGGCCAGCGCCCTCTGCAGGGCAGCCTTCACCTCGCTGACTAGAGTGTTTTGTGCCTCTGGACTGTGGTTGCAGGCGGCCAGGCTGGCCAACAGGACCCTGGCCAGGGCCGGGCAGTCCCGGTCACCTGTGGTCTGAGTATTGGGCAGGAGATTGTCTAGCAGGAACGCGAGGACATTGCAGTCCTGGAAAATTAGAGAAGAGCATTCAAATATTTTATAAATGTCTCATTTGTTTAAATTAATATCTGTTAATAAAATCTTCCACACAGATGTTTACTGTAACCATGATTTTTGTATAAATCTCATCTCACAATTACCTAATGGTGAATTCTCACAATTTGTTAATTTAGAAAAAAAAATCTATTCAAAGAAATTAGTTTTGTTTGCCAGTGATTAATCTCTCAGCAAGACTAGGCTTGCAGAAGAAGGACAACCAGCCATTTATTATAGCACATTCATTGGTATTAATGCTGGCAACATATAACATTAACACTGTGTTCTGTGCATCATTTGAGGTTATAATCAATTTCTTCATCTCCTTCATTTACCACTTAGGCCACACTTTTTTATTTTTATGGATGACATCCTGCGCGCACACCGATTTTCGTCCGTTCTCCAAAAAAAAAAAAAAAATCCCATGCAGCATATGCAGCATATATATACATGACTTTTTACCTTTCTACGAAGTAGGCCCTATTCACAATGCTTTAATATTTTGAGAGCATGGATAAAGACATATTGTTAGTTTGATACGTGTTTCTGTGGTAAATTAGTGTTTCTAGCTGTGTTTTGAAAACATAACTTTTCTTAAGCAGTTTTTTTTTTTTGGACCGTTTTTTTTTTTTTTTTTTCGCCCGCTCGCACCGACTTTGGGGTCCCCAGAGGATGTCATCCATAAAAATAAACAAGGCAGCAAAGCTGTCAAATGTACAGACAAAAAACAGGAAATAACTATGCACAAAATAGGCTACTGTCAATTCTGATGCAAAAATACATTATGTTAAACTGCAAATTCAACATCAAATTTTAATTATCCTCAATAGGTAATACCAATGTAATTAAAATAGGTGACAAGTTTACACTTTGAAAATGTATAATTTCAAGAAAAAGAAGTCAATTCGACTGCTTTTCCAACTAAGGCTGAATTTTAGTCCTGTATTTCTTTTTTGAAAGTTTGGCAATCATAAGTAACATGGTTTTCCCATAATGGTCATCATGGCAGCAGCACCCAAAATTGTGTTTTCTTCTATTCTGATGCCATATTACAAAATGGTTAACAGCATAATGACCGTCAATTTTTAATAATAAAATATACGTATCATGGATTTTCAGAAAATGTGACTAGCATGGGTCTTCAAGCCCGTGGAACTTCAAAGTCACACCTTGAAAATGCCAATATGTGAAAAATTAAAATTTCACAAAAAACTGTTTAACTGGCAGTAAGAATTACCAAACAGACTGTATTTCCTACTGAAGCTGTATTTTAGTCCCATGTTTCTTTCCTGTAAGTTTGAGAACAGTAAATGACATGGTTTTTCTTAAATGGTCATCATGGGAGCAGTGCCCAAAATAGTTTTTTTTTTCAAATTTTGATGCAATATTACATAATGTTTAACAGCATAATGACCACCAATTTTAATAATAAAATATTAGTATTATGGATATTCAGAAAATGTGCCTAGCAAAGGTCTTCAGGCCCATGGAACTTCAAAGTCACATCTTGAAAATGCCAAAATGTAAATGAGACAGCACTGTTCTGAAATGTTTTTTTTTTTTCATTTTTAACAATTTTTAACATAAAACAAAATTAACAGTTTTCTGCCGTTTTTATATGATCAACTAAGAAAATTGATGAGATGGAAAAAATATCAATAGAACAGTGTTAAATGTCCAATTTCTTCCATTCTGAGATTCTGAACATAGTGAATGATTGAATCTGACAAACTGCAATGATATGGGTTTATTTCCATTTTTGACACTTTATTACACAATACACGATAACAAGTTTACCATCATTTTTACATAATCAACTAATAATGTGGTAAAGATGCAGGAAATGCCAAACAAACACTTTTACGTATCTTATTAGTTCAATAATGAGACTGTTAACATGCCTAAGAATTGAATCTGAGGAAATGTGAAAAAACTGCATTTCTTTAAAATAATGGCCCGATTATGCTGATTTTTGAACTCAACCTGCGTTTTAGCAGGAATGACCACTCCTGTAAGTTTAATGACAATTGGCCTATCTGTTTTTCTTATATTGTGTTAACAGTGTTGCATATATGCTGAAAAGTGAAAAAAAAAAAGCATAACTACTAAAATAGTGGCCCGATCCTGCCGATTTTCGAACTTGACCTGCGTTATAGTAAGTTAGATTACTCCTGTGAGTTTCATGACAAAAAGCCTATCAGTTTTCCTTGAAATGTGTTTACAGTGTTGCATATATGCTGAAAAGTAAAAAAAACAGCATAACTTCTACAATAATGGCCCGATCATGCTGTTTTTTGAACTTGACCTGCATTTTATGAATATTCGTCAGCTCTGTAAATATACAGCCAAAAAGTAAAACTTTCTTCCACTTATCGTGTTTACAATGAAAGTGCACGGCGCCAGCGACAGCGACAGTGATGGCAACGACGGCGACGACAGACGCAGGTGATGGCAATATGTACAGACACATCTGTACATATTAACTGTACTGTTTGAGAACAGTAAGTGACATGGTTTTTCTTAAATGGTCATCATGGGAGCAGTGCCCAAAATAGGTTTTTTTCAAATTTTGATGCAATATTACATAATGTTTAACAGCATAATGACCATCAATTTTTAATAATAAAATATTAGTATCATGGACAAACAGAAAACGTGACTAACAAAGGTTTATAGGTCGATGGAACTTCAAAGTCACACCTTAAAAATGCCAAAATGTAAACAAGACTCCACTGTTCTGAAATGGGTTTATTTCCATTTTTAACACTTTTTAACATAAAATTAATAGGATACTGCCATTTTTTATATGATCAACTAAGAAAATTGATGAGATGTGAAAAATATCAATAGAACAGTGTTAAATGTCCAATTTCTTCCATTCTGAGATTCTGAACATAGTGAATGATTGAATCTGACAAACTGCAATGATATGAGTTTATTTCCATTTTTGACACTTTATTACACAATACACGATAACAAGTTTACCATCACTTTTACATAATCAACTAACAATGTTGTAAAGATGAAGGAAATGTCAAACAAACACTTTTACGTATCTTATTAGTTCAATAATGAGACTGTTAACATGCCTAAGAACTGAATCTGTAGAAATGTGAAACAAGACAGCACTGTTCTGAAATGGGTTTTTTCCCATTTTTAACAATTTTTTTACACAAAACAAAATTAACAGTTTACTGCCATTTTTATATGATCAACTAAGAAAATTGATGAGATGGGAAAAATATCAATAGAATAGTGTAAAATGTCCAATTTCTTCCATTCTGAGATTCTGAACATAATGAATTATTGAATATGACAAACTGCAATGATATGAGTTTATTTCCATTTTTGACACTTTATTACACAATACACGATAACAAGTTTACCATCATTTTTACATAATCAACTAACAATGTTGTAAAGATGCAGGAACTGTCAAACAAACACTTTTATGTATCTTATTAGTTAAATAATAAGACTGTTAACATGCCTAAGAACTGAATCTGAGGAAATGTGAAAAAACAGCATAACTTCTAAAATAATGGCCTGATTATGCTGATTTTCGAACTCAACCTGCGTTTTAGTAAGATTGACCACTCCTGTGAGTTTAATGACAATTGGCCTAACGGTTTTCCTTAAAATGTGTTTACAGCGTTGCATATATGCTGAAAAGTGAAAAAACAGTATAACTTCTACTTTAATTTGGCCCGATCATGCTGATTTTCGAACTTGACCTGCGTTTTATGAATATTCATCAGCTCTGTAAATATAAAAGCAAAAAATAAAACTGTGTTCCACTTATCGTGTTTACAAGGAAAGTGCACGGCATCGGCATCGGCATCGGCATCACCATCGGCGACGACGGCGACGACAGACGCAGGTGATGGCAATATGTACAGACACATCTGTGTCTGTACATAAAAAGTGTGGCCTTAATATAAGAACTAAGGTAGAACTATGTCCAAACCCTGAAATCTTAACTGACTCTATTATTTAGCTTGTCACTTTAAAAACCGAAGTATTCAATTCATTTTGTATCCTTTCAAACTAGATCTAATGTCCTTCCATCAATTTCATTTCAAACCTACACACAGCACATAAGCTAAGCATCTTTAAAACATTCAAATTATGTTTATTTTATTCAAGGTAGCACTAAGCCACTTAGCACCAGAACCTGCTGGCTGACTTTGAACTGCTTCACAACCTACCTCGCTGACTAACTCAGTCTGTCCTGACTGATATGTATGGGAAGTAATAAGTTGAGCACAGCCAGAGTATGAGCGAACCAGCTCTGCCAACAGGCGCAAGATGGCAGACTTCAACAATAGGGGGCGCTTCTTTTTCTCTTCTTCTGCAGCCTTCTTCTCTCGGTCTTTCTCAGCCTCTTTGTCCTGGCCGCTGGTGGACTGGCCAGCCTCTGTTGCATTTTGATCTGTTTGGGCCTGGAATAAAGGGAAATATGTTAGTATTCCAACTCTTTGATCCATTATTTTTGAAAATTTCAAAGCAAAGCAATCCAAACCCTACATTCCACAGAAAAAGGATACATATGGATGTGCAAATTTCTTTTCTGCAAGAACACTTTCATTTTCAATCCACCCCAAGACAATTTTGGATATGTCATTTCATAGAAAGAGCAGTGATATACTGAAATAAAAACTAAATATAACTGATGTGACCCTAACCTGAGTAGTGTCATCATCTTGCTGCTGTAGGTCCACAGAGCTGTCCTGTCTCAGCATTCCTCCGCGTCCTGACAGCTCCCGTGTCACCTCTGTCACCACCTCCTGGATAGCCTCAGCTATGGTCTGGGGGGAACGTCCTCCTTCTTCCTTCTCATTCTCTGTGGGAATGATACAACAATTATTGAGAATCAGTGAAACGTCTGCCTTCAAGTGAGTTATGATAAGATATCAACAATTTAAAAGAAATGCATCAATTTTGGTAAATCACCTGCAGAGACGGCCTTATGTCACCATACTTAAAGCCACTGTGGGAAGCATTCCAAACTCTTCGTTGCAATTATGCCCAAGTAGAAAAGATTTTTATTCTCAACTGTGGACTGTCCTTTAGGAAGATATATTCACATTAAATTGTTGTCTGTTTAAAATCAACAAATTTGATGACCCTTTGGTGTTAGTGCAGATTGCATACTCGCACACATGCTCACAAGCTCATCTGTGTCCCGGTGTTCAAAAATTACCTTCTTGTAACCAGGTGTATTTGACAGCCAGGGCATCCAGCAGATCCTTGGTGACCTGCTTCATGGCCAGTGCCACATCTACAGGTTTACTTTGCTTCACTGGCACTGTCTTCAGGATCTGAGCAGCATTGGGGCCTGTGATTCTAGAGTCATCCTCATCTGAAAACAGGGGAAAATATATTTTAAGTTGATGCCAAAAGTTTTGAATGTTCCCCATGTGCATCACATTCAACACTTGATATGCTTTGGTATGAAATAAAGTTCTTGCCAATTTTTCTAAGAATTCCATTATTTTGATTCCCTGATATTACAGGGCATTATATATAATTTAAGCAACACAAAATGACAGATCTCCGTCTTAGCTATAACATTCCTACAGTGGCTAATTTGATAATATCCAAAGCCCAGTGGTTTGATATCAGCTGCTCTCAGAATCATACTTCTGTCAGCACTATGATCAGACATATGCTTGTCTTTAGTATAAATTCATCATGGAGATGGGTTTTGGTACTGCTAAGAGCATCTTCTCACAAACAGAAATCTATAGAGATCGATGGAAACCAGGTCTGTGTTTTTCTTAAGACAGCTGTAGGATTATACTCAAGGTAAATAAACTTGCCTAGTTTTTTTTTTTTTTTTGTACTATTTTCTAAACCTATCAAACAATGCAGAACAGTAATTCACCCTTACCTCTCTTGGATGGTGGTGGAAGAGCAATTCTGAGAACATTCTGTGCCACCTCCTTGAAGAGTTCTGGCTGTCGGCAAGCTGCTGGACCCAGGGCTCTGAGGACATAGTGCATTTCTTTGGCTCCTATACTGCCTTGTGCCACTCCATTCATACTGGAGCCAGTACCTGCAGCGGCAGTTCTCACAACCTTGAACAGGGACATAAACCACTTGTTAGCAACATGGTATAGAGAGAACTTCTAAAACTCCAATTAAGCCCTGTGTTGCAGTATGAAATGGATATGATAATTCTATAATTCTTTTGCATTACACCTAGCCATTCCCCCCCCCCCCCCCCCCCCCCCCCCCCCCCCCCCCCCCCCCAATATGTTTAAGGCTAGCAACCCTGCCCTTTTCACCCTATTTACCAATCTTTTTCTACAGAATGCCTCTAAGCGTAGCTTCTCCCCCTTTTTCCACATGCCTTAAGATAGCCAATATTACTTCTGGTCCCTATTCACCCACTTTTTCCAAGGTAGGTTTGTAAGACTACCAACTCCCCCTTTTTCCCCCCCCATGTGTGTCTAAGGTCCCCCCCTCCCCCCTTTTTTCCCTCTTCACCCACCTTTTCCATGGTATGCCTGAGGTTGGCCGGGTCTTCCAGTACATGTCTCAGCAGCAGGGTGGCCAGTGAGGTGAACCCTTGGAATGCCGAGGCCTGCGTCAGGTTCAGGAGGAGACGGGCACCGCCCAGCTGTGTGAAAGTGAGTGAGTGCTGGTGTTCACGCGTCACGCGCAGACAGAGTCTCATCACAGCATGCAGGGTGTCAGGTTCCACTGGGATGGCTATCATGCCTACTGAGGCCCTGGAATTGGAATTAATTTTTTACCGATTTGTCTCTGGAGCAGAGATTTATGCTGAGGTGCCATCTTCTTGAAACAAACTATAAGGATCATCATATAAGTCAATGCTTGATTTTCTGTAGACTTTATATACAGTTGTTAAAGTGATACATTCAGGCATCTTACAATGACCGATAACTTATACCTACCTGACAATAGTATTGATCTGTTCTGGTGTCAACCCCTTCACAAACTTTGACGTCTTCTTTGTTTCCTCCGTTTCCATCTTTTCATCTACAAAGAACAAGGCACACCAGTAGTGATCACTTTACATGCAACAAACATATATGAAGTCACAACTTCATAACATTAAAACCAAAAGCTCTCAGAATCACACATACAGCACTGTACATATCAGACATATGCTTGTCTTATGGTTTTCTGTTCATCAAAGAGTAAGTGGATTTTTAGGTTCCATGCTGGTAAACAATTTTCTTCTTCTATTTTCTTTCCATCCAAAATCTTTGAAATCTTACCAATAAATACCCGCGTTAAGTATGTAATGCACTGGAAAAAAATTCACTTTGCAGACCTTTAAAGATACAGAAGGGCAGCTGCTTAATTGATTTTTTTAATACTCAATAGCATGATAGAAACAAGCTCAAACAGCAAACAAAGTCAGAAAAGCTCAACAAATGTTCTTCAATATCTTCTAATACTCCTAATTTTTTCAGCAAATCAAAAGAAAAACAATCTAATACCTTTCTTTTCCTCTGCCTTCCCTACTCCAGTCTTTTCAACTCCTCCCAATGCTGCCCCTACTTCCTCTTCCTTCTTATCTTTTTCTTTCTCCTCTTTAGATGGTAAGGACAACATTATAGGCCTGCGATTACCAGTCTCCTCATTGACCTGAGAACAGAATAGCAAGTTGACTTAAAACTGAAGTCAAATATAACATAGATATAATTAATGACAATTTCTAAAAATTTACAAAAAGCCTAAATTCATTACATTTTCTCAAAAACCTCTGAAACATATTTAGGTTTTTAGTATTATTATAATACAAAACCGCTTTTTAATGTCTATTATCCCCACTCATCCTAAAAAAATCACAAAGTTCACAAAGGGTTCAGCACAAACTCTCAGGTCTCATATTACTCAGCAATGATATATTCAGTCATATGCTTGTCTTATTGTGTTCATCAGTGAGATGTGCTGGGATATTTTGTATATAACAATAAAATCTTTGATCAGGTTTGAAGGTTTTGTATCCAATATCAGGGGGAAAACAACCCTGATCCCAACAAATTCAAGAAAAAGGTCCCCTTAATGGCAAATCCCAAGAATTTTTTTAAACAAATCACTGTCAACACTGCCAATTTAAACATTAGATGTAATAAGGTTTCTTTGTTACCTGAATCATGGTGTTGAAATGGACAATGTATCTTCTCCTGCCAGCTGTAAATCTGGAAAGGGAATCATGACGGGTGGTGAGTGCTTGTAACTCCCAATTTGAATGTTACGGGAAAATACTCCTTTCAGTGTCACACTCCTATTGTTAAGTCTTGACACAGATTTTGGATTGAAATACATACTCTAGACTAGCAGTGTCTAACCTGACAGCTACTGTCATAGGAGGAATTCACCCATGTTTACAATGTCAGAAAACAAAGAATAATTAACAACAAATTATTTACAACTGTTACATTTAGCCAATAATAAGACCATCCTTATTTCACCACAAAACAAAAAGGAATTCTGATTCTGTGGAACTCTCAGAAAATCCTTTAGTCAACACATTTGTGTGTGTTTGAGTACTTTTGAACACTTCAGTTCATCAGTCTCTTCAATGAGCCCCACAAACTGTGTTGGTTCACTCTGATAGAAACGTGTAAAACCCTGCAGGCAGGCCACCCACCTGACGCTGGCTTCCCCTGCCCTGTAAGAGTCATCTATGGTCTTGTTGTTGTTGACACTGCAGTTACACCACCTTCCCGTCCTGTCATCAAACCACTTCCAGGTGTGACTGTCACCCTGGAACAACGAAAATATTGACAAATGTCAAGTCTGAGACTGTGATAGTATGATAAATCATAGCAGTTAAAGAAGTCTAATGATCTACTGTTGTTTGGTTTTCATACCCATTTGTCACAATAATACGTCAATGCTGCACAGTGTTATATCAAATTGCATCACAATACTACACTGCGTGCAATATCACATCAATATACATAATACTCTTATCTTATACATTATTTCTCCAGCTTTGGGAAAGGGACAAAAGTGAGATTTATTTCAGGTCAATATTTCTGCAAAACCCAAAGATAATACTATTCTGGAGATTCTGTCCAAAAAGGGTATTAAAGTTTGAATTCAATTGTAGATCTGAAGGGGGGTAAATATATTACAATTTTTAATTTCTCAAATTATTTTCCTGCAGAGCTATGTCCCACCCCTATCAGTGTGACAAGTCTATGGTTAAAGTCTTGACAATGGTTCTGGGTGGTAATAATATTACTCTAGCATGGTGTCTGACCCGACAGCTACTGTTATGACAACTGTAAGGAATTCATCCATGCAATCATTAGTATACTGCAACTTATATACATCAATTTAAATAAAACAGTTTGGCAGCATTCTTAACACTTATGGGAACTAAATCCAAGCTGAGAATGACTGGGAAATTTTGAAAGCCATCACAGGGTGGGTGTTAGCCATTGCCTACTAGACAATACTTGTGGCATTTTGATCTGATTAGTGCATACACAATCCCACTTGCAATATATGGAAAATCATTTGCTTCACCCAGGGGCAGCAACTCAAGGTTTGTTATAAAAATTTATCACACAATGACCTGAACTGCAATATTGTTGGTATTTCTCAATCTTGTAGTGGCCCGTGCCTTTGTTTCCCCTGCTAAATTTAACTAACTTATTCTTGGTTCTAAACTAAGATGGGATATTCTTCCACTTACCAGTACAGCCTCAGCGGCCATCCTTCTCTTGGACACCATGGACATCTTTTCATACAGGTCTATCAGCAACAACAGGGCAGCTAGCCACCTAGGATAAATATCAAAAGGGGTAAAATATTTTTCAGTATTAACAAAATGTGTTATTAGGATATTGTCTCTATCCTTGTGTGAACTGCAATAATACAGTGAGTAACCTGCGACAAACAATAACCATCTTACACAAATTTTTCCTCTTTTTGAAAATGTGTACTATAAAATACATCTTCTCATAGTAATATTCATTCTTAAATTGAGATCACATCATCTTCAATATGCACCATTCAAATGGAGAACAATGAAATTCTTAGATGAGGGACTTGTAAAATCAACAGTTGTTCCACCCCTATCAGTGTGACAAGTCTATGGTGAAGGTCTTGACAATGGTTCTGGGTGGTAATATTACTCTAGCATGGTGTCTGACCCGACAGGTACTATTATGAAAACAACTGGAAGGAATTCGTCCATGCACTGCACTCTACACACCAGATCTAACAGTATTAAGGAGTATTCAGAATACAGGGACTTAAGCATGGAAACTGGACTAGAAATCAAATCCAAAATTTCACACAACTTCAACTTTGGTTAAACTGGCCCCAGTTCAACCCCTCTCCCAACTCTTCCCAATACTTACTTAGGAGTAGTAGTGAGTTTGGCTGCACTGAGGCACTGCTGGGCTGCGTCAAGGGTCTGGACCAGGAGTTCCAGGATGTTTGACCTCTCCATGGCCTCTGCACACGGCATTTTCATTTCCTACGAATATGGAGACAATAACAAGCATGAATGTACTGGCTGCTGAATGAACATCTTACTTGCTGCTTTGTTCAATGACTAACAAGTTACCAAAATAAACGTCAATCTTTTTAAAGAGAAAATAAGAATTTTGTTCGAACTGATACTAATATTTGCAGAGCTATGTCCCACCCCTATCAGTGTGACAAGTCTATGGCAAAAGGCTTGACAATGGTTCTGGGTGGTAATATTAATCTGGCATGGGCAGAAACCTCCAGCTACCACAGTAGTAACTGCTGGAAGTAATTCATCCATGCACTAAACTATAGATAATTTGACATATATTATCACAAATACATACATTTTCACTTACAAAATACATGAAATCACAAAAGCTTCTTGATCTGAAATTCTTATAATTCTTTCTTCAGAAAACTGACTGGTGCTGCAACTTTTTTCAAATTATTCTTTCATAACTTGACCAGTATAAGGCAATATCTAAGAGCATGTTCTTTCAGCTTGACTGGACAACCTAAAATGTGTACGAGCAGAACATGCATGCACACACACACGCACAAACTGCTCACCTCAGCCAGTAAAGTCAGCAGGTGGAGCCTGGTGGCCAGTCTACTAGCCTCCGGCATGCTGGACAGTCCACTGGCCCACTCGGACACTGTCCTGGTGTCAGATGTGGTTAAGGGTTGACAGGCCTCCAGGATCTTACTGGCACAGACGGAGATCTAGGGTGGAAAAATACACAATGACATGGTTATGAAATGTCTGGGAAAAGTCTGGAACAAAGAGTACACATTTTACAACAGGAATGTTTGGGTACACTTATTGCAGTAGTCTCATATTTAGCTTGGTAAAATTATTACTATCATACAAAGACAATTTTAGCGAAGAGGAATCTGCATTTATATTCACTGAACTTTTATTTTTACATTCCGACTAGAAATTAATGCCTTATTTTGTCAGAATATAGAAAGTTAGATTATAGGGAACTCTCAGAAAAATCCTTAAGTCAACATGGTTTTTGTGTTTGAGTGAGTACTTTTGAACACTTCTGTTCATCAGTTTTCGTCACAGAGCTCCACTGGTGTCACCTTAAGTGTTCTTTATAGAGAAAAGTGATACAAGAGTGGTAGATGTGAGAAAAGAATGGTTCAATCCCAAGAATGGAATAAAAGATTTAGAGACTGCCTTAAAGATCAGTCGTATCTGATTTAATCAACCAAAAATGAATAATAATGATGATAACAACAAATGCTCTCACCTCGTGTGCTATACACTCCAGCATGTTGGCTCTCCACTTGTCTCCATTCCTCTGTGTCACCACCACTAACAGGTCACACACTCTGTACACTGTCTCTGGTAGGGTGTCCAGCAACTTCAGACAACCTGATTAGTAGAGACAATACTAGCATTTAGTATACAAAAATGTTAACCTTAAATTTTTCACTAAAAAAGAAAAATTGGATTTTTCAATCTTTGACTGCAATCAGTCATGTGTCTCAAAAACCTTATATTCCTGAATGAAATTACTCTGATGCTCAAGTAGTTAGGAGTTTTGATTTTTACTTAGGATTTCTTCAATGGAAACCTTCCTTTATTTTTGTCTTACATTTGTTCTACAGAAAACAACATTTGAAGCAGCACTCCTTACACAACAACGTGATGAAAAACAAAATGGCCAATTAAAAAATCCATTACCTGGTATCATAGTGTCAGTGAAGTGGTCAATAACTTCTTTTTCTAATGGATCTTCCTTTCTCTGTTTATCCTGCTCAACCTCTTCTTGCTCTTTCTTTTTCTTTTCTTCCTCCTCTTTCTTCTGCTGGTCCTGCTGTAGGTAAAATAAGATCATCATTAGTCAATACTTACTTAAAACATAAAATGACAATCTCAAAATGTATATATTGCTTATGCAGATCAAACAATCAAAACACTTAAGGTAGCTCATACTTCAAAGTAGAAATTGGAAACTGAAACTATTATTCACCAGTAAGCGATGACAAAAACAATGCTACATCCATGTAATACCCAATATAATTCATATAAAAGCACCAAAAAAATGACAAAGAAAAATGATTGCGTGTGTCTTATACTATCAGACTGATAATATCACATCCACTTACCCCATCAGTGGACATGATAACATTCTCTCCTAGAGACATGGCTATAGCTCTCATCATCTGGTCCTCCTCTGTCTCCACCATGTCTACATCTAGACCCAGGCTGTCCTGGAGACCACTCACCTGGTGACAGGGAAATATAAGTTTACATCTCCTCACTGTATACATTACACATAGTATATGCTACACATAGTATATCCTACGCACAGGATATGTTACTACAAGGAAAATGATACAGAATATGTTACTAGAAAGTATATTTTACACTGTATATGTCACACAGTGTATGTTATACTGTATACGTTACACATAGTATGTGCTTAAAATTCTGGATTTCCACAAAAGATGGGAACAGACACAAAATGGGCAGCACTGAGAAATATCAAAATAAAATATTATGTAGTCTAGAGAAAAAATGGACAATTTCCCTGGTAGTTTACTACGAGGCATTTGCACCTTTTTAGTTATAAGAGCAGACTGACCTGTAGTGCTGGTGCAGGGACAGGGTGGGTCAGCAGGTATTCTGTGGCCTGCTCCAGTCCTGTGGTGTGGAGAAGAGCATCAGCACAGTGTTCACGGGTGAACCCCATGTCCATCAACTGAAATAGTAGTATAGACAGAGGTTATTACAATATGTCAATATATAACACTCACCCTCTCTCTCTCTCTGTCAAATCAATAGTATTATGATTCTCTTTAAAACCCATTTGTCCACCGAGTTTATACAAATTTTATACAACACCATGGCTCTCACAATGGCATATTAATACCCCATCCCCCAAAAAGAGTAATCAACGTAGCAGTTTCTTTCTTCTTTTTCATATCGGCAATCAAGTAACCAAACAAGATTTTTTTTTTAAGCTAAAGAACATTCTGTCCAGTATCCTACCTGTTGCAGGTGCTGTGGATTCAGCTCCGGCTCCTGTCTGACTGGCGGAACAACTGGAGCTGCAGCAGTGCCACCTACACCTGTGCTAGAACCAGATGCAGACGCTTGCTCTGAACCACTTTCCTCCAATTCTTTGGCCAGTTTTTCCTACAATAAAATTATAAACAAATAAGTCAATAAATATTTACAAAAGCGATGAGTTAATCTTATCATCTTTGTCATGTCAAATTGAACTTAAGCTGATCAAATTGTCACTTAAAGATCTTTTTGAAAATACAAAACTGTACCTTTATTATCCTAACCATTTAAAGATTTTATTATCAGTCACTTCATCTAACTATGAACATAATCACATCAAGTCCGAAAAGCATTATAAACATGTATGCTAGTGAATAATCTCCAGGCAGGCTAAGTTCTGTACAGGAGGGAATAGCCTAGCAATCATTTGATGTAGCACCAGACAGGTATGGTATAGTGTCAACAATCAACAACTACACCATGTTTAGTAGTGCAAAGTTCAATGGTACAACTTTTTAGGTTCTTCTGATATTAATTTCAACCAGTATCAACTTTGTTACATAAAAACTGACAGGTAGTTAAAACAGTTAAATTATTACACACCTCTTGTTTGATATTATGTGTATACGTACTCACAAAAATTTGGATAAAACTTTATTTGATTCTGACATTATTGCTATGTTATAAGAAGTCATGTTCACGTATGGAACCATCCATTTCTCCATTGTGCACCACTGTCCCCATATTTCAGTATCTTACACCTTCAAAATTAAACATACCTTTCCTTACTTTATGACTTAGACAGAAAAAATGTTAATAAACAATTCCATCTTTTTTCTGTTCATTAATCAGGTTAATTTTTGGTAGCCCCAAAAGAATTTGTCAATCATAAAAAAATCTCTCACCTTGATCACAGCTTCCCCTTTGATAATGTGGCACAAGATGGCCAGGATGGACTCAGACATACGGCTGCCATACACTTTCAGTGGCTTCCTACCCCACAGATGCATCACAGCTTGGAAAGCAGCCTGAAAAAGGTCAGAGGTCAGTCAAATATCCAATCATAAACAGTGTTACACCTTGGTTAATTTTAAAAGGTCAGAGGTGAATTAACTAAACAACCACATCAATGGTTATAATTTGTGTAGCAGCCCCCAAAAGGTTGTGTTTCGGTCAAATAAATGATCTGTAACAGCTTAGAAAGGAGCCCAAAAAGGACAATTTAGTAACCAATTGATTACACTTCAGCAATAGACAAGTTGAAAAGTGAAATTTTTTATAAATTTCATCTCTGCTATTGAGTGTGGCCCTCAGTGACAAATCTCCTCATTACAAAGTTTGGTTATGTGCTTGGAAGGCATCATTGGGCCAACTCCTTTATTCAATCTAGGAAAATAGTAAAACGCCTACCTATTTTTATCATCCACATCTCAAAATTCTAATCTAGGTAACTCGATTACCTGCCAGTTCTGACAAGAAAAACAGGGTTGAGGCAGTGGAATCCTACTCTTTTAACTTTTAAGCGCATTTTATGCACTTCTGTAGCAATCAATTGGTCTTATTCTCCTCTCCTTAAAATTAACAGGGCTTAAAGATGTCATTTTGTTCTGGAAACGGGATATTTCCTCACCTTTTGAGTATGCACTAGATATTGCACAGAACTGAAGGGCACAAAGCCGGGCTGTGTGGACTTGGCTGGCAGTTTGTGTGGAGACTCCAGGATGTGCTTGGTATTCACCATCTTCTCAATCAGCATTAGCCAGGCATCCAGGAACTCCCCAGTACCATCAGGTAGCTCTGGGGTCTCTAACCCTTCATCTAAACTTACTGTGCCGCCACACGACAATGCCCACTCAAATGCACTGGAGATATATAAAAGGTCATTCATTATACATGCAAGTTTACAGTGATTTCTGACATCCTCATTGTAAATTCCTTTCTTTCTTTCTTAGTGGCTTAAAAACAGGAGATTTTTCTACAATTTTCGACAGGTATGGTACAGTGTCAACAATCAACAATACACCATGCTTATTAGTGAACAAATTGCTTTAGCAATTCTGTCAGGATTTAAATTCAGCGTTGTTTTCGATCCTTCAACATCTAAATCTCAAGTATTCTCATGTAAAACACATGTACAGCCTACTGCCTGTGGGAAAGCTTTTATACTCCCAGGTACATAAAATATTATATTTCTACAACCATGCTTACTTGAAGAGTGCATCATGTCCTCCACAGGATAAAAACTTTTGCAGCATCAGATAATATGGATATTTGTCATTGTCAAATAATAATGGGGCTGTGAAGCCAACTGAGCAAATCAAGAATGTCAACCTGAAACGAAAATCAAAATGGTCTATTTAATAGTTTACATTTATTCAAGTTGCTCTCCAGTTAATACACAATCTCTAATATCATTTCTACAAAAATGTCTACTTAACAACAAAAAGTTCATTTACTGTGCTTCTTATCACTTCCTGATGACAAATCTTTGGTGTTTGTTTGTTTTTTTTTTTTTTGTTTTTTTTTACAGTTTTATTCCTTTTAATTTTTCTCATAAGCCCCTTCTGTCTCTTACCTTAACTTTGGCACTGGGGCAGCTGGGGGTGGTTCCCATGACAACCCATTACCCAGCAGCTTCATGAGCGCAGAGGCCACCGCCCTTGCTGCCGGAGAGGGGGTAGTGGGTGGGGGTGGGATCTGGTGACTCCTCCTGTGTCTAATTGGAGACCCCACACACAGTTTAACTAATAGGCCAAACAACTCCGCCAATGCCCGTCCCAGCCGCGATGAGGCTGATAACAGGGGTTTTATTTGTTTGATCTGAGTTTGTAATTTGGCTGATATTTTTTGTTTCTTCCCTTCTGTCTCTCCCCCAGCAGTGCTGGGCACAATGTCTATGTCCATCGGACTGTCTGCCGCTTCTGATGTGGTCAGGGTTTCCATGGCAGCACTGACCCCATTACTGCCTGTCTCTCCACTGCTTCTAGTCAGTTTCCCGGCCTCGTCCCCACCCTTGGTCTCTTTGTCCACCTTAAAATCCTTGGGCAAAAGTTTCTCCATGTCCACTTTGCCAAACTCACAGCCAGGTGGAAGGATGTCCTCGCTGCACAGGGAGAGGAGGACGGTGCTCTCCCACACCAGAGATGTGTACAGCTGGCTAAGACCCTTGAGGACCTGAAGCCCCAGCTCAGAGCCCCAGTGACTCACAGAGATGCTGCGGATGTCACTCTGGAATATATATGATGTGAGTGCCAATTAATAAATTCATAATACTGCTATTTGTACAGTAATTCTCTGCAACTTAAAAACCATAAGCTCATATATCAATAACCAATATGATAAAGGTGTTGACTGAAAATAGAAATTATGACCAGTGATTTGAGCACTGGAGTCCAAAAAAAGGGCACACATCATAGTAGCATTTACATAAAGAAATCACAAAACTGTAGGATTTATTACATTACACCTACCTGCCCTACTCTGCACACATGCACAAACATCATGATATAGGCATGTGCTGAAGAGACAGCATGGAGCAAGGGGGTGGCACTGGCAGAGTGAATGGCCTCAAGGACATTGTTGGAATTCACCAGTTCCCGGAGCAGCACAGAACCACCAGGGGGCGGCAGGGGTTTGTGCAGAGGTTCCAAGGACTGTAAGACCTCATTCAATTGCAGCAGGCCCTGTTTTAGTACTTGTGGCTCATGAGACAGTGTCTGGAATTGATAGTAAACATTATTGTAAATAGCTTAAAAAGTACAAGATATGTTTAATTGCTGTACCCTACTGTTTCAAAGGCAAATTGGTTCGTGGAAAAAGGTGGATCAGGGTATTAGTAGCAAAATCCTCAATCTATTTTTATCTAGTATCAATATCGAAGGTCTTCTATAACAGATCTTACATTAACTAATATAAGATAATTTGAAGTAGACAACTTGGGACACTAATCACTAGGGCTTGCTTATAGGATATCATGTGTCATTCTGTAGAAAAGATGAAGTCTTTACTCATGACACAGCATTAAAGAACCTCACAAATTGTGCCAACAGAAACGATAAACAATGAGAGACTTAATTGTTCTTACCAGCACAGACTTGCATACACTGGCCACTGCCTGGCAGGATGGAGAGGCTGGGAAGTCTATGGGGAGATTGGGGAGACCCAGGATGCCCATCAATGGACCCAGCCCCTTCTGACTCACAAACTCCCTGCAGTGGTCATCTGTGGTGTTATTGCTCAAGATGGACTCCACAAACTTCATCTGAAAATGAGGCAGAGAGTTAACCATTTAAACTGGCCAACTTTACTTGCTTTGAAAAGCAATAATGTTACATGCATTTCCAGAATTTTCTGATTTTTCTACCATATCACAACCATTGATGCAGTTTTGATTAGTCTAGAACACTTTGATAACACTCACTCACTCAATATAATCTATCTGAAACTTCTTCATTATCAAAAATTAAATCACTTCAGAAATACCTCAGCTGATTACTGTGTTATATCATGTGACAAGATTAATAACAGTACTGTGTAACCATGGACACTGTACTTGGACTGATTAACTTGTGTTCCTCTAGCACTGCTTTATTCCACACAGATACAATGACTATTCTGGGTGGAGATCAAATGCAAATGCAAGGGACTAACACCACCTTTGTAGCTACCCTCTAGACACCATTATCCTCTGGGCAATGAAATAATAGTTCAAAATATTGTTATCGGTATCTTTTTAATCAGATTAATGTATTGATCTTTCCCTTACCACATTGAGAACATAATCCATTAAGGGTATTGCAATTCTTTCCTGGGAGGTAGAGGGGCTGAAAACAATGACAGTAACAATGTAAGCATTTTATTTCAGTTTATCAACACTACTGCCTAAAACAATCTACAATGCACAACAACTATATGATACTAAATTCCTTGATGTGGATAAAGTTTAAAAAAACTAACTCACTGTCTTAACTTTTAATAAAATATTCAACAGAAAATAAAAATTGTCTACACTATGCATGAAAAAAGCATTAAGATAAACATGATACATAATATCATATAACTCTACTCACGCTGATCCATCCTGAGCTGTACCCTCTCCACCAGATGGCTCTGTGGGTTTGGTCTGACTGGTGGTGCTGGCGCCATCGTCTTCATCATCCTCGTCCTCTGAGGAGCCTGCATCATTGGGTGTGGGAGGCCGCAGGTTGATGGCTGCTGCTAGTTCTGCCTTGGGGGCTGGCTTCTGGCAAATGTACTTGACATCTTGGCCCATGGAACAGACTTCCTCCAACAGCTAGCAATACAATCACACCAATATACACCATTTTTTAAATTGCTGGTGTAAAGTTCCAAATTATTCATTCTTTTTATGGTGATCCAAAATAACAATTGCACAGAACTTTTAAGTTCAATTCTTGCAGCAAAATGCACTGCAGTAAAACAATTTTCAAAACAGTCGAGGAAAGACATCAAAGTTAAAAGATTCCATAAACTAACCGTATCACAACTAAAAACTTTACTACTGCCCTTAGGCCTTGGTCACTGTATCAAAACAGAAGGTCCACTGCTAGCAATACTTACCTTGATAATAGCCTTGGTGGCCTCTGTCCTGAGAGAGGGTTGATGTCTCATCAGTTCATCCATGGCATTGCCCAGATTGCTGGCTGTGTCTCCTGGAATGTGAACAAAGGTGTCATTATATTGATCAGCTTTTCATCAAAAGCTTAGTAATTCTAAGTTGACAAAAGAATTTTAGCAGAATAACAACACTCCTCTATCAGCCTACAGTGAATCTTTCACCATTACCTAGTGGGTCTGAGCTCCTCCGCCTCCTCATGGCTGGTAAGTAGTCAGGTGAGAGCAGCACCTTGAAGAGGCGGTCAAATGGTTTGCACTCCACAAACGACTGCAGACCTCGGGTGTTCAGGCACAGAGCACTGAACACATTGGGCAGAGAGGCAAGAACCTCTCTGGTGGCGGGAACCTGGGTGATGGAATTGAGAGATAAATGTGAGGAAGGTGAAATATAAGAAAGACATTCATCTAGATGGACTCGCTTTAACTGACCGTACTGGCTGCCTGTTCAAACTTACAAATAATGATTTCATTAAGATTGATCAATTACCAAAACGTGACACTGAAAATTGGAATCTGTTTGTTTAACTCAATTATCAACACAATAAAAATAGGTAGATAAAATGCTAGCACTAGTCTAGAACACTTTGGCAAACTTTTTTCTTTATGATTCTGCTTCATTGCACATCAATTTTATCAGATAAATGCTCTGTCTGTACAATTACTAAAACACAAGTAATTTGACATTTGTAGACTGCTCTACTGACACTAAATGAATACTTACATCTTTAATGAGCAAAGCATGTAAGACGACATCTGTGAGTCCGTTATCTTGTAGAGAGGAGAGGAGAGAGGGTTCTTGGAATACATACACTGTCACAACATCTGTGGCTAGAAAAGTATAATTGTAATGCATGGTAAATCCACTTTTATATTTCACACCAAAGAGCATAATTTATTTCATGTTTATTGTTAAAAAGACAACCTAAATGTTTTTATAACTCCATCAACTTTCCTTTGATTTTAAATTTAGTTCACTGAGGTATTATGGGCAAAAATATCAATTTGAAAACATGGCCAACTTTATCCAAACTTTAAATAAAAATGACAACAGACAAATATGTAGAAAGATTACAACAGCAGTGAAAATACAACTATCATATTAAAACATATATGTCATCAGTCATGCGTCAAAAATGACACAGAAATGCACATCATGAATCACACTTTCCATTCTTACCTAACAGGAACAAAGAAGGCCCATAGTACTCTGCATTGCTAATAATATGTTTCAGAGATCTAGGCAGAGAGCCATCCATCACTGAAAATAAACCAACAAACTTTGTAATGAGCTCACAACTATCGTACGTTGTACTCAATTTCTAGTATAGTGAAGAACCTGATTGGAATGCTAGAAAAATAAGAAATCATTCCCATCTTTAAATTTCTCCTGCTTCTGAATATTTCATGCAAAATCCAGCAACTTTCTAAATTTTTACTTAAACTTTAAAAGGCAATGATCTGACTAATGGAAGAGAATTCCAATACATGATAAAACATCAAGACTGAAATTTTAATACGTGCTGGTCTGAGGAAAAAGAAGCATATAGGGTGTTATTATTCAGAACGTAATGATGATGATGAATAAGTCTGAGTTGTTAGCTAATATCTGTTGGGGAAAAAATAACTGACTTTAAAGAGCTACTCACAATGTCTAATGCTCTCCGAGAATGCTGGATCAGGAATTGCTTTTTTCAAGAAATTCAACATAGACTTTAAGAGGGCAGCCCTCTGGGGGAAGCACTGAAAACCTGAATATCCAAGATGAAGACAACTGTAATATCTCCATTTTATCATACACTAAGACTGTAAACTGTATAGAAATAAAGTTAGCAAGAGTATCTATATAAACCTGACAGAAATGAAATATAACAACACTTAGGTTCAAAATGCCCATAAAATATCATATTGTTTTGATACAACATGGCATCATCTACATTTTCAAAATATGGAGTTCCTAAAAAACAAAATGCTTTACTTTATAGGATGACTGAGGATTTTCCGTACACATGTAACCAAACTGAAGCTAATCCCATCTTTACTCCAGTGTAATCTCACAAGATACTGAAATCTCCAGAGATCTCATCCAGCATCTCTACATCAATTATGGAAAACTGGTGTGCAACTACAGCAATCAATACACAACACGAGAAAACTGCCAAATCATAAATCCAATCTTCAACTAAAGATATGTTGAGATTTATTCAATCTTTGCAACTAGTGCTCACTAAAGTCAACAAAAAGACCAACAAGATCATACCTGTTTTGGCTGCACTGTAATCCGGCAGTTCACATGTCTTTTGTGAAGAAACAGTCTCATTGTCTGTCCCAGTTGAAGTCGAAGCACCCTGGTTGACGCCCGCAGCTGCAGCAGCAGTAGTTCCACTGTGGTCCTCTGTGCCCTCCACTGATGACGCACTGGTTGTCATGGTAACATGGTCGGTGTCCATGGGGGTGGTGGTCGCTGACCTCCCCGGGGACATGGGGGAGTGGGGGTACTCAATACTGGAGATGGACTCACTCCTGGTGGGCCGGATAACAAAAGGTTGTTCTCTACGGCAGATTTCAACTTCATGCTGATGAGGAAAAATTATTCTATGAGACTCTCAACATCTTTCCAGTACCTATCATTAAATGTCAAACTACAGCAGTCATGTTCAATTTTAATATAACTCCTCACTTTTTTTCTCTTTTTATATGTTTTGGGTACTAAAATTGCTCTCAGAATCATACTTCTGTCAGCACTATGATCAGACATATGCTTGTCTTTGGTATTAATTCATCACTGAGACAGAAACCTAACCACCATTTAGGTTTTAAATTGAATTCTATTTAACCAACAGATAAGTCACCATCTTAAAATGCCATACAGTCTCAAGACCCATTCATGAATAAAAATAATGGGTATTTGAAGAGATATCTTAAATTTACCACTGCACAATAATATATATTTGGTTATAACTATACATTCAAGCCATATTTGTAAAAGAGAAAAAAAAATTTTCTCCCTACTCTGCCCCATCCCTCTTTCGAGCTGGTAATAATGGTACTTAAACCACCAAATCTGCTGTTTTAAGTACAAATATCTTTAGTAGCCTAGCTATCTTACCTCCAGCCTGTTGATGAATGCTGTGAGTCCCTGGTGAGACTGGAAAGCTGCCATGTCCAGGTTGGTGATCAGGTCCACTACTCGGACAGCTCTGGTCACAAACTGAAACCAAACAACAACTTTAATTAACCAAAAGATGTTCATGTACAAATTGTATACAATAAGTCTCGCAGGCCTACAATTGTATTCAAGGCATACAAGATTATCATTATTTTAATCCTTTCCATTTATCATGGCACTTTTTTCCTCATAGACTTATGTAAAAATCTCCAACATTTCACAACTGCAAACCACTTCGTTGACAAGCAAACAGTTACAGAGACACTCACTGTAATGTGTTCCTGTCCATCCCCATACCAATTGATCACCTTGAGTAAAGACTCCATCATACCACAGGACACTAAAGCCTCGCCACCTGATAAAAAACAAATAAATAAAAAATAAGTTTAAAAAAGACTAATAATTTCTCAAATAACAGATGAGAGAGAGAGAGAGAGAGAGAGAGAGAGAGACAGAGATACTTACCACTTTCATAGCTTGCCAAGTGGTACAGGAAGGAGAAGAGTGCTGTGGCAAATGGCTGGGGATATGGATCCAACTGTGGATCTACAAAATCAAACAGAATACTTCTGTAATAAATATAATATGAACCAAGACAACCAAGCAACCACTCTTTGTATTAAGTAACAGCTGATAATACAGTATAAAACAACCAATGCTCTTACTTTAATCCAAGCATTTTATTCAGAAAATTACCTAATCAAATGTTACATCAGAAAGCAATGGTTGTTATATTGGTGAATGTTTCTTTTTTTTCCTTTGATGCTCTATCATTTTAGTGCAAGTATACCTCCAAATACTGGTAATAGACATTCTTGGTAACACCTACCTATCATATGTTGTATGCAGTTCCTGACTAAAGCAGGTAAAAAGCCATGGTAGGAAGAAGCACCAGTTACATCAATAATTGCATTCAACCTGAAATATAAATTCAGTCTTGCATGTTCACAATTCAATTATCATTTTAACTGATAAAACATATCATTTCCTTTTTTAAAAATTGTTAATATTGGCAAAGGGGCACAAAAATAAGGAGTCCAACTGCAAACTCGTGAAAGTGAATAAACTCGTGAAAGTGAATATAAACCCACTTCTTAAGAAAATTCTGAGAAATGTTAACTTATAGCATTTTTAAGAGACTGATTGGAACTCTGTTTTTTTATCACTTTGCTTCCACAAAAAAAAAAAAAAAAAAAAAAAAAAGGGGGGGGGGGGTCCAGTTACTCACTTTGGATTCCTATCTAAATGTATGATGGATGTCAAGGTCCTCAGTGCTGCTGCCTTTATTTCCTACAACATAAAATTTAATTCAGTAAGTAAAATTAACTATGGAAAACTTGGGTTATACCAGACCAATTTTGGAAC
Source organism: Lingula anatina (assembly GCF_051362555.1). Taxonomy (NCBI): domain Eukaryota; kingdom Metazoa; phylum Brachiopoda; class Lingulata; order Lingulida; family Lingulidae; genus Lingula; species Lingula anatina. Next base: position 5,706,062 of record NC_141772.1, on the reverse strand, counting down.
AAACTACTGAATAAAGATATGTCAATATTTTCACTTGGTGTTTAGGTGTCCCTAATTGAATCACTTCACATGACTTACCACTAGTTGAGTAGTCTTTAATTCCACGATGTCCACTAGTTCTTCTATTAGACCAGTGTACAGCAATGAGTTGACATTGTCTTGAATGGCATTAGAATACACTGCAAGTAAAACAGTAGCAATTAATTAGAAGGATGAGTCAAATATTTAAAAACATTCTACACCTTCATTGAAAAATTCATTAAAAATCCTTTCCAAAAACATAGTTTTAATGGCCACTTTGAATCTAGTATGCTTCTTGTATGCATCAAATCCTACTTCCAAACCAGGTTAGAGAAAAACCATGGGCAAGAACACTGACCTGAACTGTGTACAGAAAGTCCAACAATATTTGTTGGTAACTGTGTAAAACAAACTCCAAGCAACTCCTGACAGCAAAACTACAATTACCTAATATAGAAATAGCCTGCAACCTTGCTTGCACACACTTCAATCTTCTGTCATGTCTTGAGAATGAGTGGGCTAATCTGATGTGGGTGAACAGCAAGACCTGAAATATAATTGTTCATCTTTAAATTTGTCCAAATACATCTACATTTAATTTCAATCATAAATTAAATCAAAATGTCAAAGAAGAAATGCCATTGAAAACAAGATACATATTCTAGTATAATTCATAATTAAGTCATGTTATAAATTTACAATTCTTTTTGGAAAAATACAGCGATCCATTTAAACAGAAATAAATGGAAGCTAATACATGTAACCTTTAAAATTTACTATGTACTATGTCAATTTAAAGCTTAGGACAAAATGAAATAATAGTACCTTTTTATCCTCTGGCACATTGAATTTGGCAAGCAGGTCCTCCATTATCTGGGAAGGCAGTTTCTGGATCTGGTCCACACCCTCTATGTGGATAGTATTCAACACTGTAGAAGTATTCTGGATAATAAATATATCAGATTCAAATTATTATTTTTTTTTAATCAAGAGCTTGTAAAATATGTGGGTATATTTTGAATTGATAATTTGAATTGATACATACAGAACTAATGAAACTGTTCTCTCAAATATATTAGACTTTCAAGTTACGATTATAAGATATAATTTGATGAAATCAACTGCAGAGAGACCATTTTCCAAAGGAGAAGATTTAGATGTTGTTTATGGAAAATGGACAATGTGTCATTTTTTACATGTGAAAGTGACAAATTATTTTCACACTCAATGCACTTTTAGTGAAGGAGGGGTTTGGAGTGGGTTTAGGAAGGTAACAACAAACTTTCTCCTCTTAAAATAATGGTTAACAATGCACTGGAAGGACTATACAGCTAAATTATATCAATATGATTAGCAATTTATTTCTCACTTTAACATTTGCATGACTCTTGGTTTAGACTAAATACCTTCTTGCTTCCTGCTTTTTCTTCAGCAGCTTCAGCATAGAACTCAAAGTGTAAAGTGGTGGCAGTGCTGGGATAGCTCTGTTATTGGAAAAGAATACATTTTCACAATTATTGACATAATAACAAAACATCTGAAGTCCATTAAGACAATGATGACTGTGTATCATACTCCTCACCAAGAGAAAACATTATTCTGTAGCAGTAGCATTATGCTTTAACACTATCAATCTTCTAAAATACTTAAATACAAATGCGTATGATAATAGTATGATTGGTATTTCTGACATCCAAACCATATTCACTCTGACATTTTTAGCCTAAACTCTATTTGTCTAAATTAATTGGAAAAAAATCAAATGACCTCATTTCTTTAGTGTTAGACTAAATTTCTATTACTAAAACAAGGTAAGTGTTTTCTTATACTCACACTCATTGGAAGATCACGACAACACTCCGCTAAACCAAAACCATTGTCTTTGCCACCCCAACTCTGGAATTCAAGACAAATATGCCATTCAAAAATCTTAAACACAAGATAAATCTTTCACACCAATAAGGTGAAAATTTGTATAAATATATATCAATAACTAAAAAAATAAATAAATAACAATCACAGGTGGATGCAGATTTCAAATCTCACACATAATTGAACCCACTGATTGAAAACAGTGAAGGTCTATTCCACTTAATCTACCATTAATATATTACAGCACCCATCCTTCAAGCTCTCAAAGGGAATTAATTAGATCTATGGTACTAACCTCTGCCAGGTGTGTCAGCCTGACAATCAAGGCTTGCTTTTTATCTGCAGCCAGGCGGGTTATGAAGTTGGACCTCTTGCTAAAAATAAGAGAAACAAACATTTTTCAAATATCTTTCCTAGATGCAAGCAGTGCAATTTTTCAATCAGTGCAATTACTCACTTAACTTAACACTGAATATCAAGGAAGAACAACCTCTAGAATCACATCTCACTGACTTCTCATAAATGACAAATACAGAGTGGCATACATTAAACATTAAACAACTATCCCCTAATCATATTCCCCCAGTTTTATCTCCAGCAATTATCAACATTATGAAATCACCATAGCTGATCATCCTACCTGAAGACATAGAGCAGGTTAAGGACCCCAAGGACCACTGTCATATCACTGGAGGACAGCAGGGTGGTCAGGTGCTCCATGGAGTTGTACAGGTGACGGGAGAAGCTATGCTCTATCAGTAAGGCTGTGAACTGTAACACGCTCAGTAACAGGTCCTTCTCCTGGAACAGAAAATACAATGCAATTTTTAATACTTGTTGATATCAACAGACATGATTTTTGGTTGTTACAAAGAAGTGGGAAGAAATGGTTTGGTGGCTTTATGACTAGAGATGTAGGGGACACGTCGAGGCTGAAAACAACTAATAAAAATAAAATAGATTTTCAATTTTATCAGGTAAAAATCATGCTTACACCAAGTTTTTACTCTAGAATCTTTTGCCAATAAGTCTTAGTCGGTCTGACAAGAAAATTTTTTTTCAAATAATTGTTTAAATATTTATTTTGCATAAAATACAAATAACTAGCATTATTTTAATATTTTTACCCTTTGGGCAAAAACAAAAATAATTGCTTAATCAGCCAAGATATTTTTGGCTGTAACTGTATACACCGAACTGCGGGCTATTTCTCAATTTACAAAATTACACGTGAAAAACATTTAGCTGCATGACATTTTAAATGGCATGAGGATGACAGTAACATGCATCTCATCGTTGAAGCCCTTATATCTAAGGAAATGATATTTATGTTCAAGCCAAAGCTTAGTTTCTATAGCAACACTTTTCCTGTATTACGAAATTTTTTTCTGCTTCAACATGCAGTAAATGTTTTCTTCTCTTGCCTACCCATATAACTTACATATGCCTCAAACCTACATTCATATCAATAACAGACAGGATGTCTGGATTCAACTCAGCACAGTGAATTTCTGTCCAATACATAACAGTGGATTTTAATCAGGCAAATACAAATCAATTTGTTTGGTGTATGAAATCAAAGTATTTTTTTTTTATTTTTTTGCCAATTTGATCATTTATTCAGTCTTTCAAATTTGAATAAAATCATCCCCACTATTTTAGCTGAAAGATATCCAGGCGAGCATGGTATGTCATATAAATGCTTAGAATAATATCTGATGAATAAATATATATATTTAATATCTATACCAATTGAGTTCAACATTATAAAATTCAACGTCTCCATTCATCTCTTCTATCATAATCAGCCCAATAATCTAATGCACTATATGTCCATTGGGATTTTCAGAATTTGTGCTGTAACTTGGCAATAGGGACCCGTACACAGTAAAATCAATAAACAACATCACAAATAACATGACCATGTCTACAAAGAGAGAAGAGCACGCTTTTATCAACTGAAGGGGGTGGCATTTGTTGAGGGATCAAGCATTTTCAGATTGCAGATATGGCACCTGAAGACCCATCAAAAAAGTTTATTTCACAACAGCCTCATTCGCAATCTCCTCGTTCAGCAAGTACTGCTTGCCCAATATGTACAAGTGCTTTGCAATAAAAAACAATGACCTTTAAATCGATCAATATGTATCATTTTTTCACAAATATCTCATTATTTTTTCAACTTATACCACAGTGGTGAAGGTTTTAATATGGATTTGAAAAACTCCAGACTCCTAGTACTTGCCCACTGGAGAAGTAGCTCAAGATCTCTGGAGACATTCATCACTATTTTGACCTTATACCGTATTTAAAATCATCTCCTGAGAGAATACAGCTAAGAGCAATAAAATGTCTGGCTCCTGCTGAGAAGACTCTGTATGCTTTTGATTAACATTCTAACCCTCTCAATGTACTGGCTTTATTTAAACTATTTAGTTACTATGCTTATCTACTTACCTAGTCACTCATACATTCATTCATTTTAAATATTGTTATTTTACTTATTTATATATCTTTTATTTATCCAACTCTTAGACCGAAGTGAACCTTTAAAAAACCTTGAAAATGCAAGTGCCAAAGGCCTTGGGGAGAGGGAAGGGGGTCAAACATCCAGATTTTCAAATAAATCCGATATTACCTATTCATTGATCTCTACCTACAGGGTAATCAATCAACACTGGTAACAAACAAGTGTCTAAGTCTTTGACATGATTTTGGTTAAGAGGGCACAGAATATCATCAAGAATATCATCTAAGCATTGTCATCCTAAGGTATTACCTTTTCATTCCCCTCCATGTCACATGGCAGGACCCACTGCTTGTCCTGCTCCTTCCTGCAGGCTTTCTCCAACACCTCATCAAACACATCCAGGACATCTGCCCAGTGGAACAACTCACACTGAAATTAATTGAATATTTATGTTATCAGTACCATATATATATAATATCATACCCTAGAAACAGTTCAATGCTAAATGTAGTTTCCTTTGGATAATGAAAATTAAAAATACTTATCTTTAGGCTGTCTATAATCCTTTGGGTAAAATAAATTGCCTCATTTGTCATCAATTAGGTATTAGTATAAATATTTAAATCATATTTAGAAGTGATGCACAGCTTCATCCCAATAATCATATCACAAAATATTGGTCAGATTCATTCTAATCAATTCAATCCCACCCCTGGTTGTGCTGATGTCAATTATACAATGTCAATTCCAAGGTGCCTGGTTGTGAACATGATTGTACTCGCACATTTAACAGACAAAATAAGTGAAATTCTTTACCTTGCCATAGGTCCATGTTTTCACTTTCTGAAGCTCTGTAACCAAGCCATCGCGTCCACAAATTTTCAATTTATCTATGAGATTTCTGCACTCTGCCGGCTAAAAAAAGAAAAAATAATAACAAATCTTTAGTGTATAGTATGCAACAAATAGTTGTTTGTGAGTTTATACTATATAACAGTTCATAACATCAGCTTACAATACACAAAATACTTTTATATTAAAAAAAAAAATTATAACTATTTTCATTTCTATCTCCTTAGTGCTGATTACTTCAATTTTTTTCTTTTGAAGCATTAAAGATAATACATAATTTTTGTACTCACCAACTCTGAGTTGCCTTTTTTGAGTTTTGTTCTATCTATTTTCATCTTGATTTCATATCATCTTGAACTTCAATATAATCTTCACTTTGGGAAACTGAAAATACACAATATATTTAATAAACAAATCTGTCAGCCTGTGGCACAATTCATCTTTTGAATTTCAGGTAAGACTGACTTCATGCAATTAAAAAAAATAAAAAATAAAAAAAGAATAAAAAAATATTAAAAAATCATCAGACATGGTCAACTGTTGATCAAAATGTTAAAAAACCAATATAATAAATTCCACATTTGTGCTCAAAATTCCCAAGGTTAATGACCAAATGCATTACTTAATATTTGCCCATGTTCAATTAATCCAAGGTAATGTACAGTTAATCTTTTGTCACAAATCATTTTGAAGACTACTAATGAGATTTCATTATTGACCAATTTTCACTTAGCTGGTACTAGTACTTTTATGAGTCATCATTGATCTGTTAATTTTTTGTTGTTGGAGTACCTGATCCTGTCTCTAAAACACCTGCCTATCCTATATACTTACCTACAGTACTTATTACTTGGCAACCCTAAGACATTTTGTTATAAATGTGAAAAAAATTATTTTTATAATGATACTCAGATGCAGATTCTCCTAGATTACTTTGGTATCCTCAAAATTAAATTAATTATTTATTAATTCTCATCACAAAAATAATAAATTGCCTTCATTTCTAACTAAAAGATTTAGGTTTGACTACTGAATTTTATCACTGGAAAATATGTAGACCTTTATAAATTAATATAAGTATCCAGACAATGACTCTCTTTCGGTGTAATCTTCTTACAAGACCACTGAACTCCCATACACTTATTCAAAATTAGAGTGGTCGCATCAAAGTGGAATATCAGCTTAAACAACACCACTTCAAACACCACCAACAGTCCAGAAGGTTACCAATATTTGAAAACTTGGTGAGGTTCACTGCAGCCTCACAGCAAGCAGCCTTTCACACATCTTTATGATATTGTTGCTATATCAGGGCCATTACACAATACTGTTGTGTAGGCAAAGCTATTTCTGGAGCTAAATTTATTATGTCAGACAAAAAATAACTATGATTTAAACAGTGCATTGTTGTAGAGAAAAAAAAAGACCAGCTGTTACTGTTTAGCTAAAATTAGCTCCTTTGAATGAACTGCAACAACCAGCAGCATTCAAACAGTTAGTGGCAAAGGTCACAGATAAAAAAATACATCTTACATCAGTAGTCTTTTTATGTCTTGCCTTCAAAGCAACACTAAATAATTTGATAAATTCATCAAGAACAAATGACTTCTATTTGTAAACAGTGTTAACATTGCTGGCCCAAATCTTTACTTATTAAAAGCAAATACTGACTAATCCAGATAACAATTATAGATCAACCTCTGAGTATTAGCAGCAAATTATCCTTACACTCTTATTTGTACATGAAACTCATAACTGAAAATATATCATGTGGAAATGTTGTCTAATCATGCTTTTAAAAGCATATTATACGCATTTAAAGAGACTATACATCATACTTCCATGGCATCATCTTCTACAAAGCTACTAAATTTATTTTACCCAATTCAGGCCTTAAAAATGATAATCCCTCCAAGAAAACAACTTGATGTTGATATTATCTTCTAAATTGTCAGGCAGTATGTCAGCTCAAATGAATCATGACTTGTTAAAAAGCAAGTTATTTTTAAGTTGCAATTAGAATTGGAACAAAACAATGGGATTCAATTTTTTCCCATAAAAATACCTGTAAAACTAGTGCCTCATATATTTATAGAATGACCAAATGAGTGGAAGTAAGTGCGACACTGGGGGAGGGGGGGGGATTCTTAAGTTATACCAAAGTTTGTTAAAAAATCTGCAAACTTGACATGATCTTAATCATGCCAGAAATTATTTAAAACCAAAAATTCGAGAATTACACAAAGCATTTGTTTTAAATTTGCATTTTAAGTGAGTACTTATGTCAAACTATTGGCATCAAAATGCCACCAGAGGATTTCAAGTGTTTCAACATTACAAAATGTAACAAAGAGGAAGAGGTCAACCACTGACAATGCACACAATTTGCCCTTCAATTTATATCTATGAATATTTTTCACCATTCGTACAAATTTCCTGCTTCAACCAGTTTAATCTCATCATTCAAGCAGTGCTAAAGAAGTAAAAGTGTCTTGTTTTATAATGACACTCAGTCCAATTTCAGTAGGGTTCTTCAAGAGGCATCCAACTAATGACTTATTTTGCGGGGACCAGTGGGTGTGTAAATGCAGATGAAATGGTCATATTTAAGAGCAGAAAAGAGAATTTTTACTACAAAAGGCTACAACTTGTGAGCATGCTTACTGGAATGTTCTCAACGAAATTCACTAATTAAACAGATTTTGCAGAATTATGCCAATCCCTCAAAGCGTAAGTGTAAGAATTTTGATTGTTGAAATTCAGAAAATGACCCCGTGTTACGTGTTTGATAAGCATTTGGAAAAAAAGGGGGTTTCCAATTTAGCAAAATGAGAAAGCAAACTGTACAACATATTGTTGAGAATAGAGCACAACACAATAGTCTATTTCCGTCAGCAAACCTGTACGCAGTACTCAGAATATTAATTTAAGCCCCCACTTACTGACGTGCACACAAAATGCGAAAATTCCATTTTTATTCTGTGCTCTGCCTCAATATCACACGTGAGAGCAAATTTCATTCATCATGGCGGGGAACGCCAGGCAAAAATAGAAAGACTTTACCCTTGTGGAAAACCATACAGAGTTGCTAAACTTATGTCCTCTCATACAATTTTAGGATTTCTCAGTCACGCAGTAAGTCACCAATGTCCTTTTTCATTGGCATCTTTTAAAAGAAGAAAATTGTTCAAAGAAAGACTCACCCTACAGTGATGGCGGCCATGATTTAAAAATACCCGGATGTCATCTGAAATGACCCACTAAGACCAGTGTTCCAACTTATATATATATATATATATATACAGTTTCACTCAGGCTCTTTTTGAAACTACAAAAATAAATGATTACAAAAATCTGCATTTGTTTTTTTTCTAAGGAAGCAGGAATAATTGTTTTACAATGATAATGAATGTCGTTATTACTGCCGTAAAAAGTGTGATCCAGCGTACGACACCTGAATTTGCTTTCGCATAAAAATGACTATGCAAGATATATAAATATTTTTAAATTTCTATCAAACCAACTTTTAATTTTATAAGAACTATTAACCCTCATTTTGATCATTTATATAAGTTTTGTTTATATTACTAAAATCGGCCACCCTTTTCAACTATCCGACGTGGTCTAGTGGTTAGGATATCTGGCTCTCACCCAGGTGGCCCGGGTTCGATTCCCGGCGTCGGAAGTGAAACTTTTTCTATCCCTTTTGGTAATATCAGGAACTGCAGTCCCTGCATCGACAAAACAATAAAAGGCAACAAAACAACGTGGACCCAATTCTTAAAAAATAAATTTTGCAATAGGAGGGTTAGATTATACGTTTCCAGTCTGTACACAGGTTATTATCTGGAGAAAGTCTTCCACTGTCACACTATAAGTTATAATAATACAAACGGTCACCTACGAGTTGGACCTTTTGTCTCTCACTGAGTGCCAATTAAATATACAGTTTATCATAATTTCAAATTGCACGTAACATCAAAACTCACTGGAATAAATTTCTAAAACCAATGAATATTTTTTACAAGAATAAGGGGTAAAAATTCTAATTTAAGTAACAAAAATCTTTACACGAGCGGAGCCACAGTCAACCTTCGACCGTATCAATAGCTCGCGCATCAATACCGTGAAGGCCGTGGTAAAACGGCCCTCATAGTGGCGGGAGACACTTAACCGTTATTTCAAGACATTAACACTTGATAATATATATGGTATTAAATTTCGACACGTTAGCATTGATATTCCGGCTTATCGTCTCCGATTTCCAACTGCTCACTCTAATTTTTTAATACAATACCCGAGACCTATATTATTAGCCTGCACTATCCAGAAATTGACCCCATATTTGACCTCCCTTTCCCGCGCTTTACGATCACGTTGATCAAAGAAGAAAACATACACAATGGCGGTAAGTTTTACTCCTGTGTTAGACCAGAATATTTCGATATTTTTGTACTCTTCGGCTATGATGATAAGTGTGTGGATCGGAGGCACCATTCAGCAACTATGTCATGATGATTAAATGCCTTTTATTTGAAATATCGTTTCAAACTTCATGTCGATGTCCATGTGGATCTGGGTATTTAAAAATGGCTTCAAATGAGTATGTTTATATCACTACTTATGCCTAAGCATTCGCAGCGATCTAGCCAGCATCAGCTATAAATAATCTGTTAGATGCGAGGCGGAGAGTCTGTAGTCATCTTGCCAGTATAATTTAACTAGAATACAAGTAAAATCTCAATGATTCGTTCATATCACTACCGCAATTAATAGCTGTGTTCAATATTATATCGTACTTCCACTGACACCTATCATAAGAAAGGTTATAAGGTTTCTGCATCGGGGCCACAGCCAGGTAAAAAAAAGATTGTGAAAGGGTTCCCCCCCCCCCCGATTTTCCACCTGTTACTAAAATAATTAAGGGTGGAATATGGAATGTTTATTGATCATAAAGAACCTTAACATACAAGGTACAGATCATCGATAGCGTACAAGCAAATATAAAATGGTCACAGAAATACAATACTAGATATAATAGATTTAAAAAAAAAAAAAAAAACTACATGGAACATACGAATTAAACTTACACCTAAGAATGGATATTTTACTGACCGACATCCAACTATAACAAGGCACCATAACACTACTAGCAATAATGACGCACAATTACAATGAGAAATAAATAAATAATTATATAGGTTATATATCCAGCTACAGTAGTTTTTTTGTGTGTAGCATTTCGTTAACCCATACTATCCATCCATCCCGACTTTGCTAATGACACACAGGGATTATGTTAACTAGTGTTCTGGATAGTGAGCAACTTATCCCTAAGTTTTAAACAGCTACCTAAATATTGTACTACAACATATATAATGTCCATCTCAACAGACCCCATTAGAAAGTTGAATATTTCTTTTTCACTAAACCCTTCAAATGATACAAAAGACTCTAGCTTAGTACTCATTAGGTTCCGCTGCTCTGTATATACTGGGCATTCCCTAACTAGATGAAATTCATCTTCTATTCTCTGAAGATCGCACAATTTACATAACCTCTGCTCCAGCGGTGTCTTAGGTCGGGTAAATCTCCCCCGCTCCACCTGTAGGGTATGTGCACTTAATCTTATTTTACAGAAGGTGGCTCTTAGACTCTTATTCATAATGGTAGTGTAATTCTCACATGAGAATCTGTTTTTGAAGCCTACATATGTTCTAAGTTTTTTACTACTATCTACTGCCTTTATCATCTCTTCCCATTCCTCACTGTAGGCCTGCTTCATGTGTTGGTTTACTATGGCCTGTGTGTTGCTGTTGGATATTTTAATGGGATTAGCCCATAATTCCTCGGCATGGCCTACTAAGAGTGCCGCTTTAATACCTGAAGACCAGGTTGTGATACCAGCTTCTGACATTGCCCTGTTTTCAATAAGGGCATCGAGTACAATGTCATTTTCACCTTTATATAGTCTATAGTTCAGGTAACTCCAATATTTGACCGCCAGGGCCGTGAGGTGAATTAGTATGGGGTAACTTCCCAATTCACCCCTTGCAGCGTGGCTACTGGCTCTCTTGTGGATTCCCAGAATGGTCTTACAGGCTTTAATGTGGAGCTGCTCTGCTGAGGGCTTGTCACATGTGGAGAGAATATTATTTTTTTGCATTTTGTGTATCAGATATGGAATCCACACTTCACTACCGTAACCCATAACTGGTACCACTAGGGATTGGAAAAGTTTTTTTGCGACGGCCGTGGGGGCGGCAAACAGCTGGTTACGAATTTTGAAGAACACTTTAGCTGCCTTGTCTCTCAGTGTGTCCATACCTTTGGTAAATTTGCCGGAGGGGGTGAACGTAATTCCCAAGTAGTTATATTCAGTAGCAATGCCCACTCTCTTTTCCCCCAGTGTGAAGATCTCTTTATCTATTGTTCGCCCTAGCTTGTTGAAGATAACCACCTTAGTCTTATCTGTGTTCACTCTAAGTTTCCATCTGTCACAATAACTAGCTAGTTGGTTCAAGGAAAACTGGAGACCTTGTGCACTTTCTGATAGTATGACTAAATCATCAGCATACAGTAGGCATGTGAGTGGTCTGTTATTCAAAAGCGGTGGCTTGCTTTGAGACGTATCCACAAATAGGTCTGGTATGTCCTTTATGAAAATATTGAAAAGGGTGGGGCTTAGCACACATCCTTGTTTAACTCCCACGCTCGTACTGAAGGGGTTGGTGATCCCCCCCTCACACTTAATAGAAAACATTACTGAATTATACATACTTCTGAGTATGTTTACGAATTTAGAGCTAAAATTTGCCTTAATTAATTTATAAAGCAGTCCATTCCTCCAAACAGTGTCATATGCCTGTGAAAAGTCTACAAATGCTGCATAAAGTTTGGACCTAGAGATCTTGTGAATGTATTTATCTACCACACTCTTCAGTGTTAGGATATGGTCACTGGTCCTGGCACCTTTCCTAAATCCGATTTGGTTGTCAGGGATGATTTTCTCTTTCTTGACATGGTTATTTAGCCTTTTGTTAAGTACTTTACAGAACAGTTTGGATAAGTTGCTTGAGATAGCTATTCCCCTATAGTTGCCTGGACATCTGCGATCTCCTTTCTTGTGGAGCACGCTAAGGGTGCTGGTATGCCAGGCGGTCGGGAATTCTCCTGAGGAGTAGATTACATTGAAGACCTTAGATATTGCCGGTGCTAATGAAGTAATCCCTTATCATCTCGTTAGGAATACCGTCTAGACCTGGGGCTTTATTTCTTTTCAGACTAGTTGCCGCCAAACGAACCTCTTTTTCCGTAATACGAAAATCCATTTCATTGAATACCCTATGGTCGTGTTGCAAGTGGTATTTGTTTATTTCATCCTCAAAAGATGTGTCATCATGCGGAATTTTCCTATTCATTAATTGATTGAAATGACTCCACCACTCGCTTGGTGGGATAGGGTTTCCAGAAGACTGCTTTTTAGGGCAGAGTTTATCATACATCTCCCAGAATGCCTGCGGGTCTTCATTCTCCAGCTTGCTTATACGCTGATATATAATCTCCCTGAATGAATTGCTTTTGCTATTGAGTAGACTTTTGTATCTTTTTTTCATGGCACAGTAATCTTGGACTATCTTTCGATTCTCCGTGTGTTAAAATTACTGTTCCTTTTCACAGCCATTAACATATATTCATTAGCAAACACCACTTAACAGTAATAAAGATTGCGTTAAGGCCACAGATTAATCCCATTCCCCATGCAGACTTTTGCAGATGGTTAACTGGATCCCCTCCGTTGTCCTTTTGTTTCTGTCCATGGGTCATTTTTTTCCTGTTCATATTTATAACACATATGTCACTGTACTGTGCAGAATATCAATATCTACATTTTAATTCATTCCAGGATGAGACCTCTTCTTCCGACCCCTTCAGTGCTGCCACCAGCCCATCCAGGGCATCAAGGCGTTCTCGAAGGAGCAGTAGAGGTGACCCTGTGACCTCAAGCCCAGGTCGTGACCTTCCCCCATTTGAAGACGAGTCTGAACTCTTGGGCGAGACACGGGAGGAGGATGAGATTCAGAATGAAGAAGAAGATGGAGAAGAATTATTTGGGGATAATTTGGAAAGGTGAGAGTTTAAAATAAAAAGGGGATCATTTTTGTAATGAATTTTGGTTTCAGGCGTGTTTGTGTATGTGTTTGTCTATGTATATGTTTGTGTCTTAACCATATACATATTCACACTAAACAACATTGAGCCTGCTATTTAATCTCAATATTTCATTTTCTCCAGGGATTACCGTGCCATCCCTGCCCTGGACAAGTATGGGTCAGAAGGGATGGACGAGGGAGAATACAGTGACCTGTCTCAGGGGGACAGGATGGCCGCAGAGAGGGAGATGAGGAAGAGGGACAGAGAGCAAGGCCTGGCAAGTGGGCGTATGAGGAGAGGGCTGCTGTATGGTAAATCTGCTTGGACATGTTTGGTTTTTATTGCTGATAAAGAATTAAAGAATGTCACATAAGATATTACAGTTCATAACATAATTGTTTAATTATGGGTTACAGAGCTTTACATGAAATATAGGAGATCAAAGGGAAGACTAAGTCAAGGCATTTTTTTTTTTTTTTTTTTTTCAAAAAATGTTTGTGAAGAGCTTTACCTGACGAAATCACAGATCATTCTTGAAAGTCATTTATGTTTGTCATTATTCTACATGAAAAAAAAAGCATGGTGTGGCCTTTGGTTACTGGACAGAGAGAGATGATGTATGAAAATTATTGCAGAATGCTATATAAAAAGTGGTGATATTCATGTTAAGCTTTGAGGGAAAGTACTCCCTTTAATGGTGAGTTGAAATGGATTAATGCACTTTTTCCATATTTTTGTCTTTTTAGAAGAGTCAGATGAGGAAGAAGAGGAGCGTCCGTCCCGGCGGCGGCGTTTGGCGGAAAGAGCAGCTGAGGGTATGGGGGAAGATGAGGAGGTAGGGAAACATTTTTGCAATCCTAGCAATTTTTTTAAGACAACATTTACAAAAAGAGACTGCATTAGGATAAAGGAAGTTACTTACCCGAATCAGAAATTAACAAAATTTTTTATTGGCATTTGGCATATGGCAAGTGTTAACATCACACACTTCAACTGGCTTTACAAAAGTTATCACATTTTTCAAAAATTAGCACCTGAACTGCACAAATATTTTCTGGATTATTTTCTTTGCCTCACAGTAAGGTATTTGAGGTGAGTCAACTTTGAGTGAAGCAGTCTGGAGTAGAACAAATAATGCTGGTACACCAGTAAAATTTGTCAAAGTCCCTCGCAATTTGTAATTTTTGTTTTTAATTTTAGATGATAGAGAGTATAGAAAACCTGGAGGACATGAAGGGACATAGTGTAAGGGAGTGGGTTTCCATGCTTGCCCCCCGTACAGAAATCAAGAACAGGTTCAAGAATTTCCTCAGGACATTTGTAGATGAGAAGGGACACAACGTTTTTAGGGAGAAGATAAGGCAAATGGTTGAAGGTAAAATAATATATTGTTTGAATAAAAAGTAGGATATTTGAGTTACTAAAAGGCTTTTGATTTTTAATTATTGAATAGCTTGTTATTTTATATGTCAAGTGTCAGATAAAGTTGGCAATTTTTGTGCCATGTAGTAATGTACATTGCTGATGTTACAAAAAAATTATGGACTAAATTCTTACAACCATATATCTTCACTGACATGTTTATTTACATCAGCAAGTCTTCCCGGGATACTAAATTTTCTTTCATTTTATAATTTTTTTCAGGCAACAAGGAAAGTCTGGTGGTTGACTACAATCATTTGGCCAGTGAGGAGCAGGTGCTTGCTTTCTTTCTGCCAGAGGCTCCCACAGAAATGCTGAAGATCTTTGATGAGGTAAGGTTATACTGTTGATTATATTTATTTGGTGTTTGTCATGTTACTTTTTGATAGTGGTCTTTTTCCTTTTTCTTGTGCATGAAAGAAAGTTCAGGAAATTGCCGGATTTTGAACAAAGTGTTAAAAACTTGGCAGAATTTAGTAGATTGTTTCTTTCTTTTTAAACATAGTCTGTTCCTAACAATGATTTTTGTCCTTAATAGTTTGAAACTGATGATCTTTGAGGAATTAAGTTAATAGACGGGTTGCTAGAGTTTCTAATCATCACAAAACAGATTAATTTGCAACTGTAAGGCGATGACATTTTTGCTACATTGTACATTATTATTTATTTTCTCCCAGGCTGCCAAAGAGGTTGTGCTGACCATGTACCCAAATTATGAAAAGATAGTAAAGGAGATTCATGTGAGAATTTCTGACCTGCCTCTAGTGGAGGAGCTCAGGACATTGAGGTGATTGTTCTTGTTTCACTTAACACATTGAATTTCTAGCCAAGTTTACTATATAATTCTTTGTTAATAATAGATTTAGTTCTGTTGTGATGTCAGATCTAAAAAAGCCAATGGAAAACTCCTTCTTAATAACTGTATTGAAATTATCTTTCAATATATTAAAGATTGAAAGGTATGTACCTACAGTCATGCCTTTATATTTAAATTTTGAAAAGACCTATTTAAGATTCAATTTTCCATTATTAAAACATTGTTTACATATGCTGTGGAATGCAAATTAATTTTTCTGTGTAATCCAAATTTTAGACAGCTTCACCTGAACCAGCTGATCAGGACCAGCGGTGTCGTCACCAGCACCACCGGTGTCCTTCCACAACTGGCCATGATCAAGTACGACTGTAATAAGTGTAACTTTATCCTGGGCCCTTACTATCAGTCTCAGAACCAGGAGGTGAAACCTGGCTCCTGCCCAGAGTGTCAGAGCAGTGGGCCATTTGAGATCAATATGGAACAGGTATGTGTAGTCTTTTAAAATGTGTGGTGAATTTGTCAGCAAGATATCGTATATTGTAAGTCATATAAGAGGTCTTCCTTTACTCTTTGTAGGAGATTGCACTTAATATTTTTGTTAACTGTGATTTAGCATTCATCATACATTTTCGTTTCAAAAGTAGGTTTTATTTCTGAACATGCATTTTGGTACTGCTATTTTGTTTCACAATTTATGGTAGCTTTCTGTAAATGTGCATGTTTCAAATATGTGCAACCTATGAAATAATGATATTATCTATTTAATTTACTTAAAACTTTCTTATTTGTTGTTGTGTATTTGAAGCTTACTCATCTCAACTGTCTCAATTTTTTTCAGACAATTTACAAAAACTACCAGCGAATCACAATCCAGGAGAGCCCTGGCAAGGTGCCACCAGGTCGTCTGCCAAGGTCCAAAGATGCAATCCTCTTGGATGATTTGGTGGACACATGTAAACCTGGAGATGAAATTGTAAGTGGTGCCATCTATCTGCAACAAAATGAAGTTAAATGAGTCTTATGCATTGATGTATGAAAACAATTTTGAATATTACTGGAAAATCTCCTAATTTTTTCATGTCTTTCAAGAGAGATTTATTGATAGGTATAAGTTGAAAAGTGCAGCTTTGAAGTTATTTGGAACAATGTCAAATATTCACGTTTGTTATATTTCTAGATGAACAAAAAATAAAATCCCTTTGGTTATACTGAAACGATTTTATTTTCTGCAACTATAGGAACTTACTGGTATATACAACAACAATTACGACGGCTCCTTGAACACAGCCAATGGATTCCCAGTATTTGCCACAGTTATCCAGGCAAACTTCATCACAAAGAAAGATGACAAGATGGTGGTGGGAGCTCTCACAGACGAGGACATCAAGGCCATTGTGGCTCTGTCGAAAGACCAACGGATAGGAGAAAGGGTGAGAAATCACTGTCACTAGAAAGATTTTTTTGTTTTCATTTGCTTTTCAGACTTGAATATTATAATTTATTTGTTTGAATTTTCATTGTGATGTTGCATATTTTTATTGTGTTCACATATTGCGTATTGCAAGTATCATCTCTCTTCTGCTTTTGACTGTTATGACTGGCTATTTCAGATATTTGCCAGCATAGCGCCATCTATCTACGGGCACGAGGATATCAAGAGATCCATTGCACTGTCCATGTTTGGAGGAGAACCTAAGAACCCTGGTAAATTATTCCATTCACTAGATGTTTAAACTGACTGTTTTTTGAAGACTTAAAAAGTTATCAGAGCAATGTATTATAATGTTCAAGCAAACATGTTATGGGAAAAAAATTATTATTCATCACCAACAACTGCAGCACCTGTATCTAAACAATGGCATTTCCACTGTTGATGTAGATAATGTCAAATCCATCTCCATATTAGGTGTGTAGTATAATTTCCAAAGAGACTTGCGTTCAAAACACAGGCATACAATGACATCGCCATCTTGGGTTCTACAGTCCTGATCAATTTCGACCAAAGTATGTCTAGTGTAGTACAAGTAAAGTGTAATAATTTCTTCATTATCTTCCAGGTGGCAAACACAAGGTCCGTGGCGACATCAACGTGTTGTGCTGTGGAGATCCGGGAACAGCCAAATCTCAGTTTCTGAAATACGTGGAGAAGGCCGCCCCACGATGCGTCTTCACCACTGGTCAGGGGGCATCAGCCGTAGGTTTGACCGCCTATGTCCAGCGCCACCCAGTGACCAGGGAGTGGACTTTGGAGGCAGGTGCCCTGGTACTGGCAGACAAGGGGGTCTGTCTGATTGATGAGTTTGATAAGGTAGGTCAGGAAATCATAGATAAGTAATATATTAGGCATATTTGATGTGTTTGAATATGCATGGCAGGTCATGTTGTGGTTGCTGTTATTGGCATTGCTGAAGAAGGGATCTGTTTCATTTACATCTAAAAGGAGATCAGTGAAAGCTTTAATTTGCTTATTTTGACAGAGATGTATGGCAGTTTCTTGATTGAGACCAGACTTTTGTTGTCTTCTAAAACCTCTAAATTAAGATATCGCAATGATTTTCCCCCCAGATGAATGATGCAGACAGGACCAGTATACATGAGGCTATGGAACAGCAGAGTATCTCCATCTCCAAGGCAGGCATCGTCACATCCCTGCAGGCCAGGTGCGCAGTGATTGCTGCTTCCAATCCCATTGGTGGACGCTACGACCCCTCTCTGACATTCTCAGAAAATGTAAGATCTCGTGCAAAAAGAACATTTTTTATGTACAGACACAGATGTGTCTGTACATATTGCTGTCACCTGCGTCTGTCGTCGCCGTCGGCGCCGTGCACTTTCCTTGTAAACACGATAAGTGGAAGGCAGTTTTACTTTTTGGCTTTATATTTATAGAGCTGATGAATATTTTTAAAACGCAGGTCAAGTTCAAAAATCAGCATGATCGGGCCATTATTGTAGTAGTTATGCTGTTTTTTCACTTTTCAGCATATATGCAACACTGTAAACACATTTCAAGGAAAACCGATAGGCCTGTCGTCATAAAACTCACAGGAGTAATCATTCTTACTAAAACGCAGGTCAAGTTTGAAAATCAGCATGACCGGGCCACTATTTTAGTAGTTATGCTTTTTTTTTCACTTTTCAGCATATATGCAACACTGTAAACACAATATAAGAAAAACAGATAGGCCAATTGACATTAAACTCACAGGAATGGTCAATCTTGCTAAAACGCAGGTTAAGTTCAAAAATCAGCATAATTGGGCCATTATTTTAAAAGTTATGTTGTTTTTTCACATTTCCTCAGATTCAATTCTTAGGCATGTTAACAGTCTCATTATTTAACTAATAAGATACGTGAAAGTGTTTGTTTGACATTTCCTGCATCTTTACAACATTGTTAGTTGATTATGTAAAAATGATGGTAAACTTGTTATTGTGTATTGTGTAATAAAGTTTCAAAAATGGAAATAAACTCATATCATTGCAGTTTGTCAGATTCAATCATTCACTATGTTCAGAATCTTGGAATGGAGGAAATGGGACATTTAACACTGCTCTATTGACGATTTTATACATTTGTATTTTATTGGCTTAATAAATTATTATTATTATTATTATTATGATATTTTTCCCATCTCATCAATTTTCTTAGTTTATCATATAAAAATGGCAGTAAACTGTTAATTTTGTATTATGTTAAAAATTGTTAAAAATGGGGGAAAAAACATTTCAGAACAGTGCTGTCTTGTTTACATTTTGGCATTTTCAAGTTTTGACTTTGAAGTTCCATGGGCCTGAAGACCTATGCTAGTCACATTTTCTGAATATCCATGATACTAATATTTTATTATTAAAAATTGATGGTCGTTATACTGTTAAACATTATGTAATATTGCATCAAAATTTGAAAAAAACCTATTTTGGGCACTGCTCCCATGATGACCATTTAAGAAAAACCATGTCACTTACTGTTCTCAAACTTACAGGAAAGAAACATGGGACTAAAATACAGCTTCAGTAGGCAATGCAGTCTGTTTGGTAATTTTTTCTGCCAGTTAAACAGTTTTTTTTTTTTGTGAAAATTTAATTTTTCACATATTGGCATTTGTGACTTTGAAGTTCCACAGGCCTGAAGACCCATGCTAGTCACATTTTCTGAAAATCCATGATAAGTATATTTTATTAATAAAAATTGATTGTCATTATGCTGTTTAACCATTTTGTAATATTGCATCAGAATAGAAGAAAACACAACTTTTGGGTGCTGCTGCCATGATGACCATTATGGGAAAACCATGTTACTTATGATTGCCAAACTTTCAAAAAAAGAAATACAGGACTAAAATGCAGCCTGAGTTGGAAAAGCAGTCTAATTGGCTTCTTTTTCTGGATTTTATACATTTTCAAAGTGTGAACTTGTTACACATTTTACTTACATTGGTATTACCTGTTGAGCATAATTAGAATTTGATGTTGAATTTGCAGTTTAACATAATGTACTTTTGCATCAGAATTGACAGCAGCCTATTTAGTTATTTCCTGCTTTTTGTCTGCACATTTGACAGCTTTGCTGCCTTGTTAATGACCTACCTTGTTATCCTATTAAGACCAAAAATATTAATGTGTTCATGGTGCCTTTTCAATTGTAACACAGTGATGCCATTGAAAAGTATTTTCTCCCGAAAGATTTTATATTTGCATTCACATGTGTTTGCAGTTAATCACAGTCCCACATATTTCTGATATTATTTTCACGTTCAAGTCTATTATGTCTCTAGGTTGACCTGTCTGAGCCCATCTTGTCCCGTTTTGACATCTTGTGTGTAGTAAGAGACACAGTGGACCCAGTGCAGGACGAGAAACTGGCTAAGTTTGTTGTTGGCAGCCATGTCAAGCATCACCCAAATGTCACCGCAGGGGAAGGCGGAGATGCCATTGCTGATATGGTGAGCATTGATGGCAGGTTTATAAGTCTTGGGTTTAATCTTCACCTAACTATCCTCTCAGTTAGCTTCATATTTGATGCTTGTTTTAATGAGTGAATGAATTAATAATTAACCACATCAGTCAGTCATATTTTAAGAGAAAAATGGTGCACAGTCATTGTTATGATGAACCAGTAGTATGTGAGGTATCCCTGAAATGTCCTGAAATAATACACTCTTTACTGTATAGAACCAACTGGATGAGTCTGGCTTGGAGAAGATCCCACAGGACCTTTTGAAGAAATACATCATCTATGCCAAGGAGAAGAGCCATCCCAAGCTGAACCAGATGGACCAGGATAAGGTGTCCAAGATGTATTCTGATCTCAGAAGGGAATCCATGGTGAGTGGCTTCTGTTTTAAATATTGAATGACACATCTGAGATGAACTCTGATGCCTGGAGAAAGTATGAGGTATTTGAAAATGGATTTAAGATGAAAGTCTTTACTTGACAAATAAGTTATTCCTGGATGTCATATCTTTAAAAGGCACTTGAATATTTGTTTGTATGTTAAAGAATTTTTTTTCATTTATTTTAAAATTATATTTTACTTCTTAATAACATATTGCTGTTTTGTAAACAAGGATGATGAACTTTGTAGTGAAAAGCTTGACAATCTGAAATAAATGGTTAAAAATTTGGCTTTGATTGCAAGTTTGGACTTTTTGTTATTCTGAAATAAAATAGATGTTTAAAAAAAAGAATCTCTTCCTACTTTACAGGCCACAGGGAGTATTCCAATCACTGTCCGTCACATAGAATCCATGATCAGAATGGCAGAAGCTCATGCACGCATGCACCTGCGAGATTACGTGAATGAGGACGATGTCAACATGGCCATCAGGATAATGCTGGAGAGCTTTATCAACACACAGAAGTTCAGCATCATGAGGAGTATGAGAAAGGTAGAGTTCTTAGTGAAATGCTTCACATAACAGTGTTTCACATGACACAATGGTAAAAAGTGTGGAGTCACAACCTGTTCAATTGACCATTTCATGGTTCCCAGACATTTCACACTGCTTATGCCTGAGAAAAGCCATGTGGGATGGATCATGCAAATGTCCCCGATTGCCCCTTTGATCACACATGATAAATACAGATTTTGACTGCAACTAGATTTTCTGCATAACACCTGTGCACACCTGTTGACCTTTCAACCCTGAAATGGTCAATCTCTCTCTGGTTCACGTAATTGTGGAATGAACCACCCTCCTAGTGAGGACGACACAAGGGCATCATAACTGGTTTAGAAATTAACTCCAAATTTGTGCAGAAATCTCAGCCTACTGGATGTTAATAATAATCAATAATTTACCATTGTTTTCAGACATTTTCCCGGTATCTGTCATTCAAGCGTGACAACAACGAACTCCTATTGTTCATCTTGAAGCAGCTTGCCCAGGACCAGATGGCCTTCCAGAGAAACAGATATGGCACCACTGACCAGGATTACATTGAGATCTCAGAGAAAGATTTAGCAGACAAAGTATGCAATTTTATTTATTTTTTTCCTACCAAACTGATTTACAAATGCTCTGCATAAACAATTTGTCAGTTTTTAATAAGATCATATAACATTTTGTAGACAAAGATTAAAAAAACCATTTCCCATTTTTTTTTTCAAAACTTAAAAATTTTTAGAGTGAGAGCAAGTTGTCTTAAAAGATTGCACAGCTTGTGACAAGCCCCCTCCCATTTCTTCATATTTAAAAAACCTGTTTCAACAGTAAATTTCTTTTTATTTTCAGGCTCGACAGATCAACATTCACACTCTATCGGCGTTCTACGACAGTGATATTTTCCGACATAACAGATTCCAACATGACACCAAAAGAAAACTCATCATCCAAAACCTGGTGTAAAATACACAAACCCTTAACAACAAAAGAACTACTTGACAAGTGTATATAAAATGAACAAAGAGCCATCTTTGCCTGAGATATTTTCTCATGAAACAAACATGGAAAATGGATCTATGTTTATCTTCGGGTGAAAATGCCTGTATCACGTGAATACATTTAAAAGCTGACTAAATGTCTTGTGTCACATATAGATTCTATTTCGTATAAAAATATCGGTCAGTCTTAAATGAGATATGCTTGCGCATGCGTACTCAGTTAGCTTGTGACATGCGGCTGGGTAGTCAGCCTGAAAATAGATGCGATCTATTTCTATCAGAATTATAATCTAAAACAAACGTAGTTTGTTTGCTTCAGTTGGAAACATTTTTGCAACGGAGTTGCAATCTTTTATGCGGCATATATATTGATCTATAACGTAGTTACACATTGTAGGCTACGAATCATTTGCGTGCCAAACTTAATTTCAATATGGCGGCCGAAAGCACGTGTAGTGCTGTTTTACCGGGCCTTTCAAAACCCGCAATAGATACATGTAAGAATAGCGAGGACGTTAAAGCAAAGAATGTAAAAACCAGAACAGGAAAGGGGAAACTAGACGACAAAGCAAAATCTAGTCATAACAGTGATGAATATTTAACTATAATGGAAAATATACAAGAAACTGTGCAGAGACAGGAAACCAAAATTAACAGCGTCGTGGGACGCATAGATACTTTAGAGAAACAGTACCTGTATCACGATGAATATTGTGAGGAGAATTATGAATTTGATGAACAGTATGATGAAAGATTGGAGGATGAAACGTGCCCGGAGGCAGGTACTAGTAGCACAAACAGATTTGATGATATGACGAAGAGATATAAATTAATAGAGTATACAGACGTGGAAGTTGACAGTGTGTTGGCGAGTAGTGTCAATGATTTGTTCACCAATGGGATAGTGGATCATTCAAAGTATACAGAACTTACCAAAGATGAAAATAACTCACGGCCAAAAAACTGTGAAAGTTTGGTGATAGTCAAAACCAATAAAATGGTATGGAACATTATTCCTCAATATGCCAAAACAAATGATAAGAAGTTACAGGATGTTCAAATGTCAGTTGTAAAAGCAGCTACGTTGATGACTAAAGGAATAGACAAACTGGCTAAGTTAGAAACAGGAAATGACACGAGTGAAGGGCTTGGAAAACTCATTGATATGTTCAATGACAGTATTGCTTTGCTTGGTCATGCCAATACGCAGATTAACTGTTTTAGAAAGGATTTGTTAAAACCAAACCTCAAGCCAGAGTACAAACCTTTGTGCAATCATAACATTCCGTGCACAACTTTTCTCTTTGGAGATGATATTACCAAATCTGCAAGGGAAGTGGAAGATTCTGCGAAAATGAGTTATAAAATGATGCAGAGTAGAATGGGCTTGGATTATAGAAACCGCCCATACCAAAGGGGCCCACGATTCAGGGGACGCATGAGAGGAAGGTACAATCGTGGCCGAGGAAGTTCTTCCCAGAGGGGTGCACATGCAGATTCAAAAAACTTCTCATGGCAATGCAGCCAGTGGGATCAGAACAGACACTAGAGGTGAGACATAAATTTCAAGCTGGTAGATTGCATTTGTTTGTAGATGAATGGAGAAAATTGACCAGTGACCCATATATCTTGGATATAGTACAAAATTGTCATATAAATGTTGATACCAACATTGGATTTCAAAACTTAAATGATATGGTGAAATATAGGTTTAACACAGAAGAAACAATTATAATCAGGAAAGAAATTTCTAAACTACTTGATCTTGGTGTTATTAAGAAAGTTCAAAGTGTACCGGGGCAGTTTTTATCTCCTATTTTTGTACGCCCTAAAAAGAATGGAGAATACAGAATGATATTAAATCTTAAGAAGCTGAATCAACACATTCCCTATGAACATTTTAAAATGGATACTTTTGAAAAGGCATTGACCTTAGTGACAAAAGGATGCTTCCTAGCATCAATTGATATAAAGCATGCATATTATAGTGTGAAAATAGCAGAAGAACAGCAAATTCTTTTTCGTTTTGTTTGGGAAGGAAATATCTATCAATACACATGCCTTGCAAATGGCGTTTCTGAAGGGCCCAAAATATTTACGAAATTATTAAAGCCTGTATATGCAAAATTGAGAAGTCTTGGCCATTCTAGTTCAGGATTTATTGATGACAGTTTATTGTGTTCAGATAATTACCTTGAATGTGTTGAAAATATAAGATGCACAAAACATCTAATGGAAACACTTGGTTTTATAATCAATGCAGAAAAGTCTGTCCTTATTCCCCAACAATCATTGTTGTTTTTGGGAAATATAATTGATTCTGAAAGTATGACGGTGACTTTACCTAAAGATAAAATGGATCACATTGTACAGCAGTGTAAAATGCTTATCATTAAAACAGAAGCAAAAGTAAGACTAGTAGCTAAAGTGATTGGAATTATAGTTTCAACATTCTCAGCTGTTGAATATGGTAAACTCCATTATAGAGAACTTGAAAAGCAGAAGATAAGTGCTTTAAAAAGCAACAATGGAAATTATGATGCTATGATGCACATTACAATTAGTATGAAGCAAGAATTACAATGGTGGATGGAAAATGTCCATTTGCAAAGAAGGAAAATTGACAAAGGAAATGTTGACATTATATTGTATACTGATGCATCCAAATTAGGCTGGGGTGCTCATTTGGAGGGTCAAAAAATTGGTGGTAGATGGTTTCCAGAAGAAGCTTACCTTCATATAAATGCTTTAGAGTTACTAGCAATATTATATGCATTGCAGTCTTTTACATTTAGATTTGAAAATAAACATGTAAAGATCATGAGTGATAATATTACAGCATGTGACTATATTCAGAATATGGGTGGAATTAAATCTTATGATTGCAATAACATAGCAAAAAAGATTTGGCATTGGTGTATCGAAAAAAATGTTTGGCTCACCTGTGTCCATGTGCCAGGGAAAGATAATGTAGATGCTGATGATGCTTCTAGGAAGTTTAATGAACGTTTAGAATGGAAGTTGAATGAGAATGTATTTCAAAAGATATGTGAAAAATTTGGAAATCCATTTATTGATCTTTTTGCCTCTAGATTAAATGCGCAAGTTGAAAGATATTGTTCATGGCAGGCAGACCCCTTTGCTTGGGGTATTAATGCATTTACTTATGATTGGGGAACACTGAATTATGTTTATCTGTTTCCACCTTTCAGTTTGCTGGGTCATTGTATCCAGAAGATTCGCAAAGACAAAGCCAGGGGTATTATAGTGGCTCCTGTATGGCCAACACAGATATGGTTTGCAAAGTTGATGGAATTACTTGTGGAAAACCCAATAGTCATTCAAAAGAAAAAAGGTCTGCTAACTTTACCAGGGAACAAGCTCCCAGTGGAACATCCTCTTATGGACAAGTTGAAACTCATTGTATGCAAAGTATCAGGGAACAGTTTAGAGAACGAGGCCTTTCTGAGCAATCAACCCACATACTTATGTCATCTTGGCGTACAGGGACAAAGAAACAATACAACGTGTTCATTAAACGCTGGTTCAAATACTGTGGTGAAAGGAAAATTAATTCAATTTCACCACATGTGGAAGAGGTGATAGAATTTCTTACAAAACAGTTTAATGATGGCTTAGCTTATGACAGTTTAATTACAGCAAGAGGTGCTATTTCATCAATGGGTATTCAAATTGATGGAGTTTCAGCAGGGAGTCATCCATTGGTGATAAGATATATGAAAGGCATTTATAATTTGAGGCCACCAAGACAACGTTATGCTCAAATTTGGGATGTTAATAAAGTTCTGGTTTTCTTAAGGAAACTTTCACCAGTAAAGCACTTGACTTTGAAGGATCTGACTTTAAACTTACAATGCTCATGGCATTAATTAATGCCACACGTGTACAAACATTGCATTTAATTTCTGTAGTTGATATGAAAAAGTTGAGTTCAGAGTTTGTGTTTCAGTTATGTGGTTTACTGAAGCAAAGTAGACCAGGTTGTAATTCATCACATATTGTGTTTAAAGCTTACCCTCCAGATAGGAGGTTGTGTGTTTATACTGTTTTAAAAGAGTATATAGCTCGTACAAAGACATTGCGTAGGCATAATGTTGATAAAAATTTGCTTATAAGTTATATGAAACCTTATAAACCTGTTCAAAGAGATACTATTTCTAGATGGATCAAAGTTGTAATGACAAAATCAGGAATAGACACTACTTTATTTGGTGCTCACAGTGTGAGAGCTGCTGCTGTTTCAAAGGCAAAAATGAATTCTGTGCCAGTGACAGATATTTTGAACAAAGCTGGTTGGAGTACTGAAAAAACATTTGCAAAATTCTATGAGAAACAAATCGAGGATAAAGCTACCACATTTGAATATGGAGTTTTAAAAAGGAAGTAATGAGCACATTCATATACTAGTATATATATACTGGCATGTATAGGTTTACATGAGTATCTGTTGATGATTTGTTGAAACTGTTCTAAACGATATTTTAAGCTGAAATAAAGGCCATTGAATACTGGTTTATTGATGTTTGTCACATTTTACTTTAAAGTCTCATTTAAGACTGACCGATATTTTTATACGAAATAGAATTTAAAATTAAACGAGACTTACCTTGGTTAAGTCGATGTTTGATTGTAATTCTGTGAGTGTAAAAATGAGGGAGGGCTTAAATGCCACCCTCCCCACCCAGCTTACTCAGTAATATAATTCCAATGTAATCAGCTCACAGATATAAATATATATATATATATATTTCATAATACTACTAATAGATAAATAAATAAAAATGTTCTTTAAAAAAAAAAAAAAATGTGAAAACATCAAGCTTTAAAGGCTGAGTACGCATGCGCAAGCATATCTCATTTAAGCCCTCCCTCATTTTTACACTCACAGAATTACAATCAAACATCGACTTAACCAAGGTAAGTCTCGTTTAATTTTAAATTATATGTCTTGGGAAACATTTAAAAGCCTGGCAAAGTACCTTGTAATATATTTTGGAGCTGGCTTGTAATATAGTTAAAGAATTGACTTTATGTTGTGTGTAATAATTGAGGATTGAATCAATTTATATCTTTATCTAGAAGACGTGTTTCATGGTAATTTGGCAAAAAATCCTTTCTAATGAGACAAAATTTTCACCTATGGTAAATCTGCTTCTTTCTGACATTTTAAAAATGAGCAAGTTCTGCCACAGGTTCTATTAGGTAGGGGCCTTATGCTTCCTCCCTTTAGAAACGATTTCCCTTTTTGCCGTCATTACAAGAGAGGCAATGAAAAACCCATTTCATCAAAGTTCCACGTTTTTCTTAGGACTGCAGTTGCTTGATGCAGTGAATTTGTTTGAATTAATGAATGTCATTATAATGTCTTAAGAACATTCCACCCAAATGGTAAATTTGATTTTGAATAGCTTCATTTATAAAAAAATATTATGTATATACAGTCCACGCACCTTGTATATTTATGACTTAGTAAATTGTCTACATTATCACAGAATGTACCCATTTATTGTGGTGGTTTGGGAAATCGTGCAAAAGACTACAGATTTAACTGATGTGGAGTTCATTGGTGCTCCAGTTTGTGCAGTCTCAAAATGAGGTCTATGAATTTTAGAATGGTATTTAAAAGTGCCAGCGTGGTTTGTTCCCAAGGTTTGCAAGAATAGGGAGCAACTGCATGTGGTATTTGGATTCTGGTCTTTCATGAAAATGCTCGGTTACAGCCAACTTTCCACTTTCTTGGATTTTCTCAATATATTGTGACAATTTAAGTTGCTCCTAAAACATGCGTGGATTCCCTGTAACACAATTAAATTACTACTAGTTATTAGTTTGTTAAACGACTTGAAAGAGCACATGGTCCCAAAGGTTGAACCAAATTCGTTATTTGGACAGCCAAGAAAAATGATTAAAATAGCATTTACCATTCTTAAAGTTTGGGTTGTAAATTTGACCTATTTATATTTAAAGAGGAGAAACGTCTGCTCAGATACCATTTTGTCGGGAAATATGAAACGATACCTTCCAGGTTAGCGGAAAACGTAAGAAATCAACGCAAACACAAAAGAAACGAAAATAAATTTAAGCTAACAAGAGTCCAGATAAAGTGCGAAACAATTCGTATTTAGTGAAAAACGTACTTGATTTGGCATTGTTAGTTTAAAGTTTATATAATAATTTCACTCCAAAAGACTTGAGCAAGCGGTGCAAATAAATTTCTTAATTTTTTCTCCACACTGTGCTTTATAATCATATCCCAACTATAATTTTATACAGTGTAACAAGCAATATCGTATGTAAAGAGATCATTCTCAAAGAATTTCTGGACGTGTCCCTTTTAGACGTTAAAATCATATTCAAAGATGCAGCCATGATAGGCTCCGTAAGGAATGACGTAAATGTAACCACGCGCCGCCATGTCTCGTAGCGGCAGCCCGTCCCATAACATAATATATTGCAGAGATGGCACCAGGTGGCGCTCCACACCGTAGTTCACCCAGAAGTAATAGCCGCCGATGTCACTCTTCCGTGGGCTACCGTCGGAATCCAAGTAGCGAAGCTGAAGGAGGAAATATCTGGGTTATTGATATAAATAAAAGCACTCGGAATCTCTAAACCCATTAAGCGAGACATCGATAACGAATTGAGATTGGAGACAGAAAACGTGATTTTCGAACGCACCAAGATTATATCTGTTATTGTCACAAAATACTAAACTAAAGAAAATTTTATTTGTATTTCCATTTTTTCCAGTGTTAGACCATCTTTCTCAACTATTCAGATCGTGTAAGCTTAATCACTTGAAATTGTTATTTTGAAGTTTAAATGACGTTCATATATGGCAATTGAAATTAATCGAAATCCTGCTCAATAATTTTAATTCAAATTATTTAGTTCTTAAGTAAAAAAAAAGTAATTCAGAATAAATGCTTTTTATATTTACCTCAAAAGGCTGCGTCATGCCCTCTAGATTGTACCCTATTACAACTACTGATAGGTTTCGGCTGTTGTGGAAATTGCAGTAGGAGAGAATAGGTCTGGTCAAATCCTCCATGATTTGCTGGAATTAAATTGAATAAGAATTAATTAAAGTTAAATACATGGAAATATATTGTAAAGATCCACTTAAGGCGGATAATGTAGAAGTTAAAGAAGGAAGGAAAAGGGTGAAAGCGAAAGGGTTGCCTGAAGTCTTCCTTGCTTTAATTTTGACTCGATGAAATACATTAAACGCTGAATGTACGGAGACTCCACTTGAATTACTTCAAATGTATCACATTAGTTGTTGTGGAAATTAAACTAGCAAAAATCATCTCTATAGAGTTACAAAACTGTTTTAAGGTGATTCAAATTGGGCGATTTTCTTGTATTGATTAAAACGAATGAGGAGCGTAGATCCTTCTTTGTTTCTTTACCCAAGAGCAACACCCTCCAATATAAGACTAACCGGGGTGAAAATCGGTAGTGTACAAGTCGGTATGAATTATTCACGCACTAGCTTCAGATGTCATCCTCCGTGCATCATCAGAGCACTATAAATAGATAACTCCACAGGCCGTCAGGTTTAAACTGCCTCCTTCTTGGAAATTGCTCTAAAATGGTGCTCGAAACCGGGCTGCGAATCCCTTTGCAAAGACAGCTTTGAATGAAACGTTAATCAATTACGTACCATTAATGTCGCCACTCAGCAGAGCTTTATAATTTTGTTTCGACGCATTTCAAGGATACAAGGTAAATTAAATGCCAACAGGAAGTGAGAAATACCTCGCCAGCAATATCAATTTCGAAAAAAATGTATCAGTGAGAACCTAGACATAAGTCGGAAACGGATTCCACTGGTTAACTATATTTACATGAGTTTACATGATGTTTTTAGGCGAGTAAAACTTAATCGTTTCAACAAAGATGAAAGTCGGTGCAATCGCGACTTGCATTAAGCAGCATGAGGGTTTATTTAACAAAATTAATTTAAAATACCTCCCCCTCCTCTAGGAAAAGGGTTGAAGCAGTCCAGGGAAATTCTGGCGCGCAAACGAAACGCAGCTCTGCTGTCTGCTTTCTCTTGATCAATCTCTGACAGCGCTTAACGAGTAAGTCTTAGCATCTAAATCTCGATTCATAAGATTTCGAATAAAAAAAAATAGGGACAAATTTTATTCTCGAATTATCACACGTATGCACAGGTTTTGTAATACTTATCTGGATGTGAAAAACGCTTTAATGTGTCAAAGTTTGAGTCCGTTTTAGAGTCTGTGTACCAAATCTGGCCCTTACTCTTCAGTAGGAATTACGGTGTCCAATGTCAACTAACCTCTACAAATAACAGGCTAGCTAGCAAAATTACAAACTACCTGTGAAAGACTCTTGCTGTGTTCTTTGTCAGTGTAGGTGTACAGATCGTCCCAGGCGATGACGGCTATTTTCTGGACACTGGCCCCGGCCGAAGAAATGGCCCAGTCCACACGGGACTTGTCCACTGGCACAGCCTTGGAGGGGATATCTGGGAAAATAGAAAGTCAGTGGATTTTCTTCAGTTGCCTTCCTCTTAAGCCTAGATTACATTTACGCGGGCACAAACCGTAAGGAGCTACGGGCTACGCCGAGTATGTCTACATTACATGGCCTTAAATCAGTACGATTCCGTAAGATTTCGCTCGGCCACCGTCTACCTCCGCTCAGACGCCGTACGAAAAGGGTATTACGGGCAGTATGCGTGCACCGTACGGGCATGGCATTTCAAATGTAATCTAGGCTTTAACAATGTGTGAAAGGGCTTTAAAATTCTACACGAAGGTATTGCCTCCTCCGCCATCCATTTTTTTAGCGGCGTTGGTTTGTCTGCTTGTTAATGGACGAGATACATCAAAGAGTTCTTTAAAAATTTCGTTGGCATTTTCAAGATACTATAGAAGGTTAACAAGGAGGGAAAGAAATGTTCCAATTGCAACAAGTCCGAGCCGTGCCTCGTAATATTTGTAAAAATTAATTGTATTTTTCCTCGGCAGCGGTCTTCACTTTTGGACTGCTCTCTGGTTTGAAAGATGCATTACCTGATCCTGAGAAGTTCACGTCGATGGGGCAGCCCCCACCCAGGTCGTCAAATGCCTGCACCACAAGCCACAGTTCAGACTGGACTTGATTTTTCTCACGAGAAGCTGACAGTAATTGAAACAGCTAGAAAAAAACCATGATAAAATGGTGAGACACGTTTCATATTTCTCCTTTAATTTCCCCCCAGGCTCTATGAAAATATAGATTGATGTCATTGTGCAAAATTTTGCTGTAATGTTATTAATTCTTGTTGTGTTTCGTGCACATTTCCGTGGGAGAGATTTAATTTTGTTTTCCAAATTTATATTTGCAGTCTATTATAAGGTTATATTTAGAACTCGCTTATTGTTTTTGTTTCAAGTTTCGTTTATACTTTAACAGATCGTAAAATAGATTAAGGCCGTGGCATTCCAAAACCCAACAACTATGACCCAAAGGCTACTATTTTCGTTCCTAGACATACCGTTTGAGTATTATTAATATAGACATCGCCAAATGTAACGGTCTCTGGCAAAAGCGGATTGTTCTTCTTGAGAATTTGGAACAGCGTTGGGTCTCCGTTTTTGATTGGTACTCTTGTTTCATTTACGCCGTAGTACGATGATTTACCTAGGCCCCGACCCTCTTGGACGGCAATGACATCAACCCCCAAAAAGGCCAACAGCATCATCCCCCTGGTGTAATCAGTCAAGGCGCGTTTGTGAGACTTCCTAAGGTCGATAGAGGGCGCCGTCGCAAACGCTTTACCATTGTAATGTACTAGGGCTGTGACTTCCCGGTAGATGGCGATAACAGCCGTGGGAGTCTGGCCACCCTCTGAAGATGACCCAACTGCACCCTTGGACGTTTTGGTCAGATCTCCAAGATCGTAGGCATCTCCGCTGAAGTACCCAATGAGGGTGCTGGAAAATTTGGCACCGTACCTGTCCTTGTGATCAACCAGGGCGCGGTAAACCCACTCCGAGTAAGACAGAATCATCTGGAAACCCACGTCGCTCTCAGGAACCCGAGGAAGTCGAGGAAGGCCGAGGTAGATGCTTATGTTTTTTGAGGAAGCACTTTGAAGGAGGAGGGAATGAGGATCCGCTCCAGTGAATGCCGTGAACAGTACTGTGACGTTGGAGCCTGGTTTAAACTCGCAAGATGGCCTATGTTTTTAAATAGAGAGTGTCACATACCCAGTACTTAAGGTTGCAAGGGTTATTTCATAATTGCTATTTGTATAGGAACTCAGGGGTTGCTTTCTGCTTTGACCACTTGGCAGTATTAAAGATAAGTTTTTAATTTTGATATTTATATATTATATTTATTTGGTTTACTTTAAAGAGGAGTAAAAGAATGTAGTACCATGTAATGCCAAAAGGTACGCTGAAAAGACACATGGGGTATTCATTCTTATACTTCCTCTTGAAATACCTCAGTCCGAAATTCCTTTCAAATACATTTTTTCTTTCTAGAAATCTTATTGTTCAACAAAATATCTAATCAAAAAAGGTTATTCCACTTTATCACATAACCACCAAGTGAGAAGATGTAGATCTATACCTGTCATAGCCAATGCTAGTGTGAAGAATAACACGATAATACGTCACGTCCGGTGACGTCACCCTTATCTTCTTATCCAGAGGACAGGCCAGTATCTTAGATCCGTAGTTTTCACTGTTTTCATAGGTGACCCAAGATACGATCTTCAACCCTGCCTTGTTTAATTCCTGTTCCGCGTCTTCGGCACAGTGAACGCCATTGGCAACGCATCTGCAACAAAACAATCACTCATTGACCTTTTTTTTTCAAAAGTTAAACATCACTACAAAATTGAAAAAGTCAGACGCTAATTAGGTTATTGATATAGCGTCTAAATGCTTTAAAATGTGCAAGAATTTTCGAAACCCCTTTTGTAAAAATGCTATGATGATGTTACTTGCACCGTTTTAACCAACCAAGATGCAGATTTGAAAATCGCCCAGATTGCTTAAGCAGAACCCCAGAGCGTGCGTGTGTTTATCACCTTTTCTCTCTTAAACTTTAAAAGAACTTGTTTGACCAGCTGGGACGTTTCATCTTTGCGTGGTTTGTATACATGACATTACAAGACTGCATGTATTAACAGCAGCAGCAGAGCATCAAGGGGTTTAGGGTTTGGCCTTATCAGGTGCTGGTGCAGGGGGGCAAATATAGTGAAGATGTGCCCAAAGGATGAGTGTTGAATGTATGTTTTAGCAATTTCGTCCAGTTTGGCACCCATTCCGCTGGTCTGAATATTAGTTACAGAAAGGAGAAGAGAGAATATTCATTCTCCGAACCGAAAAAGCACTTACCCAGAAAATGCTTTATCTTGCAAAATGCTAGATTTTGTCCTGTTGTTGTACATCGCTCCAACCGTCAGTACGGTGTCGCCCCCTATGGCTTTGAACTCGCCAAGAGCCTTGTCCCATTCTGTTAAACTATATCTGTTCGCAAACCAAGATGCCGTCACGGGGTAGACGGGACCGAAAGGACCTCCCGTTGCCCAAGCCGGGGCAAATGCCAGAAAGCAAAATGTCAGAGAGAACAAGCTTAGATTACTTATTTCCCTCATGTTACTTGACGGTTGCCAAATAACTGGATCTGTTTAAAGTGTTGTCACCAGCTTTTATCTCTCCGTATTGGCAGGTGTAAATATTCACACCTGTATTTAGCCGCCATTCATGCCAACATAGAGTTCCTTATGTAAATATAGTAAACATGTTTGTGATAAAATATTTTGTTTTCTCAGTATTATGACTGACCATCTGGGCACTTTTTAGTTTAGAAATTCACTGTTTTGTTTAAAAAAAGATGTGCTGTAAAGACGTCCTTTAAATTTAAGAAGTAAAGTCAACATTTAGTATTGCATTCATCGTAGAAACACCGTCACTTAAATAAATAAACAAAAACCCATTGCCGTTTTAAACTTGAAACAAATTCCTCTCCCAGGGACCAACACGTCGATAATATCGCGCAACAATTTTGAATCGATCTCTGTTGAAGTCGTCTGCTTTATCGTCAATGTCATCAACCGTTTATTGCCTGGCAATAATGAAGCTGTCAAGTTCCATTCCTCTCTTGTTTTCTTGGCTCCAAAACAGTGTGCCTGGAGCAAAAAGATAAGGGACGGCGCATTTTCAAGTTACGGTTAATTTAACAGCAGAGTAATGAAGGAAGTGATCAGCACCGCGTTTGCGCTTGCTTCCTGGTACTTTTTACCCATATTTATTGCCACTCGGACGAGCTTGGGGTCTGTGGGGATTGGTTGATACTAAGATCTCGACGTCTTAACCTTCATGGGAGATACTTGAAAGATATGTTTTTTTTCTCTTTAAGTGGGTAGTTTGTTCAGCATTGGAGGAAATCTCGGTATGTGGGTATTCTGTGACACGAGAATAACACCTTCTTAAACTGAAGTGGAGTCAATTGAAGTGTTTTCGTTTGCTGAGTGTGCGCGATATCTTTAAGGATTTATTTTGAAAAGTGATCCAAGTCTTTATGCATTGCTAACCTCTTGTTATGAACGTCCAAAATAGCATTGTCTAAGATCAATGCCGCATAAAAAATGCATCATGGATCCAATTTCCAAAACGCAGTGGACTTAAGATTCCGAATCCACATTAATTTAAAGATCGATTAATATTGAACAATAACAAAATTTTGACCTTATTAGTCCACAAATTAAGCATTTCATGTCATTTAAAATAGGTCCAATATCTTGACGTAGCCGTGGATGCTACCATTTAAGTAGTACAGTGAAAACTTTGGTTTTAAAGGTACACTTCATGAGTTTTACCCACCAAAACGCATTTTCCTGGGAAAATAAGCTCACGAACTCACGAACCATTTATCTATCTCTCTCGGCGATTGATTCGACTTTTGAGCAAATTAATTTATAAAGGTTAATTTTAGCCTAAAATGACTGGCCAGTCATTATAACAGTGGCCATTTTCCTATAACCTACAATGAAAATATCAACATCAGGCACGCTCTGGAAAAATATATTTAAGGGGTTAAATTATTTTAAGGTGTATGTAAGGTTTTATAAGAAGTTGTGGATGGCAAAAATAATCATTTTGGGGATTTTCAAACCCATGGAGTATACCTTTTAATATGCGACCACATGTAGCTTCAGTTATTGTGTCTGATGACCTAGTGGTATGTAGAAAGCCGTCAGTAAGTACAATACTAGAGTACATACCAGTTAAAAAAAGAAAGAAGGTTTATCCATTAAAGGGAAATGCTACCGACATCAAAATATCTACAATTTATTTAGAGCACGCTCAGCTCTCTGGAATTCCTCCTTGCAGCCAACTAAAAACTGTTAGGCAGTAAAGTGACTAAATTCCCTTAACCTACGCAGCTGCCAGATGAAACACTCTTCCTGCGAACCTTCAAATTTTCAAATAGAAAAAAATGATGATATCTTAATATGATAATTATGTCCAATATTTATTACTAGCTATGATCATCAACAATGTCGTTATAAACCCGGCAAAGCTACAAGGTTTACGCACAGAAATGATTTTAATATGTCAACCTGCGCAGATCTAATGTCTCACAAGGTATTTTAACTACTGCCATGGTTTTGTTGGTGGTGGTGATGGTAATTTAATATAAATCAAAAGGAGTCCAGATAAATAGTGTTTTATCCTTTCCTATATATATATATATATTTTCATACATATTTTGGAAGGATCAGGGACACTGTGACAAGGCAAAATATATACTACATCATATAGGAAGGTGAACTGCATAAATAAAATTGTCAAGACCAAGCAAAAGTGGAAGGGGAGAAAAAACTGGGAATCAATAGGGCCTCCTAAAATGGCGTAATGCGTTCAAGCAAGGACCAGGCAACCCTGCAGTGTGTTTCTGTTCTTGTCTGCTGATTTGGAGCCGGAATCTAATTTGATGCGTTTTTTGTTTGGAGAAAACCATTGCACTTGGTTTAGCAAAGCACACATCACGATCATTTGACTCACGTATTCTGGTACGTTTGTAATTATCATCGCTGTACTATTGCTGGTAATGGGTGGGGCCATTTCGTCGGTAAAATATGCAAATAATCTGCCAATGCCCGGTTTCAGCAAATATGTGCTTATGCACAAATAAATAGCAATTTTAAATAGGTTCAGTTTCATAGTTTTTATTATAAAAATTCCATCTCAGTCACCGAGTCACAGGCTGATATAGAGTACAGAGGTTAATATGATATATATTGTTATCTTTACGAATATAGACATTTGATACTTTTTTGACAGAATATACAAGCGGCTGCCAAACATAAACATAATTATAGATCTCTAACTTCAGCCTCTAGCCTCATTAAAATCATATTATAGCTATTGGCTTGCATTACATATATTGTATTATTTGTTGATTTCTTTGGCGCAATTTGGTTTACCCAACTAATCTCTTGCTTAGTCTTGTATTTATGCATATACCAAAGTCAAAGTTTACTGTCACAAAGAGAAGTGTTTACACAAGCTAGATTTTTTTTAACTTAAGAGAAACAATTTACAGTTATAAATATATATACAGCCGCTTTGGCTAAAATGTACAAAAACTTTCTTTTAATGTGCAGTCGTTCCAATTATTGTTCAGAAAACCCCCTGGGGGAAAGTGTGAAATCTTTTAAAATTCCTTTCCGTAAGTGATTACATGGATCGTTCCAAGTTTCTTATCAGTTCATTTCACACATAATTTAAGCACGCGTGATCTTGTTCTCTTGTATAGTGTGATACAAGAGCGATCCCTTTAACGCAGCGCCTCTCATGCGCTGGGAAAGATTTCCAATGATAACAAGACATTCCACTGCCAAATTTACTGCAGATTAATTCCTCTTTCGGCATTACGACTTTTAGCCTACACGCCTGGAAATGTGTTTTCTTCATTATCACCTATTATATGTGATATGACATTTATAATGCAGTTTAAATTTGACGTGAGCACTTAATGCATGTATTCGTCTGCCGTATCCTTCCGGTCCACGTGTATTTCAAATCATTACGCTGCGATTGGCTGACTGACAACACTGCTCCTAAAGGCTCACATGCCGTATTGCCTTGCTCGTCTCTGTCTACACCAAAGTGTCAGCATTACAAGAAATGCAACTAGGAAGAAAACGCTTACACCGAGCATCACAGAAAACAGTTTCATGTTTTCCTGGAAATATGAAAATTAACGTTATTTTAAAAAATCAACATTTATCAAAAGCGAACAATTTATACAAGGCCTTTTCCGGAATAAAGGATTTCTAAGAATCTAAAAATAGGTTTTGAAACGACTTTATGTACAATATCCGCGAATGTGAACTTCATTTGATTGATTGTTCTGTCGCATTGCTAACAGCCTGAAGAAAATCCACTGATTTTAACGTTTTTTTTTTCGAATTATTTTTCTTTTTGATTCTGATAACGAACAAACGTTGACCATGATACCCTGTTTAACCACTATCAAAAACTCGCACCTCTAAGCATACACACTCATTGCAGCTAACTCTCGGGAGAAATTTCCCAGACAAGCATGAAGTTTTCCGTACAGATTATACCTAGAAGAGGATCTAATAGCAGTAGTATACAGTAGTATACAGGGCATTAAGACATGGTGATCTTCTAATCTCTTGTTATTGTGATTTACGTTTCCTAGGCGGGACATTATTTAAACAACCGCAGGTCTTCTAGTAACACTACTAACACTGTAATATGATTCTTATCGTGCTTTCTGGGCACATGTGTAGCATACGGTCGGATAAATCATGATGGCGGAATTCCAGTTTTCAGTGAAGACGACACGAGCTGTTTAAGATGTTGCCGTAAATCAAGTGCTCTGTGGAACGCGTTTTCGATATTTTCTCTTATTGCCAAATGCCAAGCTTACATTATTCATTCATTCAAAAATTGTATCCAAGCAGAGTTGTCATTTTACATATTCATTTCATTCCCTTGTCTTCCCATTGTAAGTTTCTGTGTTCGATTTAAAAGTTTTTTTAGCATTAACGAATTTTCGATTGTTTTCAAGATGGCAAATTTGGGTCATGATATACTTATTAAAAATAAAAGAAATAAAGAAACCAAAAGAGAACTCAATCCCTGTGACTCTGATTTGAAGTAAACGAAAACAGATAGGACATGCGTAGTATACCAGGTATTTCTGATATGAAATATGGTACTACATGTATACGTACGCTATATGAAACAGAGCAAAATTTGCTGCAGGCTTCCATGCCTGGAAGCATTTAGGACTAAAGTAAAACTGATCCATCAAATTCCACGGTCACATTTTAATTTACTTTTTTAACGAACGGGTGTATTTCAAATTGAAATACCACAGGTGAAAATTAAAACAGATTATATAATCAATGTACAAGTGAAAAGAATTTCTTCCGCAGACGCCACACATATATACATTAACAAGTTTTTCAAGTGCCAAAATTCATCTTTGCGTTTTTCATTGATCAAATACAATCTCGTGCGGAAACTGCTAAGCCAACAATTTTCTTACCCATTATCTCCAGAACACATCGGTAATGTTTTACTTCAGTTCCAAATCTTGTAATTAGAATAAACCTAATGATAAACTTACCGTAACCATACACAGCATGCCTGGGGGAACTGAAAAAAAGAAAACACAAATGTCATTCGTTCTCTTAATCTGTTTCTGAGCCTGGGGTTGTTTTGCTGAACATGTTGTATGGATTGACCTTAATCAAAACATATGTCCAATAAAGTTCAATTGTGGTCAACCAGACGTGATTATATATGCAATCAAATGAATCCAAATGTTCTAAATATTTGGCATAAGCTTTTAAGTTCAGGCGGAATGAAATATATCCTGTTGGTAATGTTCATTTATTAAAAATATATAACGTACCGTGTTCTGTGATGCTTGCAACGAGAGAGAGAGAGAGAGAAAGAACAGGGACGTATGTACGTTTATTGCAAGCGCTGAAATTGTGTCTGTCTTAATATCTGACACCCAGTTTTACACAATTTTACCTTTTTTCAAATGAAGCCCATTGTAGATGCCTTATGCCGGGCACAATGGGAGCGCACAGGCTTAATGCCTCCTTAGCTTCGGAGATTCATGTATCCCTTACCCCTATCCTTCAGCTAATAAAGGAAAGCAACTAAACGAAGCCAAGCAGTTTCCCCAGCCCCGTGTCCCAAATATGTCCCCGTGTATTGTTTTTTATTTGCCTTGCTTTGCACGGTGAAGAATTACCATGTTACAGAATCCAGAATCGTCAAGTATAGAAGATATGCCACTGAAAAACAGATGAGCCCTACTCCTTACCAGCTATTTCAAAACTGTTCCTCATTTTCTCCAACACGTCCACCAAAAGTACCATTTCTCTGAGCCTGAGATTTTTCTTTAGAGACTGCTGCGACAGGTTTGCAGTCCATTCTAAATAATATTTGTTATCCACCGTGTATGGCAGCCAAAGGGGTCTACTTCCGTTGATCAAGGGTGAGGGTGTATTTGGATCCCTGAAGCAAATATACACATTTTACTACTTGGCATGCATAATGTCTACTGACAGCGTAAACAGAATGATTATTCGCGCTCTTCTTTTCAGTGGGGCTAGGTGTGGGTGGGGGGTTGAGTGGGGTACCCTTCACCCCCAATTTTCAAACCTTTCATTAACTACTAACTAGGCACTGCAAGATGCCTTAAATAACAAACATTTCACCTGAAATTTACTTTCAGTTATGGGGAGGAACCCCTGATCTTAATATCCTGTATTTTGCAATGGATTCCATTCTACCGGTACAAGGACCTCATCGATGATAGCAAACTATTATTCTTGTAAGAAACTGACATAAACCATATTTTGCACGAGGGAACCTTTATCTGAAGTTAAGATTTCAAAGTCCCTTTATCCGATATTAACATGTACAACGATAATATCATTTTATATGATCAAACTAATATTTACCCAGTTTTAGCAAAGTTTGTCCAGGCATTAACCATGTATTCACTAAGTTTGGTTTCTTCTTCTGTTGGGGCATTTTGTCCGAATAAATCTTTTTCAAAAACGTCTCCAAACACATAGTAAAGTTCGTCCATGTGCACTGCTTGGACATAGTCCGGCCAATGAGCAAAACTGGACTTGTGTGTCATATGGTATGCATAGACGTTACTTTTATTACTAAACTCATTAGCCGCTAAATAATCTGGTTTCAAGAAGTTTAGATCTGTCATGGCGTCCAAAAAGGCCCGACGCACAACTGATGGGGGTGCGTTGCTGAAGTTCTCACCAAGGTACTGATACTTTAAGAATAGCTTCATTTTCTTACTGTGTATGAAATTGTCGATGTATTCATCAGCAAGATCCTGAATACCATCAAGCGTGTGAAGTTTTCCAGTTATTGCAAAGATGAATGCAAATTCATCGTTTACTGTTCCCAGCATCACAGGTACCCCTTCAGCGTTGCCTCTGGCAACATCATCGGCACTCAAAAAGTCGTCATCAAAACGCGGTTGTAAAGGCTGAGAGAAAATCCCATCTTTTTCGTTTTTGTATTCGTCAAAGACTCGCTTTATTTCAAGCGCCGTTTTACCTCTCATGCATTCCACGACTTCCTCGATGTTGTCACTTTCGCATTCCAAACGGCGTGCTAATTCCAAACTGTTCTCGCTAACGGACGGGCCCATCAGCGCGTTCGCCGTCTCGTCCCCAGGCGGGTACGTGCCACTTTGAATGATAACCCTGTGGAAGAGACCCTTGCTTCGTGGACTCATCAGATGGAGAGCCACCGAAGCGGCTCCAGCGGAGTTGCCAAACAGTGTGATCAAGGAAGCGTTTCCCCCAAACGCCTCAATATTATCCCTCACCCAGTGTATGGCGCACAGTTGGTCCTCGAAAGCATAGTTACCAGGGGCTGCAGAAGTTCCAGTGGAGAACAATCCAAATAGGGCCAAGCGGTAATTTATTGTTACTATGATGACGTCACCCAACAGGGCCATGTTGGTACCATCGAAGTTCATGCCAGTGCCCCACTCCCAGGAGCCCCCATGAATGTACACCATTACCGCTAACGCGCGCCTTTCTGCAATCGATGTTGCGTTCAGCAAGGAACCCGGAACGTAAATGTTCAGCGATAAGCAGTCCTCACTCATGCGGGTGTGTGGGAAGCGCTTATTAACGTAAGTCCTCGGGAATACGGTCTTCAGTTGTACATTGAGATCCTGAAGGCACATGTCACCGAAAGCGGTGGCGTTGACGACGTCAGAGCTCCTTGGAGGTTTCTGGGGACGCTCAAAGCGTAGATTCCCTATTGGAGCCTTTGCATAACGAATTCCAAGAAATCTGGACAAAACTCCAAGGGGAGTCCTCAATATCTCTCCCCTCAGGGGCCCGACTGTGGAGTCGACTATTACGTTATCCAGAAATGTTCCAATGCTCTCACTTCCAGGTAACCCTAAGGTAAATAATAAAAAGTATACAAGCCACCCCATTTCTTATCAATGTATCTCCACACGCAAACTACAATGGATTCGTACGTTGTCCTTATTCTTGTTCCAAATACCGTCTGAGGCCAATTTGAAATAATGTTTACCTTTGCTTGTGA
Source organism: Lingula anatina (assembly GCF_051362555.1). Taxonomy (NCBI): domain Eukaryota; kingdom Metazoa; phylum Brachiopoda; class Lingulata; order Lingulida; family Lingulidae; genus Lingula; species Lingula anatina. The sequence continues at coordinate 5,663,915 of NC_141772.1, read as the reverse complement.
AACCTCTTAAGGGAGCTGCTTAACCCGAACCTCTCCAAACTATTAACTCTGTGTTTGGCTATTACAGACAGCGTGATTTCAGTTAGGATAAATGTATCGCTTATTAAATCAGGCCCTATCTATATCATCTCTCCTGCGGTGCACGCGGTACGCGCATAATTGAACCCGTCAAGAAAATTATAGAAATTCAAGCAGCTGGAAATTGTTCTTTCTTCTTTTGTACACTTAAAAAGAGTGGGTATGCTCTCTTATGCTGGCTAATATCCAGGAGTGAGTGGCTTCGAGCCACGGCGCCGTGCTTGTAAATTCCATCGTCTTCTCCCAATTCCCTAGTTACTTTTGCGTTGTTAAATCGCTAGATTTCAGAAAGTTGTTAGACCGAGCTTCTCGGGTTGACCGAGCTTGTCGGGCAGCAGATTGTTGCTGTATTTAAGATGATACTGGGAACCTCCACAAATAAAAGTCCCTCTTAAATATGAACAATTCCGTTTATGATTTTAGAGCAAGCACCAGCACAGAATTATTAGCGGTCGGGCACTTTACCGTGGGTGGAGTGAATCAATACATCCGGTTCCATCGGCAGGGGCTGTTTATCTTATGGTAACGAAAATTATACAAACTTTCTTATTGCATTTTGTATTCCTCCGTGATGCATCAGTGCTAAATTCAGAGCGACAACCGTGAATTCAAAATGAGCTCATGAACGGGAGAATGGTAATAAAATGATATATATTTGACTATGCCTTCTGACTTCCATGATTATCTGTCAAAATATGACAGATGTGGATAAAATAAGGTAAAGGGGTTGCTGGCCTTAGACTAACAAGTAACCCCTAAAGAGGAACACAGCGTGGGTTTGCCATAACTTGTACCTGTGAATTACCATTGCAGATTGAACACGTTCCTCAATGAGACAGTTCTACTCAGAACATTTAGTGTATGTTCATTGCCACTCCGTGCCATAAATCAAACATGAGCGTTCACGCTTGCATCAACATGGCACAGTTTCAGACATGAGATCGGCACCCCCTGCTGAAAAGAGCCATTATCTATTTATATATTTCCAAACATCTGTTTAAACCCTTTTTTTACTTGAGTCGTTTGTTTCATTGCAGTTTGGTCTCATTGCCCGAGTGAGCGGGTTGAAGGAAAAACTTCAAATAAGGCTTCGAGTTTCTGATGTAATTGTCGCGGGCATGCGAACAGCGACGGATAGCCCTTTCCAAGACGCATGATTTCCCAAGCTTTATTCTTCAAGCCCAATTCAATGTAAATCTCAATAGTAAGAGTGATGAGTTTTGCTGAATAGTATGGGGAAACCCTTTTTTCATCCATTCCACATTTCCCAGACTTTATTCTTCAAGCCCAATTCAATGTAAACCTCAATAATAAGAGTGATGAGTTTGGCTTCATTATGGGGAAACCCTTTTTTCAACCATTCCACGTCTTGAATAAATCAATAAATAGAAACATGAGTAACGTTAGGAAGATCACGCAAAGTATTCTATATTTAAATATTTACATTTCAGCGGTTTTGCAATAAAATACTTTTTTAATGCGACCAATTTTGTCGAGGTGCCAGAAAACCAATAGCTATGTTTTTCACTTTCACGACTGAAGATAATGAATAGCGTATACCGAAAAAGATGACATATCATTTATCATTACGCCTGCCATTTTCTGTAACAATAATGGTTCGTGAATGCGAGATTTCTAATCCCACTTGACATCAGGCAAAGAAATGATAAGCCTACAGAAACGGCTTTGTTTTTTAGTTCTTTCATCGCCCAATAATCCCTAGCTGAAATCATATATACTGAAAGTAAAACTCCTAAATATGAATAACTAAGCGAGGTAGCTACATATCTATAAATATCGCCGGGACTTTGAAACCGCCCAGGGTGGATTCTTCAAAGAAATGACACCATTTGAAATCTCCGTTCTGATAAATAACTGTAGTAGCATTGTTTGGTGACCGACTTTAAGATAGAACAAGTCCAGACTCACTGCACTGTACGCCCACAGAATGAGTTACATGTACATACGGCCTGTCAGATAATAGATAATTTATTCCAACGTAAGCTGCAAGAAAAAAGTATAATTTTACAAGCTCAAAGAATACATAATATATATACAATCAGCGTAACCAAAATAAATGCATAATTATATTCAAGTTGGTCGAGCCAATATGGCCTTAATAAAACGATAACATAATGTTAGCATTAGGAAAATAAACAGTTTACAGCATACATGTACATGTACACGTGACCTTCATCGCTATTCTTTTTGACGCCTGTAATAATGAGTAATGTGATATGTGAACAGTTACCGATAGCAAATGGACATTTTTCATTAAAAGAGTTTGTGAATAATTGTATGTATCAATTTCAAAGTAGATTGGAGAATAATTTCTCTCTCCCTCTCTCTCGCAATTTTGTACGTCTTTGGGTTTTAATATTTACGAAAACTGCACCTCCTTTTGAATCGTATATCGACAAAAAGGCCAAAACACTCCCACTTAAACAACATAGCACTTTGTGAAACAAGGGGAATGCAAATGGTTAATGTAAACTGAATAGTGTGAAGTATTTTGCACACCCTTCTTTTACACATTGAGGGTCTTTATTTCATCCCTGAACTAAATGTAACCTAAACCTTGTTGACAAAATTGCCAAATAAGCCGCGCATCGACATGGACAAAATTTCAAAACGAGTTAATCTTTTATCAGGCCTCAAGAATTCGAAGTTGACGAGGACCATTTTGATTTAACATTTTTCTGGCCACAAAAATGAAAAAGCGACAACGGCCATGTTAACTTGGTCTTTCAAGAAATGATCATTTTTAGCTAAAAAAAAACTACAGTGTAAGTCTAAATCCCATTTATAGGATCCAGTAAAATGTAAATCCAAAATAGTGCATGTCGATTTCGCAGTTTTGGTGAAACACTCACATGCAGGTTCCCAGGGGCCATGGTACCTATGGAGAATAAAGCTGAGCTACGGATCGCGTGGAATTTTAGCCGTCAGCTCAGCGAGAGTATCGACCTAGGTCTAATACGTTTTCACTTCTCAAGCTTTATCAAAAGAAAGAGTAGTGAAGTGAATCGCTAACCTAATGCCTCTGATAACGTAAGTTGTAATCAGGCATTTACAGCGGGTTTTTTTCTTCAGATTCTTTCATGATTTGAAAAGTTCAAGTCGCTCATTTAAAGTGGCTTTCGTTTATAGTAAATTGATTTGAACGGGTTCAGGTTAAAATGGCACCTTCGGCAGAGATAGTTGTTCTTCTGTGAAGCTGCACTACCTTGGATTGCTTAGCTATAAAAGAACAATATATTATACAGGATTTTCATTCAGACACGTCTCTTTCTTTTAAGGGCCTATTCAGAAACAGTTGGTCTGCGGATATGGATACGGCGCAATCCACTTCATAACCTGGCGAAATTTAATTCCTCTTTCTCAGGCCTACCTAACTACACACACTGGACAATAGAAGTGTCACCCCTTCTGAACCAATACTTTGGAGGAGATAAATGACTTTGGAACGATATGCTCCTGGTATCATTTTATTAACATCATATTTCACAAAAGAAACTGTATTCAGCTGTATCGATATTCTGACATTGCTTATATTCCGCCTCTTGATTACTCTGATTCAGGGGGTGACACTTCTATTGTCCAGTGTGTGTACCAGACTCGGCACATAAGAATCCTGAATTAACCGGCATATCGGACCACACTACCCATTTCTGAGTATCATACCCCAGAACAAATTTTGTAGGACGACCGCGGGCTCATCCTGTCGTGTTCTGACTGATACTCCGAAATGCGATCTGTCGACACACACCTTGAAAACGGGTAGTGTGGTCCGATATACCAGTTAATTCAGGATCCGTATGTGCCGAGTCTGGTAGTTGGGTAGGTCTGTTTCTCTGTAGGGACGGCGCGCTTGGGAGGCGGGAATCCGTTGTCAAGTGCGAGCAATATTTGATATGCGGACTAGTTAGTCCGCGGATCAACTGGATCTGAACAGGCCCTATGGTAGCCTGTACTCACGCCCGATGGCACGCTCCTTTTCATGTGATGGTTTACATGTACTTCTCTATGCCAAAAATGTTTTTTTTTTTTTTGGCGTACATATGCTAGGTCGCAAACATTTAAGCACTTATAGTGGTAAAAACATACATCGAAATTCGAGATCACGCAAAGAATTCGTTTCCCGTGTTTCAAAGGCAACGACTTTTACGAGAAATGAAAATGCAAGGACTGCATGTTATCGTTCACTCCACATAATTCACATACTCCACCAAGTCACATACAGTAATAATAAAACATAACATGTTTGCGGTAGTTTAGAATTTGTGAACGCTACTCGTGACATGCCATGCCGTTATTTCCCCATTATCTTACTGTTGATAGCAAGTGCATGCAATAAAGTTTGCAATATTTATTATTCCTCGGAATGACTCAAACATATTGCATTTACCAGCAGAACGTACATAAATGTTACTTCCTTGTTTAAAAACAAATGTACATAGCCATTTCAGAACAAACTAATATATATAAAAGTACTGCAAACTTAAACTGAATGTCAGCCCTCGGCCTTTTAGACTTTTAGATTTTCGTTCACGTAATGGGACGTAATAAATCTGGTATCCCTATTGGATTGTGGCGTAGAAAAGATTGATGCTATGTAGTTTATTATATGAGATTCACTGAGATGATGACTCGGGCGTTTTGATAAGAGTGCGCATAAAGCACAGAGAAGGAACTGTCACATGGATGCTTTAGAGGTAAAGTTGTTCAGCACACTATGATGTTCTGTTTGATGGAAATGAAAGCAACCATCTAGTAAGTAAATAAACAAGGTGATGGTACATCGTAAGATGAGAAGAAATTAAGAGACGTATTATTTTGATGATTATCATCACTAACCCATGGCTAATTATGTCAACAGGACCGTGGCCTGGAAAAGGGGACATAGAGGGAGCACAGTTGCCCCCACCCTGTTTATAAAGGTATATGCCGCACTCCATCCTCCGGGTGACGAATAATTTTCACGCATGCGTCATATGTTCCGCCTCACTCACCCCTCATTAATATTCATATTTTACGTGATCATTCACTTTATTCACGATCTTTGTATAATATTTTGATAAAGTTTATAGGCCCTACCTTGGTTTTTCGTGTTATAGTGCAATGTGAAGTGAGTTTTTCGACGGAGAACAAACTAGCACTAAGTTTTTTTGTTTGTTTGTTTATTTCCGAATGTTCTTTGGTCTTACAACAGTTGGACGTCACATATGGCAACAAGGCGCGTGCGGCGGTCACACTTTTTTATGGAGTTAATGAAGTATTTCTTTACTTCAATGGAAATCATCTGAGATAGCCTGAAGCGGGGCCTTCGGCAACGCGTGACGTCATACGAGACAAAAAAAAAAAAAAAAAAGCGTGCGAGAAGCCGCGTAGTGTGGGGTTGACTTTCAGCAACAATGCATGTCTTAGAAAGTAAAACAAAGGTAACACCCAAAACATTATATGAATTTGCTCTTTTACAATAGACTGTAATTTGACAAAACTTCAGATAAAAGAACTATTAATATATCCGTAGATGTACTCAGTTAGCTTTAAATTACTGTCACACAGCAGTTTCTAGGCTGCCATTATTTCTTACCCCACTCTCCTTCAAATCTAGCGTAATCTCGCTTGATAAATCTATATGGTTTAACACTGAACTACCTCGGATCAATCCCTCTGGACCTCGGCTGAGACACAACTAGCGCAATCTTTAACATGCGGAACACTGTATGACCTTTTAGTGACCTTCAGATGTTCACCTCATCAGTATGCCGAGCACGCAGCAATTAATTGCACGCAACTTCATGGTTTATTCGCATCTTGGCATTCAAAGCAAATAGATTTGATTGGCTAAGGGATAAAGGGTCGGGAACGGTTGTACGTAATGGGGAGTAGCGGAGACACCCTCTCTCTTTCTCTCTCTCTCTCTCTCTCTCTCTCTCAAATCCTATAAGAATTGGCCCAAAATCCTACCGGAATGGTATATGTCTTTCATAGAAACCCGTTAGGACTTTCGATAGAATTCCAATAGGGTTCCACAGAGTTCTACAGGACATTTTCTTCATATGAATTGCAAGTCTTCAACAGCTGCTCCCCCTACCTCCTTAGTCCACTATGGTGAACAAATATAGTTGTTGTTTGAGTACAAGTAGCGTCTTCTCTGGCAGGCGTTGCCTTTTAACATATTGCCAGGATTCCAATATACAAATTCTTTGAAATTATGCAAACTGTTTTCATTGCGATTTCCAATGACATACTCTAAGCCCTGTTGTTTTGGTTCCTAACTGGAAAAAGCTGCTATGCTTTATAAACGTTTAATGTTTACAGTTTTGCACTGCATGCTTCTGTCGTTTTTTTCTTCATTTTCAAAGTCAAAGTTCTGCAAGGTTGCGGCATTGTTGGTGGTTACTTATGGGTGATCTTGTATGTCTGTACATGTGTGTTCACAGTTTTTTGTGTTGGGGAGTGTTATTGTGAAACTGTTCGGTAATGAGTTTGTTTTAGATAAATGTAACATAATATCAAAGGATATCGCTGTTTTGATTCCTTTAGTTAAACAAGAAATGCTGCAGTATTTTAAGCCACAGAGGCCAATGATTTCATATCAAATTAATCGTATTTTGCAATAAATTGCTTTTTTTTTTTTTTTTTTTTTTTTTTTTTTTTTTTTTTTTTTTTTTGCGTACATATGCTAGGTCGCAAACATTTAAGCGCTTATAGTGGTAAAAACATACAACGAAATTCGAGATCACGCAAAGAATTCGTTTCCCGTGTTTCAAAGGCAACGACTCAGCTTTCAAAAAAGCATTCAAAGTGGGTTTAGATACGGCATTTGATTTAATAAGTTAAGTGGACTTGAGGCAAAATAGGAAAACTATCCAGAGTACGATCAAAATCCGTATTGTGTAGTATTTTCACCTGAAATATGTACATAGCCACCGGGAGTATGACTTGACAACACGCAACAGTGCGGTAATTACATCCTCTGTTTAAACCCCCGCAGCACTTCTTTTTTCTCTGCGAGTATAGTATACACAAATAAAACGTTTACGAAGAACTGATCATTTTTCAGGAAAATGTCATTCTGATAAAAGCACTAGACCAATTTTATGAAAGTTATTAGATCTAGTTCTGTTTTGCGGTAAAAAAATAATTTCCCTTCGTGTGCAAGCTTCTGGCACAGCTTTGAGGGAAATTGCACGTGTATTACGAAACCACATCTCAAAATTGTTCTATATCCTTCGTGTTTCTCTATTTAAAATATGGATCATCCTAGGACCACGAGTGTCTTTCTCTCAGTTACGTCAACAAGTTTAAATGGGAGTAAATTTTCTAAAAACGAGCATTACCGTCAGAAGTTATGATGTTAAGACCAGGACAATAACTCAAGCAAGAAAGAAAATACTACTGATCTTATAGAGAAATTTGTCTGGATACCATGCACAACAGAGAAAATGTTATACTTTAACTAGATTTCGACCGAACCCCCATAATGTCAAAATAAATATTACTAAACCGAATCCATTACCAGTAATCGAAAGAGTCTGCATTTACTGTAATCTTTGGAAGGCAGACACCTAATGACATTACCTTGCAAAATGCAGGCGATAGACCCCCTAACGCGGTTAAAGAGCGCTTTTTATATACAGACACTGATCGGTGTGTCTGTCCGTGTCGTCACTGTCGCTGTCGTTGACGCTGTCGCCGTCGTTGTCGGACACATGACGTTTGCCCCATAACTGTCAAACCGTATTTTTGTTTTACTTTAAATTTACTGAGTTGCTTTGTTTGGTAAAAAGGCTGGTTGCTTCTGAAAATCTGCAGGATGAGATTACTTTTACAGGATTTTTGTACAATTTTGGCAATTAATATTAACCCCCATAAGTACCATACCATACTTTTGTTTACAGAGTGGCTTTGTGTCGTAACGAGACAGGTTGATACATGTATCTACATTGGCAATCCACTTATTTTAATTATTTGTTTAATGATGTAAAATAAAGGAAATTTTTTTCTTCCCAGGAGCTTGACATGTGACTACCAAACCATATTCCTGTTTAACTTCAAATTTACTGAGTACCTTTGCTTGATAAAGAGACCGCTTTCTTTTGGAAACGGCATGATTGATTGTAATAATTTAAAATTCCTTGCGTGTATTTTGTTGATATTTCCTTCTTTTTGGTGCCTGCATATTTTAAAGGTTTTCTGTCTATTTCCATTTGATATTTTCAGATATTTCTCTTGCTAATTCCATGCACATTCCATGTACAGCGACAATTTGTGCACATAATTTGAGAAATGACGTCACTCATCTGACCTCCAGCTGACCTCTGGTAGAGGGTCCATTTATTATGGAAAGAAGAAACTGCATCATGTACATGTAGCTAAATGATATAATGGCTGCTCCTTAACTTGAAGTCTGTTGTTCAAGTGAATTCTTATCATAAAGTTCACTGGAATAACATTAATCGTAGCTATAGCAGAGCTATTCTGAATTTATTTCGAAAAAATGTGCTGCATGCAATATGGTAAGCTTAAGTCGCCTTCACTTGATGTCCAGATGTTAAAAGTAGTCTATGTGTATTTAAGTCATACTTAATGTTGTTTATTACTCCGATTTAATTTTTTACACCATTGTATTTTCACCAAGTATATATATACATGTATATTCGGTATCCCAATTTCTCAGTTGCTTAAAAGCAATTGGTCTATTTTACAGACAGGTGGAAAGCTCTATATCACACGTCTTAACCAGGTGCTCGAATCTCAATAAATATAACCTTTAAAATACCAGCAACCAGCATTTATGCCAAACAATTGTCTTTCCACTATCTGACATTATTTGAGATATATTGTGATATAAAGTACATATAATTATTACATTCATTTTGACTTCTCTTGCAATTTAAATTGAATTATTATTATTATTCCATTTGCACGTTTCTTATCACCATAAGCGTTATTCTCTGATTTGATTCACAAATCTAAATAAAAGCTGTGCATTCATAGAAACCAATTACCTGTAACTCAAACAGAGTATAATGACTATCAGGTTATCTTGGTCATTTTCGTTGTGTCGCCTGCAGGCAAATTAATGTACTTTTTATTGGAAAGCATGCATCAATAACCAGCACGAAGGCATCTGCAACGCATTGCTTTTTTAAAGAACCGCGGGACGCTTATGGAGGGGTACCTGCTCGCAGAGAATTCTGAGCCATCCAGAATGTCAATGCAACATGTTTTCTGATTCTCGATGGAACGAAGAAGCAATGTTGCGACGGACTGGCTCAAAACACACACCCTCCAGTCATGGGTTGCACACTTTATGCACTTTAAAACATATCAACGTAAATAAAGGAATGAACTAACAAATATCAAAAATATTCTTTGGGTTTATCCTCGGAGTATTTTGGATTTAAATATTTTATTGGCGTTGTTTCCTTGTTGCATCTACCTTTTTAAATGTGACTGCCTCACACCAAGGGCTTTAATGATCCAAACCAGGTTCCTGGATTCCAATATTAAGAAAAATCACAACTTGCCGATCCAGGGTTTTGTGGCAAGATGGAAGTTGCCCGATAAAACCAAGGTAATCTACTATGACACTTTACAATACAAAAGGTACACAAGAAGAACAAAGAGACTCCCCATAACGCGTGGTCATTAATCATTGATCTATCTTATGATTAGGGTAATCTATTTGCTTCGTTAATAGAAGGGCTTTCCAGTTCCAGTCAAAAAATATAATATCTCTCTCTTAGCTGTCGCTTTCGATGAAACAAGAATTAATCACCAGAGGACGAGCAAAGCTTAAGTGACATTAACACTTATATGGAGTGAACCTTGGTTGGCGCCAATTAAGGACAGAGGAACGCTTCTTATGTCCCTGGTTGCAAGTACGTGTTTGATCGTTCTTGATTAAATATGACGTATTTGTCCAAATAAAATGGAAGAAATAGATTATGCAATGTCTTTAAAGTTTGCATTGTCGATTCCCCAATCGTCGCACATTGCCATGCTTCTAGGTTTTGTGTTTATACCGCTGCCCCAGGTCACAGTTCCGTATTACCGCGGCAGAACATGTATGTACCAAAGCGATGGCGTAACGTTCTGTATCAAACGCCCCCTTGAAAGGACAAATAAATATTTCATGTTATGTTTAAATTATCGCAGCAAAGAACTGCGTGGTCTGGTATATATTCTTGAACGGGATAAATCAACATAGCGAATATGGTATCAACGATTTAACTTTGTTCGCTGTATTAAAAACACAACACCCAATGGTCATTAAGCCTCCATAGAAAAACATTATCAGCTTTATCTTTGTCGAATTCGAAATTCAAATTTCACCTACAAGCTGCCGAGAACCAAACTCTATTTGCTTGAATGGCATGTTATGGAACTAAACATACAGTAAATGATCTAATGGAAAAACAGACACAGGCCTGGTTCCACGAAAAGGAATGGGGTTGCTTTACGCTGCATGCGTGCATCATAGCAGATTTTGATACTTATTGGATGTCTTTCCAATGTTATTGCCTTTAATTGATTGGCTATTATCTTCAATACCATAATGTTGCCCTTTTTGGTGTTAGCTAAATGGAAGGCATACTTGGTACGTTGGCACTTTGATTTTGATTTTGATAAAATATAGAAAAAAAAAATTAACAATATTTTCCCAATAACCAAGGTACGTCCCATCCAAAAGTGGGAAAATTTAGATCTATAGACCCGTTTTTTAATTCTACTTTATCTTTTATTTCAGTTTTAAGTTTTGTTCAGTTTTATTTCAGATGAACTTCATTAGTCTTTATCTCTTCTAGCAGTTGGACTCAAACACTAGAAACTCACAACTCAGAATCGGTTTAATAGATAGCAAATATTGTCAACAGTTTTGAATATGGCGTGACATACAGATGATAATGACATGTGATAAAGGAAATTGATTTCCTATCATATAGGAAGTCCTAACTGCATTTTATGCTTTAAACATGATCATGTACTTGAAAAGACTTTCACTTGTAAAGATTCCTTTGTCTATAGCTACTTCATCAGGGAATGATGAAGTCTGACTGCAAGCAGACAAAATATTGGCTGGTAAGACCAGATAAATATAAGAAGCTATATAGACAAAAGAATCTTTACAAGTCTATTACAATAACATAGCTAATGAAACTGTTTTACATTGAAACAACTTGTTTTTGATTTTTCGATCAAAACTAATCAAATTCAAGTGTGTTGAGCATTGGATTTTCAAATTACTTTGGTGTTAATCAAACAGGAGGCGCATTTATTTTTCAGGAGCGTTTAGTCTATTTTTAACCTCGCACCTCTAGATATAATGCGCGGTGGGGGATAACTACGAATGAATCCATTAATGAATGGTTCTATTATTATAACAGTTTGTCCTTTAATGCCAGGCCAGTACCAAAATAAAGTTAATTTGTTATTGGAAACATTTAAAAGACTTAAATATACCGTGTTTAAAACTTTTTTACAACATGGGTTTCAAATAACTAAATAGTAGACAGGGAGAAGAGGTCGGTTCAAAAGAACTGCCATTATGGCCACTTTGAAACAACATATGATCGTGGTTTTACGCCTTCATTAAAGTTGGAAATACCAGGTAAAACAAAGTTAATTAAAAGTTTTTTTTAAATAACCCCCTTTAAGATTGCTGACTACAGACTTGAGCAACCAAAAACAGTTTTGCGTCAGTATTTCGCCTTCTATGACCTTAACGATTGTGAAAAGGCAATACTTGGAAGCAAAGAAGGTGTTTAGGCCTACAGTGACTTGAAATATTACATTTTGCTAATTTTACTTGAGTTATTAATACGGAAGCAAAGACAGCACGCAAATTGAATTGGATTGAAGATAATAGATTACGCACGGCAGCCACAGTAGATTTTCAGTGACAAATATATACATTTCTGAACAAAACATTAGATTAGCCATGAAACATTGTTCTAGGCCGTAAAATCAAAAGTTCCGGTAGATCTCGCTGTACCTGGTACCCCGTAACGTATATCTGGCCAGCAGTCAATTCCAGCATTTGACTAACACTTCTTGGCTATATTTATATAAGCATGAAAAATAGGTATACCAAAATGGAACTAGAACGCATCAAACCCCGGGGAGATATATGACAAAAGGTTTTGCATTAACTTCATGAAAAGATAAGTGCAAAGCTCATTGCGTCAATAAATGGTTTTTCTGCACCGAAATCCCGGTATTTAGATTGCGATGGTTGAAATTTGCTGTTGTTTTAGGTGCACCATCCACTGCTGGCCATCGGCCTGTACCCGTGAGCGGTTTAATTATCTGGACACCAATTAGTGTCCAGATGCATTTCGCCTGTCTGTAATTAAGTCGCGAGTCCCCTCGGGCTGAGCGTGACCCTCCCTTTGAGAGCCTCTTTTACAATTGCACCTTGGTGACGTGGTGGCTGACTTGCCTCCAGGGCGCTATACGATGACGTTCTGCTGCTTATTTAAAGAGATTGCATCGCATGTGGCAAAGGTGCGGAATCCCGAGAGCGAGGAGTGCAAATTGGCCATTCGCAACGGCGCTTTACAAATCTCAGAACGGCGCACGCAAAGGTAGATAGGGCATACAGGTGGTCTACCCAACGTCAAAATCAAAATAGAAGCAGGTGAATAACATTTCACATTTTCTGTGAAGAACATTTCACAGTTTCTGTTTTTTTTAAAGAGCAGGTTAGGTTGAAAATCAGGCACTTAGGGATAATTATAGGTGCAACATTCTAGTTCTGTGCATAGATTTGCTCTGCTCATTAAGCGTTCAGATTCTTCTCATGACATTTATACGAAGCGGCGTGAACTCAAAGATTACTAGTGTTGCACTATAAGCGTTATCACGTTTTGCGATAAAGAATGGATTGTGTGCGGCCAACAAGAAAACGCTTCGCGCGCGGATGACACCGAGGTCGCATTTGACATATCTGTGCTGACAGAATTGCCGCAATGGCTCTGTTAATATCTTTATTGCTACTGAACGCGTACCAAGTCCCCGTCATGGGAGAAGCCTTGATGCTAGTGAAAACGAAGTACGGCGACATCGAGGGTCAAGTTATTACGTCCCCAAGAGGGGATCTGGTGCGTTTCCTAGGAATACCCTACGCCAAGCCACCAATAGGAGAGCTACGGTTTGCAGCCCCGATGCGGATGGACCCTTGGGATGGCGTTCTTTCAGCCTCCGAATTCGGTGATATGTGTGTCCAGGACCTGGAAGTGCGTGATCGAATTTTCCCCAAGAAATATATAGAGAAACGCTTTCCGAGAAATACCATGAGTGAGGACTGTTTGACCCTCAATATCTACGTGCCTGGGATAACTATTCGCAAGGGACCGTCTGAGGACTTACTGCCTGTCATGGTGTACATCCACGGAGGGGCTTGGGAATGGGGCTCAGGGATGAATTTTGATGGGTCGATATTGGCTGTATACCAGCGGGTGATTGTCGTTACCTTCAACTACCGCCTGTCTCTGTTTGGTTTGTTCTCCACGGGAGACGAGGAGGCCCCGGGGAATTATTTCCTGCTCGATCAGCTTGAAGCTTTACGCTGGGTACGAGAGAATATTGGAGCATTCGGTGGCAACGCCTCTCTGATCACACTTTTCGGAAACTCTGTCGGTGGTGTTTCCACTTCTCTCTTTTTGGTCAGTGGAACAGCAAGAGGATTATTCCAAAGGGCTATTGTACAAAGTGGGGTACTACCGCCAATTACGGCGGCCTTTACCTTCACCCGTAAGCAAACTGATGTATCAGCCGGGCACAGTACCGCCATGGCGGCCAGAATTGGCTGCCATGGACCCTCCACCGCCAAGTACCTATCGTGCTTGCGATCCAAGACCTCTGAGCAGCTGTTAAACGCGTTCTATGACTATAAAGAACATTATGGCGTGAATGGACACTTTTTTCAACCGTTGGCCCCTGTGCAAGATGGAATCTTTATAAAAGACAGTTATAAAGAATTGAATATAAGCGCCGACGTTCCCATAATGCTTGGTGTTCTAAACGATGAATATGCCTTTGTTCTGGCTTTAGAAAAGCAACTTTTTCATCTTGACCACAAACTCGTTGACACATACCTGGATCGGCTCTCGGAAAGTAATCCTCATCTAAGAGAAATCGTAAAATTTGAATATCTAGGGGCGGAGGCGAAGACAACGAACGTAACCCAGAAGTGGCGAGGCGTCCTTACGGCACTCACCGACCAAGGGTTCGTGATTTCATGCCTCCAAGCGGCGTCCCAATACGCACGCTTTACCGATGTGTTCTTGTATTTCTTGTCACATAAGTCCGGCTTTACTCACTGGCCAAGCTACACTAATGCAGTTCACATGGACGAACTGTATTATGTTTTCGGGGACGTGTTTGACGAGACGTTATTTGACACACCGCCCTCCGAAGATGAAAAACAACTGAGTTTGGCCATCATGACAGCCTGGGGGAACTTTGCCAAGACAGGGTAAGTGGGCTATTGATCAGTGTGTATAGAGCACAATCATGCACGACAGTGTAATGGAACGTTTTTCAAAGGGCAAGTTATCTACATAATCTTTCACCGAAATCACATTCAGTTTTGGTGCATTATTTTTCTACATAAATAGTTGTGGATGGGAAAATATGGGAAATAACCATTATTATTGTTATCATTAACTAAAGCTGTCTAGGCTTCTGGCAGGAGAACACAAGTTATTTGTAAAGTTATCATGGTTTTTATCGACCAGACCCCACAAGAGAGGTGTGGTTAAAAAAATATTTTTGTTAAAATAACCATGTATAATAAAATGCGGCTAGACAGATGCAAGGATTTGAAAGATCAGTTTGTTAGAAATGAGCAAATATTTTGATCCAATTCCATGTCAGTTTAGAACAGATGCCTCCAAATATTAAAGGTAAAAAATAAAATAAAATAAAATAAAATAAACTAAACTGTGGGCCAAATACTTAAAACCAGTCATAGCAGAGAGAAATTTCCTTCTTTCGCAAGAGAGACCGCCATAAGAAATTTGATACGAAAAAACTGACAATTCAAAAAAAAAATCTTGATTAATTTTGTCATCTTCCACTTTGTGCTGCACTCCAGTTTTGCATTTCCATTTGAAAATAATGAAGAGACAAACGCAGGGTAACATAGGGTTTTTTTTATCTTTAAAATATGTTTACAAAACGTGTTAAACTAACTGCATGAACCCCGATGTTTACAAAGATGCGTAACTGGCGAAGATATTAAACACTTCAGATTCAAATGTATCACATTACCCAACAATGATCTGTTTTGTGTCTTTTGACGCTGAAAACGTTATTGTTGACATACAAAGCAATATTTTCGTAAACATTCCTTTGAACTTTACGCACGAACGGTCGGTTTGTTTTGCAAAGGTGCCTCATTAAATCGAACACTAAAACCTATTCACATAGTGCGTTATGATTGTCTGATAAAGCTGCACCAGCATATTGCGTTTGGCAATTTAATAGCCTTACTAACACACAAGAGAGCCCTGCTAACGTGCAGTCTGCGCGCTCGACTAGACCGTTTAACTAACTATCCTTTTTAAGAAAAGGGAGGGAATTTGTGGAAAACTTGTTAAAGAGAATAATGTCTCCTGTAGAGTAACTACATAGAATATCTTGAAACAGCGGTATATCGCTAAGAAATAAGACTTGACGTTAATTTGTCTTTTGTTATTCTAATCATACACTCTCTCTTTTTATCCTAACATATTTCAATTGTTTATTTATAGTATTGCTAATTATAAATTTCTATTATTATCTTGCTATTACTAATTTTGTGCAAGGCTCTTTATTTGTGCTAATTGTCATATTCGTGTTAAGGGATTCGATCCGTAAGGATTTTCCCTCATTTGCTTAGATAATGGGAACAAAAATATTGTCAGCGTCATGTTATGCGCCAATGCTGCTTGATTAAATATATATAGGCCTAGGGAATTTGATTATTGGACCTTGTGTTTTGGTTTAAAAACCTTAATATCGATTTCAAACTGATGTCTGTCACCCTTTTAGCACCTTTTTAATCCCAACAATAAGAACTACAATCTATTGCCAGCAATCTTCTTATTTCTGATTTTATCAGTTAATGGGCTAAATAATGCCTTTGTTTTATGAACATTTTAAATTTAGGGGCTCACGTCTCCTAAATAAACAAACAAACAAATAAAAAGAAGTAAACACAAATGTAAAATCAAACATTGGCACTGGATTTTATTTCACACCCTTGTCGTCAACCATGCCAATTTTCATGTTAACATTTCACGTATATACGGAGACTGATCGCTATATATTTTCACTATATATTTTATTCACTTTCTGCTTTTTGAAAGACGCTCTGAGCACGTCTTAAAAGATGTGTGATGAGTAATGATTCTATTGCTTGAAAAAGCATTACGCATTAGCAGTGTATGTGAATGACATGGCATCGAAGTCGCCCTTTTTATATGCTTTCAGAAATCTTTTAAGATTCAAAACTGAACAAAACTGAACAAATGTGATGTCATAATGTGTACAGTTGACGTCATTCAGATAAGGTGAATACGGCATTTGGTATGTACTTTGTATTTCCAGAAACCCGAATCCAATTAATATGACGTCATCTGTGGGACACATGACGCCTCGAGGGAATGGTTTTCCAATATGGCGACGGTATTCCAAAGAAGCACATTACATGGATTTCGACCTGACGCCCTCTTTAGCTACCTCTCGTAGAAACCTCAAAGCAAGACAGTTGTATTTTTGGACAAAGTTCATACACAATTTTTTAAGTGAGTACAACTTTTGTATCCTATCTATACGAGTATAAAATGTGTTGGTAATTATATAGATCAATGAATCTTCACCTTACATTCTATACAGAACGAAATTGCTTTTTTTTCTTTTTTCTTTTTTTTTTGCTAATAACTAATTCAAGTCTGTTGGAGATCATGTACTACGACAATAAATAAGTTATGACGCTATTGTTCTGATAATCTGGAATAGGAAGTTTATTTTACGGTAATCATTTATCAGTGTTTCTTTCTCTTGTAAGGAGATATGAAATTCTACACTCCGAGACATTTCTTTGAAAGTAAGCTATTATTTTCCATACTCCAAACTTTAGCTTTGTCGACAAATCCCGCATTAAAACACTGCTCGCGAGTGAAAAGGTTTAATTGCTTGGGAGAATATAAAACTTATAGACGTCCTATATAGCTACAGTTAATTTGCCAAACAGGACCTGTCTTGTGACGTAGGCTTCTTTAACGTCACTTTTATTACATACTGTGACGTCATTTTTAAAGTAACAGTATTACCGTATAGCAGAAAATAAACTTTACTCCAAAGTAGCGCATGTAAAAGGAGTGTATTTGGCACTGCGTTTTAAGATACGTTTCGGTATACCACTGCGTTTTAAGATACGTTTTGGTGTACCACAGCGTTTTAAGATACGTTTTGGTATACCACTGCGTTTTAAGATACGTTAGGTTATCATGAAGCTTGTGATGGGAAAGGCATGACAATGTAATGCATGTGCTTGAATACATACCAAGCTAATAGAAATGTTGACAAAAATAGGGACTTATAGGCCTACTGTATTCATTCTACATATTTGTTATGATCATCTGTGGCTGGCCAAAATGATTGTTTGATATGACTAAAACTGCATTTTTTGCTACTGGATTAATCCGATTAATTTTAACAACTGTGCACTTACTGTCAGGCAATATTATGTTTTGCATAGGTTTATCGATTGCACGTTTCCTCCAACCATGCCCTGGGTTTTGTCTGCTTTTTGCTCAAATTGCTCTAAAGTGGGGGGGGGGGGGGGGGGGGGGAGAGAGAGGCACCGATTCAAAGTAACGCAGGTTAGGAAGAGTTACAGTTGCCAGCGGAAACAGATCAGGTGGAGCAGTATCTGGGTAAATGAATCGTCCGGATTCCCGTTTTGACTCCAAAAGCCTTTGGTTATGGCTCTCCATTCGTGCTAGAACAAAATGAAAGCGAAACAAAGATGTGCTAATATGGCGTTTGTGGGTGATGGTGGATTTTTAAAATTCAAATGAGTGTTGAGCAAAAATGTTCATTAGCTTGGTAGTTGGATCTTAAATGAAAATTATCAAACACAAGCCGAAATATTTTCGTACCGTTAGCTTACGGCCAACCTGGGCCTTCATCAGCTAACGGTACGAAAATATTTTGGCTTGTATTTGATAATTTTTTACCTGCAAATGAG
Source organism: Lingula anatina (assembly GCF_051362555.1). Lineage (NCBI taxonomy): Eukaryota > Metazoa > Brachiopoda > Lingulata > Lingulida > Lingulidae > Lingula > Lingula anatina. The sequence continues at coordinate 5,645,581 of NC_141772.1, read as the reverse complement.
TGTTGTTATGCCAAAAAATACTTCTGATTTTTCCATCAGAGCTGTTGGGAAATTAAGAAATCACTAAAAAACCCATGTAAGTTACTTCTGCGGAGAATGTGGCCTGTTCAACACCTCGTTGGTACATGTAGCAATCGATTGCATATCGATTCTGTAAAGATACCTCGAAATCGGTCACGATTTGATCTATATAAAACTTAATACTTAAAAAAATCATCTTTCCTGTGACGTTAGGTTTCCTGTTATTGGCACTAAATGCGTGATAATAACGGATAACCTTCTCTTTCCAAAGGATATTTTCATTTCTTGGTAAAAGCAATTATGACACTAAGTATTGATCTTTCTCTGCCTCCATTTTTAAATATTATTTTTAATACAGTGTATGGGGTCTGTATGCTCTCATTGTACCAGTATATACTGAGCCTGTGCTCATATAGCGGTCTACATTCTCAATGTTTCACACCTAAATCAATTATGTATCCCGAAGGCGTTTTGTTTTGTTATATAACAAAGAAAAATGAAACAATATAGAATCAAATTCATCTTTATTGAACATTACTAAACATAAGGTAATATAAGTGATCCAAATAATGAAAATAATCCAAAGTAACTAAATTAACTTAATTCATAATTAAATGAAATAAATGTCAATTATGTGCACAAATTAATTTTAGTGCCGTATCAAACCATTTGTCTTGGTTCCATTTCCACTTGAGACTTGAGAATGCAATATATGACAGAACCTGACGAATACAGCTGATACTGTCTCATATTAGACATGTTACACAACAGTTTTTTTTTCACACGGCTGCGAATTCAAATAGTTTCAAATATCGACGAAACCCATTCGGACAATTAGAAGTGTATTGACAGAACGGTTACTTTCAATGAAACATGTTGGCATTTGAACAAAGCAGCTGCTTTTAACGCCATGGCAGATCATCTATTTTTCATTTATTTCAACACGATCTTTGTTTTATCCGTACCTGACATTTTCTTTCAATGCTACAGTAGTTTGATGCTGAATTCCGGCTAATGCCCATGTTCTTATCTTCTTCCGTTACTTCTCTCTATGTGTTCGCCTTCCTCCTTTATTTCTCATGTTATGACCAACGGCCTGTAATTTCTCCTCCCTTTATACTTTACCATCGAGACTACATTTTATCAATGGCATGGTCAGTTGGTATAAGTTCAAAGCCTGATTGTCCGTACACGTAACAAAACAGTCTATAACGTAACAGTTCCAACCCGTCTATATGCCAATCACTACTTTCTAGGCTTGGAAGAATTGACAAAGCATGCATGTAGGACAGTTAAACTAATATCAGAATAGTTTGCTGAATGCTAGTGTCATCTTAGTTATTCGATTAGTTGCCTATACGGTTTATTTAATCACTGGATTTCAAGTTCACAATATTAAAACAATTTCCATTTCTTTTCACTACTGAGTGGAATTATGGATAATTATAATTACTGAAACTTACTATTATGTAGTAATTTGAAAATAAAGTTAATGGAGGGATGAACTGTAAACCATCCGAGTTAATGTCATAATGTTTGTTTTTGTACAAGTATTCCTTGGTGTCTAATCGTTGTAACCGACAATTGAGGATGTTATATTTTTACGAATTTAGATAATAATACATAATGTATGACCAAACCGATGAATGTATAGAAAAGGTGACATTTAATAAATGAAAACATATATTTTCGTTCATAATGCATCTAATTCATTTTTTCTCTTCTTTCTTTTGATAACAGCAAAGATGGACAACTGCCAGGTAATTCTCTCTCTCTCTCTCTCTCTCTCTCTCTCTCTCTTTTCCGTAATATTTCTCGCATTCATAATGTACTACACCACTCATATCTGTTTTTTTTCTTTTTTGTAACAAATGTACTGATCGATAATAATGGTTCAAAATGAAATATTCGTCATTTCAAATCTGGCTATTGAATTCCCCTCTGTCCGCTACTATTTGCTTTTAGATCAGTAATTATTTGAAAAACAATTTATAGCCTACATGTGTAATTAGTCAGTGATTAGGCCTACACTAATAGAAGGCATTAACTGCGTCTGTAATGCACCCAACTATTTGCTGTCGTTCCTGTTTTGATCGTCTTTGTTTTAAATAAGATCCATTAACCTAACTCATATTTTGCAGGGTGACAGCATGGTGCCGGCGTGGAGCGTTCCGGGTGCGCTGTGCGCCGTATTCTTTGTTTTATTCGTGATCGTACTGGTGTTATATCTGCGGAGCAGACGACACCCAACACTGCACACTGCCGTGAACAACACAGAGACGACCTAACGAATGGGCAGCATTTGGCGTCCTATATGGGGTTTTCTTGCCAGTCGGCTGTTTTGGAGAAAAAAAATGCGTTTTCTCCTCCTGCTCAAGAAGTACTGAGCGACCCGTCCTGCTCTTGGATTTGTACTGTTTCAAATAACTTAGTTTTAAACAAAACATGGTAAATTTAGAGTACCATTATCCTGACTTTTAGGGGGAAATATATGAATCGTGTATTTTAGGATTTTTTAGCGTATTAAGGGTCTAATTTAAGAAAAAAAGTGTTGCATGATATCCAAACATGACACGAGAAATTTAACTTTGAAGCATTTTCAAACGCATTTAGTGCGCATTTAAATAGTAGTAAATGACATGAAAATAACCTCAACCAACGCGTCATTGATCAGAAAATGTATTGCCGTAATTACCTCACGCGTACGATGCTTATTACAATTAAGTGTCACCATAAGCCTCCCAGCAAATATCAATTTTGCTAACACTTTTCCATAGCTTGGTTATTTCTATCTTTCTTTGGCAATGATTCCATTTTGGAACTGCGTGGTTGCAGTTTTCGATCCACAGTGACGTTAGCTAAAGTGAGAACACAATTACTTATGTAACGTCTCTAATATTTTTCTTTTCTTTTCTTTTCCTGTTATTAATGTACTCCAGCAGCGTGACAGGATTATGTTGTTAGATAGCACTTATTTTATGTCGGACAATCAGGTTATTTTAAACTACAACTCAGACGTCATAAGGCATCATAGTGATAGAATTTACCGTGGCGTTATTACATACATACATGCAATTAGTTTCGTTTATCGAACACACCCGAAAATAAAGTCAATGCCGGATTCAGGACCCTTCCACAAGGGCCTGGTTGAACCTAGAGGGGACACAGGGTAGATAAAATTCCCCTATTTCTTTCTTTCTTTCTCCAGTATAAATGCATACAAACAGATACATGTATATCAAAGTGAAAAGGTTTGGTTAGATTGTGTTGATGGAAGGAATAATCAAAGAGCAAATAATGTACTGATGAGTAGAAATAGCGTACAATTGTATATTAATGTGTTTGTCTTGTAAAAAAAATTAATGGAAATTGGAAAAAGATTTGGATCACCGCCTGAATATTGGTCTCAAGAAATGTACGCCATATAGTCGTATTATATATTTAATTGTATTAAGTCATGCATATTTAACCCCTTCTAAACTGTATATTCTGGTTAAGTGGATTTAATTGCACTAGTATTCATGATGTAGTAAATTGTATTTATACTGCACTTAAATAGTTTTCAGAAATTGTATTTTCAGCTTGAATTTTTTACCGCAACTGTGAACAATCGTGCGTATCGAAAACCTTAAATATTGGTAATTATGTGGCGTTGCTGACTGTACTTCAAAAGAAAGGTTTCCGAGAGTAAATAAAATCAAGAATTGACGTTGTATGCTGCATGGTGTTGGTTAGAAAATCGACCAGGGTGCAGGCTCTGTGTAAGTCTAAATGACGTCACGGGTCGAATGTCCGCCTGGGAAATCTGAGCGCCATACAATGCCGTGACCCGGAGGGGGAAAGAAAGGTTGAATTTTGTGTGGTTTTGAACTCTTTTCTGGTCTAACAGCCGTCAAAATGTAACCTGTGAGGCGCAGGGCCATAGGAACAAAAAAGAGATCTTTCTAACCAATCGGCATTAATTTTTTTTCAACTTTGATCCTTTTTTCGGTGGTCTCGGTGTCTTCGCTATTTGGCGGCAACAAATTGCAGCTGTGTTCAGATGCATTAAGTGCAGTAGCTAATGACAATGTAATCTGCATTGTTCATCGCAGTCTGGAAAGTGTCGGGAAAAACAGCATCTGTGGGTCATATTGATAGATACTGATGGATAGACAAGGGGATGCTGGGCCCCCGGCGAAAATTCGTCTCATTTAACGATCACTTACGGTTCTCAATCTGTCCTAGAACATAATGTTTTTCTCTTTTAATGAAAAATTGTTCTTGTTCTAGGACATTCTGAAGGACTTCCCAAAAACAGTTCTCGAACTGTTACATTCATAACAGAACAACATTAGAACTGTAAAAAATATACACCAAATGTTCTAGAATAGATTGAGAACCGTAAGTGAACGTTAAATGAGACAAATTTTCGCAGGGATATGGGTCGCATACAGTATGGAAGAAAGCTAAAATACTACTCCTGGTGCTACTGAACACACACTCTCAATGTTTCTCAACATTTTCGCTTTTTCAAAAGCCAAAAATAAGGTATTGTGGTTGAAAAATGGACACGACCATGCACATCTGTTTGAAAATTCGAAATCTCCGCAAGAAAACGTGGATTAAGGTCTATTTAAATCTTTTTTCAAATTCACGTACACGATCTTGCATTTCGAAAATGAAGCCACGGAACCTTTCAATACCATGAAGGTTTCCCGATTTCCCTACTTTATCAAATTGGCCACAAATCAAAATGGTAGGAAATCCAATTTGAGACGAACACTCTTTCATATTTCATTCTTTCAGCAATGTCAACTGGTACATGTATATTGTCGTGACGGCAGTCTACATTCAGAAAATACTTTCGTTCACGATTTATCACAGCTGCGGATGTTCCAATGTGATCATCAGATCCCGAGTCCAAGCTACAATCACGGACATTTCGATTGTGTTAGGTGTGCGCATTTTGAGGTGTGCGCATTTTGTCTCCAACCACGCTAGCATTTCTGTCCCAAGTACAGCAACCTGGTGGGGCCGTCTCAATCTAAATGTAATAAAGATTCCTACTCTTTTAAATCTGAATGTCAATTTTCCGTGCATGTAATTGTGGTTTACCATTACAAAGTATAAACGGAGAAGGGTTGAAACCAGTGCAGACTACATATTCCGTACAAAGGTTAAATTGTGTTTTATACACAAATCTGTATTTAAACCGTTCACATTTCGTGTTGTAAAGACGTTTTATATACAATCCGCCACACACGCTAAAGTAAAATGAGGGTAATCTTTGAGATTCTCAAAACGTTTGGGAACCAAAAACAAATATTTTCATGACGGTACCAGAACCTTCCCCAAAAGCTGAAAAGTGGCGATCGTCCTCTCAATCCCCCCTTCCTCCCCGCGCCGTCTGGGTTTTTGCTTTTTTGGTGAAATGAATCTTTGTGGTTTCCTGTTTCGTGTTAACTAAGCGCCTGGGGTCCATAATAGAAAATGAAAGTATTTGTCTTGATCCAAATTCACTTTATGATAAAAAAAAATCAAAGTTTTGAAAGGCATTTGTTGTACCTCATACTAATTTTTTACACTTTTTTCTCATTGATCGTAAAAACACCAATGTGGAACAACCTACCTACCTACCTACCTGTCTGTCTTAGCTCCTCGTAGAACAAAAGACAAGGTGCGGTTCTCTCCATCTCGGCCTGTAACTGTGCAAATCAGCGATAATAATTGAGACGTTTGTTTATGCGTCTGAGACGCTAAGTAATGAAGGCGCCCGTCCCTTCCTCGATTGTTATAATAATTAAAATAATAAAAAAGCGAATGCCCCCATACGGCCTGTTACCTGTGCCTAAAACCACAGCTTGATATTCGTGATTATGCATTACACACAGTGTTCCGTGTCGCATACGTCACCCCCGTCTCTGCGTCGGTAGCCTTCACAAATGAACCACGTTTAGGGAAATATATATAAACTCGGTTACCTGAAGAAAAAATTGGACTGTCATCGCCGTCTACAAGCAGGTGATATTCGTGTGAAAGTAGACAAGAGGCGGAGGAGAGAAGATGAAAGTTTGTTACCTGAGTTGGATAGCCGGTCTCTTGACTGCGGTGCCGTTGGTGACCGCAGACGAATACCACTGTAAGTCACCCTTTTCCTATATATATTTCTTTTTATATCTGTATATTAATGAATATGCCGTATTCATTTTCAAGAGTATATAATTCAACTCATTGGAATGAGAGACTATGGGAATACAGCTTTCAGAATTCAGTTTCAGTTAAAGAAAAATAAAAGAAAGAAACGTGCAGTCATCGTCCCTTCCTGTTTGCATAAAACATAACTGTTGTTTTGATTTTCTTTTATGTAGTAAGAGGGTTCATACAAAAAGGATTTAATAAAAGCACTTTATCACCAAGTAGCACAGAGAAGGATTAACCTAAGACATGCCAACGATTAACAGGTGTAATAAACCGTGATAAAATGTAAGAAAAAAAGACTCAGTTTAAAGAAAGCCCTGTGTAGTGGGTCTAACATAGCGCAGGTAAATGTCAGGTATGCCCGTATATAGTCCCTTGTGTATAAGAAAAATATATATAGTATTTGCCGTGTCATCATTTGATATTACACGAAGCTATAAATGTAACGTTGTTACAGGTACTTGTCTTTGATAAGAATAAAAAGATCTTATCCCGCGAAAAGGCGGATGCACAAAATAGGTGTTTTAACAGTGAATATCCTGGTAACAATAACAGGTCAAATATGTACCGCCTGGTGGCAGGTTTGCGTCTACCTTAAGTGCACTGATATTTACAGCAGGATATTATATTTACAACAGGCGTGGGTTTTATTTTTTATTTTTTTTTTATTTTATTTATTTTTTTTTTTTGCACAAGAGTCATTTCGTCGTCCGCTTGTTCCCATTATAAAAAAACATTAATGGATGAACTTGTTTTATGCCAATCTTCAGTGATTCACGATTATGTGCTAAGTCATAAATGTTTAAAAACGAAGTAGAAAGCCTGCTGTGACAAGTAATAGGACATGCAGAAGGTTACAGTCCATGCACTACCGTGAAATGAACAGCTACCTCACTAAATTTTATGTTTTGACACTTTCAAGCACCAATCGAAATTGGGACATCGACATTGAGTGAAAATTTATGAATAGTGGACAACAGGGACTGTAAATAACTTTGAATGTTATTTCAGGCTGACAGGTTGTATTGGGTCCTGCTTTGCACAGATGCAAATTGACCTTGGGACTGTCCCAGATTTAAGACGGATTTGATTGTAAAAATGAAAAACCCTGGCTGTTTATGAATTGAAGTCATATGCTTCACATGCAGTGCAACTATTCAGTGTGCCCTGCCGGTAGATTCACCCCCTCTCCCCCCCCCCCCCCCCCCCCCCAAAAAAAAAAAAAAAAAAATTACACGCAAGCACTGGGAACACGGCAAAACATTATCTGAAAAGGACCTTTGCATACTAGTCAAAACACCATCGCCCCTCCCCCAAACTTCTTTTTAATTCTATTGGTGACTCAATATTAGCTAAAGGGTCTTGATCCATAAATATTTAGTAACCCATCCATGTGACACGTGTCATTCACGTGCACACAGAGATGTCAGGTACAAATCGTGTTTTAAAAAACTTGTTTTAGACCACTGGCTGGTCACGATAGCAGTACGTGGTCCTGTAGACAAAATACATTATCTGCCCTAACTTCCTATTTTACGAATGGTAACATAAACAAATGGTGGTTGTGAACCTGTCGTAGCAGAAGATTGAATATATAAACTGCTTTTATAAACAGTTGCATGTACAATTGCGTTTGTAAGCACATCAATACAATGAATGACCCAAGGACATGAAATATATTATTCTAAAGAACATTTGACCCAGACAGAGGATCAACACGGATTTCATGTCCGTAAAGAAATCGTCAAACAGTTAATCACCAGTTTTTGAAATATAGTGATTTTAAAATGATTTCGAAAAAGATACAGTTGCGTTTCATAAAAATAGTTCAAGTAGAAATATATACACATCAAATGCAACGCTAGGTTAAATGTTATTTTATCACTCGCTGGCTAGGTTAAATTTCTTTTTAGTGCATTTATTTCATTCAATATTGGACTTTCACAAGAATGAAAATGTGATTTAGAATAAATGTTTATTACTGCTTAACAAGCTGCATGGAAGAAAAAACAAACATAATCAAAATTGTGAGCATGCACGCATGTCCTTGTGTGTGTGTTTGGGGGTGAGGAGTGCGTGCATGTGTTAAGTAATTAGACAACAGAAGCATTCTAATTTAGCACTGAACCAAAATAATTGACTTGGTGTTGAAAACCCATTAATTTATTTTGTACCTTGCAGATTACATGGATGACACGGGGAAACACTGCAACCGTCACATTGCGCACGAGGTTGCACGTGATGACGTCGTGACGGTGCAAGCCATTCACCCCGACAATGCCGACTACTACTACAAAATACCTGTAGACTGTCGGCTTACCTTCCGCGCAGACCACGCCTTCTATCGGCCAAACAGGAAACTAATGTTGAATATTTCCGAGCTGCACTTCCCCTGCAGAGACCAGTCGGAAACGTCCGGAGTGGACATATACGACGGTGACGGGTCTCTGTCGCTAGAGGATAAAGTAAGATCAATCGTCTCCCTTGGTTTTATTTTTTTTTATTATGTGGTGGAAATAATATTAGCAGAAGGAGGAGGGCTGCATCTGGAAATCATGATTACAAAACCTTGCTAATTATTCAGAAGTTAAAGATGTATGGCAAAATAAGTATTAAGCTCCTTCTCTGTTTAAGTTAATTAATCTGTTATGCATCCGAGTAGGCCTTTAATCACATATCAGAAAATGAATCATTTATAATATGGGGAGCGATATTAGCATGTTTCTAATACATAGTATTTTTTATTTTCTTTTTTAAGCATCAGATAATCCGCTACAACTGCGCGAGTGGCTTTCCGCCACCCGTCCTTCTCAACTCAACCCAACCCTTCGTTACTCTTCGCTTGGTACGCTCCTCCTTGTCTTACCGAAACTACAGATTTCATATCCGGATATATACAGTTATAGACCAAGGTAGCGAAGCACTGTATTTTCATCTTAATTTTTAGAAAATGTTTTCCGTATTTTGGCCTTCTCGTGACAAAACATGCGTATGTCTATGTATGTACGCGTTCAACAACTGTGTAAGGGAATCGTTGTATGTCCGTATACTTATGGTTCCGTTAAAATAATCCATGAACACATTTGTGAGTAAATTAAATCACAAAATGGGAAGAGGGGGACTCACGCCCTAAGAAACACGTCGAAATAATTTAGTTTTCTGAATAACTGGCATGCCATCTTAACTTAACATACATTTTACCGCCACGTTTCACTCCGGGTTGCGTCGTTAATTCAGGTATTACTACTACACAAAATTAACACCGATTTATAGTCTTGACATAAAAGCCCAAACCATGGAAAACGGTAAACAAGATAGGAATATTAATAGTCAGTGCAGGTATGAAGTGGAGTTAAACGGTTAAACCTGTTTCTTGGCTTGAGGTTAAAAAAATGAATATGCGAGCCATGTTGTTCCCCTACACAGTTCAGAAGATTTTAGAAACGCCATTCTGTTAAATTATAACTGATCCATAAACATACATTTAATCAAACCGTTTGCTCATTAGCGACCAATATACAACCGTATCTGTTTCTATTTTTTTAAAATAAATTTTTTTACCGCCAGCCTTCTTAATCAGTGGATAATTAGTCTTCGCCCACCCATACCCATATCAGCAATTTTCAAGGGAACATTTTTGCATTTAACTGAATCGAACGCATTAAAATAGAAGGCAAAGAGCGTAGGACTTTGGCTAAAGGATTGTACAAAAAGTTTTTATTATTAACATTATACATATTTAAACATATTAAATGTTTCAAAAGATTTATTTGCTTCTTTTCATAGAGGACGACCCATTTGTATTGTCGGGGGCCGCAATAGCCGGTATTGTGACGGGTCTGATCATTGTGTTAGCGGTGACAGCGGCAGTGACAGCAATTATGATAACTTGGCGAAAGCGGAGAGCAAGAAAACTAATGAGATCCAGGGAAGATATTTTAAATTCAAGAGAGGACATATCTGAAAAGTCAACAGATATGAAAAATGAGCAAGAAGCTGCCGAAATAGCTGATTTCTAAAGGAAGTCTAGGGGAGCAATAACGAAGACAAAGCTATGCCTTATATGACCTCCACTCAAAACTTAATTGAACAGTGTCGAAGATAGCGTCCACTTGCCAGGGAGGTCTAGATCAAGGGCAGCCTGGTCATTTTAATTTATAAGGGAAAATTCCAGCAGGGTCTTTGGTCCGTGTGCCTTAACCTAGCAGTGTCCATACTGATATTAATAGCTGGACCACACTATCTTAATCAACGATTCATGGGCAGATTTTTTCTGATTATAGTAAAAGGAGTGGGAATAAAACAAAAGAATTATGCACAGCTAGAGAATAGCCAGAGAAATACCTGTGGATATTTTGTTATAAAAGAAGGGGGGTATCAGAAAAGGGTCATTAAAAAGTCCAGTAATTGATTTCTCCTACAAACCATCATCCTAACAAACAGCTAATGTGACATTGGTTGTTCAGTTGTTTCATTGTGACTCACTATGATGCACATTTGACAACACTCTCTAAGGGTAAAAAAATAATGGAATTTGATTTAATAAAACTCATAGCAGTGGTCGATTTTTTATGGTAATTATATGGTAAGCAAAGTAAGTCATTGCCGTGGGATGAGTAACATCCTTGGGAAGGGGGGTGCGGCACTGTATAATGCCTACAATGCATGCAAGCAGGTTATTTTTACCGCCAATGGTACATGTGTACACGCGTTCTCATCTAAACGCTGACTGTAGAACATAAAATGTACATCTGTTGGACTTGGAAAACACTTTATAAATACCCATAAAGAGGGGAAGGCAAGCAAAACTTTTAGAGAAAAGAGTCCATGGGGCACACTCAATGTTGTTAAATAAACAATGGTAATGAATATATTTCTTCGAAAAAGGTGAGTCATCGTGCAAAGTATCAAAAGGCTTTTTGTTATGAAGTTTAGGTCAGAAAGGGAACGCCCAAGTCATTATTTCAATGTCAAAATGAAATTTTTTATCCCCTGCTAGAGTATTCAATATTCAATATTTCAATATAGTTCAATATTTAAGGCGAGAAGTATCAATGTGCTGTCGGGGCTAAGACCCTTCAAACTGACGGGGTTACTTTGATCTGTCCGAAACCTATACATTTAATTGTTTTTCAACCGACACGATTTTGTTTTTTTATTGACACTTTACGATTTGCCCCGCAAAAATCAATGGAGTGTTATTGATTTCTCGAAACAATGTATTTAAAAGACATATTCAATCGAAAAATCGGTGTTTGACTTTAATAAATCAAACTAAACGAAATATCATTTCAGCATGAATGCAGTCTTTTTACAGGCAGAAATTTCCCCTGATTTATTTATAAATTGTTTTTCATAAACAAACTGTGTTGGGACGAGACTGAGTTTACAGCAGTAAACGTAATAGGCAAGACAGGCGTGGATTAAAACATATTCCAAACATGGCGTTCGCGACAGCTTCGTTACTTTGTTCTGGTATCGGCAGAGATAGTTTTACTGCACAATCAGATGATATATTTTCTATACCAGAATACAGAAAGAAAGAATGCACTACTAGTGGTAAGCAGACTCAATATCCATTTCGCTTTCAAAACCGAAGGAAACAACTAATTGCATTGTCGTACGACAGAATTTTCCTTTAGAATATCCTCAGTTTTATTGGTGCAAACCATTTTATATGTATTTAAAATTGTTAAACATGACCTTTTCGAAAGACTATAATATCATTGCCCATTAGTTATCGGGGACAGTGGATATTTTTTTATGTCACAGATTTTAAATTTAAATTTTGATTACGAACTGTGAAAATATATCTTTGTTATCAAGTCCACTCTGAGAAAGAACACGGTTCCTCCAACGAATGTGAAGTTAATCAGGGCGACAAAAGAAGAAATGATGCAAACAATAAAGAAGTTCAGGATGAAGACTCAGACGCGAAGATCGAAGATAAAGATTTGCTACGAGATAATGAAATAGATCAGGATGAGAGTTTCAGCAAGGCAACAGAAAGAGAGAATTTTCAAACACCTCAGAGTAAGTGCTTAAGTATTTACACTAATTTAGTCATATGAACTTAGCATAGCTAGGGGTATTGTGACACACAAACAATCTTCAAGTCTTGTGCTATGAATATTCAACTACCACCGAAATTTGAAATGATGCCCGCACCTACATTCTAAAGCCCACTGCCGTTGCAGTGTTCGTGAGCGAGCCTTTTTTAAATGAACTTTGTTTCTTTTATTACAAGATCCTTCCGAAATCAAAGCATGTTCTCCGGTGAGAACGACTTTGTTTGAAGGTGTGGGAGAAAGTTCGGGCGCCGAGAGCGACAGCGGGAAAAATAGCAGACGAAGTGAATCACCAAAAGGGGACATTCATAATGAAAATTTAGATACAGTACAAGTGAAACACTGGTATCAAGATACCTATAAGAATAAAAGTAAATATAATTTTTTTCTATTTGAATCTATTAAAAATTCACTTGTATTGTTCATTAGTTGTAATAGTTTTTTAATATAAGGAAATAGAGCTGTTTTCATAAAAAATATCTAGCGTTTATAATATTAATCATATGCTTCATGTTTTAGGACTTCCGGATGAACTAAGCTCTCTCTCTGACTTAAATATCCAAAGTGATGGATCTGTGTGGGATATTAATAATCGTGCTCGAGAGGATGGAACAGGGGCCAGCGAAAGCGAAGCAGATAACAAGAGACCAAACTCATTTGTGAATGGTAATTTTATATAATATTTAGTGCATAGCTTGTTTCACCTTATCTGGCTACTTCTGGGGATTGTTCAGACGTCTTCAGATGGTTAACTCAGAAATATGGTTTGCCCTGTTGTTGCTAAATGTTACAGTCAAGAAAGGTGTGTAAACACCCTCTCTTTTCTGGGTGTTGTTTCCTTCGGTGGGCTTTACCCAGGCAATCGTGCCCATGTGCCACTTTGGTAATAATGTTGTCTAATGAATGGTTCCTATGGAACAACCTAAACTCCTGGCAGTTTGGCGGGTCAAAACTCCCTCCTATGCCCACTGCTTGGTAAAAAATATGTCCATCTCACTAAGGAGTCGCATGTCAAAAATAGTTGATGTTGAGATATTTCAGTGTCCTACTTCGTATATCCCCAGTAAACACGACTTGGTTGCCTGGTTGTTATGTCTAAGTAAAATTAATTCTATTGGTACCCTAGTAGCAATGTACATAACTGCGTTAGGGGCGACACATTTTGCTAGGGGAACATATAAACTGCAAAGATTTGAAACACTGGAAATAACGTATACTCTCCCTATACGTGGGTTAAAAGCTACATTCTAGAATTAAAGAAAATGTGAAAGGAAAGCACCATGTTTATGTTGGTAAAACGCGCCACTCCACAGGTTTCGTGGTCAAGCAAGCATACGAAGGTAGTGCGGCGTAGAACCGTTTTAAAGGTTGCAGGAAAGTTACTTCCGGTATCCACAAATGGGGAAAATAGTATATTGCTTTCATTAGTCTGTGTTTAGATTTTTTTTTTTTTTTGAAAATTAAGTATACATTTATTTGATAGTCATACAATATTATTATTATTATTACTATGATTATTATTATTATTATCCTGCCAACTTTACTTTTAGCATCAGCAAATGTTGATAGCAAAGAAACACAACAGAAGGAACTTGTTGATGCCAGTAAGTATATGAATACTTTACCAGGTAGACAGTACTACGCAAGCAGTATATCTTCTAATATCTAAACTGTATGGAATACAGCTCTCTGAATTTGGCTACCTTGTGACTCTTAACGTTATCTAGAGTTGACTACGACTCCCCATTCTTTTGAAGTTGAAAGTGCATCATATGTGGTGATATGAACAACATTAAGATTAAAAAAAGTAGAAATTGTTTGGCTCTTTTTATACCTTGAGCTTGGTTAGTTAAATTTTTTCTCCTTCTGAAGTAAAATCTATAAAATTGACTTGCGTTAAAGTGAATTAGAATGTTCTAATCATGAAATTCTTTTACAACCTTAGGTGCTGAAAACGCTGCGTCTCCAGTCCCACTGCCTGAGTCGAGAATCCCAGCCGATGAGACTAGGAGCAGTACAATGTTGACAGATCGTAAGTAGCAAAACATGGGAACACTATACCTTTCTTTCTCTCTTGATTCCTACACACACTGAACTTTGACGAAGCTTGAAAGATTGCACGTATATTCTAAAAAAAAAAAAAAAATCAAAAGTTATTATATGAAACTATTATATCTTTGTGATAAACAACAGATATCTAATAAATGTACTTAGATTGACTCCAGTCTGTTAGCCAGAATTAGACGAATGCGAAACGGCAGCTATGAATTTGTTCATTGTATGCCAATTTGCCTCAGAATTCAGCATTATTTTAAGATTAACATATTCCGATGAAAGTTAGTAGTTGTGAACCATTAAATTTATGGATTCTTCCATTTTAAAAAGATATTACAATAGTTGAAAACATTGCAATAGGGAAATCAAATTACAGTATCTGTCTTTCGTTGAGCTGAATCAATTATTTAACAGCATCGTTATTTAAATATCCAGTTGTATCTGAATCAAGAACAGAGGAAACAGAAAGGAAGGAACCTGTGAATGAAGGTAAATCTTTGCCTTGCGTTAACGTTGAAATCCAATTTGCAAAACATTTCTTTTCGGTCATTCTGCTTTATACATGTAGTCAGGGCGAGTGAACGTTAAACCTGTTAACGTGCAAATACAGAATATGTAAAAACAAAAATAAATTTTATAAAAGAACTTTCGTATTTGCCAAACTAGTATTGATCTGTTACATGCGGTTCCTGGTCTGAAATGTGACTCTACGTATGTCGAATTATTCACCTGTGAATTCCACGTCTGAGATGTAGAAGGGTACCATTGTTATGGTGAAAAACGTCTTACGTCTCACAGCTGGCAGTTTGAATTAATTTGGTGACACGTGGACATTATTATGTCCAAGGGTGACATTAGTTCGACAACAGACGGATTAACTCTAATACTAGTGCGAGTGGTTTCCAAGTAAATAAATAAATAAATAAATAGATAAATAAATAAATAATTATAATTTGTCTTTTCCTTTCCAGGTGATCAACAAATAATGTCACCCCCACGACCACTTACTTTGAATGAAGAAGACGGTGGCAGTGCTAATAACCCAGGCGGTAAGAACAGAGTTTCTATGATAACTATTTTAAGGGCAGATTTTAAAAAACATTTTAAGGTCGTATTGATTAAAAAAAAATAATTTTTTCAAATGTGTCTTTATATTCAGCTGCATCTGAACCAAGAAGAGAAGATATAGAAAGAAAGGAACCTGTGAATGACGGTAAAATCTGACTTATATACAGTCCACTTTGTTTAATTTGATTCTTTTTTCGTTGTGGCATATAATTGGGATGGTTGCAGTCCTTTTAAGGAAAATATTTTAAACCAAAATTCCGACATGCTAAGTAGACATAATATGAATTATCAGCCTTGAACGTTTCTTTTTTATATTTCTCTTTATTCGTTTTTCACTGTTAGGTAGCCTTAATTTGAAATGATTTCCATTGTTTAATTAATTTGGTGACACATGGACACATGTAGCGCATAAACTGTGATGAGTCGCCAATGATTTAAAAAACAACAAACAAACAAAATTGTTAGTGATCGTAACAAATTCTGAGAGATAGCCTGTATTCACCAGTCAGTTTCGCCTGGCGAATTCAACTGACCCAGCCCCTGTCTCCATCAATCTTGGCATCGACAGTTTTTAGCTTGCAGATTTCTCCTCTGAATCTAGCATGCTTGGTAGATACATAAAACGCGATTGCTAGTACTGATGATCTTTCCATCACTGGTTTTTAAAAGTACATGATCCACGAGATCATGCAATTATTGACGGTAAAATGAAGACAAAAGTCTTCTTTCTTAAATGAATATCATCTCTTTATCTAGTTGCACCTGAATCTGCAAAAGAAGGCACAGAAAGAACAGAACCTGTAAATGATGGTAAATATTTGACCAATGTTATAATTTACCAAGGTTATTTTTTTCAGATGACTATACTATAGTATCTATGTGTGTCAAGTTTAAAACAAGAGTAGGTCGACAGAATAGTTTGACTTTGTTCAAGAAGCGTCATTGCCTAGCAAGTTTGCAACAGAATTTCCATTATGTGTCATTTTAAGTTTGCGTACAGGGGGGGGGGGGGGGGGGGGGGCAAGAATATGGCTATCTCCTTAACCGACCAAGATACACACGTGGCATATCAATAAAAACATTATTTCAACAACTATTTATTTTATTTTATTTATTTATTTTATTTATTTTATTACGTATGCTTACGTATAGAGATATAACGCTATATAGGTTTTCTAAAAGAAAGATTTAAACCAACGTCAAAACTTATGAGAACCTTCAACCCAAAATTTATTCGTTAAATATAAGCTTTGTTTTACAGAATGCTCCTGGGATTTCATTATATCCGCTCTGTTTTCAAACTACCAGTGTTAAAGTGATGATCGGGGGTATCTTTGAAATAGAATTGTACATATGTAGTGGGCTTTTAATTTTTTAGGGTATGAAAAACTGACTAAGACAACCTTTTAAGCGTTATATCTCCTTATGTAACGATCACATAATAATATAAAATGATATGGAATGAATAGCTGTTGAAATAAGCTTTTTATTGATATACAATATGTTTGTATATCTTGGTCAGTTATGCGCAGCATTAAAAGATTAAAATTGTCTAAAATTGATTAAAGATATTAATTTGAAGATTGGCATATTGCAACCCTCTTTTTGAGAATTAACTGTTTGTAGTCACAGCAAAATAGTAATGGAATGAATATCATCTTATTATTCAGATGTTTCCGAAGATAAAATAGAAGGCACGGGAGGAAAGGAACCTCTAGAAAGTGGTAAAACTTTTTATTCTTGTTATAATTGAGTTCATAAGAGCATTATAATGCGATTATTTGGCAGAGCCGCATAATTGCAAAATGAAGATCTATACGGCCTGGGCTTACACAACAACTGATTTCGTTTGCATAGTGTGTCGTTATATATTTATACTGTATACATAAGCGTTCATACCAGATATATTATACATGCAGTACGGAAGGTGGAACACTCTTGCTCTCATTTTCACATTTACAACTCTGATCGTGAAATATTCATATAAAAGAAAGATTTACGTCACCATGTCTTCCACATTAGACGTAGACAAGAAGCCATGCATGTTTAGTCATTTTTTTGGTATAAATGAGATAACGATTTCTATACGCCATTTTATATACATTTGTTCATGGATACACTCTCTCGTTCAGGAGCTTCATATCATGCAATCCATCCACCGAACGAGCAAACAACTGCTACAGGAATCGAAAACAAAGGAAAAGACTGTTTTGATTGTGGTGAGTTTTTTTCTCGTTCATTGATATAGATTGTTTTACTGTTGGTTTGTGACGTATTACGAAAGCCAGATTTGGTGCTAGTGGGGTGAACTCTGGAAGTCTCAAGTTCGACTAAAAAACATGGAGTCGGATGTGAGGCAACCTTTTTCACCGATGGTATATAAATATTCCATTAAGGGATTTGTGACAGGTAGACGTTGTTGTCACATTAAGTTGGCATTTTGAGGAAAATTGGTATTTTAAAAAACAAAATATGAACTTTTTAACGCTAATAATAAAATCACGCTTGATCTTTGGTTTTTTGTTTTGGTTGTTGTATATGGTATTTTGATCCATAAAATGTTTACCAACCAGCTGCAGATTACGATGGTGATGAATCAACAGCGTACGAGTCCGATTATTCTTTGAGGAAATGTACTAGTGAAGAAGTGGGTTTGGACAGTCGGAATGTCGGGGCAAGATATTCAAAGAGGACTGTCCATTCAGCAAAGATAAAGCAACCAAAAAAATCGAATAGAAAGGAAAGGTCCAAGTCAGGTCATGAATGTACATGTAAGTCTTGTGTAAACTTTTGAAGATTTTTATACACTGGTGTGTAATTACATAGAGTAGTACGCCTGAGGTCCACCTTATGAGACTCTGTTTCAGAAATCCCTGTGTCTCAAAATTGATGAGGTTAACGATTGAAAAAGTGACGTTCATTCTTTAAATTATTCACATCTCTTCGCGTAGAGAATTCGCATCTCTGTATGAGTGCATATTCAACACGAGGCGATGTAAACTTTGTATTTGGAATTTGCATTCAAATGGCCAACTGAACCTCCCTGCTTTTTTTCTTTTTAATTTCAGCTCGAGTAGGGGGGATAGAGGCCAAAATGGTATGTTTGACTGTGATTTAAAGCCTTCTTTTGCATTGTTAAAAAAATCCACATGGCGTCTCTAACTATTGAGTGTAAAAGGCGATGATAACCAACATTTTAAAATCTCTTTATTAACTCAAATTCCCAAACGTGTTTTCTCAAGTATGTTTCAACTGCTCACGCAGTAACAAATCAAATTTTTGTGAAAAGTTTTTAAATATGTTATCATTTTTAGAGAAATAATAGTATACATTGTGCATGCAAAAATAAACAAACGTGTTCTGGCCATAATTGACGTGTGCTCTGATATTTACAGGACCTTTATTATGGCTGTGTTCGCCGTGACATGAAAATTATGAACTCTGGGACAGCGAAAAAATTTAAGAAGATGCACGCAGTAATCGCTACCTTGAAGCAAAACCAGGAACAGGCAGCAACAAAAGACGACCTCAAACAGATGTTTTCCCTTCAGACAGACAGAAAGCCGAAAACTGTAGAGAACGTGGTGCAGACAGAATCAAGAATGTACATCAATCAAATAGTTCAGACAAAGTTGCAGCAAACCGATTCTGAGATTCAAGCGACCCCTGACGCTCACGATATCTCTACCCACATCTCTCCAGAAGACCCCATCATTGGCAACAGACCCGTGCACGTTGATGAAGAAGTGCAGGTGGAAGTCGCATCCAAAGAAAGCGGCATCCAGGTCGGCTCTGAAACCTCAAGCGAGTCCACACAGACAGAAAAAACAAATGTGGTGAAACAGTGCCAAATTGGAAAACAGGCAGGAGAGGCAGTTGACGGGTGCATGAAGAAGTGCCATGGTGGAATACAAACAGAAGAACCAGATGACGGGTGCATGAAGCAGTGCCAGATTGGAACACAAACAGAAGAAACAGATGACGGGTGCATGAAGCAGCACCATATTGGAACACAGACAGAGGAAACAGATGGCAGGTGCATGAAGAAGTATCACATTGGAACACAAACAGAAGAAACAGATGACGGGTGCATGAAGCAGTACCAGATTGGAACACAGACAAAGGAAACAGATGACGAGTGCATGAAGAAGTGCCATGGCAGAACACAAACAGAAGAACCAGATAACGGGTGCATGAAGAAGTGCCATGGTGGAACAGAGACAGAAGAAACAGATGACGGGTCCATGAAGAAGTACCAGATTGGAACACAGACAGAAAAACCAGATGACAGGTGTATAAAGCAGTGCCATGGTGGAATACAGACAGAGGAAAAAGATGACGGGTCCATGAAGCAGTGCCGTAATGGGATCCATAAGTTGGAGATTGATGATGAAAACAAGATCAAAGCAGTTGAAGCCTGGAGAAAGAAATGTGATGAGGAAGCAAATAAAAGAAAAGTAGCAGAAGAAGAAAGGGATCTGACGACAAAGAAGAACAAGGAGTTGGAAAAAGCCCTGATGGCCTTTTGCAGTGGTATATATTTGCCACCAGATCAGGATCAGCAAAGACTTGCAAATTTGTGGCATCAAATGTATTTTCAGTAAAAAAAAAATCATTTTCCCATACTCACTCCCGCCGGTGGCTCTTATACGGGTTTCGAAATAAAACATACGTTGGTCTATACTATCATAAGGACATTTTAAGTGTTCTTTTGTGCGGGATAAATACGTAGTAGTCATTGTAAACCAAAATTTAGGACCAATTTCACATGAAGTTATATAGGTTGTTTTAGATGGACAACCCCTACGTTTAATTACAACCTCTTTCTTCTCCATTGGAGTAAACCAGACTATTTTTAAACGTGCCCCAAGGTAGTTGGAAAAACGACTCCACCCTCTCCTTCTGCTCCTAATAAGATTTGGTACATTTTAATTTTTGTGCATATATGAATACAGAAATCATGTGTCTTTCAAGGGCGGATCCAGAATTAGTTGAAGGGGGTCCGTTGGCGTGGATTTCAGGGCCCGCTGAAGGGCTCCGAAACTTTTAGGTATTTTAGAGGGCGAACGGTACCATCTGGTACGGTTTAGAACTATAATTCAGCTAGTCAAAATTCCAAGAGGGGACCATTGGTGTGATTTTTTTCGGAAATCGAAGGGTGGTGGGTAGGCAGGACCCCCGACCCCCCTTAAATCCGCCACTGTTTCTTTGTTCCTTATATGTCCATTTCTCTTCTTTTAAGAAGGCGTCGGGGCTGAATCCAACATCTTGTTTTTGGTTAGTGGGAAGGTAAAGGGATATGCCTCTCCTTTTCCCCCTGACCTTTTTTTTTTTTTTTTTTTTTTTCAAAAATTGATTAGTTAAAACTTCATCGTACATTCCTATTTTGCAACACATTCCTTTAGAGCAGGGTCCTTTATGACCGAATGTCAATTCATCAATTTTTTTTCAGTTTCTTTTAGCCAAATATCAATCTATTTCGTTCGTCTAGACGACAGAAATTGCCTTTTAATATACCGATAATTCTTGTAAGTTTGTATGTTTGTATCGTATTTTACATGAGTTAATGTTTTGCAGTGTTTTAGAATTAATTTTGCCGTTTACGTGTGCATTGATGTATTTAACTGTTTATTGTTTCACAGTTTTGTCTCTCTTACAGTTCATGTTTCTTTTTTGCGATTTCAATCAGGGCAGTTAACATTGACACCTACCTCGTGGACCGTCGTGGTTTGGTAAATGTTTTCTACTTTTTAACAACTGCGTCAAACCCCATTATATAATAAGTACTAAGTCAATTCATCAATCAAACCTGAAACAGAACCTGGTTTCTATGCAACCTATGGTATACTAGTAAGTGTTTCATGTGAAAGTGTGTTTTTGATAAAGCAGTTTGAAGTTATTTTGATGAATCCAATGAATGTACATAATGTTGTTGTACCGGGCAAACCTATAGATGTCATATCTTCAGAAAAGTCGCTGGGGAATTTGAAAAATGTTCTCTGGCTTATTTATGTATTTATTTGGGATTTATTTCAAATGTCTGTGTCGTAATTTCTATTGATGTTTGCATTGACTGTATAGGTTGGAGTGAAGTTATTCAATTAGCATTTCCCAAACAGTGGACGATACACCCCATTTCCATAGATTTTTAGATCGATCTATCCCTGTGGGGAGTCTCACTAGATTACTGTCAGCTTGGCCGGCTTAAGCGTCTGTCCCGCCTACTAAAAGCTGTAAGGGGGTAATTAACTATGGTGCCCGCTCGGCTGACTGCAATTTAGCGTGAACCCCCAGGGAGATAGGGCGATCTAAATCTTAATCTTTAGATCGATCTAAATCTCTGGAAAACACCCTTAGACTTTGCATAAAGCAACAATTTATTTGGAAATTTATCGGGAGGAATATATATCTGCAACTTTTAATTGATTTCTCTAAATAACCAGAATATATTAAACCAACAACCGTTGACAAAATTACAAGTATAACCCTTTGAGTTCTGATTTTTAAACATTTGGGTTACCTCTCACAATAAAATGTGGAGATTGGTGAATTTCACCCGTAGTTGAAAATATTTATTCGGTTACTTTAAAGGGGCTTAAAGATCGTAATTTTCTCAACGACTTGGAGAAGGTATATCTTAGCAATTAAGAAAAAAAGATATGATTTGAAGGAATTTAATTTTTAGCTATATCAAAGTCTAACCCGTGTTTTATGGTATTTTCAACATTGCTCATCACTACGTTGTACGCTTGGGAAATTTTGAGCTGTAAATAGGTCCCTATCTGAAGGCAATTAGGCGATTTTTTATCACAGAAAAAGTTATGGTGAATTATGGTGAATAATTGCGTTTATGTAAGAAAGTTTTGTTTAAAACGTTATGTATATAAGGGATAGCATTATTTTAAGGGGTGTGTCTGCACATTTTGACTTATTTAATAGTTGACCGGGGCACTGTATTAACAGGCAACAAGGGCATTGAGCTCACACATTTGGGTTAATTGTTAAGGTCATTGTTATAACTGGGCAGTCAGCTGCGGTGAAGTTCTCTCACATAGTCCCCTAGTGGTCTACGTAGACAGTTTTATCAGCTACACTTTATCGCTTACTTACTATTGAAATTTTACGTGGAATTGACGATTCATCTCTTTACCTGGTGGCTGCACGTTCATATGGATATTTCTCAAATATTTTTGTTTCTTTTGGATGATTTACACCATGCCTCAGCGATGCCTGTTTTGCCATATGCTACTTATGTCAACATATTTGGGACAATCTTTCATTTGTGCCAACTTTTTTTGCTCCAGTAGGTTTTGGTTTACATGTTTTATCTTATTAATGTTTATTCATTCATCATCCTTTTTATTGATTATATATTATGGTATTTAAATTGTAGGGGGATTTTATGATTATCCTTTACGACTTTGTATCAAGCTACTATTCTTTATTAATAAATGACAATTTTCAGCCATATGGACCTTTGTCTTATCTACTTTTGAGCAAAACATTTGACTACATAAATACGTTTTCTATTATTGAATAGCACCTAATTGCAAGAAATGATTTTATTTTTTCGAACCAAACAAAACACATTAAGTCCCCCAAAATGTGTTTTAATACATTAAGTTGAATGAAGTCGGGGAAGTTTATTTCAACAGAAAAGTACAGAAAACGTGATAAAAAGCTGTTTTTTGATGTATTATTGTTAAGAACTTCGCCCCATTTGCCTATCAAATTATTATTTGTGATGTATTCATTTCAAAGAGACTTTGTTTTAGTTGAATAATGAAAATTAATGGAAAAATTACTTTACTTTTTATTTGCATAAAATTAGTGTTAACGGAGCATGGGTATGTTAACCTCTAAACGAGGACTTTCGGGTATACGGACATCAAGCATCGAAATAACTTAGTTTTTAGAGTACTGAAATACAACTAAAAACCTGAAAAAGCATATTGTCCAAATCAATAGGAGGTGGGCATTAACAGCCCCATGATTGACGAGAAATGTTTTAACCAGGCTGTATGTGATGCGTCTGCACCACGTCAAGGAATATCAGTTGTGAAGTCGATTTCTTGTAATCATGAAATGAAAACGTCAATTGTAAAATAAATTTTTATTTGAATTTTTCAAATTACACATTGAGCAAAGTGAGATCGAAATTCACCAGTTCAGTTATATATTGTGACAGTATCTTCAGCCAAGCATAGTGATAAAGTCTTAAATACTCGATTTACAAAAATTGTGCGACTAATGTGAGTTTTGTCACGTTAACGAGTACGTTAGGGTTTAAATAACATACAGGGAGATTTACCGTTAAAAGCAAGCAGATTCATTATGGCTGCAACACAAGCATACATATGCTGGTTTCTACGTTCAAAAATTGTCTCCTGAAACAAGTATACCTATTCTACACATCGCAACACACCAGTATATGATATGATAACGAAGCGCACAGTGCAGCTATCCATGTCAGGGCTGACAAATTCTTAGGGCACTTGCAAATTGGTTAGTTTTGCCGTCTGTGGCGTTTCCGTGTAGCACTTATGGATTTCAGTCCGATCTTTGACGTGATCAGATTGGCTGCGCTAACACAATGGTTTCCTCACATAGCGACAAATCGTTTTGGTGTCTATTTAAACATCTTGTACAGTGGACAGCGGGTTGTCCTTAGAGACCATTCTCTCCAGACAAAGATATATCACAGAATATTCAATATAGTTTGTAATTCATTTTGTTTTCACTTCATAGTGCTATTGTCTCATACTCTGATAATGCCAATCGCTTGTGGTATCAGTTTTTAACAGGCTGACCTACTCCTGTAATCTGGTATATTAGTTATTTATTAGACATCATGTCTTACTACGTCATATTCTGGTCATATCCTTCATTGGTACATCGTCGGAAGTGCCATTTTCTCCAGTGGGAACGTCCATCTCTAGGAGTCCCTGGCCTGGATTAGAAATGGAAAAAATAACGTAAAATAAATGAAGAATATCTCAATTTAGTTACATTTAATGTAACTAGTAACATAATACAGTGATTAAATACCACATTCCATGTATTAATTATTTATAATCAATTATATGGTAAATAAAAAATAACATTATTGCTTTGAAAAGATATAGATATACACAGTGAAAAATGACAGAATTCATTATCCATATCACAGAAACCACACCTACAGAAACTAGCCACACATGGCAAGCAGACAACAAAACAAAGGCAGGTATTGCAAGCGCATTTTCGAAAAGCACACATCTACTAGATGTTGTAAACGTGCCTAGCAACTAATGTCACGTGGAATCTCGCGTTTCCTCGCTCTCTGGGGGTTCAGGATAAGATGAAAGGGGGTCGGTGTGGTTTATGGCCTCAGAACTGTTCGAAAGCCGAAAAGCAGGATTGTTTACCCCGATCTCCTGTGTAGCTGCAAGATGGAAGGAAAGAAAGAGAGAGAGATGCACAGGCAAATAGAAACCCAGTAACCAAATCATGACCAACTCGTCAATGAGCAACCCTTGATTATCAATACAGGTTGGCTAAAAGTTTCGGGGTGAGGAGGGTGATATTGTGGACGAAAATTTTAGATTTATAATGGACTTTAATTGCAGTATTTGGTGCTTTGTCCTTATTAAAGTGTAACAATGTCCTTTCTATCAAAACACTCAAACAATCTACCAAAACAGATTTTGAAGCATAATTTTGATTATTTCGCGAATCATCTACATTCCACTCCCGCTAATGTAAGACAAGAATTTAATTTCATAAATTTCATCAAATGTTTTCAATAGTATAGCCATGCTTATCGATCACTACACTCGCTTTACACTGATAAAAAAGCCTCCGCCCCCTTTAATCACATGTAGCAACCATGAAGTAGACAAACTAGTCTACGTGTATAGTAGTTGATGCAAAGTAAGATAGAACGAGATTCCTACATATTGCAGCGAAATTACATTGTGGGCGACCCTTAGCATTGTTTTTAAATGCAAACAGTCGACGAAATACTAACAATAATTTTAAAAAAATGAAATGGCCATTTTTGCAAAAAATTATAGCATAAAACTCATTAAAAATAAAATAAATTAAAAAAATAAAAAGTTAATTTATAGATTAATTCTGAGAGGTTTTGGTTGGAAATTTAAAAATGTTTGTGTAAAATACCTGTGGTGTCCCCTTTATCTAGGGATGAGTTTTCCTTTTTTATTTTTCTTCTTCTGAGTACCAGCACAGCAGCGACAGCACTTGCTGCTAGGATGACCAGTAATACGATGACTATGGCTGCAACAGCACCGGCACCTAGACCACCTGAAACAAATGGAGAGAAAAAATGACGTTCTAGTCTTCAGATTTTATACTTACAATGAAAATACTACTCAGGAGCGGATCCAGAGATATTTTCTGACAGTATTCCAAATTATCTTTGTTGATCCATCCTCCATTTTTGTTGGTCTTCCAACAGAAAAAACAGATAATGTAAACTTTAAAAGTCTTCCAGAAGACGGTCTCAATCCGCCCCTGCTACTACTACTACTACTAGTACTACTACTACTACTACTACTACTACTACTACACAAACACACATACCAAAATAAATTTTGACACTACGTATATAGAGGGATGATAAAAGAATAGAAAAAAACTAAACTTGACACAATACATATCATTTCCACAATAAGTGCTAGATGATCGAAGCGCCCATGGTGGCAAACGGGACTTCACAATAAAGCAGTAAGACATTTCTTTAACAAATAAAGATAAAAATATCCTCATTTTCTTGTGCCTTTTGCTTCCCAGCACATGCAATAAAATTTCCATTTCAACTGTTTATAGTTGGAAGTATATTGTATGGCAAATTTATGTTGCTTACCGGTGTCCGCGGTCTCCTGTGAAATAAGCACAGCGAAGTCGAGAGCCGTGTTGTTCCGTCGCTGTAGCTGTACAGTCAGGTATTGCTGCGTGGTCCTGAAATCCTCAGGCGGCGTTGAGCTGCAGAATATGTCCATCTGAAAACAAAACAGATTTAAATATAAAGCCATGTTGATGTAATCTAACTTTATCAACGTACAGTAATTGATTTAATCTACTTGAAAACAACGATTGAATATTTAATTGAACAGCCGATACGCTTTTGAGCATCATATTACTATTTTCCAATCCCTTTAAGATATCGTTCCAAGCGGCATCAGTTACAAGAATGTCCATACAACTTCATGTAGGCCTATCTTCGTGCATATGAATATCTGTATGCAATTTGTGTTCTCCTTTAGCATTATTCTGATACCAAATCACTGCGTGGCACATAGTCCTTTCACACATTTTCACAAGACATATCTCCGCGTTTCTCTCTGTCAAACTCACCAGCGCTTTGCTTTTATCCCCTCCGTCATAAAAAGTCAGTTTCGGCCGTCCGTCACACGGCATGCTCAGCTCCTCAAAGTGCACGTAGATCACGTGATCTGGCTGCGCGTGAAACGTCATGACGCAATCCTGAGGAGCCAGAGAATCAGTCCTCGCACCTGGCGCCCATGCACGAAGGTGGTTCTGGCTTACAGCAGTGAGAGAGATTCTAGTGTCGCAGTGAGATGGACGACTGAAATAATCTGTGCGAAATGAAAAGGAAATGTGTAAAATATAACGCAATTAATTATTAAATGAATTCAGAATATTTGACAAAAATATTCAAAGACTGTCAAGGGGAACATAAAATCATTGGCGAAAACCTCTAGAAAACAGTCACTTTTACCTTATCATTTGTCCTTTTTAAGTTCTAGATTCTTTATCTTTGTCTTAATGAACAGCGGCAAATTAAAATACGAGTTAGTGGACACTCACGCGTCACAAATCCCGGTAAAGCAGTGGGTGTGGCCATTGTGCTCTCCTCGTTCACTATAGACACGTTAAAACTGAAGTCAAACTCCGTGCTACCACGGCGGTCCAGTAACACGGTCAGATACTGGCCGGAAGTGACGATTCCTGCTGGAACTTGAGATCTACACGTATAACGTCTCTGAAATATCAATTACGGCCTTCATAGAAAATGTCATATGGTTACTGCTAACTGATAGCGAGACTGAGCACAAATTTTACTTTGCAGTTAAAAGGATATTCTTAAACACATGCCCATTTTCTTTTATATTTTCAAGGAAAATAATATGCTTGAGGATTATTCAGTTTAGTTCATCCTAGGACCACACTGGGTTTCAAAGATTACTTCAAACCAACCTCAGTTATTGCACTCTCGCCAAAGTGTCCACTGCTTCAAAATCATATTTTATTTATTTATTAGGCCTAACTATTGTTTTTGTATACGTTTTAGAGTCCCCTTATATTAACAAGCCACTTTCGTTTTAATTGCTGATGATAGAGGCCAGATTCAAGTAATATTTCAAATTCATGGCACTTAAGGGTCCGATATAGAGATGGGTTGGGTCAAATGTCCTTCTCACCATTTCTGCAGTCTGGTCCCGGCTGTCGTAGAAATAGAGCACCGCCTGCCCTGTCGTACACGGGGAAATGAACTGAGTAAAGTGAACACGAAGCTGCATGGTTTCATAGATAGACTTGAAAGACATTTGGCATTTATCGCCAGCCCTGAAAATAAAAACTGTGGTGTAATTCAAAACAGTCTGATATTAATTTTGTAAACTAAATGACAAGGTTTTTGGACTCTCAGTAGATCACAGAAGCTCATATGTTGATATCAGTGTACTTTACTTTGACGTGTGTGAAAATATTAACACGCAAATGTGTTGATATCTGTTATGCAAGTCAGCGTTTTGGAAGAAGTTTTATTTATTCATTTATTTATTTATTCATTTATTTATTTAACCTGTACTTACGGGCTAGTCCTCTCCTATTTATTTATTTTTTATTTAATTCTTTATATATTTATTTAAATTATACTTACAGTCTAGTCCTCTCCTATTTATTTATTTATTTATTTATTTATTTATTTATTTATTTAAATTATACTTACAGTCTAGTCCTCTCCTATTTATTTATTTATTTATTTATTTATTTAAATTATACTTACAGTCTAGTCCTCTCCTATTTATTTCTTTATTTTGTTCTTTATTTATTTATTTATTTAAATCATACTTACGGTCTAGTCCTCTCCTGGGTACCCCATGCCTGCACCATGTATTGCACATCGGTTTGGAGGGTGTACGTCTGGTCGCACTCTTTTTCTAGATTATCCATGTAAACTGCAAATAAAAGGTAAACAAATGTACTCTTTTACACCCACTCTTCCTAGACTAATGTTTTTTTAAACTAGGTATGTTCCTCGTCAGTGTTAGTTGTTAAGGATTCTTTTTGGTTAATACTGTATCTCCAGTAGCAGTTTTCCTTCGTTTTTTCTTTCCGTATAAAAATCATAGTTTGTAAAGCTCTGTATATTTTGTTAGTGTTACCCATCCCATATATTACATTCCATATATTATTATTATTGTGTGTGTGTGTGTGTGTGTGTATGTGATTTCTACTTACATGGCGATTGTCCCACTGCTGGATTAGTGTCATCTGTCAACTGAGCAACTTGAAATTTGAACTTGGTGTCCACCGTGGCAGGTACGGATATCTTGGTCAGTTTGACGGCCAGGTGAGAACCGGTAGCCAGGAGATCTTGCGGTTTTGAGTTGCCACAGATTGTTTTCTGAAAGATAAATTCAATTTGACACATTCGGCTTGTTTGAGGGCTTGGTCTTGGATACATGAAGATAAAACGTGAAATTTTCAATGTGAAATATGTAACTTTGAGAACATGGTTCAGATGGTGTATTATCAGGTGTGCAAAAATGACCCGTCCCCTAATTATAAGAAAACAATAAAATGAAACTGCGAGTTTATGCTTTCAATTTTAAGCAATTTAAGTTACTCAATGTGTTTTTGAAGTAAAATGTGAAGGGGAAAAGGCGAGAAAAAGTGCACACATAGATAATAGATAACCCAACTGAGAGGACTGACCCTTTTTCCTTTGATTATATTCGTTATTAGGAATTTATATTTTTCTTTAATTCATGAATCGAAAATCCAATATGGACTGCTCATTCCGTGCATATAATTATGTTAATTAGGTACGGAATCACCCGAGATGGGCCGAATGATGTCATTACCAGTATATCAGTCTGCACTCCATTTCCATCGTAGAAAGTCAGGGTGACTCCTATATTGCACGGCAAGTCCATTATCTCCGGAAACGTCACCCGAAGAACGCGGGAATTCGGCAACGCCGAAAACCGAAGTACGCATTCCTCCGCGCTTGTGCGCTGGACGATTGTGGTTTTGTCAGGACTCCACAGCTGGACGGTGTTCACCTCGTTGTAGACAAAATAGTCCCTGTCTCCACACTGTTGTTGTGAATTGTCCATGTAAAATGCTGAAAGGAAATGTTGATTAGTTTTCACCATCAAACACCTTGCTGCAGATCTTTGCTGTTTAGGAGATGCCTTTACAACAATGCTATAAATTGATATTAACCTAGAATTACAATTTTATTTAATGTTGTTACGATAAATAGAAAACGACACAATAATGTATTTCTATAAAATAGTATAAAATGATGTGTAGGACAAAACACAGTACATTTTCAGAAGATAAAGCGGTTGACTAGAGCCATCTTAGCTACCCTGAATTTCAGCACCAAACAGACACAGCGCGCGCATATTGGTTCATAGAACGGTTCCCATCTAAGCCTGAAACTCAGGGTTACTAATTAAGCCTTAACTTACTTCTATCTGGCCTGTTCACCGCTTGTGTGGTGAAACAGCAGAGAAGCCATATAAGCGCAAGATTCACACTACTAGGCGAAGTCATCATTCTCTCTTGAACAAGGCGAATATTTCTCCGTGTTGTCTCAAATCTCGTTTATCCTGTTTGTCACGTGCTTGTCACGGAGTCATGACGTGTGGCGCTATGCTGGAATAAAGGATGCTTAGTGGTTATTTTTTATACAAGTTCAGATATCCGACCTAACTAAGGTTTGGATGACATTGCCAGGCAAAACATTAAGCTAGTAGATTTAATTTGTAGCATATAGTCTGATAAAGCCCTGTGACAATACGTTCGTGATAGTAATACGTCTATTAAATTCTCAGCAACCAAAACAAGAATAAAACATTTTAAATGTACTAGACGTTTGTAAAT
The DNA here is from genome assembly GCF_051362555.1 of Lingula anatina. Classification (NCBI taxonomy): domain Eukaryota; kingdom Metazoa; phylum Brachiopoda; class Lingulata; order Lingulida; family Lingulidae; genus Lingula; species Lingula anatina. The sequence continues at coordinate 5,615,045 of NC_141772.1, read as the reverse complement.
GTGGACATCATCACCTGCCTTTTACCCCTGGGATTTCACCCCTGATGTCTGAAGCGTTATGCTTCAAACTATTAAAGTTGACATTCAAGGGATTTGGTAGTACCAGTTCTAGTTCTAGACGTTTTTGGACCATAAATGTGTTGGAGTCCTCAGGTGTGGGAATAGCTTATCTATACAGTGTTGAATTTCTAATAATCTACACCTGATGGTTGGAACGGTCTTAGATCTCCAGGCGGATATTGGGGGAGGGGGTGCTCATCAAACCCCACTCCGGTCTTAGCATGGAAGTAGTCTCTTTCATCAAGGGGGTAAGACACTCTCATAACCCCATAAAAGCATGCTTTTTGTAGTTGGTAAAGCAGATTTGTCCCAAACACTACGGCATCTTAATTTTCTTATCCCTCCCTGCTCTTGCCTCAGATTTCGGACATGCATGCGAGGTACATGTACATGTTCCTACTAGCACATAACAGAGGTTGGAATACAGGCCCGTGGCCAGGAGGGGGGGGGGTTCGGGGGGTTCGAAAGAACTGCCCCTTTTTTCAGGAAAAGGTCCATTTTGGGTAAAATTTTATGTAGGTACACATAAGTTTCATTGTAAAAGGTCCACTTATTCAGAAAAAGAACCCCCCCTTTTGAATTTGCTGGTTACGGGCCTGGAATAGACCGAGTACGTGTATCAGGATAGTGCTTTTAGGTATCAATACTAAAACCGTGACAGATGAGATACGGGTAATACATGACGTCGGTAGACAGTCAAAGACGAAGAGAGCACTAACAAACCCCATCATGGTTCTTATGTAAGCTATTGTTATGTTAACACAGTGAATGGCTCACTAATACAAGAGTCAGTACTTTAAACTAGTGCCACTCACTTGCGTTTTCGAATAATTTGTGCAAATACTTGAACATACTGTAGAAATGATGATGATACTTACCTGCATTTTATAGGTGTTAGGTCTGTATCCCTCTTGATATTGATATTCGTGAAAAAATCTCTTCTGTGTTCGACTGGTGTTCAGCTACCTGTTTTGAATACGGTCATGGCGTCTGTTGACCTACTTTTAACTTGAACAGTGTCGCAGTACAGGTAAATAAAACGTGTGGTGGTGACACTGTATTGTGACAGGTGAGACAGGAGACAGTGCGTGAGTTCTGTCCCCAGAAGTCCTAATACATTGTATGTGGTCAACCTGAAAGGAAAACGTCGGAGTAAAGGTCCATTTTTAACGCTAAAAAGTGAAAGAAAAAAGAACAGTGAAACATTCTCTTGCACCATTCAATTTAGGTGTAACGTAATTAATAAATATTCATTCAAAATTTACAACCCTCTAGATCTAAATAAAGATCGTTAAAATGTTAGACGATGCCAGGTTTGTATGCTGTCCCTTCAAATTGGATCATCTCTATCACAATCCAACATTGATTGTGGATCAGGTATGACAGCAATGGTAGTCTGCACTATTGTCCATTCCCCATAACTCTGTAGCCTTTAGGTGTCATTCGCCCCATACACTTATTACCCTATAATCCAACTAGCCCTAAACTGTACTAATCATATGGGACCCCGGACTTCCATTCCTAGGACTGCCATACATTACTATCACTCCGAGTTATAGAACGCGTTCAGATTCAAACATCGTACCAGCTGGATCGATCCAACTATGCGGGGGGATTCTCGCTTAATTGCATTCAGTGTAATCTGCTTAATTGTCTGACACGCCTCCTTCAGTAGCGTGTTAATTAGTTAATTACCCCCTAGGAATTCGAGGAGCCGTGTCAGACATTTAGGCCAATTACAGTGATTGCACTTAGGGACAATCTCGCGATCGATCCAGCTTGTATGATGGGTTTATCTGAACGCACCCCTAGATAAGGAAATGGCATTTTTCTTTTTTCTGTTTACTCAACCTACACACACACACACACACACACACACACACACACACACCTACACACACGCACCTTCCAGGCTAGAAAATGTTTGAAATTGCCTTCTCTATATCTTTACAGTAAAGCTAATGTGATATGTTCCTTTTATAGCCTCTGAATTTCAGGGGGGCAGGGTGTGAATTTGCCATTTTGTTTAACATTCCCTCATCTCCGTGTGGCTTATCCCTACGTGTGACCTACGCTTTATGGAGTAAAGGGGATTTATATCAATAACATCAAATAGACATTCATGTATTTACTCAATGATAACCTAAGGGCCTACGTTGAGAGCTTTAGTTACAATGTTAGCAGTCTTAATTCTTATTATAAAATGTGGAGGATGTCATAAAAGCTGGCGATAGACCTTAACACACCGTTTACATGCAATACTGAAAGTAAAGATTTGGTACAATTTGCAATTCCTTAGATAGACTAAGAGGGTCGTGAATCTTTTCTCTCCTATGCTTAGGAACTTGGTCTGAAATTTTCATTATGTTCTGGTGAATCCAGGATTTTGCTGATCCGGTATCCGCCAAATGTCGCATTTAGAACAGATGCTCCGCAGACAAACTATAGCCGACCCCTCTTTAAAGCAACCCGTCTAATCCCTGATGGTCTCCCCGCCTCCACACGCGCAAATAAACGGATTAAACCCCGGCTCCGTGGTTTAATTCCAAGGCCCCTGCAGGGGCGGCGCGTATGGAGGCGGGGAGACCATCAGGGGATAAGTCGCCATTGCTTTTAGGTGGGTCGGCCATATTTGATCCGCGGATCTGTTAGTCTGCGGATCAGCTTGGTCTGAATGCGCTCAAATGTGTTAATGTTGTGATTTTTTGCCAATCCTGGATACAAGAATAAAACATATTTTCGAGCGAAAAGTGAGACAAATCTATGGAAATAACAAGGATTTCCTTCGTGATACAGAAAGCCAGGGGTGGAAAACTGCTGGTTTGGTTTCGTTTGGCTTGTGATGCCGATTTTTAGGAGGCAGAAAGGGGGTAACTCCGATTTTCGATGCTACGCTGATCAAGATTGACCCATCGAGGTTGGCAGTACTTTACATAGATAGATATATATAGGTAGATAAATAGACAGATTGACAGTGCATATTGGTTTTCGATCGCACTCCTATTTATCTATCAGAGTAATACTCCTGAGTCATTGCTAATGTGACCTAATCTGCTAATCGTATCGTAGCGGTCTCAGAAGACCTGGACATCTCAGTACATTACAAGCCCTCTATCAAGAGGGTGGAACGGAAAAATCCCAAGTGGTAGATGAGAATTGACATTTTGACTTTTTTTTTTTTTTTTTTTGTATGTAAAGAGAAATAAACGCAAATAGTATGTGCGTTGACTTCAACTGTATATTTCGGTATCTTCCGATGGATATCAGACCGAGAGGGACAATAGCTGAGCACCTGTTTCACATCTTATGTTCATATTTGAGACGAAGAAACCAAGTTATGCACATATTATATTGAGCGTTCTCCTTGTCTTTACATAAAAAAGACCAAACGACAAAACTTCCCTTACCTACCACTAGCAGGAGCCTTGTCTAACTAATAGTTTATCAGGCCTACTGACGGACCTATAGACGCGTTTTGAACCGGTCACACCTTAATCGAATATAATAAACCTGACGTATGGGTAGCAAGAAAGACGAAGACTTCAAAAACGAACCCGATGCGATCGAATCCTAGAGATTTAATTCCAGGCTGTAACAACGTCTGGTGATGTCACTATGAGACATAATCTGCAAATTCTAAACTTTTCATGATTTGCACTCTATCGTGGTTTTAAACATACATGGCAGTCAGTTTTTTATATGTTATAGCCTTTGGACCCGATTGCGATGATCTCAACTGACGGAGTCAGGCGGCATGTCACACCAGTGACTCAGACAAGAATGCCAAATTAATACCTCATGATCCTGACGCACGCAAAACTGATATTGAAAGTAAAAAAACATCAGCGATCTACCAAGTAGGGGAGTACTTCCTTTCACGATTTGATTCATCTGTTCGAAACCAATCCAATTAATACGGTTATAACTGACCTTTGTCGAGCGCGGGGACTCCGTTTAGGTTACTCCCTTACGTTATAGCCTGCCCCTCCCCCCCCCCTTCCTACACCTATGTCTACGAATTTCAGTCATTTCTGTTTTTATGGAATTTAAACTTTACAGTCGTCTTTGATAAAGGAATAAATTTCGCATTTTTACGCTAAATGACTATTAAGATGGTACATCTTTGGCGTAAAAAAAGCAAAAAAAAAAAAAAAAGAAAAAAGAATAAAAAAATAAATAAATAAATAAATAAATAAATAAATAAATAAATAAATAAATAGCATTTTACACCTAATCCTAGCCCTCGCTTGTAATGCTACTACATACGCATGCACTTTTAAGTTCTCTTTGAAAGACGTGTCTCAAATTCGGGTCCCCGTCCTGTGAGACGCTCTCACCTGCGCGGTCCATTTAAGACTGGGCTGCCAACTAGAGCGGTGCGACACAGTTTGTTTGGCACAATATTTGCTTTTATTATTTACTCCCTGAACACTGCTGACGATTTATAAGGCAATGCAAACAACTTTCAGTATTCGAGGGGCACCGCCCTTTAAGCACTGAACACTGGGCTCTTTTCACACCTTGTTACAGGCTGTCACTTTGTCACTTTTTGAGGTCGTAATAGCTTTATAACCCAAGACTTTCTTGGGCGTGGATTATCTGATGTTTTATAACTATGCAAAGATAAAGGGGAAACGGCTATTTATAATATGAGAGAGTCACATAAACGGAGTCTTCGCGTCGCACACCACTTTATTTATTAACTTACCCGGCACAGAATGTATCGCTAAATTATACCGCTCGTTGTTAACAGGGCACCAGGTGCTATACAGGGAATTCGTCCCCGAGGGACAGTTTGTGGATTATATAGCCAAAGTGAAGCCCATTTGAGAGAGCTTATCATGTAATTTTATGGTACAGGGATTTTATTCCCTTTCTGAAAGTCACCACAATTTTGCTTCCTTTTGTTTACTTGAATTTGCTGTTAGACGTTATTTCACTTCAAACGTAAACACACCAGTGTTAATTTGAATATTCAATTATTGTAATTTTTCCAAGTTTAAAGTCGTGAAACTTATATTGGTGCAAAATTTAGGCTTGGGTGATGGTAAAAAATTTTGCCTGAGTTAAAAAGTGTCAGATGTCTTCACTGGTATACGCAGGGTTTAGGATTTCACTGACTACATGATGCATTACCAAAGATGTGAATAAATAAATAGAAACTACGTAAATTATGGCGTACTAATTGTATGATAAAGGAATTTGATAAAGTTTTCGACATTAACCATTCCCTCCCCCCCCCCCCCCCCCCCCCCCACCAATAATGAAGAAAATAGAAAGAAAGGCTGAAAAAGATAATTTAAATAAGATAAATAAATAAGAAATAATAATAATAAAATAAACCTAATCATGCAGTGGCTGATAAATGCTTTTTTTTGGGGGGGTGGGGGGGGTGGGGGTGGGGGGGTGGGGAGGGTCTTTTATCAAGGCAAATTTAAAGCAGGAGACGAAAACAATCCCTCTGGCCTATAGCCCACCAGTAGGCCCTACACTGTAAGCACTAGTATATTTAGGGCACAGAAATTTAAAATGGTTTGGTTTTATCGCTCGTTACACGGGCTGCTTGCTGCTTCGGAAGCTGAGGGAGAGCACACGGGTCTACAGTGCCCCTCCCCTTGATCCGACATCGCTCCTGCCCTCCCCATTATGTACACGGTAACCAGTACTTTTATTATTCAGCGACTGCTTTTCATTATGACAACATACGGTCATCCGGGTACTCGCGCTCAACGCGCCCCCTATATATTCAACTAGACTGTAATATATACTATGGCTACCACCTGATTCATAAAAGTATTAGTAAGAGAAAAGGCACTCCCTGATATTAATAGGAATCACCAGGATGTGGACTATAGACAGGTAAACGCTGTAGAAAGGTATAATCGAGGAGAACCTGTACTCCGCCACAGGTAACAGCTACCGAGGATTATTCTTCGTTTGTTGTGTGTCAACCGTTCAAACGAGAGCGTGGCGAGACGAACACGTAAAGGAATAGAGAACAGGGACGTACCGCGCTGATTACACATCTGTATACCTTGATACTGAGTATTCACCTAAATACGTGAGATTGAATCTTAATATTGACACAGAAGGACGTGAGAACAGTCGGCCGGTGAAATTTTCACCTGGCGAAGCCATTTTACACAGGTGAAATTCTCTCGAGTAATATATAATCGGTAGTGCGTGTTTAATGCGGGTTTGACTGGTTGTTGTTCACATATCTCTAGTGCCCTGCTAAGTGGGCCGTTGATCAGATGTAAATAGACATTGTGCGCAATTTATTTCCATCTTCGTGGGTAGTACACGGTTGTGAAGGGAATCCAGGATGAGCAAAGGCTTGTAAAAGAAACGGCGAGAGCGCGTTAAGGATTATCGTAAATATCCGTAGTGGAATTCGGGAGCCGTTAGAAGAAGAGGCCGGTGGGGACCAGCGGTGTAAAATGCTGGCCAATATATTTAGGTTGGTGAAAAGTCGACGTCGGCTACCGGCTCTCATCTTAGCAATTCTGTGCATCACTCTAGTCCAAGTCCTGGTCATCCATTCTATGCAGAATTATCTCTCTCGGAAACCTAAAGGAATAGACCCCTTGTCAACAGAGACAGAGGGGTCAACGTTACACCAGGGAGATGGCTTGGTTCAAAATGACCCCCTCCAACAACAGGTGGATGGGCAGGTTTCATTGGCTGCCAGATATAATTCTAGTGGCCCCAGTACTAGTAAAAGTACTAAAAAGATGGATATAAATGCAGATGTTGTTGATGTAAAACTTGATGATCCTGAACATATGGAAAATCAGCATAGAGCTGGAGTGAGAATTCACGAACACCACTCCGATTTAGGAAAAGACATCAAGAGGGATGAAGAGATTAAAAAACAAGCAGTGGATGTGAAAGACCCAAGCAAATTAAGCTCTAGCTCAGTAGAAGTCGACAGAAACAAGGATATAAGCCCTTCATTGGTGAAAAATACAAACTTAGATACAGTAATATCAACAGTGGTGAAAAACATGACACTGTTACATGACCAGGGTGATCAAAGGACAAACTTAAATCAGCAACAACAACAAAAGCCACTCTCTGTCAACTTGTCTACAGCTTTATGGGGTACACTGAGACAGCTACCACTAAATAGGAGCTCACCTGTTCAGCTGAACAAGAATATTGATATCAATAATAATAATAATAATAACAACAACATTTTGAATAATAATATTAATAGTAACACCAGTTCGAGGAATACTATCCCCCCAGAACACCCTGGAAACCCTGAGCAGAAGGTTTCAGTCAACAAGGTCACCAGTCGGCAGGAGCAGTTTCTGAAGATGACCACAAGCCCTCCTGGCGGGGCCCTTGGACTCTGTCCTTTGACCCCACCTGCACTAGGTAAGAAAACTATGTGTGGCTATCCATATTGTTTAGAAAGATAATTGACCCCTCCCCCCACTTGACCCTCCCCCCTCAGCACCAGAAGGTGAATTACTGTAAAATTGTTGTCTGTATTGTGTCCATATCGCAGTCTATGGCATCTTGGATGTGATTATAAAGAGGGTCATTACCCCCCCCCCCCCCCCCACCCCCTCATTTAGCTCCCTACCAATTGTTTTATATGTGGGGCTTCTTCCATTTCATATATTTGCATGGGTTTCATGTTTACCTAATATCATACCTGTTCTGGGCACCAAACAAAGGCACTGCGTGATGACTGTAATGAAAAAGAATGCATTGTACGTGACTTGTAATGCAAGCTCACCAATACCAAGTTTTTTTTTTTCTAAGTGAAAGTGAGCAACAAAATGCAAAGCAAAAGAGGGTGATTTTCATTTATCAAAATTCGGTGTAATTAAGAATAAAGTAAAAAATGCTGTCAGACTCCTAGGTTGTGTTTAAAAGGCAGGAATAATGAGCTATACTGATAGTAAAGTACATATCCATCATTTTAATGTCATGTGTGCATCATCATACAAGCATACGTAAACAACATGAGCAACGCAATCAGAATATAAATGAATAAATATGTAGCCACTAAAAAGAGAAGAAAAGAAGAAATCGTATAATATTTGTGTAAAATTGAAACATTGATTTCCACTCAATTCTTATTAATCTTTGTGGCCCTTTCTCTGACAAGAAAATAATTAGAATGATGACTATTACTCTACAAGGTATAAAACGTCAAAGGGATGTTCTGTATAATTACGGTTTCTATTAATGCCTGTCTTTTTATACGCCCATCTCAAGGTGCGTGTTAATGTCGTCTTAACAAACAACAGGGAATGGTATTAAGCAAGGATATCGGCACATTATATTAAACAGTTGTTTTGATTACTCTCTTTATAAGACGTGCTCACACGATCTTCCCCATTCTCTTTTTCTCTCTCACCCACACCTTGCAACATTATAAAATTTAATGGGTTTAAGCACACACACATATATACATAAAAAGGCTATGATGAAACACACATGACGTGTTTTTATAACAAGGACAACGAGGAAAAGTAAGTCAAACCGTGTGGAGAAAGTGTCAGCCACTCTTTACAATGACGACGCATTTAAATGAGCGTGTACCCATTGCCCCCACATTTTCCAATTAACCTGTCCCATTAATGCGTCGCCTAGGTTAGACATATTTAGGAAATATAGATAAAATGCCACCAAGATTGTTTTGAAGACGTTTAAAGATCTGATCAGCGGTTATGCTTAAGCAATCATGCCTGGGTTAAAATGGGAAATGTATATACAGCAATTAGGCAAAAGGGTGGATGCAGTGATAGCATTCCTGCTGTCAGTTACAATGGACAATGGTGTCAATATCACTGCATTACACAAGCAAGAATGTGACCGGGAACGTAAACTCGGTGTCTGTTGTTACAGGTAAGAGTAGTCGATCTCACCTGTATACATAATTGACCGGAGAAGATAAGATGGAGCCTTGTATTATTATGCGCGGTCATCCCGTATCTATGTGGTTTCAGTCGTATTAAGATTACTAGCGTCCAGTTCGGCAAATCTGTATATTGCGAGTTGTTAAAACTGGTTTATCTGTACTGTCAATATCTTTATTGACCTATTTGAAACACACGAATATCTCATAACATCTAATTCTCTATACCTTATATAATTAAACCCAATAAAGCTGAGGCGATGTATTTTGGCGCAGAAATGGCAACACTGTGAATATTGCTAGCTTTTTCCCCCGACCTCAATGCGGTCACGAGGAAAGGCTGTGAGATGCTAGAGCAACTGCTCTACCGACTGTATCAGTTGACCCCATTGACTTTACCCTCCTCGTGCTGTTACAGTCTTGGCACCTGTGCTAGACCGATATAGTACACCTCTTCTCTTCCAACCTCGTACAATTCGGGTTATTCCCGTTCCGCTCAAAAACACGTGCGCGAATATCTTTTCTGCACCTGCACGGTGCCATTATTGGTACTTTTTACTACACACTAGAGACCAGCTGAGTGATGAAATTAATTCCTTGCTAAAATTCTTGATGGGCATGAGAAAAAATTGTCATGGATTAGCAAGAGAATATCTAATGAAAAATCGAGCTGTGGCTTTGGTAGAGGGTTTTTGGTCGTCACGTGTAGACTAGGGAATAATTTTCCTTAGGGAATCTTATAATTTTGTTTTTTTCTCAGTGTATGCTCACATTAAGCTTTAGTTTCAGACTCCAAGGGCCAGAGTCTTCATTTTCAGATTTCCTTACACGCTCACCTGTGTTGTCAATGATTATCGTGCATACTCGGAGGTTTGATATTAAGCAGACCCGATGTTCAGGCTGCTCAACTAAGGTCTTATATAAAACACCCGTTATAAACTTTTTTTCTGAAGCCGAACAATATCATAATTTGAGTTGGCTGCAATTGATTTCACCAGGGAGACCGTACACTGAAATTTCAGTATGAAAATATTATTTTTATTTTATCTTAGTTATGTCGAACTTTGTGAGCTATTGATCAAGAGCTAGTGAAGTTTTTTTTTGTCCATCACTTAGGCAGGTGACAAATAATTGACGTATAGAACCAAAAACCTGTGTCTTAATCCAGTTTAAGAGATGGATTCTTAATGACATGATGGGGATCGAAGATGATATCTCTCCTTCGCATGCTGACCAATTAATCGTTAATGACATATATACGTCATGCTATAAAAAAGAAGTGATGGCTATAGATTACCTATTGCCGTAAGGTACTTATATATGATATGTTGGTTATGTATAATGGATTACTATTGGCGGTGCGAGTTGCGATAATTGGAATACGTGATGTTGTTGTGTAGTCGCAATTCGTATAATGACAAATAAGTTTTTGCATTGGGAATTACTATTTATGATACTCTGACTAACGCGTTTGTTAGACCAAATAGTCATTAACTGATGGTGCTAAGTTTTATGCTGGGAAATCTGACTAATGGAACGGGAAATCCAATATCACTTATTATCTTATATCAGCCACACTAATGATATAAAAGCACCACTTTGTTTCATATGAGCTTGCGTGGTGAACGGGATAAAGATAATGGTCGAGCTGGAAAACGTGCATCTATCACGCTTTTATTTGAATTTCACTCATGTCAAAATCTTTCTTCTCTCGTCGATCTGCTGTCACGTGAATATATTATCATAGACCGAGTGGAGAAGGATCCGGCATTATTGGAATAACTGAATAATTTTGGGAGGAGAACCAGCTGGAGAAAGTATTAAAAAAATAAATAAAATAAATAATAAAAAACGCCCCTCCCATTGGGGGAAAGAGTTCGAAAGAAGCGCCCTCTTAACCAGTGAAACACAAATAGGTGTAATGAGATATTGTGTGTTTGCGGTAAATTTTTTTTCAGGTTAGTCCATGTGCACCGTTTGGCCAGGACATTGTCCTCCAAATTACTCTCTGATAGCTCCTTATTAATCCCTTGGTGGTATTTTTTTTCCTTACATCATATTAAATACAATATAATTACGCATTGGGCACCTGCTACTAAAAGCCCACTTGACCTGTTGTGGCCTTTTGGGACAGCTGCCTCTTAAATGCAATAACCATCAAATTTCCAAGAGAAGTAAGGAAGGCATTGTCTGGATTCGCCGTTGCTTGTTTCAATTTGGAAAATTACTCTCCTGGGGATTTAAAATACCAGCTGTCGCTTGATCGGTTCTTTCTTGTTTTGTACAAACACTTTGTTACTACCCTCTACAGACAGGTTTCCCCCAAAAATTCATATGAGCTCTGCAATAAAGAGTATTACATCACTATACTTACCGTTTTGGACTTGACCTGTTTTTTAGAGGTTTTGACCTACTTTGAAGAGTAACGACAACAGGTGCACCTACGTGCTGTGTTATTTTTAGTTAGGTACATAAGGTTAAGTCGACCTTTATTTTGTCAAACGCCACTCAATGATATATTTTTTAAATTTTTCATTGTTGTGGACTGATAACAGATAACAAAACCAACGTTTTATCGACTGAGTCCGAATAATATGAACCAGTTGATACCTTATATGGTGTAATTAACTGCATGTTTGAGTGAGATTTACGGTAGGTTGACACTCAACCATTGAAGTGGGTGTGCACCTCTCAAAACCCAGACAGTATTAAACTACTCTGTTTTCTACCGCGTCGACAGATATAATGAAAATATGAGGTAACCAAGGTCGAACGCTTTCTTAGTTAGCTTGGGCGCTATTTATTGAATTTTAAGTAATAGACTAAATAGTTTGACCTATCGGCAAAGGTTACTATTCATCGATATATTGACTCTTGTCCTTGCCATTAAGAGATATTGTTTATTGCATTGTTTCTGTAAAAGAAGTGAGGTTATGTAATTTAGTTTATCACTTTGACCTTGAAGCTGTTTACAATGCCTTCGAAATTATGTACTTCTCATTCAGCCACATTAAAACCTCCGTCACATTTAATTCTAATCCGTGTAGAACCGAGCAAATAATTTCTTCCTCTAGTTCCATATAGCAACTACAAATGTAGATACTTCTACAAAAGTCAGAATGATAAAACCATGCCCACCATTTAAGTTCCGTAAACGTTTATATCACGTTATTGAAGATGTAGATGGTTGATGGATGATAATTGCTTGACTGCTGTCGTCATGCACTGTACCTGTGATAGTGACAAGGTAGATCAATTCACTGGTCACGACAAGGTCACCCCATAGTGTCCCGGTTATGGGTTATGCAAAGGTACCATGGTAATACATGGCGTTTCATTGGTATCACAAAAGCAGAGTTCCATCACGTTGTCTGTTACACGCAAGTTCAAGTCTCTAACGGCTTGTTTCCACTGAACTTAGGTCGGTTCGACCTAGGGCGGCCCATTTGAGCAGGTACTCTTCATTGCGATTAGCTCACTATGGGAAGCCATGCATCCGGGACCAAGCTGGGGTATCATTTGCTGCCTCTGGTGAGCTAGACGTAGTGAGACGGCCCATTGGTAAGAAGAATACGATTTAAAAAGAGAAATGACGTTAAGAGTTGATCGGTCGGTTAATGAAAAACGAGCGCTTGAAGCATCTTAGAAAGCGTCTTGTTTTCTCGCGAATTTAAGGGTGCATTCCCATAGATTTTAGATCGATCTATCCCCGAGGGGAGTCTCACTAAATTACTGTCGGATAATCCGGCTTACATGTCCGCCCCGCCTACTACAAGCTGTAAGGGGGTGATTAATTTTTGTGCCCGCTCGGCTGACAGCTATTTATCGTGAACCCCAGGGAGTTAGGTCGATCTAGTTGGATCGATCTAATCTCTGGGAATGGGGTCTAAAACATTCTTTGAAAAGCTCGATAGATACGCTCGATCGCTAGTGAATATCCACTCACTCACGCTAAATGTCCTCGTCGAACACACGGCGTTTTTATTAGCAGCTGAGTGCAGAAGGTGCTTTTATTTGTGTTGCGGCGTAGAATCTTTGTTCAAACCTAAACAAGTTTTATTTGATAAACACGATCATGTTTACCTGTAGTTCTTTATCACGAAGGCTAAATGTATTTTTCTTTCAGAACAGCTGACTCTTTAAAGAATCTTGAAGGATTTTTTCACAATTTCTTTAGAACTGCAAAACAAATATGTAGTCAGGGAATACCATGTCTTTTACCAATGAGTTCAGATTTGCCCAGAAGGGATGCATTTGTGTACATAATTCTTCAGGCCCGTTTCCAGGGGGGTTCGAAAGAACCGCCCCTTTTGCTTTGAAAAGGTCCACTCTGGGTGAAACTTGATCTAGGTACATGAAGTTTTTATGGAAAAAGGTCCACTTTTTCAGAAAAAGAACCCCCCTTTTGAAATTGCTGGCTACGGGCCTGTTCTTATTTTTGCATGGGCCGCAGTGACACGAATGTGAAGTTTTATGGAGGATATATCAGATATGAAAATAACATGGGATCCCCCCTTAACTTGAAATTAACGCATAATAAAGATGCGGCTTGTAGTGCAGTCCTGCGTGCTCGCTAAAAGCCCATAAGACGTTAATGTCCAGGAATAAAAGATGCGATGGATGATAGATAGCAAACCAAAGCAGAGTTGAATAAGATATAGCCGTGTAGCTTTGAATATTTTGTTTTTGGACCGAGTGAAAGTTTTGCCTTGCTAAGAGCGGCCTGTAATAACTGTAAAATGTAGACTCTCTCTCTGTCAACATAGTTGGGTGTAGTCTTATTCTGTAAACACTCCATAAGAGGCTGTCATCTATATTAAACACTTTGTATAGTGTCGCCATGTAATAAAATATTTCTCATCTAAATGGTATTAGCTCCAACGCACGTAAATATGCATGAGGAATGTAAGGATACGCTCACAATAGCTAGTGCACGCAAATACGTTTTTTGTAAAAAAGGGCATGAATTCTGTTTTAAGTGTAGGTTTGTAGCCTAAACTTGGTTGCCTGGATTTGGCTGTATATTAATGTAATGTTTTTACGTGGGAAGCGACGCGACGAGACTGGGAGACTTTGTTACTGACTTAGAACCATGAGTGAATATTAAATCTTCATAATGCGTGACAAATGCATACAAGTCGACATAGGTTGTTTATATGCAGGGAGCCATTACAAAGAACCAGTGGCCGCGTACTTTGCCAAGACCAGTCGCGCGCCAATAGCTAGGCCCGTATATTTACTCCGCCATTGTTAGAATGATGATTACATAAGCTACCCTAACCGGGTATGCAGGTTAGCACAACATATTGACGACTTTGGTCTTGGACAAATCAACCATAAAACCATGTATAGACTGGATTCCCCCTATTGGTCAGATGTTAGAATAACATAAACGCGCGTATGGACACACACGCACTGTAAAACAAATGGGATGCTTTCTCTGTTTTGAATATTGAACTGTCCGAGTTACGCTAGATTTGTTTAAAGACAGAAATCCCTGGTTTAATCTGTTGGGCAAACAAACCCCAATGGCTTTTTTTTTATCTACCTGTTCGTCCCTGGTTGTGTGTATGTGGTTAAAATTACGTCCCATTGCGTTAAAGTTGATGGCTGAGGTGGGAGTCAACGGGGAATCAGATTAATCCCGTTACTGAAATGGATTTTTAGGATACTGAGGTAGTACTTGTTTTTACGGTGACATTTTGTCATTGGTACAGAGCGGTACAATAACAGTACATTGTACAAGGCGGTGTTGGTAGTGCCAAGGTGTGGACTTACAGTAATATTAATCATCATATATTATCGTGTATAATTGGTAATTAACATTGATTTGTGACGTAATAATCTTTCGGAAAACTGTTTTACACAACTGCAATATCTCTAGTTTGTCCTCTGCCAGAATTTCTTCAAGATTCTCGTTCTTTATAAATTTTTGATTTTTTTAAATTATATCTGTATTTATCAGCCAAAAATCTCCTTATTCACCATAAAATTGTCAAACATGTCAGCTTGGCCTAAGGCTGATCTCTCTCTCACACACACACACACACACACTCACACACATACACGCGCGCGCGCCCATTGGAAACCCAGTCCATAGTAGGTATTGCGATGCCTCGACTTACTTCCGTGTTAGATGAAACTGGACTCCTATTCTGTAGTCAGTCAATAGTTGCGTCATATTTTTCGAGTCGCCGTGTTCTTTTCTTTTTTTTTTTAGGGCACACAATACTAGTAGTAGAAAGGGATTCTAAGGTTTTTGAAAACGCATTGTTACGCACGTACAGGTTTGTAGCGTACGTCAATCGCTTGCCCACAAATAGTCAATATTTTTAGTTCGAGTAACATTTACACTATATTGTTGCATTTCTTTTCTTGACAAAACAACACATAAAGCGTAAGTCACTTCTCTATTAGTTGTCAAAACAAGCATGTATGTTAAAGCTTAGAGTATTTTTTATTGTTATGGATCCTTCTTTTAATCCAGTTTTCGAACTGTTTTTATCGTGCAAGCTGATTAAAATACATCATGTACATGAACATATTAGGTAAACCTTTTCTTTTTACCCAAGGATCCTGACGGTTTTAATTACAATATGATGAGAGCGACCTTTTTTTATACCGAGTAAAAGAGCTTTGTCCAAACATGCCAAGAACGTATCTACACATTTACAGAATTAATTGGGATTTTGGAAGACATAACGAAGATAAGAGTAAGAAAAAAACTATTTTTGAAGTTTTATTCGGCGTCTCTAATGCGGCATTGTTATTTCACGTCACAGATCTAAAAGGCATTGCACTGACATCGCAAATGAGATAATGAAGAACGACGTAGCCTATGGCAGTACGTGGTGCAATAACCGAAGTTTGTCCTACATCGGCAGAATTGATTTTACTAGTGGGAATCGAATAAATTCGTTTAGAACAACACCAGCTCTTAATGGAAAGAAAAAACACCCATGTTATGAACAGGGCGAGTACTTTCAGACCTTATGAAAGGCAACTCATTTCACGTTCGTGCATTGAATCACAGCTCGAGTTGTTAATTTGGGCATTCGTGCTCCCGGATCTGAGGCTCTTGATAGCAAATGGCAAATTAATGTTAATGAGGCCTGCTTTTCCAAAGAATGCATTTATAGGCGGGTTTTCACAGAAAACGAAGAGGTCTTTATTCTCCGAAAGGGTGCTTGTCTTATATTTTGTGTCGTGTACCTTATTATAGAGCAAACTGAGAAAACGTTCCCAGGCGTTCTTGAGGTTTCCGATTGTCGAATATTTAAAAAATATTTAAATAATACGTCTTCGGAATATGCATCATATGAAGCAGATTGTTTCTTTTTAAGTATAACGCTCTCAGTCTCTTTCCTATATATCGTTGGTATAAACTCGCGTGGGATTTAATTGTATTTTGACTTATTCCAGCGTGTTGAGCTGAATTGTATTCTATTTAAAGAGATAACAACTGATCATTTTGAAAAGAAAAGGCTTTTCCTAGGGTAAACGACAACTTACTAACCAATAGTTATTAAAAAATTCATTCCGACATTTGAAGTCAGTACATGTTGTTTTCAGTTTGGTTTTTGTAATAATATTTTAATAAGAGATAATTACAAAGTGTAGCCATCGATGGAGGTCAGGTGGTCTGATGACAAGCACAGATTCCAGAATAATTGCGACAACCGCCGTTTTAGTGGTCAAATAGAATTGATTATATTTCTATGAGTTGTTTACAATGCATTTATTGTGAAATATGAATCTCATACGGGGAGTTGTTATGCCTCCAAGTGGTAAATGCACCGTAGGTGGCAAAAGCGTTCGTCCTACGCATCGTTCTTATTCACTTTCTGTGTTTTTGATCGTAAAACAGAAATGAAATATATAATCACATATTCTTAAGTCTTAACAGAAACAAAAAATATCCCTCTTCTACGGGAATATATTCGATAGTATTATTGATGTCATTAATAAGTTAAAGTCTTATATCTGCACGTAAACTGGAGCCGTTTTATCTGTATATGATAGAATATAGTGCACCTCTCGGAACAATTGAATTAATTATCAACAGCATTCAATATGAATTTGAACAACAATATATCATGATAACTCTCCTATCTGCATCTGATGGTTGTACTTTTCTTTGACTCGTTATCTTATTATTATGATTTAAACCTTTAGAATACTACGAATTTAATTTGGGTCTTCCAATGGATCATTGTTACTTTTCCTCGTTGTGAAAAAATAAAAAAAGATTTCATTAGATCATTAAAGATTTGAAAATATGGCAAGATGTGGGCAATTTCTCCCCAGTCTGTAGAAAGACTAGAGTCTTTGTACTTAACGCATTTGAAAGTTTGCAGGAATAAATCGGCCTCAAAGGACATATAGGATACGTTTAACTCTTTTTTTCCCCAAGTGACAGCGAATCCATCTTCGTAAATTTAGGAGCGATCAGAATTGATCCAACTTGCATCTAGGGCCCTTTAAACTGCCTAATGGGTTCTAGCTTAAACCAAAAATTTAATCTGACGTCACACGAGGCCCTTGTTACCTAATGTTATATTCAGGGTTATGAGGCGCGTTGACACGTCATATTAGACGCCCGTTGTTTGACGCGATGGTCTTGTGACGTCAGTTTGGCTATTTACGGTTTAGGTAAGAAAATGTTTTGAACGTGCATAACTTGCTATATTTTCCTTCGGGAAAATGAGGACGAGTGTTGCCATGGAAACTTGAGTCCTCGAAACATTCTTATCTCTGAATTAAGATCAACGCGTCTAGTCTCATTACGCGTATTTGACACAAGATTCAATATATTTACGTAATTAAACCTGGTACCGTTTCCCCGAATCGATTGTGGTTTCTTCCCGACGGATTGCCTGCGCTGAACTGTGAAGGTTTCTTCGACTGCACGGGTCATTTCAGTTCGCTTGATGGAAATGTCAAAATAAATTGGTTCGTGTTTCCTTTAACCATTGTCGCCGAGGGACGCTTTAATTGAAACCTGTCTGATTTTGTGTGCTAATCACGTAAAACAGTCACCTATATCGACATGTGGACAACAAGTCGTAAATGCCATTTCTCAGAATCCTTGCGTGGTCAGAGAAACGAAAGGCGTGTTTGTGTTTTCGTGATTAGACAGTGGGTGTTTGGTAATAGATACAGCACGAGTCGGCGAGGCGTATGTGATATACGTATGTGTGTGCCCGACTGCGAATTTGAGAACAGGTTGGCTAACCGCTTTTCTTTTAATATGTAGTCACTTTATACAGTTTGAAACCCCACCTCCCCCGCCTTGATGAAGAGGAGTTGTTATTGTCAAACGAACTAAACAGACTCAGCGCCAACGTGTTGATTGACGTGAAAGATGACGTTCGTGTGCGTGCATGTGCATGTGCGTGTCGTGGCGTTATGTAAAAGATCGTGTCTAGCGGTTTCACACGTAGTCCACTCGTCTGTCGTGACTTTTGCCCAATTATGATCGTATCAATTTTCCGCCCATCCAGATAAATTGGATATAAAGTAAATAATGATATTTAGTATCACAATTGCTATTGTTTTAGACCAGGAGTTACGTAATTAAAAAGACTTACTTCCTGTTAATAACTGATTGAAGTGAACCTTCGAATTCAAGTGATCAAAGGTCAATAAGCTCAGGACAAGTTTTAGACTGAAGTTTTTATGTGAAACGTGCTCGGTTCTTTTACTGACATAAATTCAAGGTACATTAAAATTGTGTAGACTTATGTTTTTATTTCCTGGATTCTTTTCCAGTGCTAGGTAGAAACATCACGGAAAAAATATTATTTTCTCCAATTTCTCTTCCAGTGGGTAAAATCCAGATACCTCGGGTGAAGGTGCTGTCCATAAAGAGAATACTCGCCAACAACACCGGCTTGACTGCTGGCGGGAAGTGGTCCCCTCTCAACTGTACCGCGAGATCTCGCGTGATCATTATCATCCCCTATAGGGACCGGTGGCCCCACCTATTGATGTGGTTAGACCATTACCATCCGATTCTCAGGCGGCAGTTGGTTGACTACAGGGTTGTCGTTGTGGAACAGGTGGGTTTGTTTCTGAGAGCGTATAAGGGTATACTCGGTGATGGTGAATATCCTGGGGAAATGGCGAGGGAGGGATAGTGTGTTGGTTGCCTTTAAAGTTGCTGAATTGACAGTTATCAGTTAAGAAAAATATTGAAAAAAAGGAAAAAGTGTGCGTCTCGATAGTCCAAAGGTTCATTGGTCTGAAGGTTCAATGTTAGTTCGAAAAGTCATAGAATTTTCATCACTTTTCTTATAAGAAGATTCTTTGGTTCAAGTGTTCTTTCGTGAACATTTTGACAGTGAGCCTACGGAAAATTGAACCTTTGGACTATTGACATGCATCAAGAAAAAAAGACGTCAAACCGTTAAATTCTTGAAGTATCTCTCTTTTACGATGTCTTTTTTTTTTCAGTACGGAAATGGAACGTTCAACAAGGGTCTTATAATGAATGCGGCGTACAGGGAAATGCGTCAAAGAATGGACTTCGACTGTGTCATCTTCCACGACATTGACATGTTACTTGAGAACGACAATAACATGTATCTCTGCTCCTCACAGCCGCGCCATCTATCGCCGGCCGTCAGCAAATTCGACTACAAGTAAGTTTGTGACACAGAGAGAATGTTAACAATTTTTTTTCATAATAATCCTTTGATAATAATTTTTCAAAAATTATTCAATTTCTGCCGGATTTACTAGTCAGAATGTAAGCCTCCGAAAGAAAAAATGGCCCATGATGTTTGCTGCCTATTTTTTACCAGCCGAAAATTTAATATGCTCATGATGATACGAAATGACTCTATTCATCGGATTAAGAATGTCTTTGAAATAAAACCATCTCTATCATTTTTATTCCTTTTTTTTTTCAGATTACCTTATGACGAACTAGTGGGAGGCGTCCTCATGTTTCCACTGAGTCATTTTGAAATGGTGAACGGGTACTCTAACAACTATTGGGGCTGGGGTGGAGAAGACGACGATATGACTAACAGGTGAATATCTCCTCTAGTGCAAAATCAGCTTAATGGCTGATTTTTCGTTGAAAGGGAGTTGGGACGCGGCTGTCTCATTTGCATTATCAGCACGGCCATTGTAACAGGAGTGGCAGTTCAGAAATAGAAGCACGGAGACACATGTTATGAGCACATGTTAGGGTTAGTGGGAGTATTGGGGTTAGTATATGGGACGAATGTCACCTGTACAGTTTTGGGGAAAGGTCTACGGTTCCTAGCAGACTACCGTTCTTGTCATGTTTTAGGAAGTAAGGGCTTCATTGCAACTCCCTGCTATTTATTAATATGTAGTCCCACTGTAACTCGGGGACCATTAGGCGGGGTTACAGCGGTATCACTAGAAACGACGCAGTCGCACTGGTACACCCAGAGCTCCCAAAATTTGAACGGAAGTTAATACATTCTTATTGTCATATATGTGCTTTTTTCACTGAACTGTTTTGCAAATAAGAAGTGTGTCTGTGTGTGCGTGTGAAGACAAATGACACGTATTTACCATTTCCCACGTTACATTTTCAGAATTTTCAACAAGGGTCTGGCACACGAGCGCCCCCACAAAACAATCGGACGGTACACGATGATAAGCCACCAACAGAGACAGTATTCAGTCAAATTTACTAGAATGTAAGTCATTGCTTATAATGAAAAACATCGTCCTTTTGTAACTACACTGTATAACACAAGTCAGTGTAATTTCTATATTCGTTTTTTGGGGATATTTTGATTAAAAAAACTGGATAGTACCGAACGCCTATTACTCACACCCGTCGCTTTATTATCATGGGTTATTTAGATGTTGCTCAACATGCAGACGTATTTGCGTGACTGGCGCACTCACAAGGTTTTCAAAATTGGATTTTTTTTGTACGCAGATGATTTTTAATGACCGTGTGATGTCTTTATGCCTGCGTATAATGTCAATATAAACGAGATATGACATTCCTGAATGATTCAGTGAAGTGACAAAGCAAATGATGCCTTGTATGGATTTAGAACTCGCAGCTTGTGCTGAAATATTTAGCAGTCAATAAACACGGCTATGTTATGTTATCGCTGAATTATTTAATGTAAAATGAAGAAGTACAGGTTGTGTTGTTTCAGACATTTGAAATAAAAAAAAAAACATCCGTTTGTTGAATTAATAATATAATAATAATAATAATAATATATTTATTTCAAGTCTAAAATCCATAAAATGTTCAATAGACCGTACAACATAAAATACAAAGAAGTTTATAGATAAAAATGGTTAAGATATATTTTATATAAATAAGAGCTAAACTAACTTAATTAATTGTAATAAACAGTAATTAAAAGTAAAAAATCCAAGGTTTCTTTAAAATTACGAACAAGGCCCGAATGTGAATTCCAAATCTGAACTGTGATTTAAAACGGCCGTAATTCACCATACAACTGAGGAATGGAACACAGGAAGTACCATCTGATCAATACCTTACGTTTGACTGGAAATTTTGTTGAAATTTGATGTTTTGATAAATCATTTACTCAATGCGAAACGAGTGAAGTGAGACCTAGACCCCATTTCCAGAGATTAGATCGATCTACTTTAGATCGACCTAACTCTCTGGGGGTTCACGCTAAATAGCTGTCAGCCGAGCGGACACCAAAGTTAATTACCCCCTCACAGCTTGTAGTAGGCGGGACGGACATTTAAGCCGGATTATCTGACAGTAATCTAGTGAGACTCCCCGCGGGGATAGATCGATCTAAAAGCTCTGGGAATACAGCCCTACATCAGCAAATTTCTAAAACCTGTGTAGAGTTTACTGTGATATTGGTCATAAAGCGAGGAAGGCGTTGAGTACATAAGTAACGCAGTTGGAGTACAGCAGCAACTAATTTACCCAATTGTGTATTCCCCAAGGCTCCCCACTAGGACGTCTCTTCTCGTGTAATCTTAAAATAAGTTAAAACGCTCATAAATTACATAAAGTGACATTGAAGGATGTTATGTTCTCTGCATTCTGATGTGTAAATGCAGCTGGGCCTGTGCCGTTGGAAATCATCACCAGTTTTTTCCTTCTTATACAGGTGTGACTTTCAAAGATTCTTTGTCAAATAAACACCATTTTTGCTTTTTTTTCTTATTACGGAATCGTTTTTTGGGCTAAAATACCGGTTAGATTACCCTTGTCTGGTATATTTTGACAAAAATTCAGCTATTTTGTTTCTTAACATACACATTGCTGTAATGTTTTAATTCTTATTCCAGAGAAAAGTTGCTCAACACATCTAACGGTAGACAGGATCAGGATGGTTTGAACAGCGCCAACTATACCCTCCTGTTGATGAAGGACGAACCTCTTTTCACCTATCTTTTGGTCCGCGTCCCTCACTGGACTTACACGAAAGAAATGGAGGAGGAGGACAAGGTTGCAGAACTCAAGAAGAGGAGAGAGAACCGAAAGAAAGGACCAAAAGTGAAAACGAATCCCGCCCATCCTCTGGCGCTGATTATTATTTTTTATCTGATCGCAAGCGGCGGGTTCTATTTGATGTTTCCCGAGGTGTGCAGACGATCTTGATAAATGGCTGTTAACATGGTACATACACGTGAAAATCTCTGGAAATAGCGAGAAATATGATATCTCTCCTTCGCGGAAACTTGGTGTGTGGGAAAACAGGGTAGATTGCGGTGTCCTGCACGGTATACACCGGTTTATCGCCCAGAATTTTTTTTAAGTCGCAAAATTGATCCACAGATTGCAGAGAAAAAATATTTTAAGAAATTGGCCAGTTTCAGCCCACCATCGTTTTAGTATGGGGGATGAAAAGAACATCTTTTCTTCCAGAAGAGGCATACGTGTAATACGTGAAGGGGAACGGGCATCTCTCGTCGACCCGGGGTGCGAGCTCGGATAGGACTCCGTTCAATGACGTCGAAGCAGCAGAAAGAAATCGACCGCTGGTGTGTGATATTTCTGCCCCAACCGATGAATAGAGTTCACAAATACGAGCTCCAATTCAAATATATAACATATTTAAGTCGTATTCAGGGGGAAATTGTTCTTCATACTAAAACCTATTTGCTATGATTAAGATTTTAGACTGCAATTTCCTATTTATCCACAACTTATGTAAAACGAGGAGAGGAAAATGGCGGAAAGATATACGTTTTAAATGTGGTAAAACGAATCCTTTGTGATGCTGCATTGCCAGCAACCAAGCACTTATCTGATTAATTCTGCGTATTATATTTTAGAGAGTATTCTACATATACCAGTTGATCAGTATACTATATATACCCGTTGATCATGAATCTTTTTGTTGATTTGTGTGATCACGATCTAAAAAAAATGGGTATCAGATTATATTGAGTGTAATAAGTTGTTACATTTAGCGGGATGGGCCTATTTCAAGTTTTGTTTCAATGATATTGCGCAAAAGACGGACACTTTTTAAAAATGAAAATCTAGTCAAGTAGAAATAACTAAGAAGTACGCTCATACAGTTTGATATGAATAAGGTAATTATTTACGAATTTTTCTACTAATCTAGTGGCAAGGGTTTTGCATTGTTGAAGTCAGTATGCGTTATATGGATAGTCATATTTTTGTATTCACAACACTTTTTATGGATTTCTATATGTTTAGATTTAGAGAAACTATTTTCGTCGGCTCGCAGGCAAAAATTTGGCTCGATTTTTGAAATCTTAATTTTTTATTGGAGTTGAAACATGAATTTAAGTCAGGACCTGCCAGTCAGTGATTGATCAATCTGGTCATAAACGAGAAAGTATTATGTATTTAAGCCGTACAGTATGCGCCGAAGAGATTTCTAACGATTTGTGAATATTAAGATGTAGATATGAGTTGTACTTTGCGCCATTAATGTTCATCCAAGATTCACGTCACACACACACAACTCTGCTTCATTAATGACTTAATTGGTAAGAAGTTTCCTTTCATCCCAGAAAGCGGCTAGACTAATATTGAAATTATCTCTTAGAAAATTAAGTTCGGTATAGAAAGCTGAAGAGTATGTTGACCATATGAGATTATAAGTCTCACTTTTTAACTGTTAGGGTCCATTCTTGTTGAAACTATCGGTCCACGTAGATAACACGTCCACGCTGAGCTGGATTGATCGTCGTAGACGGATAGATTCAAGGGGAATGAGCCCTTGAGTAACATTACTCGTCGAATTACACTTTTATGTAACATGATCTGTACGCGTTAGATTTTCATAATCATAGTAACGTGCGTCAGGCTTGTCACGGTCTTGCTGTAAGCTTATGATGAATTATTCAAACAACATAAGAATGAAGCCTAAATCCGAAGTCAGCGTTAGAATTTGCGAGTGCGGATATTTATTGACTAAAATGCACATCTGCTGTAATGAAATGTTGAATATTTAACGCGATCGTCAAATCACTACGTAGCACTCGTTTTAGTTGTTGTTGTTTTTTAAGAGTACTTCTTAGATATATATTGGTCGTGCTTGCCTCTTATTATCGGCAGACGACGGGTTACACGAAGCAGAAACGTGATCAATATGTGATCGGCTGCCAGACTAAGATAACATTATTGATGAATTTGCTATAGTTATGAAGCACACACACCTGTTACGTTGTTTCAATAATTGTTCTTTCCAGCGCGCGCAGCAAGTTGTGTTTTAACTGTCTCTTGTAGAACACATGATATTGTGGATTCCACTCATTAAGGACCCCTTTTGTTGTACATAGTTGACTGTGGTGCAATGACAGGTTTTACCTCAACACAGGGTTCAGAAAGTGCGGGCCCACCGAGGCAAATTTTACGATGGGGACCCCCTTTTGCTACTAAGCTTTTTTTTTTTGCCCCTGCCTCTATTGATTGTGCACTCGTTGGAAACCATTCTCAATAGTGTATCCAATAAATATTACTAGATTGATATTTATTTATATTGTGGCTTCGGAGTTGGTTATCTGTGGACCGCTTGCAAGTGACGTCGCTTGCCGGCCATTAACAGTCTCGCTTTAAAATAGGGTGGCGAGGATTCGAATTGTTTTTTATTCTGCCGGACAGTGAAAAAAATAAAACAAAGTTTATCACTTTTAAAATTGTTCTCCGTCTAGTAAAAGGTCGAGAATTCTTTATATATTTTTCAATATGATTTCTCACGAAAGAGTAAAACTCCTTTATAACTTGGACATAATCAGAGAAGGTTCCCTTTTATGTCCAAGTTTATAATGATGTAAAAAGAAATTACATAACCAAAATCGATCGCCGATCCAGCTACCTCTTCTAAATCGAACGTTGACCTCGAGGTAAATCCAAAGTCACTATTGCTGCTGAACTGAACGCGAAGTAGACCCCGAGTTGGCATGGAATGGGTTCCGGGGCTATATGGCGATTCCATGAAATTTATATTTTAAAAGTGCTTAATCGATTTTGAACCGGTCTTTTGCTGTATGGTAAAGTAGTGTTGTTTTTTTAAGTAGTTTTACTGTGTTTTTTAGGTTCAGTAATCAATCGAGGTGGCAGCCGACCTCGGTACAAAATTCAACCAAACACAAGCGATCATGAAGAGTCACCACAGAACCAGCTGTAGTAATTGGGACGCATATAGTCCCCCATAGGCCTATAGTGATTTACGTGCCCCTGTTCGTCTTTTGTAAAACTGTTAGAAAATAAAGAATTACTGCTCGAAATATATTTTCCGTGGTCCATAATATGTAACCGGTCGTAGCATTTTTGACTCGATTCTCAAACAAATAAATAATAATAAGTAAACAAATAAATACATAAAAGAGTTGTATTTCATCATGTGTACATATTGCTTGCTCTAATAATTGAGGAGCAAAACGGGTATCAATTCTTGGGATCTTAGTAACCATATAAGGGAAAAAGTAGCGTGATTCCGAAGACTATTGTGTGTAACTTACTTATTGCGTGCAAGAAATTATCAGAGTTTCAAAAAAGACCATAGTTTTTCTGTATGCATCGGTGGTTCAGTGGTAGAATGCTCGCCTGCCACGTGGGCGGCCCGGGTTCGATTCCCGGCCGATGCAATGCTTCTTTTTATGCGTGTTTGTACTTCACCTATCGATAAATGAACAATATGTACATCACCCACACAACACTTGCTGCAATAACAGTGTGCTGTAAAATTTCCGCTTCAACCTGTAATGCAATATTACGCTTCTGGATAATGCTTCAATATGGATCAAAATACCAGCTATTAGCGTTTAGAGTTCACTCCTTTTTAAAATAGGATCCAGATCTAACAGCTTCGCAGCTCTGTTTCAGTTTATAAGTTCATAACTACATACACTTGTAAATATCCTCAGCAAATACTAACCATAGATTGGCCAATAAATTTTTACGGATGGAATAACGACAGTGGTCCTCAGGAGGCGATCTGTTTGAGAGCCATTGTGTTTGGAGTGACGTTGGTGGACCCTTGTAGCATTTAACTCTCTCTCTCTCTCTCTCTCTCTCTCTCTCTCTCTCTCGTGTTACATGCAGAAGTGCCGTAGTGATCTGATTGTTACCATGGAGTTATGTTTAATCAGATTGCTTTATTGATATTCTCCTCCACAAACAAGGTACAATCACGAACACAGACAGCTAACTTCACCGTTACATAAATAAATAAATGACACCATTTGAACAAAATTTGAACAAAACAGTACTATATACAAATAAACATACACTGTAGATTGCAATTAACACTGTGGCGATTTACTAATTAATATCTTTGTACACATCAAGCGATTGCTTTCCATATTAGTATTTTATTACGCCATCTGTCTTCTCTACATCCTATAAAACGAAAAACTAGGTTATGGCGTGCACAATTGCTTACATGCAATAAAATTAATGGCTGGGTCATAGCGCGGATTGATTAAGGTATTTCCTTGTATAATCAGAAGTTATCGGCTATAAAATTATGATTAGGTAACTGGTTTACATAGAATAGCCAAGTGTTTATTAGGTGCTTAAGATAATAAAGGACATTAAGTCGTTCTAAAAAGAATTATGCAGAAAACAGATGGATTGTTGATTGCTTGATAAGACCACAAACTGCAACAACGCCTCCATATTGTTAAGAGTATCATTCCTTGTGTTTTAACTTGAGGCAATAGGTCACCCAGGACATAAAAACAAAACTCATTTCCCTGACGTATTTAACTCTGAAATAAAATGCGCAAATACGAAGTTATTCCATGATGTTATAGGGTAATTAGAAGTTATACACCACTAATTCGGAACCGGGCTATCATATTATGTGAAATATCGCATAATATCTTTCTTCACGCTGCATAATATATATGAAATAAGACATTATTTTATAAGACAATTAATTTCTTTTCTAAACCAAGTAAGTCTGACGACCAGGTGAACGTCCGCCATCTTCCTGAAATGATGTGCATTACTTAGACTATCTAAATTGAGGATTATTTTTTTTAATCGGGGATAGAGTGTGTGGATGTTTCTGATGCATTTGGATAAACATATTTTTCTGATTTGTTGATATATTAGACCGAGAAATAAATGTTAAGTACAGGAAATCATAAGTGATAAACCGTAGACGGAATCTTCAAAATATCAAAATGATTCATACCACCCCCATAAAGAACCTGATGAAATAAATTATTTAATGAAATTGTTTCAAACAAACAATCAAAGAGCACACATACCTGTGCATTCCGATATGCTGATACTTCCCGCCACGAGCGATACTATCAAAATATGCCACCGGCGCTGATTAATTATTTCACCATTCGTGTTCGAGAGTCACGACATTTTTTAAATGATTGGTGATGATACGAGGCGATCTGTGATATTTCTTTTATCTCTTCTGTTGTATTTACTTCCTGCAAAGCTAAGCTTGTCAAGCCGTATATTTATTCATCTTCTTTGTTATCAAATTGATCGTTTTTAAATCCAATCTAAATCACGGAAGTGAAGTTTAAATTAGAAACAAATCCCCTTAAAACCATTTTCTTATTACATATGAGCGTATGCTTCACAGGTTCACAAATGCCCGACGACCTTATGCAGGTAAATACGAACTTGTTTTTTCTATATTTTGCCTTCATTCACTTGATTAAGTTTCAAACCCAAAGATATTTTTCTTCAATTGGTTTTAGTCGAGCGACTGGCTATCTGCATTCCTTTCATTTTCACGTCGTGCAGAAATGTATCACAATCTATCAGATTAAATTGTGTAACAGAGATAATATAAGGCCGTTTTATTTATTTAGAATGATAGTACTTTTAGGTAATTTCAATTGTTTACCAATTATAAAAATATCACACTTTTGTATTTGTCGACCGCTCAAGGTGAAAACAGTCAACTGTTAGATAAGCTTATCCAAAGTAATGCAAGCATTCTGGCTATAATCCATGTAAAATAATGTTTCGAGCAGTTGGTAACATAAAAGTTTTATCTATATATATAGGTATCCATCTAGGACTGGACTTACTATCCAGGCCAGGATCAATTAATGACTCGATCATTTTTATATTAGTCAGACCTTTTACATAATATATTTTGATATATTTGGACATATGAATATTTAGTATTAAAGTACTGCATACGTGTGCATGTATATGATAATTTATTAATAATTTAATTGCGCGTTATTTTATTTATATCAACTTGATGTTTTACTTGGCATTTTCTACCCTCTGAAATATTCACAACAAACAGAGTAGGGCACTTTTCACTGAGGTTGATTTCATATTTCCACTGTAAGGAAATCAGGTAAGACCGAATCTTTATTCAAGTTCACGTAATGGTCTGTATTGTGTGGGTTACTCTTCTCTCTCTCACCGATTATTATTTTCTAATACTTTTCCCTTTTGTTAACAATAAAAACGTTGTGCCTGCCTTTCATTCCTTCGCACAATTAGACCACTTCACTTTATCTTTTCCAATGTGCTCATCCGCTAAGGTCAACCGTAGATATATATGTATATATAAACAGAAAGAGACTTAAAGTATGCACATATTAAGTATAATGACCTGCGATAAGCCAAAGGTCACCACGCGCTTGGAAATTAAAGCTAGTGACTGGGGGAAATAGCGCTTAAATGCGCTGAATATCATACTCATGCTTAAAAAGTTAACTGTGCCCAGCACAGGGGAGATGACACACGTCTTTTTTTTTTTTATGAATATGTAACATTAATGTTTTTTTTAATTCGCGACAACTGTTTTCAATAATTAAACAAAAATAAAAAATGATTAACTAAACTGCGCAAATAAAGACGACCTTAGGGCCAAAAACGAGACAATCATTTTGCCAATCTCGTGTTCAGCACGTAATTTACTTGACTGCACGCCGCGGCAGGTCGATTAATTGAACCGAGTTAATTTCTTCAGTGCCATGCCAACGTGGGGTAATAGGCTGGATACTAGAACAAAGACGACTGAAGGCCTTCAGCGAACCCGGCGACTTCCTAGGATGTCCTTTACTTGTAAAGCGTCTCGCACGCAATGTTTCACTTACGGACGCTCAAATTAAACAGGTGCACCTATATAAAAAGTGACCGCCGTCAGGGGAATTTTTATCAACCATAAGACGGTTACCTCGGCGAGGCCGTAAATGGCTTATGGAGCTTTTTGATGTTGTTGTTGTTGGCTCAGGTTTTTTAAAACCAGGAAAATGTATGTAATCTTCGCCAGAGGCCGGGTTACCGCGATGTCTGCAGTTTGTTAAAGCTGCTCTCTTTTCACAACACATCTTTCATGCTGATGGGTGAATTCTGATCTTGACATGCTGGTACCCGGCCATGATACGGGGCCATTTTTCCTGGGCTTAGAGCGTCAGCTGCAACATTTCCAATTCATCATCATACAGGAACGCGTCTTGGCACGCGTCTTATGCAGTATCAATCTTGACCGTGTCAGGGATACCTAATTTTCTCCCGAGGAGGCCACATCTCGAAACCTTGCATTCTGCGCCACCTGTTAGAAGCGCGTTTGGTCCACGCATGTCCGGCGTGTCCTCGGGTTTATCAGAGACGGATTACTCATGCCTCCACTTTATGGGCACAGTCACAGGTACACGTGGGATAGGCACTGAAGTCATGGAGCACTCCTAGAAAGTCACAGTATAATTCACAATAGCCAGCGCTATGTATATCTCCGTCCTATCAGATCTATCTGATAGCGTATCGGGCGTAGCTTGACGTGGAGGCGTCACTCATTTCAGAACAGACCACGACTGTTGCACACGCCAGAAGAATACAGCTAGTCAAGAATTTGAAAGTCTTATTGTGAGAGCAAGTACAATCGCTGCATATATATACATACATACACACAGTGCTTTCATTTTTTTTTTCACAACAAGGCACAGTAAGGTGGATTTACATCGACCCAGATCACACTCAGTACCTAGTATATGACATCAAGTTATATCCGTAAAAGCGGGTTATTAAATACAGGTAGGACGCGTGCGAGAACGTGGACCAGGCCCCTTGTAGACAAGGACATAATTTTTTGGGCTTGGTTTTCTTTGTGGCCTAAGCCTTACTTGTGAATAACAGAGAATCCCAGAGTGGGATATCTCAGATCTTATTCGGGGCTGGTGCGGGTAGCGTTTTCACCCCAATGTTCACCATGTTTAAAAGACCTGGAGCTTCGGGAAGAGTTCGTTTTTATTTGTTGATCTCAGGAATAGCAATCATCGCCATACAAATGTTGGTGATGTCCACCATGGAAGGGACAAGACAATACATAAACATAGTCAACCCAGGCTGGACTGGGTTCCACATCTCTTTCAACAGCTCGCAGAAATCTATCTCTAAAATACCTGACGCTCAAAGCAATCAGAGCGATCACACCACACTGGAGGCAGAAGAAGAGAGTCTGTTATGCCCATTACTCCCCAAAGAGCTAGGTAAGTCATCAGTTCAGCGTAATACTTTGTTAAGTTGTAGACAAAATGAGTTATGGTACTCAGAACAATTGTTAGTTAGAAACCTTACCGTGCGTCTAGCGCTTATTTATTCGCATAACTTGCTGGTTTTGAATACGATATACCTTTATTTATTCGGATAAATTGCTGGTTTTGAATACGATGTACCTTTATTTATTCGCATAAATTGCTGGTTTTGAATACCTTTAATGAGACTAGACTACATTAATGCTACTTTAATTGCCTATCAAAGCAAGTTAACATGTGTTTCATGGTGGTACTGCCAGGGCAAGTTGAAACTCCGTTCGTTTTCATATGCTGCTAGGGCCATAAATAGCGAGCTAAACTGATGGAATACAGCCTAGGTACAAAACAACCCGGTTATAATGGTAAGAGAGAGAGAGAGAGAGAGAGAGAGAGAGAGAGAGAGATTCACGGAAGATTCAACAAACGAAACCAATATACTTTCAAACTTTAAGAGGCAACACATGGAGTTATCTTTGCCGAAGTTGCCTCGATCTAATTTTAAACGATATTGAGTGAAAAGTCAAGTAATGCAAATATAATAAAGTCATTCAGTTGGCTTGAGTAGTCGCTAAAACGAAGGATCCTAGTCTACAAGTATATGACCGCATTCACAACGAGTTGAGCCACATGGCTCTACAAATCCACGAACTAAATACGGCGGACGTACATGAAAGAAAAACTGCCTAATCTTTTAATAGTCTCTAGGCCTCTCACACGCCGCACCAGGCGTCGTCCCTGCGGGGGTACAGTCATTAAATCTCGGCTCCATTGGGACGACACATGGGGAGGCGTGTGAGAGGCGGAGAGACTATCAAAAGATTAGGCATTTTTTCTTTCATGTCCGTCCGCCATATTTAGTTCGTGGATTTGTAGAGCCATGGCTCAACTCGTTGTGAATGCGGTCTATGTTAATCTTGACTGTACTTCTTGGTTCAGATGGTCGGTAACCTCTAGAAAAAAATCGACGGTGGGGTCTTATTATAGCATACAAGGTTCCATTCACCTCACACAATTAACATTACGTTTTGTTTTCTAGGGATCAGCATACAATGTCCTCTGTATACATTGACCACTGACCCCTTCATTTATTTCCATCTTTCCATATCTTCATATATACAATTACATAGTATTGGCTTCCCAGCACGGTGTGTTGCCGGAGCGGTTACTTTAATTCAGAGAAGTCTTCAACACTGAATGCTAAGTGGCTTCTAGACACAGGTTCATAACTAAAACTGATTGGACAAGGTGAATGATATGGTTTCAAGGCAGAAGTCCATTTCTAAATACATTTGAGGCGGGTGTACTTCTTAATCAGAGATATGGCTTCTCATTTTTTAAATTTATTTTAATAATTTAGCAACCTTGTGTGCCTCTGTACAACCTGACGTCCTCAACTTGACCTGTAAACTGATTATATACGTATGTATCCTGAACACATTTGACCAACACAGGACACATTAGATTGACTTTTAGAAATTTAACTTAACGACCTGGAATTGATCAGTTTTATAGTTGTTATTCCAATGAAAGTTAAGGAAAACTGATAATTAATTTAAGGCATTTATTTCCATTAAATTAGAAGTATGACCCATCTATTCCATGTACTGTTGAAAAAAGTTTTTCTACGCGGTATTTTAACTCAATCCTACACAACGTCCAGATAAATACGTGAATTGGTTGTTTGCTCATAAAATATGCTACCGAATGACCTTATGGTACGTTATCACGCAGTTTGTTGTTTACGTAACAACAAAAGCTAGGTTCATAACTAGATATAGACATCAAAGTGTCAAGGAAAACGTTTTTTCTTCTTCCACCCTTCTTACTCATCGCATTGTCACATCTTAAGATAAGTAATTTTTTCTTTTTTTCTTTCTTTTTTCTTTTTGCCATTGAGATTTGTTCGGGCTCCAAGAAGTCACATAGAAAAATGGATGATATCATATTTCATGTTCACTTGAGTATAATTTGAATGCACCTCAGGACGAGACATAAACAGGTAAAGATGCGGATAAAAGAAAACAAAGCTTAAATAGGCAGCAGGGTGTGTCGTCTTCGCCACAACAAAATGTTATGTAGTCATATAATTATACACCCTATAATCAGTGTGGCGTCGTGCTTTAAAACTTTATATCCACATAAACATCTAAAAGACCACAAAATCAAAACCAGTAACTCCAACTCGGTCACCATCTTTGTCGTCCACGGGTTATCCTTAACAAAAGGTCACTCTTTGACCAAAGTTAGAAACACATACACGTACAAGGCTGGTTGCTATTAAACCTAATTATGAAGATTAATGACATCTTTAAGTAGATAAGGTTAAAATTAATCAATCCTTCTATCGGGCCATTGGTTGACTCTCAAATAATATAGGTTGGTACGTTGTTAGGCTCTCCTTGGGGCAACAACGGAACTTAGGCCCCATTCAGAATAGGGGACTAACTAGTCCGAGGGTCAAATATGGCCGACCCACTTGAATACTTCCCCACGGGATATCGATTCAGTGTCTGTTAGCGGATAAGACGACAAGCTCTCTCTCTCTCTCTCTCTCTCTCTCTCTCTCTCTCTCTCTCTCTCTCTCTCTCTCTCTCTCTCTCTCTGGGTCGTCATATTTGACTCGTTAGTCCCTTATTCTGAATGGGGCCGTACATGGATACTGGTAGTGCTCGCTAGCCTGTCTGTTCACTGCTGTCAAACATGGAGGTGAAAGAGCTGCAATGAAATATGCTTTTCTTGCCTCATGTGTAATGATGGTAAGAAATAATTTGTTTTTTTATTCATCGACATATCTCACAAGTAAAATCGTGTTGAAAATTAAATAGAAATAAAATGAAATTAGAATCGCTTTTCCTATTTTTTCTTGCCTTTAACAAGCTGTCTCCTCTCAATTTTTCGCCTACTCTAAGTTACGCCACAATGTTTGGTGGTAATAATAAAAATAATATTATTTATAGTCTAAAATCCATATAAAAAGTTTAGTAGACTTTACATGGGTAAAATGAACAGTATAAGAAGAATAAAGTCAATAAATAAATAAATACGTAGTTAAGGTATTAAGATATTAAAATGTATAGTACAAAGTAAATAAATATATATGGACAATTAAATCACAAGATATTAAAATACATAGTACAATGTAAAGATAACAACCAGTCAAATCAGTCATAAAACCTTTTGAGTTTAAAAGTTTTTAATTTTTTTTTTTAATTGTCCTCAGACTCTATAGTTTTTAAGTATATTGGGAGAATGTTCTATTCATTTGGTCTATAGACTTGGAGAGCTTTGTCGCCGTATGTTCTCAACCTGGTATCACATGGCTTGAGCAAAAACTGGTCAAGTGATCTTAAACTACGTTTTGGAGCATAACGGTGAACCAGTTTTTGTACCAGTAGTACCGGGGTGCTGATTGGTAAAAAAAAATGCATGCATAAAAGTTAAAATTCTGAATAAAATGTGTGGTCTAATAGGAAGCCAGTGTAACTGCTTTAAAACGGGTGTAATGCGAGTCTCCCTGGGTGTGCGCGTTAAAAGACGCCATTGAGTAATGAGTTGCAGTATTCTAAAAGAAAGGTGATCATCGCATAAATAACTGTTGCCGCAGAAGGTTGATCCAGGTAGTTTCTAATAGCACCGATGTTTCTTATGTTAAAAATACATGATCGAGTGATATTTGATATTTGTCTATCCATGGAGAGAGTGGAATCAAAGTAGACACCCAGGTTTTTTTCACGTATCGTAACTGGTTCACAACAACGGTGCCCTCTGGTAATTCAAGTTGTAGATTCTGTGCAAATTGCTTGTTTTGTGGTTGCGTGATTAATAAAAAGTCAGTCTTTCCGTCATTTAATTTCAGTTTGTTGTTGATAAGCCAGGCGCGAATATCAGCCACACAGTTGGTAACTTTATCCGTAGGATTTTGCATGTCACAGCAAGTATAGATCTGAGTATCATCAGCGTACATGTGGTATCTAAGTTTCTGATGACGTAAGATGGCACCAAGTGACAGATATAAATGCAAAAGAAAAGTGTCCCAAGGACACTGTCTTGGGGCACCCCAAAAACAAGTTGTGAAAAATCAGAAAGATCAGAAAATATGCCATTTACCGAAATTTGTTGTGAACTCCCAGTGAGGTATGAACGAAGGAATGTAATGGATTGATCTTTGACACCCAGGGGCCATTCAGAATGAGAAGAGCCGAGTGCTAGCGGGTTAACGGCCTAAATATGGCGGACCTACATGAAAGGAAGACCGCTTAATCCTGTAATGGTCTCTCCGCCTCTCACGCGCCTCTCACGCGTCGTCCCTCGACGGTCGAGCCGAGATTTAATTACTGTGCCCCTGCAGGGACGATGCGTGTGGAGGCGTGAAAGAGGTGGAGAGACCATTACAGAATTAAGTGGTCTTCCTTTCATGTAGGTCAGAACAGCAGACTAACTAGTCTGCAGATCAAATATGGCCGACCCACTTGAATACTTCCCCATGGGGAATCTATTCAGTGTCTATAAGCGGATTAGACGGCAAGCTTTTTAGTGGGTCGCCATATTTAGTCCGCTGTTCTGAATGCAGCTTTTCAATCACCTTTGAAAGAAATGAGGGTTTGATATAGGTCTATAGTTAAGTATAAAGTCAGGATCAAGGTTGGTTTTTTTTAGTAAAGGTGAAACAATTCCAGATTTCAGCATATCCGGGAAAGTGTTTACAATGTGGGTGATCAATCTGAATTAGCGATGGTGTTGGTATTGGGTCTAAGCTACAGTTTTTTTTTTTTTTTTTTTTTTTTGAGTTATTGATAATTGTTATCAATTTATCAGCAGTTGCCATGGGAAACACTGGCAGTGGTGATTGTGGTTCTAAGAGAAATCCCGGCGTGGAGAGACTGATGAACATGTGACAGGTTTTTCCAGATCATTGAGTTTAGCATAGATGTCACTAACTTTAGTTTTGAAAAAGTTACTCAAGGTATTCGCCAAGTCCTTCAAAGAGATTCTGCTGCGGGTAGTGTGGCCCATTTTCTTGCCTAGGATGGTGTTAACATTGTTAAAAATTGCTTAGTTGTCACCGTTACATTCACGGATCATGTCAGAATAATTGATCTCCTTTGCTTGTCGAATGAGCTGATAAACATGATAATACCTGATGCTGTTCTGAATTCGACGACCCTTTCTGTTCTATTGTCATTACATATAGTGTCGTTGACGTAATGCAGCCAGCCTTGGGCGCATCATGTATAATGGCTCCAAAAGCCAACCTTTTTTTTTTTTTTTCGTGCATGAATATATGAATACATCTTTGTCGCACCGGTCGCGGGGTCAACTCGTCAGTAATATAAGTGTATTAACTTAGGCAGAATCAAGTTATTAAAACTCGCTGATACCAAGAGGAATGTATTAGCATGACTCCTCACACGTAAGAGCTTGACGGATAATAACCGCGATTGGCACGCTTGACCTCTCCATATCTGGACGCCATGACAAGGTGTTCTACGTACCTACACACCAGCCCTGCAGCGTATGTAATAATGTCATGTCTTATTTGACATATTTCTTGTGATATGATAAAAATCAAGCAATATCTGATGTTTACAAGACCAATGACATACAATGGTGTATCGTTACGTTCAGTATGGTAATAACATTCTCAATCAAATATCGAAAATGAGCCAATCTAAAATAATAGTTGTGACTCAAAATCTTTTTAAAGTAGTCTTCAACATGAAAATATGATCACACAAAAGAAATTACAGATAACCATCGCCGTAAACATATATGTTTTTATTAAATGCTTTAGTCAGCCACAATGTTTTGTGATTTGAATTCAATGCGATTTTGCATTTAAGCAGAGGCATTTTCAAAAGGCTTTGCAATGTCTTGCCTTGGTACACCCTGCTTAGTACAAAACTATCATCAAAAAACGCATGTTTCACATATTTTTTCAAATTAACTTTAGAGCAACACAATCAATGGGCATAAACTGATAAGAAATAAATGCTGTAATTGATATTCGGGTATGTCGTAACAGAAATTGTTTGAACTGCCTTATCGTAGACAGTAGAAAGTTGCTGTGTGTGTGTGTGTGTTAAAGTTACTTTTGAACTTAAATAGTAACTCATACATGGGCAAACTTAATTTGACTTTGAAGTTGACCTTTGTCTTACTTTTCGCCATGAATGCAGTTTCCAAATTCCAAACCCGTATATCTCCAAT
This sequence comes from Lingula anatina, assembly GCF_051362555.1. Classification (NCBI taxonomy): domain Eukaryota; kingdom Metazoa; phylum Brachiopoda; class Lingulata; order Lingulida; family Lingulidae; genus Lingula; species Lingula anatina. The sequence goes on along the minus strand of NC_141772.1, from coordinate 5,577,943 downwards.
CTAGCATAGATACGCCCATAGTAACTATAGAACATGAATAGAAAATCATATATTGGACATCTAACTGTGACTTTGGATCTGACTTACTTTTCAATGGGGAATGAAGTTTGCAAATTTGGTATCCCTTATATCTAAAAAAAGATATAATTAATATTGAACTCGAATAGGAAGTAATATGTTGGGCATCTTAATGTGACCTTGAATTTGACCTTTTACTTACTTTGCAACATAAAATGCACTTCACACATTTACTAGCTCCTATTTTCCACAACTTAAACAGATACATTCATAGCTACCATTTAACTTGAACGAGCTTAATCTCGCTGGTGGTACAATATTCGTCGGCGGTATCGCCGCTCTGTTCTTCTAGTCTTAATATCCGTGTTACCTGTTGCGTTATCAAAATTTGGTGTTGATTTTGCTGTTCAGCATTATGCAATATTGCATCGAAATTGACATAATAACGTATTTTGTGCATCATTTATTTTCTGCTTTTTTGTGTGTACATTGGACAGCTTTGCTGCCTTGTTTAAGCGTACAATCAATATGGATGCACATTAAGCTTACGATACTTTTATGTCGCACTGAGATATTTGAGTAACTTGTTGAACGCGTATTGTAAATATTTAAGCGATTAAGATTTCCAGACAAGCGGTGGATTAATCATACACGAATGGTGTCATCCCCATTGTAGTTAGGCCTACTTCCCGGTGTCATATATAGCGTCGTTACTAAATGTGGATAAATCGTTGACGTGAAGTGACGCCCCTTTCGTAGGATGAACAAAGATACAAACTATCAAATCCCAATATGTTTACAGTTTACCCGAAAAATCGCTTTGTTTCCATCAGACTACAAAAAATGGTCCGGCATTTTGAACGCCAAAGTAGTCTACAATCTTTTGTGATTTGAATTCAAAGCGATTTGCATTTGAACAGACACATTTTCAAATTTTTTTTTTGGATAAAACCTTTTGCAATGTCTAGCCTTCGTATTCCCTGCTTAATACAAAACCACCATCAAAATATGCAGGTTTCACAGCATTTGGGCAAATAGAACAACACAATCAATGGACATAAATTGATAAGAAAGAAATGCCGTTATTAATATTTAGGTATGTCGAAACAGAAATTGTTTGACCTGCCAAATCGCAGTACAGGCAGTAGAAACTATCTCTCTCTCTCTCTCTCATCTACTAGTTCACAGCTGAGCTCTTTATTTACAAGTTTAATACCTTTCATTGACATTCATGAGGAATGGCTACACCCAGAAAACGGACTACATACAGAATGTTTCAGTATTTAAGTAGAAAATGAAACAGTATGATGCGCGTTGAATTCTGCTACTACGCTGACATCAACAAACGGTCAATGGCGCAAAATAAATAAATAAATAAATAAACGGACCAGAAGTAGCTTGAATACTACTTTTATGAAACTACTATCTTCCAGAGCTTTTTCGTCCAATTTTGTAACAGCGTGGAGGGCACCTGGAAGAGAGAATGGCGGAACCACATTTTGAGGTTATACAAAATTCACATTTTCCAAACTCGTAAAATGCATTCATTTCAAGCGCCTAATGAATTCTTATGTCCTTATCCGCAAACACCGGATCAAGAAAATGTTCAACTTCCATCGATCATTTTACCAATTGTAATCACAATTCTTGGTTGGTTGCCTGCACAGATTATCCTCCTATGGGACTACATTGTACCTTTCCTGGGTTACTGTGAAAATGAGATATCTTGCTTGGGCGATTCATTAGAAGCAGAACTACATTTACACCGGGTAATGTGGAATCATTAGACATTTTATCGACGCAATTCAACGTTCAGTAATGGTACTGTTTCCTGAACATGTGTTTTAGTGGGATATAGTATCGTATTTTACTTCAAAGCGTCGTTTTGTATGTGAAAAGCGCGATTTAGAATAACGCAATCTTCGAAAATGACACGTTATTAACCTAGAAACTTGAAAACACACTCAAGCAGACGAGTATACATGCACGCACGCACGCATGCACACACGCAGACTGTGATAGTCACCCTGATTTTAATAAGACACTGTAAACAGCAGGGCCGTGCTGATAGGTGAGAGAGGAGGTCTCAGTGCCATTTGAGACGCAGGGTGCATCTAGTTCACGCAACAATTGAATCATTGATAAATGATGTGTTTATCCTATCCAAATAACATTAGAAAAAAAGTAATTTTAAACCTCGGCGTTATCTTTTTTAAGCATCAACATGCGAGAACAGAGAGGTAAATCAAATAAAGACATCAATTAAAGCTTGCGTGTTCGAGTTTCAATCAGTGCAATTGATTTATTTCATGATTACCTATGTGAAATTGAATGGTTGCCACCTTTCATGCTCAAAAAATGTAATAACGCCATTATTTATATTTCAGATAAACATTTATTGGAGGGATTTTTTTATGATTTTTGAGGAAAAAATATTTTATCTTCACAGTATTTTACGTAGTTCTGTGGATTCATGTTGGATGCCGAAATATGGGGGAATGATGGTTATGAAATGCGGAGGGGGTGCAAAACCACTCTAATCGCTCACTCCACCCCTCTCTCTCCCTCCCCCTTCTCTCTCTCTCTCTCTCTCTCTCTCTCGGAAATAAAAAAAAAGCCACCCCCACGATATAAATTTGATCACCTGTATTGGGATTCCAAGAAGTGCCCAAAGTGCGGTTTCCAAGAAGTGCCCAAAGTGCGGTTTCCAAGAAGTGACCACTGTGTCTGATTACAAGATAAAGTTATCACCGAATATTTATTTTCCGGCATTCGTTCTCATCTCTTGACACGTTTGGCAAACATTGAGCTTACAGTCAAGACATCGGTACTCAAAATAAGATAATTAATCAAGACAAATAAGCGGTTAAGTCACCGACAGTTGTCTGTTGTTTACTCAGACCAGATAACTCGTCCCTATCCCAGAACAGGATCACGGAGGCTTGTGACTCATTGGCCCCATTCGGAGTAGGGGACTAATAGGTCAAGGGACAAATATGGCGAACTACTTCAAAGCTTGCCGTCTAATCCACTAATAGACACTGAATAGATATACCAAGTGGGTCGGCCATGTTTGACCCTCGGGCTAGTTAGTCCCCTGTTCTGATTGAGACCATTGGTTAGTTACGCGAAGCGGCATTTCCAATATCCTGATCGAAACCCAAACAATTGGTTGGCCAACGTAGATAGACAGATTGATATTATGTAATAACCAGATACGGTGCTGAGGTAGTGATTTTGCAAAGTACAGATAAAACATTCATGTGTTATCGAAGGTTATTTGGTAAAACTGCAGCTGTTTCTCTCAGTAAAAATTCGTGTCTTAACAGAAATTTAATTGTTATATATTTGTGAAGGGCAATGGAAGGGGGGGGGGGTATTTCCATTATGTTAGATCGGAGTGTCCAGGGGATTTTCACTTTAAAGTAAATCGTCTAAAATGATCTCTCTATAGATATCTTCTCTTTTTAAGTCATTGTCGCACGCAGAGCGCTGAATACATGTATATGCACAGTTCGACAATTAGAGGCGTAGTTGACTCTTTTAGAATTTAGCTATAGCCCAAACAGTCGTCTAAACCTCTTTACCAAAGTTTTGTCAACTTCGACAGAGGATTAATCTATAGTCCTAGTGGGCTGCTGTGCCTGTTTTATAACAAAGAAAGGCTTTTGATGTGACTAATATCTGATATTGACTTACTTAAAGTGTATTTATCTTAAACTAAAATAGACCTAATTTGGGCTTTAAAAGTTATAAAAAAAAGCTGGGGCTATAGCCCCTCTTTGAAACTGGCCGCTGCCTTGATTTGAGCAACATGTTAGGCCTACACCTATTCACATTTGTGTGTTTGGTTATTTTACTTGGAAAACCTGATTTTAAAACGATCGCATCAAAATAATTTCAAATAAAAATTTCATTTACAGAGGGAAGACTGTCTATAGAAGTCAACTCATCTTCATTACTTGAAGAAATTGAAAAAAGAAATCCAGACGTTCTGCCAGGCGGTCACTGGAAACCACGTGACTGTGTCTCGAGATCTCGCGTGCTTATCATTTTGCCATACAGAAATCGATGGGAACACTTGCTACGATGGCTAGAACATTATCATCCTATTCTTCAACGCCAGAAACTCGACTATAGGATCGTGGTAGTCGAACAAGTAAGTCTTACAAGCCATCTGGTCATCGCATAGCTTATCTGTTTTGCACCAAAAGTTCTTTTTAAAAAATTCAACTTCCCTATTAATAAGTTATATTTATTTTGTATTTTGTGCCTTAATTTGTGGGAAGAAATACCTGCTGTTTTTTTATCCTGTTATTTGCAAAAAACAAAATCTTCGTGAAGCTTTGATTAAATGTTTACCATTAAGCCATTTAAAATGATCGCGCGCATATTCGGAATCGAGACAAAAATTAAATATCGAACATTGTTTAATTGCATTCACATAGGACTGGGTATGAAATTGATACAATAATACAACCAATCAAAACACTCAAGTCGTAAAATCAGGTCAAATGGAAACTTTGGCGTATTTTAATGATGTAGCTCGTTTTTATTTTGATTGTTTCAGACAGATGGTGCTGAATTCAACAAGGGTCGTATCATGAATGCCGGGTACGCAGAGGCCGTAAAGATGTTCTCATTCGACTGTGTAATATTCCATGACATAGATATGCTGCTCGAAGATGACCGGAATATCTACAGCTGCCCAATACAACCGAGACATTTGTCGCCGGGAGTGGACACATTTAAATACAAGTAAGATCACTATTTTGTTTATATAAACTACCATTGTCAGCAATTAACCCTTTCATACAATTACACAGATTTCAGGGTACACATTTGAGTAGATTAACATAGAATACAGATTTCTTTAAATTCTACCAACTTCACATTTTAACGAAAGGAAATGTCGCAGGGATGGGTAAGGAAAATACAAGTAAGATTTCCCTTTGAACAATAGCCACATGTGCCTTTATGTTATCAGCAAATAGTTCACACTATGGACCAACTACCGAAAAGGCTACAGAAAATGAAGCTGGAAGTGTATGCATGTATATCGTAAAAGTTCTTATGTATAGTGCAACCCTAGAGCTAAATTGCTTTATTATGCTATTTGAGAGCCTGGGCCTGTTTCTCAAAGGACAACTCTGTTAAAAAATAAACTACCATTTTACCCACCACTCACCCTTCTTTCCTATATTTAACTCACCCAAACTATGTCAGAAAGGGGCCATTTTGGGGGTGCGCTACCACATTGTTTTAGGTCAATCGCCATAAACTTGTTACAATCGCATTTCCGGACCACTTATGGCAACTCAACTTATATCGCGTTATTACCTTAAGCGTACAAGAGGGAGTCTATTTTTTGACACTGTAGTTGGGTTAATTTTGGTTACTTGGCAAGCGGGAAGTATTTAACGATCCTTGTGACATTAACTGTGGTTCCATGGCAAGTGGCGAGGATGTTTAGAAACGCGTTCTTAGTAAGGCACTCAGTGGATCCGTCACTAGTGCAGTAAAAATGCGCCTGAAGAGACCCCGATTAAAAAATTCTTTTCGCAACTAATAGAAGATGTTCACGCTAGGCTGCCATGTCTTGACATCATTACCACCATACCCTCACAATTACAGGGCCATCATACATAAATAATGACCATCAGAGCACTTTGCTTCGGTTCCAAGTGTCATTCAAAGGCCATTAATAGTTTGAAAAGCCATGATAACAAACCTAATATCATTAGGCAAATGAAAAGATTTTTATGATAGTGTATACGAACACCGACCACTTCAAAATGGTATAATTCATTGTGCGGGTTGTTCCATAACCCTGAGCAGGTGCCAAAAGATTGACTTCGTCATGCTTAGCTCTGCTAGGGACCATTCCCAGACCCTGTCGTACTCACTGTGGATCGATCTATCTCCGAGGGGATTTTCGCTAAATTGCAACAACTTAAGCGACTTAGATGTCTGTCACACCTACTAAAGTTGCTAGGGGGTAATTAATTTTCGTTTAGTTAGATCGATCTCGGTAAGGGACCTCAGTCATAGTTTAAAACGTGTGTTTTTTAGGAATAATCCAGCAGTGTGGGTAAAATGATTTATTTTAGAGAAATGTCATCTATAAGAGCATTCAGTACAAACCAATTCTTTGTGTCTTTGTTTACAACCATTTGATAAGCATTCACTCCAGGTTCGATAGAGACCTATTCAGAATATGAAAACAAGATAATCAGATTGCCTAAACAATGATTGCCTTTAGAAATCTTTAACCCGATTGCATGGCTTTGTAGATCACCCAAAATAACTGCATCACAAAACGACGAGATTGTGCCTCGTCTAAATAATAGGGAGAATTGACGCATCACTAATTATGCAATGTGTATGTCATGTTTAGACCAGAAAAGGTGAAAGTTAAGCCTGCTGTGAACAAAACTTTAAATTTAGAAAGCCATGAAATCAATATTACATTTATGTCATTATTCTGTGTTAAAGGGATAATAACTCTTCGTTTTGGCCAAAAAATGAATTTTCCTGCAGCAAACAACAATTTTCTCATACTTACCAATGGTTAATGAATCCATTTTTACATTCAAAGTTAGTCCCTAATTTTTTTGTTTTGTTTTTTTTAAGTTTGTTTTTTTTTTGTTAAAATCTTTTAAGAGATTATAACAGAGTATAGCCATCAATGGAGGTCACGTGGTCTGAAGACCAACTCAGATATCAGAATAAAAGCTATAACTGCCGTCTTTGTGGTAAAACAGAATATATTATATTTCTGTGAGTTATTCACAAAGTTTTTATTGTGAAATAAAAATCTCATACGAAGAGTTATTATCCCTTTAAGCTAATGTCATTCTATGTACTACAGGAAATATAAATCCTGCCTTAATCGACGCAGTCGAGAACCAGGACAGGAAAAGGAAAGAATTTTATAATAAAGAATTATAAACTTAACGTTCACACTGAGGATATTTGTCAGATTAGCAGGTTATGGTCGACCCTGTCATGGCTCATTTAAGGCCAATTTCAGTATCTCTATCAAAATTATCCGAACGAGAAGGTTACTTATTAAGATATGCTATGTAATCTGATTGTTAAATGGTGTGTTGTTTTCCAGGCTCCCATATTGGGCGTTGGTAGGTGGCGCCCTAGCGTTCCCCAAGGAGCACTTTGAACTGGTCAATGGCTACACTAACGCCCTCTGGGGATGGGGAGGAGAAGACGATGAAATGTTTCAGAGGTACGAATACTCATTTATGACCGCCGGTATCTTGTTTATATGTATGTCGAATATATTCTGAGCTGACGTGCAAGTGCGCCAATTATGTTTTTGTTCATCCGTCAGGTAGGTTGGAGGCGTATCAAGCGTTTTATGATTTAGAGCACACGATTAAAGAGAGAGAAACACGTTTATAAAAAAGTTATTGCGTGAGCAAAGGGTATAAAATAGGTGTTTATGACTTCCACTAGATAAGATATATGTGTTTGTGCATTTTCATGTAGGCATGTCTTCGAAGAGTTATATTTAATAGGCTGGTCGATCAATATTCTGTATCTTAGATATAATTTAATGGTGAAAAATCTGCAAGAAGCATGCTACAATGTTACTTTCAAGTACAACCCAAAACTTTCTTGATATGTACTTATTATTAAAATTTTTTGCCTTGTTTGACTGAAATTTCCAGTAAACGTATCTTAAAATTGAGTGACATGTTGGATACGAGTCTTCATCTGTCGAATTTACCATTTCTTGATAAATGAAATTAGTTTATTCAGTAAAATTGCAAATCGAAAAAAGATATAATTTATGAAATATTTTCTAAAACGATGAGTCTTTATTGTTGAAATTTTAGATTTGTTGTTCCCTCTTAATGAAGGACATGTCTTTCTTTTATGCAATAAATGGTCCAATATATCACCATTCCAAATTTGAAATAAAATGTTTCATAGACTGTTTCCCTTCGTTAATTTGCTCTAAAGTGTTGAGCTTACTAATCTGCAGGCCATACAGATAACTATAAAACCTTGTGCAGACAATATGATAAAGTTGACTTAATGTTATTGTTTCTCCGTCTTGTAGATTGGACATTTCGGGCGTGACACTGGAGCGGCCTGGCCCGGGCGTGGGGCGGTACAAAATGATGAAACACACCAAGCGGAAATATACCATGCCTTACAAAAACATGTGAGTACAAATCACGACAGCTTACACAAACGTGCGAGACGTGTAGTATGTTTTACATTCGAACACACTTTTGAGTCTTTTTCTGTCATTTACCGCTTATTTATTTAGTACTTTACGTTAAGGCACTTGTGTATGTAAGACACCTCAAAAGCATTTACAAGGGGAGGGGGTACCCTCTTCCAAGGCTGCAGATATTAAAGGCACCAGCCACAGTCACAGTTAAAAGATTGACCATATTTAACCAGGGACATTATCTGTGAATATCTAGTGAAAAATCAATCTGTGGCCCTGGTAGAGGGTAGGGAGGGGGTTCAGTGAGCATTTCAGAGTCACCCCCCTTACCTCGCCCGTCACAAATGTGTGCATCAGCGAGAAAATGATAAAGCAGAGCGTGTGGACGTGAATGGAAGTTTACAAGAAAAAATATTTGAAGACATGGCTATGCAATCTCTGGTCTTTTCTAGCACACATTTTCAAGCTAATCCTTCACATGTTTAAAGGACAATGATTATCTGCAATTGGATTTTGCCATCTTCCAGACGAAATATTGGATTTCAGGCCCGTAGCCAGCAATTACAAAAGGTTTTTCTTTTTTTAAAGAAGTGGACCTTTTACCATGATATCTTCGTGTACCTTGATTAAATTTTACCCAGAGGGGGCCTTTTCCCGGCGAAAAAGGAGGGGGGGGGGAGGTCTTTCGACCCCCCCCCCCGAACCCCCCTGGGTACGCACCTGGATTTGATTACCAAAACGTTACCAAATTTATCAAACTCAACTTTTTATATATTTGCAGAGCGTGTGCAATCAAAACGGTTAAGCGGCGTATTAAGACGGATGGCCTGTCAACTGTGAAGTATGACGTAATAAAAAAGGGTGACTTCCGGCTCTTCACTATCATCCTAGTGGACGTGGGGAAGTACAGCAAAGAGGAGGATCCCATATTTTGTTCAACTCCGGCGCCAAAGCCAACAAACGCCACCGTGCCGACACAACAGGTATAACGGTTTACATATTTGTGTAGCTCTTGAGTAAAAATAGTAAGAATGCATAAATATATAAATAGAGTATAATAAGATAAGATAATAAATTTAAATAGTTGTAAGACCTTGGTTTTCTTTAAATCCCATTATTTTCCAGTTTTGTTTCGACAGTATATTTTGGGCCATTTGGCTACATTTTATAAAAATAATAATCAGGTTGAGAACAGATTGTATGGAATGATAATGATTTATGTATTAATAACCATGTAATACGAACAGTTTCCTAAAATGAAAACACTTCATTATGTCCTTGCAATTATCTTTACAGAGTAAAACAGTGACAATGACCACCAGTTCAAGTAAAAACACCACAACTGTTGCCACAAAAGACTCTCCAAGGAGGTAACGTCCGTCACGTGCTTCACCACGGCGGTGGAGACTGACACCCAGTGAAAAAAAGTCATCAGGTTTTTGCGTGCAATTTTGTACAAAATTTGAAAATTGCAGAGGCTCTCCCCCAATAAGAATCAAGCTTTAGGGTACTGAGAAGATTAAAAGGAGCGAATCGGTCAAAAATAGACATTTATTAATGAGAAGAAATGGAATGAAATCTATTGGGATTAATGGTATTGGCTTAGCCCTGTGAAATGTTACACAAGAAAAGCGAAAAAGTCGACGACTCAGGGAGCCAGAACGCTCAGTTAAGCGTATTTAAATTGCTGAGACAAGTATGTTCTACAAGAGGTAAATCCAGACATGGTATTTTGGACAGACCGAGGCGAACTTCAAGTGCTTCAAACAATTTACAAGGGGCACCAACTGACGGTCCAATCGCACGGAGAGCAATCTTATTTGGTTTAGCCAATTGGAGGAAAGTTAAATCCTATATAACATTATACATAAATTTTGAGACTACACAAAGAATATGGACAGTGCAATAAGTTCACGCGTGAAATAATGCTATGAACTTAGAATATTCATGAATAATATTCTAAGCTGGACCTCGCTCTTGTTGCGTAATCTTACATGTACAAGGGTATTTAAAACAAGTATCGATCAAGGTGCTCCGGAAAACAGGGTAGCACAGGTGCTCTTTTTTTATAACTGTGAATGCAGCATTGTTCTTTCAACCGTAAACAGTGTGTGTGTGTGTGTGTGTGTGTGTGTGTGTTTGTGTGTGTGTGCGTGCACGGCGACGTACGCGCTCGTGATAGTGAGAGAGAGTATTTAACGAATCCATTTTCTTGCTCATGTATGTGCATTTTTCAACTCATTTAATCACTCATATCGTGTTTTGTCCATTTTTGCACTCTTAATCTATTTTTAAATTGATACTGTAATTCAAACATTTACCATTATCACTGAACAGACGAACAGACTATCTAAAATGCATATACATATTTTTCAGTCGACTAATGCGTCCTTTATACTGTGTTTGCAAATATAGTAAGTAGTATATGCAATACTCTATATGCTACCGTCTTCAACTTTGAAAATGTTGTATTGGCCCGAACTTTTATGTCTTTTTTCTACACGCTATCTTGTTGACAAAAAGAACAGCGAATAAATGGTAACTTTCAAACGAAACAGCTCTCCGCCTTCAAAATGATTGCTTACAGACCTTTTTTATTTTGGCGTAAGTGACGATTATTAACGGGGAATACTTCACTCAGTTATTGGTCTACTAATGTCAAATGTAAACTTCCCTTTTTTTCATTCAAGAACATTGTAGAAAAACAAACTTTGTTTTTCCCCTTTCTGTGTGCTTTTCGAAATGCAAATACAAAATGATAAATCACAAATAACCTTTTTAACGATAACATTTGCCTACGCGGCTGCTAAAGATTACTATATTCTGTTTTCCATGTTTTTGTTGCGCTATTGGTATCTATCTGTAAAAGAGGCACGCACACAAACGCGCGGACATGCACATGCCAACTCCGGTGTTTTGATGTCACAATTCTGGTTTCAATTATCATTAACAAACGCCATCTATTCAAAGAAAAAAGTATTTGATCTTGAGTAATATAAGCGATAAAAAGGTGACACAAAGGTAAAGAAGTTTGAAATACACGGACTGGTAGCTTGTGACCTCAGTTATGGTTTTATCTCATCACGGTTCGTCTCATGCTGACCCGGTAAGCAGCCTTCTGTTATATAGTGGAATACATTAAAGGGATAATTCGAATATATTTGACTGCCATTGACATTAGGAACAAAAGTTACTGTACTAGAACACAGGAAAAACGGACAAAAAACAACAACTAAAATTGGATTTCCAATTTGATGAAAACGCAAAATTACTTTCTTGCGTGATTTTCAATTCTGCAAATCATTTTTCCGTTTGAAATTTAGCGTTTCTCCATTCACATTATTCAGTATTGACTTTTTATGCTCATTTTGAAAAATCCTCATTTACAGCACTTTAAATACCGACTACACGGACCGTTTTACAAAGGATATAAGCCAATGCATACCAAATTCTTTTCGTGACGGTAAGATTTCTCGCCCCAGTTGGATACTGAAATAGCAGTAATTTATTGGCAGTCCCATTCTTTAATTAACAACAACCCGGTTGATTGTGTGCTTTACCTTCTATGTTCATTACGTCGGCCATATAGCCGATCGATCGCACTTGTCAACACGCGGCCTTAATTCACGCCGCCAATATTCCTTATTTTGGACGAGACCATCTATAATAAGTATTATATACAATAACTTCATATCCATCCGATGGGACACTAACCCATGTTAACCGCGAGTGCCACAAGTCAATGTGATAAGCAGCATTACCGTTTCCCATACCTTTCCAACATTTAAAAATGTCATTTATAGTTAGTTAAATAGATTTATTTTCGTGACAATGCCGAATATACACAAATATAATACATAATACAATAATATTAATGTATATGTATCGGCCCAGGCTTGCGGGCTTACAAAGTCACCGGTTTTAACCTTAATCATATAGCAACTTCTTTCTGACCTGAAAGCAGTTAAAGGGATAATAACTCTTCGTTTCGGCCAAAAATGAATTTTCCTGCAGCAAACAACAATTTTCTCATACCTACCAATGGTTAATGAATCCATTTTTACATTCAAAGTTAGTCCCTGTTTTTTTTTTTTTTTTGTTTTTTTTTTAAGTTTGTTTTTATGTTAAAATCTTTTAAGAGATTATAACAGAGTATAGCCATCAATGGAGGTCACGTGGTCTGAAGACCAGCTCAGATATCAGAATAATAGCTATAACTGCCGTTTTTGTGGTAAAACAGAATATATTATCCCTTTAAAGAGAAACCTCGATGTGCTTCTATGAAAGTCTGTAAAAAGCACTTGAAGTCTCTCTTTAACCTCCTCCAGGTCATGAAAGATACGATCGCACATTTTTACTTTTTCACACCATTTTTTCCTCAAATTTTTATAAATTTGGCAATCAACAAGGCAGCAAAGCTGTCAAATGTACAGACAAAAAACAAAATAAAGATGCAAAAAAAGGTCATTTTGTCAATTTTGATGCAATAACAAATAATGCTTATATATACATAATAGTACAGTCAGTCAACGCTGAATTTTAATCATGCACAACAGGTAACATGGTCAATAACAGGAGCGGACCCTGAGATATTTTCTGACAATATTCCAAAGTATCTATATATATACAGATGTTGATCCATCCTCCATTTTGATGGTCTTCCAACAGAAAAAAATAGATACCAGTCAATATATACTTAATAACCTGACTGTCTTCCGGAAGACCCAGAAGATGGTCTCAATCCACCCCTTCAATAAGATTACAGTTTCAGGACCATGAGAGACCAAAGTCACATGATGAAAGTCTCAATATCTGAAAAATGATGACAGTGCATAAAATAATATTACATAATGTTTAAAGACATAAAAAACAATACAATTGCTTATGTGGAAATACAGAAAATGTGCTGAGCCTTGAGCGGATGAGAGTTTAAAGTCACAAATGCAAGTGTTTGAGAAAAAATTGTAAAGGAAAACATAACAAAACTAGAAAACCACCGAGAGTGCAGACCTCTGCCAAGGCAGCAATTGTTGATTATTATTGATTATTGATTAATTATTGAGAAAGACCACCACTAAAAACTAATCATTGTCCTCTTTGGCCCAATTCTGACAGTTCCTGAAAATTTCAGCAAAATCGGTCTTTTTGAGTTATGTTGATGACAGACAAACAGGGGTGGAAATATAACCTCCTTGGCAGAGCCTGAGGTAAATATAATTTCAATGAAGCTGCTATTCAAACTTTTAATCTTCTATTATATAATAATATATATAATAACCTGCGTAATTATATATCACTGCTTCCTTATTATTAATCTAGCAGAGAGCTTAACTTTTGGGAGTTTAATGGCCTATCAATTAGGCAAATTTAATGGCCTATCAATTAGGCAAATGATTTTATAACTGAGACTTTAGCTAAGTGATACCCAAGGGATATTAACAGACTGAACCTCTCAAAGGTCTTTCAGGCCTATAAGTCACATCTTAAGAAAAGCACAAAACAATTATGCACAAAATAGGAGACTACCAATTCTGATGCAATACGGTAATGTGCCATGAATTTCGAACAGTAGAAAATAATTAAATTTTGGAAAAGATCGTTCTGGCCGAAATTCATGAAATGGAGGTGCTCAGAACTTCCGAAAGTTCGAATTTCATGGAATTCTGTCAATTTTGACCGGAAGTTGTCTGTTCGTCGCTAGGCCTTCTGTTATCTTCTCCCGACGATCTATTTAGAGTTACCATAATGTATGATTGTGTGAGTGTCGGTAATTGCGACCAAAGGTATACACGTACTTTCACCCGATCACTGTGTATGGCCCATAGATAGAGCGGTACTGTTGTCTAGGGCCGCAAAACAGCATCGTTATCATTAGTGTCGTTTTTCAAAAGCGATTCTGGCAGCCAGAAACTAGTGTCGTTTTTCAAAAACGATCCTGGCGCTCAGAACGGGAGTGGACGGAGGGAGAGACGGCCGACGATTAGCGTCTGCCACGGCCAGATAACCTTTACTATGGAAGCTTAGTGTTACCGTTGCTCCTTCCCGTGCACTGAAACTGAGACGACAGCCGATCAGTGTCTATGGCGCACGTGCAGGTAGCCTTCATCTGCGATAAGTGTCTTCCGCGACCAGGTTCGTTGCCTTTACCGTTAAAGTCGGGCGGAGCTTTACGCGCGAATGCGTCCTCATCTCGCCGTTCGCGGGTCGGTGTCTCCGACGCATACGTAGCCTTCCCTGCAGAAGCCGGCCTCGGCACTACGGCCTCTCCTCCGTGCGGGGAGGCCACTACGACCGCAGATCGGTATGTGCGGCGCACAGGTAGCCTTCGCCACGGCAGCCGAACTGTGTATTACGGTCTCTCTCCGTCGTGCGCTGCGACCAAGATGACCGCTGATTGTTGTCTGCGATCAAATATACTAGGTTTGGGGGGGGGGGGGGGGGGGGGGGTGCAGGGCCGTTTTAATTTTATTTATTTATTTTTTTTTTTTTTCGCTCAGGCAACCCAATCTTAACCAGCAGCAGCAACTGATTTCCTGGCGCATAGTTGCGTCAATGTACGCATTTGAAAAGCGTGTACGTTTTGTCATTGAAACCATCTTCAAACAAACGCGAGAGATAGGTAATCTAGAGTAAACCGAAAAGGCAGTTTTTACATTAGAGCCTGCGTCATCAAAACAAACGGCAGCCATACTGGAGGGAGACCGGAATCGTCTGCTGCGCATGAACAAGCCATGTCTGTAGTTCAGTTTTCGTTTTCTGTATTTTTTTTTCATATTTAACCGAGCAAAATGATGAATTACTGCAGGGTATTTGATCGAGAGAAGGTAACTTACTTTACAAGCGTTCACAGACTGCCTGCAGTGGTAAAAATCCATGGTGAAGGAACTAAAACCATAAACGGAGGAGAGACGGCGAGGTGGCTTTGAATCAAGACTCTTCGGAAAAGTAAAGGATAAAACTAATTTATTTTATAGCAAAGAATGAAGAGCCAACTGTGCAGATTTACCATAAAAGAAAAAACAGTAGAACACCAAAGACCTAGGTGTGTACGTTTGGGGCGCACGTATATATTTAAAGTAGTGCCCAAAAAGTGTGGATGGAGAGTGTGTTAATTTGTTAAAACGTGTGGAAATACCCAGGCAGGGTTTCGACTTTTATAATGAAGACTCACCTATTGCCTTGGGTGTAATTTGTTATCAGTTAAGGTGCTCTCTAGATTTTATCGGCTGTCACCTACCTCTTTTATACCTGGTTAGCATTATTCCCAATTAGTGTCAAGGCTATATTTGTACTGTACACAGCTGAGCTGGGCCAATTAAATCAATTACCTGTATGAAGTGTATTTGGAAGTTAGTGGCTTAATTTTCGATTTGGTGTAGTGATAAGAGTAATTTTATTTTGCAAGTAAATTCTACCTCAGGTGTAATTGACATATAACTTTAATAACCTCATGAAATAATTTTGCACTTTCCTCTGTAAAAATGTTAAATTCTGCTCCTTTCAACTGTAATGTTGTAAGTTATAATATGAATAAAAATCACTATTGTTATCTTTCTATTAATTTAGATTTACATGTAGGAAATTGATCAGGCATTTCCCACCAAGCCACACTGATTGGGTGCAAGTAAATTATTAAAAAAAAAAAAAAAAAAAAAAACGGAAGCTTTTGATGACAGGTACAAAAGGCAGCTAGATGACACACAAGGTAGAAGCAGCAAAAAATATTCCTAGATCTCTGTGACCAGCTGAGGAGACAGGATCTGAACATCAGGAGAGTGAAATCCAGTGCATGACAGGAGTTACTTAATTGAAGCGACACTCAGAACTCAGCATTTCATGTTCACTTTTATTCATACAAAATGTGCACTTTTCCTATATGTTTAAGCAAATGGTTGCAGAAATCAATTCATGAACTGAATTATTATTTTACATTGGACATCATAAATACATGATTGTGAAAAATGCCTTGCTTCTGTGAATGACTGAATAATAATAAAATCCTAACAATGTTGCTTATATGAATGGTTGCATTCACGGTGAATATTAAACTCTCTCAAACAACAGTCTCGTTACATGTACTTTCTAATGAACCAAAATGAAGTACAAGAATGCTGAAATAATTTTAAAAGTTGATGATGGTATAGAGCAAATGTTCTGCATACTTTACTTCTGTACTGTATAAACAATAGCATCTGAAAATCCCCAATATAGTTAGGCTTTACATTAAAAAAAGAGAACAACAAATACCTGATATTGCAGTTTTAAAGTAAATTTAAAATACATGAATTTTGTTCACTGAATACCTAGCAAAATATTCTCAATGCAAATGGTATATAAAATTTTATAAAATCAGTTTGATACAATACTTTTTATGGCAGTAGATGTATTTTGAAAACTTATTTACAACACAACTCACCAGCTTTATTTTGATACAAAGGACACGTCTTTTTCATCATTGACATAGTTTCTATTGCTCCATTGGTATCAAGTGTATAGTCCCATGGCAAATTCCCATTCTCTAAGTCCCACTTAAACTGAGGTTTGAGGATATTTGTAGTGCCTAACAAATGCTTCTGTGAATTTCTGAACTAATAATAAAATGCTAACAATGCTGCTTATATGAATGAACAACAGTCTTGTTACATGTACTTTCTAATGAACCAATATGAAGTACAAGAATGCTGAAATAATTTCTGACAGCTTCACGATGTAAAGATAAGTCATAACTAACAGCAATATTTCATGTCATAAGACAATCATACATTCTTCCTTGAATCCACAAGGGTTTATCCTAATGATCAGCTCAAATTTTTTATATCTATCCTTTATGAAAACAGTTGCTTCTATTTATGGTTAAACTTATGATTACACATTAAACTCTCTCAAACTATAACTGTTATTACCCAATGAACAAGAAAAATGAAGTACAAGATAACTGAACTATCTTCTGACAACACGATGTTGGGTAAGTAGCATTTAGTAGGATTTCACGTTTTTAGACTGTCTTGAGTTCATATCGGTCGATCCCGCTGATCAGCTGAAGCCTCAGCTTGTATATATCCTTTTCCCTTTGGTGTCCTTGATCGTGATATGAAATTTACTTTATTTTATTTGGTTTACCTATATTTACGCTACTATTCCCCGTCGTTCATTCCCTCCAGCATGGCCGCGGGACTAGTGTTACGGAGCAAATATGACGTCACTGTAATCGGTTAATTCGTTCAAGGGACTGGAAGATCGTCAATAGGAGATAGTGAGCGATCTGAGCGCGACAATAAGCCAATTTCCACACTAGTTCAAGGGACTTCGTTACTATATTCGTCAGCAAGAGATCGTCAGCGATCCGAGCAAGCATAGAAGCTTGGACTTTTTGTCCATGCTACATGTAGAAGGCAATTTTCATGTAGTCCGCAGGATATGGTTTGCTGGTTTGCGACAGGTGCGTAACCAGGCATACGCACGGATACACTGTGCGTATATAATTTTTTGGCCAACCATGAAATTATTCTCTTTAAATCTAGTGTACTTTTCAAGGAATATTATCGAAAATCCCCTTCGATTATAAGTTAATGTCACCTGAATGTACAAATTCTCTGTATAATTTATATATGCACCATTGTTCTGACACCCTTCTCGTTTGCTTTCACAGAACTGAGGTAAACAATACTAGTAACCATCTGAAGTCCGATCTTAATCGTCCATCTAGCTGGAACTTGCTTTACCTCTTAATTAGAGGGTAAAGTGCCCTTCAGCTCACAGGTAGCTTTTGTCTTGAGTGTATCGAACGCGATATTTATCTCAGATAAAAATCTACCTGTGTGTTATTTCAAAGAGCTGCTCCAGCAGACCTGGGGGCACTAGATAAATCTGATCATCGGGCTAAACAAGGAGCCAGAGAAACAAAGGAAGATTGATTTTTCCTGCAAAATTTCAAAGAATTTTGACACGGACTTGATCCAGCTTAACCCTCCACACTAACGGGGTGGCATGGGCAATTTTTACAAAATTTGCAAACAATTAAACTTAGATATATTACAATTTTATCCTTTAATATAATTTTGGGAGGCATGCACCCGCATGTAAGCTGGGTGATGTCAGTAAGCCCCTAGTTAAATAAATATACCCTTATGAGCAAGGCTTTTCCCAGCGAACCGTCCAGCCGTCATTTGGACGGCCGCTGACATCACCGGACGGCCTATATTTTCAAAGACGGCTAGACGGCTTGCGACTTTTTCTTAATGACGTCTTGGCTTGTCGGGACAACCGTGGACGTTGTAAGAAATTTTCTTAGAGTAATTTGACGTACCTAGCTTTTATGATGCGTCACAGATGAATGGTACTACTTTGTAGTGTACGCTGATATTCAGTCACGACGAAACTACTTCCTAAAGCTTACAAACCACAATAAAATGTTTCTATGAACTTTAACTTTAAGATACACATTCCACGCCGTATGCAGCAGTGACAAGAGTGACCTTCATGCGGTACAAAACACTAAGCAAACTACAGGCCAATTTGTGAAAGGGGACACCTTCCGGACCTTCATACGCACGGCAACTGACAAAGCTGATTGACAAAAAGGAAAATTTCAAATTTTCAGCGAGAGATCGTTCGCAATCCGAGAGACCAGGAGGCAATTTTCATATTTGTTAAAGAGACTTCGTAAGCCAAAGGGCGAGACGAGAACGCAATTTTCGTATCGTCAGCGTCGCAATCCGAGTGAAACGAGAAAGCTCATACTCGTTCAGTGGCTTTCGTTTGCGGCAGATCGTCAGCCGGAGATCGTTCTCGATTGTTTTTAACCCTCCATCCCTCCCCATTGGAATTTATAATTTTTAAAAATATTTTTCATTTCATTTGTACATTTCAAGGGACTTCATTAGCGGAAGATCGTCAGCGGGAGATCGTGAACGATCTGAGCGAGACAAGAAAGCAATAATGGTAATCTTTATTGCAGCTCTTAATATTGCTCTTTTGTTCTGTTACTGAAGTCTCTACTGTTAACAATGCTATTGTGCGCCTCAGCAAAACTACCGATCGCTATCTCACACCGAATACTGCGGTAAAGAAACAACAGCCCGACAGTACAACTCTTAATAGATTCTCCTGTTATCTGAATGAATGGATATGACGATGTTGTTTAGCGTCCTAAACTAACTGTACTGATCGTTATCTTGCACCTTGGGCCGCACACGTAGTACTCAGGTAAAGGTACGCTAGGGCAACATTGCCGACTGTTAGATCTTTATAAGCGCGAGAATAGCCCGGTGGCCGATTTTAAGATGTACGAAATTCACGAAATGAAGATCGCGCAAAATTGCTTACTGGCCGAAATTCATGGTCCAGAAAAAACTCCAGACGGCCGATTTTAAGATCGTTCGAAATTCAAGAGCCGTTCGAAATTCATGGCACTTTACCGTAATACATTATGTTTTACTGCACAGTCAACATCAAATTTTAATTATGCAAAACAGGTAACACCACGAAAGTAAAAGCATAAGGCTTCAGGCCCATCAGAGTTCAAGTTTTTACTTAGAAAGTGCCAGAATGAGAAAAATGAAAAATTCACACAAAATTGCATAAATTCAATAATAAATGATAACCCAATTGACCTGGCTTTCTAATTTGAACTGCATGCCAATCCTAAAAATCATACTTGTAAGTTAAAAAGAATAATAAGTAACACAGTTTTCTTTTCAGAATGTTTGCAGTAGCAGTGCAAAAAGAATGTTGTCAATTTTGATATAACATTACATAATAAATTATAGAATAATTATCACCAATTTTTGATTATTGACTATTAATAGCATGTACATGTAGAAAATTTAATTACCATTCGGCTTCATGTCCGTGGGAGCTCCGAGTCCCACAATGAATATGCCAAAAAGATAATGAATATTTCACTCAAATGTATAACTTCCAGAAAAAGAAGCCAATTAGACTGCTTTTCCAACTCATTCTGCATTTTAGTCCAGTGTTTCTTTTTTAAAGGTTTGACAGTCATAAGTGACACAGTTTTCCCATAATGGTCATCATGGCAGCAACACCAAAAATTGTGTTTTCTTCTATTTTGATTCAACATTACATAATGCTTAACAGCATAATGACCATCAATTTTTAATAATAGAATATTAGTAACACGGACATTCAGAAAACGTTACAAGCAAAGGTCTTCAGGATCATGGAACTTCAAAGTCACACCTTGAAAATGCCAGTAAGTAAAAAATTATATTTTCACAAAAAAATGTTTTATTGCCAGAACAAATTACCAAAGAGACTGCATTGCCTACTGAAGCTGTATTTTAGACCCATGTTTCTTTCCTGTAAGTTTGAAAACAGTAATTGACATGATTTTTCTTAAATGGTCATCATGGGAGCACTGCCCAAAATAGGGGTTTCTTCAAATTTTGATGCAATATTACATAATGTTTAACAGCATAATGACCATTAATTTTTAAAACTAGAATATTAATAACATGAACATTCAGAAAACGTGACTAGCAAAGGTCTGCAGGATCATGGAACTTCAAAGTCACACCTTGAAAATGCCAATATGTGAAAAATTATATTTTCACAAAAAACTGTTTAACTGCCAGAAAAATTTACCAAACAGACTGCATTGCCTACTGAAGCTGCATTTTAGCCCCATGTTTCTTTCCTGCAAGTTTGAAAACAGTAAGTGACATGGTTTTTCTTAAATGGTCATCATGGGAGCAGTGCCCAAAATAGGGGTTTCTTCAAATTTTGATGCAATATTACATAATGTTTAACAGCATTATGACCATCAATTTTTAATCATAAAATATTAGTATCATGTATATTCAGAAAATGTGACTAGCAAAGGTCTGCAGGCCCATGGAACTTCAAAGTCACGTCTTAAAAATGCCAAAATGTAAACAAGACAGCACTGTTCTGAAATGGGCTTATTTCCATTTTTAACACTTTTTAAACATAAAACAAAATAAACATTTTACTGCCATTTTTATATGACCAACTAAGAAAATTGATGAGATAGGAAAAATATCAATAAAACAGTGTTAAATGTCCAATTTCCTCCATTCTGAGATTCTGAACATAGTGGATGATTGAATCTGACAAACTGCAATGATATGAGTTTTTTCCATTTTTGACACTTTATTACACAATACACGATAACAAGTTTACCATCATTTTTACATAATCAACTAACAATGTTGTAAAGATGCAGGAAATATCAAACAAACACATTTATGTATCTTATTAGTTAAATAATGAGACTGTTAACATGCCTAAGAATTGAATCTGAGGAAATGTGAAAAAACAGCATAACTTCTTAAATAAAGGCCCGATTATGCTGATTTTCGAACTCAACCTGCGTTTTAGTAAGTTTGACTACTCCTGGGAGTAAAATGACAATTGGCCTATCTGTTTTTCTTATATTGTGTTATCAGTGTTGCATATATGTTGAAAAAAGTGAAAAAACAGCGTAACTTCCCTAAAAATGACCCGATCATGCTGATTTTCGAAGTTGACCTGCGGATTATGAATATTCATAAGTTTTGTAAGTTTCAAGCCAAAAAGTAAAATGGTTTTCCACTTATCGTGTTATCGGTGCTGCATATATGCTTAAAAAAGTGAAAAAACAGCATAACTTCCCTAAAAATGGCCCGATCATGCTGATTTTCGAACTTGACCTGCGTATTATGAATATTCATCAGTTCTGTAAGTTTCAAGCCAAAAGCCAAAACGGTTTTCCACTTATCGTGTTATCGGTAAAAGTGCACGACGGCGACGACGACAGACGCAGATGATGGCTATATGTACAGACACATCTGTGTCTGTACATAATAAAAAATGATACTCATCTACTTTTTTATCGTTACAGAGAATACATAGTCTATCTCTAATTTCTTGTTAACAAAGCGGCCCGTTTGCACATATAATGGAAGAACTCCTGATCTGAACTGGGCCATGATCGATCTTTCTGCCGGTTTTAAATTATACTTAACATAATTTTCCACTACTAAGTTTTCTTCAAGTTTTCTATAGATCCTTTACTTGGGCTTTTTTAACATGGCTTCCTTCCATACTCTCTCTTGCAATTTGAATAATATATCCCTTATAACACCAACATCACAAGAGACTAATTCATTAAACAAATGCTCCATTTTACAAACAGCTAAAACTTGAGAGACCTGAGCACACAAATTAATGTTACCCTCTTTTGCCAAGTCATAATTTCTAAGGAAAATTTGTTTTGTGATCCTTTCTTCACTCATGTTCACAAGCCTGTTCCAAAATCTTATAAGGTGCAACCATCTTTTATACTTAGACCCCATTCCCAGAGATTAGATCGATCCAACTAGATCGACCTAACTCCCTGGGGGTTCAAGCTAAATAGCTGTCAGCCGAGCGGGCACGAACGTTAATTACCACCTTACAGCTTGTAGTAGGCAGGACGGACATTTAAGCCGGATTATTGGACAGTAATCTAGTGAGACTCCCCACAGGGATAGATCGATCTAAAATCTATGGGAATGCGCCCTTAGTATTATTCATCCACCATATATCTTCTTCTATGGCCAGAAAAGGAGTAAATCTGGCACCTCAATAGATTTTTGCTGAACAGCATAATAAACCAATTCCTCTATAATTCAGAGGAATCCTCTGATAATTTATAATTATGCATGTTGTCATTTGCAAATTCTTTTGATCCTTAAAATGCTGTGCTTGCAGACTACACACTAACTTCATTTAGCACATGACATCAAGTATGAACAAACAACTTAATCAATGTCAAATGAAATCTTTGCACACCACTTATTCTTTTATCAACTTATTAGCATATTTTACAGCACATTATGAAATAGTTCATATCCTGTATCATTCTTCCTGTATTCAGTCATTGCACATCCATTCTTAGTACAACTACAAAACTTAATCTGCTAGTTGAACAAACCACATTATGCTTTAAAATAATACAAAATGTCATTTTTCAATAACATTAACAATTGTATCGATGCCATATGAATTCATTGCACACTGTTTGTTCTTTTTTGATTGATTTACTGCGCATTTTATCAGGGCATCATGTAGAAATTTCTACTCCTTACTAGTCTTCCTGTGTGTAGTCACTGCACATCCACTCTTAGTATATCTAAAAAACCATGTGCAAGTGGAACAAAATGGTCATTATGCTTTTAAAATAATACGGAATGTCATCTTCACATTCACATTAAACGTAATACTTGAAGTAGGGTGAAGTAACCTTTAATAGTTGTTAATTAGTGAAAAAGCAATAAAAAGATAGAGAGTAAAATCTGTCAATAATAAAATATTTCAATGAATTCATAGAAGTTGTACAATTCTGTGTTTGAAGGGGAGGTAAACTGTTTGGGGACTTCAAGTAAAGAAAATCCATACCCTTTCTTCTACCTAGATCTGAATTTTGATATATGACTTACATAATCTATTTCATAATTGTCAAGTGGAATAAGTAATAAAATAAAAATTACCCACATGATCACAGACAGAGAAACTTTATGGAGAAGAAAAGAATTTAAGTCAGGTATACCATATATGTGTTCAATTAGTTTTACAATAAATCGGAGTAAAATTCATGTAAAATAAGTACAAATACAAATTTATAGTATAACCAAGATTTAAAATGAGATTATAATCATGAATATCCATTTATTCTGAATCTTCTTTGTTTTGGTCCTTCTTCTAAACTGGACTTCAGTTCAATCCTCATCTTCACTGGATGAGGAGGTGTGCCCATGTCTCGTATTGCAACCAGATTTCCTCTGAAAGTCATTGACAGCATACATTTATATGAGAATTCAATTTAACCATAAATTTTGAGGAAAAATAAAGAGAAGTGCAGTAAAGATTTGAATAAATGAGCAAAAATGTTCCCAAATATAATTTCAAAAAATTAATAATTGTACATAACAAGTACCTTGGAAATATGCTCCATGTAGTCAGTGATGGTTTCAGGCTTATTCTTGTGTGGTGCAAAACTACTTGCAGCTGTCCCATCCTTTGGTCGCCATCTTCCACTCTTAGGTCTCTTCCCAAGCCTACCTTCACCAGTGGCTGTCCCACCCTTTGGTCGCCATCTTCCAGATGTTTGCCCATTATCTAGCCTGCCTTCACCAGCGGCTGCCCCACCCTTTGGTCGCCATCTGCCTTGTCCAGGAGCTGTCCTATCCTTTGGTCTTGCTCCTCCAAATGTTGGCCCACTCTCTATCTCACCTACATCAGCAGCTGACCCATGCTTTGGTCGTCCTCCTCCAGATGTTTGCCCATTACTTGACCTGCCTTGCCCAGCAGCTGACCCATTCTTTGGTCTTGCTCCTCCAAATGCTGGCCCACTCTCTATCTAACCTACATCAGCAGCTGACCTATTCTTTGGTCTTCATCCTCCAGATGTTGGCCCATTCTCTATCTCACCTTCATCAGCAGTCGTCCCATTCTTTGGTCGTGCTCCTCCAGATGTTGGCCCATTCTCTATCTCATTTTCATCAGCTGCTGTCCCATTCTTTGGTCGTGCTCCTCCAGATGTTGGCCCATTCTCTATCTCACCTTCATCAGCAGTCGTCCCATTCTTTGGTCGTGCTCCTCCAGATGTTGGCCCATTCTCTATCTCATTTTCATCAGCAGCTGTCCCATTCTTTGGTCGTGCTCCTCCAGATGTTGGCCCATTCTCTATCTCACCTTCATCAGCAGTCGTCCCATTCTTTGGTCGTGCTCCTCCAGATGTTGGCCCATTCTCTATCTCACCTTCATCAGCAGCTGTCCCATTCTTTGGTCGTGCTCCTCCAGATGTTGGCCCATTCTCTATCTCACCTTCATCAGCAGCTGTCCCATTCTTTGGTCGTGCTCCTCCAGATGTTGGCCCATTCTCTATCTCATCTTCATCAGCAGCTGTCCCATTCTTTGGTTATGCTCTTTCAGATGTTGGTCCACTGTCAATCCTGCCTACACTAGCACCTGGCATACTCTTATGCTGTCTTGCTGTATTGGACTGGTGACTGTGTCTTTGATGACTTTTGGAGTGTGCATCTGGATTTTAAAAATAAGCTTCTTTAACCACAAAATTTTCTGAGAAAACAAAACTCTGCATAACCTGACTTTTGAAGCCCCTTTATCCACCACTCTGTATTTTATAATGAAATTTAATCAATAAAGGAGAAGGCAGCAAAAATAAGAGTATGTGGGCAAAAATTGATCAGGGTTAGCCTTGATGCTGTAAACAGACCTCTTGTAGGCAAATATGAACCCATGATAAAAACCTGCCAGTCCACCAAATATTGGCAATACCCCCCCAACCCCCCTGAGAGTAGGCTGTCAAAGGTTGGGACACTATCCTGCTATCTCAGCAAAGAGTTCTCCCAAAATAGACAATAGAGCTCTTTACCTATAACTTAAAATTTATGCTAGCCTATGTGTTTTTTTTAATGGTTGGGTTAAAAATGTCGTAACTGGTCTTTTTTTCTTGCTTAAATTCATTTTGCCAGTTGTATAATATTATCTTTTATGGTTCCAAAATAATGTATCTAAAAGACTGATAGCTTTTCTCAATTTAAAAGATTGGGACACTACTCTAATTTTTGGTCTTACACAGTCTTGATTTAGAAAAAAAATTGTTAAAATACTTGTAGCCAGCCAATAACACAACACATACCATGACTGTCAAGAGTTGACATGGTTCCTAAACCAGAAGTCTGTCGACTTGGCTTTCCACTAGCCTTCTTGTCACCATTTGCCTGTAAACCAAAGTGTCACTTAAAATATATTGTACAAATTAATATGAAAAATAAATAAATGGATGTTTAAAAACAAAAATACCAAATAATGAATAAACAAATAAATCAATCAATAAAATATAAATAAATAAAATGAAACAGTATAAAATCCTAGAGCAATTCCACCAAACACTACAAATACATCATACCTGCTGAGGGTTCGGGCTAATAGCCTCCCTGTCCACTTGGTCATTGAGATCATATATCATGCTTCTGTCGGCTCCGATATTCTTCTGATTTGTCATACCGTTAAGGCCACTACTATGACTTTCTGCTGAAAAGGGAAACGTTTGTGAGCACATCTTGCAGATTTCCAAACGATGGCAATAAGCACACCATAGTGACTGTAGTATGAATGCCAATATATGACTTCATATTGAATTCAATAACAACTAAGGGTGCATCTCTGCCAGTGGAATCTCTGCCAGTTTTTGAGATAAAAAGGTTGGAAAATTTCAGTTCATGATGTAAAATAAGTCAAAGTTTATGGTGAAAAGAAGGTCAAAGGTCAAGTTCAAGGCCACAGGAAGATTGCAAATATATGACTTCCTATCAAAATTTAATAATAACTATGGGCAAATCTCTGCCAGATAAAAGGGTCACAAAATTTGCAAAGTGCAGTTTATGGTGAAAAGTAGGACAAGGGTCAAGTTCAAGGGCATATTTGAAATGTCCATATGACTTTTCATCAGACTTGTAAAATAAACTCTCCCATAGTTCATTTAGTTTGGGAGATATCTAGCGTTAAAATTCCAAAATTTGGAAAGGGTGTATTGTGATGGACGCCATCCCTAGACCTATGCACTGAAAGACCCCCTAATCTTCACAAATCAAGTTGAGACAATATGTGGCCTGTGTACATGAGATGCTATGACAGGTAATATAATTGTAGTCTAGGTGAAGAATTGGAAGCGTGGCAGCAGAGCCTGCAGAGCCAGCAGACGAAATGGTTCGGGGCAAAAACTTACCCATAGAACTTTGATCCTCGTGAAAATTGATGTTCGACAGATCACTTCTCACTGCAGGAGCTGGGATTGTATGTGCGCCATCATGAATCCCACCAGCAACTAGCTTGCAGTTTAATCCTTTATCTTCACACTGGTTCATTACACTGGCTCTGGTGAAACTGGCTTCGTGTGAGGCTGAAAGACAATGGATGGTTCTTAAATGAGAGAAAAGAAATCTACTGAAGATCATCAAGCAATGAAAACACCTTCTGAGCATGCACCACCAGCCACAAAAAGGGTGAAAAGCAGGACAATTTTGCATTTGCAGTTTTTACATTGACCAAATCTAAAATATAACCAAACTACAAACAGTACAATAAAAAAAATACAAATAAATTTTATTTCTTAAATACATCTTTAAACCTTTTTATCTTGTATTACATTTCTTACTGAGATACTTCTTGTTTTAAGATATTAATATTATAATATTTTCTGGTACTACCTGTGGCTAGAGATTCTTGACGTTCAGAACACGAGACAGGTGGATATCTGCCATCTGTAAATTATAAATGAGTGAAAAATTAAGTATGGTCAAAGTAAAAAATTGTCAAATACCACAACATTTATCAGCGAGATGTTAATTTTGAAAATTATAACTATAAACTCCTTTCAAAATTGTGCTATGTGACAGGATCCCTTTCAACTTTTTGGACTTTTTTGATATTTCTTCCTCAAATTGGTGTTGTTTCTAGATTGGTTGGTAAGGGAAAGCAAGATTAACTCATTTCTGGTATTACCTATAGCTGGGGATTCTTGATTGTCAGAAACTAAGACAGGTGGAGCCAAAGATCTGTCATCAGCAACAGCAGTTGGGTTTGTATCTAATAAAATAATAAAATAAATGAATGACTAATAGTTTGGTTTCAAGTTACAAATTTCAAATGCCCTACTTTCTTACACTGTGACAAAAATTCAAAATTCATCACATTAAGCTACTCTCCATCCAAGAAGATGCTACACATGGATCAAACCTGGTGACCGAGCCAGGAATCGGATTGACTTTATTGCAATCAATTCAAGATTCCGAAATGCTATTAAGAATTCCCATGCATTCCCAGGAGCAGATGTTGTTTCAGATCACAATCCAGTGATAGCCAAATTCAAATTATCACTCAAGCGCATCCAAAACTCCAAAGTCAAACCAAAGTTCGACTTCACAGCCATGCAACATGACCCAGAGATATGCGACATATTTAAAAGGGAAGTTCTTAAAAGTCTGCCAATATCAACCAACAATAATATAGAAAAACACTACCACCAAATAACGCAAACTATTCAAGAGGCAGCTGAGAACAACATTCCCAAAATGGAAGCCAAGAAACCATCTTCCCACTGGTTCAGTTCTGAACTCAAAGATCTCTTGCAGAAAAGAAGTATCTGCAAATCCAACCCTGTGCAATACAAACAAATAAACCAAGAATACATCAAGAAATGCCGCAAATCAAAAGAAGCTTGGTTAGAGGAAAAATGCAAAGAAGTTGAGAACCTTAGTTTCAATGCCAACAAAATGTTTCAAAAGATCAACAAGATTGTAGGTAAACGATGTACCCCTCCTTCCAAATGCATTAAAGCTGCCGATGGTTATGTCTTACAGGAATTTAAAGATGTCTCAGCTCGCTGGGAAGAATACGTTCAAGATCTCTTCGAGGACGACCAAGAACCAGAGGGCATTGTTCTGGAAACTGCAAAAAACGGTCCACCAATTCTAAAGTCAGAGGTGAAGTGGGCACTGGGAAATATGAAAGTTGGAAAGGCAGCTGGACCAGATGAGGTATACACAGAGATGCTCAAGGCTCTTGGAAAAGAAGGTACTGACATGATTTGGAGTCTAGTCAGTGAAATCTTTGAGACTGGAAAGTTTCCAAAGGACATACTCAAATCCATCTTCATCACTCTACCCAAAGTCCCAGTGACACTTGATTGTTCAAGTCATCGCACAATAAGCCTGATGTCCCACATTCTCAAAATCCTATTGAAAGTCATCTTACAAAGAATTAGATGCAAAATTCTGCCAGAAATCCCACCCTACCAGTTTGGTTTCGTGAAAGACAGAGGCACCAGAAATGCCATATTTGTTCTCAGAATGCTCAGCGAGAGAACCTTACAACATCAACAAGACCTGTACATGGTCTTCATTGACTATCAAATGGCCTTTGACAAGATCCAACATGAGGAGCTCTTCAAAATGCTTGCAAAAATTCAAATAGATGACAGAGACATGCGGGTTATAAGATCAGTCTACTGTGATCAGCTTGTACCAGTCCGCCTTCCTGAAGGCATGACCAACTGGTTTCCCATCAAAAGAGGAGTGAGTCAGGGCTGTGTCATGTCTCCAGACCTTTTTAACTTATACTCTAAAATGATCTTGAGAGATTTGGAGGATCGTCTGGAAGGAATCACAGTCAATGGTGTCAGGATAAACAATCTCCGCTATGCCGATGATACAGTTCTTTTAGCTACATCGAGGGAGGATCTCCTAAATCTCTTTGATGCTGCTGTTGCCTCCAGCACAAAGCTTGGACATGTCAACAGCAAAAAAACAAAAACCATGTTGGTTTCAAAGTCAGAGGTCACACCACGTTGCAGATTGCTTCATGGGAACACTCCCATCGACCAGGTCTCCTCATTCAACTATCCCGGGGCACTTGTGACAACGCCTGTTGCAAGACAGAAATCCAAAGAAGAATTGGCCAAGCGAAAAATGCATTCACCCGTCTTGGCCCAATCTTCAAGGATTGTTGGCTGTCCTTAAAGATAAAGATCCGCCTCCTTAAAACCTATGTCTGGTCTACTCTTCTGTATGGCTGTGAGTCTTGGACTTTGACAGCAGAAACTCAACGTAACATTGAAGCAGCTGAAATGTGGTTCTACAGGCGAATGCTCCGAATCTCCTACATTGAGCATGTTACAAATGGAGAGGTCCTTAAACAGATTGATAAAAAAGACAGCTTCTCAACACTGTCAGAGAAAGACTACTGAAGTTCTTTGGACATTGCATCAGAAAAGAGGGATTAGAAGATCTTAGCCTGAGCGTAAGAATACCTGGCAAAAGTGCCCGAGGCAGGCATCGAAAATCCTTTCTTGACAATTTTGAATTACCAACAAGACACCTTTGGTCATGGGCGAGAAATAGAACCCTTTGGCAGAATATCATCGTTCATCAAACACCGAATCGGTGATAGCACATGAAGAAGAAGAAGCTACTCTCAAAAGCGAGCTATTCAATGTGCCATTTAAAGTTTTCAGGACTTTTCTTTTAAATTAAATTTCTAGGCATTATTTGAAATATTTTTAAGGACAAACTAATTCATTTTAGTTCATTTATAGTCTGAGTGACTATTAAGAATAGATAAAAGTATAGTTCCTTCATATGATTTTGTTCAATTTCACTACCATTTTTACTAGCCAAAATATTGATAAACTTGCCTCCCCCACCAATAAATAAATGAAAATAAAAAGAAAATAAAAAGAAAATTAAAAATAAATAAATAAATAAATAAAAATTAAGCTCTTATTTTTTGTTCCTTTATGTTGGTGAAAAAAAAAAAGTTGAACAATGGCGACAATAACAGTTCCTCACCTCTTCAGGCAGTAATATCACAATTTTAGGTGCTCTACATTGCCTTTTATTTGTCTCAGACAAGGCTTTTTCTGTTAATCCTATTAACAGATATTTCTCCCCGCCCTGCTTACCTGTACACTGCACTCCATGTTCACTCAAACGTTTATCAGCCTGTCCACATAACATCCAAATGTGTTCAGCAGACTCCTCCCCATTAGCAGCAAGACGCAGAAAGTCCACAAGTTGTGGTGGCTACAGTGAAATTAAAACAAATATATCCCATGCAATTGATTTTGCTAAATTATATTTTGTGGCACCTATAAAACTTTTCTTTTTATAACCTGTGTATAGAAATATACTGAAAAACCTTTGCCACCTGCCAAACATTTAAACATGGTTTTGAGTTGCATGCATCCCAAAAGCCAATTAAGGTTTAAAAAATCTGTTACAGTTACAGTAGATAGTGACAGAATTATGGTGAGTGTTATGAAGATAAAAAAATTAAACTTTTCCAAAGAAAAGTCATAAAGTGCAAGCTTGTCACAATACACAACCCTAGTGCCTACCAGGTTTTCTTTACATTTCTTCCAGTCTGTACTGGTTAAGGGCCAAGTAGTGAAGAGACATGGCAACAGGAGATGAAGGATGACCTTGGCACCATCTTTAATATCTCCTCTTGCTTTGCTTGCTGAGAAGTTGGTGAGTTTTTTCATATTGATGAACCTCACACTAATTTTTCTGCTTTTGTTGATCACAATATCATCCACTGGAAACATTTGATGGATGTAAAATAATATTCTAGTATCACAGAGGTATCAATATAATTATTATTATCATTATTATATCAAACATGCTTTATTATAAATGTGCATTTAACAAATGGAGATGAAGAATGTTGTCAATCGCAACTTAAAAGAAGCATTCTACTCATTAACTTTGCTTTTTTGAGTAATTCTTCTGTAAATACAGTAATTGTATCTGATGCAAAATATAGCATTTTAAGGTATTTGTGGGTTCTTTTATACAATTCAGAAATGAACATTGTAAATGACTTGAACCTTAGATAAGGATCACTGTCATCTACTGTAAAAATACCAAAAATAAATCTGTTTATTTCTCAGTGCTATTTCTCTGTGCAAGTATGGTAATTTTGGCAAACTTAAACATTTACACACATTCTACAGGGCCGGGGCTGATTCCCTTTCCATGCAGGTCTGCTAGCTGCCGCCAGAATGAGACTCTTAATACTGCACATGTGAGCACACCAAACCTCAGCACTTTCCCAGGATGAAGCTGAAAGAAAAATTAAGATAATCAGTTTCTACAATCAAAATCAGTTCACTTTTCACTAAGCTGCAACCAGAGTTTTGAAAACTTAAGTTAAAGAGCTTGGGACTGATTATCGTAAAAATTGTGATACATGTATTGTGCATACGTCAAATGTTACATTTAAAACATCGAGATGCATTTGAAGTGAGCTGACATGTCAGATCGATTCCACTTCACCCACTTAAATGCCAACTCTCATTTGAATACTAATGCCTTCACACACACAACATTAATGACACACAACATAAAATAAACATAAATAAAAAAAATCATTTGACTGATTTTTACTAACTGCATGGAGGGAGAGATATATAAATAGGTCAAATTTATGACCAGAAATATGAAGTAGGTGCAGTGGCATGTGGACTTTATCTGAGCTGTATATTATACTGGTAGTAGTAATCTTTGTGCATTACAGGGAATCTACAGTTTGCTGAAAATCAATCACTTACCATGCATGGCTGGATAGAAGAAAAAGATCATGCTGGAATCTGCCCTCATGAAGACACAGCTATGGACTAATTCCCCTGGATAGGCAACAAAGGCTTTACCAAACAAAAGACGCAATACTGTGGAAGTGACCTGAAAAAAAATGCACCAGCTTTAATTTAACAACATCCAGAGATACAATGCTAGTGTACAGCAAACATGAAAGGGACTTTTCACATCAATCATTCTGTTTTTGATATAAGATTTCCATCTGTAGCATTCATTTTCGAAAAGTCTTGCCATGTAATTGAAAACAAAATAGGGGATTTCACTTGCTTTCACAAGTTTGTTCTTTACTATTTGGACAGAGGTTCTACACATAGCATAAAATCTAAAAGTGTTAACAATAAAAGAAATCATTATTTTAATTACCAAACTTATATGTTACTATTTGCTTGCTCGCCCTTTTTTTATTGTTACCACTTCTAGTCCATTCAATCACATGCAGTGAGAGGTGAGATCACTGACAGGGTAAAATCAGGTTTGTGTAGATCCATAAATACGTTGACAAACTATTTTCTTTTTTCATTTGAATTTGCAGAGACATTAATCAAGGTCTCCAAATAAATAACTTCAGACAAATGCAGCAAAATCAAAGGCTACATTCTAATTAGTTTGGAAGAGGGGGAGGGGCATACTACATATTTAAGAGAGCATTCACATCACCGGGGTCTACCAAGGCTGAGACCTAAATACATGTATGGCGGACCTACATGAAAGGAAGACCACTTAATCATTTAATGGTCCCTCATTGACATTCATTGACATTCATATAGGGTTCAAGAGACTTAGTTATGATGCAAAACTTATGTGTAAAATACTAACCCGAACTTTTATCAGCCAATGCCTAGGGCCTGCAACTAGTTGTCCCTGTACATGCCCAAAGCGGATTAATTCAATATCATGTTCTATGTCAACATTTTCAACAGGCAACATATTCCCATCAGTCCTTTGTTGCTATAAAATACAAATTAAACAATATACAGTTACTGATATGATATCGATTCTAATCAATATAAAATTATTCATTTTAAACAGTAATGCTCAATCACCTTATGAAACTGTAAGACTTAACATAACCTCTATAACACACACTATACCTTGTTTCCCAGGCATTTCTGTTGAACTGCTTAGAACCACTGTACTAGTACTACTGTATGTAATGGATCAAGACAGACAGCTTTATTTTCATCCAGTGATATTTTAAGTTGAGTCTTTAGTCTACAATTAAATGTTGAACCTTTTACCCTTTTAGTCCGCTACTTTTTCAAAACTAACATGAAGTTATTTGGTCCCTGCCTGGTTGTTTGGGACTGGGAGTCTGATAGTGCGGGGCCGTAGCAATAGTCCGAAGGATCAATAGTCCGAAGGTTCATTAGTCCGAATATTCACTATAGAACCTTCAGACCAATGAACCCTTGACTAAAAAATGGATGAAAATGTTACCACTTTTCGGACCAATGAACCTTCGGACTAAAAAAAGGCTAATTACTTCATCAAAACTTAACTGATCAAGTTTTTTTTCAAACTTGATCTGTATACTAGTCAGACTGATCACTCATGTGAGTTGCAAGACAAAAGGCTGATTGGTTTTCCTTAAAATGCGTTATCAGTGTTGCATATATGCTAAATAAAGAAAAAAAAAAAAGCATAACTTCAAATTTGTAAAAATAGTCCAGTCAAGCTGATTTTCAAACTTGACCTACGTATTATGAATATTAATCAGTTCTGTAAATTGCAATCCATAACTTTCTACTTATCGTGTTATTGGTGTTGCATATATGCAAAAAAAGGTTTAAAAAAAAACAGTAGCCATATACAGTACATGTATCAGTGATTTTGTGAAAGTTACAGGGTGGGGGTGGGGGGGGTATACTACAAAATACCAAGGTATCAAGGTCCACATGGTCGAATGGCAAGCACAAATTTCAGAATAATTGGGATAACCTCTGTTTTGGTGTTAAAATAGGATTTATTATATATCTATGTGTTGTTTACAATGTATTTTTTGTGGAATTTCGAAACTCATATTAAAAGTTTTTATACCTTTAGGAAACACTTTTATATTCTAATACTTCAATGAATAATACCAGTATATGATGACAATTATAAGCAAGTGGCACTAGTGGATGACCTCTGTCCCTGCCTGTGTGATGTCTTGGCTTTGTCAATTCAACAGGTCACATCACTGAAATCTTTGCTCTGAAGTCTTCTTTCACAAGCTATCCAGACGGTAGCAATGGTCTGAAGGTTTGATTGTCCGATGGCTTGATAGTTCGAACGTATCACTAAAGTGTATAGTATACTGGTAATAAAATAAAGTTCATCTGAGACCTGAAGAAAGTGAGGCAAAAATGAAAATTCAGGAATCAGGCCTACTTTCTACCAGGGCCATAGATTAATATAATATTAAGTGCACATTTCTGTCATGGATTAGCCAAAGACACACCTATGAAAATGTAATGAAACAAAGACAAAAAATTTACAATTTTGGGTCCAATAGGACCAAGTGGACCATTCCATCTAGTTTTCATGATTAATTCAAAAGAACCATCAATATGGATTGAATATCTGATGAACCTTGCTATGTGCTTGTGTTGAGTTCTTAAAATCTTCTTTTATTTATGTCTGATGTTCTTCCCTTTGGGTTACATGCTTTCATCATCATCACTGATGGCCCACACCTGAAAACACAATACAGCCATTAGAAAGCTCACCTAACACAATGTTGTCAGTGTGCTCATCACTGATTCAATAGCTTACCTAACACAATGTTGTCAGTGTGCTCATCAATGATTCAACAGCTCAAGTGACACAATGCCTACTGTAACAGTATATTTTACATCTTTAATATAAGTTCAACTCCTATCACAAAATTTCTGGTTCACATATTTGGTAGAAAACAAAATGTGTTTTTACAGATGAGGCATGATCAAGTCCATTTAAAGGGTTTAACTGTCATGCCTTACACATAAAAACATATTTAGTCTCTTAAAACAATTTGTTGTTCCAGTGTGCAATCTTTATACAGGAGACAATGACAAACCCAATTTGTCAAAGCTATTAGTGAGCTTGAATGACATATTTCAATAAATATATCATAGTGATTTGTGAAATAAACTACATGTATCATAATCACAACTTTATTAATACATGTACCTGTACTTCACAACAGAATAATACCCGAAATTTGTGTGAAAAACCACTTATAATGGACACAATAATCTAAATGCATTCAGTTGGCAACCCTACACAGACTTAAATTGGCTAAACAAAATAGGGTTAGTTTGGCTGTTTCAGTGAAATTTAGGAAATTGAAGTCCATGGAAAAATTACCATACTTGGTGTGTATATATATACCCACCTCAGAGTCCAGGGTTTCCTGGTGTAGCTGTGTTAGTCCTGTGAGGTCCTCCAGATAACTGGGCTGGTTGAAAGCACTCAGCAGAAAGCCAAATCCTTCTTTTCTATAGTGCTCAATAACCTATAATGTGGCAAGAAAGTTGAGAAAATACAATATTAAAACGTAAATTATTTTCATCGCAGTACTCATGGCAGATTTTTGAAAATTATTCAACACTTGTTTGTGAAAATGATCACATGCAGTTCAATATGTGGGAATGAAATGCTAGATAAGAGAGGAAATACAACACCCTCCTCTGAATTCTCTTGTTTTTCAACATTTTACACAAAACTCAACAGCTTTGTTAACTTTTTTTCATACATAAAAGAGAAGGTTTCACAAAATAGTACAAAAAATTATACGATCCCTGTTATAACAATGAGCAAATATGGGTCGAATACTCACTATACTTGAGCATGCTGTACACTTCTCAAAGGCCCTGCTAGCTGGCAAAAGGTTGTAGTATCTTGACAGGAAACCACGAATCTGAAGGTCAAAACAAGGAAATACTTAAAATACTTAATTAAATACTGTTTACGTTTTATTACAAAGATTTTTCTTAAACTTTCTATGTCTTGGAGCTTTAAAAATTACTATTATAAAAATAAACAAACTTGAATCTCAAAAGAAGTAAAATACATATCATAAAAAAAACTACAGGCAATCTATGTTTACATGTCTCAATCAAATATTGGGGGTAAATGACAATTTCAATATGAGCTGTTGACTGAAGAAATATTATAATCACTTAATTCTGACTTCATCTCTTGTTTTGAGCAAGCTCCCCTTTCTTCAAGTGGTGATTAATATAATATAATATAATGAATAATGGCAGTTATACCTGCCAGTACTAGTGGCAGGCCCATAGTCAGCAATTTCAAAGAGGGAGCTCTTCTGAAAAAGTGGACCTTTTGCCATGAAACTGTTCTGTACCTAGATCAAATTTTACCAAGTGAGGACCTTTTCCTGGAGAAAAGGGCAGTTTGTTCCCCCCCCCCCCCCAATCCCACCCCGGCTACAGGCCTGAGTAGTGTTCATGTATACCTGGTGGGGCACAAGGCCCAGTATAGACATCATGTCCTTAGTGATATGTTCATCTCTAGCACTGGTATCAGCAGGTGCCCCGCCCTCCTCAGGGTGCTGTAGTATGGACACCAGCAGTTCTACAGCCAGTGCGGCCGTAATCATGGACATCCCCGGCCTGGACACCGTACACTGCTGGTCAAGGGTGCGATCTCTGGTGGACTGGGATATAAAGAAGATAGAAGATAGCTACTATATATACTGATTTATAGAATTCACATCTCTAAAATGATAAAGTCTAAAACTAGGTTTTGATGTTGAAGGTCGAAGAAAATGTTTTTTGTTTCTGATCAGTGCCTGTCTGTTTGCATTTAAAGTACTTTGATATCTACATACTTTACATAGGAAAAAAATTTGAAAAATTTTAATAGTGCCTTCATCAGTACATTTTTTAAAAGAACATAATCTAAAATATGATGTACAGGTGTAAGCACCACAAATACAGCTTCAGCATGCCAGCTGACTTAGTCACAAAACAAACTGGTCTTTCTGAATGACCAACATCAATTTAATTCTCTTTGTACATGCACAAAATTACTAATCACACAAATGACCTACATCTCCAGGTGCGACGACATCATTACAGAAGTAGCATCCCAGTTGACTTCCATGTACATTAGAGCTTAATTTTGCCTCTCCTGGCGGTGCTGTGTCCATTGGTTCTCCTGGCATCTTTACTCCATGTCTGACCACCAGAAAGGTGTCAAAACCCAGGGCTGCATTCAATACAATCTGGTGTCAAAATAATAGAAATGCAATACTGTATTTAATGACTTCCAATAATATATTAACTGAATTATATTCATTTTTTATTACAACTTATAATAAGGTTAAATGATTCAAACATCTCAAAACTTACTTACTGATAAAATAATACATGCAAGTACGATACAAAATATTCACCCCATATGATACTTGGACAATCATGTACTAGCTAGCTAGCATATCTATTTCCCAATACAGCATCTGCTACAGTATACTACATGTAGTAGTTACATAGTAATGATTTGATCTTTTCAAAGGTGACATAACCTGAGTGGCCTCACCTTTCCCTTGGCAGCCCCCAGTAATGTAGGCAACCACCTGCTTTCTCTGGTGTCCATCAGTAAAAATATCACATCATGCTGGTCCACCAACTCCTCCAGTACTGCCACATCCTTCCTGGTCTGCTCAATGCTGCTCTCTATGGAATGTGTAACCATATTATATAGTATCTGGGGTAGCACTAGTAATTTTTTTGCTTAGTAAAATTTCTACTTTTTCATCACTTTATTCACCAAATGGTTTAAATTTGGCTAAAACGAGTCAAACCAACCCCCTTTTGTTTAGCCAATTTAAGTCTGTTTGGGCATTTGGCTAAATTGGAGAGTGTTAATGCTACATTGTATCCCAGGTTGGGCATGCAGTGTAGAAATAAGTCACAAATTTCTAACACATACTCATTTCAATTTTCAGAAGAATTATTATATTAATATGGTAGCAATTTTCTAACAAAATATTCTTATTCTTTATCAAATCTACTCAACTTGGATTCAAAATTTTGGATTCCAGTTACCTGGGTATTACTAATAAATTTTCAATTTTATTAAAATTCATCATCTGAACTCCTTTTCTTGATAAAATACAAACTTGTAAGATAAAGAATAAAAACTAGAGAGTATTTCATCCTAAATATGAAACAAGCAGTACATGTATGTATCAGTGACAAAAAAAAAAGAAAAAAAAATTAAGTCATGTTGTCATCCACCAAAACTGTGTCTGTCCATCTGCACATACATATTTCAGTCTGTATATATCAACATTATAGGTACATATGAAAGTTTTTTTCTTACCTGATAGAGGATGCCCAGGCATAGGGATGGTCAGTGAATGTCCCTGAGCATCCTGAAAAAGAAATGAAAATTTTTGGTTATTAAAATATCACATTATAAAATATGTTATTAAAGCATAGCATAGCATACAATGTCATGTAGCACAGCATAGCATATCACAGGATATTGTATCATATTGTATTGTATCGTATCACATCGTATCTTATCTGTCGTACCATATTGTATCTCCTTAGCATTACCATATATCAACAAATCAGGAAAATAATTAAGCTACCCACCACCCCTGGGAATATCCTCCTCAGTGACTCGGCCGCCGCCTCAGCCTTGGCTTTGCCTCCATGTAGGCAATCCTCAAACACAAACAGTGACTGCCTCACTGGGTTGGAATAGGATATTCTTGAATTGTCCACAAACGTGATTTTCCTAACTCCCCATCCCTGGAAAAACGTATTTATATCTATCAATTATTCAGCTAAGTTTGTCATGTATAGATATTGTGATTCACTTGATTAAGAATTTTCTGCCCTTCACCTCCCAGCAAAAATAAATAAATAAACATTACATGTAAAATTAAACACACACACACACACACACACACACACACACACACACACACACACACACACACACACACACACACACACACACACACACACATTCTGCCTTGACCTCTAAAAAGTATATACATATAAAGTAAATAACAGCATACTAATACTACCATGGAAACAGCAGCTATAAACAAACATATCTTCAAAAGTGACTCTGGTCATTCTGTGTCTTGGCAGATATCAGCATGTCTTACCAGTAATGATCTAGCCACATTGCACCCTAATGTCCCGGCCCCCAGGAGCAGACATCTTGTCCTCGTTATCTTCTCCAGGTTTAACTCTGGTAGCAGTCTCCACCTCATTAGCTTCAGGTTTAAGTCAACTGAGGACTCTGACAATCTGTCATAATTATAATAATTAAAGGAACATGGTAAACATTTTTTTTTAATTTGCCTTCACTGAGCCATACTTACATGTAACTCACACTGACAGATAACTTAAATAAATTTTATTATAGCTGCAAAATAGAATATTATTATTATTGTACCCTCAATACAGACTGATATTTGAATCTTTTTCATTCATTTCCTTTCATTTTTATGTTCTTATTGTTTTTATGCTCAATACAGAAAGAACATTACAAGTGAAAGACAGGGTACTTATACTTATAACCATAAAACAGCTACTGTATGATATTCCATGGAAGATTATGTACATAAACTTCGGAATCCATGGATAGACTATCAATTTTAGTTACAAAAACTGTAAAAGCCCTATTTTCTGGAAGTAGACATTTTGCTACTGATTCAGAACCTTTGCAAGTCAATGCATCACTGAATCCAACTGTGGTTATTGTGCTGATTTCTCAATTTATGCATTTCTAATGTTAAAGTTTTTAAAAGTATACTGATCTACATGTATGTACCAGCCAATGTACAGATATATTGTGAACTCACTTGACAGGGTCCATGGTAGCACTGAGGTCCACCATTCTTGGAACCAACTTTCCCTTGGCATTCTTCTCCCAACCCACACACTTTGGACACTCTGAAACAATTCAACAACATTCCAAAACTGTCTCGATGAAATCATTTAAAGGTATACTTCACAGGCTTGAAAATCCAAAAAATGCTTATTTTTAACATCCACAGCTTCTCAGGCATACCCAACTACCAGACTTGGGGTAGAATGATCCTGAATTCAACGGAAGATCTGATCATTCATGCTACATGTTAATTCTGGATTTGATTTACCATAATATTA
This sequence comes from Lingula anatina, assembly GCF_051362555.1. NCBI lineage: Eukaryota > Metazoa > Brachiopoda > Lingulata > Lingulida > Lingulidae > Lingula > Lingula anatina. The sequence continues at coordinate 5,537,420 of NC_141772.1, read as the reverse complement.
ATCCAGCATATAAATATATTAAATACCTGTCAAGTTTGATATAGACTGCAGCTGAACAGTAAAGACCAGACTGTGGCTGATGTCCCTGGAACCCTGGCTTATCCTGTCTCTAAATGACACTATCTCTACCTCTGGCAACTTATCAGCCCTGAAATAGAGAAGACACCTCCACTGATCATATTTCTAAAATACAACTGCCAAAGTATACATATTTGTCTTCAAGTTCCAATTTCATCTGTCTTGAACTTTCTTTAGATAAAGCTGATTTTGTCAATTCTAATCTCTTTGCCCTAAGAGTATTGTATTTTAGGTATTTATTTAAACAATATATCTTTTATACATAAAGTCTGTTTTATTCATATTTATTCAGATTTTTAAGCCATTCTAAATGGACTCAAACAAATTCTATATCACTTTTTAGTAGAAACATTAAACAGTTAATTAACATTTTTATTCAATAATATGTTATTTATCTTCAGACAAACAAAATGTTCAAACAGTGCATGTGATAATATCATCATCTTTACCCTAGCGACCTACCAGTGATAAGCTATGAGAGTGAGCAGATTTCTGACAGGCCAACCAGGGTGCTCTGCCAGGGTACTGGGGTCACACACACAAAATAACACCTGAGGGAATAAAAAAATAATAAGAGACAAATTGTAAAATGAGCTAGGAAGTAAGAAGAAGAAATGCTTCTGGTATGTTCATCCTCAGCAAACCACTGCATATTACATGTATAAAGATAAACCTTAATCTTTAAGTACGTGTACCACTGAAAAAAAAGAAAGCAAAATTGCTATATACTAAATGATACTAAATAAATAAAAAAATCCTTAAGCATACAGTGAACAGTTAAATATTGACAGATCTAAGATTCAGTGATTTTGTTTTAATAATAAAAAGATCGATTCATGCTTGTTATATGATGCCTTACGAACAAAAATAAATGTTAATGTATCAACACTTAAAGGCTTCTGACACAGTTGTTAATTTTTAGGGTTGCTCTTTGACTATGGACAAAATCAAGAAGCTGGGGTAGCGCTAACACTCGCAAATTTAGCCAAATGCTAAAATTGGCTTAAATTGGCTAAAGAAAAAGGGCTTGATTTGACATGTTTTAGCCAAATTATAACCATTTTGATAACAAATTGACAAAAATGTGGTGATTTGGCTAAGTGAAAAAAATTGCTAGCGCTACCCCAGAGAAGATAACTTTCAAAATGATATTATAATAATGCTTCATGATGAGTAGTTGTGATGATGCCTTACAAACAAAAAATATTTTTAGTTCATGTGTCAGTATTCACAGGCTGCCAAAATTAAATTTTAGGGCTCCCCTGTGGGTGGGGATAAAAACAAGATCATTTTCAATGATAGTATGCTTCATGATGCCTACCTTTCCCTGTGGGTCAGATATAAGCCTGTCAGCATCCTTCAGGTTTGCCACCTGTAACCCTGTTTGAGTTTCCTGAAGGATGAAGTAGCCTGTCTTGACCCCGCGCTGCCCCCTGGTGGATTCTTGGAACTGAGTGTATGCTGCCAAGAACGCATTTGTCTGAGAGAAAAATATTTCATGAAAACTTCTCACATACTACAGAATTTATATGCATAAGTTGCATGGGCACTGAAAAGTTGGTTAGCTTTATGTTAGAGAAAACATTGTTGTTCATATATGAAGATGACAAATCTTTAAAAAAAAAAAAATATTAGAAAGCTTTATATGCCTTTAAGCACTTGAAAATTTAAAGTAATTACCATACCTTTCAAACAACCCATGCATTATCAAATCACAAAAGAGATCAACAAAAGTTAAAAATCGAAAAGAACATTTTACCTGTTCTTCTGTAAATCTCTCATTAAATCTGACTGGTTTCTTTGTTAATGGGAATGTCTCGGGTGCACACAGTGCAGGGAAGGTAAACCAGTAGTAGTAGTGATACTTTTTTAAGTCCTGAAAGCAAGGAGAAAAGACATCAGAGATAGGTAAATTTATCAGTGAAATATATTACTTACAAGTAGCACAATACCACATTTAAATCATCCAGAACAATTATTAAAAACACAAGAATATACTCAGTACTGTACCAGTAATGTAACAATGTACGATAACTGTTACATTTCAATCACCTGCAGGTAAGACAGGGAATTAGAATAACTAGTACAAAAACACAAATACTCACTGCATAAGTCAGCATCAAAAACTTTGATAGCAAAGTAGGGTCATCTATAGCTTTACCACTGGTGATGTCTGACCATAACTAAATATGGAGAAACTCATTTTAGATACACGTAAATCTAAAATATTTTACTGTTGTATCACAGATAAAGTTCTAAATTTTAATTTGGCACATTTTATCCCATCATTGGTTAAAAGAATTTTCATCACTGAGTAAGACCAAAACACTATGCCTCAGACTTACTTCATGTGCGATATCACTGAGTAGCTCCTTCTTATCACAACTTTTGAAAGCGTCAATGGTGTTTTTGTTCTGAAGTATGCCATGGGAAAGGAAATAGTTGGGAGGAATTTGGGGAATTCTGCAATAACATGAAGAAACATTAATTGTTTTAATTGATCACTGTTGTGATCATTAAATATATACCTAATCTCTGATTATCTTTATTTGGAACAACAATTAACAGATCTTCTAGCAAGGTTTCATATAGTATTTGCCTGCCAAATAAAATCCTGAGAGAGGCAGACCTACTGACAAATAAGTCACAAGTGTAGCACATGTATCCCAGAGGCAAAATTAAACATATTTTATTCCATTCCAAACAGGCAAATTCTCAAGTAAAAGAATCACTTAGCATTACTGTGATCTTGCCAAAGATATTCAAAAACATTTCTATAAAATTACTGGACAGGTACTGTACAATACATTTGCTCCTTTATAACTTTGACATTACTAGTACTTGTATGCAAATATAACAAGTTATTTTTGTTCAGCCCCACTTACTCATTGAAGGCTGTATAGTCTACATTCAGACGACAAGGTATGCCAACTGCATCTCCTAAAATATATTGATCAAAACATGGTTATATCATTATTTACATTTTTCATTTTTTGGTTTCAATTTCCATCACTATATTTAGTATTAGACAGGAATCAAGGACGAATCCACTTTATTATTATTTTCAGTAAAAATTCAAAATATATAAAATGAGACAACAAACTCTTTTTTAAAATAAGAGAAATACCGAAAATCGTTGTGTTACCTCAAAAAGATTATGACAAAGTGAAAAGCAGACGAACCATTGAAATAAAAACCGTGAATCTTTCTTGGCTTATCATCCAAGCCGTACACGTCAAGTTTATTTTCTGAAAGTTTGTGCCAGAAACCTGCATCAAGTGCACTGCTAAAGGGTGCAAACTGTAACTTAGCAGTGGAACACGCTGTTGTCGCCATTTCACTGTTGTTTTTCCACAAATGGTATTCACTTGTCAAAGTTACATCCCACTTCCGGATATTACAAAAATGGGTCAATATCTCGGAGCAAGAGGTTATCTTGCGTTTGATTGGATTAAAGTTTGCTGCTCATGCGTACACAATCCGAAACTAATTTCATGGCGGCAGGCTTGACGTGGTACTTAGTAATCGTAGCAACTTACGGCTCCATTTGTCAAATAAGAAAGTAATTCTGATAGATCGCGTTAAATGATAAACAAGAGACATTGGCAGAGATGAAGTATTTTAAGTTTAAAGTCTTATATTGTGCTCTAAGTGTACTTTCTATATTACACTGTTGCTTGGGTTCCGAAGCAACTCCTTTGTCAGACTCAAAGGAATCAGAAAACCAAATGCTCGAAGATGGTCGGAGAGAGTATAATATGATCAAATCTGAGACCACAAGGCCTCGGTATGGACAGTGTTGGAAAGAAGCGCTAACTGCGCTAGAATCTGGCTGTAAAAAACTCACGGACGAGGTCCAGCATCGGCTTGCCGCAAAGTTTACAAACTGTTTTCTGGAAAAAAGTGGGAGGCCAACTTACCATTGCTCGGATGATGATGAGCTGGAAAAATGCACGAAGCAGATGGACGACTCTGCTTTCTCTGCATACACAAACTTTTTCACACACACGCAGAACATATGTTTCTTTCTGCAAAGCCAGGTTTGGCAGGAAGATACAGATAGGACCATCTCTAACCTGGCCGATACTTCAAAAACTGTAGCAAAGCAGCTGCAAGAGTCTAACGAAATTCAGTCTGACATAATCAGTCGACAAAAGGAAGCTTTGGAAAATCAGCAAAACTTGTTGCTACAAGGTGAAACCTTAGGGAAGACTATCGAAACATCCTCTGGCAATGTTCGCAGTCTTCTTCAAGATTTTCAAAAGTCAACGCACGAACAGCGTGCGATGATTGGAGAGGTGTTTGACAGGGTCAGTCGACTTCAGAGTGTGGTCCTAGGGGAATTCACAGGTTTCTATTCCCTGATATTCTATGCCCTGACCATCATAATCTCCTATCTGATCACGTCCACTCCACGGTCAAGTGGAGCCAGGTTCTGGCTGTTTCTGACCATGACCACCAATATGGTGTTTGAGAGACTTGTGGTCTTCTACAGTGGAGAGGACCCTAAAGTACTTAACAGTGTGATCTGGGATGCCAGTGTGAGTTTTCTCTGAGGAAAAAGGATTTGGAAAATAATAAAATTTAAAGCAAGTGCTGTAAAGAATTAGAAACTGCTGACTTCTGCATAAAAGATTTTATTTGATAGCTAGAAGATCTAAAAGTGGTCTTATTCAGTAAAAATTATAAAATGTGGGGACATTTTATCACCAAATGTATTACTATATGAGAATGTTTATTACTAAACTAGTACAATGCACATCAGTCCATTGTGTAATGAGTTTACATCTACACTATTCTTATTTACTTTTAGACTACTGTCTACAGTCGTCTGTGGATGTGTCGGAAAATCTTTTGCACTGCTGCTCTGGGCATCCTTGGTGTGTGCTGGTATAGGTACAGGGACTACAACAAGATCAACAACCAACTCCTACTGGAAATAAAGAAACAGAATTCTGATTTAAAGCACTTTGTTCAAACTCTGAGTATGTATATTGGTATTTTAAACATAAGGCATCATGGTTAGAACTGTAGATTTATGACTTATATAATTTAATTATCATGTAGATATGCCCTAAAAGAGATTATTTACTTATTGAGATTCTTTGCTCTTAAGGTAAATCATTAGTCAAGGTTACCAGGGTGCAAATAAAGTACTTGCTAGTATCTCCAGTGCATCTGCACCCTGGTAAATGCTTTTAAATATCCTGTATCCTGAATTTACATGTATAGATTTGAATTAAGAGGAGCTTAGGGTAGGACTGAACTGAGATCTAAAAAAACGTAAAGATAGTTATCAAGATAAATGTTAATGAATTTCCAATGAAGCCGATTTGTACTGAACTGAAAATGAAAATTTCACCTGAGATTTGTGAAGCTAATAATACTATTATTTCATTTTGGCAGGTCCCACTAACCACATAGGCTTTGATTATAATGACAGCCCACTGCCAGCTCTCCAGTCTCCTCACTCTTCATTAGGATCTGTTGTAACGTCAGTTAATTCAACAGGGGGTGTGATGTCATCATCAGTGAACCCAGTAGCTGTGACCTCAGCGCCATCTGTGATCAGTTCTGGAGGGATATTTTTGAGCAGCAGTTCATCGAACAGTTTGGGGCAGCTGGGAGGCATGAAATACTTTGAATTTACAAATTTTGATTTAATACATTCAATTTGGCTGTTGCTGAAAGCTACCACATCTGATTTTACTAGTAAAGGAAGTCATGATAGAGTGAAAATCAGCTGTATGTCAGAGTTTACTTGACAGCAAGTGCAATGAGCATGCCCTTATAACTTAAAATCATCATTTTAATTCTGGGTTAATAAGTAGATGTTAGTCTTTGTATTTTCAAGACTATCAAAAATCTGCATCTTTTGACGTTTTTCCACTGAACTAGCAATTTATCGTTTTGATGAAGAAACCTGTGTTGTGTGATTTTGCAGGTTACGACTCGGATTCAGACTCAGACACAGACTCCACTGTAACCACGGCCACGGATCGCACCTTCACCCCAGATGATGTTGACCAGGATAACTTCAGTGATTCTGACACTGACAGCTACTACAGTTCACTATCAAGACAGAGTAGAGAGAGCACTCCATTGCTTAGACAGGAACTACAGGATCTCATGCGGGAGTCTCCATTCAGAGAGATGTTTAGAGAAACAACACCAGATGTCTCCACCAGTTCAGCCTGTAAGTATCAGCTGTTCAACAATGAGGGCACCATCTGAAGTGTTTGTAAAAGTATAAGAATGTTATATGCAAGATGAGATGAAGCTTATTAAATATCCTTAATAGATATACTATGTTTAGTGTTTAATATTATTTTCATGTTCAGTATTTTAAGAACTTACATCTGTTCTTGGTCTATTTTAACCCCCCCCCCCCCCCCTCTCCTTACTATAATTGAGGTAATTTGGGCAGCCTTTTTCAAAATCTTGGCTCAACCCCTGGGGAAGGTATAATGATATTAGTTAGGACTCGGGAGACTACAAATACCTGTGTTATATTTACAGCCCCGAGTAGAAGAAGAGGAAGGCCTCCCAAATCAGCTATTCAAGGCAGGAGATCACTTACAGTAAGTTGTTGCTGCCATTTTAAGGAAATGTATATTAATGAAACACAAGTTTCTCCTCCGTGGTAATTCTGTGATTTTAATTCAATTCTGATGGTCCAGAGAATTGTCAAGGTCATGCGTTAGGTCTAGACCAACCATAAATATTTTGAGACATTTTCCAAAACCCAACCTCATGTTTTGTTACTAGTATCAAGATTATTTTAAAAAATAAACAAGTAGATGAACCAATTAATGCAGCCACCAGATTAACCTTACAGCAATTTCATTGACACAAACTACTTTAACTTACCATGGTGGCATGTGCCTTGTTTCCCCTCTCACATAAAAGCCTTTCAGCTTCCAAATGGTCTTTGTGTAAACATGACCTGACTGGGGTGAACTTGGTCATGTCTAGACAGGTCCAATACTGACCACTTCCTTGACCAGTCCAGACACGTTTGACCTTAGCTGAGGTCACTGAGGACAGTAATTAGATAATTGCCTGCAGGCATTGTGTCGTGTTAACAAAGGATTTACCTGAAATATAGTGGCAGTGCACTTACAGGGTTCAGACCCTCTGCTGTACTCCATGTCCTTACTTTTAAATTAGTTTTCAGAAACAATTTGTAGTATCATAGTCTTATTATATACACTTCCATTATGTACTCATCAAAATTTGCTTCAGAACTTTCAAAAATTTTATCTGTGATTTGATTGTTTTGATAGGTGAATTTTAAAATGTTTACCTATCTGGATAGATACAAGTACAATTGCCATCCATGTATTTATTAATTGAAATTTCTAGAATGATGTTTTTGTAATAAATGTTGTTTGTTTCTTCTTTTGGTTGTTGTCCATGTGTTTGTTTCTTCATTAATTTGTCTACTAATTAATTCAGACATAAAGAATTTATTGATTTTTAACTTTTCAGATACTGTCAGATTATTTCTTAAGAAATTTTTTCAGTGTCCAGATTAGCATTTTGTGGATATATTCCTTACATTTCCTACTGTCTTACTACTATCTTTCAGAATACCATTCCTAGTACAACTATGCACTACAACCTGCGTCCTAGAGGACACCTTAGTTCAGGTACAAACCCCCTCACAGAGGTGGAAAGTCCCGAAAGTTTTAGCCGGAAAATCAGAAGTCTTGCAAGACAGGCCTATAAGAACAGTATGAAGCTCAGATTCAGCATCCAACCACATGAAGAAACCTCTGGATTTTTTTCTTCCGATGAGGATCACTGATGTTTATGTTGGGGATTGTTGCGCTAAACTAGAATACAGATAGGTTGTGATATTTGTTGAGCTTCAGCATCACAGCTGTGAAGCAAAGGCAATGAGTACCCATGGCATTTGTGTGTGAGGAATTATAAGATTTAAATTATAAGATTTAAACAACATAACTGACACAACAAGATAAAGTGACATCCTACAAATCCAAGGAGACGGTCAAAACTCTGTTCACCATAAAAGAACTGTGTGCAAGTGAAGACTCCATAGGGGCAGTAGAAATAAATCATAGTTCATAATTAAAAGGAGATAGAAATATTCAAAAGATCAGACATGGTCATTTTCTATACTCCATGAAGGTGAGAAAGGCTGGTCTTGAGAGTTGTGCAGATTAAATGAAAAAAAGCTATAGATATGGAATTGGAATGTGAAGTTAAGTTTTCACATTCACATTCTACTGATATGCCTGTGATAAAAGATTGAAAAAAAAAGAAAGAAACTTCAGCTGTAAAGCCCCCCCCCCCTTTCCATGCAATCCCAGTTTAATTTCAAGATACTTGTAACTGAACTTAGGACCACAACACTCTCTCTCTCTCTCTCTCTCTCTCTCTCTCTCAATATATATATATTTGTGGTCCTAAGATCAGTTACAAGTAGTGGATGCTCGGATATATGGATACACCCAATTCCATAAGAAAACTGAACTTACAGGGGATCAACAATGAACATATTGCCAAATGAATTTAAAACTGACAGATTTTATTGTTTAAGTATTTATGTGTTTGAAGTGCATGAAAATGGTTGTTTAAAGGGTCTGAAAAGTGAATTAGGTCAAGTTTGTTTAATTCATCCCATGAGTTGAGTGCAATAAAAGCAGATGTTAAATATTGTTTGCTAGCAAGTTACTGTTTTTTTTCTGTGCTTTCAAAAATATTTTATTCAGTTGATATCATATCACTGTATAAACTGTCCAACTAACAGAGAATATTTTTAAGTTCACTTAAGTAGAATACACCTAGTGAATTTTATTTTCAAGTCCACATTGGATAAAACTATATTGATTGATATTTTAAGCAGGCTGTTATTGCATGGTAAGAGAAAAGGCTATGGATTTGTCAATTAGTTTTAAATAAGTATATGTTTTAACTTCTTTAAAACAGTGAAATTGAATTACTTGGTTGAGGAAGGTGAAGCAAGTCACACTTAGTTTGTCCTAGTGAAATGCATTTATTATGTGCTTCGCGTTTTTATATGGGTACATGCCTTTAGTAGTTATTATAATAAGCAGCTGATATATGAGATTAGTTACTATTGTTTTCTGATTTAATTATCACAGTTGTCTCAGAGCTGTTGTCATTTGTAAAATATGGTATCCAGTTCTGAATGTTCAAACAAGCATCCTCTCTGACGTATTTTTCCTGCCAGTTTTGTGCATTTGATAGATATTTTAAATTGTATTTATAGCTGTGAATGAAGTCAATGTTTATCATTATTATTATTATTATTATTATTATTATTATGTGCATTTAAAAAGAAATCTATTAATAAGATATTAATTGTAGTTTTTAAAGCAAAAAATTAAAATGAGACATTAATGTGAAGATTGCTTTCCTCTCGTGGAAACCAGATTTAATCTCAATTTTTAAAGTTTATTGTGATAATAAATGAAATGTAAAATGTATTGTCTTGGTGTGTTTTTTACTTAAATGTTTATTCTTTATTTGCTATGCAAGACATTTGTTAAAATGGATTCTGTCAGAACTTGATGTCACAGAACGAAAATTGAATTGGCTTTTTGTAAAACTTTTTTTTACAATATGGGGAAGAAACGTCAAAATTTGTAAAATATTTTAAAAGATGATCACAGTTGGATGGTCTTTGGCTGTAAAAAGTTGTGAAAATTAACTAATAATTACACTTTTGATGCACAGCTATTAAAATTACTCAACTTATTTCGAAATGCCTTTTATTTATTTCTTTTATGTTCTTTTCAGTTTAAGGTGGATTAAATGCTTTTCTTGTTGTCATTCGTTAACTAATCAAATTTGACAGGAGAGCGCGTGGACGTACCCGCTGGCAACAGGTGCCTGCAATTTTGCACCTTCATTTCAGAAGAGCTACACAACATCCGGAAATCTAATCCTCTCGAGTGAGTCAGATATTCAGACGAATAATCAGTAAGTAAGCGAAGTTTTGATCTTCCGCGTGCCAGCCTCTACAGCCACAAGATGTAATAATTGGAATAAAAAACCTCAGTAGATTAGATAATGTAGCGTCGTCAAGTGGAATACAAGAAGCCAAGATAATGCAGAGCACAAAATCAGACGGTGAGGAGTTATTAATTGTTTGTAAAAAAATTGAAATTTTAATTGTGAATGGTAGTGTAATTCTACTAATTGAGAATTTTTCCCACAGTATTTGACATTTAGTGCAGTCAATGAGATTTGTGTGAGATTTGAACCCCTGATCTCGACAATATAGTATGTGGATCTCATCAGCTGATCATGGTGACGCTTTGACAGTGGTGCTATGTAGTGATATTAGGCGCTTGTCACAAATTAAGTCCCCTCTAGCTTTCTATTGTCATGATATCAAGTTTCAACAGATTGCACTCATAACGTGTCATGTTTTTAACTTTGACATTTATTTGCTGTTTTTGAACTAGATGATAGTGATCAACGAAATTTGGTCCACTTTTTCAAAGTTGTCTAACAAAGGTTACAGTTGCTATAGCATTTGATAAACCTTCTATAGAATACACCATCCTCCAGCATAATATACCATTGTTGTTTTATCAATATCTTCAAATACTGAGGTAATTCACCTGAACATGATATATAGTTTCCATGAATTTGACATTGTTGAGGGGTCTGCTGTTCACATTTTCATGCAATATTGTCCTGTGTTTTTGAGAGTTTTGTGTGTGTGTGTGTGTGTGTGTGTGTGTGTGTGTGTGTGTGTGTGTGTGTTGGGGTGGGAGGGGGGAGAGCACGATGTATTGAACATATTTTAATTGACTTTACTAACTGTCTACAGCATTTATAGGAAATATATGAAGAAAGAACATAATTTCCCTCCCAGGGGCCTCTTTCCATTTCAGTAAACCTCTATTTCTGAACATTGTCAGCAGGTTTTCTCTTATCTTTCATTGTATGACCCATTAAGTAGTATTATTAGGCCGGCAGCAAGCAGTTTCATTGAAGAGAGATTATTTTCTGGAAAAGTAGACCTTTTAACTGCAAAAAGTGCTCATAGAATCTAAATCAAATTTTAAGATTCAGAACAGACCTCTTCGTGGCCAAAATGGTGGTCTGTCTAAATCCCCAGAATCCTTTGGGTTGGGATATTAAATTTGTATGTGTGTAAGTGTATGTATAAATATATGGATATCTAGAGGTTATATTTCAGTTGAGTACAGTGATTAGATAAGGAGGAAGAGTGGGTGCCTGAAACTGATATAATCTCTATTGTGATTTGATAATGATAAAATTGTGCACAAACAAGTATGAAAACAAGAATGGCTTCATTTGCATGGCGTTATGTCATAAACTTTGTTCAAATGATATTTAAACAAAAAACGTGCTGTGCAAATGATCGATTTTGTAGTCATTACTAAATATCATAACCCAGGGATTTGTATGTTTGGAATTAGTCCTTTGATAGGTTGCTTTGGTGAACGAACTGGTTTACTAGTACCCATAAAGGTACAACAGAAAGGGATTTTTATTTTTATAAAAATACAGTAAGGGAAGTCAAATTACAAGGAGAGACGTCACCAACCCTCAGACTTAGGAAGCCTTCATTGGTGAATAATCTGTCACCTGATGTCTCACTGTATCCAAAAATTCAAACTAATTTTTGTGTATTTGTATGTAATTAATATCTAACATTTCGATTTTCACAAATTTGTGTTTATGGGAATGGACTGTTTACTAGTATTTGTATTTTGCCTAAAGAAAATTAAATTTGGGTACTAGTAAGCTGAGTGTGTAAAATTATATAAATTTGTTCATTTAATGGCCACTATATACAATTACTTGTCTGCTATGGAAAAGTTAATTTTTTCCTGACTGCGAAGTCCCTCCCAAAGGGTCATAAGTCCCGAACAGCTTTGACACTTGTGGACAGACAATGTTTCACAGGCAAAGCTAGACTCATTTACAAAATGGTCTGTGTTAAACTTCATTTAATGATTGTCCTGCCAAGTTTAATGACAACTTTAATTCTGGTAATTATCTGATGTGGATTGTCCCTGTGCCTCACTGATCCAAATTTTTGCTGTAATTTAATGTCCAACATTTGTCAGAACTGACAGATATCCCATTTCAATCTACCCAAAAAGATGGGAACCAAAGCATTAGTGTTTTAGATACTGCTGTAAATGAGCGTGATTACATTTATCGGAAGCTGTAAAATCACATGCCCCCAGGCGATGCATTTTTACCTGTAAGCAGATTATCTGGCTTAGAATAGAATGGTAATTGATTTTTTTTATCAACTGTGAATATAGTTTATGACACAAGCTCATCTACTAGTAGTTCTGTGACAGAACAACTGCATTGTTTCTTTTTCCTTTTTTTTTCTGTACGAAACCCTTATATGATCAAAGGCAGATTTTTTGGGTTTGTCAAATATAATTTGGAAGTGGAATTTAAATATCTGAAAGTGTACTAGTATGTTAACCCAGTGAACACAATATAATATATATATCTGTATAAGCATGTATATCCTTCCATTTTTTTTTTTTTTTTGTGCGTGTGTACTAGTAAGTGTTATATGTGTAACAGTGTGTATGCGTGCAGGCCAGCTGAAAAGTCATTAAATATTGTACTTTGAAGTTACAGTGAGTGAATTGTTGGCAGGAAATGCTCAATAAAAATAAGTTTTGTTTGTATTTTCTGTATGTACCTCATGTTGAACAACATCAGCTTCTAAAGACTGTATCCAAACATTTTTTCTAAAGGAAATTGGAATTAAGCCCAAACAAATTATTACAGTTACGGTACTAGTCTCTTACAACTATTATGAGGTTTAATTTACATTTGTGCTAGTACATGTCCTCTCAAATCTCATTTCTAAAACAAACTTCGTTGCTACAGTTAACTAAATTAGATGTTTAACTAACTATTATATTGTTTATAAAGAGACTTCACATGTTTCTCTACACCTATGAGGCATACTGTTTAGACACTTCATGATCAACACAGTCTTGTTCACATCTGATTCAATGACTTGTCATGTTGATAATTTATTGCAAGTTGTTAATACAACAAATTTAATTAATGTACTTCAAATAAAATTGTGATATTGGAAGAAATACAGTGCACCCTGTGCTTTCGAATTCCAGAGAACTGTTGAAAATGAATGAAAAAAATTAACTAAATGTTCTCTTTACATTTCAGGTGGTGTTTCTCGTCCACCGCTTCGTCCCAAACCCAAACTGAAGACACCTGTCAAGTAAGTCACTGTCACTGCTTATTGACTGATTTATATGTTACATTACTGATCCTGCAAAATTTTGTTGAATTAAGGAATGGTATTCATTCTGCATTATGGATGAAATTTTGAATCTTTAAAAGTTGCATTTCACAAAAACTATAATTATACAATATGGTTTGTCATTATTATTGAGTACTTTCCAGTCATTACAAAATCTGGTGATTTCCTTTAACGGATGCCAAGTGAGAGTCAGAATATGCCATCGCTAAATCTTTACAATTACAGCATCATTTCTCTTTTACAAGATAACTGATGATTTGTCAAAAAATGAAAAAAAAAAAGCCAAAGCCACGACCAAATTTTAAAATCCAATCGAGCATTTTTCTTTTGCTTCAGGCAAGCTGATTAAAATCTAGCTGCTGGCAGATAGTTGATGTTCATGAGGCATGCGTCCCCCGTTTTGAATTTATTAACATAAATTTAATCCATAGATTAAGCAGAAGACCTCTGCTGTAAAATTTCAGGCCACCAGAGACGTCTGTGACTACGAATGGGTTACCTGTCGCCCATGTGAAACCAATGGTTCACAACAAGACAAATCAGGGTGGAGAGAGCGGCCAACAGAAGAGTAAGTTATTTCATAACAGTCTTATTTGATAATAATTTTAGTGATTTGACAACGGTTGCATTTTTAGATAAAATCGAATGGGAATTGATGTACTTAGAATATGATATTAATATTTTTGTAATGCAATTAAAAAATTTCATTGATTAAAACAGTTTGTGTTCATTTGGTTGTTTTCTCCCCCCCCCCCCCCCCGATAGCTGACACTATACATAATCATAAATATGATTACAATCATGAATATTCTAGAATTTATAAGTTATAAGATCTTAAGTTTTCTACTCTTTTCCAAGATAAATTCCAGAAGCTGCCCATTTTGAGCACATATCGACTCATTACTAGCATATCTTTATAAAAATTGCTACATCTGTTAAGCCATATTTCTTTCAGAGTGCTCTGTCTGCGCATGGAGTTTGCACAGACTAGCTCACTATTTCCACCCTCATGTCTGAATCTAAATTTATACATGTACATTTACTGGCTGTCATGTGGTTTTTAGAAGCCACTTGGTATTGTCATGCTCTTATTGGTGATGAGTAACTCAGACCAGGAATATGAAGTGCATTGTCTGTATTATGCCATATGATTCCTTCTATGGAAGAATAACACTCTGGCTGGACTAGCATGCATGATGGCATGAAACATGAGGCTGATGTTAAATTGTTGCAGGTCTGTTGTGTTTAGATTTTTATCTATTTAGAAGGTATATTTGCATGTTCTTGGAATAAAAAATCCTTGTATTATTCTAACAGTATCTTCAGTGTGTTAGACTTATAACTAAATATGATAAAATTTTGTATTGTGAATTGGTAGAAAGCGTTAATTTCTTGTCATCTCTGAGACCCAGGGTTGCCTTATGTTGTTTTTTTAGTGTAGGGGGATCATCTTCAGGATTACTTTGTCCAACCCATTGCTTCTAGTTAATGCAACTCAGAGTAATAGGACAAGTTAACGATAACAATGACCATTGTATGGAAATTTGATCTGCATTATCCCTTTAAGTATATAAACTTAAGAAAGTCCTAACGTGACCTGCTATGACATGCTAATTACATGTATACCCACTTGTAGCATACCCGTACCCTGTGGATATATCATCAGACATGGGAACTGAACAATATTTAACTTGTATTTTGAACTGTATTTCTTAACTTTACATAAGAATGGAGTCCGTCTTTCTTTGTATTGGTCTCTTGTTGTTTTGGCAAAGTAGGGGTTAACTCAGTCCCTGTGGATATAGAGGTTTGAAGTTGATGAATATTAATATTCCAAATTGTTCCCCGGAAAAACTATTGTTTAAGGAAAAACAACTGCTCCTACTAGATTAAGAGATAATTACAAAAAAAAAAAAAAAAAAAAAAAACATGGACTAACATTGAATGTTGGAATGAATTCATTAACCATTGTTAAGTATTGGGAAATCATTGTTTACATCAGGAAATTTTTTTTTTACCAAAACGAACAGTTGTTATCTTTTTAATATAAAAATTGATAATGTCTGTCTCATTTGTTTCCTTGTGACCCATAACACCTGATTTGAGGTACTAATTAGGTATCGTCGATACAAAGGCCCAGGGGATGTGACTGGAGGAGGCTGTGTTCTTATTAGTATAACGACTAACTTGTACAGACAGAAAATTATTATTAACTAACCAGATTACTAGCATTAATTTATGTCAGTAAGTCTTTAACAGTCAAGGTAATATTTTATGTGGACATGGGTTCAAAAGCCTGAAGAAACAAAATCATGTGATGTGTCTGTAGTACCTTCAAGTTGTGAATTCTTTATGACATGTTGTCAACATCCTAATGTCCTTAAGGATATTAGAAGTGGTCTTAATAAAAATCAAATGTGTTTGATATTCTGACTTTATTGTCCTCTTAGGACAAAAGGTGTTTATTAAAATTTGACATTGTATATATTTAACATAATTGAAGACCTTTTGAACAATTTTGGCATTTGTTTATGTCAGTAAGTCCTTTTATGACCTATTAGTAAGCAAGACTTTATATGAACACAGCTTCAGAAGCCCAAAGAAACAAAATCATGTGAGTTAGTGCTTTGTGGATTGTGCTTGTGACATGTTTCTCAAGGCCTTAAAGGACAGTTACTGTATTGGTTTTACATACTTAAAACTGTTAAATATTTATAATATGATTTTTTTTTTCTGGGGCTGGGGGGTGCAAAATATTGTATGTATGTTTATTAATGTACGTAATTTTAATTACCTGCATAATTTTGTGACTGTTTACTTTTTCAAATGGATAATAGATGTTTTCTCTTCAGCTTGGGTTTTTTCTTTTCTTTCTTTCTTTTTTTTTTTTTTTTTTTTTTTTTTTTGTTGAGAAATTCTTTATTTGTGTATCTGCCATATTTTCATTATTTGTTTTTGTTTGTGTGCTACAGTTTGCACATCAATGAATCATTTTCATCTGTAAGTAAATAACAGTATGTAACAACTTATTATCAGAAGCTGGCTTCTTAAAGGCATCTTCTTCTAACAGCTTTTCCTCATATGTCAATCTTCAAATTTTACTTGCCCTCTGGATTTGAAATACTGGTAATGATCTATCCAACAACAACATATGAGATGTCATTAGCTGAATAATTTATTATAAGGACAGTACATAAACTATCTTTTGCTCATGATTATTTTAAAATTATTTCATTAATTTATGGTTTTGTATTTACTATGAATGTCATTCATTTGCTCTTTTTCTCTTGGTGAGTGTTGATTTTTCAAGTTTTTTTTCTAAATTACAATGAATCAGGGTTTAGATATTTCTGTACACAGTGGATTAGCACCAGTTTCAGTTCTCCCAGATCATTCTCTGAGTCATCTGTGAACAAAACCGTGCACGCCACCATTACACAAAACTACTGCTCTTGTCATTGTTATTGAAAAAAAAACACATTACCTAAGCCTTTAAAGATTATCAGGGCTTATAAAAGTATCGCATTGCCTGTACCTGAGATATCCTACACTAAAGTGTAATACTGTCTGTAGTGACATATCTTTCTGTCTTGTGACCTCATTCAAAATAGAACAACAGATGGTGTTTCCGATCAGTTGGTTTAGTATGTGAGTCACACTGAAAAGGAAAAAGTTTGACACATTTTATTTCAGTGAAAATATTTGAATTGAGGTGTGAAACTCTGTAGATACCATAACAGTAAAATTTAGAACTGTCTACAAGTATTATAGCACTCATCTGATGATAAATCAAGAAAGTGAGAGACATAGAGAGGGATCAAATGCCCATTTATGTATTTATTTATTTATTTATTCAACTTCCTTTGATTTTTTATACGACCTATTAATTATTCCACTTAAGAAACAAACAATTTTCAAACTGTTAAACCATGTTGTATTTTTATTTCCAGTTAGACCAATGAGGCCACCTCCCCCTTTACCCAAACAGGCTCCAGTAGGGCAACCAAAACCACCTGACCCGTCAACCAGTATAAAGACTAATAGTGCCAATGAACACCATTTTAAGTCTAACCCTGTACCAACAGTCCAGAACTCGCCTGTACCAGCAGGTAGGAACTCGCCTATACCAACAGGCAGGATATCACCTGTACTATCAGGTCTAAATTCGCCATTGTCTTCGGGGAGTAGTTCTCCAGTGCCAATGGGCAGAAATTCACCAACACCAAAGCCAAGACCAAGGATATCAAAAGTAGTGCAATCTGTACCTCACATTGAATTTGGTTCAGCGAAGGATAAAGAGACAGGAGGCAGCCAACTCGGAAAACCAGCAGTAAGAACACCAGATGGCAGCACAAGTGGCAAGTCTCCTGCATTAAAGCCACGGCCAGTGCCAAGGAAACGTGGTGACACAAAATTGGGGGAAACTGTCCCAGATTTTCTAGCTGAGACACCTCCCAATTTGAATGTCAGTGACTCTGCTGTAGTAGAAACAACTGATTCATCATCCTTACCTAAAAGTTCCTCTGGTGTTGGCATTAGAAATGAGGAGAATGATTTGGTTTCAAAACAGTCAGATGGAAATGAGAGTCAAATGTCTTCACCAAATGCAACGGAAAAAGTAACTGTTAAACCAGAATCTTCAGAAGAGAGCCCTTCAAATTTTTCGAACATCCTTAAAATGTTTTCATCTTCAGATTTAAAAGAGGACCACTCTCCAGCAGAAGATGGCAGTTCCCCTTCCAGGCCTCCAAGATCTAGAAAAGCTACCAAACTGCAGGATGCAACAACTAACAAAACTTCACCATTGGAGAACATAGATTCTAAAGAAGAGGATATGTTGGATCAGACTGGTAGAGAAACTTCTAAACATTCTGGTGAAAATGTAGCAGAATTCAAGCCTATTCCACCAAAATTGCCCATCTTGCCTACAAATTCATGTGAAAAGAAGGATACAAACATTGTAGGAAATGAAGGTAAACTTAAGATTCCTCCGCCATGTCCTCCAAAACCAGACAGCAAGAAAAGACATTCATATGAGAGTGCACCAGATGGTGAGAGTAATGTTTCCTCAAAAGTTGAAGATGGTCGAAGGTGTCGTCGCAGCAGATCAGTGGGGACCCTTCTGGACGTTCTAAATGATGGGGCTAAGGAAGGAAAACCTCCCAGACAAGAGGATCCAGAAAAAGGCAATCAAGTAGACAATCCAGCGAAAAAAGCTAAGCAACAGGTGACCAAAACTGAAAAAGAAACAAGAAAGTCAGACAATATGAGTGTGCTAGAAAGGCTGAGCTTTTCGAAAAAAGAGCGTACATCTAGTCAGAGTAGTGTTGGCTCGCACAAAAGTGAGAGGGGGCGAAGTAACAGTAGAAGCCAGTTTTTTGTTGAATCCCCATTACCAAAGTCCCGAACAGCAAGTGCATCTGGTTCCGTTAGTTCTGTAGAAGAAGAAAAAGAAGAAGGAAATAAAGAGGGTAAAAAAGATGAATCAGTGGTAACTGGTTTGAATCAGAGTAAATTTAGTCAAGCTCAACATATGTTGTCACAGGTCATGAAGAGTAGGCTTCAAGCACCAAGTGGAAGCACCAGCCAAGATAAGCCAAAGTTAGTACCAGCAAGACCAGCTCCTCCTGTTCCCAAGAAGTTGCCCGGCAACCTGCAAGACAAGGAGGCTTCACATGTGCTACCCCCTTGTGGAGACATTCCAAATACACCATCATCCCCAGGAAATAAGAGGACGACATTGGAGAGAATGCAGGCCGAAGGACTAGTATCTCCAAGGAGACACTCTATTGGAGATATTTCCCAGACTAGCAGTGAGCACATTTACTCTTACCTAGATGATGATGATTATGAACTTATCAAGTCTCGTAGCGATACCACTGTTAGTGATGGCAGCAATTTATATGAGCAGGTAGAAGGCATAAATCACCCAAGCAGCTCTAACCATGTGGAGACTTCTAGTGTTGGGTCTGATGAGGCGGAAGAGTATTTAGAACCAATAAAAACGCATAAATCGCGTAGAGCATCATATGAGTATGTGGAACCTGTTGTCAAAGCTGCATCTAAGCCTCCAGGCTATGAGTTTGTAGAGCCTCCATCATGTACTCCTCCCTTATCCCCTCCCGCGTTTGTTGCACCCCCACCTCCGAAAACAACAAACCTGAAGCATTCCCAGTCTCTACAAGCCTGTGATATCCCTCCAGCACGACCACCAAGGAGAAAGAGACAGACTGTGGAAGTGGGCAATGTATTTGTGGAATCAGGTCAAGATCAAGGTCAGACAGCAGTGCCATCTATTGTTGTGACTCAGCAATCCCAGGACTCTCTGGAGGGTGAAGAATATTTTGATATGAGGGGCATTGCTGCCAAACAAGACAATCTTGAAGGGGAAGAATACTTTGACATGCAAGGATTAAAATCTGAAACAGCCCTGCTGGAAAATAATAACGAAGAGGAATATTTTGACATGACAGCTTACAAAAAGGTCCTTCCAACAGGTGGAGACTCTCATCAAGATGACACAGGAGAAGAGTATTTTGATATGCAGGGACAGAAGCCACTCCCTGACCCTACCCCAAATCCCCAGGGTCAGTCCTTCCCATCACACGGTACTCGAGCCATATCATGTGCTAATTTTTTACCCCCACCCCCTTCTGTTCAGGGGCACTGCACTACTGGTATCAAGCCATATGTAAACATGCCACCTCAGTCTCCATCTGCTGCCCTTATCACAGAGGATGAGTACTTTGATATGAGTGGAGTTTCAAGGTCTCCAGTGACCTCTGACCTGTCACATGATGTAAGTTCTGATAATAATGCAGTATTGGAGGACATGGAGTACTCAGATATGTCAGTATTCAGAGACGCTGGGGATGACCACAATGACTACAGCAACTACCGAGCGGGGTCAGAAAGCCCCACAAATTCATTCTCGGACTCGGACTCTAGTTTTGGGGGTCCCCGCCCACTGTCCACTGTTGATGAGGATGGCACGGAGGAGAGCATTGGTCCAGGACGTCACCCTGTTACCATGAGGCTCCATGCTGAACCCTCCAGACCAGATTCCTATGCTGAGTCCATATACAGTGAGCATAGTGATGGATCACAGAATGAGGTAGGTGTTAGTAGCAACAGTATGGCATATTTTGAGTGAAAAGTAATTCAGGGGCGGATTTAGGCCATCTTCTGGGTCTTCCAGAAGACGGTCAGATTTTCAAGTTTACATTAAAAGGTATCTAATTTTTTGTGTTGGAAGACGGTCAAAATTGGAGGATAAATCAATAAAGATAATTTGGAAGACTGTCAGAAAATAGCTCTGCATCCGCCCCTGTAATTGGTATTTTATCTTGATATTTAGTATGCTTTAAATGACTGCTGTACTTTTTTATGGCTTTATGTTCATTTGACCAGGAAAATTATTTTGCCTGTGTCTCAAAAATATTTAATTTAGATTAAAATAGAAGTGATATGACAAGGAAAATATTTGATGATTTTCACCAGTTTATCTGTGACTCTGTAGATAATGTAGCTATTTGTTTGCCATACATATTTTATCATATTAGCACAGACCCAGTCATTTATTATGATATAGTCATAAACTGATAGGGAAGTAGTTGATTTACACATCTGTCCAAACACATATTGCCATCTCAGTGAAGGAGATACAACAGTCATGTTTAACAAATGGACAATTATTATGAAGTTTCTGTCTATTATTGTAACGAGGTCATGTACAGCACTGTCATTGTGTTTTAGTATCATTAATAATTTTCAAAATTTTTCTTTCTACTAGTAAGATATTTGAAAATGAGTAGATCATTAATTAGCAGTTATGTTATAACATGTCATTTCTTCTTTGCTTATACCCATTACTGTCATTGATAAGGACAGGGAACTATTCCTTATTTTAAGAACTTTGGTATTTATGAGTGATCTATATTGATGTACTATTAACTGAGCACTGTATGCCATAGATAATATGACAGTTACTATGATAATGCTATGGCAAATATTTGGTAATTTCAAACGCATTGCTTGTCCCTGGACCAACATCTCTCTTTTATCATTTTAAGGCATTTGCCTTTTCTGACATGAAACCAAGTTTTCAGAATTTTGGAATCAACATTTCCATAAAATATATATTATTTACAATTATAGTGAATATGAAAGAATGTTATTAATTTATTTTGTACAGATTTAATGAGTAATTACCATAGGTTATCAGCAGTGAGTTAAATATTACAATGTTATAACAGTGGGTAACTAAACACTATCAGGTTATCTCTCTGGGTCATGGAGATAGGGCAGCTATAATGTGTGGTGGATAGTGGAAAGAACAATAAGATGAAGAGTGAACAAAAACCTGCAAATGTCCTTTTACTTGTAATGATAAATCATAATAAATTAGAGATGGAGATGAGGATTTTTAAGGAGAGTGGGGGGTGGAGAAACAACTACAGTTACCCTCCCGCTTAAAATAGTCTTAAATGTTTTTAAAACTGTACTTGGACTAGTGTATTCTCATGACAGTGCAGGTCCGTATCCAGGGGGGGGGGGGGGTTCAAAAGAACCGCCCTTTTTGCCGGGGAAAAAATCCATTCTGGGTAAAATATGATCTAGGTACTGGTACACTTAAGTTTCATTGCAAAAGGTCCACTTTTTCAGAAAAAAGAACCCCCTTTTTGAAATTGATGGCTACAGGGCTGTAGTGACACACTGCAAATACTTGGAAAGCAAACAATGTACATTAAACCTTTATAAAGCAAATGAGGAAAAAACTTTCCAAATCTGATTTATGATTTCAAAGTTCCAAATCCTACTGAAATTCACCAATTTCTCAGATGTCTTTTACAAGAGTGAATAAAAAGTTAGAAACTTAACATTCGCAAATGGGATTATGGATCATAATTCAGTGAACTGGTAGTGTTTTGGGTTTGGTATAACTTGGACATTAAGGGGGAGGTGCTGAAATTTCCTGTAAGGAAATGTATTTAAAACATTCTATAAATTGTTGAATTAATATGAAAAAGTTTTAAAGTGAATTTTTTCCCTATTCAGGGCCAGCCCAAGAGAAGTAAAATTTATTACATCGCCAAGGAGATGATGACATCAGAAAAGGTCTTTGTGGAGGTCTTAAAACTACTTAATGTTGTAAGTATGCTATGGACTCATCTATTTGGTCATTCCCTACAGTATTTTACCAACAATTTAGACATACCATTAAGAGGAGCAAAAAGCATCACATTCAGGGCAGATCCAGAGGTTTTTTTCAGACAGTCTTCCAAATTATCTATTTTTATCCATCCTCCATTTTTAACCATCTCCTGACAGTAAAAATTAGACGCCCCTCAAAGTAAATTTGAAAAATTCTGACCGTCTTCCAGTCTTTCAGAAAGATGGCTTCTGTCTGACCCTGACATTTGTTTCTATTATGCAAGAATCATGCATTAAAGTAGAAAATGTCATGATTGATACATTGTATCCCTCCTAAAATCCTCACTGATATGCTTGAAACTTTGAAAAAATAATTAAAACAGTTTATACACATGGTGGTTGTCACCATTTGAGTTATCAGCCTGGGGATTTGATTTTAAGTTGCCTCTGTTGTAGGAATTCAGAAACTTTATAACAGAGATGACCACAGAAATGAATAGGACAGTGATACCAAATCCTCTTCTTTGTCAACTATTGAACTACCTGCCACAGCTTGAGGATTTCAATGAAGACCTGCTGAAAGATCTGACAAGCAGAGTTGAGAACTGGTGAGTATAACTTGAAATTATAGGAGCTGATAAAAATGAAAAAATACTGATATATCAGAGAAACAAAGAAAAAAAATCAAAGTAAGATTGCAGCGTGCTGTCTACTTCTTTTGAAGTAAGACTTGGAATTCACAAGAGCTGATAAAAGTGAAGAAATTTAGATATCACAGGAAAAAAAATTCCAGAGTCAAATTGCAGCTTGGTGACTACTGCTGATTTGTCTGTCTATAGGTTAAAGTAGACAAAACTTTGGTCTAAAAGTTAAGACAAATTTTTGGGCTAAATTGCAGGTCTTTTGTGAAACGGGATATAAGAGTTATGTAATAAGGCAAATTTATCAGTTTTTAGTCTTTTAAACTATAATCTAAGCAGGCTGATTTTGGGTAGCTTTTAGTTGAAACTGATATGAACCTTGCTTATTGGTGGATACTGGTGTTACTTCCAGGGATGAGGACCCCAGGATAGCAGACATATTTGTGAAGAAGGGGCCTTTCTTGAAGTTGTACACCACCTATATTCGGGAATATGAGCACACATCGAAACGCTTTGATGAGGCCTGCAAGGAGTACCCCTTGTTTGCAGAGGCTGTAAAAAAATTTGAGGTAATAAAAGGATTTAGTATTTCTTTGCTATTAAAAAAATGTTTGGCCAAATCTGGTGTTAAAATGCTGTAGCCTGTAGGTATTTTCTTGTGGAACACTAATTTTATTATTGAAAAAAGACATTATTATTAAGTAAAAGAGTGTCACAATTTATTTCTCTCTTTTAATGTTTTAGATAAAATATACCCATATGGAAACTGTAAAAATGAATCCAATTATCTTCATGTGAATTGTTTCATGAAGCTGTTTGATACCATGGGGATGAAGCACTGATAGGAAGATTCTGAAAAAAAATTAAGAAGTCAATTATTTGTTACGGTAATTGACAGTATAAAATCATGGTTGCTACATAAAACTCTTCAATTTCCAGGCCAAAGACTGTTGTGCCAGCTTAAACCTCAAAGCATACATGCTGAAACCAATACAGAGGATACCACAGTACAGGCTTCTGTTGAATGGTAGGGCATTTTGAATGTCTGCACATTTGCAAGCATTGGTGGTTATTTTAAAAACCTGCTCGGAGGATTCCCATATAATGTCTGTTCATTTGTGAGCAACTGTGAATAATTTCTTGCATAGGAAAATGCAGAGACTGTAGTTGTTTTAGCGGTTGCATTTCGTCTTATTATTATTATTATTATTATTATTAATATATTTTTCTGCAAATTCTAGATTACAAGAAACATCTGCCTGAAGATTCACAAGACTTGAAGGATACTGAAGGTAAGGGACAAATATTGTTTGTGACTTCTATGTGAAACATGTTTTATTAATTATTATTAAAATACACTGTATTTATAATTGAGATATTAAGGCCAGGTAGGGAAAGCTTTTGCACAGCGTAATTTAAGGTCTATTGTGGGAGCATTTGATGACATGATACCTACCAAAATTGTAAAATGTAATATATGTCATAATTTTCCAGTTGCTCTTGAGATAGTGAGTGCAGTGGCAGATCATGCTAATGAAGCCATGAGACAAGGGGTGAGTGTTGGGTGAAGTTGACATTCTTATTGCGGTGTGACTGAAATGCGCAATACACTGCAATACAGCACAACACAGCGCAATACACTTGAAAAAACAAGTTCAGTTGCAGACACACAAAAGAAACGGCCATTTCCAACAAAGTATGGTGATATAAAAGCAAACTACATTACTATTTAAGTAATATCGTAGATAAAACTTAACAAATCGGTGAGACTTTTATATTGTTGGGTCAGCAGCCATATTGGTAAGTAGCTCTTCTTGGATATATTACTGGCCAAGAAGAGCCACTTGCCAACATGGCGGCTGACCCAACATTGAAAAAATTGTGTCAATCTCTTGCGGTGCATCAGCAATATTTATTACTTATTGATATATTTTGCTTTCATATCAACCAATTTTGTTTAAACTCACCCTTTCCCGTGTTTACTTGTGACTGGACTTGTTTTTTTTTCAAGTGTATTGTGCTGTGTTGCGCTGTATTGCGGTGTATTTCGCAATTCAGTCACACCCTTCTTATTGAAATGTATCCTGCTAATGGAATAAGTGAAGTGTTTGAAATTTGTAAGTTTCTTATTTTCACAAGAGTATTATCTATAATAATGCAGTTGCATGATGCTTTATTTCAAATAAATAAATAAATAAATGAATGAATAAATGAGCTGAACTAAACTGAAGATAATAATTATTACCCTTATTGATGCTTCTAAGTTGTTGGCTTGAAATTATAACTTACATTAAAGATAGCTTGAATATTGGGATATAGGGCAGTTATGGAATTTATTCAAATATGATAATTTGACTTCAGAAGGACACACTTACTATTTTTTAGCCATCATTTAATTCCAGGACCAGTTCCAAAAAATGCTGGAAGTTCAAAGCAACCTGGTTGGTGGATTTGAGGTCATCAAACCAGGTCGGGTGCTACTAAAACAAGGAACCCTGGAAAAACTTTCACGGAAAGTGTTGCAGCCCAGGATGTTCTTTCTGTTCAATGACGTGCTTCTGTATACCACCCCTACTTCTACTGGGAGTTTTAGACTTAACCATGTCTTACCACTCACAGGGATGAAGGTAATGATTAACTAGATCATTATCACAACTCAATTTTGTGTTCTTTTGAAGATTTGTCAGTAACTGTAATAAATAAACACTGCTTGGCCTTTTGTAAATAACTTCACTTGCTGTTCAGTCAACAGCTGGCAACATTGTCACTAGTCTTAGTGATTAACAGAACAAAGAAAATTTTAAAGAGAAATGAGCTGTAGAAGTTCACCAGTAATTTTTCTTGATACTTGGCCTTTCTACTAGTACACACTGGAATTTGTAGACGGGTGTGTTAAGTTCAGTTGGAAAGCCTTCATAAATTCTGTGCATGCTCTCATTTATCACCTTATTGTTGGGAAAGGCATAGGAATAAAAAGTTCAGTTTTATGTTCTATAGAGCTACAGAAGCATGTTTGCCTTAGGCTGCTATTCAGTGGAACTCTGTTTAGAGGCAAAATCAGTGCAAAAAATGGTACATCTATGTTAAAGCATGTGTCTCATATTTGATTTACTGAGATAAACTCTACACCAATAGATTAATTGCCATAAGAATATACCCAACTCTTATGTTTCCTTGCTTCCTAGGTGTCTCAGCCAGCCCAAGATGACTTCCAAAATGAGTTCAGCATCATTTCAGTTCATAGGTCTGTCACTGTGTCTGCCAGGTAGGTGGTGCTTTTATACAAGATAGGACACATAAATGATATTTACAAGAATTTGATATAATATTTAAAAAGGTAAAACTAGTCCAAATGAGTTGGTGCCTCAATGAGTAACAAGTCTGGATACTAGATATTTATATTTAATTGATGTGATTTAAAATCATAATTGTATTTCTTTTTTTAAAATGAATTTTGCATCCATTCTTTTTAAAATTTTCTCCTTGGGCCAATGTATGATGTATGATTTAAGAATCTGAATAAATATACTACAGTAACTACTACTACCACTACTATAATGGGTTCAAGTTCACACTTACGTTTATTGAATCAGTCAGTTTAAACAAGTGGCATGCATTGTTTAAGGTGTTTATTGCTTTTGATCATGAAATATTGTCTTGATATTTACATTAGCACATCTGATGAAAGGGATGAGTGGCTGAAGGCACTGCAGACAGCCATTTCTGATGTGATGTCTAAGAAGAAAAGTTTTGATGTCCAAATGCTATTAAAAGAGGTAGGGCACTGACCAGCAATTAAGACATTTGATTCTAGGGGGAATTCTTACCACTGCTGTAACATTTTTGTTTTGCACACAAAAATCATTTTCTATAACTTTTGAAAAGAATGTTGCCTCTTATCTTTTTTAACCGTTTGATTCAATTGTGTGACTTAAAGGGTATATAATGATGACGGTCTTAAAGACCATCATTCTTACAGTAATACATGCATATAATATTTAATATTGTGCCTTGCAGACGTCCTATGACAAAGATTTCATCTTGGGGTCTACAGCACCCGTGTGGATCCCAGACTCCAGGGTGAGCATGTGCGCCCTGTGTACCACAGAGTTCACTGTGACATTCAGGAGACATCACTGTAGAGCCTGTGGGAAGGTAGGTGGTGTGACTACAGGGTGAGCATTTTCACCCTGTGTGTCACAATTCATGTTTACATTTGGGAGGCACCACAGTAATGCATGTAGCTGAGAAGGCACCCACATTTGATTTAGTGGATTTTTTTTCTTTGATGTAATGATCCCCTCAGCAACTTCAGATATTTCTTACATTTGAACAGTTGCTTGTATTCTTATCTTTTTGAAACTTTTCCATTTTGTAATTATTTTGACAAGTTATGATAATTTTTGATTATAGCTTTAATGGCAGATTTTTTATTAAAAAAAAAGAAATTCAAAATTCTTCAGTGAGGTAATGGTTATTTAACAGGAGATGTTTACATTTTTTTATATATTTATCATTTTATTTTTGTTAAATTCAAAATAATTGGTCTGTTTTCAGATTGTGTGCTCCAACTGCTCAGATAACAAAGCTCCACTAAGCTACATGGATAACAAGTCTGCCAGAGTTTGTGATGTCTGCTTTGGGAGACTTGAAAAAGGTATGAAGTTATATCATTAAACTGTGGTCACTGTAGCTTTAGAACAGAAGTTAAAATGTCTAGGTTATGGCTGTACTTAGTCTAGTAAAATTTAACATTAGCCAGTTTAAAATGGGTTAAATGGATAGTTCTGCTAGTAGCAGCTTTATAAAATAAATGTGATTTACTCAGACCATACAATATTAAATACTGTAACCTCAAAATATGATATCTGTTTTGATATATTTGAAAATGTCAAGCAAACAAACTGATTTTGTTTTGCATTATTATATAACATATTTCCATATGATACACATATAGTAGTGCCTTACAAAAAAAAAATAAATAAATAAATAAATTCATTCTACATAATATAATGTAGAGTTATAATAAAGATTATTTATATAAATTACCTGTGTTTTGACTACATAGAATTTGGGGAGGTGTCAAAGTATATACCCCCTCAATCTGGAGCTGCTGAGCAAGACGGCCAGTTGGCAATTCACCCATCAAAAGTCAGCATCAAAGAACGCTTCTCAAAGAGCGTCCGAAACAGCAAGTGGTTGGGGTCAAGGAAAAGTCGTCCATCGGTACTGCAGGAGGTAATGACAGTACAATAACGCAGTAACAATGATACATTGTTGCAATGTTTTTATTTTCAGTGTCGAGCCTGAAAAGCAAATTTGTGAAAAGTTTCAAAAACCGAAGTTCGTTGACCGTAAGACCAAAGGTTTTGAAGGAGGTATTCATAGTGCATGAAATATTTTATCTCCCATTTCGAATCCTTGCTAGTTTTCTTTATTTCTTTATTTTTCGCTTGGTCACAATGGAAATAGGCCATCCAAAAAATATTTTAACTGCCAGAGAATGTACAGAAAGTCCAGATATACATTTGTATGTCACTACTGTGTAACATATTCATAAAGATGGCAGCTTTATTGTACCACCAGCGTTAGCGCTGGCGGTACACATGGTTTCGGTCCCGTCCGGATCGTTCCGCCGGCTCCGCCGGCTCCGCCGGCTCCGCCGGCTCCGTTGGCTCCGCCGGCTCCGCCGGACGGCTACCGTTACCGCTTCTCCTCCTAGACGGTAAGGGCCCCCGTACCCATCTCATGGATTTAGGTCACCTATAATCTCAACTCGTTCCACGTAAAATTTGGGCTTTGTCGGTATTGGGGTTTGGGTGTGGCACTCATTGCAATGCACCCTTGTCTAAAAATGGCAAAATTAAATGCTAATTATCTACCCTACGGAAGGAGTTATGGGAAAAATTTCTATAGACGGCTTTCCAAAAGTCATATGTGTAGATTTCAAATATACCCTTGGATTTGACCTTTGACCTTTACTTCAAGGTCAAATGGGCCAAAATTTTCAAAAAAATGAAATTTTTTACGAAAAAAAAATTATTTGCCCTGTTATTCAGACACCACACAGACTTAACCAATAATATTATTGGAAGGTGTTACCCTTCAGGTCATCTTTCATCTCCATGAATTTGGGGTCAATCGGTGCATTTTCACGGGAGTAGCGGCCATAAGATACCGAAACTGAAAACTGTCTCTAATTCGGGAACCGTTAATGCTAGAGACCCATTCTTTTTTGCATTTTGTAGAGCATGTAAAGCCCAACACTGGATGTGGTCTCGGTTTTTTTGTATTCCATACGGTTTTCGAGTTACGCTGTATCAAAAAGTACATATTGGTGGTAAAAGCAAAATGTGCAGTACGGTAATGGATAATAAATTTTGAACTCTGGAAAAATAAAACATAAGGCTTGGCAAAGCAGACAACTTGTGTTCAAAAATGACATTATTTCATCAAATTTGAACTTCTGAAACTTCAGAGCACCTCCTATTTCAAGAATTTTGACCAAAATGACATTTTCTTTATTTTAATTAATTTTTTCTGTACGAAATTTAAGGCACATTATGGTAACTCCAAAATTATAACATTTAGTCCCTTATTTCTCCAAAACTGGCAGAGATAGGTCCATAGTTACTATTGAAGTTGAATAGGAAGTCATATACTGGCAATCTTACTATGACCTTGAAAGTGACCTTTGACCTACTTTTCACCATGAACTGAACTTTGCAAATTTTTCTTCCCTTTTATCTCCAAAACTGGCTGAGATAGGTCCATAGTTACTATTGAACTTGAATAGGAAGTCATATACTGGCAATCTAAATGTGACCTTGAAATTGACCTTTGACCTACTTTTCACCATGAACTGAATTTTGCAAATTTTGCTTCCCTTTTATCTCCAAAACTGGCTGAGATAGGTCCATAGTTACTATTGAACTTGAATAGGAAGTCATATACTGGCAATCTAAATGTGACCTTGAAATTGACCTCTGACCTACTTTTCACCATGAACTGAACTTTGCAAATTTTGCTTTCCTTTTATCTCCAAAACTGGCAGAAATAGGTCCATAGTTACTATTGAACTTGAAAAGGAAGTCATATACTGGCAATCTAAATGTGACCTCAAAATTGACCTTTGACCTACTTTACACCATAAACTGAATTTTGCAAATTTTGCTTTCCTTTTATCTCCAAAACTGGCTGAGATAGGTCCGTAGTTACTATTGAACTTGAATAGGAAGTCATATACTGGCATTATAAATGTGACATTAAAATTGACCTTTGTCCTACTTTTCACCATAAACTGAACTTTGCAAATTTTGCTTCCCTTTTATCTCCAAAACTGGCAGAGATAGGTCCTTAGTTACTATTGAACTTGAATAGAAAGTCATATACTGGCAATCTAAATGTGACCTTAAAATTGACCTTTGACCTACTTTTTATCATGAACTAAACTCTGCTAATTTCTTTCTCTTTTAACTTCAAACTTGACAGAGATAGGTCCATAGTTACTCTTGAACTTGAATAGGAAGTCATATACTGGCAATTTACTGTGACCTTGAAATTGACCCTTGACCTACCTTACGAAGAACTTAAATTTGATTGTACCATATATATTTTTTGCAATAGTTTAAAAATTCTTGTTGATTGCATTTTTACAGCTTGTCAAGCACAAAACTGGTGGCTGTGTCCCTTATTTTGTGTATGTGGGGGTCTATACGAATGCGCTTGCTCCAGCTGGTGGTACAATATTCGGAGGCGGTATCGCCTCTCTGATCCTCTAGTTGTAAAATATATTAGTGCAACAAACTTTAGGATATTAAACATGTCAGTTTACATTTGGCTGTTGCCTTCCTTCCAAAGAAATATTTTTTCATGAGTATTTCTACCTTTGAAAGTTTTATTTGAATTTTTTGCACCTTTGAAAGTTTTATTTGAATTTTTTGTTTTGCCTTACTTGTCTAGCATTTTCCAGTGTCTTCTTCACCAGCATTGCCCAGCATTTATAGTGTTTAACACCTGCAAATTAACCTGCATGAATAGAGGATAATACAAAAGTGGCTTAGCAGAGATAACTGCAACTTTAACCTTTATTTGCTAGCACTGAAACTGTAGTTACCTGTGCTATCTTAAAAATGAATATTTGTTACCTTGAACTACTTTGAATTCCTATTACACTTTCGACAGTTGGATTTAAGTTACTAAGTCCTGTCTAGCCATGTGGTCCAACTGTCTTTCATTTCATGAATATGTCACATGTCTTGTGCTGCATTCAGAACAGTGGACTAACTAGTCCACGGGTAGAACCCGCGACCCACTATAAAGCTTGCCATCTAATCGCTAATATACTCTGAATACATTCCCCATGGGGAAGTTTTCACTGTTCTGAATACAGCCTTATGGGCCATTCAGAATAGAAAATCCAAGTATCAACTCCGCCTCTCACATGCCTCCCCCACGCACTGTCCCTGCAGGGGCATAGTAATTAAATCTGGGCTCCATTCACCTGGACATGTTTGGTAGCGTGTGAGACACCATTACAGGATTAAGTGGTCTTCCTTTCATGTAGGGTCCGCCATATTTGATCCTTGGACCAGTTGATACTAGGGTCTTCTATTCTGAATGGCCCCTTAGTGTAACTGTAACCATAATGTCTTGACCATAACATTTGTTCATGTTTAACCTTGGCCTTTGGTCGTTGACCTTGACCTAATTTTATTGCTATATTTAGGTCCATGCTAATGACCAGGGTTCAGAAATGAGTGGCTACCTCAAGGTATGGAAAGCCAAGAAGTGGAAGAAGCTGTGGTTTGTCATTAAGGATAAAGTGCTGTACACATATAAAGCCAGTGAGGTTTGTGAAATGTTTGTACTTTTGAAAATTATGCAAATAGACCCTCTTTATCAAAATAGAATGAGAGTAAATGTTGCTTTTGCAAAGAAATTTATAAAATTTAAATTTGACTTTAACCTGTAAATTTCCTTAGGGGTAGGTTTTTTGGAAAGGCAGTATTTGATATAATTTTAATTGGGAACTCAGAACTTAAAAAAAAAAGGATTAGGAAAGCACGTTTGGATTCCGTGTTTAAGATAATTGTATGATGTCAAGATGACATTAAGCATCAAGGGAAATTTCAAAAGTGCCTTTAAATCTGACCTGTTTCTCTAAGATAGATGGAGAGTTAAAGACAAAGATTAGAAAATTGACAAAAAAGTAAAGAGAATTATAGATAATTATTGTATTAATTTTGTACTGATTGCATCAGTTTTTCTTGCCATTAGGGATTAAAGGGTTCTCATTCTAAAAAAAGTGTTTTTTAACATTGGATACTCTTTGGCAAATCTAGGAGAGAGATCTCAAATTTTGAGTGAGAATTTTTTGACTGATATAATATATGCATGTTTTTTGTATGTGTTGCAGGACATGGCAGCTGTAGAGAGCACCCCACTCCTGGGTTATGATGTAGAAAAGGCCACCGAGGTAAGAGCAATGATTATATAATTACACAACAGAAAGGCACACTCACAACAGTCTTACATAGATCAGATATAATATAGGTAACATCATAATCAGACCAGGTGCTTTATATTGAACTTAAGGCCACATTCACAACAGCGAATTAACAGATCGGCAGATTAAATATGGAGACCCACTTACAAGCTTGCTGCATTGCGCCCTTATAGACACTGAATAGATTCCCTGCAGGGATTACTCTACAACCATTCATGGGGCGGCCATATTCAATCTGCTATTCTGTTAGTCCAATGTGTGATGTGGTCTAAGATTAAAAACAAAATGAGGGTTTCTATGGGATTATGTTTCTGTGTTGACATACTGTAAGTACAGGGAGGCACTAGGAGGTACGGTGTGAACCTTACTTGTGTCATTTACTATCTAGATCTATGAACTGGATTTATCGTTGTTAGACATAGGACAGTCATAAAACGCACCAGGTCCTGTCTGATACGTGGGTTATATGGGTGCATTTGGAAAAATCGAGGGCTCATTAGTACATTAGTTTTAATGTTTTTTTCTTTGTTTAAATTTAATAACTTAAAATGTCATTTATCTGAAGATTTAGTTTTTCTTAATGTTTTTATGTTTTTGTCATAAGGTGAATAGTCATGGTCTGAATTTTATTGTTTTGCAATATTTTTATCTCAGTTTAGAGACATAAGAAGCTATTGCTGTAGAAAGCGTTTTTTCTTAAAGCAGAAGGCTGTAAAATAAAATGAATTTTAGTCAACTTATTAAAAAGACAATTTGAAAGCAAGATCTTTTTTTTTCAATTTTATACCTTATATTTATGTACCTTTAAACTGATACTCAGCTGAGACTCAGCTTTGCAGTTTATCATGCAAACATTTCATTAAGTGCCCTCTTTTGTATGTCATTTTAGACCATAACTATTTCTGTTTGAGTAACTGCAACAAAATGAGCACTCAAACAATCTGTAGTCTGTTTTATTTGTAAAATTTCTCTAGTGGATCCAGAATATCAAGAAAATGAGTTTGTTTTCAGAGGGAATGTTTACCCATGCCAACCCAACAGCCAAAGAATAATTGTGGAAATTGAAATAATTTTTTATATCATGGTTATGAGGGTCTATCTCTCTTTTTTGTGAAGTTTGGGGGAGGGGGAGAGCTGGATATGCAAATTATTTTGGAAAATTGGAGTGGCCACCATTTATGGATTGCCCAATGGGGTATTTATCAGCTCTAAATACTCCTCTTATATGCCCCTGGTTACCTCATGTAGACAAGGAATATTAATACATACACAACACAGTTATAGCAATCATAAAAATGCCATTGTCATGTAATACACGATTCTGCACAGTTAACATCATGCACCTTAATGCTGTCTGCAGACATAACATTGTGATGAGTTTATAAGGTACATGAGAAAACTGCAATCAAATTCCCATCAGTGAGTGATAAGCTGCAATGCAGACTTTCATACATAGTTTCATTAACCACATTATACATTTATATAAAGTGTTACAGTCTAAGGTATTTAGGAGTGTTCATATGACAAAGCAGATAAAGCCACTGAAAGATTTTTGTAACTGCAGGTAATATGCTTTTGACAGGTGTTACAGAAAAGCCCTATACTAACTTTCTTTGATATTTTATCAATCTGCACATCAAAGTTACTTGCCATTTGAATGGCAGCACTATTTAAAACAAAACTTATTGTCAATTTAAAAAAATGAACTGCATTTTGATCAGTCAGTTTTTATATTTTGTTTGTAGTTTGAAGGACTAGAGATTTCTTTTTTATTATATATAGTGTTTACAATTTGACAAACGATATGTGTCTAACAATATTAAGATAAATACAGTGACTGTCTGTATCAGTAGATCTAGATTATGGCACCACTCCTTGTTCAGTTATTATCAGTTCTTTGATGATTCTCATTCTTCTCTTTCTTGTACCTTTAAGGATAAGATTGAGCTTTCTGTTATATAGATATATACATGTTTCACTCCTTGTTTTATTATTTCCAGTACTTTGAAGGTGTAGAGCCCAGTTTGCTGTTCTCAATAACACATCAGGGAAGACAACCAATGACCTTCAGAACAGAGGCGCCATCTGCCAGAGACAAGTGAGTACACAGACCTCATAATAAAAGAACATACTGTACAAAAGAAAAGTGCAGTTTTTAATTATTGGTGAATCTAGTCAGTTTATGATTTGTTACAAGTGTGAGTTGGTATGAAAGTGTAAATAACTCCAAAGGGAACTGCACACACATGCACGCACACACACATGCACGCACACACACATGCATACACACACTATGAGTACATTCCTTACTGAAATTAAGACATACTTTATACCTTGTAATGTCAATTACAATCTCATTTCCAGGTGGGTCAGCGTCACAAGAGATGCCACAATGCCGTAGGTCAGTTACAATTACTGTGTAATAGGAGCCCAATAATATGAACAAAATATTATTACAAGAAGCTTGTCAGCACAAGTGAGACGGGAGTTAATTGTTTACCTCATGCCAGCTACGGGACAGGCAGTTGTTGGAAGCAGTCCTTGAACTTTGTCATGTTGATGCAGAATGTTTGGTTCATTGTGTTGAAACATCTCTCATCTAACACAATGAAGCATTCAGTGTCTCAACCGAAACATGGTGACTCCTTAGTCCAAGTCTGGAGACAGAACTTATGGCTATGACATGTGTAATACTTGAAGGAAAAAATAAGAGTTACTGTTCAGTGTTGGTGGCATCTACTTCTGTTGATGTACAAATAAGATTTTCATTCAAGACCTTGAGGAAGGTGGCGTGACCTAACATACCCATGAAATTTTAATAAGAAAATCAGATGAGAGAAGCAGTGCCCTTGAAATTATAATGGGAGAAACAGATATCATGTTTTTGCTTGTTTTATTCATTAAGCAATGTATCCTTCCCCCATATTTTTCCCCGCAGCAGAATACTTGATTAACAATAAGATCAAAAGGTAAAGATAACAAGCAGATTGAGATCAAAGTGAGAGTGAATTTTGGATTTTAGATATATTTATGAATTCTTCCCAGCAAGTTCATTGTGTACAGGAGATTTTACACGAAAGTGAATATATGAGCAAATATGGTTTACAAGACGAAGTGGATCAAAAATCCAAGGGTGCCTTTTGCATACCCCTCTTAAATTGGCCCACCTGGGACCTAAAAATACAAGCTGGTCTTGCAACTTGGGGATGATTTCCACTAAAACTTCTTGAAAGTGTGCCCACACAAGCCTGTAAGAAATTAAGATATGCTTTTAGAAGTTACTGTAATTTAGAATTACATTTCCCAGGCTTGTGAAAAAGCAATATTGATAATTATTGTGATAATGCGCAACAGTTTTGCAAGACTGATGTTTCTGATTATCAGGTGCCACTGAAACATTTAAAAGAAATATAAATTATTTTTTCTATTAATATCTCAAAATTTTTGATAGTCTTGTATTCATGAAGTTGAACAGACCTTATCAAGAAGTCAGCAATACTCACAGAAACTGATGTTATATAATTATAGCCACTGAAAATGTCTAATTTGTTTAAGATCTGAAAAAGTGAATGCAACAGGGTGACATGTTTGTGTTTGTGATGAAGATAATGTTTTGAGTGGTTTGAAAAATGCCTGGCAATGGAAAGATCATATAAATTGATTAATTAAAATGTTAAGATATAATAACATTGCTATAATATTTAGGGAATGGGGATATTACCACATAAACATCTGTATGCAGTTATATTCCATTGTCACATTCCTAAGCAATGAGCATATGATTTTTATAAATGAAATGATTCCAGTTGCATTTTTACAATATGCTTTTTTCAAAACATTTAATTATCAATTAAAGAAAAATGAACTTGTTGCTGTATTGTTAAAAATGAAGACCATTCCTCTAATCTTTATTTTTGGAAAGAAAAAAAAAGCAGGTGCAGTATATTTTTAAGATCATACTTAAAAGTATAATCTATATATCATTTTAAAATAACTGCTGTCTGATATAATGTGCATTATTATCTCTAATAGTCTTTGTAATAAACTCTATGTTTTATGGATGGCCTTACATAAGGGTCAGCTTCACTCGCTTAGACTGTCATCTTTCAGAATGTTGAATGTGCCAATTTAAATGTCATAAACAAGTAAAATTTTCACCTTCAAAAGGCAAGGGTGGCATTTGGCTTCTTGCCATGCATTATAATAGGGGAAGTTTGCCGAAGTGCTGTTGGAAATAGAAAGTTTTTTTTCAAGTATCATGGCTGCAGTGTTTTTGCTGTGCCTGACCCATGGAAAGATGCGTTGTTTACATGTTATTGTGCATTAGTTTAATGTAAGTTTTGGCCTGTGTTGTCATGCAGTTGTGAGATCTCCACAGGCAATGGCTAAAATATGCTTTGTGGTAGATATTTGGTAAATTAATAATTTATATTCTAATTCCAAGAATGTCCTTTGTAGCAAACATCATTTTGGCATGTTTCATGTTAATTCATTTTACACACACCATGTGTATATTTTCATAGCATAATTATTCTGGGCACACGGAATAATAAATTTTCATTAAAAAATAGATTTTTTGCTATAAATGTTTTAATTGTCATGATGTTACAGTATAATGGAGCACATGAACACATTTCTTGCTTAGTAAATTTACTTTTTTTTCAAAAGGGTGCTAAACATTGAACACTGTATTTACTGTACTGTATATTATGCTTAACCTAGTAATTTTTTTATCCAAACTGTTCAACTGTTACTATTTATGAAGCCGAGATTGCTATTATAACTTTCTCTCAATTTATTTGTTTGTTTGATTTCTTCCAAAAAGGTGCTAAACTTTAAACGGTATATTATGCTTAAGTAATTTGATATAAAGACTTAGTTAGCTGCAGTTTTAGCTTTTTGTGTAGCAAGCAAAATTTTATGTAATTTACCTTGTGCTGGTATTACAGGTATTTACGGCTGATTCCTGCTTTTTTTCTTTTTTTTGGTGAAATTTAAGTATGGAATATTTTTGTGATTTGTCCATACTTCAAGCTAGTTTGCAGTATTACAGTTATGATTCATAGATTTAAGAAAAGAAAAAAAATATTGAAATTTATCAGCTAAAAACATTCTCTTCTGAAGCGTTAAGCTAGCCTGTTTATTTATTTATTTATTTTTTCATTCAACAATTATATATAATTATTATTAAAATTTGATGACATGGGGCTGGTCCCCATATAATTACGGTATTTTATCAAACTTATTTATATCAAAATGTACATATGTTCCATATTTGATTACCTAAAGTGTGGCTTAATATTTTGAAAAAGCCTAACGTATATCATTATTGCATCAACAATGTTGGGTAAAACAAATTAGATACTCTCATTAGAGCCGGATTGGATAATACATATTTAACATAACATTATTTCAAAAATTGAAATTTTCAATAACTTATCTAGTAGTCTATTACTTTAAATAGCTTTCTTGATATCCTTAAGAAAATCACAGTGTATCTAAATCTGAATCAGTAAATGACAAAAATCTGCCAATATTTAGAAAATGTGTAATATTTTCATTGCCAGAAGTGTGACCTCGGAAAGAAGTTTTAGAATGCCTCATTCACCTGGAGTTGAGTTGTCCAGTGGACCAATCAAAAATATCAACTTGAGTTGGTTAAACAAAGATTTTTCAATATTTTTATTTGAAATTGTGTAAACAATCTTAAGCTTTTGAAATTTGTTTCATATACTAGTATATTATTGTATCATCACGCTGGGGTAGTTTGGCTATTTTTACTGATGATTTTAATTATGAATATTTGATATTTTGATGAAGTTGCTATTAATAAATGTCTTAAACCTGAAGTTAATAAAACTTGGAGTTAAACTTTCAGATTACACGTTGTGACAACAAATTTATTTACAATACGTACAGTTAATATAAAATGCTTTCATTTCTGAGTAACTAATAATTGTTATGATAATTGATTTTAGATATCATAATTAAATTTGCTTGATGCATACTTTTACTGAGGTTTTGAGAAATGTTACGAATCGGCTTTAAGTAGTAGCAGTTAGGGTTTTCATTAAAGATGTGCTGCATGGCTTGATTATTGAATTTAATTGACCAATAAAAAGTTTGTGTTGTTCTATTATATGTAACCTTGTTTTGCTCTGACAGTGAGAATTCTTTTGTGTGAAATGGGTACCATTTAAGTCAACTGATGTGCGTATCATTCCCCTCTTAAATAAAACAACAATGTAAAATTTCCCACAGCTATAAAACGGGCCTCAAAATCGATTTTTTAACAAGCTGTTAGAATGTGACAAGTATCTGATATATTTCCTGGGTGTCAAAGACTTAAACCCCATTCCCACAGATTTTAGATCAATCTATCCCTGTGGGGAGTCTCACTAGATTACTGTCAGCTTAGCCTTCTTAAGCGTCTGTCCTGTCTACTAAAAGCTGTAAGGGGGTAATTAACTACCGTGCGAGCTCGGCTGACAGCAATTTAGCGTGAACCCCCAGGGAGTTAGGTCGATCTAGATGGATCAATCTAAATCTATGGGAATGCACTCTTACATTATTCTGAGTCTGAATTGGTGTACCAACACCACAGGCACATAGAACTTATTACAATAAACACAGTACTTAAGTTATTCATAAAAAAATGTAGCCTACAGCCAATTTAAGAGGAAATACAACTTCTATGTGTCTAACCAAGGAATTATATAATAATTATTTATAATTGGATGATCTCACTTAGCACTGAAAAAGTTTTTCATGAAAGAGATGAGTCTCAATGTTAATTCCATACTTTATTTGCAGTTACATGCAACAATATAACACTAAAATAATAAACTGGCTTACATATTTACAACAACAACAAAAAAAAAACAAACTACAAATAATGAGATTATAAATACTGTAATGAATCGAGTCTGGAATGTCTTGAAATAGCGTGAAAAAATGATATAACAAACCATATAAAATGGTTGCCAAAAGTGGATAAAATAGTGATTAAAACATTATAAGAGATAAATTATTAAAGATAATTATGCACTGTGTGAGATTCTTGAAGCAGTACACTTGATTACTATTGAAGTTATATCCCTGACTTTAAAAGGAAAATTGTTAGCTCTGAAATTACTTTTCTAAAAAACACTTTTGGGGCTATAAATTCTCTCATCATCCTCAAGTTACTGTTGACTTTGGCCCAATAAGAACTTTAATTTAAATCACCTTGCAGACCTCAACTTTTTTTTATTAATATCACAATAAAAAATATTAAAGTTCAATGGTAATCTCCTCCAGTTAATCTCCAGTGTTTCATTTCTGAGCCAACTTGACACTCCTGTCATCAACGTTGTACACGTTACAAAAATAAAGATGTACGTCAGACCGGAGAAATGACATCACTTCTATTCCAAATTGTTCAAACGCATCTAAATTTGTCATTGGTTCAAGTCACAGTATTTTCTCTTCACTGTATAATAATACACTTGACATGACAAACTATATGAATTCATATCATAAACCATTTAATGTTACCGGACAGGATTCCAGATATCCTAGTAAAGGATACTCAACAAAATAAGAAACATGTTTACCCCTGAAAGATGTAGACTAAGGTGTGCGATGTAAAAAGAGGAATTCTTAGTAAAAGTCTTGTTTAGAAGCAGGATCCTTCCAAAAATCAGTGAATTATAAAAGAAACTTATTTGAACAGAACCAGGATAGTGGTGTTAGTGCCAGTTCAGTAGGTTATATTGTTAATGGAATTTGGTTGTGCAGAAGTTATTGCATACAAAAAAATGAACAGTATAAACATCTCCAAACTTTCATTTGCTGGTTAAAGCAGGCTTGCTTTTCAGATAGGGCTCTTCAACACTGAATGTTGCACTATTGTGAAAATAAACAAAGATATTTAGTAGAAACCTCTAGCCCGAAGATGAGATCCAATGAAACTATTTTTCACACCTGAACATATATTACAGCTCAGTTATACAAGCTGACAACAATTCTTAAAGTCAAAACTTGCAGCAAATATCAGAATGTTACGGTTATGTAACAAACTGAAAATATTGTCAAAATGTCCCATTGAATGATAGAAAATTAAATATATATATATATATATATAAATATATATATATATATATATATATATATATATATATATATATATATATATATAATACAAACACAGATGCACTTGTCAAGGAATGTTAAAAAGTCTGCAAAAATGTGAAGAAACTTAATAAATATCAACAAGTGAATGGAGATGATTATAAGCATCATTCTCATTGATATTTACTCTCTGTGTCAGTGATAATAAATAATTGATAAATTGACAATAAATTGATTATAAATCTTCTTTTGGATTCCAAAACAATACCCAGAAGGTAAAAATGTGCATTTTGTGTCAGATAATAGATTTAATTTTTAATTTTAAAGTTGCACTTATTCAGTTATTGTACAACTGTTATTTGTACACAATTTTATTATAAATTACAATTTCATTAAAATTTTATGCATAGTGAATGTTAAAAATATCCTAATTAAAACTCTACAGTTGAAACATATCACACCTGCAGACATCAACTTGTGATCGTGCTCTCTAAGATTTAATTTTTGAATAACATCATGGCTCATTTGAAGTCCGACTTAAATTTGTCTGTAAAAGATAAACTTTTATTTTAAAAATAATAATAATTACATACAATATCAATAGACCAGGAAAATATCCTACCTAACGGGTAAGAGAAAAGTGATATCATATTTTAGTTTCATACATATGGGCAAGTACAGTATACTCGAGTTTCTCATTCAAGTGCTCAGGCAACCTTGATCTTGGCTTTATCTTGACCCAGGTAACACCAAATTTCCGAAGAATACTTTAAGAATCCATTAATGAATTCCATCCATTATGCCTAGAACACAAGCCAAAAGTATTTCAATTTCCTGTTGGAGGAACCAAAACAAACTGAAGTTCGGGGGAAAAACCCATGCCCTATTACGCTGTTAGAAAAGGCAAAATATGTTTTGAGTGGCTACTCTGTAGAGAAAAGCTTGAAAATAACCACACAATGGATACCGGATATGTGCACAAACCTATTCAAAATTTCAGGTCACAGGACAAAAAATCTGTTATTTGATAGGTCAAACTGGGGTACTGTATATTTCTCCACTAGGCAGATATATATATATATATATATATATATATATATATATATATATATATATATATATATATATATATATATATATATGCATTGTACAATTTTAGCTGAGCCAGGGTTTATGTCTGAAGCTTGGATTTTTTTACCCTCTTTTCTTTTTTTTTTTTTTGGATATAGAAAAATACACTTATTGATACACAGAAACATACCACTTTTGTACAGAAACAACATATAAAATGACATGAATCTCCTTGCAAGCATTTATCTTAATGGAATGTTATACGATGTATTGTTGTTTTATGAAATTACCATGATAATATATCTCTGTACATGTGTTATAAATATACCCATATACAAGGATACAAAACGCAGTGAGTGGTAGGTGAATCTTGACACTTTCTCTATTACAGTAAGGTAAGTTCACTTGAATCCCACTATTGTATGATTGTTAAAATTATCAAAATCTTTTAAAATTTTTAGATTGATAGGCAAGCATATGGTCTCAGTTAACTGAGTATACAACAAAATCAAAATCTCTTTTCAATGAGCAATATATATGTTCAGACTTAATCAAATATTTTTTAGATCTGAAAATCAGATCTTAGCCATAATGTCAGAATCATTAATTGTGATGGGCACTGGAGCCACTGGTGCTCGCAGCCTGATATGTTTACTCCCTTCGTACCTCACTGGCTGGGACGCTGATGCAGACTGGGAGTCCATCGCCATGGAAACCTCTACACATAATGACGATGCTCCAGCAGAGTCATCACTGAACGTGGCCAGTGAAGCCACATGGCCATCTGTGGCGCCACCTTCAGGGTGGGAGGATGTCATCTGCGCACTTAGGTCATGGGTGTGATAGTACTTGATGAGGTCCTGAATAGAGGTGGCTTGGAAACCATCCCGGTAGAAATAGAAGAACAGCGTACCCCTTTCCTCTGTCATGTGGATTTTGAAGTGTTTCAGTTGTCCCTGGTGCCTGTTAAAGAAATTGTCAACAATAATATCACACAACCTATACCTGCATAATAAATTAATTAACTTAACGTTGAAGCCATTACACACTACAAACATGCATGCCAGTTAGGATGTACAGTTACCCATACGTGCTTTATTCATAAATTATTCAGAAGTTGAAAAAAATTGTAAAATATTGAACTGGATTGGTACTACTATTTTTTAACTGTTGCTTGAAAATTTTATCAACTGTAACTATGAAGGAATAAAGTACACAGCTGAAGAAATTCTTCGCTGGAATGTTTGGAAAATGTTATTCGGCCAACTATGTCCAAATACACTAAGCAATTACTAGCAACCTACATCTCTACTAAAATAGTACAAATTATGCATTATTTAAAGACTTGTTAAATGCAGATAAGGAAAATCCCAAGATGATAGCATCTGTAACTAATGTGCCTGGTTTCTCATTTATTTCCTCATGCTCTTAGGCTCTTAACAATCAGTTTTTGACAGAGGTGATTTTTATGACACTCAACTCCCCAGATAAATCAAAACCCGAATGCATGTGCCTATCAATATCTTAGTCTACAATTTGAATCTGTTTTTAAACTTTCAAATTTTAAATAATTTCAAAGTACTAAAAGTAACAATTTAATCCTATGCATGCATTTGAAACATCTGAAAAAGGAGCGAGAGAGAAAGACAGAAAAGGGAACCTGAATATCAATGGAAATATTATGTCATAAAAGTGTTTTTTACTTACGTCACTGTGACTCCTTTCTTTCCATGATCAAGAGACCGAATGATGTAGTAGCCATCTTTTCCCAAATATGGCTTCATAACAGCAAACACCTGGCAAAATAATTGCATTTCGTTTTCAATCATATCATATCAATCAATCATTTCTTTAGCTTAAAAAAAAAAAAAAAAAACACACAAAATTGAAACTAAAAAAAAAGAAAAAATAAGAATACTATGCAATAACCATAATCACACATTTCAAAAGGGTAAAAAAACAATTGTCTGACTCAGCTACATTTCACTTTGTCTTAGCTTGTGTGTATTTCTTTATCAAGTATTTGATATAAAATTACCAAAGGTACAAAACTATCTAACATGCTGTCCAATGACCAAAAATTTCATTCAATTTTAACAATATTACCTAGTGTAGTAAAATTTTAATATTATATAATCATCTCACCTTTTTCCCATTATTCTCCAGCAGAGGGTGCCACCCAGGCAGGATAGTGATGTACAAAGACTCCGGACTCGGATCCTCCAACATTTCCGAATTAACACTCTGATTGTCCAGATCCATGTGTGCCATGATGTTGGACTCCGAGTCACTTGGTCTACTGTCCGTCCTCATTACTCCCCTATGTGCCCCAGTCATGCCAGCTATGCACTGCTCACTCCTGGGAGAAGTCATTTTTCTCTCAGTCAGAGGAGGACTAAATTCCGTTTCCATCAAAGGGGCACTCCTTTTTTTCTCCAGGAATGGAGGGCTCCTTTTCCTCTCTGGTACATAAGGCTGGCTCCGTTGCTTCACTGGTAAAGGAGCAGCAG
This sequence comes from Lingula anatina, assembly GCF_051362555.1. NCBI lineage: Eukaryota > Metazoa > Brachiopoda > Lingulata > Lingulida > Lingulidae > Lingula > Lingula anatina. Next base: position 5,493,053 of record NC_141772.1, on the reverse strand, counting down.
CAGCTCTATCCTGCAGAGGTGGACTTTTCCTCCTTGCCGGTAAAGAAGGAACCCTGCCCTCTGGATCTGGAGATGAATGTGCTGAATTTGAGCCTGGATAGCATAGGCAGGTTTTTAAGCAGGTGCTCTTGTCTTTGCCATCAGGTGATCCACGACCATCAGCTTTCAACCCAGGCGTACTTAGTGAGTGCATAATGTCAGATTTTTCGTAAATGGTGTCGTTGTCAAACGAGACGCTGCTGCTGTTGCTCCTGAATCTGCTACTTTGTTGAGTAGACTTGAACAGCCCAGTTTTGGATTTATAATGCTGTGCAAATGGTTTACAATATTGACAGTTGTGCTGATCTTTGATGCCTTGTTTAACCAAGGTCTGGACATCCTCCATCTCTTCATCTAAACTCCATGACACTTTCTCCGTGGCAGGAAAAACATTGACTGAAGTGGTCATCTCTACATTATTTAAAGAGTTTGATACATTGTTTAAGGAAGAAACAGATGATTTATTGTTGAAAGATGTATCTGTTCTGCTGCAAGGAGGAATGTTTAAAGCATCTACTGGAATATTCATTCTGATTGGTTCAATCTCTGGGACGCTGTTACTTCGCAGTCTTTGATCACGAAATATTTCACTGAAACTTTCAACTTGAACACTGCTACTGCGACTTCTGCTTTTCTCTGTTGGTGTGATCTCACCATCCCCAGACACAGGATCCCCTTGACCAAGAGCACCCCTGTCCTGCATCTCACTCTGAAACAATAATGTCTGCTCCGTCTTTGGAGTCGTAATGTCCAGTTCCATGGGTTCAACACCCTGAAAACTTTCACTCATTTTCCCCGTTACATGCCGTGTGTCATGAACAGCACTGTTGTTGACACTGGCAGTCAGAGTGAACATAGAAGTGGGAGATATATTGTTACTTGTACCATAGACGGTATCCAAACTTGCACCCTGTAACTGCTGGGTGTTTGTGCTACTGCTCACTTGTAATGGAGACTTATATGAAGTGCCCCCTTCCATTGTTCCGAGATTCATCACACCATTTAGTCCCAAATCAACATTTTTTGTGCCTGGCAAGAAACTAGAGTCCTGAGTTTCTTCAACCCCTTGATTCATCGTCAGAGCTGAACCAAATGGTCTCCCTGCGCCCTGTGTTTCCCCAGGCACCACGGCACCCTGAGCATCAAGTTGTGACCCTGTACCTTGACTCACCTGCTCTATATCTTCACGTGGAGATTGCTGAGGGGACTCTCCACCCTGAGAGTCATGGCCTGAATCCTGGGAAGACTGTTTAGGTAACATTGATGTACCAAGAGGGTCCCCCACTACTTTTAGGACAAGTTCTCTACCCTGTGGAGTGAAACAAATGTTCAGATAAATACTTAAAGTATGTGAGAGAATTAAGCAAGAACTGTATTGGACTTAAAAAACACTTTGAGTTAAAATTTTCTATTATTACAAGTGAAATTCACAAGTCCCACCTACATAAGAGCCATGTACAGGCTCATATGTTGAAAATTAGAACTCAAAAACCTAAGAGCGTACTATTAAATAGGTTGTAATTTTTTTAATGGTTTGGGATAAGGTATTACGTGGCAATTAGTAGACGATTTTTGAAGTCTCTAGAAAAAAATCAACTTAATATTTTGCTTCCTATAGCTCTCACTCTCTTTGTTTGACAGTAAATTATCATAATTATGGTATATCCCTCTATGACACTCACCACAAATTCTCTCGCCTTACTCTCCCAATTTCCATTAAATTCCACTTGTTCATAAGAGAGACCAAGCGTCTTCAACATGTCCCGCACTGCCTCCACCAGGCTCATCTCACTGGTAGCCTCCGCTCGCAGATTGAGGTCAGGTTTACCCTCCCACACAAGTTTGATCAACAAGTTGAATGGAGCTACAGATAAAAAAAAAAAACTTATGAGAAATTATTTAATAAAAGAAATAAAAACTGGTGATTCATATCACAGGTTAAATATGTAGCTAAATGCTGAATATAAAAGTAGCATAGAGCCATATCAGATACAAAAAATGATATATTTGTAACAATTTAGATGAAACCACCTTTGAAATGAAAATTATTAAATGTATCAAAATCATTAAAGTAATACATTTTGCAAACTGACAACATGCTGTATGTTATTATAGTATATCTACAAGTATATTATAGTAGCAAAAAACCAAAACATCACATAGCATTACAGGATGCCTAGTGATGTTGCCTAGGTACATGTAAATTGAAATATCCATAATATAAATAAAGAAAATACTGTCACAGTTCAAAATTCATAGACTGCTTAATCTACTACAAGTAGATTTCTTATTGTAACTTAATAGCTATTTAAAATTAACACGTATCAAAAGATTATATCCATTAATTGAAACAAATTAAAAACACACAAAAAGTATGATACAAAGCAAGACATTTTAATGCTGGCTTAAAAACATGAGAGACCACTATCAGTATCAATACTGTCCCATCCCTTAACCACAATCACTATACATAAATCATTCCTCAAGAATTTGAAGAACATAATGGGAAATTCCTGATTACATTATGAGCAACAAAGAATAGGATATCAGTATATATGGTCCTTCACAACAGTCTGGGTCATATGAAATTACACTGATGCCCAGCCATTTACTTTAAGCCAAATTTAACTAAGAACCTTTTTATTACAAACTATTGTAACTTAATAAAAATATTAACAAGTAAAGCCAGTTATGAAGTCAGAGCCCATTTAGTAATATCTAAAAATATTCAAACTAAATATTGATGTGGGCACATTAAAGCTCTGGTCATATATCACTGACCACACTTGAAAGGCCCATATAACTCATCTTCTTGTCCTTCTATTCAAACAATGATGACTGGTATACTTTATACAAGGAAATAAATACCACATAATTATATCTATATGAATGGGGCATGCTTATAACCACTAACATTACAGCCTAGTTTTATGATGTTCATAACAGGATATGAGACATTGTAGGGCAAGTTGGGCTCTGAATTCCCTGGTTTTAAAAAAGTGGAATTAGCCCCAACACAAAAATGTTCTTTACAATGGAAAAAGTCAGATTTGAGTCAATAAATAAAGAGTAAATGCTCCTGATTTAATTGCAACACATTCTTAAGTTTCACCAGGAAAAAAAAGGGGGGGAGGGGAGACCCCTTCTTTTTTAACTGACAGTTAGTGTTCTGATGTTGTACAAGAAGTGTATTTATCAGTTCGGCATTATTTCATAATCTCACAATGTTTGCTTTTTTCCAGTTGCTACCCATAAGCAATTTAAAAAATAAAACATTTTTCCTTCACGTGCAGTACATGAAAGAAAATATTCATGATATATATAATTATATTAAAATATCACGTGGACCCCTTCTCAAAATTTTTGAAAGATCAGCAAGTTCTGTCTAGTTCCTCATTCCAAACGCTGTTGTAAGTGACAAAAGTATTTATTGTCAATAAAGTAAACACCTACTAGAAAAAAAAAACTAGTAGAATAAACATTATCAATCTGATTAATAACATAACAGGTAGGCCTTTTTATTCAGATTGATGATTAAAATCATAAATCAAAGAGGGCAACCCTAATTATTATGTCAAACTCATTTCTCTTCCTCGTTAAAAGAGATTCGTAAATTCGTGTAAGATTCGTAAACTCGTGTAACATTATAAAATTTTGCTAAATTCATTTCCTCTCACCTCTGAGTCTGTTATGAAGTTCTTGTAAAACGTCCTCGCGTCCCAGTAGAATCAAGTATTGCTCCAACACCCCAATAGTCGCGCTGCGACCGCGACGGTTCAACCAATCTTTTAGCATATTAGTCGCCATCGTAGCCGCGTCGCAGTTCATATTCTCCAGCTGCAAAATTTCTCCATATGAAAATCCCAATTTGTCTGCTAAATCCTGCCATCCTGATCCAGTGATGGGGTTAATGGCTAACTTGCTGGCTATTGCCTTCAAAGCCGTGTACCCCAAGGTTTCGATGGAGTCAGACATACTAAAGTGGCCTCCTCGGTTCGGATTCACATCGTTGTTACCGTTTGAATGCAGAGTTAGACTCATTATGATCTCTTTTCGGGCTACATCCCGTAACCCAGCTGATAATTTATTCTCCGGGAAGTGATAAAGGACGCTGTCTTATACTGTCAACAACACAGGTACTGGGGTAGGTCAAATTTGTTGTAGGTTACTTGCCTTTTGAAGGTAAATGTAGGTCGCTACCAGATGGCGCACACGCGGCCGAGAGAGAGTGACGAAAGAAGGTGAAAGACTTCGTTTTGGAAACTTTTCATTTCCATTTTCTAGTTTGTGTTTATTTTGCCAAAGGCAAATAGTACTTCGCGATGCAGAAATAAGCATTTCAAATGTTTTTTTTTCTAGTGGAAAGGAATTTAAAGTTAAAACTGTATTTGAATTTCATGTGCTTCCTGAAATCATTAATAGGAATCAAAATATGTGAAAACGAAAGTGAATTAATGGAAAACCCTGGGGAAATCCAACACATGGAATTATAAACAATAACCAATCTGTGACCGGTTCTACTTTCCAATTGCCTGAACAAGGACAGTTGTTTAAACAGATGCAGAGTTACAAAAGTTAAAGACCACTTTTTTATTTGCTTGGCTACACTCCATGTAAAAAGCAATTAATTTTGATCATGTGGAAATTAGTTGTCATATTACTGTAAAATGTAATCTGCTTTAGAACAGTTCAACAGGCTTTCATACAAAGCATTGAGAGAAACTTATCAGTCAGCTCTGGCTCGTTCCCTACACTTATGCATTATCATTGCATTAATGTTACTCTGTACAGCATCAGTTTCACTTCATTTTTAAAATATAAGAATGATGCCAATTATGTTCATATATGCACAGACTGATATGCGACTTTTAATTCTGTAAAACTCCAAGAAGCCTATTACATCTGTCTCTTATTGTGGAATGTTTAGGAAACCTATGGCATACTTCTAATACAAAAGGATGTGTTCTGTCACAACTAGCGCAATCTACATGGTCTTAATACAACATGCACATCTAATGAGTGACAGAAAACCCTCAAAGTAAATATTTTAAGTTTTATTTAACTTCCCTCAATTTCATTTAATATTTCAATTGATAAACCTCTACATAAAGTTCCCAACCACATATTGCGCCAAAGTCACTTCAGTTATTTGTAAACAAAGTTAATGCAGTAACTTTTTCTAGACGTTGACTCCAGCTTCCAAATGCTGTCAATATATGACAATATGGTATTTGTTCCTGACACTCCTTTTTACAAAGCATCATTTCATGTAAAGCACATACACAGCTGGTTGATTCACTAAATTTGTTGAAATTTTATAATTCCTTGGGTACGTGACTCCCAACAATGGATATGACCATTACTGTTCTTCATATCATTGTTACTGGTGTCATCTCATTGTTTTTCAAATACATTCTTTTCAGCTGTTGTCACGTTGAGCTCTTATACACAGCTGTGGTTATTCCCTCTTTAGACTTGATCAGGATTTGCCTAGGTCCAAAAGAAAGGAACACAAAATGTGAAATCTGACTAGTACAATAAAGCAGTAATTTTTCATCAATCAGCACTTAGTATTTAAATTATTAAATACTTCCAATGTTTCTATATCCCGGACTATAGAGCATCTCTATCGGGAAATGAGGGAATCTGTCTAGAAAAACATCAAAATATTGCAGTTTTTCTACTCCTTATATGTCAGCAGTTTTACTGTATTCTGACTCGCTTTTCTTTAAACAAGCATGTAAAGCCCAAAGTGAGAAGATGTCCAAATGATGAACCTGTGTGTGTGTGTGTGTGTGTGTGTGTCTGTGTATGTTTGTGTGTGTGTGTGTTGAAGTAAAAAGTAGAGATAAACACATATAAAGAGTCAGTGACTAACTCACATATTGTCTGTCTCTATACTAATGACTGGGGAGGAAGACTCATCTGGGTACAGTTTCTGGGCAGTCTCTGCCAAGCTGGTGATCAACCCACAGGTCTGACGCTCACCAGTACCTCTTGCTGGAAGTCAGAATAACACCATCAATAAGGAGAAAAAAATTTAAAAAGACCATCCCATCCCCCCTTTTTATTGATTTTCTACATACCCTAATGGAACTCTTTTCCAACTGAGAAAAAAATTGTATACTAAAATCTGAATATGATATATATATATATATATATACATATCACAATTAATTTGACATTCCATTTAACCATGTTTATTTTGATATAAAAATATCCTAGCAAAATTATTTCATAACTGGGAATAAATATGACAGCTATATGACATGCTGAATATATATATACCCAATAAGGTTGATTTTTCTATTCACATATCTTGAATACTTATACATCATTTACCTCCCAAACAAAGCCCTTGCTTATCTGCACACAGCACTCCAACAACTCCTGGGTTGTTCATCCTAGAAGGGAATAAAGAAAGTCATCTTCATCTGAAATAAAACCCTAAAATGCCCCCAAAAGACATCAATGAAATTTGACCAGCATACTGATTTTTTTCTAAGGTGCTTGCTTGTTTTTAAATGATTTAAGTGTTTCATTGCACTGTTCTTTGAACACAGCAAAGCCTCACAAGAGGCAAGGTGGACCCCCTATTCCCCTGAACTCATTCATGAGAACTGCCTGAACTAATTTGTGTTGTGTTCGAATAATTATTCATGTTGTACCAGCAATTTCATAAACGTATTTAATGACTTGTTGATTTTGTTGATCATCATTTGTTGAGGTTGTGCTATTTATGTATCCATCACTACGGCGGCCCATGGTTTCCTACTAATAGTACTATAACAATATTAATACTATAATAGCCCAATGCTAAGTATGTGCAGTAGTAACTACATGTAGTAGTAGCTAGGGGGAGGGGCGATTTATAATTGCAGACAAACTTATGTTTGCATCGATCTTTACGTTGATCTTGGCTTCCGTTTGTAGAACAGGCAAGCACTTTCATATACTTTGGTATTTGACTTGTTAACTTGTCACTTACGTTTCATCTAGCTGTCTTTCCAACGCTTTTTCCATCTTGACTTCAGTACGGAAACAGGAAGTCACATTGCTCTAAGTCAGACGCATGCGAAAAGCGACTTCCGTATATGGACGAGTTTACTTCCTAACTCTCATGGTATAGACTGCACAAAAAGTTTTAAAAACTGGCGGAAAAAAGCATTCAGATTAGCTGAAATTTGATATCCATATTTTAATTTATAATTTGTGTCATATAATAGCCTCACATGGTAGTTATCACAACCGATTCGTGTTTAAAATAAATACTAATCGCCCTAACACCCCTTTCATAAAGCCAATACTGCGTTTGGGTTGAGAGTATAAATGAACCCAGGTAGACCTAAATTTAGAAAAATAATCACAGACTTATCTCGTAATGGGAGTGGGTGCTAAAAAGTTCAGAGAATAGGTAAGGATATACATGGTGTGGTGTCAAATAGCGTAATCAATTACTGTGCAAGCTTCATTTCTTGTATAATTGTGGGACTGGTTAAATATGTAGCCTGATGAGCTCAGGGACCAAAACTTGATTAAGTTGATCTTAAATTGTGTCTGCAGTGTCTGTTTATGTGTGTTGTACACGATATTGATACGATATTGAAATATTGAAGAAATTTATAGATATTTCATAGGTTTCGGCATCATCTAATGAAGTTCTCGCAGTATTTAAAACTTGAGGAAAGAAAATGCCATAGAAAATGCTCATGAACGCTGTAGTGTATGCCAATATAAACAAACTTACAGCACCGAGTCTCTAATTAAGTGTTATAAGTAATTGCTAGAAATACTGATTGTAACTGCCACTGTCATTGTACATTGTTTTAAACTGAGACAGACGCCCTAGATAGTATATATTATATTAAATACTGTTGATATAGTTGTCTTCAACACATAGACTGGGTTCCCATACCTAGATCGATCTAATGGGATCGGTCTATCTCCATTCTCCAAGTGGTTTCTCCAGTTGCTTTCAGCTTATGCGGCTTAGATGTCTGATAAATGATAGTTAATTACCCCCTATCAGCTTCAGTAGGCATAACAGACATCTAAGCCACTTAAGTTGATTGCAATTTAGCGATAATCCCCTAGGAGATAGATCGATCCAAAGTTAGTACGACAGGTCTGGAAATGGTCCCATACATACTGTACTACTACATGTAAGTTGGCAGAAGCTTGGACAAAGATGGGTGGGGTTACAGTACTCCCTGATACCAGAGGCTTCTGAAATGAGTATGAGCCCCTGTGGAAATTCAAACACCCAATTTGATGGTTTGTAACATAGACAGGGATGTGCCCTCCTCAGCACCTAGGTGTAAAAATGCCTGTCTGGTGAGGAACGTGTTCCTCGTGATTATTTGACATTGCACAAAGTGCAAAATAGTAATTTTGTAACAGCTAGACGACTTAGTACTAGCGCACCCTGTGATCAGAGAATAGGTTTACAAAGGGTATATGCAAATATACCGTAAAGCTTCTTATGTATAAATCCACAAACCCGCGATGGATATCCATAAACCCCAAATGGATAAATCCACAAATGCCTGATGGATATCCACAAAGCCCTGATGGACAAATCAACAAAGCCCTGATGGATATATCCACAAACCCCTGATGGATATATCCACAAACTCCTGAAGGATAATTTTATCCACAAACCTCTGAAAGGTTCCTCTAGTTATAAAATGTAACATACTACAATTCATGCAGGATGTTATTATTGCACATCCATATCATGCACTACATGATCATATGTTATAAATTGATTTTATTGCAATTATCAGCTGTTAGTATACATGGAATAAAGATGTCAATTTGGATCTTCAGTGTTCAAATATTACTTCAACCCCTGCCTGAGTGTCACAGTGAGTAACACTTATCCCTATCATCCTGCCCACCATCATTATAACAGAGTCCTGTACTATTTGGTGTGCTCAGCCCTTGGATTTAGTTTCTTTGGTGAGCTTAATGTAATGAAATAGTCTGTTAATAAGTAAATAGTCTGTTTGCATGGGGTCTGCTAAGTTAAGTCAGCTCATCTTGCCTGGAAACACGACACTGGAGTTGTATTATTCACAGTGTGTGCACATGCCTAAGATGACATTTTAAATGTCTCACTGGAGTTCAAGGAGAAGAAATGTACGAGATCTGATTGATCTACAGTAAGATATATAACAGAAGTAACTTACATGTACATTGCAAGCTTTCCACTTATTCAAATGTCTTATCTATCAAAAGTTATCAAATTTTGGTCTCAATGTTTAAAAGGGATCATACATCTTTAACAGACCTAGTAACTGACTATTCCCAGCATTGTAATAATCTTTTTTTCTGGTATTGTTGATGATTGTTACTCTACTAGGATATACCATTGAAAAAAAATTAATCTTTGTTGTTGGAAAACATCTCAATAAGTGATAGTGTACCAAGGTTTAAAATGTGTTTTGAAGGGGGAATGAATTTCAGTTCACTGGAAACCTTTGCAGTTGCATTTTTCTGTTGAATGAACTGGGAGAAGTTGGCAGTGAGTATTAGAGGAAAAATATCAAAAACGTGATCAAAAAATATTTTGTAGAGTGCATTGCACCAATTATTTCTTTCTCAAACCCTTGATTTATTTGATTATTGCCTCCTGAACTGTTTGTTATCAAGCAAGTTTGACTGGCCAAGAAAGGAGAGACAGATGGCAATCAAGATTGGTAGGCTTTTAATGTATTCAGATAGCCTATTTCAAGCTCATTATTTATCAGTGAGCAATATTGATTTTGCATATCTGTGGGCTTTGCTCAAAACAGTTTAAGGAGGAAAAATGCATAAGTTTTAATGTTAGGGAAGAGATACTTGATTGTGACTGTCCTTGCCCCCCTGCCCCACCCATCCCCTTGCTGTCTATAGGTTTTAAACTAGTGGTTAAACATGATGGGAGACATGGGGATTTACAGACTGCTTTTGAGCCTCAAACCTGCCCCCAAAAACCAAGTCATTAAATTGTCAATGTTAGAAATCAGAATTTGTGTTTAAACAAGTTTAGGAGCTACTGCAACTTATTTATAAATTTTATTTCTATTTCTATTTATATTTTAAATCCCAGTTATTCATTATTTTATTTTCTGCTATGATTATTAATTTATTTTCCTGAAGTTTCCATTTGACCAAGTTTTCTTTTGTGAACAAGCAGATCAGTTTTCTGTGTTCTAGTATGTCACCTCCTATGGGATTCTCAAATGGCTCATCTGGTGATTCATACCTTTTATCATAGCAATGCGTGTAAATAACAGATTGGTATGCTTCAAACCTTTTTCACCTTGAAGCATGAGTCACTGTTTTGTCAAAGAAGACAGAGCAGTTTCATTTTTATTATTCACAAAGGTAAAATTTAATACCAAATCACATGTGCTGTGAGTTGACAGGTTCTTTGTAAATTAATAAATAGAGGAATAACTTATCATCTGTAGAAAGGTATACAGGTATATTAGCTCTTAATTTTAAGAGAGCCCAGATTATTTTTGTTCGATTGTGAACATACTTTCAATTGCAGTTTTCAAAAAAAAAAAAAAATCAATGATCTTAGTTTATAATTTTTTTTCAAAATTGTTTCTATGTCAGCAATGCTAAATTAATTTTTTAAAGTTACAAAATCAAGTTAGTTTCAGTTTTGATTGGCATGTTAACAGTTGGCAGGTAATGATGGTCAATGTTGTAATTGTAAGAAAGAAAAGAAAAAAATTATTATTATATATTATTTGGAATTTATCAGTAACTTTGCAAATAACACCCTCACCTCTGTTAATTAACACTCATATCCTCAGTCAAGGTTAAGAGAATATTGGACACAATACCAATATAATGGTCAGTTTTACAAAGTACATAGCCATTAAAGCCCATCATACTGAACTGCAAATGTCATTTATGGTCTTATGCTTGTATCTGAATTGAACTGTTTTCCCCATAGCTTTGCCCATGTATCAGTACAAGATTATAGCATGCTGATTTGAATCGCCCTGTGATTGTGTTTCTGAATGAACAAGAAGGCCCAGGGAATGAAATGAATTGCTTTTATAATATCTTTATACATTTTGTCTGGTTCATTGTTTCTAAATTGACATTTTAGTCATGGTTTTTTAGCATGATGAAGCTGTAGACATTTTGAAATAGACTTCATCTCAGGTTTTGCCAATATTGACTTACTGAGTTTTTTTTTTTTTTTTTTTTTTTTTTTTGAGTTAAGAGAATAGCTGGAGAAATTTAAACCAAAATGATTCATTTCTTATATATGCTTATTTGCAATTGATGTGCTCAGATATTAGTTCCATCTGTTTATTTACAGTAATAGTAATAGCAAAAGGGATAGTCCTAACTGATTATTACCATTATCATTATTTTGGTGATTGGCTGAATCATATAATTCAATAATAATCCCAATCAGAAGTTCTTGAAACACAGGAAATTAGATATATATTAATAAAAGTCTTATTTCATATTTTCTTTTTGGCAGTCTATCATTGTTTAAGGTATCCTATCCAGGCTTTTGCTGCCAAATCTAATTTTCCTTTTGAAAATCTAGAAAGTAATTTTCTCCCTCTCACAAATCATTTCTCAGTCTGTCCCTGCACTTAGATTCAATGTTTATACCATTTTCAAGTAATAAATTTAGTTCTATTTGTTTGCCCTTACCTTTAGTATTCCATGTCCTCCTATGTGTTTCATGAGCTAGTGACAGCAGGCCTGTTATTTGAGGGGTATTATTGTGTTAAAGGGATAAATTAGGAAAGATTAAGTTAGTACAGTAAGTAGCTTTGTAGGATTTGAAGACAGAAAATTTGAATTTAAGACATTTCCAAAGGTGGATAGCATGCCTTTAATATGTAGATAATTAATCGTAATAGAAATTGCACCAGAGTTAACCTTGTCATAAAGTGAAAGAATTTAAATTTTATTTTATTATTATTATTATTGTTATTATTTTAGATTTTGATATGGAGGGTGGCCCCAGTGAAAGTTCCCCTGGGGCGGGGGCAGCAGGATCACTGGGGGAGTGGTATCTCAGCCCAAGCGACTCAGACAGTGCAAAACCTCCTACAAAACGTGCCAAGGGGCGTTCAAAGGTCTGGGAAAAGGTGGCGTGGTTTACAAGAAAAGCCAAGGGCAGTCGGGAGACTCAGTCCGAGGATGGAGCCATGCCAGAGGGAGGCTGCCTAACGGATGACCCCATGGATGTTGACCTTTCACCCCTACATTCAGCAGACGATATTTTAGGGCTGAGCAATGGATCCCATGCTGGATGGATGGAAAGCAGCTCGTCCAGCGATGAATTCTTTGAGTTTGGTGAGCAAAGTGGAGTGCGTAAGTCACAGCTCTATCCAAACAGTGAGATTGACGAACAGAGCTGCTTGAAGCCGAGCGTCGCAAGGGCATTGTTTCACCAGTTAGAGGCTTCAAAGATGAACAGCAAGCCCTCCAAGTTTGTCCGGTCCAGGAAGAAAAAGGCACTGTCCATCTCCAAAAGTCTTGATACTGAAAGACTGAATCCAGAATCAGCCCTGAGTGAAAACCCCAGTCTACCTTTGAGTTTCTCCGTGCCCTCTGACCTATTGTGTGTATGTGACCAGAAATCTAACATATCATGTCCCCACAGGGCAATCAACCAAACAAAGGTCAGAGGTCATGTCAGAGGTCATGTCAAAGGTCATCTGGCTCTGGCTGAACCAGGCATTGCAGCCCACAGTGATAGTAGTGGCTTCTTGCCAACCAGAGGCAGTAGAGACCTTAATGCTGCCGCTGCTACCACTAGTGCTGAGCATACTGAACACCTACTCATTCCTCCATCTCTTTCTCAAGTTGGCAGGCGCTCTTCCTTTGATGGACTCCTCACTATGCATATCAGAACTCCGTCAGTGTCACCTGAGTTGTCCTCGTTAAAGTACAGCAGCTTACCCAACTACTCCAGTAGTCGGGGATGGGCGCGGCTCCCCGGGGGGAAATCTCACCTTGGAATTTGTGATAACCTGTACCACATGGCCAGCCAAGCTGGGCCCAGTGTTTGTAACTGCCAAGTACAGGACGACGAGGCAGAGACAGAGGATTTGACCAGGAGTATCAGTGGTGGCAGTTTTAACAATGACAGTAGCAGTAACAATGATAGCAGCAGTTACATTATCGATAATAACAGTATTGACAGGGACAGGGCAGGCCTACTTAAGACAAAGGCAGAAGTGGGACCACTCGAGTTTAAAAAGAGGAAAGATGTAAGTACACTTTTTGAAAACCCAGTTAGTATACAGTGTCAGTAATATATGACTGTTGTCAGTAGCATATTGTTTGCTGTTCTGAAGAAACATTGCAAAGAGTCAGAAGTGAAAGAAGTTACTTTAATGTACTAGTACTAAAGAATGACATTCTTTTGGAGGAGGGGTGAGAGACATATTGCACATTCTGAATGATATTTGGAGAAAAAAAAAGATAAAACAAGAATCATGATTGTTAATTTAAATATTGAAATATTTTGAATGTGTTGATATTTTAAGAAGGATATATACATTTTAACTGAAACCATCATCTTCATTCTAAGGAAAAGAAAAAGAAAAACCTCGTTTAATTTTCACCACGTTTTGTAAATTATAATCAGGAAATGTATAAATTAAAGGTTTTTGTAACTGGAGTCTATTGAAAATCCATTTAATTTCCAGGCTTATGTCATTTTATGTTTTCATAGAAAGCCACTCAGTTGGCTGTAAACATGCATATGTTAGTTCCTTAGCTTGCACGTTGTTTAGTCTACAGAGTTGAATTCTTCCAAAATAAGTTCAGTAGAAATGAGTAGTGAAAGCTTCCCAGATGAAACGCTCAGGGACACCGGCTTAAATTAACTTGAGTTCAGAAAGACATTTCCTACACTCGTGCTGCATGTCTGACTTTAGAACTATTGATTTAGAATACTAGTATGTGAAAACATTTTGTTTTACATGTTAATTTGGAAATGTCAAGTTGTATAAGGTTCCTGATTTAGCGCTGTTTCAAACAAATCTTCAAATGCCCCGACATCAAAGTCAACATTACTTCAAAGATATCTGCTGTTTGCCTGTCAGACATTTCTTATGTTTCCTTGGTGCAGTGCAGTAGCCAGGTAAATACTAAGACTATAGTGGGTTTCTTCTGTCATTTTTCCAAAGGGGACTTGTTGAATTAGGTTCGAGTGTGTTAAACCAAATTGTTTGACATTAAATATATTTTATAAGGCCATTCCACATTTTGTTTTGACCCTTTTTAAATAATTGCCCCCCTCTTTATTTTTTATCTCTTCTAAGTAAAGTAGTAGAAATATAAGGTGTTTTATCACACAAAAAGTCTTTTAACCAACAACCTTAAAGCCTTTTTTTTTTTTTTAAATACATTTTTTTGCTTGCATGACAAAAGTCAAACCTCTATTTCTGCTATTTGAGAACTTTTGAACTTATCCAACGATTTATTATCTGTGTGGCATTTCAGGCAATCTTTTGGTTGCCACCAGGGGGCGTTGGTTGTTAGTTTTCATTATGAGATAGAACCTCAGGGTATCTGGACCGGGAATTCTTGGAAGTACAGGCTGCTCTTGATGTAAAAGAATAATCAGTTGTTGGCAAGATTCATGTTGTATGTATATGGGTGGTTTTGTGTCACGCAATTGCTCAGACACCCTATAATTTCTGATTTTTTGGCTGCCTTTATTGGTTGGTGATGGAGATTGATTAATAAGTTTATATACATGCTCAAAACTGTAACACCATGTTGACCACCAGATATTATGTGAAAATGCCCTTAATAATGTGTGTTAGATCTTTATATAGGAAATGAATAAAGAGATAAATTTCCTGGAAATTGCATCAGTATTACATCTGTCACCAATTACAGAAACCCTATACATATTTGCTGTTGAAATTATAATCTATAAAACAACTGTTTTTGAGATCTCAATTCCAAGTCTAAAAATCTGGAAAATATTTAAGCAACTGTCATGAAAGGGGAAGAAATGATGACTGAATTGTTACGCTCTTAGGGAGATGAAATAATTTTGGCCATGGTTGAAAGTTCAAACGTTAAGATTTTTACTTTAACTTACCTGATACCCACAAATCTGCAGTTAACTCTAACCCTTGATCAAAGATTTTGATAGAAACAGACATGAGTGTTTTGTAGCAGTGGCATATCCTAAGTCACCTGTCAGTGGTTTCCATGTTTCAGGACCGTTGCCATTTACTGTGTTTACTGACTGAAATTTCACCTTCACAATGTAAAATGTTATTTTTACTCTGTGCCATTCATTACTGTACATTTTAGAGATATGGCAGTGTTAAATGTGGTGAACTAAATGTTATGAGAATCGTCAAGTAAAATTACATTACATAAGTGTCGTCTTCTTGTCATTTCAGACAATCAGTGTGTGGTTTGCAGAATTCAGCGATGAACAAAAGAACATAATGTTAAAAGATATTTTGGTAAGATGATTGATGAGAAGTTGGTTAAATGTGCTGCAGAGCTTTGAGTCATGCCTCAGTTTTTGTTACATTTTAATAAGGAAATCAATCTGACTGTAGAATGTGAATATAATCAAATATCCCTTCTTTCAGATGTTTTTTTTTTCTTTTTCCTGCATGAATTAGAAGTAGTTGCCTGCATTTGTTCTTGCCATCAGCAACAGCATGTGCACTTTTCTTTTTAATGCAGCACATTGAACTCTGGGTTGCCCTTTTTGCTTCAATTTTTTTTGCAGTTGCCTTAAGAGTTATAATGCATTCAAAACAAGAGAGATTTTTTTCATTGTTATGTAATGTAATTTTGGTGAATTACATTGCCATTTTTTTTTTTTTAATGAATATCCTGTATATGATGTTTTCCTTCATATGTTCAGGTAAATTGATTACAAAAGTAAAGTACAGTATTTCAATTTCTATCAGCTTAATTTCCACTCACTAATTTCCACTCACTAATTGACTTACTGGTATCATTATGGTATTCCTCCTGTTTAATACGAGTCTCAATCACTTGTATTTGCTTAATTTGCTCATTGCACCAAAAACAAATTCTTAAATACATTACTGGTACTTTAATTGAAAAACATTTTTTGGCATAAAAAAGTTAACAGTCTGTCAGGTCAAATAAACTTGCAAAGGTCAGTCATAAAAACTACTTGTTAATTTTTCCTGCAGCTTGTCATGAAAACTGCCTGTTAATTTTTCCAGCAGCTTATTCATGTGTCAGATCTTTTGGTTTAAGTGTGTGCTCGTCTTGTCACTGATTGCTAACAGCAGACTGCAAGTCTGCTCTCAGTGACTATTGTGGAATGTGGTTTGATTAGAACTGGTGAACAAGCTGAGCAGGCTGTCAAATTTCTGAGAGCAATTACTTGGATTTGTGTGTACATTACTCTTCAGTTGTGGCAGATCCTTTACTTTTTGCTGTGACGGATCTGGTATATGTGCACAGTAAAAATCAGCTGTGGTAACTTAATAAAATAATGGACATTATTCTTGTGACAGGATTGGTCATGTCAGAGGTCTCAAAAAAAATGTAAAACCATTGAAGTTTAAGATGTGAAAGTAAAAAGTGCAGTTTCATTTCAAAATTGTGATCAACAACTGTTTTTAAAGTCTCTAAAGACATCCATAACTAAGCTGACAACATTGAGTAATTGAAATTTTAGACAAGTCTGTAAACTTAAATAAACCAGCCAGAAGAGCTGCCAAAGGGAGCTGGGATGTGTAATGACTAGAAAAAATAATTATTATATCAGAAATCGAATACTCTAAGTGCTTTATCGGAAATGTGGAAATCTCAGACTTCAATCAATAACTTTAATTACCTTCTCAATTCTGGGCAGTTATGCCTTAGCAGTAACTCTTATGTTTTGTCATGGCTGTCACTGTCATAGGAACTTGTATATATATATATATTGCTCCTATGTTACAAAATCAATATTCCATGAATTACATGTAACAATTGATTATTTATTAACTTACATATTTTTCTTTTTTGTCACAATTGCAGGAATCCTGTGGATTGCCCCAGATGCATTTACTCTCAGTGAAAGTAGGACCAAAACTCCATGCTGGCTGTCCAGCCAACTGTCAGGATGTCTTGTCATGGTTGCCGTCTAACCTAGCGCTCTATGTTATGTCTTTTTTAGACCCAGGTAGGAATATTTTCTTGCTTTTATATATAAAACTTATATGAAGGCAAACTTTAAAATAAATGATAATAATTTCATGTAATCCACCATGATTGTGCACTGCTTTCTTAACATTAGCCATTTCTTACCTTTAACGAGAGCAAGATATAATGTTTTCCTGTAAATGAACTAACCCTGATTAATCTTGGGTTAAACTTAAGTGAATTTTTACCTTAAACTTAGGACCAACTTATCACGCAGATTTTTGGGATGCAAAGCCCAGTGTTTGCAATGAGCTAGAATAGAATAATATATGATTTGTTCTTTATTTTTCCAGAGACCCTGTGCCAAGCCTCTAAAGTGTGCAGGAAGTGGTATATGCTGTCTAGTGAACTGTGTCTCTGGAGGCACTTCTGCAGCCTGCCCCAGTGGAGACTCTCCACAACTGGAGAGCAGAAACAGCTTATCAATAATATCCTGCCAGATGGCACAGTTCATGTAAGAGCGCATTCTCAATGAATTAAGCCAGGCCTTACAAAGCCGGTGACCTAAAAATGGCGGACGTACATGAAAGAAAAACCGCCTAATCTTTTAATAGTCTCTCCGCCTCTCACACGCCTCCCCACACGTCGTCCCTGCGGGGTACAGTAATTAAATCTCGGCTCCGAACATTAATATTTCCGTGAATATCTCTGGTGATATTATCTCCGTAGATAGTCGATTCATTGCTGCTCTACGGGCCAAATTATTCCTTTTTCGTCTCTGTTTTCAAAGATAATAGAACAGAAGAGCTTTTTTCCTTCGATCGCCTTCAGCCACCATGCTTTCTTCACCATGAGTTTAACTGATGAGCATGCGCACTTAATATTTCTCAGGTAGCTTCCGCATGGCGAACGGAGACGCAATTTAATTACTGTACCCTGCAGGGACGACGTGTGGGGAGGCGTGTGAGAGGCGGAGAGACTATTAAAAGATTAGGCGGTTTTTCTTTCATGTACGTCCGCCATTTTTAGGTCACCGGCTTTGTAAAGCCTGGCTTAATTCGTTGAGAATGCGCTCTAAGAGACATATGAAGTATTTGTATAGATCTAAATGGTGTATTTAACTTGACTAAAGAGAAAAAAACACTGGAGTCAGGTGTCTATGATTTCCAAATTTTGTTAGGAAAATAATGAAGCCGTCGATGTGCTTTATTAAAATAAATGGCTGTTTAAAGTTTCATGATTTTGGTAAATAATAATGATCAGATGTTCTTTGGTTACAAACTAAGATATTTTTATTCACAAGAGATAGTATACTTTTATTGCATTGTGTTTGAGGAAGATGGCTGGAGGCACATCAAAATGTTAAAATGGCTTTTTTTTTTCCAGTGGAAGAAAGTTTTTGCAGAAAGATATCGTCTGAGGAATAACTGGCTCAAAGGTCGCTGTCATGTACGGACATTTGAAGGACACACACAAGGTGAGGTCAAAATGGCTGTCAAAAGCCCCCCAGATTTGATTGCAGAATTTACCTCCTTGATGTAGAATCATTTTAAAATATTTGACAAAATTTTGTTTAATTGAGTCTCTCTGGCAAGAGGAAACTGCAAATATTATCATCTGAGTATTCAAAAAGTGAACTGTCAACCGAATAATAAATTCAGCCAAATATTCCTTCATGGTACTGCCATTAGCAAAACAAAAAACTATAATTAAGAACTGATGGCTTTGCTATGTACACATTGTGGCTTAATTTAATAACTATTTTGTGCTGTCATTCAAAGTTGTTTTCCTTGCTTGTAGGCATATCATGTGTTCAATTTGATGACACTCGAATAGTGAGTGGATCTTCAGATAAAACAGTCAAGGTAAGTAATTATGTTATCCTATGATACCATGTGATAAATGTTAGATATCGTTATTTCAAAGTGTGTTTTCTTTACTCACTATCTGTGTCAGTATGGGAAATTAATTTTAAATACTTAATAATATATTGATTATCAATATTAAGTTCAACTGGATGCAAGGAAATGACTTTTATTTGGTTTTGACGTAGAAAAGAGCTTGGGTTTTGGCTCTGATATAAAGAAGATAAAAAAAGTTACGAGTGACAGTCGGTTGCTTTCTTTCAAATCTGGGGAAAATGGACTTATACAATTATTTATATTGGTCAGACCTCATTCAAATATTCTTCAAGGAAAATCACTTTGTATACTCATATATTCTACAAATATTTTGTCTGTCTTTCAAGGTGTGGAACATCAGGACCAACACCCCTTGGTCAGTTCAGACATTGGTGGGTCACTCTGGCACTGTCCGCTGTCTACATCTGGATGGGAACAGACTGGTCAGTGGGTCAACTGATAGAACTATTAAGGTAAGGAGGAGAGACCTTTAAGGTAGGATTTGGGGGAGGGGGGGTCTATGAGGGAGAGATGGAAAACCATTTTTATAGGGTGGAGCAATTAAAGGACGAAGGGGGAGTTTACTCAAGACACGCACCTGAAAATATTTAAAAGAAAAATATTTCTTGGAACAACATGTAAGTATTTGGTTATGTAAATGTTTGACATTGTGTAAAATCATGCTTTTTTGGCTATCAGTGTAATTAAGTGTGATGACTGTAAAGATATGACTTGTGAGTTTCATCATATTTGTATAAATATTTAGTTCTTAAGATAAAGGCCCATTTATAATATTATCTTTGAAAATTGTACATTCATTGTGCAAATAACTCCCAAAAGCAAAAACATGGATTTAATTTTAGGAAATGATTGTTATTTATCACAACAGTAATGCTGATGATGATGAACTTGTAGGTTTGGGATTTGTCCACGCAGCAGAGCTGGTCCAGTATTGCCTGTAAGGTGACCATGATAGGACACACAGACACTGTCAGGTGTTTACAGGTAAGTCTTTTAAATATTTTAGGACTTTTAATATTAAAAACATAAAACTGCATTCATTCCAGTCATTTTTATTTGAAATAGATACTTTGACATATGTCCTCAATGAATTTTTTGGACCAAGGCCTCACATAATACAGCATGTGAAAAAATGTCATGTATCCCAGGAAAAAATACTTTGAGCTGTAAATTTTTTTGTAAAAGGAGACTTAATCCAAATTGATCTTTTTTACCCGAGGAAACTGGAAATGGTGTGAAATTATTACTGATTTAAGCTGAAAACTAAATCCTATATAATGGGTTGACTTTTCAGGTGGATGACGAGAAGGTGATAAGTGGGTCATATGACAAAACTCTAAAGATCTGGGACATCAAGACTGGACAGTGCAGGCGGACACTCAGGTGGGAGAAGTTTTGTCTTGTGGTGTCTAATGTTGTAGTTTGAGTTTAGATATAGGCCATGTTAAGGTTGGTTTGAACAAAAAATGTTTTACACTTAAAAGATACGCTGAACACATTTGAAAATGGCCCAGTCATTTTTATGTCTAAATAGTTTGCAAAGCATTGTATCTATTTCCAAATCAGATCTTAGAGATTTAAAATCCTTTCAAATAAAAGTACTTGAGGTCCATATTTTCTTCTGAAATGCCAGGAAGACATGGTGGTCTAGATTATTTTAATTTTATGATAACTATGGGACTAAGCTGTTTAAACTAAAAATGATACAAAACATAAAATCAGGATGCAGGGATGGGTTGAGCAAGGAATAAGAAAATTTCCTCTTTTTCACCCAAGGAAATTAGATATTATATAAGTGTTCATCAGAACAAGCTGAGGTGAAGGTTCACTTAAACTTCCATCCATGATCTATAAATGAGCAAAGTTTTCATTTCTTTGTTATCATAATATAGATTAAAACATGTGGGCTTTACAATGACCTTTATTTATTTATTTATTTATTTATTTCATTTCATTTCAGAGGCCATGATGCTGCTGTGCTGTGTGCACAGTTTGACAATAGGAAGATTGTCTCTGGTTCTGCAGACAAAACTATCAAGGTATAATCTGTCTCTTTCTCAAAACTGAGGGCCATTAAATTCTACCTTTCCAACTATCATTGAGCATTATAGTTGGCAGATATTAAATTTCATTTTTAGCCAAAAATAATTGAAAACTTGATAAATTATGTACAGATAATATTCAATACAACAGACTTGATGTAATTTGTCACCTTTTAACTCTATTAACATTTATCACAAACAAATATATTGGAACAAATTTTTATAATGTGAAAATATTTGATATTCCTGTGGTTGAAATAGATAGGAGCATCGTGTAAGTATTGTCTTGGCATTACTTGAGTAAACTTTAGTCTTAAAGCATTTTGGATATGCTTTTTCTGCTGTATATAAAAAAGACAAAAATATAACGCTTTGACTTTCTTTTAGATCTGGACCTTTGACGGCAGCTGTCAGATGACCTTGGAAGGTCACCAGGACGCCGTGACCTGTCTGCAGTTTGACAGTAACCGTATCATCAGCGGCTCACTGGACTGTAACCTCATGTTCTGGGATATGACCAGTGGTCAGTGTGTTAAAACCATCGACTGGAAGGCGGCCGAGGGGCACACCAGGGTGGTCAGGTGTCTGCAGGCGGACTCCTGGCGACTGGTCAGTGCTTCTGATGATAGGACACTCAAGGTAGAGTGCTTGGAATTTAATTTATTGGATGAAACTAGATTGATCTTTATTGAAAAATATTTAACTGATGTTTGTAATGTATTGATAATCAATTTTTACCTTGCACTAAGAAAAATACTTGGCTTCCAATATGTAGTTTGGATATTATACTATACACATCATTCTTTATTCTTTCATAAAAAAGAGCTTTAAAAGAGTCCAACAAGTTGAAATATAACTGCATGCTGGGGATGTTTAGATAGATCCTTTTTTTATTGTATTTATTTATTTATTTATTTATTTTTTTTTATTTTTTTTTTTTTGGGGGGGGGCTTCTTGATATAATTGATTCATAACATTTGTAATAATTTTTAAATGAAAAAAAGCTCTTTTGCTTATAATTAAATGAAAACATTTCATTCAATTCCAGGTGTGGAATCTAGAAACTGGCAAGAGACTAGTGACTTTGAGGCACCACACAGATGGTGTGACGTGTCTTCAGTTTAATGACAGTGTCATAGTGTCAGGGTCCTATGACAAAACAGTGAAACTATGGGACTTCAGCTGTGTATGACACCAGAACAGAGGGAGTGTTTCACACTATAGAAAAACAAATGTGCTTCAACTCAGAGAGTTCATTTATACATGTGGCACAAAATTAGTATTTTTTTTTTTTTTTTTTTTTTTTTTTTTTTTTTTTTTTGTTAAAGCTGAATGCTGTGCATTGCAGCTGAAAAGCAGGGTATTAAATTTAAAAAAAAAAGAACACGGGTTAATGGCAGATTCACCATTTTCTCCTCCCAGGTATGATATAAGCTCACCAAGCCCAAAGTGGAAGATATAGTTGCCTTCATGTCCCAAGTTTGTCTGTCTTCAGAATGTTTTTATTCATGTTATTATTTTATTTTATTTATTTTATGCGTCCCATAGATACACTGCAGATGACTGCAGCTGTATGTGTTATGTAAGAAATCTGGTTAATTTGTTACTGTACATTTAAGGCATCTATAGTTTTACCCTGTAGGTAGTAGAATCTGTGTAACAGATTAATCAGGTGTATTTGCACATGGATAGGTTGATTGAAATGCATTGCCAAATAGATCTAGCCTTGGAGAATTTTCAGTTTCTCAATATGCACTTTGGTCTGATCACTGAGTAAGTTAATAATGGTGTGTGACAAAGTTTGTATTATAATTACAATGAGTTGTATTTACATGTGTGTATATTTGCATATTTTGCATACAAAATTACGTGGTCAATGTCTACTCCCAACAGACCTAAGTTTTTTTTTTTTTTTTTGGTCCATTGAATCAAGAACGTGACTTGAATGAATAATAAAATAACTAACTTCAGTAATAGAAGTCAATGCATTACGAATGTCTCGTGGTCACATATATCAGGGTGTATCATTGTATATGTCTTTCTGCTGCTGTGGCACATGTTGCACTATTAAAACAATATAAAGCAGGAGAACCATGAGTTTAATTTGTGGTCATTTTTATGTACAGACACAGATGTGTCTGTACATATTGCCATCACCTGCGTCTGTCGTCGCCGATGCCGATGGCGATGGCGATGCCGATGCCGATGCCGTGCACTTTCCTCGTAAACACGATAAGTGGAGGGCAGTTTTACTTTTTGGCTTTATATTTACAGAGCTGGTGAATATTCATAAAACGCAGGTCAAGTTAGAAAATCAGCATGATCGGGCCATTATTGTAGAAGTTATGCTGTTTTTTCACTTTACAGCATATATGCAACTCTGTTAACACATTTTAAGGAGAACCGATAGGCCTGTTGTCATGAAACTCACAGGAGTAATCAATCTTACTAAAACACAGGTCAAGTTAGAAAATCGGCATGATCGGGCCACTATTTTAGTAGTTATGCTGTTTTTTCACTTTTTAGCATATATGCAACACTGTAAACACAATATAAGAAAAACAGATAGACCAATTGTCATTAAACTCACAGGAGTGGTCAATCTTACTAAAATGCAGGTTGAGTTTGAAAATTAGTATAATCGGGTCATTTTTTTAGAAGTCATGCTGTTTTTTTTAACTTTTCCTCAAATTCAATTCTTAGGCATGTTAACAGTCTTATTATTTAATTAATAAGACACATAAAAGTGTTTGTTTGACATTTCCTGCATCTTTACAACATTGTTAGTTGATTATGTAGAAATGATGGTAAACTTGTTATCGTGTATTGTGTAATAAAGTGTCAAAAATGGAAATAAACTCATATCAGTCAGATTCAATCATTTACTATGTTCAGAATGTCAGAATGGAGGAAATTGGACATTTGACACAGTTCTATTGATATTTGTCCCATCTCATCAATTTTCTTAGTTGATCATATAAAAATGGCAGTAAACTGTTTATTTCATCTTATATTAAAAAAGTGTTAAAAATGGAAATAAACCCATTTCAGCACAGTGCTGTCTAGTTTACATTTTGGCATATTCAAGGTGTCACTTTGAAGTTCCATGGGCATGAAGACCTTTGCTAGTCACATTTTCTGAATATACATGATATTATTAAAAATTGATGATCATTATGCTGTTAAACATTATGTAATATTGCATCAAAATTTGAAAATAAACCTATTTTGGCCACTGCTCCCATGATGACCATTTAAGGAAAACCATGTTATTTACTGTTCTCAAACTTACAGAAAGAAACATGGGACTTAAATACAGCTTCAGTAGGCAATGCAATCTGTTTGGTAATTCTTTCTGCCGGTTAAACAGTTTTTTTGTGAAAGTTTAATTTTTCACATATCGGCATTTTCAAGGTGTGACTTTGAAGTTCCACAGGCTTGAAGACCCATGCTAGTCACATTTTCTGAAAATCCATGATACCTTTATTTTATTATTAAAAATTGATTGTCATTATGCTGTTAACCATTATGTAATATTGCATCAGAATAGAAGAACTCACAATTTTGGGTGCTGCTGCCTTAAAACCATTATGGGAAAACCATGTTACTTATGATTGCCAAACTTTCAAAAAAGAAATACAGGACTAAAATGCAGCCTGAGAAAAGCAGTCTAATTGAATTCTTTTTCTGGAAGTTATACATTTTCAGAGTGTGAACTTGAACTCCTATGGGGCTGAAGCCTTATGCTTGTTACACATTTTACTTACATTGGAATTACCTGTTGAGCATAATTAAAGTTTGATGTTGAATTTGCAGTTTAACATAATGTACTTTTGCATCAGAATTGACTGTACCCTATTTTGTTTTTTTCCTTCTTTTTGTCTGTACATTTGACAGCTTTGCTGCCTTGTTATAAAAATTCTTATTAAAACAAACTGGTTTTTGAAAACTGCTAGTACATGTACATGCTTTTGAATACGAGTATACTGCGCTTTTGAGGCTTCTGTTTGTCTATTATCATTTTGTATGGGTTGAACTGCTGTTCCTTTAGGTGAGCCATTTAAAAAGCATTGTGTTCAATCAGTGTAAACAAAATGCTCTGGTTGCTTGACTTCTTCACTCTAAATGCAAGTGCAAAAAGCTATACTGATCTCTCATATCACTGGCGTGAAATAAATATATAAAAAACATACTAAGATAAACCTTTTAATTATAGCCGCTTGATTTATCAATACGGAAAAAATGGCAGGGGTGCTCTTACTCTTCCTACAGCAAAGCGACTTGGTCAATTGCAAACAAACCAGGATCAATTCATGTCAGCTGCTCAGAACCCAGTGACCCTCCGCCGCTCTTCTCGTCTGAATAATTGATGATAATAATATGATTTTTGGAGAAACGATATGATTTATTAAAAAGCGGCTTTATATCATTTTAATAGCTTCTGGTTGCCAGAATTGTTTTTGAAAAGCGACGTTTGTTTGTAATATGGAAAAAAAGCGTTGTTGAAAAACCAAAACTAGTCTTAAAACACTGACCTCCGTGTCCCACACTTTACATTTTTGTGATCGTCTTAACATAGATATGAACAATCGTCTTTTAAGAACATAATAATTTTTTAATGAGGTTGTACTTCATTAAACTCTTCTCACTGCAAACTACAGGGAATGACAAGTAAAAAGCGCATGTGATTAGGAAGGCCTCTATTTACATTCGTCATGAATATGTCTATAGTATCTTTATACGGAGAATCTATTAATCTTTCTTCCATTAGGCCAGACGAAATTAGTTGTGAACGAGCGGCTACGTACTTTCTGTTCACAGGATCGGTGAACGAAATTTATTACACTGTATAACAAAGATAGCAATGCATCTTTGTGTGTGTGTTAAAAAGATAGCTGCTAAAAATCTGATATCCTCAAAATTAGTATATATCGGTAACTAACTAATCAAATTTGCTTGGCCTTACGTTGCAAGGCATTTTAACGATCAAAGCTTACCACGTCGGACCATAAAGGCTGAGTCCGTCCACGTCAAGAAAAAGTTGTGAGACATTCATATCAAAATTGTTTCATTTTTAGAACAATATCTGAGAGAAAGACCGTAATCAAATGCATGCTGATGTCTGAGGACTTAATAGGGGATACCGGGGGTAAGTTAAAATGTCATCTTAAAAATATTTAGTGCACAGATTAGAAACTATGCTTGATAAATTCTAGAGTGCCATATGAAAAAATTAGTATCAAGTTAGAGAATAAAAATAATTGTTCTTTTAACCCCAAAAAGGAACATGCGTTACTATCACAAATGGAAAACTTTCAGCTACGGTAGCGTTTTACTCACTTTGAAATTCGATCAGCACTGGTTTTGTGCTTTAATTTATTTTTTACAAGTAGAACGTTGTAAAAGACATAAAATCTTCTGCATGGAGCGATTAAAATTATTATTATTATTATTATTATTATTATTATTATTATTATTATTATTATTATTCATTTATTTATATTTTTGTCGCTGAATATTATAAAAAAAGGCAGCATGCTGACAGTGAGAAAGAGAATTTTATGAATTATTTTAATTCGTGACGCAAAAATTATGTCAGAAATGTCAAACTACACATAAAAACGATATTTATGTTTCAGTCGACAGCAGAAAATCCTGCTACATATTGCACCAATTGCGTGGACAAGTATCAACCCCCCCCCCCCCTTTTTTTTTCATATATATTTCTAGGGAACATGCGTTACGCATAGGGGCCTACGTTTTAGCCATGACGCAAAGCCCCATGAGTTACAGTTTTAAATACTTATAGAGACATTTTTTTTCGTCAGTTATTATTTACCATTGTGAAATGCACCTCTATATTGAGTTCAGGTGTAAAGAATGTGAGTAGCGCTAGCAAGAGAAATTTGCCCCATACAACATAAATTAGGAAAAGTCGTAGGCCCTAGTGCTTCGTGAAAAAAATGCCCAAAAGTTGATAACCCCGTCAAATTGCTATCTTGATTATTCTTGCCATGGTTAAATGTGTGACAAAGTGCAAATAAGAAGTAAAGCAATTTTTTAAATTATATATGGCCATCATGTTTATTTCCTTTGCAATCAAGACGAAAGTGATCGCAAGCTTTGGATTGGTACTATCTTGCTAAGTGCCATTACAAGATGCTAAAAGTTGCCCAATCAGTGAACGATAAGACCCTATAAAGGTGTTTCTCATAGCAACTGTAATTAAAGAAGGCATTGCAAAGCGGCAGTACACACGTTTACTAGAAAGAAAGGAGAAACTAGGCCTACTAGCCCCCAAACAGGTAAGAAACATGTGGGAAAATGTAGGCCCTACAGTTTTTTGGCCTATCTAACATGCCTGCACAGATTACATAATAATTAAAAATGGAAGACGGCGTGGTTGCCTGCCGACAGCACTTCAAAATGAGTAGGCCCTATATATCTGTTATAGCGTTATAACCAAACAGAATGAAAAATGAAAGGAGACACATTCTCATTAGTACAACCAGTGATTGTTCCAATGTTTTTAATACGGTGTCTTCTTTTCACTTTTGACAGCATGTTAATTACATCCATTTTTTTCCAAGTAATTTTCTCTTCAGACTTGTAAAGACCATACATCATGGAAAGATATTTAGGTAACTTCTTAACAACCATTTATTTACTTTTCAGAACAATGACTGATAGAAAGGCTGTAATCAAGAACGCTGATATGTCTGAAGACATGCAGCAAGACGCTGTTGACTGTGCAACACAGGCGCTAGAAAAATACAACATTGAGAAAGACATTGCTGCCTACATCAAGAAAGAGTTTGATAAGAAATACAACCCAACTTGGCACGCCATTGTAGGACGTAATTTTGGCAGTTATGTAACACACGAAACCAAGCATTTCATCTACTTCTATTTGGGACAAGTTGCCATCCTCCTCTTCAAGTCTGGTTGAGCAGACCCGTTGAGCCAGTTGAATAGTTAGATAAGAAACTAACAAGGACCCTGCCTTTAGGCCTCTACATACATCAGGATACCTTCTATCTTGACATAGATTGTAACTACTTACACATATGCCAGGAAACCAAAGAAGACAATAGTGCCAGTAATTGATGACTGACTTGAAATAATCAGCTATTCGAATTATTTCGAATGATTGAAGCTTGCAGACAGTGAAATCGAGTCAGACTTGTGTCTTATTTATATTTTTACAACTTTTATTAATAAAGACTTTTGAATAGTGATTTGCAGTGACTCTTTATGAAACAAACAAATAAAATAAAATAAAATAATAAGATAAATATCTAAGATATTCAATTTAAATTTCAAATTTTTTTTTTTACTTTAGATAGTTATTTGCGTGCACCTTTTAAAAATAAAAAACGGGAGATTCATTTTATTTGACAGTAATCAGTAGCCTAGGCCTCCACATCTAGCTTGGCACGTAATGGAACAACAACAAAGTTTAAACGTACACGTACAGCCGGTACAGGTATACAGATCCGTCTGAACAGAGTAGGCCTAATTTTCATTAGCTAAATACGAAAAATATAAAATAAAATAAAATAAAAAAACAATAAAATACAGATGAATCCTAAATTTACCTGCTATGTTCGTTTAACATCATATATTTTAATTTTTTTCTGAAAAACAAAAGTAAATGTCGACTAATATCGGCCCTGTTTACAGAAAGTCGTGAAATATCGTCTGGCCTTCTCTCGATAACGTCGGGAACTAGGCCAACAGCTTTGATTTATTGCGTCATGCTTAAATGCGTGTGAAAGTGATAGTAGAAAAGATGAAATAATTTGCTTTAAACATATCTCTGTTTCTATCCACAGCGAAATGTGAAAGGTGCAGGTGAGAGTAAAACAGTCTAAAATTAGATTGATGCGCCTGCAAAACACTAGAGGAAAAATGTCCATTACCCCTATGACTATATCATATGACTATATAGTTAATATTGCCGAGGAAAAAACGTTGAAAGATAAGAGTATGAATGTTGCCATAATGTTTATTACAATTAACGATTTTTAATTTTTCTCATTTCCAACCAAAGACGTACGTGCGCATGTTTCGAATTGGTTCTATCTTGCTAAATGCCTCTGTAAGATGCTGAAAATTATCCAATCACATTAAAGTAATTCTGAATATCAACCAATGAAACGGTTTCTAATGGTAGGTTATGTAATTAATTGTACATTGCTTGTGTTCCGAAGGCAACCTGAAAAAGAAAGGTCTTGCACGGCCTCCTCTAGCAACGGCACAAAAGGTCAACTTATTCTGACAATACATTTAACACCAAAACAGGTAAGAAAAGACTCATTTTCTACATGTCGACCAGAAGAATCGTAAATTTTGAGTATCTGAGCTCTTGGCTCTAAAAACGTTCTGCTCTGGATTCTGTCATATTCTAGGCTCTTGAAGCAATGTGAAAATTAAGAAATAACGAAATTAAAATATTAAAATAGCACCTTTCTCTGAGATGCGAATATTAATTCTTAATAATTGGATTTTTGTCCTTTAGCTGTCAATCAAAATTGTGTTTTGGGATTATATTCTTTCATATTTTTCTGTTCAGACTTGTGATTCATATGAAGATAAATTTTTGTAATTCTGTAACAAAACATATTTCTTTTCTATTGCCTGAATAATATATATATGGACATTTTCATCAATCATCGCAATAAAGGGACTAATCAAGGATTTTTTGAAGGAGGGGGATGCAAAGCCGATCCTCCCCCCTACCCCCCAAAATGTCCTCAGAATACATGTATTTTGGTGGTGATTTGGAGGGCAAACTGTGCCATTTGGAAGGTTAAGAACAATAAATCAGCTAGTCAAAATTCTGATTTTAAGAGAGTAATATTAATGTGCTTCTTTTTCAGAAACCAAAGGAGGGGGGGTCAGAACCTTCCTTGATTGCCCCTCTAAATTTGCCACTGCAATCAGCTATTGATTTCACATTGTTTTCTTTTTCAGAACAATGTCTGAGAGAAAGGCTGTAATCAAGAACGCAGATATGTCTGAGGACATGCAGCAAGACGCTGTTGACTGTGCAACACAGGCCTTAGAAAAATACAACATTGAAAAAGACATTGCAGCCTACATCAAGAAAGAGTTTGACAAGAAATACAACCCAACTTGGCATGCTATTGTGGGCCGCAACTTCGGCAGTTATGTGACACACGAAACCAAGCACTTCATCTACTTCTATTTGGGCCAAGTTGCCATTCTGCTTTTCAAGTCTGGTTAAACCGTCGTTATTTGCTGGAATTTTTTTGTTTCGCAGCCAGTGTTACTTAATAATTACATGTACGAAGTATTATCATTGGATTGTTTATGAGTAAGACTAAACAATACAATCAGAAAGTACTTTTGAACTGAAACCTGTGACTGAATCTCTGTTTTACATGACTCATCATGGAATTTGCAAAAGTGGAAATGATACTGTACATGTGAAGCACATGGAAAATGGCTTTAATTTAATTTATTAAGAACGTTGAAGATTGTAATTCATCTGCAATGCATGCTTGTGGGTGAATGGTTATTACATCATTACAGTTTTACTTTTACCTCAGTTTTAATCAGTGGAAAGTGCCATTTCTTTTGATACATTTTATTGTTTATAATAAAATGACAAGAGTCGAGTTATTTTTGTTGTAGCTTGTTTATTAAGTTTTCTATTTATTTCATTTTCTCTGACTTCCAGAGGGTTGTTTTAATCTATTTGAAAAAGAAGTATAGATGAAGAGGTGCTCATAACATGAACATGTGCTTTAGTATCTGGATTAGCCATAAGGCGCATGTGTTTTAATGATAACGTGTTACGTTAATAATTGGTGAAATAAATTAGTTGTTTGCAACAGCAATTTTTTTCCCTATTCCTGTTTGGTATAGTGCCCAACACACGAGAACAAAGTAAATGGTATGGCAAATGAGTTACTGTTATCTAGAAACTCTCCAACAAAAGTGTTTTTGCTATTTCATATGTAGATCTAGCCTTAATGAATTTTGAAGAACAAGAGTTCTAACAGAAGAGCTTATAAAGATTTGTCGATAATCTGCTTGATCCATGGTATGCCCCAACCAAGGAGTTTTCTGTTGAGACTTCTTGCCCCAACCTACACCTTAGCAACCGCCTTCTTAGACGTGAATTCTACTGATTTATAACACAAAATTTTGATAGTAAGTTTATAAAGTTTTGTGATGAATATACGGGTGTGAGAATTCAGTTATGTTTTGATTTGGTGTTGATTTTTGCCTTTAACCCATTTAGGCAGATTTATGGATTCCAGCGCCAGTAATTGTGTTAGATGTGCTAACAGAATGTACGGAATTTACCTCTTTTTTGTTTGGAGGCTATAATGTGTTGTGTTGACAATTTTGCAGGGGTAGACCCCCTAGATGATCGACAATATTAGGCGTAAATTTTACCATTCAGTTCACCAGGGATGGCAAGCAGTGCTGCAGTATTAGAAGGGGGAGAGATTCTACAACACGAACCACTCCAATGTCTGCAGGAATACCGCCTCCTCGTCCCAGAAGGTACTTCTGTATCATACAGTGTTTGTGTGACTGTGCCAGTGTGCGTGCGTGCGTTCGAGTGTGTGTAGGAGTGTGTGTGTTTTTACTGGAGATTCGACTTATATTCATTTCGTTTTCAAGTTTTATGTGGTCAGTCTGGAGATGAATTTTTTAAGCCATTAAGACACAGTACATGCATTTTTCATGTAACAAAATTTCCCATTTTCCGCCATCAAACACATACATGCATGTATTCACCTTTTTTTCTGTTCACACTTCTTTCGTAATAATATTAGGGACTTGAAATTAATGCACAGATAGCCATATATTTGTTATTTAATTTAGAGAAAAATACATTCATGTTTAAATGACACTGTTTGCCAATTAACATTTTTTGAGTGAGGTGTAAAGTCATTTGAGGTATATAATATCAGTACATTAATAATTCTTGGAACCATACAGTCGTCTATCTACACAAAAAAAGGATATAAACAAAAAATAATAAAATGAGAACCAACAGAATGCACCTTTTGAGCTTAAAGAAAGTATAGCAAATGTTTAATTAATCCCACATTTTTCATGTTTTTCCAGTGGGTGTTGGGAACAGCAGGCTTCATGTTGCAGCCAGGCTAGGTCGACATGATATGATAGCAGAGGCCGTTGCGATGGGGGAAATGGTGAACGTTTGCAACTTCGATGGTGTAACCCCGCTGCACGAAGCATGTGCATGGGGGCAAACAGAGTGTGCGCTCACCCTCTTGCTTGCAGGAGCAGATGTAAAGATGTTAATTTATCATGTTATTGACTAAAGCATTAAGCATTAAGCATGCATGATTATTCAGACTTGAAAAAAAATATGAAAACAAGTAGAATTTATTTTAATTGTGACAGCATTACTACATAAAGTTGATTATGATAATATGTTGTCTTGTGTTTTTTCTTCTCTTTGCAAACATTTGATTAGAGATAGCTGCTTTCAGATACACTTAAGTCAGAACTGACTTGGCCTAATTTTATAAGTTAACATGCTTTAGCAAACAATTTGGTTTAAAACAAATATGAGTGAAAACTCTGTGTGATTTTATACATCAGGGATCAGATATAAAGCTTCATTCTACGTAATTTTCCCTTTTAGGTTAACCCCTTAAAAGCAGCACTTTTCTCTCTATCTACACTGTATTCTGTCTTTAGCACTGCTGTCTAGTAATTTCTCTTCTACCTCTCAAGGTTAATGCCAGAAATATAGATGCAGCCACCCCGCTCTGTGATGCCAGTTCCCGTGGTAGTATCGACTGTGTACGACTTCTTCTAGAGAGAGGGGCCAGTATCAACCCCTGGGCTGTCAATGTGTCCCCTTTACATGAAGCTATGCTGGCAGGTAGGTGTTGTCACAATGCACCATGTGTATCCAAGATGAGGGACACTACAATCCCACCTCCCCTTACACACACACACACACACACACACACATATACAATTCCAATTTTTTACCCATAATTTATTTACAGGCATTATAATTGAAGCAAACCATTTTCTTCCTCTGTCCACCATCACTCTCAAAATCCTGAATCCACCTCTTGAGCATTAACCTTTTTTGAAAATCAAAAAATTGAATTGCATTATTAATCATTAGATATTCAGTGTTTTAGCATTTTCACTTTGGATGTGTGGCTTGCAATGTCTTTGTAATGTAAATTAAAATATCCTTGAAAAACCTTCTGTTATTCCCCCCTCTACTAGAAACTAGCTAGGACTGGATAGAACTCAATATTTCTGCTGTTTAAATAAAAAGACTAATTGTATCCTTTCTAATACTATAATAGAAGATTATATCCTATTTCCAGGTCGCTGGGAGGTGGCATTAATACTGATAGCAGCAGGGGCTGAGTTAGAGAAAATGGACTGTCATTTTGGAACCCCACTTCATGTTGCTGCTTCATTGGGAGATGTCAACTCAGTCAAAGTTCTATTAAACTCAGGTACACTTCTTCTGTCTTATCCATCTGGGGTTGAATTTGGTTGAGATTTTCTGTCTAAATTCAATAACATTTAGTCTTCATTATATCTAGACAAGTGTGTCCATTGGGGTCAGTATTTTGAGGCTTAATTTTCCACAAGACTTTTTTAATGTATACTTTTAATTTTCCACCTTTTGTCCATTGCTACTGTAACAGTAAAGGCTTTCATATTTTATCCAAAAATATGTATGCAAATTATTCTTGACTGGTACATGTACATAAAGCGTAAACATTATGTGCTGATGAATTTTGTGCTGTACAATTGTTCATAACACAGGGTAATTCATGCCCAGAATATGTATTACTTTATATTATTTCATAATGAGATTTAATTTGTAATTAATATAATAATAATAATAATAATATATTTATTTTGAGTCTAAACTCCATATAAATATGTTCATTAGACTTTACAAATATGTACATACAAATAACAGATAGACAACTGGTCATAACACACTGTGTACACGATCTCGCCTCCCTGGGGAGGATACAGCCCCGCTGCCGTATGAGGCGCTGAGTGCTATCAAACTGACAATATCGTTCTCTGCCTGACCAGGACCCTGCTTCAACCCCAAAGTGCTGAGTGCCAAGCGGGGAGACAGCAGGTACCGTTTATAAAGGACTGGTATGTCCCCGGACGGGGTTTGAACCCACGTCCTCCCGCTCCGGAGGCGGACACTCTAACCACAAGGCCATCCGGTCCACAAGGCCACACTTAGTGTCAGACTGGGGTGTCATAACATATTCATATATTACAATTTAGGTGCTAACGTTAACGCCACCAAGATTAACGAAACAGCCTTACACATGGCAGCTAGAAAGAATGACGTCACACTTATCTCTCTTCTCCTAGAATATGGCGCTGACGCAGCCATGAGAAACAACACAGGGCGGAAGCCTAGGGACTTGCTTGCAACTAGTAAATCTGACTTCCAAGAGTGTGCTGCCGTATTTTCCTGGTATGAAAGCCACCCAAAGACGCTGCTTCAGATCTGTAGACTTAGCATACGGCGTTGCTTAGGACTGAAAGGTTTAAGTTGCGTGCAAGATATGCACCTTCCTTCACCTCTGAAAACATATTTACAGTATGGACAGTGTGGATCGAAAGCACCTGCGTCTACAAAAACTTGACTTGAGAATATAGTCCCTGCACATTCATCTTACAATGTAGATATCAGGCCTGCAGGCAGCAATTTCAAAACAGTGGATCTTTAAATTCTGAAAAAATTGACCTTTTTACTCACTTGGTTGGCCCCACTTGAGAAATTTTATAGAACCTGATCAAATTTTGATTCAGAGCAGACCTTTTTCACCAGGAAGGTTGGTTCTTTGACCCCCTCCCTAACCCCCCCCCCCCCCCTCAAATTCCCCAGCCTACAGGCCTAAGTATCTCCTTACCCTCCGTGTATTTTGGATGCACAAGTATATATTTGTTAAGATTAAATCACTAAGTCTTAACAGCTGATGTGAAAAAACTCGTCTCGGTCTGTGAAAGAAACTATACTAGCCACATTTTTGCCAAATATTTTTGATTCTTTGAAAATTCTCAAATTAGGATCAGCATTAGATGAGCATTACATGGAACATCTCTATTTGTTGACAAGCACAGCTTGACTATAACTGCACATTATGTGGCACAGACTCTAAACATTTGGTGTGTAGGCATTTGCTAGTGGATTGAATGTGTTCCTAAATGGCACTACCTCAGTGAGATTTAACAAAGAACTTGCCTATTATTATTATTATTATTATTATTATTTTTATTATTATTATTATTATTATTATCCCATGTAAGCTGGCTGTTTTTCTCAGTGACATGGAGCCTGTCTTCTCACAAGTGAACCCAGGGTATTTTAAAGAAAAAAATTTTCCTAGCTCGGATTGGCAAAAGCTTAAAAGGGGAATATATTATAGACTAAAATTGTACTCCTTTTGAAAATAACAGATAGTAGATTATGTAGCTGTTCACAATAACAACTAAACTGTATTGGTTTAATATACATTAATCTTTGTATCACATTATCTTTTTTGATTAAATTTACCACTTATGGAAAGCACAACGCAACGGAGCTTGCAGTTATGAATGTGTTAGAGAAGTCGGAAGGTGTCTCAACATCCCATTCAATCAACAGAAGCAATACCAAAACAATAGCTACAGTTTGATATATCTGAACAGTTTACATAAGTTTGAGGATAAACCTATTTTCGGCATTGGACGGAGTGAATCTTTAAATAGACAGTTTATATCAGCCATTTTTTACATAACCTTCATAAATTTTCTTAAGCGCCGCGAATGATGGCCAACGTTCGATTTACTGTGACGTATAAGTGCACTAACTGCATGTGATTCTACACTGATGCTCATAAGTTAAGCAACACTATCTTATTTCTCGAATTTCTCAGCAACCAAAATTTTTATTGAGGCAAAATTTTTTACAATAGCTAGATATTTCTCTTGTTTTTACTTTGACTTACTGGACCGTGACATTAGAGTACTA
Organism: Lingula anatina; assembly: GCF_051362555.1. Lineage (NCBI taxonomy): Eukaryota > Metazoa > Brachiopoda > Lingulata > Lingulida > Lingulidae > Lingula > Lingula anatina. The sequence goes on along the minus strand of NC_141772.1, from coordinate 5,456,883 downwards.
TTTACTGTTGGACACGATAGAATATGCAATGGGGGTGCCACTTGCGAAAAACACAGTTTGGCTATGCCATGAGGAGCTTCCAGTTTGGCTTGTTTCATGGGCACAATTTGTTATTTTGGACCAACCAATGGTTAGAAGAGGACTCAACGAGGTAATCAGATGGCAAATAATGGAAAGCCATCGTGCTGGGGTGCCAAAGAGACAGATTGCAAGGCAACAAAAAAGCAGCACCAAGTCAAGTGTCCAAGCTGGTAGCAAAAGGCGCCAAACTCAGCATGTATTGGACAAGCCTCTTTCTGGTAGACCAATATTAACCGACGCAAGAGATGAAGATATCTGGTTCGATTATGCCACAAGGACCAGTTCATTTCAGCCAAACAATCAAAAATTGCCACCATACGTCATTCACGGGAGGCGCCCTGGTCAACAATACAGAGACGAAATACCATTGGGGTGCATACAATCACACATTCAAGCAAATCCAGAAAGAAAAATCATTTTTGTGCAGGACAATGCGCCCATCCAGAAAGCATGGTCCGTGCAAGACGCGCTGCAACAGCGCGGTATCCCACATTTGGATTGGCCTGCATATTTACCAATTCTCAGTGTAATCGAGCATGCTTAGAATATGATTGACAGGGCAATAAATGAGAGACAGCCTCTAGTTAGAAACATTAGAGAAATCCAACAGGCAGTAAATAAAGAATGGAACCGGCTCTCAAAGCAAGATTGGCAGAATTTGGTGGCAAGTTGCTGGAGACAATGTGAAACTGTTGTTCAAAACCAGGGAAAGCACACCCGATATTTATTGCATAATAGGCGATTAATCATCTATTATCTACAGTCTTCTATTATTAAAACTAATTCTTAGATGATCAAACTTTATTTTTTCATAATAAGCTGCATTAATCAGCACGTACTTTTTGCTGTGTGAGCATACTTTTTTGACACATGGTTTGGCATATTTAAGTACCGTTTGGTTAATAAAGTCATTTTGATTATTACAATAAGCTGTGTGATGTATTTCTTTAACCAAAATGTTCAACTTGAATAAGTTCTTTATAAAATATGAAAGAAATATACATAATCCCACCAACAAATGAAATAATGATCATGATAGAAGAAACTTTTGAAAAAATCGGGGTGTTGCTTAACTTATGAGCATCAGTGTAGCCCTACTGGTGATGAAAAATGGTTGTCAAATCTTTTTGTTTTACGAGAAAGGTTTCATTTACAGTGTCGACGTCATAAACGGCGCTTCCATGGTACGAACTAAATCTGAAATGTAGCCAACTGTTAAAACATGAGTATCGAACGGCAGAATGAGCAAATATACGGCTTATTCTTTACAAACTTAAAACAACACAGACCTGACAAATAGTCTCTTACAATCGTGTTGCAGTTAAATCTAAAATATATGAAATGCAGCAATCACTAACATGAGTATAGTTCCGAATGGCAAAACTCGATCGATTCGAATGGTCTTCCAAGTTCAACAGTATGAAAACCGCAGAAGGCGAAAAACGATGCGGCGGAAGCAAGCAGTGGTTTAAAAAGAATAAGAGTTCCTATGTAAAATAAATGTCGTGAAATTAATACTTACTTACTTATCTGCTAATTGACCGTCACACTGTCTCTCAGTAGCCACTGGAAATAGTCACCTAAGTTATCAGCATGCATCTGCCGCTTCCAGATGACAAATCTTGAGACTTTCCAGTGACAGTTGAAACTCTGGATGGTACCCGTCTAGCTTGCTGGTAAGGGTGATGGTCTATGAATGTTTGTTTTTTTTTCTCTTAATTGATCTTCCAAGAAGTGTTGCATGCACAAGTAATTAACATAACACATTATTTGCAAATGATCCATTACTGAATTGAACACTGATGGTAATGGGCGTATCCTGCATATTTTCGTCCTAGCTGGGTTGCCTAGATGATCGGTAAATACCTGTAAAACCAATTAAAACTACTTTAGATTAATTACCACACTAGTATAAACCAATTTCATTTTTTTCCGTTATGCTGGGCTTTATAATACCACACTTGCCTAACATAATGAAAAAATTGAAGGTTGGTCAATTGTCTTCGTGCCACTTTTCTGTTTTCCAGATAAAATTTGCCGTCTTTCATGGATGGTCGATAAATCACGTGCGTTTCATAACTCCGTTTTTTTTATATCTCCCTATAAGTATTGACAAACAAATTTCCAATGTGACATTTCATATGAGTTATTTAAGCCGCGTACTTATGTGCAAAATGACTGGAGTACAAACAGAATTTGAGACCAATGCGAAGTGACTTGAAGATTTAATCGAAAGAACAACATCCCCTACTGACAGCAGAGGGGGAGAGTAACCTCCTTCACAACGCTCAGGACGCGCAGTATTGAGGTATAATCTTGTATTAAAACTAATTTTTCTATCTGATTATAATGAATAAAGACGAAAAAATAGTGATTAATATTCTGGTGAATAAACATCGCCTACAGTAGCCCAATAAATCTTTTTTTAGCATTCGCGCTGGCTAGGTGCAACGTCTGTTCTGCGCTACTCTGCGTCTACTCTGTTTAAGGTTGGTACATTTCTTTATCGTGTATTACCTTGATTTTATTACAACTTATGAGAAACTTAATCACAGTACCCAGGTGTGTTACTGACACCTGCGTAGCCAAATTGCCAGTGCACAGAATTCAAGAATTTATCAGGAAAAAAACACGTTAGTGTTTGGTATTTGCACCTGCGAAAGAGACTATCGACACAGGGGTGAAGGTCAACAACTCCAGGCCCCTGCGTCTACAGTGGCATGATCTTACAATTCGTGCTTCCTCTTAAAAAGTGCCAATATCTTTAGAGTGATCGGTGTCAAAATCGTGGTGGAATGTTTTCTTTAATTCTAGCGAACTTTTTACGCTGCTGAAATCGGGCATTGAGTCTTGTTGTACAGCGACTTGGGAGGTGATGGGGTAAGTTAATTCACTGCTAAGTTTTCTTTGTTTTATTCTTCTTTTCCTGAAATTCAAAAATGCTTTTCTGTAACAAACCTCGAGGAGGTAAAATTGGATTCTGAGTTGGTGACATCTTGCTTTCTTCACCGGATGCTTTGCAAACGATGTTTGGAATTTCCGGAGAGGTATTTTATAAAGTGATAAGTTTTCTTCAGCTTTAACGTGAATTAATTGTGTTGAACTTGAAGCCACTAAAATTTCATAAGGGCTTCCTTGACTCTGTCTCTTTGTCTCATACTAACCAATAAAACAAAATCCAAATGGTTCTGTTTTGGTTAGACGTATATGTTTCATTAAATCTAGATTAAATCAAGTTCCCACCAAAGTTCTAATCCGAAACACGTAAGATGTACAAGAAAAAAGTTTAAGAGTGTGTTTCAGACTATGGTGAATAGAGAAGCCATTTGTTTATATCTGACGATATGGCAATATGCAATCTTTGTATATTGTCAAAATATGTGACATAAGTAAATAAAAGTGTTAGAAAAGGAAGAAAGAGGCGAAATCACGGCTCACTACCAGACTTCTTGATATATTAGCTTGCAACAAGGGCAACAATGGTGTTATTTTTCCCCCGTATAATTTTAACGGTAGTAGGCCTACAATGATATGAAAAATGAATTTTATCCCCAGACTGCACAAACAAGGATAGTGAAATGGGTCCAATATCAACCAGTTAAAGGAAGCGAAATCAGAAAGAACATTTAATGTGTGTAAAATCTAGCAGGTTTTCACTGAGATAGATAAGATTGACCAGGATGTGCGCATGTTACTCGACTTCTTCGTTCGTCCTGTCTTCTCAGATAAACATCTTAACTTCGTTAACTTGAAATCACGAGACAATCCCCGCACAGTCTAAACATCTGTGCATCTTAACTTCATTAGTCAACTACCCGGCACATACACACCCCCAGTGTTCTCCCCCCGTATAAAATGGTCTGATTGTGTGTGATAGCATCCATATCTGCTTATCATCCGCTGTATTAAATATGGAAAATACAATGACCATCTGAGGCCGCAGATTAGAACGACCAGATAGTGCAATAATATACCTGTAGATAGAGGACGGAGCACAGTTATCCTCCAAGAACGAAGCAGGAAGGGAAATTAAACGCATTTTCCATACGAGCAACGAAAAGTGGAATTCGAGTCAAAGTGGACTTTATTGTACATAGAGATCGGCGCTTTGGGGACTAACAACCAGTTTGGAAAGCATAGGTAAAGTATATAATTTGATTGATTGTTAGACAAAGATGTGCAGATGCAAGGATTTGGCAATTTTTGTATAGTGAGGAAGTGCAAGGAGAGAGGCTATACTTTATAAATGGCCTTTTCAATGTACGAATTGTAGTTAATAGAGGAGAAAAGCCATGGCAAAGAAAGCCAAGAGCGCGTACAGGCTATAAATCTGCTCCCAACACATACCTGTAAAAAAAGTGTACAGTATATCTGTCCTAATATGCTTCTTTTTCTAAGAGAAATATAAGGCTTTAATCAATATGATCTTTGTGATTCAATAAGATTCCAAATAATCGCTTTAGGCATTTAGAAATATAAAACGACTGCAGTGGATATGCATAGCTTTTCTCTAATGCCGCCAGGTGTCGTTACCTGCAATACACCTTCATACGGACGTCACTATAAATCCACTTAATGTCACATTTATACCCGTATTACATCCATGAATTTATAAAGCCATGGAAAGAACACACGAACCTCTGTAACACAGGAGGAATCTCCCAATCAAAATGTTTGGCTTCATTTCAACTCCTTAACCCGTGAAATCATCCTTTATGGAGGGGGGAGAGGAGGTCGGAGTTTGATAAAAATGTACCGGTTACCCCTAAGCGCGCGGAATCCCTCCACCCCTCCTTCCCTTATTTAGCTGCCTGTCAATCAAACGTCGGGTGTTTATTTTTTATCAGGGTTGACACTGGGGTGAGGGTGAGATACTTAATATAACCTTAAACAGGGGAGCTGAATCGCAGGCCTGCCACGTGACCCCCAGGGCGATATCGAATCGGTCTTCTATTGTTGTGTCAATAAGGGGCTCTCCTCATTAATGAGAGTAATGCTGCTGCTGCGAACAAATACACAGTCGCAGGCAGAGTGAAAGGACGCGTTTTGTGCAGTGCTCCTGTGACAAAGCAGTACACACACGGCTAATTTGTATCTTGTGTACTTGAAGACATTAGGGTGACCAAGACTTACGGAGTAGATGGACACGTGAATCACCAAGTCGTGTCTTTTCCATCCGTAGTAGTCTTGTTAACCAAGGATTATATCAGTATAGTTATTAGAACAGGTAGATTTATTGAAGACGCGGCAGCATTAACTTACCTGTGCTGACCGCTCGGATATTAGAACGTATTTAAATGACAGAAGCGGACGCGAGGAAAAAAGGACGCTAATAAGTACATGAAATTGGGACTTGGGTTAAAGGACAGCCATATGAAAAGTGGTGGTATTTACGACGACAGCGGCGTCGAGCGCGAAGACGAAGGCGGACGCCAACTGAATGGCCCATTCGGGCAATAAAATGGACAGTTTGCTCGGACAGCTGAGGCAATCCGTGGTATGTATCGAGACAGCTTGTATTTTACTTGTACAGAATGCTCAACGTCTGTTGCTCATTGCATGATGATAAATTTTTAATCACGAAAGATAAATGGCTATAAATAGTGGGAATCAACTCGCGAGTCTTATACCTTATTTCACTGCAAGTTCGATCTCCGCCCTTCCAGTGTTAGAGGTGTTGTCAAGTTGAAGATGTCGTTCATTACTTCACGGTAAGCCTAGCTTTACTCGACAAACAAGATAAAACTCCTGGGGGAATTAGACACTTATCGACACGTTGCTGGTATTTTCTTAGTTTTTATCCTGTTTAAATAACAGCGTATGTTTTGTAAAGGTATAATGTGAGAGGTTTTGTTGGTCGGTTTGGTGACTGTCCACTTGTGAAAATTTGCTGGCGACGGCCAAGGTGAATTTTTTATGGTCTCAGTGTTTCTAGTGAAAATCAATATCATGTATTTTTGACGATGTGGCGTGATTGCTTGTACATTAATTTATTCCCCGTTTATAATGCAGATTGCACAGTTTTCTACAGCTAATGTGCTCATATTTTGAGTCAAAAGTTCAGGTGCTTATTAACTATTGCAGAAATTTAGCAAAATCACGAGAATGCGGGCACCAAAAGGTGATAGATTTTGTTTACGTGTCAGAATAATGGCATATAGGTGAAGTTTTCAGTGAATTGCCATCATATCTCAATAGCTCAACACTGCTAAGGAGGGAATAAGTGTATAATAAATGATAGGCGACACTAGTGAGTTGACATTGCTATGGACAATTTCTGTCAAGAACACTACAGTGAAGGATGCTTTGCCGTTGAAGTAGGATGAGCTGGCTTTAGATTACACCAGTTAGAACATGTCAGGTCTGTAAGGAAACAATTCTTGTGCGTGCCATGGCGTGTAAGTCTCATGACTTTTAACAATGAAATTGAGCCCTTTTTTGGCAGATGGCGTGCGATACGAGCCCTAGTGGGTGAATTGGTTTTTAATTGCAGTTGAAATGTACTCTGTTGTATTCAAAGAAAGGGGTTGTCGTCAAGATTCTCTCTCTCTCTCTCTCTCTCTCTCTCTCTCTCTTTTGAAAACAACTGAGCACCCCTTAACATCAACTAAATCTCACAAAGTGATTTATCAAGCGAGATAGATAAGTTAAGATTTAATGGGACAACAACAGCCACAGCTTGTGAGAAAATTACGAGCAGTAGAACTTGTTTTCGTGTCTTTCTTTTTTCTTCCTCCGCCTCAAACGTGCAATTTAAACAGCATTAGCAATTATCTGAAGACGGGCACACAAAAAATAACACTTTTCACAAAGGCCTTCAAAGTGCAGCCATGCCATGTACAGGTTTTCCCAAATAATGCGAATTCTTTCCGCCCATGATTCCTGTTAAAGGGCCAACGTAACGTCACCAATGTAGCAGTTATCGGCACTTGAAAAGAGATACGATAAACGGGGACATAACACCAGTTTCGGGTAACCGCAGGTAGACATTAAATGTGAGGATATCTCCTTTCCATCTCATTCTCTCTCGCATGAATTGATGGAATTGTTCCCTTGATTGCACGATCTGGTGGGAAATCAGTAGAACGTGACCGCGTGTGCGCGTGATCGTCGTACGAAAGATGACGGCAAGATTTTTTCAAAAGATATGGCGTTTTTTCTCAAGCCTGTTGTCTTAGGTGCGGTGTCCATCTGACAATAAGGGAGTCAATTCATGTGGATATAGATAACTTCCCTTTCTCCTTATTCGTATGCGTATAGATATGACCATTCAAATTCTTAACAACCAACGGTCTGAACATGATCTAGGCGATGTGCTATTAACGTAGCTTGATTAAGTGACACTTAGCGAAGTGAAAGAAGCGAGGAAGGCCACTTTTCTCCTTGCCCCCGTCAAATTATACTTTGTATATTACCTCAACCGACTTGGCGGTTCCGTTAAAGGAAATGTATACGTTCAGCACTGTATCCGTCGAATAATTGAGACGGAAATCACTGAGGAAGCGTTCACGATAACCGAAGAAATAGAATCCCGCTTTTCTGTTCACGCTAATGAAGGAATTCTCCTCTCAAGTGACAGTTCTTTATGCATTGCCTAATCCAAATGAAACCTGTATGTCGGCGCTCTAATTAGTTTCCTCCTGAAGAAAGACGTTATTATTATTTATTTTTAAGGGAAGACGCATCAAACGTAACCTGGTAATTAGACAGGTGTCAGATAGCGAAGCCATTTAAAAGAAATAACAACTGAAATCTTGGATTGAATGAAGGGAGGGTTTGGGAAGAGCGAGGGGGGGGGGGGGGGGGGGCACCGAGCCAGAGCGACGGGACGACTATGTTTAAAAATGTTGACGAAAACAATTTTAAAAATCAATCCGTATCGCCACAACAAACAAAATAAATAGACAGATGAGTAATAATTGTGCATTTAAACATTATCGGAAAATAAAATGCCCTTCTTACAAACCCAAACATGCGTCACGAACTACACGTCGTTGAACAAATTTCGATAAAACGTCGGGTGTTACGTGCACTGCACTCGAGAGAGGTGAGCAAGTTTTTAGATCAATGCTTACTTCACATGGGGCCCTACACAGAATAGTCTGCGGTTGAGCTCGTTAAATATCCAAATTTGAACTTCAACACGGACCACCCCCAGTCGCAATCAACGCCATCATTAAAATTAATGAACCCCTATTATAAAAGCATTGTTACATGGCGCTGCGTCAATTCAACAACAATGGCGTGGATTGTATTGATTTCTTCGCGGATCATTTCACGTTTAATACTAACTGCACTGGCTGCCTGGGTAATAATGTAGCTGCACTTCACTTTTGCTGTGCCATCACCCGGGCTCTGTGTCTGGGGCGTGGGTGCTTGGCCGGTCATATTGGATCGAAGGGAGTGGGGTTCAGGGTGAAGGGGGCGGGGGTGCAATCAGAGGCCCTATATTGTGTACCTAACGGCTGTGTACCATCTGGTTATATTGGTGCCTGGGTGAGGAGCGGGGGATGAGGGGAGGGGGGAGGGGAGAATACAAGAAACCCACACGTGTGGTCGGGACATGTAACTGAGACAGATCATGAACTTGGAGACCTTCGTGATTTTGAGACCCCCCACCGTAAGCCGCTCTCCCTCTCTCTGGTTGTCAGACCCTCCCCGGCGCGAAGTGTACGTATTTGCGTTATGCGGGCTGATGCATACACTCATTAATAACCTTTATGAAGACCGTATCATTAGTGTCTGTTGCATTTTCCTCCTTACTAAGGCCAATACATTGCAATCCTTAGTGGGAGGTCCATACAAAGTATTTTTCACTTTGTGGATGACTCCTGCGGTGGCTTGTCATTCTATGTAAACATTTCGAAGGCGAGAAACATTAATTCATATCCATGTAGTGCTAACAAAGGTATAGACTACGCCGAGAAGCTCTGAATGACCCTTTTATCGTTATGTCTCCCCTGTACCCCCTCCGTCTATCCCCCCCTTCAACGCCCCTTTACGTGTTATCATGCCCCCACCCCCTGGGTTTGGGCCCAAAGTTCAGTTTTACCAGAAATCTTTAGCCTAAAAATTGGTTCTGAACTTTTTGATAAGGTTTATTTTAGTTCAAAACAGAATCTTACGTAGACCAACATTAGTCCCCTATAATAAAATTCGTATTGGTGTAAAGCATTTGCCATGCCTTTCTCAAAGTAAAAACAACCAGGAGAATAATAATTGGCCAACCATTGATTATTTTCGGGTTAAAGACTAAAATTTAGATCTTAAGATAAGACCAGTTTTTCGCTAAAGTTCTTTTGTGAGACAGCCCCCCCCCCCATGTCAGTACAATGACCGATGCCCAGGGGTGTAGTCCCAACTCGGACCCCCATGCCTGTTTTGTGTACTGGCAGTTCGACCTAGCGTACCTGGGAAAATCCCACGAGTGTAACCCTAGAAGTCGATACTAAAAGTTGTTACACTGAGTTCCCTGAAAACAAAAGACCCAAACGTGATCACAATGGCTCCCTGTGTCAAAGCTGTCACCGCGGTTAGCCCTGCTGTTATTTTTGCGGTGAGCCGTGTGTGGGGTAACCCTACACTCCGAGTGCCTTCGCTTTTATCCAACGAGACATGTATTATGGGACCGAAGTTGTCTGCAAACACTTCAGCCCGGTCTACCTGCATAGCAAAACATTGAAGAACAAATATTGCCAACCGCATTGAAACTAAAAGAGTCATTTTGTTCACGGGAGAAGAACATAACATTTTTGTTTTTTGTTTAGTTTCTATTATTATCTTTTGTCGGAGTTATTTGCGTCTGTTTCTGTCCTTGTTGGACGTCTTGGTGCATAGTTATTGATATAAAATGGCGCCGCTGTTTTTGTCAGTATAAATCCAGTGCAAAGTTTGTGGCAGGATCATTTAAGCGAATGAAACGGTCTCCAAGTTGAACTTGTTCAGTGTTTTGACCATCCAAATAGAGCTTTCAGTTTACAACGATATTTTGTTTAGATTTTGACCATAATCTGTGCTTTGGCAATCTTTCGGCCTCTTTCGTCTGCGCCAGATAAAATCAAAATGTTATGTTAACACGTCGTTTTCCGCTATCAATATGACCCATACCTTTTGTATTATAAATCCATGTTCGAAATATGTTATCATTTTCCCTCTAAGCTTTGTCAAGTGAAGGTTTTAGTCCATACTAAGGGATAGGTCCGAAACTGATACCTCCATGACTATAAATTAGGAGATAATGGAATGGACATTGTCAAAGGTGGTGAAATTAATGTACAATAAAAACATGGTGACAACAGCCTTTGTGCACACCATAATCAGTACTAAACGTAACATTACCTCTGTAATATGAAATATAATTACGATAATTAGGCATACACGTAATACCTATAATTTGTCGTTAACATTAGTTAAGCGACCCTCACATTATAACACAACGACTTTAACAACAGGTGTTTTGAGCCAGAAGCATGTTTTGTGACGGCCACTAAATTAGACAGAGACAGAGAAGGCTATTAGTATACTAGTAGGCACACCGTTGGCGTGAGTGGAAGCAAAGCTTGTTGGCTCTGTGCGTGAAGATATAGTACTAAAGAAGAAATATCGTGTTGGTATTGATCGTGTTGTTTCAAGGTACGTACCGTTTAACGTGTTATTGCGTTGGCCGGGTCATGATTTTATATGGATGTTGTTAGGGATGCAACTTGAACATTGGTGCAAATAGCATTGTTTTGTCGAACTAAATGTAGTCCCCTTTCAAACTTTGAAAATGATCCAGTTTCGTCATTTCACATCAAGGAAACTGGTTGTAATTTGCCGCTTATGGTGATTTGGAGCCGTAACACAAAATAATTTTAGATCAAAATTTGGTTTTGAATTATTGACAGAACTTTTGGTTCAATATTCAAGACAAGTTCGCTTTATCTTACTATGATACTGGATCTCTGTTGATCTAAAGCATAAGTCATACCTTTATTCTAAAAATACAGGAGCAATATTTTATGTTAGTGGGTCCCTACTAATTTATCATGGGTATATGAAAAGTAATAATTTAGATCAAACTTGCGATCAATTTGTTTGTCTAGAGTTCTTTTGTGAAGACTGCCCTTGAGATAAAAATTATTAATGGTGTATCTGGCAGAGATAACGATGTGATTTTGCCTGTGGTAGTGAAAAAAGTAATATGCGGAAAGACGTCCATGAGAGCAAGGAGAGAAATAATTTTGGCACACATGTACCCTCTTGCAGAACAGAGACATGCAAACACAGCAATGCCTTTGTGATAATTACAAACTAGCGAAAATAATTTGGATAATGCATAGAATCTGGGCACTGCTTTTATCGCGTTACGAAGATTACTCCAGGGAACAATCAGTTACCGACAAAAAATACAAATGAGTTTCGCTAGTCTTGTTAATTAGAAATATCCAATAATGAAGTCACAACATTAAAAAAAGCCACTTTGTTACTTTGTTAATGCTCCAGGGCCTCGGGTTTGTAGTCCCATGTCGATAGATTTTTTCACATTAGTTTAAACCGAGACTTATCTCCAGGCTCGTTTACATTGGAGATAGGTCGACATATTTCGTTCCAATACAACTTTCAAAGAGCCATGATTACGATTGGTTCACTACAAGAGGGCAATATAACGACACACGGCTTGGCTCAGTCTTAATGGCGATGGGTGGGATATTTGAGAGATTAGATCTGTTTTTTTTTATTATTATCTGATGGTTAGAAATCGTACTTAGACGACAGCAGAACGGCACCTGCTAAGTTTGGTCTGCCTATCTCCATTGGAAACAGCTTTATCATGGAATATATATATAAGTGTTTGGTGTAGGATTTACAAACAGTCGCTTGTCTTATCTCGCAATAAATGTTTCGTCCATTTGCTGCCTACCGTTCATATTTTAAACCAAAAATGAGTCAAAGTTACAACGGACGCGATCAAGCCTCGCCAATCGTGCCACAGCACTGATCCCATTGCCCGTCAACAGCAGCAAGATTCCAGCGACACCACGACGAAACTGCAACCTATCGTCTGCTTCTTTCAATTTAATTGATAAAGATCTACTGCGTCTCTTGTAATCGCAAGCTTTACCGCGCCTCTATTTGTGCTAGGGACGTAGATGGAATTTTGGTCGGTTTCGGAAATCAATTTGTCTTTAGAGGCACGGGTTAATTGTACTCCGGGACATCGTTTTCAGTCAGATGACAGGCGTTGATAAAGGGTTTCGTTTTTCTTTTGGAAGTCCCTTTTTTCCATTCGCCACTACCCAAAGATGTTGTACCCCAGTACACCCTTACACTTTATTTGCAGATTCGCGTAGAAAAATAACTGCTGCTCTGATTGTCAAAGGGTACAATGTATTAAGCTTTGTTATAAAAGGCATACCTATGAAATATATACCTGGTAGTGTGGCGGTTTTTTGCAGGTGTTGATAATTACACGGTTGACACCGTTGAGGTGAGAATATGTTATTGTTCTGCGTTTACTCGGCGGTCCTTGCACTTGCTGTGATACGTGCACATCCATTCAAAGTGTAATTCAAAAAAATTTACTGTTGATAATGGAGAGACCGCTTCACCTCAAACACGTTCGGTTTTTATGGGATTTGAAAACTTCAAACATGAAGTGTTTTGGCCCATGTTAAATCAGTCGGCCACCGGAAACTCCCCTTTCTTTCGACAGAACCCGTACGTGTTCCGGCATATATTCAAACACTTTTTGCACCTGTGCGCTTAATCACAATACTGGACAGCTGTATAGAGAGTGTATATAAGTGTTGATGTTATTACAACAAACATTCAGACTAAAGAGTGACCATAACGTTAGACCTTTGACCGTTACGTTTGCCCTCCGGTCTGCTGTATGAGGTGAATCAGCCAAGTGACTAGTTAAATAAATCATTTTATTAACTACTACTACTTCTACTACTACAACTACTACTACAACAACTACTACTACAACTTCTACTACAACTACTACTACTTGTTAATACCATAATTATGTGTCTCGATTCATCTTGTGGACTCTCCTGGCCTTTGTTCGGCCAACCTTCCTTTCGTTTTTTGGTGTTTCTAGATTGAACAAACGTGAATAATACATCAAATTCCACATTTCTCCCACCTTTCTTTCTCACTCTCTCCACGGCTGCACTCTTAAATACATAAAGGATTGAACATTGTGATTCTCTAATAACATTTATGGCCGCCTTCCCTGAAATGTGTACAAAAAGAAACACTTGCTGTACACACACACATGAAAACGGAGCCACAAATTGCCTAAAAGAAAAATATCTCATTCAACCGTAAGGGAAGTAATCACCAGAAAAGAAGCAAATCTTTCGGCGCGTGGTTATTTAAGACTTATTTACCTCGCTCGAGTAGACTTGGTGTTTGCGCTGAGATTTCTCAATGAAAAGACGTAGGAAATAAGGCCAGTTCGTCAACGATGGCAAAAGCCACGTGAAAAGGGCGCACTAATCAGCACAAGGGATACATGAACCGAACTTAATAGCCTAACAATGGACACATTCGTTTTTTTCCTTTCTTTTTAGCGTGCAGGAAAGTTCTGAAAGACTGTTGAATGAATTTACTTACTGTAGAAATGAAATCAGGACAAGCGCTGTTTTATGAAAAGATTGTAATGGCAGAATCAGGGACCTATCGAAGCGTAGTTAATTCAGATATGAAATATAATTTATGTACTCAGCTCCAGGACAGAAATATCCGGATCTACATTTTAACGAAAATGTATTTAGTCGACATTGCATTGTAAATAATCTGGTGCAATCGTTGGACCGTGATGATAATTTGCTATTTCTTCATTTGTATTTCAATCATCTACATAAAACTTTCAGACTGTAATATTTGTTCGGTATATTCATCGACTGCAAAAACTGCAAGAGTTCTCGGGATAAGTTTACTTACAAGTGCACAGGAAATTATTATGACAAAATAATTTCCGCGTTCATTATGAAATGTTATCTTTGGGGGCAAGGTGACCAAAAGTCATCAAGAAGCCATTAGTTGTTGTTCATTCGGCGAAATTCCCAGGCCACATTCAAACACTAAACGAATCACGTTAAACAAATTCTATCAAAATTCCATTTTGGAACCTTCAAAAACACGGCAGAACTTGTTATGATACGTAGTCCTTCTTTCATAACCTCCCCACAATCCCCAAAGCCCTGTGCATTTTGTCAAGAGTGCCGGTAGAATTGAACAAACAGGTAATCTTGTTTTGAAAACATGGACTCTTTGCGTAAATCATATTAGCCTCTTGCCCCCTACTTAGATAAGCACTAAACATATAGAACCTCTCTCCTGCAGCTCTCTTCAGAGCGGGTCTCATGGGCATCGCTTTTGTTGGATTATCGTGTTTGACTACATGTTATCACCGGTTCAAGGTATGTTTAATGGGTTATATCACTTCCTGTGTTAAAACACCGACCGTGTTTGATTTTTGTCTGGGTTCAGAAAGTTAAGGTGTGTTAGGGCGAATAGTATAGGCACTGGAAATGGGAGGGGGGTCACCCCACATAAAATAGATTTCTATAATGATATTTAGCTGTTGTTTTTTAAAAGAAAATGATGTAAAGAAAATAAGTTAAGAAAAAAGCATGAATATGCTATTCTTAGTGCCGAACAGATACCTTGACAGATTTCTGACGCGGTATACAAATATTTGACGATCTTTCGAACCTTAGTTCTTCGCGACGAAGAGGTCAAAGCTATCCTTTTTTAAAAAAGGACGCAAAGAACACGATTATGGATAACAACTAAAGATCGATAGCGAACGATTTATCGTGGTTTGTGTATATAGGATATTACCTGTGATATGGTAGAGATGTCAGCACCTCTCTTATCTCAATTTGAAGATATGGCGCGGAAGTGTGATGTCGACTTTAACACTTCGGGGGTGCAAAATAGAAACAAATCTTCAATATCATCTTATCACTCAGGAAAATTAGCACTGGAGTGTCAACAGTAAGATACCTTCATCCTTTTGTTTAGGTTCTTTATCCGATAGTTGAGCAACGTAAGCACCGAAATTATGATATTCAGATTACGATAGGTGGTACCTTGGGAATATATGGTATAAGGACTTAAAGGACGGGCCTTTCGACTGTCTTATCTCACCTTACAACACAAAGCTGGTAAATTATGATTTCGATACGTTTAAAATCCAATCTTTTATTTGACTTCGACAACATTATTACATGTTCAAACAGTAAGTAAGATACGAGGGCAATGGAGGATGAGATTCTAGGCTTATCTGGTGGGAACGTAAATGGAGGGATTCATGCACTTAAAAACCTCAAAAAAGATTGGCTTCTTTCATTAGATTATTCTTGCTTAGCCAAGGATGGAAAAAAGACTTGTTTGATTGAATTTTCATCAGTGGCAGAAGAGATAATTAAGAGATATGAGTGGAAAGAAAAGGGGACCTAAGTCACCTTGCATTTACAAGTTATTTTAGGTGAGTACCGAACGCACTTGCTACCTTGTCATTGTCGTCTGGGTTTTGCCTGGGTTAAAAAGTTGTCTCCCACGAGATGAACTCGGCGTTTAGTGCGATTAACTGTCATTTCATCTCAGCATGTAACAATGCAAACGAGAACGTGTCCCCGAAATGCGTTACTGTATCCGCTCTTTTATACATAGAAACAGGTTATGTGAATTTTCCTAATCAGGTAACACTATATCTGCACTTTAAATGCATGAAAACAAGTGGCACGAAATTCCCCCCAAATACGTTATAGTATCCGACCTTTTTATGGAAGGGAAAAGAATGTACATAAATGCAACAAGACATATTTAGAACAGCTTATAAAGAGACGCCTCCCACGACCGAAGCTCATATATCACGGCAGACAGTTGTATACGTTTGATTTAATCATTTAGTTTTTTTCCACAACTAAAACTTTTCACAAAACAATTCAGATAAATGGATAAGAACTGTGCCAAAGAGGAAAGCGTTTTCTTTAGCCCAAACCCTCAAAAGAGACAGAACCAATAAGTTCCAATTATAATGGCTAACCATAATGATGGAATGATAATCGCTCTTTTTGAATGAATGTCGTCTGCGGCGACGAGTACAAGATGGCCATTTCCTTAAGGCGTGGGCAAATGGAGGTTGCAGAGAAAAGACCACTTGGTCCTTGAAGTGTCAGATTTTACAACTTAATTACCTCTAAGGATGCTGAACACAATGGTCGCTGCTTGTTTGTGTACCTGTCATCTCCCAAAAGCGACCGACAATGAATCTCGTTTTTTTTTCTGTGTTCACTTAACCTACGGGCGTGACCTCCATTTTGGAAATGTCAAAGGTGGCGTGACAGGGCGTAGTGTAAAGGAAAACCACCACAATTCGCACAATACATCACATGAACGGCATAAGTAACAACGGAAAGGACATGACAATCGAAAAGGGTTCAAAAAGCTGTTCAGACCGATCAATGACAAGCTGTCAATTCTATCAAGGTGCCAAGCACACCTCTCGTCCATTATATATCCAGTGTGAAACCGAAGAATGGGGCCCAACACAGAAGCAATTGGGAGCCTATGTAGACACACACACATCTTAACGGCCCATTGACGGGCCCTCGAGATAAAACCGAGCCGTTGTTTTCAACCCTCTTTTCCCCTCATTCCCTCTTAAGTAAAATCAATGTTATCACAGCGACGATTCTGATCCGTCACATCGTGGTACGAGAGGATGGATATTAGGCGGGGTAAACACGTGCTTACATAACCCTTAACCGGCGATGAATCTTATATCAAATATCACGGTAAATTGCCCAAGGGGATCAACAACCCCGCGGTTTGATCATTAAGCTTATGGTAACCCGGCACACACCCTCACAGAGTGGCGTACATGGTATACATATTTATTGGTATTGTCCAATTGCGTTGATCTGTGTTATTGTCGAGTGCAAACATTCGGTTCAATGGAACACACTGGAACTTATGTGGCTCATTGAGTTCGAATGGATAATCAGTTAAGGGTCGTAAGCATGTAGAACAGGTGGGGTTGGTACTGGTCATTGGTCAGGCACCTGCTACACGAGGGTCAGGGATTCACGGACGCTGGCCATCAAAGTTTATAGGACTCTGAAACATTTGTCTGACTGGCAAAGGCGTTTACTAATTTGTTTTTCTGTGGTTGGATATTCAGATATATGAAATAGTCGATCGGATAGTCTGCCATTGGGTATGTAGTATGTGTATGTTGTTCCTCTGTGACTGTCGTCAAATCATAACGAGCAAAGGTTAATGAAGACGTAATTAATTAGTTTCCAGTTTGTTGGTTTGGCCCAGGTGGTCATTGACCCTTGTTTACCACATGCCTCAAAGAGTATTTGTTTCTTGTTATTGGTTTCTCTGGAGTTTGTGTACAATGACAGTAAGGCATTAACTACCTTATTTGAAACCCCAAAAAGTCACCAGAAAGTCGTATCTTATAACGCAATTTTGAAGCTGCTGACCAAAGAATGTCAGTGCACATTATTGAAAAAAATGGTTTAGATGACGTTTAATATAAACATTTTTTCTCTTAGATGTTCTGTAGATACAACGAAATAAATGATACAAAGTGCAGGTTGGGATTAGGAAAAATATTGCAACGTAGCAAATTCTGCTGACAACCTTTGTCATTCATTTATAAAAATTGAAATGATTCAGCAAAAATCATTTCCATAACTGATGACTTAGACCTGCGGATACCGATACTCCTCAATGGTGTATCATGACATGAGGTTGTTAGGCCGTAGCCGGCAGTGTTATGATGTATGCGATATAGGCAAACATAACTTTGGTGTTGTTTTTGTTTCCTTGCCTCTGGTCACTCGGTGTTCAACAAATACGTCCATTAAATGTGTCACCGTATTTTGTCACACGTTCTCATGAAACTGAAATTAATACGTAATGGCAATGGTATAAATCTGTGTTGAAAGTTCTTTCAAAGTAACACCCCATTTCCATAGATTAGATCGACCTACTTTAGATCGACCTAACTCCCTGGGGGTTCACGCTAAATAGCTGTCAGCCGGGCGGACACGAAAGTTAATTATCCCCTTACAGCTTGTAGTAGGCGGGACGGACATTTAAGTCGGATTATCTGAAAGTAATCTAGTGAGACTCCCCGCGAGGATAGATCGATCTAAAATCTATGGGAATAGAGTCTAAGACTCGCCTTACATTTGCTCATTACTGAAAAGTGAAGATGTAAAAAAAGCGGGATGAAATGACCAACTCTCATAAAAAACTTATATCGCAGGCAATCAAATGAAAACGGGAAAATCATGATATATGCCAATCGACATGGTATCCAACGATTCAGTCCCCCGTTTTTGTTTGAATCTTATTTTCTTCTTCAAACGTAAATGTGTGTTAAGGCACATCTCATTTCCTCGCGCTGTTGTGAGTTACATTAGGTACAATATGCTACCATGTTGACTATTGTATACGTAATGTTGACTAAAGTCTGCGGTAAAGTAGCCCGTAATGACATTACATAAGTAAACCATAGTGAAGAGCTATTCAGTCATGCTAGTGTTCTGGCCTGACTTCCTGTTTGTATTGCTACACAGTACAGCCCTGCGTAAACACCAGTCGCTCCACTCAGCCACCGCCCCCACGTAATCCGACGTAATGTAACGTCAGCGATTTGTTTTCTCATTTCAGTGTGAACTCCGTAACCAAGGTGACGATTTGACCAATCAGGTGTGGCTCCTGTACGTGACGTTTGAGGACTTCATGCACATTCAGCACCCTGAGAAATCCCAAGACCTGATGGACTACCGGGCGCAGATGGACCTGTGGCTTCAGGAACAGGCCAAACAAAAACGTTGCAAAGAAAAAGCGCTTCCACTTGAAACGCACACTGATCAACGCGTCTGCAATGATAAACGTTCAACATCTGACCAAATACACCGGTCTGGAAGAAAAGAAACTGCTAGAGGGATCAAGTCTCCAGAAAGATGTCGGCAGAAGCCCGCTAAATCGCGAGAATTAAACAAACATTGTGTGGACAATAGTGAGAATACCATAGATAACAATGTTCGTAAATTTAAGCGAAACGGAGACACAGGAAGTGGGCATGTTAATCGTAAGAGAGAACTAAAACACGTGCTGCAGTCGTCACCAGTGACGACATCTAGCGGTTATGACAGCGACAAAAATATGTCTCCGCCGAACGTGCCCTCAGGTGACAACACGGATGACGTCACTGGGGGCGTTGGGGAGCCTGAATTCTACGATCTCGAGAACGAGGACAGTTATCTCACGGCGTTCGATAAAACAGAGCAGCGTAGACGACATAAATATGAAAAGAGACATCGACGTCATCATCAGAAACGGGTGACATCATCCAAACCACAGATGGTGCCATTTGGTGCACGTTTGATGGACAAAAGTTCGGTGTTGAACCAAGTGCAAGAACACAATTACAAGCTGTCGACTGTCACGCATTCTATGCACCAAATTATCCGAGATCTGCGACCAGAACATACCTCGCACGCAAGGGAGAACGCGAAAACCCCACAATCAAAGACGCCAAGACACGAAATGAGTTCAAAACAGAATGTGGACTGCGTTGACGCCTGCAAAAGCATGACTAACTCAGCACGACAGAGGCAGCGTCAAACAGCGGGAGTCCCCACCGACGAACACGCGTTTGTTGATGACAGCGCAATGAGAACACGCAAGGAGAAGGAATTAGAAAGGAGACCGTACATCAGTCTTGTCACCAGAGCGCCGTTATCATCAGTTAACAATGGAGTGACAAAGCAACCGTGTGACAAGCAAATATTCCGTACGAGGGTACAAAATGACGTTAATGTGTCACAGACAAAGAAGCACGCGACGATGCACGCTTCCCTACCCTCGTCGCGACACGAACTCCTTGTCGACGGGCGCCGCGATAATGGGGAATACCTTGAGCCCGTGTCAAGTAAGGATCGCACCGGCGTTTCACCGTCTCATGCCCAAAGGGCAAATGGACTTAGCACAGCCCACCGACCGCTTCCTGCAAGGCAAGGACTGCGCCGCTTTGCTTCGGAAACCCACCTAAATGCGTCCCAGCACGCGAGAGGTGAGGATACCCCATGGGGGTGTTCTTTACGGGACATTCAACATAATACTAACGAGGCATCCATGGTGTCTTTGCAGTCTGTAGATTCTACAAAATCGACGCTTACGTATTACGGAAGCATGATGAATCTCAGCAGCTACGAAAATCTTCATAGAAAGTCGTCTAGTGGTATGATCATTACGGATGACGGGTTAGGGATCGAGAGGAGCAAAACTCCCTATGGCCAGAAAACTGACTGCTCTTTGAACTCAAATGAAGGTGGCCAAAGCACCTTCAGTTCAGATTCAGGGTTTCATCAGGAATATGATCTGGGCGAATATCTCGCGGAAGAACCCATTTACGAGACTATCCGTGATGATGATGTCATCAGTTACGACGGTGGCCACATGACTGTGAAACCTACTCCTCCAAAGCTTCCTAGTCGAAATGGAATTTTAAAACGAGCTGTGTCAGAACTTTCATTAATAGATCATAACGCAGCCATGCCATGCAAGGACGGCAACTTTATCAGGTTTAGCAACGACGAAAAAAGCAGAAGCAGACTTTCTCTGAGAAAACTGAAACAAAGTTTCAGAACAAGTCGCGTTATGGGGCGGCTTTTCAAGAATGGAGCCAAAGAGCAAACCACAAACAATGTGTCTAATGCACATGCGTCAATTCCGAACTCTCAGAAAGGTGCGGGTACGAGTACACGCAATCCAGGCATCCCGCAATGCCATAATACCAGCGTTTCCACCGTCGTTCCAAAAGAAAACCCAAAGGAGCAAGCAAAAGTTGAGCAGACGACACCCAACAATCGCTGTGCACCATCGCACCGCGAGTACAACAACAACGAAAAGCGCGAAAATGGCGTCAATCTCAGCCCTAAGTCTCGAGACAATCTGTACAACTTGTTAAAAGATAAAGATATGAGGCTGTTCTTTTCCGAGTCACTAGCGCAGGAGCGCAAACTGAGAGACTCCCCTCCACTAAATAACGAACGCTATGTCAAGTCAGTCGGTTTGGGGACCATCCGTTCCTCAAACCTGAATTCGAACTTTTTGGCTTTCAGGGTGCCTGATAGAGTCAACATTATGAGCAGAAGTGTATATTGTTAACTTGTAACATATATATGACAATGCATTTGCAGTAAAAATAATCAGGGTAGTTACGAAATGTGTATATCTCAGGGTTATAACTGCACTCTAATACATCAGACTGACCACCGCTGGGCTGGCAATGGTTTGACTGTAATGACGTCAAGTGAACTAGTATGAGGTGGGTTTAACGTTGTCTTTGTGGGTGCATCTCTGTGGCGGCACGTTGATCTACGATATTTTGAAGAAGCCTTGTTTAAACGACTGATTAATTAGTCACGATGTTGGATGAGAGCCAAATTGCAAGGTCACAGAGAAACCAGAGGGCATTTGTTTAAGCGATTTCATTGTATTTTGTTTAACACCACAACTAGTTACATTAAAACAGATCGAAGTTTAAATTGTTGTCCCCACTTAAAGGCGGTGTGCCCCGGGACAATGGGACTTATGGCCTCAATATTTCATGAAGTCCTTTAACATTTCGGAGTAATTATCTAGAGGCCAGATGTGTCTTTAGCGTGATTGAACCAGATTGTTAAAAAGAAGAAAGTTTGGGACAGAAATAAATGTTTGTACAATTGAACAGAAATGAAGTAGTGTGTTGTCGTAATCGATGCTCGTTTTGTAGATGGCTCTCAGATGAGATGTCTGTTTGCTATGAAACCAAACAATGGCCAATAAAACAAGGCTGTTAATAAGAGCCAAAAATCGACTATTATTTCATATCCATCGCGCCGCAATTGAAACACCTTTGTAAATATTAACACAACTTCTTTGCCATTATCCTTTAGCCTTCCTAAAATGGCTTTGAACCAAAGTTAATTTGTCATTAAATCTTACCGTTTTTTTTAGCCGACGAAAATTAAACGTTTTTATACCTGTCAGGAAGAAATGAAGCAAAATTTCATTGCGCTAATATACGCCTGCACGTTTCCATTTGAGAAAAGTAATTTGCTGTATTGTACACACCAGAAAACAGAAAACAGAGCTCAACTGTGGAATGAGTTCCCTGAATTTGTGTTTGTCACGAAGAGAAAAAGTACATTACACAATTAGATAATCAGTTTAATTTGTTAGAAGGGTGTAGCCTTAAACCGGAAAATTCATGTAAATTTACCTATTAACTGATAACTACTTCAACCCAACTGGATTTACCGATTATTTGAAAATGTGATTGGTTTTATTTGATCTTAAAGGTCGACCGAATTGCCAGTCTGACATGAAAAAACGTCACTCTTGGCCATTAGCTCCAGTTTTTCACCCTGGACATCCATCTGGCTCATTCACACACACCAACCCACGGCATATTGGATTTTGTCCCAGCATAAAGCAAAGATCGCTACGGTGCTCTACATGATATGGCCGAGCCCCAGGGCTATTCGCTTAACCCCGTGTCTTGCCTATTTAAGCTGTTGAAAAAAAAAGGCCAGGTGTGTACACTTGGTCTGGGTACACAGGGTATTAAGAGTCTGTATATATGGTGGCAGGCGTAGGTGTCCTCACGATGAACTCTGCACTGGGCCAAACTAGCCGTTCAGAGGTTGCGGTATCAGGCTTTCGTTCCCAACAATGGGATGAGATCGAGTTGTTCAGAGGATCTGTGTGTTCAGTTTCGCTTAACTGGTTTTGCAGCGTGACAGACCCGCGTCAGCAAACAGAGACCCAGGTGTGGGTGCCCGAGGGGGGCTTTGGGACCATCTTGAATCACCCGTCTGTGACCAGGGTAAATATTTACCTGCTATCTCAAGACTGGTTCTTACCAGATTCAACTGAAATCGTTTGAAGCCAAACTTCTGGCAGCAGTTGTTTGGTTGTTTGTTTCCGATCTGGCTAAATTTGTCAGCGGGCTTTAAGGTGGGTTTCAGGCAAGGTACTGCAATCAAGGAACTGGGTTCTGGGCGTATTATTTATACAATTTGAGAAAGGCCCAAAAAGGTGTAGATGAAATGGTAGAAAACGCCAGTGAATTATTCCTGTGTCATTCTAAAATGCCATCACATAGCACGGGAACCATCAAAAAACGTTTGGAATGTAAACCTTGACTCTGTGACATCTCAACCAGCAACTTATCAATATTTGCTTAGGATCTTGAAGAAAATACAAAACCCTGGTTTTAAATAGTTTAGGCACCCAATATACTGTTTTTATTTGCTTGAGCTAAGTGTGAGTTCCAATGCAAATGTTAAGATATGTGGAACCTTAACTACACAAATTCGCCCTCTAATGATCAAGCAATTGAAACCCCGTTGTGTTCTTTTTTCAGTGATGGATTGAAGCAATATTCTGCGGGATTTGCGAATATAATAAGTGTCAGCCATAATGTTCTAATGCTTATCGAACATATCCTAAACCCACGTCAATAGGCCTACAGTGACATTTGAAAGTGTTTGTGTGCGTATGTGTGTGCGCGGGCCTGTGTGAGTTTGTCTGCAGATATGTGTGCTTGTGCAAATGTGTGTGTGTGTGTGTGTGCGTGTTCGTATCTTAGTGTGTTTATGTGTGCGTGCATCATTGTGCATTCGCGAGTGCTTCTGAATGAGCTTATGCTACAAGTTAAAGCTATGACCCAAAGAACCGATGAACATGCTGGAATGCTTGAGATACTTTTAACCTTCTTCAAGCTGCATTTAAGATAATCCCCTTCACAAAGGCTTATCTAGTTCTCGCTAAACAACATACCCTTACATAAAAAAACTAAACTTTGTTTTACCTGCGCTGATTTGACACGTGTAGGATTAATGCTGTGACTTAAACAGCGTGAAACGTATCGAACGAGCCAATAACATGTCAAATGATGTCAAATAATCCGGAATACAAACGCAACCACTGGCGACCCTGGCATTTGTACAACAAGATTCAGAACCGCGCTCAGGAATGAACGTCAGATCCATCTACAATATTCGGTAAAAGCACGCGCGACGTGGGCACCGTGTTTCGAAGTTTACTCAGTTAAATGTAACATCACAAAGAAAATATATCAACTGAAGTATTAACACATTGGCTAAAATCAGACCAAGTTGTCTCTGTTGACCAATGTGTCTATGTGGCGAGACACGTTGTTTCAGGTAAACTGCCCCCCTGGCTACAACGTCCCGATAAGGCGGCTCAGCCAAGATTACCGTCTGCTGCACAAATCAAGAAACATTAATAATATACCATGTGGTGGCAAGATGTAGACGGAAATTGACCAAGTTTGACAAACACATTTTGAAGATTAGGAAAGGAATATTAAAATCCCTGCAATCGTAAGAAAGATAAATCAGCGATTTTCTTTCGATAGCATGTGTTGATATTGTGGGGGTTTGTACTTTAATTCTAAAGGTTATGAGATTTGACGGCGTTTTTTAAAAGAAATGTTCGGTGCACATTCTGTGTGCATTGTTGAAATATACTAGCCTTAAATAAGTATCAAATCCATGTCTTGGGGCTAAGATAAGTATATGGCCTTTGCTTATGCTGCAGAGTATTGAAATCATATAGAAACCACCTTCAGGATTTTGTCTTTGCCATTAAAGATGGACCATTAATACCTTGACCAAATTTAGACCCAGAAGCAGATTCTGCCGGTCATGAAGGCTGAACCTCGATGTATGAAACATATCATAACTGTCCATCAGAAGTAAATGGAGCGAAATCTCATCGCCATATAATGATGACACGCTCTGGTTCCAAAAAGAATACTAAACTGTCGTGTTCGGCACGATGGCAAATTTTGCGCAAAACGCAAATTGCAATTATGTGTGTTCAACAAATATGTTCTGGGAATAATTAGATTCAAGCACTAGATAACTAATTGATAGTCCATCGCACCGTTAGTTTATTACAGTTAATATTCGGTTTCTTTTCAATACTGATACTGAATGATATAGCCTAATATTTTTATGAAGCCCCACGGATAATTTCACCAGTCATGAAAAAAGCCTAACACAAGTGTCACAAATAAAGTGCGCTTAAGAACCATTCACGAAAAAGCACTCTACAAAATGATAAAAGTGCACTTTAATAGCCTGCATTTTTAGCGTGTTTGCTCAAAATAGCTTACACCGCTGAGTCGGTCTGTTGTTTACTATAGGTTCTAAAAGTATTGAAAACTCTTATTTCACGGGCAATTAACTATAACAAAATATCAATTTATGTACCGGACCTGGGGTGAAGAAATGTCAAAATGCCAGAACCTTTGGCTCCTACGTACATTTAATGTCACATTACAAAGAAAACCCTGTTCAGGCCAAGAAAGCTAAGATAAACAGTTAAACACACTTTCTAAGCTAATGTGTAATTGTTTGAACGCGATGAAAACGCTGCATACATTGGAAGGTAAAAAGTTTCAACACTTTAAGCGCGCCTTGTTCCCGATTCCAACCTATACATTGTGGTAACGTGTTAGCAAGGTTTACGTCAGGAAGGGTGGACGGTTTCGGTTACGCCACTCTTTTCCTGTTGACGGACCACTGCGGGAAAGCAACACCTTTGGGTACACAAACCGCATACATAATCGAAAGCCAAATTGCCGTCACTGGGCTACAGTGATTTCATTCATGCAAGCCAAATACAGGGTGACCCAAAGATATGCCAGCCAAATTATATTCATAGACATGGTGAATGACTCAATATACAGTATGTAAACTGAGGTTCGAATGTTCTGTAACTTTTGAGCATGTGTTCATTAGACTTGTAACGCAATATCAAGGAGCAACACCAAACGCGTGCTAGGGTTGGTTACACAAAGTACCTCGGTAGAAAGTTGGTTGTTATCTAAAAACTGAATTTTATTCCATTTTGATTCTGGATACATTGCGTTTTGGTAGAACTACATTAATGGTACCTTGAGAAGTGGCCAACGTTTTGGGCAAGGAGTTGCTTAACATTAATGTATACAGTAATTTAAACCTTTCTCAGGTCAAAATAAACACTATATTTCCATCTTAAATTTAAGACCAATTTTTGACTCTATATCCTGTTTGAGAATGCATCCCAAGTTAAAGTCCCTCAAAGTCCTTGCTCAACAGGCTTGGACTAGTTAAACATACATGTATACATGGGTCCAAGTAATAAGTCAACGATTCCATACGTCTGCTGAGGCATGATCTTTTTGGTCACGCTGTGCTTGAGGAGTTCATTGATGCGAAGCTGTGACCTCTAGGTCAGTCGTGCAAGAAGGAGCGTTCCAGAACGTGCAAGTCATGTTTGTGTACCCTCTTGTGCAAGGCTCATAACGTCTGTCAGGCCAAAAATTGAATTAAAGGAATGTGAGGCACATGAAAGATGAAATAGAACCATGTACAAACACCAAGGAGGGGGTTTATTTGCGTATAAATTACTGATTCAGTGAAGGATGAAACACTTCATGAACGTACAAGAGCCACATGAGATAACTACAACCAGTACAATTCTATGTGTTCATATGCAACTTGTCATGTACCAATACGTTTTACACATACTAAACTACATTTTAGAGGCACTTTAAATCAAATAAGTCATTAACTGGGTGGACGCAAGGAGGCTGTCATCTGACAGATGGACAAACAGATCCTCTGACAAATGGACAAACGAGTCATCTGACAGATGGACAAGTGTTGTGCTAGCTCGATCGTTATCAGTGTCAAGCATCCTTGCCCAAGTCATTCAAAAGCGATCGGTGTTTGTGAGCGTTTGTCTGAAGCGCGGATCACGTAACGCGTTAGTACTACGCCTGGGCAAACATATCATATTGTGAACAAAGCATGTAAGAGGGTTATAAAGTCAATGGGGTGTGGAGGTAAACAGCACGTGTCAAAAACGTGCAATGGAACTTTCACACTCTCAAACTAGCTTTTTTTAAGACGGAGGGTAAATTTCCTTTTTCATTAGGCGCGCCTGCACCATGCATGCGAGTTTTAAATCATTTACAAGCACCTTCTTCTGCGTTATCATCATTGAAATGGCGTAAATAAATTCTTGAAAGGGTCACGATTTGTCGCCAAAATAACGAGGAGGAGGATGATTTTACTTTAATATGCAAGGCATTGAGACGCAAACTTTTGTCTCGGAGTCAAAAAGTGAACATTTGAGTTTCGTCAGTGATGTACTTGCATTATTATTTGTATAGCTGTTTTATAATATAGCACCCACCAATATGGACACAAGTCAAGTAATTTAAAGTCATAGTGTGTCAAAACGTGTGTCGTTTATCTTGTTACATTGATTTTTAGAAGGACAAAAGAGGAAATCGGGTAACTCCGAAGCTGGGAGTGTGGGGCACCTGTCCCTAAGTGCCTCCCCCACCCCAGGGATCGTCCAAAGCAAAATAATCGACTCCGGTGGGACTCGAACCCACAGCCTCCGAATAACCTTCACCCACTAGAAGTCCGACGCGCTATCCATTGCGCCACGGAGCCGGTATATTGTACCTTTAAAGGGCCTTTAAAATTCTCAAGAATGAGTTGGAGCAATTTTCTCATGTAATTATGTTAATTAGTGTTCTATTTGTGGTCGGCTTGACTGCAGTTTTATCTGCGCTTCATCTACTGGTACTTAAAATAAATCAAAAATAGTTTTTTGACTATACCAAAGCATTTGATATGGTGTCCTCAACAATTAACTTAATATGTACTGTTTTCACTGGCAGCTGTGGTGAAAGTACTGTAAAAAGTTTAATTGCCTGCGTCAGAAGCAGCACTGTCGGACCCCCAGGCATTTGGAAAGATGAGAACATTTCTCTAAAGAGTTTAATGCGATATTATCCAAATATTAGACAAAAGTTGAATTACTTCACTTGTAACTTGAATCTTTAGGGAACCAAAGAAAGGAATCGGGTAACACGGACGCTGGGGATTGAGGGTAACTGCTCCTAAGTGCCTCCCCTACGGCCAGGGGTCAATTAAAACAAAATAAACGACTCCGGTGGGACTCGAACCCACAGCCTCCGAATGACTTTTCACCCACTAGAAGTCCGACGCGCTATCCATTGCGCCACGGAGCCGGTATATTGTACCTTTAAAGGGCCTTCAAAATTCTCGATAATGAGTTGGAGCAATTTTCGTATGTAATTATGTAAATTAGCGTTCTCTTTGTGGTCTGCTTGACTGCAGTTTTATCTGCGCTTCATCTACTGGTACTTAAAAAATTTTAAACAGTTTTTTGACTTCACCAAAGCATTTGATATGGTGTTCCCAACAATTAACTTATTGTGTACTGTTTTCACTGGCAACTGTGGAGATAGTACTGATAAAAATATAATTGCTTGCGCCAAAATCGACAGTGTCGGACTTCCAAGCATTTGGAAGAATGAGAACATCTCTGTAAAGAGTTTAATGCGATATTATCCAAATATTACGCAAAAGTTGAGTCGTTTCACTGGTAACATGAATTTTTTATGGGGCTAAAGAAGGAAAACGGGTCACTCCGAAGCTGGGAGTGTGGGGCGCCTGCCTCTAAGTGCCTCCCCCACCCCCAGGGATCGATCAAAGCAAAATAAATGACTCCGGTGGGACTCGAACCCACAGCCTCCGAATGACTTTTTACCCACTAGAAGTCCGACGCGCTATCCATTGCGCCACGGAGCCGGTATATTATACCTTTAAAGGGCCTTTAAAATTCTCGATAACGATTTGGAGCAATTATCTCATGTAATTATGTAAATTAGCGTTCTATATGTGGTCGGCTTGACTGTAGTTTTATCTGCCTTTCGTCTGCTAATACTTAAACGTTTAAAACAATGTTCAAGATTAAAGTGAAAGTCAGGTTTTTGTTGAATATAAATAATAATAAAAATTACCCTATTTTCATCCAGTTCCTGCCCTTTCACCTCTCCTTCAATCCCGCTTTAAAGAGAATTTTCAAAAATTGGTTTAGTTTGAGATGTTTGAGCCTATCATAAAGTCTCAAGATGAGATAAGAATTTATTCAGCAAAGTTTGATAAATGTACAATGATAACACGATAATTAAAATTAAGATCTAGGTTTCAAAAACAAACTAAATGCAGTAACGCATTTTAGATTGTTTAAAAAACAAACTAAAAATGCGTTACTGCACTCGGAGAAAAACTGATTAAATTGGGTTTACTTCTTTTGAAAGTTAGGAGTCTCCTGTTGTTAGGTAAGGTGCCAGAATGTATATTTTCTCTCTACTTGAAAGGAGTAGATTTTGAGGAGTAAGTTTTGAATACATTATTTTTCTATAAATACGCGCTTTGTATATGTAATTCATAATAAGCATTAAGTGACCTCACTGTTTCATGTCTGAAATATTTATGCTGCATTAACTACGTTTAGGAATGTCATTAACACTTGGCATTATAACGTCAGATAATGTAGACAGATGACAATTTAATTTTCAAAATGTGTTTGGATACGTAACTACTGTACAAGATGATTTTGGGCAGCCAGGGAAAAGCATTAAAAACAATATAGAATCCATTAAAAGGAGTGTTCCTTGTAAATTATTCGCCTTTTAAATGTTTTGAAATATTTATGAACCTTGATAATTTAAAGGCAAAATGATGTATTATTCCATTCTTTGTCCTAAATCAAATTCATTTTCTCAAACAACTGTTGTCTCTATATTTAGCTTATGTTTATTTACATTAAGTTACGAAATTTACATCCAAAGGCAAATAGATTGCGTTCAGTTTGGTCAATGTATATACTGGAGGCGGTACTTAAACCAGTAGGTGGACAGAATGTTGCAAGTTGTTTCTTTTGGCCACGTAACACTGCTGACTTAACCTCGCCTCCCTGGGGGCCGTGATGTAGTGGACGCCAAATGACCACTCGTCTACCTGACACGCCCCCTTTGGTACACATTTTCTAAGAATCTAAAGTGTGAGTTAAATTTGGTAATGAGAGGAAAATATTTTGTTGTGTTACTCCGCCTGTACCCACCCACTCAGCAAAATCCTGCATTCGCCAGTAAAACTCAAAAGCTAACATAACATATAAGGGTTTTAGATGTAGTCGTATTAAATCCCCATTGCATGCTGAAATATCCTGTGCTCTTAATCTAATAGTATGCTTCTATCTTACATAATGCAATTGAAAAATTTCAAAAACTTAATTTCACTTTTAAAGGGTTAGAAATGCATGTTAACTTTAGGCAAACGAAGTAACCCTGAAACTTCTATCAGCACATTTTTAAATGTTTAGAGGTCTTTGGAGTCATTCTTGGCAAACACTACAGAATTGTCGCCGAAAGAATCTGTTTTATTTTATTTATCTTTTTTTTTTTGGTACCGAAAGGTACCTAATTAGACTCAACCTATTATCCGGACAAGGAGTGCCAAAATTTCACAATTCCAAATTTGTTTTCTTAAATACCAGTGTCAGTTGAGATTTGCACAACGAACTGAAGACAATAGTAGTTTGTCCATAGAATTTTGTTCTATTCATTAAACATAGGACAGCATTCAAGTTAGATTAGCAAGTGAAGTAAGCCTTGCAGTAAATTTTTCAAAAAAAGTTTATCTTTGGTTCCATTCTGCAGCCAATATAAGGCACTTCAACTAGCGTGCATAACGCCGATTTTATCACCAAAGACATCATAAAATAATCTCAAGGTTGCGGTTGCCACTTTGGCTTTAAATTCCCTCATTACAACCGCAAATGATACGAGATCAACAATTGGTTTATCAGGATTTTATTACTTATTTGCAATAGCTTGTGCATCCGAACACAAAGATGTACCTGTAAAATACGTCATGAAACAAATCCCTTGTTTGTCATCTTAAGGCTTAAAATTCCCCAATAATGACACAAACAGCCACATTACTGGACGGAAACAAGGACAACAACAAAAACAACCCCAAGGTCAGATTTATTTGAAATTTGAGCATAAGCCAAATAAGGCAAACGTCAACTCAGTGAATCGAATGCAAACACTGCTGCGAATAGGGGACATCTCTGCCTGTCTAAGTAATATTAAGAGGTTTAGGTTTAAGTTTAAATTCAAAAATAAAAAAGATTAAAAGTTGGCAAAAATAAGTTTTCAGAATAGAGTTGATATAGTAATTATAACTTAATCTTACGTGTTTTCAAAATTATAATTGTTTGTTTCAGCAAACTCAAAGTAGGGTTTGCCTGTACCAAAGTAACCAATTTTGAAATATAGCCATCATACTACATATAGGAACCAAAACACTGGAACGTAATTTTGCTTATGTGGCAAATGCCTGCTGTCCGATGACGAACAGTTTTAATGAAACGGAATCTATAAAATGGGATGGGGTATGAGTACATAAGACAATATAATATATAACAATATATATATATATATATATATATATATATATATATATCGATCCTCAGTACCCTTATAGGGGCCTATCAATTTACTGTATCCTCTCTAGATTCTGGAGGAAAATCTCCACGACAATCAGGAATAGTTGAAAAACACACACACGCATTAACGCGAATGTGTCCATTAAGTTTAACGGGTGGCGTGTTTGAAGACGGCTAATCCAGAGTTCGACATATGATCTGTCCTACGTGCCACTTCATAAAAGTTTCAAGCTGAATGTACCTTTAAATTTATATCAAATATCCTTAAAGTGTGACTTATCTAATGGAAAGATGACAATTTTTATCAGCAAAATTACAATATCGACACCTATCAAAGTGTTTTACAATAACCCAATGGCGACCATTGAATACCCTCTTCCCCCAAGCCTGAATAAGAAAGGAGGTCTAATAAAAAGAGTCGAACGTGATTTTCACACGTTTGGCCGTGACATTAACAAATGCGTTCCAGCACATCGATCCCGATTAAAATAGTAAAGCCCTGAGCAACTATCGATTATTTGTAACAAATTGACCGGGCATTTGACGGATCGCCACGCGGATATTGGCAATAGAGATGGGGTGGACTTCTTCCCGATTAGCGGTGATCAATGACTCGTTTGACAGCATGTTTTTCACTTAATTAAAAGAGATCTAGTTGCTTGGCAACTGTGTGCCTTAAGTGGGACTTTTTACAAAGTAAAATCGTTGAGGTTTGCTGAAGAAATAATGGAATAAAACTGATCGATAGATCACACAGTGTTTCCGTTTTTTTTATTCCAGAATTCGGCCAAAAATAATGATATGGTGTGAACTAGGTGTTGAATATACTAAAATTAAAAAATGACATACATGTAATTTTTTACTCTAGTTCATTGAATAATTGAGGCCTATAGTTAAATGAGCTCGAGGAAATTGTGAACTGGTATGTATTAATTTGGTACTTTGTAAGTTAAATCAAGGAGTTATAACAGAAGGAGATTACACGCGTGGGGGCGGAGCCCGTATTACGGTCTCTCATTGGTCGGAATGAATAGAACCCAGAGAACAATGGATGCCTATCTCTGTTACGCTTAATTGCTATCTCGTTTAAATCTCGTTTGTTAGTATCTGTGCCTTCGTCTGTTGATTTTTGAGGACAGAAACAGAAACGGAGTCCCAAGTTTCTAAAAAATGAGAGAAATACAGAATTTATATGATATTACGTTGGACAAGGTTTTCAAAAAACAGGTAAGTGCTTTTAAATGCATAACTACACGAAATATGAAGATAAATTGCAACTTTTATGTCGCAGGGTCTCACTGTGTAAGTGTCCAGCTACACGTTGATCTCGCGAGGTGGTGTGTGGAGAATAAATATTGCACGAAAAATATTTCCCACTCATAACAAGTGCCTATAAATATAGTATCAGATGAAGAAAGTTTGGTCTTTATACAGTTGCAATTGTTAAGTAATTTGTGGCAATAGCAAAGAATAAAACTTAGGTGCACTTTCAGTAGCCGAATAACAAGCAGATGCTTAAGCCGCCATCTTGTTAATTTTTCGAAAAAAAAATTACTCCAAAAGACATTTTCCTCCTACTTTTTGAAACTTGTGTCACATGACAGTCATAAAATTTAACTAATTGTTATGTGTGCAACACACTTGCTTGAGCAGTATTGTTTTTTTTTTGCGATTTTACATGTGGTCTAGCTTGGATACGACAATTGACAATTTTCATGAGTTCCGATCAAAAAGTGTTACGCTTGTTACGGCCGAAAGCCTTACCGCTTTTTGTACTTTTCAAATGCAAGATTATAAAAAAAATTGGTGTGTTTAGATTCTTGAACATCTTGGTCGTGGCGTGGTATATATTGCATGGATACTGCTCCAATATTTCTTGAAAAAAATAACCCGATTTGTTCAGAATACCAATTTTTTACTCTAGTGTTATGGGTAAATGTACCATTTTGGCCTTTACCTTTTTCATGTCTAAATCTAAAAAGGGGCCATTCCGTGGTATTTGGTCCGCAGACCTCAAAATTTCAAAAAGGAATCCTACTTATAAAACTTATAATTTCTGAAACCAGACATCATAAGACACCAGAATCCAAAAGAAATTTTAGGTTTTGATGTTTAATTATGATTTTATTGACATTTTTATCTGGAAAACTTATAAAATAGTGTCACGGAAGGACATTTTTATTTTTGATATATTTTTCATAATAGAGATCATTTTAAACAATAAAGGCTAAAAACATTAAATATAACCTATTTCTTACATTTAGTCAGGTGCATTAGATTAAAAAAATATTTGATTATACGATAATGGATTAATCAATATCAATTTGTCCTTCCGAGATGATTTTGGTACCTATTTTTTAAGTTTTCTCAGTAACTACAAAAGTTAAAAACTTATAACTTCATATTCTCCTCAACCATGAAAGGGGCCAACAAAATATGAAATTATTTTTACTTAGAACCACTTCAGTAAGAAATTAAATCCAAATATATAAGCATTAAACATGACACCTAGCACAGTGGAAGCACATATGAGGCATTTTGATTGGACCGTAACAGGTCATGTGACCAATGAGCCCCAAAACCCTTATGTCTTTCAAGATAATCTTGCACTTAGAATTCACAATTATTATATATAGAAGCATTTTTAAACTGAGAAACATTTCATTTGAATGAATAATATTGAAGTTATTATAATTTAGACAATTGATTATATTTATAATTAATAGATTTGGTAAGAATTTCTCAAAAAATGTCCCAATATTATTTAAAGATGATCAGAGCAAATGAGAACTTATATTATAGTCAAAATTAGTAACATGTTTGAAGATGAAATATATTACCATGGAAAGACATGTTTACATTTGATATTATTCATCAAAATTATGCTGGTATGTATTCATAAAATATTATTATTAGCCTTATTTTACATTTTATTTAGCAATGGACAAAACGTCCTTCCGAGACGTGTCCTTCCATGACGCCTACTTGATTTTTTTATATGCAAAATTTTCAAATTTATTATTTTTTTTCCAAAAAAATTGTTATACACTGAGAAAGTAAAATAATCAAATATTCATATTTTGATTTGATTTTAAAAATATCTACACAGACAGAGCAGAATTTTAGTGTTGAAGTTGAAAGTTAAAATTCCATGTCCATTTTACGTCCTTCCGAGATGCTAACTATTTATTATAATTTTTTCGTAACTTTAATATTTTTAAACCTAATTTTTTGCCTAATTATAACTTACATATATAAGAATAAACATACAAAAAATGGACCTTGTAACTTTTTTGCTTTTGAAAATATTTTCATTTGAAGTGTCAAATGTCCTTCCATAACAGCAAAAAAATACCACGGAATGGCCCAAAGACTTATCATGACAGTTGGTCATCATTTTTCTTCTCACCATGGTGGGTGGCTTTGGAGTGGTAACTTTGTTGTTAAAGTAAAGTGCTCAGTTTTTTTGACTGGAAAATTTTGCCTCCACCCAGCATTTTCCATCATGGCGGTCTAACAGGAAGTTTGACTTCACAGTGTCTTTGGTATAGTTATTTTTAACTTATTTAGTCTTCTTTTTACATATATATGTTTTAATTCATATTAAAACTTTGAAAAAAGAACACACATGAATCCTGGTGCTTCTTAATTTAAAGTCTTAAGTTTTTAAGTTCACCTAGGCTCCACCAATTACTTTACCTGTTATCTCACTACACATCTCTCTTTGAGTCGAGGTGTGTAAGACACACCTTATTGTGTAAGACACCTCTATAATTAAGGGGTACTTGCTTCTCTACTTAAATTATACTTCACTACTTTGGCATGTTAGGTGGCAAGCTTGGATGTTTCAGTTCATTTTAAGAAAGAAGCTTTGCCTTGGTGGTTACAAAAGAATAGAACTCTATTAAGGTTTATTCATTACTTGAAATTAAATATTTCATCTTGTAGTGTTGAAACAGAAATTCTCTCAAAATTGATAATGAATTTGACATGCATATCTTAACACTACTCAAGTTTTTTTTTCTATTATAGATATGGGAGAAGGCTGCATTGAATATATGAATTATGGTCAGGCTGGAAAAAATTAAAATATGTCAATGAAAAAAGGAGGTCAGTGTGTCTGGGGTAAGTTACTTTTTGTCATAATGCCTAAGATGCATTAAACATTCACTAACAACAGTACCCTTTTTAATTTTTTTTTCAAAATACAACAACCTTGGGCATTTTCCTTTTAGCAACCAGCCTCTCTGAAATCCCCTTTTTGTCCTGTCAGAAGAGTAGGGACCAGGGCGGATTTAAATAATTTCTTGTAAAAAGTACAATTTCTTTCAATTTCTTGGGGTTATTAGCTTGTAATCATGAATCTTGATGTTCCATATAAATTTAGTTGTAAATTGTTCATTTATGTGGTGAACATTATTTCAGTCAAGTCATAACAAGACACATTAAACTTCACTGCATAATTCCATAATGTCTACATGGATACTAGTAGTTCATAATGCTATTATTATGTTTTTTTTTTCTAACCTACAGGTTTCTCTCTTTTCTGAGTGGCATGGCATTAGCAAGGCAGAAGAAAAGGCCCTGAAGAAATTCTCACTTGAGTTGTCCTTTTTGGAGAAGAAACTGGATAAGACTGGCCAACAGAGATTGCATTAAATTAATAGTGCTCCTTTATGACATTTTAAAATATTTTCAGTCACCTAACTGACTCTATACATTGCAAAAGTGGACATAAATTTTATGTTACTGTTACGTGGAAAAAAATTCAAAACCTATATATAAATTGTTGAGTGCCATGGTATAACAGTCTACCTGATTGCCAGTGAAATTTCTGTTTCAGTGAAATTTCTTTAAAGCAGTCACTTACTGCTTACTTACCAGTTAATTTTTTCAGCTGTTACATTTTATAAATGTTCTTACTAAGTGTTGTCTTGATCTATAATAACCTTTTGAAAATCCCATGTTTTTCATCCTATTTGTAAGAATTAACCACTTTATCTTCTAGGATTTTTTTTTTCATTCGGCCCATTAGATTCTCAGACCTTGCTGGCCTGTAAGTGGAATAGTATCTGGCACAGACTGGTATCAGCAAGTCAGATAAAAAAGAATATAATTATTTCTATTTGCACGGTTGAAAAAAATGCCATTATAGACTGCATAAAACTGGAAAACTGTAGCAACTTAATCATTCTTATGACTTCATTTATTACTGCTTATGTGTAAATTTTTTTTTTGTTCTTCTATTGATATAATAAAATGGTTTTACTCACAGATGCTACTTTCATGAGTATAGTGCTTGAGTATAGAGTTGACTTAAAAGATATTTTAAGTTAATATAGTAAATAATAGTTTGAAATTCAATATTCTCATCTTTATTTGTTTCACTTAAAAGAGCTCAGTGAATACTAAAATTTCTGATATATTTTGTACATAAATATATTTATGAATGAATAATTATTCTTAATGTATAGCACTGTGCACTTGTTTACCGACAAATATGAACAGTGTTAGTACGTGTCAAATAATCCTAAAAAAAGGGAAATTTCCAAGATAAAGAAATTTATAACGAGTATTCAGTAAACTGACTTGTCGTGGCATTGCCTCAACCTTGGATTAAAATTTTAATTAAATGCATTATAATATTAAAATTATACCGAGTGAGAGAAAAAATACTTTAAGAAATTTAAAACCAGACACAAAGCGTAGGCACTGTCACAATGTATATGTTTATGGGACCCAAGGGCAGGAGGGTCCAAACGTTAATGTATTAATATTATGTCCTTTGGCAGTGAGGACAGACGTTCACTTGAACGTCATTTTCACAAACCACAGTTGGGACGTTTTCTTTTGACTTCTCCTTGGTGATTTTTCACCGGGTTGTGCCATAAAAAAGCCATCTATCACCGACTAAAAAAAGCTCATGGCGACCATCCTCAGTCACCACCTTATAATCGCTTTCTATGATATCGTTCCCTTCCAGCACATCGTCCAAATAATTACCTGTGAAAAAAATCGTCAGCATACAGCGGCGTTTTGACATTACTGATCTCGAATTCTAACGCGAAATAACGCATATGAAATTTATCTCCAAGCTGAGGAGAGCGACGCAGACGAAACCTTGAGACCGGAGGCCCCCCGTAGCTAGCTCCGCCCACCGTAACAGACATCGGACAATAGAAAGGCTTGCGTGTAATCTCCTTCTGTTATAACTCCTTGGTTAAATGAAGTTGCTTGACCTTTGTTGTATACAGCATATCATAGTGAATATGACTCGTTTTTCCAAAAAGATGAAAAAGAAATCCGTAATTTTAATACACGCATATATATATACATTTTCATCTGACAAAATCTTTTACAAGATGCGTTGCATCACTTTGGAATTATGATAAGTACATGAAGAAGACTATATTGTATGTGGTGTGCAAAAAGGGACTACGTTACGAAATCCTGGATATTTAAATGAGGCTCTTTATACACATCACTCCCGCTAAACATACACCAGTTCACATTTTACTGGAAAAATAAAGATTTATACTAGTGTATACATTGTATATGTATACGCCCTTGCATAAGCCTTGAACCAAGTCCACGAGCACTCGGACACTATATTACTATAAACATTACACGATAACTTTCTTTTAAAAGGCCGTTCACGGTTTAAACTAAGTACCGAACATCAGATGGCGTAACCGAATAACTCCAAGGACTAAACCAGTATTTGCCCAAGTTATAAACCCCCCATAACTCAACTTGAGGAAGTTTACACATTGCGAACTAAAACCGCGGCCAAATATTGTTCCAACAGGAAAGGATCACCTGTTGGGGATGTTGTGCGAAACTTTAAACCAGTCCGGCCACTGAATTGGGAGCGGTCACAGGTCAGCACGCGGACTTCCACGCGGCTGCATGGACTCACACTCGCAGCATTAAAACTTGTTCATTATTTTACTTATATGTGTAAAAGTCTAAATCGATGTGATGATAATATAACTTTTTTCGGTCTGTAATAGAGAATTGTAGCAGTGTACAGGTGATTTTTGCCTTTTGACTTCATGCTGAATGATAATGATCATAATATACTTTGAAGTTTACTTTGAGGTTTTGTGCCATGAAATTCGACAAACAGAATGACCGCAAGATGGACATACTGCCTGTAATATCAAGTTTGGGTCAGGTAATCTTTTAAGAATAATAGAGTCGGTCCGAGCGTGTCATTGTTTCGAAGATATCATTTCCGATCACGACCAGAACAAACAAAGTTGTTTTGTTCTTTAGAAATGTTGTTTTCAAAATCAAAGAGCCTCGTGGTCAACAAGTAGGACCGTTTCCGTGTGGACAACGGCTTAGGCGACACTCTCAAAATAGACTTCAATGAGCCGGGTAATAATCGACTTATTGACGGGGCTAATTTCTTCGTTGACTGTTACATTCCATGAATAAACAATGCCCGTTAATGGAAGCAAATAGCCCCACGTGGACTTAAACAACAGTGAGACTCCCACTGAGATAATAGATGAGAGATGCTAACCGAAATGACCAGCCAACAAAATTTTTATTATTCGGTGTCACTTTATATACTGTATACACACGGGATCAGCCCTTCATAAAGTCCATAGAAAGTTCATTACTTTTGTCTTGGACATAATGAGAGATCTCTCATTATGTCCTTGCTTTTGTTAAAAGTCTTCCCACAGAGGCAATCCATGCTGAAATTATTTTGTCCAAAATTATCATATCTGTGTATATACATGTATGCCATAATATTTAGAAAATAAGATGCGGCAAATAAAATGGTTCACGCCCTATCGACTACAACCTATCGACCACCCGAGCGAGATTTCGTTTGGCGTTCAACACAAATCCCATTATACCGGTACTCGTAATTTGCTAAGGTCAACACACGGGAAGACAAAGACCTCGTTGTGTTTAATTATGAAGAACAAACGAGAACCGGTGATGAACTTATTCCCAATCAAAGAACAGAGGATATGCTCACGCAATCTCTGTTGCCATAGGGATAATTCATTAACAACTGCCTATTGTTTTACGCGAGATAAAAGGCATAGTGATATCTGGGTGGGTCAATTAATACACGCACTTTCTTTGTATTTTACATACTATACCCTAATATGCTAACCGGAGGGGTCGGATCAAAGGCTAGAATTTGATATAAAATCTTTTCACAAGGCCATGTGATGCAAAGTTGTGCATTTATCACAAATTCTTGAAATGTTTATTTGGGAATAATTATGGTGCCACTTCTTTCACGTATGAGGGTTAATAATTAAATACTTAATTCACGGGTTACCTCCCAAGGCGCGTTAAGCAGTGTATGATAATTTGTTTTAGAAATATTTTTGAAAGTGAAACCCCAAGTTTAGGAATTTAATTCCTATTTGTGTTTAATCGTTTTTTTTTTATCGTAACTGCACTGGGCCCCTGCTCTCATGAATGACGAAGGTTGAATTCCTAATGAGAACGGGATTTTGAAAAGTTTATTCAACAAAGTAAATACCTGAAGCATGTCAAAATTCCGTCTGTTTTTATTTCGTTAAATAAGTCAACAACTTTTCAAATCTCCAATTCGTAAATTTGTACAGTTATGCGATGTCATGTCCTAGTGTATGACCGGTGAAACGTCCTCCCGTTGTAATACTTTGACTTTATGGAAGTAAAAATTCCACGTGTGCTGGCAAGCGTACCTTTGGTTAATAGAAAGGTTATATGAGTTTGTTATAACTGATACGCTGCCAAAACTCCGTACGACCCCAAGGGTTCTATGTAAACTCTCCGATTAATAGCAGTAAATTAGGGGTAACAATCCCACCGATTTGTTCCTTTTCTACCCAGTTGAAGCAAATGGCACCTCTGAATAACATAGCTTGATTTGCTTACTGATCAGCCGTAAACTAGGCAAACACACTCAAGTTATCGGGTGCACCTTCCTCATATTCTCTGTCCGTAAATAAAAGAAGTGGCATTTGACTCGTATTGTGCGCCTTTTCTTCGTATTGAGGAAACAAATAAACAATCTGATAATTGCAAAAATTCCCTTCATTGAGAAGGTTAATAACATGCAGGAAAACGCGTGAAATGTACTATAAAGGGTTTTCTCGCTCCTCTATTTACCTCCGCCCCCTGCATTGAAAACGTGATTTAACATAATTAGCACAAGTTGTAATCGCTTCTGCCTTCCGTCAATAAACAAGCAGCAAACTAAAGGGCAATTTACTAATGCACGATCTTAGTCGCTCCTTAAATTAGTATTCAATTTCTTTATAAGAAATTGAGACACAAAATACGACAAGAAAGTGTTTAGGCCTATATGGTGTTTCACGATTCAAATATTGAGGTGGGGCCGTTCAAACTCTGATATCGTAACGAGTACATTTATTTCCATTTTCTTGGACGTTTTCTTAAATGCCCTTACTGGCTGATCTTTAATATCCAAAATTTTATAATAAATTATATATATCAAGAGTGAAAATAAAACTTGGACACGGAAGTTCGGATATGGCAAGGAGTTTGTTATAACTCCTTGGATATGGCAACTGTCAAGGTGCCATAACCTCGGCGTGTACGTTACAGAGTGTTAAAGGTGTTGATTGAAACACTGGCTCAAAATACTTTTTTTCCGTATATTAAACTGTGCATAATATCAAGTTAAAAGCAACATGGACTGGTTTCTTGGTCAGTATTTGTATTAAGAAGTCCTCGTTCAGGCAGTGGGTACGACTAGTGGTACATGGTGTGCTATATGGGGTAAGGCCCGTTTTTAGATCCAGACAGAACGCATGCTGTAACTAAATCAGATAATTTGCGCAATGATGACAGAAACAAAACTTATCCACCAATACATACACCCAATATGACGCGAAATCGCTCACCCTCGCTGGTGCACAAACACAATCAAACAGAATCTAAGGGAAATGAAATTATATATTCTGTATAATTTTTATTTCAACCACAATTCCGCAGTCTTCTAAGACTGATATTTTTCTGAATGGCGAACATTTTAAAGTATAGTGGATGGCGTTTTCACCCAATGTCTCCTCGGGAAATAGGCCTATACCTACTCGGATATGGGCCTACATAAAGTTCATATAGGCCTACTCTGAAACCTTCTCAATAAAAAAGAGTTATTCTGTTAAAAATGCACGATTTACTAAATGTATCTGCAATGGCACTGAGCTCGGCCATGGGGGCAGGGACAGGAAGAACAGGTCTATGTCATCCATTGAGATAAAAACATATGATGAGGTTGATGAAAAGCCTCACATGTAGGGACTTCATCTGATTGCGGTAGATGTACCGTTGAAC
Organism: Lingula anatina; assembly: GCF_051362555.1. NCBI lineage: Eukaryota > Metazoa > Brachiopoda > Lingulata > Lingulida > Lingulidae > Lingula > Lingula anatina. Next base: position 5,415,048 of record NC_141772.1, on the reverse strand, counting down.
GACCGTCATGTAACGCATTCCAGATTAGTGCGAACAAAATTGATATTAGTTAGTTAAGGACGCTTGTTAATGACCAAACTCATATAGGTGTTTTAATAATGGATTAGGTAATCAAAATGGAAATCCGAATAATTGATATCAGCCACTAGGCCTACTACTTATATATAAACTCCAATTTAAATATTAACATCAGGTACGCTCCAAAAAATATAGGCCTATAGGTGGTTAGACAAATTTTTAAGGTGAATGTAAGGTTTTGTAAGAAGTTGTGATTGGCAAAAATAAGCATTTTGGGAATTTTCAAACTCATGCAAGAGTATCTTTAAATGGTTCAAGTTTAGGTCCCCTAAAACATACTTCAGAAATAATAAAGAAAAAATGGCCATTTCTCGTAGAGGAATATATTATTCATCGTCACACAACAGATGCAAAATAGGAAATATCAGCACAAACTGATTTTCGTACTAGATTAGGCTTTTAGATCTAACCGTTCAGAGGCGAACAATATTTCAATTTTTTGCTCCACGTAGGCCTACGTGCAGTCTAATGTAGTGTCTTTTCTCACATATCAATTGATCACAGGTCATTTGTAAAAAAAAAAAAAAAAAAAAAAAAAAAAAAAAAAAAAAATGCGTTACTGTGTGTAAGACAACAGTAATGATGAATATCTCTCGCAATCAGGATTAAGAGCTCTTTTGCACAGTTTTAATTTATTTGTAACAGTTAACGTTATGTCTGAAGTTATCACGAAAAAAATGACGGTGAATTTATGTAAAGAAACTTGTTTTGTAGATCACAGCCTGTCAGCCCAATGTTCAAGTGGTTCACGAGGAATGGGGAATCTTCTGAGTAGTCAACCTTTTAAATCCAATCCCTTTGCTCTACAAAACTCTTAAAGCAGACGAGTCTGTCAAAACCACAAGCAGACGATAGCGATTTCCTTCCTCCTTTCCGAGTGAGATCTCGCTGATCACGAGATCCAATATGGCAGCTTTGTGATGTGTACGTGTTTTACGGTGGGTAAAAAATATTTTAACACTTAATTTCCACACTGCTGCCAAACAGATGACATCCTAATAAGAAAATTCAAAATGTAATATGTAAATGCAAGACTAAATACAGACTGCAGTCGCATGAGCTGTGTATGTTTAAAGCAAGGATCAAGTTTGTTTAGTTTGGTCAGCTGGCTGCTCGTCGTAATACGCTCACACACTCACAGTCCAATATTGATGCTCATGTACTTACGAAATAATATCTGCTGTTTTATATAATTGCACCAAAAGCTATATACAGTTTAAAGTCTATTCATCTGAAAGGCAATTCCATGTCATTTCAAGCAGACAGTTTTTATACTGTTGTGATTGTGCTTAACCATTATATTGCCAGTGAAACATATGATAACTTATGTTTTATTACATTTTAACTTAAGATTATGCAGCCTTCCCCACTGCCCAAAACCCTGTGGTAAAACGGCAAAGATACAATGCCATGATACCACCTCAGCTGAAAGACAAATCTAGGTTATACTGTACATCGAAGAGAGTTAATACTTATGTTACATGTACGTAAAAAGATGGTCCCTCACATCCTTCCTAACTGCTCTACGACAATACCCAACAAATCTGGTGATGACTCAGGCAGAGAATTGACCTCTCCACGCCATAGGAGAGGATCTGGAGAACCTGGAGACAAATATGTCCATCAGAAACACAATGGCTCACATGCTATTCTTGACAATACTATTGAAACGTTGAGGACAGCTTCTGGAAATTCATTAAGTAATGGCAGTGCACCGCTAGAGGAGGAAGAAATTGTAAGTGACACAGAACCCCTGCTGCAGCAACAACACAGAGAAGCAAGTAGGAAGCTAGAGGGAGATTTTGATGATGGGCCAGAGTTTGAGTTTCGTTCTCCTCCCCCTGAGACAGAAGAGACAGCTCTGACAATTGCTCTGCAGGTGTTTGTTCCTTACCTCATAGCTGGGTTTGGAACTGTAGGAGCAGGCCTAGTGTTAGATGTTGTGCAGGTAAGACTACAAAAGTTTTGTTTTTAGTCAATTGGCTGGCTGTTTTTTTTTTAAGGGGGGGGGGGGGGGGTGAAGGATTGTACTCACAGACTTATTTTTTAAGAGTAACTAATTGACAAAGAGTTTAAAATAGATTGTTTTTTTTGTATTCTGGTAAAAATTTGTAATGAAAGTATAGTAGACATTTTTAGCTAGTACGTGCATCTTGTGCACAAGGCTGTCTACTCATTCAATTACCAGTACCTGTAGCACAAGCAGCATATGTTCTGTACAAATTTACAATAAATATCATTATACCAGCATAATTCATACTAATTCGCAAAATGTTTCTAAATATTTCATATTTATTTTTCCTGGTTTGAGCACTAGTACAGTCATCGGTCAGAAAATCATAATGGCATTTTAACCTCTCTGATTATTATTGTTGTGTTTAATCAAACCTGATTTTAAAAACCTCTTTTTAATGAGATTGGTTGATATTGGTTGATTTTTTTCTGCTGACCCAGTTTTAACTGCAAAACTTGGTCATAGTGTGTCTATCCATAATGTTTAATGCTTTCACAGCACAATTAATTTTATGTAAGTGCTTTCAAATAGAAAACAAATACTGTAAATAGTTGATATTATAATTATAATCATTTGTCTTTTAGCATTGGGAAGTGTTTGCCAAGGTCTCAGAGGTGTTTATACTAGTCCCAGCTTTATTAGGACTGAAGGGAAACCTGGAAATGACTCTGGCATCACGGCTCTCCACACAGGTAAGTAGAGGGGCCAGTGGCACAAAACAACTTAAAAAGCCTCAAAGTTGGTCTGAACTTTAAGACAAAAGCTCTTAGGCTGTGTTCACATGAAAAATTTATTTTCTAAAAATCTATTTGCGGGATCTTGTGATCACGGTCTGTGCCCTGAATATCCCGCGGCGTAATAGGAGCGGTCTGAGATAGCCTATTTTGAACATCTGCGCAGCAGATGACGTCAAACGAGACCTGGATTGGAGCGAGATTTCACGAGAGGTGGGGTTAAAATCTGCCATTGAAACTTCTCTCGCGGTCGGGCACAAGTCTATGTTATAGGATTGCATTGAGTAAAATTTGGCGTTGTCATGTAATTTGAGATAGAGCAACGCCATGGCGAATTGCCAATGTTGTGTCGTAGGGTGCATTGCAGTTAAAGCTAAGCAATAAAACCAGGAAAATGACCATGGATGACGGACACGACTGGCGAGAGAAGTGAAGTGAAGTGAAGAAAGAGAAGTTGGGCTTGATCAGATTAAAAGGACTAAGTGCCGACATATTTAAAGTACAGATCAGGTTGCAGTATTTTGTAGGAAGAAAGGGACCAACTGCAGACAACTCGCACCCGATACGTCACTGGCTTCATAGCATCACCGTATAGACCGTATCATCAATGGTCGAGGGCATATTAATAAGTAACTTTTGTGTGTGTAGTTTACAGGACACCATGGTTTGTTAATGTAATACAGCCCTAGTACTTGTGATAAATACACTGTGTAGTCTTTTACGGTAATCAGGCCCATAACCAGCAATTTTAGAGGGGGGGGGGAGTTCGTTTTCTGAAAAAGTGGACCTTTTACCATAAAATCCTCAAGTACATAGATCAAATTGCACCCAGAGTGGACCTTTTCCCAGCAAGAAGGGTGGTTCTTTCGAACCCCCCGAACTTTTTTTAATAACTATATGACACCTGTTTTTCATATCATTTACTCAGATCACAAATACAACTTCGCCTGTGATGTTGTGTTTATTTGTTGTATTTGTGTATAACTGTCAATAAAATGCAATGATTTTGTGAAAATTTCAACTTATATGTTGTCCATTTTAATACTTTCTTTTGTCATCTTTCCTGTCATTTAAGTCAGATCTGATCACAATGAAACTTACATTTTGTGAATGCTATCCATTAGTTTCTATAGCATCATTTTATGAAGTAAGTAAATAAATGAAGTAAATAAATGAAGAAGTAAATAAATGAAGAAAATTAACTTTATGATCAAGTTTGAGCCTTTTGAATTAGTTACTATAAATTTAGTGAAATTAAAACAAAGATGCAGGCAAGTCTAATGTTCTGATATGCCATCCATCAGTAAATGAAATGTCAAATGATTTTATTTTACTTCTTTATAAATAAAGTTTAATAGTAAAACATTTATAAAGAAAAAATAGTTGCAGTTATAAATCTTTTGTTGTTCAAATGAATCTCATGAAATGACCAGTCAATGAAGAACAATAAAAAATGAACAATATCTTTAATATATTTATTTTGCATCCACTGGCATGTTTAGACAAGCATCTCTTCAAAATCCCAAAGACAGTAATATAAATTGACAATTTAAAAATGAAAAAGAGTGGATAACTATATAAAGTTCTTGACATCTACATCAGGGAAATAGTGAAAAAGGAAGTTTGTAGCCAACACCGATTGAAGAATTTTCAAAAAAAAAAAAAAAAAAAAAAAAAAAAAAAAAAAAAAAAACAGAAGCAGGAAATTTCATATTGCAATACGCTGGAGTTAACAATTTAAATATAGTAATTATGATAACCTAAAATTGAAGCAATTAAGCCCTTGACAGCACTGGATTATTTTATTTACATATAAATAATAAAACAATAATTGGAAGCTGCTGGGGCATCATCCGTCTGATTCTCATTCAATCCTAGCCACTTTCATCTAAAAGGCATGCGTATAACTAATGTCATTTTCCTGTACCACAAGCAAATCTCTGGTGATGTAGCCTGTTTAAACGCGACCTTTGCTGCGTAGTACGTTCTCCGGGCGAATTTTGCTTTGCAAGCGTCATCGGCTCTTAGCTTGGCAAATTCAACATGTCAGTTGTACGTACATATTATATCAATACTTTTTCTTTATAAAGTGAAAAAAGAACAAGCCTGTAGCTCAAAAATTTTGTAAGTTCAGCTATTTTTCAAGTAAAGAAATTGCTGCTCTACTTCCTTGTGGTCTCCATATTTTAACCCCACCTCAAGGCAGATCTCGTAAAATCACGGAGAAATATGGTCTTCTCGTTGAGAACCCGGACAACCTCTATTACTGGCAGCGTTGAGAATTAATTACAGCTTTGGAAGTAACTGGGTCGCGCTGCCCGTAATTACGCCGAGGGGTATTCAGGGCACAGACCATGATCACAAGATACCGCAAATAGATTTTTAGATTTTTAGAAAATAGATTTTTCATGTGAACGCAGCCTTAGTCTTCTTTGATCAAAGATAAATCAGTTGTAGACTCGAAGTTGGTCTTAACTTTAGGAATAGAATTTTTAGTCCATTTTGACATAGGATAAATCAGCAGTAGTCCCCTTGAATGAAGTATCATAATTGTGCTTGTTTTATTATACATGGAAAGAGATAGCTAATGTGTGAGGTCAATACATATGATTGTATTTTAGAGGACTAATTTTACATTTATCATGAATTGAAATTATAGTCTAAATCTTGTGTCTTAAATTCAAGACCAACTTTTCCTTTGTAAAACTGATCACAGATGTGGTGACAGCTGTGGAGGTTTTGCCAGTTATTTGAGACAAAGTTCAAAACATAGACAGTTCAAATGAGTCATTTGTTTGAGAGAAATTTTGAATTAATAATTTACTTGTTAAATGTTTTGATTTCATGACAGACAGCCAAGCTGAGTTGATTTTGATTGCTGCCAGTCCTGGAGGCATATTGTCAGTCCGTGAATTAAAAGATCTGACAGTTTTTCCATGTGTAAAAGTTCAGTGGGTTAAACTGCTGGATGTGGCAATAAAAAAATTAGAATTTCAACTTTCTAACATACCAACATTTTTATGAAGAAATTTTATTTTTTTTACAAATATCTTTTAACAAATATATTTTCACTGATATTCTTTGCTTAAAACATACATTTTTCAGTATGAGTGCATCCTGTACAGAGAAAAGATGCATACTAATTGCAATGATAATTTGTTCTGTTTTGCCAGTAATTACATTTTTATATCTGTGAATGTAAACTGTAACAGTGACTGGTTTTATTGCTATTTTCTAAGCAGTTAATAGAATTGTGAATTTCAACAGGTTGTTGTTCTCTATTTTAGGCCAATCTGGGGAACATGGACAAAGCATCAGAGCAGTGGAAAATGATAGGAGGGAATTTAGCACTGACACAGGTTGATATCAGAACAATTATATTTCACAAAAGGTTGCCTGACATGTCAAATACTGTTTTGCCCCACTTAAAGACTTGTTTGCATTAAGAATTGAACTGTAGCTCTGAATTCTTCATGTATATTTGTTTGATTTTTAGGATTCATGACTGCCATGTGGTAGTCTGTGTTCAGTGATTTTGCAAAAGTTTGCTCACATAGATTACGGGAATGATGAATATGTTGTACTTCTTATAATTATAAAACTCATGGAATTTTCGTGTCTGTTCCACCTATCACAATTACTATTTTAAAATGCATACAGTTTGCAACTACTACATGCATTGCTATCAAAATATTGGTATTATTATTTGTTAGTTTACTATCATATGGTCCCATTTCTACTTCCAGGCTCAGGCAATCATTGTTGGGTTTCTTGCTGCCATAGCTGCTATGGTGATGGGATGGATACCTGAGGGCAAGTTTAGTCTGTCCCATGCCCTGTTATTGTCTGCCAGCAGTGCCTTGACAGCATCCTTGGCTAGTCTAGTCTTAGGTTGGTTTATGGTTTAGCCTAGTTCAGACTATAATATTATTGTTACAGTAGAACTGTTTTCCACCATATCTTTGTGTTGTTGCCTCTTTGATGGGTCACACCTGGCTGGTGGTACATACCCAGTAGGTAGAGACCCTTCTTTGATCCTCTGTCTTGAATGTGCGTTTGTTTCCAGAATTGGGTGAAAATGAATAGCTTTGATGAATAAGAATATTGGTGTTTAATGGTAAATTTGTACTATGAAACTTATTGAATATGACTTAAAATAAAAGAGACTACCTTTAACAATGCTCAGTGACATTGAATTCATTACCTTTTATTCTCTAAATTGAGTGATTTCATTTGATTATGTGGTGCTGTATTTTAGTACTTTGAAAAAAATGTCATGGATCATTTTGCCATACTCTCGGTCTTGTTTCTTCAAAGATGAAATACAGTGCATTTCATATCTTGTTTAAAGATTTTAAAAACAATGTGTATACCTTTAAAAGTTATTACTCTTAGTTCATACTTATGTCCCTGTCGTTTAATTTTTGTTTCATTTGCTTTCTTTTTAGGAATAGTAATGATAGGTGTAGTAATGCTGTCTAGAAAATGTGGGATTAACCCAGACAATGTGGCCACACCCATAGCTGCCAGTCTAGGGGACTTGACCACCCTGACTTTCCTGGCTTCTATTAGTATGGTGCTGTTTAAAGCCATTGGTAAGTGACTGCATGGTCATACTCATAGCTGTCAATTTGAAGGAATTGACCATCCTCTCTTTCCTGGCTTCTGTTAACTAGTATGGTGTTGTTGAAAGCCACAAGAAGTTTTATTGTTGTTCTGTTTATGGTCGTGACTCCCTTTTTGCGTTTGTACATGAAATTTCTATAAATTATGATTCTTGTAGTCAGGGCCTTTTCAGTACTATATACAAGCATGTTGCTTTTGCCAAAAGGTTGTTTGCAACATTTTACATAAGGGTAAAGTTAATATGTTACACATAAGCTCAAACTGTGACTTTACAGTTTTGTCTTTTTCATACATTGTAATAATACATGTGCATAAAAATTCTTGTTAACCTAGGTCATAATCAAGTTTTGATATTAATATCAAATTAATGTGCAGATAAACAGATAAATGAATTGCTGAGTCAATAGCCGAGTGTTATTCCTCAGGTCAGCAGGTGTGGCTGTCCCCTTTGGTGGTCAGTCTGTGTCTGGTGGTCACTCCAGTGTGGCTGGTGGTGGCCTACAGGAACAAGTATACTCATGAAGTGGTCTACACTGGCTGGACTCCTATTATATGTGCCATGGTCATCAGCAGGTGAGTGTTTCAGTGGGGGTGGGGGTGGGTGGGTGGGTGGGTGGGGGTGGGGGGCTCTCTCCAAGAGTCTTAAGGTAGTTTTCATACTGGTAGAAAACACTGAATAAGTATTACAATAATGACTCGATCTTTTTAATGGGCAAAAATTATCAAACTTTTAGATACATAATTTTATAATCACAAAAATTAGGCTTCTGTATAGGATTTGTGGTGCTTTTACTGCTTAGAATAGAACTATAGAGTAGCCTGCTTTTTAATTTTGTTGGTACCACTCGTTTGGAATGTTCTAATTATAAGAAATTATGACTTAAAAGTATAGTATCTGTAAAATTCACAGTTTTCCCCATTGAAAAGATCAAGTAATTACTGTAAGTGAGTCTTTTTAATTTCCAGTACTTAGCTAGGTAGAAGTCTCTTGAGGTTGGGATACTATACATTCTACCCCCTTTCCCCTCTCTTTTCTTACTTGATTCCACTTGCATATTTCCCTTGGGCAATGAGTGTTTTATCATTTAAGCAAACGAGCAAAATCAGAAGCTTAAAAATATGGTTGATTAAAGAAAATGAGTGATGAATTCCGTGTATGTTGGGGACTTTCTGAGAAGGGGAAGATGTTAGGCTGTGTACTTGATTGGATTCTGATCATGTACATAGATTTATGTAATTTTCATCAGAGGGAGCGTTGCAAATCCAAATAAATCTCTTTAGTTTCAAGCTTATTGCAGCATGTTAGGTAATGTGAAGATTTAATATATATGTTAATAGTCAACTATGAGCCTAGGCACCCCCTGGCATTCCTCTCTCAGAATTCATGCCCAAGTTTTTTTTTCTGTTGAAAGTGTTTTTTTTTCATGAATTTTTTAAGGCTCCTCATTTTTCTTTTAGCTTTTCAAATAGTGGATTAATAGAGATATTAATGTAGGTGTAATAATGATTCAGTCATTAGTGAATTGGGTACAAAACAAATGATTAAATAAATGATTTAAATTGCTTTGTTTTTAGTGCAGAAGGGAAATTTGCAATAAAAGTATTGGCATTATCTAGTTAAGAAAAGACCTTGAGTAGCAAAAATAAACTGGCATTAGATATAAATGTACAGCAATTAGTCTGATGGAATTTTGAGATAATCTGTTTTTTACCACTTGTCCTCTTTTAAAATAGCCATTTTGTTAGAAATGTGAGACACCCATTTGATATCAGTCAGACAAAGGAAATTCACATCATTGCAGATATGTTTAATCACTATGGTGGAATTAAACACAGGACTTTTTTTGTACCACTTGTCATTGAAAAGGAGTATCTGCAGACTTATTAAACACAAAGCCCAAATGATTTCCTGGAATCTTGGATCAATTTAAATTTGCCTTTTCGATGAATTCCACTATAAAAGTACATCCTTCTATGCAATCATTGTGTAATAGCTGTTCATCATTTTCAAGGAGACAAATAACACCATTACATGGAATAAGATCTAGTCATTTAATTTCTTTATGGTAGATTGCCTCTCGGGTATTGGTTTTTTTCTATTCTTTTTTTTTTAGCTGGATTATGAGATTGTGATTTCAGTTCCATATAGTGCGATGCAATTAGCTGTGACAACCAATTTTTTAAATTATCAGAAAATTGAAGGAAATTTGGTGAGCCCACTTTGACTCATCATGTTAATTGCTCCATGAAAGTGACTTGGTTTGATTTTCCTGTCTTTTTTATCAATCACGTGTGAAACATTGCACCATTTTCAGTGGAAAAACCATTTTATGCATGTAACTCGGAGATTGTTCTGTTACTTATTTGGTCTCTTTGATAGCCCAATCATTCAACAGTTTAAACCAAACGAACTCCTCGATGATAGATGGTGATTTTGATTGCACTGAAAGCTGTTTACTTGGTCAAACCACCAGACGTTGACGCAGCTGTATGTCAACATGTCACTGTATGTAGATCTATTCATAAATTGATATCTGTCACAAAAGAAAACAAAAGAAAAAGAAATAAAAGAAGAAATTGATTTCAGGAAATCAAGCTTTTTATAGAAAACAAACTTCTCAGTTTTCATCAATAGGTCAGGTATCTTTGAACAACATTAAATAAAAAAGAAAAAGAATGCTAACCAGAGTTATGATATTCTTAGAACTGAAGGCGCAGTAGGTGTATTCAGGACGCATGTTATAGATAGCTAGATAAGTGGTGGGAGAGTACTTGTACATGGTTTGAATCTCAGACTCTAAGCTTTTGCGGGTAAAAGATCTATAAAAAGACCAGGTATTGTAACCAAAAATGAATGAATTATTGAATGAAATAAAATCAAATCATAAAAAAGAATAATACATAAATAATTTATGATTTTCTTAGAAATTTCAGCTATTTTCTTCTTTATCTTCAAAGTATACCCTATCCAAACTGTAGCAGAAATTACAATCTATGAACCAAATTTTGAGCACTTATTTTCTTATATTTAAAGCAACGAGTGACATTCTCCAGTTTCCTTTACTTTAAAAACTTAAAATTGAAAAATAACAAAAATTGTTTATTGTATATAATTTTGTAAACAGTTTTGGATAGCTGTTAGGGTAATCTTTAGTGTTCGAGAGAATAGTGTTGAAAGTTCCAGGAAATTCCATTTTTGCTAGATGGTCCAAGGGTCATGCATGTGGGTCAATAGGGATACATCTACTTTTTTGCTGAGACATGGGGATTGTAAAAATGAAACAAAAGCTTGGAAATAAAAGAAGATAAAGCATATCTATTCGTGCTATTGCTTCCTTGTTAATTTTTAGTGGAGGTATGTTCACATAGTTTAAAGCCAGCGATTGAAAATTGGGAGATTTTAAGAATTTTAATGAAGTTATTTTTCCTTCACCAATGATTAAAAACAATTGATCTATAATTTATTCTGTGTCTGCACAAACCTACTTATGACTGAAGGAAGGAATAAATTCGTTGAGATAATGGTTGCACCACTCTTATTTATTTTCACGTATAACCCAAACAAAATCATTTGGAACCCTGTAAACTGGAGTTATATAATATCATCTCTGCTTTAAATAATAGGTCATTTGTTTTTGATTAGAAACTTCCTGTTCCTCATCCACTTTGACTAATAATTTGATTTGCTGTGCTGCCCAACAGTGTTTGCCCATTATACTTATTGTTTTGATTATAAAATCAATAACAGGATCTTTCATCAAGAGTAATTAATTTACTTTGGGGCTCTGGTATATTACTATAAAACAAAGAAATGATGAATAACATACGTACTCAAGATTACCATTTCATCTTTCTAATTTGACTAGAGAATTTGAGCTACTTTTATCACATTTTTTTTTATTATTAATTGTTGTAATTTGTCTCAGTAATACTGACAAGGCATTAATAAAATATTAAAAATACAATAAACTATAATAATAAAAATAACAATAATAATAATAATAATACAAACCTGCATGCTTTATATTGTAAATTAATGTTATACCTCTATACACTAGTTTTTAATAAAACATTTTTACCTGATACTGATAGATACCTATTTAAGTACCACTGGTTGATTTTTGGATAAATATTGTGTGTATCTTATACTTTTTAATGTTTGCATGTTTTAATATAATATTGATATATTTTCTTTTTATGTGTGTTTCAGTGTGGGAGGGCTGGTGTTGGATTTTGCTGTGTCAAATTTCCACGGAATTGCTGTGTTCCAACCTGTGATAAACGGTAATTAAGTGTTTCCGTCAATAAATATGCACATATTTGTTTAGATGTTTTATTTCTTTTATAAAAGCTGTCTACAGTGTGTTGAAATAATCCTTTAGGAAACATTTTCTCTCAAGGGCCTGTTTCACAACCAGAAGTTGGTTTTATCTTGAAGAATAAACTTTACTTCATTTTGGCCTAGGATAAAACAGAAGTAGTCCACCTAATTGAGCATAAAACTTTTTCATTAAAAAAAATGAATAAACAAATAAAGGCACTGCCGTAGTATTTGCTTGCAGCTTCTCTTCCATCTGTACTTCGCCATATCTTATTTTGACATTTTGCAACTTGTTAAGTCATTTGAGACATTCAGTCAAGCATGTACAGGTTATCAAGCTTAAAACATTGTCTGACAAACACACCCACATGCAGAGAACCCCATTATCCGTAAGGCCCCATTTCCATAGACAACATAGATCTATGTAGATCGATCAAACTCTGCCTTAACTCTTTCTCTGTGCATCCAGTTTAACTGAATGACATGCCTCCTCTTGTTTCTAATCTACTCCAGGACCTATCTTCACCAGCTTTTCTGTATTCTACTCAACACCAGGAGGTGACGTGCCATTCAATTAAACTGATTGCATTCAGCAAGAGTTTTTGCAGAGTTGGATCGTTCTATGTAGATCAATGGTTACTATGGGAATGGGGTCCAAGATATCATTTTACTCAGTCGCCAGATTTAATAAATGATACCCCATGGAAAACATTACTGTGATGCCCACAGTCATTGATTTGTCAAAAGTCATTCAAATAAACAACAACAAGATTTAACGTCATCTGTGGAATGAATATATACCTTGGAGATATTGTGAAGCCTAAATGCTAACTATTGAAAATAAGACATTTCCTCATTGTTTTGGTTTTGTGTCCTTGACATGAAAATGTGTAGTTTTTAGACTTAATGAAGGCTTTTGTTCCTCACTGTTCATGGTTCCTTTTTTTCAGAAAATCATTTGTTTGATGAAAGAGAGTATTTTATGGTCAAAACTTTAAAGAGATCATAACAACTCTTTATGAGATCCGTATTTTGCAATCAGTCCCTTTTAGCTGATTTTCAAATTTGTCCGACCTAAGACTACTTGCAGTGAACTAATTTTGGCATAACTGTGTACATTAATGTACCATTGATAAGCCAACTGATTTTAGACACCAAATAAAAGTTTTCACACATTTTGTGATAAATGGAGCTAAGAGCAAAGATGATGGTAGAGAGAAGTAAGTCTATGTATGGTGAAACAGTGGGTTCATAAAGAGTTTAAAGACCTTGGCAGTTCCGTACTTTGGTCCTGTTGTGTTACATATGGGTTCTCAGTGATGAATGAGGTCTCTAATCAGTGATCAGAGAATCAATTCAGCGGATATTGAACCAAAAAGAAATCTGTGACAGGGGTCAGTGGATGCACTCACAGCCATGTATTGCTGCCGGAATAGAGAAAAGGTGATTAATATCGTGACCAACGTCAAAGGAAAAAAATGGAATTGTTTTTTGTCATCATCCATAACTTCTTTGGCCTATCATTTGTCAGGGATAGGTTTTTGAGTGGAAGGATTTATATTTTGGGACTGTGATCTATTTCCAATGATGGTTATTGTTTATAGAAAATAGGATGAAAAAGCATGCCACTGTATTTAGGGTCTTGACATTGCGTGATATCTTTGATGAGAATTTGCTTCGACTTGATATATGGTTTCAGGAAAATGAAACTTTTGTCACTTATCTCAGAATTGATGAAAATCAGGCATGCAAATGGGTATCAGTTACTAATTCAGTAGCCTGTTTATTGCAATTGGCAATTTGTTGGAATGGTGTACACAGTAAACCAGAGAAGAAAAATATATTCAGACATTGATCTGACCAATTTCTGTCAGGTTTTCTGTGGTCATTACACGAAGAGGAACGGTAACATGTATTTTAACTAAAAATTACTTTTATCCTCTCCCCCCCCCCCCCCAAAAAAAATGCTACTTTCAGTGGCAAATTATCATCATGGTGGGAGAAAATGTCAGACTGGCTGTCTGCAGCAGTGAATTATTTTGATAAAATCAAAGGCAAACTGAACAGAGCTCAAATACGTATGTGGAGAATTATCATTTAAGCAAGCTTGAAGTAAGGTTGATCTGAGTCTCATCTTTATCCATTTGTTTTTGATCTTTTGAAATAAGGAATGTGTTTTTTAAATGAAAAACTCTCATGTCTGTGGGGTCATTGTCAGATTGGTAGAAAGCTGTAATTTCTATTATAAAGCAGTCTGTATATAAATACAAAGGGTTTCATTTTTAATCAAATATAAAAATGTTTAATATAATTATGTACCTCTATAATATTGAATGGAAGGACCTGGCTTGCATTATGAGAAATTTACCAACTTTTTGTAGAAAAATGAAGCAAAGTTCTATTGGCTATTTATTAATATCAAAGATTTAATTTGTTCAGTCTTCTTTATAGTTCATATCAAAATCAATTTAAAGAAGACATGCATTAATTAATTTGGAAAATTCACTGGGAAGGGCTGATGTCTATCCATATTTGGTAATTTTGTGCAAGGAAATGTACTCCTGTAGTCTGTCCTCTTTATGCACCAGTTTCTATGAGTTTAGATTTAAATTAGGTTTTAAACAGCTGTAAAGAAGCTTTGTTTGCTCTTGTGACAAGAGTATAATCAAGCTGAATCCCTTTAGGTTGTTGGGTGTTGGTGGACCTGTGATTGATTCTCACTCGGGGAAGTAATTGGCAGAGTGACCCAATAGTATTTTTGTTCCAAAGTACAGTAAGTGATTACTATCACTAAAACATCAGTAAAAGCAATTCCATGGAACCATAAACAATCTTATTAACAACACATTTCTGTCTTCAGGTGTTGGTGGAAATCTAGTAGCTGTCCAAGCCAGTCGTCTTTCTACAGCTCTTCATAAAGTCAGCGTGCCAGGACGTTTGCCAGAGGGGTCACCCAGGGGGTGTGCAAACCCCTTCTCCGTTTTCTTTGGAAAAGGTATGCGTGGATCCTTTGTGTTAAATAACCATTTTTGGGCTTTTATTTCCCTTTTTAGTTTACCAACACAAATCCTGTTTTTGCATGTTTTTGAAATGGAACATATTTTTTTCTACTGGATGAAACCAGGTTTACTTTATGGATTATCCAGAGATTATCAAACATTACATCCCATTGTGATAACAGATAGAAACCTGATTAAAATTAGTGCCCAAAATGTATTAGCTATCAATAGGAAGATGTCTGTCCCTGCTTAAGACCATAATAGGGAGCATTCACATAAACCCATTACACTACCTTGATTTATCCAACTTTGCAGGGATTCTAGTCGAATAATCAGCTTAATTGTCTGACGCACCTCCTCCACCAGCAATTTGGTAATTAACTGCCATGTACTCTCAGCTCTTGGAAGCTCTTTCACTCTAAGAGGAATGTTAGACAAGCTGACTACACTGATGTTACTTTAGCGAAAAACACCCACAGACGCAGAGTTAGAGCGATCCAGCTAGTATGATGGCTTTATTTGAATGCGGTCATAAACTCCAGGCTGATCAAAACTATGAGCCATTGTTTTTCATGTAGCCCCAGTAGTTTGGAGACGTAGATAATGTTACTGTTCAGTATCTTAATGTTTCAATATCCTGCAGTGCTACTTATCTGTCGCAATTCAGACTTTTAAGAGAGATAAAATCCCCCTTTTTTTAGGAAGAAAAAACTTGATGTAATTTTTTTTTCTGAAGCGTCAGAAAAACATCAGTTTAAATGATTCATGCTTTGTTTAGATCTAAATGACTTTGTTAGAAATTGTACAAAACATTGAACCCCAGTGCAGGGACTGATCGAACAATGATTCGCAAGAAGGAGAAAATTGCTTCTTTTCTGTAAGAAAATTAGCTTCAGCATTGAAAAAGTCTCACAAAGAATACCTTTAAGATTATATGAGTGAATAAACTCTACACTCATGGAGTTTCAGAGATTACTGGCAGCTAATCTCAGTTAACAGTATTCCTCTGTTGTTTCCATTAACGGCGACAGCATATGTGGGTGGACCAATAGTAAAGGTGAACATTCAGTAAATGTGAACCAGAGGGTCGATGCCCTCGCCCAGCATCGTAGTTGATGGTGCTAAATAAAGTTCTTTTATTTCACGCAGTCAGAGGTTTAAGGGGTAATTATGACAATAATATGTGATATTAACAGGGGTTACTGGCAGACTTTATGGACATTGGCTGTAAGGTATTTCTGGCCTGTAGCCAATTATTTCAAAATTGGATTCTTCTCTGCAAAACCGTGTGGCTCACAGGCCTGAATTTTACAGATATTTTAACTTTTTTTTTTTGCTAGAAAAAAAGGAAGAAAAGATACTCAGTTTTTCACATGGACTTTGAATGTTTCTTTATTTGTTCAGTATATGGCATGATTATGGTTGTTTTCATGGTGTCATATGGTCAGGAATACTGGTGTCACCATTTGGTATTCACAGTACATGCAGCCAATTAAATTTGGAATACAACACATTTTCAGTATGTTTTATGATGACAAATATTATTCAAGTTTGCAACATATGTATTTCAAGGCATCATAATCAGTCCTTGGAAGGCACTATGTTGCTGGTACTAGGTACATGTATTTTGCTGTTATGGCTAATTCTATGGGTCTGTGTGGTGTATTGCTATGCCTCTCCCATATGTCAAACTGGGAGACAGGAAATTTTAATGGAAATCGCTGTGGCAAAAGAGGGATTGCAGGGATTGTGTACTTTCAAATAAAATTGAAGTGGTGGGAAATGAGTTTTTTTTCATTTCAGATTCTGAAATAAAAGCAATGCTAATCACATTTAGTGCACGATATGTGGCAACGAGTTTTGAGGCCAAAATAGAAATTTAGAAACAAAAATGCAGCCACTCCTGGAATATTCACATTTTGACTCCGACCATGATTTCAGTGTCAAATATTTCAGGTATGAGTCCAAAGACGGTTCGGGTCCTGATATTAATGGTGATTCCAGGACACCTGATCTTCATCTACACCATAGCTTTCATGAGTGCTGGCCACACATCCATTACCTGGAGATTTGCTCTGGTCTATCTCAGTGCTGCAATTATACAGGTGAGATATTGACCTTGGTCAATTGTGTAATTGTGTTAGGTGTGCAGGAAAGCCAGTCTCATGGAATGTGTCAGGTGTTTTATAGTGTGTTAGGTATTGACTTAACTTAATTGTATCTGCTGTGCTGCAATAATGCAGGTGAGATAGACTTTATGTGAAATGTATCAGGTATTCTGCAGTGTTAGATATTGACTATGCAGGTAAATTTTGTAAGGTGACTTCACAGATTGTGTTAGGTGTGACTACATTGTGTTGGGAGAGTGTGACAGAAGGACTTTACAGATTGTGTTAGGTGTGACTACATTGTGTTGGGAGTGTGTGACAAAAGGACTTTTCAGATTGTGTTAGGTGTGACTGCATTGTGTTGGGAGTGCATGTGATATGGACTTCATAGATTGTGTTAAGTGTGACTACATTGTGTTGGGAGTGTGTGACAAAAGGACTTTTCAGATTGTGTTAGGTGTGACTGCATTGTGTTGGGAGTGTGTGACAGAAGGACTTTACAGATTGTGTAAGGTGTGACTGCATTGTGTTGGGAGTGCATGTGATATGGACTTCATAGATTGTGTTAAGTGTGACTACATTGTGTTGGGAGTGTGTGACAAAAGGACTTTTCAGATTGTGTTAGGTGTGACTGCATTGTGTTGGGAGTGTGTGACAAAAGGACTTTACAGATTGTGTTAGGTGCGACTGCATTGTGCTAGGTGAGATGGAATTGCATTTAAAATCAACAACACTTATACTGTATACTATACTTTATAATAATAATCACTCATTTTCTGTTTTCCCCAGGTTGCCATTTTGTTGTACATAGCCATATGGATGGTCCATTACATGTGGAAGAACGGGGACGATCCTGATAACTTTGCCATACCGTACCTCACAGCACTGGGAGACTTGCTGGGCACAGGACTCCTGGCTGTGGCTTTCCTCATACTGTACAGTGTGGGGGACAAGGATGCCGATGTGGGAGATTAAGGAGATTAAGGGATAAAGGGATTAAAGATGAAGAATGAAATTATTTATTAGTGACTCTTAGGTGAACAGCAATCACTCATTACCCTATTTTAGGATAGAAATATTTATTTATTTATTTATATAGATTTTACAACACGCTTTTATACAAGTGTCTATATCACATTTGGAGAGTTTTTCATTTCGAATTCCATAACGCAAAGTTTGAAATATGTGGATCATATCAGACACCTTCACATAGTCCCAAGGCTGTCATCAAACAATTGAAATTAGTTCCTTTCTTTCAAGTTTTGGATAAATAATACATTACATTGGATGGTTTGTGATAAATTTATGTAATTATGTTGTTTTTTTTTTGTTTTAGTTGAAATTTACAATGATTGTGAACCTACAGATATTACATACATAACATTTCACAGGATCTAAGCACTGGTTCAAGATACTCAGTTTTTGAAGATGTTTAAGACAGAAAATCCATTCTGTAGCCCACAGGCAATGGGGAATAACTACCAATATGTGTATCCTTATGAATTTTGATAAATTTATATTGGTTGCTTAGTCTGTCAGACTGATACTGTGCAGAAAAAGACAGGTGCAAGGAAGAGACTGTGATATTAAGGATAAATCATGTGTTAAAATAATGTATTAAGCAGATCTGTTGGATAATATTTATGAACTCTTTATCAGCTGACGCTTAGAATTGTCCTCTGAATTTTATGAGATCTGAAAAGGGTCAGAAAATGAATTTGCGTGGTAATCCTTTAACGTTGATGGGGGAATCAAATGCATTAATGACAGTACACTGAACTAGATTAGTCTAGTAAACTGACATATAACTTATTCAGGCAGAATCTTACTTGCATTAATAATCTTCTTGGTGGGTTGAAAAAATCAAATATTTTATCCACCTACGGGCTCGTGTACATCACCTGATTTTTACTCAGTGAAGCCTTACAGGTACAATAGAGATTTTTTTCTCAAAAAATGTGAGTTACTCTCAAGCAGAAGTTTATGTGATATCTCTTTTCTGACAGAGTATGATTTAGGTTGATGCATTGATTAAATGATAGCAGTTAAAGGGGATTTGTTGGAGCTAAAACCACAATGGCATTTCTCACCTTACACAATATAAGATATTAAAGCCAAAATGATGGGTTACCTAATACAGTTTTAATTGTGTCGTAGGGAAGCCATCAATTTGACTGACTCTCACAGTAGTAGAAGACAATCTCATAGATGATGCAATCAGAGCTGGACATATTAGATGTTGTCACATGCACTTGGTTTCAGTTTATTTAGAGCAAGGAAGTGTGTGTGTGTGTGTGTGTGTGTGTGTATGGCAGGGGCAGGCAGAAGCTGTCTTCTGCGTCTTCCTAAAGGCAGTCGGGATTTTTCAAGTTTATATTGACAGGTATCTAATTTTTTTCTGTCATAAGATGGTCAAAAATGGAGGATGGAACAACAAAGATGATTTGGAAGACTGTCAGAAAATAAATCTGGATCTCCCTGTGTGTGTGTGTGTGTGTGTGTGTGTGTGTGTGATAAGAGAGAGAGAAAAAGAGAGAGGAACCCCACCCTCAATCTTGAGATACAGGATCCACCAGTTTATTTTGATGTTGCAGTGCTTGTAATTTTGACAATATATAATACATGTTCACATCATAGCTGGTGGCTAACATGGTAACAATACAGTCATACTGAATTTGTTACATTTGGAAGGTTTTCATTGGGATTGAAAGTCGCATAAATGCCATATTTTCATATTGTGCAGTGACTGAAGCATACAAGTTTGGGGACCAAACACTATTTTCTTATTCTAATCTAATTGACTACATGCACCAAAAGGTGATAGACTTGCATAGCTGATATACGCATTGTAAAAGTTTTTGTTCAGTATAGTTTTATTTATTTATTAGTAATTTTTCGTTATAACAGTAATCTTTTTAGATTCATTTTTTTTCTGCCTACTGCACCTTTGGCACACTCATTAAAGCGACTCTCCGTGAGATATTCCCACTAATTTGGCTGACGTAAAGGTCAAATTTCTCCTATTCACGAATATTAATTTTGCTCGACCTGTACCAGCGCTTTGATTCCATTTTTGATTTAATTTTTTAGTTTTAAATGGCTAGCCATAAAACAACATAGCCTTTCTGACCTTCACCTTCATGGCCTCGTTTCACACAAGAAAATGGCGCGGCGTTTTGTACATGTATCACGGTCCTGTGCCATGTAGAATACAGCCGTTGCAAGCTGACATGGAGGCTGAGAAGATAAGAATGACACCAGGTATGTTTCAGATATACCTTTATTTGAGACGTTTTGTTGCCTTTGATGTCTGAATTGGGAAATATGTAAGCTTTGCATATAAATATGACTGAGAATTTTCAAACGCGAGGAGAGTCGCTTTAATTCTGAGAATGTAAAGGTTGCACATAGCTAGAATTGTGGGCCTAATTAAGTTTCCACTTTCATGTTTAGAATTAATTTTTTAAGTTAAAATGGTTTAGAATGTAGCCTAATTATATATCGTGTTGCGAATAAATGTGTTTTAGGCCACACTTCAACGGGCAGATAACATTGGCAACATATTTTGGTTACTTGGATTAGATAATAAAAATAGTAGAATTAAGTACAGTTATTTTATTTTGACATAAACAAGTAGAGCCTCGGGCTTTTTTCCCCTGCGGTTGTCAGGGATCGTATTATGAAAGGGTTCAACAAATTACTGTGAGTCGACTTACCTGTATTTCAAAACCGTTCTTAACGTTTCTGATGTTTTGTCTCTCTCACACAAGACACTTAAAATAATATGTGCAGCGAGGCCAATTTTATAATTGCAAGGTCTATTAGAACTGATTTATGACGAAACATTTGGCACAGCGAGCTTGTGCCAAAAAGTACGCTGGCTTTGAAAACGAGAACCTCTTGGCTTCTCTGAGATGCGTATTTTTTTTCCAAATTATATTTGCATGTATAACGGATGGTATATTTTCACTGTCGTCTTAATTAACAGTACAAGATTAATCAGTTACAAGATGCACTTTCTTGACTTTTAATTAAATCATTTAAAATTGGCGAAAAAATAATTACAGTATAGGAAAACGTGATAAGAAAGAAAACAATTCACACGGACGGTTTGAATCAAGCAGGGGAAACTACCCTCTAACAGGGCGAGTGTTAGATTTTTTACAGATATACACAGATATGTCTCTAGCTAGATAGATGGTCATTTAGAGCTCAACTCACCCTGTTGAGGAATCTCAAGGCTGATTACATGCTGATAATTGTTTGCATAACTGCTCAGGCACTGCCACTTAGCAGGTCCAGTCTAAGTCTGTGTGACAGCAATCAAGACAGTTAATTACTCTGACTTCAATCACTTGCTCTACTGTGACAGATAAAAGAGCCTTAGACTGGTTGCGTAACGAGCAGTTATCACATCGTTGTGAAGCTCAGCTCATGCAGAGCAAGTACAAAGCCTTTGGCGCACGCGCAGAGATAATTGTTTCCACATGGGATTCCTCAACAGGGTGGGTAAGGGGAAACCCACACACTGTTGTCGGGATTAAAGGAAGTATGTGGTGATGAATTCGTGGGTGTAATTTATTCTCCAACAATGTAGTTTCTTTATTATTTTTTACTTGACTTTTATTCTCTGTGGGATTTTGTGGGTTTTTCCCCATTTGTTTGGTTGGAGATTAAAGTGTTCACACGTAAAACTTGGATAGACCAGTCTGTGGTAAGGGCTCTGCTAACTACGTGGACTTCTTATTTCACACATTCTGGGCTCGGGGAATTATTTTGCAATAAAGATGGTAAAACAATACCACGATATACTCTCTTATGATTGACGCTTAATTTACAAATAGCGTGTGTGAAAGGAGAGATTGGATCGTGAAGGGCAAGGTTAAGTTGTATTAACACATGGGGAAAAGATTCGCAACTTGTCAGCTTCACGGGAAATATTGATTAACGCCAATCACGGGATGGGGCCTCTGAATGAAGATCCATCAAACCTATTTCATAACGTTGCGAATGTTCGCCACGGGTCCACAGATAAGGTGATATTGGTTTGTTTAAAAATCGTTTCCGGAATTTTTTCGTCCTACACTCCTCAATAGTACGAGTTAGCTCAAGGGGTTGATCTCCCACGCTGGAAGTATGTATTGTTTCACAAAACAAGACTCGGACAGGTTTTACCCCGATAAATAACTGCATGTGGACGATTCACATAAACTTCCGTTCTCTTTATACGGTAGTTTGCTTCTGGTAGCGTGTAAGAGATACACTGTTTATACGGTACGGCACGTTTTATTGTGGATAAGGGATTGTTGAAAATGTGACTATATTCATTTAGGATATATAGGCCTAAAGTTAAGAACATGTGATATTACAAATCACGTTAACTTCTCAGCATTTTTTAAAAATTTCTTATTTCAATCTTATCCAATGCAAACAAAATAAATAAATAGAGAGAGATACATACAAACAATATGGACAATGATGACATACTAGTGAATCGCAACTTGAGTTGGATTTTAATCTTGACTAGCACACGACCATTCAATCGAATAAAACAAAGTGGAGTGAGATGAAGTAATTCATTTTCAAAGGGGAATAATTAAAGTGTAGAAATCGACAGAGTGATGTCTGGAAAATAATGGAAATTGCTGATTTTGTCAGAAAAAAATATATCCATGGTAGCATGAGACGGTAATGACAGACTCTTTTAACAACCAAGTTGATCCGCGAACTAACTGATCCGCAGATCAAATATGACCGACCCACTTGAAAGCGTGCCGTGTAATTCCCGGGAGAAATCCATCAGGGAATTCCGTGGAGAGCTTTCAAGTGGGTAGGCCATATTTGATCCGCGGGTCAGTTAGTTCGCGGATCAACTTGGTTATGGAAAGAACCTAAATCTGGTAAAGGTGATGAAAATCAGTTTTGGAAAAATCTGCCCGGATGAGGTTATTAAAATAAATAATGGATGAATCAGTCAACGAGGTGGCGTTTATATTGGTTATTAGGGTGTAGGAAAACGTATGGAAAATGCCATCAAAACTCATTCTCGTAGAAATGAGACGGACGGGTCCTGTGGCAAGAGCGTGACTGGAATCCGCTTCACTAAGTACATATACTCCCCACCATTATATCTCTCTCTCTGCCAGTATCTCTTTGAAAAGAGTTTAAAATTTCATAAGATGCACTCATGTGTATGTAAATGTGTATGTCATCTATGTTGTTCCTAATGGTTTATTGTGAAAACTAATTTATGGACTTGCTGAGGAAACACTGTAAAAAGGACAAAAGATGAGTATTGCTCTGATACATATATTTAAGAAACGTGTACTCAAGTCACATTGATATTTTGAGGAATTTTGGATAATCCACAGTTTTATTAGAGGATTAGGGGAGAATTATTTTTCTCAGAAAAAGCGAGCTTTGGGATTGGTTAACATTATTTGACGTTAATGCGCCTGGTCAAAGACCTTCAAGACATGTTCTTTGTAGAGGAATGAAATTAGATATCACACGCAAAGTCCATTTTGGCGAGATTGGTGACGAGTGTCATTCTTCCCGAACTTAATGAGTGGCTCTATATGTTTATTGTACGTTAGGAAGTGCTTTACAGTGTTAAGGTTTATTGCATCTGTTTGGTTTGTCGTTTTTTTGGACAAGGCGCTTAAAAACTTTATTAGTTCACCTTCAAAGACTCCCAGAGTCTTATATGTTAGTCTTCATTATTGTTGACTTGAACTGACTGGTCTGTGTGACGTCTTTCCACAGTTAATGTAATTAATAGCTGTAATATCTTTTAGGAAACACATCCTTATGGCATAATGTTGCATTTACATGTAATAGACCAGTATGACAGAAAACGAAAATAAAAAATGAAAAGCATTAAAAAGTCGACAATGCAATAAGGTATTTTAGAATTTCGATAGCTAAATTGAGTTCAGTTGAAGATGCCTTTGTCGTTGAATTTTGCTGCTGTTTTTTTTTTTTTTTTTTTTTTTTTTTGCTAAGGAAAATGGTAATAACGTATATATAGATCTATGACTTACACATATCAGAGCGCGTTTTGTGATATCATCATGCTAGTTAAAGTATGTATTCAAGCGAGTTATCGCTGCAACAGTCATATTGAATAATGTTTGCGCAACATATATCTTGAATTACGTATGTGGCCTTTCTAACAAATTATTTCATAATTTAATTTCATCAGTTAAAGTATGACTAAGTTACTGTTCAACCGTATTTATATTTGATACCCGTTCGTACATTGTACTCTGCATTGTTCTTTGTCCATGTACCTGATATTCAGCTTCTTTCGTTTTTAAATTACTGTCTGTGAGTAGGGCTAAGGGTCTTTGTGCGTGCATACTTGGAGTGGAACAAAAGGAAAGTGGAGGAGACATAAAAACCCAACGGGACAAGACGACGTGCCACCTTGTTTGTTTGGCTTCCCAATCTTATTACCGTTGCATCACGGCTTGTTGTTATTGAATAACGCCTAAGAGAACAAACATCCCTTCCAACATCCGCTCACATAATAGTCACTATTAGTGCTGTAGTGTTCACGCCACTGTTTCAAAGGTTGTAAGTGATAGACCCGACGCGTCTAGACAGGCATGCACAAATAACAGATATGTCAGTTATCTTTTGAATAGCATGAGACGAAAAGCCAACTAAAATTACATTGAACGTTTTCCCCCGAAAATGAATTACGTGGGAATTCAAAACAGCCGCGAGCTTATCGAGGTAAATCAGTTTTTACATATTATTTCCAAGATGGTATTTTAACTTATTGCATAATAAAACCCGAGTCTGAATACTAATACAAGATATCAAAAGTAGGCCTGAAATAACCCCGAAAGCATCACAATGTAACCAAATGTATTTAAAATAATTCATGAGATTCTGTAATTTCGATCTTTTCCTAATATCTTCTTGTTATCAGAGTGGAATATTGGAGTCCATCAATCCCACACACGTACAGAACAGCACTGGTAGACAAACCAATTACGCATCAAGAATATTAGTTCATTATGCAATTTTTGCATTAAGCTGTTAAGAAAAACCTGCAAATTATCTCTTGAACGACATGCAGAGAAAGCCCAACTAGCACCTTTGCCATAATGCGTGAAGTGTCATTTTGAACCTCTTAACTGAGTGGAGTAGGCAAAACATGAATATCGAAAAGCTACAAAGCGTATCAGGCAGATGAATATGAGAGATAAGACGTTTCTGGGGACAATGACGACTGTTATGACTTTTCTCGTGTGCAGCGGCTTAGAAAAGGCTGCAAGGCAACAGTCTATGGGCACGTTTCAGAAGAAAAAAAAGAAGTAAATCCTATCGTCTTTGTTGGCAGAGCAAAAACTAAACAAACACAATGCCAGAGGCCCTCAGTAAATTTGGCAAAAGCTCACTTTCTTACAGTGATAGTGATGAGCACTGGCGCAATGTCAAAATTAAATTACAGGAAGAAGATAAGATATAGATAGAAATATCAATATCAATAAAACAATGAATGAACAAGCCAAGTGGGTCAAGGGATCAATAGCATTATCCAACATTGAAATCTGTGAAACGCTGACTACTTACGTCTACAAACCAGTCTGTCTGTGTTCAACTGAAGCACAGTGACATAGCTCAGAAATGTCTGTCTGTGAATTTTGTCCTATTACAAACATGTTTCACGGCAGTCTAAATAAAAAATGTTAAGAGTAGTAGCTGCCTAATCTGCGTTTCACAAAAATATATATCCTGATCTTTATCCAGTCTCATGATGAAGACCAATACAAATTGTGATTGTCTTGTCAATTATTTTTAAATATCAGGAGTGATATAGATCATTTGGGTGTATAATCGAGCTATATTTATTGGTGACCAATCGTTCTCAAAACGCTCTTATGCCAATACTAACATTTCAACTTTACCCAATTGGCTCGCTAACCGATGGAATAAATCAACGGTAAGCTTCAAACGTTTTGTGGAGCTGGCCCTTGCTTTAATTAACAGTTTTAAACGGAGCTATTAATACGAATCGATCTGAATGACACTGACATGTCCTAAGATGAACAAGAAAAAAAGTTGATAAGTTACAGTAGTACGGCGAAGATTCAGTTATTCGTAATAATCACCATTTGTTAATACGAGCTATCATATTGATTGGAATTTTACGTTCCTTAGACACATTTGTATACATTTCCAATCTCGCAGGTCAATTTGAACGTAGGATATTCCAATAAGTCTACTGGGCTTCCTTCGTTAACTATGCGTGTGGTCGTAAGTAGGACGAGGCAATTTACCCTAGGTGCTATAATTAAATTACTTGATTTTGTTGAAAAAAATAAACCGTTGTCTATGCGTAAACTTTACTGTTTTGTTCCTGTTAAATAACAGAGTATTTACGTAGAGTACCGACGCCAAATATAACCATTTTCAATGCCCAATGCTTTTATACAGCCTTTTTATTCTTTTTGTGGAAAAAGTACCACGGATGTAGAAAGTCAATTGGTTATAATAATAGCGACGGTCGAATGTTAAGAATTGTCACAAGTGACATTGCGGGAACAAGTGCCTATCTACTACGACAGTTTGGCTGTTCTCTTTCTCTTGTGTTGGATGGTGTATAACTTATCAATGCATTTTGAAGATTTAAGTTCTTGCATACATCCAGAAAAAAAACTAAGCCAGGACACGTTCAGAGAGAGTTCTGAATGGATGTAGGTCTAGAAAAGGTAAAAAAAACCCCGCCACATTAATGTACTAGCGATTAAAGTATAGGCCAAGCCTCTGCAGAAAACAATATGAGAGTCGACCATACACTTTTGTAGTGCGCCTGTGTACAGAGAACGGTCCACAAAGGTGTGTTGCTGAGACAAGGGAACAGGTACGTGTAAATTGCTATGCCACCTGTTGATTAAATTTTAACTACATACAGATTTTTACCGAGCGGGTTTACTCTAGTTCGAACGTACCTGTACATGTACATATAGTCAATGCGTGAACAAAGTGTTTTTTCCCGTCTTGCAAAACCGTCCCTGACCGAAGGAACCAATCAAAACAAATTAATTTGATTAACTTGATTATATCACAGTTATTAGCCAGCTTCCAAAAACTTAATCGTCTCAACGGGTTATTACGTGCATCCGATATGATCGTAATTAGTCTTTAACGAATACGTAAGTGACGTTACGCACGTGGCTGCAACGTGCCTCAGACACCGGCATAATCATAATCGATTAAACTAAACCCCTTTTGATTAACGGCGATGATTCGTTGTTTACCAAGACTTATAGAAAAGAGCGAAAACAGGAAGGAAACTGGCTTTGTGCACAAACAAATCACATGATCACCACTGGAATCTCACAAAGTATTTACTAGCCACTTTCCTTTGTATGGAAAATTTGCCAAGTTAAGAATCCCTCCTGTTGGTTGTTTCAGTAGTAGTAGTAGTTGTGTGTACATGTATGTGTGTGTGCGTGTGCCTGTCTGGATACGTGTGTGTGTGTGTGTGTGTATCAGCGCTCTTCACGCCAGAATTCTGAAGCAATCCCTGTCTTTTTTTTTGCAATGCTGTGGCAGTGGCTACCGTAAAATTTTTTTCTCCTTTGAACAAAATGGGGTATACATGCTGTAACGGAATGAGCAGTCTATTGATAGGTAGTGAGAGACTGATTTACATTTTACCTTTCTTCTGTAGCAAACATATTTCAGGGTCCAAAAGAGCAGAATGGTCGAGAACTATCTAGCTATCTATCTATCTCTCGGTTTCGCAAAATCCCTTCATGCGGAGTTTTACCTTGGCTGCCATGGGTGTTATAAGTACTTGTTCTGAATGATATCTTACGCGTAGGCTAGAGGGTTAATTATTTTTGTTGTTTTATCCCATGCAGGGCTTTGTTATCTAAATGCCCTGTAAAAACCATTCAAAGTACCTGTCTTCTTATCCGTCCAACACGTTACTTCACCGGCTGTTGTCTGGACTGATGGCTTGTTTTTCTCTTGCTGCGGTGCTGCGGTTTACTACTGCCGTGGTGGAATTACCTCCAATTTGCGTCTTTCTACTACGGTTTCTAAACAACAACCACGCTATTGAATTTTAAGCATGGTCTCGGCAATTCCAAAAGACCTTGAATAGAATGGAACTTAGCTAGTATTTTAATAGCAGCGCAATAACATCTAACACTACCTATCGAAGTATCCAATTTACTGAGGAAGTTTTCGGCGAAAGACCATTTTGCCTTAGGGATGAAGAAAACTTTCGGTTGATTAACATTTGAGTGTGTTTTAGGAAACGATTTAAATAAAAGTTTACCTTAACTTTAAGCCCCAAATTTCAACTTACTTCCATCCAAAATATGCCACTGAAGTTTAACAATTTTTTAAGTCTTAGAGTAAAGATCAGTTAATATTTCGCCTGTCAAGCTTTTGACTCAAAAGATGTTTATAAAACGCCCCCCCCCCTTGTTCTGCGCCTCTAGCGGTTTAACATTGCTTTAAAATCACGGAAAATGTCTTTTCTTTCCAAATATGTGTTCGCTTGCTTTCTTGTCGAGATTATGCGATCGATATTCATTTTTCGCCTGGACAAGCCTAGTTTTTTATCAAGAACAAAAGGCCCTTTTTGCTTCATTTCTGCTTGTAACTTCAACCTCGATCATAAAGACGTATGAAAAGGCGAAGCCCGTAAGTATTAGAACCCTTAAAGCAAATGTAATCTAATTCCGTCTAGAGCCAAGGACTATTCGTATTGTTTGGCGCATTTAACTGTCTTCTATTGTGATGGTTTTACGTTGCAACAGTAAAAGCTAGACAATCAGTCAAGGGCATTTGTCAAAAATTGATACCTACTTTCCTGAAGATATATATCATTTCGCTAGGACCGAATTGCGGTTTATAGTTGAGATTATTTATCAAAATTATTCCTACTCGTATGATCCTGAGGATATGTTATTTCGCCGGAGCTTAATTGTAGTTCAGCAAAAACCTACCCTAGAACGTATTGATTCTCTTATAAGGAAAACACATTTTATTAGGGCTACAGAGTGGAAATGCACAGTGTTTTTGAGTTGCGGGTTTATAAGTCGAAGATTAATGTTCTTCTTCTTCTGATATTTATTTCATTTTATCATTATCGCTATTCATTTACGTAATTATTATTATGCAAATGCGCAATTTTCGACGCAGGCCTCTATTAGGTCTGAACTTTTATTTAGTTCTTACGTTGCAGTTGTGTAAGTAAATTCGCAGAGGGGCCAGGACGTTCATTATTATCACTTGACTTCCCAAACCTCTCAGAAGAAATATAGGGCCCTCTTCAATTCCGACACACACACAGCTTACATGGACGGTGGTTTCTAAAACGTAAAATCATAATTTAGACCCGCATCAACCATCCTTGAAACTCTTTCACAGAATTTTGCTCTCCTCTATTCTAGGCCATTCAGGCTTTATATGTCTTAGTCTTATATTTCCACTTTGTCTATGTGATCTACCCTTGCTCTTTGGGGGTCCACACAGTCACTGTCTATTATAATCCATTCGTTGGCCTAAATTCGTGAGACACGCCATGCGTAGTCTGGGTCTGAAACTGTGTCTTCCCTCCCGAATGTTTCCTTTGTTCTTGTCTTTTACTGCGGTCTATTTGGATATTACTCTGAGGCGACGGACCATATTGCTGGACGCATTTTGAGGATTTTTTCTCCTTTTAGGGATTTCAGTCTCCAATTTGATTTTTAATCATTTAAAGGTTAAGGCTAATGAGGTGTAGGACATTTTTCAATTTTAACTACGTTTTCTGGACGCAGGCTTGTCTTCATACGAACGATTTCAATTTCGATTTCATTGCACTGCTGCAATTCAAAGAGACATGCATCTACTTAATGCTTTTTCAAGTGATTTGGGTATTTTTGTTTCCACTGCCAAATGAAAAATTTATGGTTTCATAAGGAGATCATTTATCGTTATGAATTTTGAGATGACATAACATTTCTCTTATGAAATCGTAGGTGGGCATTGGCGTAAATCTTTATCCGACATGCACGTTTACCAGCTTAGTCCCTGTAAACATCCCTGCTTTCACAATGACAAACAACACCTAAGAAAAGGGAATAACTTATTTGGCTTCCGTTTGTATAAATATAAATTTTCAATCTTTTTGTGGTTTCAGTTGTGCAGTTGTTGGCCTCTTTGCAACCACACACAAGAAAATGTGTGCACTATTTGTTTTGATATTTATTTTTATGCTTTAAGATAACGTAATTTTTATTTATCTAACATTATCTAATGCTATATAATAACTAACACTATTCTTTTACTAGAGGGACCTTTCAATAAAAGCGGCCGCTATCGGCCAAATTTCGAACACCATATTTGTGTTTGTCCTTTACTTATATATTCGCTTGGGTAATGAGGAGACATAAAGGTATTAAATGCCATAGCATTTGGTGCATTTGTGACCACGCCTTCCTACGCACTTTTGTATCTCCTAATTAAAGAAAACCAGGCTGTCATTTTTAAATATATATATCTTACTTAGCAAGCTGTTGCTTTTACAAGACAGATAGAAATAAATACCGACCATGAATAGCTGTTCCTTGGAACAATTGTTCTTTCCGCTTTGGAAGCAATTAAGCATTATATACAAGAACACATAGCACTTATGGATATTGTTCACCTGGAATTAAAATGGTTTCTTCAAACTTACCAATATCAGAGACAAGTTTCCATTGAAAGCTATCAAACTCCAAGTAGGGGACGAGGCTAATAATCTCATTCCTGACAAAATTATATATAAAGCAAGTTCGATTGATTATCTGAAATCAACATTACTTGGTACCGTAGTCGAACTAACAGCGTCTGTTTAACTAAAAGATTCGCTTATTGTGTCTTTTTAACGAAATGGTGCCGCTCTACCTGAACATGAATGTGTATATTGTCTTGAGCCACGAGATGTATCGCCGTAGTCGTAAAAGACCCAAAAAAACTCTTATATCACTTTACTATTATCACCATCGGCATCATCATGATCATCATCGTTATTATTATTATTATTATTATTATTATTATTATTATTATTTGTAAGTCTATCCATTGGCAACATCACTGCCGTATATATACTACACACTTTGTTTTAATGCCCCAGTGATAAAATGTCACAGTAAAATGAAGTTATATAGTAAACTAAGCCTATTGCCATGGCAAGAGTCCATTACTCTCTGTATTCAAACCTGTACTGTAACAGTTACAGATATCATTTGTCTGTTTATTTGTCGTTAGAATGCAAGACTGGAGTAAAGGTTTTCATTAATCAATATCCAAAAATATCATAGGTCTCTGACCAACAACCACAGAATACCTAGAAAGAAAAAAAGGAGATTTAGTAAAGACAACAGAATTAATAGCCCATGTTCTGTCTTTTAAGTGACAGTTTCCTGACGTGGGCACTCTGAGGACCTTACGCTTATTCTCAGAACTGGCCGAAGATGACCTATGCATGACGTCACAAAATCTTATTTTTCTATTAATCCCCAACCCAAGTTTACCTAGTTTGAACAAATTCACTTGAAGTCATTAAACCTAGAATGAGCCTGTACGGTTTGTATTCGCCATTCCAAGATTTAACTACTTAAATACCCGATGGAATTTTATCTGTGTAGTTGTGTACTCATAATAATGAAATTAAAAACTGTTCAATTTCCAGGTATGCTTTCAGCTATATTGCGTGGAAATTGACCAGTTTTAAATTTCATTATTATAAATATATTTAAATAGCATTTTTTCATTTATCGATATATATCGATATACATAAAAGCCATGCGTCTCCGATCAAAAATCATAAAACACCTAGTAAGAAAATTAGTGTTGCTGTATCTAGCATTCCTATTCACGTTTTATGTATTTGCTGCTCGTGCTAGAGTCAGACCGGATTATGTCATTGAAGTAAGTTAAATACTATGCATACATAGCCGTTCTTTTTGATAAATTTAAACATATATCTCTTACTCCTTGCATCGGCTTTTCACTGGTGAGGGCAAGAGAGGAAAGGGGATAAATTGACAGCTTGCGACACAGAGTTTAGTCACAATTGAAGTTATTTTCACCCTTAAATTTGAAACAGTGACTTTTAAAGCATTTATAGGGATACTAGAGACTGATAAATTCTTAGAGGAAATGGCAACTGCTAATAACCAAGAAATCTTACAATACGTGCACTTTCGTGACTTTTATCCTGGCTTTCCTAGCTTTTGCCTCACTTAACCCGTGTGAAATGACTGAGGTATACAGTATCTAGTAAAGGCAACATATAGGGCTAATCAGTGTTTCTCAGAATTTTGCAGTGGCGATTTCAGTATATCAAAATTGTTTTTCTTGCGTTTTGGTGTGAATTTCTCCACGTGCGTGTAGTTTTAAATATAATGTGGATTGCGTGAGACAAATTTATCACAAGGAATGGTAAAAAAATAACCATTGTTGAATAATCCCGCGGCTGGCGCTTCAAACAATCGGATAATTGATCCTGTATTTTGCTTACAAGAACTGTGCCCTCGCTTACAAGAGGTGTGCCTTTCGCTTACAAGAAATGTGCGCACGGGTGTATTTCAATATCCTTCATTGCATCATTTGCTGGTCGTTGCCCTCTTGTAAACGAAACCCAATGCAAGTGCATTTGTTATATGCGTGGAAACGACAGCCGTTGGATAGGTCAGCTACGAGTCTCTGTAATCACACTCTTGTATACCACAAAGAGTGCACCTTGTAACTAGTATACATAGGAGACAGAACGAACTGTAACCCAACCTCCAAGAATAAACGCATTGGTGAACCATCGGTCTGCAGACGCGTCCTTGGAGATTATGTGGGTCGCTTTTGTTTGCTTGCTTTTAAATAAGGACTCTCCTTTAAAGCGTTTTTTATTTTCACCTAAAATTGCGTGCACGGCTGCAAACTTGCTTTAAGTTGCAGGGAAATCGGAACCAATCTGGTCCGTTGATCATATGACCATATGACGATATTACTACAGGCCCTGCCCTTTATGAAAGGCTGGCAACCCGGTTTAACCAAACGGCTTCTTCTCTATAGAAGCCGTTTAAACCATTTAATTAATTTGCACCATTTTAGGACAATCTTCCCCTTTTATTTCCCATATATCTCAATGCATCTTTGTCACTTTCAAAAGCCAAGGTCCATTGGCATACTCTTTTATTCGAGAATGTATTTTCTAGATTGATGGCAATTTCCTCGTTCGGAATGAAACTAGCCAAGAACTCGGTTGGCTAATTGGTTTTTTCGGTCCAAGATAAATGGCCGGCCTTTGATTCAAATGGCAAAGTAACACAGTCTGCGTCAGTATACAAATAGCTTTCACATGCATGAATTTTCTGAGAATCTGCTTGCAGATGATAGAATGGGTTTGGTATGTTCGCATGGACTTCATTTCAAGTATCAATTGTTCGCAGAGATCACTCTTTTCATAAATCAATAACAATGAAGGCTATCAAATCACACGACAACTTAACTGGCCAAGAAAACGATTTATCCCTTGACAAAACTGAGGCACGGGTCGAAAGATTGCCATGGTGAAGTTAATGGCCTTTGGCGTGCATACTGGTGTGACAGGAATGGTAGTCGGCTGGGAACCGAAGTCCGGCCCCATTACTTTGTACAGGTGACATTCGTCCTAAATATTAACCCAAATTCTCCCAATAACCCTAACCTCTACTAATCACACGGGTACCCGAACTACCATTCCTAGAACTACCATTTTCTGTCACATCGGACAGAGCCTAACATGGCGACGTTATACCGACAAACTATAACTGCATGCTCTCTTCCACATATTCGCATGCAGATGTAACCTTGCTCCTCAGTACATGCACACCTGTGTCCTTTCTTTTCTTACAAATGCCAACACGTGTACGTAAGTGGACCGCAAAGACAGCAGAAAAACGTATTGGGTATTGCACTTTTGAGAGGAAACGTAACTGGTACAGAGGTAGCGAAATTTGGTACACATTAAGACTGCATTCCCACAGATTGAGATCGATCCATCTAGATCGACCTAACTTTCTGGGAGTTCACACTAAATTGCTGTCAGCTCAAGAGGCTTAAATGTCTGTCACGCCTACCGAATCAGTTAGGGTAAAGGTAATTACCCACTAACAGCTTTACTAGCGTGACAGACATTAAAGCCGGCCAAGTTGACAGCAATTAAGTGAGACTCCCCAGAGGGATAGATCGATCTAAATATCTGTGGGAATGGTCTCTATGATTTGTATCCCCCAGCAAACAAAGTAAAGTATACGATAGATAAATAAATAAATATAAATAAATAAATAAATAAATAAATAAATAAACGGGTGTGTGTTTTTCCCCCCAAGAAAAGGATCAAGGTGACCCAATACAGATCCCAATAGGCAATTGAATGGCTTCTCTCGGTATCTTATGGAAATATAATTTGTGGTAATGGCAACTAAGAATAAAAAAGTGTCCTTTTTTGTGTTGAGCAATAACAAATATACATCAGTTGGTTGCAGAAGGTCATAATGATGTATCAAACCTAGAGTTTGTAATGGCCTTTCTTTATTGGACGTAAAGTGAACTCCGGAAGAACCATAGAGTGACTTGACCACTAATGGCGGTTTCAGAATTGATCAATCTAAATCATTTCAACAGTGTTGGCATACATTGGCTCAACATAGTTGGTTTCACCAACTCGACGTGCCCGCAGCATGTACTTGGCAGTACATTCAGTATGCCCGATTCTATTTTTGTATTGCAAATGACTCACAGAGCCCGCAACAGGTAGCCTGTGCTATTCAATGGCGACAAGGTTTGTTACATTGGCAGAGCCTTTATCACTGGTTGAATGAATTTCGAGTTGAACCGCATGACAATGGCCTTAAGTAAGATATCTTTTGGAAAAGGACCTTCAACCGAAAATTAGTTTGAAATTTGACCCAATATAAATCAGTATTAGTCCTACTATATGGAATATTGTACCTGTTGACAACAAGAAAAACATCAGTCATGATTCAAACCAATACTTATTTCAATAAAACACTATGGGCTTGTTTGGACCCAAAGCACACCAATTTTTTACCTAAGAGTTGGGCCAATTTTCTGTCTAGAGTACCCGAAGCCCGATTCACAAAACGACTCTTGTCGAAAACTGGACTTAACTAAGATAATTAATACAGGTAGTAATAGCCGACTACGTTGCCTTTTCAAGTATTCAACATGGCTACTTAGCTGTTTTTTTTAATCTAGGCACAACTTCGGCATCGACATTTCAAAGTACATGGTTACCCAATTTTGCAATTAACAAAATGAAATAAGAACTTTATCCTTTTGTTTGGTTGGAGCCACTCTCCCAATCACTCCCCAGACCGGTCACTTTACTGTATGATCTAAATCAGTTCTAGATCACCGCATGTATAGCTATAGATTAGTGGTAAATGAACAAGGGCAACAGAGTCAATCAGTAACTCGCAGTCGCCTATGACAAATTGGAAATAGTGCAGAAAATAAAGTGAAGACAACAAAGCAGAGGAGTCATTTCGCCGGCCCGTAATGTGTATTGGAAAACGATTGTCGTTGGTTTTATTGTCCATCTCCAGACGTTGGAACCCATTCCTTTTGTGCTGAAAGAAACATACTCACATATCAGGCTGGTGCACTTACTGATTGTAAATCAATTCAATAAGAATATAGGATACTCAGCGGGGGTATTCGAAGGAGTAACTCACAATTATTTATATTTCTGAAAGAGTTGACTGCCGATGGAGCGCAGTCTTAATTTCGGTGAATTAAGCTATATGGCCAACTAAAAGAAGTAGAGATAAGCAAAAAATGTGCAAATTTGGTTTCGAACATGCAAGAAGGCACAAGATCCGCGACAACATGTACGCCAGTTATATTGAATAAATAGTTCATAAGCAAATACCCCTTCATTTTTAAATTTTCATTTGGACAATAGGTTTCAGTCGTCCAGGGATATTCTGGCTTATTGAAAGGGATCTTAAAATGGACGATATAGTCTGTCTTCAAGAGAACAACCAAATTATCAATTTTGAGGACAATCTCGTCCTGTGCCCACATCATTACGCCTATATGCAGACTCATCATACCGTTTGGCGCCTTTTGGCATATCCTTGCACTTTCTAATATGTGTATTTTATTTAGCCTACGTATTCTTAAATTGGTTTAATGTGAATTTCATCTCCATCTTTTCATATCTATCAATGTTCTACCTTTTATCTTTTTATTTATTTTTCTTATTCAGCTATACCGTCTATGTATTTATACAACCCTTTATGGGTAGCCAGGTTTATCAATGACAATAATTAATTGAAAGTTCACATAAAGTGTATTTTACCCTCTGATATTTGATTGCTCGAAACTGTACATGTACAGTGTGCGATACAATAATTTTGTAACAGACTACTAGCGCACCTGCTCACCAGAGAGTAAATATATTTCGTAGCCCACCCGTGAAATCTACTATCATTTAATATATTCTGTGATGAGTAATCTGTTTTCTAACCAGAAATATATAGTGAGGGAATCAGTTGTACACTGCCATGGGTACATATGAGATTTCAAGGTTGCAGGTTGAAGGTTGCAGGTTGTATAACACACCTAACGAAAAACTAAATAAACTCCGATGTCTCAATCCCAGTGAAACTGTCGGTCTAGATCTTGCTGAATAACAAACAGCATTACAGATTAAAACATGCCACCTCCTGGCGCTGAGTAGTTTACAGAAAAGCTCGTTGTTATACGAGTACGTTGGAAGCAAGAGGAGGCGTGCTAATCTGTGAAACTAATTGCATTGAGCAATTCAAAAAATTGATTGAGGTGAGGGGTAAGCTCCACTAGCATTACGTAGTAAACAATTGATTTTACATACGTACATGGAGGGAATTATTTTATGTCGTTAGAAATATTTTTCAATGAAACGTAATAAATTCGT
This sequence comes from Lingula anatina, assembly GCF_051362555.1. Classification (NCBI taxonomy): domain Eukaryota; kingdom Metazoa; phylum Brachiopoda; class Lingulata; order Lingulida; family Lingulidae; genus Lingula; species Lingula anatina. The sequence goes on along the minus strand of NC_141772.1, from coordinate 5,378,205 downwards.
AATTTGTTTCCGGTAAAATGCAACTGCTTTCGAAATACAAGTAGATACTGTACATTTGAATATTAAAATATAATCTCAACATTTTTAGTAATTGTTGAGGAAATTATAAGAAACAAAACGATACTCAATATTCATGATACTTTTAGCGTCATAACAAAGGCTTCAGTAGCCAGGAAACCATTTAAGAAAAGTCTTATTTCCCATTGTAGCTGACTGTAACTGATTGTAACTGTGGTTGTAACTGTGACTCTGTGACCGTGAACGTTCTCAGGAAAACTCAAAATCTTGGATATTTTGCAATATCTTTACGTCATATGAACCAAACAGAAGCGGGTTTTATTGCACTTAAAGGATTTTGCTTTGAATATTCCTTGGAAACAATGTGAATATGTAAAGCGAACAAAGTCATGTATTGTGAAATACGTACTGGTAGAAACATATGATGTAATGGAACTGCCATCTAACCTTTGATAATACAGTATTTATCGTGGTCAGATGTGAAGTGGAATGTCAGTAGTCTTTTTAACCAGATCAGATAATATCAGATTGTTACCCTCATAGGTAATATATAAGAATCACCACAGAGAACTATCTGCATTACATATGCATCATGTTTTTACACCAAATTGAGCATAATGCTTCAGTGCAAGCAGAAGCTTTTTCATGAAATACGCATTTCTACTATTTAGAATATATCTATGTATTTATACTCTTAAGTAAGTTGGCATTAAAAGCAATTGTAGTATAAGAACTTTCCTTGTTATTCATATTTGTAATGTTTCTAAGCGTACTGTTTGTCCATGTTCACAATGAGTCCAAACGCTTGATGGTCACAGCTGTGTGGAACCGCGGTTGCAAAATGAGAAAACTTTCCCCAACGCCATCTGTCGTCCAAAATACTATGTTTTGAAGACATTTTTATGTCTTAGATATGTCATATATAAATTATATAACGGTACGTACAGCTACCAGTAGTCAGTCCCTAAACGTTCGCCATCTTTACAAGATGCAGTTAATGCAATACTTTGTTTTTCAAGCTACATGTACATAAACTTCCGATCCTAAACTGATAAAGTGTCTTTTTGTTTGCTTCAAGGTCATAATGCCCTTTGCCGTCACAGTTTCCAAAACACATAAGTCCCTGTGGTACAAAAGTATCCAACTTAAGTGATATATCGATGCATTATGCATTATACAGTCAATAAATGGACAAGCGCTGGCAGAAAGTTTCATTTAAGCCGGACCTTCAATCTTCTAACAATGGACATATTCTCACCACATCCCCGTAGACCGAAAACAACTTGGTCAAAAAATATCTTAATTGGCTGTCATTAAACTACTCATTGTCATTTCAGGACACTGACGTTACAATGAAAAATGTCACCGATAACTGTTACCTAAATGTTTTGGAAGTGGCCGTATACGGAAAGACACCGTCAACTCAAGTTCTGATTGCCGACGTAATGTGGATCGAATCTGAGAAGGTCCATCAGGCCCATTAGTGAATTCTCCCTTACCTCGAATGACCACAATTATTTTTCCATGGTTTATGCATCTCTGGTTTCCCTAGAGAACCATATACATATCTGCACTTTGTAATATACTCACGACAACCTCTGTTTTATCAACCCAATCTGTCACCAATGAAGGCGGAAAGAAAAATGCAATTAAGGCGGTCCACCTGGGAAAAGAAGAGCGTTTCAAATATTTTATTAGATTTGATTCCATAAAATCTTATATAAGACATAAACAGCTTTGTACGCTTGAATGAGGTTTGCTGCTTTATAAAATGGGACTTGAATTCTATCTATTATCAGTTACGAAACAAAACGGGCTGTGGGCATGACTTACTGCGTCACCAGGTCTTAGAAGTGCTGGTGTAAGCAGCCCAGCAAAAAGACACCTTCAGATCGGAGATGTGGATCCATTCATGTGTGTTAAGTACTTCTAGTCTGAACTTATTGCATATATATTACAGGGAAATTAGGATGTGAGATAGGCTGCTTTAGAACTTGCCCAACTATGTGTCTAGTCGAGAAAAAAGTCTCTTGGTTAAGTGATTTAGATGCCTGCCACTGTGGTCTGCCATGTGAATTGATCCCAGAAATTTATTTATCACCAACGCCTCTTGGGATTTTGATGGGATTTTGATAGATCATAAAAAACATTGAAACTTTTGTTAAACGTAGACTTGACTGTTATTGATACAAAAGAAAAACAGTGTCATCCTCTTGCCCTAAAATAAAATGAATCTTTTAGGCCCTATTTACTCTTTTGTTGTTATATAATGGCTACAAAAATACCCCTTTCCCGCGCTTTCATTTAGCATACTCAGCTTTCTAAAGTCTTCTTACATGTGTATTTTTACCCAGCGGGATAACAAAAATAGCAAAAAATCATGAGAGAGGACATTCAAATGTTTTATTGATAGGAAGGCAAGGCAAAAGTTTAAATTATAGATCTAAAGAGAGCCCCTGATTGGCGAATAGATGTCAGTGTTGTGATTCTTTTAAAGGCGGGAAATTAATTTAGAACATTTTATGTTGACATCTGTTTTCTTCACGATTGCTTACCTGGGATTCTTAAAAACCGAATTCCTTTTAATCTTTTTCCATTAATGACATGTACTTATTACTTTCATTCGGATATTCAAATTATTAGACCTTATTTGTCGTGTTTGACAAAGCAAAGGATGTCTTCAAGCTTAATGTCAAGATTCTGCAAAATCTTTGGTTATTCATAATAGGATTATCCTAGAAATGAATATCTGGTTTGTCAATAGGCGTTATGTGCGGTAGGAATAGATTATAATGGAGTGGAATCAGACGGGGGTCGTTGTCTTATGATGCGTTTGGATTACGTTCAACTTAGACTTTCAATACTGTATAGACACCTATGGAACAAGAGGGGGGAGGTTTTATCGGGACTTCTGTCGTGAACTCTCTATCTAATAGATACTTTATTCTGATTTAGGTGTAATTTAATCCTGATGTGAACGGGGGTGTGTCTTATTTACAAATACAAGTATATACACGGTTGACATGTTTGAAATAATACACCGCGATTTCATCGAAAAACACCCCTGAAATAAAGCGAATGAAGCGTATATAGTCACGATCACATTACTGGTCTAGGAACATATTGTTACACATCGATTCAATTAAGCCTCACACGCATGCTCATCTGCCTACACATTTTAACACACGTCAACATGTTTGAAAAAAGAAAAAAACTGCGTGTTGCTCTAGCAGTCCTCGATTCTCTCACTTACGATCTTTTACTTATTCTATTATGATAAGAAATCAAATTAGGGGATTCGTTAAGAAAATTCGTTATCTTAGCCTATGTCTCCCCCTTTACCTTCGTCTGCAAGGAAGTAAGAGCACTAGTGACACAAACTGTCAGCCGACCCTTTACGCATAGGCAATATTGCCTAACCAACTTTTCGAAATATATGTCATCCAGTGCAACGGACTTTTTCAGAGATATAAGCCTATGTCTCGCCCTTTACCTTCGTCTGCAAGGAAGTAAGAGCACTAGTGACACAAACTGTCAGCCGACCCTTTACGCATAGGCAATATTGCCTAACCAACTTTTCGAAATTTCTGTCATCCAGTGCAACGGACTTTTTCAGAGATATAAGCCTATGTCTCGCCCTTTACCTTCGTCTGCAAGGAAGTAACAGCACTAGTGACACAAACTGTCAGCCGACCCTTTATGCATAGGCAATATTGCCTAACCAACTTTTCGAAATTTATGTCATCCAGTGCAACGGACTTTTTCAGAGATATAAGCCTATGTCTCGCCCTTTACCTTCGTCTGCAAGAGATATAAGCCTGATATCATGTTCCGGCAATTGTGTAGGCCCTACCCTTAAACGGATCTTTTTCTATCAATATCTATTTTCATTACTCTTCATTATTTCCTTTTGGAATAATGATTATTATTTCATTTTGTTTTTATTCAGTTTTGCAGTGTTGTCCCGCCAATACGTACACAGACTGGAACCCACAGACTGTTTGAGCCCATGTTAAGTTACGTTGGCTATTTTCCGTGTCAGTATCTAAATAGTTGAAGCATCATCGCTTGAGAAAGGGGTGATAGGGGACCACTTACTTTTCAACAAAAGCTATAAATTTTAATTAAAAAATTCTTTGCATCGAATGCAACACTTGGAAGAAGAATTTAAAAATTGATTTTTGTAGAGTGAATCATTTCTTCAGCACTCCCCAGCAAAATCGAAATTTGAAAATCACTGCCATTTTTAATTACTTGCAATTTTTCATTTCTATCTTGTCAGAGGAGTTGTTATATATCTGCAGAAGAGGCGATTGTTTGGCCAGCGTAAGCGTTCATTATCACATTACGCCATGATAACCATCGCTGTTATTCGATTACAAAATGATCCATGCATATATAAAGCATGAAGCTCATCTTTATCGAAACGCCTTAAAATCGATGTATACTTTGGTCAGCTTTGCAAGCTCAGCTACTGGGTCCGCCGTCAACGGCAGTGTATAAATGACATCTGCCTTTCCATAATTGCATATGATGAAAATTGATGTGGTCCATTTCCTTCATGACAACGCACGTGGCGTTGATTGAGAACTCCGATTAAAGAACTTCCTCTGATACAATGTGTCCACCTGAAATGACTTCTTATCTTTTATGTTGAAGTTTTGTCTCGGCAATTTTGGCCTATATGGCATTTTTCTTTTTTTTCTCTATAAAGATCTGTAAATCAGTGCCTTAACCGTCGCGATATATCCCTTTCATATCCCTTTCATATTTTCTTCTTTTTTTTTTATTTCTTCTTTGGCAAATTTGGATTTTAGTGATTGTTTCTTTTTCTCAGGTCTGTAAATGAAATGAAACGCCATACCATCACATGTATAATATTTCTAATCATCTTTACTACAATGTAATTCCGATATTAATATTTACATTTAATAATCCTTTGAGTATTGCTACCATTTAAAATTGACTTTGCATTAAAAAACTTTTTGCCTTCCTGTAAACTAGGTTCCAATGATGAGTTTTTGTATCGATCCTGTATTATAAAGAATTCTTCTAAAGTGTAATTTTTCTCTCTGGGAGTGACGGAAATTATTTTAACTTTTTCACCTATGGTTTAAGAGGTGAGTAAATGGCTTCGGCATATGTTCTGTTCTATGTATCTCGCACTCGAAAGCATACAGTATAAATGACAGAAGTGTCCAGGCACGACAGACGGCCTGAAAAACTAATGATTATAATGCTCTTTTATTAATCCGGATACTCTTAAAGCCAAGCACATTGTTATCTGCATTTTCAGTTCTTTTCACATGTTTTCACATGTTTTCGCGTGTTCTCTTCACGCATTGTTTATGGAGAAAAGCTCGAAAAATAAACTGGCAGTTAACAAGGAATTTAAAATCAGCTGTGGGAGTACCGTGAGTTTCAAAGTCGTAAGCTGCTTTAACTTGTCGGAAATGTGTATGCAAATGGAGACTCTTTCTCTTATTTTATTTCTATGGTTACGCCTACATATTTTTCTTTTGCTATCCCGCCTTAATAAACATCCAAAGTTAAGGCCTGTTTACATTTTTTTATGTAGAACTTACTTATCTAAAACTCCAGGTTATCTAATCTTGCTGCAAGGCATTTATTAGAAGTGCAACAGATCATCAAACAAGAATTAAGCTAGACTTCGACTGTTTTTATGACATATAGCGGGTCAGTATAGTTAGGCACATTCACGTTTGAGTAAAGATCGATTCAAAACCGACGAGTGTGAATGTGTCCTAGGCCACAATTAAATGTCTTTTGTCATGCTTACGTGACAGGGCCTTTCTAAACGTTCAGGCGATGGGGTAAAAACAACATTCTTGTTATCGTTAATATCGAGGGGTAGAGATAGAAGCAGTTTTGTGGTTATGTGAGCGTTGATTTGAAGCAGTGCCAACAGCCACAGTTTCCGCTGTGTCACAGAGAATGTCGTGTGTTCCAAAGAGTGTCACCGGTAGACTGCCAAAATAGCTTGAAGCATGAAAAAAACAGCGCTGTATATTTGGAAACTTAGGCATTAAATGTCCTGGATGTAACCAATGACGCTAAAACCATTGACTAGAATGTGTACAACAAATATTGCACCTATATGCTTGTTTGCTTTTTAATTCCAACATTACATTTTTTGTTGTCACTATGCTCGAGAAAAATATGCATGTAAGAAGGACCAGTCCCTTTACACCCAGACGTAAATATAATTCAATAAACAAACAGGAATTGAAAAGGTTTCGGGCACACATTGCAAATATTTCAGCTCATCTTCTTTCATTTCCTCTCCCGTGCCCCAACTGTTCCCATTTGTGGGTTAGTGAAAGGCTTGTGGTTATAAGCTCAAATTGTATTTTGAAGTTTCCTTGATCGAATAAAAGTCACCTCTGTTACTGCACGTTTCAGCGCATGCAGTATTCAAAACTAAATTGCTCGGAGGACTGAAAATATTGTGTTGGTGGTTTATGAGTTGAAAAAAAAAGTTAATATTTTCAATAGTGTCACCAAAGACGTTATTCTTGTCCTTTCGTGCTAGATCCGTTGCTGTGCATCTATATGAAAAAATGAATTGCGCCATTGCGTCTGGTGCCTCATGGTCCAATCCACATATATATCGAGTTGATTGGAAATATATATCAGAGAACGGGGAATTAATGTGTGCCTTTCCATTTACACTAAAGATACATGTAATACATGTATAAAAAAAATCCCGACCGTGATAGACAATATTGGTATATAGAAAATGGAAATTTTGTAGAAGTTAAGCGCGACCAAGTAGGTCATAAGTCGCAGAATCAATCTTCTTCTTCGTGTCACTTTTGCAGAGTGGAATTTCCAATACGGGTTTTCTTATGTCTGGACCTTATACTTATTTCAAATGGGATTTTACCTGTATATCCTTTAATTCGCTTAAAATTTACGGGAAAGTTATAAACGCATGTCAAATAATCTTTTCCAGAAGACACGCATATTGATTTTTGATGCTGTCATTGTCAAATCACCGGTGATCTGTTCTCTATAACGCGACCTTTTCCCCCGTTCTGATTCCGTCAGTGTGTATGTACGTTTTCCTGTGTGTGCGTTTGGATGTGTGGAAAAAGCCATCCGAGATTTCACTCCGTACCGAAATTAACATAGCATCCCAAACCAAGATCGCCCATTTTAATTTCTTAAAAAGATCTCTTGAGGTAACCCTCCTGACAGCTGATGCCATTATGTGAGAGTCAATTAATACACTGTCACCGAGCGATTGATGCCAGAACAATAGGGTGGCAATGTGTTATTTGACATACATGCTTAGAAAAAGCACTCACATTTTACCGAAAAACAACCCCCAAAACCTCGAAGTATGTTTGACTGATATTGGTGGGCGACCTGTTAGCGATCTCCCAATCTACATTTTTACTTCAGTATATGTCTCGCCAGTATTGATTACACTGTATCTCCTGCGACTTCTTACTTTCATTACTTTGGTTACATTTTTCTGCACCTACTGTACGCGGTCATGCTTTTGAGTATAGATAATCTGATATGTTTTTCTCCATGGCATGTCGATTAACCAATTAATGTACTAAAATAGCAATCAACTCCAACCTGGACTCACATAATTAGAGATAAATTTAGCTGTTTTGGGAATTTTTTTTTTCAAATGTGAGAAAATCTGTCTGAACTACTCAACGACAATATCAGTCTAATTGGAAGCTATTTACTTCGTTTAACTATTCTTCGTAGAATCAGTCATTGGAAATTAAATGCCCCTTCCTACTTATTTCAGCAGAAGAATCCTAGCCGAAGCTTACATTTCAGCAAGATAGGCAAATTAAATCTGTGGAGCTGATACCAAATTGGCAGTTTTAGGTGGCTTTAAAAGAACCTTCATCGCTATAAGGGGCTATTTGATAGGTAGGCGTATAGTACCTGGGCTGTAAACTGCCTAAGAAATCGATCACTTCCCGACAGCCATAATACACGTGGGCTAGCTGCTTGCAAGCAAGAGTAATTGCCTGGGGACGTGCAATAAAATAACTTGTAATTCCTACTGACTGAATTAAAACGATGTGGATATGGATGAAAATGTATTAGATCAGATAATTAGTATGAAAAAAGATCTAGAATTTATGACAAAGTTTCTCTAAAGAGTTTTATAAAGAGTCAAACCTGTCAATGCACCATATTAATTTTGCTTATTTCATAATGGCAATTAAAAAAAAGGAAAAAAGTACTTTTTTTTATAAATAACAACTGTTTACTGAACAAATACTGAAATACATGATCACAATAGAATTGATGTAAAAATAATATTCATTAGTATATGTATACGAGATGACATGTCCATATATCACGCAATTCAGTCGAAAATCTTCGACTTTTCTATAGCACCATGTAATAAAAAACACTGTTTTTTTCTTACGTAAGGTATACAGTTAAACGTGTTCTAGTAAACCCGATGCTCACTAATTGAATTTTGTTGATTATCCAAGTGTTAACTGTCTTTGAGGACGGCAAATTGTCACAAGAACATCACGTATTATGAAAGAGAATGATCTACAGATATCCACGATATTATCACATAAATAGTCACAGCGATTTAGCTTGCAATCGCCTTCTTTTCTTTCATCGCAACTGGTGCCATTCAAAGAATTGTCTCACTGAATAATTCGCTTTAGCTTTTCATGAGTTTACAATGGGCCATGTAATTTATACATTGACAGATCATTTCATTGATCCTTTTATTCTTCATGTCTGTTATCGAACATTTGTAGAGAAATGGCTTGTTTCAAAAATTCAGTAAGCCACGTAATGGTTTAAAAGTACCCCTGATTAAATAGTTATTGAGCTGATTGTTTTTGTCATCGCTCTGTACTTTTACCGCACCTTGGGTTGCTACTGCGGTGCTCGTTCGCTCATTAAGATAGCGCCAATGTCACAGTGTTCATATCGTCCTTGTTTGTTGTGTTCCTCGTCGTTTTTGTTAACTGTCTTTGCGTTTAACAACATGTCCAAGTGGTACTTTCCTTTTCCTTCTTAAAGTTAGTCAGGGTGTAAATCTGGTATCTATATCCGGCAATGGGGACGATCGGGACCATACAGAACGCCGCCGCATGGTGGTCCCGACATGGGTGAAAAATCGATTAGCTTTGTATTTCACTTTCCCCAAAAGTCTCCGTAAGGCCTTGCGAAAGTTTTGACCGGAAAGACTGTAGAGAGCGAAGTTGATTGCAAAGTTGGTGTAATATAATAGCTGAAAGATCTGCTGCAGGGCCCATTCTAAGGGCGAAACGCTGTACCCTTCGCGCTTGCTCGTAACGACCAGATGGTACACCCTCATGGAATGGCTGGGCAAATTGAGCACAAGGAACACAGTGGAGACCAATAGGAGCATTTTCGTGATTTTTACCTGTGTTCTTCGGAGTCTCTTCCCCCCGTGTGTCAACAGCCCCGTGTCGACTGTTTGAACGCCGTTATGAAATCTCATGAGCACCACAGTGAGTTTATCCGTTGATGAGGCGGTGTGCATCACCTGGCGATTGCTGTAAAAGTAGGCAACTTTGGTGGCGATTCGGATGTTCATGAAAATAAGAAGGGCAGTCGGAAGGATGAGTGTCACCACCGTGTCTATGTAAGTAAATCCCATGATGAGCTCCATGTGTTCTTCTATGAGGGGGGCGCAGTATCCGTCGCGAATGCCGTTGGTGAAAAGGGAAACGCTGTTGAATACACACGCGAACACTGCTAGAGAAATCACGACACATTTTGCGCGTTTTGATGTGCAGAATTCCGGCCTTTTCAGCGGATAGCATACGGCCACGTAACGTTCGACAGTAAAACCAACAACATAGGCAACGGAGAGGAACCCAACAACGTTTGTAAAATAAACCTGTAACTGGCATAAGCCGTCGATGCCTTGAGGCGTCTCCGCGCTTAGTGACTGCAACCAGGGACCCACCAAAAGCATGGTAAGAAATATTTGGTCAGTTAGTGCCAACGCTGCTAGGTAGGTGCTAGACGACAAACGATGCAAGTAGGTGTAGTTAAAAACCAAAAACGACAGGACGTTTCCGACAAGTCCGAAGAACACTATGATCGGCGTGGTGTACAGGTTCAGATATCCAACGATGTTAATATATGCAGGTATGACATACGGCGCACCAGTGGAGACACTGGAACCATTAGTGTCCGAGTGATTAGTGCCATTTAGTTCAAAAATCTCGACTGTATCCATGTGGGACGCCATACAACCCACATTAAGGTAAATATCCTATAAAAGGGGCTCACTTATAGTCCGTTGCGTTGCCGCTTCTTCACGTCCAATTTTCTTGCCAGTCTCGAAATCATACTTGTGGCAAGTGAAATTAATAATCGGAAGAGTGTGGCCAATAGAAATGTTCAATTATGACAGTACCATCGAAAAATATTTACATCATGTAATTTACACACTAGATCTGTGAATGGAAACTGATGAGGCCCTTCGCGTGACTACCACAGTTCATGCTCCGTTGGTGATATGTAAGATATCTTGATGTGGCAACTGCATCGCTAACGGCTGTAGTTCCGAATATGTCGAGCGAAAAGCAACTGCTGTTTGTGTTGTTTGAGAATGTTATTCGTCGTTGGAATTTTAACAAATCAGATGGTCGGAAAGTCTTTTGGTCAAACACTGAGATCTAGTTCCATACTAAGAACCAATCTAGGAGTCAGAACAGTCTTCGAAAATATGTTGTCACACCATATGTGGGTTTTCGTGCTGTGCTGAAGAAATTATGATATGGCTTTCAGTCCCTTGAGTTCTCTACGAAAGCAGTGTCTGCTATCTTCGTACGCTGAAGTCTGTACAAATTTCATTTAGCGCTATCAGTTCGTTAATTTTGAACTTCATGCCAAGACACGTTCAAATGCTATTGACATTTCAGTTGTTATTGCCTTCTCCTATTTCTAATATCTCAGTAACGCACTAGTGTATCCATGCACTGTCCCCACTTTTTCTTTCATCTTCTTAATTGCCCTGAATGTCTCGACCGCGTATCTCTGTTATTTGCAGTTAAAAACAAAATTAAACACTGCAGGTCTTGTGTGTCGGACACCGTAACTCACCTATGTCCAGAGAGCTTTCTGTTTGTCTTTTATATCACGTTTGATAATCAGCGTACGGGAAGTCTCCCCGCAAAACCAATGTGGTGTGCTATGCAGTCTGATCCGTGTGTGCCAGAAATTGCTTTTACTCCAGAATGTATACTGCTGCTGTTGCGTCTCCAACCACGTGACTGGGTGTGACGGTTGTACGTTTTCCTTGAGAGCCAAAAGCAATAACGCAACGACCGTGGCCATGCTAAACAATCTAAGGCAGCTAGCGTTTGCGTCTATACGTATCAGAACCTGATTGCACATTGCTTACACCAATCACAGTGAAAAGAGTGTTGTTTTTTTCCTTTTCGGGGAACTTAATTGTGTTCTGAGCAGGTATAGTAGACCTTTGTCAATTGTCAAAGGAGGATGGCTTGAGGATACTTCGCCAGGCATATTTAAAAATGATGTGCAATATGTTGCATTTGAAATATTAAGTTGAACTCAGTGTGGGAGATGTTTCATTGTTACATTTCCGGCTCATTGCCATTTGGTTATCAAAAGTGTGAAAACCTAGTGCACAGTTTTACAGTTATAAATGCACCATTTGCCATTACCGTCAGCAGGGCCACGAAAGAAATTGATTACAAGGATATTGCTACCAGCTTTCAAAACAATTTCCAGAGCAGCAATTGGTTTGCATTAAAATTTTAAAATATTGAAAAATATATATTTCATTTCCCTCGAAAAGGATGTACCTTACAGTAACGTTAGAAGTTGTAATAGTACATGTACCTATTAAAAAAGTACATGTAACCATACAGTTACTGTGCTGAATTGGTTTACCCAGTTGACACTGAGCTGCAACCCCACAAGGTGAGATAAAAGTTTCCTGAGACTTATCTGACTCACTTAGTAAGTTGTGTCTCAAAAATTCTTAAAAGCTGCAAATCTCGATTTTTTTTAAAAGTTTTATCAGATTGGTAGATAATAGCAATAAAAAAACTCTTTAGTCACGAACCAATTACGCAATTATATTTTCATTCACACATAGATGGCGTTCTGTCACTCGAAGACTGACGAAGATGACCGATGGTCCATCGAAATATTTCGCATGAGTAATGAATTTTTTTTTATTAATTTGTGACAAAAGAGTATTTTCATACCCGCACACTACTCTTTTTGCTGACCATTAACTAAAGCACTTGAGCAAATTTTCATCTTGAAATTTTAATGATAGTGGCACAGACCAATTTTGTATGTTAAGTGTACATATCGTTTTTTAGACTAAATTTGCAAAGCCAACTTTGCTCAATAGGGTATCTGCAGTCTAACCTAGTCCAACAACTTTTTTTTGTGAAATTGGCACTTCGTTTGTTATCAGACTTCCGTGCTCTGTAGGTAAGCCTGTTGATTGAAGAAACAGCAATTAGAGACCTGTCGTTCACAGTATGCGCGAGGCCTAAGTGGCAAAACCATTTGCAAACTTCCGTAAGCCTTCTTCTTCGCATTCGACACTATGATTGAGCATCGAAGCGATTTTTTGTCATTACGTCGTAATGAAAGCAATCTGAGAGCAGCTAGGCTGATTGCTGAAATATTGACGTAGGCCAATGGGGAAAGATGAAAGTGCTGGTAATTGTAGACGGGAGTCTCATTTAACAGAGAGGGGTCATTCAAACGCCTCCAGCTCAAAAGTGCAGCATTAAGTGAGAATCTAATTGGAAAAAGAAGGCCGTTGTGCCTTAAGAAACGCACGTTACTATCGCGGAAGTAGTATAGAAATTGCATTCGGTTTCCTCATCGGCACACAATACTAGAAACGATATTATTTTCTATTATTGATTATTTGTGGGGGCAAACATGAGTAGTTTGCCTGACGTTTCTAGGTATCCTGTTGTAATTGAACGTAGATGACAACAGTGATTTAGCATCAGAAACTCGCCGACGACTTTTCTAGCTATCCCCTGGTTTGAACCCACAAATTTATTTGCTTGTTATTTTGTTCATTCGCTTTTCTTTGCTTTTGAGATAAAGTTAAACGACGATCAGCCCCCTTGCTGCCCCCCTGCAACAATCCTGGCCTCGTAAACGGTTGACTTGAGTATTTTCTTTTATCTGAAAATACTCAGCTCAATACACATCTGCAGCTGAATCTGTAAGCCATGTGCATAAAGTGAACAGTTCCTTTCGGATATTCGGCACGATTGTTCTGAACTCCTGTTTTAATAAGACAACTCACAAATACTTCTGACAAGTTTCTTGTCAATAATTACTAAATGAAACTTGAAATAAAATAGAATAGGAATATTCTTATATAAATATTCTTAATACAATGTTAAAGGCGAAATTGTACTTAGGAAAAATAAAAGTCATCATTCGTTCCAAGCAAGCATAACGTGTATATAAATAATCTTATAATAATTATCAGGACGTTCTGATTGAGCCACCTACTGCAAAACAAACCTGACAGAGCGTCTATGCTCAAAATCACACCTTGGTCACATAAAGCCTTTTTCAAGCTAAGTTTAAAACTGAACAGTTCAAAATTCGTCGTCTTGTTAAACAATGGTTGGCATTTCTGCCACATTATATTGAATGAATGTGGAATGTGGCCTAATTGATAAATTGATTGTCAGATTTTAAATCGTTTCCAGTGTTCGTATATCTGGTGAGGTATCGATCGGATATTGTCAACTGAGGAAATGTATTACAAAAGCATTGCAAATGCCATGGACTTTAACGTATATGTCAAGATGTGCAAACACCCTGAGAAAGGATTAGGGTAGTATCCACCTTATCAATTTCTTTATAAAGTTTTGCTTATTCGGACTTACCCCGTGGGTTTAGTAAAATAGCGATACAAACCGTTTGCAATTTCTATTACTACACGACTGGAAGTTGTTTGATTTTGAAGTTAATTCTATAACATTGATTTTAGATTCAGTTACTATGTTTTGTAAAGGGCCGCACAAAAAAACTCAGGCCCTTCACTTGCAACTGTTTTACCTGAACGATTCTGTCTCCTCATACCAAAATGCAGACAAAAACATATCTATATATATTGTTTATATGTTATATATGTTTTTTTTTAATATTTTTACGATTTTGAAACAGTTCTATACATTGCGACATATGTACACAAGTACAATTTTATTACCGAAGAAACGGGAATGGTTTCACTTATCGATTTCCAGCTCTTCGTGATTGTGATTTTTACAGCGTACGGTATGTGACGTGCTCATAGTTCTGATGAAACGTCCATTGGCTCTTTCTTCCGTCTCTACTGGTAGGTGTGTGTGTGTGTGTGTGTGTGTGTGTGCGCGCGAGCGCGCGAGTGTGTCGGAGAGAGAGAGAGAGAGATTGTTTATAGTTATGAACTTCTGATGAAGTTGAGCTGTAAAACCTGTAAGATGTTTACACTTGCCTCTTTTACATACCGAAATCATTTATCATTTCAAAGCGATCAAGCTAGCCCTGATTTGGAAATAGCTAATTGAAAAGTCCAACATGACCGTCTTGAGACACAATAAATTGATAACTAAGTTTAAAAATAAATAAATAAATAAATAAGTGGATTAATTAATAAATGAGATGAAAATACTGAATATGTTTGACTATATAAACCTCGGTATAAACGGTAACATCTACTTGTTAGAGGGGTTGGATATAACCCACTAGAGTTTGAACCAAGGTACTTTTGCTATGAATGCATTCCAAAAGCTGCCAAAAATGAGAGTTGTCGTCCTAAGAAACATAAAATCAGACTTTCATTGGCCAGGGACCCAAAACGTGACAGAGCAACAATATCCCCCATCAGCTTTGCTAACCTCCAAATGCATCCGGTACTAAACGTGGAAGAAAGATGACTGAATACAGGGTGTTTCAAAATGTACCTCTTATGAAACTTTTAAAAAGTATGAAATCCAGGTATTTACCAAACTTAAACTTCCTCGAAATGAAGAGCGGACCTGAAAATTAATTTAACAAGCAGTTTTGCTCTTCTTTGGCTTCTCCAATTGACTCTTAAAGGTAATTGAAGCAAAGACGAACAAAACTAGGGACAGAGATTCTTATCACAACAACTTTCGGACCTCCCTTAGATACCGATGTAGCTTAAGTTTGTTGATTGGCTGAGTTTCCCGGTGTGCTTTAAAATTGCAAAATGGGTTCCTTTAATTTTTGAACACCCTGTATATCGTGATCATTAATGAGTGAATATTGATGTGGTGTTGTAGTCTACAGGATACGGCTCGTTATCACCCTGTTAGGAGTAATTGCTTGTGTGAATTCAATCAAGCTTTAGCAATAAAAACGGAAAGAGGGTTTGGCAAATTAATGTGTCTCGCACAATTTTAGAAAGATTCTGAGAACAATTTGGGATCTTTTAAAATATTTTTATTATGTTTTCACAGGTAACCAAAGTGTTATATAGGCACTAGGGGATTTTCAAAGAAGCGTTTTGAACCTAGAATATCAGATCATTGCAAATACAAAGCAAGCATTGGTATAAACCTTGTCTACATTGATAGTTAAAGTTTTATTTTGGAAGTGTGCGGATGCACAAAATATCTTTGTAGATCAATCAAACGCGAAAATGAACTCGTGCAAAATGACGTCAACCTCTAGATTTTGCCATTACAAAAATTCCCCGAACCCAAAACTCCTTCGTGAGAAAATCTAGGAAATTTACCATCCATTCTCTCCTGCGTGATAGATTGATGACAAAATACCCCATAGTTGTTTTACCAGTGCACTTGCCTGGTACTTTTAACTATCGGATCATAGAAAACTAATTTTTCCATTCAAATGTCAAGAAAGTAGCGACAGTCATTCAAACTACCAACATTCCTGTGGGGCTTTGATAAAAGTGCATCTGCAATGGCATCCCAACAAAAGCCAGAGTGACGGTACACGGGATTCCATATACTAAGTACAGGTTAATTTTAATTGGAGAATTGGGTCAGGTATATATCGGACGAATGAAATCCGTACAAAGTAATGGGGAACGTACTACGGTTCCTAGCGGACTACCATTCCTGTCACACCGGCCATGTATTTGTGTAGCGTAACACCTCACTTTGTATGGTGAATTGAGAATGTTCATCAAGGGGCGTCTAGGGGAAGGGCTCTTTTTCGGGATCGACAGAGACCAGATGCATCAGTAAGTAGACCCAAGAACTACCCCATCACTTCCACTGAAGCCTCGGGTGTGTATAAATCAACAGAGCAGTAGTGCGAGACAGTTCATTAAGCAAAAGCATTCTGTGGATCTATACCACAGAAAAATTTTCTTTCTCTTTCTCTGATTTTGAGTCTATTTGGGTACTTCTGCTTAATGCCTTTGGCCACATTCCAATGCTGTACTATTCTTTTTATTATTACCTCTATGGGAAATGTCAACTGTTGATGTATTTTCGTTCATTGAAGTTTACACTGTGTAATCACGCATATTCAAGTTATGATATGACAAGCCTCAATAAAATCCATTATATGTGGCCTTAAATTACAGTACCTTTGGACATGTCGTCTACTACAGAAGGCCTTATTTATTGTACAATCCAGCCCAATATTCCAAATTCCGTATCTTTTTAAAAATTTTATGAAAATCTAACGTGAAAACTTTGTTTCATGGCCGTGGCGCCTTTAAATAGTTCTCTATCTTATACAACCGTTTTACTATCCAACAAAAAATTTACGATGACACAATACTATCCTTGAGTAAAATATTAGGGCGTTAGCCATGTTACAAAGTGCAAGTAGTCAATAGAACAATGACAAATACCACAAACCTTGGTATAGATTTCAAGTTAGTATGGCTTCTTCACTATATTAGCATGTTTTTTTTAATTTTTTTGTTGGCCTTTCATTGCATTCGTCAAGCCACCCATTCAATCATTCACTCAGTTATTAGTTCAAATGCATAAAAAGTGGGTGTGTAATCCTATGCTTCTATTCAATTTGCGTCATTTGAAACAAATGGCATTCGGTTATACAAACAGTTACTATGTGACATTTCCGAAGTAAAAAGAAACCAGCGTGACACGTATAAATATTTTTCTTACTCTAGAAAAAAATGGAAAGCTTGTAGATAACTAGGTCATGTACTAGAGTGGAAAAGGAGGCCATCTACTTCTCTTTCAAGCAATGAGACAGTTCATTCTGTTTCATAAGAGACCATTTTATGGAATGGCTTAAGTACACCAAAACTTCACAATGGAATGAGAAAATGATGGCATCCTATGAGAGTTTCTAAAAATAAAAGCTAAAAAGGGAATGCTGCGATGTATAAAATCCATTACTTGGCACGAAACATATGTAGAGAGACCCGACTACATTAATGTCGATATCAAATTACTTTGTAATGCTGCAGGTTTTATTTTTACACGAACGATACACCGTTTCTTCAAACGAACGCCATTCCCTTTGATTGACAGAAATTTAGTATCTGTGGTGTATACGTAATATCTCAAGTCAATTTTACATTTGATTTTTTCTACTTTATTTTGAATTTTTAATTAATTTTAATTTTTTTCTTTTTTCTTAAAAATAGTAAAAAAAGATGCAAAATGTGCATGCATATTAAAGTAAGGCGTTACTAGTTTGTTGTGATCCTCAATATAAAATCATAAAAGTCAAAAACACCAAAATACTTATAATGTTTGCGTTTGGGGTTTTGTAAAGGATAGTTCTACAAAGTTTTGAACACAGTGCAATACCCCTTTTAGAATTTTTTGTCTAATTACGAACCGTGTCATGCTGACCGTCTTACGGACTACGTTTGCACGTGGCAGTGCACAAAAACGTTAGTGATACGCGTCACACCAGCTGTGCTTTTTGTAAGATTTTTATATGGTAGGAATGCTAGGAGTTGTTGAGATGTGACAAGAGCCACACTATTGACAACTTGACACGCTCCTCCATTAGCTCAAAGTGGAAATTGCAATTCTGATTTCATCAGATACCTTATCCCCATCAATTACAGTGTTGGTTCTCATAAAAAATTGCCGACCAAACGCGCCAAAGGTGTGCCATGTTTATTACGTGGGGGATAGGGGGACGCTGGAGACATCCCTTTTATCAAAATAAGTGATTAAATATGCCCCATTCGTGGATTTCTGGGATGCTGAACAAACTGTTATTACATTTGCATTGTTTCGTACACCCGCAAAAAGTCTCTCCAAATGTAATTTATTAATAACTTGGTAAAACGAAGCAAAATAATGCCCATTTCATTGCATGCTTCAACGATACACTGTGAACCCCCATGGCAAGGGGGTTGAACTTCCAGGAAGGGGGTATGTGGACGTTGAGTTCGTTGATTATTCTGGTATTTTGTCTCTTTTACACACAGAACGTTTAGAATTATATGTGAACTGATCAAGTAACTGCATATCTTGGCTTTCTTCTTCCTGAATGTCCCCATGCAATGTAACACAGGTGCTGAGCGTATTTATGCGCCACTATGCTGAGTCTTTCAATGCACAGTAAAATCGACCGACTCGGCTCAGCACCAGAAATGTATATGGGCATATTTGGTACGAAGAAAGCCAAGGTACAATGTATGAAGTTACTTGGTCCACATAATTTTCAAGTGTACTGTGTGCGAAACAGACAAAATGTCAGGGCTATCAATGAACTCAACGCAATTCTATCTAGGGTGTAACACCCCTTTGGCAGCGCGTGGACAGCGGGCTCAAATGGCCATTGATGGGACACGACCTTGTATTGATACAGCGTAAACCATAGGCTTTTTTGTATCTAGCAAAGAGCTTACTGTCCAGTATTCTTTTGTTAACTGGAGAGCAAGTGCTTCAGTAAACAACAGAAGTCAACATCTAGTCATCTAGCTGCAAAAGGCCTATTGCGGAGGCGATCGAAGGCTGTACCCCTTGGGGAACATACATTCAGAATATCGTGACGAGATAAAGTAATGTTTATTCTGAGGCGACTGGGTGCTCAGTTTTTTTCATTTTAGGGCAAAATACATTGACTTATTTATTCACATAGACGTGCAGGTTCCCTGATGAAATCAATCCAGAATCCTGTGTAGCATCTTGTGCGTTATATTATCTTGATAAATGGCAATTAATCTAAAAAATTCGGCGCGTCTCCTACCAATAGACGCGTCAACATAATATTTTTCTTGTAAATTAATTTAAAACCCAATCGTTATTTAAAAATGAAGCACGCAGTGCACCAAAGGTACCATTAAGCGCAATCAAGCCATCTTCCTGTGATTAAGTAATATTACCGCAATTATTGCACGCAGACCGCTAAAGCATCACGAACGAGCGGACAGAATACCGTACTATCTGCATTACGTGGGATCTCATATTTGTAGAAGAGACTTAAAAATAACTACCCCGGCTTTATAAAATGTAGCCGTTTTGAATTGCCTTTGGGATTTGCAAGGATTAATTACCTACAATGCTTTTCTGAGACAGCACCACGGAAGGCTATAACCCCTAGCGTGAAAAAAAACCTCACATTGATAATGAGAATGATAATTGGAAACGCACTGCTCCACAGAGTAATTAAAAAGTTTTAATCAATATTGGTTTCACTCAAACTCAGCTTGTCGTTTTCCAGTAATTGCCATGACATATACGACCACCGTTCATGGCACGTGGAAGACGAGGGAACTTTTGTCGCTGATAATGACGGTAATTATCTAAAACACTAGGAACCATCTGGTTTCAAATTGTTGTGGGTGTAATTAGCCGGCTTTCCTTTGATCCAAAACTCTTTCAGCAGGGCAGTATTGAGAATACATTTTAGATATTAGTAACAATTAGCAAATGGCTTTTTTTTTATCAACGACGCTCGACGAACAACCAGATCATATACATGTTTGATTAATAGACGAGTTATACCGAGTACATGAAAATGATTGGCAATGTTTTGGGACACACGAGTTACCCAAACATATCTAGCAATATCTTCAACGATACCCATGCCCGCTGTTTTTAGAACTGGATTGCCAACTTTAAAACAAGAACGCAGCTGGCCCACGAAGGAACCACGAAGGGATATATATATATATATATATATATATATATATATATATATATATATATATATATATATATATATTTTTTTTTTTTTTTTTTGTCTGGCCCATCTGGAATCCATCATTCGTAAAATTGGCTTTACTCTTTTGGGCTTTACAGAATATGGTAAATGGTGTATTTAAAAAAAAAAGAGAGATAAAAAAAATCAAATTGGTTTGGTATGTCAATCCCAATGAAGTGAAGGCATCTTGATTGTAATAAATGACAAGTTTTTGCTAATGTACTATAGATAGAGATTCTTCAGGAAGTGAACTAAATGACTTATTAACTGAGAAATTCTTTTATTCCTTGTCATGACCACTTCTAGTTCATAACCAAGGTAATGAATTAATGTTATTTTTACCACGTCTAAGAAGGTAGGGCACACAATAGTACATGTATGAAGCCAGTATGCAATGTCTTATTGCCAAGAAGCACCAATCCAAACAAACCTTCCATCTCTCGTGAAAATGACAATATTTTCATCACCCTTCAAAATTTCCTTTTATAGAACAAGGGACCAGAAGTTTTCCTTGGGGGTACAATCAACTTAATTTTGAAGCCTGATGCGTTGGCCCGTTTCCTAATAGCTCGCACTCATTTCCACTCACTAAGTTCAACTCGGCAACCAACAAGTGCCTTCTCGTAGTCAATAAGTGTCAAATAATCCTCGCACTTCAGCCTCGCAAAGATCACACTCACATGCAAGCTTGAGTTAAAGTGTAGCTGAAGTGATAGTGTAAATTAAACCTCCCTTGAGTCCCACTCGTATATTGCCATTGCTGATAATACGACAACTAAGTGATTGTATAGGCTGCGAATGATGCAGGAATTACATGATGAAAGAAAAAGTTTTCATCAGTTTCACCTGTGGGAAAAAGAAATGACCCAATCGTTTTCATGATATGGATGGTGACGTCGCTGCTGTTGACAAGTCACCAAATGCAGGACTTGGAAATGCAACTCGACGTGCAAGAAGTGCAACATATCACTTGAAAGCATGCATTGTTTAGAAACTATAAAAGATTAAGGAAAAACGTTGATATCTTCATCGACTTTTTATTGTTTTATACGCTGATCAGACAAAAGATGGGAATAAAATTGATTGTGAGGTACAGATTACACTTGACAAGGCGGTGGCTCAGTGGCTGCAATCTTGCCAAACCAAACTGAAATTCTTGAAAATCTGTTCAGTGGTGGTTGTGCGTCTTGCAATATCAATCCCACCATCTATTCAAATGCTGTCATTGTCAAATTGATAATTTTGATATCAAAACATTTCATGCAAGACATTTCATAAAAAATACCACAACATAGTGTATCTATATTTCTTTTCCTTTTTTCCTCACTACAAACCATATACTTGCCTATGGAATATTATGATTAATCCTAATTTCTAACTTCTAATTTTGGTAAGCCCATAGGGCTGGGTCGACATCGCCATTTACATAATTTTATCATATATATGCATGTGTTTATTCAATACTGTCACGACAATACTTTTTAACTACTACATGATTGGTTTCTTGGTGGCAGAGCTCTGTGGTTAGGGTTTCTAGCTAGTACGGTTCTACCAGAGTCCTGTGACTTGTCTTCACCATACATGTACTTGTAAGTACCGCAGGTTGTGCATGGCCTGCGCAATCTACAACGTGTTTACCGTTGCAATGTCTGACCAATTTTCTCGCGAAGTGCTGGATAATTGGTCCTTTTGGGTATTTCTCTGAAATCCGCTTGTATAGGATGCGTGACAGAGCTAGAATACTGCCAGGAGGTTTCTGGAGGTCACATTCGATATCGTTCATTACTGCCCTGATTAGAAATAAAAAAACGTAGTGGTTCTTATTAGTGGCTTATATAAGCCTTAATGATATGATAACAAGAACGCACTGGTAGGATGTGGCTTACCAGTATAGTAAAATGTAAATAGTTTTAAAAAACTAAGGTTACAATTAGTATATTTTTCTAGTAATGCTTGCAAATAATTTGATAAGACTTAAATTACAAAGTTAGATACCCATTATTGTCAAATATATTGCATTTGATATTGGGGTCGAAAACTCGATTAAAAAGAAATTCTTTGTAAATGAAGAGATTGATGCTTATTGTTGTATTGAGTGTATATTTCCTGGAAACAATAACACATCGTGCCGTAAATCAAAACTGCAATAATCACTTCCAAAGTTATAACTCAAATCAATACGTTTTTCGCCAATAGCAAATCTTGGGAAAGTGAGCTATGATGTCGCAATAGCATCCTCATCGAATGACCATCCAAGTATTTTCCAAGAATGATCGACGCATTTTTGGCTTATGACATTTGGCCAACCTTGATCGAATTACATCATCACAATGGCAAAATGTTTTCGCTAATGCCATTCCAGTAATTAAGGGACGTATACAAGGAACGTGTAAAAGTTGATATGCATTTCTGGATTGTACTGTTTGTAATTTCCCACTGCATTGTGTCAAAGGACCATCTGCACATACGTGAACGCAGTCTTCCCCAACTAAATCCACCGGCAATTACCAATCTCGATAAAACCTTATCTGCAAGCAGATTTCAACTTGTTATTGCATGTTCTATTTGACCACAACTTTCTGATTTGTTATATTTTTAAACTTTATTATTTCTAAAACACTTTAAATTTTACATAGACATAAATCAGTCGAAGCCGGGCAGTTCTTTCTACTGGCTACAGACCAGTTTCATTGAAGCTTTACACACATGAAGACTGTGAAATGTAGATGTGTACCTAATTAATTAATTGAAACAATGAATGCGTTCAGGTTCAAACATCGTACAAGTACCAGCTGGATCGACCAACATATCGGGGGATTCTCGCTTAATTGCATTCAGTGTAATCAGCTGACACTTCTCCTTGAGTACTGTAGCTAGGGGAGTAGTTATATCTTTTGTTTGCGCTCGGCTGATTTACCCCTCAACATCTCGAGGAGGCGTGTCAGACATTGAAGCCGATGACAGTGTTGCATCGATCCAGCTAGCACGATGGGATTATCTGAACGCTCCATATGTCTACAAATTCATCATTGCAAATTTGCTTGTGCATCCCAAACGCATCTTTGAATCAATTATTATGAAACCTTACTTAAAACATGAAGACTTAAACTTAGCTTCAAATAGCTGAACACTAGAATATTCAAAGATCAGACATACATTTATATGGTTTGGGTGGAGACAAAATTTCAATCAACTTTATTTCATCTCCCTTTTCAATCACGCCCCCAACAAAAGTTTTAATGGCAACCATAGATTTCTCTCTAAGCATTTTGATTGTGTTGTTGCGTTAATATTAACAGCGCCTAGAGCACAATAATATGATAAAATAAACCATCAAAAGGCTTAAAAGTGCTCCATGCTTTTCAATTTATAAACTGATAATTGAAAAGTATGTCCCAGAGGGAAATTACGCCACGTCACGAGACAATCTTCACGTGCACAATGGACGACTTTCTCTCCGAGACTTTTATCGCATTTCCCGGAGCCATTTATTGTCATAGTCTATTTCTAGTTGCGACACTTCTCATTGCGTTATTGAAGGAAAATAAAAAGCAGATTGCCTGATCCCAGAGAAAAGCTAACATCATTGAGATATAGCACTGTTATGATGCTTCGTCACGAGGCAATCTTCACGTGCACAATGGACGACTTTCTCTCCGAGACTTTTGTCGCATTTCCCGGAGCCATTAATTGTCACCTAGATCTACACCACTTAGCCAAACCTTTCAGATAAAATTGTGTCATTGATAAAATTAATATTCACTGATGGAAGGCGATGGGTGACAATTGTAGACAAGATGCAGTTACATGATAAGAAACGTATGATTAATGCGTATGAATTTGTCCCAGATTCTGTCTCATAAGAGATTAATTCCACATCGACTTTCTACCGGTTATATCTGGATTGATGCCTCCTTGGGTTTTAGCGCTCGCATCATGAGACGCAATTAAAACAGGCACGTTACACTGTAATTAATTCATCAGCTGAAGACTTTTTTTACAATGATTAAAATATATTCTTTGAATTTGGGTATTGTAAAATTCCTATCATCTAGTCATTATAGACGGACAGTAGTCTAGCGGCAAATGGAAATTATTCAAGATGCGTTCTTTAGAAACAAAACGTAAAAAATACATAAATAAAAATTTACACGCAGAATCATTGCACTGCTATATCTTAATGACGTTAGCTTTTCTCTGGGATCAGCCAGTCTGCTTTTTAGTTACCTTCAATAACGCAATGAGAAGTGACGCAACCAGAAATAGACTATAACATTGTGTTCTTATCACATCATGGTCTTCTCTAACGCATTCTGTGACTGAGATATAGCGGATATGATTAGTGTCCGTTACACTTGGCCTGTTTTGATACTGCCAATCAAATAATGCAACAGTGACAAGTGTTCAAAAGACCGAGAAGACCAGCGAAGATGGTGAGTTGGGAGGCGACCACGATGTCCGTCTAGTCACAGCAATATCTCTTAAGCACGTAGGGCATATTTGATTCTAAATTGGTTATTTGTAACTTGGGAAATCCAATGTTAACGTGAGTACACCTAACATGTTTTATCATTTAAAAGGCACAACGTACACGAAATATTCTGGTAAAATTATTCAACAATATAACTTCCCATGCAGTGGTGGGTTCGGGGAGCCAAGATGATGTACCGCCTTTGGAGTACTATGTGCTCCCTTTTCTCTCTCTCTCTCTCCCTTCTTTTTTCTCCTTTCTCTTTCCACCCCCCCCCCCCCCCCACACACACACACACTCATACACAAACACGAAAGTAAAAGGATAGCAAAAAGTCAAAACCAAGCAATATTTTCATCTCTGTGTTGTAGTTTATCGTCATGGTCTGTATTTACACAGTACAATCCGCATGTCTCGGTCACTTTGGAGACGGAGATGTTCGGTTATAAATGATAATGCTTAAGACAGGCGTTGAACTGTACTAGAATTTAAAGATGCATTTCATAAATCTTAAGAATATACTTTTTTATTTTCAGAAGTCGTAGTTACTACTTTCGAGGGATGGGACGCATTCTCCCCAAATTTCCAGAAGAAGATATGAGCTACAGTTCTTGGTGCTCTTTTTTTAATGGCAAAATAGTGCCTCTTATTTACTTTGTCGAGTATCAGAAAAAGAAGTCCACGACAGCTGCCAATTAAAGTTGTGGGTCAAATTTCTTTCCTCATCTTGAGTTCATGAAAATGTGATATATCCAAAGACAAAGATATCACGATTATTATGTTATCAAGACTGCGCAGTGGAATTCTTTTTTGTAGAAAACCAATAAGAGAATTTCATTGTATCTTTTTATGCCATGTTTAACACAAAAGATGTTGAAATTATAGCTGAATTGTTGAAATTATTGCTTTTTTGGTCTTGAGAATGCTTATTCCATACATGGCATATATTATTTAATTTACACTTTTTAGGCAAATTTTCTCTTTAACTGAATCATTCTCAAGGTGTCAACGTTGTAGTCTCAAATGTGCCTTTCTTTTGTGTAATTCTATATAATCACCCTTCTCTCGTGACTCCCACGCGTTATTTCCTAGACCCCGCTTTTCAAAGAAGTTTTATAAGGAGTTTAGGTAAGGAATTTGGACAATGGAATTGGTATTTGGAGACAATTTGAAAATGACTTTTCCTACAGTTAACGACCGAAACAGTGCCTTCGCTTTTGAGAATGCTTTCGATTTAAATGCATGAACGCTGCCAAAGCTTATTTTGTACAATTCTAAATCAATGCGGAACTAGAATAATTTTGAAAACTTAAAATTAGAAACGTGCTTGAGTATTAGAGCAACAGAAGTATTAGATGTAATGCCTCGTTCACAACGGGTATATATAACTGCTTTTACGTAAAGTATGGTAGAGTTTTGACTTATTATGTTTCTGTTGATTGTTAATGAAATGTTTTTAATGAAAGAAAATTGTATTGGATTTACATGTCAATTTTTCAACTTGATTAGATCTTGACCTATTGTAAAATGTTTTAAAATGAAAAATAAAGCGATGAAATTTTAGTTTTCGACTCGTTTAATCTACAGTTTGCTCTTAAGTAAAGGTTAATTTGATATGTCGTCACCGCTGAGATTCGAGCTCTCAACCTACTGATTCCAAGGCAAACTCGTTACCTACTACCCTACGTCGCTCGAGCGCCACGCACAATATTGGATGTTTGCTTTATAGCTGCCAAAGAATAATCTTTTTCACACAAAGCAACTGCGGTACTAGAATTCGAACTCGTCATCTTCTGTTTCAAAAGTCTACTGCGTTACCGATGTCGCTATTCCCCCAACAACCCACCCTAATCTTTGGATTCCATATTTCTGGTTTTCACCCAATTTTGACGTTCTTCTGAGAGCACACGTGACATAACGCGTTTTCTAGTGTCGTGTTCCACACTAGAACTGAAATATTGGTGGTAATATTACTTTTCAAAAGCATTGAAGAAAGTGCCTTTTTTGTATTATTTTGTACGGATTAACTACTACTAGAACATAATCTATGCAACAGAATAAATAAAGACAAATGAAGAAACAAATTGATAAGATAGGTTTCATTTCTTTATTTATTGCCACTTTTTTATCATATCATTTGCCTATATTTGTTAATGAATGACTAACACAATTGGTCCAAATTAGAAACTATTTTCTAATTTCATTTAACATTTTTTACGTTTTTCATAATATAACTACATACGTCCTTAAAACGTAAAATGAAGTAACAAGACAAAAGACATTATTTTATATACCATTTGTAGTGCATCCTTTTTTATTTTGAAAAGCTGCTTTTGAACATCTATCATTAGATAATTATTTTCTCACATGATCTGTGCAAGTCAGACCTTGGTATTCATGAGAAAAAATAATAAACATGGAGATTCTGGGGAAATTAATCTATAAAACCTTTAAATTAATCCATCCGCTCTGAATTTCATAAGATAAACTTTGCACACTTCTTCCGAGCGCAAGATTCAATCCAGCACTGCCTTGTTCTGGGTGGTTATGAGCAGAAATGTTAGTGACAGCTTTCGTGGAAGCAAACAAAATGTTCCCATATCGACAGAAGTTTTACAATGCGATTAAAGCAGTTACACATAGACAGGGTCCATACTACATCAAAACGAAACTTTATATGCCCACAAAAATACATAAACTTATTAGGTCAACGGCTTCCAAATAATCATCAATGAAGCCTTTTGAAATATACATCGTAAAGATTGTAAGATAAAAGGACCAAACATTTGCCGTATTGTCACAATTTATACACTAACACTTTCTCTTGAAATAATGAAACAAATATTAAAAATCAAAAATGATTCCAACCCTCAGCGACCATCTAAGATTATTTGAGCATCCATAAAATTGCCAAGTCGCCAAACGCAAACCTGTCAAGCAATTTACTGAGATAGTCCATGGGCTCGAGATCAGTTTGCCTCGAGTAACAGTTTTATTCTAGTCGCACCATTTAACTGATTCCAAAAGGGTGTCACTAGAAGTAGAACCACGCTTTTCATTCCAAATGTGTCTTTTGTCATAAAAAATAATATCCAGTGTATGCTTACTCCCGACGTCAGTCCCAGGGCATGTCAGCCAGCCAGTATTCTCTCGTTACAAGCCGTCATTTCAGCAAGTTTAGCAGCATGTGTAAATGCATGCAGATGTAAAAATGAAAAATGGGTCACCGTAAATACTTGTCAGTTTTGCACGTGACAAAATGTGTTCTCACCCGCCGGATTGTGAAGTCAAAAGCAGGATTCTGACCGTTCAAGAGGAGCCACATTAAAGACTAAAACGCACCGATAGTGGCATATCGTACAAGTACCTTTTTTCCTGATAAAATTTCAATTCTTGCTTTTATACCACTGCATTGTTGAATGAATTTCTAGATGTGTGTGTGTGTGTGAGAGAGAGAGAGAAAATGATTTATTACATTTTATAGGGAGGGTAATATTTAACGCGGTATGCCCATGTGTTTACATATATATATTGAAGTTTTTATTTTAAACAAATAAATTATATGCAATATTATTTACAACTTATATACAAACTAAGATACATTGTCAATTATATACAATATGAAATTGCTGGACATACAGATGAATATTCAATTTCTCTAACTGGATGCTTATTCGGCTATGTAGGGCCTACAACAATTTGCACGAGAAGTTATCGCACTATTGTAAACGAAAAGTAGATTTGAAATTGTGATGCTTTAAGATAAATCGTCTGTATCAATAAAGTCACCTTTTCCTGATGTTCAAGGGAGATGCAAGGTGAAGTTCTGAACAAAAAAAAAAAAAAGAACTTCAGAAAAAGTGTCTTTCGTGTGTTGCCCCGACTGCAATTCAAACCACAAT
This sequence comes from Lingula anatina, assembly GCF_051362555.1. Lineage (NCBI taxonomy): Eukaryota > Metazoa > Brachiopoda > Lingulata > Lingulida > Lingulidae > Lingula > Lingula anatina. The sequence continues at coordinate 5,349,660 of NC_141772.1, read as the reverse complement.
CTATGTTGCAGCCTGGGAGTGAATGCAAGATCGTGTTGGGCAAGTGGTGGTCGTCAAATCTCCGTTTTTCACACCAGCAATGTCAGCAACGGTGCCACCCATGTCAGCTGACATCTCGTGGATCTGAGGCACAAGAGCCTGAGAGGTGCATGCGGTGTCCTCATGCGCGCCATCTGGTGTTGGGTGTCCTTCAATTTTCAGCGACGTCACCAACTGATCGAGCTCTGAAATCTTAGCTTGTAGGTGGGCCTTCTCCTTTTCTGTCTGAAATACCTTGAGTTCTGCGTCGTACATCTGAAAGTGATAATTTTTAGTCATACAGGGAGGAAAAAACAAGGATCTTCAGTCAACAGCCATTGTAGCAAAAAGATTTGAACAAAACATAAGACTTTTGTTTAACATCATGTTTTTTTCTTTAAAATTTGATTATGATAGAAATCTAAGAAAAAATCGAAATACACAACAACTCTACCTGTTGGCGCATCTGGAACTTTTCTTTCCTGGACAAAATGTTGTATTCTTGTTTTTCCAAGAAATCGATCAAGCGCCCAGGACTGCGCTCTAAAATGTTATGTAATAAGAAGACCACATTTAAACAAAAATATAATACATCAAAGTAGAGAAAATGAAATTGAAGCAACCCATTTTGCTCAACTTTTACGACAAAACTATCAAAATTGTAATCGCTGCCGGTAGACGTGAACACAGTGTTGTCAAACCACAGCTTCTTCTTTACGTTCAACAGGGTAAGCAAAAAATGAAACGAAAAGTCTGCTTCATCAAAATTAGTATCTACTTCAATTAAAATACGACTATCACCAATTAGAGGTCACAACTTTCTATTATCTTACAGATCATTCAATTCTATATGACCAACGCACCTTTCATTTTCCGCAGAACAACAGTTTGTTCTTTGGTCACGGAATTCAGTTCTTCTAAGACATTCTTCTGCAGCTGAGTTGTCTTCATAGCGAGGCTCGCCATTTCATTCTGAATAAAATACACAGCATAACAATACAGATTGTCAATATTTTAAAAAGATTTCGTGCAACGAGCTATGCCTGTTAGATGTGTAATTTACAAAAACGCCCCTATCCCCATATTACTCAAAGCACACAGACACACACAAAAAAATCTGAAGATGAAGAAAAACTTACCTTTGCCTTGGTCAGGCTTAAATGTAGATCTTCTACTTCCCGGTCTCGTGATGCCAGGGCCAGTGTTAATTCATTCACTTTTCTCTTCAGTTCTGCTTTTTCGCGGGCCTCCAGAATTTCGCTTTTGTCCTTGGCAATGAGCACTTCATTCAGGGCAGCAATAGTCTTGTCTTGTTGGGCAAGTCTTTCACATTTTGCCCTCAAGTCTTTCTTAAGAACTTCTAAAAGATAAAACCAATATCGGTTGAATTCGTCTAGTCCCCAATTCTGGTAACACGTTACACATTTCAATATCATTCTAAATATCTCCATCTTATACGAAACGGAAACAATACAATATCTAAATTTACAAGAAAAGTTAATAATGGATTTAACAATACCTACCGAGTTCATCTTTCTTTACTGAAACTTCATTCTGGGCGGCCAACTTTTCTTCACGAAGTGTTGTGTTTTGCTGTTTTACAATTTTCAGTGCCTGCTCTTTTTCCTCACACATCTGCTCAATCATTGCTGTCAAAAAATGTCACATGATAACAACATCGTCATTAAAAATCCGCTGTTTTTCGAATACGCTAAGAACTAATTGGCTAAATATTGTTCCACCATGTTGGGAAAATTAGTTATACCAAATAGTGCACTGCAGAGGGATGAACATTTTAAATGATTAAATGATATGCAGCATCGCAACTTAGGTTTTGTTCATTATGCATGTTGCTGAAATGAATCCATAAACTCACCAATGTTGTTTTCTGAGTCAGCAATGTGGCTTGACGTATTTTCCATTTTGTCCTCAAGATCGGCAATATGAAGGGTTTTCTCGTTTACATCCTTCACAGTTTGCCTCATCGTCAAGAGGGCGTGGTTCAGGCTGTTTTTCAATGTGTTGAAATCTTGAATCTTTATCTGATAATGCTGAGGATCAACCTTTACGGTGAGATCCCGTAACTCCTTTTTTCTAAATAATCCTAAAACGTAAAAAAAAAAAACACTGTAAAGCAACTAGAATTTCAAAGTTTGTTTAAAGTGGAATTTTTGCGACGTGAACCGCTGTTACATCATAACAAAACAACTTACCCATCGTCAAATTTTATCTATCTGTTCATATCTCCGTAGCTACATGAACATTTGGTTGATATGAATATGACATCACTCTGTCTATGACGCAACACAGAGAGAGCGTCGAGCAAAATACTTGGCGTCTTCAAAGGCAAAAATAGTACAAACTCTGTTGCTCGGCTTTTCACGTCGAACCCTAAGATCATGCATGTACATAATATTTTTTACGCAATCTATAGAACATATAACATTGACACATTACTTTATATGCGCAAGCTCTATCACCTACGACATTTTCACACGCTTCCGTTACCAAGATTCATTTTCACCAAAATATCTTAACACATATTGAGCACGGCTGTAAATGCAAACTTTGTGTTCGGAAAAAATAACTGGGACATTTTCACAAAAGAACTCATGGCCGGCACATCCTTATTTTATGATTTACTTCATGACTTTGCAAAATAGAGTTAAATTGGTCTAGCGTCATCACTGAGGATAAATATAATTTAATGCAAGCACATTTTTTTTTGAAAGTCCATGGGGCTTGGTGACCAAAAAGAGCATGGTGTAATACAGAAAAATGAATTCAAGACCGATTTTCGACTGAAATTGTTTGGTAATAAAAAAAAAATAATAATAATAAAATCAAGGCAGGCGGAGTTAACAGGGCCAAACGTAGAGAAAACTAATGCGCTTCATCATCATTCCCAGTAAAAATATGTTCAATGCAGAATAAACCGAGTCAGGTTTTCTTTTGAACCGTTAACAAAAGAAAATGTCAAACTGTTCGGAAGCTGTAGATTACAATATTTGTCAATTCTGATTTTATTGAAAAGAATTATCTCGTAATCAAGACTTTGGGTCCTATGTCTTTATTTAATGTATAGGCCTAGCGCATAGGTACATTTCTTCATTTGGAAAAAATATATATTCAGGTTATCGAATTCTATGCGACTAGGAACTTGTTTCACGGGCATTTCGTGCCATAAAATTAGATTAATTACGTTCAGTCTACAAAATGAAATAGTACTTACCCATATTAATGTGTCAATTATATTGCTTCTGTATCAATGTAAATACAAACATAACTTTATGGTTGACAAGAGAATGACGTCAACCTCTTTATGACGTAACATACCGTTAACGTTACGCCACTGCTGTTGACTGTCAATTTAACGTCAGCTCCTGAACTGCATATATCATTTATTTTCAAATTTATTCATGAACTTTATTTATATGAAGCATGTCTATCAAACTCAATTCACCATCTCTTACCAAAAATTCAAAATACGAAATAAAAAAATAATTGACTTACAAAAACACCTCCCCAACCCAAACTGAACGTTATTGTCATACAAAATTGTTACAAAAATAACTAAATCTATGAAAACAAATATATCTGCTTGTTCCAGATCTTCGTTCATCCATGCCGTTTTTTAAAAGTCAAAACATTTTACAGAAATTGTGCTTTACTTGTTCTTTACTTTTCAGTACAGGTTTGTATGTCAGTTTTACCACTAAAATAACATGGGTGGTTATGTTGAGAATTGCATATGATTCAGAACAATAAAATGTAACAGAAATCAAAATAAAATATCCTATTAGAGTTTGAACTATATGCATACATTATGATAATAAACACATACACGTAAATGCAAATACGAGGTAAAGAAATCTGAAGGTAGCTGATGCATAGGTACATATTTTGTATATATGTGAAGATGCTTTCTATCAAATTGCAATTATACCAGCACCTCAAAGTATATTCTAACTGGAAAATGTATATTAAAGAATTCTTCTTTTTACAAAAATGCCCCACAAAAAAAGTCAAAATGTTTTGGTTGAAGCTAGTAAAAAGTTGCACATATCAATGTATTTAAAAGGTATATTTTGTTCAAATAGTTTTTACACAATATGAGTATTCTTATAATATCAATTAAAAAAATAAAGTAAGACTACGTCCTGTATTTATAACTTGACCAAATGGTTCACTTTTATGATAATAAGTTATGTCACTATCCCATCATAATGCCTAATTGTAGCCAAACAAGTGACTGCACAGTTACAATGGAAGGACTATTTTTTTTTTCATCACCAGGCCCCATTTTTTTTTTTTTAAGTCATTTTCCTGGCTTAGTGACTAGGACTTCCATGAGCGTGCTGTAACACTGTTCATGATTGGATAAGATGTGCACATGTGACTATGTAACTTTGGTAATTAAGTTTCTAGCCAGGGAACCTGACTTACATGGCTTTTGTTTTCGTAAAATTGGGGCCAGTCTCTCTCTTTATCTGACAGTGCACATATGGTTCAATTACAATCATAACTGATGTAAAACACATTTAGAGGTCCAATATACTCCAAATAGTGTAAGTTATACTAATTAGAGCTCACTGTTAAATAATTAAGAAAATTCTATTTTTTGTACAAAAATATGAAACATCGACCAAATGGTTTAACATTTTTAGCCAAAGCAAATCATATTCACCTTTTACATTCTAATGATACCTTGCATATTAAACCTAACTATATAATATAAATATTAAAGCCTGTATTATTTTACATAAAGAGAAAAATATACCCTGACTAGCACATCTGACACTCTGCAGCATTCTTTATTCAGCATTTCTTTTTTTAATATCACAGGTTATACAGCAAAGATCTTTCTCCGTATGCTATAAAATATATACAACAAAATATATGTTTATTTAGGTATTTCCTAAAGCAAAGATATCACCACACTGACTGACATCAATTCCCAACCCCAACCAGGGATTTAAACTCTAAATTCTCTGCATCTTTTTTTCCCTTAACAAAATCTCACCTTTATGATCTTCAAATTTAAAATTAAGGTAGGTACAAAAAAGAGAACTAAATTCAAACTGGCCAGAAAAAAACTTAATCAACCTTTGGTTCACTGGTCAAATGAAACAAAAACTGTTTCCCCAGCATCTCATGGTAAATAGGTCACTGGTAATCCCACAATGCAACACTCCAAATATAAAAGTGGGTATTTTATATTTCAGTAAATCAACATTTGCCGTATATCACTGTGGAAAAAATATCCCTGAGTAATATATCCTGTACAAATTAGACTTCGCCCTAGTTTCCACCGTTGTAAGCATGGTTCTTGTATTGAAGCTCAGTATACCCGGAGCTGTCTGTTGTATAGCCGGTGCTGGTTGTATTTGCATTACTGGATCTTCTCGGTGTGCTGCTCCCATCGCCATTGCTGTTGGTATTATTACTGGAAGAAACCATGTTAGCTTTTTCGTATTTCTCTCTCCTGTGTTGTTTCTTGCAGCAGAGGCGTTGCCAGGCCTCACGAACGCGAGGCTCACGGATATTGTGGAAGATAAAGATGAGGAAGCCTTGAATGGCGTTGAAAATGCAGAAGAGGTATTGGAAGACTAGGCGTGCATCTGCGATGGCAAAGAAACCGAAAACCCAAGTCAATCCTGAAATCGCGAAAAATATGAAGTGTTAAACTGTGTAATTCAATGGATGGTTTTATGTTCAAAATCAATTATAAATCTCATACAATAATCTCACTAATAGTATCTGGTCCTGCGTCCTAGAAACTAACTGACTCTTTTCCTCCACTCAGACAATCCACCAACTGTCTCAAAAAATGTTGATGGATAACTAACCTAATACAACAAAGCAGCATATCCCAGCTCTCAGATGGACCATGGCAACTTTGTGCTTGGACTGGTTGGTGCGGATATTTTTGGGCCTATCACAGGTCAGCCCTTTGATCACCAGTATAAAGATAATGGTATTGGCAAGTATGATGGTACCAACTGGGATAAGGAAGGAATAATAGAAAGCTGTAGTCTTCATCCAGCAGCTGAAAAATACGAGAAAAAATTGTTATTCTTATGTTTATATATCAAGCAGTTTTTGACTGACAAATACTGAAGAATGGTCCTTTGAAAAATTACTTAACAAACTGAGTATCTGAAATTCTCCCTTAGGTGTCAAATATCCGACTGAGAGCAACTGGTAAGAATAGACATATTGGAAACTGGATATTTCCACATGATTTATCAATTCAGAGTAAATATGATGCGATTTGAGCTGAGGGCATCAGCAGACATCAAACACATACACTGGGATTCTACTTCAATTACAAATTATTTCAGCATTTCACTTTAAAATGCCCATTATGTTTTATTTTTCACAGAATACTACAAAAAGTCGTGATCACAGCAAAAGCAATATGAACTGAAGTACAAATTCATACAAAATAAAGACAGACTCAACTGCCAAACTAGCATGATAACACCATTAATTAGCTTATAGAAAACCCTAAACATTTTAACCATCATAATTATTATAGTTGTAACTTACTATTCTTCCCCTCCTTTATACAGATCCACATCAATACCCAGGACAACAGCACATGCTATGGCAGGAATCACTGAAAGCAATGGTATGGTGAGGAACACATACAACTAGTGCATTATATAAGCAGGCTAGTGCAATATGTAACATACAGTGGAGACACTCCAGAGTAAACTTTAATCAAATCAATGAGAATGTTGTAATCTGGCAAAGAAAATTATATGTTACTTTTTTTTTTATTCTCAATCCAGAACTGCTGATTTAGCATAAAAATTTAGTTTTAAATTGATTAAAATAATGTTACTATTGTTTAAAGTGTTAACCTACAGTATACCCAGGTTGTCCATGCATTCACACTTACAGAAATACAATATCAACTTGTTATAATAGAATTGCTTGTGCAACAAATGCTGTCCTGAACAAGACAAGACCAAGAGCAATGGCCAACGGGACACATGACACACATTTTAAACATTTAACTTTAACCTTCATGCTTAACAGACATAACCATTTTTGCAATAATCTTTGTTGACTCATATATATAATTATAATGAAATAAAAGGACAATGTCCCATACTCACGCCATGCAGGAATTGCTGCCTTAAGGATAAATTTAGAGATGTATGTTCCAAGAACTTTGACAAAATCCAAGTATTGCAAAATGGCCTCAACCAACATCCACATAAAAGATGCCAAGATGAAATAATGGAGGAGTACTGCTACAGCAATACAGCCTGCATAAGACTGGGTCTGATTAATTCCTGCCAGAAATATGATGTTGCTACACAAGATGGCAAGGGCCAGGTTGAACAAAGTCTGCTGTGTTCGTCCCTGACGTAATTTCCTGAAAAAATTTAGTTATGAATTAACATGTTTTGACCAGATTTGCTTCAGAGAATAGTTTGTAACAAACCCCCTCAAATGTGAAGGGCATGGCATTTTTCAATTGTGTGAATTTAGATACTGCAATGAATCAAAACTATACATTTTCACTGTACTTCTTTACCTAAAAATAGTGTAACAACTCTCGTACTTTACATCATCAAAACCTGCACTGGAACACAACTGATTCCCATTACAAAGACAGAATAGTAACTGTAATATTATTCAATTTCCAATACTACCATCCAATATTCAAACCATGCTAACAGGCTGAAGACATTTCCCAAAGATTACAAACTCGATACTTGAGGAAAAATAAGGACAGCCCATCTTTAATGGCCTGGCTATTTTGAGTTGTTCACTCACTTAAAGCATATAAAGGTCAATATGACCATGCTGAGTCCTGCTATTGAGAGTGACAGTCCAATAATGGTGATGATACTCAGGGCAAGCTTGTTTTCCTCGTGGATTCCATTCTCTTGACCATAGAGGTCCTGGAAAACATTATCAAGTGATAGAAAAATAGTGTCAGAAAAAATTTATAAAAATCCAGAAAACATGATATTGAATAATGAAAATTTTGCCTTGACTAAATAAAAGAGGTCCTGGAAAGCATTATCAAGTGAAAGAAAAATTGACAAAAAATCAAAATCCAGAAAACAACACGAGATTGGTACTCCATAGCCACTTTCTGATACTCAATGCAATGTTCCAACTTGCAATTTTTTGACAAATTAAAATAAATAAGAATTAATTCCCATGACCTTCTATTGTAAAAAGGAAAACATGAGAACAAAACCTGCAAACCTCACTCACCACAAGCACAGCAAAGTTAGTCAAGTGGTCACAGTGGCACACATAGCGGCCATTTTTCATCCCTTGGTAAGTACACCCGTCGCTTGACCACCCACCAAAACCACCATTCAGTGAGAAGTCCCAAAACTCACACACTGTGTTGTTGAACTGGTAGGAATCTGAGAAATTCTGAAATGTGGAGTATATGATCCCATTACAAACACTGACAGGTTCTAACTCCTGTGTTTTCAAAAATGAAATTTTCAACATTACGTCAACATCAATTCTCTAGAACAATATCTATTATCTCTACTTGAACAGCATGAACTTTTGTATGATTTTAATTTTTGTTGAGGCAAGAACTTACCCAAAAAGATAAAGCACAAGAAGATAGCCCTTACCTTCAGTGGCTTATACACAGTAACTACTGGTTGTTGGAGTCCCTTAATTTGTTTCCCTCCCACTGCAGCAGCCACCACCCTGCTATTGGAGGTGTGAATACTGTCAAATTGAACACTACTATTCAGTTCCTGCTGGCTCAGGAAGAATGAGGACTCCTGGTACACAGTGAAAGTCACCCGACTGGTTTTACTGTCTGAAAATAAAATGAAAAAATCCTTTAAGGGAAACCATAAAAATCCTTATTACGTTTTTTTTTTTTTTTTTTTTTTTGAGAGAGAGAGAGAGATATGTAGGTCTGTGTAAAAGTAAGGTACGGTACTTAATTATTTCTAAGAATTAGAACATTCCAATTGAGTGAGAGCAACAAAATTAAAAAGGAGGTGACTCTATAAAAGCACCACAAATGCCATATAGAAATATTATTTGTACCTGGAAGTTGATAATTTTTGCCCATCTAAAAGAGTGAGTCATAACCATACTTTTAAATTTGAGCAAAACTATTGAGGGCAATTTATCAAATTATGACAACAGAACTTAAATATTATAATAATAATAATAATAATAATAATAATAATAATAATAATAATAATAATATTTGGAACTTTGACACTCCATCCTCAAATATATCAAACACAGGGCAGACCACAGCTATTATGCCACCTACAGAACTTCTACATCTTAAACAAATTCCAGATTTTTATATCAAATTATGCTGCAGAGCTAACTAAAAAAAGCAACTGATTCTGAATTAGTTAATTTTCATACTCACCTCTGTCAAATATCTCTTTGGGCAAAATAATGGCAGCATCTGTCTCAGAGTAATCGATACCAGAGGTATTGGCTCCATATATGGTGCTGAGATCGTTGTTGTTAAGTTCCCCGTTCCCTTGCCCCATCCTACTTTGCAGACCAATCACAGGATCATTGGGATCGACATCCCAAATTTCAATGGCAACATTCGGGCGAACAAACCGCTTTTTCTTTCTGCCTCTCAATTTAAATTTTCTGGCAAATCTTTCAAGTGCGCCTGTTATCCTGTAATGAGATTATATGCATACATGCAGAGGTGGATCCAGAGATATTTTCTGACAGTCTTCCAAATTATCTTTGTTGAACCATCCTCCATTTTTGATCATCTTCCAACAACAACAACAAAAAAGAAAAAAATTAGATGGTAGTAATCATGTAAACTCAAAAAAATTCTGACCATTTTCTGCAAGACCCAAAAGATGACTTCTGACATGTTCAATCTCCTGTCTATGTGATCAGTTACTATTTCTGTACAAAAGTTTATGTCATACATATCAACAATACTGACACCACTTCCAAGGATGGTTTCAAATGTATACTATTTAAACCATATATTCATATCATCCAATTTTTTCTCATTTAAATCTACAACTCCTGCAAATACAATGCAGTGAAACCTAAGTAAGAAGAAGAATCTTAGTAAGATATTTGTCACCAACCTTGATGAGGAGTTATCAAATCTTTGGGCAACTGCAATATTTCTTCTTCCAGAACGGAGGACATTATTCACAGTTCTCAACAGATCCACACCAATCTGTACAGAAAAATTTAACACATGGTGGTTGAATTTAACATGGTAAGTTACTGCTGTAAAACAAGACAGCCTACTGTATCAATTTCAATCTTAGCAAATATGACAGAGCTGCTGCCATTGGGAATATCAGAGATAAAAAAACAAGTGCAAATAACATCATTCTTACCATTCTTCAATTCTCATTTTTGAAGAAGAAAAAAAAAATTGAAAATTTTAAAGGGAAATTCTTTCTTTAAAAAATTACCAATTCTGAATCATCTACTTATCTATTTATTCACTGTATTTATCAATCTGGCTATTTTCACTTTTCTTGGCTTTATTCATTTTTTTTTTTTTTTGGAGGAGGGGGGGGGGGGACTGAGAAGTTCTTTAATTGATAAACATTCTCTCTGAAAGTCAAACTGCCCTCTACCTCGTCAGTGACATTTTCCACCTCAGACACAGCATCTATGATTTGGGAGGTGTAGATAATATCTGTTGACGTGAGCTCAGTTCCATTTTCCTCGGTAAGATTGGCCGCATTGCTGACAATTTCTACTACATTGTCTGCAGTTGTGTTAATCTACAAATGAAGAGTAAAATTTTTAGCTTTATGGCAGTATGATACTTCACATGATTAAAAAAAAAAACAAACTGAACATGCAGCTACCTTTTAAATTTTTTTCTTGACTTGACAACTTGAGTGTGCAATTAAACAGAAAAACCTAGAGGATAATGAAAAACTTTAAAATAATTTAGGTTTCTTACATTTGCCAGTAATCCTAGTTTTGGTGTGAGACTGGATACTTTCACCTGACAATTTAAGGTGACCACTCCCCAATCAGCACCATAGGTGAAGTTGCCTTGACAAGGTCTTGTACCAAGGGGTATGCCAGATTCTTATAGAAATCAAAGACATACAAATTGTTTGATTACAGCAGGTATGGCACACTCAACTATAAAATATGCTAAAGGGACAAGGCTTTAAAACAAAATAACACTGGATATGAAATACAAAGCCTTAGGTCACAATTGATTTTTTATTGTCACCTGGATCTTGATCATATATTATATTTATTATGATGAATCACTTTTTCTGTAATGTATTAAATTATAATATCTAGATTGCTAAATTAAAAAAAAAAATCTTATGTTAAAAACTTGTCTACTTGCAGTCATTTGAAATAAAGTTTTCAGTAAAACTTTGTTGGAGCTCAATTTAAAGTATATAACTTTTCATCATTACTTAAAATAACATCCATCCTTGTATTATATATATCTGGGGTAAAATTTGAACTAAGTCTGACATAAACTCAGTCGTTTTAACAATGACCTCCAAAATGCAAAACACTGGCTTATGTCTGAAGAACATCAAATGTGTAAACATAAGAAAAACATTTGGTATCAAAAATATGAAAAAAAACTTACCGTCCAAGCATCTCTGCATGCTGACTGCCACCTCTCCAATGTCTGTGACTGGGAAGGTGACGCGCACTCCACTGGGCATGAGAACTACCTCTTTAGGGCAAGATACTGAAATTGTTTCAGTAAAGTTACTGTCTTGTAGAATACTGAATCAACAAAATTCAACTCAGAGAAGCATTTTGAATAAATAAATTAATATATTCATTTACTGGTTCTGATTTAGTGTCACTGCAAATGCAATTTTCTGTTTTGATTCTTTGCCTTGTTTGCAAAAAAATTGAATAATATCTGGGACTAGGAATTTACAGTTTTTTGCCTGTTTATTGTCATCATTATTGCAAGAAATTAATCATCTACATGTATCAGCTTTAAATCTTTAAAAAAGTATAGAAGGCTCAGATTGAGAGGAAAGATAAATTTTATATTTAGCATTTTTCCCCTCAATTAATAAAGTTGACTTTTTGACTATTTGGAATTTACTTACTGGTGCTTCGTAGCACAACACTGGAACCAATGAACCCATACTGCTCTACAACATCAGAAAGTGCACTTTCCAACTTCTGCACAACCTTATTATCTTCTATCTCCACAGTAATTGGAGAAACTTGTCTTGCCTGACGAAGAGCACTGACTGCTGATTCAGAAGCTCTGTTAAGTGTGATATAGGCCCTGAAGTCTGCTAGTAGACCACCTGTGCTGACGTACCTGGAAAATAGGAAGGAGACCATGTAGGGTTAAATCTATCGAAGCACACATGGAAAGGAATATTATAATACACTGCTTTGTCCTGTGTAGGAAATTTAAAAGAAACATGAGAGTAACTTCATACAAACATTTAATTGTGTAATTATTGAATGATAAATTATGAGTTTAGTAATCTAACTGCAGATTTTGAGCAGAATAAAGTATCAAGGTTGGCAATTTCAATATAAAATTCTGAATAATTTTAAAGTATTTTAAGTCAAACTAATGAAAATCAATCATTTTCCAATGCAGATAATTGTCAATAGTTTATGCCAGTCTCTTCATAGTACAGAGCTTACAATAAATATTACAGAGGAGACAGCTGCTGGTCATTAATACTGATTGATATCTGTACCAATAAGAATTGTTAACAAACTAATTTAAGAGAAAAATATCAAATAACATTAAGATGTAATTAATTTTTGTAAATCAATTATGAATCGCACTGTGTTATTTATGAATAAGTTAATTTTCTACATGGTAAATTATTTTAGCAGCTAACAAATACCTAAGTAAACATGCTGCCAACTTTGCCATTTTAATTGTGAATTTATAAATATAACTAATGATTTTTAAAAATGAAAATAGAGATAATAAAATATATTCAATTTGTCTTTTCCATTATGTATCGGTGTTCCATCATGCCAATTTCTATTGCATTTATGACATTTAAAAGAAAACCAACTCTAAAATCACTCTGAAATTTCAAAAAATAGATGAAAGAAAATGTTATGGTAATAAATTAAAAATAAAACAAACATTAGACTACCATATGACAAAATTAATAAAGGTCCAATTTTCATCAGACTGGCTTTCAGATCTGAAGGCTTCTTCACTTTCAAATTTTCACACATGCTGAATTGTTAAAGTATACAGATGAAGATTGAAATTTGGAGATGAAAAAGCATCACATCTGAAACTTGGGATAATTTTCATGCAACTACTTTAACTAAAATAAACAAATCATTCCTAATTGTAAATACAAACAACTATAAATACTATGACAGATAACAATGATGTTAATCTGCAACAAAAAAGACTAAATTTACAGCCAACAAATCTCCTGTATAAAATGTTTCAAATCACCCTAAAACAGTGACACATTCAATTTTCTTTCATTTCCTTAATGCTATAACTTGAAATGAATGCAATAATTTAAATTATTCATATAATGAGATAATGTAAACAGATCAATGTTCCTGCATCAAGATGAAAAATTAACTACAAAAATTCAAAGAATACTATTAAATAATATCACACTTAGGAAGACAAAGGTGTATTAGTTATCTAAACATGCTTAGGGAAATTAACATTATCTCCGCAAATATCTTTTGTTGATAAGTAAAAACTGAAAATCGTCCTGTTCAAACAGGGTAGCTGTTTTAAACCAGTTAGCTTTAATTTTAGACAATAAAGAATTTTAGACAATAAATAAAGCTTCTATACTCATGCAGCAACTATGAGATCACATTTTTGACCATTTTGAATTGAAATGTTTCTTAAATAATGTTATTGGCAAATAACAGTGTAAATTTAAAGAAATGAGAGAAATTTATTACAGCACAAAGTTTGTAAATGAAAGTTATGGTTAGTATTAATACAGACAATACAAAATACTAAGAAAGTGACACACAGTTACACGCAGTAGTCTCTTACCCTTCTTCTTCTTCTCTGTTAAATTGCAAGTTTTTAAAATAACAATTTATATGTCAAAAGCAACAATTAATGCAGTTGTCATTATAAATCAAGTTGTGCTGATTTTTATCAATTGGAATAAAATTTAAAATTCGTCATACATACTTTACATACATATGCAAGCCAATACACAAAAAAAAATACAAGCAGAAAATATTTAAAATTTTTCAAGAGATAAAAATGTGCATACATATACAATTAATAATTAACATTTTTCAACAGAAAAGAAAAAATATATATACATATTGACAGATATAAGTATAAATAATTAGGAAGGTAAAGCCAGGATAGATGATAGACAGACAGAGAAACAGACAAATTATTACCTTAGTCCAGTCAGCTTCATATCCACATTGGCCTGGTACCTAGTTCCGGCCAGTCTCCAGGCTGTGGACACTCCCCGGCCTATGTTCTGTATGGTGGTATACATCTGTGCCACGGCGGACCCTGGGTTACTGTACTCTCCAGACACAAATAACAGGGGCTCCGTGTACTGCCTTGGGGAACCCCCTAGTTTCAGGGCCTTCAGGGTGCCCGTTATGGTGTATATGTCTGTTGGAAAGGAGAGAGAGAAACTACAGTGTAAATTGGAATCAAGGTATCATAATCATGGTAATTTGGGCCAAATAGATCTATATTTTAATTAATTCTATATTAATTATTTGCCAGTCTGGACTATCACTGACCCGGGTCAAATTGCAAGTGGTCATCTCAAACATTAGCTGTGATACAGACATCTACTGTTAATTACAAGAGGGTGCGCGACAATTTGAATTTCTCTTTTAAGTTGTTAGATGGCAAATTAAGAAATGCATGCTGGCCTTGACTACTATGATCTAAAAACTCATCTTGTGAAAAATTTAATGCAGACACTATTTAGATCTAGCTGCAGGAAAAAAGCATGCAAAAATTATTAGTTTTAATGACAGATATATTTCACACAAAAGTTTTGTTAATTTCAATTTTAAAAATTAATATCATTTATCAATTGAATAATTTATTTACTTTACTTATTATTATTATTATTTTTTTTTTTTGTCACTTACTTTCATCTCTGACCAGATATTTCCTGGAGTTATATGCTGCGTAAGGCTTCTTTCCCCAAACTCGAATGCTATAATATCCTTGGTGATCACCAATGGCCAAGGGCCAGGAGCTCTCCTGCTGCTGTTGCTGTGAGAATTCTAAAGGATAAACCACTGCAGAATTGGCAATAACCACCTTCTTGTTCAGGTTAACCAATCCATCTTTGATAAACGTCACTGGAGTTCCTTCGTCAAAGCCGTAGAGGTTGTAACTTAGGGTTTGGCTTGTCTTGTTGTAAACAGGAAGTGATATGGATACTTTGGATTCTGGAAGCAAATTAAATAAGAATTATAATAAAATTTAATAGGATAAACATATAAATGTCTTCTCTAAATCAGCAAACTATTTTTTCTTGAAACTTAATGTTTAAGTAACTATTTCTGACAGAGAATATTTTTAATCAGAGCAAGCAACTTTAAACTATAGACTACATAAATTTCTGCTTGTATCAGCTAAATTTTTACAGTTTGACTAGAAAATTTGATGAATGATGAATGATCGTGCTTTTTTAAAAAAGGAGCGCAGCAGATAGGCTATTAGAATTCAGGGCGATGCTTAAAGTTCGGTCTGGTGGACCTAATTAGTTAATATACTTCATAAAGTACAACCTACCAGGTATTTGGGAGTCCATCTCGCATATGTATGGCAACTGATCTTCACACTCTGATTCAAAGTAGGACACACTTGAAGATGGACCTTCTCCTAGGGAAACTGACTGCCTGAAAGCTAGGCAAAACGTATCTGGCCTTTCCGAGACAGTGGGCAGTACATATTCTTCTTCGTTGAAATAATCTTCATTTCCTGACAATCCTATAGTGGCAAAAAGGTCTGCAATATTTTTTCTCTGTCCATTGGCCATATTGCAGGACCCCGTGGAATTGGTGCACTGAACCCCAACTCTTGCATATTGCACTGAAATTAGAACAAAGAAAAAAAAATGAAGACTTTCTTGGCCATAAAAATCAACCTTAAATACTGTAAGCCTTAGGCCTTCAAACAACAGATTTGAGCTTTGCAGGCACTCATCCTCTATTATAGCAGACATCTAATGAAAATAAACTACATCAATCTGTCGAATTCCAAGGCCAATTTACAATAAATACACTCAATATCGTTTGTCTGAAAAAGTGGGTCATTTCGAAAAATTCATATTTTCAAAATATGAAAAACAAGCCATTACAAGTAAAAAAACTGAACACCTACCTTCTTTCAGCATGAATTCAGCAAACACAAACTCCCTTTCAAACTGGGATGTAGGAATATACAACCTTCCCCCACTGGAGGTACACTCCCGGCTGGCTCGCCTATAGGTGCTGGGCGTGGCCACGAATTTGAAACATTTATCCAGGACGTGTGAGCCCTTCCAGCCATCAGG
The DNA here is from genome assembly GCF_051362555.1 of Lingula anatina. Classification (NCBI taxonomy): domain Eukaryota; kingdom Metazoa; phylum Brachiopoda; class Lingulata; order Lingulida; family Lingulidae; genus Lingula; species Lingula anatina. The sequence goes on along the minus strand of NC_141772.1, from coordinate 5,333,149 downwards.
GCATCCGAAACCTGAAATACAAAAGTAAAAAAATAGAGTTTTTAATTTATTTTGCTAAAGTACATATCTTGCATGTCCTTCTGGACTCCAATGGGGGGTGGGGGGGTGGGGGGGGGGGGTGGAGGAGGAAGCATATCTGTTTGAAAATGTGCAATGACGACATATCTTTTAACTGTTTCAAATTAGTCATATTCATCTTGAGAGCTTGTTTCTTGTAATACTGATAAAGAGAATTCATTATGATGGTAACAATGCTTATGATGATGCTGATGCAAGGAAAAATCAGAAAGCATGTAACCAACAATTATAACCATCAGCAGTATACCTTCCAGTAACTCTGCCTGCACTGCAGTATTAGCGCACACTGACGGTAGCTCTGTATCACACTTCTGTGTTGTCACGTTGATCAAAGGAAACCGGAAACCGTACTGCAGCACCGTCCCTACTCCACACCGCCCATGCAGAGGGAGCGGCTGGTTCTGTCCCCATTGCCATATACGATGATAAGTGTAATTAACAGGGTGGGGGAACTGTCCTTCCCAGATGAATTTTTCCCTGGTTGGTTCTGACGTCAAGCGCATGCCTGTCCAGAACCTTTTATCTCCTGATAAAAAAAGGGAAAACGGAAAATAAAATTAATGTTGGTGTAAAAATACAACATTAAAGAAATGCTCAAAGTTGGTACTGTGGGGTCCATTTCACAAAATGACTACAGACAGTTTAAAATCAGTCTAAAGATGGTCAAAAGACTGCAGAGCATTTTAGCTGGCTAAGATGTGTTTTACAAAGAATCTACAGGACCCTGTAACTTCAGCTGTGTATATTGGTCCTAGCTAGTTTTAAGCCCCTGTGACAATGATTTCTATAATGCAATTACAGCTCACGAAACCCACTACATTACTGTAGGCTAATTGCTCATAAATTGTTTTAATTTAACCATTCAAAAATCAACCCACAAGAAAGTGAATATTAACAGTCTTATCTAAGCCCCAAAAACATTTAGACATTTTGTAATACAGAAATTGGTAATAAACTTGCCATTTAGACATAAATCATGATTGTAGGCTAACATTTGGGATCCAAATGTGCCTTTTAAGCAGCTACAGTCACTTACTTATGCCATCTATGTCATTCCTCACCCCCATCAGGACATTGGCAAACATATATGGGTCTGGCCATGTCAGGTCTGACAGGGACAGCATATTACTGAAGTGTTCACGGCACTTTAGAACTGCTTGCGGCCAGATCAGGGGATTGGAATTCACCATTATACAAGTGCCTTGGTCATTGTTGCCTATATTCACCACATCCTCAGCAACCCTCTTTTTTCTCTTTTGTGGAGTCATACTTCTGCTGTATTTGAAGAAGCCATCGCGGCATGCAGTTCCTGGCAAAACAGATTCAGATTTGAAATACACATAGAACTACTTAGAAGTTGATATATGAACGAACAGTTTGCTGCTCTGTATCAAAATGACAGAATCATGGGAAAGAGTACAGCAAAATAGCATGTAGAAATAGTACAGACTTAATTTATCTTATATTGCAACTAAAATCTTTCTTAAATGCATATTATAATAATTAAAATATAGAAATCTGTACATACTTGGCATAATTCTCTCACATCTATTAGTCTCATAATATCTGAAATAGCCTTCTTTGCAAAGACATGTATCCACCGTGCCATCTCCGGTGCTATCTTGGCAGGATATTGTGTTAATATTCCGATAGCGATCTTTGCACTGCTGATCATCACTGCAGCTTGATCCAACAACTGGAAGTCAGAATATTCCTTTCTATATTTATATCTTAAAAATGAATCGCTCTTTTAGTCAATCCTTTAGAATCGTAAGTGAATTTTCAAATTGAATTAAAAATGACTTCGAAAATGCATTGTTAAAACTCTTGCCTTTAAATGCACTTTCATCTTTAAAGATAATATTTGGTAAAATGGGTAAAATCACTAGGTTTCCACAACAAGGTTTATATCAGACATACATGTACTTAACATATATGCACATATTCTTCAACACACAAACTTTGGCAGAATTATCAACCAACCTATATATCTTTTATTTTATAAATATCAACTAAATCATTTGCCCTTACCTGGGTCACAAAGATTTGTGACATTATTGTAGAAATAGGAGGATACGCAATCACAAAAACTGTTTCTTGCAGTAAAATTATATCTGCAGTATGCATTGCTGTCTCCACTTCTTTGACATACTGCAGTGTTATATCTACATGGATATCCATACACTGAAACAAAAATAGCAGAATAGTAAGATAAAGAGTTGGCTTTTGATAATCTGTTCATGTCCATTAGGAGGCACCACAATTAGTCATTACTTTTTGCCCCCCCCCCCTTCATTCTTATTGAGTGTGCAGGTGCAGTGTGCATATGTAGCATGTTTGACAATAAAATAATATATGGAAACTGTACCGTACCTAATTGGCAAGTATGGGTGGTTTCATTGTGGAAATATCCCTGCTCACACAAACATCTCCCACTTGTACATAATGTATTACTACCAGTAGGACAAGTGGAAGAACAAGTGGAGTTCACCACTGGAAGTGGAAGTACAATATTTCTTAATATATCATATTCAGTGTATATAATAATAATAATAATAATAATAATAATAATAATAATAATAATAATAATAATAATAATACTTTTTGAAGATTTAATTTTTGTTAATTAAACTTCAACCCCTTTTAGTCACCCCCAAGATTTACTGACATTAAGCCAATGAACTTTTTAAAAATTTTCAGTCAATATTTCAACAAATTTAAACATTTTAATGGGGGAGGGGATTAATAAAATAAATATAATCAATTCTATTGATTTAATTTGAATTTATTGAGTAATTCCAGTAAAATTCAATTTTCTTAACCTCTAAAAAGTCAAGAGACATTCAAACCTGCAATACAGATGAAGGGGCTGGTGGCTGACTTCATGAACCCTGGCTGACACACACAGACCTGTGCTGAAGTATCACAGACACTGTGGCTGTCAGACGTACAGTCTCCGCTACCAGTACATTTCTGACCTACAGCTGTAGATTTAGAAGTAAAAGTACAATAATGAATTTATTATCAATTCAGGGGATATCTCCAAAAATTGAAATACCTAATTATATAACAGTAAGGAACATACATTTTACATTCCTTTGATATTTTTCAATACATCTTCTAAATAAATGCAATGTGAATAACACAAATGTTGCTTCATCTCTAAGTTAGTACAAGAAGAGAGTACAGCCTTGAAAATACCTCAAAATAAATAAATAAATAAATAAATAAATAAATAAATAAATAAATAAATAAATAAATAAATATGTAAATATATTAAAGCTTACCTGGCTGTATACAGCGGCCAGAGACGGGATCAAAAGCTTCACCTTGACGACACTGACATAAAGATACATCTCCTGTACTAGAACATTCTCCACTGATTACACCAGGGCAAATTTCTCTAAGTATCGTTAGAGTGTTACAGTTTCCTCCCAATACTAAATTGACAAAAAAAAATCATTAATTAAAATTTGAATTTAAATTATAATAATCATACTGATTTTTGTTCTTTTAATGTTACACTTATTATACAGTGTTTGGAACTTAAAAGTTACCATTGATTAAAATGCTAAAGCAAACCATCATATTAATCTTGCTACATTTGGCAAAAAAGTGCAGACTATTAGGTGCACACAGGTACTCACTATGTGTGAGTGTATGATGAGAGAGAGAGAGAGAGAGAGAGAGAGAGAGAGAGAGAGAGAGAGAGAGAGAGAGAGAGAGAGAGAGAGAGAGAGAGAGAGAGAGAGAGAGAGAGAGACCCTTGTTTCCCAGCATGCACCAGGATGTGCCCAACGGCCCACATAATTACCTCGAATACACTTGTTGTTATAATAGGAGTAACCAGGGGCACACTGACACTGGTCTGCTTTTCCATCTTGATCTGTGTCCTTACATGCTAAATTCTGGTTACTGCAGTCTTCATTCCATGAGCAAGTCTGGCCATAACCTCACAGAAAATAGACTCATTTTAACCTTTTTGCTTAAATATAAACTTTATGAACAAAAAACTTAAATCTTAGTTCCAAATAAATTTGTATGAGACAATTTTCCTTTAAGTTTGTTTTAAGTGTATATGCCTGATATGTGTACTAGTACAGTCTTTATTTAAAGTTAATTATTTTTATATTTGTAGACCAATCCATCTAATATTTTTCTGTTTCGTTACCAGATGACAAAGAATGTTTAACTGGAGATCATACATAAAACTTACCATATTTGCACATTTTACTGCCTGTATCATACTTCAATCCCTGCTGACACACACATCTCCCAGCATTCCCGCACAACATGGCCGTCAGCTGCGGGATGCAGTCACTTTCTTCATTGCATTCTGCATTAAAATCTGCAAGTGAAATATACATATATTTTTAATTATATTTAAATGATTGAACAATAACAAATTTAACAAATTCAAGAAAGCAAGGAAGCATGTCTATCTATCATTTTAAAATTAAGAAAAAAAAACTATTTTATTACATGGAACAAATCAAAGAATTTTCAATAAACATAATTGAAATAAGAAAAAAAAACTTACATGGAACACAAATGGGAGGCTGGTTGTTACTCTCAGGTGTGTATCCAGAATTACATTGACATCTTCCACGGTAACAGTAGGTGTTGGTATCCTTGTCTGTGCACTGTGATGTCGCATTACATTCTGTCATATATGACCCTCCTAGACCACCACCTGGTTAATAAATAGCATTTATGATACCTTTCAAATGTCAAGAATTATCTTACAGAACATCTGTTATACTGTTATTTCTTTTCTCTCCCCCCCCTCCTTTTTTTGTAGGGGGAGTGGATCTTGCCTAGGCCTGTGTCATTCTTTGAACCTGACAAAATTTTGTCTATTAAACTTATGAATCATATATAGTGCATTATTTATTGATTAGAGTCAGAAATACATGAAATTACTACTAATCGGCAGTGATGTGAGTGACACTTAAACTGTTGTTATTATAATTATTACATTTTGCATGTTCCTCTCAAAACTCTTTATGATAGTTGCTCAAACAATTTGAATGGTGCCATCATTCCAAACAAATAAATTATTGCATAACACCAGCACTAGGAGGGTGAAAGTTATAATACACGTTTAGCACCCTAGAAAATCACGATTCAAACAGTTTACTCTTCTCATCTTAAACACTCTTTAAAAATATTTTTTTCACCACCAAGCAATGCAGTAACTATAACACATATGATAAAGAGACAATGCATGTTGATGTCTTTTTCCATTTCTCTTATTTTTCCTAAATTTCCAAAGAAAAGGATATGTGGTTAAAATTTCACAACATGGTGTTCAGTTTATTTACCTGACCCTGCGACATCATCTGGAGATGATCCACTCTGAGAACATCCACCACCAATATACAGTAGGATGATACACAACTCCAGGATCATCATGACAACGGACAAAGATCTGTCCCCCGTCATCCTGATGAACTGCTTTCTAGATGATATATGTATTTGATGTCAAAGGGTTATGATATAAAAATAATTTTTAACTTCAAATTTACTGAAAAGAAAAGCAAAAATATAATCATAATATCAATAAAATCAATAAATAAACAAAATTCTACAAATCAGATGATCTGACCAACTATGAAATATCTTAAACAAGAGACATCTTATTGGGTACTATCTTTTCTAGGCAGCTGTTTTATAAAATAGTTTTTTTAATTAACTTTGTGGTTTTTTCAATATTTCTACTTTTTGTATGTTTAAGTTCGCTATCTCATTTTTTTCATTTTAAATAATGAGGTAACTCTTTAAATTGAACTTGATTTGAATAAGCCAAGTAAAATTTCCCTTTATCTCATTTTGATTTTATTCTATGATCATTAATGTTTTCTCTTTTTTTATTTTTAAAAATTAAATTTGTAACAAAATTACTTACCCTCTCTTTAAGCTGTGACTACTCTTCCTTCAATGCTATTCAAGTCCTCAGTTCTGTAAAACAAAAATAATTTAGTCAAATGCTATATAAGCTAAGTTATAACTATTAGTAGTACAATAACAGCTTAAAGTGACTGATTTGTACATAGGGCTACATCAAATATCATAAGTAAAGAATAACCTAGTGTTAAAACAGTGTGAGTTAACAACAACAACAGTTCTTTCACTGTAAAACTGACTCAAACTTGTTCCTTTTTTCCTTACAGTCTGCAAAACAAGATACAAAGTTGTGTTGTCACAGCTTTCTTATAACACTAGTCTATCTAGCCATTAACTGCAGTGATGTCAACCCCACACTGCAGGTGTCTTGTAATACCCAAACTGTCTATAAATGTTTAAACATGCTAGCACAGTTACACGATTTAATAATCAATATGAATGAGTCCTGGATATTGAGTCCAATTTAAAGGCCATTATAAAGGCCTACACATGAAACCAGCATATAATGGATTGCCATAATATATAATGCAGCTGGAAAAAAAAAGATACAATCAAAATAAATAAAATAAATTAATAACAGGATATGTGAATATAAAAGACCCAGAAATACAAATCAATTTCCATTTTTGCAACAGCATGTATTGTCAAAAATGAACAGTGACTTACTTTAAATACATTGGGGAAATTCCATTCAACTGTACCTGTAAAATCCCAGTGGTAACATATATGAGAAGGATAAGAAAATAATATCAACCTGGCTCAGAGACCACATGGACTCATTATTCTAATGGTGTTTTGCTTACACAAACATTTCTCTGTCACAATGATCAATTATTAAATTGAGAGGAAGAAGGGTTCATTTAGAACTATTAATGGGGTACATCTAGTTCTCATGGCCTTTCATTACTGAATCATTATGTGTGTCCAATTACTAAGGTACCAATGGAATATCAGTCAGTCGTGTATTTCTATGTTTAGAATTCACATCTGAATACCAATTTTGTTATTGTCCAGTGTGTATGTGTGTGTGTGTGTGTGTGTGTGTGTGTGTGTGAGTGTGTGTGTGTGTGGTCAGGGTTTCATTCAAAAATGTATTTGAAACAAGCTTGTTACTAGTAATCATGTCAAATACAAGCCTAAGGATACCAAAACAAAACAATACAAAGGTAGAAAGTTAAAAAATAGTGTGAAGACAAACCCAGTGGTATATTACCCACCCACCTGACACAGACAGCCTTCCCCTTAGTCATGCTGGGTCCAATTTTTACCACGCCCCAGTAACCAGCTATTGTGTTATCCTTAAAGGGTTTTGTGGACGAATATTCCTTTAACATATAATGACCACCTCATGCACATGTGGTAATACATGTACAGGTAGCATGCGGGAATAACAGGTCTATAATAACAGACTTAAAACAACACTCTGAATACCTGTCACTGTCAGGCTAATATATATCATGATAACTACCTAATTGACAGGCTTTGCAAGTCCAGAAACAGATTGTTAAAATACATTGTATAATGTATAGACTAATAGACAGTTTGGCAGTCTGCGATGTTAGCCACTGGTACGAAGCCTGTGGCCAGTAAATTTTCTTGTGGACAAGTAGATTTTTTCTGAATGTGTGAATTCTGTGGTCCCACATGGCAAGGAGTTTTTTTTTTTTTTTTGTTAAAAAAACTAAAGCTTTCCACAATTTTCCATTAATACTTTTGAGTGCATCTCCATGGGTGGAAGAGTTCCATACATAAGTGACAAAATCAAGGCCTTGTTATTACTAGAAATTCATTAATTAGTCAAATGTCCAGTCGCTCTCAGTGACAGTGTTGACAAACACACCCTCCATTGTTGTTCATATAACCAGATGACCAACACATTAGTATTGTTTATGTGCAAATTACACAGTACCTTTTAAATACACATGATGAAAATATATGTGTGTCAATTATATCTTTAACTTCACTTCCTCTATTTCAGATTAGTTATTAAACACAGTAAATTGTAACATACCTGATGTGGAAAAGAAACTGCTGACATATGTTTTGCCGATCCAGAATTAAAATGAACATGGAAATGGTCTCTCTTTTACTTAAAAACAAGCAAGGACTGGTCTATCATTTTAAATAACAATGTCTGCTGTCACCACTGTGCCTACACTGACCCACAGCAATATGTTAGAAGCACTGCAGTAGCCTTTGTTAGTTTGCAAACAAGAAAGGAAAAGTATGACAAATTGCTATAGAAGTACAGCGTTTATGGCACCTTATTGTGAAATGAAAGTTACTTTGTCAGGTACAAAATTAAAAGATGGATCTATTTTGAGCTATGGGGTTAAATCCACTTCCTCCATCCAAAAATGCTGGTCAAAGCACTGTAGTACATAAAATCTCTGAGCTACTGGACTTAATAAGATGGTATGATCATATTTCTTAGATTTCTGTTCCCCAAAAGATTTTGAAGGCATTACTTATATATATAATATCCATGTATAAAAAACATAATGACATTACCCCACAGACAAAACCTTTAAAAGAAGAGAGCCAAATTTCCTTTCAAATTAACTTATCTCAACCAACTTATAGATAATAACAACAATAACAAAGCTAAAAATAACTCAGCATATTTCACAATAACAGTCCTATCTGTCAGACACCATAAATTATAACACTCACAACATGTAACCCCCTATCTACGTCACTGGCAGACTTCCTTCATACTGTCATACATAACAATTGGGCCCACCACTATAAACCTATTATATCCTTCAATATCATAACATAAATCTTTGTTTAACCACATAGTGACAGGAAATTCAGATAACCCTGTCATCTTAGATCTTACTGAGAAAACAGGAAGTAAAACAGTAGTAGGTGAGATCCTACATGTATGTGCTAATTTAGATGTCCAGATAGACAAGTGCCCTTAAATACGGTTTGGAGTCTTCTCTCCTATCGGTAATAATATCAACTTGGAAGTTTATCTGTAATGCTGCATGCTTGCATCCTTCATGGGGACATTGAAGGAATTTACTAGTAAATGTCAACAACATAACCTATAAAAAAAATAACTGAAATCTTAGTCACTGTCAATCAATAATAAACAGAATAACACCAATAATGCCCAGAATAACACTAGCAGTCAGAGACCTTTCAATCAGTCACTTTGTATATATATTTAAATACCATAATAATTTTAAATATCAAATTGCAGGTAAAAAGACCTCAACTTGATATATATTCAATATTCAAACCAAATGCAACCACTGCAATTATATTTTCTTAAGATTCAAATGGGATAAAATGGACTTGAACAAAATATCTTGAATCTCATCACAGACAGTAAAATTCATGTATTATAATGACATATAATTATCACAACTTAAGAACTGGTAAAGCATTAAGCACTATCTTTACAAAATTCATAACTGTGTTAATGCAATATTCCGCTAATTTGCAGACACTATAGTTTTACATGCTCGGTTCATATTTGACCATTTTCCATTGGCATAGTAGGAAATGGTTAGCTTTGGGCTAATTTTGGCCCGTTTCACAAAAAAAAAAAAAAAAAAAAAAAAAAAAAAAAAAAAAAAAAACTAAGATATATAAAGGCCTCACCTGTATATTCCACTGTGATTCAGATACTAGTACATTCGTAAATGAGAAAGGTGAAGTCTAATAACCAAACCATAGTAAAGGTATATTCAAAGTAGACCAAACATAACAGAGGCGTATAATGAATAATGATATGGGACATAGGTGAAACAGGTGCAAATGAGCTCAGGTGAGGTTAATGGTTCTAATGACAGGGTCACATTCTCTGGTATTTCCTTCCTTCCTAGCCGATCAAAACAAAAGATGTAGGTAGTAAAATGTGACTTAGTTTAAATTACTGTAAGTATTGCACAATACTTAAACTGACACAATAAGAGGTGTTAAATACACATGATATGTTCAGGCAATTAAATTGTCATGTTGATTTAAGGTAAAAAATAAATATCTACAAACTTTCTATGACTAGATGGGATATTAATGTATTTTCTCTATAGTATTAGTAGATTCAGAGTTTTATTTCCATGACAAATCCCAAACAGAAATATTACTGTTGACAATTCCTTCAATGTTTTCACCAGAACCTGCCATAAAAGACCATAAAATCAACTTTCCCCTTAGAAGCAGCCATCATGATAATAATTTTTGTTTTGAAAGAAAGTATGATATTGACCCCAATACGGAAGAAATGTTTCTTATTCAGAGGTACATGTTATCACACTATCATCTACCTGTATACTACCTGACATAATGCATAATTTTATCTATATATAAAGGTGTTTGGGAAACTTGACTTTGTAATTCCATTTTCTCAAATTACATGAGTCATCTTTCCAAGTCTTAACTTTATTTGAAATACGGAATTTCGATCACCACACCTTTCACTTTGCTATAATTTACATTTTGCATATACTACCTCATAGGCCTACTACATTTTAAAGGGAACTTGGATCCTTATTTCTTATGATTTCACAAGTTACATGTATTTGTTTTGAGGCTTCATTGAAGTTTATTTGACAAAGCTGATACATTATTTATTATTTGTGATTTAACGTAAATCTAACTGAAAACAATCGAGGAAGAGAATAAATAGGGGGAGGAGGTACTGGGCGACAACTAATCCCGTAGACTTCGCCACTTTAAGTTGTATCCATTTCACATTTCCACTTCAGAAGTTCGTATATTAATTTCTCCAATGGAGGGGACAGCATGAGTGGAGACTAAGTATAGCGGATCTCGTCTTATTCAGACGGCTACAGACTTACAAGTTGGTCTACTTACTGAGGCTACTCTAGCGAAGATCATATCTTATTTAGAATACCTGATCACATCGTCCACTCCGATTAGAAGGGACGCGATTGGGGTTCAACCACAAAACTTGTCGAGGATCAGGCTAAAATAAAATGTCAACATATTCTGTAAAATTAACTGTTCACAAAGTGTTTGTCGTAACTTTACCTGAATGGTCCACCGTGTCCCTCCTGTTCCCTGGTTTAAAGTAGTCTGAATAATCACACTCGCTGTCACTCACTGATGCCCACCCGAGCGTGACAGGTAACCGCATTTTGACCTAGATTTTAATTTTCCCACACTTCACTCGCTTAGTGTATCAAAAAATATTGCATTTGTATAAACAGACGTGCAATATTATGTCTTTATCAACACTTACTCTGTAAGCTCATTGCATTGAACGTATTGATGTAAAATCATGTCCATACAGTAAATCTTTTGCCAGCAGTGTTATTTTAATCTCAATATTCTAATGTCTTAAGGGGGAACGTCAAGTTAGTAAATCAATCAGCTAAAGGGTCTTGAATGATAAGCCGAAAACTGGGTCAGCCCTGCGCATCTGTGTCCAACTGTTGATCAGGGTGATCCCAAGCTCTCCTCTATTCTTGTACCTGATCTAAAATGCCGATTGTTCTTGGCTATTGGTCGATTCGAGGGGTAAGAGCAGTAGTAGTAGTACAGTACGTGTACATAAAAGTACTAGACAGGAGTAGACTTTTTACATGTACACGTGTATAGTTTTACCAAGTTAGTTTTAACACCTGAAGTTCAGTGAACAGATCCAGTTTCAACAACAACGGTCACGTTACATGTGGGACTCAAGTTGAACCTTTGCAAATAACTTCGCAAACCGATTATTTATATTGTATAGACAAACCTCAGACCATAGGATCCCCACATATGATTTTTTTCTTATTAAACTGGACACTTGAAATATTACACACAGCTACATATCTGAGTATGAATAAGCAGTTTTACGATCTGTCTTCTTTAGCATGTTTTAGTGACACCATGCCTGTCTTTTATTTCAGGGGACACTTCAAAAAATGAGTCAAAAGTTGCCCAACTTGATTTTCGCCTCTTCAAATACTTAAAATTTGTCACATTTAAAGTAAAGGAGCCAAGTATTAATAGCCTACACAGTTTAAAATTTGATTCTAGGATTTTCCCAATTACACTTAAGGTTCATGTGAAACAGGCAAAGTGAAAGAATTTTTGGTCACAGATGCATGCAATATGGGAAATACTGGTAGAATTAAACTGATACATTGTATCTTCCAAAGCATATGCAGTAAATGCATTTGAAAACCAGTATCCAACTAGGAATTAATCCCAATAAGCAACAAATTTCAGTTTATTTGAATTTGAAAAGCAGAACTGTTCTACCACACCTAAGGAGAGTTTAATACATTACAACACTATACATTTTATAACTAAACTAGTCCCAGATCAACTTGGCTTTACTGTAACTGTAAGGCCATCCTTTGCTAATGATACAGTAAGTGTGGGCAGAGTTCTGCCTCATATCATATTACACTGAGTCAAGAAGGGGAGGGGAAGTGCATACTTGTTCAGTGCCTCCCCCCCCCCCCCCCCAAGTACTCCCTCGACCCTTACTTCTTTGTCCTCTGTTTTACAGAAAAAAATTGACTATTGACAATAAACTGCATTACCAGCATTGACACCCCTATTTAAGGTTTTAATATTTATTAAAGCAAAACTACATTAAATGTGAAAATAAATATAGTAGATGTGATAGGGGGTGATTATTATTAGCACTCTTATGGCATTGTATTTATACTGATAATAGAATGTACAGGAATGAACTATTTAACCATATGAGGGCTCATAAACACCAGTATCTCATAAAGTCTTTTTATATAAAATCCTATTGATCTGTTAAAGGTAAAAAATGTCAAGTTGACAAAAAACATGCTATCATGGTTGAACTTGCTATCTCCATTATTATCAAGTGGAGCAGCTGCAAGTGTAACTATATCCCCATGATAAACTTTTTTTAACCTTAAGGTGCAGATACCAGTATACTTAAGATAGTGTCATTTTGATAATTGTTTATGACTGGCAATTTTTACAAACTTAAGGCATATCCAAGTGGAAGAAAGATATCTTATGGGGGTCTTGAATGTTCACTATATTTGATCTAATTTCAGTTAGCACAGCCCATACGTTTGCTACTCAACTATGTTGGAGAGGAGTTTGAAGACAGAAAGTATGAGTGTGGCCCTGGTAAATATAAACATATATATATATTTAGATTTGGCTTAAATAGTATAATTTTTTAACATTACCAAAAATCAGTTTAACAAGCTGCACAGAATTCTCAACAAAATCAATTTTTAACAATGTTAGAATACAGCATGGAAAGAGGATTTTTTTCAATGTTCCAGTAATTTTGATAACAACATATTACAGTAAGCTAAAATCTATTTGACTCTGAATTTTTCTTGCTGGCAAAAGCAAAGTTTGGCCTTATACAGACTAGAAACCTATTGGCTATATGGTAACCTTGAAAGAAAATATTTTTGCATTTTTCAGCACCTGATTTCAACCGAGAAGCATGGACAAGTGTCAAGCACACACTGGGACTGCCATACCCAAATGTAAGTAGACAAAGTCTAACATTATCAGTTCATTATTAAAATCTAATAATCTCTACACCTCTGGACTTAACTTATAGTCTAAGATCAGTATTTCAATAGACAAAAGGTTTTTAAATGCATTTAGCTAGAAATGGGACACTTATGTCATTTCTCTACACTTCAAATTGCAATGTCATTGATAATTTTTAAATTCTAATTAAAAAGATTTTAAATTACCTTTTGAAGAATCATTCAACACCATAGCATGAATCCAGAGGATACAATGCCATCCACTTTGATATGAACTATCCTGTATGGGTGCTTTCACAAGTAAAACCAAATTAAAGTGTGTCTGGAATCTTTGATGTCAATTTGGAACCAAAATGCATTTATAGTTATTATCATAACTTCTACAAGACCTTTTGGTTTTTGATGCCAAATTCTGTTGTCCAGTCATCTGGTGACATCAGTTTGATAGTTTCTGGTATAAGTTGGTCCACTTGTGAACGTGTCCTTTCTTCACCATGTTGCCCTGGTTACAGCTCCCATACCTGATCGATGGGGATCGTAAGGTTGTGCAGAGCAATGCCATTCTGAGATACATTGGACGGAAACACAATCTCTGTGAGTTTTCTATCATACAGTTTTTACCAAAAACGTTAAAACTGAATTAAACCCCAAAACTACACCTTTACACAGAGTTTCAAAGTTCTTTTGTGAAATTGACCAAAAACTTTTCAAACTTATTTCAAACAGGCTGATAGTTCTTGTTGACAGTCAGTTCATTATGATTATGACAAAAAATACAGGCGAAGGAGAATGCATTAGACGGACAATGATGCTTTAAGAAACTAATTATTTTAGTTAATTCTCCCTTATAAAGGTTTAAATGTTGTAATTAGAACTGATGCAGATTAGAGCTTACTTTGTCATTCTTTTGAAGATGTAACATACTCAAAATTTCAAATTATAAAATTGTGGTAAGAGAATTTAATAACTTGCTCTGTAAAGTAACTTGTAAATTAGTGGTAATGGAACAATAACAATAATATAAAGGTGTTATACAGGTGGCACCACTGAAGAGGAGAGAATAAGGGCCGACATCATGGAAAACCAGTCCATGGACTTCAGAAATGGATTTGTGCGCCTCTGCTATGGCAAGTTTGTAAGTAGTCAGCATGCTGTTGATTAGATAGACCGAAGATCCAAAAGCTCTTCCTTTTTGTTTCGGTCACATAACCATACTACTGCAAATGGAATTGAAAAGAAAATGCAGCAAATTGCTTGTAAATGGAGTTCTCCATTCTCTGGCTATTCCTTACAGAAAAATGTATATTACATCAACTACACTATTATTATTATTATTATTATTATTATTATTATTATTATTAGGATGAAGCTGTGAAAGAGGCCTACTTGAGTGCCTTGCCAGGAACACTGAAGCAGTTTGAAGAATTTCTTGGAGACAACCAGTGGTTTGCTGGAGCAAATGTGAGTAGAATGGCAGTTTTAGTATAACTGGTGCTCCGCTCATACCAAGTAAGGTACTAAAGAGATTGCGGTATGAAATGACCATCATGATCATGCCTGGCCAATGGCTAAAAACAAGAACTAAGATTTAGGACAGATAACAATCGCAAAGGAGATTTTAGTCTTTATGTATTTGCAAAATGCATATCCGTTACACCTTTTAAAGCTATCATGATAATATGCTCAGGACTTCTTTTCTACTACAAATGATAATTACATTATGATGAAAAACCTGCTGTCTACCACTCCTCTAAAGAATTTACCACATTTAAGCTGTATTTGCTTCTTGTATCATGTTTTTCTTATGGGGCAACATTGTGATATTTACAATTGCACATTTTGTCCATACTTCAACCAAAGGCATACAGATTTTAAACTATTAATTTTTCATGTAAATATCTTTTTTATTTTATAACCACTTTTTATAATAATTTTTATTCAAGTTCATTTATCTGTACAACTTCACACTTTGGATTGCAAGTTTTCAAATAAACATATTATTATTATTTCAGCTCACATTTGCAGACTTCCCCATGTATGAGTTGTTGGACCAGCACAGGCTCTTCGCACCAGGTTGTCTGGATGCCTATCCAAAACTGACCGCATTCATGAAGAGGTTCGAGGTGAGAGTGTCAATATTTTATATACTTCTTTATATCAGATGCATGTGTCATGGATGTCAAGTATTTATTCAGTCCCCCTGGTAGGATGGGCTGGTGGTGGTGGTGGTGTGAGGGGGGGGGGGGGGGGGGAAGGTGGAGAGGTCCAAAAGAAAAAACTATTTTTGTCATGAAAAGTTCTGTTCTAAATTGAAATTTGAGCTGGTTCTAATGCCAGTGCTGAGGTATAGTGGGTTTTGTTGTAAAATGGTACTCTTTTTGGCAAAAAAGAACCCACATCTTCACCCAACAGATTTAATTAACATGGGTATTAAACTTGTAATCATATGCTGGAGGGAAGAGGTGGGAGAAAGCTTGTGATTATGGGAAAATTAATTTATCAGTTCAGCAATCTGAATGTATGCGTAATTTAGCTTTGGAAAATCAATCCTGTTTGTTTGCTTCCTTTTTCATTTGTGTGCAGGTGTGTTTGTTTGTTTGTTTGTTTGTTTGTTTGTTTGTCATAATGTTTAATTTTTATTTGTGCCATGTGCAATTTCTAGGCCCTGGAACCAGTAGCCAAGTACATCTCCTCTGAGGAGTTCAAGAAGTTGCCAGTCAACAATAAGATGGCTGGATGGGGCGGCACTGCCTCTGCATGAGACTCTACATTACTTGAATATTTCTCAAATTTAAATGTAATTGTTAAAATCATTCTTTTAAAATGTTAGTATTTCAGTAAAAATTGTTAGTATTTGTTCTTCTAGAAATCAGTTGGGTTATATTGATAGGGCTCATTCCCATGAATATTGCGCACACACACAAACACACACAGGAAAGATACAAACTGTGCCGCTAGAAGCAAGTTGATGGAATAGTTGATGGAATAGATTTTGTGTAATATGTATCTTTATTCCACCAGTCCTTATTGTTAGGGGAACAGACACTGACAACACAGATCTCCATACCGGGGGTTTGTATCTCTATGTGTCATTTAGACAAACTTATTTTTTGGGTGTCTCTTTTTATAGGCCCTGCCTGCTATTCAGCAGTATATGAAGTCAGATAAGTTCATGAAGTCTCCATGTAACAACAAGAGGGCCTGGTGGAAGTAGTGGAAAGTATTAAAGCAACCAGTCAGTTTTACTGAAGTTGGATTATTTAAAATGAAATAAATAATAGGGAAATGTTTTTTCATGCTACAAAGATATGATTGTTTTAATTTAAGTATCCCTGCTTCTAAAATTTTATTTCAAAATTTAGTTTAAGTGAACTTGATTACTTTGATGAAGAAAAAATTATTTTCAATCTGAAGAAGTTATGATGAAGGTGCTGCTGTAGAGACATGAGTTAGGTGCATTTTTTAATTTTTGGGAATGGTTGCTTTGGTAATAGGTAGAAAATAACTGTTTCTTAGTTTTTGTCTAGTATTTTATGAATCCTTTTAGCTTCATATCCTAATAAATGAATATTTGTATTGCTTTACTTAGCTTTGTTTGTAAGATTAACTGTTAAAAGCCTTTTCTGTTTTTCATTTCCATTCAGCATGTTTTACTAAGCACAACCTTTTTCTTAGATACCAAAGCGACTTTTTAAAAAGACAACAGAATAAGTTTATATATAAATGCTACTAATTTGTAGAAAAATCAACACTAAGTCTAATAATTTGTCACTTTAGATCTCATTCCAACTTCTATATATAATAATATATCATAACCATTTACTGCCAAAGGCATTTGTACTGTCAAATTACATATTTTGATTATAAAAACTATGATCATAGTACATATGTTATATTGTTGACAATAAAAATGAGGTGATACAGTATATTGTCTGTTAAATCTTACATAAAGGTTGGCAGTGTTTAAGGGTGTTAATGATGGTTATTATTACCAGAAAAACTTTACAGAAAGGTGGTGACATTTTCTTTCACTGCTCTATTGTTACTTAATATGTGACCAATGCTTGTATTGATTGCCAGATTTTATGAGGAAAAAGAACTATTTGATTCACTTGAGATACACAGTATTATTTAAACCCAGGGCCAGGGCATCATTCTTCTTGTATTTATAAGTATTAGCTGAATCATGAAAGCTTTACCACATGAAAGTATTACTTGAGAGTAGCTCATTGCTGTGGCTAAACCTGGCTCCATTTTTTTTTATGATGAATTATGATAGATTATTTTGTATTGCCGTATAAAAGGTACTGTCCAAGCATATTACAGTATTTCTGACAGTTTTCTTTTTTGGTTGGTAGTTGATTTGTTCATTTTACACTGAAATATGAAGTTGTACTTACTGTATAGCATATGAAAAAATGCCTTTTAACAATGTACGGATTTTAAAACTTGATTTTTAAAGGTAGAATAATCAGTTATTGTATTATTGACAGAAGAAAAAGGTAATATATTGTACAACACACAGTACCGTACAGCATTGTAAGAACTGCTACGTTCAACATAAGAGCATTAAATTTTGTTATTGCAAAGCACTGTTATCAGCATTTCAGATAGCATTGTATAATCAAAATGCAACAAAGATTCATCATTGTAGTGCCAATAAGCAGTGAGATTTGGATTGTTAGATTATTTGGGCTATAACATTATCAGCATTATTGATTATCAGAAGATTTGCTGAATTAAATAAATGGTATAAATGTATTGAGCTCTAGTTGGGATTTGTTTTAAACTAATGTGCATTATTATATGAAAAGGCCTGTTATCTGTATTTTACTTGGGGGAAAGGGTTCAACATAGAATGCAAGAGACCGTTTTTTTTTTTTTTTTTTTTTTTTTTTTTACAAACAGACACTGGTAGCGGTTTTATATTGTGATCCCTGTGTCTCTTCAAGCTGGCACCTCTGCCTAAGAAAACTACCCAACTTTTTCAGACATGGGGGAATTTTTGAAGATACTGAAGGTAAAGAGGACCTGCTCTACAAAAAATCTGCAGGTTCTCTATATTCTGTGCTGGTCCGTATTTCAATACACTAAGTGTATAGTTACAATTGATTTATCATTATGAATAGCCTACACAGTTTTGCAAAAATAAATGTTACAAAAATATTTTTATGATATAAAAAAAGTATCTGAAAGATTGATTTCCCCATTGAAAAGATCAAGTTATGGTAGTTTGCCTCACAGTAGTATCTAACACGTATGATTCCAGGACTGATCGCGGCTTTTTAAGATGAATAACTTAATGTGTAAGCTCTATTAGAAGCCATTTTGACAATTATTAATATCTATTTAAAAAATACATATTCGACGAAAGAACTGTGGAACGTGAACAGGCCCGTAGCCAGAAATTTCAAAAAAAAAAATTTATTTGAAAAAGTGGACCTTTTACCATGAAACTTTCATGTACCTTAAATTTCACCCAGAGTGGACCTTTCCCCCCCGGCTACGGGCCTGGTGAAAATGAAATTGTGTTTATCTATCAGCTATCAGTATTTTATTAATACGTTTTATATATAAGATAAACAAGTTAAACAGAAATTCAATGTAGTGGCCTAATTGTGCCGATGCATGTCGTGGTTAATGTTGTAGTTTTTTGACCAGTTATTTTTCTTCTATGTTTATAAATTCTTTGCACGCATATGCAGTAGACCAAGTAATGCCACCGTATTAATCTTATTAGTACAGGTGTAAAAGAATTAGGTCAGAAGACAAATTGTAAGAGGAGATTAATGTATTTATGTTAAACTTGTACTTTGACGCTTGTTCGTGGATTTTTTTCTTTCACAAAAGCAAGCGGCTTTATACATCATTTGAAATTGTCATTACTTTAAATATCTAATATAAAAAACACATTAAATGATTACGACCATAGAATTCTACATGCATATAGTTTGAATATCACTCCTTGAACTAAAGTACACAAGTACTTGAAATAGGCAAATTGTATTTTAATTGTTTTGGATAACGATTTGGAATATTTCTACACTTCTCATTCAAATTTGATTTTTGTCTGTTATATATATATATATATATATATATATATATATATATATATATATATAAACAAATCCAAGGCACAATCGTCGCAAACAAAATTCTTTGAAGTATGAATAGCTAAGCGAGTAAACCGCTAACGGGTTTCGATCCATTATATCAGATTTTGACCACGTTTGGACATGTTACTCCTTTCAAACTTAACATATTTTAATGTATTCAATGCCCAAATACAAATAATCAATTTAAACATAGTCCGGATCATCTGAGATGTTTTGGTTGGTCTTGCATGTCACGCCATTAGCCGCCTCTCTGCGTCGATCACCTCATATTATAGTGTTACGTTACATAATTAATTAAGCCAAGTAATGCTGTTTAACAACACATTTTGCTGAACACTGAAAGTCAGGATGACTGTACCCTTGAGTACCTTCCTCCATACAATAATCCTTGAATAAAAACTCGTTAAAACTTACACGTGAACGGTGGACATTTGCAGGTGTAGAGAAAAACTTAAAGGAAGGTATGTATTTTGGATCAGAAAACGTTGTCAGCGGATGTAAAATGAGATATAGCCCACGTCTCTTACCAGAGTTGGACTAAGACCGAGGGAAGTACTTCAAAATACTTTTATAAACGTCATATCAGCTACATTCCCCCCCCTCCCCATGTAGCTTGTTATACTGGTTGTTCAAGATTGAAAGGTGTAAGATGGGTATTTTTGGCGTTAAAATTATTGATTACAAAGAAAGATTCTATTTTAATAATTTTACAGTCATTCTCGATACTGCTATAAAGTTTAAATTGAAGAGGCTCCACTATGATTGAAATGAATGGTACCCCGCGAGAAAAATGGCGGAGGCGTGGCCAGCGACCGCAGAGAAAAATCGCAGACGACATGCACAGTTGACACATCTCTGGACTTGTTTGACCCAGACAGTCCTTCCCCTCTCGGCGTGTCTGAAAAACAATGTCTGTGACAGGCGACGTATGTTTTCCAATCAGGCAAAAGATACACAGTCGATGTTCTGGTAAATGTAGTTATAGTTTTATTCCCAGTTGCGTAAAGCAAACACAAATCGAAAGGATTCAGTGTAAGATGTTCCCTTAAAAATCACATTCAGCTATTTTCCCTGGGGTAAACGGTATTTTACTCCGACTAAACAACTTCTTATCCTCCTGGGACTCTCACAACTCTGTAATAATCTGAGAAAAATTAAAAATTCCTTAGCCCAAGTTTTTGCATAACATGCCTTTATAAAGTGATGGGTGCATGCTGCAAAAGTACCGAATAATTGATAAGTAAAAAAGGAGGAATCGTTCGTGTAGCCGAACTGTAACTAAATATAGATTGCACATGCAATGTCGCCATCTTTCGCATCTGATAATAATTTCACTCGCGCAACTGGACTATATCCCATTGAATAGCTTTGAAATCACTAAAGATGAGGAGGCGTTCAAAGAAATAGCATTTTCATAGATATCAAGGGGAGGATGGCGAACTATTTGAAAAGGAAAGGTTAATCCAATTGTTCGCGGTCCGCACATAATCTTTAAGAGCATGCTACATGTAGTTTGCCATATTACAGAACAAAAAGATATTTGAATATTGTACGGCGGGCGAAGCGGTATCGAAGGTCACAATATCTAAAGAGGCATTAGAGCGAACTGAACATGAACTCTTTATCTCGGGCACAAAAATGATACCGGGCAAGATAAGAAAACGAACAATAAAATAACAGTTGAATTACAATTAATAATATTATATAGCATGCGATTTATCTATTTTTTAGAACAATTGTATTTGTCCTTTTTGCGGCTAACCTTTGTACCTGGAAGTTTAAAAAGTAGCCAAAATGAAATTTAAAGGAGCCTGTGAAGGATATAAGAACTACGTACATATTTCATCAGAAGAGAACAGAAAAAAATACGTTAAAGACGAGATGGACGTGTTCACCATGTGTATATTGACACTGCTCTATACTATGCATGTGCAAAATTGACGTTCAGAACCAGCCAAGAACATTGCTCAAACTACGACAAAGTCCCGGTGGGACAGGAATGGAAGTCCGCTAGGAACTGTAGTCGGTTCCCCATTACTTTGTATAGGTGATTTTCGTCCCATGTAATAACCCAATTACTCCAACTATCCCCAACCTGTACAAATCATACGGGATCCAAGACTTTCATTCTTAGGACTACCATTCCTGTCATACCGGCGCAATTTTTGGTGTGATTGTTCATTATCATGCCCATTTCCCTTGCAATTTGATTGTGAAAACAAATTGCCAAAAGGGAATTTTCTTCTTGAAACAGGCTACACGTTTCACATCGATATTGCATATGAAAAGACTGTATGTATACGACGACAGAATTGTTTGTATACGCACTTGCAGGCAAAGACTTCGCCTTACGACGAGAGCGAAATATTTTATCTTCTGTAAAGTTTGAAATGCGCTTGGGAATGAATTTTTCAGTAAATGCACGACTTCACGCTTGGGTAGAGGGACGAAACCCATTTACAATTAGAAACAAGCAAAATGTGTTAATATTCAATAGATACTCAAATAAATGAACCTAATGATATAACGTCAAATTTCAACGTTTTTTTAATTACAACAAGAGAATGATACCCAATTTTTTTAGCACCCCCCCTCCCTCTCTCTCCTCTGTAAAAATAGCGGTTAATTTCATACTTCGTAACTTGTTAAAATGCATCATCATTAAAAACGATTATTCACTAGACCTTTTAGAAGTTCCCATACGACTAAGCAAAGGATTATAATACTTTCGTAACATTACAGAGTCGCTACCGCTGTGTCGTGACACTAAGGTATTGTTTTTATTTTGGTACCCGTGCGTACGAAGCACAGTCCACTATGGAAACACATAACAATCAAGAGTGTTCAGAACCTCAAGTAATTGCATTTTCCTGTTCTCTGTCATTTACAATGGAGAAAAAAAAACGCGATAACCACAAAGGAAGAAAATGCAAATTGTTTTGCCTTTTGAGTTATGCCGAAGATAATGGGGCTCTTGTTAAACGATTAGTATTACTTTTAAGGAAATTGTTGATGCTGCATTCCCATTTTTACACTTGTCAATGTGTCAGTCAATAGAGGGAGCACATTTTAAGTCAACGAGGGGGTGGGGGTGGGGGCTAGGGGTAAAGAATTAAAATTATATTCGCAACATCAGCTGAATGCTTGTTAGATGCAAACCCACCCGTCTCTAAAGTTTGAAACCAGACGACTAAATTGCTTTTTCAGGGGCATGTTGATATACAATAAGACTTATGCACTTAAAGTTTTCCTCTTTTGATTTCTTGTTTCCCAATCCCTCTAAAAACGCTCTTGAGAACAATGTCGCATCAGTTTAGAACTTTTTTCTGAAACATACCCAAGGGACCTGGGATGAATCGCATTTCGTGCAGAAAAACACCTGCGACGCGGACAAATTAATGCGGAACTGGAAATAGATGCACCGTTTCCATGCGTGATGGCAACGCCCCCTTTTTTTATTTTGTTTATTTTCATAACTTTCACTATCATGAGAAAAGGCAATCTCGTGCCTTTGTCAACATGTTACTGAAAATACAAATAAATTATTTTCGGGAGTAATCACGTTTAAAAAGCACTTTGGAAATAGTAAAAAAAGTAAATGGGAAGTGCACATGTATTTTACCAGTAAGTTACATTGTAGAATATTTTTACTTATAACTTTAATAGCAATCGTTATCTGTCCATTCTATTTTGATAACTAGCCGTCCCAGGTGCAGGTGCTTTTCCTTACTTTTTAATCATTTATTTATTTTTCTGCTTCCAATTAGTAAAAACGATAGATATTATTGCCATCCATGGAAGATATTATTGACTCTATTATTTGTTTGCTCTAAAATATATTGAGTGAAATGGGAATGGAAAACACTGACGTTGACTCGATCTGTTGGAGGAGTTGCAGTCACACACACACACACACACACGCGCGCGCGCGCTGGATGAAGTCCAACTGCTATTGTTCAGTTTAACTCCCCCCCCCCCCCTTCAGAATATTTTCAAAAGATGTTTTTTTTTTTAATTTCTAAAACCCATTATTGTGAAATCAAACGGGTTTATAGGGGAAAACCCGTTTTTCATCTTTGTAATGTACGTGTCGTCTGCATCAAGCCATCGTGCACACTGTGTAATAAGTCAAATTGAAATGGAGGTAAAGCACGTACCCGAATGAAGTGCAGTGCCTATAAAAGTCTCCAGAAAGCTTCCTTAACTTCACTCACAGTTTGAGACACCGGCAGACAAGTCCAACCTTCAAGATGATGAAATTAGTCGTTCTCGCTCTTTGCCTTGTGGCTGCACATGCCTTCGTAAAAGCCCCATACGGCTATTACGGGTAAGTGGGTATTTTTAACCTTTTTTTTGGTCTTCGGTTCTAATTCATCATGGTTGTTGTAATAATAGAAGTCTGATTAAGACTCTCCAACCAAGGCATCAGTATTGATTCGTTTGATTGGATGGATGTGATCAAGACCAAATTTGGTAATATACAGATAAGTTAACTTTAATCAGTCGAATATTATCACAGGTTATCACAGATTTTTTTGTATTTTGTTTCTAAAGTGTTTGTCAAAAAAGTAACATATGGGGAGACCTTTGTGTAAAATAAGAGGAAAATAGGCCTACTCCTTAAAGGATGCGTCTTTCTCTCTTTAGATCGTTTTAGGAGGTGAATTGGTTTCTCAAGTGTGTGATTTAACACTTATAGCCAACAGTAATTATCTAAGAAATTCACAAACTCTCAAAAGACACAAATTTGGCAATATTTACCAGGAAGGTAGTGAGCATTGCATGCAGTTTGTATAACGTCACTAGTAATAAGGTTTTGTTAATTTCAGAGCCGCCGCTGCCGCCCGTGCCGCCGCTGCTCAACGTGCTGCTGATGCCGCCGCTGCCGCCCGTGCTGCCGCTGCCGCTCGTGCTGCCGCTGCCGCTCGTGCTGCCGCTGCTGCTCAGGCTGCTGCTGCCGCCCGTGCTGCCGCCGCTCAACGTGCTGCCGCTGCCCAAGCTGCCGCTAAGGCCGATGCCGCCGCAGCTGCCCGTGCTGCTGCTGCTGCTGCAGCTGCCGCTGTCGTCCATCCCGTTTACAAGGCTCCACTCTACGCACCTTACTACTACGGCAAGAAGTATTAAAGTAACAAATCCAGGTAGGATTTAAGATACGAGTAAGCCATATTAAGTGGATCATATATACAGATTACCTCACCATTTAGATACTTCTTTCAAAATATACTTTTTGAGCACACCTTGCTGGTGCATCTCAAACAATTTAATACCTTAATTCACTCAGGTACTTTTCAAATTAAGCGGTATATTTTGGAGCCACAATTTGCATCGGTACAATTTGAAAAAGGCCAAACATGTAAATTGTACCACGGGAAGATTTACTCCCTTACACACGTTCTTCACATATTCGATTTCTGCTGTTTAGTCAAGTTCTTTACTTGGCAGTGTCGATCGCGGAGGCTCCGATTAGGTGTCTTTCTCACGTTATGAGGATTTTAATAAATAGCCGTCCCTCTAAGTTAACCGGTACAAACTGTATCACTAAGGACTTATTCCCAATCAAACTATCGTTCCACGTAGATCGATCCAACTATGCCGGGACTCTCGCTGAACGCGATCAGATAAACAGATTAACAGATTAACCCGTTCATCTGGCGTTGAGTGGAATACAGAAAAGTTGGTGATTATGCAAGTGCGTTGAAAACTACTGGAGGCGTGTTCATCTGTTAATCTGATTGCATTCAGCGACGGTCCATGTGGAGTTGGATCGATCTACCTAGAACGATGGGAATGAACCCTAAGTATACCGCTCCATGTGGGAAGCAACTTTGGGCCTTTTTCACATATCAAATCAGTCCGGGAGTGGGGCAATCTTATACGTATATGCAATGGACGAAACTTTAAAGATATACATGTACATTCCTTCAAATTAGGAACTAAGTTCACTGATAAACAAGAGAGTCTTCGCAATTTTGAGCTATTAATTTGATCTTTATTTGGACATTTATGTGTCGGGCCTAAATCAATTATTACCTATTAGCATTCTTTTTGTTTCAGGTTATATATTCCGAGCCTTGCACTAGTAGCAGTACTGAAAAACAAACATAGAAATGGGACCAAGGACAAGAACCTTTGATGCAGGTTTTCTACTTCATTTGAACTGAATTTTTTGGTATATTGACTTAGAAAATAAAACATGTAATATGAGATATTCTTGGATATTCGTTGTTTAATTCGTAATGATGACTACGTTTGGGGAAACATGATGTAAAAAAGCAATGCTCTTTCGTCGGATTTAGATTTACAGGTCTTCTGAAAATACATTTTTATTTCAAAATATATAGTACAATTACAAGTTTGCAAATTTGAAAACACACCCACTGTGTGATCTGTGTAGTATATGTGCAAAAAGTTTTCTAATAATTCATAAACACTAAAAAGAGTTTTATTCATGTAGATCCATAAAATATTTTAGTTTGGTGACTGCTACTTTCTGTATTACCATAAGTGATCCACTGTAATTATTAGGACTTCAAAAACAAAACAGAATCCTCGAGTTTTTAAAGTGTTCCGATATGCCATCTTTAGCCCAAGTCTGAGATTTCTTGAGCAATTATTGAGTAACGTTTCTGCACCCGTCACGACAATATAAAAATTCAAAGACAACAACAGAAAATGTTGTCAGATAATCATGCACGTAGTGCTCTCGTTTTGACGCGAACCTGTCCGATCATTTTGGTCACTGGACATGCGATGTGAGTCCACCCATTTCAATGAGGCATTCGGTTCTGCCAAATTAGTGTCCAGCGTTCCTCCCCGAACCGTCGTGTTGTTATCCTTCATCAACTCCAGGCGGACCTCGCCATTTCGACCAATGAGGAAAAACGTAACCATTTCGCCCTTGCCTTTTATTTCTATGAGACCGCGTTCTTCGAAAATGTACGGTTTGTTGTCAAGGTTTCTGAAAACGTAATGTAAAATATTATCTCGCCTGGCATCATACGTAAAAAAACACGCAAAATTGACCCAATAAATCTCGAGTCACTGTATCTGGATTAAATGTCAATTTTTTTATATAGCAAATGCAATCCATTCTCAGTTTGGAGATATTTTTGTGGTAGTAGGCCTAATTTGAAGGTCATGTCAGTTTTTTCACCTGATGCTTAATTGGCATAATAATAGTTATTACGTTAAGGGAATTTGAATGAAAAAGTCAATTTTATCTTTGATGATATAGTTTGATTATAACCTCTAGTATAGTGATGGTACACAAGTAAATCGTTTTTAAAGAGACTGGTCGTGTTTTTTTTAACCCGAGGCCTGACGTTTGGACCTTCATCAAAGTGACTCCAACGATGACAACGAAATTCCAGCCATGTGAACAGCCTTCTATGATGACGCCTCTTTAAAAACAACTTATGTTTAACCATAATCTTATCATATCCTTAATATTCAAAGACAATATTTACTCTCTAGCAGAAGGGCTGACGTGTATTTTCCCGGGGACCCCGTGGCTCTCCATCCGTGATGCCGTGTTGACCGTGTCTCCAAACAGACAGTACCTTGGCATCTTCTTCCCAACCACGCCTGCCACTACCCCACCCAAATGCATGCCCACGCGAATCTAAAACAAAATGTGTGACAGGATCATTATTTCGTGACAATATGTAATTAATATAAAATATCAACCAATTATGTGAATTCGAAAAATGAAATATATGGAGGTGTCTCAATTGTGGACACTGAAGTGTTGCAGTGAAAATTACTCTGCATTCAGCCGTTGTTTGAAAAAAAAAGGATTCTTGTTACTTTGGACGAAAAGTGTGCATTTTTAGCATAAAAGGGTTTGTTTCTAAGCAAAAAAGGACTCTTCTCAGGACTGTACACAAAATTGTATTCCATCATATGCGCTACGGCATACCCTGCCACCCCTTCTCTCATAACCATATATGTAGACTTGACCTCAAACTTAGAACCCATTCCCATTGAAACTGTTTGTCTACGCCTTCTCTTGTTTCCAACGTATTCGTATAATCACCAGCTTTTCTGCATTCTACCCAACGCCAGGAGTAGGCGAGTAAATCTTTTGCTTTCAGCGAGGATCCCTCGGAGTTGGATCGATCCGTGTAGACCGACAGTTTCAATGGGACTGAGCCCTAAGTGTTACTGGAGTGTTGGACACTCAAATTTAGTCGCATAAAGCAGTCGTCATGACTTTCTGGGCTCAGAGTTGACCTTTATGTCCATTTTAGAGGAAAGACGGACCGGAGCCGTCACCATTTAATGATTTTTATGTAGTGCACTGTGTATTTATAACATACAATAGCATACTGTACACACGAACAATAAGTCTTTTTTATTTGCCCAAGCTATATATCGGGTCAATTATCGGATGCTCCAACGCTAATTCCACAGATGAAGAAAACGGAAAAATACTTGCACGAAAATGTCCTTGTAAAATTAGTAAAATAGTAAGACTGTCACTAGTAATATTGATACAAAGCATCAATTTCAGGGATACTTCTGAAAACAACTGGCATATTCGCCACATAAAGAAGGGCGCATGGCACGTCTCTCTCTCTCTCCCTCTCTCTTTTCCCCGCCCACAAGAGCCTTTCCTACCTGCAATGGTCGTCCAGTGGCCGGGCTGATCACCTCCCCAGCAGCCTCCACCATATCTAGAGCCATGTTGGCTATCCTCTCAGCATGGTCAGGAACAGAGTCCGGCACTCCGGCCACCACCATGTACGCGTCACCAATCGTTTCCACCTACCATCAAAGTAAAGCAAATAAACATTTTTTGTTAATAGTAATCCCCAGGGGTGGGTTTCCTAAAATATCTTAAGCTCTAAAATTGTTCTGAACATTAAGAATAATAATTGCAATGATTGCTACCAATTTTTAAAAATATACTTCTGTGGGTATTCAGAAAATGAGACCAGCACTGATAAACTTGCAAATTGATTTCCTAATAGTGTTGGTCGTTTGACAACTGACCTTGTACACGCCGTGTTTGCTGGTCAACGCATCAAACCGCGAGTACAGCTCATTCAACATTTCCACTATACTGATGGGTGCACACGCAGCAGCAATGTTTGTGAAAGTGACGATATCACTAAACAGGATTGTGACTTCGCTGAACTTTTCTGAATTGATATGAGAAAAAACAACTAAATAACCTTTCATTTATCTTGTGTGGTTGCCAATTAAATATCCATTAAGAAGGCAATTCATATTACTGAACAAGCGACAAGAAAGATGTGGCAAATATCTAGTGCTAATACTTACTTTATTTAAGCAAACCATTTGTCTTGAAATAATGTAGACCAAATTTAGGGTCTGTATGTTTAGAACAAAAAAGTTCCGGTCTAGTCTAAAAGTAACAGGTCTGAAGAGACTAATGACTTTAAGAGCCACAAGGACCTATGCACAATTCATCTCTTACAGTAAGATGTGCAGGTGTGACGGGAATGGTAGTCCGCTAGGAGCCGTAGTCCTTCCCCCATTATTTTGTACAGTTGACATTAATACCATACACTAACCCCAAGGTACCGACTGAGCCTAACCTGTACTAATCATATGGGGCCCCGGACTTCCATTCCTAAGACCCCATTTCCATAGATTTTAGATCGATCTATCCCTGTGGGGAGTCTCACTAGATTACTGTCAGCTTAGCCGGCTTAAGCGTCTGTCCCGCCTACTGAAAGCTGTAAGGGGGTAATTAACCATGGTGCGCGCTCGGCTGACTGCAATTTAGCGTGAACCCCCAGGGAGTTAGGTCGATCTTAATCTTAATCTTAATCTCTGGATCGATCTAAATCTCTGGGAATACACCCTAAGACTACCATTCCTGTCACACCGAACTCAACAAATCTTACATGGAGACATACCGGCCTCGACGGTTCTACCTTCCCTAAGTTGATCAGCTACCTTCCTTGGCAACATTTGGTATAACAAGGAGTCTGTCTTCTGTTTCTCTCTGTTTAAAGCCGTGGCCGTGCGCTTTAACTCTGCCGTTGTTTCGTCAAGTTTTTTACTGCAATATGGCATGGTTCAATTATTGGTAATTTTGGTTTCATTTAAACGAGCACGCGTGCCAAATTAAATAAAGCAGTTACATTTTACTGTACGTGAGGTTATCTTCTGTCACCTCTGCCATACACAGTTCAGTGTAGACTGTACATGCATGTAAATAAATTAAACCTTAATGCCAAGGAAAAAATGAAAGGAAATTGTACATTTGTGAAAATGATTTTGATTCACATGACAAATCTTAGAGGCATTGCACTGGGTTTATTCATAATATGGCAACTGAGTTAGTAGTATTGAAATTATTGATACATTTAGTAGTAATATCTTCAATATATAGGCAAACTTGATCGAATGTCAATCGCGAACTACACCAGCAGCCATTGTGACTTGTGGACTAGTTACCCCTCAAGGTCACCCCCATCTTTACCTAATTTCTATCTCGGCAATCCTCTGTTGGTTAAGCAGTATCAACTCCCTGGTGACGTCATACAGGGGGATGTCCGATAAAAAGATGTTGCGTTCCATCAGCTCGGTCAAGCTGGTCAGCCTTGGAGAGCAGATGAACATTATGTGACCAACGCTCTGGTCTAGGAGGATCATCTGACCTGAAATCACGTGACCTTTTAATTGGGATTTGTAGTTTCAACATAATTGTGTAAATTGTGCACGAGTTTTTGATACACTTTTGTTTGGTATTCTTTGATATGTATGCTTATTTCCCTAATAGATTCAAAGAGGAAAAGCGCATATCGTGCATTTTTGCACGGCGAAAAACTTCAATTTTTTTACCAATTTCAAAACCCAATAACAATTCGTTCTGATAAAATTGCCGCGTGGCGATTACTCCAAGCAGATCGCGATACTAGCAAGGTCGACATACATGTACCATTACCAAAAATAAGTAACTAAACTCTAAAATCAAGTATGGCCTAAAATCAAGTAATACGACTCACCTTTAATAGGAAAAGCCTTACTTCTCAAGGGAACGACCGCTTTTCCATTTGTCACCTCACCGCACATACTTTCCTTTATTTGTAAAATAAAATTTGCGTTTATAAAACGTATGATATTTTCAGAAGTCAGGGGCATCCGTGGATGCACGAGTTCAAAATAGTCGTGCAATTTACCACCTGGTTTCATCAAATCTGGACAAATTTTCTGCATTTGAACTCCACTCTGTAATATGGTCATGGTGCCATCAAAAACCACGTGGTAAGGCAAGGCTTTACAGAAACTGGACGGATCTATGTGTATGCGTCTTGGGAATTTTGGAACAAAACTTCTGAGTGATTTTTCTTTCTGAGTAAGAGCCAATTCTCGGCATTTTGATTCGTCTTCTTTCTCCGCTTGGTCCGTTACTTTCACCCTGAAGACCACATGGTCCTGGCTGTTTTCTTCCATGGGATTGTCGTCCGTTTTACTTATGACTTCGAGGGTGCAATCAGAGTTAAAGAGATGTTTACCAACAGCTCGTACTAAACCTGAAATTAAAGTCAAGGTTATTCAAGTGTGCTTAAATAATTGGGTGTATGGGTTGGGTTGTAAGGCAATAAATATATATATTATTTGATAAGATACTAGAACTGACCAAGTAATTTTATACATAACTTTCAAGAAAAAAACGTGTGGAACAGTTTACTAAGTTCCCTTTAGAAGAGAGAGAGAGAGAGAGAGAGAGAGAATTTGTCTTTAAGATAATGCAAATACTTCAAATAATGAAAATTAGCATAGTTTCACCTATTACGATAGGATAGAGACCCTTGCGACGGGAATAATAGTGAAGAATCAGAGTGTCCTCTCCTGAATTTGCTTCGCATCTGTAATGCCAAAAGTATACAAGATAAATGTAAATACAAATACAGGCTAGAAACAAGTATTGGCTAAAAAGAGTATTCAAATGTCTTGCTCTCGTGAGGGTGTCATGGCGTTTATGTCCAAATGAAGCGTGTCTTATAAATGCTAAGGCTCTTATTGAAACCAACCCATCTGTGTAACAGTGTAATATCTAGCGTCACGTATAATAGGGAAACGCGTGATTAATAAACTAGTGTTAATGAAAGCAATAACGGTGTGCACGAGAGAAGTTTAACGATAAGCTTAACGTAACGTCTAACAAAAAAATCGAAACCTGAAAGATGGCGCCTCTATGTTCTTGTAAGACATGGCTAATAGGGAATGCAGCGAGTCTAGGTTCTGTATAAAACTGGGGAGGTCTTCTCCCAGCGTTCGCAGCATTTTGTCGTAACCGTTGTCCAAGCAATACTCGAAGAAATATTCGCCAAAAAGCTCCAGCACAGCTTCTAATGGAACATCTAAAAGACAAGTTGTATTGTGGTGTATCAAATATGTTGAATTATAGTTGATCAATGTACATGAATACATAAACGTGACTTATACGTAGGCCTACTTGGATAAAACACGCTTTATTTTATCGTTGTGACCTCGAAAGATACATCTATATACTTATAGCTCCAAGCATAGTTAAACGGTGTGTGTGTGTGTGTGTGCGTGCGTGCGTGCGTGTGTGCGTGCGTGTGTGTGTGTGGGATTTAATCTAAAAAATGAGTGTCACATGGTGCTTTTATTTTCGCACGTGTTTGGAAATGCGTTGTATTTGTATTATGATGGTAAGCTCAGGCTTGCAGCTGACATTGTAAAGGACGTTTTAAGACGTAATACGTAATTACCTAGAACTTGGGATACGGCAACCACCAGCCCAATGGTTTTCTGGTCTGTGTAACGGTGGAACACCATGAAGTCTGTCGTGTCGTCACACTGCGCCTTTTCTCTGAATAAGTAAAGAGACATTCCACGAACATCGATCATCATTCACTTCGGTGGTATACAGAATTGAGGTTTTTTTCTGAAGTATAACAGGGTTCAGATGGTCGTGCGCGCCACTTAATCCGTTTCAATCAGAATCAGTCCAAATAACGCAACTTTGAACCATTGTAACTACTCATCTTTTTAAACATTTTTACAATTATTTACTAAAGATACAAGGTGTCATGACCTTTTGTGCCCTGATCGAACCCACGATCAACATCAAAGCTGATAATCAATAAGAAGACGTATTATACCAGATATTTCCTGACAACCAGTCTTAAGAATCCTTAAAAGAGTGTTCTGATAAAAAATGTCCATTTTTGTGTTATCGACTAGATAATGGATTGGAATTGATTACATTTTCTCACGATACTTGTGTACTTTGCGGTTTTTACTTAATTATTCTTTTCTATTTGGCCGAAGTGCCGAAATGCTTATAAAAATGGCGTTAAGTGGGAGATTATTGAATATTGGCCATACGGAATAATGTGAAGACTTTCTTAGCGAATTGCCCTATAACTATGCCACGTTCGTTTTGCTTAGAAGATATATTTCAGCTCGTCGCAAAAGAATCATTAGCCACGAAGTTGTCTAAAAACTGCTGAGACGCAGGTTAACAAATTGCAAAATATTCCAAGCCATTATATATGAATTATCATTATTATTATTTTCAATTTTATCTATTATTATTGTTTTTGAAAAAATCTGTCTATACAACTATAACTGAGCAAGAGAAAAAGTTTCTCTACTGTCAAGCAAAAAAGTGTTATTCCACGTTTGATCCAGTGAGCTAAATAAATCATGACTATTTGAAAGGATTTCCACTTTGTATGATCAATACAGCATACTCAAAAAACGGACACAATTTCAACTAAGCTTAGACTTGAATTTGTTCTATCTTTTGTCAAAAGCGTAATACATCAAAACAGAGACGTTTTGACATGTTACTCCGCCTACGAAAACAAATAACAAAGATCTCAAAGTAGTTGAATTGAAGTGATTCAATTGATTCCATTATGTCTTTTACGCGAGCTGCACTTAAGTTTGGACGTCGAAGCATTTCAAGCCAGACACAAGTTTTTACATTTAAGCATCATTCGAAGATGAATTACCCGAGAATGTTGTATACGGTTTTTGTGTTTTACTAGCAGCATTGCATCCGAAACAGTTCAAAAAGCTGGGAAATTGATTAAACAACCATGTTTATGATGTAATAATTCTGGACGGTCACAACCGATTCTGTATGTGTAACAATTATCAAAATAGAGTGTCGAGAAAAGGGGACTCAAGCCCCACCTCCACCCACCTATCCACCCATCCTCCGCGCACACACACACACACACTCACACACACACACTCACACACACACACACCTGCTCTCCTCTAGCACCAGATAAAGTGGAAATTATGGTGCGCTTTATGGCTTTTTTTCAGTAATTACTGGGCATCTTGCCAGGTCATCTAGTTTGCGATCTAACAAAATTTTCTGTCAAGACACCGGCTACAGGAGTGTGAATCGATTCACTAATTGACTGCATTAAGATCGACGACCTAATAATTTAGTCCTCCGGCCAAAATGTATCTCACAACATACACTGCCTTTGTTCTTGATTCTTGCTCGATGCCGTTGGGCATTTTTTCTATATGACACAAATCCATAAATGCAAAGCTACATTGTACATGTTTTGATTGAATTCTTCTCCGTGTGAGGCATTCCATTTCCGTGTGACTATTTCACTGAGAGTGATAATGTAAGTGAAAAAGTGTTCAAGGCATTAAAAACATGTACTTAACAGCGTTTTGGGAATCAATAAATAGACCAATGATCTACTTTATGTGAGATATTCCATTTTCGTGCGCCTACATATTATTTCATTGAAACTGATAGTTTAATTGAAAAATAAATACCCAGCGTCATAGAAGCGGCACCTTCCAGTGCCTATTACAAATTAAACAGATACAGAAACGATGGTTGATTATTATGTGTGGCGAACTATTCACTTTGCCTAAAATAACTTGGAAAACGCATTACCAATCATTTGTATGATATCAGCCAGCTGAGATTGATTTTTCATTAAAAAATGAAAAAATACAGTACAGTTGGCTGCACTGTAGAGGGCATCTGGACGCCTTTTGATGAAGGACTAGGCTGAAACCGCAACATTTATTGTCTCAGTTAATTCCCCTCTTTTTGCTAGTAAATGTATATAATTCATTATTTCAAATACACTTTTTTGATACTTGCTTCAACTCATCAAAGAAAATTAATGATATCTGTTCACAGAATTGACTAACCTGTTTTTTTTAGCGAAACTGAAACTTGATAAATTGAAAGCACAAACCATGGCAAGGTTTTTCACCATTTATGCGTTTTTGCACAAAAAAAAAAAAAAAAAAAAAACGTGAGATCCACCGGATTCCATACTTCAAGATAACGCAAATTAGTGGATGAAAGACGATAATGTCTGTCTGAAATTTCATTTAGGAAGTGGCTCGCACGGCTTCATTAATGTATATATGTCGAGCAAGTGGTCATTGTTGTGTCGTTTGAATAATTTTTGCACAAAACATATTCATTGAGCTGTTTGATGTTGTATTTCGCTGTACTAAGTGAGCAGTGTACATTTACAAATGTGCGATACTCACAGTATAGTTTCCCACACTTCTTCGCCGAATTTCTTAATCACCAAAGAGCGGACACAAACGTGAATCTGCCCATACTTAAAAGAAAAAGAAGAGAGAGAGAGCTGCATTTTGAAAAAAAAAAATGAAACACTGAGTATGTTAAGTTTACTTCTGTTTTGTTCTAAATTGGCCCTTTTTTTATGGGACTCTTTTATGGGAAATTGAGTGAAATAAAACCAAAGTTATTGCGATAAAATTGTGCCTGATACTACTCCATACAGGTACCTACATGTACTAGTACTTATTGTTCGACGGTTGTGATTTTTTATTTTGCGCACGTGATTGTGTATAATGCTGCTCTTCACACCTTTGCGTGTTCATGATTCTCTGTCATGTAACCTCTTCATAACTTAAATCACAATCCCATGAGCAACTGTCGTGTTCAACAAAACAAAATATTACACGTACCATTCTAGATTATCCGTCAACTACCAGGTGTTATTCAATCCAGTATGTCTGCTACTTCCCCCTGTTATATCCCAAGTAACGTGCACATTCCTCTCGTGTAAGCAAAGTGTAACTAAGGATGGATCGGCCTTGGGTGTATCTGATCCTATGACAGCTCGACGCACTGTATCAATGCCTTGTGGAGCAACGCGGCGAGCAACAACAACAACAAACCAATCCAATTCAATTAGTAATTTACTTTGCTGTCAGACAGGAGTCCCTCAGGAGGCAATATTCAATAATTATATCAAACATCTTTGTCGTTATTAGAACAATATTTACGCACGTAGCCTATATATAAATAGTAATTGCCTAATTACATACATTAAATATAACCTACAAGGTAATTGTTGCGAACGCGGGACTCAATCTCCGTATCGTACAGGCATGTGTGGATGGTGAAAACTAAGAAAAAAATTAGAATTTCATCAGCTGCGTTATGTAATAAGAATTTTAAGAATTACTTGGAAGTAATTGTTCTTCAATCAAAAGTTAATATTCACAGCTGATAATAGTAATACCTTCAATATGACGATGTCTCCTGGAGCATCTTCATCAGGGAATGAGGCCATTCAGGGAAATCCAGATGTTTCCAGGTAATAAAAACCGTGACATAAATAACGACGTTAGTAAATGATAACGTAAGTAAATGTTATACAATGCAATATG
This sequence comes from Lingula anatina, assembly GCF_051362555.1. Taxonomy (NCBI): domain Eukaryota; kingdom Metazoa; phylum Brachiopoda; class Lingulata; order Lingulida; family Lingulidae; genus Lingula; species Lingula anatina. The sequence goes on along the minus strand of NC_141772.1, from coordinate 5,296,923 downwards.
ATGAATCTATAACACCAGTAAGTACGATAGATAAATACAAAATTAATCAAAATTGACTTATCCGTTTGCAATAAATAAGTAAACAAACAATTTGGCTTGAATCCAATACTGAAGAAAATCCACGAGTGGGCCTCAGCTCATCTCAGTCACAAGTCACGAGTTGTCTTCTCTCCACTCCACTATTAGTTCTGCACGCAACAATCGGGATTAAAATTAGTGACCCTTAGCAAGGCTCGCTGCTCTTTATACTCTCTAAGCATTTCAATAAAACATTCTCTAAAGAAAAAAAACTTATAATTTAATGACAAATAATACTAATATTTTTAATTTTTTGTCAAATTTTCGATCGATTTTGCCAGTCTTCTTCGTGTCCTGACAAAAGAATTAAATAAATGATGTTGATTCACGGCTCATGCTCATCGGGATGGGGGGGGGGGGGGGGGGGGGGGGGGGGGGGGGGGGGGGGGGGGGGGAGGGGGGGGGAGGGGTGATTAACAACTGAAATTGCCTAATTAATACAATCTTGTTAATCAAATAACGATGCGCGTTTCAGATAGATTCGTTAAGGAAGTGATCTGAATACTCGTTATTGATCGGTTCAAAGCGTGTAGGCGTTAAGGCAAGAACGCAATACAAGGATACAAACCTCAGTTTTCCCCAGTTATAAAGTCGATATGACTAGGGATTATAGTTTGCATGAGGTATTATACGTTTTACAGGATCAAAGCTTGATAGAGTAACAAAACAGAAAAAGAGCCTGGTGCGTATCATTGAAGTACTCGGTACAAAAGTGCTTTTTAAATCAAGAGGAGCCGAAAAATCAATAAAAGTGTCTATGAAATTTGTGCTTTTCCGTCAGCAAAATGAATTTCAGAATGCACCACCACCCACTATCAACACAGGAATAACATCGAATTTCGTAGAATAGTTTTATTTTCTATTGTAGACTGGCTTACAAAGTTACCTACTAGAGTCATACATATATTTATGCCCATTTCATTTCTGTCTAGGATTGTTGTAAATATTATACAGTTGTAAAATAAAAACGGCACTTTTCTTCCACTTTGTGACTTTTGCATATCTTCTTGTGTACAATGTAAATATATACACGAGGTTCCTTAAATTAAACAAAATTGATTGCTGAAACATAAGTCAACCATACACCGGCATGTACACATACACAGTGGATGTATTTAGTGCTATAAAATTGCATATCTTCTCTGAAATAAATACAGAAAAAAATGTTACTACTCTAAGGGAAACGTTCTCCACTCTATTTCAGTATTCGCGTGTTTAAAGGTACTTCGTGTTGTAATTATGTATAATGAGTAATAATATTACTACATGCCACTTTTGAACTTTTCACCCCTTGAAATCAATAAACCATCTTCTCTGAAATAGTCGAAATGATTATATTAGTTGTCATGACACTAAGACGGCATGTTTATCCTTTTGACAAGATTGCTTTTGATTTCTGCCCGCTCTGAGTGACATAATAAGATATATATTCTTTGAAACAATAAAATGAATTCAAATGAATACTAAGACATGACGTGGTAGAATGAGAATGCGGCTCTTTGGTTCGGTATCGCTGCCCGTCTCCAGAGCTTCCTCTGATTTCCATAATGTAACACAACCATGTGAAAAATCGACTTTATGGGTTTTGATGGATTTCACTTAAAAGCTGCCGTGGGCAGTAGAGCAATATCTATACCATAAGCTCTTGTGAATGATATTCTCTGTAGACTCCTTACTGCGCATACAGCCTGTTATTTTACGGAGTTATGTAATAATTGGCGACCCGTTTCACGAAATTATTTAAAAGCAAAAATTGGTTAAAACATTGAGACCAAAGGTAGAGTTAAGTTTATTCAGTAATAGTCCAATTCAATGAAATATTGCGCCAGTATTATAACAAGAAACGTATAACCCTTTTCAGATTAAAACTTACCCAATTCTAGTAATGTTTGGATCTACTTGGTCTGTAGGCCTTTAGAATCCAAAGCAATGAAAAATTTTAATGGTACTAAAACGAGACAAAGTATATAAAAAAGCTTACATCCATGATCAATTGGCTAACATCGGAGAAGTTATGGGCAGTCGTTTCAGGTCTATTATTCTAAGTAAATGGCGTATTGGATGGTTTAAAGTGTCGTCTACCAGTACTTGATAGGACACTTACTGAGATTCAGAGAGGACATCGGTTCCAAATTAACTTTAGGTTTCGACAACTCTCTAAAAGATATGGAAAATCACTATAGTGTTCTTCAAACTCAAAAATGATTTTTATTGGACATTACGATTAGTTCGGAAGTACAGCCGACAAAAGTTTTGTTGACATTCCGTTACATATTCCTTTGTCCAGTACAAGAAAAATAAAATAAAAAATAAACGATTATAATTTGCTCTTTAACGGTAGATAAACCTCATGTTTTATCGCCAGAATTTATCTAAAATGCAAAGTAGCAGTAAATGATAACCAAAATTCATAAAAAAAATTGCTACTCAAAGGAACACATTTTTCGTTTCAAGTTCGCCATTGTTAGGAATAAGGTTTTGCTTATTTTCAAAAACATTTGGAATGTTAAGGTTGAAGAATGGACAAATTTGGAAAAGCAATATCTGAATTTCGCAAAACCACAGGTTTGTACCCAAAAAAATTGAAAAGGATCTACCAATTGATCACAAGGTTAATAACAACACGATTCAGTGAATATAATTTGTTTCAACAACGGACATTATTGCCAACAGGTGTCACGACAAACAATAATTTACACAGATTGTACAATTTAAATGAGCCAGCTCGCATCCCGTATCCCTTGTAGGTTTTTTACCTTTCGAATTAACAAATAACTTCATTAAGAATGCATTTACAAACCAGTAAGCGTGAAAAGGTCAATAAAACGGCCAACGAGATTGGTTGAAAACTCTTTTATTATTTTTTTCTGTACAAAACATGCTATTGAATTAAAGCATAACCATATAATTTTATAATAATGATAAAATAGCTACTTAGTAAAACAAGGAATGGGTTGGGGATGCAAACTAGTGCATGGAAAGTAAATGTTCAGGTATAGTCCTTATCACACAGATCACACACGTGTAGGTTGAGGTAGGGTACTAATCTCAGCTATATAACATGAAAAGATTTAGGTAAAAGAAAAATCACACACTCATAACATGAACAGGTTGAGGTAGGGGGGTTAAACATATAGATAACACTCAGATTTAGGTCTTAAGGTACTTATCACCAACAGGGGGTAATCATTCTTCGTGGTTAATTCAGGTTCTCTTGCCAACCGAAAAAAAAAGGTTCCAATTTACGGACTTTCAAGGTACATACTTTTTCGAAACGTGCTTCTGTATGCCTCATTATTTGTTCTCCATTTAGAGAATGTGGGTTGAATGCACCAGTTACTTTTGAAAAAAAAAAAAAAGAAAGAAAGAAAAGAAGAAATAAACATCCACCCAGCCCTCCCTGGATGACCCTTTAAAACCCATGGTACTGTACCTTAACGAGAGAGCCAGCTGATTGTCAGAAGTTCGAAATGATCTGGGCACCCTCGTACACGTCACCAGTGTCAGTGAGTGCCTGACGCTCGTGGGCACAGAAATCAATGGCAAAAGTTGAGAATTCTGTCAGATAATCAATTATTGACTCCAAACACGTTTCAATAAAACATAAATTCAACAACCCAGTTTCGTTCCATAGCTAACGTGCCTGGCATCACATTAACACCCATGCGTAGGTTTCTTAGGGACCTTTCCCAGAGTCTATCGTACTGACTTTGGATCGAACTATCTCCGAGAGGATTCTCGCTTAAGTTTTTTTTTTTTTTGGGGGGGGGTGGGGGGTGGGGGGGTGGGGGTGATATAAACGCTATGGTAACACAATAATAACGCTCTGTGTTTGCTGGGAATCACTTTCGTTTCAGCCAAAAGAAATTGACCAAAATATCTAGAAGAACACTTAATACGATTTTCGAGATTTTGAAAGGGGGTGGCATGTAGTCCCCAGAATTCACAACATACCAGACTGGACAATATACCGTTTCAATGTAGTATCGTGCGTCATTAATTCGCCTTGTGCTTACTTCATGCATTTTAAAACGAAAGCCTGCTGTAGACATTGGGTTCATCGTACTGACCGCTAGTATTAAAAGTACGTGTTCACAACGCTGATGTGACCAAGCGATCACTTACGTTCTCATAAAAAAATATGTGCCAATTGTCCGCATGCGACGGCCTACCAAGCCAGACTTGGGTTCACAATACTCCCTTGAATCCTTCCAAAATGACGTTCAAAGCGATGGTATCGGAGAAAGAAATCCGCCAAGAATTGAGACAGGTGACCTTAAGCTAGCAATCCAATGGTCAGCTACCACATTTGGAATTCCTGCTGTCCTTGCACAATCAACCAATTTATCTGTCGATCCATCGATCGATTAATCGATCAAAATGAATCTCTTGCACTTCATTTCATTTCGTTGGAAGTTTCTGAGGATCTCTTTAATTTGTAAAACAAAGAGGCTTACTTTTTGATGTTTCTTACACTAGCTCTTATGCGAGTGAGACTAAGTTAGGATGCTCAATCTTAGATATTCTTGTATGTCCTTTTCTTCTTTTTTCACTTTGATTCACTTGGTTTAGATAAATTTTTTGGCATCTCCTTGTAAAACAAATCGGCTAACTTCCTAATTTGTTCTCTCACGGGCTCCTCTACTGAAGAGACTACGTCAGAATGCTTCGTCTTGCATATTCTTTTATGGCCTTTCTTCCAGGCGATCTTTTGACACTTCGGAGTGCAGTACCATGCCCTCTTACAGTTTGCGCATCCGAGAAAATACTTGCCCTGTTCGGGCTTGACCCCGCAGTGTGAGCATTCTTCAGGGCCGTCCCCTTCAAACTGACAACGTCTACATTGACACCAAAAATTATACGCCCGGAACAGCCAGGCCCTACGCTCTGCCCTGGCGGTCCTGGTGTCAATGTACGTGGAGAAGAGTTCCTGTCCCGCTGCGATTTTCCGTCGGGCGCGGACACCGATTCCAGGGAAGCCTCCGACATCGCAATCCAAGATCTCTACGTCGTTGTCGCAGGAGTGGTTTAGACAAGCGTGCAGAGCGAAAAGTCCTCCGAAGACTGCTTCTTTCGGTTCACCAATACTGGCCATATAGGGGACCACGTGCTTGCTGTTGGAGTCCACTTTCATGCGGGAGAGGAAGCGTCGATATGGCGTCTGTGGGTCCGAAAAGGATTGGCAGTTGCAGGCGACTTGGTAGTATCGACCCTCAAACTCTCGATTGTCTATCTTATAGTTAATTCCATCGGGGAAATTGTTGAAAACACGATTCATGAGATCCACCATCTTGTGCGCCCATTCCGCGTGTCCCGCTTTGCCGTATGCGATGAAGCGGCGGTAAGGTGCCTTAGCGTGTGCCCACATCTCAACCGTGGGTTCATCTGTGTCTGCTCCATCCTCCCTCGCCTGTTTGACGGCGCGCCGAACGTCCGCAATAACCGCGGCCCAGATCCGGGCGACGGACATTGGACTGAAAGGGGCGCTCCAGTATCCCTCCGTGCACAACTCGCCCTTATCGCAAAAATCATAGAGCTCCGCCGCGGCTTTGTTCTTCTTCGAGCAGAGAACTTGGTGGTGTTGATACCAGGCCGCTTTGAGGCAATCCTCTCTGCAGTATTTCTCGCGTTGACACTTGGGGCATTCGATGATAGAGACCTGCAATGAGAAATGTAAGCTTAGGCAGAAGGCTACAAAAATACAAAAATCATATAAAACACATAACATATGGTAAGACTGAAGTAGGCCAAAAGATAAAGGAGGGTTTTTAGATGCATTAATAACCAAAAAAATTTAAAAGTATAAAATATCTTGGCCAAAATATTGAAACCTTTGCATGAATGTTTATTTTCCGTTTTTAAATATTCATTGTACCGCTGACGTGCAGGAAAAAAATGGAAGAATATCCTTAAATCGAAATTGTGACATATTTTCAGCAGATATGGTCTGCCAGGTGTTTCTTTTCTCACCTGGGGCCAGTATTTGGCCACCACCCTCCTCTCCGCCGGTTTCATACTTCGTAACACGTCGTCGCCGAAATAGTCTATTGCGGTCAGAAGAGAGCGCGCGCACTGGCTGCACGCGGGAGCTTTGAGGGAAATGCTCGTCTGCGCGGAAATGATTGGAACCTCCCGCCATACCATTTGGCCACCATTGAAGTCTTCCTTGGCAAAAATACCACGGCCGTATTCTTCAAATTTGACCTGGAGAAAAAAGATATAAGCGTATAAATATACCTGTGCAAATACACCACGGCCATATTCTTAATATAAATTTGACCTGGAGAAGTAGGGCCTAATTATATTAGCATATGAACTAAAATACTGGTACACTTTTGGCTTGAGGTCACAAGAGCTGCAAAACAACAGCGTCTGATTAAACAATATAGAGATATGATTGAACAGGTCACCGGATTACGATTTCTCATCGTAAGACAATTCCAAAACTATGTATGCTTATTTACTTATTCTGTTTTGTTTTCATTATTCTATTTATACGGATATTTATTTTTGTTTCATTTTTCATCATCTTCATTATCAATATATTAAAAAAAATTATTTGAGTTATTCCCTCAATTTAGAAAAGACATCAAACACCGCACTCTTCACACCTCTATAGGCAACCCTGTGGTGAGGGGCTCGTACAACCTTTTGGTTCTTATCTGTTGGAACAATAGGGCCGCCTCTCTGTGCTTCCCGTCACTGACTTGTGTCGCCTTCCTCAGCCACGTCTCCGCCAACACAGGCATGTCAAGCGCCTTCAGGATTTTACCTAGGTTTGGATAGAGAACGGTAAGAACGGTATTGTTGTGTAGGCCGCATTCAGAACAGCGGACTAATTGTCCTCGGATCAAATATTGCGACCCACTTAAAAGCTTGCCGCCTAATCCCCTAATAGACACTAACATATATTCCCCGCGGGGATTACGCCACGAGCATTCAAGTTAGTCGGCCATATTTGATCCGCGAACTAGCTACTCCGCTGTTGTGAAAGCAGCCTATAGCGTCAGGCAGGCTATTCAGTGGGATGCTTATACTCATTTCCAGGGACAAGACTGACATTTAGTGAAAAAGTCGGATAATATGGAGTGGGGTTCAGGGGACCGCCTAGGCCAGTGATATGTTTGGCTCCCAAGAAGTCGGAAATCCGCCGATATATAGCCGGAAACGTATCATCCCTGCATTCATTGAAAGGGCATTTTATGATAATAATAATAAACTTGACTAAACTTTTCAACAAAACCTCACCCCCTTTGATATTACTTAGGTAGATGACACTCTTTAACACAAATTCTTTTCATGTTAATGCCAAGGGCGGATCCAGGATTATTTGAAGGGGGGTCCGCCGATGCGAACCCGATCCTCCCCCCCCCCCCCCCTTTGGCGTGGGGTTTAGGGCCCCGAAAATTTTTGGTATTTTAGAAGGCGAACGGTTCCATTTTGGTACAGTTAAAGGGATAATAACTCTTCGTATGAGATCTATATTTAACAATAAAAACATTGTGAATAACTCATAGAAATATAATATATTCTGTTTTACCACAAAAATGGCAGTTATAGCTATTTTTTCTGATATCTGAGCTTGTATTTAGACCACGTGACCTCCATTGATGGCTGTACTCTGTTAAAATCTGTTAAGAGATCTTAACAAAAAACCAAACTTTTTAGAAAAAAAACAGGGAGTAACTTTGAATGTAAAAATGGATTCATTAACCATTGGTAAGTATGGGAAAATTGTTGTTTACTCCAGGAAAATTCATTTTTTGGCCGAAACAAAGAGTTATTATCCCTTTAAGAACTATGATTCAGCTAGTCAAAATTGAAAATTTCAGCGAATTATGCATTCATTACCACGATATATATATATATATATATATATATATATATATATATATATATATATATATATATATATATATATCATGTAAAACACACACATAAAATATTTCCCCCTTCCGTACCTCCTAATGTCCATATCTCGGGGGTGTTGTTGTCTTTCCTTGCCACCAGAAGATCGCGGAAGGCCTCTCTTGGTTTGTCTAAGGCCAAGTAGGTTTCACAGCGCAGTTTCCAGCTTGCTGCGTTTTCTACTGCGTTACGAATGGAGCCTGCACAATGTTGGAAGTGGAGACGTTAAAAACATGTGCATAAAACAAAATAAGTTAAAGAATTTACTTTATGCAAAATTTGGAGTTCAAAATTGTGCCGTGTATTAATGAAAGAGATGCTTTGAAATATGTAGTTAATACGAAAGTGATAATTGTTCGCTTCATTATAAATCGTTCTTAAAGCTGAAATATGGAACAATAAAATTATTTTGCTTTCTTTTTCTTAACGCGTTTCTAAAGCTGAAATATGAAACGATTAATCTGATTTTCTTACAAGTGCAATGCACGAGTGCCTCCTCATAGTTTCCCGCCTCAAACAAACGTCTCGCCTTTTCGCACTCTTCAAAAGCCAGTTGCGGGTTGGGGGTTGCCTCCAGTTCTACAGGGGGCGGCTGGTTCAGGCCGTAATATCCCAAAAACTCCCTCTCACAGTCACGGAGACCCTGATCCCCTGGGTACGGCTCTTGGGAACAAAGTTTGAGAGGATCGTAGCTTTCCTCTCTTTCCTCCTCCTCCTCATTCTTTTTTTGAGGGTCGGTTTTCTCCATTTTTCAGCTACTGTGTGAAAGAAAACTTGAAAACGAAATTTAATCCTTGAAATTCAAGGTTGTATTTGCAATAATTAAATAAAGATATTGGTTAAAGAAATAATTAATTCAAGAACAAAAATAATAAACCGTAGCATGTAAAAACATTTGCCACGAGATTTTAAAAGCGTAAGACCGGTCAAAACCCAAGAATAGGTCAAAGATTAAGGGCTTTACTGGTTCGCTGTATATTTCTGTTGAACCCCCCGGCTGACGCTGTCTGTTACGAGTAAGCCGAGAAGCTAGATCTGCACGTGCCAAAGGTGCACAGCATGAGATTTGGCAGATACCTGAAAATAGTATTAGAGATTCTTCCACCTGCAGCAGCGTGGTGTCAGATTTGTCAGATTTGTATTTGCTGTAATTCATACTAGCTCGCTGAATAGTGCGACTCCAGTGAAAATTGAAGGATTAAATATATTTTATTTTTCATTAGTCTATGCCAATATTGGCTTCTCCACAACAACCATCTTGTTTATACTTTGTGTTGGGAAATGGATGGTCGTTCCCTTCATATGTGGCTTAATAAGTGATAGCTTTAAACCTCGAGTAAAAGGAAATTATACAAGGTGATTTAATAATCTAGCTAGGATTGCAACTGGAAGAGCACGGAGTAGGAACACGTATCCTGGACTTATCTGAGAAAATTTCATGAGATTCACTCTGTCTCACCTGTCTACAGATACTGATCTAAAGCCTCAAAGGAGGACTATACCCTCTACCAGGGTGGCAGATTATATAGGGAAAAACGGGAAAATCCAGAGATAATAAAATGACCGTCTATTTATCTAAAGACATATCTGTGAATATCCCATGAAAAATCAATCTGTGGCCCTGGTAGAAGGTAAAGGGAGACGAGGTAAACATAACAAATTACAATCAAACGTCTTCCGGGTCAAAAATTAGCACCCTGAGTATCCCCAATGCATACAGCGCACATATACCCTCTTTTATCATGTCTGAAGAATTCTACTACTAAATGACTTTCTGTTTGGAAAACGGTGCATAATCATAATAACACAATTAAAGATTTTTTTGTTAAATGGGCACGTGGAATAAAACGCCCACATGTAAGAGAAAAGATCTATATGCTATACGCTAACGTTCAAAATAATTGTTCTCTCGTGCAATAAGCAGACACCGATAATCTATGTAAGACCACGTACAAATATCAAGATATTTGTGTCTGACAATTTGAAGAAAGTTTGACTTACTTTTATATACAGGCAGTCTCAGTGACAGAATTTGTTCCTATCAATGATATCATTCACTCTAGTCGAGTGCAATTTGTGAAAGAACATTAGGACCCATTAATGCTGTATAACCGACCTTTCAAAAGTAATAAACAGTCCAAAGGAAGTATTAGAGTAATAAACAGTCCGTATCTTCTCCTTCTCCAGATAGGATTTACGAGGAGACCACCAAGAAGTTGAAATACAATTCAAGTTTTAAAATACGTTCGGGTCTCTCCAATAAAGCACAATACGGGTACATTGTGTAGTACATCTTAGTTATTAGACATTCGGTTTTATAGCTATAGTTAATTGCATGCTCTCCTCGTTTTATTTGTTACAACACTATTTGGCTGGTTTAATTTTACCTACAAACCCTCTTAAACACGTGCTCCCATCAGTAGTAATGATTTTGTTCTTCAAACTTCTGTGTCCACTTAATTTCGACTTCAGGAGCACACAGACACGTTAAGTCCCCATCTAATTTACTGATGGATAATAATTAAGCTAGACCGAAGAATAAAAATATTTTGGAAAATACAATATAACACTAGCGCTGCGTTCGCGAGCGTATGCATAGAACTTTTCGCTCACTTTCATGCGCTCTTTATCCCGTTGCTTTCTATATAGCATAGCCTACCTATAAATCAACAGTTGATAAAAAAATGTTCGTTCAGATCGAGCATTGTTCAATATCACACGTGAAAGCTCCTATACTTACATGTGTGTATTCTTTCCCGTGTACCTAATGCTTCCTTTCTGTCTACAGCTCTATATACACTTAACAAACACCAGGTGGTAGCAGAATAAATATAAAGATGCACTTACGCGCATTGCAGTGTTAGCTATCACTTCTTACCTGGGCGTCCACCCGACCTGCTGAAGGAGTGAAATGGGGGGATGTGGATTAATGTTATGACAACTGTCAGTTATTTTACAGGCGGGAGGAATTCTCAGTGACGTATTTCGGGAGTTTTTTGCTGGCGGGATTGAGTCTGTTTGATGAATAAAATGATTTGTAGGTCTATGTCAGATCTGTTTTTTGTTTCAATTTTCTTATGTATCTTCACATAATCTATCATTTAGGTGAATCACAGAAGGACGGTGCAATAAAATGGATATCATTCGGAAAGACTGGAAGCGGAAGGTGATAAGTTAACAAGATGAGTCTATTCATTCAGCATGAATCAACTAATCTTGTCATCATCTCATAATCTTGTTCGGGAACTTTATTTGTCTAAAATGTGATATAACAAGGCAGCAGCACCCAAAATTGTGTTTTCTTCTATTCTGATGCAATATTACATAATGGTTAACAGCATAATGACCGTCAATTTTTAATAATAAAACATATGTATCATGGATTTTCAGAAAATGTGACTAGCATGGGTCTTCAAGCCCGTGGAACTTCAAAATCACACCTTGAAAATGCCAATATGTGAAAAATTAAATTTTCACAAAAAAACTGTTTAACTGGCAGTAAGAAATACCAAACAGCCAAAAAGTAAAACTGCCTTCCACTTATCCCACTTACAATGAAAGTGCACAGCGCTGGCGACAGCGACGGCGATTACAGACGTAGGTGATGGCAATATGTACAGACACATCTGTACATATTTACTGTACTATTTGAGAACAGTAAGTGACATGGTTTTTCTTAAATGGTCATCATGGGAGCAGTGCCCAAAATACGTTTTTTTCAAATTTTGATGCAATATTACATAATGTTTAACAGCATAATGACCATCAATTTTTAATAATAAAATATTAGTATCATGGATATTCAGAAAATGTGACTAGCAAAGGTCTTCAGGCCCATGGAACTTCAAAGTCACAACTTGAAAATGCCAAAATGTAAACAAGACCGCACTGTTCTGAAATGTTTTTTTCCCATTTTTAACAATTTTTAACATAAAACAAAATTAACAGTGTACTGCCATTTTTATATGATCAACTAAGAAAATTGATGAGATGGGAAAAATATCAATAGAGCAGTGTTAAATGTCCAATTTCTTCCATTCTGAGATTCTGAACATAGTGAATGATTGAATCTGACAAACTGCAATGAAATGAGTTTATTTCCATTTTTGAAACTTTATTACACAATACACGATAACAAGTTTACCATCATTTTTACAACATCAACTAACAATGTTGTAAAGATGCAGAAAATGTCAAACAAACACTTTTACATTTCTTATTAATTAAATAATGAAACTGTTAACATGCCTAAGAATTGAATCTGAGGAAATGTGAAAAAACAGCATAACTTCTAAAATAATGGCCTGATTATGCTAATTTTCAAACTCAACCTGCATTTTAGTAAGATTGACCACTCCTGTGAGTTTAAATGACAATTGGCCTATCTGTTTTTATTTTTATATTGTGTTTACAGTGTTGCATATATGCTAAAAAGTGAAAAAACAGCATAACTACTAAAATAGTGGCCCGATCATGCGGATTTTTGAACTTGACCTGCATTTTAGTAAGATTGATTGCTCCTGTGAGTTTCATGACAACAGGCCTATCGGTTTTCCTTGAAATGTGTTAACAGCGTTGTATATATGCTGAAAAGTGAAAAAACAGCATAACTTCTACAATAATGGCTCGATCATGCTGATTTTCGAACTTGACCTGCGTTTTATGAATATTCATCAGCTCTGTAAATATAAAGCCAAAAAGTAAAACTGTCTTCCACTTATCGTGTTAACACTGAAAGTGCACGGCGCCGGCATCGGCGACAGCATCGGCGACGGCATCGGCATCGGCGACGGCGACGACGGCGACGACAGACGCAGGTGATGGCAATATGTACAGACACATCTGTGTCTGTACATAAAAATATGAAATCAAGTATGCGGCAACTCGCCATTTCCAATTAATGGCTACATAACTTTGCCCAACAGACCCTGAACTTTAAAATAATGTACAGTTTGGGTCAGTTTATACAAGGGAACTAAGGTCCTATTCCCAAAGACACCATCTGTCGATGCAGATCGATCGTAGATTGGACAAACCCAGCTAGAGCAATGCGTGAATCTGAATGCGCCCATGGACATCATCGATCTATAGAGACTGATCCAACTCTGTCAGGACTCTTGCTGAGTGAAATCAGAAAATACAGACAAGCTGGTGACGTAGGTCTAAAAAAGAGGAGTCGCGTCATTCAGTTAAGGTGACTGCAGTTGGCGAGAGTCAATTTATCCGATTCCACATTAGCAAGAATCCCCCACAGAGTTGGACCGACCCAGCGAGTACGATGTGTGAATCTGAATGTAATCTATGAGGGGTTCAAGTCTGAAAATCTTGGCCTTTTGCCGCTCTTATATTTTAACTTGTGCTTCTTATCAAGAACCCCCGATATTACGAAAACGGAAGTTACTCATGTGGTCATATTAATAATTAAATTCAAAATGTTATTAAATTATACAAAAAAAATTATGGGCATGCGTTTCCCTCATTACACGCCTCAAATATAAATATATGGCAAGAAAGGACTTAATATCTAGGCTTACATAGATCCGTTTTATTCAGAATGATGACTTGAACATACATGTTTATCTACGTTTTAAACGAGAAATACATGAAGCTGGTACAATCTTAAGAAAATTACAATTACCATCCAATTTACAACAATCAAAACAAAATTTTACGACCACAAGACGAAATAATTTCTGATGCCAAAACAACCAGAGCTGGTACACTGTTCGTGATTACGTTGACCAGTTTTCAAAGTGTTCCACCAAACGGCACCTTTTTCGAAAGGGTTTGCACACTTTGGCTTCATGTAGAAAACGGGTCACCAACCAAACTGGTGGATGAAGAGGCCTATATGTTCATCGTCTCAGAACGCTCAGTGACGCGCAGGGTGCTCAAGCCTGCACGAGGACTGTCCCGCACTGAAGATGAAAGTGAACAGCGATTGGGTGGTCTTCACTTTCTTTCTTTCATCATCATCACAGGTTGATTTAAAAGCGATTTCAACAATGATAATCTTTGGGTCACAGTAGAATTTCTTTTCACTGAATATCACCGATTTAATTTTCTTCACATATCTAAAAGTCGTCCACATATTGCTAATGGAAAAATATGAATTGATCAGATTCTTGGGAAGAAAATGCCCATTAACATAATAGAAATTAAAATGCTTCGGATACGCAGCGCAGATGGTAAAAACTGTAACAACTGCTGCAATCGATACTCCTGCACTTGCCGCCGTAAGCTTCTTGCGCAAAAATAGTCCCTGGTCCGTGTGCACATTCACGTTCAATACTGCTACCACAACTCTCCCTCCTTTTCTTTCGCTGGTACTTCAATAACTCTTGGCTTGTCAATGATTCTTGCAGAACGATTTCCTTTCTCGACAATCCCTATGATCCAGGCCTGATAACCTTCCTGTTTTTCAATGTCTTTACAAAATGCTGCCGCTTGCTCTCTGGGTAACGTGATTAGCAAGCCACCTGAAACATGAAGTAATGGTAAAAATGATTCGAGGCAGATAACTCAATCAAAGGAAAGAATGTCAAATGCCACTAAAATTGGAACATTCAATAGCTCAGAATATGGGAACATTTGGGACGAAAAAAGCCCAAGGTACGTAGTAACTCTGGGAGCAGATTATTTCGAGTGCATTTCTTGTCTTTACTACAAAAATGACAGGATTCACCAACCTCTCAGTGTACTTAAGTTCGACCCTGCTTAAAATTTCAAAGTATTAAATATGAATTTTGCAAAATTAATGTACCAAGACTTTTTGGTCACCAAGCACAACGCAATCAAAATATTCTGTACAGGAGATTTTATATCTTTTCAAGTACATGTTTTTGTCACATAAGTATCCGTGTGTAACTGCATTTGTATTTTGTTAATATTTATTTAAAAAAGTCCGTACCTGATGTTTCAGCCGACTGTCCTTGCAAAAGTCCAAACATATTACCGCACGCCTTGCTGACGGCCGCCATCTTGGCAATGATGGGAAGGTTATGTATGACGAACCCGACCTCGTTCTTCTGAATGCGTGCCAGGTTGCTCGCGTGCCCAAGGAGACCGAATCCCGTGACATCCGTGGCGCCATGCGCGTTGTACTTGTGCATTAGTCTTGCAGCTGTGAGAGAAAATAACATCCGATTCTCAGTCAAATGTCTGTCTCGATTACAACTGAACTCACCTGTACCGTTCAATTTGGCCAAACAAGACAGTGCAAGTATCCAAACTAAAACGTCTTACTGTACTAATCAACCCTAGAACTCAATTACACTTGCCTAAATTCCAATCGCTCACCTGTCCTGTTTAGCCTGGCCATACTGAACATTGCACGTTGGTAAGCCTTCTTCACGTCCTCCTCGCTGACCACCAGCTTAATCCTGTTCCATCTCTCGGGCTGGTCAAGCCACTGGTAGGCATTGACCGCCACTTGGGTCCCTAGGGGCTTGGTCAGTACTAGGACATCACCAATGACAGCGTTGTCTGGCCTAAAATAACCGCATCGATATGTACAACAACAATGATAAATATGAACAACTCTGATACTGGAACTTACATTTAGCAACTGACCAACATTGTGGTCTCAACCTGCGACCTTTCACTAGGTGAACGAGCTGGATGGACTGGTCACCTGATCTTTGGTCATACAGCTAGAAATAGTATCCAGTGCCTATGAGTTGACTCTTTCGAGTTTCGACCAACATTTCTAACTATCTAGGACTCACTGCTTAATAAGATCTGTATTCAAAGCCAACTAACAAGTAGAAATTAACATGCTGCTTCAAATCTCGATTTGCGAGTACCTCAATCAATGTGACAGATGTGACAGCAGTTGTAAGTTCACCATTTACTTACATGATGAATTCATTAGGCTGGCAGACAGTGGTAGCCACTCCACCAATGGTCATCCATGGGTTTATCACTGTCTGACCACCGGTCACCTGTGTGTTTGCCTCTTCTGCCAGATCCTGAAATATCAGAAGACACATACAGTGTGCATAAAACAGACTTCTAAAATCCTGTTAAAAGACATATGAACAAGAACGGTGGTAAGGAAAACTGAACGATAAATTCTTGTAGCCAAATTATTTACAGCTTTTTAGTCTGAACAAATATTCTGTATGTGCATCAACATCACAGAACATATTTGACAGTAACCTCTCCAGTAAACAAAAGAAGTCAACATCTAGTCATCTGTAGCTGCAAAAGACCTACTTCCTGGCTGGAGCTCTTTTGTGAAACAGACCCATGCACCCTGAAAAACAACATAAAACCAGTTGTCTACCTTGAACCCTGTCAACATCAGTGGAACCACAACATCTCTCTCCTTGTCTCCCATCTTGTTGCTAACGGCCAGCAGCGCCAGCATGTTGTCACATTCTGTCACTCCCATGGCGTACAGGTCACTCAACACATTAGCACAAGCAATCCTGCCCTGGGAAAAGAGGAAAGTTGACGATACCAATTAAAACAACTTTCAAATACTTATACTTGCATTTTACCTGAAAACCTTGAAAAAACACAATTTTCCTACTTGTATAGATATTCATTTTCATTAACTTAAACATATGATGTAATCTTCTCATGTAAAATCTTATTTTGTTTTATTTTATGTTGATAAAATACTTCTTCAGGTTATAAATATAAATTTCAACTTATTCATAAGCAAAGCTTGCGTAAATCAAAGGAAACTTTTCATATCACTTGATTTATTGTCAAATAGAAATGGTGTTTAATCTTACAAATCACAGGATAATTGTTAAATACAGCTACATTTACAGGAAGGAAAGGCTCACAACAAAGTAATGAACCATACTTATGTTACATTACTTCACTGATGAAAAATTCTTGGTTTGTTAATTTTTAGAAAAGTATTCAATCAATGATATGAATGTTTATTTATATTTTCTAAAAAGTGGAGCAGAGGTGGGGGAAGAAGGAGCATGATTGAGAAAATCATAAAAAGGTAATACAATTGCAGAAAATCAATTAGGAAACACATTGATTTTTTTTTTTTATAATTTAAATGATCCTCTGTGCTTAATCAGCATGATAACATCTGGTGGTTGTGATGTCCTATGAGACTCTACCATCATGTAAGGGTCATCAACCAATGGATAAAAGAAATCAGTTGTCTGGACCAATGACAGGCCACCGTGCCGCAGTGGAGTAACGCAGGCATCCATCCCAATTCCTACAAAACAAAGAAGAAATAATGACAATATGAGCAATAGATAAGAAATCATGACAACAAGAACTGAGAAAGTGCCAGTCATCATTTTTTAAACATAAAAATTGAACTGAGTTCTCTTGCATAAATAAAATGATAAAAACATCATTCAGAAGTACGAAGGATATAGCTTAGACTAAACCTAGTTTATTTTTAAGCAAACATTTCTGCTTCATTAAAATTCTGACCCAATTAAAAGACTTATAGGGGTGATATTCTCCTCCTTTTTGACGAAATAAAATACCTTCTCCACCCCCCCCCCCCCAAAGGATTTCTTAGGCTCAAGGTGTTTTGATTGAAATATTATACTTCATTTCAATGCGTTCCATGCTTTTCGATAATCACATTGTTGTGGCAGACAAGAGATAAGCTTCCCAGTTAAAATAATGAACGTTAAATTCTCTAACCAATTCATGCAGCATGGTTGTAAAAAGATATTTTGGTTTATTCGCATACAACAACTCGTGCCACTAGAATGTACTTTGACCCAAACCACGTGGGCAACCCACGTGGGTGAATTAAGCCGGTAATCAACAAATCGGCGCCATTTTGTCTTCGAGAGCTCAGAAAGGAAAAATTTCCTTCAGACAATACACCCTCCAAAACAGCAAAAAGATCCAATTCTAATCCGAAGAAGCATTTATTTTACACATTTCTGACAAAATTGATGAAACTGGCCCAAAATTGACCTTTAATTATGGTCTTTAGCAAAATCGGACCCTGGACCGTTCCGCTGGTTCCCCGCCTGGGGACCGATCGTTCGGCCAGGGACCATGTGGTTGACTTACCAACGCGTGGGACTTGAGCCACATACTGGAAGTGAGACTGTTCAGCATCCTGTGCACTGCTGTCCTGTTGGAGTCCCTCAAGAAGTTTGAGCAGAACTTCTTGGGGGACTTTACACCCTCATCCTTTCAGGTCAGCATATTTAGTAAGCCGGAAATTTGCATCCAGCTCGTGTGCAACAGGATCGAACGGCCGTCTCAAGCTCTCCATCTTGAAGGCTGCGCTCCACTGATCAGACCTGACCTGCTACAAGTGGCCAAGTAGCACTCCCCCGAATTCCCTTTCGGTGGTTAGATGACAAGCAATCGGTGTCCTTTAATCTCCCTGTACAAAGGGCGGACGAGAAAAATGGCAGCCCTCCCTTCTTTGTTTGCAGCGCACGATGCGAGCTCAAAACACCCGGATGTCCTATTACTTGCCATATAATAAGATGCCGAACTGTGAGACACAGGGACCAGTCATTATTTTTAAAGATTTAGAGTTCTTTAGTCCATGGAGGACGAAAACTCAGTTTGATATTTTTGTTTGCTTGCAGAATGAATGGATCAAACAAAATGAAATTAAAACTTTCATGCACTATAATTTTCAAAGTTATGTAACATTTGAAGTTATTTACCTAACCTCCGACCGTTTTTTGAAATAAAAAAGTTATTTTACAAGGCTTTGAAACAGAAATTAGTAAGCATTTTTTCTCAACAATTTTGTAAATCATCACCAAGGTAATCAGTCTTTGGATTTATGAACTCATAGTTACCATTAAAATGAACTACCTGTGAAAAATTTGGAAAGATGTAAGAATGCCCCTTTAAAATTTTCACAAAGCCAGTCTTCATTGTCAGGTGTATCGAGCACTCAGTCTGGAAACATTTAATTAATGGTGGCCATTCAGTCACATTTTCAATAAAAAGATAAAATAAAAAAATAATTAATTAATTAAAAAACAATAATAAAACAGAACATGATAAAACAAACACAAACAATAAAATAAATAAAACAACTCGTGTGAAAGTAAGATTTTTGAAACTTCACATTTATTTATGGGTTCTTTAAAGAAAGAAATATGTGGAAATCTCAGGGTATATACTTCTAATATCACAGGCAACTAACTTCTGAGTGTCACCCTGCTGCCAATTCCTTTCTACTGTAAATTGTTCAATCTGTTTCTTTACTGCTTTTACTTAAAATTATTACTAGTAATAAGCTAACACAGCTAGCATTTTAAAGGATTCAGTCAGGCTTTTTATGAAGGTACTGGGAAGAGCCTATCAATCTGTTTCTTGCATGGTCTTACACAATTTACAGAGCACAATAAAATGAATAGATCACTCTTTGACAATACAGTGCAGTAATGGAAATAGTAGAATTTTTAACAGCTCTTCAGTAATTGAAATATGAATATAAATAATTGAATATAATAAAGAAACTGATAAATAAATTCTGAATATAAGTAATTTATAATGTTACCGATTACAAATCTTGGTTAAAAATCTGTTAATCTAACCATTATCTAACTAAACTTGCAAATTGAATTTAAACAAATTACCTGTATGTACTAATTAAATATGCTAAAGCCAAATTAATGATTTTAGTTCACCAACACTAACACAAGGAGTATATACTAGTAATTGGCAAAACCACAGAGCTCTGTGCACAACAGAAACATTTTCTTCTTGTATTATCTAGCGACTAGTTTAATTGGAGACCTATATAATTAAACTCTCAGCTAAAACACCATATTTGTATTGTTCTTTTATTTAAAAGAACAAAACCACGTAAAGTCTGTATCATCAACCCTTTTTTCCCCCACATTGTACGAATAATAAGAAATAAGTGACAAGCACTTTGTGCCAAATTTGCTGGGTGAATGTAAAGACATGTCTCTATTTCATAGCAATAAAACTGGACACATAGCTTCTTCATGTCTGTTTTTCACCAGTACTGAAATGAAAGGAATGAAAGCTGATCTGATGTTTTATTCTCTTAATCTAAAACATTTTGAAGAAAAAAAGCTGATATAGCGAGTTACTTGTGCACATGCGAATTCTTGCAAGAATTTTTTCCCTTTCTCTCATCTTTGTGCTTCCAAAGCATTGCATATTAAGCTTCCAATTGGTGAGGCATACTCAATATTTATGTGTACCACCACAATTGCAAATTTTCAATGTCAAACCCAACTCTCAAAATCCCTCTACCATACCAAAATCATTGAATATGCGAGAGGCTCATTGGCTTGCAATGGTCTTTATCGCTATATAGAAATCTCTAATCCAACACAGCATTTCTAAAAATTTCTACCGTCTTGCATGACAGGAAATTTAAATCTGCAGGAGACTGATATCTACTTAATGTTGTTTTATATGTGTAGTTTTGTTATACAAGGTGAAGGTGTGAAATTAGTAATCTGACAGTGGTACACATCAATCTATTTTCAACTGTAGATTTTTCTATTTCACACGGTATACTGGGCTCACTACAGGAAAAAATTTCTCACAGTCAAACATCTGGATGATTTTAGTCACAACAAAATTTCTAAGGTAAAAAGGTGATAATACAGTAGCTTTATAAACATTTTCTAGGCCAAACTAAAATATGTTAATCAACTGGCAATAATTTACAATTCTAGAGTGAGCCCTTGCAAGATTAACAATGTTTTTTTCTTCCTTTTTTGCTACACAATTCTACCTTGACCAGATGAGTAGATTTCTAATTTAAAAAGAGTGCAAATAGCTGTTGCTCTAGAGAGTGACAAAAGCTCAAGAAGTCTATTGTTATTTGGCACACATTGCTAACTAACACATGGCATTAATATAACCAAGAGAGAAAGCAAGACAAGTGCTCTTAAACTTGCGTTATGCCACATCTACTGCTTTAAGAGAGAAGAAATGAGTGCTCTACAAGTAGTCTACTGTTAATTGCCACAGTTCTTTGCCATACACCAAACACATGTAGCCTTGCGCTCTCTGCAGAACTTTAAGTCTTATTTGCCACAGTTCTATGCCACATATCAAACAACTGTGGCCTAGAAAGACAGATGAGTGCTCTACAAGTTGTCTACAGTTATTTGTCACAATTCTTTGCCACACGCAGTTCTAATGCCAACCGGGTGATGACGACGAGAGATATAATCACCTCCTTCCTCTTCTCTTCATGGCTGACGTGCACTGCGGACAGTACCACTTTCCTTTTGGCGCCTGTGTGAGTCCCACACAACCATAATGGAACCACTCTATTGGGCACTGAAAGAAAGATGGAAATTGTGACATGAATTTGATTTGACATAGAGGAGCATATCTGGAAAAAGTTCAAGAGTAAATGGAGGAAAAGGACAAATCTGGCAAAAAGAATACCCGTAACAACAAGAACTGTCAGGCCTGCCCAGGCTGCTCCACATTCTGATTTAGTTTCAGTTTGTTGGTTATCTGAGTTTTATGCTTACTAAAATTTCAAGATTGTATTTTTAAGAATAGCATTTGAATATTTTCATAGAATATGCCTTGCAAATGTATATTTTTGCCTTCATTCACAATTAAAAATAAAACCCTACATGTTGA
The DNA here is from genome assembly GCF_051362555.1 of Lingula anatina. NCBI lineage: Eukaryota > Metazoa > Brachiopoda > Lingulata > Lingulida > Lingulidae > Lingula > Lingula anatina. The sequence continues at coordinate 5,275,368 of NC_141772.1, read as the reverse complement.
AACAAAGAACTGCTGATAAACCCATAAATAATAACCATTTCAAACACAGATTTCTGGAGACCACTGAAATTTTTAATAAACCAGTTGAATTCTACAGCACCTTATTACACAATACTTACATCTTGATTATCACATCCAACCATATCTCCATAGGAAACCTGGTTACATACACAGTATCTAGGTTCATTTGGATCGTACGACCACTCGCCTTGCTGGCCATTTTCGTCCAAAAATGGCTCCGTCACCATTTCCTCCACCGTTGTAGGTGGTGCTGGTGTAGCTGCTGTTGATAAAGAGGCTGCAGGTGATGGCTGCGGTGTTGCGGGGGCTGATAAGGGTTGTGTGGGAGTTGGCTGGGCACCACTCTGTTTTTGTTGCTGCTGCTGTAGGTAGGCTGCAGCTTTTTGGGTTTGCCTACATTCATAAATGATATACATTACAACTGGGCCCTCTCTTTCTCCTAAATGACAGGTACAAAGCATGCTAATTAATTTTTTTAAAATTTTCTTTTCTGCATTAAACGAGAGGGAAACCTCAAACAGACGGCATATTGATACCCATGTAACTTTGAAAGAAACAGTCTGCCACATGATTAAAGTGACACCTTTTCTGTGTAATCCTTGATCTGCTGAATTCCTGCAATATGATTCTACTGCTGTATCAAGATTACCGATTATAAGGTTGACTACCTCATAAGTTCAGACATAACTTCAAACCCAAAGTTTCACTACAATCTCGGACATTCTATTTTAGATGATCAATCTGCATATTTATCAGTGTGAAGAGTTAAAATTATGACATTTAAACTAACAAAAACAAAACCTTCATGTCAATCGACTGGTTGGCACTCTATTACATTCCTTATAGTAAGAACAGCTTACTTTTTAGTTCGTTGCGACCTCCCACTTTCTGGGGTAAGTGGAGCCTCTATGGCCGCCCCAGCTGTGATGAAATCTTTGGCTACCTGAGGGTTACTGAATACATTGTAACTAGCTTTAAAACTACCTGTTCTCCTGCCCTGCTGCATCTGAAATGGGTAAGGAGTGTGGATGAACAATTATGACCCTTGATGAAGTTTTTAAACTCATTTACTTGCTTTCCAACAAATCAGCCATTGGATGTGTTTGTTTTATCTTTCAATCTATGATACGGAATCTCACTTGCTTATTTCAAGGTAAAAATAAGTTCCACTAAAAGACAATAATTTCTCTCAACATCATGATTTAAGAGAAACCAAAAGTCATGTTCAAAACTATTTTCCCATGTGGATGAGATATTTTGGGGCATAACTAAAGCTTAACTTTAAGTTAGTAAACAAGGCATCCTCTTATCTACCTTAAAGACCTGCTGTGTTGCTGCAATTGCTTGTGATGCTGCTGCCGCAATAGCTGCATTACTTTGTGCTCCGACTTGACCTGAAGAGAACAAAGCCAAATTTATTGGAAGAAAATAATCATGCCCACTTAGTACTTACTGGCAAATTAGGACGAGTATTTTACTGGCAAATTAGAATGAATAATCCAAGTGAAATGCTTCTGGCTACTGTGGTAACAAGAATTGTACACAGCTCCGGCTCCTGTGTCAATATGTATAGTTCTGCAGTGTATGTACACAAGTACAAACTGTATGTACACAAGTACAAACTGTTTACTATTTATTATATTGGTGTCATGCCATCTCAATGTTTACCAACCTAAAGTTAATCCTCCACCTCCTACAGTATTATATAAACTGGTATTTGTCTTAAATGTTTCCCTGGCAGCTTCATGGGCTAATGAAGACAGTACCCTCTCTGTTGTCTGTCGTTTGTCTAAATGGCTCGCTAGGGCATTGGACATCGTGTATTTTCGCTCTAGAGGGAAGATGTCAGAAAAAATGAAAATCTTGTATTGAATGTAAATCAGCATCATGTCATAAATCATATTCTTTTTATTGTTTTTAACCCTTATAGAATGCTTACTTTTTATCAATTGCAACAAAATAGAAACTTTCAATTGTGAAAGAAGTTAATAAGTATATAGAATCTTACTTTCATAATGTAGAGGCGTTATTACTTACTTTCTGCTTTATGGTTATTGTGCACAGGGGGATTGTCTAGTTCCAAGGAACCTAAAAGAAATGACACAACTACTACTAATCTTAGTAAATTAAAATTTACACTACCAAGTTTTAAGCTAACATGCCTGAATTCTTCGAATAATACCCTGCATATACTACTATAAATATTTTCTAGAATACTTAAAAAATTCAGCTTTAGAAAAAAACTGGTTATTATACCAACTAAAATTATAGTCTGTTTGCAGACCATGATAACTGCTATGCTTTACAGTCATCAATTGTTACAAGAATGTCAACAAACATGACCAAGATATAGAAATGCCTTACGTTTTTCTAAAATTTCTGTAATTCCTGCATTGTCTGCTTCAAGTTCCATTTTAAATTTCTGAAGTTCTAAATCTAGTTTTCGTAAATGTCTGTCGACCTGGAAAGAAAAATTTATCTTTCTCAGTGGGACATCAATTGTGATGGACAAAAAAATATAAAATCTAAAATGCTTTGTCAACAATGAAACAAGGTTATTAAGGGACTAATTTATTCCTCTATCCCCCCCCCCAAAAAAAAGGGGGGCAGGATAAAAATTTTACCCTCTGTTCCTTTTACATGTATATCCTGGATTTATCAGTCCACGAAGCACTAGTTCCTTTTTAACAAAAAACCTAGCATCTTTGTGATTTTAAGATATGAACATGTAAACACTGTATTTAAAATGATACAAACCATGTCATAAATTTGATTTGCTAACTGGACTTTATCATCAGCACCTTCTAGTGCCTTCATATAGTCCTGGAATGGAATACAAATAATACAAACACCATATAAACATATAGGAAAATAGATTTTGAAGTTGTGTATGGTACATTGTCAATTAAAAAAAAAAAAAAAAAACGTATTATTTTATACAATATTCACTTTAATTGGTGAACTTAGGATTAATACCATACTACAACATATCATTTTATGTGGCATTGTGCTAAAATCATATAATATTTACGTTTTTCAGCAATCATTTAGTATACCTGCTTAATTTTATCAAACTGTTCATCTTTCCAGTCTTGTTTTACATTGGGTTGTTGGCACTTCTTGAAAAATGTTTTTGTTCTGTCATCTAGACTATCCATGGCATCTGAAAATGCACACTCATGAGTTTCTTCAGAAAGTTCTTTCTCTTTAATCTTAATGATGTTTACTGATAAGCAACATTATTGCATACAAATTCATTTTATGAAATCATAACAAAACTATGTCAAGATGATTGGCATGTGGCAATGTTCGTCAGGTGGGGCCAATCTCATAATTTTAATAACATTAATTCAAGGTATTAAACTATATTTATAATCAAAAAGTATTACTTAAATATCTCTAAAAAGGTTCAAAAATAAGTGGTTAATGCACTTACTAGTACTAGTAATATGTGTTTAAATTCATACACTGTCTATTTATCAAAAATTCAAATTATTACTTCTGCAACTAAAATGCCTCAGCTTGCCTGTTTTAATTCTAACCACTTTTCATGATTACTGACTGAACGAAAATTATTGAAGCCACGGCCTTCTAATATAATGAATGTAAAAACTTCAGTAACAAACGGTATTTTTCAAATTATGTTAGACATTTAGAATTACCGTTTGTATGCAGAAGAATGACGTGGAGAACATCCTTCTTGGAAAGACAGCTCGATAATAAATAATGGATTTTATAACCATGTTTGAATTGCAAAATATGAATAATCGGCTACAGTTTATGGCCATGTGATGGTGTATGGTTTAAAGGGGAGGCTCCTTATTCAAGCATTTAATTTTAATAATCTGATCGTCACACAATGATAAAAGGTGGGGCCCGTGGGGGTATAATCCGCCAAAAAGGAAAATGAAACCATATTTTGGCGCCACCTGACGCCACACGAACACATTTCTAATGAAGACAAAAACACGTTATAAATTTGTTACTGCTTCTTAATTTCACATATTTTATTAATTCATTGTTCACAATGAATCCAAAAGTTAACTTTATAACTACTTAAACAGCAACATTAGAAAACTCACTTTGTACTTCTAAATCTGTCTCTCGCATGTCCGTGAACCTTTCCCGCATTTCCATTGGGAGGTTCTCAATCACTGAAATTGAAAATTAAAAATAAAATATTTCACATTTCTTGACAACGAAAAAAAATTTCGGTGACACAGAAATGATACTTATGTAAATATTCAAAGTGTTTTAACTTGACTTACTTTCCAAATAATCCTCTAAATACAGCATCTTGATGGAGCTCAATGTCAACCCAATAATTTGGACAAAAAGTTGTTTCAGAATGATTATGTATGCTTCACGCTGATTGGTCAAGTTTTCAGCTCTCAAATCAAAATGTATAGTGGTTAGATAAACATTTTTTAATTTAGATTTTCAAAAATACCCCACTTTGTTTGTGAGCAAGTATTGAGTACTTGGGCAATGTATTAAATACTATGATTAACGTATAAACTCAATAAAAACGATAAAAAACAGATGTTGCCGAACTCGGTGATATCCAATCATGTAAGTCAAAACAAACAAAGACGGCTTCGGCATACCTCCATTTGCAATTTTACCCACAAAAAATGTAGGATTTTTATAGAAAATGTGGCACCAATAAGGATATAACAGTTTAACATCATTATCTAAAATAGCTATAGATGTAAACAAAAGAAATGCGTCAAAATTTTATCAATTTTATAGTGTTCAAAAATAGATGAGAAAAGGTACCACAAGTCTACTATCAACTTCCTTTTGCACTTGCGCAAATTCGACATCCTGTTATGGACTGGGGTGGTAAATAAATCACCTGTGCACAGCGATGGAGCTCTCAAGGAGGATGTTGCGGCACGCCACTTTACTCGCTGGCAGGCCTGTGCACAAAAATCCTTTAAAGTTCTGGAAAAGAGGGAAAACATACGGGGAGGTAATGACAAGGGCGTTTAAGTAGGAAACGAGATGTAGTCAATGGTTTAACAAGTTGAAGTACACGAAAAACACATGTCATGTGCAACTACAATACAGTACAACTTCAAGGACATTTTATCTGTTGTAGTATCATTGAAGACGGCGTAAGGGTCTTGACTGCGCTTAGACCTTTGCTTTTCTCTTTAGGCCAGTCAGTAGTTTAGCTGTCGCTGAAATTTGCTGAAAATTGAGCCTTGGGCTGGTTGAGGAAAATTGCATGTACTCGTGCAGTAACTAATAATAACCACACATTTCACAAAATAACTTTATAAAAGGAAAAGTGATCGATCTGTTAAACTTATAAAGCAGCTAGGTAATCGTGAAGTATTTAGTAATCTAATATTCTATATAATCTATAGTAAGAATAGTTTACAACATGTTTTTATGCAGATGTTGAAAAAATGCTCTATAACACCCAAGCTGCCAAATATGTATTTATTTCAGGTTGCAACAATGAAGACAATCCTCCATGATTTCAATATTCAACATGGAGCCAAAATGGTCCCCTTCTGTGGTTGGCAGATGCCTCTTCACTACAAATCAAGCATCATGGAATCCCACATTCATACGAGAAAACATGCAAGCCTCTTTGATGTATCGCACATGATGCAAACTTATATATTTGGCAGGGACAGAAGCCAATTTGTGGAGAGCTTGACTGTTGCAGATGTGGAAGGACTGAAAGAGAATAATGCTGTATTATCAATGTTCACTAATGACAATGGTGGAATTATGGATGATTGTATTATTACAAAGACTAGTGATGACCATATTTATATTGTGTCAAATGCTGGTTGTGCAGATAAAATAGGAATATATATTGAGGTATGTGTGACTGAACTTATTCATAGACAGATGTTGACTTGTGAATTGGTTTTAGAATTTACTGTTTTTGTATCAGACCATTGCAGATGATGTAAATTTATTGTGATTGTATTTTAATGTGTACCTACTGATACTTTCTTGATGTCATGGAAAGATGGACAACTGTATGGCTTGTGTATCCATATAATTGAATTTGAAAAAGTTTAAATAGTTATAGTGTCAATTAACAAATCTTGTGTTTTTTTTTATATACATCGAGTTCAATACAAGGCCGAATTATCTTCCAGACTGAAGCAGAGCAGTTTAAATTCAAAGGAGGAGATATTTCTGTTGAACAGATATGCAATGGTCTACTTGCCTTACAAGGTTAGAAGAGAAATTATTAACATTTTTGTCAAAGGTGTATCATATTTGACTTATATTATTTTTTTCTTTTTTGCTTGCAAGTTCATAATTTTATCATAGGTGATATGATTTGATAAGACATTTATTGTCATAATATCTATTTTCATTAATACAACGTGCCTTTGAATTAGGTTTGAAATTTAGGCTATTCAATTTACATTAATAAATACCAGTAATTTGAATTTCAGGATAATGTAAATGCAGTTATGAAAACTGTTTATCACAATCTTGTAGGGAGTTTGATAAATTAGTGCTGTACACCTTTTTGCATATATGACAATGTTACACTGTCTGCATTGGTCCAAAGCATTGAATAATCCTATATACAATATATTCCAGGTCCAGAGATGGTCCAAGTGCTACAGCCTTTGATAGAATCTGATCTAAACCTTGACGAACTGCCATTTATGACTAGTTCCATGGCAACAATAGCAGGAGTGCCAGACTGCAGAATTAGTCGCTGTGGTTATACAGGCGAGGATGGTGTAGAGGTATGTATGCAGGGCCGTCAGCTAGTGAAATGTATCACCATCTAAGTGGTTCATTCTGTGGCCCTCTGTGGGACAAAAATATGAACATATGATTTGTTCCTTCTTTTGCCTGCTGTGGGACAAAAATATCAACATGTCATTTGTTACTTCTGCAGACATGATGAAAGTAATATGGATGAACTTAAAGTTGCCCAGGTTGCTTTGAAGGCAATTTCAACATTAGTCCTTGTAGTCAATTAATCAGTATGTCAGCAGTTTTTCTACTTCACCTATAAAACCTTACACACACAAAACATCATTAAAAACTGACTGATGATAATGTAAGATAACATCAAGGAAATTTGTAATACATCTTACATTTATTTCCAGATATCTGTTCCGTGTGAGAAAACAGAACATGTGGCAGATGCTATTTGGTCTTCCAAAAATGGTGAAGTACGCATGGCAGGGCTGGGGCCCAGAGACAGCCTCAGACTTGAAGCAGGGCTCTGCCTGTATGGGAATGACATAGATGAAACAACTACACCAGTGGAGGCCTCACTAGCATGGTGCATAGGTATAGAATGAATAGTTGGATAAGAGGTGTGCATATATGAGGTAGTTTGTGTGTGATTAGCAAAATTGGGTGCATGTGGCATGTGTGTGTGTGTGTGTGTGTGTGTGTGTGTGTGCCATATGTATGTAGGCTGAGAACAGTTACTCTTGTATGCTCAATAGACGAAGTGAAGTATTTGCGAAAGAGATGTCATGTCGTTGTCATCTGAAATAATGTCAGTTCAGTTAAAGTTCCCTAAAACAACTCTCTCTTTCTCTGTCTCTCACAGGGAAGAAGAGGAGATTTTAGAAATATCAAATGAAACAACCATACCAGTGGAGGTCTTGTTTCTTACTTGTACAAAACATAACACACATGTATTACAGTCCACAGATAATTTTAAAAAATCAATTTTCCTTTATAACCTTGGAATCTACTCTACATCAGGCAAAGTAAGAAGAGAGAAAACCCCAACTTTCCCAGGTGCTGAAGTAATATTATCCCAGCTGAAAAAGAAACCACCAAAGAGGCGAGTGGGAATCAAATCCAGAGGGGCACCAGCTAGAGGTAGCTAATTTTTTGAGATCATTAAAGCTGTAATCATGATTTTGAACAGATTATGCTGGGTGCCATATTAGATTACATGTTAACGTAGAACATTTTGTAATAGCAATATATATTGAGCATTTATCATTAAGTTAATGGCTATAGTCTCTGCTACTGTTTTTGAACATTGTTGACTACAAAAAAGAAATTATTAAAATTACAGTACGTAATGGTATAATACATTTACTGAACATGGAAGTAATGCAAAACTTATTTAAAATTTAATATTTACTTTGCAGCTGGCACCCCCATTCTAGACCACCAGAGAGGGGTTCAGATAGGGGAGGTCACCAGCGGTATCCCCTCACCGTCCCTCAACTATAACATTGCTATGGGCTATATTAACACACAAGGAAAGATAGGATCCAAAGTGATCCTACACGTGAGGCAAAAGCATGTTGAAGGAGAGATAGTGAAAATGCCCTTTGTTCCGCATAAATACTACTACAAAAAGGAAGAAACTCAGACCAACCAAAAGTGAGGCGTGAAAAAGGTGCTGTGGGGACTTGACACTGAGTGTTTTGAAGCCAAAACCAAGTTAAATTTGATTTGAGGCTAATGAAATTAAGGTCTGACAGGGGTGCTATTAAGTATTGGTGGAAAGCGTTTTTGAGATGGAAATGTGTTCAGTTTGTTTTGAAGCTCCAGGAACATCAATCTTAGCCTGTAATGCTACTTTTAGAGACTTGAATATGGTTGTCAATGAGGAATCCTTGTCTGAGTCAGGGTCTTACTCTTAGTTTTAATTTTGTGGAATTAGACATGGAATTCCAAGATTTTCATTGTCCTACTGCCACGTAAGTGTTTGTTCCCACAATAAATGTTCAGAGATTCTTTTAATAACCCCAAGCTTACTTCTGTGAAATTTTAAGTAGACAACTAGAAAAGTTGAAATGAGGTTGAGGTGGTTTTGATTTAAAAGTTGATTGTTCTCAAATGCAATCTGGTTGGGAAAGGGCACCTGCTGAATATTTTTTTTTCACATTTAAAGCAAGTTTACACTTTGGCTTTATATTGATATTTTATTAATATATTAGGTTAATACAAATTTTCCATGATGATTTATCATTCACCAGAATATATCATGGTCATAGGAGTGTGAGAAATTAATTTACGGTGTAATGCATAATTATAGTGATAGAAGAAATATATAATGAGTTCTTCTTTATACTTAATATTTTGCTCGCTTTTTAATAATCTGGCTGTATATGTTCAAAACAATAGCAGCCTGAAATGATCATTACATGTTTGTTAATTTTTGTTTTTGTAAAAGAAAATCTCGAATGTTGTGACCTGATTTTATATTTCAAAAGATAGTCACTGTGACAGTTGGGTGGTGATTATATAGAGGCCATAAGTAAATTCATTAAACATTTCTATATATTTTTATTATGAGTATTAAATACTGAATCAGATCGATTATTTTCTGGGAATACTATAAATTTACTAATAATAATTTATACCATAAATAAATAATGAAAAAGCTTCATTGATTTTTGTATAAAAAGTTATTTGATTTCCTTGTCAATTCATATTTTTTAATTATTGTTGTTATGTAACATGACTCTTTTTTTGTAATGGTATTTTTATTCATTAAACCACACAGTGTTTAACACAAGAATGGGAAATAGTTATTATTGGTGGTCTTGATATGAATTGACTGCAAGCTGGTGCCATTAATATTGCTTAATACATGTATGTTGTGCAGGAAGTATAACAAAGATTTTATTGCTTTAAGTTTTAATGATTCATTGTAAAGTTCATTCAAAATTATAATGATGCTTGAATTGTTGAAGTTAAACTTCGGTCTGTATTCTAGTGCAATTTTGTTTACTTGTATCATCTCTTCTATGTGATGGAAACTTATATAATGCACCTACCATTAGGTTTATTTTATAACAGCTGAGTATAGTTGTATTTTTTAAATGCATTTATTTCATTAGAGAAATGTCAAAACTAATTATCAAGTCTAATTACACAATCATAATATTTTATTATTAATTATAATGATGGTATATCAGAGCAGGTTAGTTAAAATTGGTGGTATTTCTAGTGCAGCTTACCAACCTGGATAAAATCAAAATAATATGCACTTAATGGATAATCCTGCTCATTTTTAAGTAATAAAAGTGCAGAATTGTCATATTGAACAAGGAGTTTTAAGTTCTTTCATAAGGACCTTTTGTACATATTAAAAATGCCTTTTCTAAATTCGGCATAGGATGCCGTAAGTTACTGAAGTGAAATGGATCCATTGTGGCAACTAATGAATGGTAGACAAGTTTAATAAGTTGAGATGAAAACATATTGGTTTTCAGATCAAACTTCTATCAGTATAAATCTGTGCTCAAGTGGAAAGTTGATTATCAATTATGCCTATTTATAGGATTTAATAAAAATAAACAGTGAAATAAAAATAATTGAATATTTTACCAATTTCCTTAAAATTTTTGTTCCTGTCACCTTTAAATGTGGTTAAAGTGGTATGTTTGTAAATTGATCTGCCTTAAAACATTTTTTTAAATCTTGAATATTAAACCTGTTACAGTTTCTACAATGTAAATTCAGAGCAAATTTCACCAAAACCTTACAACTTGCCATTACAAAATAGGCCAATAAGTTTCATTTAAAATAAACAAAAACAAGACAATGAACACTGTAAGCGTGCAGTTGATCTATGAAGGGGGGTTGGGGGTGGGGGTTCTTGATCCAGTATGTCAACAGCTCTTGTATTAAGGAGATTAGAAACTGGGGCACCTGTGCGTGCATAACAACCAGTGGCACCATCCACTGCCAGTTTTTTAAACCGAAACAGTAAGTAAATCGTATATCATTTGCTAGATGTTACTGCATACACTTGTGAGTATTTTCCAGATCACGTATAGAATCCGTTTATATTGTGGAAATGATGCAATGATGCTGCAAGTGACGATTAGTCTTGGCAGATTCAAGCCTTAATTGTAACAAGGAGTTATAACTCCTTGATTGTAACAAGGTCCAAGCCAAGGGATCAGTGTCGTTATTATTTTATCACTGACTTTTCATATCACCTTTTGTACATTAAAGCTGAGCTAGTAATTACTTAGTATGGAGCTAGCAGTAGGGGTTTATTATAACCTGAGTAAAGTAATTTCCAGTATAAATTAGCAGTTTTGATAAGTACATTGTACTGGCTACGCTGCCTACAGTAAAAGTGATATTTGCAAGAATGCATACATGTGTAAGTGTTACCATTCTTGATATTAATGATAGTCGTATGTGCATGAAAAGGATCTCAGTGATGTATGTCAGTGCATGTGCACCAATCACTTGCATTATGCAGCACACATATGGTTTCACATGATCTTTATGATCATAGTGACCTGCATGTATGGATCAATATAAATGCATGAGCCTATACAAACAAGGTGCTTCAGATATTATGGGGAGAGGGCTTGGGAAATGGGACTTTCTTCTTAATTTTTATTTAATTTTAATCCAGTACAGCATAAAAGAACCTACTATGGAAAGTATAACAATGATCAGACTAGTTCTTGCTACTCATTTAACATATATACCAGGATGGGAAAATTATTATGGGTTTAAAACTAACTACCGTGTTAGTAAGTCACAATAAAGTCATTTACTCAATATTTAACTGTAAAAATTTTACAGTTTGACTTAATCTACTGTACATGTATTACTGAATATCTTTTAAAAGACATTAATTAAGGACAAAAAATTATTATGACATTTTTTAAAAATGTTTTAAAACACTAAAAATATATATAAAATGTTGTTTTTTTTTTCAAAGTTGTTAATCATTTTAATTTCCGTCTACTCCTCCTCATGAATATTGGAACAATATGTCCAATTTGAGCGATTTACTTTTCAGATCAGATTTCTACCACTGTTGCTGTCAATGCTAGGATACAACACTTTAGCTGCATAGCCTGTCTTTATGACTGTCTGAATACAGCTCAATTAAAATGAATGAAGGTAATTATAATGATTTCAGGGATTGTTTCTTAAATTAGGAGTGATCTTGTTACAGAAATTCATCGTGGACATGATTTATTAAATTGAGTTACTAAAATTGTCTGCCTTGAAGGGTACGTTATCTCTGTTTATGTTACTGTTTAAAAAATGTGGAGTTTGAGGTTTTAGAATGAAATAATATTACGTATTTGGATTTTTACCTCTGAATGAACTTTTATTTCCCCATTTTTATTTTCTCCGGTAACGTATAATTGATATTACATAAGTTGCATTAAAGACATTTTAACATGCAAATAATTCAGGACAACATCAGCAGGTATATGCAGGTCCATCTCCTGGACAAGGATATGCTGGTCCACCTCCTGGACAAGGATATGCCGGCCCACCCCCTGGACAAGGCTATGCAGATCCACCCCCTGGACAAGGATATGCAGGTCCACCTCCTGGACAAGGATATGCCGGCCCACCCCCTGGACAAGGCTATGCAGGTCCACCCCCTGGACAAGGCTATGCAGGTCCATCCCCTGGACAAGGATATGCAGGTCCACCCCCTGGACAAGGCTATGCAGGTCCACCTCCTGGACAAGGATATGCAGGTCCACCTCCTGGACAAGGCTATGCAGGTCCACCCCCTGGACAAGGATATGCAGGTCCACCTCCTGGACAAGGATATGCAGGTCCACCCCCTGGACAAGGATATGCAGGTCTACCCCCTGGACAAGGCTACGCAGGTCCACCCCCTGGACAAGCATATGCTGGTCCACCCCCTGGACAGGGGATGCCTCCGCAGCAGGGAATTCCACCCCAGGGACAGAACCCACCTTACAACCCACAACAAATGCCAGGGGCACCTGCTCAGGCAGCACCATCACGTAATTAGTTACAGTCTTTAATATTTCAGCGTGACTTTTTAATAAAGGAAATATATTGATTTTTTGCCCTGTACCTGACAGCTCATTAATTATGACTGCTCCTGCATTTATTGTGGCCTCCTGAATATTACAATGTATATGGAAATAACAGGCATACTGACTGCTATTTGATTAGAGAGCTGAATTTCCAGTGTCTCCTGAAACTCAGGGCGTTGAGAGGTTTCAATGGAATCTGATAATTGTAACTTGGACATTGAATTGTTTTTTGAAGGAAGGAAAGAGAAAATTTAGAGCCCATGTTCAAATTGATGTTTCACAAAGTTTAAATTAAATTTATGATTTTTTTGTAGTCACAGTAGAGCATAATATTTTCTCTTTTCTTTCATCTTGATAATGAATTGCACAACATGGACTCAAAGAAAAATGCTATTTTGTAATACTGTATCAGTTATAAACTGATGTGATAAATAAATGCTCTCAAATTTGTGAAATACATTTTCCAGAATGGCAGCCAGGGCAAGGTGGTGCCTACACGCCTAACGACGATGACGATGATGATGACGAAAAAGAGGGCCCTCCTCCTCCAGCACCGACTTTGATGTTTGAACATTATTCAAACATTGGCACTGAAAGTAGGTCTTCTTTACCTTTTTGTATGTTTATATATGCAATTATATATTATTTATTTTTTTGCTTGTTTATTTTAAGTTCTTAAATTTTTTCTTTGCTTATCAATTGTTTTCATTTATTTAATATATGATTAAATTCTTTGGTTGGTATTATTGTTTTGGGAGATAATACAAACAAAAAGCGTATCTTGCATTTCCAGCGAACCCCCTTGCTCTTCCTCCACCAGCTGCTCAGCCATATCCTCCACAAGGTGATCCACCCAGGATGGACTTCAGCGAGTAAATACCATACCATGCCATATAGGCTGTAGTATACCACATCATATGACACCATACCATGCCATGCCATGCAATACCACATCGTATTGTACCAAACCAAACTAAACTGTACTGCTAGGTCATGATGTAGTATACCACACCATACCAAAGCTATACCATACCATTCCATAATATACCACACCATACCATACTATACTTTTCTATACCATTCCGTATACCATGCCATGCCAACCGTACCATACCATGCCAATTTGAAAATGTACCATACCTTTCAGCATCATTCTATGCCAAACCATATTATACTTGAAATGTAATAATACTATATCATAACGTTTTATACTACACTTCCATGTAAATGCAAATCCATACCATGTCATACTGCTTGTCACCATACTCTACAATTCATACTTTATTATACTTACAATTATTTATTTGCTTTGCTGTATAGTGCATACTATGCATTTTCTCATCTTTACTGGATATTGTACCATGAAATAATGTATTCTCAAAATTTTTTTTGTTTTGATAATACGTTGAGAGGGATATATTTTCAGAATCATCATATAAAAAAATCCTGGTCCTAATATTCTGAAAGAGCCACATACAGCACTCTGCCTGTCCTTGTCATTCTTTGCTGTGTTAATTAACAAATGGATAAAATCTTTCCAGGGCTGCAAACATAAGTGCTGAACAAGCCAGAGAAGCTCTACTGCAGTATGTGGCAGAACAGTGTTGTTATGGAAGTGGTACAGCCAAAGATATGTTGATAAATAGTATAGCACCATCCTCAGCATTGCATGTAAGTGAGTTTGCATGAACATGTTCATTTATAGTAATGCAGGCAGACCAGAAGGCGGGGTGAGAGGGTGGTAAAAACACTGCCCTTGTGGCTGAAAAAAAAAAAAAACATTTCTAAAGTTGGGTCTACTATGGGGTTAAAAGATCCACTTTTTCAGAAAAAGTACCCCACCCTTTGAAATTGTTGGCTATTGGCCTGATAAATCTTTTTTCAGAGAATTAGACTGAGGTACCAAGCTGTAGCTAGTCAGGGTGGCTTCACTGGACAAGCATGATAATTTTATTAGATTGACCAGAGTGTATTTAAGTAGGTAATGGTATTATGATCGACTAACTATAGATACCTGTAAAAACATGATTTTTACTTAAAATTAACAGAAAATTAATTAGCCTTCTTCAAAGTGTTTCATACTTTTTAATATTGAGTCTTAAATTAATGGTTTTGGTATGCAGCAGTACACTAGTATGTCCTGCTGACTTAAACCTAAAATTTAGACTGATTTTGTACCTGAACAAACCCACCTGTACATATCCAAATATGATATTTTACCTTGCTCATACTTGTCCATTCATTCACCAAACTATTAAAGTCTAGACATAAAGTTTGGTAAACATTCATTTTAACTTCCTATTTGCATTTTCAGTACACCCTGAGTACATTTGCAGAGGCTCGTAAAACATTCTATGATTATGACCCCTTCCGAGGTCAACATATAGATGGTCCCCAGTATGGCCAGGCGCCAATGCCCTGGCAAATTCCTTGTGAGCCTCAACAGTTATTCCTGACTCATACAAAGTACCTAAAAGTGCCTCATACCTCAGATATTATAGTGAGTAAAAGATCAGAGTGTTATGTTGGATGACATGATTGTGTATATGTAGTCTTTCTGATTGTTCTCATCACAATTCTTGTTTTTTTTAATTTGTATATGGGAAATGAAAAGCTCTCCATTCTGTAACCTTTATATATTTTTATACAGTCATTAATTTCAAGTTTTGTCTTTTGGAGTAAGATTTTGGACATTTTAAAGATGTCTATAGTATTGACATGTATAAAGATATTTCCTGAAAAAAATCATATTATTAATTTTTTCAACAGCTCTGGTTTTGCTGTCACCAGCTCGACTGACTGAAATGTTCCTGATGTCTCAATTGGAAGAGTCATGGGTTGTTTTAACTCCTGCTAAACATTGTTCATAGAGTTTATTTAATTGTATGATTTTATGAAAAAAAGGAAATAAAAATAAGATAATTGATTCATATTTCTCCAGCCTTGCTTCCGCTGTCAGCGCCGTGGCTGGTTGAGGTGTGGCAGATGTCGTGGGCGTGGCCAGGTGCGCTGTAACTCTTGTGGAGGTGATGGTAGGAAAAGAGTGTACAGGCAAAAAGAATGGCAAGATGTGAGATGTGGTTCTTGTGGTGGAGATGGAAGGAAAAGGTAAGGTTTTGAATTTGGTAGTTAAATCAGGTTTGGGGTTTGTAATAGTTGCAAGTAGGCAGTGTTTGCCTCTTAGGAAAATTAGTTGCTGGACCAAAAGTTCAGCCATCTTGAGAAGTAGCTGGCTCGAATGTCTGCCGGGTGGGAAAACTTCTCAGCCCATTCTGAAAGTTGTCAGCCCCGGGCAGACGGTCCAGCCTTAATTTCTAACACTGCAAGTAGGGCCCTCTGTTCTTGTAATCAAGGTACAAATTGAACATGGTTATAAGTTAACTCTCAGTCAGTTAATTTTTTTTGTGTGTGTGTGTGTGTGTGTGTGTGTGTGCGCGCGCGCGGGAAGGGGGGCAACAAATATAAGATTACAATGGTCATATAAAAATGGTCATATAAAAATGGAGCTGCAATCCTCATATAAAAATCACAATTATCATAATTCCAGGTTAATCATTTAAACAATATTTGTCATTTCCAGGTGTCTGACGTGTGGGGGAGACGGCAGGGTGACCTGCTCCAAATGTAAAGGTTACAGAGACCTGGAGCGCTATGTTAAGCTAGCAGTGATATTGTACGTGTTATTTAATGTCATATAATGCAATCCATCACACAGCTTATCTGTTCTGATTACAAAAACAGAAAAGAACACTTTAATTTCCTTCATGTATTATAATACTTTCATATAATGCAAATCAATCACAAAACTTGGGAATACTTATTTTGATACAATGAAAAATGAATATTAAGAAATAATAACTCTTAAAACATTTCACTTTAAAGATGCATACAAAGTCAATTTTTTGTCACAAAAACCAACCAAATGCCAGCATATAGTTTCAAGTAGTATAACTAAGAGAATTACCAAAAAGGCATTGTTTAATTTTACCCAAAAATGATGTTTGAACAGATTTTTCTGCTGGCATTCTAAGCTGTATGTCAATGGGGTAGGAAAGTAGATCACGGAAGTGGGTTAAATTCACAACCATAAATTTAAAGAAAGGAGCAGTCTAAAGGTCTTTTACGGCTGATCGAGTGATCTATTCAGTTTATCCCTTGGCATGTCGAATTTATTTGAGCCATATAAGAATCTAGTAGAAGCGGTTCACACATGTTACTGGGAATCCACACTCCACCGATGCTCGGTTCGTATGTACCTTTAAGTGTATATGTAATGAATATTTTATGCAATAACTAAATTTTAAAGAGGAACAGTAATCAAATTTAACTTTAGCTATTTTCTTATGTAGTACTAACCATGTTGAAGACTATATATTGGAGGAGACAGACATGCCTGATGAGTTGGTCCGTGATGTAGGAGGCATCATAATCTTTGAGCAAGTTCTGCCGCAGGTAAATTTCTCCTTACTCCGGCTCTTACTCTCTTTCTCTCTCTCTCTTTTACACAAATGTATGTATACACACAAATAATTATATAAAGAAAACACAATGAGAATGTAGCATTCAAGGATCATCCCTCATCTGTTACATGTTTTAGCACCCACCTTACCAAAGCTTCATGTCCTGATTATTAATCAATGATTTGAAGAACATTTTGTATTCCAATAAGTCCAAATGTTCATTGATCTCCCTAAGGTGGGGAACTGGCAAATTTTTGTGTAAAAATAGCACTGAACTACAGACAGAGCGACCTCTGAACAAACTTTTAACAAGTCTTAGGTTTTGGCTGATGAACTTCACAGCCAGCATCTGCATTTATATGTTACCATTTTCCTCCATTTCATTGTCTTTATTCTCTTTAATCTTTTACTCAGCACCCTGTGTAACATGTGATATTTTTATGTTATTGCTTCTGGTCTTCCACTTCAGGTGTGGCCAGTCACACAGTACCCTGTGCCTCAAATCAACCAGAATTCGGTGGCTCTGGTAGAGAAACACAGTCAAGCATTTCCTAATGAAAGACAGTTAATGCAGGTGGGTGTTTTATTGTACACAAAAACAACTGACAACCTATATTCCAAGTACCAGATTTCTATTTACTATTGTTTTATGTGTACTGATATGCCACAGCATACCTATTTGACAACTAGAAAATATGCCGTCACAAGCTACATTTTCTTTTATTTAGGTTGCTGTCATTATTTAAATTGGGGTGGGGCACCAGTTCACTTTTAAAATTTACCAAATGTACACTTTTGTTTATTCATTATTTATTTGGGATTTTCATTTTTTAGCTTAGTCTTTTGTCAATGATATGTTTAACAATAGACTATCAATCTGAATATTTAATTTTCAGCAACCTTGGTAAATTAAATTTCCTTTGAAAGGTAAATTTTGGCTCACAGGTTTGTTGCAGCAGCTACACTAATTGTAGAAAATTGCTAACATCAAAACTCATTGTATTAATGTGCAAGGGTTTTCTCCTTTGCAGAAACAAGAATTGCGTGCAGTACCAGTGTCAGAGGTCAACTACACATGGAAGGAGGTTAACACGCGTTTTTGGGTGTATGGCAATGAGCGTCAGGTTTACGCTCCAGATTACCCACAGCAGTGCTGTTGGGGATGTGAGATTCTCTAATTTGTTATTGGACAATGTCAGTCATGTGACTTTTTAGCTACTGAAATTTTAAAACATTTGAACTGTGATTGGGTTATAGTATTTCACTCTCTTCAAAGTTGGTGCTTTGTCAGTAAGTGGGACATACTTTCCCTTTCAGAGATTAAGGCTCTCTGTAATACACTAAAAATTTGACAATTAACTACTAGTAAGCATAAAAATCAGAAATGTCGTTTGAGTTAACTTTTGCATCCTTGGTTCAAACCAGTGAAGCTGAATCAAAATGAGTGTCTTTGTTTTGTTTTTATTTTTTAATTTACTTGTTTATCTATGTTTTACACTCAGGTAAAAGTAAACTGGAAAAAGAGATTATATTTATCTATTTTTTTTACACTCGGGTAAAAGTAAATTGGACATAATGTATTTCACATGAAAACAAATTGCTATTCTTTGACAGACATATGTAAGCATTCAAACAGTAAACTGCTAAAAAGTATCCATAAAAATTTTTTAACTAGATTAGATCCATTTGAATGAACATTTTAAACAATTTAAATGTGAAATTTATTTATTATTTGGTTGTTTTATAAGAAGTGATCTCTTGTGTTGTTATAGTATTTTTACATTTAGTATAATCTCTGATATCTGTGACAGTCCTGGAATATTTTCTATTTTAATATTTACTTTTAATTTTCAACCCATTGCAGTAAGGATAGTTAAATAAAATGTATACCTGGAAGGGGAGTTTCAATTTCAATAAATATATTTTACTGTATGTATCATATTTTACTTTGATATTTCATTATTTAATATAATTATATTAACATCTTAAAGATAACTATTTGAGAGTGTTATTACCTGATCAACTTGAAGCTGACTGTAAGTATACCACCTTAAGAACAAGCAAAATACATACTCAAGACAAACTCAGACCAGGCAACATACTAATGTGGCTGATCAAAAAACTTGGTTCTCATGGTTGAAATTTATAATTATACTCAACTACAAGATACTGACCTTTTTAAGGCAAAAACAGACATCACTTTCCTGTAATTGTACTGATTTCACAATGTTTATTTTAATACAACAAAACATTAGATATGAAAGTAACAAAATGACTCAATTTTTGGTCAAATGTATCATTCAAGTGAAATTAAACTTCTGTATTTTCCACATTTGGTTTCATTGGAAGACTCCAACGAAACCTAATAAGTGTGGACTACCTCCTTCAGTAGTCTGTAACACACCTTCAACATAAAAAAGGAAAATTGTTTAAAAAAAAACAGCAGCTGCTTAAAGTGTATTACCAGATTCCCAGTAAAACAAATAAATGCAGAATCTGACACATTTTACAAATCAATTATCAAATAAAATGAAACAAATACAAAACAGCCATCAAAGAGTGTGCCATGTTGGGCCATTTCTCTTTCACAATAGTTTTTGATAAGGTCAAACATGATGATAAAGGTTTGATAAATTCAGAAAATTGAAGATAAAATCTATATATGAAAGAAAATTAATTCAAAACAACTGCTTATATATTTGACTGGGCTGTCCAGTGACTTGCCACTGAGTACTAGTACTGTAACACAATCTTTGTCACAGGCTGATGCCAAATCTAGCAGTTCAGTTTCCTCAAAGCAGGTTGCCAACATCACAGACTAGCTAGGAAATATTGTGAAGGATACACCGTTTCCTAAATAAACTGCTACCTTTCCATCTCAGTCTGCTGTTTATCATTCTCACTAGATGTCTCCCCAACTTCTTCAATTTTGCACCTATTGCCTCTCCGTGTATTTTTAGATAACTTAATGTTTTTCTCAGTCACTGAACTGCATGGAAATTCAATATCAGTGTCACTATCACTCACAGTTTCTGCTTCGTTTTCATCTGAACTTGTGTCTGATGACTCTTCTTGTTCCACAAGAGCAAGGTTCTGAAACAATCAAGTAAAATAAAATAATGCCTCTACTATAACTGTACAGTAATTTATGCTTTTAAATTTACACCTCAGGCTTTATACTGTATATATAACTACCATTTAATATAAAACACAGTAGCATATTGTTATCAAATAGATTTAAAATCTGAGTACTTGAAAAATTCTCATAGAAATGTTAAAACCATGTTAAATGTTAAACTCAAATACTGCACAACACTTGTTTTTCAAGAACCATCTATACCTAAGGAAACAAAAATATAATAGTACTCACCATTTCTATAACTTGGGCTTCAGCATCATCAATGTGTTCAATATCTAGCTTTTCTGGATTGCTTTTCAGAATTTCCTGAATTTGATGTTGGGCTTCCTCCATTTTTGGCAGAAAGGATTTGACCCTGCTCAAAACTGAAGTAAAGTGATCAAAGATCATTATTATTATTACATTTTTACAATTATAATTATTATGCTGTAGACGTTTGGTTTAACTTCCCAAGTTCATCACTTACAACATATCAATCCAACAACTAAAATTGAAACAAACCTGAAGATGGCTCTGTCCTGTATGTTTTTAATCCATTCTTTGCTGGCTGTGCTGACTTCTTAGATATAACTAGGAAATCAGCTGGATATAGAAAAAAAAAAAAAAACATTCAAACTGTGTAAACTATATAACACTTCTATCTACCAAATGTATGTGAATTAATGCAGTCTTATCAATCTGAGAAATGATACATACGGTATACACGTGTGTGTACTTGTATGCGAATTTTCTATCAGATGTTGGACCCATAATACACAAGATAATACGCAGGCAAAAGCAAACCAAGAAATGAAAAGCTTAGTTTAACATGCCAGAGCTTGATTTCATCGAAACAAATACCAGATTTTCAACAAACGGGGTTATTTAAAGCACTGTTTGACTTCAAAACAAAACGACGAAACCTCGACAAATTTTCCAGTTCCAATTAAACTTACATTGCGTTTATTAGGTCTATTTCAAACTTTAAGTGCGAAAATTGAAAGGGTTACTCTTACGATTTGATCCTCCTATGTGAAGCAGGTCTTTAGAAGTAGAACATTTAGTTGTAGCAGTGCTCATTTCACAAACAGGCTGCAATATCGCGTCCCCACAACCAAGAGAATCGTTTCCTATGGGCGCAGACATGTTTACTGATGCATCATGGGCGATGTAAATTTGTTCTAAAAATAAATTAATAAAACGAGAACTAAACGCTAAAAACAGAAAGAATCAAGTAATGTGAAATTAATAACAATAAACCAGTTGTAAGAAATAACCTTGTTGTCTACTAAATGTTTAAAAACGGAGTTGCCGAAAATAAATCTGTGACCTGCTGCAATCCGTCTGCAACTTTCGAGGGCTTCAAGAGTGGTAAGCTCTGTCTGGTAGTTTCGCTCATTAAAGCTGCGTTCTCTACTTTAATTACAACCCTCAGTCTGTTTGCTTAACCGTCACCCATTATTTTCATTCAAACGATACCTATGGAAAGTTGTAAAAGGCCAATTTAGGCTATTAAATACGTCATGTCTTTTCGGCAACAATCCACCATTTACTTATTATTGGGCCAGCATTAAGCTCGCCTGTCCTGAGAGTTATTCTGGTTAGATCTGCAACACTTACGGCTATTTTGGGGTAGTCACATATGCCGTGGATGGCACCACATTAGATTTCGGATGAATGTTACCTAACTCACTGAATGTACTAAGTAGTCGTTGTCTTCGTGATTGATTGGGGGGGGGGGGTTAAATTGTACAATTTATAAATTGAAGAAAAATTAATTCACAGCTCTGATATTGTGGAAGAAAACAGGTTGTGGAATATTTAAAGAAACTAATGTCTAGGGCAACTGCTGTTGTATCTATAGAAAAAAATTGCTCTATTTTACTTTGACATAGACAATGTTTTTGCCAAGATCAGTAACAAGTGCTTTATTGCAATATTTAGATCTATACACTGTATGTTAAAACTTTATTTGTGAGAAGTGATATAGCCAAAGGCATTAGGAACTAATTATTGGTTCAAAGTGGACTTTTTTGTTGCCTTTTTTTCATATTTTACAGTTGATAGTCTATGTCAACTCCACCCTTTGAGTCACTGAAAAAGAAATTATGAAAAAATAATATTCAGATTTTAGATATAAATTATTTCAGACGTAAATTATTTAAAAGTGACACATGTTTCTATCCATTACCTGCAAATAGCAGAACTAATTTTTAGGTGTGTGAGAAGTGAGAGAAGCATTTTTTTCTACATGTTGATAAAAAAAGTGAAAACACAGAAACTTATTAATGAATTAATTGATTAATAAACTATTAGTTGAATAGTTAGTAAATGTTTTAAGTCATATCTCACTAATAAATGATATAATGTTAATCAAACAGTACTTATTTTGCTGTTAAAAATGTTTTCGTCCTTGAAATAAAGCCTGCTATAAATTTAAATGAGATCAGCATGACATTATTCTCGTGCACAGACAAATACCTTGAAGTTCCTTGTACAAAGTAAACTCACCCACTCACTGACCGTGAATAAATCCTCTTCTCTGAATAAACTCCTGTGGTTTAACACATGAGTGCACACTAAACCAAAGGGATAAAAATTCATCTGCAGTCTTGTGTTTAGCTATCAACCATCGCATGTGCTTGATCATTCGTTACATGAGAGAATAGGCCCAAGGATGGCAGTGTTATTTTTCATGTTGTGATTGTCAAGATGAAGCGCAGCATTTAGAAGGTCTCAAGAGCTATTGTGTCTAGTCATTGTAATTACTGTCACAGTGGTTCAGATGTGGAAAATGTCAAGCCACCAGTTGGACAGATTTTTAGAAGCAGCTGTGCATTTCCGTGGGCATTATTGGAACTAATTGACAACAAATGAATAGATTATAAGCCCCTCCTCCTCCAGGAAGACATTGAGATTGGTCTCAGTGACAGTGATAATAGTTTGGTTTAGATGGACATGGGATTTTGGGAACTTTCAACCAGGTAAGGTTTACTGATTAGTGTGGGTAGTGACATGGCCAAAATTTTGACGATCCTATTTGTCGCGGCTTGCTGGTTATAGTAAAAGGATACAAATACCCTCCAGGTAGGTGTGGAGACTTTTGGTCATGTGAAGTAGGGAAGTCGTTGTTACCACTTATCATTATATTATTATTATATCGTATATCCTTATACATGTAGCCTGCTGACTGATATACACTGTCACTGAAGAATGTTGGAAGTCTGTAGGCGTGTTCACACTTAGTTTCACAAAGCAGAATTTTTTTTAGTCCAAACATTGCAAAGCAGATACATTATTGAAATTCCCTTTTGTGTAATGCCTATACATATATGTGCCATCTCCAAGGTAAGTGGTTTGCAAAAGGATTGATAGGTGGAATTACAGATTTATTACATAGGAGGGATTGCAATTCAAAGATTCGAAGATTCTGCTGTCAAAGATTGGGATTAAAACCCGTTTTGTGGAAAGTGATCTGAACATGGCTCTTGCCTGTTTGTAGGAGTTCTATCAACATGATACTTAAGATAAGGTTGCTATATAGTCAGTAAGAACATGGTGACTATCAGAAGTAGACATTTAATTAATTGCTACATGTACACTGTATTTGTCAGATTGTGACTGTTAGATGTAGACAATGATTGCCTTATGCCGTTCTTTATAAAGAAAATGACACATGTTGGCCTTATGAGGATACAAAGGAGAATTGTTTATATTGCAGGCTAAGGTAGGACATGTATCCTGATTTAATTTACACGTTATGCACTTGTGAATGTGCAAAGAAGAGAAAACATTAAAAATGGATTTTAAAAAGAACAAGCACAATATTGTTACGTATCAAGTACAACTTGTGAGAAATATAACATCTGTCCATGCAGCAATTTACTCAGGGC
The DNA here is from genome assembly GCF_051362555.1 of Lingula anatina. Taxonomy (NCBI): domain Eukaryota; kingdom Metazoa; phylum Brachiopoda; class Lingulata; order Lingulida; family Lingulidae; genus Lingula; species Lingula anatina. The sequence goes on along the minus strand of NC_141772.1, from coordinate 5,251,112 downwards.
AGCTCATTATTAAAATGTTTATTCTGTCTCCATGGATTGGTATGTAACATCTTTTATTTAAACCTAAATGTGGCATCCATCCAGACAGGTCACCAGTGTCAAATTTAGCCCAAGCATGAACTCAGGTTTTGTTTTCCATGAGTTGTAGTCCGGGTTGTTTCTGTGATAAAAAGATAATTTACAAGCAGAATGGCAGGTAGAGTTGTTATTATATGAATTTATGGTTTTGACTACCAGGCTACCCATCTTTTCCAAGTGAGTATAAATTCTATTTATTGATAATGATATAAAACATGTCCAGTTTGAGAAAGGACAGTTAGCAAATCTGTCATACTGGGAGGAATCAAACTTGCATAAAAAGGGCAAAAGAGTGAAAAACCATTTTGACAGCTGTGACTAAAGAAAAAAAAAAGAACAAATTCCTTTCATGTGGAACTATAAAAGATGAGTGCTTTGATGTAACATAATCTTTTAGTAAACACTGTACCAGCATTGAAAAAAAAACACAGTTTAAATTTGAAATTCTCTTACCACAAAAGAGGAAGTACACAGTTTTCATCAGTTATTTATGTATGTGCAGTACATGCAATGGTTTGGATAAATAGACAAGGACCCTAAGTATATTGCTTTCCATGAATCTCCAGTTGAAATGTCACCTCAAAGAAAACTACTAGTTTATGTGGCATTTAACCAGTAAAATAATGTTGAGGTTTGATTATTATAAAACAGTTTAATTTTAAAGAAAAATGTTTGTACAAGATAAAACTGTGTGACATCTAAGATAGCTCAGAATACAGGGAACTGACTCTGTTTATATGCCAGTACTAAAAGTCACACATCCAAAATCAGGGGCGGATCCAGAGATATTTTCTGACAGTCTTCTAAATTATCATTGTTGATCCATCTTCCATTCTTGACCGTCTTCCGACAGAAATATTAGATGGCTGACAATGTAAACTTGAAAATCTGACCGTCTTCCAGCAGACCCAGAAGACGGCCTAAATCCGCCCCTGAAAATAGAATCTTAGATCCATTGCTCCAAGGTGTAATTTACAGTGCTGATAAGTTTAATTTACTCTCTAAAATATGGAGGAATGAGAGAAAGCATGATATATACAGACAAATTATTTACTCAGTTTTCATGTTTTTACTAGTAAGTCAAACATCCACAACTGAAGTCTTATTGAACATCCCTAGCTGACTGCATCTTAAAAACATTTAATACACTCGGTGCATTTAACATGATGCGGGTTTAAAACATCATTCTAGCAATGAATAACTACAGTGATCACAATACCATACTATTAAGGTTGTTATTGGTTTCATTAAATATTCAGGTGCAAAGCTTGCAGTCCACAATGTGGAGTTACACTGTTGCCGGACAATGAAGGCTCTTGTGATATCTGAGTTGCAATTGGTTAGAAAATTTCTTTAAAGCTTTTCTAATTCTTTAACCGACTTGATATCAGTCAGATTAACTGGTATTAAGTGTCTCAAGCTAAAAGTGATTCTGATATTGATTTAGTAAGAGCCGTCCTTAATTTCTTCTCACCTAGAACAGGTACATATACGGTGTTAAAAATTACTGTCTTAATATAGATTTTAATTTATTTTAAGAAATAAGAGAATCACTGGAAGTTGAGGTTTTTGTAGGAAAATCATTTGCTTATTTGAAACAAACTACCTGATGATGGAATAGAAATTGTGTACTGGTACTAGTTTGCCTGTGTTTGAGTGCGGGTATGCATGTGCATGCACAAACTGGATCCGAAGTGGTCAAGTCTGCAAATTATGGAATTTGCATACTAGTATTGAGAAGCACAGTTTCAGTTGCACTTGATGCCTTATGTGGGGTCAAAATTCAGTTTTGTTTGTGTTTGTGTAATGTGCAGATGTTACCAGTATTTTCTGAAACCTGATTAATAAAGGGATTTTTAGATAAGAAGGTATATATTTGCATACAGTGTATGTTTAGCACAAGGTGGGAAGACTCAACAGGCTGTGTATAACAAAGCCTAGGAAATGGATGGATCAAGACCATATGAAGCAAGGTATATATGAAGCAAACAAAAAGGAAATTAATAACAAGCACAAAATATTGAAACAAACAAACCCATTTTGAAGAAGTCTTAAAACAAAGAATGTAAGTAATTAATTAAAATTATTTCTTCTTGGGTTATCATTGGTTCATTTGGAATACCAAAAACAAGCAAACAAACAAACAATAAATAAATAAATAAATAAAAGGAAAATAACAAAATATGTAAAATATGTCTGTGTAATGGGAGAGGGCAGTTTTATATATGGGAGTTAAAATTATTTGAACTCGGCATTAGTATGCTGGTGGTTTGATTATTATAATGATATACCTGTAGTTTTATGAAGGTTTTACAAGACTTCTGTGTCAGTCCTGCTTATCATAAAGTTTTGATTGTCAGTGAATATTAAGATATAATGGTTTATTAAATATTGTATTTAGAAATTCTGTTTTGGAATACATTATTGAGAGATACGGGCACAATGAATGACAAGTACAGCAAAACTCACTTATTTCTTTAACTAATCCAATTTTAACGCGTGTGGTATATTTTTGACTAGCTGATGTTAATTTCTGTGGATTTATAACTACCATTTAGTATGAGGTTTGTTGGAGTTGACCATAACTTAAAATTAAAGGTGCCACTACTAGTATATATATATATATATATATATATATATATATATATATATATATATATATATATATATAGTCATAAAAGCTGACAGTGCACAGTTCAGAACAATATTGGTCCACATAAAGTTTTACTGTCTAATCTGAGCTATTGAGAGTCTGCCAATTTAAGACACAACTAAATGCCAGTTAAATTGAAGCTGGACCTATGAAATTGTGTGAATTTGTTCGGTTACTGGTCACCTCATTTCTGCTTGAAGTTTGAGCATTTGAGCTCTTAAGACCAAGTGTGCCAGAGAGCCAGTACACCAAAATAGGTTTATAAATTTGGAATGAGTTGTTGTAAGCCATCAGATTTACTGTTGGTCAACACAGACAGTTGGACAGATGTTATACTGGGTCTGAAGGCTTATTAGCAGTGTGTATATGAATGACTAAACTCAACTGTTTCATTGTGTCTGATATACTGATGCACCTTTCATTATTTTATTTATCTTTTATTCGTAAGCTCACAACAAATATTTTCATTTCAGATTTGATTGTTTCTATTTACAAGAATATCGTTGTTCATTACAGGATGAACGAACTGGGACACAGGCACCAAGGGCCACAGATATTCCACAGCCAAAATGGCGGACATGGATTCCTTGCCGACTAGATCGAGTGCAAGACTGAGGCAAAGACGTCAGAGAGCTGCAGCAGGAGACTCAGACGTAACAGACAAGAAAGAACATCTAAAATCCCCCGTGCCAAAGATGATGGAAGTGAACATTCACGATGATAATATTGATGTTACGTCCCCACACCATCGCCTTCTTCACGAGGATGGCGAGCAGCAGAGGACGTCGGATGGAGAGGCGAATGGTGGCACCAGCATAAGAACCGCCCCTGAACCCAGTGATACTGAAACAGTACTTAATGAACAAGAATTAAAGAAAGGACTTCTGGGTAAAGACTCTGACGATGATCTCCATGAAAAAAAATTGACCGGGAAAGAAGAGACAGAGTTCACAATTCTTCTTCAAGTGTTGCTGCCCTATATCATTGCAGGGTTTGGAACTGTGGCTGCTGGTATGGTGTTGGATATTGTACAGGTTAGGCAAAGGTTCTGATGTCTGAAGTAGCTTAAAGAAGTCATGAAGTTTTTCTTTCCATTTGAGTTTCCTTTATTTATTTATTTATTTATTTATTTATTTATTTACAGTATTTGATACTTTAATTTTTAAAACTTTTATCTATTATTAATATTCCTTTATATTTATCACATTGTTGACCTGACAGTGTGGTATTATAATCCATAACTTAGAAGGAATGTATAGATTTTAGAAGCACTTGTCCTATCAGCTCGTTGCCAGTACTTGTGCGTCATAATTCTGGCAAGCGCCTCAACCCAAGACTCACAAACTCCGGTTTCTTCAGTTAAGAATAATTAAAGTCATGACCATATTTAGATTATCATCACATCTTGGCGAGAGGAAAAAAAAAGAAAAGAAATAGTTTAGTACTGCATAATGCTAAAAATATCATGTCATATCAGTGATAACTTCTAGTATGTGAACAGTGTTTATGAACCAATGTTGTTAGCTGAAAGTACATGTTCATCTGTAAAGAATAAGATGTGGCCCATGTCATTCATTTTTCATTCAACAGATTCTATCTGACAGTCTTAAACCTGCATATCTTTATCTGTTAATTCCAGCATTGGTCTGTGTTTCACAAGGTCCCAGAGCTGTTTATACTGGTGCCACCATTACTGGGGTTGAAGGGAAACCTAGGAATGACATTGGCTTCCAGACTCTCAACACAGGTAAAAACCATTAATAATGGATGGGTGGCACTGAATATAAGAAGTGACTTTTTGTGTTGTGTAGACATGAGACTTACTGAATAAGTAAATACATGTGGTCAGAGTTATTTGCGTCCTTCCCCACTCCCTTCCTGAGGCCTACCTGTAGCAAAAATCTGTGAAAAACAGCTACAACAAGAGTGCACTGTGAAAAGATACTTCTGAGGTTGCAAGTTTGTTTAGTTTGTTCAAACTGAAATTGATGAAATTATGAATTTCATATGACATAGTGACTAAGTCCAGACATTCGTCTGCCAGCAGCAGGATGCATTATCGCAATTGAAAACTAATTCATTTTATCCAATTATGAATTGTATAATGTGACTATCCATTGGTCTATTATACAATTTATAATAGGATGTATTATCAAAATTGAAAACTAATTTAATATTTCATCCAACTATGAATTGTATAATGTGACTATCCATTGGTCTATTAGACACTTACTGTAGGAAAATTTCATAATAAGCTAGATATTGGTGAAGTAATTATAAGTATTAGTACACATGTACCTATTAAATGTGACTAACATATTTGGGTATTGGTGTGATATTGAAGGGTTTTTAATCTTTGTTTCAGTTTTTAATGGCTTAGAATGAAGTTATTAAGTTGAATTAGACACAAATTTCTATTTATGAATATTTGAAAAAAATTGCAGCAGTTGCATTTTAAATGACATGGAATATGACAGATGTATCTTTGATGATTTTTATCATAACATCCTATTTAGGTCCGAAGTGTAATGTATCAATGTTTTTCTTGTCTTCTAGGTTAATCTTGGTTACTTAGATGAAGTAAAAGAACAGTGGAAGTCTATAGGTGGTAATACAGTGTTAACTCAGGTAAGGAGATGTAATATACATGGTTTATTCAAAGTATGCAAATTAACATTACACTAACAGTGTGCTTGTTTTTGTGTATAAGTATTTTGAGCTCTGCAACATGAAAGTTTCATGATTGAGGAAATACTGTTATTTTTAGAAAAAAAAGAGACATTATCCATCATTTGACGTGTCAGTCATGGATGTCATTGGTTGTTGGCTGTTTTGAATGAAAGGAATCCTTTGGCTAGGTTTTTATTTCCTTGATGAATTATGCTTAAATGTGTACATTACCATGCCTCAGTGATGTAACTTGCAAATACAGTGTTTATATTAAAAGAAGGGCACAGTTTAGATAGTCATTTTACTAATAGCTGGACTTACTAGGAAGTGTGCTTTGTGTATAATCTGTAAAGAATGTTGTATAATTTAGGTGGGGAAAAAGGGACTGATTTGTTTACAATAATTTAACCAAAAAAGGACTTTTAGTTTAACCAGTCAGCTATTATGATTATTTAAGCCAGGAAATATCAGCACAGAATGAATTGGAATTAAAATCTGTAATAAACTTTTATGTTATTGAGGTTTACATCCTGGAAATAGCTTTCAGGCATGCAGTATAAATTACGATATAAATATTTAAAATACACTTTTGTTGACCTTCTGTCATATCCATTGCTTTAATATGCTACCATCATGGTTTTCACAGTACCCATTTAAATTGGAGATTCCTGACAACACAATGCATTTATTGTGATTATCATAATGGCTCTTACTGTATTGAAAATGTTTCCAATTATTCACAGTCAGAGAGATGCTGGTACATGACTTTATAATATCCTTCTGAGGCTCACTGTACTATGTTATTATATATATATTATAGACAATGTACTATATTGTAGACAATGTTTTTGACCCACAAATTGAGGTATAATAACTGTAATTGTGTTGTCATTATTATTATTATTATTTTGCCTTTTTGCTTTTATATAAATTATCAATACCATTCTGTGTGCGAAGAGATCATTATCATTAAAAAAAAATCTTGTTCCTAAATTATAGTTTGTTTATGATTATTTTAGGGTCAGTCAATAGTTACGGCTTTTGTAGCATCTGTGCTAGCTGTAGCCATGGGTTGGGTACCCGAAGGAAAGTTTAACATCAACCATGTCATGCTGATGGGGGCTAGTAGTATACTCACCAACTGCTTAGCCTCACTTTTCTTAGGTGAGTTCACTTTTAATGAATAGGCGCATTATGTGTAAAAGGGACCATTCCCATACCCTATCATACTAACTGTGGATGAATCTATCTCCGAGGTGATTCTCGCTAAATTGCAATCAGCCTAAGTGGCTTAGATGTCTGTCACGCTTAGCAGCTTCAGTAGGCGTGCCAGACATTTAAACCGCTTAAGCTGAAGGCAATTTAGCGAGAAACCCCTTAGAGATGGATCGATCCTTTTAGGTCAATCTAGGTATGGGAACCTAGACATAGAAGGGAAGTTGAATATAAAGTTTTATAACACAGTAACTGGAGAGTACTTTTATTTCTAATTTCATGGTGGATGTTCAGAGAAGCATATTGGATAGAAAGTATTAAGGGAATTGATGTTCACAAATAGGGCAATCAAAAATGAAGATATTATACATAAGACGTCCAGTTGGTTGTACTGACAGTATCATTACTCTCATATGTTTTCCAGGAATTCTGATGATGCTGGTGGTACTGTACTCCAGGAAATTGAATATCAACCCAGACAATATAGCAACACCTCTTTCGGCAAGCCTGGGTGATCTGGTGACCATTGTTCTCTTGGCAACCAGTAGCTCTTGGTTGTATGATCAGATAGGTGTGAGCTTTGGAAAAGTGGTCATTTAGTTAGGAATGAGCTTTGTTTAAGTGCTTGCTTGTATGAAGAATTTCTTTATCCCCTTAAAAGGTAGATGAAGGCAGACCACTGTACTTTGAAATTCTTTTTGTAAGTATAAGATTATCAGTAATAATTTATTGGATGAAAGTTAAGCCATTGGCAACTCTGTACATTTCTACCAAATATTTATAATTAATATCAAACCTATTCTATTTTTGCATTACAGAATTAAATCCTTGGCTCTCTCCTGCCATAGTATTAGTATCTGTTATAGTCCTTACACCTATGTGGTTAATACTGGCCACAAAGTACAAATACACCAGAGATGTGGTCTATCATGGCTGGACACCGGTCATCTGTGCTGTGGCCATAAGCAGGTAAGTAACTGGCCAAGAGAGTTTTTGAATTAAAAAGGGTGCCTCTGAGTATTGTTTCAATTAACAGTATCGAAATTCATGACTTGCTGTCATGTGTACTTGAGTGTTGGTTGCTAAGAGGTGAGCATAGCTAACTGTGTTAACTTTTTTGATATTTCTGTGAGTCCAGTGAATCAGTTGTGTTTTGTGTACTAAGAAATACATCACAAAACAATAAAGTATATGTAGCATACATAAGTGCAAAGTACCTTACTGGCAAGTGATGAATGTTTTACTATTATTATTATTAGTAGTAGTAGTATTCTGTTACCACAGTGGATGTTGAAATTAAAGGATTCAGGCATGATGTATCTTGTTTATGTGTGATACATGAGTATTTGCCAGATGCACAATGTACAGCTGGCTCCTTTGTCATTAACATCTGGTATAATAAGTATGTGAACATATCTGATCACCAGTCTGAAATCAGATTTTTTTAATACTGTTTGCTATTAAGGTAAGTTAAATGAATTATTTAAATGGTATTCTTTTTAAGCATGTAATTTTTCATTTGTCTTTTGCACAGTGTGGGTGGCCTGATTTTAGACTATGCTGTGACACATTTTCATGGCCTGGCTGTATTTCAACCTGTGATAAATGGTAAGATTTATGATTTACATATATTTTATGGTATACATATATGAGCTTGCACATATTCATGTACTTGTGACCTGAAACAGCACTTACATAGAGGTTGTCTGGTCTTGTCTAATTTTGAAAAAAAATTCTGTTATCCTTTTGCTGCAATTTACAGCTAGCCAGTCGCATATTGAATCTATACCAGCTGTTACATGTAATGTAAACATTTAATCAGCAAATATTTGCAGTATTTTATATATTCACTAATGCACAATGAAATGATAGCTAGGTAGACAGCCACCCGGAGACTGTGCTGGTTGCCACCATAGTGTGAAAAACAAAAATGAGCAAAGCAATTAAGTACAACAAAGGCTAGTGGTAATAAATATTGAGGGATGGTATTGTCAGAATGGGAATGATTACGAGTAAGTAGCTGAAAGTGTGTTTTAAAAGGATTCTGATATTTCAGGTGTGGGAGGTAACCTGGTGGCTGTTCAGGCCAGCAGACTGGCCACGTCGTTACATCGGGTCAGTAAACCGGGGATCATGCCAGAAAATGCGCCACGAGCATGTGCGAATCCTTGCACAGCTTTCTGTGGGAAAGGTAAATAAATTTATAAAATAACTGAATCAAAAAAATGTAGAACAACTGATGTAAATCTAAATCATTGTACAAGTCATGTACATGAATGGTAATACAGTGCTTGATCATTTTGACCAAATTCATATTTTCTTATTTTGTTCTTGGTTGAACAAATTGGGCTGTCTGGCAAACTCTGCAAAGTTGTGGTTATTTTACAATCTTGGGAATCCATTTTTTCTTCCTTTTGAATTTTTTGACATTTGCCTCTTTTCTTTCTTTATTTTAATCATAAGCAAGATTTGTTTATTATGTTGGTGGTGATGTATAAAACATGATTTCTGACTTGTTCATGGACAGGAATAGCAGGAGCGGATCCAGAGGTATTTTCTGACAGTATTCCAAATTATCTTTGTTGATCCGTACTCCATTTTTAATGGTCTTCCAACAGAAAAAAAATAGATACCCGTCTATGTAAACTTTAAAATCTGACCGTCTTCCAGAAGACCCAGAAGAAGGTCTCAATCCCCCCGTGAATAGCACATGTGCCTATTGTTTCCAGGACCTCATTCAAGAACAGCCCGTGTGTTGCTTGGTTTGGTGGTACCTGGGCATCTTCTCTTCATGTGTGCCATTGCTCTAGTGGGTGCAGGACATACAACTATCACTGCCAGGTTTACTGCTGTTTATCTCCTGGCTGCAGTTATACAGGTACAAACTTTGTATTTGAGTGTGCCTTCCTATGCAAATGTGTGTGATTGTTTGGGCATTTTGGAGATAGGTAATAAATTAAATTGTCTATTAACAGTCATTATATCTATAATAGTAAATTGTTCATTTATAATCCTCTGTACCCCCAGAAATCTTGATTGGTATCTATATTCCAGGTAGATTGTTTATCTGTACCACTAGTAATGTTGCCATTTGTTTCTATTCCAGGTAATCGTCCTGCTGTACCTTGCCAACTGGATGGTGCACTTTATGTGGAAGAGTGGAGATGATCCAGATAACTTTGCTATCCCGTACCTCACTGCAGTGGGGGACTTCCTGGGCACCGCCCTCCTTGCCCTAGCATTTCAAACCCTACACTGGATGGGGGATAAAGATGGAGATGTGGGAGAATAGCTTCAAGGTGGTCCTGTTCATTTTCGTTACATTTTTTGCCAGTCACAGTATTCAAGCATGAAATTGTTGTTTCAGCATTCAGTTTTTTGACAGAAGGGAGCTGAATACAGTTACTGTTTTTAACTCCCTTGACAAAGAGCATCTGGTTAAAGCAGTTTGAACACTGCACTATTGAAGGTATAGAGAAAGTATGAGGTATGAGGTATAGAGAAAGAGGAGAACGTAGTACTTGGGCTAGAGATTTTCCTATACTTTGTGCTGTTTGTAATGTTCTGGTCAGTTCTAGTCGAAATCCTTTAAACTTTGTGCTGGATATATACTAGGCAATAGAAAAAAGCAGCTGTTAGAGAAAAAGAAGATCTGAATCCTTTTTTTTTTTTTTGAGTGGGAGGGGGTTTATACATGAAGCACTGCTTTACCCAGCAATAAACCTGAGAGTAGTATGTTCAACTGCTGGGTAAATTGTGATCACCATAGTGATGGACATTGCCTGGGTTGACCGCCTTCAGCCTGGTCCTAACATTCGAAATTCCAACACTGGGTATCAAAGAAAAAAAAAATCCCAGAAAACATCTTGATATTACAACTGATGAACAGTGTGCCACTGCATATAATGCAAATCGTTGAAATAGAAGCACTGTAATAGTTGTACCTATCATTTTCAACTATACAAAGAGTACATGTAATATAAAGAGGCAAATGTTGGAGAAAGAAATGAAATATAATTTCTGATAAGCCATCATCCCAGTTGCATGCAGGGGAAGGGCATCTATTTTTTTTAGTCGGAAGATGGTAAAAAAGGGGGGATGGATCAACAAAGATAATTTGGAAGACTGTCAGAAAGTTTCTTTGGATCCCCCCCTGGCACGGATGGTGGGTTATAATTTACAATTTCTGCAAATGGAGATGCATCAGATATTGCATTTTTGCAGAAAAATACCAAAAATTATTATGCACCCTGTGTGATGCATGCTGTGATATTGCTACACAGGCAAATATTGCAAGAATTTTACACCTTAATATTTTAGATGTGATCATACCTATCCCATGACTGACACTGCATTTCTCGTACCTTGAAAATTTTTTCCTGTGTGTAATGAGACTGTGATATTATGGGTAAGGTGCCCTTTCAGTTGCAGTTGAATAAAAAGTAAATAAGATGCAAATCTAAGTCTGCAAATGGTATTATACATGTATTTAGCATGCAGTGCTACTGCTGTATAATTACCAAACAGCATTATGATCTCTGTGATAATGCTCAAGACAAACCCATGTGACATTGATGATACACTTTGGATATAAGCCTGAACTCTCCCATGGTTCCTAGCTGCCTCAGGTAAAAAAAACAAACCAAAAAAAAAAAAAAAAAAAAAAAAAAAAAAAAAAAAAAAAAAAAAAAAAAAAACACCCTTATGAGAGGGCTTCCATGGATTGACTTCTTGTACCAGTATGTGTCTGTCAAGTGACAGAACTAAGGGACTAATCCCATCTATTTTATGATCAGAGATATAAAAGATTAATAATAATTTATCCAGTGATATGTATTTACTGGTAATGTTTTGATGGCACCATTTGCAGGGGTTATACATGCATATTTAGTAATAGTGTAACAGTATACCAGTAATTGCTACTGTACAGTATCAACCATACTGTACATGTAGTCTATTGTATACAACACTGCACTGAAGATTTATGCAACAGGGCCTAACTTGCCATTTGTTCCCAGTTTGGAAAGAACAATTAAATACTTAAATACCCTTTAGCGCTGTTACCATGCATGCCATGTTTGCCAATATTTGTAAAGAGGAAAATTTCTCTTTATTTGTTTCAAATATGTTATTTCAAAAGCATTTACAGATTTAAAAGATGAGTATTACATTAAATATTATTGGCTTCCCTCTTTAAAATCATAAAACCTATCCTTGCCAAAGAGGTGATATCAAAGTAAGATATTCAAGTACATGTATCCAGGTAGTTTATTCACGAGCAATACACAATTTGCAGTAAGACAAATAATACACACACATGAAATGAAAGTGTTATCCATAGGATAGCACTATCCAGTGTTGATTAAACTGGGCCTAGATGTTTTATATAGACTCATATTTATATGTTGAGAGTTAACTGATGAGATGCAAAATCTCAAAAGTTATAAATTTTACAAAATTTAATGTTCATGTTACCTTCAAAGTTGTACACACTAGTATATATATATATAAAAGTATTATAATATATATAATATGTTATGGACTGTTAATTCAAGTATATATGAAAGCTCACAGTTATCCAGTGAAATTTGAAGTTACAGTTAAGACATGCTTGTACAAACAATTTTATATGCTAGTCTTTTTGCCTGACATGTTGCAATATTATCTTTGAAGTTTAACTTCATTGAAAGTCAAGTTGTTAATACCTAGTATTTTGTTGTTGTTGTCCTTTATATTGATTAAACCTAGTGCCATTTTAAAATATCAAGTTTTACGGCACATTTGTTGTAAACTTTAAGATAAAATCCAGGAGCATTTATTACCCTCTATTCTAGTGGGGTGTTAAAAGTGACTCCAAACTCTTTAAAGGTTTGTTTTTAGCAGGCAATATGTTGTATAGTCGCCCAGTATGGAGTATGCATAATTTACCATGGAAGCACTACTGTGCTCAAAAGCATGTTTTATTGGTAATGTGCTTTTCCATTTTGGACTTCAATAGAAATAAATGGTCCAAAGTTTACATTTGCTTCTTTCACATTTTTACTTCAAGGCAACCAAGATCATGAAATGTTACTTGAAGCCTCTCTCCTTTGTTTATTTATATTAAGAAATGACACTTTGAAAGGGGGAGGGTGTTTACTTCCCTCTGTTTGCTTTTATTTGAAAACTAATAATAATGATTCAAATCGCTGTCAGAGGTCATTTTTAGCTTTTTACCTCATACTCCCTGAAAGGGGGGGGGGGTAAAAAGTCTTCTCTTTGTAGAATTGTAAAAATGGAGAAAATGGATGCTCCGTTCATCTTTTTTTCTATTATTATTATTATTTTATCACTAAAATCATAAGTTTCTCTTCTACACTGCTACATATATGTACTATGCAAAACGGAAAAAAACTCGTCAATTAGATTTGAAATTCTACCCAGTATCCAGTTGCAAAATAATAATAATAAATAAAGAATAATTAATAAAATTAAAACAATTAGATCTCTGTTTGGAAAGGTAATCTAGCGCCCCATCCCCATGGAAAAAAAGCTGTCATTGCGATAGGTGTTCCACCTGTAGTGGCTGCTATTAGTTATTAGATTGCGGTAGATGTGTTCGAGTAGGAAAGTAGAGCACTATGGAGAATTAATCCGCCACGTTAAAGACATGAAGATCGCTATTTACCTTGATGTATTTCAATAGTAAATAATTATTAGTAAATCATAATGTGTTTAAAATTTTGTTAAATGGAAGTAAGTGTAGTTAAAACATACCATCATGGCTTTATTAACAATATTTGTAGGATTTGTTGCTAAAGCGCAATTAAATAGACGTGATACGTACTAGCATTTTGTTCATACACTTACAAAACTGCGCCCAGTGATTGGCCGCCTCCATAGCTCAGTGGTTAGAGCACTGGTCTCGTAAACCAGGGGTCGCGAGTTCGAACCTCGCTGGGGGCTTCGACTAGTGTTCGTCGACGAATTTTTCGTTTTTACATTTACATTTGTTTTTTATAGAATTAGAAACATACGGAAAAAGTTTATAAAATCTCTATGTATACAAAGCAGTAAAGTTTTATTCATAAGGATCTGTTTGCACCTTCTGGAAATCAGCTCTATATAGATGCCTCCACCTATAGGCCTATATAAGCCTATACCTTACTCAAGCTTCGGCTGATTCTTCTCGTACACTCAGATGCACCTTACAGAAGAACCAACCCAACCAACAACAAATGAGTCAAAATTTCAAAAAGTTTAGATTTCAACTGTTCAGCAAAATATTCTTATTGGTAATTAATTTCGTTTTTAATAAAATAAGATTCAAACCATGCAGCTTATTTAGATAACTAGCTTTGATGCAATCTTCATTTTTGCCTTAACCCCCCCTTTTTTTTAAATTTACCTTTGTATATATAATAATAACTCTTTAAATATGAAAGAAGAATAGTTTATGTCCAGAAAAAAACTATACCGATTTGCCATAGTAATTTTTTCCGAAAAAAATTGACAAATTCGAAACTGCTAAGTTATAGTACTTTCTTTGCATCTTTTCATTCTGTCTTTGCCGAGATCAGTTTCCCAAGAAGTAGAGCAAGAATATATAAGTGCGTCAGTGAAGGTCAACGGTAAACTTATTCCAGGAAAGCGGGAGTGATGTAGAACAAAAATCAATGAAATCAATAAACACGCATGCGCAGTGCGTTTTGTTGACAAAATATTCACAGAAGACATTCTGACAGTTGGACAATATGATCGACAGGCTACAGGCGCGAAAAGAGAGAGAGAGAGAGAGAGAATCAAACAATACACGAGCAGCGTAAGCAAGGTGAGATACTGGTAGGTAAATAAAATATAATCTGGATGAAATTTTTGTTGAGCGAAGATAACGTTTACAGGTGTGAAGTCTTGGTAATATAGGCCTAATTGTGCTTAGGCCTACTGGGTCGGTTAAATATACATTTGAGCAAATGAAACAGGTTGGGGTGTTTTGTCGAAACAAGAATATATACAAACACAACACACACACACACACACACACACTTTCCTGCGGGTTATGATGTCATGGACTTAGTCATTTTCAGGAAACCGCGATTGCTTCAAAATCATAATTCTCTTTTCATATGGTTGTCTTTACTCGTTATACCCTGTAAGTGCAAAACATAAACATTAAATGAATGCCTATCCCTTAAGTATATTTCACTTAACAGGGAAAAATAATTCGGGCGTCTGGTGTGCTATTATACACTGGCGTATATTCAAACTATAAATATTTAATATTTTTGTTGAACAAAATTTTCACCGGTTTCGTTTTATCATTATTTTATTGTTGTTGTTGTTGTTGTTTGAATAGTTGAAGACTCAATATAGGAATGTGGGTTACCTCTATAATATTAATTCTCAGTCGCGCCTTCTTTCTATATGACAGAGACCCTGTCTTTAAATATGTACATTGACGTGTGCAAAGACGAGAGTTTACGAAAAACGCATTATTTCGGAACTGATTATCATAATAGAAAATATTTTTTCGTGTAAAGCATACTTTAGTCCTAATCTGCCATTCAATATGTTAAATGTCTAGACAAACAAGTAGATGGCAATTTCGCTTGCATTTACACTCTTTGGGACCGTTTGCAATGAAATTTAACGGCCTCACTCTCCTCATCCTCTTGTTTCAGACATATTCGTATAATCACCAGCTTTCCTGTTCTCTATTCAACGCCATGAGGAGGGTGTACGTTACTCTGCCACTCTGAGTGAATTCAGCGATAGTCCTCGTGGAGTTAGTGCGCATTACCTCGGTCGATAAAACGCTTTGTGAACGGCCCCTTTGTCTTTTTTGCGATATACCAATACAATGTAGGCCTATATAATGTACGGAATATGAAATAGAGAACTACTAGTATAACCATCGTTCACCTGCAGCTCTCTGTACATGTATTAATTTATCACGCCAACAGTGTATACAGCCCATTGCCCACTCTGCGTCACTGTGAGACTGATTTGCTTTGTTACTCTAATTCTCAGAAACTGGCCTATTCATAATCCACATCAGATACCTGTATTATTGATTTGAGTGCCATCTGGTCTTGGTTAAATTGTCTGGAAACATTTGTATTATTTATTCACCAGTCAGACAAGTGCGTTTTAATTGAGACTGATGATTGACTTGTTTTCTATTCTAATCCCAGGGTCTAGAGTTATACAAGTAAATTGTTTGTTACCATATATTGCCTCTCACGCAATTTTGAAAATGCGTGATATAGCTAGGGTATTAAAAAACCTCGAATATTGTGAAAAAATCGTTTTCAGAACACATAAATTTCGGGCTTCGAAAGGAGAATAGCGGGTTTCTAGAAGGTTGATTCAACTTGTCTTTTACTTAGGTAAAAAAAAGAACAATGAATAAATGAAACAGAAAATATTGCAATTGATAATATTGCTGGTTTTGTTTTCGAAGCTAAGGAGAAATATAATTGAACTGGGGTTGGATTACAGGTAAAATGAAAATAAGGTATTAATTGTAGTGGTTTTGTGTGTGGCTGATATTCGTACATGAATCTTGCAATACCCCATGACTGAGATTCAGAAAACAAATCGGATACAACGGCAGCCACGTGTCTATTACATTTAGTACAGGTAGCTAATCTGCGAAACGGCAGCTGCGGTAGACTCTCCTATGTCAGCCGTAGAAAGAGTTCCCGCAATTTCCAGCTTTTCAGGTAGGCTAAATGTGTTCAATACGAGTCATTTCCATGTTTAGGGTTACATGCAAGTGACTTAGGCCTACCTTCATTTCCCTTTTTCGTACTTAAAATAGAGCTTTTCTTTTATTTACATGAGATGTCATCAGGTAGAATTGGTAAATAGTGGAACTTGTTAGGAAGCACGTTTACCTATGAGTTCATGGGACTAATTTGCTGTTATTGTCGCGAGAACGTTACCTTCATGTATTATAGTTTTTAGCAAAGACTTATATATGGGAGAGTACAGCAAATTACCCTAGCTTGATAGAAAAAATCTCCAATTTAAGGTCATAGACCGGCGTGACAGGAATGGCAGTCCTAGAAATGGAAGTCCGGGCTCCCATATGATTAATACAGGTTGGACTAGTCGAAGTATTGGGATTAGTATATGGGGCTAATGTCACCTGTACAAAGTAATGGAGAACGAACGACGGTTCCTAGCGGACTGCCTGTCACATTGGACACTCCTTATCAAGGGTGCGCGTGCACCTGTTGTTCTGACATAAGCCTATCTTGATAATATAAGTTAAAGTTAGATTAAACTGTGGCGATAATGAGTCATTTCTTGTCTTGTACGTCATATTATGGCGGTATTTCTAATCTGTCCGTCTGACACCTACCTCATTAGATATTTATTGTCTCGGTGACCCCTTTCCCCCTCTCCCCCCCCCCCGCTTTTGAAATCAAAATTTTTCACTTGAAATTTTCTTTGTGTAACCAAGGAGTTATAATTCCTTGGTGTAACCAACATTAAATGCATGTAATGGAACACATTTTAATGAAATTATTTTAATTAAACCAACTCTTCTTTATCATATTAGGGCCTACATATCACACGAGTACATAGGCTACTGGTCGTGTACTGGTAAGGCCTCGATGACCTATGGGAGAGGCTCCATAGGCCTATATACCAAAACGCTTTGCAGGTGGGTGCTGTTGCTATTTAGGCTACTAGGAGGAGACCTAGGCCTACATGTAGACTACATGCACTTGAAGACCTGTCTGATCTATAAAATGTAGGCTCTACCTGGTTAAAAAAGTCAAAAACTGCAATATTTCAAACAGTATGTGGCGCGTATGTAGAAACAAGAGTTGTAATTCAATTTCTGTTTATCCTAGCCCGTGCAGCACGTTACTGGTGCGATGTGCGTCTGTCCTCCCGCGTCCTTGTCTAAGTGAGCCCAGATGTACTTATGACCGTGAACGCTGGAAGGTCAAGGTCATAGCAATGTTTTTAAATGCCGATGTTCATACATAGTTCACTAATTTCACGTTCGGTTGAATGGGTAGGTTGGATGCTTAGGAGGGTATAGAAATATCGGGCCGTGTCCGGGAATTTGTCTATTCAGGTAAGTTGTCTGTCGAGGTTCTATTGTTTTTGTTTATGTATTATGTAGCACTCGTTGTAGCCTAGCAGACGCTTCGTATTGACAGCGACGTTAGATAAATACTGGTAATGTGAAAGTAGCATATATATCGACCTTAATACAAACCAGAAATATTTATTTCTGCATATCTATAGCTATTATACAGGCGCACAATTTTTTAGGAAAAAGAGTTATACATATTCTGTACATGTATATTGCTCAGTAGATCGTTATATTAGCCTATAGGCTAGGCCCACCCGAAGGACTGCCATTAAATTATTAAGCGGGTAGTCGAAATAAGCTTTTGTAAATATTGAGATACATTAATTGTTGTAGATATATGTTTGTTATGCCTACTGTGTCGTAGCGAAGTAGTTACGTCAGTCTTAGATTTATTTTGGCCGATTTTGAAGACGTATATGTATGTAGGGGCCTACGCATATTAGATGCGACACTGCACCATAAGCGCTAAATGACATTGATTCTGAAACATAGGTAGATCGGATAGATAGGTATAGGCCTACTAATAGATTCTAGTTAGGTTCAAAATAACCTAAAGTGCGTCATAGAGAAATAGCTTTGCGGTAATTATCTGTATTTGTTTATTACCTCTATGAATTCAGTACACTTACACTATATTCAGTCACCTTTTCCACAGACTGCTCCTGTTTGCGCGGTAGTAGGCCTAGGCTAGATGTAGTCAGCTGTACTGTTGGCACTGTTTATGAGGATTGGGCGAGCGTTGCGTTCAGATAGATAGTAAACATTAAACCGGTTGACGACTAGAAAACATGTGAATAGGACCGGCCTGGTATAATTATTTGATACGTTTGAATAAATAAATAAATAAATGATCAGATTAAAAACAACGGACTACATAGGTTTGTTGGGGTGGGGGTTAACTCAAAAGGCTATCCAACTAACGCGGATTAGGCTACTTACGTAGTGGTTGATATCACAATAAGTAGTTTTCATTAGAAAGGAAATGTTTTACAGTGCACATAAGTAGCAGTAGGGACAAACAATTCTGCTTGTGTTGCCGTGGTAGGCTACATGTACATGTATCTGCAACCGAAAGAATAATGATTTAACACACGACAGCGACTAACACGAATATAAGTACATAACCTGTATAACCACTCCTGTTTATGTTTTTGATATGTGATGTTGGCACAGAAACATAAATAGGAGTTCTGTCGCATTAATTTTCGTTCTGGAAAACCGCAGTCTTCGTTTTATACGCGAAAAATGCAACCGGTAGGACCAGGAAGGAGATAGGCGAAGGCCAAATTCAAGCGCAAAATAATAATAATAAAAAACGCATTGAAAACTAGAATTGCATTTGACAATAAACGATCATACCCCCAAGCTAGTATGACATAAATATGATTTAAAAAACGGAGCACGCGGCAGGTCAAACCAGCCGCTGACAATGCAGAGAATGTAACCACTGTTCCATTTCGGTCACCCTTCTTATCCTTATGCCTTAATATACAATACATTGTCACTGTATCTCACCTATCTCACCTTTTATTATAGGGAATCTTTTGGCATTGTACTCGACATTTTGAGGACAGACATTGTGCTAAGGACAAGGTATCAAAATCGCGAAATATTTTCCTTATACGTCGTGGCACAGATTCACTGTTGAAGCCCCGATCTCGGTCAAAGCTATATTCAGATTAATAGGTGTTTGTATGATTACCCGGCCAAAGCAGTTTCTTTAAAAAAACATGATGCTTTCAGATATGGCAGTGAAATACAGCATTTAAAAACTCTCTTCATTTGCCAGATGAACAGATGAAGAGACCACCTTGGCAAACTCAAAATTTAAATTTACGCTTACTATTGTTTCTTTCCGTTCGTAATTTACCTTAATTTTGATTTAATCCATTCATTCGTATTTCATACATCCTTCCTTCCTTCATTCATTCATTCATTTAAGAAACCACTTATATTTTACTGTCATATAACTGTATAAATGGCAAAATTGCCACCTTATGATCTTGTTTATGTTGTCCCAAGAGTCGAACCTTAAAACAGCAATTCCACGTAAAGGTGTCCCCGCTTACATTGCGGTTAGGTGGGTTGGATCAATATCAGGACACTGTCAAAACCGGTCTTCGTGTACATGTGCCTCATTTGTGTTACTAGGACTACCATTCCTTTCACACCGGTGTTCTTTATGATTGAGTACAAAGTACAAAGTCCAACTAAACCACCATGAAAAAATCGGATTCGTTATCACGTTAAATAAGACAAATAACACCTTGTGTGAATTTCATGCTTGGCTGTGAGACGTGTTAGGCGAGGTCAGGTGTTTCCTCCTCACCTCCCCCCCCCCATGTAAATAGGAATTATTTATTATCAAGTGTGTTAAGGTTCAAACGGGACGCACAATGAATCAGTCTTGAGCAATAATACAGGGTGCAGTTCTATATTTGTTTCCCGATTATGAAATGATATATTATTACACCTTGTCCTAACCTTGGCATTCCTGTGTTTTTACCGTTTACCTCTTGATTAGGTATCCCGAGAACGGATTCGTGTCAAAATAAAACAGGTCGTCCTCTCCCACGTTTGGTGCGTATAGGATTGGTTAATGTGCATGCATAAGGGAGCGTTTTCATCTGTAAATAGAATATATGTATTCGGATTGTCTGAGCGCCGTTTCGCGTTTGCTGAATCAACCATGGTGTATAGAAATTGTTACGTCGCTTGATTAAGATGTTTTGTTGGTCGTGAAGCGGGTATCTTGTTACAGTTCTGTAGGTGGAAGGGGAACCCCCCCTCCCTCCCTTCTCTCTGTCTCTAATTTCTTTTCTGGATGGTCAGTCTTAATTCATACTTTTTTCAACAATTTTATTTCAGCCACGTTATTCATAAGTGCAAGAAGCAGGGCAGACGGGCTAAAAGTAACGCCTCCCCGTCGCTAATTATATCTTTTTTTTTTCTGAAATGATCCCCCCCCCCCAACGTACACTCGCGCGCGCGAGCACAAACACACACACACACACACACACACATACACACACACACAGATTTGCTTCCTGCGTTCCCAGTTTGTTCTGGATCTGGATGATGAGAAATTTTTATTTACTTTCCCTTCATTAATCTGATCAAAATAACCTATCACATCTGAAAAAAAGCCCGTAGAAGGAAGTTGAAGTTAAACTGAAAGGGACCCCCCCCCCTCCTCATATCAGTATCTCAGTATCAGATTAGGCAGGGGTACACCTCAGACATTGGACAAATGTGTATCATGCGACCCTGTCCAAGCTCAGATCAAGAGTCGCTGTGAAGACACCCTGAGAGTCAAAGGTCACTGATAATTCACCTCTCTACTACTGCTATCAGTATCTGGAAATGGCAGGTGCACGTTGATAAGTAGAGAGGTGGGTTTCCAATGTCCTATGAAGCTCAGGGTGGTCCAAAGGCCACGTTCGTCTCATCCACACTTCACAAGCCGATTGTTTACGTATGTTATCTGGTGTATCTGCCATTGTGGTCTTTGATAGCCCTGGATAACCTACATGTATGCTATGTATTAGGGCGCATTCCTTTTGAGACTATAGGCCTCCGTAGTTTCAGCGGGAATGAGCCCTTAAACACAGCCAGGGTGACCTTATTCAATCCGTCTGTACAGAAATGTGCACAGAATTTGCAAGAGAAATAATTTGTGAATATCTAATGAAAAAATATCTCCGTGGCCCTGGTAAAGGGTATATGATGACGGAGGAAAAGGGTGTCTGTAATGTTGCCAACCCTGACGTGTCATGTAGACCAATACATTCAAGGTTAAATGAGGATATTTGCATTCGTCTTAATGAAAATCCAGGGCCGCCAGGGCTCGGTTTACGTGTACAGATTATGGCATAATGCTTTAATAACTTCAGTATTGCAGGTATTAATGCTTTAACTAGGTAGAGCTGGTGTTTTTGGTGCCATTTACTTTCTAATGACAATCGGAATCTGGGAGTGGCAAATGAGTAGTGGACTGGAAGTGAAAGTAATGACACACAACTTTATACATTGGTCATGCCGCATTTGTTTTGTCGGCGAGACGAATGCATTTTTTCCTTATCCTACCTGTGTGTATACGTGTTCGTCACTTTTATTTCAGTTGGAGGGTACAGTAGAAAAAAGTCAAATTTACACTGATTGCTCCCTAGAGACTTTTCTAACCAATATGCCAAGTGTCTATTCCGTCATATAATTTTCATATTATATTATATTCCTACCTGCATCAAATAGCGATCCATTAAAGCTCATGTACAATGACTGATTATATCTTAACACGCCATAATATAGGCGATTAATATTAATCACCTCATATTTGAAATATTCTGTTAGACATTCCAGTAGAGCTTGTAGTTATATTAAACAATATCTTGCAAGCTTCATATTGACTGGATAGGCTTTTTCTTCACCTACCTGTTGACTGTGTGTGTGTGTGTGTGTGTGTGTGTGTGTGTGTGTGTGTGAGTCCAAAAATGCACATTCATCACTCAATTTTAGCAGACATAAATTATGATATTTTTATGAGGGAAGCATGATTCTCTTAATGTATACGGTGCAAAATATATTTTGTTTGGCTGTTTGTTTGTTTGTTTGTTTTGCTTAAGATTGATGACAGTGACATCAGTAAGTTAATTGAAATACATCTGTTTTTTTATGTTTTGCAGGTAGGAGCCGAGAGTAACAACTGAGTGTCATGGCAGCCCTTCAGTTTTACGACGCTGTCATAAGCGGCAACCTGCGCAGCGTCATCGAGGTAGCTGCACGCCATAAATTCGACCTAAACGACTTCTTCCGAGACTTTCGTGAAAGGGACCACCAAGGAAAATGTCCCCTTCACGTGGCCGCGTTGAAAGGGTACAGGGACATGGTGCGGTATTTGATTGATTCTGGATGTGACGTCAACAAGCAGACGGCAACGTTACGTCGCACGCCGCTTCATTTTGCCGTCAATGGCCGCCGGATGGATTGCTTTCGCGCACTCATAGCAGCTAACGCAGAATTAAATTTGGTGGATACTTTTGGGTATCCGGCCCTCCATTATGCGGCAGAGCACGGGCTCACGGATATGCTTGACATTCTCATCTCAAAGGGTGCCGAGATAGATATTCAAGACATTACCATGAAAACGGCCCTTATGAAGGCCGTGCGTAGCCTGAAGACCCAGAGCGTGAAGAAATTGCTAAAGGCTGCATGTAAAGTAAACGTGCAGAACCAACATGGCGACACCGCCCTGCACTTTGCCTCCCGAATGGGTGCGTGCGAGATGATCCGACTGCTCATCGAAAGCGGTGCAGAGCCCAACGTCGAAAATAACTGGGGACAGACGCCGCTGATGGAGGCGGTGAATTACAACCGGAGCGAAGCCGTCAAAAGACTCGTGGACCTCGGATGTGACGTGAACACCAGGAATCAGAGCAAGGGAGAAATCGCTTTACACGCTGCAATGAGAAAGAACCACACGGCCATAGTGAGAATTCTCTTGGAAGCAGGATCCAGGGCTGACATCTTAAATCATCAAGGCGTATCTCCAGCCTTTGAAATCGCGGCTCACAATTACGTCGACACCCTTAAAGTTCTCATTAAGCTTAACTATGACTTAGACACCCCAGGACGTACGTCTGGCCCTGCTGGTCCGCTTCAGGTGACAGAGACGCTGTACCAAATCGCCAGTAGGGCCGGCCATCTTGAAATCTGCGGCCTTCTTGCTCAATACAACTGCGATTCCTTTTGGATACGAGACGGAAATGTGGCGCATGAACAGTACACTTCCGTTACAAAACCGATGTCCTGGTTAAACGTCAGTGGTCCGTTGCAATCCTGCTGCAGAAAATCTATCAGAAAGGTTCTTGGAAGAAACATTTTCACGAGTGTCAAAGAGTTGCCTCTTCCAAAATCCATACAGGACTTTGTATGTGCCGGAGAATTGTGTCTTGATTAGAGACTGTCTCAGCTATTGTACTACTCGGTAATCAGGATGTCTTTTTTATTTGATGCTGTATATGTGGGACGCTGGATAAGGGGGTTTGAGCAATAATCTCATCACAGTGTTACAAACTCTGTTCTCTTCCGAGCATTCGTTATTTCAATTTTTGACCATAGTTAATCTTATTCTTCAATTATTATTATTATTATTATTATTATTATTATTGTTGTTATTATTATTATTATTATTATTATTATTATTATTATTGACAAAATAAGCAGTGGGTTCTGTCATTTGATAACCATCGGTATGATGTTTAAAGATCCATACAAACCACATCAAGGAGGATTTGGGAGATGCCCAATCTTTGTTTTTTATTAACCCCCTTTCCCTGCACACGAATCTGCCAATGAACATGATCGATCCTTAAAAATGCATAATCAGGATCGAATTATTTAAAATTAACTATAGTCAGCTGATTGACTGAAACAAGAACTGCCTTCCATTTGGACTACCTCGGAACTTTACGGAAACGGCCGAGCATGTCTTGATTGGACGGAATTCCTCAGTCTTGGCTCGGTATAACTATTTCACTTATATCTGTATAGATCGTGCATTTTTCGTTGGTATTGTACATAACCTCTAAATCTGTACCATCTTACAATGTATACTGACACAGCTGTACGAGTATCGGCACGGGATGTTATTTTTTATACATTTGATTTTGTACATTTATTATTATTATTATTATTATTATTATTATTATTATTATTATTATTATCATTTGAACAGGTCACTTTTAAGCCGGAGAAAAAGGAAGGGGACGGGACAGCCTCCTTAGTGAACTTTTTAAAAAGGAGATGGAGGGATAGAGGATTATTTTGTCATTGCAAAATTCTGTCTAATTCAAAACCGATCATTTTTTTTTTTTTTTTTTGATAACAATTTTTAATTTAAGTCGTGACGTGTTCAGGTAGGATTTAAGTATTTTAACTTATTGTCTGTTTTGATGACCCTTGAAAACGGGTTTTGTGCGTTAGAAAAGTACATGTACTTGTCGTGGAATTCACGTATCAGCTGGCAATGATACGAATTTAAGTATATGGTTACTAGTATCTAGTAAGAAAAAGCACCAGAGAGACAGGCAGATATTATATACAATAAGGTTATAAAACCGACCAAAACCTAGCTGTATCAGTGTCTATCATAAGACCCTACTTAGAAAATGGACTAGCGTCCGTTTCTTAAATTTAAATACCAAAATGCCAACAAATGGTGCTAAGACTGACCAAAGTTAATTTTGCAACTTGAAGAACAGGTACATGGGAGACTTGCTAAAATGAAAACAGACCATGCTGCCTTTTGGTATGGTTATATTTTACTATGTAAAATATATTTCTTAAAATTGTTATGCGAAATAAAAATTTGCACTAGCTAACAAGATGGTTTGATATACTGTTTCAGAAAATTATATACATTATCTTAAAAACATGCCCTTTAAATAGAATATTGGAAATACATGTACCTAAGGTACAAAGCCTGCTGCAATGTATAAATTTACTACCGTAAATCAACATTAAAACAGTTTATAAAACAATTCATCGTGCCTTTATACACAAAATGAATTGTATCCTTATTTACAGAATACACAGCGGTCTTGGAGTAAAAATAATTTATGTTGATGAGGCTCATTCACTGCAATTATTACGTAATTGATACGAGAGCCATCTACTGGGGATTTATCACGGTCTAATATCTGCCGCATGCATCAAAGTTGATGGTGACGTTCCCATAAAACCGGTTACAAATACAAGTTGCCTTAATCACAGTTCAATCTGTTAGTCAACGGTAGTCAGTAAATTGTGTAGAAATATGTTAGACCAGGTATTATTTAACATTAGACTAAAACACTAAATCTACTTAAAACTGTATTTTAATACATTTAAAATTATATTTTACTTTAAAAACATTCCATCGGCACAAACAAGAAGCACCTTGCGCTTTTATATGACGTTTTTATGAGTTACCAAGCGTATTACAGCCGTCCGTGCATGGAATAATTTAGTCGATGACTGGGTCTTTGCTAGTCACCACGCACTGCAGGTGCTACTGCATCTTATTAAGCTTCTTTTGAATGGCCATCAAACGTGCCAATAATTTAGGATTTTTTATTTTTGAAATGTCCACTTTGATCTGACTGATGGTAGGGTTTGTCTTGCCAGAGGCAGCTTTACCCTTGCCTCCTTTAGTATTGGGAGTTTGAAGAACCACAGTTTTAGCTGGCGCATTGTTTTCCTTCTCTCCCTTGGAGTTGGAAATTGGTTTCACAGAATTTTTAGGTTGTATGGTAATTTCCTTTCCCATTTTCAAGTTAGACGGTGCTGGAATTAAATTCTTAGTTTGGGGCATGGATTTCTTGCCAACTTCTGTGAGAGGCACCTTTTGCGTTTGTTTCCTTGAGTTAGCAGGCGGCAGTACACCCTTTTCTCCTTTCATGTGATACTCTTTGATCGATTCTTTTGCCACGAGCGGGATACTTCCCTTTTCCCCTTTACTATTCTGTGCTCCTTTAGCATTTGCAACTACTTTTCCTTTAATTAATTTGACGTTAACGTTGCCTTTAAGTGGCTGACCAATTTCATGCGACTTTAAACCCGACTTTGCAGAGGTTGATATCACTGGCTTCTTGGCGACATTTTGTGCCCCTTTACCATTTTGAATTGCTTGACCCTTGATCAATTTGACATTGGCGTTGCCTTTGAGTGGTTTACCGATAACTCTTGAATTTAAACCCGACTTTGTAGAGGTTGATATCGCTGACTTCTGGGCGACATTCTGTGCTCCTTTAATATTCGCAACTGGTTGACCCCTAATCAATTTAACATTGACGTTGCCTTTGAGTGGTCCACCGATAACTCTTGGTTTTAAAGCCAACTTTGAAGGAGTCGAAATCACTGGTTTCTGGGCGACATTCTGTGCTCCTTTGGTTTTTGCAAATGCCTGTCCTAACGTTTTCGAAGTTGGTGCCACAACGAAACTTTGCTTTTGTTGAATATTCTTTTTCGGTGTACCTGTGGTGACACCTATGCGTGGGTTAGCAACAATCGCGCCAACTGATTTATTCGGAATAATTGGCACAGGAGATGTTACCTTCGACATTTTGACTTTTTGCACACTTGCAGTAACCTTCATTCTCTGAATCTGTAATTTCGGTGCTGCAGGCTTAACTGTGCTAGAAACCGCGGGCTTCTGCCCACTCTTCAAATTACCCATATATGGCGCCAATGTCAGACGTCCCTTCTTCTTCTTATCTGCTAACAAACGAGCCGCCAACTTCGGGTTAATGCGCACTCTATTGGTGGATAGTTTTTTGGGAATCTCATGCTTGCTGGATTTAGTGGGCTGTGCGATTTTGGGGGGAGGGAGGCCTACTTTTTTGTTTTGCGCCGGAGCTCGCGGAGGAAGTGGTGGTCTTTGTTTACCTTTTTTCTGATGGAATAACGAAGTGTCGTGAATATGGTTTGATCCTACCTTAGGTATGGGAGCAAAGTTTATCTTCGGGGATTTGATCACGTAATTCGGGTGAGGTCCCATATTCTCTCCAGATGGTGATTTGGATCGCTTCGGAAGAAGAGGTTTTTTTAGAACAAGCTTTTGGTACAGGTAGCTGTCCTCGGCTTTCGTGTTTGTTTTTGCACTGTTCCAAAGCGGCAACTTCACTTTTCCATCGTATTGCGAACTTAGTGGGTCAAATTCATCGTGGAATATCAAAATGGAGAAGCCTATCACCATGGAGACCGCTGCCAAGAGGATGATCAGTTTTCTGGGATTTCGCAAGCAGCATTTCAACAACATTATCATATGTTCCATTGTTCTTCTACAGTCGATTAAAATAGTGACTATCACGTTGCCTGTCGGTAGATTCCTGTTGGTGTCAGAAAAGCATTTGTTCCAATACGGGAATTTTTCTCAATTCAGATGCGCAGGTTCATTCGTTGGTTATAAGCGAGTTTTCTCTCACTAAAGGTCTCTTTTCTACGTTATATAATTAAACTGTGAAGTGCATCATGTGCTCCGACATATGTTCGATAAATCCTTCGTGGGAATTTCACTTACTTAAAAGTGAAAAAAAATTGTCATAGTTTTCAACGTCCTGTTATTTTGCACCCCCTTCGCTGTCTTTTTCTTAAGTTCATAGTGTAAAAAGTCTAGTAAACCTGGAAGAAGCAGCTATGTCACCTGTAAGATATCTTACCAACCAACAACTGTGGTGTTTATGTGTCGTGATACAACGTTTTTACCTAGGTTGAATATTCATATGAAAATAGCAGTCCACATCGCATTATTGAGAACAGAGAACTCTTTCAACACGGATAAGACGCAGTTTGCGTGCGTGTACCAATAGACCCGTTTGAAGTTGACAATTTTGGATGGCGTGTACGGAAACATAGGTTGCTGTTTGTGCATAGAGTGCATTGGATTTGGTTTATTTAAATGAACCTTGTATGCTTTTAAATATTGCATGTGTCTTATTGCATGTAAGATGCACTTATATGTATAATGCAATGGGGATTTATTACCGCTTAATTATGCTTCATTGTAGTTTAGATAATATTATACTGGGTACAGTCATTTGGCTGGTAGATTATTTTGAAAGTATGCATCATAACAATCGTCGTTACTGTGTGCATCTCTTACATTTATTCTTTTACTGGCTTACCGGTTAACGTGAAAACAGTAGCTTAAATGTATGACGGCACTTTGTTTAAAACATAAGTTAATATTTTCTTCTCTCATACTCTCAACTGAAAACGGCAATCAATCTGTGGACCACAGCGAGAGACACTGCTAACACTGTTTCTTATATTATATGCTTACCAACACACGTACAGAATATGCTCTTTTAAGAATTTAAATTTAAAAATTTAATAAATTTAATAAATTAAAAAATCCCATAATGATAGCAAGGAATTATATCCTATCTAAATTGTTTGATCATAGGCAGTGCATTATGACAATTGCAGCCATTAAAATTTAGCTATCAACTGCCTTACAAATTACTCTGACCTCAAATTTTTAGACTTTACAAACTTTTAATTAATTAATTAATTAATTAATTAATTAATTAATTAATTAATTAATTAATTTGTTTATTTATTTATTTATTATTATTTATTATTATTTATTATTATTATTTATTATTATTTATTTATTTATCATTAAACCCCCCTCCCCAACTCTCACCCTCTCTCAAAAGGACTTCCCGGTATATTTTGAATCCACATTGGTACAGCATCGTGAATACATCTGAATCTACACGTAGCCTATTTTGGTAGTTGGTCGTTTAAGAACTATTTTCACTTTTTTCACTTTTTTCAATATTATCCTCTGTATTTGCCATTATCAGTTAGATCTAAGAACTTTGCTATATATACATGTACACTGCTGTAGCCGAATTTTACCGACAATCGACACTGGTCAAGATTACAAGTCATCTGCTGCTTATAGCAAGAAATCTTTGGACACGCCATTCTGCGTGTATGTCAAGCTTTGGAGTTTTAGTACGTGTCTGTAAACAGGAAACGTCGATGAAAATAATTATTTAAATCTACAAAAAGTTTGACAGTAATAAAGACATATTATAAAGGCATATATAAAGACATAATAATGTATATCTTTTCTCATGCAAATGACTCCAGCCCTACTGAGATGTTAGACTGCGTTCCCACAGATTTTGATCGACCCATCTGGATCGACCTAACTCCCTGGGGGCTCACGCTAAATTGCTATCAGCTCAAGAGGCTTAAATGTCTGTCATGCCTACCGAATTAGCTAGGGTAAAGATAATAACCCCTTACAGCTTTACTAGACGTGACAGACATTTAAGCCAGCCAAGTTGACAGCAATTTAGTGAGACTCCCCAGATCTAAATATCTGTGGGAATGTTCTCTTACAGTACATATCAGCCGTTGTCTAATATACGCTTTTTATTTTGAATTGTGTTACATAATATAATTCTGCTGATGGGTATAGTAATAAAGTCGTTCTATGAATCGAATCAAATGTATCTCCGATGTAAAACCCTTAAGCGTACATAACGCTCAGCGCCAGCTTTTTGGCACAAGGCACCTCAAATCTATAAAATGTGTGGGTACATTGCGCAATTTCATTTGCATTCATGTAAGGGGTGCATTTGTGTTATTTTACATTTTATAAAGCAACCATTTCCTTGCGGAGAAGAGTAACAGCTACAGCATATCTAAAGGATAAAGCTCATTTTGATTGCTCTCAATAGCATCGTCCGCCGTGAGGTAAGTAGTGAAAAAGTCCTTAAATTTGAACTATGGGCATGCTTAAGGCGCCTGTGTAGAAACGGATTATATATTTTGAAGGGTAGGCCTACATATATCAGGACAATTCGTCTCTCTCCCCCGAATATTAACCCCCGGACAATAAACCCAGCCCTAGACAATTCCCCCAAGACAGTTCACCCCCCTCCCCTGTTGTTCAGAACACCAACCGCCATCAAACGAAATGCAAAATAAAATCACATTTGTTTGCTTTTAGCAAAATTGATAAAATGGTAGCGTATGTTTGATTAAAAATGATATGTAATGGAAAATGTGCAAAAGTTGCATCTAAAGCTGCATCTAAAGTTGCATCTTATAATTTAAGATTATCTCTCAGGTCTGTTCAAGCTTCCTGATCTACATGTAATATATCATTAATAGTCAATCCTTTTGTTTTTATTTCATAAACTGTCTTCTTGTTATATTCAGTAAAATAATCATGAAATGTATAAGTGTCTCAAATAGATAGAAAAAAGCAATGTATTTTTCTTTCCTTGGATGGGGGGGGGGGGGGGGGGGTCTTGGGGGCTTGTCTTGGGGCGAGAGGGAGATTGTCAAGGGGGAATTGTCCGAGTTTTAGCTTCTCGGGGAGGGGGGGGTTGACGTATATTTGCTTTGAACACGCAGTCATGTGACTGAGTAAAGTAGCTAATTCCAAATGCAACTTGTAAGTTACAAACTTCATAGTTTATTCGCAGCTGCGGTTTGTACAGTATTAGCCTTGTTAGGATAAAAAAAAGACATATCAAAATGGGCAATCAGAATATAAACCATCGGTGGGTATTAAACTGGACTTCTTAACTTTATGAGATTATAAAACCACTAGAAGAATATGTATAAATTATGTCCATTAACTGAAATGAATTGTCGACAAACAAATGTTTACCACCTGCATTATTATGTAGTGGTTTATAATGGTCTTCTAGTTAATCGCCTAAAAACTTTTTATTGAGCCCTACCTTAAATAACTTTGTTAGTTTTACCTTTTAAAAAAGAAATATATAAGATTTCAACAAGGCATGACGGCAATATCTAATATAACTTCAGACACTTTTTTAGTACATGTACTATTAACCTGAATTATAAAAGTACACTTAGGAGTTTACAGGCCACGAAGTAATTAGGGTGGTAGAGCTCACAATAAAAAAGCATAGATAAAGAACAAAAACATGTTCCCGGTTGTAGCGCCTTCTCGCCGTGGGCGGTAACTACCTGTTATAGAATGTTTGGGAAATGTCTGCGGTAAAACGGTTCCGTGAACAGATTTGCTTGGATGTTATGAGAGAGCTGCAAAGCATTTTACTATGGTCTTTAACGGTATTCCGAAGGACAAATACTAAATTTCACATCAGTGATAGGGACTGAGAATTTTTTCTATGAAAATAATTGAAGGATATCCAGCTATCCAGCAAGCAGCAAACATACGAAAAAAAAAAACTGATATAAAATGTGTTATTAAATAAAGTCGTCAACAGCTGCTGCAAGTGTGATTATAAGGCTAAATCATGACAGATTATTCAGTTCCTAAATGTCGCTGACCATAATAATAATAACAACCCATATGAAAGTACTGTTTGTGAAAAGAAGTAGTAAAAGTTTTTAAACAATGAATTTTGCAGAATATTTAATTTGACCTTAAAATTATTTATTTCCCTTGAATTTTCATCAATTTACTCTTAATCAACAAATGCATGCCGTTTGGAAAACTGTTGAGAAAATGACGGACGTTTTTGACATGAATATGTTTATTTTTACCTTCAGGAGTGAAATTCACCAATCCCCCCTCTCAATTACGTGACTCATATATTACAAGCTTAAGACTTAAGTGGGTGTACAGAACGTAATTTTGTCCCTATTTTGACCATGTCTGCATCTTTGGGGACGAAAGGTTGGGGACGGGGACGAGAGGTTGTGCTTAAAGCTGCTCATGTTCAATATATATAAATTTAACCTCAATTCACTTTTTACCCTTAAGCAATACCAATATCAGAAAGACTGAAGTCAACAATTTTTTATAAAATTGATAAACATATTTTTCCCACAGAACACAGCGTAGGTTCTTCCACCATCCTGCATTCTTCGAGAGCTGTATCAGGAAAATTGATTGTTCTGCTGTGCCTGCCCTTTGACCAACAATGGATGTTCAGTTTGTTGATATAAATAGATTCGTCATCGCACGTATGTGTCTTGTAGGGCTATGCGTAATCCTTCTATGCTACCAAAATTTTACACTACAAAGTATTGGCCAAGTTACGCTGATGCCCAAATATACAAGAGGAAATATGAAGGATCTTGGCTCATTCAAAGGAGTTAAATACCACCCAAAGGTAAGGTGTACTTACACACACATTCTACATGAATTTTTCCCTTTATCTTCTTCTTCTTCTAATACTATTCTAATACTACTTCTTCGCCTGATAATTTGTAAATAAGCAATATCCGTCTCGGGTTCTAATTAGTCCGGACTTCACTGCACGGTTGCATGGCATTCTCTCTCTCTCTCTCTCTCTCATTCCAATTACCGACATTGAAGCATGCAGACTATCGCTGGTTCTAATTGTTCCCGATTTAACTGCACTGCCTCTCTCACTATCTCTCTCTCATTCCAATTACCGACATTGCAGCATGCAGTCTGGGCTAATGTCCCTGAAAGTTGGAAAGATGAAATGGCAACCAGACGAAATAAGCTAGAGAGAGCATGCGCAGCTTCGAAAGATCCATTCATACATGTAAACCAAACTATTACTCGGAACATGACTCTTCGAAATATATTCGTTGATGACCGTCACCGGCTCCTCCTCTGTGCCATTCCAAAAGTTGGTTGCATCAACTTTTATCGACTATTGAGCGCTTTGACTGCAAATCTTGATGCTGACAAATATGCAACTATTGACGGTCAAATTGTATACTTGGGTTACAGACCAAGATTACGTAGTCTAGACACTTTCTCTGATTTCGGAATAAAGTTTCGACTCAAATATTATCTCAAGTTCGTACCAGTACGTCATCCATTAGAACGATTGGTTTCGGCATACCGAGATAAAATAGAAGGAGGTAATAAATATTACACAAGACTCCTCGCCAGAGAGATTTCCCGTTACGAAAAGAACGTCACGAACGAAGTGAGACGAACAGGTAACTGGTCCTTTGCTGCTTTTGTGAAATACTTGGCGAATTTCAGACACGAACCACATCACCAGATCGATATTCATTTTAAAGCCTTTCATGAGATTTGTTTCCCGTGTTCTGTTCATTATGACGTCATCGCCCGTCACGAGACCGTGGGTCGTGACGTCAGCATGGTACTTAAGATGATTCGTGCCAAGTCTGGGCTTCAGTATCCAACCAACGATAGGAAACCAACACACTCCGAAAACGTTTGGCTGGATTATTTCAGACTGATTTCCAAGGCTGACGTGGCTAAACTATGGTACAACTACTATGGAGCCGATGGCCGACTGTTCAATTACAATCTTACAGATGATATTGGACATGACAATGAAGAATAATTATATCATTTGAAAATGCGGCGGGTCGGGCTTACGTAAAGCTGCATAGGTTATCAGGGGTTGTAGCTGATATAAAGGAGTCAAAGCGCAGGGTCATTTTGGCGGTCCTACAGCAGACATTAAAAATTCATGAGGAGAATGCTTAGAGGCGCACATTGCAACCACGATGCATTTTTAAACCGTTTTTAAGTAACTGAATCGGGTTTTGGTATGAAGAACTAAAGAGATACCACCTAACGTTGGGGAGTGCGTATCTAAAATGCCCAACGCATTGGGGCTGAGTTAGGATGGGGATGGAGCTGTTATCCCGACACTGGACGTCTAATCTGTTTCACTGAATGTTAAACTGTAATGATTAGCACTAGCGTAACTATTTTGGAGAGTCTGGAGAGGAAACGAATGTCCGGTTCATCTTTATTTATTTGAGTTTTCTTCCTTCTAATCTAATCTAGATCACACTATAATAATATGGGGTACTTGATTTTTTACAATAATGTATATGTTGCTACACGCATGTATTATATGGTTGAACAGACCTCTTATAAAGTCTTCGCTGAGTTGTCAGGCGATTTGGGCTGCTTGGAAATAAAATGTAATTTGTAAAATTGGGCCGTTGTTATACGCTGTTCTATCTTTTTAGAGTCACAAACTGTAATCCAGCGAATGTTTTAGCACTTACAGCTCATCAGTAATCTCTCTGTTGCCAAAAGATGAAGACAGCACTGTTATGTCATTACCACATGGTGTTCTTAAAATAAGTATTATCAGTGTATTTTCTTTCTTAAAACGAAAATGAAACCTAGAAATATTTTCACCGGATACGCAAATAATAATAATAAATTACCTTTCGTTTTAACAAAAAGTTATGAGGTCGTTTGTACGTGAATGGGCTCTGAATAGCAGATTAAGAAAAATGCTAGGCTACACGTTTGATATAGGGCGCTATTTTGTAAACAAGAGAAAATGAGACATGATAATTACATCACCGAGATAAGATCTGCATGATCTTAAAAGGATACAAGATTATGAAAAGTAATAAAACAAGTATAAGATATTGGCGAAACATATATCATTTTATGGAATTTAAAGACAACAGTGTGTGAACAGAGGACACATCCCAGCCATCGAGTTACTATTAATCATCAGATGCAATCAATTGATAATAAGAGCCTATTTTTCTATTTTTTTTTCAAAAGGCGTAACGCAAAACCTTTTGCATAATGCCCCACCTCTGCCAGAAAAAATGTCCTTATTGTTGTCGTCTGTTGTTGTCTGTCTCTTACAACATTTCTCCTGTCATTGTCATTGTACGGCAGATAACTCTACATGAAGATGTCAAATGTCTTCCTTTATCGTGTTTTCTACTTATTCTCCGTTGATTATTGAAAAAAGATTTCAATAATTTTATCAGTATAGCTATACTTCTTATAAAAAGCAAATAGAAGAATCAAATATTGCCACAACTTTATGAAGCTTTGAGAAACTAGGGGCTTGTTTCTTTTCCATAAATACACCCTTCCAGACAACAATTAAAGTATCCTTATTGTATTCTAACAGCCTTTTACCATCTTCACTGGCCGTTGGCATAATAAATAACACCTTAGAATTGCCCGGTATAGCAGCAGCAAAATAATTCAACAGAATCATACAAGCTGCTGTGGTATCTGCATAGAGAGGACCAATGACATGACCACTTGGAACAGGTTTTATTGTTCCGTAGCCAACAATTTTTCCATTCTGCTGAATGACCTTGGTCTTGGATTCTGGTATCTCAAACCAAACCTTGAGGACCCGCTCTCTGGGAATAATATGAAAAGAGGTGTCGTAGTCCAGCAAATCTTTCCAGCTCACCTCAACGTAATCCTTTAATTCGTAGTCGACTTTAGCTTCTTGAGGAATGGGCATATTTCTCAACTGGAGGCTGTAGAGATTCACACCTCCACGTGGAGATCTGGTGTAGCCAAGTTTTACATACATTGGTTCAACTTGCAAAATAGCAACAAAGCTGATTCTTCTGTCGCCCATATAGCTTCCTACTCCATTCAAGAGTGCTTTTCCTGACAGTTGCAAAATGAATTTGGAATACAACAACATGTACACGTTAACAGTTGGAAAACAACGTTTTGCAACTGTTACAGTAAACTGCCAATGGCAAATGGTAATTTTTGTTAATCTTAAAATTTAAATTGGCTAATTATTCTCAAAAGTAAAATAAACTAACAAAGTGCTCGCTTATGTGGCCTAAATGACAAGACGTGTTTGGATTTTTTGAATCGCTAGTTAAAACTGGTACTATGGGAACCTGTGTGATTATGAGGCATATTTTGTTGGTGGAATGGCGTTAATACATTCATAAAATTAAAACCGACGTGCCTACCATGAGTAAAACTCACCAATGTATTTCCCTCTATGTTCTGGTTTAACTATCAGGAAGCCAAGGAAGCTAGTTGTTTCATTGATATTGTATCCCATAACAAAACCTGCAGTTATATAAATATACGCACACTTTCTGATATACAGATTTGACATTCAATTTTAAACATTCCCAATTCCTTACCTGGGAAATTTCCCCTCCCGGACAATTCTTCTGTGATGAACTTTTGGTCATAGGTCATTTGTCGCACAACTTTGCAAACAAACCTTTGAGAACCCCTATAGAAAGATGGTCAAGTGTCACTACCAACAGGTGTGTAACTGACCTTCAGTCTGACAGAACTCTATGTAAGCAGAGCATATACATCTTCAACATGGGTCAACTTCTCATTAAAATTATTCGTTCCCTAACTTACGACTTCAAATTGGTCACATTTTAAAGGGAGAAATGAAAAGGCATGATGTACAAGAGTTCCATTTCTCACAACGATTGAGCAAACGAAATCTCGTAGGGCCTACATGTAAGTAACTTTTTCATGTTTTCACCCAGAATTTCGCCATCTTGTTCTGCCACAAACCAACCGTCCTCGGCTATTTCAATAACAGCGCGAGTAACTTGAAAACTGCAGCTTGCCCATCCTTCTTGTTTCACTATTTTCCAAATTTCCTCGACGTCATCAGATGTTGCCTGACGAATCTTGAAACAGTTCTCGTTTTTAGGCACTGCCATGCTCGAGGCTGATAATTCGTCGAAACTTCAAATTGGGTCACAATATTTTTGTTGTTGGGTTGATGTTGAGTCGTGATATGCAGGTAAATGCAAATTGCTAAATCCCAGCGCACTACATGTAATAGTACACGTGCTGCTTTATTCCATTACCATGTCTTTCCGTTATTACGGCGCGCATACTGATGATCTACAAATACAACACTTAAACTTGAACAATATATTGTTTGTGTGTAAATGTGTATACACCTGTAAATCTCCAACACAAGTTGTTTTTTTTTATTCCTTGAGTGATGCAACAGTGCATTAAAATAGTTATTGAGTATTACTTTCACCATTGGTACGTTTTTTAGTTATACTGAGCCACAAAATGAGTAATTTGCCTGTGCTTGTCATTCATCCCTCATACAATATCATCTTAACAAATGAATGTTGCACCCAGAGAAAACGTATTTTCTACCTGGACAACCTCTAACAAGGTCAAAGATTTCCCTTTTTTCTATAAAAATCTTTTATTGTCTCTAAATGATTTGCCCAATTTTATTCGTAAAGAATGATACTTGACAACTTGTGGGGCCTGTTTACATATTGCCGTTGTACAGAGCACTATGGGATTATTTTGAGTTTAAAATGGCGGCTCATATGGAAAGAGTGTACACTGTTGCTCGAAATGCTAGTCACACCTAATAAAATGAATTGATTTTATAAGAATTGGCAATTTTCATTTTTTTTTTAAATAATTGCACTGAATTTCAGTGAATCAAATTTCATCAACGAATTAAGCGTGATATAAGGACTCCGACATGACTCCAGATTGGACTCATGCTGTCTTCCACTTCAAGTGCACAGAGAAGCATAACAAACAACATCTCACCTTCAGTGCCGAATCAAAAGTCACTTTATTCTGTACATAATGCACATTTTATACATTTTATCTATACAAATGGAAACGAATATACGTGGCACAGTGACTTCAACTGATTTACATAATAATCGTTTTGCAATATTAACAGGTGAGGGTTTCTAGCCTACTTATCAGATTTAACTCTTGCATCTGTAGTTGGCATATATATCCTCTACCAGGGCAACAGATTGATTTTCCATAGATATGTCTATAGATAGTCATTTTGGCTCTCAGTCGATTCAGCAAAAAAAGTCCACAATAATGACTGCGGCCTTGGTAGAGGGTACACACCCTCACAGAGCATGTTAACTGTTCATGCAAGACTGCAGCCAATTGAATGATAACATGCTGACTAAATATGATAACACAATTATGGAATTGGTGGAGGTTCCCCAATTTTGTATTGCTGTAAGGACAGGGCCTAGATCTTTTCACGGTTTTCGGAGCACCTGGTGTCAAACTAATCCCATCTCGTTGCGACTAGTGTCAATCAAGTTTCAGTTGAGACTTAGGAAAGATTACTGATATTTTCGTCCTATTACAGAGGATTGAGTGGCAATCATTCTCTGTTATATATGCAGATAAACAAAGTTAGTTTTGAGAAAGAGATCATCATGATGATCATTCTGTAACAATCACAATGGTTACCAGACTTCGTCTCTCTTATTTGGTTATATTCCCCTATGTGCGTACACATAATCTCAAAAAGAAAAAAATCTTTGCCGTCTTGAAAAGATGTTTTATGTCAATTTACGCCTTTTTCTTAAAACCGATATCCAACATTACAGACAACAGATCTGACTAGGATCACAAATTAAGATGGCCAGCGTTTATAAAATGGCGTCCTATCCCAAAGTTAATCTGCTAATCGGAGCCCCTAGTTTTCATATGTTTAATTTATAGAATTTGTAGCTAAGATATGATGCCAAAAATGTCATAAAATTAAGCAAGACTAATCAAAATAGGCATCAGTGCCAGAACTTTGCTATAGTTTTGTATGGAAGAAGTAGCTGATTTTTCCATTGCTACTCCTTTCCATTCATATGTGGTCTTGTCACAATCTATTATTTGCTTACCGAATTCACTGTCATCGCGGATAAGAAGAAACACGGCTGCGTTTTGGGGTAGGAAAGAAACGAGATGTTTCAGCAGAAAGAAACAAGCGTTTTGGTCATCTGCATAGAGAGGGCCTAGCACGAACCCGTGTGGAACAGGTTGAATACAGCCAAAACCAACAACCTCGCCGCTTTGAAGTACTAATCTGGTCACAGATCCTTCTATTTTAAACCAAGCTTTGAGGACTCTTTCCCTTGGAGTAACATGAACGGAAGAATCGTATTCCAGCAACTTTTCCCAATCGACATCCACGTAATCTTTTATGTCGTACTGAGTTTCGACACCAGTTGGGACTGGAATATCACGCTTGGAAATGCGACATAAACTCATTGGCCCATGCCGTGATCTGAGGTACCCCCATTTGGTATACATTGGCGCAATTTCAAGAAGGGAAATAACCCTTAGATTTTTATTCCCGTACGTCTCTTCAATCGCATCTAATAAAGCTCGCCCTGGGAAACAAGAAATAAAAAAAAAAAAAGAAAAGAAACGTTAGCAGTGTATACATTTTATTTGAATCAGCATTATGAGACCATGATACATAATTCTCTTCCACTATAATATTTGCATTTTCCGAGTGAAACAATTTAAGTGACAACAGGCGACTAACGCAATGTAACGTTACAGCAACCTG
The DNA here is from genome assembly GCF_051362555.1 of Lingula anatina. Taxonomy (NCBI): domain Eukaryota; kingdom Metazoa; phylum Brachiopoda; class Lingulata; order Lingulida; family Lingulidae; genus Lingula; species Lingula anatina. The sequence goes on along the minus strand of NC_141772.1, from coordinate 5,211,844 downwards.
GCATCCATGTTGGTGAAATTGTGAAATTGCCATTGTTTTCGATTCATTGTTGACACAGACTTGTTAAGCATTTCAATCCAGTTCTTGATACCTTCATAATAACCCCAAGAATCACTCACCGATGCCTTTTCCTCGGTGCTCCGGTCTGACGATGAAGCATTCGATTAGTTTACTTTCATTTAGATCTGTCACAAGCACAATACCTATAGAAAGGGTGAAAAAGTATTTTAATTAAATTATTAAAATAAGTCGTTTATATAGAGATTAAATATTTTAACTACACACACTGGACAATAGAAGTGTCACCCCTACTGAACCAATACTTTGGGAAGATAAATGACCGTGGAATGATATGCTTCTGGTATCATTTTATTAACATCAAATTTCACAAAAAGACCAACAATACAATTCCATGGTACAGCGGTTTTATACTCATTAGTCACATTATAAGCAGACCAGGCATTATAACTTTGATTACTCTGATTCAGGGGGTGACACTTCTATTGTCCAGTGTGTGTAGTTTTGTGCGGGTAATAACAACGCTATGTACCAGTATCTGTAAGTACTTCTTCACGCAATGAAACGCTCATGAAGGCAAATCTTGGGTCTGTCTGGGCTTAAATGCCTTAGACAACTCAATGGTTGTTTATTTAAGAGTATCGTTACCCTTCGACCAAAACTCCTTAATTACTGGATTACATACATTCTTTTGGGTAACAGATAAATCTTCAGTGTTCAGTGACTTTGGGATAAAAACTGAAAAATCTGTTTCTTAATCTTCTCCTATATTTGAGCACCCACGAACACCATTTAGTACTCCAAAACCCTGTCATCGATTTTTCGTAGAAGTATTAGTTCAGACTTTATCGTCGATTAAGCAAAATAATGCCTTTGTTAAATGAAAATTTGTAATTAGGGGCTCATACTCCATATCAAAAACATTTAAACCAAAATGACGGCACATGACTATAGCTAATACACTCGTGGTCAACTCTGCCAATTTGCAAATCGTGATAAAATCTTGTTTAGGGATTAAGTTACACCCATACCAAATTGCTATCTCACCTCAAAATAGAAAGATGTAAAATTGACAGATTAAAACTTTGAGTTGCCTATGCTTTTACATTGCATCAAGAAATATAAACGCCGATGTTTCATATTTTCGAGTTTTATTTTCATTGTTTTAAATCAGCACAAAGACAGATGTATTATTGAATAATTAGATGCAGGAAAAAACTCATTTTCGGTAGCTGGATAATAAGAAAGGGTCACAATAACCTTAAGCGAGGTTTAAACTACGGCAGATAATAATAAATTAGACTTAAAAACGAAAAACTTTTACATCTTTTTTTAAATTAGAACATCTTATGGCTAAAATGACTAGGGTAGAAATGTATTACTAGTAGTAGTACATTAAGACTGGTTCTTCGGTATTTCAACTTAAATAAACCATACTACCATTAGTCGCCAAGGAAAACAGTTTGAAAGGATTGTAGTGTAGATGCACTCTTAATATAGATCTAGATGACCTGACACTGGTGTTTCGGGGTGATGCTTCGTGCATGTAGAAGAAACACAACTAACTTTGTCCCTTTTCTGATAAAAAGCGGTCATGGCCTAGATACTGTCCTCAAGCAGCCCCGGTAAGTACACCACGCTTGTGTTACCATTAGTCGCCCAAGAAAACCGGGTACAAGGTCAGCCCTATAGATGGTCATTAAACCAGAAAGCACTTACGGGGTCGTTAAACAATATATGAAAAAAGAGGGGTAGGCACTTTGTGTTACGAACATAAAGGGGTGATATGTCTAAATCTAGATCACCTGACACTCGTGTTTCGAGTTACTGTTTCGTACATGTAGAAGAAACACCACTAACTTTGTACCTAATAACAGGGGCGGATCCAGGATTATTTGAAAGGGGGGGGGGGGGGTCAGCCGATGCGAAGCAGACACCCGTTTGACACCCGACTTTGGCGTCGGTTTCGGGACCCTATGAAGGAAAAATTTGGTATTTGAGAGGGCGAAAGGTGCAATTTGGTACGGTTTAGAACTATGATTAGTTAAAATTTAAATTTCAAGAGGGGTCCATTGGATTGTCCGAAATTGAAGGGGGTGGGGGTCAGGCCCCCCCTGACCCCCCTCCTCTAAATCCGCCACTGTAATAATTATCAGGTGTTGAACACAGCTTACAATAATAATAATAATAATAATAATAATAATAATAATAAACTTTTTCGAAGTTCTTATGTTAGGTATTACGATTTCTATAACTTTTTTACCGACGATTTTCCCGTCTATTTCAGCTATAAGCCAGCCATCCTTGGATATTTTCAACGTCGCCTGTATCATACGCAGACTGAACTCTTTCCAACCTTCGTTGAATATTATGTTACAAATAATACGATCATCACTCGCGATCGCCTTGCGAATCCTATACGATTGAACTCCACACTGTCCTGCCATTCTTTTCTTTTGGCCATTACATTCTATGACGTAGGTGTGGCTAATGCGATAGTAAACATTTATCAAAGCTGGCAGATAACTCCGCTATCGCAATAATGTCCATAGACAGCTTGTGGTAGGTGGAAACTTGCACATTAATTAAAAAAAAAAAAAAAAAAAAAAACAGGATATATCACAACAAAGTTTACTTTTTCACCATACATGAAATGTCTAGTCCTTGATAAAGAAACAACTGGTGATGCAGACTATATTTGGAACATGTCTGGAAAAAAGGGTTGGAAAGACCAAAGTGGGGATATAACCCATGTACAAGAAAACCTTTTCAACCGGCTTTAATGTATTTTATGTGTCTTAGAACCTAAAAGCTCACCAACCAAAGCCCTATTTTAACTCGAACAGATATAACTTAAACAGGATTATATGACACCATTGTCATATATATATATATATATATATATATATATATATATATATATATATATATATATATATATATATATAGCCTATATATATATATATACTGGTATTGCATTACGCAACATAACCTAACATGTGGGACTTGACCTGTCACATCTGTGTTTCACACACAGGATTTCACAAAGCGGGTTGGTCTCATTTACATCAATAGAATTCATATCTTTACTGTATAGTCAAATGTTCACAATATAATATGACGTGTTCATCTAGTCACGTTATCTAGTTATCCAGACGCGTTATCTAGTTTTTTCCTCATACTGTTCAGTTGCCATGGACATTTATTTATTTCCCCATTTTGATAACTTTGTATCATATCTTTTTGCCCCATTGTGTGGGGGGATGTATGGGTCCTAGTTAAATTTGATATTGTTTTGATCATCCCCCTCCATTTTTGTAGCTTTGTAACATATTATTTTTTCGTCAATTTAATAAATGATAATTTTCAGCTATATGGACCTGACCTATTTAACTTTTGAGCGAGAACAGAGCTTCGTTGAGCTTGTGAACATTTGACTATACAGTAAAAATATAAGTTCTAATGATGTAAATGAGACCAACCCGCTTTACGAAATCCTATGCGTGGGAAATACAGATGTCACAGGTCAAGTCCCACACGTTATGTGTAGAAATTGCTTGCGTCAAAACACGGAAAAACCCACACGTTTGGTGTAGTCTATATAAGGGCCAATTGAACCAAAATTCACATTAAGTAAGGCAGCATGATGTGCAGCACATCGAAAACCCCGTTAGTCCTTGATAAAAGAACATTTGTTGAGGCAGACGACATGTTGAAAATGTTTGTAAAGGAAGGCTGGAAGGACCAAAGTCGAGATATATTACAGGCAACGTTTCGTCTGGCTGGAAAAGGGCAGTTGGTGGCGAAATACGATGGTGTCGTCGTAGGTAAAATGAGTCGCAGTAAGGTTTAAAACTAATTTTAAAACATTGAAACACAAAATCGCAGGTCACAATATATTTAACTCTTTTTCATTTCATTTGTTCTTTCTTTAATTCACTGAAATGCATCGGATTTGTAGCAATGTTAAAAAGCCCCAACAATGTCTAAATTCCTTGTGTATGAATCTTGGCTAAGCAAAATCCCAGTTTGATTCTCCCTAAAATTGAAACTGTTAAAGCATATTTAACACACACACACACACACACACACACACGGTATAGTAGAAGGGATCTGTATATCTTCTAACTAAATTTTAATTTTGTTTTCACATTCCAGGCTTCGTTACGCTTTACAATTTTAGCGAAACAAACAGCTTTCTAAACTACCTGATCGTTAAACCGGAGCATAGACATAAAGGCTTTGGTGAGTAGATACAGACTAAGAGATACAGTCTCCAAATATTGTTTCACTCACTTTACTGACATAACTTTTAGTTGCAGTTTGTAATAATAATGATTAGAAATCTTTCTTTATAGTTGAGATTAAAGTTTCATAAAAATGAGCAATGTGTTTTGAAATGATTTACCCTTCGTGATTTGTTTGTTTGTTTGTTTTCCTCAGGGAGCGCAATGTTAAGGAAGGCACACCAATTAGCAGAGGCCAGAACAATAAGTTTCATTGCCACTCTTCCAGCAGTGCCACTGTACGAAAGACATGGGTACGTAAAAGGGAAGTTCGGTTTTGCATCTTACAGTATGATTATGAAACATATCCCAGTCTCTCCAGGCGCTGGGTCAAAGTACGAAATAAAAGCTAGCCGTGATGTTGACTGGAATCAGCTGGTGAACTACGATACTTCTTACCATGTTTTGTCAAGGGAACATGTATTAAAGACTTTCTGCAGTATAAAGGGTTCAACCACAAAGGTCATACTAGAGAGGGGCAAAATTGTAGGCTATGGGACAATCCGACCAGTTCTAGCAGGATATCTTATAGCTCCCCTCTATGCAGATAATACAGAGGCCTGCATGGAGCTCCTAAGAAGCCTTGTTGGTGTCGCCCCATCTAATTCACCCGTTGTTCTGGTGATCCCGAATGTCAGTCAGGCCGGTAAGATTCTTTTGGACGCTAACAAAAATGACGTTAGGGTTTTATGGGAGGGAGTCAATATGAGCAGCAAAGACACTCCCGATATACCAAAAATGAACAATGTCTTGGCAATACTGAGCCCTGCCATTTGTTTTCTGTAAACTAAGCACCTGGGCCATTGTGTTTTGATTATGATCATGCAAGTGGCACCTTTCAAGCACGCTCGTATTCAGGGTTTCTGGACAATTTGCTTTAATTTTCCGGTCCCAATACCATACTCTGACCCTGTTATCTGTTGCTTCACCAATTTGCAGTTATATAATAATTCAGAATCAAATGTGGTTTAACAATGAGCATGATAATGTCAATAAAGCATAGCCATATAGTAATGAGAACACTTATACACGTGACTTTTAAAGAACATATCCTGGTGCTAATCGTTTGAACATTGTTCAGCTATTAACGGTATCTCCCCTGGGACATATCAAAAGAACACAGTGCAAATTGATAACCAGTTTGTTTTTTTTTTTTTAATCTAAAGGCTATGGGGAAGTGGGGAGGGCCGTATTCCCAAGTAATAATCGTCGTTGAAAAACTGGTCATGTCCCATGGTCATTGGTGCATATATATATATATATATATATATATATATATATATATATATATATCGGAGAATAAAGTCAATACACCATGAAAAAGTGCTCCACCCATGGTGGCGGACCGTGGGGAGCTGGTATAGAAAATCAAGGATACGAATAAATTAGACTTTTCTCTCCATTTTATTAAAAAATGCCCTACGGCCGTTTCGGCCCAGAGGCCTCGTCAGGGGCGAAAACAAAACAAAACCAGGCCTCAGGGCCGAAACGGCCGTAGGGCATTTTTTAATAAAATGGAGAGAAAAGTCTAATTTATTCGTATCCTTGATTTATATATATATATATATATATATATATATATATATATATATATAATCATCTGTATGCCACTTCATAACGGATTACAGCCATTAACAGATTAACAGCTGAAAGCCAGTGTCGTTAAACATGTGGTTGATAGCTACATGCGGGTTGCTGTATTTTGTTTTTTGTTGCTAAGTAAATGAAATTGATGATATAATTAACACGCGCTGTCTCTCGGCTGGTGCCATGTACTGATGACGTTGGGGATTAAATTTGCGAATATCCATGAATATCGCAATTTTATTTTGATATTATTTCGTGCATGATGACAAATTGGCAAACTCCTTCCATTGCAATTTTCAAATGGATAACATAATTGTACTCAGAATGCTAGTAAAGTCCATGTTTTCGCTATTATTATTATTATTATTATTATTATTATTTATTGTTAATCATTAAGTATGTGGTTGTGTCCCAGATATAAAGGAGGTCAATTGTTCCCAGTAGTTAGACTTTACGTTCAGTGTTCAACTTATTTAGAAAGATGTAATGTAAAAATGCAGGTTGCGTTTTTGTACGCAAAAATGCAGGTTGCGCTGAAATTCTTTTCCATAGTACGTGAGCAAAGGGTAGGCTTGCGTACAGAAAACAACGTGCGTATCCATTACTGATCTTGGTAGACAATACTGCTAACCACAATTTAGTCGGTAGAAATAGTACTCTTATCGAATGCGTTTTGCCTTTGGCAAAGGTCATTAATGCAGTTGATTTTTTCCGAATTTAAACATTAATAATAGAAATAATAATAATAATAATATTATTATTTTATAAATTCCAATTATATCATTAACATGGCCTGAATATCATTGATTTCATGTTGTCGGTTACTTTTCACATTATGTAGTAATCTTTCTTCTACGTGAACATGTATACCAAGCCATATCCAGGCTTAAACAGACACAACAACAAACACTGATCAAACTGCCATAATTTACACAAGAAGTGCAAAAGTATTTCAAGCATCGATTTTTCATATGACATAGCTGCGAGGTAGATACCCGAATTGCGACGACCACTTCATACGTCTACATGTACGACATTGGATATAAAAGAAAGCCAATAGAGTAGAGATAGGAGTTATATTGAAATTTGTACAATCTCTAAATTAACATGGCTCTAGTTCAGTTTACTCAATTTTCTTTATCTTCATGACAGCCCAGTTAAGAAGATGGGTCTTGACACCTCTCTCTCCTTTAGGTACGCCAAAATGCTTGAAGTGCGCAAAACAAAACTGCGTGCAGTTGCCCGTGGTCGCCATTCTTGCTGTGAGTGCGATAAGTGTACATTCTCTGTACCACCATCCTCCCTGGAACAGTTCAGCACAATCTCTGTCGTTTTCGTCATCATTGTCATTGTCAAAGGTGGTAAATGGCATGCCAAAATGTGAAGGCCAATATTCCGGATCCTGAATCAGAGTTCCGTCCCCTTGCGAAAATTCGCTGAAAACGTATTTTTCTGATTCCGGGCCTATGCGAAAACCGTGGTGGATTTCCCAGTAGTAATTGTCAGTTGGCAAACTCCTTACTTCGACCATTAAGGAGTAGTTTCCCTGGTAGGTGAGATGATGAAACGCTTCCAGTCCCAGCCAGTAGTCACCAGTGACGTCACCGAATCCGATACGGTAATCCGTCCAGGACCTTCGCGAATAAAGTAAAAATTAAAATAATTTCACAGTGATTATATATCCTACCTTCCATTCCTACCAGTGCAGGATACCTCTATTTTTCAGATTAAATTACTATATTCTATCAGTTATATTCTTCTTCATCGTCGGAGTCGAAGAAACGACATGGGCGAACAGCCTGGTCAAGATTGATTTTAGAAATCAAAGTTCAAAATGATGAAAAATGCCGCACTTACATGTAACAACAATAATATCACACATTAAATAATAATAAAAAAAACATAAATTTGTAATTTAATGACAACACGCACACAGAGAAAGGGGCGGTGAAGATCAAAGCATACCTGTTGAAATTGAGATCTGGCCCTGTTCTACGCATCAGTACCGTCCACCCGGCCTCACAGGACACGCGGAGCTGTTTTCCCATGGACTTGACGTAAATATTATGGACGCCATTCACGCCATCTCAAAAAAAAAAAAAAAAAAAAAAAAAAAATGATCGAATAAATTTTAAGAAATAAAAGAAGAAATTAAAGAAACTAATTTATACAGGGAGACTAAATTTCAAACAATAAAAGACGAAGGAAATATGCAGAGAGACTAGCACATGAACGGAAACAGATTAACGGGATAAAAAAGCAACGCCCTGAATGGGAAAACATATAAGAGACCGGCACTACAATATGCAATGCTTTCATCGACGCTCTTTGGTCAGACATACTCTAATATGTCATATTTTCAACCGGACAAATTTATAATGGCTACATTTTAATTGTAATTCATCAGACTGTTCACACAGAAATCGACATGTAGGGAATGGGCTAAAATGCAGAAAAAACATTTTTTAATGTTTACTTATATGATATGTTGACGGTTTTCTGAAAGGTCTTAGTATTAAACGAATTCTTGACAAAAATATGTATTAATATTAAAGACTTACTATAATCAGCGCAGTCGCGTGGCACCTAAAATGGAAAATGGAACTGAGTATCGCCTTTGATAACGTATCTGATGCATTATGAGTTATGTAATATGAAAATGAAAAAAAAATGTATTGAAGTAACACCATTCTGCACCTAGATGAAGACCAAATGAGACAAGCATCGCATCAATATTTTTCTTATCAGAAAAATTGAGATGATTTATTAGGGATAACTGAACTGAAAAATATTCAACTATTTTGTGGACTGTGTGTTTGACTTAAAAACCTAACCTCCTTCAATTCTACATAAATTCCCCGTCCTCTACATGATCCAAATGCTATAAAACGTGTCTTTCAAAGAAAATGTTTACCCAACATGTTTTTTTCTAATTAGATTTCATTCCAGAATATCATATCAGACCACCATACAAACCTTGGTATAGTGTTGACTGGCAGCATCGTCTATGAGGGACGACTTGTTGGGGGAGAAATCAACGGTGGAACTCAGCTCACACACCGAGCTGCGTGCTCTCAAGTTAAAAGACATACATTGAAGGTTGCTCTGGCATTTTGCTCCACATTCAATTGCAGTTATCCCATTTTGCCGCTCTTCTGTTTCCAAAACAGAGTCAGGCAAGTATTTCCCTGGTTCAATAAGGAAAAGAGCGCCTTTTGCTACACTAGATTGGTTTTTCCCTTCTGTGTAAGACCGACAAAGTAACGTTGTACAAATGACGAAGCAAAGCACCCATTTTGTTGGCCTGCCCGACATGCTTACACCCAAACGGCTAAACTGGAAAACACTGAAATACGCTCACAAGTCTACTATAGTCTCAGTATATTAGTAAAGTGAAGTTTCTTGTCAACAATGATTGATTGTGACGTGTGAATACAATTGTTGTTGTTTTTTTTTTGTTGTTACCTATCTTTAATGATACATGTGTGACAAAATACCCGTCTTGTAGGCGACAGAGAGAAGCGAGCATTGGTCTGCGGGATGTTGGCGTGGAAAAAAGTATGTTGTATATTCATAAAGTTTGTCCTTTTTTTTGTGGTACTTGAGTTAATAATCAAAAATACGCATACATATCAAGTTATCGGGGATTGCATGGAAAGAGGTATTTATTCCGGAATTTTAGGCCACAAATGTACAATATATATATATATATATACAATAGCACATGATGTCTTACACAAAAATTATGTAATATACATATCCTTATTTTACGAATAAGTTCATATTTCTTTCCTTATTTCAAAACGGTCAAAGTAGGATGAAATATAGAAATAAAACTTCAGTTTCAGCGATGCAAGTTTATACAGACATTAATTGACACATATACAGGTATAGCTTACTGCTGCTAGAGCATTCCATTGTTACATTATGACAATAGGTTAATCATCTCCACAACCACATTTAGAACTCCAGCATACGCATTCACTTTACATGTCAATTTAGTACATTAATACAGCAGTCATAATATAATTGCTGCTGTCTTTGCAATTATTTTAATTGCTAATAGGAAAAATCAAACATTCTGCGCTCGTTTTGGACATGACCACACGAATGACATACAGCTTGGCTTGGAAAATGTGACATGTACAACCAAACAACATGAAAATTTCTACTGGTCTGCTTTGAATTTTTTATTGTTTAGATGACAGAGAGTAGAATGAACAATGACAGATTGTAATGTAAGAAAAACACTGTTGGTTTTTGGTCTGTCTGCCATCGTTTATTGAATATATATATATATATATATATATATATATATAATTGTGGATCTGGTCACTCGCGTTCTTCCCTTCTTGTAAATGGTTTGTATTTAGTCGATTTTCTTTATTTTCATTACGGCCCAACTAAGCCAATGCTCCTTGTTAACAAAACTGCTGTTAGGTATGCCCATATGCTTAAAGCTCACATGGCATTTCGAAGTACAGTCCAGCGTCGCCCATTTTCCAGTGAGGGAGATATGAGTACAATTTCTGTACCACCAACCGCCTTGGAATGCCTCGGCGCAATTTCTGTTGTCGTCGTAATCATTTTCAGCATCAAAGGTGGAAAACGGCATGCCAAACATAAAAGACCAATAAACGGCATTTTGACTCAGGTTTCCAACACCTTGCGGAAACTCGTTAAAAACGTATTTTTCTGATTCCGGGCCTATGCGAAAACCGTGGTGGATTTCCCAGTAGTAATTGCCAGTGATCATGCTCCTCACTTCGACCATTAAAGAGTAGTTTCCCTGGTAGGTGAGATGATGAAACGCTTCCAGTCCCAGCCAGTGGTCACCAGTGACGTCACCGAATCCGTCACGATATTCAAGCCAAGACCTAAAAATGTAAAGAAAAAGTCAAATGAAACCTACATGTACTTGTATTAGACTGCAATCACCCAAGTGAAGTGAACAACACCGTAGCATTGTATATATTATAATTACTCTGTTCTGCCCGCAACCCTGCTTTATTGTCGACATTTAAAAAAAATTAATTGGAGAGCTTGAGGAGCAACATCGTTTAGACTTGCCATAATGTCTCATCTGAACTGTTCCTGGCGAGCCATTAATGAACTACATAAATGATCCCCCCTCCCTCCTCAAATCACCTAATGAGAAAATTTAAGATTTTCAACTAGACCAAACCCTTCTGGAATCCGCTGCATACCTGTCAAAGCTTAACTCGGGTCCTGTTCTACGCATTAGAACCGTCCACCCTTCCTCACATGATACGCGGAGTTGTCTTTTCATGGAGTTGACGTTAATACAGTGAACGCCATCTACCCCATCTGAAACGGCCAGTTTTCGTTTACTTATTTTGCATATTCACAGGCCTTCATGTACATGTACAAACAGAAGGATGCACATAAGCACAAACAGGCAGATATACGTGAAGATAAAAAGATTTCACACGTAACCTTTACAAAAGCATCAATGAAAAGAATGTGCCATCGGTACCATGTACACACACTGGACAAAAGAAGTGTCACCCCCTAACTCAGATTAATAAAAGTAGGCAGATCTTGGGTACTTATAATGCCTGGTCTACTTATAATGTGACTAATGAGTATAAAACCGCTACACCATGGAATTGTATTGTTGGTCTTGTACATGTACAGCAAATGTTATTCCTGTCTTCCTCCAATATGGCAAGATACAGGCAATTATCTAACGGTTATAGACGTCCAGTTATTAACCTGAAGAGGCGGAATATAAGCAATGTCAGAATATCGATACAATTGAATTGTTCAGTCAGAACCGTGCAGAGGGTCTGGTCTCGGTATAGAAACACTGGATCAAGAGGCAAATTGCCTCTAATGGGTCGTCCAAGAAAAAAATAATGGCCGTGAAGACCGACGACTGATTTTGATGTCCAGGTTGTCAAAGTTCGACACTGCTTGTCAGTTGACAACACAGTGGAACAATTTCACACAAAAGAATGTCTGTAAAAATTGCTAGGCGTCGGTTACATGCTCAGAGAGTGTACAGCAGGGTAGCAAGACTGAAACCTCTTATATCGTTACAAAACAGGCAACGTAGAGTTAACTAGGGTCAACAGGATCTGGAACTGGACAGTTCATGACAATTGGTCCTATATATATTTTTTCTGATGAGTGTCGCTTTGGTCTGACCTCTGATGACAGATGAGTACTATGCTGGCAAACTGGTGGTAAAGCATTTGAACCACATGCACTGAATTTTCGAACCCGGGGCAGCATATTCATCATGGTGAGGGGCTGCATCAGCATCCATGGCGTGGGCGAATTGATAGTGGTTAATGGAAACATGAATCACTAGAAATATATCGATGTTTTGGAGTCAGGCTTGCTACCATCTATTACTAACATGTTTGGTGACAGGAATTATCCATTTGTTCACCAGGATGACAATGCTTCTTGTCACAGGCCCAGAGCAGTTGATGATTGGTTTGACCAACAGGGCATTCGCAGGGTGATGTGGCCTGCCCAGAGTCTGGATGCAAACATAATAGAAAATGTGTGGAATGATATGTCAAAACTTTTTACAAATGCCCGTCTAACCAGCAGAGAAACTCTGTTATATTCAGTGTTTCATGCTTGGGCCAGCATAAGCCCTGAACGCATCAGACAATTATATGAAACCTTGCTTCGTAGACTGGCACCTATTATTAGGTCACGTGGCTATGCCACTAAGTACTAATTTTGGACATGAAACTGCATATTTTGGTAGAATGTATATTTTGTTCTCATTTTGTGATTTTTTGTGAAATTTGATGTTAATAAAATGATACCAGGAGCATATTTTTCCACATTCATTTATCTCCCCCATAGTATTGGCTCAGTAGGGGTGACACTTCTTTTGTCCAGTGTGTGTAGGTACATTAGTTTTGGATATTTTTAGACGTTATAGTATTTTATTACCCTAGGTTCTAGATTTCCGTATTGCCAGCTCGATCTTGATTTCATATATAACCCATATCAGCAATAGGAAATTAGTAAAAGCGATCCCATCATAAGATTTTTAACAAGCTAGCTTTTACTGTGCACTGACACTCAGAATATATTTTATCAATCCCAGACAAAAATATATGTATTAAATGCGAACACTTACTATAATCAGCACAGTCGTGAGGGACCTAAAACAAAATGATAAAACAAGGTATCAGCTCATCAGCTGTCTGAATGTTTTCATGTTTTGGCTTATGGCACGATGCCTGACTGGTAGCCAAAACCTGCGTACACGAAGTAACGCCTTTGCCATAATGTAGTCCTCCAGCTCCGCGCCACATATGCATCAGCTATGGAGCATTGCAACAATTAAATGAACCACAGTAACTTAAGTAACGAAATAACGGCAGTCAAGATTCAGTCACTGGTTTGCTTTGTTTTTTTCTTCTTTTTGCCTTTCAAAATTGAAATTGAAATGAAATTAATATTGCACAGGTACAATAATAATAATAATAATTATTATTATTATTAATAATAGTCTTAAATCCATCTAAAATGTTCAGTAGATTTTATAGGAAGTTTCTGCAGAAGAAAACATTTCACGGCGGAGGGTGAATTTCCAGGAAGCTTTTATTGAATTACTGTTAATTGGATTTTCTCTACGTCTTTTTTTTTTTTTTTTTTTTTTTTGGGGGGGGGGGGCTTTCCCCTATTTTAAGTGAAAAATCTTTGCGCAAATGTCTGAAAATTTTGGCGCTTTTGAATTATTTCATGCTTACTACCTGGTGAATGATCCGCGGTATTAAATCCTGTCATATATATATATATATATATGTACATTCGTCTCTATATCTATACAGTATGATACTAAATAGAACATACATGTACATGGACACTGAGAGTGGGTACAATAATAGAAGACTACGTTACCCACCTTTGTATAATGCCGACTAGCAGTGTCGTCAACGAGGGCCACCTTGGTGGGTGTGAAATCCACGGCGGAATTCAATTCACACACAGTGTTGCCACTTCTTACGTTAAACGACTTGCACTTTGGGTTTGACTGGCATTCCGCTGCGCATTCTATCCTGCTTATTCCACCCGGTTGTTCTCTGGTTTCCAACACAGCATTGGGTAGATATTTCCCTGGGATCATATGGAACATGTCGGTTTTTGTTGCACCATATTTCGCCCCTGTGTGAGACCTACAGACAGCCGTAAAGCAAATGGCAAAGCAAATTAAACCTCTTCTTCGCGTACTTCTCGACATTGCTGCGTCAAAACAGCTATAAATTACTCCGAATAAAAATGCTCAGAAACACTTCCAAGGGTCTTACCGTAATGGAAAAACTTTCATTGTCAGAGGGATAGTTTCTGTTGCTTGGTAACTCAAATAATATTATTATATTTTGAACAGAATCTCCTGAGTGTGATTCGACAATTGGAACAGACAGAAACCTTCGGAAAATATAGTTATGCCTTTGGGCAATAGATCCGTGACCATACATTCCCAGGGGACAAATTTGTTTGATATGTGACATGTTAAACCGGCCAACATTTGTATACCATCAATAAACCTGTCCTACGATCACTTACTTGGATAGTGGTCATCATTGCTGTGCGGAATGGTGATACATGTACCCTATATGAACAAATGATATCGGGATTACAATATATCGATCTTCATTAAGTTTGTCACTATCCATTATCCATTTTTCGTCAGCTTACACGGTGTAGAGTAAAAGAACAACAAGCATTTATTAAAAACATTGGTTTAGCTTTCATTTGTCTTACAAAATTCACAGATGTGATCAATTGTAAAATGTTTATTGTTAAAGAATATATTTCGATCCCGGGTATGTATTGCCATTCGCAGGAATACCATTCCTGTCACACCGGCACAGAATGTATCCGTTGAATATATAACCTGGAGTTAAAAGAGCCAGAGAGAGAGAGAGAGAGAGAGTGAGAGAGAGAGAGGAGGGCGAGAGGGTATTATAAGTTGTTGACCCTACCATCCTGACTCTTACTGAGACAATTGTTTCATTATATTCTCATAGTACATCAATAGATACAGGTTGCATATCGATAAACTTAAATTTCAATTTTTGTCACAAAATTGTCCACAGCATAATCTGCATACACAAAAAGCTTAAACCTAAACTACATGTAGGACCCCGGCTTGGTGGGTTTTAGATTTAACCGATCGTATTAAAGGCCTTTATGGAAAAAATACACATTAAAAACAATAGTAGCAATAACAATTTCACATTTTTCTAGGACTGCTCAGGAAGGTGTTTTGGTGACATGTGCGTCAAACTGTCAACAGGTCGATTGCCGCCAATTCAAAGACATACGCTGTAGTAATGATTTGATTCAGTAATAGCTGATCATTGGTGTTCACTGTCTAGTTTCTGTACTATTTATTTAACTCATTGATCAGTTTAAGTCGACCGAAGTGCCAATACCATTGCATAGCTGATCATAATTTCAAGGCCATGAGAGAAAGGCGGTGTGCTCCATAGCCTAACAACCAAGTTGATTCTTGCCTTTTTTTCTCTCTCTCGCTCTCACGGAGTGATATTGTTGACATGATATCATTATATTGATTATCTGAACGAGTGGATCCGGATATCGATTTTATCCAGTGTGTTCCACATTTGATTGCTCCCCTGTCGTTTCGAAGCAGCATTTTGACACATGCAGCATTAGCATGCACCACGCGCCGTCAGCTGTGCATTTATCTCACTGACTAGGCAGCTACCCTCATCAAAACTGTGATCCAGATTATAAATTGGGAAAGGGAAATATGAGCAGGCGACGGCACTCAGAAAACACGACGATCAAAGAGCGAAAGCTTCTTTGGGATCGAGACAACAACAGATATTTCTTCGACACACGGGAGGGGACCCTAAACGCCTCAACCGCACGAAAAATCCAAAGAGCAGCTACCTCGAATAGACACGAAAATAAGCTGTTAGAGACTCGCATCAAGCATATAGAGAACAAACGTCACGACTACGTAGTTAAAATAAGTAAACAAAGAGACGATCTGCATGCAGCGTTTAAGGGGTACGCAGCCAATAAAATAGTGCTTCAAAAAGTGTCTTCCAAACTCTTGCAAAGGCGGGGTAGTAGCGCACAGGAAGAGTTTGAAAAGTACAACTTCCGGGGAACTGAGAAAGATCTACAAGAGGAAATCAATGCTGAAAAAGAACAACTGACCGGAGAAAGTAAAAGAAAAAATCAGGCGTATGCTATACTAGCAAAGCAGCTTCCAATCCAAGTTTTTGATCGGAAGCTAACGTGGTCCACCATTGTCGAGGCGCAAAAGAAGGCAAGTGTTGCAAAACCTACTAAGTACTCGACGCCAGCAAAAGAGCACGGGAAACTTGTGTTGCCACCTGTAATCGTTGATGTTAAGTCATTTAAAAGGAGATTCAGCGCCCCAGAAGATAGTCGACAATTACCTCCCGCGCCCAGTTCCTAGTCATAATATTTCACTAACTCTGATTATTTGATTAAAATTAGACCGACTTCTTAGGCAACATTTATTTAACAATTTAACAAACTCGTCAGCAGTTTCTTAACTTTCTCATAAACTCTGGATGACAAAAGGACTAATCACAGATCGTCGAAGGATTCAGATTTTTTACAGTATTGAAAAGAATGACGTGCTAAAGGTTTGTTCAGACCATACTTTTTAGCAGAAAATGTTTTAATCGAAATATTCCAAACGGTCATGCTTCCAATGTATTCTAACAAACACGACGGCATAAAGTGCTTGATAAGGGCATAAAGGTATTGACAAGGGCATTATTGAAGTGCTTACAGCTTTGACAAGGGCATAAATATTACCCACATGAAAACTTTAAAATATAACGACAAAACACATACGTGAATGCAATGAACTAATTAATTTCAAACAAACGCTGAATATTTCACTGTTCAGTTTTAAGACCGTATTAGACATTGTAATTCAGTTTTGCTTTTTAGAGATATTCTCCATTTAACGAATATCTATAAGTATAAGTCTGTAACAAGGTCTTTTTCGGACCACTGATGGTAAGATCGAAAATACTTTAATTTTCTTTTCCTTTAAGGTCAAGTTGGTTGAAGTAATTTACACTTGTAACAAGGTCTATAAAGGGTTTAAGTATCTGGACAGTTTAACCAGTTAGGTCAATGGCTAAGTATCATACTTTTAGCCTCTTTTTGATGAGACGAAACAAGAGCGGGTTTTTATGCATAATATTTTAGAATACATGAAGGAATAAGATATTTTTATGTTTTTAGCAACATCTGAAGTTTAACGAGTGCAGTAACGAATGTGCCATGTCGTCTTGAGTTCGGTTATTTCATTACTAAAAAGAATATGCATTATGTAACGGCATTTTGTCTCTGTTGCTTTATTTTTTACTAAATTTTAAAAAATTGTCCATGATCAAGGTATTGAAATAAAGCCAATCCTACAATCTCTCTCTACTTATGAATTTGTTGTTAAATGAGAAATCCACCTGCTTTTAAGGTAGTAACAAATGACATTTAAAAACTGGCAAGTACACTAAATAATGTAAATCGTAGTACAAATTTTCTCCGCCAGCGGACCGAGATACAAAAACACCGGTATTATTGGAATAAACACCCAAAGAGTTCAACAAACAGCGGCTTACGATGAAAGCAGAAACAAACGGTGACTGTTCAATACAATCAATTGCCCATAAAGTCGATATAAAACAATGCGCGCAAATTAAATAAAAAACTGATAACATAAACATTTGTACACGGGCTTTGTTTATGAAGGTGAGCGTTGTTTTGCTTTGGGTGAGCGTTAGAATAATATGAACAATAACGCGATGTCAATATTGGTCTTTCGGCTTAATTTCATCACCTGGGCAACAGTTCGATTTCTTATTTTAAAATAATAAAATATGACTGCTGTTTTGTTTTAAAATTCTTCGTCTGACCTCCTGGTAAGAATAAAATATACTTAGTCTCAAACTTTGATACTCTATAAACAGTAATATAAACCAACAGGCATTTTTTTATCTTAAATATTTTATTTGATCTGCAACATAATAATGATTAACATCAATGCTCTCAATGCAAATGCCCAATTTCCAAAATAAAGATGCTGCCGTTGTTTCATAAACAAAATTCTCCAAATTGTAAATCTAACATTTTAGTGCACTTTTTTGTCTAAAACGGTCTCTCTTTGTTCTAAAGCGTGCCAATTTAGAACTTTGTAAAACTTTAGAAAATCCATTGTTTTATCACTGTAGTAAATTTGAGCCATTGAACCCTACCTCAAAGTAGGCTAAAATTAGATCAACTCAAGCCTCAAGATGTTTTTAAAACAGCTCTCAGATACATAAATTTTCTAAGATGCCATTTTCTCCTGCATGCCAGTCTCGCCTGCTTCGATGTTTGGCAACGTCAGTGCCCTCTGCCGATGAAGCAATGTGTCGTCGTGCTCCCTTCTGTATTTTTTGTAATCTCTAAAAATTGCCGAGGTTGTTTTGCTTCTTTGGACGACAGGAGGGAATTGTATTTTCTCGATTAATTCTCCAGTTTTTCGCTGTTTGCGCACGGGTTCGGACCATTTAGTAACCAGTTCGTTTTTATTTTTCTCGATGAATTGATTCAATGAAAATCTGTTTTTGCAGTTCTCCGGGAAAACGCGCATGCGAACGTCCAGCGCCCGTTTGTTCTCGATTTGTTTTCGTTCGGATTTTTTCGTTACTTTTGGATCAGATGACCTATGACTTTCTCCCTCCATATCTAGCATAATGTTAGTTTGAGGGAACACAAACGTTCTCGAACGTTCTTGAAGTCTGTATGGAAAGTGGAGAGTATCGTCTGTATTCATTATGCTTTTTAAGCCGAACGGATCATTTTTCTGAAGTGTTTTCAGTTTGGAAAACACCTGGTTCCTGTAAGCGTCTTCCTTGACCTTAGCGACAATACTTGTGAAGTTTGCTTGTTGTAAGCTAAATTTGGTATTAGAAATTCGACTATTTGTTGTAGATTTACTATTTCCCTCCACGGTGGAGTCATTTCCATCAGTTGTCTCAGTTTTATATCCTAATTTTAATTTCATCGCACCCCATTTCATCTTGCCGATTTTCAGATCTTGGGGTGGTTTCTGTCTTTGTTCCTCTTTCTTCATTTTTGGCTTCTTCGTTTCCGTTATAAAAATCGTCTGAGGAGGCTCAGGACTGGCGTAGTAACTCCTAAGACTGGCCCTCTCGTACGCAGTCTTATACGCTTTCATTTCTAACAACTCGTTTCTCATGTCTCTCAGTTCGTCCTCTGACCGCTGATCGTAGCAACGCTCCTCGTCTCTCAGCTTGTCTAAGCAGACAACGTGCCTGTGTTTTTCCTTCTCGATCTTTTTATTTGTGGCCCACAGAGCGGCATTGCTCATCCTCAGGACGGCATTGAACCGCCCCTCCCAGCTGTACCAGCCACGGTCTGAATCTCGAAGAAGTTTTCTGGGCATTTTTTTCTCTTTCAATTTGTCCTGTCGTTAAGTATCTTGCTATGATTACCAATATTTTCTCTCTCTCTTTAGTATGACAAGATGGACTTCAAAGATGAGTTTTGAATGTCAAAGTAATTTTATTGGTATGTCACGGTCTCTTTTCTCGGAATGCTATGATATGACCTCATTTTTTCCGCCAGTTTAGTCTGTTTTTCTTGTAAATGGAGTCCTCTCCAACGAGGAGGATTTGGACTCGTCTGCTGTGTTTGTGTCATACCTGTAAAAAAAAAGCTTTATATTATTATTATTATTATCATTATTATTAGCAAGCACTAGAGATATCGAGTTAGTGTCGCTCTTGTATCAGTCCGATTTCCCTGAAATATTTCATATTAACAAGATAAATTGCAGTTACTTCACAATAACGTTTGTTACACAGTTGGCATGCCATTTATCCGAATTAGACTCATTATTTGTAATTGATCAGACTTTTCTCCTCACCTGAGCTGTTAATGTATCTCCAATATTTACACACACGGCACAATACGAACCAACTGTTTAGGAAAATCGAATTTTCAATAAGATAAACACACAAAAGAGAAACCTAATAGTCTGTCTCAGCCCAATATGCCTTGACTGACAAATATTTCTGGCGTATGGGAATTAATATTAATGGTTAATTCGTTTGACATTGTCTTTAAAGACCTAGCATTTTGTACATTGGTATTCTGAAATAATCTTTAAACCCAGTTGTGTATCTTTATATTTGTCGAAGTGCGTAAAAATCAGGTCTTTGTAACCGTATGGTAAACAATATGTATTTTTCTCACGTCATAATTTCTTTGTTCACTCTAATCCTCGGTCATCAATATAATAAAATATTTAAAACAGACAAGCAGAGGTTATCGTGTTTTGTGGTGCAGATGTCACGGTTTCCAAGTAAAACTGTCCGCTCTTCAGTTGAACCGTACCCTCCCACTTTTTCCTTTTTTGTCTTAAAATGTCATGCCCAATTTACATTCGAAATAGTATGATTAATGTAACAGTAAATTGTCTGCGGGTTCTTGTCGCCCGTTCTGTTAGCCGCTTACTTTTCTGATCACTTTTAACACTCTATCGTCATTAACTTTTTGACTTTCAAAATACAGTAACACTGAACGCTTACCTTAACATAAATATAGTAATTACTCTAGAAGGACTAAGTTCTGCCTGCTGTCTTCGTGAGTTCACGTCGTTTCTCCTGTGACATCTAGCTAAGTCGAGGGCTGAGCAAATGCCCCTCAGGTGCAATCGTTCAAAGCAACACTTAAACTAAATAGAAAATATTTACAAAATCAATTATCCCGTCTATTCACTGGCAACAAGTAGGATTTTCCTCACGTCATTAAAACGATCGCGAACTTTTGGGCAAATACTCCACCTTGAACTCGAGAATTAATAATGGAACCCCACCTTTCATCGGGGATTGCAATTTATTTCAGGGGTCCAAAATGTCCCGTTTTGGTGCGACCCATATTGTTTTGCCGCGACGCGCTCTAATTGAAGTACTCCATACAGGTCAATCACTAATCATTATAACCGAATTCCCCCATTAGCCCGTTCAACCACTGTTAAGCTAAGTACCCCCATAGGGACGTGGGTCACAGACCTCCAATAAGCAATTTGTTTGGTATTTACATATCTACGTTATTTATTTATCAACAGTCACACGCTCGTTGCTAATACGGAATCGTACTTCAGGGTAATGCACTTACCGCCAGAGAGCTGATGGACGACAAGGAATGGAGTCTCCAACAAAAAATTGACAAAATATATTAAAAATTATTGACAACCCCATATAGCACCTTAGAACGCTAATTTTAACTAGCGTATAGAATATGCAGAGCAGTATAAAGAGGACGTCAAAATATTGACAAATATATGAGTTGATTTTAGGTTTTCATAACGTAAAGGCGCTTATGTTAAAACACATGAAGAAATAAATGAAAACATTCTAAAATAAAATAAAAATGAAAAAAAAAATGCAAAACGTCCCCCCTTTTTTCGATCAAACATACACATGAATCGTTAGCCTCTACAACGACCGTCACCCCCCCCTACCCCCCAACCGTCATCGGAACAAAATGAAAGATAAAAATTGCTGCAGTGGCGTTCTATGGCACAACTAAATAACAACTCCCCTATCGCAATACAGTTCTGATTGTAGATATTTATTTTCAACAAATGAATCAAAATATAAAGGGAAGCAGCCCAAAACAAGTTTATCAGTGGCAACTTTTATATTATTTTGTCCCGGTGTGTGTGTGTGTGTGTACAAACATAATATATATCTTGATGTAGGACTGGACCAAATTAATAAGTTGAATACCAAATGGAAGCGAGTCTAATTTTGTGGGGAAAAAATCGTATTTCTAATGGAAAAATACATTTGGTAATGGGGGAACTAGCCCCAGGAAAAACCTTCATGCAAATGTTTTATGCTGAAATATCCCCCATACTAAAATTCCCTTTCCTGAAAAAATAAATAAATAAATAAAAATAAAAATAAAATTCGTCTAACAACCCTACTAGTAGGGAATCACTTCTCGTTACCCAACTTTTTGCTTGTGCCTCGTATAGCTGCAACTACACCACTTGCAATTATTACATAACAAGCTGAAGTGCACATACAAATGACAATAAATGTAAATATAAATGACCTGGCAAAAGACCAATTTTCAGTTATCCAATTTCATAAGATACAATTTTAAATACACAGGCAATTTTTGGTGACACGGCTTAAAACACCAATAACTTCACAATTCAGTTAGAAATGATTATCTTAAATTACACTTGTGAATGAAAAAAAAATACGACTAGGTAGAAATTAAAATCAAGCTCTATACAAAAGTCAACATGCTCTGCAAGCTCTTGGGGAGAGGCAGAAGAGAAATTCTCGGCAAAATTGTCCGTCCCGCGCTCAGCTCCGCCAGGTGGCGCCTGAGCATCAAAATGCACGTCAACTGCAAGCTTCGAGGGTTGGAAATTTGTTCCAGCATCCAGGCGCTCAGGTGTGGGTCTCGGGTCACTTTTAGATTTTTCGGCGTCAGTCGGAGCTGCTCGTGGGTAAATTTTGCTCCAGCGTGGATGAGAAGTTGCAGCGTCGGAATCCTGGCGTTGAATATGGCCCAGTAGAGGGGCGTAGTGGATCTAAAATTTACATACATGGATATTAATGTGTTTTCATTTATGGCACATAATTATCTGTCTAAGAACACAATAATGTGAGAAACTTAATAGTCAGGTTTTCATTCTTTTGGAAATATCAGCAATATAAGAAAGTATATATTATTTCAGCATGACCCGAGATGACTTAAATTAAATCAGAAATAATCTCAAAGAAAAACTGTTTGAAAAACGACTTGATAGGAAACAAAAGCACATGCTTTAAAAAACAAAAGGCCTTTTTTTTCTTTGACCAATCATCAATTCAGTGATAGCTTTGCCTGGAAGTTAATAAAACAAAACTATATTGCAAATGATTAACTACATGATGATCTGTGATGTATGTGTGTCATTTAACCTAAACTGATTCAAAGCTAAATCAAAATGACATGTTTCAAAATGACTGAATTAATCTATAAGATATTTAAATATCTTATTGAGAGAGAGAGAGAGAGAGAGAGGGAGAGGGGGGGAGGGGGATTCAGATTTGACCTTAAACCTATTTCTCCATTTTTTTTTTTTTTTACCCAAAGGTGCAGTGAGGTTCATGTCATTCCATCCAAAGCAATTGGAAACATTTCTTAAAACAGACAGACACACACACAATATATATATATAATACAATATTTTCTCTCTCTCTTATATATATATACATACATATATATATATATATTAGAAAAGCACTCAGAGAGTGCAGACCTCCGCCAAGGCAGCAATTTTTTATTATTCTTGATTATTGATTGATTATTGATCTGGATTACCACCAAATACTAATCATCTCTTCCTTGGCCCACTTCTGGCAGTTCCTGAAAATTTCATCAAAATCGGTTTATAACTTTTTGAGTTATGTTGATGACAGACAAACAAACAAACAAACAGACAGACAAACAAAGGTGAAAACATAACCTCCTTGGCAGAGGTAATAATAGAAAATAAAAGAAAATTAACCTGGCATCAGGCAAGTTCAGGTCAGCACCATGTTGAATCAACAGCGCAGCATTCTTTTCAAAACCAAAGTAAACTGCCGTGGACAGCGCCGTCTCGTGATTTTTATCAACGGCATTCAGCTGAGCTCCATGTTCAACCAGGAATTGGCACATGTTAATATTGGTGTACGCCTGTCTGGCTGCAGCTATCAGAGGTGTGGCGCAGGATTTGGTCTCATCTGGCTTGTTTATGTCATACCTGTAAAAAATGATATAATTATTATCATTATTACTATTAAGAGCTTGCACAAAGTAAAACATATCATTTTTTTTAAATTCAGGCTTTATCCATTGTTACCCCAATACTACTGTGAAAACAACTGCCTAGGAGAACTGCCTTCTGTCTGTGTGCATTGTCATAATTATCACAGATGTTTAGTAAACTATTGATAATAATGGAAAAAATAATAAAAAAAAAAATAAGGACTATTTTAAAGTTTTTACTGTATCGTGTACCTCTATCACCCTTCTAACCTCCCCTCCCCCCACCTCCTGTTTCTCCATACACCAAACATCCTCCTATGAACTGTGAGATTCAGTTATGAGAGAATAAATGATGACTAAAACTTTGAAATAAATGACATAAG
The DNA here is from genome assembly GCF_051362555.1 of Lingula anatina. Lineage (NCBI taxonomy): Eukaryota > Metazoa > Brachiopoda > Lingulata > Lingulida > Lingulidae > Lingula > Lingula anatina. The sequence goes on along the minus strand of NC_141772.1, from coordinate 5,187,726 downwards.
ATGGAAAACTTCTGAAACAATTGAATGCATGTCTTCCTTTACTGGCCCATAGTTAGATGTATTTCTCATACCCAAAACATAACATCAAAATTTTCTCCAATAAGAAAACTGGAAAATAATGAAAATCTTCACCCTGTCTACTGAAGTAATCATTTAAGAAAACTTGAGATTTTTCACTAAACATAATCACTATACTAAGATACACCATCACAACTTACCCAATTTCCAGTAAAAACTTCACCACTTCAAGCTGACCTGAACTGACCGCTCGATGGAGGAGAAGATCAACCTCTGATACCGCCTTGGATGCGCTGGCAGGAAGATACAGCCGAATGTGTTGTACTATAGAGATGAAGTATTCAAGCACCTGTAATTTGCCTGAGAGAAGGGTTTTCCCTACAGGAGTGTGCCACTGTTCATTTGGAAGTGACAGCACACTATCTGCAGCTTGGCAGTAGGCTAAAACACTGGGCATAGCCTGTGAGGGCTGACCAGAGACCTGAGAGGGCTGTTGACTTTTCATGGAGCCAACCCCGCCATACTGATTGCTTCTCTTATTCAATGCTGTGTGATAACTAGGTAAGGAGCCACTTCCCGATGATGAAAAATGGCTCGAGGGACCAGAAGCTGTATGCTCTGGGTCTTCTCCAATGCTGGAAAAGCTGGTTCTTTTATGCTTGCTTCCTGACTGTATCCTCTCGTCCTTGTTCCACATATTAACCATGTGAGAGTACAGCATTTTCACTGCCGCCAAGTTGCCTAAATGACAGGCAAGGTGCAGGGCCGTGTTACCTTTGCCAGTCTGTAAGTCTGCGATGAAAGGGTTGCACCCCGCCTCCAAGAGAATCGCTATCACTGCAGTGTTAGAGTATCCTTGCACCGCGAAATGTAATGCTGTTTCCCCGTACTGTGTGGTGACGTTGGCGTCGCAACCTGCCTCCAAGAGCACCCTGGTGGAGTTTGCCAGGCCAAATTTGGCACTTAGTAATAATGGGGCAATGGCAAAGCCGCCAAATGTATTGTTGATGTTAATACCTTCCCTCTGGGCATACTGCAGTGTGATTCTGACAATATCACTGTCGTTTGTCATTAATGCTGTTGCTAAGGGAGTCACATCAACATTTTTCTCCTTTACTTTAGCACCATGCTCTAACAAAGTCTTTGTTATCCCTATGTGTTTGTTCTCAATGGCTTTAATAAGAGGCGTAATTCCTGCACAAATATGGTTCACATCGGCACCATAACTGAGGAAAAGATTGACAAGCCTTGAGCTCCCCAAGTCCACGGCAAGAATTAAGGCGGGAGCATTCTCCTTGGGTAATGTCTGGTTTAAGTCCACACCATGCTTGATGAAGGTCTCCAACATGAGGATGTCTTCAGTGTACAGAGCAAATGAGAAGGGACTGGAGCGGTCGGGGGTGGCACATTCAGAGACAGGGTCAGCACCATATTGTAATAGTAACTGCACAAGGGATAACTTCTTCTGTTCTACTGCCAGCAGTAAGGGTACATTACCTAGAGGGAGAAACAAATCACAGAATTATATAATTAAGTACATGTATGCTGAAGTCTCATCTTGGCCATAAAAATTTGTACCTGTCAAAACTTAGATTTAACTGTTCAGAATCTAATCTTTCTCTCTATCCTGCTCTTTGTGTCTTTTTATGTGTGTGTGTGTGTGCATGCATGCGAGAGTTCTTTTTAGATAAAATATTACTACATACAATAAAATGACCCTATTACAATTATCCATTTAGGTTTTTGTCCATGGAGAAAGTCATATGAAAACTAAAAATAATTTTAAAAAAACAAAAAAACAATAAATCCCAGGTGATGGCAAAGCAATATAAATACATTAATTAACTGAAAAAAATTATAGGAGGTGGAGGTGGGAAGGGTCCTACCTTCTTCGTCCCTGATGTTAGAGCTTTCTCCTTCCTTCAGTGCCTGCTCCGTAGCCTGTATGTTTCCTGCTCTGACAGCAGATAGGAGATCCATTGTGTACTACAGGATCCTCTCTTATCAGTCTGTAGCATCAGCCATGCACTGATCCAAGGTTATTGACTCTAGTCATCCAGCTAGTTAAAGAAATAAGCAATTTGTCAAAATTAATTGTTCAACTTTGTTCAACTGATTTCTTTAATAGTTCTACCAGTATATTTGGATCTTTTCCTTTAAGATTGATTTAGTTATGGACTGGTAAAATTTGGTTAGGACTGGTTGATGTACTGTGTACATTTTAGTGTGATTGGTTGTAAAGAGATAGACTACTACACTGTATATATACTGCAAAAGCACACCAGTGGCTCTATTTGAAGGATGATCAAGTCCGTAGCCAGCAATTTTAGAGGAGGGGTCACGTGGGGAGGTTCTTTTCTGAAAAAGTGAACCTTTTGTCATAAAACATCCATGTACCAATAACAAATTTTCCCTAGAGTGGACCATCTTCTCTCCCCCCCCCCCCAATCCCTCCTGATATATACTATTGATATTGTTGAGTTCTTCTCTACACCACACACGAGAAATCAAAACAGATTTGCGTAATGTTCACTGATACATTTGAATAACTTTTACGTTCACTTGAACACAAATCACTTAGTATGGTTGAAGAACTTCCCTAAAGCCACTTTGGTGCAACTCCTTGCGAATGACCATACCTGCTAGAGCAAAAGAAAGACAACTCTCACTTCTCCCAACCCTTAATTCTTCATGTTCTTGGATATCCTGATTCACCAGTTCATTTCAACACCAAATCACCTTTTCCTTCATCAGTTTCTATATAAAAAATAAGGTCTTATCATCAATTTCATCAATGTTAACATATCATGTAGACTAAATAATTTTATAATTTCACAACTTACTCAAAACAACCGGTGTTTTGTCCTTCATGTTCTCATGAGAGATGCCTTCTGCTTTTCTAGGTCAAGGTTGTTTTAAAGGTCAATACCCATCGACAGGTAGCGCTCTAGCTGAATACGTTTTCCTTTCTCCCCCCCCCCCCCCCTCCCCCTTCCACCGCCTCGAAATTCAGTTTGTGGTAATTTCTAAATTTTTATGTCGATTGCAGTATATATTTCTTGCTGTGACTGACCACCAGTGCCCTTTTTGATCTACGTCCCCCACTTCTTTATTTAGGTCTACTTATATTTCTTCCCGTCGTAGGCCTACGTGTAGGCCTATGAATCTTCACCACCACCCCTCTACCGACTATATCGCACCTGAGAGACAGTTATTGGCCAATTTTTATATAAACAATACCTAATTTATTAGTGAATTCATTTTACAAGGCCTTAATAACACTATGTACAATTAAATTTATTATTATTTCCTAGGCCTAATTTGAAATAGGGCCTAATTGATAAACATTTTAATTCGATCAGTTTGGCTAAAAAGAACATATAACCTGATTTTTTAAATTATCCTAATATTGATTTTTAAAAATTATCTTAATATTGAAAGCACGTTACGCCGACTAGCTGACGCGACTTTTGAAATCAACAACAGCGATTTAATTTCAAAATCATGCAGCTTCGTCTAAATATAATAGAGCATAAAGCACAAATGCGTATGTAGGCCCTATCTAGGACAAAGAAACCACAAGCTAGGTTATTCATGTAGGCCCTACAGTGTACTTGTTGCCTTATATTTCACCTTTTAAAGTGTGCAATATGCAGTGCGGGCAGTGCACCTCCGTCACTGAGCAGATTCCCCTGCACTGTATGCCTTCAAACAGTAGGCCTATATCCTACAGACTATGCAAGCGCCACTGATTATTGGCTATTGGAACATCAGGGGGGTGAGTGTAAATGTTACCAAAATACGCAAGATTTCAAAACATCTATTTAGTCGTACAGATCTAGAGAAACCAAGGTGCATACATGCACGTGAAGACAGCCCACACCTTTAAGTGCGAGAGCTTTACCCACTTTTCTTTACAGGTCATTCCACCTGGCCATACCGACCGGTAGAATATATGCATGTATATTTCACCTTTGCAGGAGGGTAAAAGCACCATTAGATATACTGTCTACTGATAAACGATATGAGTTGCTCTAGTTGATCAAAGACCCGAGTTCTGCTCTAGCGGTGACCTCGATATAACTTCAGTTTATGGAGGTTACAGGGCAGAACGGGCTGTATAAAGGGAATGCATTAAGTGTGAGTTAGAGCGGAAATGTATGCGGCCGTTAAAGTCGCACATCATCTTGTGTGGTGATATTCTGGCAATATTTCCTTGATATGTTTTTTCAAAAAAATTTCATCTGCACACGGAGTTTACGCCTGGGCTCTGACATAAAATTTTATCACTGGGAAACGATTTTTTGTAGTAATATGATCAAAATATGCCTTTGGCACTGTTCATCTGCATCTACTTTATCTAATTAGGTTTATTCATCAAGCAACACAAATGCTATTGGAAGTCATTAATTCTGCTTATTTCAAACTAGCGATGCACTATTTATGACTCTGTCATTCATGAGTTATAGGTATGCAAATGTTGTAATTCAATGAGCAATTGGGAATTAGATGAAAATTACATTGAGCGTTATCTCATGATAACTTGAAGAGAAAAAAAATCAAGATTTAGAATAGATTGCCAAGCAAAAACATTTGCATTATACAGGTGAATTAATAAATGGTATTAGGAAATTAATTTATATACCAAAAACTGTGTTGATAGGAAAAATGAATAATGTGGACATCATTTCAAGTAAAGATCTCGCATATAACTGAATTTTTTGCATTCTTCCCATTGCGTTGAATTCATAAGAAAATGATGGAAAATTTCAGGATACATTGGGAAGTAATTTAGAACTAAAGTGATTGATTATACCACAGCTGTGAATTTTCTGAATTAATCGCAATAATTGGGCTTGACATTTTTGGAAGAAGGCAAAGGCGAATCCAGGATTAATTGAGAGGGGGGGGGGGCGATTTTTTAGGAATGACAAACCTCGGATATGAAGCCGACCGTCTGCTCCCTTGTGATGGGGCTCGGGGCCCGCTGAATAAAATGATGTTTTGGAGGGCAAACGGTGCCATTTGGAACGGTGAAGAACTATAAATAAGCTATTCAAAATTCTAATTTCAAGTGGAGAATATCAGTGTGATTTGTTTTCAGAAACCCAAGGGGGAGGGCCAGGATCCCCCTGACCCCCTCCCCCCCCCCCTTACTGGATTGGTTAAAATGATATAACAGTGAAAAGACAAAGGATGGCTAAAAATTACAGAATCATTTAAGGGTATTTTATACTAAAAATACCATTGCCAAGAAGATGCATGATGGAAGATAAAAATAATTTAAAAATCCTGAAGCTTGATGAATTTACAGAAAATTGATACTTGATACTTTTTATGTACAGACACAGATGTGTCTGTACATATAGCCATCATCTGCGTCTGTCGTCGCCGTCGCTGTCGCCGTCGCCGTCGCCGTTGGCGTGCACTTTAACCTTAAACACGATAAGTGAAAACCCGTTTTACCTTTTGGCTTGAAAGTTACAGAACTGATGAATATTCATAATACGCCGGTCAAGTTCAAAAATCAGCATGATCGGGCTATTTTTAGGGAAGTTATGCTGTCTTTTCAATTTTTTCAGCATATATGCAAAACCGTAAACACGATAAGTGGAAAACTGTTTTACCTTTTGGCTTGAAAGTTACAGAACTGATGAATATTCATAATACGCCGGTCAAGTTCGAAAATCAGCATGATCGGGTCATTTTTAGGGAAGTTATGCTTTTTTTCACTTTTTTCAGCATATATGCAACACCGTAAACACGATAAGTGGAAAACGGTTTTACCTTTTGGTTTGAAACTTACAGAACTGATGAGTATTAATAATACGCAAGTCAAGTTCGAAAATCAGCATGATAGAGTCACTTTTATGGAAGTTATGCTGCTTTTTCATTCTTTTCAGCATATATGCAACACTGATAACACAATATAAGAAAAACAGATAGGCCAATTGTCACTGTACTCACAGGAGTGGTCAATCTTACTAAAACATAGGTTGAGTATGAAAATCAGCATAATCGGGCCATTATTTTAGAAGTTATGCTTTTTTTTTCACATTTCCTCAGATTCAATTCTTAGGCATGTTAATAGTCTCATTATTGAACTAATAAGATACATAAAAGTGTTTGTTTGACATTTCCTGCATCTTTACAACATTGTCAGTTGATTATGTAAAAATGATGGTAAATTTGTTATCGTGTATTGTGTAATGAAGTGTCAAAAATGGAAATAAACACATCATTGCAGTTTGTCAGATTCAATCATCCACTATGTTCAGAATCTCAGAATGGAGGAAATTTAACACTGTTCTATTGATAATTTTTCCATCTCATCAATTTTCTTAGTTGGTCATATAAAAATGGCAGTTAACAGTTAATTTTGTTTTATGTTAAAAAAGTGTTAAAAATGGAAATAAACCCATTTCAGAAAAGTGCTGTCTTGTTTACATTTTGGCATTTTCAAGATGTGACTTTGAAGTTCCATGGTCCTGAAGACCTTTGCTAGTCACATTTTCTGAATATCTATGATACTAATATTTTATTATTAAAAATTGACGGTCATTATGCTGTTAAACATTATGTAATATTGTATCAAAATTTGAGGAAACCCCTATTTTGGGCACTGCTCCCATGATGACCATTTAAGGAAAATCATGTCACTCACTGTTCTCAAACTTACAGGAAAGAAACATGGGACTAAAATATAGCTTCAGTAGGCAATGCAGTCTGTTTGGTAAATTTTTCTGGCAATTAAACAGTTTTTTTGTGAAAATTTAATTTTTCACTTATTGGCATTTTCAAGGTGTGACTTAGAACCTCCACGGGCTTGAAAACCTTTGCTAGTCACATTTTCTGAATATCCATGATACTAATATTTTATTATTAAAAATTGATGGTCATTATGCTGTTAAACATTATGTAATGTTGCATCAAAATAGAAGAAAACACAATTTTTGGTGTTGCTGCCATGATGACCATTATGGGAAAACCATGTTACTTATGACTGTCAAACTTTCAAAAAAGAAACACAGGACTAAAATGTAGCCTGAGTTGGAAAAGCAGTCTAATTAGCTTCTTTTTCTGGAAGTTATACATTTTAGTGAAATATTCATTATTATCTTTTTGGCATATTCATTGTGGGACTCAGAACTCCCATGGACATGAAGCCGAATGGTAATCAAATTTTCTACATGTCCTTGCTATTTATAGTCAATAATCAAAAATTGGTGATAATTATTCTATAATTTATTATGTAATGTTACATCAAAATTGACAAAAATCTTTTTGCACTGCTACTGCAAATATTATGAAAAGAAAACTGTGCTATATATATATCAAACTCAAAGATTAAAAGTTTGAATAGCAGCTTCATTGGAATTATATTTACCTCTGCCAAGGAGGTTATATTTTCACCCCTGTTTGTCATCAACATAACTCAAAAAGTTATGGACCGATTTTGCTGAAATTTTCAGGAACTGTCAGAAGTGGGCCAAAGAGGACAATAATCAATAATAATCAACAATTGCTACCTTGGCAGAGGTCTGCACTCTCGGAGCGCTTTTCTAGTTTTGTTATGTTTTCCTGTATATTTTTTTCTCAAACACTTGCATTTGTGACTTTTAACTCTCATCCACCTGAGGCTCTGACATTTCTGTATTTCCACATAAGCAGTTGTATTGTTTTTTATGTCTTTGAACATTATGTTACTTATGTAATATTATTTTATGCACTGTCATCATTTTTCAAATATTGAGACTTTCATCATGTGAATTTGAACTCATGGTCCTGAAACTGTAATCTTATTGAAAGGGTAGATTGAGACCATCTTCTGGGTCTTCCGGAAGACAGTCAGCTTATTAAGTTTATATTGCCTGGTATCTATTTTTTCTTCTGTTGGAAGACCATGAAAATGGAGGATGGATCAAAATAGATACTTTGGAATACTGTCAGAAAATATCTCTGGGTCCGCTCATGTTATTGACAATTTTACCTGTTGTGCATGGTTAAAATTCAGTGTTGACTGACAGTGCTATTATAAGCATTATTTATTATTGCATCAAAATTGACAAAATGACCTATTTTGCATCTTTATTTTCTGTTTTTTGTCTGTACATTTGGCAGCTTTGCTGCCTTGTTTTATGTTAATATCGATATTTTAATAGAATTGAATCGAAATTAAGTATATAATTTTCAAATATATATTGAATTTATAGAAAATATTAGAGGTTATCCATTTCTACCTTCTACCTGGGTGATAAAACGAGTGAAAGAAAGTAAACATTTTACCATATATGAACCAATATTGAATCACAAAAGTATGAAACTATGTTTATTTGGGAAAAGTGATTTTAAGAAACATTTCATGACAAAATAACCGATATACTGGCATTCCATTTATTTGCACATAAGTTATATTGACAAAGTTATGTTGGTTTCAGTGAAGAATTACAAACATACAGTAATATCCCCCACAAGAGAATTTTAGTTGAAACTGAAAATCTTCAAATTCTGTGTCTCTCTGTAAACCAGACACATTACGATATTTTAACATTTATGTGGTATTACACGATCATTACTGACAAGAACATGAACCTGTGAATAAACAATTAATAATATAAGAAAACATGCTGGGCTTTATAAAGAGATATGATGAGATCAAAACTACACACACTGGACAATAGAAGTGTCACCCCTACTGAACCAATACTATGGGGGAGATAAATGACTGTGGAATGATATGCTCCTGGTATCATTTTATTAACATCAAATTTCACCAAAAATCACAAAATGAGAACAAAATATACATTCTACCAAAATATGCAGTTTCAAGTCCAAAATTAGTACTTAGTGGCATAGCCACGTGACCTAATAATAGGTGCCAGTGTACGAGGCAAGGATTCATATAATTGTCTGATGCGTTCAGGGCTTAAGCTGGCCCAAGCATGAAACACTGAATATAACAGAGTTTCTCTGCTGGTTAGACGGGCATTTGTCAAAAGTTTTGACATATCATTCCACACATTTTCTATTATGTTTGCATCCGGACTCAGGGCAGGCCACATCACCCTGCGAATATCCTGTTAGTCAAACCAACCATCAACTGCTCTGGGCCTGTGACAAGGAGCATTGTCATCCTGGTATACAAATGGATAACTCCTGTCACCAAACATGTTAGTAATAGATGGTAGTAAGCCTGACTCCAAAACATCGATATATTTCTAGTGATTCATGTTTCCATCAACCACTATCAATTCGCCCACGCCATGGATGCTGATGCAGTCCAACACCATGATGAATATGCTGCTCCGGATTCGGCAACTTTGATCTACACTCGCACATTTCTAATACATACTACTACATATGTTACTTATTCGGTTTAAAAAGTGCAGAAAATATCATTCAATTGAACAACAACAGTAGGTAACACTTAAAGGGTACATATATATGTGTAACGAACTCATGAATGCTTCCCTGGAGTATTCTGTAAGTGATTTATTTACAGTAATTAGACAGTCTCGTCCTACGCTGTACCCGGGCAGTTGTCTTCATAATAGCTGTATCCAGTGCGGGCCTGCAAGTCGCCGGATTGGGTAGTGCTGGTCAGAAGTTCACAGACACATTGGTATTTTCCAGCACAGAAAATATTTATGGCAACACATTTCCACTGTTGCATACAAGAACGGCAACATTCGGAGAGGCTGCGGACATTATGCGTAGATAGGTGCACACGGGTTGCGCGAGCATCTGCTCCTACCCTCTGGAACGTGGTTGAATTTGCAATACCTAAAAAAAAAATGAATTAAATATGGGACTTCAAAGATATAACAAAAACGTAGCTGATTGACCGGTTATGTCGACTTAAATCAATTTATGAAATTTGTCAGATTTATAAATTTTAGCTAGTATCTTCAACTTTTTAAACACATACCTCTATAAAAGTGCATGTATTAGCAAAGAAACAATGTGAAATACTTGAGGCCCGCTTGTAAAAGTGATTTTGATGGACCCATGAACTCACCATGGACCTCCACTTCACAAAGCTGCAAGGGATGTTCGTCACTACCAACTTTGATGATCAAGACATATCGTCCTGTCAGTGGTGACCCACAGGACAGAGACGTGTTCCCCACAGGTGCCACCCCCGGGTAACTGGCGCAGAGTTTGTACTGGGTGAATGATGAACTATCATGGTATGAGGTTCCAACTTTCACTTCGAAATTATTCAGACGGAAAGCTGAAAATAAAAAGTGGCAAATTGTTAGATTTGAGTTAACATTTTGATCATATTTGTTTGCCCCTTAGCGACAAATTAAATAGCACATCAGTTGTGGAAAGTGATATTTTATCATGGAAAAAGAGATAAATGCAAGGACTGAAAGAGGGACACAATTTCAGGAATTAAGTGGAAAAAAGATACGAAATATTGAAGCAAGACTCACAAGAGCTATGGTCACGGTTTGTTATGATAACACCGGCCACCCTCGCCGTGGTTTCTAAGTCCACCAGCCACCATTCTCCCTGACCAGCATCGGTGTGGGAACAACTTCCATGACTCATTTCGTCGTCATAGTTACCGTCCACAGCACGACTGGCATGGTACTTATTTTGGTAGTTGGAACTTTGGTATGCGGGTTTGCCTTTGGCCAAACCCTGCGTGCAACCTCTGCATGGTGTTGTACCTGCCGTGGAAAGCAATCAATAACATCAATTATTATTATTATTAGTTGCCGCTATAAACTGGATGTTACAAAGAAATACTGGTATATAGGTAAATACTAAGATATAAATTTCAATCTAAAACGGATTGAAAGGACATTTAAAAAACAATTATAAATTCAGAAACAAATATATAACCACACAGATGAATAAAGTTATGATATTGTGCCTTGCTGTATATCAAATTATTGCCAAAAATCATTTTTCAGCTCTAAGGCGGATCAATATTAAAACGCCACTTTTGCCTTGTGCATTTTGTTACTGCCAGACTTACCTAAAAGAATCACAGTAACTCCGACAAGAAGCAGACTTAAGGCCACCATGCTCATTTCAGACATCGATCATCGTTATTCTAGCAGTTTTCAATGGCAGACAAATCAACAAAACGCTCCGTTCTTGCCCGGTTGTTGAGTTGCTAAGAGTAACTACAGAACTGGAGTAACTGAAGAAAATCCTAGGAGAAAAGTTCAGTTGATGCTTAGATCAAAAGATCGCTAATGCGACTTGTATTCATCAGTTATCTAATAGATGGATTCAAAGCTGAAACCGTGTGTTTTCTACGTGCATGTCGCATGGAATAGAACCTTATCATTTATTTATCTCTATATTATTGTAACATCTTTCCGTCCTATCAGTGCCGAATGTCTATTATAAAATTTGTTTTGGTGTACTTTCGACTGCTCATCATTTAAGCAACGTTCGTTCTCTCTCTCTCTCTCTCTCTCTCTCGCAGGCGAGCCCTCACAATCAATAAAATTCCCATTACGTCGTCAAGGTGATAATAAGAGTAATTTTTAAAATTGCTCCCTAGTGTATTTTTGTTTCAGATCCATGCTTCATAGGTAATCAATTATTTTAAATTAAAATATGAGTGATATGTTCACCGTGCGTCCTTTCACATAGACATTCGAGCTTTCATGACACGTTTGCGAATTGTATAAATCAACATTATTTTCAAAGAAAACTAATTATGAACTATATACCTTCATAATAAGCCTTAGTTTTATAATCTGTAATTTATAAAACTTAGTTTTATAGATTTCAGGTTACTTTTCATCATCCATTATAAACTAATAAAGATAAGATGAAGATGATCCAGCACAGCCCTTTGTCTATCGCCCTACTTGATCAAACCCTATCGTTTTTTTATAGTACTCTTGCACCCCTCTTGCAGCCCTTTGAGAGTGCTTCTTACAGGTTTTCCAATATGCAGTCCTGTTCGAGAGACCAAAAGAACTTAGTCATAATCGTCTTAACTTAGTGGGGACGAGAGGCCTATAAAGGGTACCGGAGGAGACGAGTATTAGTTAAACTTGTACCGGAAGTGTGATGTCATGTGACGTAAAGTGGTGTAAGACGCGAAGCTGAGCTGGAGGTGAACGGGAGAAAAGCCGTGTAGTCAGAGAAAAAAGCGGTTTTCCAAACAACATGTGTCCACAACCTCCTCTCAAGGCGACCCTCCAAGTAATTTGCTAAATAAGTTTTAAGTGAATCCATGCAGTATTATATAGTCAATATGTAGTCGATGGTATCCTGTATGGGCAATTCACTGAATACTATCATCCTGTTGAAAAAAAATTCTAACCGAACCAACCTCTTAAAGGTACATACAAACTGAGCATCGGTGGAGCGTGGATTCCCAGTAACACATGTAAACCACTTCTACTAGATTCTTAAATGACTCAAATAAATTCGACATGCCAAGGGATAAACTGAATAGATCACTCGATCAGCCATAAAAGACCTTTAGACTGTTCGTTTCTTTAAATTTTTGGTTGTAAATTTAACCTACTATCGTGACCTACTTTCCTGCCCCATTGACATACAGCTTAGAATGCCAGCAGAAAAATCCGTTCAAACATCATTTTCGGGTAAAATTAAACAATGCCTTTTGGTAATTCTCTTAGTTATACTGTACTACTTGAAACTATATGCTGACATTTGGTTGATTTTTGTGACAAAAAAATTGACTTTGTATGCATCTTAAACAAGTCACATGACCTGCCCTTAAATGGTTCACGTTGTAAACGCTGCCGACCACCTACCCCCCCCCCCCCTCCCCATTTTTTTCTTTTTTTTCGCAAATACGTTCTGCAATGGAATGAAACGGGTGTGAAATGTTGTGAGATGACGCTGATATGGCTGGAGAAAATCTCTCTCCCTCTCTCTCTCTCTCTCTCTCTCTCAGGCGTTAAGATGATTGATAAATCTCCTCAAACGAATATCTGTATCTAAAGTTGATATTTCCTTCTTTCAATACAATTTGTAAATGAGATTTGCTTAGGACTATTTGATTGGAGAATTAAGGTTCAAAACATAGAATCAAAGAGGAGGGAGAGATCGAGCAATGGCTTTTGAGTAGGAGAAAATTGCTTTTTTTTTCGAGAAAATTCATTTTGGCGGAAAACTCACGAAAAAGATACCTTTATATTATTTATACAGTAAGCTCAGAGATCAAAGGAATGGTAGATCAAGCTTTGCACTGATCCAACAATCATTATCACAAAAATTATTTGAGTTATAAAAATACAAGGTTGTCATACTGGTACAATAGATGATTTTACCTTATGTATGATCACACCAACATAACGGGTACAATAATTCATCTTGACAGAGAGAGAGACAATAATCGATATCAAGAATAAATTGCCAGATGAAAACATTACATTTTGATGTATGTGATGATCAAATAACTGTATTGGGCACACAAAAAGCAAAAAGTGTGCGAATAGGATAAAAAATGTAAAGATCACAAATTGTAAAAAATTCATTCAAAATTTCAGAAACAGGGTAAATTAGTCTCCTCATATTAAGCGTTATATAATGGCAGTTTAATAGCTTTTAAAATAAAAATATGGCTAAGAGGATGCATGATAAAATATTTAAAATAGAAGATACTATAAAAATGCCGTGAACTCTCCTTTCCAGCCAATGTATCTGTGTGTCGTGTACATTGTCTACATGTATTATTATTATTATTATTACTAAACAGAATTTAAAGATTTTCTTTTAATGAACTTTTTATACAAAATAATACAAAGGGACAGGGGTTGGGTACAGGTGGTAATTTCTGGCTACATATGGGTACTGGTATACTGTATGTACCTGTAAGTCCCTGTAAAAAAATCTATATACTTCCTTTACCTTTGCAGTTTGCGCAGCCCATCAAGCTGCTTCTCAGTTACGTTGGCAGAGAATTTGAAACAAAACAATATTGCCTTGGACCAGGTAAGTGCCTGGCCCTCCTCTCTCTCTCTCTCCTAGCCCCGAAGACTAAGTGCTTTGAATAAAACGTCTTTAATTTTGACTACAAGACGTTTGCTCTGCATAAAAAAAATATTGCTCAACCACCCCGGTATGTTCTATATGCCGTTATGTTAAAGAGGCGCACCTTTTCAGCATCCCTTCCCCTTGAAATTGCTCTCTACAGACCTGGCCTTTCTGTAATTTATACTAATTTAAAAACTCGTGCATTCTAAACCTTGTAATTTCAACTCAACTCTTTGAAAAAAGTCAAAAATACTTTTTCAGCTCCAACATACAGTAATAAGGCATGGAAGAGCGTGAAATACTCACTGGGCCTACCTTTCCCGAATGTATGTATAGATTAACCCACCGCTGAAACAAGTAAAACTATACAATAATATATTAAATAGACCATCTCTGTTTCACTTTATTACAAATATCATGAATACGTTTCAAAGTTACAGGAAAACGAGACATTCAGAATTGCTTTATTTTTTCAGCTTCCTTATCTAATAGACGGTGACGTCAAGATCGTTCAGAGCCATGCTATCTTAAAATACTTCGGAAGACAGCACAATCTCTGTAAGCCCCAGTAAAACTTGCTAAGGAACCCGCTGCTGCTTTAATTTATTATAACATAGTATGATAAAATAACATTTTTATGTTTTTACTTTTTTCAAATGTGTATTTCGGATAGCAACGCTGGAAGCGGAAATCGAATAAATCCAATAATCCATAAGAATCCATATTGGGATAGTCACGATATATATTAAAAATTGACATTCACAAATACTTCACACTTGAAATCTCTTTCAGGCGGTACCACAGAGGAGGAGCGGATACGGATGGACATAATGGAGCACCAGTTAGAGGATACCCTGAACGCGCATATCTCCGTCTGCTACTCCACCTATTTCGGACACGGAAAGCACGTAAATATATTTCTACATGTGAAACCTATTTTTCTGATTTTTTCAGTTCTTTCCAAAAATGAGTAAGCTTAACGGAGATGATAAAAAAAGAAAGAAATGAGCGTCGCGTCTGGTTTGATTTTCACCTAAAGAGAATTATCTTATCCAAACGATAATTAAATTGCTTCAACGATACCAACTAAAAAATACCGAAAAGATAAAAAAGCATGAAGTATCGGTTTCAACTTTCAGGAGGACAGGAAGGCAGAGTACCTAAAACATCTACCCTATACGTTAAGGCAGTATTCGGAATTCTTAGCCGATCATCCGTGGTTTGCTGGAGAAAATGTGAGTAGGCAGAAAATCACATTCAAGATTTTGAAGAAAATACTATCACGATGAGCGATAAACTACAGAGAGAGAGAGAGAGAGAGAGAGAGAGAGAGAGCTAGAGGGAGAGAGAGACAGAGAGTCGATACAAAACAATTTATAACAGCTATATCCACACACTACATGCAGTCCGTGCAAGCAATACAAAACATAGCTCTGCCAAGGGACACAACACGGCCAAATAAACAAAAAAGATACTATTTTGAAATATGATAGCATGGATAAATGCTATTTAGTAATTGTTGTAAATATTGATTTGCTTCCAGCTCTAGAACTGTTCCATGTGTTAAAACAAATAAGTAACCCCGAAGGTTTCAGTGCGTTTCATATACATCCAAAGGTCGCCGATCCATTTTCTCTAGATAAATATTATTTATTTCTTTTTTCAGATAACATTTGTTGACTTTATAGCTTATGATCTGTTTGACATCCATCGCGTATTCTCACCAGGCTGTTTAGACGGCTATAAAAACATAGCCGATTACATGGAAAAATTTGAGGTGTGATATTAGTACATACATGTGCATGTTTTAATTTTATTTATTTTTTATTGAAACCCTTTAAACTGACATGTGAGACTTACCCGCATCTGTATAGTTTCTTAATTTTTCCAAAGAAATGAAGAAAATATATTTATTGCTATAGTAAAGATTGAATTGCTTTAAATCTTCATGGTATTCTATAAGATTCCTTTATCATTGCATTGTTATATTGCAGAAATACAACATGTTTGCTTTCTTTTTTATTTTAAGGAACTCCCTGCCATTGAAAAGTACATGCACTCAGGCAAGTTTTTACGAAGACCTATTTATAACAAGCCAGCAGATTGGCGAGGGGACTGAAAAAATATCAAATAAAGAACAACTGAGAAAAAAAAAACGCGGTTTGTCTGGTTGTTGATCCATGTAAAAACTTTTATCTCAGGGTAAAGTTTGTCAAGATTACACTAGAATAATACGTTGCATTTACTTCAAACCTGCCAGATTATCCACCGCAAGAGAAAAGAATACACGGAGGTGCAACGAAAGGGAATGAAGAAGACCGTTAAAAGAATGGAATGCCATTGCGACAAAATGCATTGCGAAAACGGGGACGACATCCATGAATGCTTTGGTAATTAGGCTGCAGTTGGCAAAAAATTATTTGGATTCAACAAACCAAAATGTAATTATAGTGAAATTTATTGAAATTATTATGTCCAGATATTGCTCAGGCATACGGTTACATTCAGTTAATATCGAAAGCTTTTGTTTGTTTCTAAAATAAAGTCTCGAAGAACGTTGCGCAGGTAGACCCTTCATTGCGTTAGTTGTGACGGAGTAAATGTGATGTGAGTGCTCGCAGATTGCATGAGCTTATTTTCGGGGTTTGGCATCCGTTGTGGCTATTCAATCTTTGGTCGAAGCCTTTCTCCTTGTTCCAGCTTTAAAAATAAACTAACAATGTCCAGTGAGGACAATGGGAATGACCAGTCAACCAGAGAGATGAATAGCCACAAAGGAAATTCAGATAGGGCCAAGTTTATAAACCAGGAGGTAGAGTGTCTCTCTCTGAGATACTTTTGTCAATTGGTCTCAGTTGGCTCTTGCTTGAAGTTATGAGGCATGGTTTTCGTGGTGGTAGCAGGAGAAGTGTGCACTCTTCTTGCTCTCTCTCTCTCTCTCTCTCTCTCTCTCTCTCACACACACACACACACACACACACACACTATAAATAGAAAGGCGACCTTAATGTATGAGGTCTTCATCAACCATGCATTCACAATATTAGAAGAAAATTCTGAACATCTATACATCTATTGTATACATCTAATTTCATTATCAGGTAATAGGTGCGGTCAAGTGGATTTCTTTCAATAGAATTAAGTGCCAAGATCCGTCTGGGAGGGAGACGTAGGCCTCAAGGATAGTACAAATATTCAGACAGCCTACAGCACTCATAAAAATTTAAGCTTTCTGATATTCACTGTTGTGTTAGAGACTGAATGATACGAATAAACCGAAGGTGAAAGTGAATTCTATTTTGTGCCTTTAGGCAGTTTTCCTTTAATTACCTCTCACCTCGCAAGGTGCACATTGCTGAAAATCTGTTGTTTTTTTAAAATAAATTAATGTGATTGGAGTATGTAAACGAGAACGTGATCTTTTGTTTATACATAAAAATGCCATTACCAATAGGCTGGTTTAAGCCGTAATAGAGCATGCAGAATCCCAGAGGAATGAACGTGCCTGAAAAGATCACCAATTTTCATGTACCTGGCAATGACCTATACTTGCTTACACGTACCTATATATGAAAATGGGAGTCTGCTGTATTTCCAGTGGGTGTGGTCAGGGATTTGGGGAGTCTATGTTTTGGACCCCCCTACCACATCATTTTGTGTGATGGCACATAGTAAGGTATAAGCTCTGGTATCAACAGAACTTTTTTTCAGCAATATGATCAAAATATGTCCGTTAGTGATCTTTGACTTTGGTGATGTTCATCTGCTTCCACTTTATTAATAAAACAACTCCAATGCTACTAGAAGTCGATCTAGAGTTAATTTTGCTTATTTCAAACGAGAGATACACTATTTGTTATACTGTCACTTGAGTTATAGGTAAGCAAATGTTGTAATTCAATGAGCAATTGTGAATAAGAATTTATAATTACACTGAGCTTAATAAGCATACTGTGTATTTCTCGTGATAACATTGAGAGGAAAAAATCGAAATTTAGAATAGATTGCCCAGCAAAAACATTTGCATTATACATGTAAATCAATAAACAGTATTAGATAATTAATGACTAAACCAAAAGCAAAAATTGTATTGATAGGCCATATGATTAATGTTGATTTCATTTCAAGTAAAGATCTCACATAAAATGAAACTTTTGGCATTCTTCCAGTTGCATTGAATTTTTAGAAAATGATGGAAAATATCAAGATACATTGGGAAGTAATTTAGAAGTAAAGTGATTAATAATACCACAGCTGTTAATTTTCTAAATTAATTACAGTAATTAGGTTTGAAATTTTTGGTAAAATGGTTAAAATGATAGAACATTGAAAAGACTAAGGGTGGCTCAAAAGAGTTAAAAAAACGCACTTTATGATATTTCTTACTAAAAATACCATATCTAAGAAGATGCATGATAAAATATAAAAAATAATTTGACAAATCCTGGTCGACTTATAGAAAATAATTGATACTTGATACTTTTTATATAAATATCGATATCAATGATATTAAATTGAAATTAGATATAATTTTCAAATACATATTGAATTTATAGAAAATATTAGAGGTTATCCATTTCTACCTTCTACCTAGGTGATAAAACGAGTGAAATGAAGTAAACATTATACCATATATGAACCAATATTGAATCACAAAAGTATTAAACTATGATTATTTGGGAAAAGTAATTTTAAGAAACATTTCATAACAAAATAACCAATACACTGGCATTCCATTTACTTGCGCATAAGAACATTGACAAAGTTATGTTGGTTTCAGTGAAGAATTACGAACATACAGTAATATCCCCCACAATTAGTTGAAACTGAAAATCTTCAAATTCTGTGTCTCTCTGTAAACCAGACACATTACGACATTTTAACATTTATGTGGTATTACATGACCATTATACTGACAGAAACATGAACCTGTGAATAAATAATTTATAATATTAGAAAACATGTTGGGCTTTATAAAGAGAAGCAATGACATCAACACAATATAGCTATGATGGTGAAATAGATATTCATATACAGTTATGCATATCGAAATAACATAACAACTGCGGAAGGAGAAAAAAATAATATAGCACGTGCGAGAAATGCATATAAAGAAATGTTAGTCGGAAGTGTACGAATGCAGGGAGGCAAAAAGTAGTCTGCATTTTATCACGTGTTTATTTAATGGAGATCTATACGCGATTACCGGACGTTTGACTTAACTATCCGTTTTGTGTCGGCTTTTCACTAGTTTTGGCCAGTAACTTTGATCGGCACTTGCCCATTCTAATACATACCACTAGATACACTACATATTCGGTTTAAAAAGTGCACAAAATATCGATAAATTAAACAACACTAGTAGATAATACTTGAAGAGTACAGGGCCGTAGCCTCCGGAGGGGCAGGGGGGGCAGCTGCCCCCCCCCCCCCCCCCCCTGGGATTTGAGGCGCAAATATGGCAAAATGGCAAAATGAACCCACAATTTTTGACTTCTGATTGAGCAATAAATAACAGTTAAAATGCACCAGAATGCAGTATTATACATACAGTTTTTAAAAAATTTTCCACACCCACCCCACCCCCTCGGGTGCTTTGCCCCCTCGTGTCCCCTTACTGCCCCCCCTGGCATTTTGCTCAGGCTACGGCCCTGGAGTACGTGTTTATGTAACGAACTCATGAATGCTTCCCTAGAGTATTCTGTAAGTGATTTATTCACAACAATTAGACAGTCTCGGCTTACACTGTACCCAGGCAGTTGTCTTCATAATATTCGTATCCAGTGCCTGCCTAAAAGTCTCTGGATTGGGCAGTGCTGGACAGAAGTTCACATACACATTGGTTATTTCCAGCACAGAAAATGTTTATGGCCACACACTTAAAGCGGTCCGCACAGGAGATACTGCATTCAGTGAGGCTGCGGACATTCAGCGTGGACAGGGGACCAAGGGTTGCACGAGCATCTGCTGCTACCTGCTGGAACGTGTTTTAACTTGTATTACCTGTACAAAATAATAATAATGAATAAAACATTAATAGCTTCAAAGGGACTGTCGACATTAAATCAATTATAAAATTTGTCGGTCTTATAGATTTTAGCTAATAGTACAGCCTTTAAACACATATACATGTATTAACAAATAAACAACGTGAAATACTTGAGGCCCGCCTGTGATTTTGATGAACGCATAAACTCACCATGGACCTCCACTTCACAAAGCTGCAATGCTTGGTCGTCACTACCAACTTTAATGATCAAGACATATCGTCCTGTCAGCGGTGATTCACAGGACAGAGACGTGTTCCCCACAGGTGCTACCTCCGGATAACTGGCGCAAAGTTTGTACTGGGTGAATGATGAACTATTATCGTAAGAGGTTCCAACTCTCACTTCGAAATTATTCAGACGGTCAGCTGAAAACAAAAAGTGACAAATTGTTAAATTTGACTTTACATTTTGCCATTTAGGCCTACATGTTGGGGCAGTTTAAAGACCAGATCAGTGATTAAAAACCTCAAAAGGTACACAAACACACGATTGATAAAGTGTCACTATTTGAGGAAATAAATTGATAATGAATACAAAATATAAAAGCAATACTTACGGCAGCAGTCGCGACGGTTTGTTATGATAACACCGACCACCCTCGCCGTGGTTTCTAAATCCACCAGCCACCATTCTCCCTGACCACCTTTGGTGTGGGAACAACTCCCACGAAACACGTAGTCGTCATAGTTGCCATCCACAGCACGACTGGCATGGAACAAATTTCCGTATACATCTTGGTAGTTGGAACTTTGGTATGCGGGTTTGCCTTTGGCTAAATTCTGCGTGCAACCTCTGCATAGTGTTGTACCTGCCGTGGAAAGATATCAACAATATCAATTATTATTATCATTATTATTATTATTATTTGCAACTAAAAATGGATGTGCATTTTGTTTCTGCCAAACTTACCTAAAAATATTACAGTAACTCCGATAATAAGCAGTCTTAGGGCCACCATGCTCATGGCAGACAAATCAAGAAAAAGCTCCGTTCTTGACCCTGTTGTTGATTTGCTAAGAATGGAGTGACAGCAGAAAAATCCTAGGAGAAAAGTTCAGATGGTGTGGTAAGTCAAAAGACCGCTAATACGAACTGTTTTGCATCAGGTATCTCATTGATGTATATAAAACTGAAACCGTGTGTTTTCTACGTGCATGTCGCATGGAATAGAACCTTATCATTTATTCATCGCTATATTATTGTAACATCTTTCCGCCCTGTCAGTGCCTAATGTCAATTGTAACATATGTGTTTATGTATTTTGGACTTCTCATAATTCATGTAACCCCGTTTTCTCTCTGTCAGTGAGCCATCACAATCAATAAAATTCCCATAACATCGTCAAGGTGATAACAATAATATTAATTTATCAAGTCGCTTTCTCGTGTATTTTTGTTTCAGATCCATGTTTTATTTATTATAACTTATTTCAAATTCAAAAATGAGTGATATATTCAGCATGCGTTCTTCCACATAGCCATTCGAGCTTTCATAACACGTTTGCAAAATGTGTAAATCAACACATTATTTTCAGAGGAAACTAAATATGAACTATGCCTTTATTAAGTAATTCAGTGGAAGTTGGTTGTCTCTAAATAAGGGTAAGTTTATAACCATTATAGATTACAGGTTACTCTTCATTATCCAATATAAACCGACAAAAATAAGATGAAGATGAGCCAGCACAGCTCATTCCTATTTGTCCATCACCCTACTTGATTAAATCCTATCTTCTTTTCTTTTTGACCTATAGTACTCTTGCAGCTCTCTTTGAGGCCAGTGAGCAGATTGTGTCTTAAAGGTTTTCGTATGTGCAGTCCTGTTCGAGAGACCAAAGTCACAATCGTCTTATCTTGGTGGGGACGAGAGGCATATCATGTTGAGCTACAGTCCGTACTGTCGATACACATATAATAGATTTGCACGGTTGTTTCTGTTGCTATTAGACTAAAATTTTAGACGTTTGGTCCATTTTACCGCCTTCATAGACGAATGAACTATTTTAATATCTTTCCCCCCTTATTTTTGGTGTTACTATCAAACCAAATATTTAGATCTCCTTTGTGTTTTAAGTGTCATTTACATAAATTTAAGATATCATATTTAAAAATTCCCGTCTTGATTCGATTGTATCTTGTAACGCCATTAATTGACTGAAATTATGTCATCCTGTTGAGATTAAAAACAAACCAACCTCTGAAACCATTGTATTACAAGTCACATTACTTGTCACATTACTTTTTTTTTTTTTTTGCAACTACGGCCTGCAATGAAATGAAGCGGGTGTAAAATGTTCTGAGATGACGCTGATATGGCTGGAGAAGATCTGTCTCTCCTTCTCTCTCTCTCTCTCTCAATTGTATCTGAAGTTCATTTTTCCATCTGACAGGAGGGCTTTGTTAATAAAATTTGTAAATGAGATGTGTTTAGAACTATTTGATTGGAGTATTAAGGTTCAAAACATCGAATCAAAGTGGAGAGAGAGATCGAGAGTAGGAGAAAATTACTTTTTTATTTTATTTTATTTTTTATTTATTTTTTTTTTTTTTGAGAAAAATTAATTTTGGCGTAAAACTACCGAATAAGATACCTTTAAATTATTCATATAGTAAGCTCAGAAAATAAGTCCAAAGGTTGGCCATCCATTTTCTACAGATAAAGATTTTTAATTTCTTTTTTTTTCAGATAACATTATTAGACTTTATAGCTAATGATCTGTTTGACATCAATCGCGTATTCTCACCAGGCTGTTTAGACGGCTATAAAAACAGCTGAATACATGGTCCCTGACATTGAAAAGTACATGCACTCAGGCAAGTTTTTACGAAGACCTATTTATAACAAGCCAGCAGATTGGCGAGGAGGCTGAAAAAAGATAAAATAAAGAACAACTGTTGAACTGAGAAAAACACGGTTTGTCTGGTTGTTGATGTATATTAAAAACCTATATTTTAGGGTAAAGCTTGTCAAGATAACACTAGAATAAAACCAGTGGCGGTTAGAGGGGGGATCAGGGGGGGTCCTGACCCCCTCCTCCGGTTTCTGAAAATTATATTGCACCAATAGGGGGCCTATTCCCCTCTTGAAATTAGAATTTTGGCTGACTAAATTATAACTTTAAATCGTACAAAAGGGCGCCGTATGCTCTCCAACACACACACACACACACACACACACACACACACACACAAAAAAAAAAAAAAAAAAAAAAATTAGGGGTCCTTCAGCAGGTCCGGAACCCAACACCAAGGGGGCGATAGTCAGCTTTGCATCAGAGGCCTGTCGTTCCGGACCCCCCCCCCCCCCCCCTTAAAATATTTCCGGATCCGCCCCTATATAACTTTGCATTTACTTCAAACCTGCCAGATTATCCACCGCAAGAGAGAAGAATATACGGTGGCGCAACGAAAGGGAATGAAGAAGACCGTTAAAAGGATGGAATGCCATTTTGAGGCTTATGCCATTTTAACTCTGAGAAAAAAAAATTCCTCCTGTAATTGGTAGGCCTACCTATAGTTCTCTCGTATGAACGCAGATTTTCTGTTACAGGCGCTGTGCCTTCCTCCCCAGTTGCATCTGATTTCATATCATGTTGACTGTTTTAGAAGTCTTCGGGATTCGTCCATATTCATCTACAGTGATGGATAAAATACATAGCGATAACGGGAACGACCAACATTTTGAGCATGAATGTAATGTGTCCGATTGCAGTTGGCCAAAAAAAAAAAATCAGTTACATGGATTCCACCAAAATGTAATTGTGGTGGAATTTATTGAAATTAACGTATCTAGAGATTGCCAAGGCATGGATCTACTATTTTACTTAGTTGACACCGAAAAAATATTTGTTCCTAAAATAAAGTCACGATGTACGTTGCGCATGTAGATCTTCATTGCGTTAGTTGCGACGGAGAAAATGCGACATGAGTGCGAGGTCATCGCAAGTCATCCGTTCTTCAAGAGTGGAGATTCTGATAAACATAGTACTAGTAGAAGTACATGGGTACAAGAAGCGTCTTAATTCTAGAAGACAGGGAAGAAGATCAAAGGAGATATTGCAGCACTTGTAAGCTCGTTTGTGCATGACGTCAAGCTCAGGCCACTCGCAGATTGCATGAGCTTATTTTCGGGGTTTGGCATCCGTTGTGGCTATTCAATCTTTGGTCGAAGCCTTTCTCCTTGTTTCAGTTTTACAAATAAACTGACAATGTCCACTAAGGTCAGTGGGAATGACCAGTCAGCCGGAGAGACGACTAGCCACAAAGGAAATTCAGATAGGGCCAAGTTTATAAACCAGGAGGTAGAGTGTCTCTGTTTGAGATATACTTTGCCATTGGTCTCAGCTGTGTCTTGCTTTAAGTTATGAAATGATATCTCAAAACTGTAAATAAAAATGATAAGGCATGGTTTTCGTGGTAGTAGTAGAAGAAGAATGCCCCCTTCTCTCTCTCTCTCTCTCTTATCACAGAAAGGTATTATTTATGTTTGTATCCACTTAGTCAATGAAAAAAGGCTGGAGATCTTTATCAACCATACATAAACAATCTCGGTAAAAGATTGCCTGTGATTGTATTATTTCTGAACATAATACATCTGTTGTATACATCTAATTTCATTCTCAGGTAATAGGTGCTGGCAAGTGGATTTCTTTGAATAGAATCAAGTACCAAGATCCGTCTGGGAGAGAGAGGTAGGACTCAAAGATAGTCCAAATAATCAAGAAGCCTCCAGCACTCATATAAATTTATGCTTTCTGATATTCACTATTGTGCTAGAGACTGTAAATTAGTTGAAAGGTGAAAGTGAATTTCATTTTGTACCTTCACTGCAATTTTCCACCTTTAGGTATAGTGTAATTTTCTTTTAATTACCTCTCACCTTGCAATTAAGGTGCACATAGCTGGATATCTGTGGATTTTTTTATTTTTTGTAAAAGAAATTTATGTGATTGTAGTCTGTTACCGTGAACTATCTTTTCTTTTTGTACAGAACCATTACCAATAAGCTGGTTTAACTTTAAGCCATATTAAACTTGTAGAGAGTATGATTAGACCATACAGGTTATACAGGTTATGTTAAATTGCAGGACTGAGTTCAAGAAAATAAGTGGCATCAGGATCATGGTTTGAAAAACATTAATATGAGTTGACAAGTTTATAAAAGATTGTGGAATATTTTCCGGGCGCATGTACTAGGAATATGCTACAAATAGTTGCAATTATTTCAATGGCTTTAAATATTGTCTTTTCAGAATATGGGAAGCAGTGTTCAGGACCACAAGGACAGAAAGGGCTTTAGATGGTGAAAAATCTTATGAATAGTACATTTTCCACACTCAATATATAACTGAACCATAGAGTACATTGTGATTTTAAACAAGCCTTTTGGGTTAGAATGAATGTTTTGAAGAAGGGGGTGGGTACGTGTGTGTAATTAATATTTTAAAGTTATGCAGTGAGCTTTACATAAGTGTCGGTTCAAGATAGAACATAACAAAAATTTGTATAAAGTTCAGTCTTCTTTTGGGTGATTTTATTCAACATATTTTATTTATATGAAATATAAATCTTTAAAAGAAGTTTTTCCACAGTTATTGTATTGTATTGTATTGCTTGTATTCAAAGCTTTCCTAATTTTCTAGTAGGTATATGTCTTGGAATTTTGGTAAAATGCAATCATCACCTGACAGATTTTTTTCTGCTTGTGTAACAGTTTTAAATATAATAATTAAATTTTAGTGTAGTATGATCTTTACTATGGTCTCAGAGCATTCAAATGTCTTGAGACTTAATTTTTATGTACAGACACAGATGTGTCTGTACATATAGCCATCATCTGCGTCTGTCGTCGCCGTCGTCGCTGTCGTCGCCGTCGTCGCCGTCGTCGCCGTGCACTTTTACCGATAACACGATAAGTGGAAAACCATTTTACCTTTTGACTTGAAACTTGCAGAACTGATGAATATTCATAATACGCAGGTCAAGTTCGAAAATCAGCATGATTGGGCCATTTTTAGGGAATTTATGCTGTTTTTTCACTATTTTCAATATAAATACAACACTGATAACACAATATAAGAAAAACGGCTTGGCCAATTGTAATTATACTCACAGGAGTGGTCAATCTTACTAAAACGCAGGTTGAGTTCGAAAATCAGCATAATCGGGCCATTATTTTAGAAGTTATACTGTTTTTCACATTTCCTCAGATTCAATTATTAGGCATGTTAACAGTCTCATTATTTAACTAATAAGATGCCTAAAAGTGTTTGTTTGATATTTCCTGCATCTTTACAACATTGTTAGTTGATTATGTAAAAAACATGGTAAACTTGTTATCATGTATTGTGTAATAAAGTGTCAAAAATGGAATTAAACTCATATCATTGCAGTTTGTCAGATTCAATCATCCACAATGTTCAGAATCGCAGAATGGAGGAAATTGGACATTTAACACTGTTCTATTGATACTTTTCCCATCTCATCAATTTTCTTAGTTGGTCATATAAAATGGCAGTAAAATGTTTATTTTGTTTTATGTTAAAAAAGTGTTAAAAATGGAAATAAACCCATTTCAGAACAGTGCTGTCTTGTTTACATTTTGACATTTTCAAGGCGTGACTTTGAAGTTCCATGGGCCTGAAGACCTTTGCTAGTCACATTTTCTGAATATCTGTGAAACAAATATTTTATAATTAAAAATTGATGGTCATTAAGCTGTTAAACATTATGTAATATTGCATCAAAATTTGAAGAAACTCCTATTTTGGGCACTGCTTCCATGATGACCATTTAAGGAAAATCATGTCACTTACTGTTCTCAAACTTACAGGAATGAAACATGGGACTAAAATACAGCTTCAGTAGGCAATGCAGTCTGTTTGGTATTTTTATTTATTTATTATTTTTTTTTTTGGCAGTTAAACAGTTTTTTGTGAAAATTTAATTTTTCACATATTGGCATTTTCAAGGTGTGACTTTAAAGTTCCATGATCTTGAAGACTTTTGCTTGTCACATTTTCTGAATGTCCATGTTACTAATATTTTATTAATAACATTTGATTGTCATTATGCTGTTAAACATTATGTAATGTTGCATCAAAATTTGAAGAAACCCCTGTTTTGGGCACTGCTCCTATGATGACCATTTAAGGGAAATCATGTCACTTACTGTTCTCAAACTTACAGGAAAGAAACATGGGTCTAACATACAGCTTCAATAGGCAACGCAGTCTGTTTGGTAAATTTTTCTGGCAATTTAACAGTTTTTTGTAAAAATTTAATTTTTCACTTATTTGCATCTTTATTTTCTGTTCTTTGTCTGTACATTTGACAGCTTTGCTGCCTTGTTCAGTTTGATGTTTCCTTTGGTAATACTGTCCATAATGCAAAAGTACTAAATGGGCTTATGATTATAAGTAACTGCATTATATTTATATTAAAGAGCCCATACAGAATAGAAGATCCAAGGATCTTCTGATCCACTGATCAAATATGTCGGACCCAACATGAAAGAAGAGCCGAAAAAATCCACTGACTGTTTCCCTTCCTCCACATGCACCTTCCTTGCAGGCTTCAAGCAATTAAACCTTGGAGCCATAACTTAATCCATTTTTAAAATGGCGCATGTGGAGAGGAAGGGAGACCATCAGCAGATTAGTCAGCTCTCCTTTCATGTAGGGTCCGCCGTATTTGATCCGTGGATCGGAAGATCCTTGGATCTTCTCTTCTGCATGGGCTCTAATAGATCAACTCCTGCATGTTTCAGCTGTTGTTATAATGCCAGTGTTGAAGCGGCTACTGAAGTATGACTGTGTGGTTCTTGTTAAACAATACAGACCTCCCATGAAATGTTGTACCATTGAATTTCCTGCAGGTAGGTCTTACTACAGTTACTGTAATTGCAGGGTGAGTTCAAGCAAAGTAAATTATTTATAGACTTTCACAAAAAAGTGCTTTTTTTTTTGGCATAACTAAGAAATATTCATTTGAAAGTTTTGGAAAGTTAGACTTTGAATAAAAAAGGCATTTTTTGTTAGTAACTAAAATGATAAGATTGAGGAAGTATCAAGGGAAAAAGTGTGAAACAGGTTAATCTTTTTTTACAGTTTCACTGCATTATATATTACATATATTAGCATGGTAAAACTGACTTCTCAATGTCTTTCATTTCCTTAAGAACAGTGAAACACTGGGAGCAAGCTTTGCACACACCTGATAAATACCAACATAACTCTTACTATTGCTTTTAATGAACAGTGTGAAGAGATCACCTCCTCAGTGATTAAACTTACACCAAAACCACTTTACTATTTTAATGTTACGGTGCAGTTTTTTGGTATGAAAGTTGTCCAAATAGCCTGCAGCTGGAAGACAGTATGTTAAGTTTCAAGTTTGAAATTAAATTAAATAACAAACAGTATTTTTAAGATTTTACTTGTTAACTAATATATTTAGGTAGGTAAATTAGCAGGTTTTAAAATTTAGTGATGTGCAGATTTTTATTTTTCTCTTTATAATGCTGTCAATTAACTTTACTACAAAAAAGTTTGGCGTATTGGTCTATTTTAACTTGCAGTAATTAATATTCTGCCACACATGTCAAAACCAAATGTTATCTAACTTGTATTTATATTATTCCTGCTACAAATGGTGAACACACAAACACACACACACACACACACACACAAAAATAAAATTATAATGACATTCTCCTTATCTGTAATAAAATGAACTGTACACACATACACAAATCTTGTAGCAGCAAGGACCAAATCTTGCTTTAATCAACAACCCTGTCTTTTGTCAAGATGCATGGCCTACAACCTGCAACAGTTGTTCCCTTTTCTGTTCATCTTTGGAATTAAAAAAATTCCTATCAGATTTTTAAAGTGTTGGTAGTGCAGCCTGGTATGCAGCAATCTTTCACCTTATCACTTTTGTACATGTATCACTGGTGTATGTCTTACTCAGTGTTAAACAGCACTGGCATAATCCAATCCAAAATTTACCTGTCACATTTGCCAGCAGTGCAGCATCACAGTTATTAGTACAATTAACACTTCCTTGATTAAGTCAGTTGCTTCCTAAGGATGTTCTCATCAAGAAGATGTGAATATTATGCTAATCTAGGTAAGCAAATGAGTCTTAGCAATTTACTCCTGTAAGATTCCCAATCACAAATAAGGATCAGCAGTTAAGGCCGATTTCCTCTCTTAACAAGGTGTGCAGCGTTAATTGCAAAGGCCATCAAAGGAAATCAATAGCTCATCCTCCCTGACACAAGTGGTTAAGCACTGTGAATCATGATATCATCTGACATAGCTTGACAACTTTAACATAGAAATCAGTGCAATGCAACCATGTATTTTGGATCGTTTTACGTACCCTATTTCCGTTGAACTTGCTGGTTGCTAGGACATATGACGTCAGCCCGACTGTAAGAATTATGTAACACGGATGTTGCTAGCTATCATGGAGGCTATGAAGTTACTATGTGGCTTCAGATAAACTTTTGTTTAAAGAATTTTATATTGTCTCTGAGGTATGAATTGGGAAATTTATCATTTAAGCTTTGCAGCTAGAATGTAAAAATGACAGTGGGGAATTTTCAAATGTGTGGAGAGTTGTTCCGAAATGAACAAAGTAATGGATATGTGATCATGTCCTCTTTATAAGAATTTGCTTTGCATCAGTGCCTTATCTTGTGTATAAGGCTGCGTTCACATGGAAAGTCTATTTTCTAAAAATCTATTTTCTATTCGCAGTATCTTGTGATCACTCCGAGCGCAGCCGAGAATTAATTACAGCTTTGGAAGTAACTGGCTCGCGCTGCCAGTAATTATGCCACGGGGTATTCAGGGCACAGACCGTGATCACAAAATAACGCGAATAGAAAATAGATTTTTAGAAAATAGACTTTCCATGTGAACGAAGCCTAAAGGGACAATTTTATTTTTCATTCTTGTGGAAGTGTGAAATGTAATGGTTGCCACCTAGCATGCTTAGAGAAAGTACTAACGACATTAGGTATGCTTCAGATAAACATTTATTTGAGGGGTTTTATTGTCTTTAAGATCTGAAGTGGGAAAGACGTTTTACTGGACATGGCAAATGGAGGATAATAACGATCCAATTAATTTGATTTCATGATGTCTGACACATTTAAGCCAAGTAAATCTCTGCTTATTTGCCAGAAATGGCAACAACTTCCTGACACAAACAACTTTTCCTGACAATTAGGATAATAAAAACTTTTCCTGACAAGTAGGATAATGACAACTTTCTTTCAAAAATTAGCATGATCAGATTATTTTTACAGAATTAATTGATTAAGAAACTGATGCAGTGTTTAATGCTATTTGGTCTCAGTATAATTGCCAGCTTTGCCCTCTTGTTTCTGTTGAACTGAGACCCGTCCCCCCCCCCCCAAAAAAAAATAAATAAACAAATAAATAAAAGAGAAGAAGAAAGCATACATGTACATAACATTATTTCTTTTTTAAAAAGTTGAAATACGGGTTTTCATTGTGGTGCCTTTTGTAATTCTGTAATTATGACATGGATTGATTGATAAGCAGAAAAATTGCAGCGGACTTTTTATATGATAGTTTGAAGTGACCCATAATTTCTATAGTTTCTGATTGGCATCCCTTGGCATTTTTTTTAATATCTGGTACATGTAGGAGTAGGTAAGATGAACATCAAGCAGAGAAGTTAACAAGAGATTGAATGAAAGTCTTGGTGATGGCAGATTTGTATTATTTTTAAAGTAATTATTGTTCAGTTTTAACTAAAATTTCAGTTTTAATTTCAGTTTTAATTAAAATGATGAAGCAAGAAATATAAGTATCTAGTCGTCATTCAGTTAAGCTGATTGCACTAAGCGAGACTCCTCACAGAGTTGGGTCTCTCAATAGTGTGTCTACAGGAATGTGATCATAGATCAAGCAGTAAGACAATATGACTAGCCTTCTAGTGCCAAACTTCAGGGGATCAGTTTATACCATATTTTATGACTGGCAAAACAATGCACTTGTCATATCTGATTCAATGATGTCAAGCAATATAAATTATGAGAATACAGCTTTAAAAATTGTGGCAAAATAAAAATGACTCCACATGGGTACGTTATCTTTCTTCTAACCCAATCAATAAAGATTACAATTAGAGAGAAAATAAGGTAGATTAATTAATTCTGTTTTTCTTAAAAATGCAAAGCTGCTTGACACTGTTATATGTGGAACATTCTCTCTGGCCTAATGATGAATCTTAATTAACTCCAAAAGAAAGACGTCACACTGACTCATTTAAACAAATCCTGGTAAATATAATAATGTAAAATATGGTAAATATAATTATAATTATTTTCAGTATGACTTCTAATTTTTGTCAGGCAAATGTAATATTTTTATAAGGATTAAAAAATGCAGTTTCTCAGTTAGTACTTACGTTCTTTGATTTAGTCAGCTGGAGGTCATATTTACATACTCGTAAGAGAGCACTTCAATCCGTTTTTGTCCGATAAAAGCCATGCTTACTTCATAATATATGACAGTAAAAAATTACTATTAAAATAAAATTAATGCTTACCGAAACTTGACATCCTGAGTTGGCAGTTGGCAGTCATGATCTGTTGTCTGGTGACATACTGTGGTCTGTTTCCAGTCTGCTTTAAGCCAGGAGTGAACCCATCCATGAGCTGAAATTTATCTCTAACATCATGCCAGTGAGTGGAGACCCTTTTTAATATTTTTCCCAATTGCCTGGTTTAAGTCTCCTTTTTAATGTGTTCCTGTTTTCTATGCAAGATAAAGTAAGCGGAATGTGAGCATGGCTTTCAGCTCACATTTATTGTTTAAGTCATGATGTGCCTTGTAGTTCTCCATCCATGTTTTCATTTAACTTCATGTCCATCTTCTTTCATATGAAAAGGCTCAGAGATATCCTTGTCTCATGCCATTTTTGTCTTTGTGAAGTTTTTTTTTTCTGCTTTAAGTAAAGTATATGTTGTTTTATGTCTTACAACAGCAGATGCTCTTTATTTCTTTTCTAAATAGAGATCCAAACATGCCGTAGACAAAAAAGTTCAGTGAGGAGTTTACTGCAGTGAAAACTGCAACCAAGAGTATAGCAATGGGAGAGACACTTGGACCTACTGTTGGAAAGACAAATTTGATCTGCATTGAAAAATTTAGTAAAGTGTTTATCATCATGAATGCTGCAATTACTATCACAATCTTCATCATTTCACGGTGAAGTTTTTTGCGTTGTGCAATTTTAGCTGCATTGTACATGTTGGTAGGCAGCATGGGATATTGGAAGAACAGTTTCTTAAAAGTCTTGACTGTGTAATACATAAACATCCCCACTGGCAGCAAAACAGAAAGTAGGATTTCTGAAACAATTCTGAATACAATCGAGTATATCTTCCAGTTTGGTCCCTGTTTTAGAAACAATGTTGGACAGAAAGCTGCATCTGTGCACTTATCGATTTTTAAATGATCTACATCCAGGGCCTTAAGAACATTGAAAAGTAAGAGCCCAGCAATGACCACTGAGAGGGGGAACAGCTTTTCTCTTCTTGTCAGTGGTACTTTGCTTTGTACATTGTAAAGTTTTTTGACAGAGCAGTAGCGTTCTTGGGAGACAAGTGCAGCAATGTAGGTCTGTAATGTCATGAGGAAATAAAGTGTGACCTGTAGTCCACTTATGCTTGTTAGTAATGTGGTACTTCTTACTTCTGCATAATAAAGGTAGACGCTTATAATGATAAGTTGCACGGTGCGAAGAACTAGAAATATATTGTCATTGATTGCTAAACAAAAGAGAAGGTACGAAGTCTTGTTGTACTCAATGCTTTTGTAAAAAACGGCAAGTGCAAGAGTGTTCAGAGTTACTCCTACCACTGCACAGAGGAAAATAATGGCGTTCATTATCCATAAATAATATTTGTACTCGGGGGCTATATTTAGCAGTGCGGTGCTGTTTGCCAAAGTTGCATTAAGTTCTGCCATCTTGTCAGTCTTGGTTTGTCCTCGCCACTATCTGATCAATTCAAATTTGTTTCTCAGACTGATATTCTGATGAGCAATTCATCAGAGATGAGTGTGTCCTTTTTTTGGTTCGAGGTGTTTTACGAAACTCCTTTCACTTTTTTCTCTGCTGTTCATAAGATGCTTTTTTCTGCTCAGACTAGCTTTTAACTTTTTTTTTTTTTTTAATAATTGATATGAATATGTTGATGCCTGGCTGATTTCTTCGGTTTATTCATATTCACTGTTTATAAATACTTTACATACATACAAGTTTTTAAAATTTCTTTGTGTACTGTCCCTGGTGTTTGTCCATACAACTAGTCTAGACCAGTTTTGGTAACTGGTTTACAAGATTTGCCTTCCTCATTATGGGAACATCAGGCAAAAGTGATCATCTGATTCACCACTTTGACTCAACAATTAACCTTTATTCCAGGCCCAATAAAACCTAAACATGAAGAAAAAAACCCCTACAAAATATGTGAAATCTGTCCGTCTCCATTTAAATTTATAGCATTAAATATAATTTGATATGAATTTTGCTACCTGATAATAATTATTAATTATATCATACTGACTGCTGGTTATCCAAATAACCAAGAGGGATTCTACAGAATGATGAAAAGAAGGGAGAATTGTCGGTGTCCTTTGACAGGAAAGTTCATGTCTTGACCACACTGACTTCTAATAACATGAAAACTGATAATCAAAAATGCAATCTTTCAAAAGATCTGTTGAAATGATGAAG
This sequence comes from Lingula anatina, assembly GCF_051362555.1. NCBI lineage: Eukaryota > Metazoa > Brachiopoda > Lingulata > Lingulida > Lingulidae > Lingula > Lingula anatina. The sequence continues at coordinate 5,153,888 of NC_141772.1, read as the reverse complement.
AAACAGAAAAATTAAGATGAACACTCACCAAATTATACACCTTCTGTGCAGTTCAACATTCATTCGTTTCAGTATTATGACTGGGCATAATTATGCAGCCATTTATTTAAATGTACTCATCTGTTGGTCATGTGGTACACTCATAATTCTCATTTATATAAAAAACTGTCCAATCACACCACGTATGCCTTCTTGGGGAGCAAAAGAAATCTGACTGGTTTTTCACTAGATATTCTCACATATGCCTGTTGTTTATTTGTATTATTCTCTGCTGCTGATTAATGTCGTCACTCAGCAGACCTCTGATGTAGAGTGGACCACATAGATATTTCACTAATTTGGGAGACTGGAATGAAAATTGGGTTTCACATTAAGTAAACTATAAAGCCTGTATTTGTTAATTATAGACACTTTGGTGTGTCTGTTACGTAGTGTTATATATTGAGCACTGATTTTAACCCTATAACTGTCAAACCATATTTTTTGTTTTACTTTTAATTTAATGAGTGACTTTGCTTGCTAAAAGACAGGTTTCTTTTGAAATTAATATGATCAGATTATTTTTCCCAAAAGTCATTGATTTTTATGTTTTATATATGCAGGCATAGTATAGCCATCACCTGCGTATGGCATTGCTATCATCACCATACACTTTGCCAGTGATAGCACAAGAGAGGAAAACAGATTGACCTATAGGTTGTCTTTATACTTACAGGACTGATGAATATAATAACCTGTAATGTAATTGTCATTAATCGTAATTATCAATGTCATCAAACTGGCTTTGAACAGCCATGTAAACAGCTATGTAACGGTGGTTTTTAAGTTTTAAAAAAAAACATTCTTTTTGTGTAACATGTTTATACTATGTTTATGTTAAATTTATAATCACACCAAGGTTTATCTCATTGCTTAGATAGAATATTCTATGAGTGATTTTACTAGTACTTATCTTCATTATATAAAGATGGTAATGCACTAACTGTATTGTATCATCATTTGTATATCATATTGTACAAGGTCATGACAATCTATGTAACAGTACAGAAATAAATTGAAAAAAAAAATATAATTAAAATGCAAGTTGATTTGAGAATTCGCTCAATATGACAATTATTGTTTTGCTCTTTTTTATGTTTTTCCTTTATCTTTTGTGAGAAAAATGTATGTATATCTGAACTAAATATTTTGAATGTTTGCTTATTTTGTTTAGTTTCTTGAACTTTTTTAATTGACTTCAAGGTTTGATTGATGCTGGAGAATCACCAGAAGAGACTGCAGTCAGAGAATTGGAGGAAGAAACTGGGTACACAGGCAAAATAAAACACATATCACCAGGTGTGTTTAAAATTGTCAATAACACAAACAATACTGGGTGCTTTTGGGCCTTTTTGTATATTTTTTATGGGAAAGTCACTTCATAGGTGTTACAGTGAGTAGTCTAGAGTGATAATGTCTTGCCATTTGCAGTTTATTTACTGAGCATTTCGATTACTTCATAGGTTGATGAAAGAAATGAGGGTTGTCAAGCGGAGGTGTTAATATCACTTGTGCTGGAGTACATTTCCACCCACAGCCGAGAATGCTAAATACCAATAATGTCTCTGTTCCAATTCACATTATACTAGACAGTCCAGTCTGTTGCACTTATTGATTGGTTATAAAATGGTCTGCTTGGGATTAGTTTCAATTGATAAGAAAACCCAAGACCAAAATGTTGGTTTTACCCAAACATTGCAGCATACTTTACTGACTAGAATGGGTACATACAGTCCAGTTCTGTTCACAAATAAGCTAATTGCTTTTAATTACTATAATTTTTAATGTAATTTATTATTATGATTATTTTGCAATTGGCATAATGTTAGAATTATAGTATTAGCATTAGTTGGTTAGTAATTAAAGGCCATATTGTATTTTACAGTCACCTGTTTGGATCCTGGCATAGGAAATTGTACAGTCTGTATAGCGACAGCAGAGGTAAATGAGCACGAATGCATGCACACACACACACACACGTATACTTACAAAAGAGATTGGTCACCTAACTGAGAACTTTCCAAATTATCATGCAACATTTTTACTTACGTTAAAGATAATTTAGCAGAAACTTAAGAGAACATGAACAAGTTTTCTGGCCCCAGAGTATTCATGACACCCAGTCTGCTGTATTGAATGTTTCAGGCAAGATTTTGGTCCATGCCAATCAAAAATAAGGATAGAATCAATAATGATTTGCTTAATTAGGGTAGAGCTTGTCAGAATGGATGTGGCACCTTTGATAATTGGTTATCAGCTGCATTAATTGATACTAAAACTTAGCCTTACAATTAGCATTCAGTATTTAGTTCAGCTAACACACACACACACACACACACACACACACACACAAACACACATGTATTTTCAATAATTATATCAAAATTTGATTCCTGGCTGAGAGCAAGGCTATGCTTTGTAAGGTGAAATTTATTCTTCTTGCAGATTGATGGTGATGATCCTGTGAATAAAAAACCTAAAGCAAATCTAGGTATGTGATATGTCTTGTTTATTTAACTCTCTCTCTTTCTCTCTCTCTCTCTCTCTCTCTCTCTCTCTGATACAACGTAAGTCTTCAAGTTGTAGATTGTCTAATTTTCAGTCATTTTGCAAATGAGCATTATCTGTAGCAGGTTCTATGAGGTTGAGGTTGAATTTCTTATTTTTATGAAAGTTTAAATCATTTACTTCAACATTCACTTTTAGCTATTTAAAAGTTCACCAATTTAAAAGTAGATAAGAAATTGTTTTTCAAGGAAAGATGCACTATGTTGAATATTGATACTTTAGAAATATCAAGTTTAAATACTGCTTATTCATGTATCTGTTTTATTTCCATGCCATGCTTTGGATCTCAGATGATTCAGGTAATTATAAAGTTAACAAGAATCAGTGCAAAGATGTATGAATTGAAATAATCAAATGACTCACAAATTTCTGAATTTTTTTTTCTGTCATTTAATTTTGATATGGCACAAACACAGTTAATCAGTCTTTTCTTTTCCCAATATCAGTCTTGCCATGTTACTTGGAATTATTACCAAATGCATTTCTTCACAATTTTCTATTCAGTAATTTACCTTTCTTCAATTTTTAGTTTTGTGAGCGACTGTATTGTGCCTTTCACATTTCTTTCAAAATTTACTGACATTCTTTTAAATTCACAGAAGCTTGCAATTGTAGTGTACCAGTATTTCTTCTAATAAATTAACTCATTTTGTCCAACTTTTTCCTTCCAAACTAAATGGAAGAAAAATTTGAATCATTTTTTTTGTTTAATTTTTTTAGAATTTATAGAAGTCATTTCCATTCCTGTAAATGAGCTACTAGAAAGACTTAATGGTGAGTATTCTGTTGCAGTACCTTAAACTGATAATAGTTTTAGTGATGTCATAGGAATCGATTTTCCTTACAAGTTATACCTGCATGACTTGTTTCATTCCGCATCTGTAGGATGCTTCTAATTTTGGGGGAAAAGATTTCAAGATAATCAGATTATGTCTTAAATCAGATTATGTCCTACATAATCAAATCAGGTTTGTTGGTTATATATATATATAATAATAAGTTTATTGCAGCTTATACAAGGAGGGATCAGGCCACAGTGTTCATTACGGAAAATAATTATCAATTACAATATACTTCTTTCAAACCATTGATTTCAGAGTTATCCAGTAAAGATATTGTAGTTGATACCAGAGTTTTTACCTATGCTCTGGCCTTGTCACAGACAGCAGAAGAACCTACAGGAGAGGATGAAATAACACATGATGGTGGAAAACATGAAGGGGTTTTATAGAAGAAAATAATAAACTTTAAGGTTCACAAATGCCATTTTATGACAGCAGATATATTTGATAGCTATTTGCTTGAACATTTCTAGATCCTGGAAGATATTTTACTTGTTTTTGTGCCATTTCCTCATGAAAAAAAATTAAGATCCTGTGGTCTATCTTTATCAAGTACCAGTATAATGAGACAAAGAGGTCAGAAACAAGGCCATCATTTCTGGGGTTGGCCATGCACCTTGCAGGTTTTGAACATTTTTGCCAATTACTCGAGCTTGACAAGCTTGATTAAGACATTTCATTAATTAAAGGTGCATACAAAGTCAATGTTTTGTCACAAAAACCAACCAAATGCCAGCATATAGTTTCAAGTAGTATAACTAAGAGAATTACCAAAAGGCATTGTTTAATTTTACCCGAAAATGATGTTTTAACAGATTTTTCTGCTGGCATTCTAAGCTGTATGTCAATGGGGTAGGAAAGTAGGTCACGGAGGTAGGTTAAATTTACAACCATAAATTTAAAGAAAGGAGCAGTCTAAAGGTCTTTTATGGCTGATCGAGTGATCTATTCAGTTTATCCCTTGGCATGTCGAATTTATTAGAGCCATATAAGAATCTAGTAGAAGTGGTTTACATGTGTTACTGGGAATCCACACTCCACCGATGCTCGGTTCGTATGTACCTTTAAAACAAATCCCTAGCTGTAGCTCACCTTAACCTACAGTATAGCTGTCATTTGCTTTAAAAAAACTTATTATTTTGCCTCTGAAAATCACACAGTCTATTGATTGCTCCTGTTGCAAACAAGCCATGTCTGATCTTTTCCCTGTCTCTACCATAGATTATATAATTTCATAATTGTACTATCACATGCAGAGAAATCTGATACCCTTCACACATATCAGTATCAAAACACTTACTAGCCCAGCTAGTTGTCAAGGAAACGTATATCTTGTTCCCTTTCACAAGCTGCTTCCAACTGCCTGTGCCAATCAAAATAATTCCAGTTTATTGGTGCAGTGAGTGCAGGTGCCCCATATGCAAGGATGTTACTCTCTTCCATAATAGTCAGGGTATTGTAAACTTAAAAGTTGTTATTCTCCCTATGTATTTTGATATATACACTGTAGATTTACTGGTATGTAATGCACAGCATAAAAATGGACCAAATGCTTGATTTTTCACCTATTTGTTCATGCAATTAATATTTAATATCTTTAGTCTTCATTCAATACATTTTATCTTTTTCTATTGCGGTCTTCTGGCAGTCACCTTCCATTGTGTAACTTTGTTATGTTTTTCATGTCCTTGATTCATGCAGGATCTCCTTACGATTTGTCCCCCCCCCCCCCCCCACGCACACACCAACACACACCACCACCACCACCACCACCACCAATCATTAATATGTTTCAAAAGAATTATCCAGTGTTTGTTTGTTATATCAAATGGGTACAACTCTGTTTGTTTCTGATTTATGAACTTTTTGCTTCAATGGTTAAATCGTATGTTGCACTTATTGTCACAGCTGCTTTCAGCATTTTTATTGATGGTAAAAATGTAAATCATTTGTGAAGAGACTTAGCAGATCTTGAATATACAATGCATTTGTCCCTTTATCAAAGGAAGATAATCACACAAATGACTTATTGAGGTGAAAAATCAATCTCTCACAAATGTCATATTATTTTTACAGTCATACACAGAAGGCACTGAAAAACTTATTTTACCATTTTAAATATATGAATGTTTTATAGTTCCAGTTTGCTTTCCCAACTTCAGTGATACCTGAGACTTAACATCACACTATTGTTTATACTAATCTTTTATCAGTGATTTATAGTTACTGTAGTTTGTTTTATTTTGTTTATTGTGTGTTGATCGAGTTTTAACTTCTTGCTTGTCTTTATACTTTTCTTACACTGTAGGTCTGTAGCAGCTACAGTGCTGAATGTTTCGTAACCTTTTTGTTCATTTTTGCTTGCAAACACACTGGGGACTGTTTTGTGAAAAGTTTTAAGTTTTTAGTCTCAGTGAAGATTTCTAAAATAAGAAAAAGAAAAATGGGATATACTGGCTTTACATGCAAAGTCAATCCTTGCAATATCAGGCTATGTGTTTTGTAAACAATATTGGGCCAGTGATGTAGCTGGAATACATGTACCTACAGCTAAACAGAAATTCCCTTGATACTAGGCCACATTGTAACAGTAGCTACACTGCCTAGTACCCCAACTGTTCATTAATTATGGGGTTTTCCTCGACAAGCTTAGCCGGTGAGCATAGCCGTTTGGACTGCTCAAGAAGTTGGCAAGACTTCTAGGGCTGCTGTACCTCATTGGAGTGTTGGCACACTTCGTGTAGCCTGCTCACTGAGCAAACACTAGTGGGCTAGATTTGGTCTTAAAGAAACCTTAGAGAACTAAAAATGACGTATGTACATGAAAGAAAAACCGCCTAATCTTTTAATAGTCTCTCCGCCTCTCACACGCCTCCCCACACGTTGTCCCTGCGGGGCATAGTAATTAAGTCTCTTATTTAAGAGTCGCAAATGAATTACTTTGCTTCAAACAATTTATCTCTTCTGTCTGATTGATCAGTTTTTAGGCATCTTGATATGAAATTGTACCGAGACGGTTGCAATATATTGTTACTCTGAAAGAATTATTGCTGCCGCGTAGGGAAATAGTAACTACAAGAATGCACTTGAACATACGTGCCATCTATAAGTAAAAGGAAAATATAGTAAACACATTTTCATGTAGGCGAAGGATGTGTAATTCAATATATACTGTGAACAGTATCAACAGTGAGTATGAAGGTTTATTAAAAGGAGGTGCGATTGAATTTTGCTTGGAACAAAGAGACAGATAAATATATATATATTAAATTTTCTTTGCTTGGAACAAAGAGAAAGATATCTATTTCTTTGCTTTGAACAAAGAGACAGATAAAGATATCTATTTCTCCACTTCAGATACGCAAACTGTTGACCTGTAGTTAACTTTCTTAGCTAATTTCCTTTTGATTGTATATTGTAATTTATCCACAGGCTCTCATCCACTGCCTTGTAAAAGTGATGAGGAATGTATTATTCTCACACGGTCTTTATCATGGTTTTTCATCATATGTGAAGAGTGTGTCTTGCCTCACGTAAAATGGGAGACGTTTTTTCAGACTGGTTGTTACTTAACTAAGGCTAAGTAAACTTTGTACAAGTATGGTTTTAAATGATTGCCAAAATTCTGACATTACTGAACCTGGCATATTGAAAGTTTTAATACAATTTTAACAATGGATCATATCATGTTTTAATCGATATTAAAAGACATTATTTTTGCAGTCCGCTTTTCTGTGTCCATCATGGTGCTTTCATCAGGGATATCTCAGGTTAAGGTACAATCACGTCATTAGCCTAATTTCACATGTTTCTGGAATATATTTAAGTATAGCTTTATTAAGTAACTATTGTGACACACCATAAAAAATCAATTTTTTTTCTTGAAAAAAAAAAAACCCTCATATTATCGCTTTGTCCTTCAAACCTTTCATAATCTCAACCAAAATTTGATCTACTGTGTACTGACGTACATTCCTCAAGTTGGATCTGCTGAGGGGAGGAGACATTTAAATGTTAACTAAGGAAGTCCTCCTGTAAAAGCAACATCAAAAGTGTTCAGGGAAAAAGTTGCACAAAGACCCAGCAATGTTTTGTCTTAAGCATTTCCTCCTCATTGTTTACTGCAATTATTTAAGTCAATTAATGAAACTGAGAAAGCAATAAATGGCGACTATGTTTTTCTGAACAACTTACCCACTAGCTAGGCGAAGGACATGTACTTGTTGTGAAAACCCCTCTTTTCAACAGGCCATTGCATGCATTTGCAACTGTCAAGGGACTTTCTGTTTTAGCTGTATAAGGAATCTTATCACGAAACAGTAAAATCATTGTCAAGACAATTACAATTTGCTTTTAATGTTTTAGTCAAAAATGAAGTGATTGATATATTTTTATTAGTATTTTATTTCGGTTTTCGATTTTGTTTATTAACATATATATTTACTTATTCATTTCTTTTATCTATTTATTTATTTATTTAATTAATTTTTTTTTTTTTTTTGTGTGTGTGTGTGTGTGTGAAATATATTCAAGTTGGTGAAAATTTCAAGCAGTCTTTGTCTAGACTAGATTGATTTTTGATGTAAAATATTTAACAAAACAATCCCCAATGTACGTACCGGTATGATCAGCTACTTATTAGTGAATGATCTCTAAAGGCGTGTCAATTGGCACTGAATATAGGTCAGTTCCTTGTAAGACTTTTTTTCCTGGTTTGAACTAGGTCTACCATTAGCAGCAAATGTAAAGTCCTCAATTCAAGTCTATTATTTGGTTTAAGATGAATCCACACTTGTCCATATATTAATGTAACTGTTGGTCCGAAACGCATGCTGTAATTGCCTCTCGTGCTATAAAACGAGCACAGTGTTTCATTTATTTTGTTTCAAGTGGACAGAATTTTGGTTTTAGTATTTATACCAGTCTTTGGGCTATAGCTCTTTTTGTATTATAAGCCCCCCTCCGATATGGGGTTGACCTATCTTCGGTGTAAACAAGCCACAATAATTTACCTCAGTTTTGTAAATAATGTTGCCTCCTTCTCACTCAAACAATTGGCTGTGTTTTCCAGAGTTTGCCAAACAAGATGTTGTAGTAGATGCACGAGTGTATACTTATGCTGTTGCCATAAAACAAACCACTAAGACTCCAAACCTGGAAGAAATTTAACCTGTGTCACACTTCAAGTTTGTTTTGTCTGATGATGAAGAGAGCAGGATTTTTTTGAACCCACACAGTATTCATGGTGCCCTCTTCTCTCTCCATTATCAAGGACTATGATATTCTTTATAAACCAATGCAGACATTATATTGCTTTTAAATCTCTAATGTTAATGTCAGAGACCTAAACTCAGTACAAGGAAACAGGTACACTGAGAGTAGCAAACACAGAATAGCCTATCAGGCCAAGTGGTGAATGCTGGGTAAAGGAATTCTTTCAAAAATTGATTAGATAAGTGTTGGAGTGTGCAAGAGGTGCTCTTCAATGAGGGGGGGGGGGGGGGGGGCTGTGTCAGAAAATACACCACATTAAGTAACACTAGTAAGTTAAGAAAAGCACCTTCAGGTTCCTCATGAGGAAATACAAACATCAGCTGTTTAAAATTTAAATATTATAATTGTTCAATATTAAGATATGGTTTAGATAATTATGATATTTGAGAGCATCTGAAAGGAGGGAGCTCTGTTTTATTTTGATGGGTGTATCAGTGAATATAAACCAGTGGAGTTATTGGTGGTTACTTTTCCTGTCCTAAGACTTGTATGTCATGTATATAAAACCAACACCATCTTTTTGAGTCAATTCAATGCTGTCTTTGAAAGAAATGTAATATTTTGAAAAAAAAATGCATTAGTTAAGAAAGAAGAGATAACCTCTTTTCAGGGTGTTTGTTTAATGTTTTTTGTCTCTGATCAATTTTTTCCGATTTGTTTGGACCAGATGTCCAAGTTTTTATAAATTTGTGTAGTTTTGTTTCATATATATTAAGAAATTCAAAAATGAATCATTCATGAACTGACTAGATTTTAATTTTACGGTAGCACTTAGAATAATTAACATTTAATATGGAAATGTATTGAAAGATCCATGTCATTTCTTTTGCATATAGCAGATTCTGTACTTCAAATATAATTTCAATCAAAGAAATAATCAATTAAAATGAATGTGAAAGTTTAAGACAATTGTAGTAGACTTTGCACTTTTACACACAATAAAGATGAGATGATGTAGTTGAGCAGGCTCTTTTGTTATTTTTGGTGATCTATTTCTCTAGCTAAGTTATATGCACAGTGGTTTTGATAGATTGGTTGCAGGGCTTCAGTAAAATGTAAATTTGGGGTACATCTGCAAAACAAATAATTGAGGCTTTTAGTCTACATGTCCTACAAATTCTTCCTTTTGTTGTAATTTGAAGCACACAGACTGCCATTAACAAGAAAATTAAACGAACAAACAATAAGCAAAATAAATAAGTTGTAATTTCTCCAAACATAACATTACATAATGATATGTTCTTTTCTTCCTTTTCCATTTCACAAGAAATTTAAATGAAGCTATATCATAATATTTTACATATATCAAACTCAAAAGACACAAAGTTTACATCTTTCCATAATACAGTAAAACATCAACTAACAAAGCACAGGTATTAAAGCACGTAGCCATTTTGATAAACTTTTATGCTTCAGTTACATGAAGTCTATTTGCATATCATCCAGCATCCTCTTACATACCTATTACATTTGATCATAACATCTACTGCAATTGCATTTAAATGTGTGCCTATATTTTGCACTGAATGATGATAAATTGCTACTATTTCTACCACTTCAATATCCACAGGGACAGGTTCAATAAAATGTAGATCTATGCTACAGACTACAATGTAAATTCACTAATTCCTTCAATTTCACTGGTCGGGATAGCAAGAGACACTGGAATCTTCTGATGGAAGTTTAGCCATGTAGCCTGTTGATAATGATCATAACTTCAAGTTGAAAAAAAAAGGGACAGTACTATTACTGAAACATTGATGAACAGTACTCAAGTCTCTCATTACACATGTAACACACACCGAAGAAAGTCACAGAGTTACCTTCAATTACATGTAGAAATTGAAAGGTTTTAACTTTTTGAACACTCGATTCTCGTTTGGCTATCCACTGTGATAGTTAAAAACGAATTTGACTCTGTCTCTTAACATCAGTATTCACAGAAATTAGTGTGACCTGTTAGCCGGGCATGCTCTGTTGCCTCATTCTGTCCCACTAGTCCAATCTCACATGCTGAGCATTTTAATGTAAATTTACTAGTATCGGTGTAATTCCTGCTGGCTTTGGCTTCAGCTGCAATTTCCATTGCCTGGGATAATACCACATCATTTGTAATTGGAAAACGTGTCTGAGGAGGTTGGGAAGCATCAATTGATTCCATCATAAGAGGATCGTAGTGCGTTCCATCGTAAATCAACAGAACACGAGTGCGATAAAATTTGTCTTCCCCAAACCGATCTATGCGTCCTGTCTGGGTGTCTACTACGTCTATTTCTAGCTGAAGAAGCTTAGAGAAAATGGATAATTCAATAGCACCTCCCCAAGTATCATCACTGAGGATATAAGCGCAGTAAGAGTCATTCTTTCGCCCAAGAAATGCCTCATTGTACGTAACTGGGTCATCAGAGACAGCCTTGGCAATTTTCTGCCTCATAAAGGGAGCGGATTTAGGTTCAGGATTTCCATCGTGTAAAACAAATGCAACACTAGTGAACAAACAAGAGTTATCAGCTGGCACCACCTTTCTCATTAGAATTCCCATGTTCTGTTGCATTTGGGCCTGGAAGTTGTTCAAGAATTTATCTTCCCTAGCAACCTTAGCAGCAGTGTCCTCTTCAACGATCAAAGTGTCTCCAGACTTGATAGGCAGATCACTCAGATTCTGGGCATTGTGATCTAGAGGTATTAGCTTTGGAGGAAATCCACTCCTAATCTTTAGGTGGGCAGCCTGTATACCACTGGCCTCTGCCAGTTTGGCTTTTAGCTGCTGCACTGTGGACTCTGAAGTCAATCCCTGAAGAATAGCTTGACCTTTCTGTGACTTGCATCGTAGACTTATCTTGCTGGCCATTCTGTGGAGGAAGAAATTAAGAAAATTCAAAATCCTACTGATGTGAAAAATTTAAAAAAAAATTGCCTCATGATAGAAAACTGATTTCTGCATTCTAGCAGTGTGGGAGCTGAGGTGAAAGGCGTGCAAAAAAGACAACATGAGAGCCGACAACATGCAGCTGACTCACTATCTGACCATCACTTACCAGTTATGTGCACCCTAATCTTTCATGGCAACTTAGTATTATGACATATTGTACATATCAAAATACATAAATACTAAACAGGAATACAACTGCATAATTTTTTGTGGTCAAACCCTCTCCTTTTTCACTAAACCATTATGATTATTTCTATTATTTAAATTTTTAATTTTTATCAAAATTAAGTTATGTGGTGACTTGGACAATATCTCTGCTATTCAAATAAATAAGTTTGTAAATTTAATAACCAATTTTAATTTTTTATTTAACTTGGAAACTCCTTTACCAATAAGATTTTACTGCACATTCACACCCCTGTAATGAACTCGGATCTCGTAATATTTAAATGTGCTTTCAAATAACATTTTGCCGATCAAATTCAAACTTTAATGCTTTTCATTCTCATGAATCACCCGACCTTTTTTCGTAATTTTTTCGGCAGACATAACAATCTCAAACTTTGCCGTGACAGGTGAAGCCGAGTGCACGTCACAGTGGTTTCTTGCTCTATGGATTAAGAGATATTAACCAAATTATAGGATTTTCTGTTGCTATTGGTATTTTAGTGAAATTGCATACACAAACCTGAATTTTTAGGCTCCCATAGGTAAATCAGAAGCACAAATATACCGACGACCTCCAACTTTGTCTTCCCCGGAAATACTTCCTGTGAGCTCTACGTCATCAGATTACGGGGTTATTATCGATGACGTCACCATAATAGAGTAGATTTGGGATTTCCCCAAATCATAAATTTATAATCTGCACGTAGTGACAAAAAAAGTTATAACTTTAAAATTGCTGGTTTTGATGGTTTAGTATGACGTAAACGGGATTCGCCCTATTCTTGCTGCAGCTTCAATAGGGTGCAAAACAACCATTTAAGATGGGGAAAATAACATCGCGCTGCCATTATAACTAGGCCCCTATACATGTATATATATATATATAGGCTACATTGTAGGCCTAAATTTTTTTTTTTTTTTTTTTTTTTTTTTTTTTTTTTTGTGCCTGTAGACTTGAAAACCGGTACATTTTCCCCCTACTATAAAAGGGAGTTGCGTTACTTGCGCACGTGGCTTAGGCCTAAAGGTACTGTATATGCTATTTTAGATTTCCGTAACAAACATAGGGCCTACATTGTAGGCCTACTACTGTAGCATAAATTTCCTTGGAAAATAGAAAAAACTACTTAAGGACTGCAGTGGCGGATTTTTATTGGGTGTCAGGGGGGGGCCTGACCCCCCCCCCCTCTTCGGTTTCTGGAAAAAATCACATCAATATTCCCCTTAGGCCCTTTTGATATTTTAATTATGAAGAGTTGAATCATAGTTGTAAACTGCACCAATGGCATCGCTTGCCCTCCAAAACATCGAACCCCACACCAAGAGGCGCAAGGGTCGGCTTCGCATCCGAGGCCTATAATCCTAAAAAAAATGGACCCCCCTCCCTTCAAATAATCCTGGATCCGCCCCTGAATTGCTCAACCCATCCCTGCACTTGAATTAGACATTTTATAGTGTTTCTGATCTTCCCTTTATTATCTTTCAATGGACTGGATTTAACTCTATAAAAAATTAAAGTAATAGGCCTACCAAAACACTTTATCTAAATTGCTATGACAATGATGATGAAGAATAACATACAACAATTTAATATTAATTATCATTATAAATAAGCGTCCTTTTTCAGTTTTTTTACTACATGTATTCGGGTCTGTGTGTAAAAATTTGTAAATACAGTATATGCTGGGTTCCTTTTATTTACTTTTTCGCTGATATTTGACAGAATTCAAAGTGCTCCAAATAGTTCTATCCCATCAAATTCAATTGATTCACTTTTAATTTGTTTTTCTTTTTCTATTCTCTCTAAAATATTTTAACCATTCCTTCTAGTTCAGTTACAACGAGATGCCCTGTAGTTGGTGAAAACGCTAAAGCTGTCGGCAGGCGAAGACCGTCAGATTTGGTGGCCAGGTAGTTCAAGAAAGTTCCCTCTTGTTCGTCTAACTTCACCATGCAGATCCTATGATTCAGATGATCGGCGATGAAGATTCGCCCAAGCCCGTCACTACAGATTCCGTGCGGAGCCATCAACTGTTCCTCTCCGTTGCCAAACCCCCCGTATCTGAACGCCTCGTGTCCCGTCGAGTTCAGCACTTGGATTGTGTTGGACCACATATCAGAGACGATGGTCCTGGCGTTGTGGGATTCCGTTGTCAGATACATTGGACGAGCGAATGGTAGGGTCATGCCTTTACGAGCCGGTAATACCTTGACGCATTGCCCATCAGGGGTGAACACGCGTATGCGCTGCTGACCCCTGGTGGGCGGACAGTCGGTGACGACGAAACATCCGCGTTTGTCCATTGCTACACCTCGTGGATAGGCAAGGTTACTGGAATTGATGAAAAACGCACTAAAGTGACATAGGATTTGTTGATTTCTATAAAATTATAATTCTCCGTCCCATTAAGTACTAGTGTACTGTGTAATATATTTGGTGAACGCAATGCAGAAATTGCTCACCATGCAGTTTTTGAAACGCTTTGTTCTAAGATCCGATAAAAAAGAAAATATAAAAAATATTCTCACCCTTGGCCTAACCGCCGTACAAAATGCCCCTCAGGAGTGAAAATTTTCAGGCACGATTCTTTAATGTCTGTGACAGCAAAATCACCGTCCTGCAGTGTGGCAATATCCCACGGCCCCCGGAGCAGAGAACCAGGCACCTTGCACCTGATTGTGTTGGATGAGCCACCGATTGTGTTAGAGAAGCCTCGGTCACTATCTACCTCAGAGTCAAAGACATTGTCTGGATCGTCGTCACTTCCCACGCCGTTTGCGCTCTGATGGAGGCCCAGGGGTTTTTCTTCGAATTGCACGTCCTGTCCGAACTCCCTTTTATACTTCCCCTTTTCTGTAAACAGTTTCACGGTTTTATTCCCGCTGTCCACGACAGCAATGTCACCATTTGGGGACACCGTGACACCAGTTAGTTTCACTTCGCTTTGATCGAGCTCGGACGACGCCTTGAATTCGAGAACGTGTCGTTTCTTCCGCGTCGTCCCCACTGATGACGTAAGCGACGGGGGATACTCGGAGCTACTGTGGTATCGAGAAGACGGTTTGGAACGTGGTTTTCGCCATCCTGCCGAGTATGTCGCAATAAAATCTATGTCACGTTCAGGAACTGCCATGTTTGTGCTTGGGTTGATTTGTCAGTGCTGCTGTAACATTTTGACACACTCAGCGAAAGGTTAGGTTCAAAGTATGTGACTGATAAAGATAACGCACTTGATTTGCTGACAGCGATAAGATAAGGCAGCGTTGAAGCGTGGCCCCTGAGATTCGGAGGCCTTTTATTTTCCTATTGGCCGATATCGATTGATTAATAGTTATTGAGATAGTAATATACACATTTTAATACAAAATATATCACAGTTACAACGATATAAATACATGTCAATGAAATCAAATCGAGAGAGGTCAATTTCCAAACCGAAAAATACGTTGTGAAGGTAGGAATATCGTTACCAATGCAACTTGATAACTTTTTTCTATATCAAAACGCAGTCCACAGGCTAAAAGAACAAGTCTAGGCCTTTAAATAAACCGTGAAATTAACGAGACACCCAAATTTAAATGATAAAATGCTTCTTTCGGTACATGTAGCCTCATTTCGCCAGGCTCAGTAATAATACTGATTATAATAATATTCATTCTAAGGAGACTAAAACTCAGTTAATATTATAATTTTACACGCAAGTATAAGACAAGGAAAAAATGATTAAAACTATTTGATTTAAGTTACGTTGAAATTAAAAGTACGGAAAGACTTGAGCGCGAAATATGTGTCCAAAGTGAGCCTAAGCCAGCTCCACCTCCTCCGCGGTCACGGAGAGAGTCGTCTCCCACCCAGTCACGGGATTTATGATTTGTCTATTGGCACAGCTCTCGCAATCTAAAGTAAAATGATTAAAACTATTTGATTTAAGTTACGTTGAAATTAAAAGTACGGAAAGACTTGAGCGCGAAATATGTGTCCAAAGTGAGCCTAAGCCAGCTCCACCTCCTCCGCGGTCACGGAGAGAGTCGTCTCCCACCCAGTCACGGGATTTATGATTTGTCTATTGGCACAGCTCTCGCAATCTAAAGTAATGGCTAGGTTGCCCGCACCCAGACCTCTACAGATACCGCTCACTGAAACCAGAACACGTGTTATTTCAATTTATTTCAGTGACGATATATTGAAATGTCAATTCTTAGGTTAGTATATATTTAACCGAATTTTAATCAGTAAATTTTAGAAAACAGCGAAAGAATGACTCTGCAGTTTTAGTAAGACGCAACGTTCGGACGAATATAAAGGTCAGCTCTCTCGTACGTGCGCGCTATTATTATTAATGGCCAAGACGTCGCACATTAAAAGACTAGACCAACCTGAAATAGGCATCATGTGTTGATAGGTGTGAGCCTGTAAGTATAGACCATTGATATCGTGGTTCGCTTCTGGGCAAGCTCCACCATTGTACAGAAATTTCCACTTCGCGCAAGTGCCACCATTTCTGTCAAACCATTTCAAATGTATTAGAGGACTTCGTTACGAAATAAACATTTATTTTGGTTATTATCTTTTACTTGTAAAAGTGATATCGTTATCATTTACTACTTGAAATTCGTAAAGAAGATTTCTGTATTAGAAGACTTACGTAGACGTCATAGCCACACCGTTCATGTAAAGTCGTAATCCACTAGAGGCCGACATCTTTGGGTAAATAACGCGCTGAGGAGAGATGAAATAATTACTTATTACTCAATTCAAAGTGAATAAAAACAGTCAAACTTTTTAACATCCAGTCAACTGTTCTCTTTCTCTCTCTCTCTCTCTCTCTCTCTCTCTCTCTCTCTGTGTGTGTGTGTGTGTGTGTGTGTGTGTGTGTGTATGTGTGTCCCAAAATGAGATTTAACGCTCTATGCGGACTATTTTCGCAGATTCAGCTTAGTATTAGGATACGGGCATTAGACCAAACCAGGGAATTATATCGTTATATCGACGATATCATTCCCTGACAACATAGGTATAAAGCTCGCATAACAGCAAATCACTGTTCAAAATACTTACTAAAGACGACCAAAATCTATTTGGAAAAAATATTACTTAAAATTAAAATTTCGATCGTTGTGAGAGAAGTGTTAGCTAGATATGTGATTAAAATTATGGTATAGGCCTATGGGGCGTTTACTAACTTGTGCCTACCGCCTCCCCTGGGACTCTTGCTGAATGCAATCAGATTCACTGACCAACACGCCTCCTCCTGACGTTGAGAAGAATGTACAGAACCTGGTGACTATACGAGTGTGTTGAAAACAAAAGTAGGCGATAGTCTGTTAATCTGATTGCATGCAGCGAGAGTCCCCGTGGAATTAGCGCGCACTATAGCTAGGTTAAGTTCGCACTAACTCATTTCTGAAAGGTCCAGTACTTACCACGATTTCTCCATCTCCTGTGATGTTCAGATTGTACCAGTTCCAGTAGCGAATGTTGAATACGGAATTGGGAGCTGAAATATTAAGCGTTAAAAATTACATGTATACTTGTTCTTATCTTTATGTTTATATGCAGATCTTTAGAATAAGACAAATAACGAGGACCCCCATATACTTTTATCTGGCATTGGAAATTGGCCTAAAAACCGGACTCTAAACTGGGTGAATTTATCTCCTTCAACATAAGCACAGTATTATAAATAAGCGAAATCCTCAAGTTACCAACAAGTCTATTTTGAGTGTATTTTGAGTGCTGGATGGGTAGGTAGACAGATGAGTGGGGGGGGGGGGGGGGGGGGGGTGACGATGAAATTAATAAGCTTTTTTAAGAAAACAACCTCGTGTTCCCTGTTGCCTTCTCAGCCTAATTTCTTCTGCTATAATCCTGGAGGTCCCCATGTCCCCTGTCTTGGCTTCCATGCGCTGGTAGTCCCCGTGAAGACAGTCCCCGGTGTTCAGGGCTATCTGGTGCGATCCCGCGAGCAGGTTTTCGCATATACCCTCAACTTAAATGAGAGAATTGCTTATCAGAACATATTTTCTTTTAAAAAAATATTTTTGACTGTCATCAACATTTACAAGATCGTCCAAACTCTTCTTTTTTAAAAAAATATTTTTGAGTGTCATCAACATTTACAAGATTATCCAAACTCTTCTAACTCGCATAACTTAAGGAATTATATTTTCAATAAAAAGTAGTGGGCTGCGGTCAATTGGTTTGTCCTGCAGTACCCAGCAAAAGTTTTAGCACATGACACTATTTAAAAAACAATTGGGGGGGGGGGGGGGCGAAATGAAAAGAAAAGAAAATTCTTACTAATTTTAGTAATTTGCATCTCAGTGTTAGAATTGGTGTCCTCCAGCCAAGCCATTGCGCCATCTATCGGTCCGGAACGGCGGCATTCTTTTCCGTTGATGGTGAAGAAAAACCTTAAGCAGGCGGGTCCTTCTGCGCTCTTCTTGCCAAAAAGAGAACCTATCCATCGAAGTCTAATTGCTGTATCGTGGGCCTCTTTAGTGAACGTAAACACCTTAACATAGAAAAACGTGGCATAAATAATTGAATATTATATATTCTATATTATAAAATATATGTACAACTGAGGTACACTGAACAGTCAGAGAACTTCTGGTATATAAGGCTGCCTTCAGAACAGTAGACTAACTAGTCCGCGGGTCAAATATGGCGACCCACTAAAAAGCTAAAAGACATTGAATAGATTCCCCGTGGGGAAGTATTCAACTGGGTCGGAGTCGGATCGATAGAAAGATTGCGAATGAACCCTAAGCCGCCAACTAGAAGTTAATATCATGAGAATAAAGGAAAATTGATTTCTCTATAATCAAATTGTACGGTTGTCACACCAGCCAAGCTAAAAGAGCAATAAAATTTAGAAAGGCAAATGCAACGAGTCATAAAATCTTGTCATGAAAACTTACTGACCATTTTTTTCTTCAATTTAATGGGCAAAAGCAAGTAAAAAGTGGGCGGTCTATGACCAAATATATAATTATAATACTATATTTATCTCTCACACAATTTCGGTTCAGGTATTCTTTTCTAAAACCTCTTTACCTGTAAATAGAATAGTAACAGGCTTACCGTAGCATTCAAGGTCCCGTTGTTAGTTTCATCTGCCATTGATTCAATGGAATGTTGTTTAACATTGAGTGTATTCAAGTGAGCGCATGGTGCTATAAAGAAAATAGTTTAGTTATATTTATTTCCAAAACACAAACATAACAGACTGAACTCTCTCTCTCTCTCTCATACGAGTTTGCGCACTTGTCTGAAAAAATTATACACAAAGCAGAACAGCTTTGTCCACGCGATCTTGCCTCGACCGCTTTCGATTTTCTTCAATGAAACAGTATTGTTATATTGTACTGAAACGTGTATATTAAAAGGACTGATAAGTTTTCAAAATAAAAAATAAAAAAATCTAGAGGAAAAAAATCAATCTGTGACCCCGGTTTATCACGGAACGTTTAAGTAACTACACCGTGTTCAGGTGAAAATTGAAGAGAACGGATTCTCAGTTACTTGTGTTGCCTCTCATGTCCACTTCCTCGACTGTCAAGCTGTCTTCTTCACTCCAACCAGTATAGGCATCGTTACTGCGGCCGGGCAGTTGGGTTACCATGAACTTGATCCTTATCGAGCCGGCTGGGAGATTCTCACATATACCTTCAACTGAAAATAATACATTTTTAAATTAAACGTTATATCTTAGCTGTACGGATGTACCTGTATGTTTCGAGAGATTAAAAACTGAATAGCCTGGCAAGATTATGCGAAAAAGTAACACAAACAAAGACCCCAGACACGACCCAACTAACTTCTGCTTAACTTGCAAAAGGGAGTCCAAAAGCCTAATAACATGTTAGAACAAAGCGTACCGGTACAGTTGTATTGCTAAGATATAGCGCTACTTGAGAAAACTTGTGTTAACTTTATGAAATGGTCAAAGACTGAGAAAAAAAAAACAGGAGGATAGAAATAACGGAATTAAGAGTAAAGGCGCAACAGAAGATAAAAATTAAATTATAGAAGAATTAGACGGCATATAACATATTAAAACTAGAAATGCACTCCGAGAGCGCAGACCTTCGCCAAGGCAGCGATTTTTGATTATTATTGATTATTGATTATTGATTGATTGTTGATCCGGATCACCACCAACTAATCATCTCATCCTTGGCCCACTTCTGACAGTTCCTGAAAATTTCATCAAAATCGGTCTATAACTTTTTGAGTTATGTTGATGACAAACAGAGTGAAAACATAACCTCCTTGGCGGGGATAACTATTAAAGCTATTAGTAAAGTACGTACATTCTCCATGGATGTGGTGATTAGCGCCGCGCTTGTCCCAGTGAATGTAGTCAATGTCGTGGGGTGAAGTGCACCGGGCATCATTGAATTTGAAATAAAATTCCGAGCCGTGATTCGCTGAGGTTCCTGAACGTAAATTGCCTGCAAAGCGCACCCTCAATCCGGTGAAATCGTATATCTTCTCGTAGTCGACGTGCTAGTAAAATAAAGTTAAGTTGTTCAAGGGTGGGTGAAAGATTTAACAAATGACTTGGGGAAGGGAGTTAACTGCATTTAATTGCGTCTCACACGTAAGCGTGTCGTGAAAATAATTAGTAATGTTTCTAAGTTACTTGCAAGTCATTTAGAACTCAATTATTTAATTTGAAACGGCATGGAACATCGAATCCAAGTCCAGGGACGGTTCGAGTTGGAAAAAAAGTTTAGTTTTCAAGAAAAGTTCGATTTGGTGAGAAATTCCCGAATATAGGATACTTTAAAAGACCGCGTGCCACCTAATAGGAATGGCTCGGCCACTTAGCACACTGTGGATTGTCAAATCCATCCAAGAAAATTTTGATTGTGACGTTTATTAGACTAGCCAATTGAACTCACCAGTATCTTCGCGTTATTAACGCCGGAAGCCCAACCTACGGAGTACGTCCAATGCTGAATATTGACTGTTCCTATGTTCTCGCAATCCCCGATACCTTAATTAAAAGCAACTTAACAAATTAATGAATGGATAGATTAATAGATGGATAAATAAAGACAGAATTTCTTCTTATTGTTCACAAAGTAATTATTAATTAATTAATTAATTAATTAATTAATTAATTAATTAATAACAGCGCACTACTCACGTGTGTTGTTGAACCTAGTGAAGCATGTTTTGGTCTTATTGACGAACGTGCCATCTAGACAGTGCTCTCTGCCACATTCCTGCATACACTCCGTGGTTGTGGTTGAATTTCTCTGTAATGAAAATATAGATATAGATAAAGATATATATCACTGTATTAATTATTGTGAACAAAACTTACAATACCCCTTCTTTATGGTTACCAAAGATGTACAAATGCTTTGTGATCTTAAAGACTAATAATAAAGAAATAAGAAATCAATGACTTATTAAATAAATACTACTTAATATTCTTTAGATTTTCATAAATTTTCATAAGATTGAACTAAACTAGGTTCTATGAAACAACACGATATGTCGTGTAGTAGGAGTAAGAATCAATCATAGGTTACTGCAGCCTATATTGACGAGAAGGTGTTGTGAGAAAGAAAGACAATAGAAAATACGATAATTGAATTTGTCCACTGCATCTATGAATCATCGCGGCGTAAGTTTCTGTTTAAGAATTTTCAGGGATCCGTTTGACAAATCCGCTTTACAAAATGGCTCAAGTCGAAAAAGGCTGCTATGTATCTACATGTACGAGTAATACACGATATTTACCAAACGGGACGATTGTCTATTTTTGAAATTGATCCCCGAAGCAAACTGTTCTCATCTAAATGATGTTTTTCACTTCTGTTGTTGGAAACAAACTACTCCGATATGTAAACTACAAAACAATATTCCATTGTTATCTAATCGTTCGTAAAACACTCTTTGGCAATGTCACAAATTCGACTTGTAAAATACAGTAACCTCCCGCTTTTAGCTGTCTAAGTGAAAACAAAAGCCTTTTTCTCAGAAACAGGGGCCGAGGTGCGTAATGAAGCTTAATTTAGGAAATCACCGCGAGAACCCCCCCTCCCCCCCCCCCCCCCCCCCCCCCCCCCAGGGTTTTCAATACTTACCTGGCAGTAAATGTGCTCTCCAAATGTTTGGCAAAATCGGTCGCTTCCAGCCTCCACAAGAATAAACGTCGCTAAGGCGACAATCGCCAAATCGGCCAAACGCTCATCCATGTTTTTTATGATGTCAAGAACGCCAGCGGTGTGTTGAGAAGCATCAAATCAGTGCCTTTGAGACTAATTTGCCAGTATATAAGCTTCCAGTATATAAACTTACAGCAGATGAAACCTTTTAAAGCTACTTCAAATACATGATAAATGTGCACATATATTTAATACACAGATGCGAAATTGTATTATTTACTGCGCTGAACTGTGATCGTTGCGAGACAGAGAATGAAGTATCAGTATCGCCCAATGTCTTTATAAGTTTGTTGTTGCTAAAAATCAATGTGTGTCATTCGAGACATATATTCCATTTAGTTTTCGGTTTATCTAATGGGATTTGTATCGGTCGCTGTTTAAAGAGGCTCTCGCATACGGCACTCTAAAAAGGACAAAATCACACGTGCGCTTTTACAAATCTGCGACATAATATCAGTGTAATAAAAAGCTCAATGAGATCAATGGAATTAAAGAGATATTTTCAGACTTGGTGTTTTGTATTGAGCGATACTTCCTGTCCATTAGTGACCATGGAGAAAGTGGCGTGTATCAATTTATAGTATTGACCCTGGATGTATATGTTAATGCTTTTTATTAGCCGTTGAATGGCAGTGAATACATTAAAGGTTAAAGGACACCCAAAAGAACAGTATAACAATAATAATGTTTTACGGATAGGAAAAGATACCTATACTTGATAATCCTGGTTTGATAAAGGAAGCACAGTACTTAATTTGTTTGCAGTGCGTGGAATTAAGGCAGCAAGTAACGTTCATTGCTTTTTCTGTTGTTGAACCACGGCTTGGACCTAATAACATTATTATGTCCAAGGCTCTGTTCTCACAACTTTTAGATCGATCTATCACCGCGGGGAGTCTCACTAGATTACTGTCAGATAATCCGCCTTAAGTGTCCGTCCCCGCCTACTACAAGCTATAAGGGGTAATTAACTTTCGTGTCCGCCCGGCTGACAGATATTTAGCGTGAACCCCCAGGGAGTTAGGTCGATCCAATGTAGGTCGATCTAATCTATGAGAATGGGGTGTAAGACCACGGGCAGCTTTAACAGTTACATTCAGACATGTTTCACTCTGAGCAGAGTTTTCCACTATTTTCCATGCTTTAACAAATTACTCAGAAGAAAGAGCAACCGGAAAATCGAAAATTGTATACACAGGCCATTTGAATGTTTGTTTGCACTGATCAATATATTTTAAGCGCTTATTGGCAAAGCCCATTTAAATCCAAGTTCTACAAAAACACTATCTTGGAAGATAAATAACCTAAGCCTTAGTCCGGTAAAAGAAAGGCTCTGCAATGGGGAAATTGCCACCCTAGCAAACTAATCTAATTTCCTCCGCAAACTACAATCCCACTAATAAACGGGGTCGTCGGTCGATAAACCTGGAGACTTCCTGTAGATGGCAGATAACTTTACAACGCTACCCATGTAATAAGTAGCCTACATTGGTACGCAGATAATTGTTCAGATTATTACCATAGCAAGCATCAGGCAATTAAAAAAGTGATTGAAAAATGGATCACTCTACATCACTCATTCACACACACAATCACGAACACACACACACACACACACACACACACACACTGACTTCTTGATCATTATAATAATGATTTATTGCAGTCTCTTGCGTTTGCAAAAGTGCCATAATTATCAAATAACAATTCAAGTTGATACTTAAAACGACTGCCATATATGTGCTAGAACAAAAATCTTTATTGACGTAATTGTGACGTTACCTTCAAGGAACAAGATAAATTGTTAATTATTCACTACGGATATCTGAACATCCAAAAGACCAAAACATTAAAAAACAATGGGTGGCATTATAACAAATACAACATACAAGTTTCAAAGCCGACCGGTTAACTTTTAAAACATTCAGTTGTTTAAATTGCTTTAATGAATAAAATGGAATGTTATCTCGGGTTTTAATATTTATCAATATTTTAATATATATCAGCAAGTAGATTTTATCTGACTTTTCATTCAACCCTTCATTGGTTGCCAGATTATTTACTTGATAATAATATATGTACTTATATCATTATAAAAATAAATGTACCAATAATTAATTCAAATAGATGAATCTTATATTAGCAAGCCAATGTTAGATCACTTTGTGATAATGAAAGTTACTCTTCGCCAGTACATTATGTATAAATTCCAATTAAGTTATTCCCACTTCTGCGCTGAGAGACTTTCTACCGTGATGTGTCATGATCATTCATAATAAGTGTAGGCCTATCTTCTAATGTAAATGCTTGTCATATGACTATGTCTATTCCGCCTTATCCTTAGTTAACTGATATTCGTCATTTAAAAAACGTTATATGAAGAAAATTAAACAGAAAAATATCGTAGAAACTGCATTACTACAGATTAAAAAACTCTTTTTGAAAAATAATATTTATAATTCATCGATCAAACCCTGCTTATGTTCCAGACACTCTTCATTAGGAAAAAAACTACTTTTCAAAGTATTGAATGTACTCTTTAAAATATTCTCGAACGTCTCTTTCAGAAATCCCATACTTTTCAAGATTGTACCTATGTACGCCATGCTTGTGTCGAGGATGTTCCTTCACATATGCTTCTAAGTTCCGCAAGGTGTCATCTGTCATTTTGACCCCTACTCTTTCATACACCGACTTCAAGACACTAATCGGGTCGTCTTCAAGCTCTTGGTATTGTATGTCAATGAATTTATCTTCGTGTTCGGGGTGACTCTTTCTATACCTTACAAGCTCGTTACCACCGTTGAACAAAGGGGTAGTTAACATTTGGTGACCAAGCCTTTTGAAGTTGATTCCACCATTTTTACAGTAAAAGTTACGAAAGGTCTCCGCCATGGAACACCCGGATGCCACGGTTGTGACTGGATTGCGATAGGTGTGCACCAAAATTGCGTCTGGGTAAACCGTCAACAACGCCTCTATATTTGAACAGTGGATAGAATCTTTTAGCACAAGTCTCTGTTGTGGTGTCGTTGGACCTTGAAAAGGAAAACAAACTTAATTTCATTTAATAATATTATTTCACTATGTTCAAAAACGCCTTTTAGAAATGATTTATTCTAGGGTATTCATTCACTTCATTTGACCTTTTAATAAAAGATTACTACCAACTCGTTAAGGATAAAATTAGCTGTTCTTTCATACTATTCACTAAATCGCTTTTCCTTGAATAAAGTAAAATCTTAAGTAAAAAACATTTCGAAAAATAATATATTTCAAAAACGTACTTGATCTGGACCCTAGAATCAATTGAAGTTGTAGCTTGTGTAACTGGTAAACTTTGACCATATCGTCGGTGGTCCTTGTCCTCAACCATTTAATGTAGTCATTAGTGCCCTGACAGCACATCGTGACATATTTGGAAATAAAAGAATGTTCCAAAAGGTGGCAGCACTCGTGCGGTTTGTCATGGCCAAGATCGTGAATGCTCCGAAGCGATGGGAAGAGGAAGTGGTTAATGTCTGGAGTAAGTAAAAATACTAATGAAAATAAAAGCAACATAAAATATACAATGCAGTAAAAAATCTACTAATATTTATTATACTCGTGTTTGTTTGATTAGACGCTTAGGCCCCTACTGATTCACAAGTCGGTGATAAGATAGGCCTAAGGTCCACACCTGCATCGGAAATGGCATCGGTTTGCAAAAAGTAAGAAAAAGATAAATACACGGCCTATAGTAACCAACCAACGGCTATATACTAAATAGTGACTTATTCATTAAAACCAAGACACATCAAACTAGTTCAAAGAAGTCAAGACTAATGGCCATTAAACAACTATTATAGAGTCATTCATTGTAAAATCAAAGGGTCAAAACTCTTAAAAGCATGAGCATTTTAAATGGCAACATCAACATTACCCATAAAAATTTTTACTCTCTTGACAATGTCGGAATTGGATATCCGGACGGGGTATCTTGATTCATAAAACAGCGGCGATGTGTGACGGTCGTCCAGAACTAACAACTCTTGGAGTAAAGTAGTTCCCGATCGCATGGGACCAATTAGGAATATTGGGCGCGATATCTGAAACTGGCAAAACTGATAGTGAGAGAGAGAGAGAGACAGAGAGAGAGAGAGAGATCTGAAAATTACGAAGCAAAAGGTGGTAATAAGAGTATCGAAGACAAGGCATTATGGATAACCCCAATAAAGAATATCCAATGGGAACACTCTGCTAAGAAATACTGGATCTTTACAGTCTGAAAACCTAGAGTGAGAATGTTCAAGTACAGAGGATCAAAAGATATGGAGCTACACGTGTGTGTGTGTGTGTGTGAGAGAGAGAGAGAGAGAGAGAGAGAGAGAGAGAGAGAATTACACATTGACAGTAAACAAAAACCCAAAGAAAGAAGGGATCGCAAGCAGTTTACCAAAAGCCATCTTATAATATACATACCTCAGGATAATCGTGTCCAGAGAGGGATTTGTAAATATTAAGCCTATTTCTAAGCAGTCTTCTCATTTGCATGTCAATAATGATGCGACCTAGGGCACAAATGGTGGGATCCTCCCGAAAACATTTCACAACAACGCCAAAACCGTCATACCACACCGGATCCACCAGGGCAGTAGACAGCAGTCCGTTAACGTCATACTTTTCCTCGCGTGTGAAACCTTCAAGCAAACTCTCTTCCGTTAGAGGTGTCAGGCGTCTTTTGAAAATGATCCACGTGACCAAATCAACAAGGTCTGCCATTGCTTTGCTCAAATATAAAACTATCTGAGCTATCACCTTGAATCCCGACATGTTTGTTACCTTGTCAGAAGTAGCTAGCCTACTATCTACAAGGATGTGGGATACGCCCCTATGTATTGTCAAAATGTAATCCAATAGGCCTACTCTGTATTTCTTTTGTGGGAGCTGGACTAGATAATAATTACTTCACGACCTACTTCACTGACTTCGGGCCAGTGGCTACAATGTACGGACCTGCATTGGTGAACAGCCGACTGAGCTGTGCAGCTGGTGACCTGACAAGGCTGCATGTGCAGTAGGCCCCTGCCTTGGTTGGGCATAAGGGTTCACATTTCATATATTTCGGATATTTGGACTCGGATCTGAAGATAATTTTGAATTCAACGAGAATTAATCACTGCAGCAATAAGTACACTAGTAGCACTTTGCACAGTGTGTGCCTGTATTCATGATTCAGGGTTCATTTCTCCCTGATTCGCGGTGTGAGTCTGGACCGAACATACAGATATCTAGGCATACTTGCTGTCTACTTTATGATCTCTAATCAGGCTCTGTCACCCCTAGCTTAAAGTTGGACGCCTGATCGAGTATCGTATGTGACATCGATTATGCGCACAAATCTGAGCGTAACAAATCACCCTGTTTCCAGCTTATCAGAATGAAAATATGTTGATCGGGCTGTGTTTACGCAGTTCAAATTTTAAATAAAAATGAACCTTTGTAGGGCAAAAACCGACCCCCCCCCCCCCCCTCGGTCAACTCAGACGTACGTAACACAGCTCACTGGGCGGTGACTGTTCGGGGTCATGGTTAAGACTCTTTACACTGGACGGCGTCGTTTCTGCGTCCCGTAGTACGGCCCCGTTTGAGAGTAAAAAAAATCTTTGTGTCGCAAACTGGCCGATCATTGAGCATTCATTCTGCAACCAAAGCGATGCTTGTGCCTCCTTTCTTATTCTACGACCACAGTGATGCCAGTTTTAGAAAAAAGTAGAATTCGTGAATATATCTTTAACTTCATTTTTCGATTTTTTTTTTGTATTTAATGGACCTAGATACATTGAAAATCTCTCATCACGTTTACTGAATTGTTTGTTTCTATTTGTTTTAGTTCACATTTCGAGTGTCAGGCGTACCAGCTGTCACGGTAATGACTTTTTTATTTTGTTGATTTGACTTTGACGTATATACATTTATCTCAAAGAACCAACCCCGCAGTGTCCCTAAGCATCCCTGCTTCCGTTCTTTTGGTTCTTACGACAGTCGTGGTTAAAAAACGGGGGAGCAAACTATATTGACTAAGGCTGCATTCAGAACATTGAACTAACTAGTCCGCGGGTCAAACACGGCGACACGCTAAAAAGCTTGCCGTCTTATCCGCTAAGAGACTCTGAATAAATTACCCTAGCCTGGGAAAGTATTCAAGTGGGTCGTCCATATTCGACCATCGGACTAGTTAGACCACTGTTCTGAATGCGGTCTATAATTTCGGATATATATAAACCCGGCCTGCACCGCCCCCACCCCTCCTTGCTCCTTATTTTATACAGACAACACGACTATAACAACAAGTTTGGGACCTGTTGGTTATCTAACCATATATGCCCCCTGATAACGGATTACTACAGCTCGGCCCGACATGCGACTTCGGCAACAGAAATAACGATGTCACAGGCCCGTAGTCAAGGGGAGGGGGGGGGGGGGAGGGGGTTCGAAAGAACCACCTTTTTTGCTGGGAAAAGGTCCACCCTGGGTAAAATTTGATCTATGTACTTGGGGATTTTTAAATTAGAATGGTAAAAGGTCCACTTTTTTAGAAAACTACCCCCCCTGAAATGACTGACTACGGGCCTGGGTGAAGTCAAAGGGCTTTAGCCAGAATGCATGAAACCATCCACATACAAGTGCATATTACGCATCAATGGACACATTAAGCCCACATACACCCTAAATCAGGTTATCCTGAGACTTGTTCCCCATCTGTGACCTATAGCTGTGACCTACATATGCAGCCAGTGCAAAATACACGATCACCCATACATGTTAATACTAGTGTGACCAGCGTTTGGTAAGTTCTCTTCAGCAATTTTGTCTCTTTATATATCAATACCAATTCGGTGTATTAATATACAAACGAGTAATATAATCAGAATTTATTTGTCGTGTTGCAGAAGGTATGTGGCGTACAGTTTATAGGTCATCATACAAGTAGTAGGCCTACTGTACTACAGTTACAACTAGAGTCGTCCACTGTATATAGGATATACAAGATTGTAGTCATCGAGGCGCATCCGAGACAGTGGGTGACAAGCAGTTGTAACCAACTTATAATATACAGAACAGTTAACCCTGAAATTCTGGGTGGCAGTATTATTAGTTGAGTTGCATTGGCGTATCCAGATGTTAAGAGGTCGGTTGTTGATTGGGACCAGGCAGTATAAATATTATTGATTTTATATAGAAGAGTGGTGGTCCGAATGGCAAGTAAGTTGAAAAGTTTATGACACAGATTGTTAATATTCTTAATATGTAGGAGATAAGAAAAAGACTGCCTTGAGGTGAGAAGAGGAAGGGGTTCCTCCAAACTGTGTGTGTGTGGGGGGGGGGGGGGGGGGGGGCATTACCCACTTGGCCCCCCCCCAGGATCCGCCAATTATGTTTTTATCTCAAAAATGTTACCCTCTACCTGGGCCGTAGCACAAAATTCATGCGCTAGCACTCCCATTGACGATTCTGACAGCCAGTATGTATATCAAAATCGTCAATATGAGTGCTAGCGCATGAACTTTGTGCTACCAGGGCCGCAAGGATAAATCACCCGTGTACTTTTCTCTAGTGCGAACAGAGAATCTGGTCATGAGTAAGCCAGAGACACATCTGTGGATATCTGGTGAAAAAATCCATTTGTGACCCTGGTAGAGGGTACAACACTATCATATTTTTTATCATAACAGACTTATAGACAGACGAAATGCCAGTCGTCAAAGTGAAAGACGGGGAGGGTCACGAGATCACGTGGAACGAGGTGCGTCCAGGAGAGATGTACTGCGACTTTCCCGGCATAGAAGAACGGCTGGCAGCTGCTGATAAGTTTGAAGCCAGGCCAGATGACGTCTGGGTGAGCACTTATCCAAAGTCAGGTATGGTATACAGAACCCACTGCGCTTTCGGTTTCGTTTTCTCATGACTTTAATATCAAATGCAAGTGGAGTTATGATTCTTGTATAGCTGAAATCATTGAAATCCAATATTTAATCACAAATTGGGCATTTAGATGAATAAAATAAAAATGTTTTATGAACTTTTAGAACTTTTCTATTACAACATTCAACAAATAATTCCGCTGGAATGTTCAAACCCAATTTTCACAGGTGAGGATTAAAAATTCTCTCACACCCCAGTCTCGAAGCCGTTACCATTATAATTATAACCTAATGTCTGTATGTACTTCTGTAACGAGGCCACTGACAGGAGAGCACTCGGAACTTTTACTGTCCGTTTCAGGCACACATTGGACCTGGGAAATAGTTCACATGCTGATAAACGGTAACGCTAAGATAAACGACATCCCAAAAACTATGGGATTCTTCGAGGAAAGAGACCAGGATCATCTGGACAACATTCCCTCCCCGAGGGTACTGGACACCCATTTGTCGTATCACCGAATACCGCCCGATGTTTGGCGGAAGAACTGTAAGATCGTCTATGTTATGCGCAATCCGAAAGATGTCGCTGTCAGTTTTTATAACCATAGCAAAGGGATCATTGACTACAATTACGAAGGAACGTGGAATGGATTTTTCAAGTTATTTACGGAAGGGCCCAAATGTGGGTTTAAGTTTAAAAAACATAATGTAATTTTCATTCATATTTTTTGAATGGAATATACATTATAAATTGTTAGATGCTAAACGTTGTTAGAGTATATCGTGATCAAATACCGGGATCAAAATTAATGTCATTGATTTTTAATGCGAATGACTTAATTCCTTCAAACATAATTTGTTTTTTACTTTCATTCTACCTGCAGAATTTCAAATTCTCCTTTTTACAAATAACATTATATCCAGACGTGGTTTCTCGAGCAGTCGTTGAATTTGGATCCGTCGAAACTGAAAAAGGACTGCCATCGATTATTGCAATTTTTACCCTCTGTGCGTACATTAATTTTTTTTTTAATTTTCAATTTTAATATACAATGTAAATGCAGCAGTTGTGCATAAGATATTTTCAGCCAAGCATTAATTACGTCAAGCTCAAGTCATCTCTGTTAATATGTAAAAAAAATCGCCCTCTGCTCTTTGTATTTCAGTCGAATGGGGTATGTGGTGGGAAAACGTCCTATCTTGGTGGGAACATGCTCGCAATAAGCCCAACGTGTTATTCCTGACCTACGAGGAGATGATTAAAGTAAGTTAAATAGAGTTAAACCAATAGTAGCAATAGTGCAGGGGTGTCTGGTGGATGGGAGGGGGGGGTGAGAGAGAGAGAGAGAGAGAGAGAGAGAGAGAGAGAGCAAGGTGTGTGTGTAAGGGTGTGAGAGAGGGGAAGCAGTGTGTGTGTGTGTGCGTGCGTGCGTGCGTGCGTGTGTGTGTGTAAGGGTGATTGGGGTAGGGTGTGTGCAGAGGTTTTGGGGGAGGGCAGGGTCAGGTGTGTGTATATAAGGGTGTTGAGAGGGGGTAATTACAATAGGATGGGGCGTGCAAGAGAGAGAGAGAGAGAGAATAACGTTTCGATAATCCTGAATCATATTCATTATAGGACACTGTGGCTGCTGTGAGAAAGATAGCAGAGTTTATTGGACGGCCGGGAACCGAGGAATTATACAAAGCAATAGCAGACGCCTGTGCATTTGATAAAATGAAAACCTTGAAAACTCCAACAGAGCCTAAGTGCTGGAAAGGGGAAAACTTGATGTACAGAAAAGGTACTGTTGTATTGAAACATTCGTCAGGCAATTTGATAGTGATTGTCATGGTATTATTTTTTAAACTGAAAGTTGGATTGGACAATACTTAAATCGCCAGAATAGTAAAATAAGTGAGAAAGGTCATTAAAACATATATACGTCAAGTTTGCCATACAAACACATGGTGACAAAAAATAAAATAAAACCATTGTGCAAGAAAAAGTAATACGTAAGTTTGTCAGCTGAGCATGTGACTGTTTGGAGCTACAGTCCAGTTTATAATTATATACAAGAGGGGTTACTGATAAAACCCCTTTTAGTTTTGAAACTCGATAATTATGCTATTTATATTCAGTAAATAGTAATAGTTTATGCGTTTGTGTAATATCACTTACTAATCTTCTAAATTCTATTTTCGTCATTCAGGAAAGGTGGGTGACTGGAAAAATTGGTTCACAGTGGCCCAGAACGAGCATTTCGACATCCTGCACGAAGAACGTACAAAGGGCACGGGCATTAAACTAGAATTTGAAATATAACGATAACGATAATTACCCTTTGCGATCTG
Source organism: Lingula anatina (assembly GCF_051362555.1). Lineage (NCBI taxonomy): Eukaryota > Metazoa > Brachiopoda > Lingulata > Lingulida > Lingulidae > Lingula > Lingula anatina. The sequence continues at coordinate 5,121,636 of NC_141772.1, read as the reverse complement.
AAACACCTAGAAGCCATTAAATGAATAGACAAATACACGGGAATGAGAAAATAAGAATAAGAAGGGTTCACTTCAAAGTGAACATAACAAGCCATATTTTTATATTCAATTCAAATGATATTTTTACATCACAATCTCCATTTGATAATATGCAGACTATGCAAAGCGCATGTGACAGTCGTGTACATGTAAACTGACGCAACAAGCTATCTACTTTTCAATGATTGTTGCCATAAAAAATGAACAATAAATCGACATTCCATACAAATGACAATAACTGTCATATTGTTACTGACGGAAGTAGTTGGTTATGAACTTAATGTAAAGAAAATATATCTGATGACGACTCTTTGCTACAAGACCACTTGTCAATGACGTGCGGCTTCTCCTGTTTCAAATTCATATCAAATCACCAAATAGATCTTCAAGAAATGAATAAGTTATCATAACGGTGCATCTATGAAGATACCCAAAACTCTTTAACCGGATCCGTGGAAAAATCGAAGAAACGCCCGGAGACTAGTATGGCGACAGGTGGTCATAGGACGTTTGCAGACAGAACGAATTAGGAAATTGATCTAAAAAGACAAGTTCTTATGCAGCGAAACCTTTGAAAAGTCATAATTTGCATACCGAGCTTTGTTGTGGATAAAATATAAAACCCGCAGAGAGCGGTAAAAAAAAAAAAAAAAGAAAAGAAAGAAAGAAACTCCAGCAATTACTGGTTTGATATCATAACATTTTACAGCACCATCATCCATCAATAAACTAAAGGAGATTACACGAAAAAATGCGACAAGTTCTACAACAGGTAAGAAGAGCAAGTGAAATTTTGCATATCTCATTTTACTTCGCCTACACAAATTTTATCACAAACGTCGTATGTGTAAATGCAATTTTCAGACTATTTTTCTGTTATTACAGATATGAATAAAAGTCCAGTTATAACATTTTTCTTTCTTTTTTTGTTCTCTGTACCGTGCATCTTTGCCCCATCATGATAGATCCAAGCTAGTCCCTTCTCTGTTTCTTGTTATGGAAATCATGCGAACGCGAACAGGAATCGGTGGAAGGCAGAATTGTCATAATACATGTAGTGCTCTAAACAGTAGTAGTACAATAACAACATACTGAAAAAAAATGAAGATTTAGTATTAATCCCAATCCCAAGTTTCAGTGAAGAAAAAAATATACATAACTCTTCTCTCAATATATTCTGACAAAGCTAAACTACAGGTCTTGAATGAGGACCATAATTTCTGGCTTTATCAAGTTCTTGTCATCGAAAGTTCCTTGCTGCGCTTTAATTTCTGCTACAACGCTGGGATCCAGTGCAAAATTTAACACAGTTGCCGGCGCAATCCCAACCTCGGCTAAAGTAGAGTCCATTTCGGTCAGTTTCTGTCCAGTGGCCGTGGAGAGGGTAAATGGCAGCCAATCGTTAACCAAATAGTCCCTGACAAATTCCGCCAACACCGACACCTTTTCAGTGGCTCTGAAAGTCCCCTGTAAGAGGACGCCATTGGGCATGCGCACGCGTACCAAGGCGAAGCGATATCGCCTCAGTTCTCGCTGCTCGTCCCGCTCACGCATGGCTTTAGTGCGCAGCATTCCTAATTTTTCCACGGCTTCTTGTTTGAGCTGTTGCTCCTTCCTCATCTCCTCTGGAGTGATGTTGTAAAAATCATTATGGAGTTCAAATTTAGTTGCCTTTGGGGAGGGATGAAACAGGCGAAGCCCTCTGTCCAGCTCCGCCTTGATGGGCTCAGCAGCGAGAAGAATTTCCTTCAGAGTATTCAGCCTCTCCGCGTCTTTGGCTTGATCTTCGTCCAGAACGTAGAAATCGTCCTCCCCGTCCTGAAAGGGCAGTTTTCTTTGCTTGAATCCAACGGACTGAATGAACTCTTCAGTGCCGTTACAGGAACACACCCTTTCTTGGAATGCTTTATTACTGATTCTTATTTTCCTGAATTTCTCTTCATCGGGATTGGCAATGATATTATCGAGGTATTTGCAGAGGGTTTCAATGCAAAGTTTCACTTTCTCAGCATTTTTATTTAGGGTGTGAATCATTAGAGCAGACGTCATCTGTGGTTCTTCGGCCAACTGGGCCAGTAAGAACTCCTCTATCTTCTTTTCCATGTCCTGTTTTGGCAGAACTTCTGGGGTGACCATAGGGCAGTTGTAATACACACCTGAAATGAATGAAACAGAGAGCTTAAACCATGAGTAACCAATGTTGACCATAGTGGAACAACAAGCTGGGGGGGGGGTCTTGTATTATTTTTCTAATGACTAATTAATCCTTGAACTAAATTTTCAGTCTCAACTTTCTTCATAAATTCCTCTGTACAATTGGTCCCACTCCTAGGCCCTTCTCACATTGTTTGTCACACATATTAACATCAAAAAATCCAGAGAGAATTATAAAAGATTTCACTTAATGCAACCGGCACTCAACACAGCCAGTTAACCAAATTAATTTGAATTGGTCCAAAATGCTACATAGAAGTGAACTCGTGAAAGGGGGGAAAACACCCCATTGCACAATTGTATGTTGGGACCAGTTACGAGTTTGGACGCAGACTTGTACTTAATGGGTCTCTTTTTTGAAGTGACATATCCCCACCTATTTGTTCCAGCACTGGAGCGCCATCTCTGTAGACTTCTGTCGGTCCTGCTGCTGCTGCCCCCTGTTGGAGAGCTCTCTCAGCCTCCAACTCTGCCCTGGCTTGTGACTTCAGAGCCTTAAGCTGGTTATTTGCAGTACCTGTAGATAAATAATCAAATCATTATACTAATTACCATTATGACCTGATACTGTCTGAGCATCTAAGAAAAATAATTGAGCTGACCATTATGTCATGTGCCATCACTAGGGCTTTTTTTTAGATGTGAGTGGACGTTTTGTGACATTATAGTGAGACAATACAGTCAAAAACTTTCAAATAATTTCTACAGTGTTTTTGGTATGCCAGTTTGGGCATTCTGTGGTTCATGTATCTACTGTGTATTTGTGTCATGTAAGAAACTGGTGCAAATAATTCATATATAAATTACAGGGCATTTACTCTTGCTTAATATCTATCTTAAAGGACAAACGAAGACAGTGTAAACCCTCACATATTGACCAATCACCTGGTCTCGGCTGCGACATCCTAGCCAGAGCTGCCTCCCGTGCAGCTCGTGCAGCCTCACTCTCAGCCTGAGGCCGCCCCTGACTGGTGCCAGGGCGTTGACTTGGCTGTGGTGACAAGCTCCTGGTGTCCTCTGTCAGTTTGTGGCCAGAACCAGCCTTCTTGAACTTGACATCTAGTTTTTTCTTCTCGAAAAATCGTTTGATAGCTGCCATGTTGGTCAATTAACTTTCTGAAATGATGAAAAATTTTGTCTCAGTATGTAATGTTCCTTACACAGTGTCTAAAGCATTTCGAAAAAATTTGGCTCTCTTTTTGGTTTGGTTAAAAGATTTTCCAACTACTGGCTAAAGAAAAGATTACATTAGAAAGAGCCCTGCTGGAACCTAATGAAATCAGCTGTAAGCACTTTTAACATGAATCATTGAATTCAATTAGTTTTTTTATTCTTTCAATTAATGCTTTTCATTTTCTTTGAGTAAATTATCTTAAACAACTGGCAAAGATACTACATGTACCAGTAAACAACCAGTGGTGTTAGTTACCACAAAAACTATAAACAAGTAGGTTTGGCATATCATAGTAAATAAACTGGACATTTAGACTAACAGTGTTCTTAAGCCCAGTGGTCAACATGACCAGTGCATTGACCAGTGGGATGGGAAGTTAAAGGTGGAGAATTCATATGTACATGTACCATACAAACCTGTTTCTTGAAAATGTGTTACTCTCTTTTCAAGTGCTGAGAACGAGGAGTGGAATTCACGCTGTCTTTTGTGTCTACAGGAACTGAATCTTGTGTGTATCCTGTCTCTGATACACCTGAAAATTAAAATGACACTGTGATACTTTACAATTCAAGATTTGAAATCAATAAATCCTCTACTGTACATGTGTAATATCATTATCATGCTATAAACTGTGAGGTTCACAAAATTGTGTATTTGGCAAGTGTACCAGTAGGTTCTTTCACTTACATTATATAAAGACTTAGTGTAACATTAAGTTTCATTATAAGTGAAATGGATATTTTGAAAATAATCGATAAAACACTGAGGGTAGAATTGCAAATGTACTGGTAAATAATTTATATGTGTGAGATACGATCTTTAACATCAAATTCATATTCATAGGCGTAGACGACTCCGTCTTTTGACGTTTTAATCTAAGGTTCCGTTGACATGCGATGTACTAGTTACAATGCCCAACAAAAAATATAAACGAAAACATGTCATGGCTTACCTTGTTTCTTAAAGAAATCGACAATCCTTTCGCCGTATATGGCCCAAGCAATTTTTATGAGGATACTATTAACAACAATAATTATGCTCAGAATGACAATAAATTTCAAGCGAAATTCTGCTTCCCAAAACCAGTTGCGAAACGCTTCCGAGTGGTCAGAAATCGCATCGACAACTGCGCTCATGCGGGGTTCTGGTTCTGTTGGTTTTACTGCTTCCCGAGGAACTTTTGACGAGACTTCCGTCAGGTTCATGCCACCAGACGACAGGCGTTTCAGGACCCCCTAATCTGATGTCACAAGCTTCCGTATACTGTATATGAAAATATCGATTACTTAGCTGATCGAAAGATGGCGATTCAGACAAGATACGCCCATTCTGGACTGCTAAAATATCCGGTTCACTTGGGTTTGTTCGTGTATTATCAATTTAAAGCGTTAAATGTTTTTGGCACCAAGTTATTTCGACTTTGTAGCGGATACATAAAGTTTCCATTATTATGTTTTAAAAATGCTGCAATGTTTAGTCAACCAGCTTTTCAGTTGACAGCGACTTTTGCTTGACCCATTTTTGAAGCTGCACTGCACGTGGCAAAGAAAACGTAAACAATCAAGGTATTGTATGTACGTGTTCGTCTTCAGCAAGATGGACACTAGCATCGGAGATCAGAATAGCTAATTGTATGTTTACTAGGGTTTGTACCGTGCTGTTATCCCGTGTCTTATTTAGCAGTCTAAAGTAAGATAAATTGCTGGTATTTGTAACGTGCTACTCAGTAGGCCACCTTACGTACAGACTACTGCCAGTATAACGTACTAGAGTATACGTACGTACAGTGCTCGGGCTGCAGGCTACAGTAGACGTACATATTATACCCAGTGGAGTCTACTCGTACCTGAGGTATGCTTTTTATTTAATTTTTTTTTTACCGGTATTTCAAATGGTACTTGCATTAGCTTTTTACCAACACTTTTCTGATGTGAAGAATATATTCTTGTAATAGGGTACATGTATTTCATGTATTCACAGGTATAAATATATATATATGTAATAGTATATTGTAGCGTACATTGATATAAGTGCCTTATTATAAATAGCTCTTGTATATAAATATGTGATATGAATATGCATACTGGCGTTAGCGCCCTTTTTATGTCACGTGGGTCATGTGACCCTGGACTATAAAAGCGGTTGGCGCGTAATTCAAAGTGAGATACACCAGTGATCGGCTGTGTAGATAGTACGAATAAAGATTTTTCTAAAAGGACAATACATCTGTTGTCGTGCCTCGGTTACAAAAATGGCGCAGTCGACAGGATGTATTGTCCTTTTAGAAAAATCTTTATTCGTACTATCTACACAGCCGATCACTGGTGTATCTCACTTTGAATTACGCGCCAACCGCTTTTATAGTCCTTTGGACTCTTCCAAACTAAGGAAATCCATTCAGACAATTTCAGAAACCTACCACGAACCGACAATATGAAACCTTTTAAGAGATCATGGAAGAAGCTGAAAGTGGTGGATGGTGTATTGTATCATGTCGATCATGCGGACAGAAAGAGGTTAGTGGTGCCTAGTGCATGGAGAGAGAAAGTTTTTACTTTAACTCATGATGAAATGGGACATCAAGGTAGGGATCGTACACTGTCAATTGTAAAACAATGGTTCTTCTGGCCAGGAATGGATCACTTTGTTAGCGAGAAATTAAAAATGTGTAGACCATGTAAATTGGGAAAAAGTCCACACTTACCCGAGAGCGCAACAATGGGGCATTTAGTTGCATCTCAACCCATGGAAATTGTTTGTATGGATTTCCTTAGTTTGGAAGAGTCCAAAGGTAGGGTAAGTAACATATACTTGTGCTCACAGATGTTTTCACAAAATATGCATGGGCTATACCTACAAAAAATCAGTCAGCCTTAACAACTGCTAGAGTCTTATTTGACAATTTCATGATTCCCTATGGATTTCCTTTAAGATTGCACAGCGATCAGGGGCGCAACTTCGAATCAAAGGTAATCAAAGAGTTGTGTAAATTACTGGGAATAGAAAAATCCAGAACGACCCCCTATCACCCCATGGGAAACGGAGTTACGGAACGTTTTAACAGAACTTTAATAGGTATGATGCGTACACTCCATGATGACCAAAAACTTGACTGGAAAAGGTATGTACCTTCATTAGTTCACTCTTACAACTGCACGGTGCACGAGTCCACAGGCTTTAGTCCGTTCTACTTAATGTTCGGGAGGGCCCCCCGGCTTGCAGTAGACGTAATTTTTGGTCTGTACACGAAGGATGAGCACAAGGACTATGAAAGGTATATAAGTATGTTGAAAGAGAGATTGGAAACAGCATACAGCATTGCTAATGAGAGAGCAAAAGGGAAAAGGTCTAAAAACAAGCAAAGGTATGACAATCGGTGTAGAGGGGTAGTACCCGAGGTAGGGGATCGAGTTTTGTTAAAAAATGTAGGATTAAAAGGGAAACACAAATTGGCTAACAAATGGAGAAAAGAGGTATATGTGATTGTTGGCCAGAATGACTCTAATATACCAGTGTATATGATCAGACAAGAAAATGGAAAAGGGGACATAAAAAATGTTCATAGGAATTTGCTTTTACCTTTGATTTTCCCCATGGATTTGCGGGAAGAGAAGATCACTAAGGTAAGTACCTGTAGACCCAGACACGAGAATGAATTTTCAGAGATAACAGAGGACTCTGATGATTCTTCTGGGGTACATTATGTTGTACGATATGGGTCTGAACAAATGATCCCTGATGAAGACGGTAGTAATGAAAGGGTTAGCGTAGAGGAGGAGGATCGAGAGGACGACAGTGAGCAAGAATCGCAAGTGGAAAGCGAAGGTGAAGATGTGCAGGAAAATGATACACCAGTCCAGCCTAGGCGGTCCACACGCACTAGACGACGTCCGCAGTGGATGGAAGAGGGGAATTATGTGTTTTCACAGATTGTACCAGAAAGACGGTCCACATCTGCGTCTAGGTTACTTGACATTTACCGTACATTCATTCAATCTAGTGAAAATATGTTCAAACAGATGGTGGAATTATTGAAGGAAAGTTGAAATTTAAATTATAACTTGTATTTTATGATTTATGTTAATTGATGATAATAAACATGCTACAGCAATTGCACTGTTTTTAATTATTTTCCTCCCTAAACCCAAGTAATATTATTGCTTTTCCTTGTGAGAAAGGTTGCGTTTACTTGTGTGTTTGTACTGTGTGAACTTGGTGTACTCACATAAGATGGGAGTAATTTTAATCATTTTCCTCCATAAACCCAAGTAATAGTATTGCGTTTCCTTGTGAGAAAGGTTGCGTTTGCTTGTGTGTTTGTACTGTGTGAACTTGGAGTGCTCACATACGATGGGGGTAATGTGTTTTAATTTACTATAATTGTAATATTATTTTTTTTTTTGTAATTTTCTCATCCACAGTTATTTTACAGTATGATCAATGGCGGGACGCCATTTAATTTTTTGGGGGGGGCACATGTAATAGGGTACATGTATTTCATGTATTCACAGGTATAAATATATATATATGTAATAGTATATTGTAGCGTACATTGATATAAGTGCCTTATTATAAATAGCTCTTGTATATAAATATGTGATATGAATATGCATACTGGCGTTAGCGCCCTTTTTATGTCACGTGGGTCATGTGACCCTGGACTATAAAAGCGGTTGGCGCGTAATTCAAAGTGAGATACACCAGTGATCGGCTGTGTAGATAGTACGAATAAAGATTTTTCTAAAAGGACAATACATCTGTTGTCGTGCCTCGGTTACATTCTGCTACAGCATCTGTCTTCACAGTTGTCAATATCTGACTACATGTACCATTAAAATGTTCACCTCTGTACTTTTTAACCCTTCTCCCCTAAAAAAAAAAAAAAGACTCCTCAACAATATATGTTAAATAGCTTCATTTCTTCTAGTTTAAAGTGAAACAATAAGCAAAATATATGTGGATAGTCTCTGCTAAGACTATAGGACAAATATATTATATTCATCAACCACAGTATGTATAACCAGAGTATAAATTTTATCTTTTTTAGCTTACAGTAGATGTTACCAGGGCAAAATGATGAGGAAAAGATATCCAAGTGACACTTCGTGGGGATGCAACAAGAAATATTTAGCAATTTTCATGATTATTCTCATGTTGCTCTTTGGAATAAGTTCCCCGCTGTGGAATCTATTTGCCAGGGTGTCCCATGATGGATCAAAACCTTACCAGGTGCACATTTCGCTGGGCGACACTTTGTCTGAGATGACAGTGATGTGGGCTACAGTTGTGGAAGGGGAGGCTGGGGAACTGTATGGCAAAAGTTCCCAGCTGGATCAGGTTGCCTTGGGTGAAAGCAAGAAATTTGTGAAAACCAACGAAGAGGGGATGCATAACATCCACAGAGTTCAGTTACGAAACCTGGAATTGGATACTGTTTATTATTATAAAGTGAGAACGGGAAGGTATTCCAGCAGGACCTTTTCTTTTAGAACTCTGTCAGAAGATTCTAACTGGACTCCTGAAGTGATAATTCTGGCTGACATGGGCAGCAGTTCCAAAAGTATCAGACCAGTCCAGACCCAAGTTCAAAGAGGGAATATCTCAGCTGTATTCCATGTTGGAGACTTTGCATACAATCTCAATAGCAATGGCGGAGAAAGGGGAGACGAATTTCTCAACCGCATTGAAGGTATTGCATCCCGTACTCCTTACATGACGTGTCCAGGGGATCACGAGGCCTTTGATAAATTCATGCACTACATGTACCGCTTTTCAATGCCTCATTCCCCCTGGCCTATTCCCCTGGATAAACTTTGGTACAGCATCAACATTGGGCAGGCCCATTTTGTCTTCTATTCCACTGCTCTGTATCAGTCCAACCCAGAGGTTGCCAAGATCCAGAATGACTGGCTTTTTAAAGACCTATCCCAAGCTAATAAAGAGAGAACTCTACGCCCTTGGATTATTGTATTAGGCCATAAACCACTGTATTGTTCTAAGTCAGTTAAGTTCACCCAGGAATGCAACAGCAAGGACTCCGTCATAAGAGAGAATGTGGAAAGAATGTTTTATGATTTTAAAGTGAATTTGATATTTTCTGGACATGTGCATGCTTATGAGCGGTACTACCCCCTTTATGAAAATGTAGTCATGCAGAGGAATTATATAAATCCAGTTGCCCCTGTTAGCATTATAACAGCATTAACAGGGATATCAGTCGTTCCGGAGAGTTATGATGAAGAAAACCCTAGGACTGCATACAGAATGGCAAGTGAAAATCGAGAGGCATTTGGAAAGTTGAAAATTATCAATTCAACACATCTCTCCTGGGAAGTTGTGTATTCAGACACCTTGCAAAGTCTGGATAAAATGTTAATGGTTCAAACAAAATTACCAATTGTTACAGAGGAAACCATTTCTAGATTAAAATCTTTCATGAAAGATAGAATTTTAGCTGATGCTAAATGGGTTCTTACTGAAAAGATTCATTCCACATTGTATCTGATTTTGTACCTTTTTGGTCTTTCAGCAATTCCTACTTTTTTAATAGTTCTTTTCAAGTTTTTGAGAAAATGATAAGAATTTATCAAAAAAGCTTTTGGAAAATTGGTAGGTTTATTTTGGGATCAATTTTTTAAATTGTAAGTGAAAGAAATTTTATAATTGGCATCAGATTCTATGGATGGGCTTTAGGTGTTAGTGGGGGGGGGGGGCTGAAAACGAATAACGATGAGAATACTCATACTGCTCAAATTTTTATTTTAAAAAGCTCTCAATTTTGCCGCTTGTATTCAGAATTCTGCACAACTTGGACTTGAATTATCTTTGTACTAATTTTAGATTACAGGAAAAAAAATTGAAGAGGGTATTTTTTTAGAAATGCCATTTGTTTCAGCATGTATCATTTCAGGGATCATCAAGAATATTTCCTCAAGTTGTGCATTATTACAAATTATACAAAAATTTGGATTTGGTTATTTCTGTAGTTCATTTTTTGTTGGCTTGTAATTAGATACTAGGATATTGTTATAGTAATATAATACTAATAATTTAATTATCTTTTAAAATCTACTATTAACTGGACCAGGTGTTGGAACATGCAAAATTGGTGCTTCTTCACAAGAATTTACTGCATTGACAATGGAGAACAAAAATAAATTCAAAAAGATTTTACAAATTTTTATTGTAATTTTATGTATTTCTTACATTAGTAAATTGTGTGTATATCTGGGAATGTGGATTACAACACAGTTTTTTTCTTTACGTCTGTGAAATAATGTATAAATTTAAATACTCAAATACTCGTGACTGATTTTACGGCATTGTGCACTGGTAGGAAAAAGTCAAGATATTCAAATGAAATGCCTTACAAATATTAAGCAAGAATTTACAACATTTAATGGTACATTTTGAAGTCCTACAAAAGAGCTGCTCAATATAAAAATCTGAATTGCAAAGTTTTTAATTTTAACATAGTCTTACAGTCTATTTATGTTTTAGTTTTTGTTATGACTGGAGGTTGCTTTTGGTGCTGTATGCCAGGTACCATACTAGAATAGCAACACAGGTGGCCAAGGCTTCTGCTTGAATAAATGGTCCACTGTAGGTGCCCTGAAATATGGTAAAATGACACAGTAAGTATAAAATGGTCAGAACATCCAAAATATCTGCCATACTGGTGAAAGGAATTGAAGGAAGAAAAGTTTTAACATGTTTAGCCATATTACAAATGATTTACTAATTTACAATAATTACCCGAGAGACAGTGAAAAATTATTATTTTACCTTATATTGTGATTTATTTTGCACTTTTTCTTCTAAAATGTATTTAATTCAAGTATTTCATAAAGAAACCTAATATCTTCACACTTTGCTTTTCCATGCCTGGAAAAACATATTCTGTAAAGTATAATCTGAACTTAAAAGTGGACAACCAATGTTTACCAACCTTGTGGTTGACATCAATGGTGAAGAGTGGTTCAATATCAGCAGTGTTGTCTCCACTTCTCTGGGCCTTGAAATGAAAATAATGGAAACATAACAAACTGAATGACTGCTCGCATCCCGCTTTTAGTTTTATTGTATTTTATCGAACAAGATAAGAATGAAAACTTTTAAGCAAGTGTAACTATTTAACTGCAATCAGTTTCAGAAAGAAGATCACATTTAAAAAACATTGTATCCGGATTCTTTTAAACTGCTCAAAAACAAATTTCAAAAACAGTCTCTTGGGTCAAAATATAAACATGGCAAGTTGGCAACAATAATCACTTAATAGATCCTAGCTGTAGGCAAGTTGCATCCTTGTTGTAGGCAAGTTCAAAGATCTTCAAAATTTAAAAATGCAGTTATTTTGTGTTTTGACAGATGAAATATTGCACTTTCACCTTCAGCATTACAAGGCACATATTTTTATAGATTACAAAGCATACCTTTCTTAAAGCTGCATACTTGTCCTCATCAAAGAATCTGACTGTATAGGTACCAGCAGGTATGTTCTTGTGGTCATCACTCCAGCTCACCTGTATAATAAAGAAAAAAATTATTTGAAAATTATAAACAATTTATAATTCAGAATCAATATTGAACTCTAATTTAATACAAGAGTTTGAGCAAAAAAAAAAAATAATAATAATAAATAAAATAATAAATAAATAAATAAAATAAAAGTAATTGCCAAAAACTTAATACAGATCCTTTTCAAACACCCCTCATATCATTAGATATAAACCTAGAGTATATTTATGATACAAGGTTTTTAGTCTTTTTTGACAGAATGTGGAGTAATTCCATGATCTTGGGTCGTACCTGGTATGTCTTGGAATTTTGACCTCTAGTGGCTGGTAGGGTGCGGCCGTTAATCTCAGCATATAAATTTACATCCTAAAATATACAGGATAATAAATATTTTCTTACAGTAAGAAAATTAAATTCAAATCTCCTCATTATGCACAACTATATGCAAACACCATATGATAACCATTAAGATATAATCTAGAACAAATTCATTATCATTTAAACTGATTACAGTCAGCAAATATAAGTAGCTAAAAGAAAGCACTCTCCTATCTGGTTGCATATCTTAAATGAAGTTTGTAACACAAAGTTTGGTCCACTGGGCTCACATCTTCCCTTGTTTTGTGTGCAGACATAGGAATACAAAAGAATTTTTCTAAATCTTAACTCCTCCTTGTTCCTTATTAAAACAATTGATAACAGAGAAGAATGTAGTGTAATGTTATGTCTTATACCTTCAAGTTATTGGCACACGTCAGAGTAAACTCCACAATAACTACAGTCTCTGTTGCCATCATTGCTTCACTGCTTGTATAAGTCTGTGATACAACAGATGGGCGGAGGCAAGTGTCCCCTGGAAGAAAATCAAAACAAAAAGATTAATAAACACAACAGTTGTTGGCAAACTGTTTGCACAGACTTTTACATGATTCACCAAACCCCTATACACTTCGACTCTAAAGAAGTTCAATTCGTAGTGACTCAATTTGTGGAGGAAAAAGAAGTTCATGTGGCAGTGATTTCCGTTAAAATTGTGATAAAGTTGTGCGTATGTAGTAACAATTAACTTACTTTGTTAAAACCAAATGCTACTTCCATTGACGACAATGCCAAAAGCAGAACCATAGATAGTTTAGTTGACATGAAGCGTCTCACTCTCATCTTACAATTAATAGAGTTACGAATGGAGACGTTTACAGTTAAATATACTCATAACCCTTGTGGAATCCTTAGGTAATAACTGACGGTGAAATACTATCAGTTTTTTGTGTTTGGCTGGACCCAACTGCGTGCCACGTCACACAACCGGCATGTTTTGAGGGCCCTATATAAGCAAACTGTGCCCTTATTGTCATTATGTTTGGTCAATCTTTGCTCACTGTTTCTTGAAGTAGTTTCTGTAATAATACACTTAAACATACCTGAGGTAAAGACCGGCAAAACTGCCAAAATTGCGAGAGCTGCCAACACCATCCTGGAGGTCGCCATATCTGATCTCGAAAGGGGGAAACTCGAGATTTTGCGATATTTTCTCAATCCTGCTCTCATTGTGCAATCACAACTAGCACAATGTTGCAGAACGTCCGCATAATCACCTATACCTATCTTTTAGAACCGATTTTATTTTTGGTCTTCTTTCAATTTGATGACAAATTGTTGTATAAGCATGTTGATCAAAAGTACTCTTTGCATAACTATGATTTGCGAGTAGTCTGCCGCTGCCTGTGATTTCTCAACGGGTGATTTTTTTTTGTAAATACAAGGTGAATTATCTCATTGGTAAATATTGTAATAAATCAAAACACAATGTAAAATTAACAAAATAAACATTTATTGAAATTTAATATGACACACTTTGATTTTTAAAAAAATCTAATCTGTTATTCTGGAACAGGCTTGGTAATTACATTCCAGCTCCTGATATTAAACTATACACATCTCATAAGTTCTTAAAACTGACTTTTCTATGAGAAATACAGAAAAAAGGGCATTTTCTCCATAAAATTTCAACTTTATCTTGTAATTACTAACAGACTAGGTAATTATACTACTTAACTATATAAAACAAGGTCTAAAACTTATCTAGTATCAAAGTTCACTGCAAAATGAGATTCTTGTACCTATCATGCTGTACATCAGTGATTATGGTGGAAAGAAAGGAGATGAAAAAACAAAAGAGCATATGTGGGCAAATTTGCCTTTGGTTTTAATCACTGTAATTACATGATTGCAGTATATATCAAATTATTATTTATTTTCTAACTAATAATTAAGCCACATAAAACATTCTTCACATTGCTAAATTAAGCTTTATGTTGACTTTAAAAATGTTCATACTGACTTTAATTCCAGATGATTCAAATTTTTCCTCTCAAAGAAAGTGTAAAAAGTTTTGCTAAAAAAGATGCTTTCTTTAAAACAAAACAAAAATAATTAATAATAATAATAATAATAATAATAATAATAATAATAATAATAATAATAATAATAATAATAATAATAATAAATAAATAAATAAATAAAATGAAAAAAAAAAATGCTTGCATGTAACCAAAATTGTATACAAGCTGTTCTCAAATACAACTTAAAAAATATGGTTACAAAATTGCAATGTAACTAACCATCTACTTTAAATTTATAATTTTCTTACTCAGATAAGAATTCTCTTATTTCTCAATACACTGAATAGTATACTCAGTGACTAATTACTTCATGCCATATCTCAGAAGCAGATCCCTTATTCTTCAATTTCCTCCTCTGAGGAAGACTCTATTATAACATCTAAATCAGAGTCCACTTCTCCACTGTCTGATAAACTGTTGCCAATTTCCTCAAAAGTCATATAAACTACTTGCGGAGCCTCTCTACTTTTGTGTACCTTGGAAGCCAAATCAATCTGATCTGACGAGTTTGTGTTTTGCTTTTTATCTGACACCCCCAGGTCTCCATCAGAATCCACTGCAACTTCCTTTTCCTGAAGCAAATCTTTTGAAATCTTCTCCTTGTCTGGGTCAGGATTTACAGTCACATTGGCAGTTTTTGCAGTTACATATATTAATTGTGGCTCTGTGACTGAATGCTCATTCAACTCTCCACATGCTTTATTCCTGACTTCAGTTGACGACTTCTGCTGGGTCTTGTTTAAATTTTCATTTGATGATGTTTGCTCTGTGTCTCTGTCCAAAAGGACATCTGAGGCTTGACATTCATTAGTGTTACTCTCCACTGTCACCCTGGACTGAAGCTGGGGTAGATCTGGCAAGTTACACCCTACATAGGCTCCATGCTCCACACAGTAGGACAGCAAGGACAACCAGTGTTCATCCTTCAAAGAAAGAAAATTAATTATCTTTAAACACAAAATACCAACAAAAGGCAACCTTACTGCGATATCATGTGACTGAGCTAAAGGAGTGGCTTTCCTTTACTCCTCTACTGAGGTTCATGTATTTTATTGCAACACACACACCTGCATATTCTGCATTTTCTTATGTGCCAGAGACTACCAAAATGGCATTTCTCCCTTTTTTTTTTATTAATTCACTGTTGAGAAATCATATATATATATATATATATATATATATATATATAGAGAGAGAGAGAGAGAGAGAGAGAGAGAGAGAGAGAGAGAGAGAGAGAGAGATCTGGATGAAAGTTGGTTAAATTGTTCATAGTACACGTAATAATGTGGAACATGCTTGCAGGCAGTATTTTTTACAAACAACTAAACCACAAAACCCAGGTTCAGTCAATAATTTGGCAACTGCAATCACACATCTTTAGCTCCAAGTTACAAACAGCAATAATTGTTTTTTTTTTTTTTTTTTTTTATTCACAAAAAGACAAACAAAAATACATCTGTAGACACACACACTAACACACACACACACAATAACACACACAAGACATTCATTATATATGTTTACTTAATGTATAATGAACAGCAATAATTGTTTATAAGGCCTGAATTTGGTACATATTACAATACATTTTGTATTGCCTGGTCACTTTAAAGTTTGGACTATCACCCAAGCCACATTCTTGTGGTCAGCAATTGACCTCCCCCCCCCCCTTGTAGACACATGACGAGCAATAGACCCCTATGTTGCAAATGTTTTTATTTTCCTGGAAATCTCAACAGTTTTGCATTTATCACCTTCAAATTGGTATTATAGTACATTTCCTAAACCATTCACATAATTACAATTAAGCCATACACCCAATTTTGAGTTGTATCTAGTAAGTTTATGATTTTTGAGTCACTCTCAGAATGCAGATGGAAACTGAAGAATTTTATTTTTTGTGGCACAACATATCATGAATTATAATTTAAAACTAAAAATGGGATCATTGTAGATTATAATTGTTTTCACTGTTATAACTAGGGTATATGTTGGTGATAAAAGGGAAAACTTCCATGATCATTTTGGTAAAAGTCTAGCAAGCATTGTGTGCCTATAACTGTATAAATTATACAATTAATCAATGAGAAACACCACTGTATATAATGGATGCTGATTTTACTGTGCTAAAACTCAGAAACACTGAATTACACAATTGTGTTCAAATGCACACATCCAATACATTCATATATATTTTACAATATTCCATGGGGAATCAGAACTCTAAAACATCTATTTGTAATGATTGGAGTAGTCATAAAAACATGCAACCTAAACTGAATGCAAATTGACATAACTGACAATTGACGTATTCATAAAAACACTCAATGACAAACTGAATTCGTGTAAACTTCATATTTACTTAGCATCGTGATATAATTATTTGTTACAACAAAGCTTCCTCATAAAGTTAACAGGCACAGTCACACCCCTCCTGAAGTCCACGTATATAAACGCATATAGTATGGGGTTAATGGCACTGTTTATGACCACTAATAAATGAGTAAATTTTAAAAAAAGCATGTATGATTCATTTCTGTCATCCACGTCTGTGAAAAACAGAAAGTAAAAATTAACCCACTTCGGGAACCAACAGACGACAAATACAATGGTTACAATCATCATTACAACAGTGAGTCTCTGTTTGTCTTTAACGACCTTCATCTCAGCCGAGCTGTTCCCAGGGTTAGGCCTGTCCTTGCACAATAACTGATGGATGACCATCGAATACATAACAGTCATCGTAATAAGAGGGAGCATGAAGTCAAACACAAAGAAGCAAGCCAGGGTTATTCTGTATGGTGTTGTATCAATATCAAACGTGAGATTTCTGGTCATGTATGGACCGTTTTGATGGACAAATCCTGGGTGACTGTCAAAGAAGATGGTAACAGGCATATAAAAAGCCACTATTGAAACAGCCCACAACAGTACCACAGTGATGAAGAGGTTTCTCGTGGTCTTAAATACTCTAGAAGTATAGACCAGCACAAGTGACATGAACTTGTCCAGAGCTAGAAGCACCAATGTGTGGATGCTTACAGTGACTGTCACAAATGTCATGTAGTTATATAGAAAATATATTTTTTCTGGAATTTTTGTGACAAAGACTACCATTTGTTGAGCTAGAAAAGAAAGGTCTGCCACAGCCAGGTTCCCTATGAGAATGTACATCTTTGTTCTTGTAGTTTTTCTGCAGATAATTATCAACAAAACAAGCAGATTGCCAATGATGCCTATAGAAATTATGATGAAGTTTATTATGGTAAAAATGTCTGGAAGAGAGTCAAAATACGTTTCCATTTTAAGTAACTACTCAGCTACTTGGTCCACCGAAGTCCAGGTTAAACACTTATCATTTCAAATTCATCTAACTTGTTACGTGTACGCTTCCGCTGCTGAGAACTCAAAATAAGGCCCGAAGATATTATAATCCACTTCTGGTAGAAAATCTGAGGAAGGCATATTCATCCTTGAAATAGGTCCATCATTTAGTCATGCTCTTCCATATTTCTGTCTCTGATGTGATTACGTTTCTGTAAGTAGTTAATGGTAACTATCATGTGGCTATGCTGACCACTCTCCCTCTTTCTCTCATTCTGTGATTGTTTGCATGTGTGAGCGTATAATATATTGCCCCATCTCCTAATTTCTCAGACATCAGAACTGACACAAATCACATTTATAATTACCAAATATTCACTGATCAGAACCTGCTAGTAAGCACTCTGAGCTAGCAACAAAACTGAAAAAGGACACTATTCTAATATATCCTAGTTCTCTATCCATCAATCACCATCTTCACCTGACTTATAAAAGCTCTCTGATCAATAGCATGATTTAAGTAAATGGACCCAGACATCAATTTTGTTACGTCATATTTTGTTATGTCATCAATTTATATTATGCCTAGGCTTATGATTTATTTTGGCTTCCACAAAGTCAGAAATTCGTTGATAGTCGGAAAATCAAATCCTGTGTTAATGTTTGATCACTGAACGATGGATGATACAGACCGAAAACACTTTTATCTCAGCAACAGTTTCCATTAATGAAGTCACCCCCTTCCAAGAAATCATAACTGTGCAAATGTTTTTATCGCTATAATATCCAAATGGTTCATTACTTTAAGGCAGGATTATTATCATAACCTTTTATTATACATTTGCTTCATCACTCGATGTGCCAAATAAATGATAAATGAACACCTACTGACAGGACACTGGGTGGTTGATTGCCATTTAACAAATGGATGTTTTGTTCAGCCCACTATCAAACCCAATAAAAATACTTCAGTACTCTGATTTTCTCTTAATCTAGGTCCGAAGCCAGACATCTTACAGAAGAGTTCTTTTTTCTGAAAAAGTAGGGTTTTTACCATGAAACCTTTGCTTATGCAGATCAAATTTTTCCCAGCAGTTCATTCACCCCCTCCCCCCAAACTTTCCTAGCTATGGGCCTGAAATCAAAATTAATTAGACAGTATGAAGACTATACATATCGATAAATTAAATGAAAAAACAACCATGTTAAATTTTACAAGTCCCATCGAACTAGCAGCAGTTACTGTTACATGTATTTAATTAATAAATATGAGGGAGATGCCCATTTTTCTGTGCAGCAGACTAAGCTGTTGTCAAACAATATGGATGTAGCCGAGATCAAAAACTGGGGAACCTAGCAATTTGTCAACACCATCATTCAGAAGTTTTACTGCTTACCCGACCTCTGCATTTTACTAAATGGAATAATATCAGGGCCAGATTATATTCATTTTGACTTGTTTTCAAAGAAATGTTTGACATATGTTTTGATACAACTTGTGCATTATTTCTCAATAAGGTTTATAATTTTTTTGCATAGATTAGAAAGATTCTTCACACATACTTGATTTTCCATGGTAAGAGGTAATTACACACCACAAAATTGATGATATATTTACAGGAAGCAATACTAAGAGCTGTTGACTGTAAGCTGATACGTGACTAATATATTAGTATCAAACTATATAAGTTTCTGATTTTCAATCTCCTCTTGTTGTAGTATAGCTACTGGGAAATAGACATTGAATTTCTCTTCAGAACACTGCCACACCCGTTTTGGACACATGTTTGTTCATGAATATTATAATTAGTTAACACACAGTCACTGTATCAAAATATTATTTCAAGTACAGCAGTAATCAGTGAATAAATATTTTATTGTAAATAAATAAATAAATAAATAAATAAATACATTTGGATTCAATGGTCCTGTCTTACCTGAGCTAGAACGTGGGGATTTCCACACACTATCAGCAGGGACTGGGCCCTAGTAATGGCCACATTGAAGCGTTTTGGGTTGCTAAGGAACCCCAGGTTAAACCTGCGGTCAAAGCTCATCTGTGACTCATTGGATCTCACCTGGTTGACAAACGCATGCAATCTCATTAAATATAATACAAATGAAATTAAATGAACTGAAGTGAAACAAATAAATTTGCAAAGGGCCAATTCAAGATTTACTTCCCATACTTTATTTTCCATATTTTAATATCATCACAGACATGACAAACAAAATATCCCCAAAGTCCTAAAAGTTGACTGCAAACAATGAAATTGTGGTAGACACTTCAGATCTATGTACAAGAAGATTCAGATTCTTTATTGACAAACACCTTCACATAAAGGTACAATCAATAACAATACTAGTAACTATAACATAGAACAGACATAAATAGATAAATAAATATATATATAGATTAGCATATGGTTGATATCAATGACTATACAAATGGATAAGTATGTCACATTTCATAATCAATTTACCAGGTTTGATCTATACGCCCAGAATAAGATATTTGGTAAAATATTATCATTATTGCACATGTTAAATTTTCTTTCACAACAAAATAACGCATAGCACTATCTGGAGAAATTGAACTACAGTGACTATTAATAATATACGAGTCTTGGTGTTAACAACAGCTAAGGCCCAAAATCAGTAATGGCTAGTTACCGTGGAGATGATAATAACACGTCTTTCTTGTCCCTGAAACTCTTCCACACTTCCAACTTTCACTTTCTCCATCCCCAACTTGTCAATCAATAGCCGGATTTTCTCCACCTGCAACATATCAACATAACAATTTTAACTTTTCTCTGTAGGTAACTAAATAGTGAAGAACAAAAGAGAACTGAAATATATCTTGTGCACAAGCCAACAAGAATATCTGCATGAAAAAGTTTGAAATGGACTTTTTTCTTTTTGCAAAAAAATAACAAAATACAGTATTTAATTTTTTTTAATTCTACAGGAAATATATGTAATTTAGTAGCTGATTTTATATAATAATAATAATATTCCCATACCTGTTTTCTGTAAGGAGTTATGATTCCTATATCATCAAATGTTATTGCACACCGCGGGTTGTTCACCAAAGCCTGCAGGTATTTCATCACCTGTACAGCTTCCACTGGGTTAAACCAGGATGGACTGTTACCTTCTCGTAAGTCTTCTCCCTGGAAAACAACCATATCAATACATAAAGAGCAAGCTTATATCTTGTTAGTTATAGATGAGTCAGTGCAAAGCATGAGTGGACCTTGCTAACAAGTCTTGTGTGTATATACCAGGGCAAATGTTGAAGAAAAAAAGACTTGGCAAGATCAGATGCGGGTCTGAGGCAATGGTCTAGTGTAGTTAGTGTCAATTAGGAAAAAAATTGGATTTTCAAAATTCCCATATACTTGACAGTACAACTGGACTTGTAGGAATTTTAGCATTTAATTTTAGTTTTAGACTGTTTTTTATTAATTTATCTAAAGATCTCATGACCAAACCACTTTGTTTTCATCCTGACTGGTAGTTTTGTAAGTCCTACCAGTCTAGACCAAGAGACCTCTGGTCTGTAAAGTTTAACGTGCACACAGTACTGGGTTCTGCCTTCGTTTTCTCCTTACCCTCAATCCATGGAATATAATTGGAACATCTTTATTGGGCAACCTGTCCCAGCCACACATACAGTGGGTCACAGAGGTGCTGCCACACTCTCTGAGCTCACCGTGGTAAAACAGTTCTGAGGGCAGCTGTAGCAGTTTTGAATGAGATCTGTAGTTATGTATCAGTTTGGTCACCTGAAAACAGACAAAAAACTTGTAAACATTTTGAAAATATGAAAGTACATCACTGGGCTTATTCCATCCCATAAACATAGCTGTAATAATTTGTCATTAAAAACACTACAGTTATACTTTTACTACTTATAATAATATTAATATTCATTATTAGTACAATCATTACTATAACACAAATACACTCTAACAAAAGCAACAACTTCCACCAGGATATAAGTGATGCAGCAAACACCTTCTTACCAGTAAAGGGTCATAATTGCCATGGTCAGCAAATCTGACCGTGTCCCGAGCATAGAGTGGGCTGTCCATTAATCTCTCTAAGAATGAATACTGGAGGCCATACGTCATAGAATGGCGGGACTTAAGAACTGGGCCTAACTGCATGGGGTCTCCTGCTAGCACAATCTGAAAATTTTCAAATTGGAAAAAAATTACAGAGGAAAAAGAGACAAACAGAAAGCAGGTGTGGCTTGTAATAAAAACTGTCTAGATTACCAAGATCATCAAGATGACAGAACTTGGTTTGTCAATAGTTTCATTGTTAACCTGATGTTTTCTGACAAGTGTGACCCCTTAAAAATTCCAATCAATTGTATTTTATTATTAATCAAACATAAAAAGTGGCCTGGCATTATAAAATGATAGACCCAGATAAATAAAACAAGAAATTCAAAGAGAAATTTACAAACATAATTTGGCATTAAAGAAAAGGGGGAAAATTGATGTGACTGTGATACTGTAAACATATAATTTACGATGCTTTGCTTTAAGGAGACCCTGACCTGAGAATCCTCCCCCACCATCAGGTTCATTGGTACAGCACACTCCGGCTCCGTGGCCTGGCCAGCCTGTATGAAGACAGTTATATGGTGTGATATATGGTAACTACTTTCATCTTTTCAATGTGGGGGAAATAGTGAATTTTACAGATACTGTATTTTTTAATCCATAATTTGAGCGGGAGCAACAAAATCAAAAAGCAGGCTACTCTTTAGTTCTCTTAAAGCACCACGTTCAATACAAGAACTATCAGCAAAGTCCCTGTTACCTCGTCAATAAATGCGTGTGTGAAGTGACCACTTTTAAGTCCCACAGTGTTCAGGAGTCCTGCCGTGATACAGGTACAGAGGACCACCCTGTGTCTGCAGGCCACCTCCAGGTTGTCCCCCGTTGTACAGTAAGGCTTTAGGAACTCTGGAATGTTCTGGAAAACAGGGGGTCACATTGCTGAGAAACTGCATCATAAATATGATATAATTATGTTAAAAATGATAGGACCACCTGTTTGGAAAATTGTTTTTTTAGAAGAACCTGTTGACAATTTTATCTGGTAAGAAATATTAAAAGCCTTACATTATCTTTTAATTCAAACTCTTTTTCTTAATGTCAAATTCTAAGTCAGCAGTACTGAGACTGGTGTACAGCAGGGCTCTCAAAGAAAAAATCAACATTATTTCTTACAACAGTTTTGACACAATATTTCATAATATAACATTTCCAAATCAATGTCTGAATGTTAATTTAAAATGGTTCTTAAACTGCAAATTGGTTTAACTAGCGTCACCTGATAAGTTTTGATTTTATTTTTTGTTACAAGCATGATATTGCAACTTGTATAAAAAATTATAATTATAAAAATGACCGATATTTAAAAATTAATTGAACTGCTGTATGTAACCATATTAAATTCTTATAAATAATATTATTAAGCAGATAAAAAAATAGAATGTAACTCCATGTGACTACTTACATCATCAAGTCTGTTGAAAGCATTCAACCTGACAAGATCGCTTTTATTTACAAGGTTACTTTGAAGAAGTTTCTCTGCCTGAAAAAGGCAAATTGCAATCAAAATTATGCTTAAAATGCATAATAAAACAGTAAAATGAAAAAACAATTTATAAAAAATATTCCCTGGAAATATCACCACTTTCCTTTCATACTTAAGGTACCCCACATACAAAATTGGTGGTGATTAGATCTCAAAATGAGAGCTGAGTGAAACACAAACATTATGACAGAGCTTGATTTTATCACTCTGCTAGAAAACTTGACCTTTTAGTAAATGACTATGTTCTACTTTATTTTCTCAGGTCAGCTATTAGGCTGTTCAGCCACGTTTATTTATCAATCACTACATTTATTCTGCATAGACTGTGATAATAAAAAATTAAAATCATCAGTTACCAGTAGATCAGTAGCACTATTGGATGGGGCACAGGCAAGTATTCTGCTGCCTGGTATGGTGTGAAGTACTTGCAGGATAGCCTCCACCATGGTGACAGTTTTCCCTGTACCTGGATTGTTTATAAATTCTGGTATCAGATGCAAAAATTTATCATATGATCATGGTTGTCATCAGATCATTATTTTAAGTTAAAATGTATGCCCCAATGTTATAACTGTCTGTACTTGAGGCTGGTTGTCAAAAAACTTTGGAATTAGCCCAAAAGCAGGTCTCATTTAAACTTTTATAAAAAGAAGTTGAAAATAATTTAATAGTAATCCAAATAAATTAAGTATGGGTAAGAAACATAAGCCACGTATTTCTTTCTATAAAACAGGCACAAAATACTACTGAACCCAGACATTTAGACAAAACAAAAGACATAAGTTTCCTTAAAGCAAACACCCCTCTTCTTAAAATGGACTCTCCTCAAGAAGCAGACAACAGTATCAGACTTACCTGGTGGCCCAAACAGTACATAGGGTGATGGCCTGCTCTGGCCCTCTAAGATCCTGCTCACTGCTGCCCTCTGGTGGCAATTTAATACTGTGTTGAAAAAATGCTGGGAGCTTTTGGCACCCGTTACTTTGGCACTACTTTTGGAAGGGACTGGCATCTTGGGATGCAACTGTACTGGGAATAAAACTGAAATACACCATGCACTTGTTAACATTCATTATATAAAGTTTGAGGGACAAGTTTGCATTTTTTTCACATGCTGTATAAAAATTATATCATTTTCTCAGGACATCGGCATCTGCTTATTACAATGCCAGGAATGCCTTATACAGTCTGTGCATTTTGAAAAAATGCAATTTTGCATTTCAAGTTTTTCACTTATCACTGATCAATGCAGTTAAAACCACACAAAATGAATTCCAAGAATCTTCACATTGCATATGACTCTATATTAAAAATATGAAAAATAATGTAACAGTGTACCTTTTGTTCCTAAATGTTTGGAAAAGTGCACAGCCTGATGGCATCTTCGTAACCGAGTTCTGAAATTGAAAAAAACTTGAATTAAAATATATTATGATCAAACATTGTTTGCTAGTTTAACCTTTCTGCTACAAAATTAGTACTGAGTCAATCCAATATTACATACTTAATAATGATATAAAATATATGAAGCTAAATATGTTTAACTTTTATGTTGATTTTAATTACTTTAAACACCCTTCAGCATAAATGCTGTTTACATGAGTTATTTGACACAAAATAGATATCATAATCAATTACAAGAACATAGAAGTGTTTCTTTATTCATTCCTTTTTTACCTGTTAATGGTAAACATCACATCATATTCCTCAGCATAATAATTCTGATGGAAAGAGTTGTGAAACTTGAGCAAAACTTCTTCACTGAGCACCACATGGACGTATCCCTCGTACTGGGGTCCAACGTCCATATCCCCAGGGTGGGACAGCACCACTTTGTCCCCTATAGCAACAGAGGGTCTGCCCTCAGTCAGGCCAGGGACAGCTAGGGCTAGATACTCTCCCACCCGCCTTAAGGTCACGCTTTCAAGGTCATAATCTCGAATCTCAATCTCCATCTGGATTTCCTCCAAGTGTAGCAAGGCTGAGAAGCGTGTTGTGTAGTTTTGCATTGAAAGTGGCTGAAACAAAAATATCAGTTAGATAAATATAGTGATACCTCACTCAAATCACTGTACCTTTACAACCAACAGCCAGATTATTCAAAAGACCTTCTGCACTTCAAATAAAAGTAAAGTATATATGTTAATTAAGTTCAGTTCTTGTATACCATAATAAACATGTCTCTCTTTGCAGTTGTACATAAGAGACATGGTCACGTTTGACTCTGATACTGGTTGGGTGTTAACATACTCATCTCCATGGGGAGCTTAATCCCAACTGCCATATGAGGCGTTATAAGCTAGCAAGTTAACAAAACCTTTCACTGCCATGCCATGAACTTCTTAATCATTGTTTCAACCCTTAACTACTGATAGGAAGCACTGGTGTGTCCCCAGATAGAATCAAACTCACATCTTCCTGCTCTGAAGGCAAACACTGACGAGCAACTTGTCTATCACATCATCAGTAAAGCCTAATCTATTTTTACTTCAATCTGTTCTTAAGAAGAACATGAGAATTGTACCAGACAAACCATAAGTTTACTATTACACAGTTTGTGCTGTCAACCTACCTCACCTAGTTCAGGTGCTAGGTTTACTAGTTCCCTTTTTTCAAAAATACAATTCTTCAGTTCTCTGGGAATCTCAAACTGTGGCAACCTGGCAGGGAATGGCACGGATTTCATTCTAAGAAAGAAAAAACCAACTGTGGTGATTAAAGCCAGCAAATAATTCATATTTTGCTGCACATGCAAGGTCTTTAGGTCTATACATATCAATTTTTTTTCTTTTGAGTTTAAGTCTTTGATAAATATTACTAATATGCAATGGTAACTGGATTATTGTCTCAGGCGGATTGTTCGATAGTGAGGATAGACATAAAACTATCATATACAGCAAAGAGCTGTGGTCAAACCAAATTGTTTTTTGTCTAGTCCAGTTCACCAAACATACAACTGGTAACTTAAGCCTAGAAATTAAAGGTCACTTGTAGTAAAACTGATTAAACAAACCTTTGGGGCCTTTGACCAGGTAGTACCCAAGATTCGCTTCCATTTCTCTGACTGGCTGCCTTGTACTTCCCATAATTCCTCTTCCTGTTGTATGGAGCTGATGGGTCAAGGCTGGTCTGCTGTGGATCTTGCACATCTACTGACATATAGCGGCCTATGGTGTATCCATCAAAGTCAAATATCAACAGCTGCTTATCCTGTCCTAGGTGCCTGTATGAAAATTTTGTAAAAAATTAGGTGTTGACAGACAATATCTGTCAGGGGTAGTGCTAACACTTGCAAATTAAGCCAAATGTTAAAACTGACTAAAGTTGGCTAAACAAAAAATGGTTGATTTGACTTGTTTATGTCAAATTTAAACCATTTGGAGAAAAAATGATGAAAATGTGGTGATTTGGCCAAGAGAAGAAAATTACCAGTGGTACTCCAGTCTACATACAACTTGCAATACAATACAACTGCAGTCACAGTTACTAGCATGTCCTTATGAGAATAAGAATTTGTACTCACATCCCTTTGCATTCCACAGTGACAAATACTGTAGTGCCAGGTAGCAAAGCTTGCCCTTCTCCTGCAACATCACCTTTCTGTGGGGTTTGCTGCTGCACAGTCACTGCAAACTGCAGCGCTGCTGGGTGTGTCTTAAACCTGCAACTCTTCAGTGTTCTTGTCTCATTTGAATTGGTATTTCTGTAATTCAGAAATGATAATAATTAATGAAAAATAAAAAATATAAAACTAATAGTAATAATTAATTTTTTTCGTGAAAAATTTAATCAAGTAGTTAGGTGACACATTAAGTTCACTGTAATTTTAAAATAATAATTCTGATAATGCTAGTCTGAGTCAACTGGACTGGTATAGTTTCCAGTAATATCAAATTTCTAATGAAAATTAGCATGAAATTAAAAGAAGAGCTAAAAATAATTACTTTTTAAGCATTTGATATGTCTATTCAATTTACCTGATCCACAAAACTAATGACTTCAGCTCTCCCAATTCCATTTTGCCAAAGTTTGTCTTCTGGCTAATAGTGATACCGCCTTTGTCTTGCAGTAGTTTCTTCAAGAATCCACCAGAACTGGGGCCGTTGATGACTGGAAAAGGACTAAAGTACATACCAATAAGAATATTTATAAGATTTCAATAAGTTGCTGTTTTGATCTGGACACAGATGCTAACTTGTTTTCAAATACTTAAAAATCTTTATCTGTCCATAATATCTCAAAATTAAAGCTGTTATTGTTGAAAATGCACAATTTTCAGTTCCTTTAACTGTAACAGTTACAGGTGTAATATCAAACAGCATAGGCAGAAATTAGCAACTTGCCACCGAAGTACTTGCACAATGAAGGTTGGCCATTTGGACATCAATATTCTGTCAACTAAATAACAAAATCACAGACAACAACTGAGGGATGAATGGGGAAAAAAGAACAAATTTATATCTTGGCAAACTGAATGTTCTACAGTAACAGTAGTACCCTGTACACACCTCTCTAATACTGTCTTGCTAGACTTATCACTTTCACCAACTCCAATAGATGGCAGCACAGTTCTTGCCCTCCAGGAGCACTTGCCCTGTCTGCTCTCCAGCATAACTCCTTTCACTCTGTCTCCCCTCCTTGGCTGATACCCCTGTACACAGGCAGAGAGAGGAAAGTATATCTCCTCATCTATGAAACCATAGCCATGCAGCACTGCATTGATTTCCCCACTGAAGTCTTGTTCTCTTAGAGGAGAAATGCTCTCTGCTGTACAATACCCTGTTTCTGTGTTTGTAGTGGTCTGTGCAACGACCCAGTCCCCTCTATATGGAGCAAATCCATGTAGGGCAGCACTCTGGACCGAAAACGAAACTTCATCATTGAGGAGGCCCAAATCTCCTTTAATACTAGTTACCATAGCAACTTGTGTGTCTCTAATGGCAACTTGTTCTGGATCATCTTGAGATATGATAGGGTTATAATTGTTGTTGTGAAGCTTTTGTCCACCATCCCATGAGGAATCTTCAATGACAACTCTTTGAGCTTGCCAGCCGCCATGTTGTTTCTGCCTCACTGCCTGCACATGCACATGAGCACCAAGAGCAGGTCGACAACCTCCTATGACAGAATCAAAGGTAAAATAAATTTCATTGTCAACAAGGCCATAGCCATTATGGAGACTGGTCACAGTGCCATCTATAGTCCTACTAGTCTGTGATAGTCCACTATCCACACTGCTCTCTGTCTGGGTGTCAGGATTTCCAGAGATATCAAAGTGTGGTGATGATGGTGCTTCCTCTCTGCTGTCTTCCCCATCCTCCTCATAGAAGAAGTAGGAAACCACCTTGGAGAGAGCACTTAGCATGACCTTATATCTGAAGATATAAATACACCATATTATAATGTTTTGCTTCTAATCCCTTTCATGATATTTGCCAACTTAAATGTCTTCACTGTGGCATACCATTGTGCTTTAAAAAATCCTAGCTACTTTAGATCTGAAAATCCTAGTCTGAGCTGTTTTGTCATGCCAGCTCTGATACTTACTGTATGACAAAATTAAGATGTGTGTGAGAATATTTAGTATAAGGGTGTTAAATAAAGTAGGGAAACTTTATTGGCTCATTTCTGAGAATGACTTCTGAAAGTTTGGAAAACATGTCAATAAAACATTAATGTCTTTTACCTACATTTGTAAATGGGATTATAGTTAAAATGATTTAGGAATTATTCCTAATCAAACATGTGGTTGTCTGAATGTATACAAAATTTCTAGTCTCAGGCATTAATTTAAAATATACGTGTGGGTCTAATTTCATGAATACTTGAAGTACTAGTACAGTCATGTACAGTAGTTCTACTGGTAGTACATGTATAAATATAAATCAGTGGATGCGGTTACATTTCATTTTTATATATCTCTTTCTGCAAATGAACTTTACTAGTCTTAATTGAAATACCATGCAGAATACACTTAGGATGATACTTTCGACGAAAAACATTGCAGATAATAATGTAATAGCACGATTATTCTAAACCAACCAGTGTTCCGTGTTTCGTCAAACCAAAAATTCCTCTCCTTTTAAAAAGATCCACAATGCATCTACGCCGTCTGCTACTGGAGCTTCCGGTCTATTTCATGCTGTTTTCTCCATTGAAATGGGATTTTAGACTTTAGTGATGCAGCTATTAGAAAGTTGTGTGTGGTGAGTGATGGTTACATTATTATGATGGTGAAACAGCTGTAAAGATTTGGAAACAAACAGGACGGAAATATCTAGGCCAACTGAGGTCAAGGATCGAGCACCCAAACAGTGACGTCACTTCCTTCTTCTGTGCTTTGTGTTGGAAATTTTTTCTTGTACAACATCTTTTCGTCTGGAAGACTATACTCATATTTCTGTGCTCAGAAAAGGACACACAGTGTTCCAGAAAGTAAGTGGCTGCTAATTTGTAGGCTTTGATAGTAAAAATTGTCTTAAGAAGGTAATATTTTTAACATTTACACGTTTCTCCCGCTGGCCTTTGTGAAGATGGGCTTTGTTTTGGTTGTTGTGTTTTCGTTTTCGAGTAAGATCTTCAGCATATTGCAGTAACTATGAACTGACATTTGAGAAATTCTGAACAGCGCCTGAATATATGAGTCATCGTATCCAACTCTTGCTTTTTGTTGAACATAGGACAAACAGTAAATGCATGTTATATGAAGTGAAAGAAAGACAATGTGAAAATGTTACATAATACTAAAAGCAATTTAGGGAAATTTGTTTGGCTGGTTTATCACTTAGGACTGTTTTGACTTTTGAAGTAACTTTTCTTTCATTAAAATGACTGTTTACTGACCTATGGGATAGGATAAGGTATATGGATCATATTAATTTCTAAAAAAAAATTGTGACTGACTGACTGCCCTTCACTGCACAATATGAGTTGATGCTGTATAATAAATAGATGAAGTGACATTCAAAAGAGCAAAGACATTTCCAATGATCTGTTTGTGAAGAGCAGCTCTAGTATGAAAAGTGTACTTAACACATTATAAATGTTAATGTATCTGAGCCCAGTAAGTCTTCTTGGCATATTATGTTATTTTATATTTCTGAATAAAGAAAAATACACTTATAATGCATGTACTACACACACCACCAAAAAACCACTGACCAGATTGAACAAAGACACTAAATATTTCACTGACAAAATGTACATATACAAAAAGTAAGGCTGTCTTCAAAGAACAAATAAGTTCTATGTATATACCTGAATAAAGAAAAATACTCATATAGTTCATGTGTTAAATGAAAACAAAGCAACCGACAAGATTAAAGATAGAAAAGTAGGTTTTGTAATGGAAAAAAGGAGTTGAAAGGATGACAAGGACAAAGATCATTTGTCGAACCAATAAACATAGCAACTCGCGAGAAACATTGAAGATACAGTGATGGTAAAAAGAAAGAGGAAGTATCAACTGATACTCAGATTCCATCATCCTGTTATTTTATTAATGCAAGAACTAATCGTTAGTAGGAAGCTATTTCAGGCCTATAACTAGCAATTTCAAAGAAGGTTATCATTCTGCAAAAGTGGGCCTTTTACCATGAAACTTTCCTGTTCATAGATCAAATTTTGTTCAGAGTGGACCTTTTCCAAGCAAAAGGGCAGTTATTTGAACCTGCCGAATCCCCCTTTTTCCACGTATGTTGATGTATCTAAACCAAAATGATAACTTAAACCAATATTTTTTGGTGGATAAACAAGATAAAGGGGGATTTTGAAGCACAATGTTTTCATTATTAAACAATTGTAAGTTATAATTCTGATGGGTGTATGAAATACTCTGTTAATTTTGATTCAGTTATCAACTGTATCTATATAATGTGTTCAGATAATATAATGATCTGAAAATTTCACTTACTAGTACAGCATTGTGAACATTTTATTTTGCCAAATAATTTTTACATTACTTTTTTGCTTTATTTCACAGTTGTGTACAACATTATTGCTGACCAAATCTCAAAATGTCTGTGGAGATGCGGAGCCAGTGTTCTGATACTTCTGACTATGAGAATGACTCAGACAATATGGATGATGATGAAGTAGATTATAACTATTACTATGGCGATGACCAAGATGTGGAATTCGACAAGCCAAATCCATGTGAGGATCCTGAGTATTTTGAATATGAACTGTTGAAAATTGAAGATGTGGACAGATTATTAAATGAGAATGTTGAAGCTCTATGTAGTTCATTGGAGGTGAGTCACTGTGATCTGAATGTGGAAGGGATGGTATGAAAATACTCTGTATATTCTCTGCTGTTTTGGAAATTACCAAAATGTTCAGGTCATATATATACTAACCAAGAACAGTGTTGATAATTGTGACATGGCAATTTCCTGTTCTTTTCAAATGGGGGAATATTGTGAATTTTACAGGTACTGTTCTGTATTTTTAAGTGATAATTTCTTAAGATTGGAACTTTCCTATTGAGTGGTAGCAACATAAAATTAAAAGAGCAGGCTGCTCTATAATTCTATTCTCTATAACAAAAGCACCACAAATGCTATGTAGAAATATAAATTTTTTTGATGATAGAATTATGTATCTGAAAAGATGGTGATTATGGTAAATTTAAATTTGAATCAACTTTAAAAATTAAATGACTAAGTATTTAAAATAAACCATCATGGTGCTGGTATAACACCGCTGTGACATTCTATAACGTGGGTCAAGTGGTATTTTGACTGTCCTTGTATGACAGAAAATATAAAATACTTTTTTGCAATTCGAAAAAAAAGCAAACAAAGTAGAAAGTGGTTAAAATATTATTTCATCTTTTATAGTTGCTTCACAGGACAGAATCATGTTTTAATTTATTCACAATATTTACACTTGGACTTCCATTGTACAGTTGATAACATACTGTAGACACATATTAATGCAGCAGATGCTTTTAGATTTGGATCAATATGTGGAGCTAATAGAAGCACCCATACAGAGTGCATCAGCACTGACACAATGTATTTCTAGACATGGACTGTTGTCAACACAGTATAAAATTACGTGTATCTTGGTTTTACCATGAATGATATACACAGTGTGTAAGAAAAAAACACCAAATGCCATGATTCAGAAATAGATTACAAATCTCAGTGCTATCTACTTGTAACATATGAAAAATAAATTCAAATCTGTACTAGTACATGTAACAGTCTTCTCTCAGCGAATATCTGGCATGGATATTGATTTTTGTTGTCACAGTGAAGTGAACAGTGAAGTTTCTATCAGAAACATGTACTAGTTAACAACTGATAAAGTGGCACTGCTTTTTATGGAAGTATGTTCCAGTCATGAATGAGTGAAAAAATGAGACAAAAGGGAAAGCTACACATTCAAAATCATTATAAAATTAACACTTTTGAATTGACTTTATTATAATTATTATTATTTAAAGTCTAAAATCAATTCAAAATGTTCCTTAGACTTTTCATAAAAACAAGTACTTAGGACTGCAATTACCAAGATATATAAAACTAGAAAAATATTAAAAAAGATTAAAAGATATGGATATGAATGATAAAACCACCAGATGGTAAAATTAATTTTTCATACTTTAACTTGGGTATTTTTCTTAATCCCAGTGTTATTATTATTGCATGACAAATATCTGCTAGTACTAGTAAGAGGTATTCTAAGAACAGAAACGAGACACTTTTCCAAGAAAAGTTAAGCCACTGTTTCTTGTAATGTTTCCAGATTCCCCCTTCTCTTGCCAAGGTGCTATTACATCGACATAATTGGGCCAGGACAGAGGTAGAACAAAGGTGATGAGTCATTTCTTTTCAATGAATTTGCTGATTTTGCTTTCAAAGTAAAAGCCCATTAAAGAACTAGTAATGTTGTGTGTACAGCTCACATTGCAGCCATATTAAAATGAATTAATTCTTTTGTTATCGTCATTTTATTAATTTTAAAAAAAATTAGGATTTAAAATAAATTATATTTTTCAGTATATATAACAGTTAGTAATAAAAAAGTGAACATATGAGTTCGGCATATTGTAGTCCATGTTCGAGATGAGTGCATCATGCATTCAAATAAAGCTCATATCTTGCAGGCATGCATAGCTGGGATGCTAAATACCAGGTTTGAAGCCAGCAATTTCAAAGTGTGTTGGGGGAGGGGGTCAAAGAATAGCATAGAACCTGGATGAAATCATGGTTCAGATTGGACCCTTGGTGTATGTTGGTTGAAAGATATTCTTGAATGCTACATTGTTTTTCAGACACTCACTAGAGTGTTAATTGGGTCCAAATCTCTTGTGAAATTAAAAATGGACAAAACTTGGCAAGTGAGTGGGGATTTCAGATCATGTACCAGTTATGCAATTTAGTATTGTCTAGTTGCCAAGTTTTCATTTTCACCCTGATCATGCAACTATATTATAAACCTTCTTTCCAGACACAAGAGAGATCCACACAAGCTAATGGTAGACTCTAAATTAGAACCAGCAATTAAGCCAAAGGTAGGCGGGGGGCATTTTGTTATTGACAATGATTTTTTTTTACTCAAGTAATGATATGGCTTTTCTTAAGTAAGATGGGATTGTTTTAGATTATTATGTAATCACTAAAATATGATTACATGTCATACTAATTTGTCAAAAATAAAAATAAAAATAAATACCTGGTTTCCTGAGGTTGCTGTGATATGACAGGATATTGTTAGGACTCCCTGCAGGGTAAAATTTCTTTTTAGCTGGATAGTTGGGTGCCTTAAGAAAAAAAAACAAAACAAATCATCATATGCCTGACTGATGTGAAATTTGACAAAACAAAGTAATGTTATATAGGTAACATCTTCTTAATCCAAATTAGAATATGTTTAGCGTTTGGCTGAAATTTACAAGTAAGAATGACCCTTGTTACTGTAAAAAGGAATCCTGAAGAGTACACTATAACCATAGATGCATTCCAAGCTTGTTGAAAATATGTTTCACAAGTTTTTACAACCCCCCTGCATTTCTATGAAGTTTTCACATTTTTTCAGCCCTCTGTGATCAGCAACTTCATGATGTTTTCAATTTTTTTCAGCCCCCTGTGATAAAGTTTTCATATTTTTTCAGCCCCCTTTGATCAGCAACTCTATCTAGTTTTCTTATATATTTTTTAAACCCTCTGTGATCAGCAACTTAATTAAGTTTTCAAATTTTTTCAGCCCCCTGTGATCAGCAACTCTTTCCTTTGCTCTGTGTGTGTGCAGAGATGCCCCATAGAGAACATGCAGGAGCTGTCCTGTAGACATCAGTACTGCAAAGATTGCTGGGGAATGTACTTCAAAATGCAAATAGAACAGGGGGTTTCTACTGGTAAGAAATACTTAAGTATTAAGAACGCAGTGTTTGCGCTGGGCAGTTAGTAAAGGAAAGTCCTTTGGAACCCCACTGGAATTGAAAATTTTATTCCTTATTTATATTATAAATGATTATTTTTTGTAATCATTTTTTTGCCTTGCTGGTGAGGACTAAAGTGCAATATGTGTTGTTCCCAAATAAAGATCATGGAATAAATACTTGAAAAAGTGCCAGGGTAAGTGCTATGCAGGCTGCTTCATCAGAAACTCATGACAAAACAACTTTCATTTTCATAGATTGATTTCGTTATTTTCTGGTGCAGTCAACCGTTAAATGTATGGAGGTTGCTTTAAAGCACAGAAATTTAATGCTGCTTGCACATAATCAAATTCAGGGAAATTGGGCCCATTTATGGAAATTCTGATAAGCTCATTAATCTTTCCTCTTCTAGATGATTCCTCCTCTAAGATTTTACAATGTTTTGCCAATTGAATCCTTTTGCTTAAAAAAATGAACTTGCCTATCATTATTGTTCACAACAACAGATTTCCTTAAGGTCACATTTGAAATTTTTCTGAAAAATTGTTGGCAGAGTATTGGCAGAAGAAATTTACAAACAACAAATTAAAATCATGGTATAGGCCCATTTATGATATTTGACTCTTTAAACAAACCAGTTTATAAAAAGCAGAATTCATTAAAATTGTCCATTCACATGTCACTAATTATAAATCATTGATTATTTGAAATCCTCAAAACAAACCTGTCATTCAACTTCACTGCCATTTCAGGTATAGAATGTATGGGCAAAGACTGCAATATTCTGGCAACCGAGGACTTTGTTCTTAGCACGGTGTCGCAGCCTGAGATAAGGGACAAGTATCAGAGGTTTGCCTTCAGTGATTATGTAAAGGTAGGACCAACATGGCTGCTTTGTTCAGAATATTGTGAATCATTTTAATTTAAGTGTGCAAGATTTTGTGTACGCATACACACATGCTCACACGCGCGCACATTTATTTATTAATAATCTATTATTACCCAAGACTTTAAGTTTTAATGTCCAGTGATAGTATGAATGACCATAAGATGTTAATTAACATTTTGATTCCGTTTTATGTGAATGATTAGGATTTTATTTTTGAATTTTCTGCTTTGGGTAGAACTTATCCTGGTTTTATTTCCAAAAAGCAAACTTTAAAAATGTATCAATTGTATACATGTTGGCAATGTGATTATATGTAGTAATTATTGAAATAATATAGAGGTATAATGATAATACAGATAACGAAATTTAATGCAATATTTGTGTTATATCAGAGTCACCCTGAGCTGCGGTTCTGTCCAGGAGCCAATTGCGCCACAGTGGTCAGAGCTCTGGAGAGCAAGAGGAAGAGGGTGGTGTGCAAAGAATGCAAGACAGCTTTCTGGTGAGTACTCTTTGTTCTTTACTGTTGTCTTTTCAATGATTATGACGATGAATTTATTGAGTTTTTATTGTGCATTTCATTAAAACCTCATTGGGCCATACAAAATGTCTACACTGAGACTAAAGCAATAATTAAAAAAGGAGAATGCACACACATATAAATTACACAAGAGGCATTTTCATATTTTCATTCTGTTTCCAGTTTTAAATGTGGTATGGATTACCACGCACCCACGGACTGCGACACTATCAAAAAGTGGCTAACAAAATGTGCGGACGACTCGGAGACTGCTAACTATATAAGTGCCCATACAAAAGATGTAAGTATATTTGAAGTTATTATTAAATAAAATGCATTTTTCAGAGCTTAATTATAATGTATTCAAATATTTTAACTATAATTAATGTTCCATATGTTAAATGATTTGATTAATTCCAATTTCTGTATAAATTAATTATTTTTCTAGTGTCCCAAGTGTCATGTGTGTATTGAGAAAAATGGTGGATGTAACCACATGGTGAGTTATGGGGGGGGGGGGGGGGGGGGTTCTTCATACATTCAAAATCAAAAAGTGCCTTAAAGTGAAAAGGAAATCTCTCTTGTTTTCAACGGATCAAAATCTTTTATCATGGAAATACCTAGAAGTGAAAAGTACTTATGTTGACAATACTCAGTAACTGGTTATAGCACAGTTTGTGCCATATGTTAGATATCTATTTTTTAAACTGAAAAAGAAAAGTAAAGTGACCTGAATATTAAAGTTAACAGGAGTAATCTGGGATAGGCCAAAGTCTTGTGACTTGGCATTAAGTCGAGCAATAAAGTGCAGTGCTGACAGCCTTGGTTGATTTCCATTCAGTTTGGCTAGTTGTGATGTAAATAATAATATGCAATGTAACCTTTGTTTTCCAGCAATGCTCCAAGTGTAAATATGACTTCTGCTGGATGTGTCTGGGAGGTGGGTAACTCTGGTCATTATGCTCTTCATTTCTAAGCAGTTTCCAAGATTTCACAAGTTTCATTCACATTAATAATCTGCTGTTATGTTTCTGTGTATTCTCATCGCTTTTACCTGTCCATTGTGATCCCTTTCATTTTTAATTATTTTCAAATTGACTGTTTATCATTTTCCTTTTGTTTTAAAGTATTGTGTGTGATTCAAAATATAACAGTTAAAAAATTCCCCCCAAGTTTGATTTACTTGGTGTTACAGATTTGGAAATAAATGTTTTTTCAAGTCTTTCTTTTGCTTTTTCACACAAGTAGTGCATCATCAAGCACATTTTAACCAACAAATTTTACCACCAATACTCTGTTGATACATGTAATGCATTGTACTCCCATTCATTGCAGACTGGAAGAATCATGGCAGTGAATACTATGAATGTAGTCGCTACAAGGAAAACCCCAACATAGCTCATGAATCTGTCCACGTGCAGGCCAGGGAAGCTCTCAAGAAATACCTCTTCTATTATGAAAGGGTAACTATTCCAAAAAAAA
This sequence comes from Lingula anatina, assembly GCF_051362555.1. Lineage (NCBI taxonomy): Eukaryota > Metazoa > Brachiopoda > Lingulata > Lingulida > Lingulidae > Lingula > Lingula anatina. The sequence goes on along the minus strand of NC_141772.1, from coordinate 5,084,064 downwards.
ATAAAAATACCATTATACTTTATAAGGAATTCAGGTGATCAACAAGTCCTTTCCTGGTATTTTGATGATTCGTGGTACAGTACTTATCTTATAAGAACAATTATACAATGATATTAGATGACATTAACAGTATAATCATATTCTCTCTTTTAGTGGGAAAACCATGCCAAAAGTTTAGCCTTGGAAGAGAAGACATCACAGAAGATTAAAGACAGAATAAATGAGAAAGTGATGAAGAATGAAGGCACGTGGATCGACTGGCAGTATTTACTGGACGCTACCGCTTTGTTGAAAAAGGTAAGGCAAAGAGGATGTTATTTTGATTCAATGGCAGTAAATTAAATGAGCTTTGAAGTTGAAATTTACCAGCACACTGTGAGTCTGACTGCTAAGAAAATGGCTTTAGAACGTATAGAGTCATCATATTGATTATTATAGCACATTAAATCTAATCTAATAGGACATTAAATTTTGTATTTTGACACATTTTTTATTCAAATCAAATTTGTGAAGACTTTATTCTTAAAATATTTACTATGTCTTTATATACACTGTGTTGAAATAAATATTTATATTTATGTGTATAATATTTTTCTATTCAGTGTCGCTACAGCCTTCAGTTTACTTATCCATATGCTTACTACATGAATAAAGGTGCCAGAAAGACATTGGTAAGCACATTGTATATGCTAGATAAACAGCTGTCTTTCAAACTATGGAGTTATTCTGTACGTTCTGGTTGGTTTTAACTTATCCCATAACCCTAAATGTTATACTCTTCTTAGCTTTTTCATTTGATGGTCATATGATTAAAATTACAGTGTAGGCTTGTTTTGTGGTATATATTGGTATAAACTTAATTTTTCTTTAATCAGCAGCTAGTATTGGTATATTCCAGGCGAAGGTTCCCCCTAGACAAGATAGACATTGAAATATAAGAGGTTAACAACAATTCAGTACTAGCTGTTGATTGAAGAAAAATAATTGTGTTATTCTCAGTGCTTAACACAGTTAAAGAAATTCTCTTTGGACAACTTGAGTCAGTGTTATTGTTGTTTCCAGTTTGAATACCAGCAGGCCCAGCTTGAAGCCGAGGTGGAAAACTTGTCTTGGAAGGTTGAGAGGGCAGAAATAACAGACAGAGGGGTGAGTCTGGAGAGAGAGTTTTGTTCATTTTGCTTTGTAGAAAGTCTAGACAAGAAATTCATATTTGAATTTAATTATGAGACAAAGTGTCATGAAGATGATAAGGAATCCTTCCTCGTGTATTTAACTTTATATTGACACGTGAAATTAATGTTATTTCTTTTGTAAAATTTTTAAAAGAATGTTTTTGCAAGATGAATGGATGTTGATATATGAAGCTAGTTCTGTAACAGTTGTTTGAACCACAAATATATTCTACTGCAAGCATTTTCATGCTGACTGAAGTGAAACTAAGGTGTTTTTTTTTTCAAGGACCTTGAAAATCAAATGGATGTGGCTGAAAAGAGGAGACAGACTCTTCTGAAAGATTTCCTGGAAGTGTAATCGACCTCGTTCATTTCCCTCCGTTGCCATGGTTCTAGTCTACCTCTCATACTACAAACAAACAGACAGCATCAGAGTATGGAAATACTTCATCAGTCCTTGTATTTATATTATAATAGATATTAGAAGGAAGGTGTATTTTGGACCTCTGTTCTACCTGCTTTTTTTTACCAAAATAACTGGATTCTCCCAAGTGTCAAGAAAGGAGGATGACAAGTAGATTTTGACTCTTTTTTCTCTAGCATTAAGGCAAATGTAACTTGTTGAGTGCTTGGCATTGAGCAAATTGGGATAATTTCTTAATCTTAGACTATTTTGACCACTGTCATCTTAGTAATTTTTAAAAAAAGTCACTCATGAGTGGATTATTAAGATGTAATATATTGTGTATTATCTTTGGATATCTTAAAATTGTAAGCACCTTCATAACATATTGGCTGTCTTTTGAAATGAGAGGAGTTACAAAATATTGGTGCATTTCTTTTGTAGATTTTCATATTTGTTCTGAAGACACCAAGCAATAGAAATCAATATTCTATACATAAGCAAAGGTTTAGAATGAGTCTATTTGTAAAAAAAAATGTATAGTTGCACTCACCATGTTGTAATTTATATAAGCCTTTTTTTCCTTTAAGTAATGGATTTTCAAAAACAATGAACAAAAGGCAGGGAATGGCAAGTTCAAGAAATTTACCTTATTTCGTGTTACAAGGTTAGAAATTTGTGGTTGTATGTTTCAAAACATTTTGGACAAAGGCACAGTAGGATCCAGAAATTAACATATTTATTTAAAAAAATGGATACAACTGCTGTCACGGAAGTAGCAGAAATTTTTCTTTTGTAATTCCAGGGTTTTGTGTCTTACTATTGATATTTTTTGTTTTGTTTTTGGAAGAAAAAGGAGCAGAAGTATTGCGTCAAAATGAAGGATGTCTTGTGATTATTTTGAATTGAATTTGTCACATTCAAAAATGTATCGGAGTGTGGCATGATACCAATTGCCTTTGCTTTAAATATTGTTTTGAAAAGAACAGGATACACATATTCTCCCTTGGATCCAATTGGATCAACTTTGTACTCATAAACAAAATATGATTGGTTTGTTGCACACTATGATTATAGCACTTGCAGTTTAGATATTGAAATTTGATTTGGTAGGGTAATCAACTAACTGATAGCAATATTTAAGCATTAAGAGTGTATTAGTGAAAAACAACCCATCAGCAATATGAATACCTCTGCTAACTGGCAGTCATCATCAGTATTGTTTTCAAGAGGTTAACACACTGGAGCCAGTGGCATTTTACATAGTGTACAGTAAGCACCAACTTTGTCCAACTTATTGTGTTAATTGTGAACGAGGATCATTTTCTCTATCCAACATTTTGGTTTTTATAAGAAGAAGAAAATGGTGTGATTTAATCTTTTTTTTTTTTTCAAATGTTGTAGTCAGCAGTTTTCATTGGCACTGTGACTACAAAAGTTAATTAGTGCAGGTAATATATTACACTGTTAACCTTTTCATGAAACTGTTGAGAAAAAAGAGCAGTGCATACAATCTCAGCTTTACACCCAATATACACTTGCGCCATTATATAATGTTAATTCACTTAATATTCAGAAAAAGACCGACTTCTCAAAAAGTAATTTCTTGTTAAAAAAACATTAAGTAGATGTTGTGGTTAATAGGATAATTTACTTGGGGCAATATTGGACAAAAGGCAAATATTGCTTTTGTAAGTTTTTTTAATTTAGCTTGCTTATTTAGTTTGTGCAAGAGGTTTCATTCAACCAAGATGCCAGTTACTCTATAAACTACCTGTTTTCTGCTAATTAATGAAGATATTCATTTAATAGTCTGGGCAGAATAATTTATTTACAGGTTTTCTCTTGTATGGTGTTAGGACACACATACCAGATTTTGCCAAAATATGCTAAAAACTAAATAGAGAATATATGCAGATAAATAATTCACTAAAAGATCACTAGTACCTCTCGTGGAGAAGAGTCGAGACAGACGAGATAATATTAAGTGTATATAATAAGCCTGATATATATATTGAAGTGTATAGATATACTGTATACAAATCCTTAACAAGTTATTAAGGTTGTATTGATGGATGGATGTTGCTTAGTAAAATTCTTTTGAGTATTTATTATTATGATTGTTTGAAGACAGTACAACTACGTATATATGAAAAGCCTTAAGTTTGTAATTTGAAATAATAAATGCATTTCCTGTCATTCCGTATGGTTATGGTTTTCATAGAGTAAAATGCCACTGAATCAAATTCACAGAATCTGCAAAAGACACAAATCATGCAGTACTGATCATATGATATTCCTGTTTTATTCCTGGTTTTATTCCTATAGTTGTCAGATATCCACTAACCACTGCCCAAAGTGAAATAATATTTTATTTATACATCGTTATTTCTCAGGAAAATAAACTAAACCCCAAAAGGTGGCAGAAAATGTAAAAATATTACATAAAAACTACAAAAAAAGTTTCCAAATTAAAGTTATCTAGAAAGATTTACAAAATTAAGCAAATGCAAGTGTTTCAACAAATAAAGAAGTATTTGCACTTAACTTATTATCTTGGCTTGCAACCTTTTGTGTAAATGTGAAAAGTTTGCTCAAATGAGCCTACAAACAATTTTCAATACCTTTAGTCTAAGAGTATAAGAGCATCAGTTGTCCATATCCAAGTGTAAAAGCATTTCAAAACTGCATATAGAAATAAAGTTCACAAATTGGTAAGACTTGAAAATAACTCAGCATTTTTAATAAAAAACTAATTAATCAAAGTGTTTGTGAAAATGGTCATCTTTGCAGATATAACAAAATTTCAAATATATATATATAAATCACGGATTACATTAGATTTCTTTATTTGGTTAAACAGTCATTTGTCTACACTGATGTAATTCAGATTTTTTTAATGATTCCTTAAATGTCAGAAGCTTATTAATCTTATGGAGTTTTGCCTTGTCTAGCAGCTTTAGCCAACTCTGTCTGGGCCTTCCCCTCAGCATAGGGTCTCCAGTCTTCAAGGACCTTCTCCCTAGATGGCAGCACTTTCTGCCAGCTTTCTCTACTCTTTACTGCATTAATCCAAGTATGATAGCGAGCAAATTGTTCAGTCTCTGGCACCTTGAACCCACGATAATGTTCCATGCAGAAGAAAATGGATGCAAAAGTGCCAAGAACAATATCAGCCAATGAAAACTGAGCACCAAGAAAATAAGGACCTCCATCGCGCATGGCCTGCGTGTAAGCCAAAATCCCATCTAGGGCGTCTTTTTTAGCCTGCTCTTGTTCTTCTGGTGTCTGTTTCACAATCATGCCAAAAATGTGGGGAATGATTTTCTTATTCACGTGGTCGGCCCACATGCGCACGTAAGCCCTATCGTAGGGGTCAGAGGGCATGAGGCGGGGTTCGTGTGGCCATGCTTCATCGATATATTCAATGCAAACAGTGCTTTCATACACAGCTCTCCCCTTGTGGTGAATAGCCGGAGCCAGTCCCCTGGGGCTGATCCTGAACCACTCAGGGGACTTGTCATAAGGGTCTGTTTCATGGTACACAAAGTCCACCCCCTTCTCTAGAAGGGAGGTCCATGCTCTCCACCCAAAGGGGGAATGCCAGGCTGTGTATAGATGAGGTCTGTCATCAGATGCTTGGCTGGACATGCTGGCTTTAGAATGTATAAAGCTCTGAAAAATTATTTAAAAGAGATATGTACCTTATTTGAAATAATTTATTAAAAAACTGACATTATTGTTTAGTGAGGCTAAATGTACAACAAAGTGAAGCTAAATGTACAAATTGATCAGAAATAAACTTGATTTTGTGCCAAAGGCTGCATAGATTTATCTTCAATACATTTGAGTAAGACGGTGGTAGTTGGATTAGTGGTTTGATGGGTAGGGGGAAAGAGGGGGAGGTGTATCACATCAAAATCAGATATAAAAAATTACATTTAAATAATAAACTTCTATTTGCTTTTTAGATGCAGAATGCATATCACTATAGACATTATTATAACAATTGACATTTCTGCCGGATGTAAAATATACTCTCCTTTTGGTCCAGGATGTAAAATATACTCTCCTTTTGATAATGAGGCATTATAACAATGAGATACTGGAAAAAGGTCTTGCAGGGACAATTATCAACTTAATAAACCAAAGTATAATGGAACTCTTGAAAATAGCACATGTATCAACATTTCCAAGGCAATGATTTTTTTTAAATTATTTATTTTACAATTTTAAAAATATAACTGGGTCCTTGATAATATCAAACTAAATATTATTAGCAATTTAGAATTTAGAATGATATTCGTGAGCAATATAATAGAAATAAAAAAGAAAGAAACAGGAAAACTTTACTGCTTTATAATTTATATGAATTAACCAATTCATACTTTTAAGAAAGCAGCTAGAGAAGACTGACATCTAAACTTGAACCAAGGTATAAGTGCAGCAGATCAAAGAGATGAAAATATAGCAAAATTCCTGAAAGGTGCCAGTAAAAAAAAAAACAGCCATCCATAATTAAGGTCTCATCTAAAGATGTCCAATTCAAATTTCAACATTTTTTTTTTCAAATCAAAGAAACTGTTTAAAACAAATACTTGAAAGATAATGTACTGTGAATCAGATTTAGCCGTTAACTCAAAATTTCAAGCATTAGCTCTTCAATTTCCTGGGGGTCGCATTTGGGGGACGACGGCAGTTCAAAGGAGATAAAATCATCAAATCACAAATCACAGTAAGGGGGGGGGGGTATTCCCTACCGTCATTATTCATATCCCATAGAAAATGTGAGTCCGGGGAGCGGAATATCAGCGAGTAGAATAACTCGTTACACAAAGGTCGAGGAACAAAAAGCCGCATTCACGAGTCACTGGAACGGGGTGCTTCCCGGAATTACGCTAAATAATAATCGTTTCACGTATCACGGGAAATAAAAAGTGTCTTTCCAGTCTCCGTGTCCTACAAACCAGAGAGTGTAAGTGTGCCCTTTCCTTAAATAGGAGTGCTAACGCATTAAAAATAAATACGTCAGTGTGCTAACACTCACCTGTGTCGGAACTGCACTGTCTCGTTCTCTGTGCTGGAGGAATGGAGTGATTCCCTGCCTTGGTAAGTACTGACCGACAGCAAATGTGCTGCTGACTAAATAACTGAAATGGCGATAAGGAACTTGACGTGTTACCAGCACCGTGGTCATGGGCACAAAGGAGGAAGTAAAACTAGGTCAGAGGTTATGTATATAAATATATATACCTGTGGGTCAACTCGAAGATCGGAGAATTCCGGAAACGGCGATTGGCCGAACATTAACCCGACCTTTGCTCATCATTAACTTAATAATGTTGCAGCTTAAAAGTGAGTCAGCAAAATCTATAACCCTTTTATAATTCTTAAATTCCGATTAAGAGATGAATTCACAACTTGAAGGAGGTAATCTGTCTGACGGCATAGTTTATATTTATTCCATGATACGCAATTAAAAAGTTTCAATTGGAGCGTGCGCGCGTGTGTGTGTGTGTGTGTGTGTGTGAGGGTGGGTATAATGGGAGCTTGGTGTTAGCTTTGAGAAAAAATACAACCATAATAAAATAATAATAATAAATTTGAAAAAATACTAGGGCCTATATGAATTGGGAGGGGGGCGTAAACAGATTTAAATAATGGCAACCGATTTTTTTTCAAGCATATACTTTTTACCATATTTTTTCATAGGTGTAGATATGCACCCTGACGACTGCATTTTGCTTTCACTTTCGTTGCTTTTAATTTTGTTTCCAAGAAGAGCTGTAATGGTAAAATATGAGTCATACGCAAACTAGCTCGAGCAGGTGCAGATAAAGCATATAGGCCCTACTCCTCGCAAACAAGTCTCTTTTTATCTGTAGGCCTAAATAAACAGGGAACAGGCTCGACAGACGCAGAAAAAATACTTCGCAGGAAAAACAAGATAAATAATGGCCTTGATGGTTTCGCTTTCTTCATCTACCGAAAAGTAAAAAAGAAATTAGTAAGTCACCTCAACTGAAATCGCGAAGTCACTGCTTAGATTATAAACGATAACCAATCACGCACTAATTTTTTCAGTCAGAATCTTCAATTCCAAAAATTTGATAAGAATTTATAAGCTTATTTCCTCATGCGACTCTTTTGTGTCACACTTTTTATGTGTTACAGTATATTTCCCGGTAAAGCATAAAGCGGGTGACTCAGCACTCCCACTATAGGCTACAGCTGCAGATGGATCAGTGATTTTATAATCAGGCACGTGTCTTCAGTCTTCAGCTCTCAATTCCATAAATATTTTCTACCCAGTTAATTGTCTAGACACTGTTGGATCAAGGACGTGAAAAAGGATTCTTCTTTTCTTTTTTATTTCCTCCTATGTCCTTTTTTTCTGCTCCCCCCCCTTTTACATATACGTAGGGCCCTACATTTTGAATTAGAAAAAGATCGATGTAGTTTTGAGCACCATAAATGTATTTTGCTTACTCAGAAGAATAAAAACATCTATCTGTGGGTCTCATTTTATATTTTCTCCCATTTGGAAGAGAGAAGTCCTCGTTTGATCTGTAAAAAATTGTGTGTGGAGGGGGGGTGAGGGGGGGGGGGGGGGCTCGCCCACTTTTTATTCTGCCTAAGAGAATAGCGTAATCTTAGCACCCCCCCACCCCCCACCCCCCAACTGTGCAAATTCCGACGTCTGTCTTTAGCCGTTATCATGCCGTAAATTGTATTTTTGACACTTACCAAAGCGAGATCTCTTAATGGGTTTTTCCAGGATGTAGGTGGCTAAATATTAAACGTGGGGATTTTCACGTTGTCTTAGCGGTATAAATAGAAGCACGTGAGCGTGTTCTAACATATACAGGAAGGACAGTGTAAGAAGGGACTTCAAGAAGACTGATGACACTAAACTTCATGCAGAGAAACTGTTTACCTTGAAAAGTTTTGCCATTTGAAACTGACGCTGAAGGTAAGAAACAAATTGAATTAAAATTATCCCATGTGAATTTTTATGTGTAGCCCCAGTAGTAACTGTCTTGCGATCGCCTGCGTCTGTTGGTATCGTTGAATTTATTTATTTATTTATTTATTTATTCATTTATTTATTTATTTACTGCCGCAACAACTTCAAACAAAATCAGATTAAAGATGCCCTTTTAGTACATATATTTTGTGTCATATTCGGGGCAAAAATGTAGGAAAAGTAACAAGATTGTCAAACATTTTTTTTCAAAACTTCATTACTTGTGATAGGCCTAATTCATTATTGTATTTCAACTAAACCGGTCTATCATACGCCTCTTTGTTTCAAAAATTTAGAAAAAGGATACTGGTAGTATATGTTTTCCCGCCAAACTACCAGAATCAGAAAACATTTCAGTAAAGAAAATGTGCCTGACCAGTTTTACTCTACAGCGGTCAAAGTCTGTAAGGGAAGGTACATGTAGGAGGGTTTTTTTCGCGTCGAAAGAGCACTATGATTGAAATGTTGTAAAACTGATATACTCCTATGTTGTAAAACTTGATTGTAAAAGAAACTTTGAAATCCGAAATTATCCACGGAGGCTACAAATAGCTCACTTGACCCCCCCCCCCCCCCGGAATTTTGGCGGGCACGTTAATTGCGGGTACCCAGCCAATCATTATCTCCCCCTTCAATGACTTTGCCCCCCCCCCCCCCCCCCTGGAAAATTTTCTGCGGACGCCCATGCCGACCTCACATCTGAAGTGATAATAGGTCTAACATTACATGCCGATCTTCATGTTATGACAGCAGTGTTCAGTTCCCGGAAGAAGTATTGGGGTATAGACGAAACGCCGGAGCTCATTCAAGCGTATATTTCATTCTTTATTGGCTTAATCCGTCGATTATTCTGGACACATACATTTTAAGCTTGAGCGATCTCACTGAAGCTAGGATTTAAAAAATCGACTTTTATTTATGTAAGCCCTCTGACGACTGGTTTTACAATCTCGGCCAGATCGTATTCTCAGGTAAAAATTAACGCTAAAGTATTGCGCAACCCTCACTGATAAGCTAGTTTACTCAGCGAGTCCTTTTTTAGATTTACAACTTGTTAACCCCTCTACCCAGTGGCGGATGTTGAGGGGGCGGGGGGGGGGGGGGGGCAGGGGGTCCTTACCCCCCCCCCTTCGATTTCTGAAAAAAATTACGCCAATAGTTCCCTCCTGAAATTAGAATTCTGAATAGCTGAATCATAGTTCTAAACCGTACCAAATGACACCGTTCGCCCTCTAAAATGCCAACATTTCAGTGGGCCCCGAATCCCATGTCAGGGGGGGGGAGGTTGAGGATCGGCTTCGCATCTGCGGTCTGTCATTCCTAAAAAACTAGACCCCCTTCAAATAATTCCTGTTCTGCCCAGTAGCCCCTCCCCCCCAACCCTCCTCCGAATAAAGATTTTTTTAATGTGACAGCATTGTGTCATATCATGGCGAAGTTCATTTACGCATTACCTACGCGGAAAAGGGAATATGTTCTACGTATCGTATCCCTTAAACATAACCTGGCTGTACCGGTAACTGGCTGTAACTGGTTACTTCAACAGACTCCTGAATCATGTCATGATCATGTGTTTTATCATGTACAATCTGTTGCTGGCTTGTTTTTGTGTCACGATTCCGTTAAGGAAAAAATATCCAGGATCCTCAAACATGAGATTATATAGTGTAAGATTTAATGATAACTAGCACAGGTTTTGGTGACATTTTGCCATTTATTAAAACAGGTATTTTTTCTATGTAATCCAGTTGAAGAGAAATGGGCAACATTCCTACGACAATTATTATTCTATCTCTAAACGGATTGTAAAGAGGACAAAATGACAGAAATAACCCTTTATTTTCAACTATATAACAATAGTTGGGTTTTTTCACTTGGCTTTAGAAAAGGTCTAACGGAACAAGGATATAAGTGGTTCTTTAACCACGTCCTTTCACATATTTTCCTTTCACATATTTTAAATAGGTTACATAATGATATGATAGCCATTCTCCGGAAAAACTCAATTTCCCGTGTAAAATACATAGCATTTTTTTTTTCAAAACTACTACACAGTAATGTATTTTGTCTATACATTTGTACCTAAGGCACCTTGGAATAACGTGTTCTACTTTCATATTCATTTTATTTTAATTTAATTTGAGACAACAGAAAATTGTTTTAAGCAAAGCTCTTGTTGGCTTGCATAATTGCCATGCATTGTGAACTTCTATCTTCAACAAACTGAACATTATTATCTTGTCGAATTTTCAGAACCATGCCTGGGGAGCAATTAATGTGTGTTTGGCAAGCAGCTTTTGCCCAAGAGACGGACAAAGGCACCAAAACTCTTCAACACAATTCTTTAAAGAAAACCACAGCCCAGTTGGCCCATCTGCAGTCAGTCAACTATTCCGATCACAAATTTAATGAAACTTTCACAGACGATGCAGTGACATTCGACAAATATAAAACTTACGTTTCCAAAGCGCTTGCTGAGAAAGGGTTTGCCCCTAATGTTGTGTTCAACGACATAGAAAGAGCATGCTGGACCATGTGTAGAGAGGCCTACAGTAGTGCGCTACCCGACAAGGACCTTTTCCACCTCTGGCAAGTTGTCAACCGCCTTGCACAAGAAGGTTCCTACCCTCCAGTCGTGGCCCCGGAAGAACGCAATTGGCTCAGCGATAAAGTGGCCTCCATGCTGGATAAACACTGGAAAACCAAAGATGTCACATTCAAAAACCAAGGCGCCACATTTCAAGAATTGGTGGACAAGCTGAACGAAGTCTACTTCCAGGAATCGACATCAGCTGCTGTTCATGCCTGCATCGACAAGTTGCACATGCTGCTGGTGGAGGAAGTCTTGAAGACAGGTTGGCTGTATAAACGTACAAGAAAACAAGCCAACTGGACCAATTGGAACAAAAGATGGTTTGTCTTGAAGCCAGGTTGTCTAGAATACTACGAGCAGGTCGCCTCTGGTGAAAAGGGGGTCAACAAGAAGGGCGAAATTATGATCACCAAGAACACCAAACTTGAAAACACTAGTAACTACAGGGGGGTGGTCCACAAGCTTTCTGGGTGTTTCAAGATATCAAACCTACCAATGATTGAGTGCGAGCTGGGTGGAACCAACTTTTGTAAGGCAGAAAGACGTGCGTGGCTTGTCAGTCTTGAAGAGGTTATCGATGCATGTAAAACAAAAGTAACACCAGTCCAAAAGCTCCTGAGAGAACTCCGCCAAAAACGAGATGAAGCTTCTGAAATCCATGGTCTTAAGGAAGAAAAGCCTAACCAGGCGTTTAAACCGCCGTCACCTAACCCATATCCAAGACCGTCTCCGCCAAAAACAAAGCCAAAGCAAATCGTCCCCACTGAAGACGCCTTAAATAACAGGGGCAGCAGTTCAGAAGAAGAGGGGGAGGTATATGACAACAACAATGGCAAAATCAAAGCTGTCTTTGTGAAAATTGACCGCAGCGGCAACGGCTGTATAGACCGAGGGGAATTCTCCTCCTTTATCCACGAACTTGGTCTCAACATGCCAGAGAAAGAGGTAAACATGGTTTTCAACACCATAGACAAAGACTTGGATGGACGGATTGAGTTTGCAGAATTTGAAGATTATTTCCTGCGATACATCATAGATGAGAGTGGTAACGGGGCTTGCGTGGCAGCACTCCGGGCTGCTTTCCTTGAGGCTGACAGAGACGGCACAGGGACACTAAACTTCAAGCAATTTGCAGAATATCACTGGGAAAAGAGAAGGTCCATTCGAGTATCAAAATTATTTAATGCGTTTAACAAGATGGACAAAAAAGAGAAGGGTGTGATCACGTTTACAGATTTCCGAGATATGCACCTGCGGGAAGAAAGTGAGCTAGAGCTTCCAAATCTGGCGGAAAAAATGGAAAAAATAGATGAGGAGGGCGAGAGCAGTGTCTTTGAGCGCCAGCTCAGAAAGGAATACCACGACACAGATGCTGACCAGCTGGCAAAATATGTGCGCAACAGATGGGACAAATTCGCAACTTTCCGTCGTCTTGGTGCCTCTGGCGAGCCCGTCATGACAGGTGGCCATGGTATGGTGGCAGACATCGTTCCAGGGAAATACAACTTAATGGACATTGCCTGCTTCAGTGATCTTCCTCCCCTCATCCCTAAACATACGACGGTCAAAGGCGTCCGCTGGGCTTCGAGCACTACCCCTGGGAAGTCGGGCAGGGTTATTTTCCCCAACGATTTCAGTGGTGTCATCGCCACCGATATCGCTACCAATGAGCACTTGAGGTACTACGGATGCAGCATCGCCGACGCCCAACAAGAGAAGATTTCGCTTCTATATCGTCACGGCATCCAGGACTTCACCTACGAAAACAAGTACCTCGAAGATTACGTCACAAGCAAAAATGGTGGGGCTGGGATCGAAAAGCACGACTTCTCCCATCTTGATTGTCCACTTGATGAGGATTCGGGCATTTTCGTCTTGGCGAAATTCGTTGGTGACGACGAGCTGCACGTGACGGGCTTCAAAGTACCGGTTCGCCACACTGTCTATATCCCCGGGGGTTGCATCCACTCTAATGACTATCTTAAAGGGACGTGGAGAACCATGTTGTCAGACGAGACTGACATCGACCACGTGCACCTCGTGCAGCCGTCCAGTGACGACATGAGAGGAGATTTTGAGCACTTCAAATTTCATTTTGCTTGAAAAAATTTTCCTCTACAATGAAGAAGAAATGGACACTAGTGTTTGACTGAAATCGAAATTTATTTAGATTCCACATATTAAAAATGAATAGGTTTCTATTTACAAAGTTACCAGAGCAGTCCATTTCATTGCTGACAAACTTGAGTTTTAAAGCACACATAATTTGTAAAAGAGGGTCATTTTCCAAAATGTCAGCTAAGCGTCTAATCGTACTGAATTGATTATGCTGCTTTTCAGATTAATTTAACTGATCGAACTGAAAACTCATGTGTCAATTCGTACATGTTAATCCTAATCGTTATTAAGGGTATATATGCTTGATTTGCTACTGTACTCACTACTGCGCCTAAAATGAACAATTTTCTTGAAAGATTGGGATTCAGCCGTCAGCATCAGGCAGTCCAGATCAGCTGATATTATTTGCATCTATTTAGAAGCTTTTCGTTAACACATAGAACAGATAACAGGACGCATGTAAATAATTATAAGAGAAAAATGTACACAAGCTTTATCCAGCTCGTCACTATTTTGTTTAAAGTTTTTCTTCGTTTGGCTATTTAAAATTAAAATGTGGCCAATCATCTTTACTACGGTCCTATGCTAATAAATGTAACAGGATGATCGAGTGCAGGCTACTAGTACCTTGATTCTTCTTTTTTAATTCTACTATTTTTGCATCTATAATTTGTCTCGTTTACGTTCCCCCACCCCGGACAGTTTTTTTATTTTTTCTTGATCCCCCCTTCTGGATTGATTGAAAAATCCCCCCCCCCTCCATAATAAAGAATATACGAACTGTGCAAAATTCATATTTTTCATTATGACATAAAGAGTATGGCATGAAAAACTCCACTCATGTGGGGACTTCAATAAAAAAATGTGTGTACAAATTGAATGGTTTTACAAAAAAAAAAAAAAAAAAAAAAAAACACTTTTGAATGCAAACATTATTTTTCTCTTCAATTTAGGCACTCTATAATAAGACATGTACAGGATTTAACCGTAGATAGTAAATACTAGAGCTTATTCCATTTTCTTTATTAAAGAAATCTAATACAAAGTTGCGAGATAATTTTAAAAGTCAGGAAAATGGTTTTTAAATTTAAGGTCAGTGAATTGTCAGGAAAATTGGCATTTTGGTCAGAGGAAACTTCATGTCAGCAACGTCAGAAAAGGTTAGGGAAAAATAAAATTCTAGGAAATTTTTTATATTTTATGTAGCTATGACATTCTTCCAGCAATATAAAAGACATACACTTGCTGACCAAAACCATGAGTAAGGTTTTAACCATCATCTATGTTAAATTTTAATATTTTCATATTTGTTATCTAGTAAATCATAATAAAAATTGGTTTGATGAAAAAAATTAAACAGTTATTGGCGGATTGGACGTTGTAGGGAAGGTGGAGGCCGAAATATTAGGTGGTATTGGTCAGTAAAAATCAGGATTTGGTGAAAAGTCAGGGAATTTTTATTTTTCCAACTAACTGGCAACCCTGTATGAAAGGAAAGTCGAAAAGATATAATGAAATTTAATCAGACACAAATTGTTAATATTTTATATATGCATGTATTCTAGTGGGATATGATACTTTGTGGGATGTCAAATATCCCATACCTTATGGTGCTTAATTTAATATTACGCATGATGAGAAGGTGTAACCAACACTTTATTGCAAATTTCAATAGAAATGTAAGAATTTCTACATTGAAAGATGAAGAAAATCTGAATTCACACATATATATATATATATATATATATATATATATATATATATATATATATATATATATAACCAAAAATTAATTTTCTCAAGACTCCTCTTATCTATTATTTTCAAATTTCGAGACTACCCTAATTTTTGTTTAAAAATATCAGGTCCCCACCCCCATTTTCTCCTCCCTCCTCCCTCTCCAACTTAAATAATAACTGGTCCCCCTTGTACGACATTTATCCGTTTGCATTTAGTAAATTAAAACAAATGTTATGAAATAAATGGTACATTTTACATTTAAAATGTATGCCTATGGAATATGGCAAATATTGTTAAGGTTCATTTTTCAGGTTCTTTTCTTATTCAAACTGCGTTTGACGATGAAACAAAAAATTTTGCTGACTCAATACTTTGAATCCACCATGCAGAATTGCTGGTGCTCAGTTCGCATTTATGGGAATAAACACATAGGCAAAGCTCTTAATTCATTGCATCCCTACCTGTCATTTTTTCTTTCTTTTTTAGCAGCAACACATCTGTAATAAGGTCGTTATTCAATTAATTTTTATATTTATGGATTATCGAAGTGATAGCGTGACTGCATGTTTACCGTGACCAGTATTAGTCACAGTCTGGTGCAGTCAAACTGATTATGACCATTGTCTTTTTTCAATGTATTTTAACATGAAAAAATATAATCGTGTCTTTCATGAAGCGCGTACTTTTCTGTTCGATTTTTAGATGTACTTTGGTTCAACGAGATATATCTACGACAATGAGCTTGTTGTTATAAGAGATGACAACTTAGATTGAGCTTTACACTCGTTCACGCCCTTCCTTAGCCAGTATATCGGTAGGCCATTAGCATTAATTACTATAGGAAGGATTTGTAGTGATTTAAATGTATTTTTGGCATTAAGGCCGCAGTTTAAAGAATAGTTACGCCAGAAATCATCCAGATAAGAAAATACTTTTTTAAGTCAGTAGTAAGTTTATTGTTGTATGTATACATATGGATGTCTTGTGTCTAGTGGTCAGTAATTGACGCACTCTGATGAACTGATCATTAACTTTGTTGTATTCTAGATGTGTTCCAGCATGAAAAATATTTGTATCGTTGTTTTGTATTGCGCTTGCATGTGGTTTCTCATATTGTATGTCAATGTTTATACTTGATAATCCGAATAAATAACGCATCATTTCTATTATACATGTACAGACATTGCATGCATTTTTGCATATTCTAATAACTGTGACAGCCCGCTTCGTCGCCGTCCATCACATGTATTGTTTAACCAGTAAATGCTAAAAACCATTCTGTTTTACTTAAAATTAACTGAGTGGCGTGTATGATAATAAGGCACTCAGTTATTTCGAAAATAAAGTATGATCGGATTATTTTGGCAAAAAGTTATTGATTACTGAAATGTGTTCGTTTTTGTTGAAAACTAGCGATTGGAATGACTTCTGTTAGGCATTTTCACACTTTGCCGTCTAGTTCTTCAATCCAAAACTTGTATCAGAGTAGTTGTTTGATTAGTTCATTTGGAATTAGATATTGCTTAGGACAGCTTACAACACGTGCACCGCAGGATTGGCCTGCTCTCCGATGACCGATGGCGGCAAGCCTGTATTTTCCACCGAGATAAAGAAGGTTTGGTCAGTGCAATATTTCCGACCAATTAGACTGCGATGGTTAAGCCAAGGCCACCAAAACAACTTAAACCCAGACGCGATGAACTTGATTGGTCCAGGGTGTTGCTTATACAACTCCTTGATTGGTCAAACAACGGTCACATTATTTTGGTCAAATCAGTAACGAGAAAGTCTGATTAGTTCATTGTCATTGCCACTGGTTCATACAATTTGCATATGTTCGAAAAGTGATTAATGACACTTTGCTGCTTTTAAACCAAACCAGCGACAAAAAAATCACTCTTTAGAAACTGTTTGGGTGTTTTACCTAAAACGTTTCTCCTCTGTCGACCAAACTTATTTGGTCGTACATGTAATTCACCGAACTTTTCGCATCTTAAAGAGTACATTTTTTCGCTGCTATGGTACGAAAATGACCGTGGTAAATATGCTTCTAGTTTGCTTGTGTTTTCTGTCCGTGCATCTTGGTTTAGGCCAGGATTGTGAGAAAACCCGTTTTGGAAGCGTTAATACCGAAGCGGATGTCCAGCTTGGTGCCACATTCAACGTTCATCGGGGAGGTTCTGCCGGGTGCTCTGACGTAATAAACCCCGATGGAATCCTCAGGCAGGAAGCGGCACATTTTGCCGTTAAGAAATTGAATGCTGAAAAATTTCTGCCCGGAGTCACCTTTGGTAAATCCATGTTTTTATTCTATTTTGCCTCTCTCTCTCTCGATTCAGATGTTGACAGAATTTCAAGCTCTTTTAAAATTCGAAAAAAAGTCGAGTTTTGGTTAGGTACCATTTATTTTTTAATGCTTAAATTTGGTTCTACGCTGAAAAAATTATTTGCTGGCCTGGCGCTTTCTGAAAATTTGAAAAAGGGTACAACAAATCCTTTCATGTGTTTTAGGCATTCGAACTTACGATGACTGTGGGACACCCAATGTTGGAGTGAAGAGATTGGTAAATTTTCTGGCTGAGAGAGAAAAATTTACAGACGAATCAGGGGACATCTGCCCGGCAAATGTGTCCTATCCAGGTAAGTGCCTAGTCAAAGTGCATCATACACAAAATGGATAAACAAGCATTTGTTTCGTCAAATATGAAATTCCTCTGTTACGTAAACGTCTACCAAACACGACCAAAGGCAGATGAGATTAACAACAGTACACCGACTGGGAACTATTATGAACTTTGACAACTCTTTAATGGTACCACAGGTGTATTTACTAAAAATGAATTCTTTCTCAAATTTAAGTCGCAGGATATGCGAACAAATGAAATGTCATCACACGACATAAAAATTATGTAAGCTCCAGTCCTGTTCGTGTATTAACCAGGATAGGAAAGTTTAAAATATATTTAAAAAGATGAACTAACCGCCTACAGAGGTAAAAAAGATAAACGAAGTACTAACGAGGGTATACGTCGAGCATGTTTATGATTGCTATTCTGTGCCCTCTCTTCACATTGGCAAATAATTTTAGGTTTGATCGGCAGTCTACATAGTGACGTGACACAGGAGATGGCTTCGTTTTTGACTAGCGTCAAGAAGCCCTTGGTATCGTACGGCTCTCACAGCAATGCTCTGGGAGACAAGGAGCTCTATCCACTTTTTCAAAGGACGGCTTCTAACGTTTCCTCTTATGTCAAGGTAACGAAAAGGGTTGGGTGATGGGAAGCGGCTAGGTAAAAGGGGGGTCTTCTAAGATATAGGCTTATATATATATATATATATATATATATATATATATATATATATATATATATACTTATATCGTATACTGTTGAGTTCAGACTACAAGATTAACGATAAGGCCATTTACTTGTGACAATAAATGCACTGTATCATACATGTCCGAACTAGGGAAGGCCAAATATTTGTGCAAACTTTAGCCTTTATCGCTGTCAGGTCGTAATGTCAATCTTGAGAAAACTTGGCTGGACGCACGTGTCAATATTAGTTGGGAGTGATCCGTACAGCAAGGGAGTGAAAGAAGAGATTCTGCGCCAGGCGGATCCATCAGATGCTAACATTTGTGTGATGAAGATAAAATCTGTAGCCGACAAAGACCCAAAGCCTGACTACCTGTCCATCGTGAAGGACTTTACCGAGGCTTCCAAAAAAGGTGACTATTCTAAAGATACGCCAAGTGATATCAGGGATGTGTATGAACCACACATAAGAGGAATCTTTAAAAAAACGCAACATTTGCTCTTTGCTCTAAACTCACATTGGCTGAGGTTACATTGTCAGTATATTGTGATGTTGATTTTGGCGAACTTTTGAAACTGTTAAACTCAACCATTTTAAGTGTACGCACGCATTTACCATCTGATTCATGACAATTGACCATAACGTTATGTGCAATTTTTCTTCCTTTTCACCTCGTAGATTTGAATTTCTTCATTGATTAACCCTGACTTGCGTTTCTACTGCATGACCTTAAATCTTGGTCACACAAAGATCTTTACTAATAAATATCAAACCCAGTCAGAGAAAAAAAACTGCAGAGTTTATATATTTCGTCACGAAAGTTTGAGCCTATAGATAGGCCTTGGTGGTTTATTTTTAAAGTATTTTCATTCAGGTGCACCTGGTGTGATAGTGGTGGCCACGCCTAAAGTTGTCCGCGACTTTTTCACGGCAGTCGACGCAGCCATACCAATTGTTCCAGAGGCGGCAGATTTGCAATGGGTGATGGCGCTTCCGTTTTTCTACGACGAAACCTACCAATACTTGAGCAACGTGATCAAAGGTTTGATCTTCCCAAAGACGTACTCGCCTACTATCGACGAATTCAAGAAATATTTTGTATCTTTGACCCCAGAAAACAACGACGACAACCCATTCTTTAGCAAATATTATGCACAGGTATGAAAAGTTTTCTAATAGTTTTACATGATAAATGATTTCATACTTACGGTCACCACAGACTGATATACAAATGTTTAATACACACTATATGGCCAGTTGTAATGTATCCCGTTGTATAATTCATCTTGAGGTATATATGTATTATTACATTGTAATTCATATCAAATTTAATCTACTTATGCTTCAGTTCTGGCGTTGGTATATGTATGAACTACATACGCCGTCAGTTTACTAACTCTGAAGTTTTGAAGTGGAACCAAACAGTGATTTTTCCTATAAGTACTCTAAATACCTGCTGGCAGGACACATCTTCACAATTTAGATGCTGATTTCTCCTTATCGCCTGAATAGCGGCAGGCCCCAGTTTCACAAAAACACTTATGTCAGTTCCCTGGCTTAGTTGAAAAGGATTTCTAGCATTGTCAAATTTCCATGAGAGCGCTGTAACACTGTTCTTGACAGGGTAAGATGTGCCCATGTGACCATGTAACGTTGGTAATTAAGTTCTTAGCCAGGGAACCTTATGTAAATATTTATTTATTTGCTTATTTATTTTGTGAAACCGGGATTAGGCTGCTCGCAATACTTATGCTACTAGGCACGTGGTGACCGTGGATTGTTTGTATGATTTTATATAAATATTTCAGCAATACAAATGTTCGCATTATACGTACTGCGACACGTTAAAACCACAAATTGGCGCGGACGATTTCGTCGCCGAGACTATTGCAGCAGTGTACACGTACGCGCACGGCTTGAGAAACGCCCACAAAGACTTATGTACCGGACCTGGACTATGCCACGCCCTTGTGAACCTACCAGCCAGTGATTTCATGGTTTATCTGCGAGCTGTAGAGTTTACCCAGCTAGACGGAAGAATCATGGCGTTCACAGAAACTGGTGAAGCGAGCTTCCCAATGTATAGTGTGTACAATATCCAGCTGACGGGCAAATCATTGGATATTAAAGAGGTGATGTGATGAAAATAATACTTTTACTCTATCACGGTACTGTCAAGAACTGTCAGGGTTAGCAAAAAAAAAAACGCCTTATATTTGCTGACGAATACACTTGTATGCTAATAGATAAATCTTCAGTGTACACTGAATAATTTCCTTAGCGTTACACATATGTCATCTTACCGATGACGTCATAATTGCGATTTGGGGGTAAAAAATTGGGGCAAAATCTGTTTGTCAAATTTCTCCTTTACCTGAGCACCCTTTTGAGCATCCTTTTACACCCATTTAATAACATCATTGAATACTTCAAAACTCTGACAGTGATTTTTTCTTAAAACTTAAGCTCAGATTCTATCTTTAAAAAGGCATAATAAAGACTTTATTCAATAATGCATTGTATTTAAGGGCTCATTACTCCATGACAAAAATCATTTAAACCAAAATGACGATACAGGATTACAGCACACACACTTGTCGTCATGTCTGCTATTTTTCGTGATCAGATCCTATTCAGGGATGGAGTTACGCCCCATAACGATTGCTATCTCACCTCAAAATAGAAAGCTGTTAAGTTGACCATAAACGCTATTTGAAGTGCATATAAACACTTTTTTATATTTTCGTGAGGATTTTTATTGTTTTTAATCAGCACAGAGGTAAATGCATTATTAAATAATTAAATGCAGGAAAAATCCAATTTTTTTATATCTGGATGATCAAAAACCCTTACAATACCCTTAAAACAATTATGTAATAATGTACACTATTTTACGAATACGCCATAATTTCGTTATTAGCCTATAGGACCCTTCAAATGCTAATTTATTTTTACGCTTCATCCAAAATAATATCCACTTACTATGATTCGACCGCTAGATGATGCAGTTTAATTGATTATATTTCACATGGTGTGGAG
This sequence comes from Lingula anatina, assembly GCF_051362555.1. Lineage (NCBI taxonomy): Eukaryota > Metazoa > Brachiopoda > Lingulata > Lingulida > Lingulidae > Lingula > Lingula anatina. The sequence goes on along the minus strand of NC_141772.1, from coordinate 5,062,654 downwards.
GTCAACATCTGTTTAAAACGAATTCAAAATAAACAATAAACTAATGTATAGCTCTTTTAGCTTTTTTCTTGTCTAGCATTGTAGTTCATTGAACATACTTGAATTAAGGACACTGAATAAACGAATTATTATTATTATTATTATTATTATTATTATTATTCAATGATGTAAAATAAGTGTTTCTCATCATTTTGTTCAATTTAATGTTATTGATTAATTAATTCATTTTTCAACGGCAAATGCCATTATACCTTTCAGGTTGGTACATGGAAGAGTGGTAATTTGGAAATCATAAGTCCTATCAAAATGTATGATAGGAAAGGCAAAGAAACCGCTAAACACATTCCATCCACGTGCACTGAAAACTGTCATGAGTGCCTACATACTGTTGACAGGTACGTAGCTAATGTGACGTGGCAAGAATCCATTGGGTCATTTTGGGGGTGCTTAAAACTACGTACCACATCTAGAGCCAAGTCGGGGATTTATAGCGTGTTTCGCTTACGAGGCACGGGTTTCCCAAAAAGAACTGTGGTCTGAAAGTTGTCTCTATCTTTAGACCACAAACATGGTCTATTTTATTCAAGAGGTACTTGTAGCAACCTAGTCAACTAAAGTGAGCATTGATCAAAACCATTAGCCATGTTTTTCTTTTTAAGAGTTGCAGTATTCCATTAAATCGGACACTGTTGATCTATCTTGGTTCAAAATCTAAAGCAATTTTGGTGTAAATGTTAAGGTCAACTTTTGGGCCGAAGTATTGTTCTGAAACTGGTCCCTGTCTCAGATTGGGTGTTGTCCTGCTGGAGCAGGCATAAGTTTGGGTGTTGGTGCATGAACGTCACAAGCATATATATATAATCGATATTCAGTTAGTCAATTGGCTACTTTAGGTGTGTTTTTTGTAATAATCTCTTAGGAGATTATTATGGAGGAAGGTACGATATAGCCATCTATGAAAGTCCAATGGTAGGCACATATTTCAGGATAATTGCAATTACCGCCGCTTTGGTGATAAAATGTAATTTATAATGTTTCTACGTGTTGTTTACAATATATTTACATTGTAAAATTTTGAAACCCATACTTAGAGCTGTTATCCCTTTAATTTTCAGAATCTCTGAGATTCCAGGAGGTGACGTCCAATTATTAGGTGTCTTCAATGCTCACTCCAAAGGGAGCAACGGCAGAGAATGCAGTAAGAGTGTCGATGAAATAGGGGTTCTTGCTGAGGTAGAGGGGTTCCTTTACGCAGTTGACCAAATCAATAACGATCCGACCATTCTACCTGACGTGAAGCTAGGCGCAACTGTGCTAGACGACTGTGCATTTAGTCCAGTCAGGACATTTAGGCAAATATCCAGATTCCTAGTGAAGAATGATGAAAGCGCCGGCAAGAATGGGTTTGCCCCGGTTTTGGGATCCGTCACCGCCCTTTCTAGTAACGCAGCAATCTACACACAGGACATCCTTGAAGTGTACGGTGTACCACAAATAAGCTATCGGTCATCAAGTCCTCTTCTCAGTGATAAGAAGAAATATCCAAACTTCCTGAGAGTGATTGGCTCCGATCAGTACCAAGTAGAGGCATTTATTGATATACTAAAAGCAAGTAAATGGACCAGCGTGATCGCGATATACAGTGACAATGCCTACGGTCTAGAAGGAAGTCGCCTGTTATTAAAACTTGCCCAGGAAGAGGGCATAACCGTCTCTACGCTTGTTAAAATGAATGACGACATAGCATCGGATTCGAACGCCATTCGTGACATTATACGATACATCTCGTCAGGTTTTCGTGCGCAGGTGCAGGTTGTCATTATGTTCACGACGGCTGAGCATACCAGAGCAATTCTGGCTGGCAAAGATAGAGAAAAAGATCTCCCAAGAAAGACTTGGTTCGGCGGAGATGGATGGGGAACCGAATTAGGTATTGTCTCTGGACTTGAGGAAACGGCCGAGGGAGCAGTGACCCTCGACTTTTTTTCAGCACCGGTAGATGGGTTCAACAAGTATCTAACAACTCTATCGCCGTTTAAGAACTCGAGGAATGTTTGGTTTCGAGAATTTTGGGAACAAAAATTCGAATGCTTCATTGCTGATAGAACCTTCAAAGAACCCTGCCAAGATGATCGATTGACGCCAGAAGACATCGCACCTTTCCAAGGTAGAGTCGCCTTCATAACCGACATTGTCCGTCTTTATGCCAAAGGACTAGAACAACTGATGGCTGATTTCTGTCCGATGACGCCTTCAAAGCTATGTGTTAACGCAGTTAAGAACTTAAACAAAGTCACAACATACATTAAGGATTCAGAGTTCACTGGGTCATCGGGTCTGGAGGTGGCGTTCGATAGCTTTGACGATGCCATACCAAGTTACCAGATAAACACTTTCCAAGAACTGTCCAGAAATAAGTACGGTTACATCAACGTAAGTAACATATCTAATTCTCTGAAATACGCGATGAAAACAAAACAAAAACACATTAAATAGTCATATTGGATAGTCTTCATATCAAAATATCAAGTTTTTAATTAATTGAAAACCAGTGGTTCAATTGTGTGTGATTATATTGTAATAAAAATAGTTGTTGGTGCGCTATTAGAGTGAACCAAATCCGGCTGTTGTTTTGGCCAGGTGGTAAACACCATCAATACAAACCAAAAAAGCATGTACAGTTGAGTTTAGACTTCATTACATTTTGCATTTAAATTGATATAGCAACGACGATTCATAGATTGGTGTCATTTTTTTCTGGATTTTTTGTTACATTTTAAACTACAGGTTTAGATCTGACTTTAAAAAGGGCTATATTTGAATGGAAGCGTGCAATCGAGCTTTTTATCTTCACAAAGCGATTAGCTCTGCAAGAATTTCTTTTAGGGCACGACTCAGTTTGTAGTGTGCCTCTAGACGATCATGGTCGAGTTTTTGAATGGGTTTAATGGGAATCCAAAAACCGGCATTAAAAGCGTTTGTCTACCCCAAATTATTCACTGAAAATTTGAAAACAACAAATCCGTCGACACCAGTTGAGCTATTTAAAGTATCGTTTTCTGCCAACAATTCACCTGTGTGAACTTTCCGTTTTTAGGCATCATTGTAAAGTGATTTTGTTTATGCATATTATAGGTAGGACAGTGGGTCAACGGCAATCTACTACTGGAACACATATCAGCTGATACGATTGTGTCCTCCTGCAGCAAGCCTCCGTGCAGGACCACCTCTCCAGACGTGCTCGACCTGCAATTCCATCCTCAACCTCAAGACTTCACCTTGATTGGGCTCTTCCCGCTCTACGGTTTCGACACGTGTGGTAACACTTGTGACGGCGAGCTACGCCACGAAATATACCACAGTCTGTTGGGATTCTACTACGCGATAGATCAAATCAATAAAAAGGCTGCCATTATTCTTCAGGGTTCAAAGCTGGGGTACGTGGTGTACAACACATGTTCGTCCCCCACGGTAGCAAGTGATGTCGTCAACGGATTTGATGCCAAATATCCATATTTCAGCCAGCCTCCTGAGGTTCCGGTAAGAACCGGCGTATTGGGCATGGTTGCTGGATTTGAGAAAAATGAATCGGACGCCATCTCCGAAGCCAGGCGTGAACAACAACACTTGGTGCAGGTGCGTATCTCTGCTATACTAGTTTATGTAGAGATGAAATGGTACTTTTATCCCTTATATGCCATTTTGCATTTATATTCCTCCCCGGATCATTTGTCAATATTTCCGTCTGCCTTCGGTCCAATGGAAGAGTGCTTCACTGCGTATTGCACTGTTTTGGGCTCTCTCTCTCTCTCTCTCTCTCTCTCTCTCTCTCGCACAAATGCACACACACACACGGGCAATCAAACACTTAGTAGTACTGAAAGCAAAATCACTATCATGTAGTTTTATTATCCAGATAAGTCCAGTAAAGGAGGGGTCCAAAACTGACGGCGTCATTGGTGTGCCACATGTTGTTAAAGATACCACCACACTGTTGGTCAATGTTCTATTTCGCCTTCAATGGACCCACGTGTCCATCGTCGCATCAAATGAAAAGGCAAGCTTGGATCTGGCCCTGATATTAAAAAATGACATAGAACGCCGTACATTCATTATTGGAACCTTTCTAACAGTCAACGGGACGTCTGCAAGCGACTACGACGATGTTATTGCCAAGCTCGTAAAGGCTGGAGCACCGAACGTGGTAACCTTTGCCAATGCTGACGACAGCCGTCAACTACTTCTTGCAGCAGAGCGCCAGGACACTGCCGGCCGTCTCCTGTGGATAAACGCGGGTCAATGGAAATATCCCAAAATGGTCGTAGACGGTTTGGACGAAGTCATGAAAGGTTCACTTATTTTGGTACCAGACGCTGTACTGGATGCTGACTTTGACAGTTTTACCAAAACCCTGACACCTGACAGTTTTCCCGATGACCCTTGGTATGCAGAATTCTGGGAGAAGCATTTTCAGTGCGCTCTGACTTTCGGCGGAAAGTTCCCTAACGCTTGTACGGGAGATGAATCCTTCGAGCGCAGACCATTGCCTCCAATGCCTGTTACGGCTAATACAGCGAAAGCGGTCTACGCATACGCCGACGGGTTGGCAAAGTTCTACTTGTATAAGTGTGGGCGGGTTGATTTTGAGGGGTGCCTAGGCCAGGTCAACGGTGATGCTAAAGATGTCGCTGAGCTGTATAAAGAGGTCCGACTTGTCCTCGATGAAGGGGTCGATGATCCGGTGCTGAACTTCAGATATGAATACAAAATTCTTAACTTCCAGAAGCTCAAGGATGGAAGTTTTGGATATGCCACGGTAAGTTAGATGCATGTGATGATACAATTGACGACTTGGCGGAAATGATATCTATAAAAATGGACTTATATATGTTATCTGTACTTTTCAATTCATTCTTAATACTTGCATCTCATCCTATTTTGCACAGATGCTATTAAAATCTACTTTCGGAACACAGTAACACTTTCATGCTAAAATCCCAGAGAAAAGGATAATGGATCGCATAGTGAATATTGTGTATTATTGATTTGCAGGTTGGTTCATGGTACAAAGGCAAGCTCTCGCTGTCCCCTTCTGATGTACAGCGTTATGATAGCCTTGAGAAGGGAGCCCTCCTTCCACCGCCTCCACCGCTGCCTGCAAGATCTCCTAACCTACGAGGCTACTACAAACATTTCCTTAACCGATAAAGTTGCATGTCACTACATACTCAAAAGAATTCGTCCATCGAAGGGCATTTCATTATTGAATTCCAATATTTTCTCGTAGGGAAATACGCATATAAACTTTATAAGACAGCAGGCTTATTACCTATTTCATGGTATAATTAATTGTATAATATATAATGGTATAATAATATAAATATGGTATTAGAAAGCTAAGAGGTAAAGTGAAGATTTAATTGGAAATGAGTAAAGTAAGACTTTATTTGTTTAACCTTGTCAGTCAATTCTGTTTTCATAGATCTCCTTTTCTTGGATAATTGAAAGACCCTGTGTTCACAGGTGTTCACTTTGCCGTGTGTAGTAATTCGCGACATCTATCTGTCATTACCAATACTAACCAGGATTGATCGAACTCTGTGGCTGATTATCGCTTAATTGCATTCAGTGAAATCAGTTTAATCGTGTGACACGCCACCTTGAGTAGTCCGGGGGTTATTAGCTTTCGTTTGCGCTCGACTGACATTTGTCTGGCAATTAAGCTGTTTACATGACTGAATTTTAGCGAGAATCCCCGGAGAGATGGTTGACATTTGTCTGACAATTAAGCTGTTTACATTTACTGCACTATTTAGCGAGAATCCCCGCAGAGCTGGATTGAGCCTGCTGGTACGATAACTTGAATTTGAATGCTTCCTTAGTAGCTTCGGTATACAAGCTCTTTGATACAAGGACATAAATCACTAGAATTTGAAATCTTAATTTTTTTGAAAGAGCTATGATTAGCTTTCATTTAAGATTTGTAGTTTTTCTCAAGACAGGCTATATCCTCCCTGTGCTTATGATAAAAAAAGTTTAGAAATGCATTACGTTCTGTCGCATGTTTTGTCATAAGTTTTATTCAAACACTGTTGCATTTAAGGTGCTAACTCTGTGGGGACTCTTGCTGAGGGCACTCAGCTGCACTGAATGGCACGCCCCCTGGCGTTGAGTAGAATACATAAAAACTGGTGATTATACGGGTACATTGGAAACAATTGTACGGGTGTCATTCAATTAAGCTGATTGCACTCAGCGAGAGTCCCTGCAGAGTTGGATCGACCTACGTATCCAGATGGTGTCTATGGGAATGATCCCTTATATACACACAGTGGGGTTCCTTCCATTATAACAACGATAATAATAGAATAATTGTGATTAAAGGTTCACAGTGAAGGATTTTTCCCGCGAAAAGCCTTTTTTGTTTGCTTGTTTGTTTCAAATTCCGTCCCGTCGAGCTCAATTCTCGCACTGTCTTCCGAGATCATCGAGATTTAAAACTGTGTTAAGATGATTCGTCAGAGGGTGACATTTTTTTCATGGCATTTATCCGTTAAAATATAATCAAAAAGTATTACTTGTCCTCAGATGAGTTCAACTAGAGATGGTTTATGTACATGTACCTATCGTTTGTCTAAAATACTTTACTTTGTTACTTTAAGTTTCGTATATTTCAAGAACTGAAAACGTAAATCATGTGAGGCGGCGAGTCCAGAAAACACAGATTCATACCTCAATATTTCTTCTTTCATTCTGAAAATGACTTAAATTTCAAAGAACGCTGCCCCACTTCGTAGGGGATGTCATATTCTTAACAACAATTACCCGGTACTGAGTTTGCCCTTGCTTAACACGCTGTACGAATATATCGAAAATCACAGAAAATTCTCCGTGCACAGCAGCGCTATAAGAAACAATAGTCGTTGGTTGGCATTTACACTCATTACCTTTTCACGCCGCAAAACGAATTTAATCGATTAAGATACGGAAACTTAATATGTTTGTGGTTACAAATCATTATATGCAGTTCTTCTTTTACATTAGGATTGATACTGTCTGCATTCATTGTGACAAAACTTAAAGAAAAGGCTTACATAGTGAAGAAGATTTTATTTTTCACTCTCTCTCTTGCAAAGATGATAAGAAAGATAATAATTTCTAAAGAGATTGAACGTGCTTTTACATGTAGTTACATGTATGAGACCAGGGACTGAAACTTCTCCTTCTCTGATACTGCCCTCTGATACCAGGGCCCCCTAAAATACTGATACAAAATCACACTTTTAACATTTTTGTAACAGACTTATAGTGGGCCCTGTGGTCAGAGAGTACTGTGAAACAGCTTTAAATTCCGGAGCTCATATCGAGGAGCTCTGTCACTTGATCAAAAAGACCATTCCATTAATTGCAATTAACTTAAGCGGCTTAGATGAATCTGGAGGTACTTAAGCGCCTACTGAATCTGGAGGTAATTAACTATCTCTAGCAGCTTCAGTAAGCGTGCCAGACGTTTAAGCCGCTTAAGACGCTTTCAGCGTTAAGCTGAAAGCGATTTTAAAAGCGAGAATCCCCTCGGAGATGGACCGATCCCGCTAGATCGATGTAGGTATGGGAATGGGGTCTAGGGATGGGGACCCAGTCTTAGAAACAATAATCGTTAGCTGGCATTTAAATTCAATACCTTTCCACGCCGCAAAACAAATTTAATCGATTGAGATACGGGAACTTAATATGTTTGTGGTTACAACTCATTATACACAGTTCTTTTACATTAGGATTGATACCGTCTGCAATGATTGTGAAAAAACCAAGAAAAATGATTTGCATAGTGAAGAAGATTTTTCATTCACTCTTCCGTAAAGATGATAGGAAAGATAATAGTTAATGTTTTTTACAGTACTTATGAGGCCAGTGTCTGCACCCCCACCACTACCCTCAATTTGCGTTACCCTCTGACATCAGGGGTCTCTAAAATTGTATACAAAATTAAAGTATAGGGACAATAACTTTTGTAACATATTTCTAGCGGATCCTGTGGTCGGAGAGCAGAGGGGCGGATTGAAACCGTCTTCTGGGTCTTCCAGAAGACGGTCAGATTTTAAAGTTTAAATTGAGAGCTATCTATTTTTTCCTGTCGGAAGACGGTCAAAATGGAGGATGGATCAACAAAGACAATTTGGAGGGCTGTCAGAAAATATCTCTGGATCCGCCCAAGAGAGTACTGTGGTACGATTTTAAATTCCGGAGCTCATATCGAGGAGCTCTGTCACGTGATCAAAGGCCTCAGCCGAAGGGTGGAGCTGTCATGTCGCATAGGTAAGAACAAGAGTTTTACAAATGTGAAGTTAAGCACATCAGATTAAACAATTAGAACGCCCACACCCTTCGCTTACATTTCATGTTTTTAGCTTTTCCGTTTCCAGTTGTTCCACACACACGAAATAATAATTGACCTGCAAAGCACTGGTCAGCGCTGCAGCGTTATGTTAAAAATGAAAAAGTACCTATTTTCGTTCTCGAAAATTATCGTTCCTGCAAATTCTGTTAACAGGTGAGTGACTGTCAGATATGTTTGATAATATGTCACGCGATTGATGCGATTGATCTGTGACACACGAACCGTCACATGAAGGACTAAAACCCAGATTTTTAGCCACCTTTGAAAAGTTAATCTTAACTGTATCTCACACTCAAATAGCCAATGCAAGTTGCCGATGTTTTGGTGGTGGTGGTGGTGGTGGTGTGCGTGTGTGCGTGTGTAAGTGTGTGCGTGTGCGTGGCAGGGGAGGGGGGACCAAAGAGTTACGGCACATTACGACGATAACGCCACATGAAGTATAAGGTGCTTGATGGGAGGGTTTTTTAATTGTGCAATATTAGACCCCATTCCCAGAGATTAGATCGATCCAACTAGATCGACCTAACTCCCTGGGGGTTCACGCTAAATAGCTATCAGCCGAGCGGGAAAGAAAGTTAATTACCCCCTTACAGCTTGTAGTAGGCGGGACGGACATTTAAGCCGAATTATCTGACAGTAATCTAGTGAGACTCCCCACGGGGATAGATCGATCTAAAATCTATGGGAATGCGCCCTTAGTTTACTCTTGAGTATATAGCATAGGATTCAATTCTATATACAGGTATAACACCTAGAAAGAACACTATATAGACTAATGATATATTTAAAGGCATACAATTAACGTTAGCCCTATACTGAATGTGCCATTAAAAACATGAATATGTCAGCCATTTTCCATGAACCACTAACGTATATCTTACCGAAGTCTTTTAATTAAACTAAGCTCTTTTCGAGCTCTTAATTTTTTTTACTTCTGTCATTACTACTGAAATTCACCAGTGCTAATTTTTTATTACGAAGGTGTGACTAAAAAAAAGAAACTTAGAACTCAAATGCGGATGTATGGATCATAATCCTGTTTCCAGTTTTGGATATGACATCCCTTAGTGATGAAAACTTATTAATTTTGTGCTAAAATAAGGTCTAACAGTCATTGTGTTGGTTCAGTTACCATAGTGACGCTGTAGTATTTCCTGTAAAAGACGAGATTAAGAGGACTGCGATCACATGGGATAAGTATGAGACTTAACTACGTTACCCACGCACTCTATTTGATATATGCATCTAAAGGCAAAAGAATAATTCTTATTCAGATTGACAAATATTCTATATATTAACTTGTAGGCTTTGCAGGTAATTTTCACTTATAAAATGGCACCCACTATCTTTTCGCCAATCCATCGGCTTTTCGCCGGCAAGAAAATCTGTGTGGTTGGAAGTGGAAGTCTCGTAAGACGTGTATTAGTTAATTATTATCATCCATTTGTTGTATCACGATTGAATATCGTTGGAAAAAAATTATAAAAAATTTAAGATAAGGTAAGCTACGGTAGTGTGGTTTATTGCAGTGGAATAAGCCAAATAGGTGATTTAATAAATATATACTTTTTTGAAAAAGAAAAAGAACAAGTTGATTGCTTTCCCTCGTGCAGATTTTTTACTAAGGTGAATACGTGTTTAATGTTAATAGCATGGCTAGAAATTTAATTAGATATTTAGCAAATTTTATAACTTACTAAACTCCCCAGGATCGAGTAACCAAGAGTAGAATGGAAAGATTATTAAAACAGCCACTGAAAAAAAAAAAAAACATCTCCTAACTGTGATTGATGACGTCTCTATTAGAGAGAAAAGGTCCCCATAACAAGTTGATGTAACCATGTAAACATGTTGGCATGAAGGCAATTATCGTTAAAGCGGAATTTGTTGAATGTTTAAAAAGTTTTATTAGTGTTCTTAACACTTCGATATACACGCACATAACTTCTTAATCAGAGAACGCAAACAAGGGAGGATTTACTTTCACAAAGGTATAAAAATATCTTATGCCTGAGAAAAGCGTTATCTACGAGATTATTACCCTTTCAAAAGATTAAGATTGGGAAAGGGAATCGAAAAAAGCTTTTCCCTTCCTACAAATCTGCAATAAAAGGTCACTTGTTTTTGTTCACCTTTGAACGTCCCGAGGCAAGATTAATTCGCGAGAATATGAATCCTCTTATATATAAGAGTATGATTTAAAAAGGAGTGATTTATTTTACGCAGGCAAATTTACATTGTGTTCATATTAAGATGGATTGAGAAATTTTACTCTACTTAAAAATATTATTGTTGAGAAAAAATACGAGATGAAAGAAAGAGGTTTTTGTTTTGTTCTCTTCAAATCCAAACATTATTAAAAGTTTGAAGTCTCGGTAAGTGTTACGCACATATAATTCGCGGAACAACGTCAGCACTTACCATTTGGATTTTGACAGGAACCTATTCATGCAGCACAAACTTAATAACCCTCAAAGCAGGCAAAAGCCTCTCACTGTTCATTAGTAGTGTATTAAATAGATTATAGAAACCACCCATTCGATGAAAAGCGTAGTATATGGGACCGGAGAGTTTTGACAAAAGAGCTTACAACGAAGCACATGAGTGGAAGTGGGAAGAATAGCCCAAGTACAATGGGCCGACAGTAAAATAACACGCGGACAGTTGTTGATTTGGGCTTGTGGATTTAGCTGCCATTTTTCCCTAAACGCTCAGTTGACAAAAAGGCTTGGATACAGATCGCTGACAGATCAAGAGAAGTCGTTACAGAACAGATAGTTCAAGAAATAGTGGACACTAAACCATGACGCTTGGACATACAGATTATGATTCTGAATGTATTAGGAGTCGCCAGGGACCATAGAGGGGACTGGTGTCCCTTATCTGGGTTACTATAGTGCATCTGAGACTAAAGAGGTGAGCCATAGAACAAGATACGACGTGTGAGAGAGGGGGGGGGACGTGTGTGTTTAGGTTGGACTTAGTCAGTGGATTGATCAGTACCCCCCACCCCAACCCCAACCCCCACCCTTGTAAGTAATCCTTGTGTCTGATTGCTTTAGATTCAAGTTTCTAAGATGCCAAAATAGTATACTAACAAAGAAAATCTATTGCTGTAAGATTACATTGTACGTCCTGTTGCGAATCCTGTTTAGACAATTTTGTTTGTACATTTTTTTCACTTACTGGTCGTCTGTTACGAACCAAGCCTCTCTTAACAGAAACCGAATGTTAAACTCCACAAGAAATCTATACAGACTGACGTAGGTAAGCGTAAAAATATTTAGCTAGGCCAAGTGGAATATGTAAGCATTATCCCCTCTGTTGGTAATAACTATCGACTTTTGATGTGATGAGCTTGTACAGGACTGTTTTTACCAAATTCAACACAAAAACCTAGCAATTTACATTTCCACAGTCTGTTTCTCCGCATTCTGAAAATAATATTCCCAAATTTTTTCTTTAAAAGTTTTCTACCATTCCCCACACAAGAATCCATCTCTTAGTCTAATAGCAGTGACCGTAAAAGCGATGGTAATGGGGTCTGGGTCCGTATTACATCAGATTATTACACTCCGCTTAAAATGGAAATCACTTTCCCTTCCTCAAATATGGCCCCCTTGCCCTTTGTAGAGCCGCATTTTGCAACCGACCGCATTTTGCAACCGGTTGCAAAATGCGTTCAGTAGCAAAATGCGGTCCTACTAAGTAGAGCCGCATTTTGCAACTGAACGCATTTTGCAACTGCAACGCATTTTGCAACCAAAGAAAATCGTGAAAACGCATTTTGCAACCGCAACGCATTTTGCAACCAGGATTTTTTTCTAAGTCCCTGAAACAGCTTGAAGTACGAGACAGGTAGGCTACGGGTAGAATTGCAGTGGGGACGGGTTTGCTTCGACTATGTATGCTGAAACTGGCCAGGCTGCCCCTGGGGTGGACGATAATATAAAACTTATTTCACATTGTAATTTCCTAAACCATTAGAGTTAGGAGGTTGAAACGCCAGGGAGTAAAAAAGATATTGTTAGGCATGCACATAGGGGTGTGGCCGTCCCTAGGGGTGGCTGATTGTAATTTTACATTGTATTTTCTGTTATCTACCCTTATATCTGTAGAATTAGGAAATAAAAGCGTTGGGGATTAATACCATCGTAAGAAATGTGCGTAGGCACTCCAGATTTTTGTGACTTGGGGTGTAGTTGTCCCTGGGGGTGGTTGAGATCGTTAGAGATGTGCTTGGGCACATAGGAATTTTTGGTCACTTGGGGAATGGCCGTCCCTGGGGATAGTTACTTGACTGTAATATTTTCACCGTAATTTCTTTCATCTCCTTCTCGACCATTCGAGTTAGGAGCACGAGTCTTTGGTGCATGGGTACAGGGGAATTTTAGTGTGACTTTGGATGTGACGGTTCTTCAATGGATGGGGTGATTGGTGGTATGTCAGACAATTAAGCTGATTCCACTGATTGCACTTAAGTGAGATCCCCTGCAGAGTTGGACCGACCCAGATAGTAGGATGTGTGAATATGAAAGCTGTCTTCGAGTTAAGAAGGAAGGGGAATGCAAAGAACACAGCAGACGGCACTTAATAACAGACCTTCAGCGGTATGCTTGAATATAGGTCAAGTTAATTAAAAACCCATGCAAGACCCCATACTTTCAGGCATAGCCTCTGTAGAGCAACACACATGCTAATTACTATTTATGATTAATTAACATATTTGTTTTGTATTAAGACACAACGGCTAGTTGAACGCCAGGATTCCTGAGTGTGTAGGGCCTTATGGTTGGCATGGGTCAAAAGAACAGCTTTAACTGGATTCCTTGACCTATATTCATGCCTACGACTGTAAGTCCGTTTAGTGCTATGTGCGCCGCTGCTGTACTCTACATTCCTCTAAGACCCATGTACATTCATTATCAATCCCCAACATTTCATGTTCCTAACTCTAAGGGTAGAAGTAACGGTGCAAAAAATAGAATCAACCACCCCCAGGGACGGCCACACCCATCAATACCCCAGAAGGATCCATATCTCTAAAGGCATGTTTTCAATTCCCATAGCCTTCCGTTCCTAACTTATATGGTCTAAAGGTAGATAGCAGAAATTACAACGTCTAATTATATTCAACCACCCCCAGGACCACACCCTAAGTCAAAAAAATTAAATGCCATTCAACATCCCAAATTATACTGTAGCTAAATTTCATGCTTTAACTCAAATGGCCGATACAATAGGCAGATAGCAAAAAATACGTTGTAAAATTAGACTCAGCCACCCCTAGGGACAACCACACCCATGTCACAATAAATTTCCGAAGTGCCCATGCACATTTCTTACGATAGTGTATTAATCCCCAACGTTTTTATTTCCTAATTCTGAAGATATAAGGGTGGATAGGAGAAAAATACGAAGTAAAAGTACAATCAACCACCCCTAGGGACGGCCACACCCCCAATTAAAAAAAAAAAACAAAAACAAAAAATCCGAAATCCCATGCACATGCCTAACAAAATGTTTATTAACGTTTAGAGTTCCTAACTCTAATGGTTTAGGAAATTACAATGTGCAATAAGTTTTATATTTTCGTCCACCCCAGGGGCAGCCTGGCCAGTTTCTGCATACATAGTCGAAGCAAACCCGTCCCCACTCCAATTCTACCTGTCTCGTACTTCAAGCTGTTTCAAGGACTTAGAAAAAAATCCTGGTTGCAAAATGCGTTGCAGTTGCAAAATGCGTTTTCACGATTTTCTTAGGTTACAAAATGCGTTGCAGTTGCAAAATGCGTTCAGTTGCAAAATGCGGCTCTACTTAGTAGGACCGCATTTTGCAACTGAACGTATTTTGCAACCGGTTGCAAAATGCGGTCGGTTGCAAAATGCGGCTCTACACCTTTCCCCTCCCCTAAACGTATAAAAACATGCCCTTCAACTCACACATCTGACCCCAAACTTACATCAAATAACATTGCACTATAATGATTCCTCCGTATGAATAAGTTCCCTTTTAAAAGTGTTTTTTAAAGAACATAACGACGTAGATGATTTAGTTTTCGCTTCCACTAGCTAGTTTTCTCCCCTCTGAAACCCTCTGTAATAATTCCCGACTCATGCGGCCAGCGGTGGTCGGGATTACACGGACACCACGCACTAGGGGATTGCAATCAAGCAGTTACTTCCTAAAGATTTAATCACGAACGATTTTGTCTAGCGGTTTGAAAGCTAAAAAAGGCTGCCTCAGTTATTAGACATAACCTCACCGTAAAGTTTCGGGTTACGCCTATTATTAGTTTACATCTCTAACCCGGCTGCATACATAAGTCAATCTGATAACTTGTTGTCATGGCCAGATATAAGCACTGATGCCCAAATATAAAATATGGATACAACAAACAGTGCTGATAAGGTCAGTATAGAAATTCATTTGTTGGGGATGTTTGCTTTTTTGAGAAAAAAAGGCTGATTGGCAAATAGACCTCAAAAAAGTCCACATAAATGTAATAATATTAAGTTTGGTGCTCAAACATGAGATAAAGGCAGTTCTGATAACAGAGGTAATTTTTATGGAGCCATTGGATCATAAATCCAAGTTTACATTTTGGAAATGACTTAATTCAACAATATGCTCTACCTCTGATCTCGGGGTCTGATATCGGCTATAAGATTCGGTGCTTTATACAATGAACGTAAAGTAAAATATCACGCACGAGCACGGTTTGTCCATCATGTGGGAAAAATAAATAAGCATCTAAAACTGCCATTTTAAATTAAAAATCTGTCAGAAAACTTACAGCGACTTTACGGCCTAATATAAAGTAAATTGCTTCAAAATATACATGACAGAACTAACACGTGGAACGGGTCGGCTAATTTTTTTTTCTTTACCAGAACGCAGAGCTATGCAGTTCGGCACGTAGGCCTAAAGGGTAGCATTACTTAACCAGTGGTCTTGTTATTTTAGGCAGGTGGTTTTCAAGTTTGTGACAATTGACCGCGTCAAGAGAAATCAGATGCTGTTTCAGATGAATGGAGTGCCTCAAGCAGCACATTAATGGAATGAATCTGAATTCAAGCATGGCGATCGATTATTAGCCTGATTCACGCAGAGAGAGAGAGAGAGAGAGAGATATTAGTTTATTGGTTATTAAAAACCAAATGCAAATGTACGGTAAGCAACAACAGAGAGAGAGAGAGAGAGAGAGAGAGAGATGCCAGCGCACAAGATGCACCCTCCCCCCCCCAAAAAAAAAATATAAATAAGCGACTGTGACTTCACATGCAGAATTGTTTCATGCCCACAGCTTTGCTCCTTTTTCTATTATGGTTTGCTTTTGTGATGAAAAGAAATTAATACTATCTTCATCGTTGTTTCAGCAAAGAAAACATGAACAAGACGGCTCGTGGGTACCTGCCGGCCCCGGCGGCGTCCATCCCCTCTGTCACCGTCCCCGCCTTTCGTCCCGATCTATTGGCGGCCATCTTAGCGCGAAAAGATGCCACGGAAAATTATCTCCGAAAGTTGGATAACGAGCGAAAGAGAAGCCAAAATCTGGACCAAAATGGACCTGGAGGTGGACAAGACTTTCCCATTATTGTGAGGTAAGAGAATTTAACGGAATGAGTGGTTTCAGTTTTATATAATAATAATAATAATAATAATAATAATAATAATAATAATAACGCATAAAAATAAGGTAGATTGGGCCTATTGTGTTTGAATGGTGTAATACAATTTTCAGTAAGTGTCGCCGCTAGTTTTGAAGTTGGCTTTTGTCTTGCGCTGCACAATGACGTCGACAGGATGACAGCTTCCTCATACAGCAAAAATTGTATGTTATCCTCTTGGAACATGTTAATTACTCACAATACTCCACCAAAACGCGGAAGTCGCGTCCAAAACTGCTAAATCTGAGAATATCGTTAACTTCAGGGGTTATGTACAGGGGAATTGGAGGAGGTAAAAATTAAAAAAAAAAAAAAAAAAAAAAACGCTTACTTTGTCCCATCAAATAACTTCAGGATGTCCCATCAAATAACTTCAGGAAGGGGATTAGACCGTGACTTTTTAAAAACTGAAATACCCCCCCCCCCCCAAACAAGTAGCCCTCTGTAACCTATGACGTAAAAAGAACCCATGCAAAGTACTTCTTATCTAAACTTTCCAGGTATGAAAAAATGTGATTTGAACAAATAGCATGTTTTTCACTTCGTCAACTGAAAACAGTCTCACCTCAAAATACGTTTTTCTTTCTGTCAATGCAAGAAAAACAATCTCACCTGCGACAATACAGTTAATTAACCAGAGCGAATACGTCAAACAATAAGTCGTCGAATTATTACCTGGATAGGAAGCGTATATATATATAAACCATATCACAGGTGACAGGAATCGCAGCCGCTGTGCGTTCTCGTTAAGCAGCTGAGTGATCAGATCACTGCTTTGAGTCAACTCGGTACGGTGAAGCTCTATACGTTAAACAAAAAGGCGGATACAAGGTGGATCGGTTTCAGGTAACGCTCCGTTTCGCTCTCGGACAAAACAATGTTGCATGCGCTCACGCGCGCGCGCGCGCGCGTGTGTGTGTGTGTGTGTGGGGGGTAAGTCTTTAGATCATAGATTTAGTGACGATATTTGTGACAAGTTTGATTAACTTATGTAATATGGAAATCACAGATAGTTTGGAATATCGTTTCAGGTCCATTGGGCAGCCAGCTTCCGAACCACATCGGACGGAAAACACACGCAGGAAGAGTTTGGAAAAAAGGTAGGTGAGAAAAATTGTCATTTAAGGTATGCAACGCGTTAAGTGCGGCGTCGAACTAAGCTTCTGTTGTACAATGATGAATAATGAAATTTCTTCAAAGGCCTTTGTAGTTTAAACACACCAGTGGTAAAGAAAGATGTCACCTTTTTTAAACGCGCAATACGCGTTAGGTTTTTATATTCCTGATAACACTTCAAGCAAAGCGCACCATATCCAAAACCGTGGACAAAGCGATATATAAAAAAGTGATATATAAAAA
The DNA here is from genome assembly GCF_051362555.1 of Lingula anatina. Taxonomy (NCBI): domain Eukaryota; kingdom Metazoa; phylum Brachiopoda; class Lingulata; order Lingulida; family Lingulidae; genus Lingula; species Lingula anatina. The sequence continues at coordinate 5,045,227 of NC_141772.1, read as the reverse complement.
ATCGGTTTCAGATTTCTGTGTCTATAGATAATATAAAATCAGCATCACGTTTTCTTAGTTTACATTGGGAAATGCCTTGGTAATTAAAGAAAAAATGTTAACATGAAAATCAGTTATTTCTGTTGGTTTAACGGAAATTCTACGCCTTAATTACAACCTATTGTGAACTGTCTCCTGAAAAAGAGTTTAGAATAATTTAATTTAGCAATCGTATCGGTGCATATCGGTGACGTAATGCTAAAAATCAACTTTTTCCCTAAAAAACAGCTCCAGCTCCTGTGTATTAAAAATTATATGTTCGCTAGATGAGTCTCGATATATTCACACGTTTAATGCATTTCACTTTTACCACAAGCGCCGTGCTAACTGCACAATGGCTTTATTAAATTGTCACTTTTCAACGAAGAATGACAATATTAACTTGCTAGTGAACGATAATATGGGTGATTTCTACTCACAGACTGCAGTGTCACTTATCATCATTTAGTATCAAAGGTAGCCATCGTTTCCAGAAATGTGTTATTCTTAATTGTAGGCTTCAGAATTCAGAGTTTTCATCTTAAATCTTTGAATTGTACATGGCATCGAGACAAACGTTGAACACTGTTTTCAAGAACCCATTAACATAATCACCATTACTATTATTATTATTATTATTTAAGGTCTTAAACGGGCCCAGTTCCTCTTCTAAGTTGTCCTTCGTTCCTCACGTGGTCCAAGTATTTTATGTCTGAGATATTTCGTCTCTGTGCTCTTTATGATTCCCTCCATAACTGCAGGCTTCGGGTTTCATTAACTTACAGGCAAAATGGCAAGACGATTAGGGCATCACTCAATACGACGACACATGTATTTAATGGAGGTATTTTTATTCATTATCGAAAATAACGGCCTCGTTACATCCTTTCACTCTATGGAATTATTCTAAAATTACCACATCCGCGCGCTTACGAAGCCAATACAACCTCGCACGCATTATTTGGGAAAGAAAAGGCCAAATGAACTAGTTTTGGGGATAGGCATTTTCAGTTATTATCGCAGACGAGTGAAAAGAGCTCATTGCGAATTCCAATTAATCCAAACTAACATAGTTTGATGGTAGGGCCTAACCATACATGACTTATTAAAAGAAGTCACCACACGTGATTCGGAGAAATTGGGGAGGTCCTTTAATTGCTTGTGTGAGACACCCGTCGTTTCCGAGGTTGCTGTTTCCATACAGATACGGGGGCCTCTGTTCAGCTCTAAAACTTGGGGCAACTAAAATATGTTATAAGGTGGATTTTTTTACTGATGGAATATCTTTGAAGATATAACACCTTTGAATATTTTTATTTTTGCGAAACTGATATTTGACCGGCAAAACCTACCAATTTTGAATGAGCTGGTGATTCCATATGTGAACACAAATTGATAATTTGCTCAGATAAAAAAAGTTGTTCTTGTAAAGGAAGGTGTTTTCTACTAAATAGAAATACAGAATCATGTAAAAATAATCTGATTACTGTGATGTAAATCTACAGATTACGAGCAACATTTTTTTCGTTTTTACTTCTGATTTGGCAAATAAGGTGCCCAAGGATGCCTCAAACTTTCGATATGGAAATTCATTTGAACTGCGGTTGTGCTTTTCTAGATAATTTGACAGCTTTTGACTTAATTTCAGATTAACGCATAAGAACAGAATTGGGAAGATGTTGCCACCAATCAACGATCGACCCGAAAGGAACAGAAAAAATGAAGTAAAAGAGAACATGCGAGCTTCTAGCAGTCAACGTAAAGAAGGGGTGTCAGAAAAGCATTACAATTTGCCAAAAATTGATAAAGGGGCTCCGCAATACTCCGACCGCGTTGATGTTACAGTTTTACTGCCACCCATACAGAATAAGTCGCATCCTTTGCTACATAAAAGACGGGGACCTTCTCCATACGAACAACGAGAGCAAAAGGATATAGACTGCGCATCATCCGTGGATAGCGGAATCGAAAGTGACTACGGGCGGTCCATCCCGCTATTGAAAAATCATGGATTCCATACCGTTTCGTTCGTAGACAAACATCCCAAAGGCCGGCAGGTACAGAGCGAGGAAACTCTGGGTAAACTAACACGAACCGGATACAACCAGTTCGTAGATTCTAGTTTTAAACGAAGTTTGGGTAAAAAACCGATGAAGCGTTTCCCCGTGCACTCAAAAATGAGAAAAGTGAGTGTGGACAGAGCGCTGGACGCTATCGTGGACACGAGGGATCAGAACGCGAAGCGAAGAGACAGCATCACCCTTCTTCAGAGAGATGGATGGCGGGGTAAGGAAAACGCGCTGAAAACCCGTCAATATCGGTCAGTAGAGGATGAGGTCTTAAGCACGGTTATTATCCCAAAATCTCGGGTCCCGCGTCGACTTCATGGCATCACGCTTCTGTCAGTCTCCGATGGCTCCCAAGAGTCCGTGTCATCCAAGAAAAAAGAAATAAGCTGCCTTCGCGGAACCAAACTCGCTTCTCCCGGAGAACAAGTTGCGGGGAAAGCCGAAGTAGTGTCGACATCTCACGATCCGACAACGGGTTCTGCTGTTTCTGGCAATGAAAGTGCAATTCAAAATGGCAATCAAACACGATCAGGCGATTTACGTGTAGACGAAGAGCAAGACAAAGAAAGTCGACTTAAAGACATGCCCAAAGAACAGACAGACAATCTAAAGAAAAATAAAGAAGAGAAGCCATCCCCGCGTAAAATCATTCAACCGCATGCTGTGTTACCTTCTATACGCGAAGAAACAAGCGTCAGTTCAGTCGGCGGTGATCCAAGCGCAAAACTTAATTTAGACAATGGAATTCAGAACAAAGACGCTGGTACTAAGAGTCAGGAAGATGGCAACAACAATGTCGCCATAACTGACATTGGAGAAAAAAAGACAAATGATACAAGTGCAAAGGAGAGACAATCCGACGATGCCGACACCACAGCGGTCGATTGTGTTAGTGAAGAAGACATCCCAAGACCAAAACAATCTGGAACGTTTTTGGCGGTTCCACAACAGTATGCGTCTTCTACGGGAATTTTGACTCTAGTTAAAGATGGTAAGAAATTTGAAAGTGATCAAAAAGATATTCCTGACATTCGATTGACATCTGCGACACCCTTGCCCCCTAGCCGAAAAAATTCCATGGAGTAAAGGTGTAGGCCCTATTTTGATTTAAAAAAGGGGGGAGGTCGTTGAAGAAAAAAGATTATGCGTACTGCCCGGGTTTTTACGTAGGCAGGTATAATTTTTTTCCCTTAAAAAGTCGAAAAATCAATGATAATTGAAGTTTAAATTATTTCATTATGTGATTCACTCCTGTTTATTTAACGATTTCAGCAAAAATAAGGAAGTACAGAACATCATATGTACTCTCTTAGTAAAACGTAATTATGTCTGAAATATAACAGTATTGTGACTGTAAAATATTTATCATAAATACGAACTGAAGAAAATCAACTACTTTGAATAATATGTATAAATAAAATGTGTTGTAAGTACCAAAACGATATTTGTGATTATTATATTAATAAATATTATTTAAAAATCACCTGTCTTCCTTATTTATGTGCCTTCTTTTACAATTCATTCGAAATAAAGCCTAACTCTACTGCAATAAAAAATATGTATTAAATACATCAAAATGATGAAACATGATCTGCACAAGCCATCAAGTTGTTCACCCCCCCCCCCAGCAATCCCCAATTATATGTGGCCCCAAACCATTTCAAAGGGGTTTTGATAATTCTAATCACTTTCTAATCAAATATCAATGCAGTTCAATCCAGAATGGCTTTCACATCCCTTGCATCAACTTCTTTTGAGGCCAAACCAAAGATGATATATATATATATATATATATATATATATATATATATATATATATATATATATATATATATCCTGAACAAAGCATTCCAAAATAATGACCAAATATTTATAAGTTTTTCACAATGATTTCACTGCCCAATAATTAAAAAGTTGGACATATCCTGTTCAAAAATTTCTTAAAAAATGATCAAATATACATTGAACAATGAACATCAACTGCATGATATTTTTATTGGCCATTAAACAAAATGTTGCGCATGATTCCTTGTGTGGTAATTTGCTCATCATTTTGAACTGTTTTGATCCCAAAAATTTCAGGTGCAGGACAGTCAATCTATGCCCAATTCAATGTGGTTATCCCAAAGCCACTTGTGGTAGTCGTTCAACTTGTGATCTTCAGGGTGAACCTATAACAAATGATAATTATCATTAAATTGTGTTTCCTGAGCTGCGAGTTAATAATTTCCTGTTTTCACTCAATTATTTGTTAGTTTTTTTTTCAAAACAGTCACTGACGTTTTAAACCTCATTCCCTGAAAATGGCAGCTTGATAGACATTGAAGTATTGTTTTGTTTTGTTTGTTTGTTTTGACAAAATACTTTGCTCTAAGCAGTAGTTTTGAAGAAATGCCATGATTAAAAATGAAGGAGACTGCATATTTAATATATTAAGAACTCTTCATGGATAACTATATATTAATTGACCGATAAATGACCAGACAAAATTGTTTGTTGCTCAATTCTCTTAATATTGTATGCATAACCAACACCAGGATGTTGCTTTTGGCCAAGCAGTTGGATTGTTTTACAAAATTCAAAACACTTGACCACATAATGGATAATTTGTGAAAACAAACTCACATATTTCATAATTTTCCTAGTCAAATAACCATATATTAATATGTTAACTTTCTAGACAAAATTCAACATCAAAAAATAAGTCCAAAAGTGTAGAAGTCCACCCCACCCCCTATTATTATTTCCTTTACCTGTTTCCACTCTTTGACACAGAATATCCTATAGGAGTCATTGCCATATTTTCCAATGCCATATAATTCAATAGGGTACTTCCAGTCCTTGGACAAATATTCCTCTGAAAATAAGTACAGCAATCATTACAGGGGGGTGATGCATAAAATAATAATAATAATCTTTATTGAGATTTGGCAATCCTGAGTTTTTTTTATATTTAATTCACAATTCAAAGGAAGCCTGGTGATTTTGGCCCTGTTTCATACTTCAAGTTGTCGCTCTCACTTCCCTGGGGGGGATACAGCCCGTCTGCTGTATGAGGTGCTCAAAGCTAGCAAGTGTACCATTCTCCACTGCCAGACCAGACTCCTGCTTCAACCCTTTAGTGCTGAGTGCCAAGCGGGGAGATAGCAGGTACCGTTTATGAAGGACCAGTATGTCCCCGGATGAGGTCAAACCCACGTTCTCCCACTCCCCAGGTGGACACTCTAACCACAAGGCCGTCCAGTCGGTCAATAAGTACGGTAATTACTCGATCTTTTCAACGGGGCAAAATTGTGAATTATACAGATATTGTATATTTTATCATAATTTCCAGGGAGATTCCTGTTGAGTGGTAGCAACAAAATTAAAAAGCAGGCCACTCTATAATTTTATTCTGTGCATTAAAAGCACAAAAAATGCCATACAGAAATGTTATTTTTGTGATTATAAAATTATGCATCTGAAAGTTTGATAATTTTTGCCCGTCGAAAAGATCAACTAATTACCTTACTTGCAAATGGGAACTTATTTGTTGGAATGCATCTTGGCTCACAGTATTTGTTCAATGTCTGGACAAAGCTATTGTGACTTTTTTACACTGTTAAATTTCAGTGGAAAACTAATTTCTAATAATTACTACTAATTCTACAAATTATATGTGTTCAGGTGCTAATCACTTAGGGAAACAGCTGCAGCAATGTTTGTTCAATCAAGTGCTAATTCATTTTCATTAAAAAAACATGTTTTTCAATAATATTATAAAATCATATCTGATTCAGCATCGAGTAATTTTGCACTCTTCTTGTCACTTTGAATTTATTCCAACAGGACCTATGCAGGGGCCGATTTAGGTCGTTTTCTGGGTCTTCCGGAAGACGGTCAGATTTTCAAGTTTACATTGACGGGTATCTAATTTTTTCTGTCGGAAGACGGTCAAAAATGAACAATGGATCAACAAAGATAATTTGGAAGACTGTCAGAAAATATCTCTGAATCCGCCCCTGCTATGCACCAATATGCTAATTTTTTTTTAATGAAGACATTATAATTACATATTACATTGTACATAATATTTTGCCTGGGATTAAGACCTAAATGATAAAATTTGGTATTTTTTATCTAAGAACTCTAAAGAAATGTTTTGTATTTGTCATGGTTGACAACTTAGGGTACTTATCAGGACACCTGTAAGACTTCCCGCTGTAAAGATTGATCAGAGGGTTTGGGAATACAGTTATTTATTAAGTCCATCACAAGTTTAAGGGTACCAAACTGCAAGAAATAATTCTAAAAAATTCAGAGGCACATATATGTTGTGAATTTATCAGACGATTAAGAAATGGAGTAAATGAAAGCAATTTTAAGCTCTTGAAAGATTTTATGGCACCACTTTATCACATATTTATAAAATTTGTAACTGAGTCTTTCTCAAACGCTTGTTTACTTTCACGGGACATTTGACATCGGACTCTTACCCGAAAACTTGACAATTGTTTTGGCTCGCTTTTCGTGCAGCCCTAGAGGTTGCAGCAGTTGTGCGATTGGTTCCCAGTCAGCATGTTGTGCTGCCTCTGCTGATGGCCATTTGTCTAAAAACTCCCATAGGACTGGAATTGCAGCTTTGCCTGTCAATAACAAGAAAAGACAAGAAAAGAAACAGACTCCAGTAAATGTTCATTGTTTTAAATGACAGTTACAGCTATATATATTTCTGCCTTGTTTGATAGAAATGAATTCAATATGCATAGAAACGTATATGTAGAAGGTGGTGAACTGTACATAAAAAAGGAGTTTGTGCTCTAAAAGTGTTTATTTTCATTGCATATTAACATAAATATTTCACACTAAAAAAGAAAAAAAGCTATTTTGCCAGACTTAACTTTATGTGCCAAATGTTAACCTTAACTTTACGAAGTATTGAACCCCCTTAAGCTTGTTTGTTACTCGCAATACTACGAAACCCACGAAGCAATTAACAGTTGGTAGTCAAGAGAAAGTAGAATGTGTTAATATGAAGAATCACATAAGAATATGAGATACGGTTATGACTGGATCTTTTCAATGGGGAAAAATTAACAATCATAATTTTGGAACCATGAAAAATATTTTTTTTGTGTAGCACTTTTATAGCATAAAAATACAAGGTGGCTTAATTTGCAGTTTTGTTGTGACCACTCAAGAATTTATGACTTCAAAAATAAAGTATCTGTAAATTTCAGAATTTTCCCCCATTGAAAAAAAATCGAGTATTACCGTACTTTTCTCCTCTGGAGTTTTTCATTTTATTATACTAATAACATGGACCCCGTGCAGTGAGGTTGAGAACCCCCTGCCAAGGTCTTGTTTTCCCCATTACTATCATTTTTTATTGGAATTTGGATAAACAAACATGAGGCTGAAAGTTGGTCTTAACTTTAAGACTTCTGGATCAATTTAAGCTATATCTGTGGTTTTCTGTTAAACCAGTTTATGTACTATCTTTATTGGCTTGGTGTAAAACATTTGCCATTTCTTTCTTTATTAGGAGTAACAAGACACCCCTGAAAAATTTTGGGTCAAAACAACACAGAATGTCTGGTCTGTAAGTCCTTACCAATATTTAGTCTTCATTTCTTCACAACTGGTATCCGGGAGTTAGTGTAGGTGTGTGGTGTTGGCAACCATATAACACAAAAATTAGAATTGAAAATATTCTGAAATCATATCTAAAATTAAACCTCTGTATCTGGGGAAAGGGATTTTCCCACCTGTTGTTTTATTAAGAAATATTGTTGCCACCAACAGTTTCCATGGATCATGAAACAAGCTCTCCTGAACTAAATTGTAAGGCGATCTTGGGGGAGTCCACTTTTCAAATTTCTTTCTCTTTGGTGCAGGAAGTGTACCCTTGGCTTGAAAATACTTGCTTTTTTGGGTTTTCTTATCTTTTGGGAGTGCAGCAGAATCTGAAAATACAATTTTTGCCTATCATTACTCGTTCAAAAAATATAAATAAATAAATAAATAAATAAATAAATAAATAAATAAATAAATAAATAAATAAATAAAAAGAACCAAAAAGTTATAGTGAATTTACTATTCATCAACATGGTCAGGATTTCTATTTTCCCTGGATGTATGTCACTGCTAAGGTTGACCCTTAAGCAAAGGGAGTAGCCAAGCAACCTTTCCCCCAACCTCCTCAGCAAAAATCACTTTTTGACTCCTGACTATTGCTTTGCCAATGTGGATAATTCTGTAAATGACAATCTATGGACGAAGACTTTCAAACAGTGCTTAGATCGATTCCTCCCCAGCCTGATGACACATTGGTCATCCTCTGAAGTAGATGAGATGAAAAGTTCAGATTTTGTCCTCCATTATTGTGGTCTCCTATATTACAGTCATGAGGTGTTGAATTCATATTTCAGGCAGTGTCAAATTTGCCGCGGTGTCATCACACTAACAAAGAGGGCCTAGGTAACAAGAAATAACATGCAACCCCATAGGAGATATTTTTTAATTTGGCAAATAACAACTCATTTAAAAGGTTTAAGGAGATTGAGAGCTGAGGGATGCACATTATTGATTAAGAGAGAATCCAATTTGGCCAAGAACGCAAGCAAGCAAGGACCCCTGTCACTTCACCAAGAATACTTTAATCCCTGATCAGTCACTAAGATCACCTGATGGTATCAGCATGTGCACCCTGAGATACAGAGGGCACTGAAAAAATCGTGACACGTTGATAGTAGAGAGGCAGGTTTCCAGTGTTCTCTGATTTTTAGGGTGCATACATAAGACTACACAATCATGCATCTCAGATTTGTGTTAAAACTTGGTTCCTCATACAGGGAATGTGGACTCCAAAAAGACACTAAATGATAAAAGTCTTACTTAAAGAACAACAAACCAAACTGACAAGAAAAAGGCAACTTTTGACACTTTTATTTTCATTTTTAATGAACATTATTGTGTAATAAAGAATAAAGAGACTACAAAACTTTCAGAGGACGCTTCATGCACATCCTGAAATGTGAAAGTTAGAGTCAACAACCAAGTCAGGTGCAGATATTAAAACTACAACCTTTCTCTGGAACTATTTTTTCACCAAATGACCAAATTAATTCACCAGGGATTTAAGTACTGCTGCACTATTTGATCCTTTGATGACATTTTACATTCCAAACATTTTAGTTTAAACCCGTTCTAGATTATTCTAAATTGGCAAATGTAATATGTGTAACAAAGACTTTTTTTGTGGCTGGCACATGTATCGCTGTCTCTTGCACATGTAACATATGTAAGAAAACACTTTTGACACTTTTCTGTAGCAGGTAATGTATTTCTGCATCTTACACAATTAAAAAATCCCTCACCTCACTTCACTCTATACCATAATGCACCACTCAAAACCATCAGTGCTCTGAAAACATGGGTGCAGTAAATCTGGTGCTTTAACAAATATATTAAAAAGATATAATTGTTTAAAAGAATGTCAAGTTTTTAAATGGATTTTTTCTCTATATGACAAATGACCTTCATCTAGTCTGAGTAACCTTAGCTGTGAAACATTTATGGCATTAATTAATATATAAAGATAAAAAATTACCGAAATACAAAGGTAAAAATAAACTTCAAACATACAAAGTACAGTACTGAAGCTGTACAATATAAAATCAGGATTTGAATGTTGGTTCTGCAAGTGGCACCTTTTTAGCAAATGAAACCTCAAAGCAGCACAAGGTCACATTCAGAGGGCTTAACACTTAAAAGATTTGTGATAATCCTGACAAAGCTGTTTTTTCCAGTCTGAGCCTATGTATGTTTAGTCACTGCCCTTCAGGGCACCAGGGTCTAATACTGGGTTCCCATAACCCTGTCACACTAGCAGGATCGATTTAACTTAGAGGGGATTCTTGCTAAATTGCATTCAGTTTAAGCGACTTAAATGTCTGTCATGCCCACTAAAGCTGTTTTTTTTTTTGGGGGGGGGGGGGGGGGGGGGGGGCACCAGGGTATAAAACCGGGTTCCCATAAACCTATCGCACTGGCAGGAGCAATTTAACTGGGAGGGGATTCTGGCTAAATTGCATTCAGTTTAAGCAGCTTAAATGTCTGTCATGCCCACCAGAGCTGTTCGGTGGGTAATTAACTTCAGTGAACACTTAAACTAAATTCAATTTAGCGAGAAACCCTATGGAGATAGATCGATCCTGCTAGTACCACAGGGTATAGGGATGGTCCCTAAGAATCTACTGGCCCAAAAGAAGAAAATACTGTGACCAGTATCTGAAAAAATCTCTTAAGTTTACATCGGATACAATTATTGACCTCTGGGATGAGGGCAGAGTTAATGTAATGGGTGGCACATGAAATTTTAATTCTCAGAAAAATAATTAAATACTGTAACAGCAGACATAATGTACAGATTTATTTATAATAAACCACCAAATTTCAATATGGCATTACCACTGATAAACAAAGAAAAACTTAACATGCAAATCACAGAAATTTCTCTAATATACTTCAATATACATAAATCTATCATTAAATAAACACCTGTACTTTAAAATTTAAAGGTACATGTATATATCATAACTATATCATACCATGTCTTTATTTTGCCCAAGAATTATTTAATAACCATGAATAATTTCACCACCAGCAGTGTTAATTATCTGAAACTCATAACATTCTAGTTTCAAATGAATAAGTGCATATAGGTATGCATGTGCACAAAAACAAAATTATATAACATAAGCCATGATAATCAGCTAAAATGTTCATTTAATGAAACTTTAAAAGTATAATGAATAAATAATATAATATAATTAATAAATATCAGAGATGATATAAAACAGACATGGCCCTTAGAGAAAAATATATTTTAACAGACAAAATTAATACATATATTGACTTTATTACTACAATGTAGAAATGTGGCTTAACTCTAAGATTCACTGCAAATTATATCAAGCAATCTTTTTGCACAGATTATAGGGCAGATTATTCAGTGCAGCTTTAATTTATTTTTATATTTTAAAATTAGTTTGAATAAAACATGAATTTTCCTGTATGTCATATTTAGTGCTGGTAATATATTCAGCAAGTTTAAAGGTCCTTCTATACAATATTTTACACTTACATTGTTGTAGAGGTTTACCAATTTAACACATTCAGTACCTCAACTGACAACTACATTTGCCACAAGGATAAATTATTCAGTCCAAATCAATTTCCTTAAAAATCATATTCTAGGATGAATACCGAGAATTACATATCTTAAAGCAGGACTTATCCTGGCATGTTATTTTCCCTCTGACCATTAACTAAAAAGACATAAGCAAATGATTTTGTTTGAAGAAAAAAACTGAATATGATTTAGACTGACAATTGATTTGGCAAAGTATTTTCAACAGACAGACAAGCAGAAATTATGCTAGCATGAACCTAGAATATAGGATCAATAAAAACTCGAATACTGCCATAAGTTTCAATTCATAACGCACCTTGGGGCTTCCCCTTGAGTTGCTGATTAACTCCCATGTTAACTGCCTCTTCGGGAGACAACCTTTTTAATGGCACGGACACTGGACTTATCTTTGACACTGTCACCCTGGCATTCTGTGGTGACACATTAATCGGTGGCTTGACACTAAACTGATTCAACATAGAACGTGGACTTTTTGGTGACACGGATCCACTGAGACGAGGTTTCTCAGATAAAGGACCTATACTGGTGAAGTGTGACAGCACAGGTCTTGGGCTACCTGGTGAAACTGTCTTATTGTTTGGAGACAATGTCTCTTTATTTCTTACTGAGGACACTGCCTCCTTGGTACTTCTTGGTGACACTGTCAATGGTTTCAGCATGGATCGAGGAGAAGTAGGTGACAGTGTCTCTCTGGTGTTCCCAGTTGGTGACAGGCTCAAAGTCTTCTGACTTGAGTTTGGACTTCTTGGGGACTCACTGGAACTGGCTCGTCTTGGGCTTAGGGAGATGATTAGGGAGCCATCTGGTGTTATTTGCCGGGAGGTGACTCGTTTGGCACTGCTGCCCTCTTTTGAGAAAATGTCACACTCTTTTATATTCATGCTCAATGGAGATACAGGGAGGCTGATTACAACTGGAGTTTTCCTATTTGGTGAGCCACTCATTAGTACCTCTGGGCTTAATTTAGGTATTTTGAAAGTTTCTCCTGATCTTTCTGATAATTTACGTTTCCTGGAGTGTTCAGATTTCTGTGTTGGGTTTGCTGGCTGTGAAAGTGATCTGTTGAGTTTTGGAGGTGGAGCACTATAACTATGGTCCAGTACAGCAGGTGAGACTGATCTGTGTGGCAATTTATTCTTGGTTTTCAATTTTCTGACCTTTTCTTTTTTCTTTGTTTCCCGTTTCTTTTTCTCCTTTGGTGTTTTCTCCAAGTCTTTTTTCTTTTTTGATTTACTTTCTGATTTGCTTTTGGGATTTTTGTCCTTTTTGTCCTTTTCATTCATCTTTTTCTGTTTGCTAACTGGTTTGTCTTTTGTTTGCTTCTTTTTGTTCTCCTTTACTTTTGACTTTCCTTTAACAGCAGTTTTCTTAATGACTTTGTCTTTTTGTTGAGATTGTGTTCCTTGTTTGGGAGCTTTCTTCAGTTTTGCTATCTTCGGTGTTTTTTCCTTGATATTTTTGGCAGCTTTGGTTGCTGAGTCATTTGATTTGATTCTTTGGTCTTGATCCCCATTTTCACTTTCTTTCTCTTCCCTTCTTTGTTTTGGCAGCCTAAAGTTCATCTTAACAACAAGTTTTTGATATACTGGCTTCTGCTTATTGCAAGCCTTTTTGGGAATGTTTATTTTACTTTCCTTTTTTGGTTTCATTTCTAGTCTTTTGACCAATTTCGTTTTCACTTTCTTGACAGATGGTGATTTTGGGGCCTTTTTATCTTTAGACCCTGTTACTTTCTGTGGAGTATTATGCTTTCCCCTAACTGTAAAGTCAAATTCGTTGCTGTCTAAATCAATCTTATTTCTATCCAAATAAGCCTGGAGCTCTGTCTTTGATCTAAATTTTCTGCCTTCTGGGCTGAAATGAGACAAAGAACTCAGGTCAATATTTTTATCAATATGTCAGAAGTGTTATAAGAATGTATTATCCTCTAATATGCAATCCCCTCTACATGATCATATCAATATCAAATGCCTAAATGTTTCAGTTGATGCAATTAAACCATGTACTTTTACAATTATATCAATCATCAATCAATAAATATTTTATATCAAACTTCAAAATGAAACTATCATTTTCAACAATGACAATTATCAATCAATAATTTATATTGAACTTTACACGGACCTGTAGATGTATACATCAAACTTCCCTGCTGACTTTCCCATGGTGCGTTGCGTAACAAGTCGTTTCCAACCAGGGGGCAGGGTGTCATCATTTTCCATAGGTAGTCCATCGTATGTGTGGTCAAGTCTGCAAACAACCAGGTTTTATATATATTATACATATACAAGCACACACCATATAATATAAATAAATAGATAAATCACAATAAATAAATATATAATATGAATAAATACAAAAATATTTGATAAGTTATAAATATATAAATATATAAATTTATGAAGGGGAAATTAGGGGTGGATTGTGTGAGATAAAATATGTCAAGACTGTGTATAGCCAAATGTATAAACCGTAGAAAACACCCACCTCACTCCCCTCAGGGCCTTCCAAATTTGGACATATGCTAAGAATTTCTCAAAAATTAATTGGCCTTCCAAAACCCTTATATCAGGTGTGAATGACAGGGTAACTGCGCCAGCATTTCCAAGTTTAGAAGTGATGAGCTGTTTACCTTACTGGTGTCCCTAGCATGCTGCCTCCAGTGGAACTGCTCAACTTGGGGCTATCCAATGTTGTCTGAGTATCTGTATTATTTTGCTCCTGCATGATTTCCACACTGAAATTGAAAAAAATAACGAAAACAATATATTTACATTCATTAAGTAATTAATAAGCATAGAATGGCATATCAAGAAAAATTTGGATGTTCTTTTTATTTTTTATTACAAAAAATATTTGTAAATGGAAAATCAGTGCTGCTGCATGGAATATTTTTTGAAGACTGTTGTCAATTAACTGTAGCAACAACACATCATTAGTATTATATCACTTCATCTAGTCAAAATTATCATTCCTTGGTCTTCATATTTACTGCCATGTGCAAGTACAGTTTAAACTGAAGGAGTGTCCTTTAACTTTAGCCCACATGAAAAATAATCTTAAACTGTTTGCCTTGGTGTCTTGAAAAAAATTGCTGACAAATTTTTGCAAACTGCTCTCTGAGCATTTAGACCCCTTGGTTTTCAACACTTTTTTGGCCTTACATGCAAGCAGGTTTGGTCTTATTTCACCCCATGTCACTAAAACTTGAGTTCAGGTATAGCATCACTTTTGAATGGCATGCGTATGTAGTAGTAGTTGATGCACAGATGAAATAAAAACACTACAACTTGAACAAACTGGAGCGTGAATAAACCGATATGAAAGGAACTAAATTGCAAATATTATACCACAAGGTGTGATGGAGGACACATTGTTTTCCCTGGACGGAGGTATTTATAGCCTAAAGAGTCTGAGTGGACTGAATGAGGCCTCACCTACCTAGCATGCAACTTTATTACGGGCAAAAGCCGAAAAGGGGAGAAGTGTGAGGAAACTTTCAGTTTAAGAATTTGAGATTGTTTCCATCTTGTGTGGTCCTTTTTATTTCATACACTCGTGAATCTATAGAGACTTTTACAGGAGTGATTTAGTGGGAAAAAATGCGTGCCTTATGTCAGGTATCACTCATCGAGAACATCGACTTGAGCTCACTGACTGTCCTCAGAAGCAGTTGGTGCAACCTGACTGCAAGAGAAAGTCGGCTGCAGAAACAATCAGGCTCGGAATCAATATCCCAAAAGAACTCAATGTCTTCCTTGAGTAAATATGTACTTTCTACCACACAATCACATTACATGGATGTTTGTTTCTTTCATAATTATTATTTCATTACAGCATCTCACCTTCCGCGCGCCACCGTTTCGGCCATGTTGTTTATTTCCGCCAAGCGGAAACAGTTGGAATCATGGGAAAATGATGTCCGAGTTCAGCCTCGTTTCCAATGAAGCGGTTCTCTTGTGAGGCAACAGAGAGCAAAAGCAAAAATTTATCGAATTTTTGTTGAATTGTAAATTGATATACACACCGTGCAATGGCAAGGACAAACGCTACATAGTACAAGGTAACTATTTTCATTACTTCCAAATTTAAGAAGCACCTAACTGACCCATAATCAGTTTCTGTTTTTCAGTCATGCAATTATTATTATGTGGAAACTGTCTTAAGTGTTCGATTGGGATTGTTGACAAAATTTGCAGACTGGTATCTCTTACCTTTTAGAGATCTCTCATTGTTATCACTTGATTCAATCCCCAGCATATTTACTCAGTTTTGCATAAATGGTAACTGTGCAACATTTTATTTGTTTCTCTAGACGGCAGGATTGGCAGTCTGACTACTACATTATTTTATCATATGATTATATTAAAAATGAAATGCTTTCAAAAATGAATGCTAGAAGTTAATTATATCTTTAATCAAAGACAGCCCTTGGTCATTTATGACTGCTTTCCACTTGTAATGCTCAAACTTTACAACTTTAAACCAATCATGATTTAATGTTATAAAGTTGTCCGATAGTAAAATTTTTAAAACTGCTATTTGCATTGTACTTTGTAGTGTTTTGGGGGGAATTGCTTAACTCAACAAGGGACCTGGGATGCTTGTGAACAGAGCAAGTGCTTTACCAATGAGCTATTGAACCTGGATCTACCCAGGCCAGTCACTACAAATTTTACTATTTAAGCTTTATAAATCTGGCATACCTGTGTAGCACATTCTTTCAATCAAACACAGTTTACAGTCATCATACTATTTTTAATGCTTACAGGTTGTCCACTTGGCTTCAATCCAACATGGGCGACTTAAAACTAGCCTCGGCTGGTGATGATATTAAAATATGGGACTGCAATGGATACACGCTGGTCAAACAGTACAACCCACATCCAGGGAATATTGGGTCCTTGTGCTGGAGTCATGATAGTATCCTTACTATTAATATATATATATATATATAGATGTTTTTTTTTACATGGATAGACTGCTTAACAGGCATCATTTTAGTGGTTGGGTAAATCATTATTGATCAAACATTGTCTGCTAAATGATGGTACTAGTATTAAATGGGATGTTTAGAATTTTAGGTTTTGATGTAATGTGAAAAAGTGCTGACAACCTATCCTTAAGTATAGTCACATGTTAAAGGTGTTATTTTCATTGTTACGTTTTCCTATCGATATTTTTCACCCAAAGAGTGATTAAAGATTTCAGTTTGTTAGTTTATAATTACAGTTTGTAATACATCTACTATTCCTACTGCTACTACTACTAAGACTACTACTACCAATTATTAATATTAATATTATTATAAAGTGTGATAACAGCTGTGAGCATTAAATCCTTAACCAAGTGTCCAGATTTTTTCCTTGCCAGTACATGCTCTGGTGGAGATAGGATTGTGCTGACATATATGAAAACTGCTGCAAGTAATGCAGTGGAAGTTACACTTGGGGTGAGTACGCACATGCGCGCGCACACACACACACACATGCACATGTGGGCACACACACACACACACACACACACACACACACACACACACACACACACACACACACACACACACACACACACACACACACACACACACACACCTGAGTGCACAGAGAGAAAGACAGAGAGAGAGAAATTATATCATGTTTCCTAACTATGGGACGCAGCATATTATTCTTTGGGGACCTACGGATATTTTCTTACTCTGCCATAAAAAATTTAGTACGCCTGTCTTTCTTCAAATTCAGGAGGATACCAGCTGCACAGTGTTCAGCTCCCAGTCCAGGTATGTGCTAGGAGGCAGGAAGGACGGCTCCTTACAACTGTGGGATCTCAAAACCCAGAAACTCAAGAAAGTCTACAAGGTATGACCTACGCACACAACTGTAGATTGAGAAGTTAAACTTGAATTTGTCAGTATTTAATAGTTGTATTTCATTACCTCCTAAGGTACTCCTACAATTCAGAGGTCATTTTTTCACTGGCTTATTTAGCATCTGCAAAATGAAATTAGTGAGGTTTTGTGTAATTTCTAAAGAGACATCAAAATGTTATAACGTTTATAATTATCCTTTTATTTCCATCAAGATATAACAACTTCATTTAATTTAATGTCTGTAGCTTGAAAAATCTTGTCTTGTGTGAACAAATTAAGTCCTATCACAATAAAAAAAAAATATAATTGTAACTTTGAGCCCACAACACAGTTCATGATTTTTTTTTTCTTTTTTGATTTAGGATCACAAATCTCCAGTCTCCTGCTTGTCCTTCAACTGGAATGACACCTACATGGCCTCAGGGTCAGAGTCTGGGCAGATTGTCCTGCATAATGCAGTCACTGGTCAAGCTTCCAGTCCACTGGTCACTCCTAAGACACAGGTACTTGTTAGAAGGAACTGCTAGGCTCAATATGAAATTACTTTATTTTATTATTTATCAGTATGTTGATTGTCTCTGAAGTCCCCACAGCAGAATCAAGGGTTATACATTTTAATGTTATTTTTTGTAAGGTGATTATTTTTGCCACTTGTCTGATAGCACAAACCTACTATATGTGATGGAAAGCTGAGATATTTGTGTACCTCTGTTATAGGTGTAACTGTATGTTGGCATTAATTTTTGTAGGATTGGAAAGAAAATAGGTTCATTGCACTTGAAGTACTATTTTCTCATTATGAAAGTGGTGGTTTTACAATATAACAATGTTTAAAGATGCATACAAAGTCAATTTTTTGTCACAAAAACCAACCAAGTGCCAGCATATAGTTTCAAGTAGTATAACTAAGAGAATTACCAAAAGGCATTGTATAATTTTACCCGAAAATGATGTTTGAACGGATTTTTCTGCTGGCATTCTAAGCTGTATGTCAATGGGGCAGGAAAGTAGGTCACGAATGTAGGTTAAATTTACAACCATAAATTTAAAGAAAGGAGCAGTCTAAAGGTCTTTTATGGCTGAACGAGTGATCTATTCAGTTTATCCCTTGGCATGTCGAATTTATTTTAGTCATATAAGAATCTAGTAGAAGTGGTTTACATGTGTTACTGGGAATCCACGCTCCACCGATGCTCGGTTCGTATGTACCTTTAAATGTACTTTTAGGCAATACGTAAACTCCAATACAGCAATTTTAAGAAGTCATTGCTTGGCTCTGTATCTGATGACGGGGCCTTGAATCTTTGGGACGTAAACACACGGCGCCTGCTACATTCATTTAATGACATGCACCGTGCTCCTGCGACAGGACTTGTGTTTTCTCCGCTCAATGAAATGCTGCTAATGAGTGTGGGACTAGACAAAAGAATTGTATGTTATGATGTCCATGGTAAAACGTAAGTTCCAGATTCAAGAGAAAGACAGGCAGATGTTTTGTTAATCATTTTAAATGTTTGTTTTAAATAATGTAAGCATTTGTATGTTTTGTGGGATATCTTAAACTAAAAAAGTATGCAAATTTTAAAATAATTAGCTTTTTAAAGCTTTTTAACATTAACACGTTATATTCTGAATGTCTTTACATTCACCAGCCATGCTGTCTCGACTGATTTAAATTATTTGAATAGAATGCTTTCGACAAAATTTTGATAAGTTAAGTCAAGAAAACAATCCCATAACGCATTTATTTATTTATTATATAATGGTAAATAAAGCATACTTGATCTTGTGTAGCTCTTTCATTGGACCTACTACTAAACAGATTCCATCCAAAATAAAAAAAGATGTATTTCTTCAATTTCAGGGCTGTTAAATCGGTTACAGCTGACAGTCCCCTGACATCCGTTGACATGCTACATGACGGCGTGACTGTTGCAGTTGGCACCACGCGTGGCATGGTTCACATTTATGATCTCCGCCAAGGAATGACTCCAGTGAGGTCGCTGAATGCTCACAAGTCTTCAGTGCAGTGTCTGACCTTCCAGTCTAATTATAAACCCTCCAAGGTGAGAGATAAGTGGTATAGAGAAAAACACAGTCTGTGTCCACTCCATTATTATGTTTGGCTAATCTCTAAGCAAATTTTTGTGAGCTTAGGATTATGTGGAATACTTACACTTATTTTTCTGTTTGTTTAATTTTTTGCCGATTTCATCCATGATTTTGCTCAGTATTTGAGTTGCCTAAAATTATGGAGCAATTTGGCTAAAAAAAAAATTAACTACCAGATATTCCTATCAAAATATTTAGAGATTTAAATATTTATTGATAGACATTTTAAGAGTTTTTTTTTATTGATTTGCTCATGGGTAATGTTATGACCCTCAACCATAATATGAATTGGAGTCATCTGTTTCAAAGGATAGCGGAAGTAAGAGAGCTACGTCTGCCACTCCCAGGACAGTTCAACCACCAAAGACCGCAGCTTCCTCTATTGTGAAAGCAGCTGGTGCTGCTAAGTCCAATCACAAGATGGAGCCAGAAACACCTGCACAAAGAGGTACAGTATTCATCAACCTTACCCCTGAAAACGATAGATTTTTCGTAAGCAATGTAATGACAGGTATTTACTATTAAATATATTCTCTCTCGTGTTGAGGGTGTTAGTGACAATTGGAAAGTGAATCATCTTGAAATCTTTTCCTCTCTCCTCTCCATTACTGTAACAGTTTCTGCCAAGATTGTAATTTAATGTTTAAGGAACACAAATAATACAACTTTCAGCCACTTTGAATATTTTGACATTAGATAAAATTTTGTGAACAGTGCAAACAATGCCATTGTTATGGCGGACTTATTAATTTCATTTATTGTTGAATAAAACAGCTGGTTAAATCTTAACTCCTTATAATAATGATTTTTTTCTTTTTGATATCATTTCTATATTTGATAAAACTGGTTTTAGTACAATAAGGGATTCTGTATTGATGTTGGCACTCCTATTCAATTACAGCAAGCTTGACTGACAAGACCAACCTTACTAAGATCAGAGAGGAGCATCTACAGGACTCGACAGAGCAGGATATGTTCTCTCCTCTTAGAGAAGGTAAAACTGGGGTTGTGTGTGTGTGTGTGTGTGTGTGTGTGCGCGTGCATGCATGCATGCTTGTGTGTGTTGGATGACAACATATGGCTGCTCCATTCTTTTGTTGATGTATGTATCAGAATTCATCAACTGATCAGCTCTAACAGTTTAAAGAAGCACAAAAGACTACTGATCTGGAATAATGATGATTAACTTTTGGAATAATAAGTGTAGAACTCTAGCACAAGCAATGGCAAGACAAAGCCAGTTGTAAATTTGTGTGAAAAAAGTGTCAAGAATGCCAGAAACAAGAAACTGTCAGAGTTACCCAGGTGCTTGATGTGTAATTTTAGAATGCACTCTTTTTTTTTTCTTTTTTCTTTTTTTTCATGTATAAACAGACGCTGTTCACCTTTTTTTCATATCAAAACCTCCCTAGGTGGTTCAGGAGATGGATCAGAGCTGGTCACTAACAGCAGGACCTTTGAGAATGTCCCTTCAGAGAACAGACCAGACATTGTTGGGATGGCCGCTGGCGTGGGGAGCAGGCAGCAGGACAGCTTTACTGCAGGTTTTTACTGCATTTTAATTGACCTTTGACCTAGTTTGGCATTTCAGCCTGTTATACTTTGACAGATTTCAAGATCAAAAGGTACAGAAATGGTTAGGAATGACAGATACAAGTTACTCCATGCCTGGGTCTGTTGCTACATGCTGCTGCACATGAGCTGCTGCATGATATGTGGCACTTGGTGTGATCCTTCAGTCGGCATTTTCACCTTTGCACTTGTTGTAATGTCCAGTAATAGCCGTTTGTGAGGAAAAATGGGGCCAAACAATCTCTGTCACCAAAACTTAAAGAATAATACAGGTTAACTTGTCTAAGGAATATAAAAGGGGTGAAATTTGGATTGTACTTCAGAAAGATATATTTTATTTTTGTCTTGTAGGAGGTGTGTTTTCACCTTTGTCTGCTAATACATCCAACACCTCACTAAGAAGAAATCCTATTGGTGCTGGTAGCCTCAATGACTCTTCATTGTTAGGAAACCTTCCAATCACAACAGGAGTTTCTTTTGAAGATGGCCTGCATGCAAAGAGTTCAGAGGTAGTTTTATAGGAAATAGACCACCAATGATGAAAGAGTGCATATTCTCCAATATTGTTTATTAGAATAAAGCAGGACTTTTTTAGCATTTTGGAGTAAAGTAAAAACCCACTAACCGTCGTAAATTACATCATATCTGATTATAAAACCGTGTTGAAACCATGATTCAAATAGAAATTGGACATAGTTAATTTAGTAACAAGAGGTAATACTATACTCAGGTAATACTATACTCTATATGGACTGCACATAGTCATACTAAACTGATTGTAATTGTGAACAACAAGTAACGTTCCTACTAGGGAAAAAACTGTTCAGAATGAAGTAGAGCCAGTAATCCTGTATTATACTAAGCTTCAAAGCAATCAGTTTTTCTGATCTCATTATTCACAGGTCCATGCAGATACTGGAGCTGGAATTACAGATGAAGATGTAGAGAGCAAGTCATACCAGTACATGAATGGCACACCTGGTGTCAGATTACCTTTACCACAAGGTAAGAGTACTCTATTAAGAGACCTAGATATCATCACGTCATTTTCATTAAAGATAAGGTTTCATTACCCAATTATAGTTATATGTACCGCAAGGTGAGAGAATTGTTAAGAATTCTACTAGTAGATGCATCTTGTTGTGCTGTTTTAGAGATTAAGTTTTTTTTAAATAATGCATTAGTGGTTACACAGTGATTGTAAACATAATAGTAATAATATTAATCAGACTGATATATCAACATACTAACAGGTATTTCAGAGGGCAGCACAAGAAGTCCACGAACCCCAAGAACACCCAGAACCCAGGCTGCTGTAAGTGATGACCTCTATAGGTCAGACAAGGTCACAACAAGACCAAAAGACCTGTCCTCCAGAGAGACTGAATCACGGATGGGGGAAAGGCATGCAGACAGCTGGACAGTAGCTGAGAGCAGTCAGAGACAGAGAATGACCAGTGGTCAAAAAGTGGACTCGAGAGACGGAGTGGTGTCTCGGCTTTCATCACACATAACAAGCAGTCGTGGCTCAGGAGATTGGATGGACGGATCTGATTGGAAACCACATCAAGAGCAGCACCAACAACAGACTGCTTACTCTACTACAAACTCTAGCAGTAATGCAGTTGTCCCACTCTCTGGGGGCATTGGAGCTGGGGCAGCGGCTTCAGGGACCACACCCACCACGCCCCAGGGTGTGCCCCTGGGTATTCAACCATTTCACACAGAGTTTATCAGGAATGTTGTGGAGGAAGCCATGGAAGAGTTCAGAGATCAGATGCACAGGGAACACATTCATCTACAGATGGAGATGATAAAACAATTTCAAATTCAGCTGGTGAGTGAACTTCATTTTTTTATTTATTATTTTTTGATAATTGTTACTGGGGAAGTAATTAGCCTTTTTCAAACTGCCTTAAAACAAAACACATTTGTTACCTTAATTGCATTTTTAGACACAAGTAGACTGCTAAACTTCTTACTTTATCAGAAATCTAATGGATCAAAATTTTTCTTTAGTTTTTGCTGATATTGATATGAGCTAAGCCTTAATCAAAAAAGTTTCAGGTTCCAAAATGTCTGAGCTTCTTGAAGCCTCCTGTGCATGTGCTTGAAAGATCTTTTTTCCAAGAACAAAAAGACATCAGTGAAAAACTGTAATTATTCTTAATAATATTTTGTATGTTTCAGCATGAAGTCAGGTCTATGCTTCAGGAATTTTCAGTCAACGAAGAACTTGTGGCAGAGATCCACCGACTGCGAGAGGAAAATGAGAGGCTGAAGAAGAACTACTGAATAAACGTGTCTTTGTTATAAACTTCTCATGTTTACATAAACATTGCTTTAGCATTAAACATTTTATCACTGCAAACATATGCCCAATATATTTATTTCCAAAAATAAATTGAAAATATGTTATAATACTTGTTTATACAAAAATGTAAACAAATTGAATGCTTTCATTAAAAATAGCTTGGGTAGGTTGCTAAAGTTCCAATTAAAGTGTTGCCTGTGTTCATAGATGATGCATTGCTATTTTTGTGTGTTAAACCCGAGTCAAGAAAAGAAAGTTGTTGGGCCTGGTATGAACTTGTTAAAAAGGAAGGGAAAAATCGGTGGACCATTTTCCGTCCCTTTCAATAAATATTTCATCTTTTGAGTGTGTGAGGTTTTTTAATTGAGTGGGGAATAAGACAAACAAAGAGGAATGAATGTGTCATTTGGTCTGGTATGGTGTCCACAGTGATAAGTACTTTTTCCTTCTCTGTCATATTTTGCAACTCTTTTAAATTGAATTGTACTACATAATATGTATCACTGCTGTAATAATTTATCTTCAAGTATATAGTGCTTAAAATTCAATAAGGGTAATTTTTTTTTTTTTAGAACGAGTCATTTTTCACAGATTCCTTCTATCTGTTAAAATGTCTCACTATTGAAGTGATAATCAGTCAGCAATGTGGCTTATCTGAGGTCATATATTATTTCGTTTGTTAAGTTTTTGGATAAGTTTAATGCTAGAGAAAGAAGAACACTACAATGTAGCACTTTAAAAAAAGCTTTCTGCATAAGCCATGGGCAATGTTAACTTTTCAACTTAAAAGGAGCTTACCTTCATTATTTTTATAGAAGTGATCCTAAATGACTTTTGTGTGGTATAACAGGTGAGAAGCATGATGAAATATGATCATAAACTGTGTGGGGTAGTTATGCAGAGACCGATGCCAAATTATTGCTACTATTGAATATATACTGTCATTTAGGATATACAAAATTCTAGTTAAGTACTAATTGCTTCGTTAGATAGAAAGCGCTGCAATGCAGGTAAATTTTTTAATTATTTATTTATTTATTATTATTTATTTTATTATTATTATTTTTTTTTTTTTTTTTTTTTGGGGGGGGGGGTATTTGAATAGCAGTGTTCACCAAATAGATGAAAGTCTGCCAGGATCAGTGAATGTAAGAGAAATGTTCAGCTGAACCAAAATGGCCAACATGTCCGAATTATTCACACTAGACTGTGATCAGAGCAGCTTGTGCTGCTGCTGCAGATTTTATCATGTATGTAATATAGTATATTATGCAATCTTTTGCAACAGAATAAACTTGATTTAAAAGCTGGTCTTAATGTCTTTTTTCTGAAAGGACATCATTTTTTTTTCTCTCCAGCAAGTTGATACAAATAGATGTACAGAAAGAAATTCAGAAAAAACATTTTTTTCTTGATTAGAACAACCTGGAGAAATGGACACTATGGTGACCATCATTCTACACTAGAATTTTTCTTGATAGCCAATGAATGACTTTCTTGCTCCAAGGCTCCATTTCACAAAAAGTAAAAGTTGTCTTCAGCTTAATAAGTCTCTAAGCTTCAGCTATTAGCCAACTAATTTACTATTCCTATCAATGAGCCTCATTTCAATATACTGAAATGTTTGCATTATCATCAGTTTTTGCCTCTGCACTGGACAATGTTACTAAGAGATGTACTTGAAAGTCCTTTTCTTAACTCAAAAATATCCTTTTCTTTATTTTTCATCATGATCCACCCTTTCTCTTGGCTTTCATGGCTCGTTTTCCTTCACCCTTAGCTGGCGGTTTCTTGCCTCTCCCAGTCCTAGCTCTACTGAGGTGGACTTTAAATTCTGCTAAATCGTCCCTAAATGCCAGAAAATCAAAAGAGTTAGGATACTTAAGTACCAATTCAACCAAAATATAAATTAAATAAGGAAAGGAATTACCCTTTACAATATTTTGATAGTTTGAAATGTAACTAAATAACTGAAGTGTCAAATTCAAATTGGTTCAAATTAATCTGCATCACGAGGAATACTAGTACATAGGTTGCACACTGAATGAAAGAAAGTGCTAAAATTATAACATGGTACACGTTCAATGGCCCATTACTTCTTCAGTCAGGCAAGGCGCCTTTTTAATCACTATAATTACCTAATAATTCCAAACCTCCTTAGACTCAGATGAAGTGCACGCAATTCTTCATACTTTGGATAATACCGAACAAACTCTGGGTTCTTGTTGGCAGGCTGGACACTGAGCATTTTCACCACTTTCATGGATTTTTGGTCAGTTGGTTTAGAAACCTCTCCAAATATTCTGGCAGACAAAGCTGCCATCCGTCGAGCATAGGGAGTCGCCATCTCAGAAAGGAGGTCACCTGAGATAAAAGAAAGGCAAAAATTTAGTTACGTCATTCATTGAGAAAAATATTATTAAATGATATTAAAATATTGACACATGACGGTTTGGTAATTCTGCCATCTTTTCTTTTAAGTAAATGTACACAGTACGAGCTTGACTTAAGTGTTGGACAAGTGGAAAACAAAACAGAATAGAAAAGTTACTTAATTTCACTTTAGTTCGGATTATTGGTCGAACTACCTGTACTGGTGCAATGGGTATGTAAGTATATGATAAAAACTGAATGTAGGGATAATTAATAATACAGTATACCGAGCGAGAAAGTGAGAAAAAATTGTAGCGTAGTTACATGTTGTTAGGACCTTTCAAAGTGAGCTGTCACAGAATACACCAGTAGAGTATACCGCTCGATTTGAAAAGGTCCTTGTACTAGTAAATCTAAATTCTAAATTTCTTATGCATGGCACTTCTAACGTAGCTTCTAGTTATTGTACTACTACTATGCTAGTAGAAATTGAAGAACATCCAACGTATTATCAAACTTGGTTCGTGATTAAAAGCGTGCTATCAAGCACAAATTCACCTCTCCATTGGTCGATACGTCCCTTAAGATATATTTTACCGCTCTGATATTAATCGGAGAATAGTTATCACAGTAACGACGAGAATTTTGAAGTTATATCCCACCTAAAGAAATCGTGCAACGAGTTCATTTCTGCTCTTCTTAAAATGGAGGTTTAAAGAAAAGGAGAGGAATGTTAACTTCCGGTTCCGGTAGGAGGAAATTCAAAATAAGTTATGAAGTGCTTTTGATATTCAGTCAAAAAGTCTGTTCATGTGTAGTGAAAAAGAGTCCGGTCAGACGGTTTGGACAGTCAGCAGATATGGTGGTTGTATGAAGAGCCTAAGGTATGATGCTAAATATAGATCATGTAGTAAGGTGACAGACAAACGTAATTAACTTTGTAAATTGTTTTGCTCCGCTGCTACTGGTATTGCTAGCCAGGCTGTACCCCTAGTCTGATTAATCCGTATTTTTTAAACTACTCCAACACTTCAGTTTGCTTTTTTTTTTTTTTTTTTTTTTTTTTTGGGGGGGGGGGGGGGGGGACCCTCTACCATCTGCTTACTCTCCAGTTGGAAAATCAGTATGGGTTGAAAACTTGTTACAGATTTAGATACCAGTCAGGTAAAACTTACTAAACTTAAAAGGCTAAAATGCTTATCATTCCATAGTTCATGCACTTGTTTCCACCTATAATTTATACGCAATTTTATGGATATTTAAAACATTTTATATTTTCAGACAATCATGAATGGCTGCATAATCCCAGGCACACCATTTGCTGTAGATTACTGGAAAACCAGAGGCAGCCCAGACACCAAGTTTTATTTTCTGTCACACATGCATGCTGACCATACTTCAGGATTGAGCCCATCATGGAAAACCCCCATCTATTGTTCAGAAATCTCTGGCAAACTTCTGGTTGCCAAATTCAATATCCAAAAAGGTCTTGTGAAAACTCTTGAGGTGATTACCTAATTATTTTTTATCATGTTTTATTAAATGCTTGTTGAAATCTCTGAAACTTTGGTTTGCTATTTGGTCATATATCAGTACATTGCTCAAATGCTTAATTTTATTTTTAAAAAAATCATTTTATCAATACTTAATCCCAGGTGGATTCGAAATCTGCCTGGATTTCAATCCGGTCTCGGATGTACCAGTATATACAAGTATAATCTTGT
The DNA here is from genome assembly GCF_051362555.1 of Lingula anatina. Classification (NCBI taxonomy): domain Eukaryota; kingdom Metazoa; phylum Brachiopoda; class Lingulata; order Lingulida; family Lingulidae; genus Lingula; species Lingula anatina. The sequence continues at coordinate 5,017,980 of NC_141772.1, read as the reverse complement.
CATATATTTTATATAAATGTAGGTAGGCCAGAGTCATATCATTCCTCTAGATGAAGAAGGCATAGAAACTATGACAGTGTCCCTGATAGATGCCAACCACTGTCCTGGAGCTGTCATGTTTTTATTTGTTGGATATTTTGGTACCATTCTCTATACTGGGGACTTCAGGTATAGCACATCTTTCAAACCATTTGGTTTTATATACTGGAAGGTTTTTCTTTGTCTCCTGTGTAATGATGGTTGAAAAAGTGCAATTGTTCTAAAGATATTAAACAGTTATGTTTTTCCACCAGATCTTACCTTGATGGAACAGTTTTGAGACCAAGGCCCTTGACCCATCTACAAGTATGTAGCAGACTTTAATACTGAAAGTCTAGAAATAAAAAAATATATTGTAGTCTGTCTGACCAAGGAAACCTATAGGACCTGAGTCAGAAAACACCATAAAAAGTAATGATGAGTGTTTCTGCTTTGTTATGAAAACTAACAGTAGTTCTATTCCTTATTTCAGGTACACCCCCGCCATGTTCATAGATACCCCTCTCTCCTCCAACCCCCCAGTTGACGTCCTTTACCTTGACAACACCTATTGTCATCCAAATTGTCTTTTTTTGTCGCGAGACCAAGCAAAATCGAAAATTTTTCAAATCATCGCCGCACATCCTGAGCATGACATACTCCTGGGCATGAATAGCCTTGGCAAGGAGGACTTGTTGGTGGATATCGCCATGGAGTTTGTAACCTGGATTGTTGTCACGCCAACAAGATTGGAGATGTTGAAACTGTTGGAGCTGCCTGATGTGTTCACTGATGACAGACAAGCAGGGAGGATAAGACTGGCCCCAAGCCCACGTATATCTAAGGTGAGTGGTAAAAATGTAGATAATCATTGCTAAGCCTTCTAAAGTAGGTTTAATGTTTATGTGCCTCAAATATAAAAAATATGTTTAGACTTTTTTGGAATGGTTTACATGTTTACTGTGATCACTACACAAGAAACAATAAAACATGTACTATACTTCACCACACTTTTGAATATTTTTCTTCTCTCATACATTTTCCACCAGACTATGTATAAGAGGGAACCGCAGGATTGAAAAAAAAAAACAGTCGGAATCAAACTCTGTAACCCACCGAAATAACAGTAAGATTTTATTCTATTCTAGGAGTATCTCTCGAAACTGGATGAGTCGTACCCAACCATAGCTATCATACCAACAGCATTGTACACGGGGGTGGACTTCGACCCCTATGCCAACATGGACAATGTGTTCATTGTCCCTTACTCTGACCATTCCTCTTATCCCGAACTTCACGAGTTTGTGTCCAGAGTCCGGCCCAAGTCCATCATGCCAATTGTACAGGGGTCAGCACGAGGGATACTTGGGTCAAGCCTGGAGGAGAGAGCGATATTGTCCTGTTTTGATGAGTATCTGGACCCTGAGCCGCAGAAGGAAATCAGAATCCCTCCTTCAGTACAGAAGATCATGATGAGCTGGAATTTTGTAGATACTGCGATACCAGCTGTACTGAGGAGAAAAAATAGTGGTATTTTGCAGAGAAAAAGAGAGAGGGATAAAATGCGCATTAAGGAGAGCGGGAAAGTCAAAGGAGTGGTGTTCTCATCTCAGGAATCACCAGACATGAAAAGGAAAGGACCCAGGGATCAGGCCTTGGCTGACAATGAGGACAATTATATTATCTCACAGTATGATAGTGACAAACTTGCAAATTCTCAAGAAAATGAAAAAGTTGAAAATGCAGCTATCGGTGATGGTTGTGACCAAATTCATGTTGATGTAGAGAAAAATGATTGTCATGTGGAATCCAAGGACTCAAACCTAGATGCAAACACAACTTTTATCACTGCAAAATGCCCTTTGCTACACATTAAAACTGGGCATAAAAAAGACAAAGCATGTCAAACAAAAGACCCCTATTACAACATTAACTATGTTATTGAGAGCCCTAGCAATGAGGAAGCAGACAAGTATAATAAAGACAAACCACTGAGTCCATCCGATTTGAGCAGCAACAGTTCAGATGTCGAAAGTGGGATAGAAACTGACAGCTCTGAAAGTAGCAGCACTATTTCTCTCAGTGATGACAAGAATGTGCCATGCTCTGAAGTAGGGTCCAGCAAAGCAAGTCATTGTCCAGAGAGCAACAAAGTGGAGAAAAATGCTTGTGTGAAACATCACTACACACTTGATGTGACACCAAACGATTCTGATGTGATATCATACAGTCCTGATGTGACACCAAACCATCCTTATGTGACACCACACAGTCCTGATATGTCATCACACCATCTTGATGTGACATCACACAGTCCTGATATGACATCACACAGACCTTATGTGACATCACAACCATGTGAAATACCACAGCAGGCCAAAGTGAAGTCACAAGAAAGTACAGTTGATAAAAGGCATCCATCTCCTTTAACTTTCTTGGCTAAACACCACAAGATAAATCCTAATTGTCAATCCAAGGATAGAGCAGTAAAGGAAGAAAATTGGCTCACAACTGATAACATGGGTCAAGGGAAAACTAAACGGCTCAGCAGTTTAAAGATAATTAATCAGGCCAGAACCAAAATGAATCAAATGAATGATCTCTGCATTGCTGAGCAGGAGTCTCCAAGTGAGGACACCTTCAAACCAAGTAACAGCATAACTGAGTGTGCCAAAGAGAGGCCAGCTGAAGGAGAAAGTCTTGAATATGACACAACAGACAGTTGTCTGGCATTCACAACAAAGGTGCATCAAAGTAATGATAAGCTCTCTCATGTTTCATACATCACGCGAAAAAGAAAAAAACAGCCAACCATTCTTCAGTTTCTCCACAGCAATCAGAAAAGAACAAAGGTAGAAAAAGAAATCGGTACTAATGTCAAACCTTTGCGCACGGCAAAGCGGTCCTTGAATTATGATAAAGACATTCCGAGAAACCATTCAGTGCAGTTAAATACATCTTTGCAGACGAAAACTGAAAAAAGCAGTGCAGATACTCCAAGAAAAAAGTGCGTCATATCTGTTGGTGAATCTTCAGGGGATTACAAAGAACACGCTGTTGATCATTTTCCACTTCCAAAAAGCAAATCAGAAGCGACAGGTTCTAAAGCTAGACTAGAACAGAATCAAATGGGAGACGACAAAAGTTGGCTTGATACTAGCGTACCTAAATGGTCAAAAGCTGATGGTGATGGTAATGTTGATTTTTTCACTGTTAATGAATTGGGTAAAACGAACAAGAAAAATGGCTTGACTGACTCTGAACCTGTCATTTCTGTAATACCACAGTCAACCAAGATGGGAAGAAGAAGAAAGTTTCACCAAATTCTTAATGAGTATTTATAACCCAGATGATTTTATAATGCTAGTATGCTAGTATATATTTACCGACTTGATGGACATTGGTCAAGATTATTATGTAACGCGAGGGAAAGTTTGCTTATTCTCTGGGAAGAGTTCACAATTAGCTCATTGTAAAAGAAGCAAATAATGCATTTTAATAAACATTTAGTATTTTTGTATGAAAATTATATTTGATAAATATACATGAATTATACATTCAAGAGCTCTTTTTCGGGACCAATTTTTCATCTGTGGCAGGGTGATCGTTATGACCCCGAAGGCATGGAAAACCAAACGCCAAGGTTCTAATATTCTCATTTGCTTATTTACTAATATAAAAATTGGATGAGTCCGAAAATGAGCAAAATTCGATGAACGTTCTCTACAGTTATATATATTTTGCAATTATAATATAATTTGATATACGTAACTTATAATATAGCTCACATTAGTTACAAGTCATCGTATTTTGTGATTAGAGGAAAAAACTGGTATTCATTGTGAATGGTAACAGTGAAATGCAAAGTAATTTTCTGATCCTTGCATGTTTAATAATACCATAGAATTATCCATGATAATGCTAAAACCAAATGATGGCGTTATTCTAAATTCGCCTACAAAAGAGTGCCTTATAAATAACTACAAAAAGCGCAGTAAGGTCTGAAGTAAAAAAGAAATGTACATAAATGATATAGCTTTAAGATAAAATGTGAGTGTCATTCATCGAGAGTAATTCATAGTTTCCACAGGGGAGTCCTTGATACCACAGGATTATTTTGCTTAACCTTCCAATTAGGTCAGACACCTCAACCCCCCCCCCCAAAAAAAAAAAAAAAAGAAAGAAAGAAAGAAAGAAAAAGAGCTAGTAATTGAGAGAAGGACCGATTTCGCAATCCTTCGGGATTTTCCTAAATCGAGCCTTTATGATTGACATGAATGGTTCTTAACAATCATGTATAATAAACGTCCCACAGGGGAACAAAGCCACTAATTTTATACAGCGCGATTGAAAAGTTGTCCACAAAAGCAACGGGACCACCAGACGGTAGTGCGTGTGTTTACCTGAATTACAAAACCTTTATTCCTGCTTATTTTACACAATTGTTTGCACGTAGAGCAGCAAAGTTCAGATTGAAAACTACAGAACAATAGCAGTCGTGGTGCTGTTAGGCATAAAGACTAAACTGGCATGCGCGGAGACTGGGGCTATTTTACGACTTCAACGATTTTGCTGTCGTTAGCTATATAGTGTAATGCCGATGCTTCAATTGACGACGCATACAAAGTGATATTGACACAGTCGCCTCATACTAAAATTACCTAATCACAGGGGATAGCTTGATCCCAAGGTCTAGCAGTGCGTAAGATTATTGGGATTCACCGCAACTTGCGATCTAGAGGAATATTAAACCCAGAAAGTATTTGAGTCGACTTGTTTCTTTTCCATTAAAGTTGGTGTACACGGCTGACAAGAAGGTGTTAATGGAGATGACAGGGGTTTAGGCTGAGGACGCCGGTGAAAGGAGCTGAGCTGCGTTGTCCAGGTGTCCCGGATTGTTTACGCGTGCACCTATGTTTGACACCCTGGGAGTGTTACATATCAGTGGTCAGTTTGGCCAGAATACCAGACACTGACCAGTCAGTTATGTACGTGTATACACTGGCCAACTTGAACTGTGACATTACGTTGTGGACATCTGTGCTGTAAGTTTTTGTGTCCTTTAGACAATCGTGCGGATGCTGATGTATTAATGTCATAATATTGGTAGGCTTTAAATGGACACTGAATTTAATTTAGGTCAGTCTAACAATTGACAGAGAGAGAGCTCGGTTTATGGGACTCCAGGCAGAGGATTGGACTGTTGCAAACCCATATACATCTATATAGATACTGTGCACATTACTGCATTCTACAAGCGTTGCGCAGTGCTTATCAGGAAGTAAATATTGAATGAATCCTTCCAGTTCTGACTGAGCGTCGGCTCGGTATGCAAATATCCACGGACTATATTTAAAAGCGACATTGACCACAAAGCCATGCGTGAAAAACTGGAACGCTTAAACATATGTTAACCTGGGCAAATGTCAATTTGTGAACTAGTCGGCTTGAACAGGAGTGGGGTTTACCGCGGCCTATTCGATGATTTTGCAACGAACAAGGGCCCAACAAACGAACCTCGTCTTAGCAATGGCAAGCTCGATCGAATGTTTCCATCTTGAATACCGACAGAAGCAGACCCACCATTTAAAAGGAAAAATTAGTCAGCTTAGCGTCCATGGATCAATAGCAGTAACTTTGGTCTTGCATGGACATTGAGAGTTTTAACTAACATTCTAGATCCAACGCTTCTTATATCTTGACGGGGAAATGAATAAGGGAAACTGATAATTTTGGTTATCGCTGTGAAAAAGGATTTTTGGTGCTGAGTGACGGACTTGAATCTCAGTGACGTCAGAGGTTACGTCATTAACGAGGTGACAAATTCATGGAAGGTATGAATGAGAATTTCTTTCCCATTGCAATGTCATCGGGAGAACCCGAAACCAACATCGCTTCTTCTGCTACGACTGAACGCAAACCAGGATGTGGCTCACAAGATGAGGGGACGAAAAACGAAGATCGCCAGACCCTTGAGACTAAAAAAGAATCTAAGGAGCGTAGTTTAGTGTCTAACTTTTTACAGCCATTCAAAAATGCGTTTGTTGTTCACTCCGCTCCTCCTCTTTTTCATAAGTGGCCACGAGCGAAAAAGAACTCGCAGTTTGCAAAGGATTTTGCATCGGAAAAGAGACAATCAAAAAATGGCTCCGATGAAAAACTTAGGAAAAAGCAACGACAGTCAGAAACGACGGGTGACATCCACTCAGCGAGAGAGTCTGACTCTAGTTTAACTAAAAAGACGTTACCACCGCTAAAACTGACCCGAACAAGAATACACCCACAGTCTTATGTCGAAGAGGACAAAACAAATCAAAGCACATCCGATGACTGATTTTATTTTTTAATCGAAAGATGAACATTGTCTTTAGTAATTCAGAGAAGAATTTTTAGAACATTGTCTAATAAGCTTTTATAGTTATTCCGTCCTGGTAATGTTATTCCGTCCTGTCAAAGGTTTGCGTTTTATTGGAAGTTACTTTGCTGCAATTGTGTTTAAGAACTATGTCATGAATACTTTGGTATTAAGGGCTGTCTGTGATTCAATTATCAAGTAATGTGACGTCATACTTCAGCTTGCTCAAAGAATATGACGTGATAGATGACGTTCTATAGTCATGTAGCCTGCCCTAAATTTAGGCATACGTGTATGTTCGTACTTTGAAGTTAGCAAATCAGTAAATACTAGTAGTATCTGCAGCCTAACTTGTTCATGGCCGCTCCTTCCCTTACTGCGCTGGTGTTCCATTTTTTAACGTGAATTTTAAAGGACAGAAAGACCATAGCGTCTTTTTGATGTCCATAAAATATAATGTAATTGTAAAGAAATGCCGACAACCAACTTGTATACCAGTATTACGAAAAGTATTCTTTTTGAAATTTTATGCTTAAAGAGTGCCAAAAGAAATTATTATTATTATTATTATTATTATTATTATTATTATTATTATTATTATATTGACTTTTAATCAGCTTTTTTGTTATTTCGTGGAATAAAGATCCGTGAAGATGCATGGCATTAGACAATATGGTGGGCGGTTAGCTCGAGTCAATACAAACAGTGTCATGCCACCAATTACTTTATGTTAATGATATGCCATCCATGCCCATGTTTTTTAAATTTATTTATTTAGTTATTTATTGCCTATAATCAAGATTTTTAAGCATATATTTTGCTATGTTGAGGTTTGCACAGCTGTACAGGGATAAGTCTGTGATTGGAAATGTTAGACTGGAATTTTACCGTAAATACATACTTTACAGTGATAGTGAGTATATTTTTGATGAGATCATATAGACAACTTCCCAAACCCTTGTATTGGATTAAAGATTTGAAATTGATCCGGGGAAAGATCATCAAATGATAAATGTCGATAATATTGATTACATTATGTATGAAATTTTCTTTTTTGTGTGTCCAAATAAAAATATGTATATGCAGTATATTAGTTTTATTTGTATTAAAACATCTTTAAAAGTCTTTAAAATCTTTAAAAAGATCAAACCAAATGAGTAGGTAAAAAAATCTTCAATTATAGCGAGATGATATGAAATGAGAAGTTAACCTTGAACTTAAATAAGTATGATAAATTCGCTTAAAGATTCGTTTTCCTGGAGCGTTTCATCTCATTTCTAAATATATCTATTTCTGTCATTCTTTGTTAAAATGTTGAATTTGACCGAAGCTGTAATTTTGCGATGTGATAGCTACACCATCACAGTTTATCATTTCATAAAAAGGGAAACAGCAGCTGCCCTTTTTAGGGCACACAGGAGAGTTGAACAGCTATACCCACCAAATCCAAGACACGTTACCCTGGGTAATATATTTTGCACAAACTAATGAAAGTCTAATGGAATGTTTTCAGTTTTAGTTTAAATCATAAGGGGGTGTTGTCTCAATGCTTCAAAACTGGGTTTGAAGAATTTAATCCACATTTCATAATTAATAAAAATGGTGAATATGTGGGTCACGGTAACGTTATTGACGCGGGTACAAAAACTTTTTATCATGTAAATAGTAACAATATTTTTGCTATTATCCATACACACTTCAATCATGAGGGGCACACCACTTTCACATGCTTTTAAAATAGAATTGACAAACACAGAGGAATAATGCAGATATTTTATTTACTGTAACTCTGTCACATGGGACACACACTGAACAAAGTTGATCTAAAGAATGTTCCAGGTTGTAGTTTTTTATCTGAATTATTATTTTTTTATTATTATTTTAACACAATAAAGTTCAGTTAAATACAAAATTTAACAAAATGAAGTTCAGTGTAACACAAAGTTCATAATTATAACATTCTTCCTGACATATGTGGACCAATGGTGATATCTGTTCTGTGCTCACTAAGGCATCCACTCTTGGGATTCTGAAAAAAAATCACACAAAGAATCTGTTAACTCTGATAACGAACAATGCAGGGCCGTAGCCTGAGCAAAATGCCAGGGGGGCAGTAAGCGGACACAAAGGGGCGAAGCTACCGAGGGGGGGTGGGTGTGGTGTGTAAAATTCCAAATTCCAGGGGGGGCAGCTGCCCCCCCTGCCCCCCCCCCCCCCCCCCCCCGGAGGCTACGGCCCTGCAATGGATAACCTAAGATCACAAATAGTTTATTGCTTATTCAAACAAAGTACTGTGCATTATGAGTGGCAAACACGCATTACTGAGACACATTTTCTTCACCCATTTTCGGTGCTTCATTGCGTAACGTAAGTGTTGCGAGTAATCCATTATTGCTGTTTTTACAGACGGTTAAATTTTAAACATACAGTGTAGCAGCTTTATTTAAGACAAAACTAAAAAAAAGTAATTCAATTTCGATGATTGAGTTTTCGAGAACAAAAGAACATGAATGCGGTATCACCGCGTCACCATGTTCAATATGACCTTTAGTCCCCCATGTGACACAGACGCAAAACGAAAGTTCAGACGAAGTCACCCTACTTATAGAATGGTAAAAATCAATCGGTACACAAATATGTTGAAACAATTGAAGAAAAATGAAACGGAACTCATTATTTCTCACCTTCATACAAAGAAGATCCCTATAAACAATCCTGTGGCGGTTAAATCGAAGGAATTACACCTGTGCCCACATCCTATCTCGACAGCGTCACTGACATGACATGTTATCAGAATGGGACACGCGCCAGTTTGAGCTGGTTTTTCAGTGTGCAAAAGAAGCCATTCGTGTGTAAGACGTCATCAGTTAGTGAGTATGGATGAAGATCGCTATCGATGTATAATTTTCACGCGGCATTTTAAAGCCGTCTGATAAAAATCGATCTCTGAAGTTTCAGCGTGGCGAACGTTATATTGGGACGCGGTGAAGAAAAATCGACCTTGCTGAGCAATAAATGTGAAATTCTTAAGAAAATTGATATTATCATGGACTTCGTGACACAAACTAACCGACATACTACTTTGGACGATTGAACAGTTTTAATACGGAAAGATAGGATTAGATGAAATTTTCATCGGGGTGGGACACCGCATGTATCGTAAGTTACGCTAATTTAGTGATCATTTTTCAGTGACTTCAAATAAATTTTTATTTAAATAACAATTTGCACATTCTGTTTATTATATCTTCTTGCAGTAGATATATTTCCTGCTTCAATTATCCATTCAAACCCTAAACAAACTGTTCTTAAATAGAGGTAGGGTCGAAATTCCACAAAAATGGACGCCATTTTGAGGGTAATTTCGATATATTTTCTGCTTTTTCTCTTATTTTGCTTTTATAACAGCATCCTCCTTGCTCATGCAGCTTCTTTGATTTGTTATTGAAACATACACAACGATGTCATGAGAATTTGGTTGGCTATCTAAATTTAAATAACATTCTTGTTATGGCCCCCCTGTAGTGCACCACTAGCAAAAAATGACTGATTTAGAAATCTCTACAACCGATTCTATTTTCATGTTTGAAAGATGAAACATTTAGGATAGTCGGAATTTATGTTAATCACATACAAAGCCCGTATACTCAAGCTGTATTTTTTTTCTATACAAGTCGATACACGATTTTGTATACATTTTCAAATTGTGGGAAAATTTAGTAAAAGGTAAATCCTTCTTTTCATTGCGATAAATTTTAGAAAGTTATTCTCTGTGTTATATATCGCTGGTTGCAATAAATAAACCAGAAGTATCTTTCAATTTCAAGATAAAGGATTTGTTTGTAGAAGCGGAGAAATACGAGTCATGTGGGCACGTTCCAGGATCTTGTGATGGTTTTTAGGGGAAAATGCCTCTGAAACTATCGAAATATGTTTTTATGTAAACAGCACCAGCCCAGCAGGCATAGTCGCGTTGGATCATCGTTGAAAACAGGTTGATACGTTGAATTGCCGTTGATCTACCTGAATTCAACGTAAAATCAACGTTGATCCAGCCACGTTGAAACACCGTCATAATGTGACGTTGACTCAACGTTGTATTTTGGTCATTGACACAACCTTGCAGACATGGATTGTAATTTAAAATATTAATTGTTGAAAACGTGATACTTTGTTTATCAATACTGTAACTAACTTTATCAAAATAAAAAAAGTGTTTAAAGTAAAAGTGACAGTTGTTTTGTGTCTTTAGTGAACTAGTGAATTTGCTTAACTTGTTATTCAGAAATACATTCCAATAAACTGAATTCCTTGCAAGGTCAGCTAACACTAGGATGAATACTTTGCTGTAAATGTGATGGAATGTAGTTAATAAAGTTGACAGTTCTCGGTGCCCTGTTATAGATAGACAGTTTGAGGTGACTGTGACTTTGTTATATATATAAGCCTTGGACATTTTAACTTAAAGGCCATACATATATACCCTAGATATATATTTAGCCATCAAACATGTCCTACTGCTAAACACATCCAGGCTAAAAGGGTGTACCATGCAGGGGCGTAACCAGACCTTTAAAAATTGTACGCTCAGATTTTTAAAATTCCCAGCACGTACAACAAAATATAGACTTACGCAACAGATGGAGGACAGCGTAATCACAGCATATGTACCACACACCGCAGCTTAATTTCCATTAATAATAAAATCATCATTTAGTCAAAAATATTCTCGAAATTAAAAAAAAAGTTTCAATATTCTTAGTTACCCAGAACGGTATATTTATTTAAAAGGAGGCTAACTTTGCATACGTGGACCCCCCCCCCTTCGAATAATCCTGGGCTCCGTATCTCGAAAGGTTCGCTATGTTCCGCACGTGCGCAAGCGTCTCGATTCCATGACCCCGTATTTCGAAATAGAATCGCTTATGGAATCGAGACACTTGCGCACGTTCGCAACATAGCGAACCTTTCGAGATAAGGAGCCCTGGCCAAAAAAAATGTACGCACAGTGCATCCGTGCGTATGCCTAGTTACGCCCATGCCATGCTTAGGTGCAGCAAAACATGCTTAGGAGCTAAATGGGTTGAAAAAATCAGACAAAGCAGGCACTTGGATGTTTTTACAGTGTACGTTATAATTGTGTACCTGTGTTTTGTACCAAAAATAAAAACATTTCAGGTCATTTTAATGTATTTTCATGCAAGAATGTTGTCTAACAACTGGGTTTGATACAATCTTGTTATCTGACGTTGATACAACGTTGTTATCTGAGGTTTAGTCAACTTTCAAATCCAATGTTAATCCAACGTATTATCAACGTTATGGTTCAACGTTGTTTCAACGTTAAAACAACATAATTTGCCCGCTGGGAGGTGGCATAAAAATATCACCCATTTTACCGTCCTCTCGATCTTTCTGCAAACATAGCCTATTGTGTTCGAATTAAGCTTATATTCAACTGCCTTGGTCAATATATGTTAGTAAGCCTTTTTCTTCTATGTACAATAAAGTTTGCTGAAACATAAGAAGGAGGGGAAAAAATCTTTCCTCATGACGTATGAAAAAATACCCCTAGTGGTGCATTTCTAAAGCGTAATCTACACCCTTTGACGCGAAAAAATAATAGCGGTCGCATTGTCTCCATCTACAATGAAGTTGACCTCATACGGTTTATATTGAGACATGACGACAACACAGAACTTTGAGCTACAGCTAAACAGACGGTTATTTTTTATCAAAATATGACGATTTTAAAGAATATTCAGTACAGAATTATCTTGCCGTGGCTGATATTAATAGGTAGAGGTAAGTAGGAACTGGTATATTTTACATTTTCGGCATGAAGAAAACATGGGGGTAAAAAGTAATGAAAGTAAAAAGTGTCGAGTTCCGAGAGACGCCATTTTGAGAGGATGGATCTCTCTCTCTCTCTCTCTCTCTCAGTGTTTTCAAATTGTGAGAGCAAGCTAAATGTTTTGTTTTGAGCAATAGATTAGATAGGCATATAGACAGAGATTGAGGCTTCACACAGTCTTCCTGCCATTCCAATTTTTTCATACATTTACTTCTCTTTTTTATCATTACATAGAGGTTCTCGCTGAACGCCCAACCATTAGAATGGCTGTTACAGCTACTTTCCGTAGGAACTCTTGTCCGGAGCCATCAGATGATCTGGAACCTTCGTTTCATACAATGATGAAAGGGGCTAAGTGGGACACGGTCGCAAATTGTACCCAACATAACTGCAGCTACACGTACATGTATGTCATTGCAGCTTGTGATGGAGGGCAAAATGGAGATGGGCGAAGAAAAAGAAATATTAAAATTATAATAAAGGATGCGAAACAAAGACGGAGATATTTGATAGGAAAGAAATACTTGCCTTCAACCCTACATTACAGAGAAAATGGAGAGACTTCCCACAAAGGTATCAACATCGGGCATTATTTGTTTCCTAAGTGGACATCTGGAAACCTACCTAAAATATTAAGAAGACGGAGAACTAGTTGCAGTTGTCTTATTGGTGTACACTTTACTCTAAATGTGCAACTCATCGAAGGAAATTACAGTGACGCTGTCACTGCAGCTAAATCAACTCTCGAGTCCACAAAGCAAAATTTGTCAGTTGCATTCCATGATGGTGTGTTAAAATTCATATATGGTGCACATGCATCCCCACTGTCGCTGGCAGATTTCTCCGTCGTAAGTCCGTCAAATTCAACCTGTCCGAATGGATCAGTCATCAACGTGACCTCAGTCACATGCGGTTAGTACTTTATGTGGCGTCATCAGAGTTAAATTACACATCAGTTTATCTCCAATTCTCTCCAATTTTTGCAGAAAATTTTTGCAAATGCCATGATTTTGTCGTCGCCGTTCTGTAGAAAAACGTATTATAAATTAATAGTCATTATCTTAATAATTAAATAAATGGAAATACGTCGGTCATGCTTTCAAGGGCCTACTATTTTCTAATTTCAAAGACATATTACGAAACACCTATTGGGTTGTACTGATATATTTACAAATACAACAACGCCGGTCTGCTGACTGCTCTTATTCTAACACTAAACTCCTACTTCCAGATTTCTGTCCAGAAGGTAGTTTCCATAATCTGACCAATTCAAGGTGCCAACCCTGTGCCATTGGTCAGTATCAGCCGGAAAAAGGCCAGTTGCAGTGCGTCCAGTGTCCACCGTGGAAGTCCACTTTTACCGAAGGAACCACAGACGTTGACGGGTGCCACTGTAAGTTCTACTCTAAATATCGGTAATTAGCTAGAGGATGCCCTTTAGCAGATTTTAGCAGATTTGAGATTTTTTTTATCGTTTTCTAGTAACAAACCTGGTCCAGGAAAAATAAAGGTATACTTCTGTAGAGGGGGCGCTGTCGTTAGTTCAAAGGTTAAGCTTACCGTGTATGTAATGGGCAAATCGTCGCCCCCAGGGGGATTTGGTACGAAAAAGAAATACGATGTGTTGACAAGGCGTCATTTACAATATAAACATAGTTATTGATCATCATTCTAAGAATTTTCGAAATTTTCGAAAAAAGTAGCTTTGGCCAAAATGAACAGTTGTTATCCCTTATAAAAGGAAAGATAAAATACAGAAAAGAATTCACTAAAATTTTTTGACCATGTGTTAATTGCACTGATATAAATTGCCTGTCCAATGTACACTATACATTTATACAGCTTGACCCCCACCCCTCAAAAAAAAAAAAAAATGAATAAAAAACAAAGAAATAGAATCAGTAAGATTTTTATTAAATCCTACAAAGTTCAAGCAAATTTCAAGAAATGTGCTCGACTTATTTATTCATGGCCGCTTGTTAATTTGGTGATTCTAGATACTGAGGCTACGATGAAGATGGCCATGCTGCTCCAGTACGGGAAACAACACTGCCCCGAAGCAGACAATTCCACCGCCTTTAAATACATCAAGGACCAATTTATACAATTAATGGGCAATTATAGTTTTCATTGTCCTGATAATGAGTGTGGCTACGAGGTGAAGTCAGTTAACTGCACAAGTCTTAACCAAAAAAATGTACTTAAGATACATTTTTATATTTTTACTCAACTCGGCGCCAACTCTTCACCGAACGAGACGGCGGCGAGAATGGCAGCGACTCTAACGTTGACAAGAATCCGTACAAATTTGACAAATTCACTTGAAGATAAACTGACTTTGATAGGTAAAGTCCACGGCTTAAGCCAACTAACAGAGGGGAAAATCGTTGTTCATTACAACATTACCGAACCAGAGTGCCCCGCCGGAACAGTACTAAATACAACAGGATGGGCATGTGGTAAGTTTACTTCATAGACATAAACTGGGCATTCAGCAAAAGTTGTAATACTCACACTAGGATATTGCCATGAAAAATTTATTGGGATGATATATAGATTCATTTTGTTTATCATTTAGTAAAAATACATTTTACAAACTTTGAAAAAGGTCTTGGTTGGTAATACTTCAGTCTAGTGTGTAAATTAAAACATTTGAGATAGAGAATTTCCTTTGATATCAATCAAAACAATTATAGCCAAGATTATACAATTTTATACACCGTGAATTAAAAAAATAAATTTCATCATTTAGAACCTTGTGACCGAGGCCACTACTTTAATGTGACGTCATCGCGATGTGACGTATGTTCTCTTGGGTCGTACCAAGACAGTCGCGGCCAAACAATCTGTCACAATTGTCCATCAGGAACGTCAACCACCCATACTGGGGCAATTAACTTTAGAGAGTGTATCGGTAGGTGTCGCTTTTAATAGTTGTATCTTTGAGAGAGTTTTTTCAGTTTAATTAAAACATCTGAGTTTCTGTAACGTTTGTTGAAGACATAACTCAGTATCGTACATATCATAAAATATATTATTAAACACATATATTATTAAAACACTTTTATTTAAAAAAAAAACAATTATTAATCATTTTGTCCATAATTTTAAACCTGAAATGGCGCCTGCTATTTGACACGCAATAAAAACTGGGTCGACTCCTTTGTGACAGAAGACTTAAGCTTGCCTGAACGATGATTAAAGTTTTCAATTGAAGTATTTAACCCTTAGTTTGAGATGCATTTAATTTTATTTCAGATGAGAACGCCATTACTTCTACTACAGATCTGACCACGACGCGAGAAATGTTGACGTCCAGTCCTTCTGCCGTTTCATCCATCGGAAGTACCCAATATCAATCCACCCCTGCTGAAGACGGTACAACTTCCGTAATTTCTCCTTCCACTGGGAAAAGTAGTACTGCTGTGACCAATTTGACGAGTACAAACCCCCCCGGCAGGACCTCAGCGGCCAGTATTCCGTGTGTATCTATGCCAGGTATGACTGCATGCAATTCCAGTGGTGTGCAGACGACCCCAGATCCAAATATTCATCTTATTGGGCTGATGAACGCCATTGTGGTCCACTTCAAAATCGAAACATCTACCCAGGTAGCATTTAGTCTCTCTCTCTCTCCTTTTCTTGAATTAGAAACTCATAGTAACTTTGTGCATCAAAACAAGACGTAAATCAAAATTGCAATTAACGTAAAAACAATGTACATGTCAAATTTCATATATTATTATCTGTAAATGTATCCAATTATGGGGGGCAATTAAAGAGGAAAAGTCCCATCATACTGCATATTTCATATATTTCAGGACCCATCTGGCAAAATTACTTTGTTCAAAATTTACGCAGTTGCTGTGTGCAGGTCATATTGCAGGAATCACGACTGCGAGAGATTTAGGTTACGATCAAGGTGTGTGTGATTTTTACCCTGCTTGGTTTGCTGTATTCATAAGTGAGCAATGCATTCCCCGAATATCAATGGAAATATTTGTTACAATTTCTTTTGTCGGTAGTGTTTCAGTTCCCGCAAAAGGAGGAAAAAACTTCTTGCCACAAACATTTTGATTTTTCGGAAAATAAATTTTCATTGCTTCTTGCGTACTGATGAAAAAAAAGTAAATCGCACAAAAACAGTTTAAGGAAGGGGCATAACCCATTTCACTTTTATTATTTATATTTTTAATCTTTATCATTTTGACTTTTTGTCTTTACAGGAGGGCGTTGCCATCTTCGTTCTCTTCAAGTGACGTGCACGTTCTTCCCCAGTTTCAGCAACTAAACGGCAGCAACGTCATGCTTGCGTTTTACGTCACTTACCCCCAAAGTGATTCGGTCATGAATGGGACTCTGCTGCTGAGTATTTTTACAGCTGAACATTCAGAATCGCAAAGGCGAATTGCCAACATTACTATCTTAGACGCTAGTCCGTGCTATTGCTCAAACGACTCTATAGTCTCTAAAGTATTGACGTCAACAGAAACTCCAGTCCAGTCCAGTATTCCCGCTATGGTCGTGGCTGTGACTGTTCCAATAATTGTGGTGATTGCAATCATAGGGATCTTCATCTTTTTAAAAAAGTATGCTTTTTTTACCGTTTCGACCACGAAATGCCTTGTCCTTTCTTATATTAGTTTAAGGAAATATAACTGTAATGAGATTCGCTAAGGGGCCATTGGTTACAAGTATAGGATCTTGAAAGAATGAAAGAATCGTAGTTGAGACGGTGAGAGCATATTTTGAAGTCGAAAATACATGTAGTTTCCCGTTCTAATACCCTCTTTTTCATTTTTCATTTAAAATGTAAATGAGAACAAGATATTTATAAGATCCAATGAGGAGGAAATTTAATTAACTTTTGTCGGTATATCCTCTAAAAATGAGAATATCCTTATCACAGTCTAAATGTCTTAAATAGTTTTTAACCCCCCCCCCCCCCCCCAAAGAATTCTTTTTATTAATGGAAACGCGCTGAACTGCTGCCTGTGATTATGATAGCAATATATGTATTCACTAGATTTACCCAGTAACAAACAAAAACATCGAACCAACAGTATTTTTGCTTATATACTTGCAGACACAGATATTCTCCCTGCCATGAAAGAGTAGCCCCAGTGGACCAGGAAGAACTGATGAGAAGGAAGCATCAAATCTATAGTGAGGGCTCCCTCCCAACAGATATCGATGAGGAAGGAGATATTAAGTAGTTATATTGTTATATTATATAGACGTTGAATGTGTCTGTACATGTATATATTCTACCGTGTCTGTCCTTGGGGGCTTTGCTTTCTCGGACGCCCCCCCCCCCCCCCTACACACACAAACTTCAAATAATCCTGGATCCGATCCTGTTATGACTGGGTTATTTGTACGAAAGCTATTAATTTTTTTTCTTGTAATTTGTTGACGTTCGCTCCATCAGTGCTAAACGTATTTTTGTATAATTGCAAGCTTCCTGAGTGGCACTGCTTTGTAAAAATGCAGGCTTCTATTTCGAAATCAAAGGTAAACGTGGTTTCGATTCATTCTTACAGCACGTATAAGTATTCCGTTACAAGCGTTATATTTTATGTGAGAAACCACGTCTACATCTATGTTTCTTCCTTATCAATCTACATGTCTCGGGGCCGGTTTCACAAATAATGTGAATCCCGAAAATTGATTCCTACAAAAGAAACCCAAATAAGGTATTAACTTTGGAATACATTTCCTGTTACAAGAAAACTTGAAACTTTCATTAAATTTTTCCACAACTGGTTTATCTTGAGTCAAAGTACTTAGTTGGCTAAAACCTTGGTATAAAATTTTGGACCAATTTTCGGGCAAAAGTTTCTTTGTGAAACGGATCACTGAATTGTATACTACATTCGTAAACATCATATGGCATCTGTTGTTTCCGTTGTAGTCCCTGCCCAGTTGCGTCACCTTCCATGCGGTTACGAAGGATTGTGGGATCCTTAAATGGTTCTTTGTGTAAAATATCACCAATAGATGGCGTCGAGACAAGACAAGATAACGTGGCTTTAGACTCACCAGCTGATCGCCTTAGAAGGGTTATCAACGAACTGTGGTCGAATTCAACGTTACATGAGACAAATGAAAACGAGGCCAAATCGGAATGGGAACTACATTTAGACTCCTTCTAATACGCTGTTAAAAATGAACTAATTTTGCAAAATCAGTAAAAAAGAAAAAAGGTCATAATGCCTTTGTATGGTGTTAGAGCTCTTTACAACTGGCAGCCAAGACAAGACAATGTCTTTTGTTTTTTGAAAATTATTAAATAAAATATTTTAATCTACAGATTATTAAATGTGTACTTTGACTGAATGATTGAGTTATTAGACCGTTTAAGATCAAGGGAGTGCTGAACTATTTATATAGGGCCTATATAATAAAATGAAAAAAGAACAGCAGCTATTTTGCCCCGACCGGTTTCATTGCATCTTCAGGGGGTTTGTTTATTTTGGTTACTATATGATGTCATAAAGGCTCAATGTGAGGTCTCTAACAATGGGTGTTTGATTGTCGCTTTTACCAATGCTGTTACCTGTTTAATGTAGGTTTATACTTATTGATAAATAGATTTTCTTCAATTTCCGTTTCTGTTGGGTTGTTTCCCTAGTGAAGTTATAAAATGGGAATACAGTAAAGTCCTTGTTTTTGTTCATAGAGCATTCCTTAATGTGCCCATTCACAGACGTGCACTGATATTTAGGTTGTCTTATTTGCCGACAACCAACTTGTATACCAGTATTGCGAAAAGTATTACTTCTTGATATTTTGTGCTTAAAGAGTGCCAAAAGATATTATTATTATTATTATTATTATTATATTGACTTTTAATCAGCTTTTTGTTTTTTCGAGGAAGGAAGATCCGTGAAGATGCATGACATTGGACAATATAGTGGGCGGCTAGCTCGAGTCAATACAAACAGTGTCATGACACCAATTACTTAATTTTGATCATATGCTATCGATGCCCAGGTTTCTTTTATTTATTCATTTATTTTTGCCTAAAATCAAGATTTTAAAGCATATATTTTGCTATGTTGAGATTTGCACGGCTGTACAGGGATATGTCTCTGATTGGAAATGTTAGACTGGAATTTTACCGTAAATACATACTTTACAGTTATAGCGAGTATATTTTTGATGAGATCACATAGAGAACTTCCCAAACCCTTGTATTGGATCAAGAATTTGAAATTGATCCGGGGAAAGATCATCAAATGATAAATGTCGATGATATTGATCACAAAATGTATGAAACTTTCTTTTTTGTGTGTCAAAATAATATGTGTATGCAGTATATTAGTTTTATTTATATTAAAACATCATTAAAATTCTTTACAATCTTTAAAAAGATCAAACCAAATGAGTAGGTAAAAAATCTTCAATTTGAGAGATTATAACGAGATGATTTGAAATATAAAGTTAACCTTGAACTTGAATAAGTATGATAAATTCGCTTAAAGATTCGTTTTCCTGGAGTGTCTCTTCTCTATTCTGAAGACATCTATTTTTTGAAATCTTTACAACTGATTCTATTTTCATGTTTGAAAGATGAAACATTTAGGATAGTCGAAATTTATGTTAATCACATACAAAGCCCGTATACTCAAGCTGTAGCTTTTTTTACTATACAAGTCGATACACGATTTTGTATACATTTTCAAATTGTGGGAAAATTTAGTAAAAGGTAAATCCTTCTTTTCATAGCGATACATTTTAGAAAGTTATTCCCTGTGTTATATATCGCTGGTTGCAATAAATGAACCAGAAGTATCTTTCAATTTCAAGATAAAGGATTTGTTTGTAGAAGCGGAGAAATACGAGTCATGTGGGCACGTTCCAGGATCTTGTGATGGTTTTTAGGGGAAAATGCCTCTGAAACTATCGAAATATGTTTTTATGTAAACAGCACCAGGTGGCATAAAAGTATCACCTATTTTACCGCCCTCTCGATCTTTCTGCAAGCATAGCCTATTGTGTTCGAATTAAGCTTATATTCAACTGCCTTGGTCAATATAGTGTTAGTAACCACTTTTCTTCTATGTACAATAAAGTTTGCTGACAAATAAGGAGGAAAAAATCTTTGCTTATGACGTATGAAAAAATGCCCCTAGTGGCGCATTTCTAAAGCGTAATCTACACCCTTTGACCCGAAAAAATAATAGCGGTCGCATTGTCTCCATCTACAAGGAAGTTGACCTAAAACGGTTTATATTGAGAAATGACGACAACACAGCTGAGCTACAGCTCAACAGACGGTTATTTTTTATCAAAATATGACGAATTTAAAAAATATTCAGTACAGATTTCTCTTGACGTGGCTGATATTTATATGTAGAGGTAAGTAGGACATGGTTTAGTTAACATTTTAGGCACGGAGAAAACATAGTGGTTAAAAGTAATGAGAGTAAAAAGTGCAGAGTTTCGAGAGACGCCATTTTGAACGGATGGATCTCTCTCTCTCTCTCTCTCTCTCTCTCTTATTGTAATCAAATTGTGAGAGCAAGCTTGAATGTTTTTGTTTTGAGCAATAGATTAGATAGGCATATAGACAGAGATTAAGGCTTCTCAGTCTTCCTGCCATTCCAATTACTTTAATACATTTACTTTTCTTTTTTATTATTACATAGAGGTGCTCGCTGAGCGCCCAACCATGAGAATGGCTGTTACAGCTACTTACTGTAGGAACTCTTGTCCGGAGTCACCAGATGATCTGGAACATTCGTTCCATACAATGATGAACGGGGCAAAGTGGGACACGGTCGCTAATTGTACCCAACATAACTGCAGCTACACGTATGTCAATGCAACTTGTAATGGAGGGCAAAATGGAGATGGGCGAAGAAAAAGAAGTACTAAAATTATGATAAAGGATGCGAAACAAAGACGGAGATATTTGATAGGAAAGAAATACTTGCCTTCAACCCTACATTACAGAGAAAATGGAGAGACTTCCCACAAAGGTATCAACATTGGGCATTATTTGTTTCCTAAATGGACATCTGGAAACCTACCTAAAATATTAAGAAGACGAAGAACTAGTTGCAGTTATCATATTGGTGTACACTTTACTCTAAATGTGCAACTCATCGGAGGAAATTACAGTGACGCTGTCACTGCAGCTAAATCAACTCTCGAGTCCACAAAGCAAAATTTGTCAGTTGCATTCCAAGATGGTGTGTTAAATCTCACATATGGTGTACATGCATCCCCACTGTCGCTGGCAGATTTCTCCGTCGTAAGTCTGTCAAATTCAACCTGTCCGAATGGATCAGTCATCAACGTGACTTCAGTCACATGCGGTTAGTACTTTATGTGGCGTCATCAGAGTTAAATTACATATACATGTATATGTGTTCATCTCCAATCCTCTCCAATTTTTGCCATAATTGTGTCGGCGCCGTTTTTGTAGAAAAAAATATTATAAATTAATAGTCATTATCTTAATAATTAAATAAAAGGAAATACGTCGCTCATGCGTTCAAGGGCCTACTATTTTCTTATTTCAAAGACATATTAGGAAACGCCTGTTGAGTTGTGTTGGTTTATTTACAAATAAAACAACGCGAGTCTGACGACTGTTTTTATTCTTACACTAAACTCCTACTTTCAGATTTCTGTCCAGAAGGTAGTTTCCATAATCTGACCAATTCAAGGTGCCAACCCTGTGCCATTGGTCAGTATCAGCCGGAAAAAGGCCAGTTGCAGTGCGTCCAGTGTCCACCGTGGAAGTCCACTTTTACCGAAGGAACCACAGACGTTGATGGGTGCTACTGTAAGTTCTACTCTTAATATCGGTAGCTCGAGGATGCCCTTTAGCAGATTTTAGCAGATTTGAGATATTTTATTGTTTTCTAGTAACATACCTGGCCCAGGAAAATAAAGGTATACTTCTGCAGAGGGGGCGCTGTCGTTAGTTCAAAGGTTAAGCTTACTGTGTTTGTTATGGGCAAATCGTCGCCCCCAGGGGGATTTGGTACGAAAAAAAAGTACGATGTGTTGACAAGGCGTCATTTACAATATAAACATAGTTATTGTTCATCATTCTTTGAATTTTCGAAATTTTCGAAAAAAGTAGCTGTGGCCAAAATGAATCGTTATCCCTTAAAAAAAGGAAAGATAAAATACAGAAAAGAATTCGTTACTTTCTTTGACCATGTGTTAAAGGCACTGATATAAATTGCCTGTCCAATGTATACAAGCTTGACCCCCCTCCAAACAAATGAATAACAAGAAATGGAATCCATAACATTTTTATTTAATCCTACAAAGGTCAAGCAAATTTCAAGAAATATGCTCGACTTATTTATTCATGGTAGCTTGTTTATTTGGTGATTCTAGACACCGAGGCTACGATGAAGGTGGCCATGCTGCTCCAGTACGTAATACAAAACTGCCCCGAAGAAGACAATTCCACCGCCTTTAAATACATCAAGGACCAATTTGTACAATTAATGGACACTTATAATTTTCACTGCCTTGATACTGAGGGGTGTGGCTACGAGGTGAAGTCAGTTGACTGCACAAATCGTGAACTTAAGATACATTTTTATATTTTAACTCAACTCGGCGCCAACTTTTCATCGAACGAGACGGCGGCGAGAATGGGGGCGACCCTAACGTTGACAAGAATCCGTACAAATCTGACAGAGTCGTTTCAAGATAAAATACTGACTTTGATAGATAAAGTCCATGGCTTAAGCCAACCAGAAGGACTGAAAATCGTTTTTCATTATAACATAACTGAACCAGAGTGCCCCCCCGGAACAGTACTTAACACAGCAGGATGGGCATGTGGTAAGTTTACTTCATAGACATAAACTGGACATTCAGCAAAAGTTTTAATGCTCACACTAGGATATTGCCATGAAAAATTTATTGGGATGATATATATAGATCTAGATTCATTCTGTTTATTATTTAGCAAAAAATACATTTTACAAATTTTGAAAAAGGTCCTGGTAAAACATTTTAGATACAGAATTTCCTTTGATATCAATCAAAATCATTATAGCCAAGATTATACAATCTGAAAAGTGACTCAGTCTTCGTTTTTATGCACCGTCCTTTAGAACCTTGTGACCGAGGCCACTACTTTAATGTGACGTCATCGCGATGTGACGTATGTTCTCGTGGGTCATACCAAGACAGTCGCGGCCAAACAATCTGTCACAGTTGTCCATCAGGAACGTCAACCACCCATACTGGGGCAATTAACCTCAGAGAGTGTATCGGTAGGTGTCGCTTTTAATAGCTGTGGTTTTTGAAATAATTTGTTCAAATTAACATCTGAGTTACTAGGAACATGTAACGTTTGTTAACGATGACATAACACAGAATCTTATATATCATTACACATGTTTATTTAAAAAACAATAATAAATCATTTTTGTCTAAAATTTTTACCTGAAATGGCGCCTGCTATTTAACACACAATAAAAACTGGGTCGAGTCATTTGTGACAGAGGAATTAAGCTTGCCTGAACGATGATTGGACTTTTCAATTGAAGTATTTAAACCTTTGTTTGAGATGCATTTAATTTTATTTCAGATGAGAACGCCATTACTTCTACTACAGATCTGACCACGACGCGTGAGATGTTGACGTCCAGTCCTTCTGTCGTTTCATCCAGCGGAAGTACCCACTATCAATCCACCCCTGCTGTTGACAGTGCCACTCCCGTAATTTTTACTTCCACTGGCAAAAGTAGTACCGCTGTGACTGATTTGGCAAGTACTTACCCCTCTCCTTCTGACAGAAGGACCTCAATTACCAGTAACATGTGTGTTTTTATGCCAGGTACGACTGCATGCAATTCCAGTGGTGTGCGGACGACCCCAGATCCAAGTTTCCATCTTATTGGGCTGAAGAACGCCATTGTCATCCACTTCAAAATCGATACATCTAACCAGGTAGCATTTACTCTCTCTCTCTCTCTCTCTCTCTCTCTCTCTCTCTCTCTCTGCTTTTCTTGAAGTTGAAACTCATAGTTACTTTGTTCGTCAAAACAAGACATAAATCAAAATTGCATATATTATTATTTGTAAATGTATTCATTTATGGAGGGGGGGGGGGAAGTAGAGAGGAAAAGTCCCATAATACTGAATATTTTATATATTTCAGGACCCATCTGGCAAAATTGCTTCGTTCAAAATTTACGCAGTTGATATGTGCATGTCATATTGCAGGAATCACGACTGCGAGAGATTTAGGTTACGATCAAGGTGTGTGTGATTTTTACCCTGCTCGGTTTGCTGTATTCATAAGTGAGCAATGCATTCCCCGAATATCAATGGAGATATTTGTTACAGTTTCTTTTGTCGGCAGTGATTCAGTTCTCGCGAAAGGAGGAAAATACTTCTTGAAAAAATTTTTCGGAAAATAAATTTTCATTGCTTTTTGCGTGCTGATGAAAAAAAAAGTAAATCGTACAAAAAAACCTTTAAGGAAGGAAGATAATCTATTACAGTTTTATTATTTATATCTATGTTTAATTTTTATCATTTTAATTTTTGCCATTTCAGAAGGGCGTTGCCATCTTCGTTCTCTCCAAGTGACGTGCACGTTCTTCCCCAGTTTCAGCAACTAAACGGCAGCAACGTCACGCTTGCGTTTTACGTCACTTACCCCCAAAGTGATTCGGTCATGAATGGGACTCTGCTGCTGAGTATTTTTACAGCTAAACATTCAGAATCGCAAAGGCATATTGCCAACATTACCATCTTAGACGCTAGTCCGTGCTATTGCTCAAACGACTCTCTAAACTCTACAGTATTGACGACAACAGAAAGTCCAGCTATGGTCGTGGCTGTGACTGTTCCAATAATTGTGGTGATTGCAATCATAGGGATCATCATCTTTTTAAAAAAGTATGCTTTTTTCCGTTTCGACAACGAAATCCTTTGTCCCTTCTACTATCATATTATTGGAATATATCTGTAATGAGATTCACTCAGTGAGGGGGGGGGGGGGCGCATTCGTTTCAAGTTCACGGCCCCAGTCGTTACAAAAGATTTACACAAGTGGGGAATATTATTCTTTATATTTTAACCCTTTTTTCGTTATTTTGTTGAAAGAGTCGTAGTTGAGATGGTGAGAGCATGTTTTGAAGTCGAAAATACATGTAGTTTCCGTTCTAATACCCACTTTGTGCAAAGATATAGGCCTACCATTTTCAATTGAACATTTTTCATCTGAAATGTAAATGAGAACAAGATATTTTTAAGATCCAGTGAGGAGGAAATTTAATTAACTTTTGTCGGTATATCTTCTAAAAATAAGAATATCCTTATCACAGTCTAAATGTCTTAAATAGTTTTTTAACCCCCCACCCCTCTCGAAGAATTCCTTTTATTATTGGAAAGGCGCTGAACTCCTGCCTGTGATTATAATAGCAATATATGTATTTAATAGATTTTCCCAGTAACAAACAAAGACATCAACAGTATTTTTGCTTATCTACTTTCAGACACAGATGTTCTCCCTGCCATGAAAGAGTAGCCCCTGTGGACCAGGAAGAACTGATGAGAAGGAGGCATCAAATCTATAGATCGAGTTCCAGTGAGGGCTCCCTCTCAACAGATATCGATGAGGAAGGAGATATTAAGTAGTAATATTATTATATTATATTATATAGACGTTGAATGTGTCTTTTTATATTCTACCGTGTCTGTCCTTGAGGGCTTTGCGTCCTAGGACCCCCCCCCCCCCAACTTCAAATAATTCTGGATCCGTCCCTGTTTTGCAATTGACTGGATTACTTGTATGAAAGCTATTGAATTTTTTTTTTTTTTTTTGTAATTTGTTGACGTTCCCTCCATAAGTGCCAAACGTATTTTTAAATAATTGCAAGCTTCCTTAGTGACACTGCTTTGTAAAAATGCAGACTCCTATTTAAGGAAAAATAAGGAATTATTATATCTCTTTTTAATGTATTTTTGTGAAGTTCGCTCCATACATATACGTACCAAATCAAGACCTAATCAAGACGCATCAAAACGTTATCCGTTTCTCTAATTGTTTTATGTCTGTTAAGGTGTCAACTTCGAAATCTAGTTATGTTTTTACTCCGACTTTGTGTTAAGTGTCTGCATATTTGCCATCTTCACTGTCCAGTTTGTAATTACCTGTATGGGAGTTTCTTCAAAATACATGCGTGACTATTCGATAATGATAAGGATGATCTTTTGTTACTATTTTTTTTTTGTAGTAGTAGTAGTTTGGACTGATGTAGGCCTATCTGTTTGATTTAGCACTAATTTACTATTTTCAGCTCTAACTTACTATTTTTTTATTATGCTTACTATGTACAATGTTTTTTCCGAATAAAAAAATTTAGAGAAATGAACTGGTAAAGTTAACGTTAAGATTTAAAGTTAAGATTTCATACGAGAACATTGGTGACGAGATAATCTAGAAATAATGTGTCAAAATCAAAATCAAATTTGAAAAAAAATGGAATGGGGAAAATGTCATCAAGAAAGACCATTTTTTTCACCCAAATAAGGCATAAACTGTGGTATACATTTCCTGTTACAAGAAAACTTTTTGAAACTTTCATTAAGATTTTCCACAACTGGTTTATCTTGAGTCAAAGTACTTAGTTGGCTAAAACTTTGATGTAAAATTTTGGACTAATTTTCGGGCAAAAGTTTCTTTGTGAAACGGGTCACTGAATTGTATACTACATTTGTTAACATCAAATGGCATCTGTTGTTTCCGTTGCAGTCCCCGCCCAGTTGCGTCACCTTCCATGCGGTTACGAAGGATTGTGGGATCCTTAAATGGTTCTCTGTGTAAAATATCACCAATAGATGGCGTCGAGACAAGACAAGATCACGTGGTTTTACACTCACCAGCTGATCGCCTTAGAAGGGTTATTAACGAACTGCGGTCGAATTCAACGTTACATGAGACAAATGAAAACGAGGCCAAATCGGAATGGGCAATACATTTAGACACCTTCTAATACGCTGATAAAAATAAACTAATTTTGCAAAATCAGAAAAAAAAGAAAAAAGTTCATAATGCCTTTGTATGGTGTTTGAGCTCTTTACAACTGGCAGCCAAGACAAGACAATGCCTTTTGTTATATAAAATTTATTCAATAAAATATTTTAATCTACTGATTATTCGTTAAGTGTGTACTTTGACTGAATGATTGAGTTATTAGACCGTTTAAGATCAAGGGAGTGCTGAGCTTCTTTTTTTTTCTTCAATGATCTGACAATCAGTTACCAGCATACATTTTGGTTATTTATCACAAACCTGATATTAAAATCACTAGTATTTCAATATCATGGAAGAAAAATACTAGTTAGCATTACTGTCTAATTAACACATAATAATAATAATAATAATAATAATAATAATAATAATAATAATAAACCAAGGAGGTGCAGTTCGGAGGACGTACATGTACCTATTCTATCCAAGTAAGTATTCATACTATTATATGTGCGCTGTGTTTTAATTGGTGGAATATATATAAACGTGCGTTAGAGATGACAAAGAATGACAAGAAAATGTTTTTGTGCCAAGGAAGTAGTTTTCCAAGGCTATTTTAGGCGTGGGCTCTTATTCAATTCCAGCCAGGCATTGCCTTTAAGGAGGATTTAAAACTGTTAGCAAATTTCTGAAATACTTTTATCCTTGACAACTTGTTCAATAATCACAAAGCCGAGATTTCTGGCGTAGGATCTCCGTAATTGGCATTAGTTACAGATCACATGCCTACTACCCGTGTTCAGTTTTTAACTAGTCTACAGGTTAAGTAACAAACAAGCTGGTGTGGCCTCTATGGAATAAGTTTTGGGGATTTTAAAGATTAAGACCTTACAAATATAAAAGTAGAAGAGTTTGATGAGAGCTATATACAGCAGATGTGAAACTGGCTATTGACAAACGAAGCAATATCTACTTTAAGGATAACGACATCAGATAATTATTATTTAAACTTAAATCCTGTTGACAATATTACAAATTGAGTAAACATTATCAAAAATACTACATACAGTAGAACCTTAAATAGACAAAATAATTACGCCATTTCTAATCCATCTTTAAAGTTGCGGTATTCTGATTACATATCCAACGTAGATCAAAATATTGCGACTGTTTTTTGTTGGTATAAACAATTTAATTACATATTATCATTACGAGATCTGAATTTGTATAAGGATATACATTAATCTGGCATTTTTCGATAAAATGTGGTTCTCTTTCATTTAAACACACACACACACACACACACACACATATAAATTTAACGCATGTGGATAGTTTCTAATCACACATTTTAATCATCTTCATTACTCCCAGCAGCAGTTGTTAATTAAAGATACGACAAGATACTATGTCAAAATCAGGATATTTATTTCTTGGTCCCTTTATTGAATGATAGATACTGGCACTGGTACATGTAGAATCATTCTAGACTCCATCAAGATGCGGCGATTTCTCAGGCCATAACCTTGATTTTGCATATGAATATTCAACTTCGCCTTCGGAATCTAAAGTTTTCATGATATTTGGACCAGCGTTAATGTATGAATACGTCGGCTCCCTATTGAGACGAGGAATCCCACTGCCAACGTACCAGTACTCTTCATCATCAGGGCGACATCCACTTCCGGTTTCGATCATGTTGTAATATACATGTAAACCATTGTCCTCTTTAAGAAAATCATCATTAGGTTTACACTGGTTTTGGTAAAATAAAGATTCAGCGTTGTTACGCCCGTCGTCGTTCTGGATAAAATCACAATCAGGTGGAAAGGAGAAACGTCGCTTAATATAATTTGCAGACTTGGATGCTCGCTGATTTCTGTTAAAAGAATATCTTTTACGGGTACCACCCGTACGCGGGGAGACGTCCTGTAAGTTTTCAGTTGTGGAAAGCAAAATATTTTCAAATGGAGACACTGGCACTTCGCACAGGGAAAGATAAGAATTTATATCAGCTACCGCGGATGTTTTTGAATCCCTCCACTTTGGACGAGGAGATTCCAACAATCCTTTGCGTCTTTCAACATGCCCTAATGTGAAGTCTTCGTCTAAATGCTTCAAAAATGCTGTGTTACAGTAGATAACAGAGGCGGATTTTCTTTGTTGTTTTGAAAACGCACTGGAATTGTCTTCAGGCTCCTCACTCTCAGGAATATAGGAATTTGTTGAACTGATGTTGGTTATTTTAGCATCATCCCCACTTCCGGTAGGGGGATCCTCACAAGACGGAACCATGTTTGCAGGCTGACTTGCACCACCAGGTAAATTGGATTCATTCTTTTGGTGGTTGGGCAAGGTGGTAAGATAGTCCCCCTTTATTAAAACTAAATCATCATCACTCAGAGTAAGATTTAAGCCGTTTTGGTTTGGTACTGAGGGTAACGGTCTTTGAACCCGTTTGTAAGGGTGTGTGTTAGCTCTGTCTACAGTCGTGAGTGATTCATAGTCTTCTTCTTCAATGTGGTCTGTATGTAATTCATGGGATGTGTCACAAATCTGCCCATGCAGATTTGCCCTTGAGTTTAGGTTCATTCTTCTCCAGACAAATACTAGTATGGTCACCACCAATGCGATGAACAAAAAGGTGGCACCACCTATTGACGGCCCCATTATCATATCAGTGCTCTTTGCTAGAAAATGAAAAAAAGTCCAAAGTTAATCTGTGTTAAAACTAAAGCAAACCGGTTTGCATTGAGCCCCTTAATGTAACCGTGGCATGTTTTTGAAATCTATATCTCAGCGAAATATTGACGACTTCTACATTTTGGTGACAATTACAAAGACCTACTGCTATACTAGTTATGAACAGCCATAAGGACGGGGAAATAAATGAAAAATAGAGGAACCCAAAGTATAAGAGCTTGGATAGAGGAGTTACATGTACATGTATACACAATAGATATGATGTGATGTGGAATACCGGTTTTCGGCGCTTTCCTCTCCTCCTCGCATCTTTCTCCTTCGAACCCATCAGGACAAACACACGTTCCATACAGAGTGTGACAGGCGCCATTATTTTCACAAGAACATGTATTGCTGCAGTCAAGACCATAGGTACCAAGCGGACACCCTGCAAGGTTGACAAATAAATAAATTAATAAAATTCAAAGATAAGATAAACGCCTTGAAAGGTGCGCTGAAAATTATTTAATCGTGATGACTGTTATTTGCAGTTTTTTCCCCGCGCCAATTCTCAATTTTTAGTTGTTTGTAGACATGGAAAACGGTTCTTAGGCTTAATTAATATCTATGTGTTTCTTATTTTAAAACGTTCAAACCAAATCAGAACAATAGCCAAAAAAAGAGACAGAATACCCTTTGAGCATTCCACGGGTGGTAGTCTCGTGAGGTTGCACCTTTTATTTACACATTTATTTATATATTTATCTATTTACGTTTATAGCTCAAAAACTATTACATAGACGAATATATATTGAAAGACCGATTTAATAATAGGGTGCGAGGCTACTAGTATGCGTATATGGCAGAGGTCCTCTTTGTTCAGCTTTGTTTCCCGATCCTCAGAATATTGCCAATTTACAGTCATTACGATAACATATAGGGTCGCTGATACACTTAATTGTATGTATGTAAGTCCTTTTTTTCAATAACATTAAAGCAGAATCTCACATGAATCTCGTTTTTAAAATCAAATTAGTCACAAAAACCATTACACCAAGAAAAAATAATAACGAATGAACCCAAAAGGCGACATCTGCGATAGCCCTAGGTTTTGCAAATTATAATAAAATCATGCGAGACTTGGTTGAGGGTAGGGCCAAATTAAAATCATGTCAGATAGTCTAAATTTCTATTAATCAGTCTTACTTCACGTAATATCTCGCACTTTGCATACTTTGGCCAGTGAGTGCAAACAATACCCACCTTTTGGTGTAACCGTTACTTGTATGATTAGTGTATTATTTTCAAGAGGAACATCACATCCGAGCTTGTTGACACCCGATGCCAGGACAAGTTGTGCAACTGCAACTTTAACCACGATCGTGCGATTATCTGCTACCCAATTTTCCGGAAGAATATTTTCAAGCGCAACGGATGATGCAGAAATGTTTTCGCACTTCATGATTTCCATTGTAACATTGGAAGTTGTCATGTTTTCAACTGGGTTGCATTTCAGTGTATCCAGGTAATATCCTTCCGCACAAACTTTGAACGGTATGTCGCTTGATTCAATAGAAAAATATCCATTCACTGTGCCTGTAAGGAAAGTTAAGAAAAACAGGAATAGGTAATACAGCGCTCGAAAATATACTTTATACTTTATACAATGATTACATGCAGGTCTGTAATCTGACCATAAAATATTTTACAACTCTGAAAGATTTAATCTATCGACGGTGATCTTTAAATTCAAGATAGCTCTTATTCATCGTGCAGTCAATGATAAAGTGTTTGTCGCTGCTACAGGGTACAACAACCATGTATGTCAACTCGTTCAATTTAAGGCAAGGGGAAAAAATTAACCATACATGAGCCGTTTGCTGTGGATAGGAAAGTAGTAGTTGTGCAATGATGAAAAACACAAGCTTGTATCTCAACTGCAGGCACACCACTGATCTGAAATAGCAATTTGAAAGCTATATACATGTACATGTATTCATCAGTACTATAGTCATCAGCTGTGTAATCCACTGTTTTGAATGCTTTCTTAGTGTTGTATATAGAACCATTTGAGCGTCAAAAGCAAACACTTAAGAGCAAAAGCAAACCTTTCTCTTTTTTTTTTGTACTCACCACATTCCCGCTTCTTTTGTATTCACTATGACATATTCCAGTGTCTGTGGTTGATGAATAACAAATGAGAAGGGGCAGGAAGAAGAACAAGATAAAGATTTCCCTCTCCATTGAAGTGCTCGTTTACTACTACCTTCGCAAATCTTATGACTGTAAGTCGAAAACAGACATCCAGGTATTTATATGTTCCGACTTTTATGGACATCAAGGAAGTAACACCAATATATATTCTGTTTCATTGCCTCTGTGTATTTCGCAATTCAACCTTTTTCAGTGTCACTGGGGAACATCGCTAATTCAGCACGTTAAGGGATGGGCCCAGAAAAAGAATGTGTGGTGGTAGAAGTAGGGTTTTCAAAGAGTAAGATAGTATTATATATAGTCAAGAAAAATGAATGTATTAGATTGTGTCGCATAGACAAATAATTGAGAAAGGCAATGGCGTTTGTGTGTGATTGGTTATGCAGAGCGCATTTTAAACAAGCAGTAAAAAGACGGGAAATTTGAGAAGAAATCGTAGTAGGCGTTACGTGAACTAAGCAAAACTTGCGTAGTAGAGAGCTGTGGCGTACATAGAAATTCACTGAGGATAGGGACAGATGGAAGTGCTCCTTAAAGGCGGGCTTGAAACGGGTACAAACGAGTTTAAAAGCCGTCTCACAAGCTGGAAAATTTATGAGATTTTTGGCTGAATTTACACACTGATGAGACCCTCCCCGCTCCGCCCAATGCCCAATTAGGAAAACATATGACAACGCCATCACGTCCATTCACAAGGGCGGATCCAGAGATATTTGCTGGCAATCTTCTAAATTATCTTAGTCGATCAATCATTCATTTTTGACTGTCTTCCGACAGTAAAAATTAAATTCCCATCAATGTAAACTTGAAAAAAATTGACCGTTATCCAGAAGACCCAGAAGACAGCCTACATGTGTACGTCCGCCCCTGATCAGAATTTCGGTGAATTCACCAGGCTCAACAATGGAGTCAGACCGTAACCTCAGAAGCTTATTGAATTATCTTGTCTGATCTCGCAAGCAATGATGAGACCCCCCTCCCCTCCTTTCCACCTGTTAGTAAATTAAGAAAACGCTTGGCACCATCATGCTCAATGGAATTTCTGTGAGTTTACCGGGCCCAGCTATGAAGTCGCACCGTAAATAAGTTTACAATTGCATATTGTGCATAATATCGTACAATAACCATTTACTAAAAAGTGCGTGTATTGGATTGTGTTTTGAAATATATTTTCCTGTTTGATCTAGTCGTAATCTCTGACATGCCCCATACCCTCATACTGTAAGGCCCTTGTTTTCCATTGAGCGGTATA
Organism: Lingula anatina; assembly: GCF_051362555.1. NCBI lineage: Eukaryota > Metazoa > Brachiopoda > Lingulata > Lingulida > Lingulidae > Lingula > Lingula anatina. Next base: position 4,984,634 of record NC_141772.1, on the reverse strand, counting down.
CTTAAACGATACAGTACTCACACCTCCATATAAATATAGCTCAACAAACATGCAGCCGAAATCAATAAACGTGCATAAACACAGGTAAAATAAAATAACCAATTTTTATTTGAGATCACAGTAAAATAAGAATATGGTATTAAGTTATAATTTGTTAATTTGTAACTACTGTACAAATGCCAGAATGCTGTGGAAGCTTAGATACAGATATGTCTATAACTTTTGGTGTTAAAAATCTTGTAGCTGATGAATTCATAGTACTATATATATATATGTAGAGCTTCTAAAAATAAATACGGGAACCGGGTCTGTTACATGTACTAATTCATCAGTCATTAATGAAGTACCAATAATGATTCAAAAAGAAATATCTGCACAAGTACTCCGTTAAACTTTTCTTTTTTTGTAAAACAATGCATAAAAACACAAATGATTTATAATAGCAAGGTAGACGGTTTGGATGAAGACAAAGAGGTGCTCGCCCCCTTTCGCCCCCCCCCCCCCCCCCCCCCCCCCCCACAATCAGTGTGTGTATATATGCTTTCGCCAATGTTCGCCTCCACCAGGGAGCCGGCCAATAACCGAACGTACAAATCGAATATAATACAAATAATAGGCTTATATATACATACACTTTTTATCATTCAACCAAAATATTATTAATGGACTATGTAACTATCTCAGTGATTTGAAAAGTTACCATTCTTCCGTTTCAAGCAATTAAGGTTTTAAATGTTTACTGATGACATATTAATATAGTAGTAAACAGATAAGTATAAAGACATTAATTTAGCATTTGTGATGAATTTATATAACACGAAGTAAGAAAATTATCATGTAACACACATTAAGAAACTGATATAAAAAACAATGCTTTCAACAAACAACAACAAATTATTTTTGCTAACTGACTGGGCGACGGTAAACAAATATTTTGCTAACTGATTGGACAAAGATCGTCACATGACATCCTGACATTGCTTATTTCTTTGGTTTTGATTTCAAATTCCCTGATTTCCCTGTAGATGCAGGTTTCAGTGGAGGCAACTGGGTCTTCTTTGCTGTAGGTACTGGATTGTTTAGCGCCTTACTGCTGAACCCCCCATTCTTAGCGGGTTTCGATCCAAAAGTAGTTTTGTTCTTACCATCGCCAGTAGGCATTTCAACTTTGTTCAGACCATAGGCGGTTGTTGCCGGCGTGGCTCCTTTTTGATTGACATTCTTCTTCTCATTCGTTATTTTGACTTTATCTTTACTATACGCTGGGTTGTCGACCCCTGATTTCTCGGGGACTTCGCTTTCTTGTAACTTCACGTGCTTCTTTTTAATGACAAGGAAATACACGAGCACGACTACTACAGCAATGACGACCAAAATAACGGCAACCACAACGCCAGCGATAAGTCCGGCATTGCCATGGGAGGGTTCAGGCTTAATCTCAACGAGAGAGGACGAAACGATATTGGACGCACTGCTGTTTTTACCCGATTCGTCCCCGACTTTTAAGGCAAAGAAATAAGTTGTTTCGTCCTTGAGATCTTTCAACAGAATAATAATTTTCTCTCTCTGCCCAGCCGGCAAAGGTGACGTCAAGTTTCCCTCGGCTAATTGTGACGCCAGAACAGGAGTGGCGCTGTCAAAGTCGCTTCTTAACGCGGTGTAGTTGCGTGACATTCGTAGGTCGTAGAAGGAGGCTAAAATCAGATAAAAATATTTCTATTATTCAGTTAAAGCAATTATACAGTGAACGGAAACCACATTAAACGTTCATATAGAAATCATTAATCTCATTGTGTTCCATTCCAGGCACTTCTTCAAAATAACGCAGAGCAGTGGTAAAATTAAAGTGAAGTCTACCTTTAAATTCCTGAATCTATACGCATTTTAGTAAAGTTTTGAAATGCGTCTTTCAAGTCATCATCGTTTATTTACTACATGTATTTGATCTAGAGTAAATAATTTCAAATTGCTAGCAGTGTTATACAACAGTCAAAAAACTGAGCAGTAACAGTTGCAGATATAGGCCTAATATCTTAACGCTAGTACAGACATACCATTTCCTTGGTCAAGATCATCGCCCATGGCCGTCCACTCTAAGGTAAACGTCCGCATCTCGTACGACATCGCCGTCACCCTCAGATCCCTGACAGGCGAAGGCGGGAAGAGATCCACGGTGGAGCCCGCCGTCTGGTTGGCCACGGTGAAAAAGCCACCAGAACTGCTGCGGGAGAAATCGTCAACTGTGGTGAGTTGAAACTGAGTACCACTATTTTCAACGTCAACAGCTGAAAAACATCCAAATCCATTTAATCGTTAACTTCATATTTTAAATCGATGAGTGAATGATGCTGAAAAAAACAAAACAAGAATGGTCCCTAGCTAGCTGGTTAGCTTATACATGACTGCTGGGAGCCTTTTCCCAATTGCTCCCATTACAAAATGACCTACCGAAACCAAAATATTACTGAATTTTGACGATGATATGTCTATTTTTTAATTTTCTCCTTAAAATTTAAAATAAAAGCTTGAAACTAAAGTAAAAAAAACTTGAATTCATTCATGACTGAATGGCACTTGGTGCTGTTTGTGTGCCACTACAGACTCAGTGTTGCTGTATGCCATTTTACAATAAATGAATTAACATTAAACAGGATCTCACTGACCTTGGGCACCTTGACCTTTAGCCGCAGTGTTGACCTTGACCTTGGTCGTGTTCCCACCCTCCACTTTCACCATCACCGTGTACTTGGCATTTCCAGAAAATTTTGTGAAGTACGCCGAATACGTTCCATCTCCAGCGGAAAGGTCGGCTCCTTAGAAGATAAAGATAATTTTTTAAACTCGACTATGTTTTTTTTCGATCAAGTTAACAACGATAACTTTATTTCTCCGTGCTTGCGTCCTGAGATAAGAATTACTTAAATAATAAAGCTTCCGCCAATCATCGTGATAAAAAACTACATTTTCATTTTACTCTTTGAAAAAGATCTTCATACGACTTGTAGGCCTGCATCCTCGCAGTCAAAAGACCATATATCGGTGCCATTTTGTTTGTGTCACTGAAAAAGACATTTGATGAACGAAAAGGCAAAGATATTACTAGTTATTAAAGGCTTCACTGAACCAGCCTCATACCCGTATCAGTAACATAACATTTTTTTTTCACGAGATAAAAAGTTGGCTTGATGACCAATACGATATACAATCTCAAAAATGATTTTATTGACACAATTTATTCAATTTATTAACATACCTGAGCCAGTGTCTTTCAACTCCTGTGTAAAGGTTCCTAAACCGCTAGCTTCCACAATGGCGGTGACTGTAGCGCCAACTAGCGGTGCATAGCCCCTAGTGACGTCAGCATATATTATCAAGTACAATGACGCTGGATCTGTAGAAGACATTCAAAGGTAAATTTGAAATTTGGTGGAAAGATAGCACATGTCAAAATGATAAGGTTTCTTTGACTTATTATTGCTGTATCTGTCTCCAAGATCATATTTTGAGACCAGCTTTTGGGAATTAAGGCTAAGAGAGACAGACTACCTGTACCAAATCGGTTTTTTGTCTTTTTTAACATCGAACTCTAATCGTTTATAACAACGGCTTTGAATCCTTCTTTTCGTTCTCTTAATCCCTAATCTGTTGCAAGCATTTGAATCACTGTTGACCACGTTTACCTGAAAAATCAACGTTAGAAGCGCTGATCTGTGAAGACACGTGGATGAGGTCGAGTTTGCCTCCTGTAGCCCTGGATACCACAGTGCCGGTTATTTCCTTCGATGTACGTGAGCCCGTGTTCTCCAGAATGAACCTGTATTTTCCCGCCTGGAAATGATTTTAAAATAAAAGGAACTGGCGTACGTACCGGTTTTCATGTACCCATAACTGTACATGTACGCGGGGATACATTTTACGTGTATGCACCTACATGTACGTGTAATACCACAATAAAATCTGCTCTCTGACCACAGTATTCTGTTATCAAATTATTATTATTATTCATATCTTACCCTTTGGAATTTCACGTAATCAACGGGAGCGCGTTATACCATGGATGCTATCCAACGTCTGGGTTCGAAATCATCAAAACAGTAATATTATTTAAAAAGGTAGGCCTACTGTGAAAGCAAACTCTCACCTTTCTTATACCATTACTTATTCAGTTTCTCTTTTAAAACATAATTTTGCACAACTACAATTATTTCCCTGTGGGATATTCGGAAATTGTTAAGGATTTGCAAGGGGCACCATTACATAATTACTTAAAACCTTCAATGACTCCGTTTAACATCTGACTGTCGTCTGTTGTCAGTCTCAATTCCATTTTTTAAAACTAATTTATCATTTACCACAGTAAAAAAAAAAAAAAAACAAGATGCCTTTTACACCCAGGAGAGTTACCTCGGCTTTTCCCGGAAGCGCCATGATAATAGTCGTGTCACCTGACCCACTGCTTGCTGTCTGATTGGTTCCATTTGGCAAGGTCAAGGTTAGAGATATCCCGGAATACCCTCCAGTCCAAGAAAAAGAAAATCTCGTGTTGTTCCCAACTGTGGAGTCGATGGTTACGGTGTCTACGACGGTGGAGAGTGGATTCAGGGTAAATGTGGACGAGTAGAGCTAAAAATATGTTAAATAAGTTGTGTGGTAATGATATTCTTTTGATAATAACCCAGGTGTAATTGGAAAAATTGCAGAGGGAGTCATTGTATTGAGAGGAGTTAGGACCTAAGAGAAAACATTTTAATCATTCAAATTTTACCTTTCAAAGTGTCAAGAAACAAGGACTATCTATGTGGTTTCATATCTGGACTGAAAACTCCATCTTACATTTATTTATGGAAAGGTATGTGGGAACGATTCAGGTAGGATCAAAAACGAAAAATTGTAAGATATGAAATGTCAATATAATCTGGCCAGTTTATTACCTGCACGTACGTAGGATCCCGTTTCATAGCAGGTTGAATAAAAGCGTTGTTGAGATCACTAGTGGAGTAATACGAAAGCCCGCCAGTGCTTGCCGCCAATGACGTCAGTTGGTCGTCTGCAGCGGTTGTATATAAAATAGTATCAGCAATCACCCCTTTGGCCAATATCGTGGGCTTGACTTCTGCTATGAAAGGAACAACGTTTTCTTTGCCGTCACTGATGACTTTAAGGATGCCGCCAGATGCGTTTCCTGCTTGTTCCAGAACCTGAAATAGATATTGTCATTAATTTATACTTGTGGAAAGATGGATGCACAAGTAAAGTGTAGCACGCGTTCATGAGCATTACCGATGTGATGTTCGGCACGTCTTACAATTTTTCTTCACAACCCACTGATGTTCTGGATAACAGTACCAGTACGTTTTGTGTTTCCGCACGTACGGTACAGGGTTTCGCACAGCGCTACAGATTTTCGTAAGGATTTCCCCGTGTCTCCTTTTCATGGTGTAACGAATGTTGGAATGTGATCTTACCAGCATTCGCTTTACTTTGCAAATACGTATTCGAATAAGCTTTGAACGCGAGTTATCGTTTTGTTTTAAATTAATTCATGTTGAAGCGTGATTTAGTTCTATTGTAATAATCAGATTTTTATGTTCTTTTAACAGGTAGCACACACACACAGCCACATTTAACCAGTATGTCAGTGACTTACTTCGATCCCTTTAAGCAGACCACATCCTATGCACGTTCCGCCAGAAGCAGATGTAGGTAGCTTGGCGTCAACGGCAGTTCTGTCAGCTTCAGAGTCGAGACGAACTAACGACTGCACTATTTGGGCTGACGAGGAAAACGTCACGATGCCGATGCTGCTGCCCTCTTCCGCAATGTTTAAGATGAAATTTGAAGCGGCGATTGTCATCTTTTGAAGTTTGTCGTTCTGTAGAATGATACAGGATTGTAATTAAAATATTTCAATATCTGTTGAATTATATAAAGTTAATGGATATATGGTGGTGGTCCCTCGATTCTAAGTACCAGTATAATTTATGTGAGATATTTGTAAGTCCTTATTTGGCTATATTTAGTCCATTTTGGATTTTGACTCTTTATAGATAATAAATACATAGTTCTTGCTCTAAGTGGAGCAGACATCAGTTTATTTAAAAAAGTAACCGATGTGGCTGTTTAAAGTTCATGATTTTCCTTTTTCCATTTCATTTACCGACAATAGTACAGAAACAAACCTCGGAGTCCAGTGATTAAAAGTAATCAGTGTTATCTCTTATCAATTAAAAAAAAAACATAACCTCCTTGGCGGAGGTAACTAGTATTCACGATCCTGTCCAAGATTAATGTTTGAATGGCAGTTAGTGCAAGATACAGAGGGGAGTATTTGGTTGCCAGGACGGGCATGTGCTGCTTTCAGTTTTCAAATATCCGGAAATGGAACCAGGGCAAATAGAGATTGAATTGACGTTTGCGGTCGTAAATAACGATTTAGTAAAATACAAAGTAAGTATTAATTTTACTCAGTAAGTGATTTAGTTGCAACTTAGAGCGGTATGAGGGAGGGGAGGGGGGCGAGAAGTGAGTGAGGACATAAAGGAAAAGTTGAATTGCGTTCCTTACATTGTTCATACTTCCAGAAACATCAAGGATCAGGACATAGCGTCTCTCCACTTCCTTCACGACTGTGAATGACGGTGTGGTGTTGAAGTTTTCGTTGTCCCAGGACACGGCTGGGTTGCTGCCTACAAATTAAACAAAGCATTCATTACTCATTCTGTATTCATCATGTACAGTTGAGGAATTAAATTCACTTTTAGGTCGAGGTTCTATTTCTATTTTACACTCACCGTTGCTGAAATCCGGATGCTCTAGTATCACCTCCCAGACACTTTTGCCTTCACAGAGCCGGTTTTGCCGGTTTGGAGCCTCAGTGTTATGATCTATAGCCTCGCTGTCAGGGCTGTTGCCACAGAACGTGGTGACCTATAAGAATTAAAATTGTATGAACCTATAGGAAACAGTATTCAAAACGCGGAAGAGCAAGGTCAAAGTTCAAAGAAACACAATACGGGCATATTGTTGAAATCATGACTGTGAAGGATAAAGCTCATCTCATAGGACAGTTTTGATTTGTTATTTTAATTTTTCCATTTCATCTATTTAAATAATATTTAAAACGACAGATATACCCTGCGCTACACCCCAATCACGCAGCATGAAAGGGGTTCTTTTATACTTTTTTTTTGTTAATGCACATCCGATATCATTAATTTTGTTTTTGTAGCGGCAATATATATTTTAATACAATTAGTGATACAGCGATATGTAGGCCTACTTTGCACAAAAAAATTCAGTTTCAGTTGCTAATGAGGTCCATGCAGAATAAAATATTGGAATGAGTTTTGTGGTTTTTTTCATTGATTTTTTTTTAATCAAGCAACTTACCGACTGAAGAAAATGGTAAAACATGATGGATGTCTTTTCTTTGGTGCTGAAGTCTGGGTACAGCACGCATTCTTTCTGATAGAGGCCTGTGACGGGATCTTTATTACACGGATAGCCTGGTCTCGCTCCTTTGAACCCCTGGATTGGCCTCCCCCCTAGGGCACCGTTACAGCGCGTAGCTTCAATGGACCCTGAAATAGGCGAAACCAAAATGTGAATATACTGCTTTTCAACAAAGGGGCTTAAATGTGATTAAATTGGTTTTCAACAGAGAAATTAAATCATTTTCATACGGAGAAATTAAATCAATTTCAGTAAACTATTTTGTCGTCGTTAATCCGTCTTTTCAGTATCGTTACCACTCCTTAAATCCTGTGAACAACACATATTTTACAAAGCCGGCCTGTGACGACACTTCACTCATCAGAATTACTAGCATAATTAAATTTTCCATATCTAAGAGATAAGAATATATATGACAATTTAATGTGTCACGTAAAATACAAGAATTGCGCAAACCTCGGTTTAAAAATCACAGAATTAAGTGATATTTTTTCTTTAAGTAAACAAGATCCGTTATCTATGAATCGGGTCATCGCACATAAGTAGCTGACAGACTTTCAAATCAAATTATTACACGTAGATCAAGCACCAAAAGTTGAAAATTTCTTTTTTTTTTTTTTTTTTTTTTTTTTTTTTTTTTTTTTTTTGCAAATTTCAATCGCTGGTTGTAGCGCTGAATATCTCTGATAACTTATTTTCCGTTGACTTTGCAGTGGTAACGAATATGAAAAGACATATGGTAATCTTTGGCCATAGGCTAATGCAGTATTATTTTATTTCATTTTTTTTTAGTGTGTGTGGGGGTGTGCGTGTGTGAACTTCCTCAAGTTTGACTAATTATTTTACCTGATGTCCCGAAATAAAAATGCTGTCCGTCGTTCTCGTCCCCATCTAAGGGATATTCGTCATACACTCCCCAACGAAGATGTGACCATTCATGTAGTACCGTTTTGCCTGAAATTCAAATGACAGTTTAAAAACTGATGATTGTTAAATGACTGCCTGGGCTACATTTTCCTCTCTGTGCGGTTGTCTGTATTGTAAAACCGTATGACTTACATGATATATTTAGAATACACTTCGTCGTTTTCATAAATCATTTGCTGTTGATAATATGCGTACGTAAAAGCAAAAATTTGCGCACGTCAAATGCATTTCAAATTCTCAGACGCATCTAATCACGTTTGTTAGCTGAGGCACAATCATATCAACGCCCTCCCCCCCCCCCCTCCCCCCAAGACACACACACACATATACACATAAACACACTTACCAATATGCCCAAACGTCGTCTCCGAGTAAGTTCGGTCAGAAACAAACTTAGGGGTAAGATGCATACGCTCCCCAGGCTTCCCACAAGTGCTGCCTTGCTTGACATACGGGCTGTCTCCGTAGATGGGATTCGCCTTGTCGATAATCACGTTGGCCCGGTCGAAGGACTCCGTTGTGGCAGGACTGGCGGTCATTGTCCAAGTCTTGGGGACTAGGATGGTAATGTCTTTAAAGTATGACCGCCGGTTGGTAGCGGTGAAAAGGGCCTTAGAGGCCTCAGTGAAATAATCCTGGATATTAAAAAGTGATAGAATTAAGTTTGAAATTTTATTTTTTTGCTAAGTATCATTTCGATCTAAAATTATCAGCTTTTATTCATATGAAAATCTTTTATGAAGATTTTCTCTTGATGCCTTGAGTTAATTGCTGTATTTCCAGAAATGCTGTGTTTATTTATATAGCGACGAAATTTGAGCTTTAACTGCGTGTTTTAGTAACTTGCTTTCTTCACCTTCGATGTTAGTTTATCTATATTGTGTTCAACAAAAAGCGTTTAGTTCATTCATTATTCTTCCACCTTCGGAAACCTAGAACAGGTGAAGGTAATCGAATCCTTGGGCCCTTTTTTAAATCAAAGCACACGTGTTTATTTTTCTTAAGCTTCTGACGTCTGAACGTCGGATGTAACAAAGAAAAATTCATAACCCTAATTCCTGCTTTCTATTACGGGTACCTTGATATATATACCACCAACCACATTGTAAACAGTGCTAGGTTTGAAGAAAGCTAATGTACCATAGGCAAGTCCTAACTTTTCAGGCCGTCAAACAATGCAGCTGGGAAACACATAAAGATATTTACACATGTTTAGCGTAGTTTAATACCACTTTCAAAATGCAAGATATGCTCTACTAGGTACTTGAAAATATCATTTTAGTAGGTGTTTTTGTAAATTTATTAAAATTGCGCTTTAGGGTTTAAATTTTCCCAACGCCCTTTTCTTACGTTCACTGTTAAAGAAATTAATATAATGAAAATAATAGACGGGACTTTCTTGTTTATTATTCTGTTCACCCCTTCCTTCCTTTAATTTTGAATTACGCTTTTTTAATATTAGTTTCTCGCTTGTGCACAAGAGTACATCAGAAATACCTACCAATAATTCACTGCATAATTAAATGAATAAAGAATACTCAAGGGAAAATTTTTAGCTCGTCACACATCTGTAAGTATTTCTTTTTACCGTTATGAATCAATAAAAAATAATGTGGTTGCACATGTCCAAAACTTTGTCGCAACCATGGCCTCCACAGCGATGCGTGAACGTCCTGTGTACATGTACGATCAAAGCGACCACCGTGTCTCCTTTGAGCCTCCATAGACAGCCTGGTGTCTCCTTTGAGCCTCCATAGACAGCCTGGCCAGGTTCATGGCCGCACAAGGATCGCACAAGGGTCGCCTTCCACAGTTAAGGGAGTTTAAACTTTTATTTATTTAAAGAAGCAACATACTCGTGCAATACTGGTTCTATTGAGTATGCGAAACCAAATTAACATAAAGAAGTTACGTCACACCAAAAAAGATCGATAAAGACATGCGTATTCAACTTAAAAGAGGTCCTTGAGCATAACGATTTGTATCTCAAAACACACAAACCTTTACCTTCTAAGTTTGCTGTAAAAATATTCAGATTAAACCAATATTTGCCTTTGCTACTTTGCTGTTGAAACGTTTTAACCAGGTATGGACAATTATGGTCACAAAGGTATACTTTTTACTCACTGCAGCTAGAAAACCATTTGGCATCTTGGTCCAGTATTTAAAATGAAATTTAAAATTTGGCATATTAACACCGATCCTTTGTCATTTGAAATCAACAATATCCCTATGAGAATTTGTGACTTTTTGTACACATATTCAACTTAACCATTTTTACTGGAAATTTTAAGGGAATTAATTTGGTAAAACAATGGTTGCAACCCATTTTGAAAGTGACCTTTTGTTTAGTTCCAAATAAGATTAAAATTAAACAAAAAGGTTTAATTCTATAGATTCAAGTTCGGTTACGTCTAAGTTATACCTAATAGTAATAGGAAAAAGTGCCGAACAGAGCTCTCCTTTTGGCCTTACTTGATATTTTACAACTGCAATATCTTCAACGTTTTAAAAATGACTTCAATAATCTAAAAATTCCAAATATTAAAAAATTATAGAGCTGACAACATTTATTTTTGAAAAACACCACTTTTTACACATGAAATGATTTTAATCATTTTTTTTAATCTAAAAGGAACTTTAAAATGTTTAATACTTTTGTGACTGGGGTGTGTTATTTGTACTTCAATATTTGCTTCTTAATATTGACAAAAAACTAGATTTAATTTGAAAAAGATCGATTTCTTTTCAACGTGTTTATACAATTATTTGACAAAGCGCTGACGGCGGCAAGAAGAAAAACGTGTTTTCGCTCCCGAAACAGAGATAATCCGTTGAGATCCGCTTCTTTTTAAAAGCCTCCCGTATTAAAAACCAAATTAAAAAATAAACAGAGTTACACCTGGATCACACACTGTTCGATCAATGTTTAAGTTGGATCAGACTTTACACAAGTTAGAACAGTTAATTTGATTGTGTAAAATATAGCACGGATAAAATTTGACGTGTATTAAAATCTATTTATTTAGGGGATGGAGACTGAGTTAAGTGCATACTTCGTTTAACTGCACACAAACCTTTCCCCACTCTTTTGCATGCTTTACAGATAACCTTTGAGAAAAGAATCAACTGTAAACATATTATACACTTCTATCTGGCCTAATATATGTGATTATGAAATAAACAGCTAACAATTTATAGAATCGGAGAGAAGAAATAACTACTTGAATTCAGCACCACATTGGAAATAAGTCTCTGGACTTAAGTGTCTTATCCTACGGTCTTTAATGTAATCCTAAAATGAATTCATTCATTCACTCTGTCAAATCAAATCATGTTCAACCTGTCAAACAGATTGACTTTGATTCAATAAAAGCGGCCCTTGTGCTTTCAAACGATCCCTCGTATTTCGCGCACTTCCCTCTTGGTTACGTAATAAAGGTACAAACAAGACGCCAGTGACAGAGAGGCGTGTGTATTCTGAAATCAAGTTGGCTGGATTATCCGATGATAATTCCACCCATACTTATAGATCGGAGTGATTGATTTTATCGACTAGTTGACAAACAGTTATGACACTAATTTATGTGACAAAAGTGCAGGCAGCGTTGTCAACACCCAAACAGTAATTAGATAATGATGCTATTTTCACGCCTCGTCCAACATTTTTATTTGTTCATATTCAGTGTCAATTACAATCACATTAAGATGGAATTTTTTCCCTTTCCAACAGAGTGACTTTTTTACTTTTATTTTCAAGGGAGGAAGAAATTCCTCGAAAGGATGCGTTCAAAAGTTTGCAGCTTTAAAATGAAACATTTCTTTGGGCAATGGTCATGCCGAAAAGAGGCAAAAATAACAAATATCGTTGAAATAATTGAAAGAAAACCACAGCTTGCAGCTATGGAGAGGGGCCCTCTAATCTCCCCTTTCGTTTTTGCCCCCCCCCCCCTTTTTTTTGGGGGGGGGGGGGGGGGAAGAAGCCCCATATCATCCATTAGGCCGGCACAGTCAATAAGCAAAATACTAGTGGTTTGAGGTGAACAGATGAACTGAATCGCCCTAAATTTATAATAATAGTTTTAGCTGGCACGCATAGTGAATAATTAACCGGAGATGTGACGTCACTATTTTGTATATCTCTTCCTCATTTTACCTTATAGTGTAATTGTTGAGATAACCCGAAAACTCGACAAGCAAATATGGCTTATGGCGCCCAAAATTAATAAAACAGAAAATAAACATGCATATAACAGTGTACGATTAACTGAATATATCGAATTTTATATCTATTATCTGGCAAAATAAACACTCTAACAAGTCTGGTATCAGTCATTTTAATTCTATTTTAATTCTAGTCATATTTTACTAACCCAAATAAAAACTTATCTGAAGCACCAGCCCTTATAGTTTTATGACATGATGATAGCGCTATTTTAAAATATCCCTCGTCACGTCCTGTGTGGTGAACAAACTTTCACATGCGTTACACTTCGACCTTATTCACTTATTGTTATGTTTTATTGTTACGCGACATTTCTATAAAGCATATTTGTGTTTTGTTTTAATGCGAATATTAATATGGATTTATAAAAAGACTCAGTTTTCAAATTATTTGCTTTTATGTATATTTTTCACAAAGTGCTGGTTTATAACCATGAGTGATTGATATTTTCTTGTAGAAGTGTATTCGCCTATATGATTAATATTTGGGAAAATTCTTCCTAATCTAATTATTTTGAATCAACAAATAGACCAACAAACAGTGTGAAAATAAGAGCGAACGAAAGACCTCATATCGCCATTGCTGATACAGTTGTATCAATGACTGGGGGGGGGGGGGAGGGGGGGCACCCAAGGTACATCCCCAGCCTTACCCCTTATATCCGACAGAAAATAAAACATACCTGAATGTTGGTGATAATTGTAGAATCTTCCGGCACGTCGCTGCCTATTGCTATCAATATGCCTGAATATCCGTTGTTCGTTAAAGTTATGACCGACCTTTCGCCGGACACAGAAACGGTGAACAGTATGACCAAAGCCAGAATGCATGGCGGACAGCTCCTTGCGAAGTACAGTGTCCCTCGCATAATGATCCTTCCAGCTGTCGGGTTACGTCGTGATGTTCTCATGTTCTATTCTGAAAAAAAAGGAAGTGAGTTGTAGTTTTAAGAGTCACTTATTCAATGCGAGTTACGACTCAATTCTGGATGTGGGTGCTTTAAAAAGCGCTCTCCTCCTTTTTAGTTGCGTTCCAACTTGACTGGGCGTGGGCACTTAATCCCGGATGTCAAGCATAAGACGGCGTGATTCTTAAACCCATTGGACATCGATTCTATGCTTCATTTAAGATATATCTACCAGCTGTTATTGGTATGAGCCACATTATTTATCAAAACGATAAACTCAGTATTTTGTGTTGTTGATAAGGTGCGATTTAAATAGACACGCACGTTCAAATAACCCTGCTGCTCATCATACGCGCAAACGCAGTATCATTGCTGACGAGATAATGTTATTGGTGTTTGGATCTATATTATCCCTTCGGGTTTGTGATGAATACGTATACAATAATGTTATAAATAGATATATACCGATGACATATATAATGGCAGTTTGTAGAAATTGGTGTTAACAAAAACCCCGAAAAGAACTTTTTACTGCAGGTCACAGTAGTGTCATTTTACTGTCAGAAAATATTTGCATCCTATGTCCTGTAGGATTGGATTCCCTGCGAATGGTTAGCATTCTTTGTATCATTAAAGAAGATGTTTGTTAAGGAAGAAATAGAAAAAAGATCCCTTTATAGATTATCTCGATGCGTCTTTGTTGTCCGAAATAGTTCCGCCTTTGACATGGGGTAGAAATAATCCATCTTTTTATCACAAAAATAGTGAAATATCGTTAATAGAATTTGATGAAATTACTTTTTTCACATTTGCGTCGCGCTATATGAGCGGATTTTTAAGGTGATTTATCTAGTCAGGGACGATACAGCTGTGTTCACGCTAGTTATGAATAGAAAAAATGGGAGGCTGCGTCAGGCAGTGCAAAGGTTATATAATACTAGATTTGTCAATGCTCAAACATATGCTGACTGACATAATAGAATGATGACGGGAAAAAAATAATGGATTTTGACGAGTGTGTTTTGCACAGGTGAGCGCCCTGCAATGGACGACCTGTAGGCTTGGGTCAGATCTTGCCAAGTTTCATAAAACAGGACGGTTAATTGGTATATGAGCGAAGACACCGCTTTCAGCAGAAATAAAGGAAGGGGGATAGGTGAAACCCACCCCGCCCATTACTCAAACATAAAAAAGATATCTGTAAACTAATTTGGCTTATTTTCATTGTTGTAACGAAATAATTTCCTCGCTCCCCCAGACCAAGGAATTAGACGTCTACGATATAATTCCCTGCTCAGACGACAGAAAATCTTCCTGACAATTTGATTTATGAACACGAACTGCGCAGTGAATTATACACTTTTTGTTGAAAAAAAAAACGCTGTCGTTCATTTCACAATGTATGCAGTGCAATGTGAGATCATTTCCAACAAGGTAGTTCGTTTTTGACCCAGTCAGGTTACAATATACTAGCATACGAGATAAAGAAATGAGCCTGTATGGTCTTTCAAAGAGTATCAAGATATTTGTTAACGAGTTGAATATCAATCTCATTGTGCTATCTTGAAAGCATATCACGGGCAGGCAAACCTCCGCCGCTTACAAAGACAGCATGCGAAGTTTTACCTGTGGAAACCTGAACGTTGAAGAACTGAGTCCACACTTCTGTACGCCGTCATAAGATATGTCATTTGTTAAAATTACCGAGGCATGAAATCAATTCTAGACACACTTACTTGTACAGTTTGAAACACATGCTTGTGTGTGTCTGCGTTCGTGTGAGTGTGTGGGTGCACGCGTGCGTGTGTGAGTGTGTGCGTGTGCACTAGAACCCCCTCCACTCACTCTCTCTCTCTCTCTCTCTCTCTCTCTCTCTCTCTCAGCTCTCTTTATCCTAATAACCCAAGTAGCTATGACATTTTTTCACCTCGATTAGGTGACTAATTAAACGTAAAACTTGCTTTCTCAGATAATTTGATCTAAACAGAATCGAGGGAAACCTGCTTATAACTTTATGGAAAAGCTCACATGACAGTGAAGATTGCACTGTAGGTAGTCGCCGTTATATTTTGTAATTGCTGGCAGATTTTACCAGCTGGACAAAGACGAACTTAATTATCAGCAGATATGTGGTAGGGCCTACACACACCTTTAATACTGAGTTTCTGAGTATCAGAAATAAGAGACGTCTTGCAAAACCAAGTATTACTGTAATCAAAACAAGTATAACGATTAACGGGGCCTTCGCACTCGAATAGTTTTAACTGTTATCAACCTAGTAGCCAGCAACTTCATAAGGGGCGTTCTTTTTCCGCAAAGGGGATCTTTTTACTATGAAACCTTCATGTACCTAAATAAAATTTTCCCCAGGGGGAACCTTTTCCCAGCAACCCCCCCCCCCCCCCACCCCCGGCTACGGGCCTGTGTTTTTATTTTATTTTGTTAAATAATTCATCCGAATAACTGTGACATAACTTGCCCGTCATCAGGTCTCTAGAAAACATTTTTTAACTGATTTAGTCCGTTTACAATCCATTCGGTACACGGGAACAACACCATATATATATATATATATATATATATATATATATATATATATATATATATATATATATACAGCCGTGTATATGTATCATGGATACGCATACAGTGCAGACGAGCTATATACTTTTTACCAGCTCAATTTTTGTAACGCGAGGTAATGAAGTTTATACCTGCACAGGTAAACAATGGACTACGTCGGTGAATGGCGTTCCTGGCATGTTCATACGTGTACAGCACTTGTGGAGTACCAACAGACCAGAATAGTGTATAGATTATTCATCTCCATCAAGAAAACCAGATGAGAGCCAGAGGTCCTAAAAGAACCGGGGATGATAATAGCCTCAGTGTGCAAGACGTTAGAAGAAAAAGGTAGTTATATCCTGCGCCATAGGTACACGTACATGTACGACCAGTAGAATTACTTGGTTGCGCCGCATGTACAAAGGAATTGTACAATTGTCAACGTTAAAGCACACGAGACGAGTAAATCCATCGTCTATCACTCTTATAAAACAATTTAACAGCATCTTTAGAAAATTAATGGGATGTAAACTCAGCAATAAACAGAATAAACGTGGATGCTTAGATATGACACATCTGATTTTATGTAGGTATGGAATACCTTTACATGTAGTGAACCCAAAAAGATTCGGACTACCTGTCACTGTCATTAGAATTTAACTGCTTATTTAATCGGTTTTTAACTTGATTCTATCCCTTGGTCGCAAAACCTAACTGGAATCTTTCACTCAACCCTCAAGCAACCATGTTCGCACTACATGTAAGTCATGTATTACGTATTTTTGCCAGTCGGTGTCTCTCTCTCTTCTCTTAAAGTTTTACTCTATTCTCGATTTCATTAAAAGCGATAAAGTTAAACTAAAGTACTCTGAGAACACGCTGACAACCCTGTCACCGGTCCCTACTTACTTGTTTCACCTGTCTTGTCACATAGCCACTGTGGTCGTTCGTCGGTTGTCAACGGCGTTTTAACTCGGCTGCAAAAAGCTCAGAGAGAGGTTCATTGTTGACACACGCAGCCCCTGCGCTGTGCTGTGCATTTCAGACCTCTTGAACCGCGAAACGTGTCAAGAAGCCCGGTGTATTGGAAGAGTTATATCAATAAATAGCACTGGCCCCTTCGCCCCGCCTTTGCTTTCCATGAAAGGCAACATGCATATCAGTGGACGCCGAGAGCACCATAAGATATCTTACCCTGTGTTTCAAACCATAAAGGTGTATTGCCCCGAATAGAAGAACATGTCTTATAATCACAATGAGGTACAACAGGGTTAAGGTCCGTAGGTCTTAATCTCTGAAGTGTTTATACTGTTACGACAAAAAGCTTTGTCAATAAGGCGCAATGTAAAATAACAACTAGATCGGTGCTTTTATTTTCGTGTCTAATGGCCATGAGCATTGATGTCATGATAAATACTTGGGAATTGTCTATAAAAGGTTATAACCGTAAATTTATTGTAAAATATCTAGATTCACTCACATAAAGACATCTTTAATAACATACATTAGACATTGTTTGTTTGCTTGTGATGAGAACATATATACACGAAAAACAGAAAAGTAAGCTGAAGTATTTCGAACGCTGCAAAATTTTGATAAAAAGATGAGCTACCCACAGATAGGCTGCCTATACCCGAAACACGCAGCTCGAATGGAAACCTGACCTTTTTTTACTACTCTTTTAATATATTTCCCTGGTTGCTTATTGAACTTGCATATAAACTTGCCGCTGTGTCTGAAGGTTCGTCTCTCGTTTTACTTCAGCCAAAATACCACAACTCACCTTTTCTGTTAAGATGTTTTCACCCAACGCTGCTTCGCCAATACTTTGATGATACAGCCAAATCTACTAAGAACACTCATATAGGAACTTTGGCCCTTAACTACACGATTCCAATGTTTAATCATAGTTTTTATAGTATTTTTAAATGTGACGGCAATTGGTATTACGGAACTAATTATAAACTAAACGGGACATCGATGACAAAGATCACGTTTTTCAAGACGCGTGCGTTCCAGAAGACATCCCCCCTCCCCCTCCCCCACAGGAGTCGCGCTTTTGTCATGAAACATGCACCTTCACGTCTTACTAAGTGCACCAGTCTCAACACCAACATGTGAAGTTATAGTCTGTATACACTGCTGCCCACTAAAGATGTTAATGCGAAGATTATGCTGTGCCGATCCGTTTTAAATAAACAGGTGACTAGCAACGAACGTTAGGGAGGGCATGCGACAACCGGTATTAAGACCCTAGTTCAAGTTCGGCATAACCCAAATGATCCATAGTTTCAGACCCGCATATGTTGTGGTCTCCTGAAAGCCACTGAGAGTTAATATAACAGTAACGAATTAGGATTTGGTGGCGCACAATTTGTTTATTGGGTGTAATTCGCTTTGGACGGTATATGGACCTATACCTGTTACACCGGGCTCGCGTCCGTTTACCCACCCTCATCCCCTTCAAAGTTGGGGCTTTAACAATATTTGATAGTCAACATCAAATTCATACGACAATGTCAACTAATGAGCTTTAAATATATTAGCCTTTCCTTTTGTAACATATTTCTGAGGGAGAACTTAAGATGTTTCGAAGGCTCTTTTCTTCCGTTTATTCTTGACCTTACGGTAGTTGTCTAAGTCGCTTAGCGACCAATCAATTCTTTTGGCGGAGAACGAGTGTATTACATGTAAAGATACAACCCTCTACCGGGGCCGCAGATTTATTATGTGCACTTTTTCTACCACAGCATAGAAAAGTGTCATGAATTAATCAGAGGCTTTTCTGTGAATATCTAGTGAAAAATCCATCTGTGGCCCTGGTAGAGGGTATAAAGATACAGGGTGAGGAATTGCAATCAACTAAATCGGCCGGGTGTCCTCGACCTCGTGTAGTGACTCACATATCAGCTAATTCAAAAGCATCATGAATAGCGTATAATGTGAAAAGACCGTCGGTGGCATTGTCGTCGTCGCCGTTGTCCAAATTTCTGGAGTAGGTCCTCAGGTATTAACTTTTGTGTCAGTGTGTTTAGCCGAAAATAGGGTTACCTAAACTAGACAATGCAGCCCGCTATCGGAAATTATATTCTATTTATGTTCTACAGTTAGTGACGTACGAGCTAGAGGGAAAGGTGGGATCATGAAAACGACTGATAGATCGAACTGAAATCAATCGGAATTCCTTTGTGATAATTTACATGGGTGTGCTATTCAAGTCGTTGACATTATATGAATTTATTTGTTTGGTTTTTAGCTGGATTAATTCTACAAGGCATATTGGTACTCCTATTGTTCATGGAACAGAATGAAAAAAATTAACGTAAATTGCGTACCCAGTGTAGCTAATAACTTCTCCTATAGCTATTCATCTGTATGTTCAGCATAGTAACAGTGCATTTAGATCGATCCATCCACCAAAATACCGAGATTTACCCCGCATCATTAAAAAATCTGAATAATACTCTTCACTATCGCCATTCAGGGCCTACTTCACCGAAAATTGGTCCTATGAATTAAATTTTAATTGAAGTAGACCAAGATTTTGGTCATGAAGTTTAGGGTAAAAATTATTCATTTAATAACATAGTATTTAGAAAATCAATAAAAACGTTTTACACAAATATAAATGAGAAAGCGTGACTTAAGAGACGAATATGGTTTTGCAAGCGCGCTGAAAAAAAATTAATTACTGTATATAAAGAGATTTAGTTGGCAGGCAGAGATCTAGACGAGCATAAAATTAACCAGCTTCTGATAAAATGCAACAACCTGTTAGCCAACAAGCGTATTGTGTTAGTTGCGAAACACTTATCCTGGGAGCTATGGTCCAGCTATCGCAATTAGCTTTAACGTTACATTGGCACAGACATAAATTTAGTAAAATAGTTTCTGTGTGTTATAGATAGTCCTTAAAAAAAGACCAAGCATAGATATACCACCATAAAACACAACGGCTAATTGGAAAGTAAAATCTAGCGTTGTAGAAATTAAGCTATACAGTGGGACATTCTTCGACAGAGCTCCATTGTGAGTCCGCCTACCATGCAATGCCTAAGCAAACAAATTATTGATGTTGCCACAACAATAGTCGATGTCACAGAGAGCAATGCACATAGACCTGTGCACGCCCGGCCAAACTGGAGAGATAACCTAATGCAATGTAGTCGCGTTAGGAGTCATGAGATGTGTTGTCGGGGCGTACATTAGGCCTGTTTTTGACTTGGTTACGGCCAGAGACAACCTGTAATGATGGCGGACACAAGATAAAGACAGGTATGTGTTGACGAAGGTAGGATACATTAACTGCCAAGGCAAACACACTCAATATTTTTCGAGTCACATTATCCATGCTGTTGGTACAATTTAATGTGTCGACACGCCATTCTCTCTCTTTCTCTCTCTCTCTCTCTCTCTTCACGTGTGTTCGTGCGTGTTTATGTGTGTGCGTGCAGTTAGTGCTTTAATTGATGTCAAAGAGAGGGTTTACATGTACCTATAGAAACATGTATATACACTGTATAATATTAATATTGCATGAATGAATGTGATGGTCTGTTGGATTATCTGGAGTGTCGGTACTGGTAGGTGGTTTGATGGAGAGAGAGAGAGAGAGAGAGAGAGAAGTGTCTCGACACATAAAATGTACCAACTTATATGAAATACAGGCCTGTAGCCAGCAATTTCAAAAGGGGGGGGGGGTCTTTTTCTATAAAAGTGGACCTTTTCCCATAAAAACTTAATGTAACTAGATCAAATTTTACCCAGAGTAGACCTAATTAGCCCAGCAAAAGGGGCGGTTCTTTCTAACCCCCCGAACCCTCCTGGCTACGGGCCTGAAATATGTGGTGTTTGTCTTTTCTTCTGTACTGTACATGCACTATACAAAGCGAACTTGGACTCATGTACTGGTATAGCATAGGCCCAAGAAGGAACTGTGTACCTTTTTGGTCATGACAAATTTTGCTTCTTGCATATTTTATCTAAAAATTCGAACTATCTTAGTACTTTAAAGTCTATTCTTCCAGCTACAGCGCCATCTACTGGTGTATACCCTTATCTATTTTTTCACTCATCCATTCGTGTAATCATGCCACCATGACTTCCACCATCCCTATAACCAAGGAGGTATAATAGATTTCCCTTTGCTATAATGGAGATTTGTGCTCCAGCATTCACACTTACCACATAATTTTTCGGTATCTGATATATCGTTATTATCGACCTCCTTACACAATTACATAACACACTTGTATCTTGAAATATTCAGGAGCGGAGAAAGAGAACGCCGCCTAGGCACCATGGTGCTAAAGCGCAGCAAGAAGGGCCTCAACACGGGGTGCTCTTTCAACGTCAACTTCCCCTTTGCTCGGGCCTTGGCGCACAGTCAGTACTGGGGCGTCCCCGACCAAGAGACGTCGGAAAATCTGCTATGTCAACGGACGCCAAACACATTTCACCGTTCCATAGTGGGATACCCGAGCAAATCAGCTGAGACTTGGAGGACGGCTCAGGATATGATAAGCGAGCTTCCCGACGTTTTGGGAGACGATATAGAAATAGAGTTGAGCAAAGATGAAAATGTTCCGCGGTCTTTGAGCAAGAGAAAAAGCTGGAAGCTAATTGAAAGTGTTAGAGACAACATCCACATACTAGGAATATATTCCAATTACGAGGTGACCGTAGAGGAACGCAAAAGAACCGGCAATCGAGTCAAAACAGAATGCACGAGTTCTCATGACGTGAATTGGGAAAGTTTCTTTGACAGTCCTTCCGAGGAAAATGCAAAGACAGCAGGCAAGCGTGGCAAACGAAAACCTGTATCTACAAAAGAAATGAGAAAGGATGCAAGGAGAAAGGAGGCAATGCAAAAAAGATCAATCAGGGATGCACAAAGAAAAGAAAGCAATCACAAACAGGGAAAAAGGTAAACGGAAATATCCGTAGATTTTTACGGCCGATTTCATAAAGGAGGTTTAACTAAACCTAGTTTAAGGCTAAAACCTAGTCTAGCAAAACCTGGTCTACCTCAAGACCTAAATTGCATTTCACTAACAGTGTAGGAAAGCTAGAAAACCAGGTTTAGCTAAACCAGTTTTAACTTGTCCTTGACCTCCTGTTGAATGTAACAGGATTACATAGACAAAGAAATCACTGAACTGTGTCAATCAGGTAGGCGTAAATGAATAGATGACACACACTAGCGTTGAAGCAGATAAGCTGTGTAGCTCATATGAGAAAAAACTTTGGAAATAAAGAGCAGGTGAAAATGAGCCGAAAGAGAGCGGAGAATTTTTCTGCTGAAGAGAAGGGATACATCTAAGAACTAATAAAGGAGAAGTCCAACATCATTGAAT
This sequence comes from Lingula anatina, assembly GCF_051362555.1. Taxonomy (NCBI): domain Eukaryota; kingdom Metazoa; phylum Brachiopoda; class Lingulata; order Lingulida; family Lingulidae; genus Lingula; species Lingula anatina. The sequence goes on along the minus strand of NC_141772.1, from coordinate 4,962,202 downwards.
CAAAGAAAAATGATGTCACATCACATAAATCACATAAAGTAGCTCCGGTGAAATGCTGCGATTTCTCAATGTATAGGGTGCTTATCGATCCTCTATCAGTGCTATGACCTCACGTGCTATTTCTTTAGAAATTCTGAACCTGATTTTGAAATCTTGTTCATCATAGAAATCAAAATAATTAACCCTTGCTCGAAAAATGCGTCAGCGACGCTCGGGGCGTCTTCTTGCGTCCAAATTGTTAAGTGCTCGAATATCACGCAAGTCTACGTCAGCCATCTTTTTTCCAAGCTACAGAGTTAAACCTGGGTCTGACTAGGTTTATTTTTAGACTTGGTCTGAGTCCATAATCCGGGTATCAAAAACTTAGACCTCAATTATGAAACACAAACCTGTCTAGACCAGGTTTAGAATGATGTTAAGCCAGGTTTTACTAGACCACTGGTCCAATACTAAAACCTTCTGTATGAAATGCAGGCAATCCCTAAACCTGGTGTAAACTCACTTTAGACCAGGTTTAACTTTAAACCTCCTTTATGAAATCGGCCGTTAATGTTTAATTGCCTATGTATTCTCACAGTTTTGAAAAATAATGGTTATATATCATAAATGAATATAATACGTAACCATTAATTTTTCTTAATTCCTTGTTTTTTTTTTTTTTTTTTTTTTTTGTTTTGTTTTTTGTTTTTTTTTTTTCAATATTGAGTTCCTTAAGGGTTTGTGAATATTGGCTAGTTATTATACATTTATAATTCATTCATTCAGAAAATTTGCGTGTACAGTTAACCAATATGCGATTTCTCAGCTAATTCTATAGTTGGCCCATCGGAATATATTGCCATCTGTAGCTACATGTACAGTGCGTGTACGTGAAGTACGTTTTCTTTCCTTTTTTCAGTATTATCACAAATACAAAGAACGAGACGGAGGGGGTCAACCCCTTACAGTTGAGATACGAAGTCTATAACCCAGAAACTGTTTGCGCGAAAACCATGTCTAAAGGCAAAAGTATAAAGACAGGTAAGAAGTTGCACTGAACTCTATTTCCGACAGACTGAGTGATTTCTGATAATTATGTTTATTTCCGACTGCTCGGCAAAATAGAATCTAGGTCAAAAGGCAGGACACGAGAGGACACATGTTCCTGTCGACTTTTTAGTTTCTTACATCTTACCCATGCCGCACAAACGAAGTTTCAATGCTTGTTCTGTCTCTGTACTATCCCCTCCCTCCATGTAAAATTTGAAATCTTCCAATTGAACCAAACACGTTGAGATTATATGACTGATGTGAAATAAACACATTCTTGCATCATTTGTTCCTAACTTTATATTTTTCTGCTTATTTGTTCTTAAACAATTAAACCTGATATAAGTTATGATTTTTTAACAGTGCGTTATTTCTGAGAAAATGGTAAGTAACAAATCTATAAACATTAGTATCTTCATGTTTTCATGTTTTTTCTACAAATTACAGAAGTCAAACAGAACTGAAAGAATGCCTCTTAACAATACCCTCTTATTACATTGCAGACTACTTCAAAGACAAGTCAAAAAACAAGGGAAGTCGTAACAACTCCAATTTGTCACTTCGGACCTACTGCCGTAAATGGATGCACTTCAACGGAGATGATTGGGCAGAAGAATACGACTGCGATTGGTCAGATGAAGAAGTTGCCATGGACACCAGTGATATGGGCAAGGAACTATTGGACACGCGTTTGGCCAAAGAAAAACAGGATAAAACGGCGTTAACAAAATTGCAAAAGGTTAGACATAGTGAGGCAGTGGACAGCAATACAAAACCTAAAGATATACCAAAGAAACAAACTAGTCAAAACAACAAAATACCCAGTAATATTTCAGTTGGTGACCAGTCAACTGATAAGATGGAGGACAATACAATATTGTGCAATGGTGGGAAGGGCAGTAAAAAATGCTCGGCAGACGATGACCTGTGCAATAATGGCGGTGGTGAAACACGTGTTTCCGGTGACCTTGATGTTAGGTTATATGATGAAAACCATAACACCACGTCAAATGATGGACACATGAGCGATCATAAACCAGTGACAAATATGCCACAGGAAACGGGAGAAAACATTCTGGAAAGAAAGCACAAAAAGGCAGCTGGAGAGGAAAGAATTAATGCTGTAGAATTAAAGATTCAGGAATCGGATAGTCTTCCAAACAAAACTGGAGAAACTGACGGTAAGTATCATTCCACGAAAACTGCGTGTGCCATATATTTAATAGGCCTACCTTATTTAAGATACATCTGTAGCCATGATGAGTGACCCTATAATGGAATATTCAAGACATGTAAGCGACTGCCTGGCATGATTACATGAAGATGCCATTTTTTTATAATTCTTATTTTTAACGAATCGGATAGTCTTCCAAATAAAACTGGAGAAACTAAAGGTTAATGCTTTCTGTGGTAAACTATAAACCCTGTTTGATAGATTTTTAAGGCGCTCGACTGCTTGACATGTTTAAATGCAGGTGCCATATTTTAATAGTTCTTCTTTGAAAGTTTAAATTGGCTATTTTAGGCAAGGGAAGAAAATACGAAGATCGGATCACTGAGATGGAGAAGAAGGGCAGTGGAAATTTAGTCAAGAGTAAAGGCGAAAACGAAAACATGGCCGGAGAACATCCCTTACGGTCCCCTCAGCCCAGCCCGCCTCTGTTACAGAGAAGACGGCTTTCACAGACCGGAAGTCAACTGTCTCCACTACCGCACCAGAATACTCTCGTGTCTCTTCCAGACAACACTGTGGACTCCGCCCCACCTTCCAACAAACTGCCAGATCTTCAGGTTAAAAAGGTAAAAAAAAAAAACATATTCCAAATAAAGGTTTATATTAGATGTGAAAATCACACCATGCACGTTAGAACCTCAGAAAAAATCCTGGATATTTCACCGATTTTGCAATGTCACCTACAGTAGGTAGTATAAACCTTTCTAGCTATTTATTGCTAAATTTACAGTTACTTTTACGAATGAAGTTCACTAAGAATATTAGATATGTGCTTTATTTAAAGGTCTGACGTTAGTTTTGCGACGTGTTTCTCGTTTAGTACGTGTGTTATGTTTGAAAACAATATCTGTGATTTTTTTTCTAAATTTTGATTTTTTTAAATCTTTGATTTAGTACAGGCAGTCATTCACATAACAAATTAGGTAATACATAAATTTAGTTACCTTATATGCGATTGATGGTCTAGTAAACAGGAATATTATTATTATTATTATTATTATTATTAGGATGACAGAAACCAGAGATACTACAGAAGATGGCTAGTGAAGCAAAGACGGGAAGAAGAAAAGAAGGAAGAAATAAAGAAAGTAAAGAAAAAACAAGAGGACTACAAACGGGGGATCGAGCTGAGACTGAACCAAAATGGGTACATTGATGAAAGGGAGACACTTTTAAATCTTTCGGTAACGGGAAAACAGTGCACAACTTTCGAACGTCAGACTAATCATATTCGGCGTCAAATACAGGTACCAAGTACAGGGACGGCTTTAAAATCACAGATTTCTCTTAACACGCACGTTGCGTTTCGGCAACCGGATAGAGATTGGAGATTGGGTACTTTGGGTTCGCATAATACCTCAAAGAGTCTTCCTGCGCGTCTACCGCCGATCCAGTCACTGAAAGCGCCACGCCCCCCGCCAGCTCCACCTCCTCGGTCAGTGGCTCGCAACAGGGGTGTCCTGACCAAGAGCGATAACTTTCTGAATCAGAAACGTTAAGTTTCAAGTCCAACTGTCATGATGCTGTGATAACGAATGAAATTCATATTGTAGTAATTTTTTTTAGTATTTTTCTAATGATTTTTAGTCAGTGTATACTTTTACATAGGGTTTCTTATTGTATTGTTTTTATGTAATCTTTTTGCAATTTTGTATATTATATTATTTGTAGCAATATACAGCGTATACATTATGTGTACTATGTGTAGTATCAATACTCAGTGTTATGTATATTAACGGTGTTAGTTCTACTAGTACGAAAAAAATAGCTGTCGCAGTGGATGCGTAAAGTCATTTATCTCTAGAAAAAGTAGACCTATTTCCGCCTTGGGTCAAGTGTAAGGCACAACTGTGCCAAAGATAAATGATCAACTTAGTCTCAGTTATGAGGGTTTTGGATATCTCTTAAGTTAATATCTTTTTGATGCATTTTATATTGTCATGTTGACGTTGACGTTGTGTTAACGTTTTTATTATACTATTTCATATGCTGTTATTTTCTTATTTTCTGCAATGCAGTGAAAGCAAATATGCGTAAGATGACTATGCATTATGTACCATATGCTCAATAATCAAATGTCCCATCGAATTAAAATTTACGTACAGTCTCGTGTTTTTTTTAATATTTATTTATTTATTTATTTGGCAACTTTGGACTACTCTATACTCGAGGCCAGCTTTGTGATAGCAGTTCCATACCATATTTCTTGCTGGTCAGTGGAGAAAAAGTGCTTGGAGTTATCCAGAGGCATATCTGTGAGTTAGATGATCGACGAAAATCGTGAGAGCATTGGTTTTAATACACCGTAGATGAGAAATGTTTGACAATTGAATTGACGAAAGTAGATGTTGAATTTATGACAGGATCGTTTAAACGTGAAACTGAATCGATGGGAAGGCAGTGAATCGACGAAACATAACTGAATCGACGACGTGAATTTTTGCCCTTTTGGCCGCCCATAATAGTAGGCCGATGCGCTATCCATATTTTGCTTTATCGACATAACACGATTTATGGGATGGTCCCCTGAGGAACGTTCGTGTGTGTCTTTTGACAGCGCCCCTTGCTACAGGACACAAGATGGATGAGTTATAAATTACTTAACTAGTTTTCTACGTAAGTTATGCACGGTGTCCATATATCTCCATGACGAGGATTCAAGTGAACAGGATTGTAAGGACGTTATGAAGTCACGCTTCGAATCGTGGAATAGAGAACAACATGGCAATACGGTGAGCGCTGACTCAGTAATGATTGGTGTCCCACAGGCTGCTACTACAGGTGTCTAGATGACGTAAATATCCACTGGGAAATATAAATGCGCTCAGTCGTGCGTATGCTCGTCATACAGGACAGTTGTTATACATATTCATATGTAAATGACACTTTTATATATAGTATAGCCGAAAGTGGCAAGCGGCAGAAATTATGCCGTGTAGCTGGATCTCTGACACCGTCAATGGAACCGTACACTGTGTGGCATGCCGCAAAAACAGACTGGCGCAGTGCTGTCGAAGGTCGTGCTTGTGCCTCGGTATAGCACTCGTATTAGCAGCACACTTCCTCGTACTACCCAAAACTAGCGGGTACTACGGCGACCCGTGCTTTCTTAATCAAACGCAAATGGCGTGCATGCGGCACATTGTGACTAGTGTGATCCAAGTTCTGGAGGGCCTGAATGAGACGTACTGGCTGGACCACGGGACGCTAATCGGTGCCGTGAGAAGAGGTGACATTTTACCGTTCGATGGAGACATCGACATAGCGCGCCTCGTGCATACTGACAGGAAAAAAGAGAAGACAGCAGCGTATAGCTTTGCAAGACTCTTGAAAGCACGGCGTATGTCAGGCAATATGTTGTCGGTGACATACGAGAATTGTAAGGTTGGTGGCAGTTATGATCATATCAAGTTAAGGGAAGTTAAAGGGATAATATATTAACTCTTCGTTTTGGCCAAAAAATTAATTTTCCTGGAGTAAACAACAATTTTTCCGAACTTACCAATGGTTAATGAATCCATTTTTACATTCAAAGTTAGTCCCTGGTTTTTTTTTCTAAAAAGTTTGTTTTTTTGTTATAATCTCTTAAGAGATTATAACAGAGTATAGCCATCAATGGGGGTCACGTGGTCTAAAGACAAGCTCAGATATCAGAATAATAGCTATAACTGCCGTTTTTCTTGTAGAACAGAATATATTATATTTCCATGAGTTGTTCACAATGTTTTTATTGTGAAATATAGATCTCATACGAAGAGTTATTATCCCTTTAAGTAATGACAGTCCAGTGACGGGAAAGGGGTACAGTGGGTACCGGTTCTATTCGTACATGTAGCTTCGGAGGCACCAGTATTACCCCTCCCCCTCCCCCCCCCTCCTGCACCCATGGATAAGAAACAAACAGTTTTATGAGCTCAAGACGACAAATTAAGCATCCATAAACGCCATAGTCCTAGTCAACTATTTTATATTTGCCGCCCCACCCCCACCCCCAATTAGAAAAATTCCGAATCAGCGAGTAATAGGTATCCTCAGACATTTATATTGTTTCATGTTCGGATGTTTATTAGCCCAAAACACTCACTGATTCTAAATGCATGCAAATACAGGCATTTCTCCATATCAGTGGATAAATATTTCAACAACCCTCTTTGAATACAACAGTAACAAAGGAGAGAAATCTAGCGTATAATGGAGGTCGGTGGTTGTTTACTGCAGCTTTAAATTATTATGCTACTTTAAGAAAAGCGTTTCGGGTCGCTTGTAGACTGAACCACAATGATTCTTTTTCTCACTTAACTATGGTGTCACAAAAGGGCACCAAATGTATAGTTCTATAGCTTTCTCCAGGGACGAATAGTTCTGTCGCCTGTAAACAGTGCATGTTACTTAAATGTTACTTTTCCCCCTTTTTGTTTCATATACAGTTTTTTTAAGGCCAATGTACTACTTAGTAGTACGTTAATGTCACTTTTCTGCAAAACATAGTATTTCCACCCAAGGTCAATCTATGTATTATAGTTCACCCCTTGTATCTGTTGCCATCTCTGACAGGACGTGACACAACATCACGCGTTTCTTGACATCGCGTCATATACTCACAGTAATTGAAACGAGGCTAGACGAAAAATTCCTAATTTTTTTAAAGATAAAACCTCAGAGACTAGATTAATTCCATATGCTGCGGGGGGGGGGGGGGGGGGGACTAAAATGGTGTGTGTTTTAGGAAAAAAATTGGGACGCGGATACTGTCTACCCTCTACCAAGTCTACTTTTCCTATAGTCTTAGCTATCTCCAGGGACGAATATTGCGGTCGCCTGTAACTTGTTATTTTTTCACTTTTTTGTTTATCTCCACACTAGGTTATAATCTAGGTAAATCACCCTCTCATATCTGTAGCCAACCAGGATGTGACACAACATCACGCGTTTCTTGACATAGTTACCATAGGACCTTGTCGACTTTCTGTCTAATATCGCGTCATATAGGCCTACTCTCAGTAATTGAAACGAGGCTCGACGAAAAATTCCAATTTTTTTTAAAGATAAAACCTCAAAGACGTAATTAATTCGTTATGCAGTCATTTACTGGGGGGGGGGGGGGGGTACAGAATGGTGTGTGGGCCATGAAAAAAATATTTGGGACTCGGCTAGAGTCTTCCCTGTGTCAAGTCCACGCAGATATATTTTCACTACTAATATATCTATTCTCATATATTATTTCTATGGCTAATTCTGTGTACATTTTTACTGTGTCTAGCGAAAAATAATTTAATAAATGAGGTCAACACCCAGCTTCCTTTTGGTAGAAAATAGCTAGCTCCCGCTTATTACTGATATCTAAACCCTGATTTCCGAACCCTAACCGCACCCCCAGCAAGTGACTAAATTGTGAGAAATGAAAAGAAAAATGTTAATTTAATTTAATTTTGCCAATCAGCTTAACTGAACAGATTTTACGGCAGTTGACTCAAATAAAATTGGCCTTACTTTTTTCTTTTTTTTTTTTTTTTTTTTTTTTGTCAGAGAAAAAATTGATTCTAGATTTAATCAAGCTCCTTCTTTCAGGTTGACATGGTAAGGTACAAACTCAAAACCATCACCAGTGCAGGTGGGGCTAAACGGGAGGTCCTGTCGGAGTGGTACCCAGAAAGTATCGAGCAAACGAACATTGGAAAGCTCAAATATCTGACTGCAACCTTTGAGCATAATGTTTCAGACATTTTGCCGTTGGCGCGGCTTAAATTCTCAGGTAGGTCCTTCCAGATTGAGGATTCGGATGTAGATCAATATTCATTAAAAAGGTATATCTAGCCATCGATTGACGGGATCACTAGAATAATTGAATGGTTCAATTGCAATAGTATAAGTGGGTGACACGTGACATCATGAAGAGCTACGCGCAATTTGCCCGACTGGCGGGCAAAATAAGCCCAGGTGGTGAGAAACAGCATGCAACTCTTTGGAAAAGAGGGAGCTTTAATTTGCCAAAATTTCATGACACGGGCGACCCATTCAGTGATACCAGGAAAGATTCTTCAGGCATTTATGGTCACATATCTGTTCAAATCATTTTTTTTGTCATTTAAAATGGTGAAATTACCTCTGAAAACACTCGCTGTTCTCTACTGCCCTGAGACAGTACATGAACGGAGCATTCGCTGTCTGCCACCTAGTCCAGACAAACTGAGCTGCGATAAGCACACGCACAACCCACTTGTGTGGAGACTAGTGCCTTTTCTCTTTAAGGAAAGAATGGTCAATAGCGGCTCCATAACGGGGGTTGGGGGGGGGGGGCACCTGGACCCCCAAAGCTGCTTGTGCATCCACAGGTCCCTTCTCTCCCGCCGTCAAAGATTATAACGAGCAACCCGAGTGCAAACCAGGAAAATTTCCACCCATGCTTTATCCATTGTAATAAATAATATTCTCTTTGTTATTCACCTCCATTTACTTTTTCTGGTAATTTTTAACCCCCGCCCTCCCCCAACTTGCAAAATCCCAGATGCGCCAATAGAAGTGGGTTAATAATGTTTTGGAAATGGGTAATGGGATCAATATTTTTATGTATATTAGGCCTACTTTTACTCTGGGCTATAGCTAAATGAAAATTCGTGTCGAATCGACACATTGTGGCACCCTTATTTTCCAGCTAACTTTATCTCATTTAGATGATTCAGTAAAATATATTGTTATTTATGTCTTTCAGGTTTATCTGCCGCAGTTCCGGCGAAATATATGGATTACATCAAGGTTCGCTATCCGTTTACATGGCGATTTACGTTTCCGTATAAATGGAAATGCTGGCTGCCATGGAATATTGCTTCTGTATGGTTTGGCTAAACCATTGAGCTTTACACGAATATATATATGCTGCATATAGTGCATTGGCTAAACAGAAGAAAAAAGGAATCTCCTCCCCGTTGTTAATCATTGCAAAACTGACTTTCCGATTTTATTAATACATTGTACCAGTCGATAAGTTTATCTTATCATTATATATACATAATACATAAATATATTATCATTAAAGATATTTATATACAAATTTTAGATATGGGTATGTATATCATTATACAAATTTTAGACTTAGAATTTCTATATCTCCACAACACTTTCCGCAGTAAACCTTGGCGTAAAATAACTATACGATGGACAAGAAAATTAGCGAAACATGTGCAATCACATAAGTTAGCCTTGGGGAAAGAGGATTTTGATTTATACATTGAAGAAAAATTCAATGCGAAAATATAGATTTTGTTAAATTTTGATATTCTTAGAAGGTGAGGGGACAAAAAGTCGATTCAACTCCGATCCACCCACCTCTCTCTCTCTCTCTCTCTCTCTCTCTCTCTCTCTCCCACACTCATACACGCACACACACATTCATTATTTAAAAAACAGTTTTCGTTAGCATTTTTGGTGCTCATTTAGTCATATTACGATTATATATTTTTAAATATGTGTTCAATTGTACTGTGCCTACTGTGATACAAAAATGAGGAGCGAATTGTTAAATAAAGACAGGATATACATCCTTTTGAACAATTTCAAAATGTTGGTTTTTCTTTCCCGCTGTATCCCAAGAGAAAAAAAAACCGAACAATACAATTACATACTTATTTTAGTTTTTGGTCAGCTCACGATTTCAAAAAGTTAGATTATTTTACCCCAAGTAAACGTTTTGTCTATGTTTGGGTAGTACAGGTATGTATAGCTGCAGGAATGGAACATTTGTAACCGCTGTACATTTGAAAGGAGGATCGTCCACCCCAACTACTCGAACTATCCGGCAAAATTGTAAAAGGAAGGCATTCTGTCGGTTGTGAAATATAGTTTTTCTACATTTTTTTACACTTTTGGAAGTATTGCTATCGTTAGGAAGCTGATGATTTTCTTTACCTGTATATCTCCCTATGTAGTTACTTTTTGGCAACAGGATTGATAGAACTGTATATTAGTATATCAGCCTTGTTCTTTTTCCCTTTCCGGGGGAATCATGATTGACTTCAACTGCCAGCATTTAAAAACCCCAAAATTTGAGACGTAGCATTATTATTTTCACCTGACGCCACGCAAATTTAAAGTTTATTATTTAAAGGCGGTGTGCATAAGATCTGATTCTTTTATGTAAATATCAGAGATAAGGTGAATGGTACAAAAATAGGGCTAGTCAATCTCCAGTTCGGGTAAAATCAACTCCAAACTGCCATTGGAGACATGGAATTATTTTGTAATGCTTTGCATATAAACCCTTTTGGATTTTTTTTTTTTTTTTCAGTTATTAAAATCTTACCTTCTCATCATTTTTTAAAGCTTTGTTTATTTAGGCCTATTTCATTCACCTGCACACCTGTAAGACAACATGATGCCTTTCATAAAGAACATCTTAAAAGACATTAAATTTGAATATCAATCTCAAGTTTATTTCTTGACAGTTCTGTTCTAACAGCTGAAAAACGTAACGTTATTGCGATAGATGTGTACAAAATAGAAAAGTTTCGGAACAGCTAGCTCATTGCGTACAGGTAGAGGTCTGTCTTGAAAGCGCCATCTGGTAACAAATGTAAACTTCCGGTGGTTCAATTCAAGCCTGGCAGATTTTCGAAATTACTGTGTTGATTCTGTAAGTACACGCTATACACTGCTCAATTAATGGCCATTTGTATTGAAAGACTTAACTGTAAAGGAGTGATGGGGTTACAAATGTTAAATGAACCCAAAATCAGCCACAAGTTTGGCAATTCACATTTTTGTTGAAGATTCTTATCTCGATAATCTCGTTTTTCATGGTTGAATACCCTGTGCAATCCGATGTCTGTTTTGTAGGTCGATCAATCTCGATAAATACCACCACATCTTGGGGGAAACTAAATCCAAGGTTTCATATAAGAATACTTGCATCAGCAGAGCAAACTGGACTGCTTTCTTAATTAACAGTCTTGTATTAATTTTTAATCACCTGCAGGTGATACGATATTTTGCTGATTAGGTTTGTGTTATGTGCACAAATAAGGGCTGTGGTTGCATATGTAACAATATCCTACCAAAACATTTACAGGTTGACTGAAATCACATTCCTGTTGTCTTAGTAATTTGTGAGAACTTTATTCGCATGTCTTTGGTGCTATTCCAAATATTAAAAGTGTTCATGACAACTTTGTTCATATTTATTTGATTTCAGGGGGAATTCACTCCTGATGGGCCTAAATTCTGAGACGGAAGAAATAACCATTTGGCCTGATATCTATTGAAGTGTCCCTGGTCAGTGCTGACGTGCACCCATCTCAGGATTTAAACCATGACAACAAAGTTTTCCAAGAGCACCATTCCTGGACACCCACAGTACAGTGAGACTGCCAGGGAGTACACCTCACCCCGCCCCAATTCCAGGGTAAAACCTGAGGCACAGGAATATGCTGATAGAAATCATGGATCCATAGGGAAATGGTTTAACCAGCAAGAGAACAAACATTTTGAGTCACCTCGCCCCGCTCCTAAAGCCTGCCCTTCGCCTCTAGCTCAGGAGATGAGGGACAGAAGCAGAGGAAGTATGGGGGATTTCATAGGCAGCGGAAGTGAATACAAACCTCCTGCACAAAAGAGGACAATTCACCCCCGTGCTGTGAAGGGGGAAGCTGCAGAAATTGCTCAAAGTCACAAGGGAGGGAGTGTTAATCTCTTAATGGGCTCTTACGGGAACCTCCCTCCGGAACCTGCCCCTGCAGCCAGGCTGACCTCCGAGGGGGAGAGTAACGCTGAACTATGTGGACACAAGGGGACAGCTGTGGCCAATCTCTTCAACAGGTATGGACAGATGGGCGGGGCATCTGGTCGGGTCCCCAGGGTGCGGCCTGAGGCAACGGCCATCGCTGGTCAACATTTAGGACAGGGTGTGGCAGGGAGGATGAAGCCGGATGGAACTAGTCGTCCTGTGGGGTCAGCAGGGTCAAAACTGGCCACTGGGGGTGGTGGTGGTGGTGGTGTAGTGACCGGTGATACCTTTGGGAGCTCAAGACCACAGAGCAGAAATGAGAATTATCAGAAGAGAAATGCCACTCAGTGGATTTAGAGTGGAAATATACTACATGCTCTGGAGGTGCAATAGAAATCAATATCCACTCCATATATGCCAAAACATACCGTACTTTATTTTGTCTTATTTGATATAATGATATTTAATGAAACTTACATTTATATGGGATAATACAATGTCACTTAACTTACATAATTTTTGATATCTTGCAAATTTTAAAGGCAAAATGTAAGAAAGATTCAAAGGTAGAATCTTGACAAGTAGTCTGCATTTGTATGGATGGGAAAGTACAATTATTGTGCCGTCTGACTTAGTTAAAAGATAGGAAAATATGCCCCCTCCCTTAAAAATTAAAAATAGTTTATGAAATAAATTTTATAAATAGAAAAAAATCATGACACCAAAAACAGCTTACAATGCCTACATATATAGAAAATATGCTGTAATGTCATTGTTATAGTTTAATATATGTTTTTACTGAAAACTTACACTGTTACTGTTTTTTCTTTTACTTTGCATTTACTTGAAAATATATATATATGCCTTAAACTTTTAATACAGAACTAATTATTATGAATTATATATCTTTTGTTGTACCAAGAGAAAGCGTTTTTTTCCTTTTTTTACTTTTGATGTGTGCAAGATATATATATTTTGTAGTTTTTAGTGACTTTTAGATATTTTTAGGATGATCTTTTTCTCTATATATTCTCTATTTAGGCAAATATGATAAATATAGCAGTTCATTGTCTTATCTTTTGTTATGTATGTAAATATATATAAATATAATAAAAATCTAACTTGTAATTGAGATTAATAACAGTTATCATATTTATTTCTGATTTCACATTTCAGTATTACCGAAAATACTTTATATTTGTTCATAGTTTGAAGGAGTGGGATCACTGCCTGTCATTCACTGCCTCTCTCACTTCTTTTGGTTTATTAAAGTAATTTATTTGGAGCACATGACGAAGATATTGCTGTAGAAACAACCGTTTTTAAGCACCCTATCCAATTGTTTAAACAAGACTCTTATAACAGCGGTCCGTGACATGTAAAGAATTTACGCAATTCAAATAGCAGTGTGCAGCATTGTGCGTCATAAAAAATGATAGAAAAAGGAAAAGTTTACCCCAATGCACACAGCGAAATACCGCCAGTGTTTGCCAGTTTGAAGTAGCAACTTATGTAAGTGGATTTCTTTTCATGTTGGACTCTTAACGATTCCGTTAGTCAACAGTGACATTTTATTTGACAGTCGTCCGAGATACCAGAGAGCAAATAAAATAAAGCGTAATTGTCGCTTTGTGTTCAATGTCCTCGTCAAAATGGGTTCAAAATGTGGCACCACGTCAATTCTTCCTTGAGCTTATTAATTATCGCCTGTAGCGGAACGGACAAAATGATTTTAAAAAGAAATGTTGAGTACACTTGCAGTAACAAATGGAGGGGGGAATGGGAAGGGCTTTGTTATTTGAAAAACTGAAAGAGTAAATCTTTCTGAACAAATATCAGAGTAAATCTTGTAGAGCAAATATCGTGTGCAGTAACTACGTATTATTTTCATTTTGTCGTCAGCTGGCCGAGTTAGTGCTACTGTTGCGTATTGTATATACTCCTTACGTACACTGTACATCGGTAGTAGCATATCTAAGATATTACAAGATTATGGGAGTTTGTTCAGTGATATAACATTCCGATACAGCTCTGTTGCCTTGTGGGACAAGTGGGTAAGAGTACTAAAGATATGAACACTGATACTGGATTATAGGGCAAGGAACACTTGGATATTGGCTCTCTACGTACAGGAGGACAAGTTACGGAGTAGTTTTTGAAGGCCGTCGTCACACTGCTTCGGAAAACACAGTCGCGGTCAGTGGTGAGAACATTTTGATTCTCGTCCTTCAGGCTACCACAGGCGAACCTTCCATTTAGACGACGGCAAACTACTTTTCACTTTATGAATATCCGTATGAATGTTTGACGTCGCCATCTCTTAGAAGTTGTCTGAAATAATTTAGTCAATAATTACGATCGACCTTTACGATTACCTCTCGGAAAGGCTTTATTCTTAGACGTCTACCAGACTAAATTTGCGGAGGAGGTTATTGTTAAATATAATGCTCTTTCGGAGAACTTTAGCCAGCGCGATCATTTGTCATACTGAATGGCACATAACACGTGGAAATAATTAACTAGACGGACGCAGACTTTTCTCGTGGACATGCTGTGAACACGGGACGCTGTGTATGTGTGTGTAAGCAGCGGCTGCAAACTCCTGTTTTAGTGCGAATTAAAGTATTTTACTACGTGTGGATGCCGGACGTTACCGAGGAGACTAAGAACAACACGAAAACAACCGATTTTCGAAGTTTCTAAAACGGATACCACAACTTCCGGGTATTACTCATCTTTCAGCAGGTCTTCTGGAAAAAAATGAAAATCCTGTTTCAGTTCAAGGAGGTATCAGTTCAGGATTTTGGACATTTATGAACACTCGTGCCGGTGGCAGCGTTGGTCGAGGATAAAAATCTTTATTAATAGAACTGTGCTCGAACGTAAGTAACTTCTAAAAATAACACTTCGTTGTGTAAGGGGGCTTAAACGTAAACGGAGGCTAAAGCAACCTACCTATCAAACCTATACCGTTGTTTTCAACGTTGTGAAGGAACCAATTGTTTCAGACCTTTGTGGAGCCGCCAAGATGTTCAGTTCCGTAGCACCGAAGAAAGATCATGTGGATCCGCTTTACAACAAAACGAGACATCCGCAGGTAAAGGAGAAAGAGATTCCGTTTTCCGAACGACAGTTGACGTTGAAACTGAAAAACATCGAAAAGCACAAAGAAAAAATCAGCGCAGAGCATGACTCATTCCAGCGAGCTTTCTTGGCGAAAAGTGTTCTAGAACGGAAAGGAAATCCCCGGTTTGGGAAGAAAATGGTTGCAGACGACTTAAACAGAAAGGGTTTAAGCGCCTCCCGGAGCGTGGACAAGCTAGATTGTTGTGATTCCAATCGGGAAAATGACCTAGGAAGCAAAAGCAACAGTGATGACAGTATAGATGGAGTACAGGTGGAGCAAGTGCCACAAAGGGACACGGCTGATAGTGGGCAAGGGTCAGAGAACAAAGCCAGCAAATTCTGGTTGCGACCTCGTTATGTTCGACGAATTTCTCTCAGTACCGGGGACCTGACCGAGACTCACCCCGGGGCGGCCATCCACATTCCACCCCTCCCTCCTCGTCTGCTGCCACCCATTCATCTTCAGCATGAAAATTTAAATGATTCCGAAGTGGACGACGATGATGACGTAGATGATGACGTAGAGAGAGACGTCATATTCCCTGGGAGACGCAGACGAAGGTCATCCACAGTAGATAATGGAGAAATCGAAATAAAGAGACTGGCCGAGAAGGCCGCACTGGCTTCAAATACAGACGAGGCACGACCATTAGATACTAAAACACGCGTAAGACGTCTCTCAACAAGTCGTGAAGATCTGAGTTTGAGCATGAGTGGATCAAAAACGGTGATTACGAAAACGCAACGGCCCAGAATTCCGCAAACCCTTCCTCCTCTTCCAGACAGGCCGCAGAGTTCGTCTGCTTTTCCAAGCGTGCGCTGTGAAACTCGCTGTCGATCAGCAAAGTCAGATTGCTGCCACGGTACTCACGAGGCCAATCCACTTCTAAGAAATGACTATCAGAAAAATAATCGCCTGCAACACCTTTCCAAGAGTTTACCTTTAGCAGTGCGCTCTAGGGTGTTGGAAAATTCCAAAGAATTACAAAAGGTCAAAGAAAGGAAGGACATTTTGTTGGCTAGATCAAAATCAAAACTGTCGCAAAACCCCGTGGAGGACCCACGCTGGAAGAGTCTCGAAATGTCACTTAATAAATCAAAGTGATTTCTTGTAACTTAAATTTTCTTTGTGACGTTAAAACTGCTACTTGTGAATTTGATTAGTCAAGATTTTGTTGATGTTAACACTTGAAAAGGATGAATTTTTTGTATGAAAATTGTATCATTTAAAATTGTTTGTAGCGAATTTTATGACTGATAAACATTTTACATTAATTCATGATAACATGACTTAAAAACACGAAAGTACAAAAATTATAGGAAAAAGCATCGATTTTAGAGTTTAACCCTGAAGGCAAAATATGCAAAAAAAAAAAAAAAAAAAAAAAAAAATCAAGAATTCAAAATTTGCTTTACAATATGTTTTTTGTGCATTGTTTTGGTCAGAGGTAAAATAAAATGTAAATGTCTAAAGTTAATTTTTCGTGGTTTAGTATTGACAAAATGATCTACATGTAAATTCACTTTTAAAGGCTATATCCCATCGCCTACAATTATATTAACGCAACGAACGGCCTTAAGCTTAGCTTAAGCTTCCTGCTGTTAAGAAATTCACCTCGTCACTATTACTGCAAAATATTGTGTGTTTGCTATTCGGTGAAATAAATAAATATTTAGTGCATCATAAAATATGTGAAGTGCTGTCCATATTGTCCAAGAAAGGCCAAGCAGCTGTGTACAAGTGTTTGCAGGTGTCAAAAAACCTGCTCGTAAGTACATCGTCTTTAACCCGGATATTAAAGGAGTTTAAGGGCAGCCGAGGCTGAGGCCATTTTTTCTTCATTTTGAAAAAAATATCTGGAAGAACCTTGCAAATATTATATTTGCAACCATAAAATCAAGTTGATGGTGGAAGTAGTCTTTTTTCTGTTTCAAAATAGCCCAGCGATCATAAATGCAGTGAGTTCGGATAGGTTTATCTTGTATTATTCAGAGGAGTATTCATTTTCATGTAGTCCCACTGTTACCATGCGCCGCTTTTCATTTCCTTCATTTCCGCGCATCATGGATTCATTATCTTATGGGAATCGTAGCATTCAATATTTATTATCAACTTTAAACGTCATTCTGCCCTTGGTTAAGGGAAACGATCACAAAAATGATTTGCCCATTTCACTTAGCCAACAGTTGATATCAAAACAGTTAAAAAACCTATGCCGATTTATTAATGTATATATTATAAGTAAAAGTATAGACCAATGGCTTTAAGATGGGATGCAGAAGAAGGCTTTGCAATACTCTGAAATAATTTATGGAATATTAGCATAGGGTGTGCCACAATCAGTCACATTGTGTTCATCAACGACCAAGTGTCTTCTCTAACACAACCCTCTGTACATAGATGCCTATATATAAACAAATAATAAAGAAATGGATAAACTGACCGGGTTTTATGCATTTTAATGAAATAATTTGTGAAAAGTATTGAGTTAGGTTAAATTTATTAACTTGCATTATTTACATGTAACGGTCAACGTTTATACAGATAATAATGCAATGGCCAAAACTCATTTTAACCTCTAGGAAATGTGGAACAAGTCAGTATTAGATTTTCTTGGTTTCTGAAAAGTTCCATTATCTTGAATACATTTCAGTTTGACAGCCATTTCTTTAATAAGGCCATATACTTGAGATATTATTTTTACCAATGGTGTCTTAGCGATTGGTTGAGAAGTGGTCAGTACTAAAAGTAGATTCTTTTGGTGCAACTTCCTTGTTCAGGCAACAGACCTAGGTGTCTGCATACAGCAAATGATATTACCGTGGTTCTTGATATATTGGTCTAAAAAACAATAAATGTACCTCTATAAGCATAAGTAATACGATGACCATTTCACTGCGTAAGAAATAATGAAGAATTGCAAAACATACGGAAAAACTGTATAGCGCGTGTGCAGGTGAGAGAGCGAGAGCTAGGGTGAGATGCTGTGTAAGAAACATAACAAGGGTTTGAAGAGCAGTTTTTTATTCTTGTGTCCTCGCGTCCACTGATAATGAAAACTACAGGCAAAACCGTTTTTCTTCAAATTTGGATTACGATTGTAGGTAGAAATGCGCGTCTATCGACTTATCTAACAAAATAATCATCTTAATACAAACGAAGTATGAAGGTTTCAAAATTGCGGGTACAAAAACTGAATTTGGAGTTAGTATGATAATCAAACACTCACAACCATAAGATGCATAAAATTTCATTCGTCAGTAAAGGAATATTCTGTCCCTAGCATATGAGTGGTTAATTCCACTCGAGCAGTCACAGTTGGAATTTAGTTTTAAAACATTTTATCAGACCCACATACAGTCGTCTCTGACAACAAGTAGACCAGCAATGTACCAGAAATCAATTCAGCAGCTTTAGAACACTTGTTTGATGTGAAGGTGACCAGTCTGATTTTTCTTTGTCTTGTTTTGATGGTTGTGTCACACCAAATGCATATGCAGTCGGTGGTAAATGTAGGTGATTAATTTATTTGTTTGATTTAAAAGACAGTTTGTCCCAAATTCTGGCGATTTTTTAAAATACATTTCCTTTAAAGATATACAACACTAGAAGCACAGGCAGACGAAATTCCTTGTAAGGTTTATATTTATAATAACTGTATTATGTAATTACGATTTCTTGTAACGTATATTTTAGTTATTCAAACTGAATTTTAAAAAAATGCCGTGGATATTAACCAGTGTACTATGCCAAAGTTTATGACATCTAACAACTCTGTGCATGGCACACTGAATTTTAGATGAGAAATTATCAAGAAAACAAAGTTACCGTGGCGTCATGCTCAACGATAAAAGGTAGATGAATTCATTGCCATACATCTCTGAATTTTTATTATATATCTTAAAGCAATTGGCCATGTGTCCGCGGGGATAACTCAAGATGCTGTAAGGTGGAAAAAACAACAAGATTCACTGCAAGAATACCACCAATAAAGAAGGTCGAGCAATTGCCTCGTCCTGTGAAATGGTCCTTTGTATGTGATGAGGGGTACATATTGAATGCTACTGGTCCAGAGCCCCAAAATTGCGTTCCAGGTGAAAACTGACACTTTAAATGTAATGTCTTCAAATATCGAATTCGATCATTTGTTAGGATAAAAAATCAGTAATAAAACCATAAAGAAGGTACTGTATTTAGCTGAGATTGCTTGGTTTTTTGTTGAGATACAGTCACTGCCTTTTGCACCCATATTTCTCATGGTCTGAGATGCCATATCTGTCATTCTGATCTGATCTGATATGATCTGACCTATGTAAGCTTTGAAATGTAATATTAAGTATTATTTATTGTAACCTAAATATTATTTATTGTAACCTGTCCTGCTGTGTTATTTCAAAAGCGAGCCTGCAGCCTCTCCTAGAGAGCACACAAACAAACAAACACAAACTTACGAGACCAAAAACATAACCTCCTTGTTGGAGATAATAAGATGCTTTCAGTTATACTGCCATAATTTAAAATAGTAGTCCAATCCGTTTAAAATTTACATATGCATTTCCCTTTTTGAGTGTACAAAAGCTTTAAATCATTTAATTATTTAACGCTAATTTTACAGACTGTTCTTCGTTAATTGAGTTACGTGGTGATGGACCAAGAATGGAGGAGCCGGAATTTTCCTCTACTTGATGATGTTGGCCTGCACTGCGACCAGTTCGGGTGGGTCAATCAGAACTCGGGGGCAGCCGGGAACAAAATGCTAAACAGTGTAAGAATATCAGTACCTTTAGGGTTTTTAATCTTATAAAAAAAATATCTCACAGTGCAAGAATTCGTAAGCTTTTAATGAAATAGGCCTACCTAACTAATATCTTAACTTCGCCACGAAAACCAATTCATTACAGTAGTTGCAAAGTTAATTTTCCTAGTTCTCGTCACTTCTTATGCAACCAGATGCCAATGAAAATCAAGCAGACGAGACTAATTTGGCCACCAATATGATCACTGTTTTTCACTTGCACGACTTCAACGACTTAAACGACTTAAAATCGTTGTCGGAGAAACATATTATTTGCAAAATGTTATGAAAGTTTATTACCAAGCACTTAATGACTTCCTGTCACGCATTGGTTATTTTATGATTAAGGATAATGGAACATCCATGCTGCACAAGAAGAATTTTTTAAAAAGTGTGGATAAGGTTATACGTATATATGTCAAATATTCTGAATTTTGGCAAAGAAAAAAATCAAAATAAATAAATAAACAAAAAATAGATAAAAATAATAATAAATTATATTTCTTATGAAAGGTGATTTCTAATAAATGGACCCAAATTGCGTTCAGTCTTCAAGGCTACAAAATAATAACCAAGCCAAATGACGTTCAAAGAAGCATTATATGTTAGAGTAAACTAATAACAGTTATTATATATTGTCTGTTTCGAAGTCATGAGTCAGTGACCAATAACTATTTAAAGCATTCCGTTGCTTCCAATCATCAAACGTTTGCTACCTGTTCAAATTAGGAAATTTTATCATTTCATTATTGACAAGGCATACTTCCGTTGTTGGCAAATTTACTATTCCCAATGGGGAAATTTAGAGTGCTTGTTACATTTTTCCTCTTGGTTATGGTTTTCCTTTATCATTCAAAACCTTTCATACAGATGCCAAGAGGAAAACCGACAGTAAATTTAGAAGTGGTAAAAAAAGTAAACCCACCTTTAATGGAAGACAAGAGAGAGCGTCTTGGAAGAAGATGGAATACGGAAGCCAAACCTGAGGGGACCAAAGCAAAAGCAATGGTAAAAACACATATCAAAAGACGCCCCACCCAAAGTTCAGATTTTTCTGAGCCCTGGATACCTGGTAGGTTTCGGCGTCATTTATTGGCCGATGGCATGGCTGATTTTCCAGATGACACTTTAAACACATCCGAAATTAATGATGTAATACCTGCATTAAGCACAGTATCTACCCTCGGAACCAATATGAGTCCAGCTGAGATTACCAATATTATCCCAATTCCAAAACCAAATGTTCAATTTTGTCTTGCTAAACATGTTCTCTCGGATAGGTATTTCCAAATACAATGTTCATGTGACAAATATTGTCACATGCTTAATGATTGTTGTTGGCAAATGGAGCGGGACTGTGCTTCAAACCACACAGAGCAAACTATCAACCGAAATATTACCCAACCTCAAATTAAATGCTTGAAAGCTCCTCTGGCAAATTCAGAGACCAACCCGGCCTATTTTTGGTTTGTCTCGACATGCCCAGAAAATTGGAAGGATGCAGGCATTCGGATGAAGTGTGAAAGTAACAGTCCCAATATGACAGACCTCGCCTTACATTATACCCCTGTGTACGACAAGGAGTCTGGACTCTCTTTCAAGAACATATTCTGTACACTGTGTCACAATATCTCAGACATTGATCCCTGGAATGCCACCTTAGGCTGTTACTTTGAAGGTCCACAGAAATTCCAAAACGTGTCATCTGTAGATGAAGCCATTCGAGAAGTTTTGAAGACCGACTCAGATTGCTTTATCAACTATTTTTCTACAAGAGATTTGGCCATGCGTCTGTGTGCGGCTGAAGAAAATGAAGCTGAGCTATTGAAGTGCCCAAGTGTAGGAGAGTCTGACTATAATTATTGCATAGGTGTCGATACGAGTATACCATATGACGCATTGGTGGATTTGTGCTTTGAAGGACCAACTAATGTCGTAAACTTGCAAGGGAGACTCTTTAAGAATTTCTTCTGTTTTCTTTGTTGGGAAGGCAATTGCTTCAAAGGAACAGATAGCTGTCAGAATAACAGTGAGTACAGACATCTATATATTGTTCTTCCTGTATTTTACATTTTTTTCTAAAAAAATTAAATGAAAAGCTAACTTTTTTTAGCAATCAGTTAATCCTTAGTTTTCCATTCTTAGGGAACAATAAGAGATGAACTTCTTGAACTTCTTTTTCCTTTTTTAACATGTTAATATATGTCCGTACGCGTTTTTTTACACGTTCTTTCCTATTTCTTTTTTAATAATGAAGATGAAACTGCTCTTTTTTCTCTCTCTCTCTCTCTCTCATTCTGTCTCTCATCTGCACACACACGCACGCAAACACACACCTCATTATAATTCTCGTTTGCATCTTGTACTGGAAAAGGTTTTAAATGTCTGTTAATATTTGGCATATTTCCGATTATACATTGCCAGGGGATCCTGGAAATGTGTACAATCCCATGGGATTCTCTTCACTTCTATCGGTTGGTCCAATCTTGGCCAAAGAAAACAACAGGTACCATTGCAGAGTTTCACAGCACTCCCAGTTCAGCTCAGACCCGGTATGTATATAAATATATAAGAGTCACGAATTTGCCAATGAAATAACCACATAAGATTTTTTAAAAATTTTATTTGAAAATAATTTTTTTCATGAAACTGTTATTGTGACTGTGGATAATAAAGACAATGTTGCACATTGCCAACTCTAGATAATAGTTATAAAAAGCTGTATATATCACCACGTATAGGCCATATTTGAATAGTACGGGCAGGGATTTAAAAATACTTACCTTTTAGTACAACAGTGTATAACAGCTCCAATACACACCAAGAGTAGTCTCTTTGGGCTTTTGCTACACGAGGAATTGGACATCTGCATTATGATATATTAAAAGTGATATGACGACTGTTCACCGCCAAGATGTTAGTGAGAGCAATGCTGCAGTTGAAATAAAAAGCCTACAGTACTTTTATAACTCTTATCCAGAGATAATACCTTGTTATTCATAAATTTACCTGGAGCGCAAACTTCAAAAGTTTGTTGTTTTTGTTGCTTTAAACTTCTTTTTTAACCAAATGCCATATGACTTCTAATTGTGTTCCTCGGGTATTACCCGGCATCACAGCCAGTCTGTCTTGGAGCAAAAGCCCAAAGAGACATCTGTTGGCATGTATTGGAACTTCATTTACCCGCTACCAATACAGTGACTATGGATCAACCATGTTTCTCTTTGTGGAAGCTCCACAACGTAAAATTAACACTGGAAATCCGTTTCCATGCCGTTGGACTGGAAATAAAAAATTGGTTAAAAAATCCATTACCTTCCCTTTGGACCTACATATTAGTGCATTTTAAAATCTTTATAAAAGCTATGGAATAAAATTGTTGTTGCATTGATTAGTATCGACCATGCTATCAAACTTCTACAAATCTCAACCCAATAATTCACCTTTTTACTCTTTTCAGTGTGCCAGTGGTTATGAAGAGTGCCCCCGTCAGTTTAACTACGACGTCATTCACGGAGATTGCATACCTTTGTTTCAGCAATTTTCAGGAGTGCACATGGACATTGATATTATCTTTACATTCATTGATTATGAAAACATCCCAATCAATGTTTACACCAATCACAGATTTATTTGTTCTGCAATTAAATACAGATTCAGTGAGTTAGGAATAGCTGATGTAAACCGCAGGAAAAACATTGGTTGTCAGGCAGTGTTTTCCTCCCAACCATTCTCACAAATAGAAATGCTACTAAGTTTCCCATTAGAACTACGCGGTAAACAGGCAACATATGAATCTATTGCATTTGCAGAGGCGTCAATGCGGAAAGATTTAACCAGCATTTTGCCTAAGGTTAATTTTTCCCTTAATTTATTTCATGGAAAATATATAATAGATATGACTATCCGTGTTTCAAATGATAATCCTATGTACAAAACTGCCTCTTGGTCGGACTTAGGTGGCGCATTCAGACCATCACGTGATCCAGACTCTTTTTTATGCTCTGTCGTTGTTGTTTCAATGGCAGACGTTACAAACGTGAAATATGGTGCATTTAATTTTTATTTTGAATATGCCGCAGCAAATGTCACCATTAGCTGGAATCAAGTTTTCACTTTTGAGGGCAACATATTTATCTGCAGACAGGCTATTGGAAAGTTCCTAGAATCTTTATCTCAAACAATAAATAAAACCAAAATTATATCAATGACCGGTAATGTAATTTCCATGACTATCCCTGAATTTTGGGCTTTACCTTCCATTTCAATGGGCATACTTCTGGTTCATCTTATTACATGTGTTATTCAGTCTGGTTGTAAGAATATTGCAGATGGAATGATCATACACGTCACAATCATATTTCTCTTGGTTCAGTTCTTCTTCTCCCTTCTAGCAATTATCCCCGTGAAAACTGATGGCACTGTGTGCATGGCTTTGATAGCTACTGCCCATTTCTTTTGGCTGGTAAGTTTTCTTTGGCTAGCAAGTATGTCCTTAACCGCATTACACGGCGTCACAGCCAGTCTGTCTTGGAGCAAAAGCCCAAAGAGACATCTGTTGGCTTGTATTGGAACTACATATACAATCCCATTGGTGATGGTGTCGGCTGGAATAGTGTCAGACATGTGGGATGTTGTCCCAGTGAAAATGCTCTACTGCCAAGGAACGTGTTTCTTTGGTAATATCCAATCCTACCTTCTCCTCGTAGTGGCACCAGCCTCACTGGCTGCATTATTCAATGCGGTGATATGCGTTGTTCTGATTGTGTATAAAAGAGCTGGAACGTTAATTACATATGCTGTTTACCCAAACTTACTGAGCATAAATTCTTGTTATAAGATGGTGTTCATGAGCTCTAGTGTAACCTTGACTGGCTGTGTGGGCTTGATCTTTGTAAGCCTGTCGGTAGCATCAGTTGGAGACTTTTGCTACTTGGACTCTGTATTTAAATGTCTCCAAGGCATTATCATGCTGGCAGTTACTCTGGCCTTAAGAAAAAAAACGGTTCCCCCGTAGGAGATACAATGTATCTGGATTGGAGAGTTTCAACGTAGGCCTAATCAT
This sequence comes from Lingula anatina, assembly GCF_051362555.1. Classification (NCBI taxonomy): domain Eukaryota; kingdom Metazoa; phylum Brachiopoda; class Lingulata; order Lingulida; family Lingulidae; genus Lingula; species Lingula anatina. The sequence continues at coordinate 4,937,237 of NC_141772.1, read as the reverse complement.
AGCTAACTGACTGAGTGAATCATTGCTAACTTCAGGTAAAATAGCATATAAATTATTACATGTCACAACCAAAGGCGCACTCCAAGAGCATAGATTTATGCCGAAGTAAAAAGACAAATATATTTTTCGTTCCCATAAGTAACTGCTCTTTGAGTGTTTTATTTATTTATTTATTTATTTATTTATTTATTTATTTATTTATTTATTCTGAAGGAATTGATTTTTAGTATAAAATTGTTAGTTGGAAAACATTCCGCTAGTGGAGGTGCTCTGCGGTTGCGGCGTTTAATTCTGGATATTTTTATAAAACGAAAAGCCAAAAGGAATAGATACAGTTGATAGTTTTTGAGTCACTCTAATAATGGAGATTAGTGGCAGTAAAAATTAGAAATTAAGAACTTGGAAACAGATCTATAGATCGTGGTTTTCAAAGGTTTTGGATAAGGTATTAGAAAAATTTAGTATTACTGAAATGTCCATGGAATGTCACTAATTTGCTTTGTTAATTCACAACGCACTTGGCATGCGTTTCATACATTTATAATAGTGAATGTGTAAGTTATATTCATATTTGTGATTGGTAGAGTGCTTTTTGTTAGGTATGCAAATGCACCACAAGCTCTGTGTAGCTATATATGTTTGTGAAAATTATCAAGGTAAAGATAACACCTACATGTATAGTTGATTTGAACAATGTCAATATAATTTTATAATTAGGCATTTTTCAAACTTGAAACCCAAGGCTGACATGATGTTTTTTGTGCATGCTCCTCCTTTTAAACCCACGGTCCGTGCACATGGAGTGACCACTCCTCACTGATATTTACGAAGCCCGTAAGGTCCACACGGCGGGAGCGTAGAAGTGCGGAATGAGCACGGAGTGAGCGAGAAATAAGTATGTGTATCGTGCGCCTTAACCACGTGCAACGCACGCATCGCATCGCACCCCAAGTTTTCTCCATTTTTTTTTAGGGGGGGGGGTGCATAGATCACACGTAGCAGTCCGTACGTTGAGTTGGGACCCAGGTTTTATCCACTGCGCCACCAAATCTCACTGTCCTCTAAGGTTATATTGACAGTATATAATACCCGTCACACATGAAGTTTTACGGAAATTGCCGAAGGCTAGAAAATGCCTTCAAAATAATATATTTTTAACAGTTATAATCAAATTCAATCTGTGTCCAATATTTTCCTTTTGCTAACACGCGTCAGTTGTCAACAGATCGTTGTAGTTCGGAAGAAAAACGTGAAGCGGAGATTTTGGGTGATTTGCTATTATAATATAGATTTGGGGTTTGAACCATGGCATCTGTGCAAGCGCCTATGAATTATTTTACAAATGTTATTTATGTCTCAATTTTTATTCTACATCAATGATATCTTACGGTAGCGGTATATTTTAATTCAATATCCATGGGGACACCTTTTGTACGTTTGTACGATTTAGAGGCAGATTCCCCTCCCATTTGAAATATAAAGTAATATGGTAGAGTAGAGTATATTTCATAATTTAATGTAAACAAACAGGTAAATGTCAGTCTTATATATATATATATAGAGAGAGAGAGAGAGAGAGAGAAAGAGAGAGTTTTAATCTAATTCTTTGTTTTTTATTCAAATTAATGTGTTTATTTGATGTTGTGAAAATAATCGTGGAGTTTTGTTTATTTATTTACTGTTATTATTTGAGCATAAAACTTTTGGGCAGTCCAATTAGACAGTAATCAAAAAGTTGGTGCCATTGTGCATAATTTATCAAAATCATTTTTTATTTCCTGTAATGTATTGATACTACTTCCAGCAACTGTCATTTATGCCCTAAACAGATATAATATTAAATTTCATTCTTTGCCTAAATCAAAGATAAACTGATATTGCGTGAAGCTAGTACATGTAGGGCTAATTTTTGCTGTATTACTATGATTTATTGTTGGGCGTTACAGATTTTTTCGTGGTTTATATCTCGTTCAATTTCTTTATTTATCTTTACTTACTATTGTTATTAGCGATGTTGTTATTTTAGTGAAACTGGTATTCCGTCGAATGACAAAATAAAGAAAGTTTTAATTTCAATAATGTCTTGACTTTCAAATTCAACTGACGGTGCCATAATCAAGAATGGCAACACCAGCAAAAAATTGCTCTGGTACAAGGACGAATAAGCATACCCAATGGTAGACTAAGAAAAGGCAGCAAAGCTGTCAAATGTACGGGCAAAAAGCAGGAAATAATAACGCACAAAATAGGATACTGTTAATTCTGTACAATAATACATTATGCCTAACTGCAAAGTCAACATCAAATTTCAATTAAGCACAACAGGTAATAACAATGAAAGTAAAAGCTTAAAGCTTCAGGCCAATGAGAGTTCCTACTTAGGAAATGCCAGAATGAGAAAAAAAATCCGTAAATTCAATAAAAATGATAATCCAATAGAGCTAGTTTTTCTAATTTGAACTGTATGTCAATCCTAAGAATCATTCTTGTAAGTTAAAAAATAATAAGTAACACAGTTTTCTTTCATAACGTCTGTGGTGGCAGAGCACGAAGTAGATTTTTTGCCAATTCTGATGCAATTTTACATATTGATTAACTGAATAATTGCCACCAATTTTTAATTATCTACTAATAATAACATGGGCATTTAGACATTTTTATTACCACTTGGCTTCATGCCAGTGGGAGTTCTAAGTTCCACATTGAAAACGCCAATATGTAAAAGATAAAAAAATTCACAAATAAAATGTACAACAGAAAAGAAGCCAATTAGACTGCTTTCCAACTCAGGCTGCATTTAAGTCCTATGTTTCTTTCCTGTAAGTTTAAGAAGAGTAAGTGACATCGTTTTCCTTTAATGGTCCCTATGGGATCAATGCCCAAAATACGGTTTTCTTCATTTTTGATGCAATATTACATAATGCTTATCAGCATAATCATAATCAATTTTTAATAATAAAATAAGAATATCACGGATATAACTGGAAAAGGTCTTCAAGCCCATGGAAGTTCAGAGTCACACCTTGAAAATGCCAAAATGTAAGCAAGAGATGACTGTACTGAAATGAGAATATTTCCATTTTCAACGCCTTTTTTACAGAAAACAAAATAGTCAATTTACTGTAATTTTATATGATCAACTAAGAAAACTTTTGACATAGGAAAAGTATCAATAGAACAATTTTAAATGTCCAATTTGCTCCATTCTGAGATTCTGAACATGATGAATGATTGAATATGACAAACTGCAATGATATGATAGTCAGAAAGTTTTCATCTATGATAGATCCTGAAATTTTAATTTACCTGTTGGCTGTTTCGTCTGTTCACTCTGACAGACTTGGTCACAACTGACAGACGAAACAGCCAACAGGTAAATCTTTCAGGATCTATCTTAAATGAAAACTTTCTGACTAACAAAACTAAGATCCAATGAAACTATTTTCACATTTGCAATGATATGAGTTTATTTCCATTTTTGACACTTTATAACACAATAAAGGTTTACCATCATATCATATACCCCGTATCATTACAAGTATTGTGCTCAGAATGCCAATCAATATATATATAATCAAACCATGATGTCGGAATTTAGGGGCCTCTGTGTAGATACATCAGTCTGGGCATAACTCTATACAACTGTGCGAACCGCTACGTGTGACACAATAATCTGTCTGGCAATGTCTGTCGTTTACGCGCCATTCTGGCACAGGTAGCCAAATTTGTAAAACACTGCTTAACTCAGTTTACGCACTGCAATATCGACTGTGTGCATGCAAATTTTCAAATTCTTCTATGAAGTAGTTGCTGACATATGGATAGTAATTTTGACAGAACCATGCTTCACGAAAGCCAAGCTTTGCCAGCCCCAGGGACCACTACCCAAATAAATCACTACATATTACACAATGCAGTGGTGCAACAGACGTGGTAGTCAGTTAATTGGTAGCGATACACCTGACTACACACCTCTCCATTCTCATATCTTATATGATATCTGAGTTTTTTGAAAAAAGATCGCATTTTTACCTAGGCATACCTTTGAAACTGAAATATTCCATATTGAATGCCAAGTCTGTATATACCTAGAATTCTTTTTTTTTTTCTATCAATGCTACCGAGCGACTCAATCTTTAATAAGCTTTCATGCCTTGCTTGTGCTATTATGACTAGCAACCAAAACTTAATGTCATGTTTATTTACATTAAAGACACTATAAAATGACAAATTATGCGTGCACAAAGGCACTTGCGACGGGATTTACTCGTCCCACATATTAGCCTCGAAACTAACGGTGATATCGCTATTAGCCTTTGGTAGCAAACTGAATTGCTTTCGAGATATGGAATAGTGCCGAATCGCCATGCTTGTGCCCATTTGCAATTTGTGATTCTTTCAAGTTATGAAGCCCAGATGCCAATGAAAATCAAGCAGATGAGACTAATTTGACCACCAATATGATCACTGCTTTTCACTTGCACGACTTCTACAATCTAAACTCGTCGACAAAGAAACCTGATAATTGCAAAATGTTATGAAAATTTATTTTTCTAGCACTTAATGACTTCCTGTGACGCATTGGTCATTAATGATTAAGCATAATGAAACATCCAAACTTGACAAGACCTTAAAAAGGTGTGGGTAAGGTTATGCATGTATGTCAAATATTCTGAATTTTTGCCAAAGTATAAATAATAGATAAAAATAATAAATAAACAAAATAAAAAGATATGAAAATTAAGTAAACTATTTCTCATTCTACATACGAAAGGTGACTTCTAATCAATGGACCATTCCACGTGCGTTCAGTTAAAATGGCAACAGTTTAATAACCAAGCCAAATGACGTCTTAAGAAACATTATAAGTTTGGGTCCTAATAACAGTTATTATATATTGTCTGTTTCGAAGTCATGAGTCAGTGACCAATAACTATTTAAAGCATCCAGTTGCTTCCAATCATCACAAATTCGCTACCTGTTCAAATCAGAAAAATTTAACATTTTGTTATTGACAAGGAATACTTTCGTTAGCAGTGATTTTGCAATTCCCAATGGGGAAATTTGGAGTTCTTGTTACAATTTTTCTCCTGGTAATGGTTTTCCTTTATCACTCAAATAATATCAAACAGATGCCAAAAGGAAAATCGACAGCAAGTTTGGAAGTGGTGAAAAAAGTAAACCCACCTTTAATGAAAGACAAGAGAGAGCTTCTTGGAAGAAGATGGAATGCAGAAGCGAAACCTGAAAGGCACAAAACAAGAACAATGATAAGAAGACATATCAAAAGACGCCCCATCCAAAGTTCAGATTTTTCTGAGCCCTGGATACCTGGTAGGTTTCGGCGTCATTCATTGGCCGATGGCATGGCTGATTTTCCAGATGCCACTCCAAATCAATCCGAAAATAATGACATTACACCCGCATTGAGCACAGAAGCTTCCCTTAGAGCTCATACGAGTCTAACCGAGATAACCAAATTCATCCAAATTCCAAAACCAAATGTTCAATTATGTCTTGCCGCAAACAATTTTATCAGTGACAGGTCTTTCCAAATACAATGTTCATGTGACAAATACTGCCACATGTTTAATGATTGTTGTTGGCAAATGGAGCGGGACTGTGCTTCAAACCACACAGAGCAAACTTTCATCCGAAACATTACCCTAGCTCAAATGAAATGCCTGATGTCTCCACTGGCATATTCACAGACCAAATCGGTCCCGGTCTATTTTTGGTTTGTCTCGACATGCCCCAAAAGTTGGAAGGATGAAAGCATACGAATGAAGTGTGAAAGCAACAGGCCCAATATGACAGACCTCGCCTTACATTATACCCCTGTGTACGACAAGGTGTCTGGACTCTCTTTTAAGAACATTTTCTGTACACAGTGTCACAATATCTCAGACATTGATCCCTGGAATGCCACCTTAGGCTGTTATCTGCAAGGCCCACAGAAATTCCAAAACATGTCATCTGCAGATGAAGCCATTCGAGAAGTTTTGAAGACCGACTCAGATTGCTACATCAACTTTTTTTCTACAAGAGATTTGGCCATGCGTCTGTGTGCGGCTGAAGAAAATAAAGCAATGCTAGTGAAGTGTCCGAATGTAAAAGACTTTGACTTTATTTATTTGAGAGGTGTCAAAACGGGTGTATCTTATAATGCACTGGTGGATTTGTGTTTTGAAGGACCAACTAATGCTGTAAGCTTGCAAAGGACACACTTTAAGAATTTTTTCTGTTTTCTCTGTTGGGAAGGTCCTTACTTTTACGGAACAGGTAGCTGTCAGAATAACAGTGAGTACAAACATCTATATATTGTTCTTCGTGTATAAAACAATTTTTCTTAATAAAAATTTAAAAGAAAAGCGTAACTTTTTTAGCAATCAGTTAACACTTAATCTTCCAATCTTAAAGAACAACAGATTGAACGTTTTTCCTTCTTTAAAGGATGTTCATATATGCCCGTACGTGTATTTTTCTTAAAATGTTTTTTTCTCAATATTTTTTTAATAATGAAGATGAAACTGCTCTTTATCTTCTCTCTCTCTCTCTCTCTCTCTCTCTCTCAGGCACACTGACTCAGGCACACTAACTCATGCATGCGCTAATGCAAGTGCACACACCTTATCTTTTGCATCTTGTACTGGAAAATGTTTTAAATGTCAGTTAATACTTTGCACATTTCCGATTATACATTGCCAGGGGATCCTGGATATGTATACAATCCCAGGGGATTTTCTTCACTTCTGTCTGTTGGTCCAAGTTTGGCTAAAGAAAACAACATGTACCATTGCAGAGTTTCACAACACTCTCAGATCAGCTCCGACACGGTAAGTATATTATTATGGAGCCACGTGTTTTGCAATGAAATAACCACATATTTAAAATATTGTATATATTAAAATAAACTTTTTTGTCAAAGTAAAATTGTAATTGTGAATAATTAATAAAGACAATGTTACACATTGCAAACTTTAGATAAAAGTTATAAAAGCACTATATATATCATCTTACATAGGCCATATTTGAATGGTACGGACAGGGATTTAAAATGCTTACTGTATAACAGCTCCAATACACACCAAGAGTAGTCTCTTTGGGCTTTAGCTTCACGAGGAACTGGACCTCTACATTATATTATATTTATTGTAATGTGATGGCTGTGTACCACCAAGATGTTAGTGAGAGCAATACTGCAGTTAAAATCAAAAGCCAACTGTACTTTTATTACTCTAATGCAGAATTTAAAAAATAATAACTTTTTATTAGCTGATATCCTTTACATCAAACATTGAACAATGATAAAAGATTAATATATATATATATATATATATATATATATATATATATATATATATATTGGACAATAGAAGTGTCACCCCTACTGAACCAATACTTTGGGGGAGATAAATGACTGTGGAATGATATGCCCCTGGTATCATTTTATTAACATCAAATTTCCCAAAAGAAACGGTTCTGATTGAACAATTCAACTGCTTCGATATTCTGACATTGCGTATATTCCGCCTCTTCAGGTTAATAACTTTGATTACTCTGATCAAGGGGGTGACACTCCTATTGTCCAGTATATATATACATATATAATAAAATAAACAAATGATAACCAGCTAATCCTTAATGACTAATAAATATGCGGACAGTGTTATAGATAACTATCATAAATACAACCATGTTTCATTTGACCAATGCTCAAATCTGCTTCATTAGACAAGAAAAGAGAAAAAAATTAGGGGTGACTGGGCTGGGTTTGAATAACTTTTCTAAAATTCACCATAAATTCTTTTCCTGTATAAAGCTCTACTGAACATTGTGAATTTTTCTAGAGATGTGAGGGGAGAGCCCTCACTTTCTCCTGAGTAACTGAACTCATATGCCTCTGATTGGCTGGTCTTACAGAGGCCAAGTCCAATCCAATCAGGTTGCACCCCCTAATTCTGTCTCACAAGTTCCGCTTGGAAGTAATTAAGTCAAAGTGTGAAAAACAAAGAGGAGACATCCTGACTGAAATTAGGGAAGAAACATCTGGAGCTTGTTTTTTTAGAGCCAAGCTCCCTGGGAAGCTTGTCTAACATTGATAATCTCATCCCACATAAATCCTTTTATTGTGCCCAGTAAATTATATTTAACAGTTATAATCAGATTTAAACTACGGCCACTATCTTTCCACTGTATTGCTAACACCTGTCAGTTGTCAACAGATTGTTCTAGTTTGGGAGAAAAATGTGAAAAAGGAGACTTCGGCTAATCTGCTATTACTATATGCATTTATAAACCTACCTGCAGAGCCGAATTTCATCAGTCTGTTGTTTGTTTTGCTTTGAGTTCTTTTTGCCAAATACCATATGACATTTCGTCTGTGTTCCTCGGCGATAATAAAAAGAAATGACAACAACAAATAAAAGGATCCATAGAAAATTATCTTCATTTACCCGATGCCAATACAGTGACTATCGCTCAACCATAGAAATTTGTAGAAAGAAAATAGAAGCTCCACAAGGAAAAGTCGACACTGACGGTTGTAAAAATTCGGTTAAAAAGAAATTTTTTGTCATGCCGTTGGGCTGAAAATCTGTAGTACAAAATTGGTTAAAAATTTCTTCGTCTTGCCTTTGGGTCCACATATACATGTAAGTAAATTATGAAATCTTTAAAAAGCTATGGAACATTAAATTGCTGTTGCACTGATTAGTTTTCATCGTGCTATCAAACTTCTACAAATCTCAACCCAATTATCCACCTTTTTCTTCTCTTTTCAGTGTGCCAGTGGTTATGAAGACTGTCCCCGCCAGTTTAACTATGGTGTCATTCACAGAGATTGTATACCTTTGCTTCAACAATTTTCAGGGGTGCACATGGACATTGATATTATCCTTACATTCACTGATTATGAGAACATTCCAGTTAATATTTACACCAATCACAGAGTGATATGTTCTGAAATTAAATTCAGATTTAGTAAAAGTATAGCTAGTATAGCTGATGTAAACCACAGGAAAAAAATTGGTTGCCAGGCACTGTTCTCCTCCCAACCTTTCTCACAAATAGAAGTGCTACTAAGTTTGCCATTAGGACTACGAGGTAAACATGCAACGTATGAATCTATTGAATTTGCAGAGGCGTCATTGCGAATAAATTTAACCAGCATCTTGCCTAAGGTTAACTTTTCCCTTAATTTATATTATGGAGAACACAAAATAGATATGACCATGCGTGTTTCAAATGATAATCGTATGTTCAAAACCGCGCCTTGGTCGGATTTACTTCAGACATTCAAACAAGTACACGATCCAGACTCTTTTTTATGCCCCGTTGTTGTTGTTTCAATGGCAGACGTTACAAACATGAACTATGATGCCTTTTATTTTTATTTTGAATATGCCACAGAAAAAGTCACCATCAACCGGAGTCAAGTTATCACTTTTGAGGGCAACATATTTATCTGCAAACAGAGTATTGAAAAGTTCCTAGAATCTATATCCCAAATAGTAAATAATACCAAAATTATACCAAGGACTGGTAATCTAATTTCTATGACTATTCTTGAATTTTGGGCTTTACCTTCCATTTCACTGGGTATATTACTAGTTCATCTTATCATATGTGTTATTCGGTCTGGTTGTAAGAATATTGCAGATGGAATGATCATACACCTTACAATCGTATTTCTCTTGCTTCAGTTATTCTCTTCCCTTCCAGCAATTATCCCCGTGAAAACTGATGGCACTGTGTGTATGGCTTTCATAGCTGTTGCCCATTTCTTTTGGCTGGTAAGTTTTCTTTGGCTAGCAAGTATGACCTTAACGGCATTACACGGCGTCACAGCCAGTCTGTCTTGGAGCAAAAGCCCAAAGAGACATCTGTTGGCTTGTATTGGAACTACATATACAATCCCATTGGTGATGATGTCGGCTGGAATAGTGTCAGACATGTGGGATGTTGTCCCAGTGAAAATGCTCTACTGCCAAGGAACGTGTTTCTTTGGTAATATCCAATCCTACCTTCTTCTCGTAGTAGCACCGGCCTCACTGGCTGTATTAGTCAATGCGGTGATTTGCATTGTTCTGGTTGTATATAAAAGATCTGGAAAGTTAACAGCGTATGCTGTTTATCCAAACTTACTGAGCATAAGTTCCTGCTATAAGATGGTGTTCATGAGCTCTAGTGTAACTTTGACTGGCTGTGTGGGCTTTATCTTTGTAAGCCTGTCGGTAGCATCAGTTGGAGACTTGTGCTACTTGGACGCTGTATTTAGGTGTCTCCAAGGCATTATCATGCTGGCAGTTACTCTGGCCTTCAGAAAGCACACTGTTCCCCCATTGTAGACATCTGAGTTGGAGAGTTTCAACATGGGCTAAGTGAATCATTGCTAACTTCAGGTTAGCTAGCATATCAATTATTACATGGCACAGCCAAAGGGGCACTCCAAGAGCATAGATTTATGCCAATGTAAAAAGACAAACATATTTCATTCCCATGAACTGTGTTCCTTAATTAATTAATTAATTAATTATTTTTTGCTCCTAGAATCTATATCCCAAATAGTAAATAAAACTAAAATTATACCAAGGACTAGTAATCTAATTTCCATGATTGTTCTTGAATTTTGGGTTTTACCTTCCATTTCACTGGGTATATTACTGGTTCATCTTATTACATGTGTTATTCGGTTTGGTTGTAAGCATATTGCAGATGGAATGATCATAAACCTTACAATCGTATTTCTCTTGCTTCGGTTATTCTCTTCCCTTCCAGCAATTATCCCCGTGTAAACTGATGGCAGTGTGTGTATGGCTTTCATAGCTATTGCCCATTTCTTTTGGCTGGTAAGTTTTCTTTGGCTAGCAAATATGCCCTTAACGGCATTACACGGCGTCACGGCCAGTCTGTCTTGGAGCAAAAGCCCAAAGAGACATCTGTTGGCTTGTATTGGAACTACATATACAATCCCATTGGTGATGGTGTCGGCTGGAATAGTATCAGACATGTGGGATGTTGTCCCAGTGAAAATGTTCTACTGCCAAGGAACGTGTTTCTTTGGTAATATCCAATCCTACCTTCTCCTCGTAATAGCACCAGCCTCACTTTCTGCATTATTCAATGCAGTGGTATGCACTGTTCTGGTTGTATATAAAAGATCTGGAAAGTTAACTGCATATGCTGTTTATCCAAACTTACTTAGCATAAATTCCTGCTATAAGATGGTGTTCATGAGCTTTAGTGTAACCTTGACTGGCTGTGCTGGCTTGATTTTTGTAAGCCTGTCGATAGCATCAGTTGGAGACTTTTGCTACTTGGACTCTGTACTTAGGTGTCTCCAAGGCATTATCTTGCTGGTAGTTACTCTGGCCTTATATTAAGAAACAACACGTTTCTCCCGTAATAGATACAACATATCCGAATTGGAGAGTTTCAAAGTAGGCCTAATCATAGCTAACTTGAGATAAACTAACATATCAATTATTGCATGGCACAACCAAAAGCGAACTCCAAAAGCATATGTTTATGTCAAGGCAAAAAGACTAACATCAATTTTGTTCCCATAAGCTGTGCTCTTGGGGTATTTATTTATTTATTTATTTATTTATATATTGCATCTTGGCAGATTTGATGTTTTAGTATTAAAAAGGTTAGTTGAAAATCATTCCATTAGTGCAGGTGCTCTGTGGTTGCGGCGTTTAATTATTAATATTTTTATAAAACGAAAAACCAAATTATAAAGGTAAACAGAATACCTTTAATTGATATGAATAATGCCAATATATATATATATATATATATATATATATATATATATATATATATATATATATATATATTCAAATTCACTTACTACACTGTACCTAGTAGCAAGATTTAATCTAATTCCATGTTTTTATGAAATTTAACCTGTTTTTATTTGATGTTGTGAAAATAATTTGCTAACAAAATCATGTAGATTTTTATTTATTTATATATTGTTATCATTTTAGCATTAAACTATTTGGCAGTCCACTTAGGTGATAAAAAAGGTGGCGTCATTGTACTAAATAACGTGGAATTTTATTTATTTTTATATTGTTATCATTTTAGCATATAACTTCATGGCAGCCCAATTAAACAGAATATGATAAGTTGGCGTCATTGTATATAATTTTTCAGAATCATTTTTTTTATTTCCTATACTATATTGATAGCACTAGCAGTAACTGTCATTTATATATTTAATATATATTGTCAAAATTCATTCGTTGCTATATGTAGTCCGTACATGTAGCGTTAATTTTGCTGTATTACTATGATTTATTGCATAGCATTGCAGATTAATTGTGGTTTATTTCTCGTTCAATTTTTTTATTGATCATTAATTACTATTGTAATGAGCATTTTATTTAAGTGAAACTGGTATTTCGTCGTATGACAAAATAAAGTAAGTTTTTAATTTCAACAAAGTCTTGGCTTACATCTTCAATATAATCAAATATGGCAACACCAGCAAAAACGCTCTGATACAACGACGACCAAGCATACAAAAAGGAACATAACTGAAGAAATTCTGATCGGTTTTATCGCCTAGGTCTTAAAAAATTATCCTTTGTCAAACATGAAGGAATGAATGCATGTAAATTGCCTGCATAATCCGAAAACGTGCATTTCATTCCCACCTCTGTAACTCACCTGTCATTTTTTGCTTGTCAGCAAGATAGCGTCAAAACCCTGATAAAACTTATCACGGATCATCAACGGGTCAGAATACCCCGCATCTGAATTCGGTGCATTTTAACTGGTTTTGGCCCTCTCTGCAGGCTACCTGACGATGGTGCAATTAAACATTTGGCCAGCCTTAAAAACAAGCTGTGGAGCGGCCACCTACGGCTAAACTGAGCGTTCATTGATAAGGTATCCGAAGCAGTGTACCTTTTGCAGGCCGGAAAGATCTTGTCTGTGTCGTACTTGTGTCTATTTGGGTTCGGGGCAGATGAGGGGGAAATGTTGATTTGGTGGGTCGGGTGGGGGGTGGGGGGGCACTAGATAGGGAATTTTAATCTCTGCGGTCACCTACCGCACCGGCGATAAGGTATTCGTTTTTATGGCCAAGCTGGGTGCTCAGCTGGAGGAAATGTATCGTAGACGGTTTTAGCAACAGCAGTGCTTTGTTGTAAGGCTGCGACTGTAGCTCCCTTACGGTGGGAGCGCGTGACCTACTGGGGAGGGCTCGCTGTCAAGAGATGGTGGTAGGACTTGGATGGAGTCCTCACTGGAAGTGGAAGCTGACGGCACTGGCTACCGCGATAGTTGGTATATGTCGGGCTCTCTGGCACCAAACTGATGGGGTTGATTTACGTCTTGTGCCAATAGTTGTTTTCCTGGTTTGGCTGGGCGGCATGGCTTAACCTGTGATATGTAAATAAAGCCCGCCACAATATGTGTGAAAGGGGATTGAAATAGATTAAATGTAATTGTTCCACAGTATTTTCCCCGGTGCTGAGTGTAACCATTAACACGTACTGAAGTATTAACTCAGGATAGGGTTAGTAATAAAATGTTAGACCCCTTAACCTAACGTATAATAAACTTTTCCTACTATTCCGCTGACTTCAAGATGTTTATATTATCTATAAGGTGGGGAAGAAATGCAGTCACGTTAAGGTGTGTCAAGGTCGGTTGACGTATGCATATACGGCATTGGTTAGGAAATAGGGGATAAGCCTAACATCCAAATCTGCGAGCTGTGCAGGTACCAATTGAAAAACCCAATGCCCATTCTATACCCGTTTGAGTGTTACCGCAATGCTTACAATTGGGTGGGTGGCAATTTTCCGGTTTAACCAAGTGTTGGACAGCTTAACTGTATCTGCTCGTTCCTGACGTTGTTCCTCTCTGACCAAGGGGCATCTACTGATTAATATTAATGAGCTCGATAAGATGAGCAACAGCCAAGGGGCAAACAAAAATATTTACGATTGGGTGGAGCTTAGACTGACACCCTTTGTTTATTGGTTGATTGAGAACCCCTGGGTTAAAGGCGTGGACTAAGAAGTTAAACGCTGGCAGATGAGGGCTAGACCATTCCTAAGAATTCAGCAGCCCTGAAACTATTAGAGCTCGTTTGAATTCTCCGAGCGAGAATATTTTGCTCCTCTGAGCAATTTCTTCTATATCAGTGTTTCACCAATCTCCAACCATAAAATGCTAATTTTTCAGACAATTGTAACATTAACCACATTTCAATTCTTTACCCTGATTGTGAAACAGCCGTAAAGTTGTTAATGCATATGGTTACTTATAGTAACCAAAAACTACATTTATTAAACCCCTTATGTGTACTGACCCTTTGTATTACCAATATTGGCAATAATTCGGTTGTTCGGTGAAATTTTTCTATGGCTCTGAGGATTGCTTGTCCTGTCAACTCTACGTCTCATCCTACATCAAGTGAGCTCAAAAAAGTTCGTTTCTAGTGATTTCAGCAGCATTTCATTTATTGCATAATTTCTTTCAAAAAAGCAGAAATATATTAAGAGAAATAACAAAAACCTCTGGTTAACGTTCACATCTGTTTAATTTGTTTGCCATTTGTACAAACTATTATTATATTAACTGCACACTTGCAATATACCTTAGTGCATGCAAACAATATGAACTATATAGAAACCTTTTGCTCACTGCATACTGCATTAGATCGCCTGCAGCAAAATTCCATTAAATAAAGATACATATCGTATGAAACTATATATTGGAATTATAATATATTGGACCACGCTTATTTTAAATTAACTACGCTTGTTTTAAAATCCACTAATAACCCCAAAACGGTTGAGTTTAAAACAACATCCAATTTTGACTTACTGTCTCGATAATACTGTAGGTGGTTTGTAGTTAATGAGGACAAAGTGAAGTTCTGTACGTTTCGGCAGAAATTGGCAGTTTCAGACCAACTCCATCTTAAATGATAGCTCAGTTAGAGGGCATAGCTGTTAAGTTAATTTTCCTAGCTCTCATCACTTCTTATGCAACCAGATGCCAATGAAAATCAAGCAAAGAGACTAATTTGGCCACCAATATAATCACTGCTTTTCACTTGCACGACTTCAACAATTAAACTCGTCAGCGAAGAAACTTGATTATTGCAAAATGTTATGAAGGTTTATTTTCTAGCACTTAATGACTTCATGTGGCACATTGGTCATATAATGATTAAGAATAATGAAACATCCAAACTTGACAAGACCTTAAAAAGGTGTGGGTAAGGATACACCTGTACCTGTATGTCAAATACTCTGAATTTTTGCAAAAAAATATAATTAAAATAAATGAATAAACACAATTATAAAAATTGTAAATAAAATTTAAAAAAAAACATAAATTAAGTATTTCTCATTCTACTTATGAAAGGTGAGTTCTAATCAATGGACCCTTCCAAGATGCGCTCAGTCTTCGTGGTAACAAGATAATAACCAAGCCAAACAACGTTTAAGGAAGCATTTTAAGTTAAAGTAAACTAATTACATATTGTCTGTTTCAAAGTTATGAATTAGCGACCGAAAACTATTTAAATCATTCTGTTGCTTCCAATCATCAGAAATTTGCTTCCTGTTCAAATCGGGAAAATTTACATTTTGTATTGACAAGGCAAACTTTCGTTGGCAGCGATTTTGCAATTTCCAATGGGGAAATTTAGAGTGCTTGTTACATCTTTTCTCCTGGTTATGGTTTTCCTTTTTCATTCAAAAACTATCAAACAGACGCCAAAAGGAAAATCGACAGCAAGTTTGGAAGTGGTAAAAAAAAGAAATCCACCTTTAATGAAAGACAGGAGAGAGTATCTTCGAAGGGAATGGAATGCGGAAGCCAAACCTGAGGGGAACAAATCAAGAACAAGGGTAAAAAGAAATAGCCAAAGACGCCCAATCCAAAGTTCAGATTTTTCTGAGCCCTGGTTTCGGCGTCATTTATTGGCCGATGGCATGGCTGATTTTCCAGATGCCACTCCAAATCAAACCAAAAATAATGACGTTACACCTGCATTGAGCACAGTAGCTACCCTTGGTTCCAATACGAGTCCAGCTGAGATTACCAATATTATCCCAATTCCAAAACCAAATGTTCAATTTTGTCTTCCTAAAATTTTTCAAACTGAGAGGTTTTTCCAAATACAGTGTTCATGTGACAAATACTGCCACATGTTTGATGATTGTTGTTGGCTAACGGAGCGGGACTGTACTTCAAACCACAGAGAGCAAACTATCAACCGAAATATTACCCTACCTCAAATGAAATGCCTGAAAGCTCCTCTGGCAAATTCAGAGACCAACCCGACCTATTTTTGGTTTGTCTCGACATGCCCAGAAAATTGGAAGGATGCAGGCATTCGGATGAAGTGTGAAAGTAACAGTCCCAATATGACAGGCCTCGCCTTACATTATACCCCTGTGTACGACGAAGTGTCTGGACTCTCTTTTAAGAATATATTCTGTACACAATGTCACAATATCTCCAACATTAATCCTTGGAATGCCACTATAGGCTGTTATTTTGAAGGCCCACAGAAATTCCAAAACATGTCAACTGCAGATGAAGCCATTCGAGAAGTTTTGAAGACCGACTCAGATTGCTTTATCAACTTTTTTTCTACAAGAGATTTGGCCATGCGTCTGTGTGTGACTGAAGAAAATAAAGCAATGCTAGTGAAGTGCCCGAATGTAAAAGACTTTGACTTTTTTTATTGGAAAGGTGTCAATACGGGTATTTCATATGACGCATTGGTGGATTTGTGCTTTGAAGGACCAACTAATGTCGTAAACTTGCAAAGGAGACTCTTTAAGAATTTTTTCTGTTTTCTTTGTTGGGATGGTTCTTACTTTGACGGAACAGCTAGCTGTCTGAATAACAGTGAGTACAAACATCTATATATTGTTCTTCGTGTATTTAACAATTTTTTTCTGAATGAGATAAATGAAAAGTGTACATCATTTTAGCAATTCGAAAAGTATTAATTTTCCATTTTTAGGGAACAACGAGAGATTGGTCTAATTTTTTAAAGCATGTTTAAATATGGCTGAACGTGTTTTTTAATATGTTTTTCTTATTTTTTTATAATGAGGATGAAACTGCTCTTTATCCTCTCTCTCTCTCTCTCTCTCTCTCTCTCTCAGACACACTAATACTCCAAGAATTTGGTGCAGAAAAAAATGTTGTATTGTGCATTTTTACCTACAAGCATAACATTTGACACAGTTGTAGATAATGCTATTCTATGCTATTTTGGATATAAGCTTTTTATATCTCTCTCTTTCACACAAACACACACATGTACACGCACATGCGCACACACACGCACACATGCACATGCACACACACATTATCTTTTGTATCTTGTACTGGAAAAGGTTTTAAATGTCAGTTAATATTTGGCACATTTCCAATCATACATTGCCAGGGGATCCTGGATATGGGTACAATCCTTCGGGCTTCACTTCATTTCTATCTGTTGGTACGATACTGGCTAAAGAAAACAACATGTACCATTGCAGAGTTTCACAACGCTCTCAGATCAGCTCCGACCTGGTACGTATATTATATTATACAGGGGCCACTGAGTTTGGCAATCAAATAATCACATACGTTTTTTAAAATATATTCTATATAAAAAATAGTGATTGTTCTCAGGACGATGTTACACATTGCAAACTCTAGATAAAAGGACTGTACATCACCACATATAGGCCATATTTGAATACTGAAGGTGGGGATTTAAAATCCTTACCGCTTATTGCAACAGTGTATACTTGTACATATACTCCAAAGTATCTATGGGATTTTTGCTCCAAGAGAAAATGGACGCTCTACATTATAATATATTTCAGGTGATATGACGACTGTTCACCACCAAGATGTTAGTGAGAACAATATTACAGCTGTTGAATTAAAATGCTAAAGTACTTTTATAACACTTATCCAGAGTACACAAGATTTCACCATGTTATTCATTGATCTACCTGCAGATCTGAACTTCATCAGTCTGTTGTTTTTGTTGCTTTGACTTCATTTTGCCGTTTGTGTTTCTCGGTTATTGTAAGAATTAAGGCATAACAAAAAGGGATCTTCATTTACCCGATACAAATACAGTGACTGTCAGTCATCCTTGCTTCTCGTTGGGCTGGAAATCCGTCATAAAAAATATTTGATTTAAAGAATTGTCTTGCCTTTGAACTCACCTATTAGTGCATTTTAAATCTTAGAAAGGCTATTGAATATAAAATTGCCGTTGCATTGGTTATTATCCATCATGGTATCATATTTTTACAATTCTCAACCCAAGTATCCGCCTTTTCATTCTCTTTTCAGTGTGCCAGTGGTGATGCAGACTGCCCCCGTCAGTTTAACTACGATGTCATCCACGGAGATTGTATACCTTTGCTTCAGCAATTTTCAGGGGTGCACACGGACATTGATATTATCTTCACATTCAATGATTATGAGAACATCCCAATCAATGTTTACACCAATCACAGATTCCTTTGTTCTGAAATAAAGTACAGATTCAGAATAGCTAATTTAAACCGCAGGACAAAACTCGGTTGCCTGGCAGTGTTCTCCTCCAAACCCTTCTCACAAATAGAAGTGCTAGTTACCTTCTCATTTGAACTAGAAGGTAAACGGGCAACATTTGAAACTATTGAATTTACAGGGGCGTCAATTCGAAAAAAATTAACCAGTATTTTGCCTGAAGCTAACTTAACACTTAATTTATATTCTAGTAAGTACAAAATAGATATGACCATGCGTGTTTCAAATGATAACCCTGAGTTCAAAACTGCGTCTTGGTCGAAAATAGGTGAGGCATTAAGACGAACTCATAATGCAGACTCTTCTTTATGCTCTGTCATTGTTGTTTCAATGACAGACGTTACAGACGTAAAATATGATGCCTTTAATTTTCATTTTGAATATGCCACGGAAAAAGTCACCATTGACCGAAGTCGAGTTATCGCTTTTGAGGGCAACATATTTATCTGCAAACAGAGTATTGAAAAGTTCCTAGAATCTATATCCCAAATAGTAAATAATACCAAAATTATACCAAGGACTAGTAATCTAATTTCCATGACTATTCTTGAATTTTGGGCTTTACCTTCCATTTCACTGACTATATTTCTGGTTCATCTTATCACCTGTGTTATTCGGTCTGGTTGTAAGAATATTGCAGATGGAATGATCATACACCTCACAATCATATTTCTCTTGGTTCAGTTCTTCTCCTCCCTTCCAGCAATGATCTCCGTGAAAACCGATGGCACTGTGTGCATGGCTTTGATAGCTACTGCCCATTTCTTTTGGCTGGTAAGTTTCCTTTGGCTAGCAAGTATGACCTTAACGGCATTACACGGCGTCACAGCCAGTCTGTCTTGGAGCAAAAGCACAAAGAGACAACTATTGGCATGTATTGGAACTACATATACAATTCCATTGGTGATGGTGTCGGCTGGAATTGTGTCAGACATGTGGGATGTTGTCCCAGTGAAAATGCTCTACTGCCAAGGAACATGTTTCTTTGGTAATATCCAATCCTACCTTCTCCTCGTAATAGCACCGGCCTCACTGGCTGCATTGTTCAATGCAGTGGTATGCATTGTTCTGGTTGTATATAAAAGATCTGGAAAGTTAACAGCGTATGCTGTTTATCCAAACTTACTGAGCATAAGTTCCTGCTATAAGATGGTGTTCATGAGCTCTAGTGTAACCTTGACTGGTTGTGTGGGCTTGATCTTTGTAAGCCTGTCGGTAGCATCAGTTGGAGACTTTTGCTACTTGGACTCTGTATTTAGGTGTCTCCAAGGCATTATCATGCTGGCAGTTACTCTGGCCTTAAGAAGAAACACGGTTCCCCCATAGTAGATACAATGTATCTGAATTGGAGAGTTTCAACATGGGCTAAGTGAATCATTGCTAACTTCAGGTTAACTAGCATATCAATTATTACATGGCACAGCCAAAGGGGCACGCCAAGAGCATAGATTTATGCCAAAGTAAAAAGGCAAACATTTTTCATTTCCATAAACTGTGTTCCTTAATTAATTAATTAATTTTTTTTTTCTCCATAAAATATTTGATAATTTAGTATAAAAATGGTAGTTGAAAAACAGGCTCGTGGTGTGCTCTGTGGTTGCGGCGTTTAATAATGGATATTCTTTATAAAATGAAGAACCAGGAGGAATAGACAGTTGTTAGTTTTGGAGTGACTCTCATAATGGAGAAATTAAGAACTTGGAAACAGATTTTTAGATCCGTGGTTTTATCAAAGGTTTTGGATAAGGTATTGCAATAAGGGAATATTATTGAAATTTCTTGGGAAATTCACTATTTTGCTATATTAAGTTACAAGATATATGGCGTGCTTTATATTTATCTATAAGAGTGAATGTGGAAGTTTTTATTATTATTCATGTAATTATTCATATTTGTGATTATTAGAATGGTTACTGTTAGGTACATGTAAAAAAGGAACTGCAATCTCTGTGTAGCTATATATGTTTTTTAAATAATCAATGTATACACCTTTAGTTGATATGAATAATGTCAATATATATACAAATTCAATTACTTCCTAGTAGCAAGATTTATACTAATTCCTTGTTTTTCATTAAATCTAATCTATGTTTTTATTTGATGTTGTAAAATAATCGCAAACAAAACCATGTGGAATTTTCTGAATTTATATGTTGTTATCATTTTAGCATAAACATTTTTGGCAGTCCAATTAGACAGGTAATAAAAAGTTGGCGTCATTGTGAAAAATAATGTGGAATTTATTTATTTATATATTGTTATAATTTTAGCATAAAACTTAATAACAGTTCAATTAGAAAATGAAAAGTTGGCGTCATTGTGCATAACTTATCAAAATCGTTTTTCCCATTTTGTGGGTTTGAAGCAGGGGTCTGGTCTACCAGTGGTAAGAAATGGTACGTTTGCTAGCTCTGAGCGCCTAATACGGCAG
Source organism: Lingula anatina (assembly GCF_051362555.1). Classification (NCBI taxonomy): domain Eukaryota; kingdom Metazoa; phylum Brachiopoda; class Lingulata; order Lingulida; family Lingulidae; genus Lingula; species Lingula anatina. The sequence continues at coordinate 4,916,233 of NC_141772.1, read as the reverse complement.
CCGGGCTGTATGCTCCCCAAGGAGGCGAGAGCGACAACCTAAAGTATGAAACAGGGCCAAAATGACCAGTCTTCCTTTGACTTAATTTGATTTAAAGTAAAAAATAATGATGTATAAATTCAACCTTTGGGGTTACCATATTTCAATAAAGATTATTCTTAATATTTTCTTTGCTACATGTAGTTCGTAGATGTAGCGCAAAATTGCTGCATTGCCATGATTTATTGTATAGCATTGCAGATTTATCGTGGTTTATTTCTCATTCAATTTCTTTATTTATCATTAATTACTAATGTTATCAGCATTTTTTAATGAAGGCCTAATAAAGAAAGTTATAATTTCAACAGTCCTGGCTTACAACTTCAACATAATCAAATACGGCAACACCAGCAAACTAACCACGGATCATCAACGGATCAATCCCAGAATACCCCTCATTTGAATCTGGTGCCTTTTTACTGGTTTTGGCCCTGTCTGCATCTACCTATAGCTCACTTCCTTTAAACACTATGGAGAAGATCCATAACCAAGGAGGGTGCACTCCAAAACCGAATGTACATTGCGTTGGTACAATAAGGTACAATTTAACTTGGCTTATTCTCTTTTATGGTGTAGTTACATATCTTGGCTTTTTTTCATGCTAAATTTGCCCATTTGTACCAAGTGACATTTTAATAAAATAACTTATGTCCCGGACTAAGTATGCTTCAGACGGCTCACACACACACACACAAAAAAAAAAAAAAAAAAAAAAAAAAAAAAAAAAAAAAAAAAAAAAAAAACGGCTCTTTTTTTTTGAAATGCAGCAAAAAATTTGGCAGAAGCGACTGAAGCAATGATCCAGTGACAGACACTTTAGAAATTATCTTAAAATTTGCTAGTTTGAAAAGCATTTTACAGTGCTTGTGGCTTAGCGTAGATGTATCCCGATATATTTTTAAAAATTGTAACCAAGTCGTAATGTGGCGTTTATATTCAGAACCAGAGTTTAATGATCCAAAAATAAAAGTCGGAAACTGCGTCTCGAATTTTAGGTGAAAGAATTTTACTGTTATTCAAGTACGCGGTGCTGTTTAGGCGCACAATATGATGTAATTTCACAACTAAATAAGTAGAAAAAACTTTTAGGAAATCTTGCATCACTCAAGTAATGGGGGTTTATTGATAGTCCGCTTATCAGGATGTGAATGGACCTTAATAATAATAATCATTTTTATTGAGCACGAAAAGTTTTACATTTATAAAGGCGTTCTAACAAGTACAGGTAAAGAGAAGAAAGTATATATATATATATATATATATATATATATATATATATATATATATATATATATATATATATATATATATATAATAAAAAGGTTCAAATAAATGGATAAGACTTAAGAAAGCTGGGGTTGGGTCGGTTCTTGGTGATGGATTGTTATATTATATTTTCACATAAATGTAATTGTTATTATGACCTTTTAACACCGATCAAAATTTCTTCAACTATTTTCCTTTTCTTAGTCTATCATTGGGTATGCTTAGTCGTCGTTGTATCAGAACAATTTTTGCTGGTCTTGCCATTCTTGATTATGGCGCCGTCAGTTGAATTTGAAAGTCAAGGCATTATTGAAACTGAGTTTCTTTATTTTGTCATACGACGATATACCAACTTCACTTAAATACCAACAGTGCTGATGACAATAGTTATTAAAGATAAATAAAGAAATTGATCGAGAAATAAACCATGAAAATCTGTAGCGCTTAAGAAGAAATCATAGTGATACAGCAAAAATTAGCGCTACATGTACGAACTAAACGCGTTATCAGTTTATCTTTAAATTTAGCAAATAATGAATATTTTGACATTATTTCTATTTAAGATATGAAACAGTTACTGGCAGTGCTATTAATATAGTACAAAAAAAGAAAAAAAAGAATTAATTTTGCACAATGACGACAACCTTTAATTACCTGTCTAATTGGACTGCCAAAAAGTTTTATGCTAAAATAATAAACAATCAATAGATAAAATTCAACATGATTTAGTTTACAATAATTTTAAATAAAAGCAAGGAATTCCATTACAACTTGCTTATGATAAATATGATATTTATCTGTTTCTTTACATAAAATCATTAAATACTTTACTGGAGCATATTACCATCAAAATTGGGAGGGAAAATCTGCCTCTAAATCTATTAACGTATTTAAGGTGTCCTCGTGACTTGTTTACAATTGCTACCAAGATATTGTATCAACATATACCGCTACCTGTAGATATCATGAATTAACAATAAGAACTAAGACATCAATTACGTTTGTAAAACAATTCTTGGGCGCTCGTACATAAGGGTTCACATCCTAAGTAAGATAAGGACTGTGTCAACAGCTAGTTGAATTTTGGATAAATTTGAAAAGAACGTAAAGCAAGTTGTGAATTAGGTCCAAGACAACTGACTTCTAGGTAGTAATTGAATTTAAATCCATGTTGATATTGTTCATCTCAACTATAGGTTTTCTGTTTACCTTGAAGATTTTCAAAAACATATACAGCTTCCCAGAGCTTGCGGTACATTTGCGACACAAATGAACTTCTGACTATAATATGTTACATGTACTAACAGTAAGCACTCTATCAATCACAAATATGAATTTTACTTACACATTCACTGTTATATATATATATATATATATATATATATATATATATATATATATATATATATATATATATATATATAGCACGCTATGTGCGTTGTGATATTAGGTCTACGCTAACTGATCCCCTAGGTAGTAATTAGTGCATTTTCCTGGATATATTTCAAACATTCCCTTTTTCCGCTACCTTATCCAAAACCTTTGATAAAACCACGATCTATAAATATATTCCAAGCTCTCAATTTGTAATATTTATTGTTTATTTTGAAAGTGACTCAAAAACTATCAAATTCATCTATTCTTACCGATTTTTCGTTTATAAAAATATATAAATATCCGTTATTAAACGCAGCATTCACAGAGCACTCCACGAGCCTAATGTTTTTCAACTAACAATTATTATACTAAAATATTAATTCTTTCAAAATGCAAAAATGATAATAAATGAATAAATGAAAATAAAAATAAATAATAAAATAAACCACCACAAGAACACACCCGTATGGGAACAAAAAATGTTTGTCTTTTACCTTGGCATAAATCTATGATCTAGGAGTTCACATCCCAAATTAAGTAAGATTAGGACTGTTTCAACAGTCAGTTGAAATTTGTATAAATTAAACAAAAATATAAAGCAAGTTTTGATGTTACGTCTACGCTGGCCAAATAACAATTTTTATGCTAAAATATCAATTCTTTCATGATGCCAAAAGAAAATAAATAAAATACTCCAAGAGCAAAGACTTATGGGAACAAAAAAATGTTTGTCTTTTTACCTTGGCGAAAGTCTATGCTCTAGGAGTGCGATTTGGAATTTCCCTGCAATAATTGATATGCTACTTTACATCAAGATGGCTGTGATTCACTTAGGCCTACGTTTAAATTCTCCAATTCAGATACATTTTATCTATTACGGGAGAACTGTGCTGTTTCTTAAGGCCAGAGTAACTGCCAGCATGATAATGCCTTGGAGACACCTAAATACAGAGTCCAAGTAGCAAAAGTCTCCAACTGATGCTACCGACAGGCTTACAAAGATCAAGCCCACACAGCCAGTCAAAGTTACACTAGAGCTCATGAAAACCATCTTATAGCAGGAACTTATGCTCAGTAAGTTTGGATAAACAGCATATGCAGTTAACTTTCCAGCTCTTTTATACACAACCAGAACAATGCAAATCACCGCATTGAACAATGCAGCGAGTGAGGCAGGTGCCACTACGAGGAGAAGGTAGGATTGGATATTACCAAAGAAACATGTTCCTTGGCAGTAGAGCATTTTCACCGGGACAACATCCCACATGTCTGACACAATTCCAGCCGACACCACCAACAATGGAATTGTATATGTAGTTCCAATACAAGCCAACAGATGTCTCTTTGGGCTTTTGCTCCAAGACAGACTGGCTGTGACGCCGTGTAATGCCGTTAAGGTCATACTTGCTAGCCAAAGGAAACTTACCAGCCAAAAGAAATGGGCAGTAGCTATCAAAGCCATGCACACAGTGCCATCAGTTTTCACGGGGATAATTGCTGGAAGGGAGGAGAAGAACTGAACCAAAAGAAATATGATTGTGAGGTGTACGATCATTCCATCTGCAATATTCTTACAACCAGACCGAATAACGCAGGTGATGAGATGAACCAGAAATATAGTTAGTGAAATAGAAGGTAAAGCCCAAAATTCAAGAATAGTCATGGAAATTAGATTACCAGTCCTTGGTATAACTTTGGTATTATTCACTGTTTGGGATATAGATTCTAGGAACTTTTCAATACTCTGTCTGCAGATAAATATGTTGCCCTCAAATTCAACAGCTTGACTCCGGTTGATGGTGACTTTTTCTGCGCCATATTCAAAATAAAAATGAAAGGCATCATATTTCACGTTTGTAACGTCTGCCATTGAAACAACAACGACAGAGCATAAAGAAGAGTCGGCACTGAATGCTAGTCTGAATGCCTCGCCTAATTCCGACCAAGACGCACTTTTAAATGTAGGATTATCATTTGCAACACGCATGTTCATATCTATTTTGTTTTCTACAAAATATAAGTCAAGGGAAATGTCAACCTTAGGCAAAATGCTGGTTAATTTTTTTCGCATTGACGCCTTGGCAGATTCAATAGATTTATATGTTGCCTGTATACCTTCTAGTTCAAATGAGAATCTTAATAGCAGTTCTATTTGTGAGAATGGTTGGGAGGAGAACACTGCCTGGCAAGCGATATTTGTCCTTTGGTCTAAATCAGCTATCCCTAACATACTGAAACTGAAAATAATTTCAGTACAAATCAATCTGTAATTGGTGCGAACATTGATTGGGATGTTCTCATAATCAGTGAATGAAAAGATAATATCAATGTCCGTGTGCAGCCCAGAAAATTGCTGAAGCAAAGGTATGCAATCTCTATGAATGACGTCGTAGTGAAACTGAGGGGGGCAATCTTCATTACTACTGGCACACTGAAAAGAGAACAAAGAAAATTGGATAACTGGGTCAAGATTTGTTGAAGTTTGATAGCGTTATGGATATCAATCAATGCAACAGCAGTTATATAAACCATAGCTTTTTAAAGATTTATAAAAGCACTTATGTAGGCCCAAAGGCAAGGCATAGAAAGTCCTTTTAATCATTTTATTACGAATTTCCAGCCCTACGGCATGGCTCTTTTTAACCTAATTTTATAACGGATTTCCTGTGTTAACTTTACGTTGTGGGGCTTCCATTTTGTCTTTACAAAGAGAAACATGGTTGATCGATAGTCTGTATTGGTATCGGGTAAATGGAGATCCTGTTCTATGTATCCCTTTTTGTTTTGACTTTTTTATAATATCCGAGGAAACATATTGGGTCCAACGAGTAACATTGTCTTTACGAATTATCCACAATCACCATCATAGGTTTATGAAAAAGTTTATTTTCATATAATAATAATAATAATAATAATAATAATAATAATAATAATAATAATAATAAAACGTATGTGGTTATTTCATTACCAAACTCGTGACTCCTATATAATATACATACCGGGTCGGAGCTGATCTGGGAGTGTTGTGAACCTCTGCAATGGTACCTGTTGTTTTCTTTAGCCAATATTGAACCAACAGATAGAAGTGAAGAGAATGCCGCGGGATTGTACCCATATCCAGGATCTCCTGGTAATGTATGATTGGAAATGTGCCAATGTTAACTCACATTTAAAACCGTTTCCAGTTTAAGATACAGAAGATAATGTGCTTGTGTGTGCGCGCGCGCGCGTGTGTGTGTGAGAGAGAGAGAGAGAACAGTTTCATCCTCATTATTAAAAAAGAATTTAAAAACAAATTGATAGATAAAATGCGCACGGGCATATTTGAACATGTTTAAAAAAGGAAAAATTAGTTCAAAGTTCAATCTCTCGGATGGAAAATTAAGGCTAAACTGATTGCTAAAAGAGGTACTATTTTCATTTGTCTTTTTCAGAAAAATTGTTAAATACATGAAGAACAATATTTAGATTTTTGTACTCACTGTTATTTTGACAGCTAGCTGTTCCGTCAAAGTAAGGACCATCCCAACAAAGAAAACAGAAGAAATTCTTAAAGAGTGTCCCTTGCAATTTTACAATATTAATTGGTCCTTCAGAGCACAAATTCACCAGTACGTCATATGATATACCAGTATTGACACCTTTCCAATAAATGAAGTCAAAGTCTTTTACATTTGGGCACTTCACTAGCATTGCTATATTTTCTTCAGACGCACACAGACGCATTGCCGAATCTATTGTAGAAAGATAGTTGATGTAGCAATCTGAGCCGGTCTTCAAAACCTCTCGCATGGCTTCATCTACAGATGAGATGTTTTGGAAATTCTGTGGGCCTTGGAGATAACAGCCTAAGGTGGCATTCCAGGGATCAATGTCTGAGATACTGTGACACTGTGTACAGAATATGTTCTTGAAAGAGAGTCCAGACACTTTGTCGTACACAGGGGTATAATGTAAGGCGAGTTCTGTCATATTGGGACTGTTACTTTCACACTTCATTCGTATGCCTTCATCCTGCCAACTTTCTGGGCATGTCGAGACAAACCAAAAATAGACCGGGTTGTTCTCTGAATATGCCAGTGGATCCTTCAGGCATTTCATTTGAGGTAGGGTAATATTTCGGTTGATAGTTTGCTCTGTGTGGTTTGAAGCACAGTCCCGCTCCATTTGCCAACAACAATCATCAAACATGTGGCAGTATTTGTCACAAAAACATTGTATTTGGAAAAACCTTGCAGTAAGAAAATTTTCAGCAAGACAGAATTGAACATTTGGTTTTGGAATTTGGATGATCTTGGTTATCTCAGCAAAACTCGTATTGGCCCCAAGGGTAGCTACCGTGCTCAATGCAGGTGCTGCATCATTAATTTCGGATGTGTTTAAAGTGGCATCTGGAAAGTCAGCCATGCCATCGACCAATAAATGACGCCGAAATCTACCAGGTATCCAGGGCTCAGAAAAATCTGAACCTTGGATGGGGTGTCTTTTTGTATGTCTTCTTACCATTGCTCTTGTTTTGGTCCCCTCAGGTTTGGCGTCTGCATTCCTTCTTCCTCCAAGATACTCTCGCCTGTCTTTCATGAAAGGTGGATTTACCTTTTTTGCCACTTCCAGATTTACTGTCGATTTTCCTTTTGGCGTCTCTTTGTTAGTTTTTGAATGATAAAGGAAAACCATTACCAGGAGAAAAATTGTAACAAGCACTCTGAATTTCCCCATCGGGAATTGCCAAATTACCATCAACGAAAGTATGCCTTGTCAATAAATTTTCCTGATTTGAACAGGAAGCAAATTTGTGATGATTGGAAGCAACAGCATGCTTTAAATAGTTAACTCTCTCGTGAGTTGAAACAAACAATATATAATAACTGTTATTAGTTTACTTATAATGCTTCTCTTAACGTCATTTGACTTGGTTGTTATTTTGTAGCCATAAAGACTAAACGCTCTTTGGAAGGGTCCATTGATTAGAAGTCACCTAAGAAGAATGAAAAATACTTTTTTCGTTTTATTTTTTCCTTGTTAAATTATTTTATTTATGTATTAATTCGTATTTATTTAAATTTTTTGCAAAAATTCAGAATATGTGACATACATGTCTAACCTTAACCACTCTTTTTAATTCTTCTTGTTAAGTTTGAATGTTTCATTATGCTCAATTATAAAATGACCAATGCGTCATATGAAGTCATTAAGTACTGGAAAATTAACTTTCATAACATTTCGCAATTATCGGGTTTCTTCGTCGAGGAGTTTAAATTGTTGAAGTCGTGCAAGTGAAAAGCATGATCCAAATGATCGTGGCCAAATTAGTCTCGTCTACTTGATTTTTATTGGCATCTGGTTGCATAAGAAGTGGTGAGAGCTAGGAAAATTAACTTAAAACTAAACCCCCCTTGCAGAATTGGTTGTTATCATTTGTATTCAGCAGTAGTTTCCATCTGAGCTATCATTTAAGGATATTGTCACCCTTTGCCCAAAACTCCTTATTTACTGCCTTACATACATTTTTTTTTTTTTTTGGGGGGGGGGGGGGGGGGTAATAGAAAAATCTTCAGTGTTGAGTGTGACGTCATAATTGGGATTTTGGGGTAAAAACTGAAAATCGGTTTCTTAATTTTTTCTTTTACCTGAGCACCCAGGATCACCGTTTCAACACCGATTTAATGATACGATCTAGTACTCCAAAACCCTGCCAGCGATTTACTTTTCTTATGTCTTAGTTCAAATTTTATCGTTAATAAAGCAAAATAATGCCTTTGTTTAATAAAAATCTGTAATAAGGGGCCCATAACTCCTTAACAAAAACATTTAAACCAAAATTACGACTAGTCTATACATGAACACTCGTGGTCAACTCTGCCAATTTTAGTGATAAAATCTTGGGTATGCTTTTACATTGCAACGTGAAATATAAACGCCGTTATTTTATATTTTCGAGTTTTTTAAACATTTCTTTTAATCAGCAAAAAGGTACATTGTAGATGCATATCGAATAATGAGATGCAAGAAAAACCTCATTTTCGGTATCTGGATGATAATAGAGGGTTACAATATCCTTAAGATGGGGTTGGCTTGAAACTGTCAATTTCTACCAAAGAGTAAAAAACTTCATCACTTTCTCGTCATAAGCTAAAAACCACGCAAAGTCTTATCGAGCCAGAAAATCACAACTGGATGTTGTGTCGAATTTACCCGTTTTGGGATTATTAGTGCGTTTTTACGCAAGCGTGATAATTTTAAAATAAGCTCGGTCTAATATATGTTTTCTCCAATATTAAGTCTCACACAATATCTTCTAACTGTATGTTAATTTCATGGAATTTTGCTAAGGAGGATCGAATGCAGTATGCAGTAAACGAAAGGATTCTGTCTCGTTTATAATCTAAGAGCTGGCATGCACTTAACTGAGAAACAAATTTGCACTTTTTAAGTTATCAAAATATTATTAATAGTTTGTAGAATTGCTATGAAAATAAAACACATTGCTAATATTTCTAATAATGAGAGGTTGGTACACATGAGAGTTGTAAGTAAATGTAGTTTTTGTTTTAAGTAACTGTAAGTAACCATTTGCATTTACAACTGCACAATCTTCTTGAGTATTGTAGTTGCATCATTTGTCAATGAAACGTTTATTATGAAGTTAACTTTACAGATAGAAAAAATGCCTTTTTCTATTTTGTTCAGCGTGCAGAGGTCTGCATTTCTTTGATTTAATTTATTTTCGTTATTTTCCTGTCATTAATACTTTCAAAAGCTTTTTCAGTAAGAAGCAATAAAGTGTTTATATTCTTTGTGAAACAAGAAACTGTAGCTTTAAGAGGTATGGGCACATTATCGTTTCTGTTTGTCGTGAGTCAGTTCTACATGGTAAGGTTCTTCGCCACAATAGGCAAGATAACACACAGCAGTCGGTGGCAGATAATACAGGAAAAAATCCACGCAGTTGCGCACTTAAAAACACCCATAGACCCATTGCAGCAATTACAAGCCCAAAATAAGAAATGCGTGTGTTAATTTTAAACGAATATTATTCTAAATTATTGTTATATAATTGACAGTATCTTATCACCTCTGTCTGCTGACAAGGAGGTTGTTTTTGGTCCCGTTTGTTCGTATGTTTGTTTGTTTGTTTATTTATTTTGTGTGTCTTCCAGGGGAGGCCGAATGGTGACTATCTCAAGAAAAACCGAGCAATCTCGGCGCGAACATCTACGTACAGTTTCTGCTTTATGGTTTTATTACAGATTTTTCATTCAAACAAATGAAACAGTTCGATTGTTGCCGTTAGAGCCATGCGTTTATGATTAGTTTTCATTGTGTATATTGCACGACGCGTCATTCTTGTATCTCTACATGATTAGTTAGTTCATGTCATGTGATGGGCGTGTATGAGGCAAGCTAAGCTTCTTATTGGTCAATGTTTATGTGCTGCAAATGTCGTAGGTCCATCGCAGACGTCAGAGACAGCCGGTGTGGCAGGAATTAATGGAAGTCCTAGGAACTGAAGTCCGGGCTCCCATATGATAAGTACAGAGTAGGATTAGTTGAGGTATTGGGGTAAGTACGTGGGACGAATGACACCTGTACAGAGTAATGGGAAGCGGACTACGGTTCCTAGCAGACTTCCATTCCTGTTACACCAGTATAACGAGGACGGAAGTAGCCCTACTAGTCAGTTAGTTATAATTTCATTACTGTGCAATAAAAGAATTTGTAACTTCAAGTATATTTCTGACAATGCCTGGCAATGAAGATTTCCAAATTACTTTTTAAGCGAATGCAGTTTAAATTGAGCATATTTCGTGTAAAATTAAACATTCGACTGTGCCCTGTCACCAAATCGTCTTGCTTATCAAGGATGTAACTGAACTGAAGATTTTATTTATGCATTAAACATAGCAAAAACATGAAAATTATGACCTGCAACAAACGACGTCACGAAGGCTTTTTTGCTTTTTAAAAGCCGGGCGACACCACGAAGTAGCCGCAAGCTATTTATTGCGTCATTTAAAATAAACATTCTAGACAAGGGCTTCTGACCCACATATATTTGTCAAACATAAACTGAAACGTTGTGAATCGATCCCAATTAAAAAATGCCCCAAGTCCGAAGAATATTTCATACATGTATCATATTGCTTACGAAACAGAGACTAACAAACTGAACTTTACCTTTCTGAACAGCAACAACCAGACCAAAACACGAATTTGCTTATCGTGATACGCAATGATCAGAGATGAATGTGGGTCTGATAAAACAGAGTTCCAAATATTGACCGCGACTGTGGCAGAACATTCTTTCACTGACCAATTAATTTTGATACATCTTGTGTTTGTAGGTGTTTGATTATCATAATAATTCAGGATTCTGTCTCCGTAGTCGCACTTTTTCAACCCTCAAACTCTGTATCAAGTTAATTGTAATGTTAGTTATGCCGACAGACGTATTTCTACCTACTGCTCCACACGAAAGGATCGTCTATTAGAGATTCTTTGAAAAGCTGGTATTAAATAGTTAACGCTGAGATATTAGTAAACCTAAAGTACCAACAGCTGTCTCTGTGGACTCCGCCATACTGGCATTTTTATTAATATTTGCTTTTTATTCGAAAAGATGTTCACTTTTAAGCCATCCTCTCTCGTGAGGCTGGAAATCTGAGAAAATTCAACTGATTTAACCGAATTTGCTTTAAAATTAAACTGTCCTCAGAGTCGAGTTATAACTCGATATTGAAATTTCATTGTATATTGAATAAGATAAAAGAATCCGCGTAGATTTTTATTAAAGATTTCTCTTGAAAACGTATAATTTATTCTGTTGAGTTTAGTGGGGTTTGGTAACCGGTAAGAAATTACGGTAAGAACTAGACCATTTTTGACGAGTCCAAAGTGAATTCTTTGCTCAAAATCCCAACCAGTTCCCCTTTCAAAATAATTGAAAAACAGCAAAAGACACAATGGTAGGGTTGTATCATTCTTTACTGCAGCAATAGCATACTTTTCACTGGTACACAGTACAAATGATAAAATTATAGTGACGGTAAAGTGATATACACAAGCTATCAGTAAACTAAATGAATTGACATACACATATATACAAAACAATGAATTACAATCACTCACCTATAGTTACAACTTCACTGCTTTAGAATAACGTTATAATAATAACTTAAAAGACCAACTCGGACTTCCGTGTCAGTTGGTTCATTAACCATACGTAATAAAACAGTTTCTTGTCGTACAATTTATGACTTAAAACACGATATACCCTGAATAAGTGAGAGGTCGTCTCGTTTGCCTTTCGTCTACATCAAGCATCAGCCACAAGCCTAACAACGCTGTATGCCTACATGGAGGGCATACCAATAGCTCTGACGCTCTTAAACGCTACTGCCTGCAAAGGTATTCAATCTTATGTTTTTTTTTTCAAAATTATACAACACAAATGAAAATGAAAGTTGGTCCCACTTTCATAAGACATATTTGGTTTGTACAAGAACTGAAGTGACACTAGCAAATTAGTAACTGTAGCAAATTCACGACTTCCTTAAAGTTGATCATTTTGAGAATTCCTGAATGCAGAATGCATTTTAAGTCTTGGCATATCTTTTTACGTTTATGGAATACATAAGAAAGAACCATGTTGAAATCTTAAGAGATTTCATGCTTGTTTAATTTGTTTGATTTCATTTCACCCCTCTTTTAAAGTTTAAGTCACAGAACAGTAAAAATCTACAGGTGCAGAAATTACTTTTATGCTTCAGTAACATTATCTGGAATTCCGGATGGCACATTTCCAAAAACACACTCCCCCTGCATGCAAAACCATCAGTGCTGTATACTTTCACATAACCTGCCTGCCATGCTTTATCCATGCAACTGCTAGGTAGGTGAAAAAATAGCACAATTCCTTGTAATGGCAGATATTTTTGGGTGGAGCTAATCTTTGTATGGGTGGTGCTTAGCAGGTGTGGGTGGAGCTAAGCCAAGTTGACAGGAGAACCAAGCCCAAATTGGTTTTGTCATTTATGCATTCCTAAGGAGGCAGCTATAGGGTTAAGGTGACCATCTGAAATGTATAAAGAATATATAGAAATTAACTTCATCCCATGCTGTATGATGAAGATTCACATGATAAAGGGTTAAAACTTAATGACAATTGATAGGAGTTAAATTGCTTTTTTCACGGTTTTCATTTTTGATTATATTTCCTTCAGTATGCCTTTTGGTCCTTTCAACAGTGGTCAAAACTGACTGCCAAAATGATTAAACAGAAGCCATTAGTAATAAAGATAAATTTAATCACAGGAACAATATGTGTATCTTTCCTTTTCATGCATTAACCCTGTATCATTACGTGATATTATAAAAAAAATAATAATTAAAATTGTATTATCAAGCTAACTCACTGACAACTTTTGTAACTATATATCCATGTAAAACATATCATGTCTGAAACTTTAACTAAGTGATTCACAGGACAGAGTCACAATTTATGAAAAAAAAAAATGCTGCTATGTTTATATGTACGTAATAATGCCATTTTAAAATTTTCAAATTATGGAAAAAAATCCCTGGTCATATAAAATGCAACATAAACACAAAATCAGCTAACTACCAGCAAATCTGTAGGATAACAAACATTTGTGCTAAAACAACTTTTTTCTTTTATCAAAATTTTCTTTTGCATATATCCTCGTCATATGGTATCATGAATTAATACAAGGTCCAAAAGTATAGGATGTTAATGTGAATGACCAACAAACAGTTCACTACTACAAATTTCATGAACACTTGATATATATAAATTGATTCCAAAATGTTCTCTTCAGATATTTGCAGAGCAGTTGTGTTCTTTAGCACAAACATTTATAACAACATATACATGGATGAATGATGAAATATATGCATAACAACAAAAAAATAAATGAAAATAAAACACAATAAAAAGAAAAAAATAGACAACACATAAATTCTCCAAAGGCATTTATGGAAGAAAAATAGAGGGAATAAACAAAAATGCATGAAACAACGAAAGAAATGTGAAATAAAGGTGTAAATGAGTACCTTCTCCCAAACAAAGTGAACATGTGATTAATTAATACTCTGCTATATTGGATTAAGCTACCACCTCTTATAGTAAGCAAAATGACTTGGGTATTATGCTGCTACCTATAGTGTAAGCTGAAAACTGTCCAGAGACTGACCTGCCACCTATAGTCTAGGCTTATATACTTAGATTTTCTAAACCAAGAGCCAGATACATAAGATAGCTTTACAGTGCAAAATCACAACAGCAAAAACCAGTGTGAAAAGGATTAACGATGACATTGGAATGGCGGCCAATTCTATATAGCATTATTAGACAAAACACCACAAAACCAGAACAGACAATGGACAACTGTACAGTGGAGAGCCTGGAAGCAGCATGAAAGCAACAGAAGCTAAGCTTACAAGGGGATAAACATGGCAGTCCACATTTTTGAAAGTTCACAACTTTCAAATCTGTTCATCTCTATTGTAAATGAGACTGGCACCCACGCAGCAATGTTTTCAACCCAAAAATATCTCATTCCAAAAGAGCTACATGTATGAAGATTTGAAGTCATGACCTTTCAAAAAATAGGACATACCAAAAAAAAAAAAAAAAAAATGCTGGGAAACAAACTGTGTCTTGGCCACTCATTTTGTATGGATTCTAATAATCTATTTGAGAAGGGATCTGCATGGACTTTTATGTTACAGCCTATTCCTCTCATTTTTTACTGTGTACTTACCAGCCAGAAACCAGCTTGGTGCCCTCCGAAGAAGCTTTTGGCCTCAGCTGAAGTCTGGTGTTAGTTTTATTCCCTACCCGATCTACCCATGCTAACTGGCATGAATGTAGCTATGTCAATTACCATGTGGTAAACTAGTGTTCTCAATCGGGAAATGATTCAAATTCATGGAAATTGGGAAATGGTAAAATACACTGCGCTTGTTAAACTGAACATTTTGAAAATAAAACTTGTCAGTATTTTGCATACAAATTGCTGAACTGTGCTTATTTTTTAATGAGGAAAGATCCATTTCCCTTTAAAATTTCCCTTTTTTGGAGGCAATGGTTCATAAGGCCAAAATTTCAACTTTTCTTACATTCAGATGTTTTTGTTTAGTGATTTTCAAGTATAAAATATCAAATGTTATTTTAAGTATAAGAAAAATGTAGAAAACTAGTTTTAAACCCTTTCACTAGTGCACCAGGTAACAAGTACCTAGACTTTAACATGCAGTTTCCCTTATGGACACCAACTGAGCAGAGTTGACCAATCAATCTAACCAATGTCTAATCTCAAGTTCAAATGATGACATGCACACAGCGTCATCTATTGGTGTACTTACACACCTCAATTGGCACGAATCCATCTTTACTAAAAACTGATCAGTTTCATTTTGGTTTGATTGATTAGTTTCAATTTCTGCAATAATTCCTACTTCTTATTACCAAAGGTTCAACGAAGCGAGGCAATAAAAAAGCAGTTAATAAAGCAGCAGTGAATACGTTTTAAGCAAAACCATGACAAACCAACACAACACCCCTTAGTTAACTACTGTGTGAGTGCCATAAATGGTGAAGAAGTTCCCTCTACACACAGGGTGCTCAGCACTAGTTTAGTAAGACACAACAAGGATTGCAACTCCACAATATCTAGATAGTTTCACACTTTTTCTATCCAAAAATGTGACCCACTTCTACACCAGTTTGTCTTCTCACCTAGCGCCATCTATGCATGTGTCATACAATAGTGGCAGGTTTGATAGTGTTATCCTGATCCTCATACCATGCAAGCATCTCTTCACTAAAAGCCTCGGCTAAACTCTCGCCAGCATCAAAAGTGAAGCTAGCATCGCGGCTAACGAGTTTAGAAGGCGGGTTCAATTCAGAGGAGTCGGAATGTAACCTGTAAGACATGCCAAGAATGAAAGTGGGAAAATTTTGGTGACAATTTCCATGATGGTGTGTGTCCCTATAACAAATAATCTCAGACCCTTTTCCTCTTGAAATATGACAATAATCATATTCCAAAGATCAGGACATTTGCCAAAATAGTTGAAAAAAAAGTTTTTTTGTAATGAAGGCTGTGTAAACCATATTAGATAGTGATATGGTGAAAAATGCCTTTTAGTATTATTTAACAACCCCAGTCCACATCACCAACACACACCGCCAGCTATCAGTCCGTTTGTGGCAAATTTGAAGCAGTGTTGAGTATAAATAATAAATGAATAAATATACTGATTATTATAAAACATACAAATACTGCAGCAAGTGCTCACCATGGTTATTTTGGTTGCCATGGTTATGGTTATAGTGCATTTGCATACCGGTTATGTAATAAAAAAAATATAGCAACATACAGAGAAGAAACACCAGCCAAGATAAGCCCTTCCAGAGAAGTAGTCTTGTATCATAGAATATATATATATAAGTTGAAGAAAGAATAACATTTCTTTACAAAATTGTCCACTGACATCTTGTCTAGTAAGGTTCCACAAAGCAAGTAAGCGGGCAAAATGGTCTTGGAATTATCTTTTGTTCAATGTGGGAGGTAAGTTAGTTTTAAATGGTCAAGTATATGAAAGACAGCCTTTCACAATCTGAGAATGGCAAAAGTAGACAGGAGAGTGGCACAGACAACTGCCTAAGAAATATGGATCCAATAAGTATTCAAAGTGTTATAAATTTCCTAATTTTCACATGGTATAGTTCCACTCAGAATATGTTGGCCACACTGAAAGGTTCTTAGGATCAAGAAATTTTGTAGGAATGTAATGGTCCTAATGACAAAACAAGTTGACACAAAACTGAGGTCCATGCATGAAAAAATTGTGCATGTCTGCATGTTTATTCTTCATCGAATTCACATGCCACTAAATATTCTGCCAACCGCCTAAAACATGTCAGTTGGTTTTCTAGTTAGACTAAGATAATCAGTCTATACAATATGCTAGCACTATCAAAATGCTCCATGCCGTTCTTGGTTGTGATTTGGACACAGCTCTGTGTCATTTTCAAATAAGAGAGATCCTTGAAAGTTAAGTTCTGAAATAAGTTTGCAAAGAAGAGTGAGACTGTTGGACCACAAGACATATGTATTATAAAGAGAATTACCCGATCTCGTTATTTCAAGAAGGAAAGATCTGTAAAGGTATCTTTATAAACAGATAAAAGAAGAGCCTGGTGCCAACAAGAATAATAAGAAGACAAATTTAAAGATAATGAATGTGTGCATCCTGTTAATTGAACAAATGAATGTCAAAAAGGCACGGAAACTTTCATCTGTGAATCGCACCATCAACATAGATCACTTGGACAAAACAATCAAAATTGTTTATCACACCAAGAAAAATGAAATTATTACAATCATTCCGGGGAACATTCATTTAAAAGACGAAGATTGTCAAACCAAGATGACCCAATTGCACTCAACCTCAACCAAATACACTTAGTTCTTGACACAGTAACAAACCAATTCCATGACAATTGTTTCATAACGTAACACATCTAATGGATATACTTCATACAAAATAATTAAATATTTTCTGGTCAAAGTGCTGCAGCACTGAACATGGCATCACTGAGCAATATGTACAGGTCACAATGTGAGGAATTATAAATATTTACTGGATTCACTCTGGCAGCTTTGCTATCTTAAGACAATTATTTCAGAAAAAAAAAATTACATCTTATTCCGTAAAAAGAAATCAATTGTCTGTTGCTCTAGTGAGAACCCAGCTGGGGGAATTTGTGAAAACTTAAACCAGAGATTTATCATAATATTAAGTATTTCATGTTATCTAAATCTCAGACCAGTATTATTTACAAAACCCCTGACCATAAATTATGAAGTCAACCTACAAACAAACATCTAAACCTCAGACTGTAGCTTTGGTTTAATTGTGCGGTAATGTACTGACCTACGAGCACCACTACTACTACTGTTGCTGCCATCTGGTGGTGGTGATAACACAGGCTCGCATTTCATTGGCTGCGGTGCTGTATATTGCACCTGTCGTGAAGAGCTACTTTGTGAATGGTAACCAGCAGTTTGCGTATGATAGCGTGGTGCTTGGTGACTCTGTACTGTGTACGAGCCAAGCCCGCGCTCACGTACTGTCTCGTAAGATGCTGGACTGAGGGGAGGCCTGTCATAGCCTCCTTCAGAGTAAGTGGCCCCTTGTCCTCCTGCAGCTGCTGCCCCCTGGTGATGAGGTGTGCGTTGTGATAAATATGGTGACCTTGGACTATGTGGCTCTTGCCCCGAGTGTGGTGGCGTGCCACTGCTCTGTGATCCTGGGCTCTCGTTACTCCGCTGCCGTCGTAACTTTTCACTATACTTGTAAAAGTCTGACAACTCGTATGGTTTTGTCACTTCCCTATACGGGCGGAATTTTGTCACAGTCATGACGGGTTTTGGGGACTCTGGCGCCCCTTTTGTATTAGTCCTATTTTCATTTCTCTCTGGGTTTTTCTCTCTTTCTACAGAAAGTCTTTGCTGAATATCCCGGGAGATGTTCATAATGTCATGTTTGACATTCGGCTGTAGTGGGCTCTCATAGCGTGGAGAGTCACTGCCACTGTGGTGCCGATGTTTTAAAGATGGCGGAGATTCTGAGGTCTCATACCATTGCCTCGGTTCATGCCGATGGCCGTTAGAGTCTATGTAGGGAATTGATGCCTCTGCAGCTCCGTAACTTTTCTCCTCAATATTACTATACCTCTGATGTTGTTGGTGGTGGGGATGGGACGAATGATAATGCTGCTGCTTGTGTTGCTGCTGATGATGATGATGATGCTGTTGGTGATGGTGATGGGGCATATTATGCACAGGACGATCCCGCTCAAAATAGTCACCAAAATCTGAATGTGAGTCTCTTTTGCTACCAAATCTTGATGGAGTCAATTCCGGTAAATTTTCCTCCTGTCGTTGGTGCTGCTGTTGCTGTTGTTGTTGGTCAAGATAGTACTGTTGTTGCCTAGTAAATGTATTGACATTCCTTTCTAGGCTTCCATATCTGGGATATTCCTTACTTCCTCGTCTATAGGTCCCTTCTAAACTGTTATGCCGAGCTGGAAATCCGCCCCTATCATCACTCCCTACACTAGAATTATCCCCTCCTCCATACAGCCCCTCGCCACCACCCTTCAACTCATCCGTGCTCTGATAATGTCCCGCATGTGCGGTGCTACCCGTGTTCACATTGTACATATTGTGCATGGGCACTGTCCTCCCAGAGTCTACGTTTGTTTCGTAACGTGCACTCCGTCCTCCCGAGGAGTCTCGTGTTGAGGTACTACTTAAGTTATCGTACTCGGAGAGGTTGCTGGAGGTGGAGTTAACCCGTGAACTGAAGGTCGGGTATTGTAGCGTTCTGTAATGTGTTCTGGTGGAATAAACTGTGTTAGGAGTGTAGCCTACATCTTTGGACCCTTGCCTAGAAATACAATGACAAAAGTTTTAAAATTTTACTTTAATTTTTTTTTTATTCTTATATGTATTTTACTACTATAAATCTTCATTCCTATCAATCAAAAGGGGGAAAAAGACATGAACGGACTGTGTTATGATTAATTGCGAAAGCATTTGTGATATTTTCCATGGAAATAGTAACCTGAAGTTAATGAACAGCAGCTATCTTTAAGAAATTGGCAATACCTGAAGTGCAATTAACATAACAACTGTTCTGTACGATATTAATATTCCCAGGCAGGACAGGCTACAACTGGCAGACACTGATAACCAAGAAAACTCCAAACCTTCATTAATCTTAATATAAATCTGGAATCTACCTCTTCTGGCTACTATAAGGGGATCCTCTTCCTTCACCCCCTCCCCACCCCCCCCCCCCCCCAACAACATCCTTGCCTACCTTCCCAGCCTAGGGCTTGGAGAAGATCCCCTGGGGTAATTAGGCTGCCTCTGGGGGCTGGCTGATGGTGAGGAGTACGCTGACCTCTGGGAGTACGACCCTGACCTTCCTGACCCCTGGGACTCCATGGAGGTCAAGGACTGTGACGAGGGCGTTGACGGGCGCTTGTGTTCTCGCGGAGGTGTGCCATGTTCTACTTCAACTATCTCCACCTGTTTATAAAAGAAAAAATAAGTAATTCTAAGCAAATTATCCATTAAACACTTTTCCGTTGTACATATACTTTTTAATCTTCCTTCTATAATATGTATAATTCTACACCAATCAAAACGGCAACATCACACAATTTGCATTTTTAAAACAACCGAAATTATATGTAAGCTACCCTTCTATAAGTTAGTAGGTGTTAGGATATCTATAATCATCTATGTCAACTCATCTGTAATTAATCTTATTACATGTCTACTCCACAGATGTTGTAAATATAAAATTTAAGTGACATATTTTAAATAGCAAGTCACATTTGTTGTACATAGGGAAATATCGGCCACACATGGTTTTAATGTCACAATATGGCACTGGCTCAGGAATTTCCATAATATAATCACGTTATCTGTTCTTGACACAAGTGATATTTACTGAGGAAACATTGCATGTGGACATGACAAAGTTGCTGGTCACCATCGCTTAAATATTAATGCACTCAGGGCATGAGTAAACAAAATATGTACTAAAAGTCATTACATTTATTATTAATGTTTTGACACGACGTTCTTTTTCAGGTGGATTCACATCACCCAAAGTCATCATTTTGAGCCATGAAATGTCATCATTACATGTGCATTTTTAAAACTGTGAATGTACAACTGATATAATTGAAATTACATAGTCATCTGGCAGTCACACCTAAATAATTAAAGAATAATTTCTGCTTATTTGTTCTATCGGTGACAAATAACCTGTAGCTGTCTGATCATAACTTTGTGGCAAAATCTTAACCACCTATACTGTACAATCAACCAAGTTATAACTGATTAACTTTCTTTCCAAACAGTCAAAATATCATCACAAACTATGCACCAAATGTTACAAAATGTCACTAATACCTGCATGATCAATGTATAGTTATATCACATCACAACATGAAAAGAAATACTTAACATACGACCTTAAACTTGCTTATATGAAATACTTGAACTTTAAAAAAAATCATGCACTTTATCATATACATACTCCTAAACTGGTTTTATCCTGGTGAAGTCTTGTGATGGTAAAAAACATAGCCATGCTTCTAGCAGATGTGGAGCTGTGGTCTGTATATATCCTCTTTACCATGCTAGTCTGCATGCATATATCTCCACTATTGCATGCTGGCAGTTAAAACATACACACACCATACTGTAAGGGACCATCACAAAATGTTTATCACCTTTTCTTTTGGTATTTTTTATTTAACTAAAGCGTGTAAAAATTTGGAATAAAATCCTGTTGATTAGAATTGATCATGAACTTTTTTATCGTTTTCAACATCTTTGTGTCTGATTGCATCTAAGTTTTTTTTTCTTATTTTTCCCTTTACATTTTTTAAATGTTGGCCATACATGCATAAATGTGTCACATTTATTTTCCTATCAGACTGCATTCAAGGAATTATGAACCATAATTTGACCTTTTGATACAGTCCCCCATGAGGGTGTTGTCTGTATACCACCAGCAGTTGTCAAGATAAATGACTCTCCGCAGATACCTGAATTCTAATTGGGACATTCTATCCTCATTTATGTTCATTAAATGCAACGAATAAGAATGTACTTTACTAAAATGATAAATAAACACATATACTACATCATATTAACAGGTCATATGTTGACAAAGGTTTAAAAGGAGATATAGTTTTGTCAAAGGAAATGGTCAGTTAACCATTTGTCGCATTTTTTACTAAATGAACAAATAAAACGAGATGGATGCAACAACTTTTGTTCGTTAATGATCTTCATATAATATTAAAAACAACCCTATTTATGTTGTCTTTTGCAACCTGTTTCCTAGTGATAACGAGAAACTAACGATCATCAAAATGCTATAACTGCACCAAAGATATTGTTCCTTGATCATAAATTATCTTCATCAGAGTGATGCCATGGCCATTAGAACAACACTCCTTGGGGCATCACATATGGGCTTGGTTTGTGCTGAATTTCTTTCTCAGATCGCAGACAGATACAATTGTTTCAGAACTAGTTCTTAAATTGGACAAGACTAGACTTGCCCTTCAAGAAATCGACGCCTTCAAGAAATTGACGAAAACCGGAAGTGCGTGTTTTTTGCACTGTTTTTCCTGTCATGCCCATCGTAAACACTGTGTTGTCAAGTAAAAAGAAGCGTCTGATACAAAGTATCAAACGCGGCATTCACGTGCTTGCTTGCGATGCGTTCAGTACACTTTGTTTACACTGACAAGTCGAGGTCAGAAATGCACAATGTTTTTATATGTAATTACGCAGTTTCAATTTTGATTAATGAATTTTCTTTTATCTGCATGGTCATTTTCCGAACATTTGTATAAGCCACGAAATATTTCTCATCGGAAAATCACCCAGCAGCTTTCCAAGTACAAGCGAGTGACGTCATGACGCACTTCCGGTTTTCGTCGAGATCTTGAAGGGATTAACGTTACGGTTTGCTGCACATTTAAAGCGTTCTGTCTCAAAATGTACTCAACTGCTTGGATTGAAATTTACAGAACTTATTCTTCACATGATGTCACACATATGTGCTTAATTTAAGAGCTTTAGCTGTTATATGTTTTCTATAGTGCCCATTCAAATTTGAAAAAGAGCTATTTTCCGTCGATTTCTTGAAGGGCAAGTGTAATCACTTCAAATCCATCACAATATGAAACTATGTGTAAAATTCATTCAATATACCTTTGACTTACTGGACCACATGCTGTGGACCCAACAGTAATCTGCAATCAACACTAATAATTCTTCTGATTAAGCTTTCAAAAGCTGGCAGAGAAATGTTCTGGAAGCTCTGAGTGTGAACAGTACTATAGCCTACAGGTATCTTTTGCATGGCCCATGTGTGCTAGATATTACCAATATTAACATCCCTACATTATGATTAACTTGTAAAATGGCCATGGTAATACAGAGATTAATGTCAGTGTTATTTATGGAGTTTGTAAAGGGATGAATTGTAATGAGCTTAACTACATATAGCTTAACTGAGGGCATACATTTTATAATCCACATTCCTCATATTAATTTTGCTATTTATTCCACCTTATCTATTTATGCTATTATAGTTTATTCTTAAAATGAAGTATTTCATCAGGAATAACTATCGATATACCTACACATTGACTGGTATTTTTAATCATTTATCTTTATTATCCTTTCTGCTATTGATATGAAGAAAAATGAAATATTACCTAGCTCTGTATTACCATCATTACTAAATGCTGAAACAGATTTTCTTCAAAAGGCCATTATTTGCTCTTAGCTAAATCATATGGAAAACTAACAAAACCTGACTGAATTATTAAATGTCATTTATCAGTGATCTAAAAGGGTCAAAGCAAAAGGTACAAAAAATTACTGAAACATTCATGATATATAATATAATTTCGACCAAAATGGAAATCATGTCAGTTTGTGCTATGATAGCCTAAAGCCTAGTATAATCCAAATATGCATATAATGCCAATATTCATTCCTGCATTTACCACAATTACAATATGCAATGCCACACAAACAGGAGACAAAAATAGCAAAACTGACATTGTCTAGCAGACAAAAAATTGTTGCTGCCAGTTTTAGCAAAGCTCCAGTCTACAAACTGAAAATGCCACATCTATAGTTGCTTTAGCAGGGTTAAGCATGCCCCCACCCCCCAGGAAAAAGTCAACTTGTCATTCAGCCCCAATGAAAAATAAATAAATAATAAACAAAGAAAATAAATGAACAGATAAATCACCTCTACAAGATGAACCTTTTCTCTGTTTAGTTCAGCCCATAGTAGTAATGGAGGCAAACAGTTAATGATATGAAAACCATATAATTAATACAAATGTCACCAAATAAAACAGACCATGATGGTAAAGAAGGTTGCAAGGATGTAGAACTGTGCCACTGAACTGGTGTGTACTACACTTACCCTCTGACCTGATAAGTAAACAGGTCTTTTCTCTAAATTCTCAATTTCTCAAATATTGCAGTAAAATATTCTCCCAGAGAAGAAAAAATGTAAGCAAAATAAATAAATAATTAAAAATAGAACTAGGCATGTACACACCAGTCAATGGTCACAAATGGTGCCTCAAGTGTCACCTGTCAAAATATTTTGTCAATATACATATATATATCCTCAAAATGTCAGTTTTATGTTCCAAAACAACACACATTATAATGTGAAGAATTATCACATTCTCGTGAAAGAGGCTGGCAGACTAAAACATCAATTTTAGCAACAAAGGTTTGTGAATTTTTCCGAAAGAAAAATATCTTTGATATATGATAATAGCTTACCATACATTTCACAGTACCGAATACAATATCAAAAGGACTTTACTCGACAAAAGTCCCCAGCACAATTTTTCTCCACCCCCCCCCCTTTCCCCAATTTTTTCAAGACAGGTGACACCTGGGACACAGGGGACATGCACAAGCCAAATATTTACTTTAGGAGAAGTTATGACTGTAACCTTAGGATGGTCCTTGTGTACTCTCTGCACCGCTGGAGACGTGAATGGTGATGGGTACTCTGATTCTGAAGTTAAAAAGATGAAAGGTGTTAGTTTAATATGATATATATATATCTATGTTATCCAGCAAGAAATATAATTAATAAAATACTAAAATGCATGGATATATATATTTCACAAAATTTAATTTTCATATTATTCGTCAATAAATATTGGATTTTATATTATTGCTTCAAAAATAAATGATTTGACCTTTACCAACCTAAAACATCAAATTCAAAATATCATCTCAACAAGTGGAATTTGTAAAAACAATTATGTTATTCAAATGTATTGTTTCAAATAAGCCAGCCCATCTTTAAATGTACGCTGATTATGAGCCATAACTACGTATCTAAAGCATTCTTGCGCTGAAGCGAAAGTTAGAGGTTCAAATTCCTGATGCTGATGTTGAAATTGTGAGAAACCACTTCTAAATCAACCAAAGAACTTTACACAACCCTGTTTTTACTCAATAATTTCTGCCATCGCACATCAAACAAAAAGTGAAACTTTTCACACAAAAACAAATTCTGTGATAAAAGAGAGTCAATGAATTAATGTTCAAACAAACATCAAACTTATTTCCTTTCATAGGAATACAGTGTTGAAGTTCATGTGTAGGCAATCTCAAATGGCAACATACGCTGCATGCAATACCAGAGAAGAAAAGTGCAGATTGAAATATAAGGTGCTCTGAAAGCAAGCCACAGCAATGCCACCTAAATTCTACATTTCAGGTTCAAAATCCCCAACTATTCCCTGATTCATGAAAGCAAACTCCAAAGCCACTTCAAACGCCAACTCAAAAAGGTCACCTGTCTTTGAGCTACTTTTAGAACTTTCTTTATCACTTGCTTCAACCACTGTAGCATTGACAGTCTTTGCTGTGTCATTGCCCCCATGTTTCTTTTTACACAGCAGCGCAGCAGAAACCGAATAACTTCCACTGTTCTCCTTTGATGCCATGTTCTGGTCAGAGTGAGGCTTTGTAAGATTCACAGGACTCAATTTCTTTGAGGTCCCACTCTCTGGCTCTTCCAATATATCTTTGAGGTTTTTAAGTCGGAATGTTTTAGGGGGCCTTGGAGGTTTATCGGAGTCTGAACTAGGAGGTTTGGCGACTGATGCCTGGAGTCGCGAGAGGGAAGTCAGACCAGCGGACTTCTCGGACTCCTGTGTTTTGGCACTAATATCACTAGCACTGTCACTTTTGGCTTCACTTTTTATACTCTGGCGATCTAGTGAAACTTAAAATTGAAACAAACATGCACTACTTTGTTGTCCCTCCGTCTCCCTTCTGGGAGATCCCAAGCAATGTAAATTTATCTTATATAAGTTTCAGGACATAGGGAAGAGTGGTTGAAAATATGTTCAGATACCAAATTTCCATATCAGAGAATTCAGAATAAATCACCTTGCTTTTTTTTCCCCTTAAATGTTTTCTTGTGCACCAAATGAAACCATCTGACTCTATGATTTTACTAATTTTCGAATTAAAACCACTTTTCCCCAGTATCCATTTCAGCAATATAATTACCAGCATGCAACAGTATTATCTTGGGTATATAATATATACATGTTCATGCAATGTTAATAAGCAGATATATTATTCAATGTATTTTTTTTCTTCTGACATGCATAAAAAAAATGAAAATTATCTGCCAACATGCTGAGGAAGACAAACGTCTCATAGCATCAAAGCCATTGGGTTAGATGAGACAAATCCATCTCAACCCGTCTTTCCAATTGTGTTGAAGGAGCCAAGTCTGTTTAGCTTGTTTCTGATCTTGTAACACTATGGATGACCCTGGGAGTTATATAAATATGTAATACATGGCTGTCAGTAAAATGAAAACTTACCACTGTCTGCTGTGCCAATGCTTTCATCTAAAAATAAAGTGAAAATATAATGTTCATTGCAACTGATCACAATTCCACAATACCACTGCTATAATAAAATTGTCATTAAAATCACATATCAGAGTGATCAAGCCTATAAATAATGAAAGAAAGATAAAATAATTATAACAATAAACTATAAAAACCTTGACAATTTTTTAAATTGTGAGCAGGAGTTTTCATACTACTACTTCTGGTTGAAAGCTGAAATATGCGCATACCATCTAAGGACGGCTGATGATGCTTGACTAGGGCCTGGCCTTTCTTGTACTTCATCTCGTTAAGCCTTTTTTCAATATCCTGGAGCTGAAACATTAAAAAAGGAAATATGAAACAAAATCTTCCCCCTGAATGAAAAATGGTTCACAAAAAAATTAACAAAAACACAAATTTTTTACTATTTACCCATGCTTAGATACACAGTGGTAGATACGGATATTTGTTTAATTAATTCCCATGCCAAATACTTTTAATCATCTGGCTGAATCGCACGAACTAGCAGGGAATATGCATGCAGCATTCTCTAGTATGATAGTGACAATTAGTAGCATGGGGAGACATGCATATAGGTTCTATTATATCTTTGCCTTGTGACTTTCCTTCTTCTCCTCATTTACCACATCATCACTTGTTCACTAACTTTTCTGACAGCACCATTAGACTGACTTTTTAAACAACAATTTTGAAACTTTTTTGTTCCACTGGTTCATTATCTGCACTCTCTGTGTCCCATCTGTTACATAAAGAAGTGAATATTTGTATTTAATTCTTCACTGGAAATCTTATCCTGTACTCATTTTGGATTAGACTGCCACATTAAATCTTTTTTTCCACAATGAAAGTATTTCCATGATGACAAATACAATGTCATTGGCAGAAATTGACTGTAACGCCAAATCTTGATTCAAATTAAGAGTTTGACCCAAAGTCAAGTACTCCTCCTCTATGGTAATTTCAAACCAGAATGGAACAAAGAGAATGCAGAAGAATTCCAGTTGTCTGTGTCTTCAGGAGAAGAAACTAGAGCAAGATAAAATCATAAATGGAAGGCCCATAACCTTTTCTCGAGATTTCTGATATGTCTGTCTCCGGCTCTTTCGAACACTTTTAGCAGCAGAAGTGTCTTTGGCCAATTTAAGTGCTGCATTTGTAATCTGGTTCTGGAGCTCGAATTCTAATTCTAGTTTTGCTAGTTCTTCATCCTCTTCCTAGAAATTGCAGAAGAAAAAAATGGCAACACATGTAGCTCATGTTATAATCTTCCAAACAAAAAGAAATGTCCAGAAACTTTGTCCTCTTTTCCTTTGCAGATCAGTTCTATCAGGCAATGTTATGGTTTGCTTGTCAGGCATTTCAGCACAATTCTGTTCTAATATGACCTGTCCAAGACATAAATTTCTAGCATAGGTTATATATGAATTCTTACTATCACGAAAGCCTAAATGATCAGCCTTTTTGTGTAAATTATGCCTGTAAAACATTTACAAACTCATTAGTGGTTGCAACTATGCAATATTTCTACTACAAAGTTGGTGTCCCTGGGGTTAATCCCAACATTAAGTCCTTTTATGAATATAAGTGCTAATATTACCCGATACTCAACCCCATTGTCCCAGTAATAGCATGTGTCATACAGTTAGTCACTGTTATAGTAAATACACACAAACACACTATAACACCGGACGCAGTACATATTATATACAAAACTATGCCAGGCCCTTCTATTTTCCATATATCATATGTAATCAAAAAGTTAAAATACTTAAGGAATGTAAAAACTAATAAATCAACCTTCCCCTTTCATCGTATGTTAATTTGTAAATGTGTTACCTGAAAAGTATACTTATGTAAAAACATCTGAATATCAAAACACTGTCATTACTATTCCTCAGTATCTATATCATATCTAACTTTATGAAAGTATGTTGGTGAATAGAAAATGGAAGTAAATATACACAATTTTTGACAGGGTGGAATAAAGTGTTTTTCCAGCACTGAAGAGGAAGGCTTGCCAACTCTATGCAATTTTTTTTCAATATATCCTGAAAATAATTTGACTAACAATGACATCAGTGCTCAGGTTCTCTTTTGTTGATCCTTTTAAAGTAAAGGTTTAATTTTGAGAAACATAACATGTTGGCAACCCTGTCCTAGTGGTGCATTTTACAAGTTTCTTCCTCAGAAAGATTCAAAGTGTACATGCACATCTGCTGTGAAAAATTCAGTATTACAATTTGGGTGATAAAAGTGAAGTGTGCAGCATGATGCATAATTTAAAGTTTAGGGTCAAACCAGTTGATTTCTCAACATTTTTTTTTTTTTGTGATTAAATATGTACTTCACAGAACACAGACATAAAACAATCTTGGAATCATTTGTAATAAGATAAATGTAAAAATTCCAGCCACTACTTGATCTAAATATATCTACGAAAAAGCTTCACCTCAAACATTACTTTCACACCACATTTCTAGCCTAAAAATACCAAAGATGTTATAAAACTCAAACTTTTTAAAAAGTAACTTTTTTCCTGGAACAGCCACATCTGCTTCTGACGTTTGTAATATTCCATGTCCAATTCGTTGAATATAAGCCAATCAGAAAGGTGTTTTTTTACAAGCCCTTACCTCATCCCTGTCAGTATTAATAATTCTTGAGGACAAAGAGAATTCTGTTCCCATTCTTTTCCTGACAACGGGGACCATTTCCCCAGGAATGAGAGGGGTCTCTGGGGGCAGTTCCCCAGTGAGGTCCTGAAAACACAGCATTGTTCTATAATTTCTGAGTACAGATATATATTTTTAATACAGTATTGGGTATGTCAAATATTATGCAGTTTTCCTGATACACCATGTGCACAGGCTGCACACGTGCAATAGTTTCATCATTTCTAGGTACCCATGTATTAATATTTGTGCTGGTGGTAAAATTATGATTGTATATTTACATTCATAGGAGTCCGACTATACTTTTAACATTTAGCTTCTACAGTACTAAGTATATGCAGATTTCAGATTTAATTGACTGTTATTGTGTACCAGTACAAAATGTGAGAGAAAGACCATATAGTACCTTTAGGTGCCAAAACAATTACAAACAAACTTGCTAGGTGTAAACTCAGTTTCTATCATATCACATTGTGGTCAACCTCATATAATAGTCAAGAGTATACAACCAGATATTAGGCTACTTACCCCTTCTCTTATGCATAGTAGCTTCAATTCTGCAGTCTTCTTTTTTAGCGCCTCTTCTAAGGCTTCTTTTCTTGCCTTCAGCGCGGCATACATATCACGTTGTGCTGCACGTGCAATCTCTAGTTGCTCAGTGGTCACTGAAAGAGCAGGAAAGGATAATACTTTTGAAAAACCATTAATATGAAATGCCATGCAATAAAAATGTCGCTGAATTACATCATCACAGTAAATAAAAATATGGAACTTGTCTTACAGTTACACGGAAATCACGAAGTCTTTTTTTTTTTTCAAATTGATCAAGAAAAATTCATATAAATGGGTAAAAGAGGCATATGAATATATGTTAATCACTGACAGCCAAAGCCTAGTTAAAACCGATGAATTCCAATCCCTGTAAGAAGTTTACAAACACAAATCATGCGCATCATATCTGTATCACACATTCAACCTATGAACTGTGCACACTATCCATCATAATATTATGATTACTTTGAACTGGATTCCCTTATTCATCATTCCATCTTGACAAAAGGGTATCAGTGTATTATATAAACGCTCTATTAGGTATGTTTTTAACAGAACAGTTCATTCTTTCATTGGCTGTTGTTCAGGTTCTCCATGGCACTGTGCTGCATTATAGCGACAATGTTATTAACCCAAGTAATGGAAACTTCCACTAAAGCTTATTTCTGTTTGTAGAATAAGAAATATAATAAATTGTATCCCAGATAATGGTATTCAAATAATATGATTTCGGTAGGAAAGGATTCTTCCAATTCTTTTCAAATCAACGTCAGCGTGTTATCATCTTCTGCACAGCCTGTGATTCATGTCTTCATATCTCCATGCAGAATTAACCATCTTCTGTGAAAGGAACCTTGTGGAAGCTACTCCAAAGTTAATCCAATTCATGTGAAGAAAAACCTCCTTACTGTAAACACAACCAATTTACTCAAAGGATCCATTTAGTGGCTGAAGCTCAGTAAAATCCAATTTATCCAGGGAATGCAGCAGAGAGCAGCGTGTTCCTGAAACTCTTCTGCCTCTGAAAGCTTGACTAAACAAGACAGG
Source organism: Lingula anatina (assembly GCF_051362555.1). NCBI lineage: Eukaryota > Metazoa > Brachiopoda > Lingulata > Lingulida > Lingulidae > Lingula > Lingula anatina. The sequence goes on along the minus strand of NC_141772.1, from coordinate 4,885,720 downwards.
CTATTCCAGTGGAGTTTTTAATATTTCATAACTTCATCTGTTGATTCAAGCTAATCATGATCTCCTTTTTAGCCACTTCTATATTACATCTCAGAGAATCAACATTTCTGGGCTTGAATATCAATAATTTTTGGGCCCTGTGACAGTATTTCAAATTCCCTATTTGTAATATCCATGACTGGGTACCATAACTATTTACTAATGCCAAGTCCATGGATAAGAAAAAAACAAACCTTACTTGAGAAATGCACAACAGGATACAGGGTTTGTTGTTGATAACAAAATGTCATGTTGATAACAAGAATTTTTTTACAATGAAAATACAGATATTTATACCCACAAGTGGCGATATGTAAATATACTATTTTTGAACTTACAAATATTTTTTCATAGTACATCTCTAGAAATTGTGTTAACTTTTCCGTAAATCAATAATTAGATATGTGGCAAATAAAAATGATAAAATCTTAATTTTTCATCAACACAAACAGTGCACAGTATGCCTTCATTTTACATTTCATTTAAAAAATGGCAACAACAGATACATAAACTCAAATGCACAATATTTCAACTAACTACAAAGAAAAAATGAAGATTTTTTATAATGTTTCCAAAGGATATCCTAACTCAATGTGCTAAAAAAAAAAAAAAAAAAAATTATCTGTTTTGATAACTAGGGACTGATGGAACAGTTGGATCTCTCTCTCTACTGGTCTCCAATATACCAGAGATAAAAACAGCAATACTAGAACCATAGTATCAGTAAATATTGCTGATAATTTTTCAGACATGAGTGGACATCTTGTGATCAGTCATTTTTATTAGTCTGACCACGATTGAAAGATTGAAAGAGTTGATTAGTGCAGTGTGCTTCCCTCTCTTATCTTTGCGCTAACTTTTTTTTTTTTTTTTTTTTGGGGGGGGGGGGGTAATTCTTGCAAGAAAAATAGGAAGCAGGCAGAAACGGCCTCTGGAAATGCCTATCCAATAGGTTTTAATACTGTTTAGCAAGACTTGGTACATTACTTAGGCATAAAACTAACTATTTATTTACTTATACAGACAAAAATCAGTTTTAGGTAAGTCTTTTAAAATCACCACATGCAGTAGAGAGAGGCACACCTTAATGACTTCATGAGTTGGTAACCTGCATCATAACGAACAACTATCCTCAGATAACTTCAGAACTACTCTAAACCATGGTTAAAGGAAATTCTAGCATATCAATACCAGTAAACTGAGAGCATCTAATAAGACCAGCAAGCGGATTACTGTTAAACACACACAGGCATGAAAAAAACACCATAAATCTGAGAGCGATTTCAAAACAAACATAATTATAAACATTTTCAGGTAAAGCCATGTGTGCCTCCATTTCTCACACTGGTGGTAAAATAAAATAGTAATACTACTAAAACTTAATAAATAAAAAAAAAAGCTTGTTCTCCAGCACAGACATCCACCAATCAAACTACTTACGATCTGATTTGGACGAATTAGAGATCTTGGACAGACTGTGGCAGCTGTTACTGGTCCGTATCCCCAAGGAAGAGCCGTCCGACCCCGGGAGAGAGGACGTGCTCTGAGAGATCTCTGCCGCCAGCTCTGTCATACTACGGACAAATGGAAGGTGAGCCTGAAATAATAAATAAATAAATAAATAAATAAATAAATAAATAAATAAATAAATAAATAAATAAAGAATCTATTCGCTTGACATATGTGAAAAATATACAACAGAAATTGGTTATTGTCAAAGCTTTTAAAAGTGAAATATAAAATCACAAAAGTTTATGTCATACGACATAAAGTTACTTCACTGCAGATGAGAACAAACGTTCCTCTTTCCTTTAGCAAGCAAGGCCACGTGCACCGTTGCCCGTGTTCATATATCTTTCTAATTTTCATCATTTTATGTTCTTTAGGAAACTCACCTTACTACTTTTTCTATCTAAGTAAAACTGATGCTGGCACACCGCCATGGACCATATTGTCTTGGTTAATAGCGCACTGGCAGCAAACCAGGCGTACACATTCACGTTACCAGGGCCAAATGTGCGACGACTCACTGACACTCTGAAAGAATCAGATAAAGGTTGTTTAAGGCAGGCTTATCTGACTTGTATTAAAAACCTTGAATCCCAGAGCTATTCTGTCCACTTTAATTATGAATGGTGACAAAATCAATCAATATTAACAAATGGGAACAACAGTTTCTGTGGTTCATTTTATCAATCTAAATTAGTCCTGGGCCCAATAACTCAAAAGCATCGCGCATTGCAACCGAGCACAAGTGTCTTGGTTCCATATCTCACCCGTACTCACCCCATATAATACATTGTAGCCTCTATGTGATATCGCTATTCGCAATACGCGATGCTTTCGAGTTACAGGGTCCTGCTCTGAATAAACCTAAATCTTAATTAGTCCTGGTCTAAAGGAACCTAAAATCTGACGTATTCTTGGTCTGAACGAGCCTACACTGAGGCCTCAAAAAAAAAAAAAAAAAAAAAAAAAAAAAAAAAAAATACTACATTTACTATCAAGTAACTGCCAGCACTTGGAACTAGGAAGACTCCTGATAACTGCTATCTAGCTGATGGGAGGAGAATGGTGGCACAAAATCATGCCAATATAATAAAATATATTGAATAGAGATAAAATGTATATGCTCTTGCTAGCTTTGAATGGGGAGAAAAAGCTTAATCCTTTTTAAACTGTACAGTAGAACTGCCAAGTTCTGGTTTCATAGGATTCGTCATGAGACATCAATACTAACCAAGTACACATTTAAAACAGAACATTTTCCAGGAATTATACTTAAACTGCATGTGTGTGGCAGACAAAAAAAAAAAAAAATGTAATTTGAAATCTGCACTAAAAGAGGGAGTTCGAATCTCAGCAGGCTCCCTGAATGAGAAAGCAATACAACGCAAAGCTAAAACACTGGTTAATTTGATCTCATTTTTAAGGAGAGAAAAGTAGTATTTCGTGTTAATGTTAATAAGTTTGGGTACTCTGTCAGAACTTGTGCCATTTTCTCAGATGCTATTTAGAAGAGAATTCTTTTGCCATAAACTGTGATATACATCTGATAAAACAGGGACTGATTCTGAGAATTCTTGCTCGCTGTTTTTCTCTTTCTCATAATATTACTTCCTTAAATAATATTTCTCTTAAATAACAAAAGTGAGCGCTATCATCTCTGAACAAAATTGCTCATGAAAGTTGTAAGGTCCAAGAGAGACATATAACCCTATTTTCACTTTTCAACATCATTATTAATGGAATAACAAGATAAGACCTCTGCAAATGTCAGTGCTACAATTCGGTCAATTTGGGCTGGATTCTCATACAACTTCAGCATAATTGGTGCCTAAAACATGAGATTAAGGAGAGTAATGTCAGATGCAACTCCACCCATAAAAAAAGTTCCTTTTTTGCTTATCTTTCCATCCAGAAACCAATAATAACCAGAGCCAAAAGAGAGCCCAAGATTTCAAATACCGCACTGTATCTGTTATTTTTTCAAATCTAATTTCTTCTTTGAGACCATTTTATCTTGAAAATTACTGAGAAGATGTTGTTACTCTTGCCCTTTTCCAGAAGTCAGGTCGGTTAATAAAGAAATGTAATCCATTATTTTGAGAGCTTTGATTACTGGCTTGGATATATTGCAATTCTGTTCACACAGTTCGTTTCAGAGCAAGATACTTCACACAAACATCAGGCTGGCTCTGGTACCAACATACCATGGCATATGGCACCCAATGAATTAAACAGAGGTTACAAAACCCAATTCAAATGGCCAAAAGTTGATTTCATCACCACATGCTGTGAACTCAGTACAAGTGTACAATATTTAAACAACTGCCATGAGACCCTGCACAATAAAACTGTAGGGAAAATATAAATCCATGTAGATTGGGCTGCTGAATGATGTCTGGACGATCTGCACAAAACTTGAGTCTATTACATCAGGGTTAAAAGGCCAAAGCCTTTAACAAAACTATCTGCTATTAAACACAGTAAATGAGCTTCTTCACATTTTTAATACCTTTTGCCTTGCTACAATCTTATATTTATTAAATAAATAAAAAAAATATTATGTAGCAGTAAGTCCTTCAGTTAATTTACACCCCTTCAGTATAGCATGGCATTTTAAAAATATAAATTGGGCAGAATTTAGTCATTCATCTTATGGGCTCAATAAAAAAACCAACTTAGCCCTACTTCTGGAAAATTATTAACTGAGGAGGGTACTTCTGATGGAGACTTTGGCCAATTTAATCTGTAAACGAGCTCTTTGGATGAAAAGTAAAGTTTACAAATCTCGCTTATTCTGGCTCTGACATTTACTTTAATTCCTTGCCAAATGATGAATGAGTAACTTGTTTAGAAAGGCAAATCTAATAGGCCTCCCCACTCAGGTTTTGAGGTTTATATCAGGTGTGTATGTGTTTGTGTGTGTGCCTGGACTGCTGATATGTGCACACTTGAATTTAAGGGCAATTATGTTTAGAATATTGGAATTATCATAGAGTCAATGTATGAGATGAATCAAATTGAGAGAGAGAGAGAGAGAGAGAGAGAGAGAGAGAGAGAGAGAGAGAGAGAGAGAGAGAGAAACACACATTAAAAACACACCAATACAAAAACTTAATATCCTGATAAAACAAAACAGTGACAGCCAATGGTCAACCCAGTCCACTTCACGTTTCACTTACTGTGTTGTCGGATCAGATATGGCGTCCGAGAGCTCGTCAAACTGGTCGACTGGTTCCTGGATGGCGTCTTCGTACAAGTTGAAACTGCTGAGCGTATGTATGATTCTGCACCGAAAAACACAACACAATGACAAAAATAGGCACAGCTTGCCGGTCTCATTATATTATCCCTTGCTTGGCTCTAGATCTCTGAATGTGTACACTTCTAAAATCTGTTCTTTAGTCCTGAAGTTCTGTGAATAGCTTTTTAGGGAGAGCAGAGGGAAACTGAACAGGTAAACTTATAGGCAATGCACATACCTCTAATAAAATGAAAATTTCTTTTCAGGGAATAAAAAAAAAGATGTTTTTCATGAGAAATATCACTGAAGGAGATGAGTTACCATATTCAAAGATACATTTTAAGGCACTATGAATGCTTTTTTTTAAAATAAATTTATTTACTTATTTAAAATAGGTGAGAAGAAAGTACAGAATGAAAAATCTCAGACCATAAATGAAAAATGAATTAATAAAAAGGAAATTACCTCTATATTATGTAATATGATGAAAAATTTCAGTGAAACGATAAATATTAAGTGAGAGTTCTGCTCAGAACAAAGAGACACTCATGACACTCTTACTTACTCTCTTTGTCTGCAGTAAAAAGACAATGTGTAGCTTTTTAATTTTGTCAATGAATATTGTTCATATGCTTATTTCAGACCCGAATGTTCAGGTTTATTCAAACACAAACTTAAACCATTCCTGGCTAGGATTCAGATGACACCACCCGACAATCAAATTTTCTAAGTTTAGTCTCAGCACAAGCAATAGTCCAACCAACATTTTCCTATGAAAAAGCTACCAATAAGCTGTGACGTAAATATCTGGTGATGTCATCTAAATCTGAACCTGGTTGGGTTTAAGTCTCTGTCTGTAGAACTCTTTAGTGACCCAACAGTTCTAGGAAAAATCATATCCTACGATAAATATGAACTGCACTGGTTGTCAAGTTAAGAGGGGGTAGAGATTGTTTGATATCTTCGGCCCTATTAAACAGTGTAATCTTGGATAAAATGAAGACTGAAATAGTAGCAATTATTATACTTTCTGGGTACTGAAATGAAAAATCTTTAAACAACAAAATCATCCAAAACGTCGTGTTTCCTCTCAGTATGAAAATTAGATAATAACACCAGATGATACAAATTACTAGAAGTGATACACATTCAGATAAGATAAGCAGAGGGAGAAACACTTCACTTTGTTTAAAGAATACAAGCGATACAATGCCTACATCACTAGCTCTGTCAGGTTGCACATCCAAGCACTGTATAAATTTGAACTCAAATTCTAGTGCTCGATAAATTAGCCTGACGAAATGGAAAAAATGGATATGCAAAATGACAGCGCGAGCAATCTTGTATTTCACTGATAATTTTATAGCTTTCAGAAGTCAGAGGTGCCTCTCACTCACTGTCCAACTCGTTGGATGACCAATTAGACGGAGACCAATAACGTCCAGTGGACTACAACAAAATGTGCCTATTTTTGGAATGTGAAGAGTACAATGCAGAATGAGAGAAGAATGGAGAAGGGAAGTCAGTGGACATTTCAGAGTAGATCGACCAGAGGTACGAAGTGATAATCACACGACGCTCAGCAGCTGGGTAGACCACATGACTGTCACATGACACATACAAATAAAGAACTTAACATTACAGGGGTCGCCCTGTGTGTAAATGCGAGACATGGGGATAAGTTTCATCCTGGGAAGAATATCCAATCATGTGACTGTCACATGACTTGTATTGTCACATGACTTCTTCCCTCCATCTTTCCTTTTTTCTACGTTATAAAGAAACCTAAAGAACAAATCTGAGTTATTTTCATTAAAATCTATAGTAAACATTACTTATTCATGCTCATAGAATTAGTTTTAGAACATTAATGAATTAAATATGACATGAATAATCCTGGTTAAATAACAACCTTTTAAGTTTTTTTTTTTAAAGGAGGGTAAAACAAAAATCAAATGGTTAGTTGTTAGTTATTAAGCTTAAGCAGTTTGGTCATTTAGCACCCCCTTTCTTCAATAAATAAGGAAGTGTAGCTTTAAATGGAATAAAAATGACTTAGTTATGTATTATCTTAGGAAGAGTTATCTTTTCAAAGCTTATTTTCATCCTATTTTTAGTATTTCTTATAAAGTACAGATGACAAATGTTAGCTAGTCCCAAGACGTAACCCAAGCACTTCAGTTATTCAAGCTAGCACAGCAAGAAATGTAAACAAGTCACAAATATCACCAATTAGTTGAACTTCTTTCTCAACATAAACCCGGATATTAGCCCACTTCTGATATGCACATTGCCTTTACTGTGTGGGAGTCTTTGGAACAGAAAATGAGGAAGGAATGGGAGGGGGGATGGGGAGATTGGAGGGGGAGGGCAGATAATTTAGCCATTCTGGACAACAGCAATGAAAAATGGACTGGACATGCTGTTTTCAACAATGACAACAACAACAACGTAAGTATCTAAAACAATGACAACAGCAATAACAGAAGCAGCAGCAACAACAAAAACATCAACAACAATAGCAGCAGCAGAGTGCCTTTGCCCCAACAGTAGTAAGCTCCAACATTGGTCCAGTGTATGCAACTGTCTATTTGACTCTGTTGATACAAAACTCCCGTAAAATGGGTTTTCAACCAATGCTAGCGCCCTGAAGATAAAGATAAGTTTCAGCTGATCTACCCCATCACCAAGAGGTGCGAAAAGCTTTTTTAAGATACAATTTGATACAGATCCAAGATGTGGCAATGATGAATAATGAAAAACAAAATCCCATGAGGAGTTTCTAGAATTATTTTCAGAGTGGATGAAAATTTACAGCAGAGAAAAAAATAGCTTGAATTTTTGGCAGTATCTGGTCTGCATGAGTTTTCCCTTGATCAACAGGGTGCAGTTGTAAGGCTCCGACACCAAAAATGAACTACAGGCAACATTGAAGAAAGATGAAAAGAGAAAGTAAGGAAGGAAAGAGAGACAAACAAGGCAACGGTGGTCTTGCTTCATATGATTGGCACATGCAGATAGAACAGTGGTTGGAGACACCTCCTTTCTTAAGCTGATTCTAATCTCAATTCTGACTGGACAGTAGGTACAATTACCAATAGGATGTGAAGCTTTATTAGCCAATGAATGTGAGGTTTCCAAAAACAATTTATTCAACTGTCACTGAAACATGCTACACTAATCTTCTGAAAACAGTAGCACGTGACGTTTCCTCTTTTTTTTTTTTTTAACAATATTTGCAGTAACTCCCTTAAAATATGCAAAAGTTTTATTTAAAAATCCTGTGTGGTTTTCATACCAACTGTCATGATAACCAATAAACATCATAAGTGTAAAAAAAAAAAATCAGCAAAAAATTAAAAAAAGACTCACCTTTTTGGATCGTGAACTTCTATAGAAAACTTCCTATCACGAAAGTATAGATTCTCTAATTGTTTCCAAGGAAAAACCTGCAATAACAGAAAAAAATCAAGAGTTTTAGCATATAACATAAAAAGACATCTATTACAATTAGAATATAATACTAGTACAAGTAAGTAAATATAAGAATTACACTAAAATGAAGTTATCAAATACACATAATACTACATCTTAGGGAAACAATTTTTCACGCTGGAAATAATTTTCTATGCTGTTACAATGAGAATCAATACACACACCTGACACCCACTTCATTAAACTACTCAAGCAATCCTCTTTTGCAGAAACAGTATCCACTAAAAGCTCAAATTGACACCTTTTCTCTTTTAAGGTCACTGACTTAAGTCTCTGAAGCGCATCTACCCATTCAAAAGAAGACAAGTAACTCATTTGGTTTATTTTTAGAAAAGGAGTAAAAATCTTTGAGGCGATGATCGATATAGACGTCTACTATGCCGCCCTGTGGGCAGTGGAAAAAGTAATCAATGGACCTTTCCATAAATTAATTAGCAGGAGTGCCATCGGGATAGTCTGCAGGTACTTCATGGGCATTACCAAGCCATGAAAGTTTTTAAAGTTAGAGGGACGTAATTCGAAAACAGAATCTGTAAAAAAAGTTAGATAAATGAATAAATAATTCGTTAAAATCCCAAAATTTAAGGGGACTATTGCTGATTTACCTAAGATTCAAGTGGACTAAAATTTTGGAAATGTTTTTTTTTTCTGTTTTTTAAACTTTAATATTATTTTATCTGTTCATTTATTTTTTACTTTATGGAACAACCCCGTCATTATCATCTAATCTTGTTATAAAAACAGGCAGGCTGGGTACTTGGTAGTCACATACATAACCAGCATACTCAGGGTGCCAGAGAGATATCTGCTGAACCTGTACATGTTTTAATCAACTGAGACCCATCACTGAAACACACACACACAATGTCCACAGAAATAACAGACAATAAAAGAGGAAACTCCCCCTCAGGGACCAGTTATGTTTGTATATATCACAAACTTTTATTGATTTCTCCAGATCAAATATACTACAGAGAGAAACAGAAATACCAGTGAGGAAGCAATACATCGCTAGCTGAAATGCCACAGCAGAAGAATTTATCTGAAAAGAAATCAGCCCTCAAAGATAACCTTTAAGAAAATATGGTTGTATTTCTTCACAAAAAAAAGTTACAGTGAATACATTTTGTCTCTTCTGGGATTAAAGAAAAGGAAACTTGCTGAAATAGTACTTATTAAGTGAAGCTTCAAACACTTACTAGTGTGCTCTTGATAATTCTGGTCATGATCAAGTAGACAATAAAAAAATTATTATTAAGTGACCAATGACTGTCTTAAACCAGATCTTTGCCAAGCAGAGCAAGATGGACATAGTCTACTAGGGCTTCAGACTTCAGACGGCTAAATTAATGGTAATATTAGCTAGCTGATACTTCACAAATATATTTATTATTTTACATGAAAAAAAAAAAAAAGGTTAATTCACAGTTTATTTGGTGATTAAATCTGAACCCAAGCCAATCTTTGAACACTGTGAGGACCTATATTTAACTGGTTATGGACATATATCAAACCAGTTACAGACAAATTTCCAGAGCCAATGCCACACTTTTGAATGGGACCTGCATTTATCTATCTAGCACTGAGACCAATTGGTGCTACTGATGCCTACACAACAAGCTATTGATCATGTGTGGGTCCTAGAATCAATCAGAAGCCAAAAAGAAGAAGTCAATGTCTAGAGGTACAAGAAGGGGGGAAAGAAAAATCTTTATTCTATTCTAGGAAAAGAAATTAATTTGCATTAAGATAGTTGAAAATGAATAAAATACGTAACGCTTTTCTCAGAGGAAATTCACAGCAAGGTAGGGTTTATTAATGATTTGTCTTCTATTTCTCAGTTGTACAGGTAACAGGTACAAGTCTGCACAAAGTGCCCTGATGCTTCTTTTGTTCTTTCCAACGAACTGCACAGAAAAAGAGCAACATCATTTGCTCTCTGATGCCAGCACTTGCATAACATAGGAGGAAAACTAAACACGAACAATGACCATTATTATTGCTGTGATAATGGCCTTAATCATGGGTGAAATAGAAAGCCACAAAGTAAATTTCAAAGAATGAGGCAAGTATACTTCTTGTGTGAGACAATTCAGAATTCCAAACCTGCTGACGCCAAAATACTTTTGTTTTTGGACTAGTTTACTCACCAAACAGGAAATAGAACTTACAATTACAAAATTGCTCAATGTAACACATAACAGAATAAGTGGATTACGTATATTATATTAAATCCATCCCAGCAATGAAGAATTTAATTTCTCAGTGTTCAAGGGAACTGGGGCTGCAAAGCTAACTTTGAAGCCAGAATGTTTCTATTTTTTCCCAACAGAAATATGTAGAATTTTTATTAAAACAGTTGTTCTAACTAAAGCACACAAAAATCATCTTCACCTTATATGCCATCAAAGTAATGGAAGCATTGCAAACATATCTTGAAACAATCCAGGACTTTAAAAAAAAATACAAAAAATCAAGACAAAGAATTGGAAAAATCTATTGCTCTTTCTCCCACTTATTCCCACCAAAAAAAAAAAAAAAAAAAAAAAAAAAAAAAAACAGATTGTGAACCAGTAATATTCGTTTCTGTTCACTACACTGGACACCGATAAGACCAAGACTGCAAAGCACTCAACCAGGGTGATGTAGGACCCATGTGAATGCAGTATCAGTTGCAGAAGAATTGATTTCCTTTAAGTCGTTTTACAGTTAAAAGGATAAGAAAGGTCAGAAATCATTGTTCTGAAGTATGTGTCTTCAACATCTTAGGCAAACAACAGCTGTGTTTTACTGTTACAACATTGCACTTATTTCTACACTGTGTGTGTGTGTGTGTGTGTATGTGAATGTGCTTACATTACTGTTATATAAAAGAAAAAGTATGTATATAACAACAAAATACCCACATCTATTAGCTGAGCACGTGTGCGTATGTGTGTGTGTGCATGTTACAGTACCTTCCTGGGTGTCCTCTTGTCTGCGTAGTCATACTGGGCTATACCTTTAGGACTGAGACCAAGCCACCATGGCAAACCTGTCTTATCCTGCAATGAATATATATACAAAAATTTTAATAAAGCTTCAAAATAAGAAAGGTATATCAAGGTGTGTGTGTGAGAGAGAGAGAGAGAGAGAGAGAGAGAGAGAGAGAGAGTTTTATACCCAAATCAATGATGAACTTAACAAGCTCTCCTCACAGAATCACAGATACCCCAGACAATTCATACACACTCACTCCAATCAATGATGTATCAAAGGTAAACCTGGCATCAGATGAAATTTCTACAAAATATACGACACTTTATCAATAGTAATCAAGTCAGCCACTCAGGAGAATCAAGTTCTACCAGGCAAACCCATTGGAAATAAGTCTCACATGGATATATTCACATCAGGCATAAAATACTTCCAAAATAACATAAAAACATTAAAAAAATGCTAGCACCATCTCAATGTGTTGATTGAATGAAAGCTGGCAGGTGCTCAGCATGCCAATAATGTGCTGAAGTTTCAATTTTTGTGTAAGAAATTGACAATTTTTTAAAAATTAGGAACAGGTAACTGCTATAAATCTTTTGTGAACAAGGCTACCAGAATACATGATAACCAACCACTGATAAAGCACAATCAATTTATAACTCAATATGAACCAACGCCTCCACTTATTAAAAGATCCCGAATGTAGTGTCTTCCTGTGAATGGAGGCAGGAAAAAACACCCTACAGATACGACACCCGAGAAGCAAAATGAGGAAATTGCAATGCTGTACCACAATTGCGAGATTATCAGGTTTCCCTGATCACTATCGCATATTAGGTCCTAGCCAGAAAAGTCTAAGTTCGGCATTTAATTGCTGTTCACCATAAAGTATTGTGCGTCAGGCCTGCACAAATGTGAAGAACTGAAAGGATTACAATGAGCAACACAGTAAGAAAGCTTCTGTGTCAACACTTTCCTCTCTGGTTCCATTGTTCTATATTGCCGCCATGCAATTACAGGTACACTATGAGCCAAAATGACATTTCACTAATAACTGATACTGTTACATGCCTTGGAGCTTATTTTAACCACTGTGCTTTTCTTACAGAATATTCTCACTTTATTAAGGAAATTGCAATACACAACTATAAGAGATTAAATGACCAGTTATCACATACTGCTTCCAAGGAGGAATATTTCACCCACGGCACCAAAACATACTGAAATGAAGTCACTCAACTCTACCCTTCAGCAGATTTATGATCATATCCATATCTTTCAAACTTGTATTGGAATACAATTCTTATGAATTTGCATATGGGCTCACACAACAATCTAAACATTCTTTACCTAACCTAAATCAGAAACAAATCATAGATCTATTGATCATGCCTACTCCCTCCTATTAAAATTCAGCCAGTAACCGCTTTCTTCTTCCTCCCTTCCCCATCAGCTGAAATGTTTAAACTTCACAAAGTAAATGTCCATGTAGTATACATAAATACATACCGTCCATTTGTAATGGACCAAGACTGAGCTAAAAATCTACTTGGCTATGTAAACAGCTTCTCTCTGAACCCCATGCAGTTAAATTATTCCAATGCAAAGAGGGTAAAGTCGTTTTACCCTCAGGTGTAGCCTAAGCAGCTGTTCTTCACCGAGAGTATCAGATATGCCTGCCTTGGCCTCTTAACCTGAAACTCAGGGTGTTACACCCTGAATGTCCCTGTCTTAACAAAGCCCATACATTACACTGCACCCTTAATGTTCAAACACAGCCAAAAAAGTGCATTATTATCAAAATGTTCAAGATCTAGTCCTTTCTGCCATTTTCTCTAAGACTCAGGGTGTTTTCCCCTGAATGCCCCAGTCTATACATATATAGAGCCAACATACTGCAGAGTGCAACTTCCTAGAGCCAATCCTCACCTACTTGCGGTCATATTCTCAGCACATTCTCTCCTCAGAGTATTATCAGCAATTCTTCACCATCACACTGTACAGAGAAAGGAGTGGGCTGAATTCCAATGAATTGTTTACCATCGACTTCCTATATACACTTTAGAAAGTAGCCTGGACATATAGAGGTCCTTCCAGCACAAACAAAATATACTGCACCACAGTGCTCCCCTGGTGTATATATGTACATATATAAACATTCCACCAGCCGGATATATATCCTGTCCCCCTGGTGTAGATGAAGTATACCTGTTACAGTACCTGGTCACACCATCCTGTTTGTACCCTTTGAGTTGACCATCAGGTAATAAAGTACTTTTATCCCATTAAGGAACTAGAGAAGCACTCAGGAAGTGCAGACCCCCGCCAAGGCAGTTTAATTCTCATTATCTCTCAATTAATTAATCAATTAACTGATTAATTATATTATGTATCTCCATCAAAATCTAATGGAATTTTAAGTTAAAAACATCTTCCCCTTGGTCCAGATAATAACTGAGCAACTGTGTAACTTTCTACTCCCTAATGAAGACCTATAAAACTTACCAGTAATCAAGACACTGTATTTGTTCAAGTAAGCTGCATGAGCCTGTACTTGAAACTATAGTTCATCAATGGCTGCAACTAATCACAAAAGACTCTTCTTAAAAGATGGCCAATTAATGAAGTAACCATCCCTAAACTATCACGCGGACATCGGACAGCTCACGTACCCATAAGACCCCAGTGGCGAATAACTGTACACACGCACATTCCTCGACTTCTGCTCACACAAAAGCTGCTTATTGATTGGCTTTACACTTGGAACACAAAGGGTTCCCCTCACTCCACTACCTGTTCTTAAAGAGGTCCAAGTCACAATTTGATGGGTTGAGGGGGTCTTTTAAAGGGGCCCAGAGTGGGCCAAAAAGAGGTGTGTTTGCTTTGCGAGGAGAGCGGAATACACCAAATACCCCTGGGTTAATATTTTCATTGGCTTAACAAAATATGGCGAGGCGTTGGACGTCTGTAACTTGAATGTGTTATTATTTTTATTATTATGCTGACTAGGATAAGCTAATGGAGGGATCAGGGAGGAGGCTGTTTAAGTCTTGGGGCTTAATCTTTCTATCATTTTCATTTAATATTCCCTTCTTATGGAAATACCCATCAAATATTAAGCCTTTCAAAATAGTAAAAAAAGCACCTTTTTCTCATAAAAATCAATGTCGCCAATGCATTTGACCACTTATTGCAAATTCAAATTCTACGCAAAAATTGTCAGCTGCAGATTCTTTTTCAAAACAAAATGAGCAAAAATATGACATAAGCTCATTTCCTTTTTCTGCATACAAGCACACTTCCAGTTAATACATCATTACTCAACAGCCGTCACACAGACACAAAAAATAAATTCATTCAGTACATTGAGCTAAACTCACCCTACTGAGTCCACAGCCAGCAATGGAAATTTGGTAGGCGATTTCAAATGCAGTATAAACAATAACAATGGACTGGTAAATTTGACTTGCGTATGTTTTCCCCCAGCCACCGCTGGGATAATAGAAAGGTACATATCTCTAGGCATTCCCCTATATATTACACCATTACACAGACAGGGCGCTCCTTATGCAATTTTCATTTTGGAGGATGTTAAAAGGCATTGAAAATATACTACTGTACTATGTAGTCTATGTTCCTGTCAGCAAGGATACTTTTTAAACATACTGTTGAAGAGAACTTGTAGTTGCTAAAGAAAAGTTTTAAAATATTGCCGACAGTTTTTTTTTATTCCATAATTCCTCATAAAGTTGGTGACAGTGAGAGATGTTTAAATAGTCATTTAGCTGCTGAAAGAGTTTAAACAGGCAAAACTGGAAAAGTGCCCTTAATACATACTGTACAGTATACCTGGAGGTGCTAAAAAGAGAGCTGCCAAAGACAAAACTTGAAAATAAACGTAAATTATATAAGCTCGTGGTCCCTATATAAATTCTAAAAATACTAAAATATCAAACATATCAACTCAAAACCTTCACACCACTATCAGCCCAAAAGGCACGGGAACTGAAGTTTGCGACATAGGATATGAATTCAGGAACCATACTGCCTCCTATGCAGCATAATAGGCACAAAACATATTTTGCTGTACTCTGAATTGATGGCATCACTTAAAAGTATGATAAAGCGAAAATATTTTCTCTTTCTCTCTCTCTGAGGCATCAACTCATCCCTTGTCCACCCAGTCACTTACCTTGACTTCATAGTAGTGTATTCCGTATGTCGGTAACGTTTCCACTATACTCAGATAACTGAAAATACAAGTACCATAAAGTCAGTCACATGACCAGGGTCAGAGGTCATGGGTTGAAAGGACAAAATTGCCTGTCACTTGGTTTCAGAACAGCGCGCCAAGAGAATTATAACAAACTGGGAGGTCATTAACGTAGGATGCCAAATTAAATAGCATTATTTATGCCCATGTCACAGCTGAGAGGATTTCATCGAGTATTTTACGCTCTACTGAGCTGTGCAGCACCCGTGAGAATTCCTAGTAACATTGTCATGAGAATTCCCAGTAACATTGTTGTTTCTTTGGAGTTCTAGCTGCTCCCTTTCTTATTTGGTATTCCCACCAGCTCATTGATTTATAAACTGATTTTTGAGTACTTATACGTATCCAGTCAAATCCTTTTGAAGTACTAGCCACTTTCTACAAGCAACAGTGTCTCATTCTTGCTCATCAATATTCATAACTTTTAAATTGCCTCATATAGCAAGCTGTCACATGAAATGAAGCATGCAATGAAATCTACATTATAGCGTACATTACACTCAACTTCATCTGACAGCTTTACCTGACTGTACATGTTTTAATAGGGAATTACCAAAGAAGATGCCCTGTGCCACCCCTAATTTGCTTCTTTTTTTTTTTTTTCTTTTTGCTGGATGGCCGAAATTATTTTACAATAAAACTATATTAATTTTAGTCAAATTTTCCATATTTTCATCAATTAGACTGTACAATCAAAATACAATCTTTTTTCTTTCCTTGCTACCTAGCAGACTAATTATCATGCCAGAGAAATTATCAAAGCATCTAACACCACAGATTTAGACTGATCTCTATTTCCATTATTTCTATTTCCATTATCACATAATGAATGCTTCCTGCTTAAAGCAATCTAAAACTCATCAAAATTTTTATGCTTTGTTCTAATAAATCAATTCATAGCTATCTTTGCACTTTGCTCTCACAATGCAATGTAATAAGAAAGAAAGAAATTTTGCTGTTTTAGTAAATAAATAAATAATGTTCCAAAAAGTTTCATAGTAATTCCACTGTTATTTAATCATCTTGGATCTCTTTCAAAGTCCTAATCCAAGAAGTAATCTTTTTATAAATATGGATGTAAGACCACATAATAAGTTAGTTCAATTCATGAATGCATGCTCAATAATTACAACTTTTAAACACCTTACATTTTACAGTATCTATTTTTTTCCAAGATTTATGCATTTTTGTTTTTTTTTTACCTTGAACCCAGTTTTTATTCTGGTATTTCAAATTTTTTTCTTTTTAATGCTACTATCCCAAAATAGTTTTTGAGGAAAAAAGGATGAATACGAAATCAAATCTGTCGAGTAATTGCCAACACATGCCATAATGCCACATAATATCTCACCATGAGTACTAAGCTCCCTGTGGGTAGCAGGTGTGCCATGTGATGGAATATTACACAACTTGAGCAAAATACATCAATATTGCAAGATGAATGTTCCAACTCAGCTGTGAAGAACCTTGTGACTTAATCTATCATGTAAATGTTTTAGACATGAGCATTGGGGGGAGGGGGGGGGGGGCTTATAAAATGTCTAATGTAGAGAATTTACTTCTAATACCTGGCAAATATCCGATGGAGTTGAAGCACGTCCTGTTCAAATGAAATTGTATATATATATATATATATATTTTTTTTTTTTAATTAGGAAAGTGTTCTATCACATTGCGTTAGTTGAGACCCTGTGTTGCAATGTGACAGCTGTACTTACTTCACAATAGCTGACCCCCTGGACTGCCCTGATAACTTCTTATAATGGTCTATAACTCTATCCTCACTGGAAAATGAAAATATTTTCTTAAATCTTTGACAATTTTTATAAACAATTTTAAAACACTCACTTCTTCACTCTATCTCAGTGTGCCTCCTGAATGAGAAATCCTTTAGAAATAAGATGACTTTAGTTTTGTTGACAGTTTACAAAGAGAAATACACTTAAGTTACAAATTTCTAATACCTGTATTTTCTTTTACAGAAAAAACAGCAGGTAAGAAGTTTGCTCCATCTGGCTTTTATTTTTTGAACAGTAAATATATCAATTCCTCATCTTAAAGATAAATATTCATCCATTTCTTTCTTTTTATTCCACTGTCTACTTGAGCAGTAAATTACACGTATGTCACAAAACAAATATCTAAATTGACATTCACAGCATAATCACTATTATTATAATAATTACTACACCAAACCATTAGAACTCACCAGTACTGTATAGAAGGATGGTCCTTAAATATACTGGTTGGGAGAACAGGAAGTTTCTTTAGCTGACTACGAGTTATATCATCGCTGAAAATATAATCAAAAACATCATTAGATATCCATGTAGTACTAAACAGATATCAGCAATTAGCTGGCTTCAGTGTTATTCACCTAAAGACTAAAGATAAAAGATACAGTGGAGATAACAGCACTAAAATATCATCTCAGATTTTTTAGCCAAGCTGCAGATCTACCACCTGTGGGAAAACAGCCAAAATGAACCATTTAAACACAATTCAAAAGAGATTTATTCACTTCATTAAATCAAGTGATTGCCTTTGCCAGTATTGTAAATTAAGATATATAAGATATACTGGCGGCTGAATAATGGAAATAATTTGCCAAAATAGTTAAACACCCTCATTTCTGTGATTAACATGAATGCTATTACAATATGAATACACCTGAAACAGCTTGTTGGTACAACATTTATAGTGTGTAAAGTAAGCTTACTGGTGAAAAAAAAAAAAAAAAGCTCCGACAACTCTTCTTAATACCAAAATTCAAGTCAACACAGCCTTAAAATAAGACATAAGACAGACGAGCTTCACTTCAAAACTAATGTAAAAATGGTATACACTCATTCACCTCAACTGCTAACAAACTGATTTTCAAAACTTCATATGGAAACATTTGAATACAGATCACGTATCCAGTGCATTGGACTCTGTCCAGCCCCCCTACATTTCTATGACGAATTACCTCCGATGTAGATGTCTCCACTGTTGCCAGACCAACCAATACTGCCATCTAAATCTAACAACGGTTTGGGCGTTATGCAGATTTTTTTGTCAGAGTCTTATTTTTCTCCATCAGACACACCAAACGCACATATATATGCAACGCACTAAACACTAACTCACCAAACTGATATAACAAACTACTCCTGCCGCCATTGTCTTTGTAGTTGCCAGACGAAGTAGCACTTAATAGGAGGGTTAATCGAGCATAGAACTCAGAAAATGACTTCTGAATGGCTCTCATCTGACAGATAGATCTTCTACTCACAGGATTTCGTGAATTATGAATTGCTCAAAATTGCAGTGTTTTATGTTTATTAAAATTTGATATGCGCCGCAATAATAATAATAATCTGTGTAATATTTAGCACAAGAGCATGGTGACTGTATATCCCATATCTCCCTTTCTTGAATGTCATAACAAGCAAACTCCAGTAACAGCACAGCATAACACACACCATACTGAAATGTCAGCTGACCGCAATGCTTTATTTAATGATAATTTCGGGAAATTTCCAGTGGTTTACTTTTCAACAACTGAAAAAAATCCCTTCCAATATAAAGAAAAGAAAAAAGACTGCTTCCATCAATTTCATTTAATATCTATAACAGGCAATCCCATTCAACATCAAAAAACATTTTATCTGGCGACATCAATGGGCTATTGTGCCCAACTTTACGATTCCTTCCAGGAAATTAATTTTTACAAACACTGGTGACATATTGGTAATTGATGATTTGGTATGAAAATAGAAAAAAATTCTATCCATCAAGCTAATACATGGGCAATAAAACCAAGACAAAAGGAATTATAGGAACACAAATGATACTTGAAACAGTAAATGGTGGCCACTCTCAGTAAAATATGAAGTCCCAGGACAATGCTGAACCAGACTTCACACAACTGATGCCTCTAACAACCCCTGAAAAGTACAGTAATTACTGGAAACTAGTGCAAAAAACAACTTACAAATAAAACAAAGAGAGGGATAGATCTCAAGAATTCAATGAATCATACAGTTCAGTATGAACACCTGCCCCTGGGCAAATATGCCTTTTACAAATGAATCTTGCAAGTAAATTTGAACTTGGCTCAGGGAAAAAATGTGTTGCAATACAAGAAGTATCCAGAATAATCCTAAGCAAGCCCAATATAGTATGTATTCTGAATGCACAAAACCTATCCTCATTATGACTTTGCAGAATTTAGACTTAAATTTACACATTAATTTCCCATAAATGATCTAGATCCAAGAACAAAGTCAGACTTATGTATTGGCTGTTAGTCATTTGGTTGTCAGCACAAAAACAGCAAAACAATTATTTCTGCAGGAAATGATTCATCTGTTTTGTAAAAAATTATAACAAAAAGTACAGCAGGCATTGGTGGTGGGGGGGGGGGGGGGGGGTAACAATCCTAATTGCTCATTAATATTGCAAGCATATTCAGACTAGGCTTATGTGCGCAAGACTAGTGTTTTTTATCCCCTATTCTCTCTCCGTGCACGCGTATGTGCATGTGTGATCAAGTGCAAGTGTGCATGATGGTGGTGTAAGGACTTTAAAATTGTCATTAGTCTTCATGCATGCAGCAAATCTTCCTCCACTCTGCCCTTGGTTATTATAAGAATAAAATCTAAGAGAGCCGACAGCAATGATGGATAGGCTCCGAGAAAGGCACATTTACCCCATTATCAATTAAATAGAAAATGTATTGCTTCAAAACATTTGGAAATGGCTGCCTTTGAAACTAATTGCTTAAGTTCTCGTGAAACCATTCCACCCTGTTCTCTTTTCCTCTGTGTATTATAACTTGACTTTATAAACATGTCACACTGCTAAAACTCAATCTAATGTCACGCATTGCTGGTGAAACTCGTCAGCTAAGAATAGTAGCATATTTTGGAGAATACCTTAGGTACTTTTTGTGTTAACCATTTAAGGTAAGGCGGAGTAATTTCTCAATTAATTTGAACAAAACTGATCAGACTTCCCTAAAGACAATTTAAGTAATAAATCAGTTGAATACACACAAGAAATGATTTGACTTCTATATTAGATTTTAGCATGTTTCAGTTGGAAGAAAAAAATGATACAAACCAAGACCAAGCTAAAAGTCCAAACCAAATAAAACCCGACTTCAGGTACAAATGTTAGAAGATGAAAGATTTTAAAAATTTTAATTTGATAGATCTGCTTGACTGTGCTGCAGGCTTCAATTAATTGGAATGACTATGGTGTTTAAAAAATGATTGTAATTACTGCAGTCAGGAAGATTTCCCACAATTATCACATATCTCACTTCTACTACTCATTATCCCATACCAGCAATGTGTTTTAAAACCTCGGGATCCCCCGCGGAATCCATGAGTCACCATGCCTAGGCAGAAAACACTGATAGTGTCATCAGAAACACTGAATTATTCATAATGGGGATCCTGTTATGTTAAAACTCCAGCAGCCAAGCCCTACTTTTTTTGTACTGAAGACTTGTATTTAGTCTATGTGACAGATAAATTTTTCAGTGTCAAAAGATGTTCTGAAAATATCTGTGCAATGATGACAAAACTTCCAATATTAGAATACTGGGATTTGGCATTAGTACCTACACTTTCACCAATAGCTGTAGGGAAACTTACAAAGATTATATCCGACTGACACATTCAGTTTAATCTCACCCCTATCAGAATATGCATATATGCATACATGCACATGTGCGTGTGATTTCATACTTACTCTTCGTAATCTCCATGTGCTGCCTGCAACACATGCGCTGCTAGCTCAAAAGCTGTCTCGCTGTCACACTCGACCGTACCCTAAAAATACCCATAGCAACAAATATATACGTATACAACATCTTTTGATGCGAGTGCCATTTATCAATATTTCTACTTATACAACAAGCAACATCACGATATTACACCAGCTAAGTAACACCTCTGGAATTTGCCTTTAAACTTTTTTTCTTTCTTTCATTTGTTTGGCTTATAATTTTTTATTTTTTAAATTTTATGGAGGTGGTGGTGGGGTGGCGGCTAAATTAATAGGCATTTTCTGCACTTTAACTGAAATGTGTGAAAAGTAAGAGAATCACTGAATACTGATGTGCTTTGACAGGTTCTCTACAATTCAATTAAAAGTTCACTGCTATTTAGTTGACAGCAAATGCATTATAAGAGTGCTCTATGCAGATTATTTCCGATAGTTCAATTTACCAATCAATTTCCATATTAGTGAAAATGGAACCATTAATTTGATCCAACTATTCCTGAGAGAGAGAGAGAGAGAGAGAGAGAGAGAGAGAGAGAGAGAGAGAGAGAGAGAGAGAGAGAGAGAGAGAGAGAGAGAGAGAGAGAGAGCAGCAGCAAAACACTAAAACCTACCCCATCTCATAACTCACCTTAAAAATAGCTTGCTTTGCCTGCAGATAAAATAATTCCACTGTCACTTTGTCTCTAAGGTAGGCTATACTTTCTATATAGAACCTGAAATGAAGGAGAGCAAGATTTAGGAATCAGGTTAATGTCAAGCTCAGATAAAAAAAAAACAAAAACAATGTCACTTTGTATTTCACAGAACACACAATTTATAACCTGAAATGAGCAAATGTAGTAAATCAAAAACCTGATAGCTTCTTCAACGTCCAGCCCACCATTCAATAAAACAAAAGGCGACAAAATAAAACTACAGCGCTAGAAACAGGGTTCCGCCTTCACTAAAGTTTCTACTAGTCAAAATCTCTTGATCACTGTATAATGCAATCACTAGTCCCTTCCAAAAAAAAAAAATGAATCCCGGGTTGCAAAATTTTAAAATTTTGTTCAGTAATTTGCCACTTTTATCTGATTTGGGCCAGCACAACCTTAGACCCTAGTGGTTTTATAGGATCAGTAGCCTAGGTTTTGGAGCGTTCGACTCAGATTGCAGGATGCCAGTAGGGACTGTTTATATATGAACGGACAAGGTATAAATAATAGATTTGGCATATATATATATATATATATATATATATATATATATATATATATATATATATATATATATATATATATATATAATAAGGAAGCAACTAAGATACTTGGGGATACTGAAAATAACAGCTCCAAAAATAAATCATGTATGAATATATAGTACATGCAAACAAGGTAGTGCTCATCAAAGGTGCACTAATTTTCACCTGCCATTACACATAATAACCCAGAGTTTAAAGTCATAAAATCTTGGGTCCCATATCTGATGTACCTATTAACATTCACTTGTGTCTTCAAGCCTAAAACTTGAGGTGCTGACTTCAAAGTCAACCGAGACATTAAAGAATTGAGAGAGGACAAATAAAAAAATGACCTTCAGAATAATCCTTCAACGATTAAACTCGAGAACAAGTGGCCAAGAATTCCTGAAATCTCCACCTTGAGGACTTGTTAATTCGCACACAGTGAAATATTGACATACTTTTCTTCTGCAAACATTCAAGAAGAGGTTCATCAAAGTTCAAGTGGGAACATGTCTTTTCAGTTTAAACAGTGGGAGTTCCTAAAACTTTTTTCCTGCCTAGCTTTGTTAGAAAGCTAACACTATTATCATAATCATCCATCTCGTTCCAATTTTCTTGTCAACTTTTTAGACTATAAGTCACTGAGGAGATTAGATTGCCGTGGAAACAAAAAACTAACCCATTAACTTGCAAGAAACGTGCCATTTTCATATAAATTAGCTAAATCAAATGAGTAATACTAAAAATATCTGACAAAAAAACTTCTCACCTGTATTCCTAACATCTGTTCTTTTGAATAGTAACAAAGTGCTCATACCTGTCTTAAAAAGAGTTATAATGAAGAGGCTTAACTTGCCTGTAGTAAAAGACAGGTGATTACAAAAATTTACAACAAAGAAAATTAAATTGGTGACAACGGGATCAGCCAGAGAGGAATGCATGGCCTGAAGAGTTTTCTTTTTTAATGAATCATACAGGATATACTGGTGTGTGTGTGTGTGTGTGTGTGTGTGCGGGCATGTGCGCAAACGTGCGTGCATGCATGCACTGAAATGCATCTGTATGATCACATGCATTCATACACATGCATGCTTGTGTGTACGTATCTGTACACACTCACAAAGCCTTAAACCTACCACACAGCCTTAAATTAAAGCACATTAACATACCTAAGGATACTTTCATTTTCCTGACAGTCTTTTTTAAGTGACTTCTCCAGTAAGTTCAAATATTTCCCCTGGGCCATGAGATGTCATTTCAGAAACAATAATAAAATATTACTTGGGGTATCACAAGTCCACCATGTGGAAGAAACAAAAACACCTGTATTTCTCTGGAGACATCATATCTAGTCTGTGCCACCTGTCACTGCTGAAGATGAAGTTTATGACACAAGACACTGATGGTTCTCTGGAGTCACCAGAGCTTTTCCATGTCATCTGTCACAGGGCACAAGCCATAGGAAGAAACAAGACCGTGAAAGGCACTTATAATGAGAGGAATTTTATTTAAAAGTTAGTTCTTCCCCTTTTCAATAAATTTTCACTAAATCTCTTCTTCTTTTTCTGATCCTTCTTCTTTTCAGAATAAGACATCTCTCAAGATCCGTGCACAGTTTGAAATGGTTTTATACATCTAATTGAATTCTATTTACTCTCTCTCTCTCTCTCATTCTCCTCAGGCCAAGGCATTCGTTTTCTAATCAGTCAAGTACTACCATAAAGCAGGTGCCCTAACACCCTGGGTATCATATACCACTGACTGCAAATAGCAGAGGCCTGCTGGTATAAAACCATTAGTGCCTTGTTATGACTGAAACTCAGGGTGGGGGCTACAGCAGCTTGTATCACCACAGGGTGCCATGGTGTGATCACCTGTCTCACTTGTGAAATCTGATAATTTCTCAATTTAACTTTCCCCCCCTCAAGAACAATTTTATCTCCCTCACTGATACAGAAATAATTAATTTTCTGAATTAGATCATCCTGAATTTCACAACAAACCTCTGCCATCAGTATGCCTCTGTGGAATTCAGTAATAAAAAGTTTTTCCAGCAATCTCTGAAACTCGAGGTACAGGAGATCACCACACAACAGAATTCATGTACACCTTTATCAAGCTTGACATTACTTCCTACCTCTTCTGAACAGTCCTAGGATGCACAGCCTCATTCAAATTTTTCTATTATTTTTGCAAAAGACATCAAACTTTACCATTATAAATATCCAAAAACATACAGTAAAACCAACTCGTCAATATTCTGCTACTTGCCGACTTGAAGAAATGTTTCTCATACATCCCTCGCAGACTGATAAAAGATCTGGGGGCCTAACTGTGACATTAGGGACAAAATGGACATGGGCACCCACAAGGAAACTACTGACCAGACTGACCATGCTGACCAATGGGAATTGACTGGACATTACATTGGTATGTGGCTGGAGTGAGCACTTGACCACAGGAATGCTCCCATATCAGTTATATCGGTCAATATCATTAAAATGACCGTTTTATCGCAATTGAGGTCACTTAGATAATGGAATATAATTGGATGTTTTTAAGTGTGTTGTCCACAATCTGAGCACTTGCACTTGACAAACAGGATTAAGCTGGGTGGAAATTAATGAAAGATTATCGTGAATTATGACAATATGGCTGTCAGTAAGTTGGATGTGGTTATTGCAGGTGTTATAGTATTATACTGTTAAAAACTGAACGATGTAAACTTACTACTTAGGAGTCCCACCCTAAAAGGCACTTGGCAAAATCCATTTGAACACATACAAAAGATTCTAGCAGACCTACTGTTCTCATCTAGTGTTGCAAAAATGCAGAACAAAATATGTACACAGTATGTGTAACACACTCATTCATTACCTTATCTAAATATGTAAAGCCATAAATTGATTTTTACATTAATTAAGTTACACATTTAGGGTCTATCCTTACCTAGGACCCAAATTTAATCTTCTATCCTAGTCCTTACATAAGTGAATGCACTTTTTCATCAATTTTCTAAATTGAAAAGAAAAAAAAAAAAAAAAAACTGACATGAAGATCTGGTTATCTCAAGATTCAAATTCCATCTTCTTTGACGTCAAGGTATTCCTGTTCCAGATGACTACCAACCTGTTTCATGGTGGGATCTCCTTGCAGCAGACTTATAATAGAGAAACTATAGTTCCTAGAAGACTTTCAAAACTGCCTCTCTCGCTTCATTGTGCACTGGCTTAACTCCAGCGTTATGAATGAGCTGCATAACTGTGTGTGCCTGCATAAGTGACCTACATAGCATCCTGATTCTAATTATAGGTCCTGCCATCTTGTAATCAACATCTTGAATCATCTTCTGCGTAGGCTGATAAAATGTTAATGACAATGATGACAATGGGGATGACCTCAACACTTGACCAAATTTGGGCAAGGGTTACCCTGAGGTTCAAATTACTGATTCGGGTATCAGTTTTTTAAAATTTTATTTTAATTATGCTATTTCAATGCTATTTATTTATATAAATATTTCAGTTCCATACTGAGCTTATAAAGTTTTACCACATTTGCATTATGAACAAATTATTACTGTGCTGCCATTCATTTTCATTTGTGAGGTAATATTATCCATCTCCATTAAAAAAGGAAAAAAAATGTCAGTAGAAATGTTTATCTCCTTGCAGAAGCAGAAGTAATTTCAAATCTTGTGCTGCATGTTGGAACTTGTCTTCCTTAATTCAATGAATGCCTCTTCACAATATCAAAGGAATAAAACTCAAACAGCTTGCAATGAGGATAAAAATATAAACCATGTGTTCCAATGTACTTTCTCTAATCCAGGTAATGTTCTTTCAGCTCCCAGGTAAATTCCAGGTATGAAATCCAAGAAAACATCAAAGACGTCTTGCAATAAAGCCTCATCCTTTTTCACATCAAATAATGCTCATGCATTTGAAATGACTCTGTCGTCAAGCAGTGCGCAGCATCTTTGAAGTCGGAGCTTCTGAATTTCTATTCAAACAGAAGTCTCTGTATGTCCTTTATTCCACCCAGTATGTGGCTCCTCCCAGTTTGTGAATCATTTTGAAATTCTCTTTTTACACTGGCAACTTGCAGGGTGCACAGCAGCATAGGACTGTTTACACACAGGTATTTAGCGACCCAGGCTCACCTTGAAAGGAATGTGGCCCTTACAGTTAAATCTCCTAATAATCTCCTAATCCACTATGTTGGCTGTTTTAAATCTCCCATGGACGATGGGTCACAAATGAAGCAGCATCATCGGTACATTTTGTATTTCTTTTGAAGTCCAAAGAGTTTCACCTTGTGGAAGCTCAATCCCTTTGTCAAAGTTAGTTCGTGTGAAATGTAGACTCCCAGCCGAAGATTACGCAAAGATTGCGACAGGTTAATCTGTGGAATAATTCAGCCATATAACTCCTATGGCAATCCAAATCCCATGTTCACACAGTTAAATGTAATCTTCCTACAACGGCCTCAGAGCAACTTAATAATGTGCTGCTATTACTCAAACAACATATCCAAAATCATGTCTCCTCTTCTTTAACACAATTTTGTTCAGTGTCATCTTGTGGTCGAGGGAGACAAGGTGGATTCCATCCTCTGGCTAAATTTTCATTCTCGTCACTCTAATCACAAGGTGCCATGAGATACATTTTCTATTACAATTTCTAATCCACTGTGGTGTTTGGTAATTCATCACATCAAACTGCACCATTATCTATGCTTATCCCAGTGTCCTCAATATGGCTCTAAAAGGTGTGGACCTTTTACACATTTTAATGTTGCCAGATATATCACCTATTTTTTCAACGCCCCTGCTGTAACATTTCTCAGCATGAAAGAAATATCCGGCAGGGCAGACTGTTCTCTCTCCCTCTCCTTTCTTGTGTATTCTAGACATGGTCCGACCCTTCATTCTCAGGCATCCTGTTATTGTTAAAAACTTGAAAATATATCTGCAGGATCTATGGGTTCTGAAAACTACTTCTTTCATCCCTGGATGACAGGGCATGATATAATATGATGCAATATGATATGCCACCCAAGAAGGCGATCTGATAAATTTTTGGGTCTCCTGTCATAATTTTCACTCAGCACTCTGATTTGTGTCCGTCTCAGATCTGATACTGTAATTATTCAATAAATTTGCATAAAACTGATTAAATATAGTTCCAAAATGATGCTCAGTCACGCATTACCTCAACAAAATGATTTTAAAGATCCAAAAGGCAAGTCTGTTTCAGGTGAAAAAGCCTTTTTCCATATCTACAAAACATGATCAATTTTGATTGAAGAGAAAGAAAAAACTCAGAAATGTAAAGTTTTTTACTTTTATGAGGAAATACCACATCATACCATTACAGACAGAAACTTCCTATCCTTTCTCCTTTGAACTGCCAATCATTCACAAGCCTAACAAGATTCTATTTCTATTACACAAGTAAAGCTATAACCACTTTTAAGTGTCCTCATACAGGTGAATGTGTAATTTACCTGGGTGACAGGTATGCTATCTAAGAAGATGGCCACCTGGATAAGATGGTTTGATATGCAAGTAGAAGACACACTAACGGAGATGTCTACCATCATATTGATCAACTTTGGGTAAGCTTCCTTGAACTGACGGAAGCCATTTTTGATGAAGATATTACCACCCAAGTTTTCACACTAGAATAATACAAAACGGGCTTTTGGGAGATGACTGGATTGGACCAAGTCATAATGATGCACTTCATGAAAGCAAATGATGCTTCTTTCAACATAGCTAATTTTTAGTCTTAATTCTCGCTTTAATACATATCTCTCTCTCTCTCTCTTTCACCCTCTTTCTGTTTTAAGTCTTGCTTTAATACATCTCTCTCTCTCTCAAAGCCCCAACTAGTACATATTTCTGTTGAGAAAAACTCATCCGAAGGCCCTGCTATACACTGTGAAGTGTCCTGCCCCATACATAGGTCTTCAGCCAAAGCTTACCATTAAAGCCATTTTCACTTCAACTTTAAAAGGTGCATTAACTTCTCACCTGAACAAGTGCTATCAACCATGACTCACCTCTTTTAAAGCTTAAAGATCCTGTTTGTGGCTCCAACTGACCACTGCACCCACAGACAATGAATCAAATTAGAAAACTGGACTTTTCAAACCATACACTGACCAGTAGCAATATGATTCTAATAAGTCACTAGTCTCTTTGCTCTGACTGTGAGCCGTTTAATCTCCAGCTACTGACTTCCTGTGTACCTTTACATAGTTTTTCCCATTTGCATGCTGAGTATGGGAAGTCCTTCCTTGTGGGCCAATTTTTTGAGGGAGAGGTATAAGGGAAATTTATTTAAGAATACAACTTTTGTTAAAAGCAAAGGTTGATTTTATAACTAATTTTTTTTATTCCTGTAACATCTAAATTAGAAATTACAGACATTATTTGTTTTTGTATTGCATTAGCCAAACTGATGAGTTAACAGGCTAAAACTTGGGGGGGAGGGAGGGAGCCAATGATTTGCAAGCTGTGGCAGATTACTGCCTCTAGTCACTAAATGGTGGTTTCTATGATTTTTTTTAAAATTAAATCTCATTCAATTTCATTCAACTGAAAGCCAGTCTTTAAAGGCTAAAAACACTGAAAGTATCTGGCATTTTCAAAGCAAAACTCCCCTCTCTTTCTCTCTCCCCCCCCCCCCCCCCCCCCCCCCCCAATGGCAACTAATCCCCCTCTTCCTGCATATTTAAATTTGTACCTGTAGAGTGATGATTAGCCCATAGCATTCTTATGGAGATCAAAACTCAGAGATAGGAAGAGGGGGGGAACTTTCTCTTTAAGGTAATACCCCTCCAATTAGCAAGTAACAACCAACCTCTTATTAGTAAAACAGGTAATAACTACCATCACAAAAAATTCAAGACTTGGAGCACCTTGTACACCCTTGTTAGAGTTTTGTCTGAAGTCTTAATAACATTCACAATTTTACTAAAATTCAATCACCTTTTACTTTTTTCCTTTTTGTTTGCTATCTACTGAAACCGTGGTGTTTAAACTCCACCCCCACATCCAAGGAAATCAACAAAAAATGTAATGCACTCCCAATAACTTAAAAAGTGATACACACTACTGTTAGCTTGACATTAAGTGTGACATTTTCAGAAAATGGAAATATTTCCATTCAGGAACTAAATATTGTGTCTACTCTATGAAAGGAAAGAATCAACATACATTTTGGACCATTCAAAACATTTTTTTCGGTGGACTGCAGAATTATAACAGACAGAAACTTTTGGTTTGAAGTTATTTCATGAAATTCAAGCCCTGAGGCTGAAGTAGAAAGTTTTCATGTTTCTAATCATGTGAGTAGATAGGGCCTTGCAATCCAGGTGTGAAATACTTCAACCCGACCACAAAACATTGTGCACAGGGCAATGGAATTTGTTGTGTGATGAAAAAAGGTGATAAGATTATCTACATGACAGGAAGATAAACTAGTTGAATAGTCCTTTCAGAAAAGGAAAAAAGAAATAGCAGTTGGAGAGATTGTCTTTTTTAATACAAATCATTAAGTCCAAACACTCTTGATAAATGGATGGTGGTTATTGAATATGCTATCTGTGTTATTTAACACGTACTATGTACATCTTACCTGACAGAGAAGTAGAGGATCAGTTGTGTTTTAACTTACCTGACAGAGAAGAAGAGGATCAGTTGTGTTTTAGCTTACCTGACAGAGAAGTAGAGGATCAGTTGTGTTTTAGCTTACCTGACAGAGAAGTAGAGGATCAGTTGTGTTTTAACTTACCTGACAGAGAAGTAGAGGATCAGCGTCCCCGTGGACTGTTTCTTTGGGAAATCATGTTCCAACACCTTCCTGTCCAACTGTAACCAGGTGAAGTGGTTTCTAAAAAGATGGGAGAAAAACACATAAAAGTATTATTCTATTAAGTCCATTCATAGACACCAAATATATGCAATGTAAAACATTTCATCCCTTTCATTCAAAGATACTTGATTATTGAAGATTTTACCCAAATTTATAAATTGTACATTGAATAAAAACAACTCAATAAATGAGCATTGAGTTTACTGCTATGTCATTTTTCTTTTAGAAAATCTGATAGAGTTGTGGTAACTTACCACAGGCAATGCCATACTAATGAACACAACACAAGCTTTTTGCTATCAGAAACACAAACCTTTATGGAAGCAATCTACTGTTTCAAAACACTGTGAATATTGATGTCACACCAGACAAAGAAAAGCCTTTCAGTATCAAATCTATCTTAATTAAATCAATATCAATTTTCATATAACTCTGTAATCTTTCGGTGATTATTCTTATTACGTCTTTTATGCTTTGGTTCACTTTGCAATCAAGTCCGTTTCAACTCCCAGACATCATTTAATCGTTCCCTTAAGACCTGTACACTAATAACACACCTAGGGCAGCCGTAATTAACAGGCAAAAACCTCCATAATTTTATCAATCCCCAAAGACCTTCATGCTAATAATTTTCCTAAAGCAGCTTTAATTAAAAGACAGCATCAATTACCTAATAAATCATTGGACCCTAATGCACAATAGTAAGTGGTAATCAAGATCAGTTTCACTTTCACTTTATCAGGCATTTCCGACAAGTTCCAATGAGGTAAGCTTATGAGTAACTGTGACTGGCCTCTGCAACTTGGTGACTAATCCATGCTGCTGTCAACTTTTATCAAAGTGCTTTAACTTGACAAAAGTGCCATTGTAATGACGAGTATCATTATACACACTCAAGTTAATTTTTGATGCAATGACTACGTATCATTAATCTCTTATGATGTATTTTTGAATGTCCTGTTACAGTGAGTTCATTGCAAAAAAAGAGCAATCTCTCCTTCCCAGTTCCTTTATTTCAATACAAAAACAAAACAAAAAGTAAATGAATAAACAATTATTTACCTCAGAATGGCATCTCATTATATTATTGCTTACACGAAAATAAAGATGCTATTTTTTTCCTTCAATAAAATGATGTGACAAGTACTCAAATGTTGCCCCACACAAGTAAGTGCTCCAACTCACACTATATTGATACTTTCTATAAATGGACATTTTAAAGCACTAAGACACCTCTATCAGGACAATACAGGTATGGTTTACTGGCCAGGGGGGTCCTCATTCTCCACAGAAACCACAAACACAGAGTGGTGTCTTATCTAGTGCTCTTTCTTTGTATAGTTGTAATAAATACACGCGCTGTGGTTGAAAATGACAACTTTCAGTTCTGTTGAGAGGATCAAGGGTCAGAGCAAAGATGGTGCATTTCGCTGTGTGTGTGCGTGTGCCCATGCACGCATATACAACGTAATCCTGTTCCAAGTGCATGTGTCTGTGAGTACACATGAGCAAATGTGTGTGTGTGTGTGTGTGTGTGTGTGTGTGTGTGTGTCCAAGCATGTTATACCCATAAATGTGCATATGTGTGCTTTCATATGCTAAATATCTATATGGCACATGTATAGAATGACAAGTTACTAGTAACAGATGGTATCAAGTGTCTTTTCTAGCCTCAGTCAAAATAGTGTCATTTATGTTTAATACATCTCAATAAATCAACAATAAATCTCTATCTAAGCTGGACATTCACATTTCCCACTACTGCCATTGTGCTACCCAACACTCCAGGCCATTTAATTAATTTTCAATGTCCATTAATTTCCATACACAGCACTCTCTTCTCTCCACTAATTTCCAAACATAACATGCTCTCTCAACTCTGTTAATTGCACTCACTCCACTGTACATCGCCCAATAGAACTCCCATGCTTTAAAAAACATGTAGACAATTACAGAGACACCACTGATGTTGATGGACAAGTCAGAGGAGACTATAATGTATTTTTCCTGTTCTGGTTTGAAGTTACTTGCTCCTCCCACATGGCGGCACAATAAAAATCTTTGATCTTGAAACACAGTCAAGGTCAAACGGGGGCTATAGGAAATTGTTGCACTACTATTTATCTTTCTAACCTTTAGAGTATTGGATTTTACACATTGGGTGGAGGAAACGTAGTGTTTCAACATTTCCTGTTTCTCACTGCCTGCTTTTAATCTAAGTGTGACTTGCATATAGTTTAGCAAAACCACTGTCCATAAAAAAATTGTATCTCATCTTTTCTAGTGTCTCTGCTGTAAATTAAAAGATTCTGTCAAAATAAAAATAAAGACTGTGTGTGTGTGTGTGTGTGTGTGTGTGTGTGTGTGAGGGGGGGGGGGTTAAAAAAGTTCAATATAGAAAACTGACACTTCGGCATGGAGCACTCAGTTTTTTCCATGTCCAGATTCTGATGCCAGTAACAGAAATTATTATAAACCATGGCTTCAGTATTAAGAATTAGGAAATGCCAATCTGCGGACTTAAACATCAACTGATAGACACACACGCACCTACACAAAGTAAAACCCCACACTTCTCATATATGACTCATGATCACATATTTTCATATAGGACTTCCAAGAGGGGAATACTGTCAAACATGAGCATTGACACTGTGTGACAAGTAGTGCATGTGACCACGAATATGAATGCATGTCTGCACGTACACAAATGTTTTTAAAAACCTCCACTCGTGTATAGCCAGGATGAAAAAAAAAACTGACGAAATCAGGTGATCTAGGAGACAGCTCACCCCACAGGACATGATTCAATGCTGCACTTTACTGAATACAAGTACAGGTTAACCATGATGACATAACACTATCACCACATTTATACCACAGAGTTTGGGAATAAATTGTGGCTTATTTGTCAGTAACTGAACTGGGTTTGTGGTTATTGCCATACATTTGTCCATATCATTAGAACAGCCATTCAAGGATACATCATCTTTTTTCAAATAACATGTATAAGACTACTAACATGTATGATAAGCAAAATATCTGACTAAAAATCAAATGACAAACAGTACCTTGAGTAACACTCTTAAAATAGTCCCTGAAGAGTAAAAAAAAAAAAAAATTGAATTCTGCCTGAAATGAGAAAAATTACCTCAATATTCAGAATTCATGACATACTATCTAAACAAAAGACTAAAGGGCTTACAATTCAAAGTAAATCGAATCAGTATATTTACCTTGTGAATTCATATACTCAGTGAAATCCAGCAATTATACAAAAATACCAGTTTCTGTACTATTTCAACAGCTATTCCTTTGCTTAGCTTTCTCTTCGTGTTTTTAACCACAGTCCAAGCACAAAGGTGTTTCTCCTCCCTGCCAAAGAGTCCCTGTCTAATTCAATGTCCACCTCACTTTATAATGTCTCTATATCTTTTCTATCAGACAACATTAAAATCCACTTTACGTTCACCCATAACGCTGCCCTCTCCTTTGACTACATACTTCAACAATGGATGCCCTTTTTGTTCTGAATGAAACCATGGCAACAAGGACCTGGACCGTCTCTTTATTAACGATTTGTTTAAATTTTCCCTTTGTTAGTGCCGATCTCCTTTTGATTTCAATGATCTTATCATGTGTGTTTCCCCTCAGGTGTCTATTCCATGGATGAATGCTTTCATATGACAGTTTGAAATAAAATTTGGTATATGACAATGGGTCTCTCGCATAAAAGAGAGGAGTCTATCTAACAATTACTTTCAAGGCAGACCTCTCTTAATATGCCCATTAAGCTCAGTGTACTAAATGTACACATACAGCTCACTTCATGACTGCTAAATCAAATTTTAATTTAGTGCATATATTGTTTGCCCATTTTCTTTCAAGCCCAAGCCAGGCCTTTAGGCTAGCTATTCCAAAATGGATTTTCTTTTTCTAAAAACATAAAAATCTGTGTTTAGATTTACTGCCACAATGTCAACCATTAAACAGTAAAAAGGTGCATTCAGAAATTGAAATCACCAAAGAGAATGTCTTATAGAGAAACCTGCTGGTCAGAAAGAGCATTTCATCTCCAATTTCTTTTAATATTATGTTGAAAATCACTTCATCTGATGATATGAGTGAGAAAAATACAAAGGTCAAATCAGGTACAAGGTCAAGGTTAATTCAATTACAAGGTCAAGGTTAAATCAGGTACGAGATCAATAAAAAAATGATGAGCTCCACCTTATAGCTACATACTTACATAATAGACTATGCCCTAAAGATAATTAATCTGGTCCTGATGTGAATGAACCTGCCCTGAGATCTACCTCATGGGCAATATATATTAGACTACAAAGGGGGCGACAGGAATATACCAGGTACCCTTTGAGTACAGAGAACTCACGGGCGGCTTTAATTAAATGTCACCAGCTATGAATTATTGCAATCCAAGTGGTATACAGCCTACAGGGGAGACAATCACAAGACCAGTGAATCACACATAGCTAAATGCTTTAAACATTACTATAATTGTTCAATGTGTGTGATAAACTGTATGGTTTAAATAGAAACATAAATATCATGTTTAACAAGAGAGAAATTCTACAGATTTACTAGTACCTTTATGGAAACTGTTTTTCAAAATTCTGAATTTAGGCTTTTTAAAATCAGCATACTTCATAAACTATGTCACCCCCCCCCCCCCCCTTTTGCCTTTATCATTTTTCTAATTAGACTTCTCTAATTAGATTACATGTTCTCTCAAGTGTAACTTCTTTTGCTGTTTCATTCAAGATTTAATAAGCATTTTTTACATTTGCCATTTTTCTTGTTTGAACTCACAGATATAATTTTCTCTTCCAAAATACATGCAAACTTTGCCATGCTTCTCCCCAAGTATTTCAGCAAACTAAGTTTTGATTTCAAGGACGTTGAGTGCAGCCCATCAAATATAGCACCAAATCTTCTTATGGACCAAACAACACATGTACACATGTTGTAATTCATTTCTGTTTACTTGAACATGAAGCCTGTCGAATGACCCAATTAGTATTCATTAGTCCATATTACAAGAGCTGACCATAGAAGGCTGAATGTAATTCAACACCTGTCCTTGAAAATAATTAGTGTTAAGTCTTGTTCTAATCTCTGCACATCTGGGATAAGAGTTTCCAGGAAAATAATCCAAGAGTTCAGTCCCTGCTAAATGTGGACGGAGTTTATTTTTGTCTGAGGATTATGTAACATCCAGGTTTTCCTGGTTTTAAACATCCTGGGATGAATAAAAAACCTTGTGAAGATCTAAGCTTTGAAGCAGCTCTTCCTGGTAATTTAAATTGAAATCAACAGATGTCTAATTCAAAAGGTCGCCCTTCCATTTACTTCTTTTAAATCGAATGTTTGCAAAAGTAAAAGGCAAGCTGCTGTTCTAGAAGAAGGTTAATTATCCACAGATATGAACCTAATACCAATCGCCTGATAGTAAACTACCATGATATGTCGTCCTCTCTTTTTATTTACTTCCTTTACCTGCAATGTTTTCCCTTTTCTGACCAAATGATCATAATTATATCAGTGGGGTTTACTGAATGATAAAAAGTATCTGATACAGATTCATCTTACATAAAACTACTCTATGTGCACTAACATGTGTCTACATGCAAGCTTGCATACCATCAGCTTACTTTTTGATGGTGGTCTCTTGGCAATAAAATCCACAGAAGCCCAAGCATATCACCTGAAGATCTTGAGATCATCTAAAAATTCGATTTTAAGTAAAAGAAAAAAGAAAAAAAACTTACGTTTCATCCAGGAAGCAAAGACCAAAGTATTCTTTTTCTTTGAGGTTGAAATGTGAGGCCACTATGTCCAGGAGATCCCCTGCATACAGCTTGGGCTGGAAGAAATAAAATTAAATATTTTTTAACATTATGCCAAATTTCCTTAAGTCAATTATCTATAATTGCATACCTTCACTGACTTTGGGTAGGTACACGTAAATATCTCAGATTTCCTTGGAAAAATTATTCTACATATTTCATAACCACTAGATTTTCTAAAATCATATTCAAAGCCAAAGATATATGTTAACTCTTTACGGCAAATCAAATAGAGAATTTTCACCAATTATAATGGAAATGAGAAGGGCAAATGCTTGTTGTGTTAGGTGAGACATCTTAATCACAAAATCTCAACAAGAGCAATCAGTGCATTTCCCCACCAGTCACAGCAGTCACATCACTACTTATCTGAGACAAGGCCCACACTTCTGGTTTGAGTATAATAATCGTAATTTTTTGTAACTTAACTGTAAAATCTCCATACTGCATCACTTTTACAAATCATAACCTATTTAATAAAGACATATAATACAATGTACTAGACCTTGATATGGCAAGATAATTCATTTTCCTGGGAATTTTAGCAATTTCACCTTTATCACCAAGATCTTATGCCTGCCAGCTTCTTGCTGTTCCCACATACATGCCCATTTATCTGATACACACCTTTCTGATATGAAGATTTGGAAATGAAGAAGATGGTATGCCTAACATTTGAGGCTCTGGGGATAGCGGGGTGGGGTGGGGGTGGGGGGGGCAAAAAAGTTTTTTTCTTCTCCAATTTTTCAACATACCTGTACCATCATGTCCAGTCTTCTCTCGTCCAGTAGGACCACCTGCGCCTTCCGCCCCTCGGCCATCTGCAATGACAAGAAGAGCACAATTAAATAACAGGAAGCAAGCCTATGTTTTAATGAAATATGAGATACTTCATCTTTTTGGCAAGCTTTGGGACATAAAACAACTTGGAAATGTTTTTTCCTGATCACCTTTGCTTCAGTGTTTCTCTAATGTTACCTGAAAGAGCAATGGAATGAAAATTGAAGTAATAAAGTATTAGTTTTATATAGTATTATATTATATTAGTATTATATAACCAGAGATAAGTCGCAAGCAAGCAGATTGCCTGGAATACTCTTTCACTGGTACTACTATACCCTAACAAAGATTTTTTTCTGTTTTGTCATAAAAAAGTTTTTACATGGTTTTTCTCTTCCTGGTTAAATAATTTATTTTCATATAAATTGATCTGAGTGGAGTTATGTCACAGCACTTATAATTCCTCATTTTTCTTCATACACAAGAAACAATATACACATAAAGACCCACAGACGTGTGCATATTTAGTCAATTACAAATCTTAGGTATCTGAGATATTGATTTGCATTGTGCAAAGAAATGGCCAGTCATTTTCACTCCAGGAAATTGGTATTAATTCCAAGCAATAATCATTCACAAAAGAACAATAGCAAATTACTGTCATCTGGTTAAACTCCCATGTTACCGGACTTCCTGAGATTTAAACCAGTAAATACTGTGTACAAGCATGAGTGAGGGAAAACAAACAGTACGAGCCATCTTACTGTGCAAAGTCGTTTTGTACCAAGTGACCCCTCAAGCATGGCACGAACAGATTCTATATTTGTCTTGATCTTTGTGTATTTAATGCGATAACACTACCTCCAAACTTAGTGTCAAAATCTTTACATGAGATAAATCAATTCACACTTGATGCTAAATATATAAGCAGAGACCCTCATATGGTTTTTGATGCTTGTCACTGGACTGTAATTGTTGGCATCATGCAAAAAGATCATCAAAAGTGACTTTGTTTCTGTGTGATGTTTTAAGGTTTGTTTATTCACCTTTCTGTGATAAAGATCTATAATCATGGGATTGAATACAAAATTGCTTACGTAAACTCGTGAACTTTTTTCCTTAAATTAATTTCGGTCACAATACATCCTTTCTGTACAACATTTTAATTTATAAATAAGTACATTAATAAGAAGAACCAGGCCCGATAAATATATTATTCAATGGCTTATATTTGTGCGCCTTTCTCCCTTATAAAACATGATTGAAGAGTAAGTACTTATTTTGTGCCCATAAAATACACACATGTAGAAAATCAAACAGAAAATATCCCTCCACTAAATCGAATCTTCAAATGGCCACTTAATTAATGGAGTGAAATCACAAGTGCAACCACTTTGTGGAGAAAAGATCTCAACTTCCAACAAATTTTCTTTTTCACCTCCGAGACTTGATCACATCTTTATCTAGACCAATCAACCATGTATTGTATCTACCTAATTTGTTTTCATTGCCTCCTTTGTAGAAATTAAGTCAAATCAAGATGGTGCCTGGACACAATGGGGGTTTTACAAAGTATACAAACTTGCTACAATTCATTTTACTATGTCCAATATTGGTTTGGTGTATCTTGAACACAACAGGGATTGCCTTTCATTTTCTTATCCCTTGACCAAACTTGTTGAGGTGCTCAATGGCCAATATAGAGGATTTAACAAAGTGCAACCTAGCTTCACTTTCTCATACTTAATCAAGCACCGTATTGCTGTATAATATCTTCAGCAGGGATTTCACCCAAATAAACACAAACTTTTCACCTTCTGATCTTCGACCATTATTTTGCCATTTAAGGTCAGCAAGTTGGACTTAATCAACTGCAAAATGGGCCTACTGTGCCTAATTAGCCTACTGCATTGTATTGGGTGTTAACTTTCGACTTATACCCATATATCAACCACTACAAAGCTTTGTGGATATCTGCAGGGAAATACTTCCATTATGTCAGTAACTACTGCAATGTGGCTTCACAACATTTTGGTCATGATCAGTACAAGCAATTCCAAGATCACCAGGTCAGTACAAGCAATTCCAAGTTCACCACCTCCAAGTCCATACTTCAAAGCAATACTCAACCTGGTTCATAAGCGGTGAGCCGCACTCTCTGACATCTTTGTTTAAATGGTGTATTTTACAAAACTATCCTTGAAAAGGATTTACAGTTACAAAACACTAAGGCCTGTGAATCTATCCAAAAAGAATGTCTTCTCCTTTCCCACAAGCCTTGTTTTGATACATAATTATATCAAAACTGGGTAACTCCCATTCAAAATCTTTAAGTGCCACTGATTTGTTCCCATTGACCAAATGCTGCAGTCAATATTCCACCCTTATCAAATAATATTTCCACAGAATTCACAGACTTAGTTGCATGCATATAGTTCCACAACTTTTTCAACAAGGTGGAAAACACTTGAGAACATATCTCACAATCTTTACAGATTCAGCAAGCTTTGGACTGGTAAGCCTAAAAGAATTTTGGTAAGCCTTTAAAGACAACATCTAATGACCGACCATTCACTTCGTACTCCTGAATAAACAGTAAAACATTTATCCAACCTGTAGTTTTGATAATCTTTATAACATTTAATCATTACACATGAAATCTGAGTTTGATCGCTAAGATTCCATAACCGCAGACCACATCCAGCCATCTTCACAGATGTTCCACATTTTGAATGTGTTATCCTTCAAGGAGTTACCAAAACCTTTGAAGTTCCGAAAAAACATCTGATAATTTAAGTTAAATTTGATGATTTACTCAGCAGACGACATCAGAGTTTACACCTGTCTCCACCTGCAGGGATCAGCTCCTGAACACAGACGTCACTCTGCAGGACCTGGGGTGCCGTACCACACCAACAACTTAATCTACCCAGCATGTACTGGTCTGGGAGAGCACTTCATAGACAGTAAATGTAATATAAGACTCACAGTGGAAACATATTCAGGGAGATATGGGAATTTGTTTTCACTATTTATGAACCAATTAACCCCACCCCCTCCCATCATAAAACTTAGGCAATATGAACCAGCTATACTTGTACTTAAGTTATTATTAAGGATAATAAAAACAAATACAGTTTACCATGTCTAAATGACCTTCACAAACTTAACTGACACATTATTGACCAGTCTTTACATTGCAATACTATAAGCACTTTGTAAGAAATTGGACTATTTTTCTCAGTAAATAACACTAGCACTAATTAAATACCTCTGTTAAAATTTTCAGCCAAAAATAAAGATATGTTTGGAAAAAGAAAGCTTGAAAGAAATAACCTTCCCACCTTCAGACAATCAAATTATCACCTGTAAATTTATCAATACCTACAATGAGCTTACATTTACCCGAGCTCATGTGAAAAGAAATTGGTTGAAAAGTATAAGTGAACAATATCAAAATATCCAAAATATCAAAGAAGAGAGGAAATTTACAGAAGATCTCTCCACAGAATCTCTTGGGAACAGCAGCCACCTGCTGAGAAGGAGTGTACATATCACTCCAGGAAACTTTCTCGGGAATGTAGATCTAAATAATAAGATTAGTGTCTCTCTAGGGCTCTTGCATGTTCTAAGGTGTCTGTGGATTCCCTTGCTTTGAAATGAAACACCTTGGAAATGTACAGTTAAGCAGTGGAAGTGCCTCTTTCCTTTTTTCATTATCTTTTTTTAAATTCTAGAATTGCTCCATTTCCTACCAGGGGAAGCAGCAATGCATATTTCCCATTTTAACAATGCCTCTATTATCAAAGATAGAAGTTTAACACGAATTTTTTCATTTTTACTTCATTATTTACACTGAGATTTCATATAACAACAACTTGAGAAAACACTTTTAAAAGCAGCCAAATGAAATATGTAAATTAAATATAAGAGTCCACTTCTGAAGTACCATAATTCCATATAGCCTTTATAAATAATATATTCCACTTAGGACAAAAGGCCATGACTGCAATATATATTTATAAACCTACAACATCAATACAATTTTTTCTTTTCAATTACCATTAAAATTTTCACATTTAAACAATATCTTTTAACACACTTTACAGACAAACGAGCAAAAACATTCCTTTGATTTTTAAAGGGATGACAAAAAAGACTTAAGCAGCTGAACAGATGCTAGGTAGCCTTGTTTACTCTCCACCACTGAAAACAGCTGTTACAGGGGTCAGATTGAAAACAAAAGACACCTGCAAAGAAAGCTGGTATTGTGTTCACTTTCACTGTCCTTTCATTCCATATGACATGTATCAAATATCTCTAAGAAGTCTCGACAAAAAGTATTGACATTAGGAATAACATATGGAAGACATCGTGACATAACCCGACTGTTTTAGCAGATGACAATGTTTGCATGATACCAAACAACTTTCAATGTGAAAATTACAGAAAAAAGGAATGAAGAAAAAAAAAATGTCACGAGACTAGCAAGCATATAACATACATTAAATATCAGGAGTAGACAACAATAATTGATCTTTTCGCACATCCACGAGACAAATATCAAATTTCATGAAAACAGACAAAAAGAAATTGATTTGTTTTGTGTGAACAATTTCCCTACCAACATTTCTTGCAGTCACGAATTATTCCATGTCAGTGTAAAGCCAATTTCAGTCTATTTTTTTTCCTGTTTCACCTTTGAAGAAAAATATTGGAGTGTGAAAATATTCTTTGTTTTTAGGTGCTAGGATCAAAATGTGACTCACTATATATATACAAGACCTAACAATTTAGTTGGAGCTGTATGTATTTCACAACATTTGAATCCATTTCTAACTTAAAACATGACACATACAAATTATGTAAAATTAATATATATAAACATACTGCTTGATCACTGACATAAGACTTAATTATTATGCACTTCTAAAAAGGAAACATCACAATTTGTTTCAGGGTCTTGTTTATGCAACTCTCATAAATGAGCTGTTTGACATATTTGTGACAGTTATACTTGCCATCTTATTTCTGCTTGATAACTATAAATAAACATTAAGACATTTACACTTAACTATGACTATCTTGTAAGTATCTCAGACA
Source organism: Lingula anatina (assembly GCF_051362555.1). Classification (NCBI taxonomy): domain Eukaryota; kingdom Metazoa; phylum Brachiopoda; class Lingulata; order Lingulida; family Lingulidae; genus Lingula; species Lingula anatina. The sequence goes on along the minus strand of NC_141772.1, from coordinate 4,843,551 downwards.
AAAAGCTCACAATGTTCAGCCATTTCATAATTTTGAAACAAATTATGATCAACTGGCAAAATGTCATTTTTCTATTTTAATTTCTACACAAACACCATGCACCAAGTATCTACCTCAAAAGTAACAACAAAATCTAAACAGCTCTGCTATTATAACAATATAAACATGAGAGGTTATCAAGAACCACTTACCCCAAATACCAAGAACCTCATTTTCAAAACACTAGCTGGAGTCTAAAATGCTGTGTTCCTGTAGCTGCAGAAATGAAATCTTCCCAGGTCTAACACCATCACATACACACAGCAGTGGAGAGAATAGAGTGAGTTTAAATAACTAAACAGTTTTCCAATAATTTCACATTGGATTACGCAGGTCTACCAATAACATATCAGCTTCAATGTGCCCCTGAATTTGAATAACCAATATCTTCATTGATTTTCCACTTTCCTAGGCCAGCATAGAGCCCAGCAGGACTTGACCAAGGATAAACAAGGTGAAAATGTGTTAGTTGAGACAAATGTGTTGGTTGTCACAATATCACAATCCTGGTTCCTGGCACTATAAAACCTCTCCAGTAAAAGTATCTCAATGCTGCCTTGATTTCAACATCACTGGATCTAACTATCCAGTGGAAAACTCATACTTAGAATGCAATGATTTTTCCAAATAATTTCAGCCATGAAGAGAATTCCCACTCAGAAGCAGTCAAGTATCGGATCGATGCTCAGGATATGGCTGGGTTATCCAACTGAGAATTTCATACAGAATATACTTGTCGGCTCAAAGTAATCTGAACTAAATATATCTGGCTTCCAATAATTACTATAATGCATTTATCCTCCTCCTAAATTTAAAGTGGTCAATGAGTCAAATGGCACTTGATAGTTAATCTCTGAGCAAAATTCCTCTTGGGAAGTGGGGGGGGGGGGGGGGGGGGCAATGAGTGGAATAATTGCTTTTAGCTTGCCAATAAGTATCAGTGAGTAAAAATCAGCTTCTTGCTCACAACATAGTTGGCAGTTTCTTATCTCAGAAATGAGTCACTATCAAGTTCTTTAAGTCACCTGGGAGAGACAAAATACTGAGAAATTATACTTATGAAAACTGGCATCATCTGGGTATTGGGGTTCAGAAAAATTGAATCAATTGGCTAGATTTGCACACCTTTTCTATCCTTAAAGGTTGATGAAGACATCAATGAAATCCATCCAAGAATGATAACATCATTTCTCAGGAAGTGTGCTTCTTTGAGGCGATTGACAATTTTCCATGAAAATCAATTTCATGCTCGATGATCTGAACAGGAATACAAAATCTTCTTCACTAAACTGACTAAAACACAAAGAAAATCTAGTAAGGTAATTCATACAGTAGGTAAGTCATTCTAGATAGCCAATTTTCCTTGAAAGCTCATGCCACATGTTTCTTGTCCATCATTGAGACAAGAAACGTGATATGGAGCTCTCCTGAGAAAGGAGGGGAAGTTCACTCAAGGTGAAAATGACTGCTAATCTTTCCCAAGGTGCTTGAAAAGACTGATCACTCTTGTCAACATTTCACTCAAGCTGAAGTTTCTCAGAAATGAGATGTCTTGAAGTAAAGTAGATAATCTGATAAGTTTTCTTCAGAATTCTGTCACTCCTGTGAACTGGAAGAGGAATCTTCACATGAATCATTCAACATTTCTTCTGCTGACCAGCTTCATAACAAATTGACAGTTTTTTTTTTTTTTTTTTTCAGAATGTGAGACACAAACCAGTCAGCCTTTTTTTTCTGGAACATTTTGCCAAATAAAATTGTAAGAAGTCTCCAGTTTCTCTCTGTAAAATGCCAAATCCAAGAACACACATTCCTGACGGAAAATCTTCTCAAATTCTGTCTGCCATTAGATTGAGCACATTATACAATCAAGCAATTTCTCATTGTGTGGGGAAAAAAGAAACAGACAAAAATATTCCTGTCACGGCCTTTGAATTTGTAGTGGTCTGTCCAGACAAGTGTCTACTGGCTCTTTGCTATCCCAGTTTTTTCCTGACCACCCTCAACTGAAATACAGTGACAGTGGTCAAAAACCCAAGGACCACCCAGTTGATATTGACCACTGTGAACCAGTGCCAGACAAAATGAAACAGTCCAGCCTCAAACTGCCAAATTCAGATGGCCAAGTTCTCTTATAATGGCTCTACAATAAATGCAGTTCCAACAAAAACTTTCTCAGTGACAAAATTTACTTTCACTGTTTGCAACCTTAAGTTATAATCAATGGAATCCTGGTGAAGGTATAGCTAGTAAAGACATTCAGAGCATACAGTTCATACAATCATTCTTTTCACAAAGACGCAATCTCCTTCAACAAACACGTCAGTATTGAAGCCCCATCTCAGTAAATAGACGGTGTGTAAAAAGATAATCATATCTGCATGAGAATATTGCCAAGGCCACTGAACTATAGATCCTGCTTTCAAGCCTCCCTCTTTTTCTTCTTGACTGTAAAAGTTAATTTTGGTATCAGATTATCAGGTCTTTTTTCCTTATCTCTTATGTACAATAAGTTTTGAGATCATACTCTACATCCTGTACTTGCTTCCTGAAGAGATGAAAAAACCAGACTGATAAAAAATACCTCTTGTCTCCTCCTACATACAACAACATGGACTGTGTTTTAACTACCTACAGGGTGTCTCTTAAGTCTCTGGACGTATAAGCACAATGCTATTTTCAAATTTAAAATTTTGAACAACATTTTATTATTAGAAACATAAAAAAATCCCACCTTCAACTTGATTCCCATCACCTGAGATACAAACGTTGATACATTTTGAAAGATTCAGGTGGAATTAAATAGTCCCATATAGTGCTATTTCCTATGTAGGGCACCCTGTAGAATAGCCTGAAAAGTCATAATATGAGTAGCTGTGTAGATATTCCCATCTTACGCCCAGAAGCAGTGTTGCCAGAGCTGCATGCTGATCTAGGTCCATGACCTCAGGGAAGATGCCTCAGGTGCCACACTGGCCCCGATCACACATATATCTTGCCTGGTTTAGTCTCTCATAGTTCTTTATACTAAAAAGAACTGCCTTGTTGTAATGACTGTTTTAACTCTTATTGTTTTTATTTTTTATCTTTATGGGTGAAACTTTAATAAAATAAACTGAACTGAACTGAACGGTTTTAAAAATGGTTCAATTTGACAGGAAAAATACCTCAGGTTCCTCCCTGGCCCTGAATCACATATCTCTTGCCTGGCTCAAAAATGGTTCAATTCAATGCACTCACATGGGCCATATTAGTAAACATTATAGAGACAGAATGCATGTCATTGATTACACCATCTAATCATAGGAAATCAATCAAATCTTTCTCTTGGAAAAAAAGACAACAGGAGCATGATTTAAGACACCACATATACATCGTCTTGTGAACAGAGCTTAAAGGTATCACTTTTATACTCATACACCTGTATCAGTTTGTTCCTATGTTATCATAGACAGCAGATAAGATGCCTGCAGTGATGACATAACTCCACAGTAAATATAGAACACTGTATTCCTGACACATACTTGCCCTGAAAGAAGACACACCTTACCTTAGGAGGAATCCATGTAGTTGTAAAGAAGCATTTGTTTTTATCCATATTGTAGCCTACATCTGTCCTCTCAGAAAATAGGCAAATAATATTTTAGAGAAGGTGGGACTTATTACCACATCTGAATACATCATAAAATTATTATTATTATTATTATTATTATTATTATTATTATTATTATTATTATTATTATTATTATTATTACATTAATAAATACCCCAGTTGATATAGACAGGCAAGCAAATAATATTTTAGTTTGTAAAGAAAGTAAACCATTTCTAACAATGCCAAATATGTTTTTTTCCCTGAGGCATAACATTTAAACCTTCCCAAAGAGCCTTAAGTTTTTATCACCATTACAAAAGACACATTGAAATCATATTTCATATTTATTTTGGCAATTCCCAGAAGTACACAAAACATATGAAAAGTGAAACTGAATTTTTACAACTAGATTTTGTGCATGTATTAGCTACTGAGTTCCTAAATGAAAACGTCTGACAGAACTTGTCTGGAATATCTCTAAAGAAGTTGTCATTTTTTTTTTTTTAATTAAGTGTGTGAAGACACTCGTATTGCCACAGGTGCTCAGCAACTGACACCAACTCTTCACATGTCAAAGAAAAAAAGTGTTCCCACTCCTGTCAAGAGGCCCACACATCAACCTGTCTTATACCAAGTTTTCACTCAAATCTAAACTTGCCAAATATGGTTAACTGAAACTCAAGATATGGCCCATGGTTTCAAGTTATATTAGATTCTCTTACAAATGGAGCATAAAAACTGACTAAGAGTATAATACTTGACCATAGTTTGACCATAGCTATGACCATATATATACTGACCAGATCCAATAAGGACTGTCTCCACGAGTTGACCATTGCCTTCATCATCATGACGTCCCTTTACAGTACTCCAATCAAAGAATGGCAGATTCTTTTCCTCTTAAAATAATTTGACTGGATCCAATGTGTGTTGTCTTATAGCTTCCATATCTTAAGCCATCACCAAGGATCATAAAAGTTCTTCAAAGGTAGTTGTTGAAATTCAAAAGATATCCAAATCCAATATGATCAAAATCTCTACCTGGAGTACGCATTCAAAATCTATCCTGCTGTGTTCAAAGAACTTTTGAGACTAAACCTCCAAATTCAGATCTAATCTAAAAAATTTTTCAGATCTAATCTAAAAAATCATGTCTGTTCCACAATAACATGGGATAACACCACCTTCTTCTCTGGAACCTCCAGTCAAGTTGTGGTTACAATTTTCATTACACAAACCGAAAAAATTACAGACAATCCTTCTCAACAGGAACCGTGAGTCACTAACACTGCTCCGTCTCTATCCAGTAGTGGCGTAATGAGTGGGGGTATCCCATTCCACGTGTAATGCACTAAACCGCTGATGACACGAACAACAATAATAAAAATTCCTCTTTTTGATACAGGTGCACCATTCCTGTGTTAAATCAACAATGTGAAAGATATGTACTGTGCACACTGACTCCTCACTAGATCCTATACGCCATCTGAAAAATGACCCTTATAATAAGTGCTTTATCCTGTTGTTTCCAGGAGCCTGCAACCCTTCTAAAATTCTAAAATCCCATAAAGTTCCACAAAGTGTTATAAAAATTACATAAACACAGATAAAAAGATCATGGTATCCTCTCTACATTTCTTCATTTATAAATTATATTTGGGTGGAAATGCAAGAGCAGTCTGTTACTTTTAAAAAAATTTATCCTGTTTGTCCAAAGAATAAATTCCTTGATTTGTTGTTCCTGATAGCACAACTACAGCATGGCAGTAAGTAGAGTAAGTAGTGGTCTACCTCCACTCTCCCACTATTACTTGTGCATTGTCAGCCCTTCATCTAATTCACACACTCTAACACTGTTATAAACTATTAACTGAGAAGTTGCACAATTATGTTCCTCATCACAGATAATAAGAAAGGCAGAAAATCACACTGCTGGTGAGTTGCCTTCGACCAACTATTTTGACTATGGAATGTGCTTCCTAAACCAGTTAGTATCTGTGTGTTACAAAATCAGACACAGGTAACTTTGTGTTGTAATATCACTCTGTTCCAGACCCCTCAGAATAAGTTAAACATCACAACATTGCTGAGCCCGACTTTTTCTCAGTGTGAAAAGTCAAACACTAGGACAGGTGCTTCTTCTTTCTCCCAAGTAAAGAGTCCATGAACTACTGTGTGTAATCAAACACCGAGTTGGGTGCTTCCTCCTTTACCAAAGAGTAGAAGCATAAGGCAATATGTAACCAGAGGCAGTTACTAGTAGCTCCTATGTGCTTTGCAAGTCACAAAAATCTCTCTCTGATCATGTAGATTGGTAAAGACACAGTACAAATGTTTGCCCCAGCCAGTCTATCACTGAAGCTGTGTGCTCAGCCACAGTTTATTAGTCAAGAACAGTAAATGTGAGATGTGGTGAAGAAAAGAAGCAGTCAGGTGTGTCAACCTAAGGAGATCACTCGTCACACGCGCCTTCTCGTTTGACATCAACTATCATGATTACATTACACTTGGGTAACTTTTATCTCTCTCTTTTGTTTACTCACATCAAAACACTTCACCTGAGAAAAGAGAACAGTTCTGACAATCACAAAGCTATGCATCAGATTGATATACAATTTCCAAATAAGTTTTATCCATATTTTTCCTCTGCACATATCCTCCACAAAAGCCATAAAAAATTGCAATTTTCAAATTTCTTGAAACAAAAATGAATTTTCCCCCCAAAAAAACCCTAAAAGAAAAGTCCATACTTTTTAGTCACTGCTATTCACAGCCATGTAACATCCACCTGTCGTCTGCCATTCTCGACTCTGATCATGACCATGGTCCACTACATTTCCAGGTGAACATTGCCACCAACCTTTTCAATCAGCGAAAGGAAGCAGCTGCTCTGAGAACAGACTACAGTAAAAAATATTAGAGCAGTTGGACTTTCTGTTACATACAAGTCCTTGACAGGTAATCATTGTGTCCAAAACACCTGACATTAAGGCTTCGTTCACATGCAATGTCTATTTTCTAAATTCTATTTTCTATTTGCGGTATGTCTTATGATCACGGTCTGTGGCCTGAATATCCCGCGGCGTAATTACTGGCAGCGCGAGCCAGTTACTATAAGTTACTATAAGTAACTGGCTCGCGCTGCCAGTAATTACGCGGCGGGATATTCAGGGCACAGATCGTGATCATAAGATAGCGCAAATAGAAAATAGAAATTAGAAAATAGACATTGCATGTGAACTAAGCCTAAGCAGACAGCAACAGCAGGTGCCACTCAATGACAGTCCATTTGTCACTGTAATTCATCAAAATAAATAATGACTCATTTTGTCAGGTAGCCACCAATACCCAGTGTTATATTTGGATTAATATGACCAATGGATTAATCTTAAGTAAACTGTTTTTAAACATTAAAATATAGAAGACTTTTTTTGCCAAACATTTCTTTTCTAGTCTGCAGTTGATGTGGCAATATTTCCGTGTACCCTTATAAGTCATAAGTCACTTCAGTTTTTTCAAACATCCCTACAAACTGGACAGTCTGTCCAGGGTTTCCAGAATGTTCCTATGATTATGGTTGTAATTGTACAATCCTATCCAAGGAAATGGAGAAAGTACAAGTTTGTGGGTGTAACATGATGTTCGGCAAAACCTCCAAGCAGCTCTTGAATGTTCAGCAACCAAACTATCCAAATTGTACCTTCTCCAATGTTCAAAATTGTCTCAATTCTGCCTTGAAAACCACTGCTAGAGTTTTCTAAAACACTTCCACCTTTCAGACATGATAATTTGACCTTCAACCACCACCCTTTGTTCTTGGGCAGTTCTCACCTTTCACAATTTCTACTGTTACCATGGAAACTGCACAAATCATAACTGAATCATCCCAAACAAAGCACAGCTATTTCGTCTTGACCTTTGGCATGTCCAAGTCAATTTTCCTCTGAAAATTCGTTAGCTCTAACCTCTTTTGTATGCCTTTGATCATATAACATTCCTCACTTTTTTAAAAAGCTCTAAAAGCACACATAACCAATTTTTTTGTAAATTGGCAGAAAGCGTTTTTGAGCCTTTCTTCCTTCTCTTATTCCGTGCCTAAATAAGGAAGATTAATCATTTCATCAGTCTTTCATTCCAACTGTTTGATTAATATATTTTGTCCAATGCATTTTTTATTTTTGCAAATGTATTTCCTCTTGTTAAATCAAATGAAATGAAATCCATTCTCCATTATATCCAATACACACAATACATTTTCCCTCTTTTTTTCCCCAAATTGACTCCTGCAGAGGCTTAATCCTTTAGTCCTCTATGCACATTCCACTCAAATAAATTTGCAGGCTTATTCGGAACCTCTCATTCAATTAGCGGGAGGTTGTCTGTGTTATTTACACAGAATCACACACATGGCTAACTACCCTGTCATCTTCTACTCCTCCATTACACACGGCCTCATTGTGTTGCTCTGAACACATGGAAACCTTCTCACACAATTGACTTGCAAGAGATGAAAAAAAAAGGGTACAGAAGAAAAAAGCCTGGGTTTAGTTATGATGTTTAAAAAAGTAACTTTTGTATAAAACAAACAATTGTAAATTAATTATTTGTAAATAAATTCATCAACTCATTTATTCATTTTATCATTTATGATTATTAATATAATCAATGAATCATTATCATTATATACATATTTTCCCACATCTACCTATTTATTTATTTATTAATTTACAACTAACTAAAGGTCTGATTTTTGCACCTAACATGAAAAGAAAAATGTGTTAGTTCTTGAAACCTTAAAATTCTTCTTTGCTAAAAAGTAATACAAGACACAGCATGAGCCAAAAGAACTGAACCCATTAACAGCTGCTGCCCCCTGGTGAAAACATCGCTGTTGAAAAAAAAAAATCATGGCATTTTTTATACTCTAAGCGGAAATCCGACCAGGAAGTGTGTAACCAGCCAACAAATGCTTGTAAAATGACAAAATAGGTCACAAGCCTCAGACTAATTAACCTTTTTTTGGAGGAGTCTCTCTCTGCTAAATAACAAACATATATTTTTCAATCTACCCGAGTAGAAAGTTTTCTTTAAACACAAAATCAAAATTCAAACACCCATTTAAAAAATATCAATATTCTGCAAAATCAGATCAGAGTAATTATTTTTCTAACATCTCAGAATGATGGATATGACTAATCACCTCCTCAACATTGGCCATGTACATCAAATAATACACTGTGTAGGGCTGACTTCAGAAAAAACCCTAATCTCCACAACAGATTAGTCAATTAATCTCCAACTGAGGCAGTTGAAGTTTTATCAGGGCTCTTAATTGCACCTGAATCACTCACTGCAGTACCTTACCTGTGGTACATTAATTTTTCCTAAGTACCTGACAGGTAGGATATGTTCAATATAGTCCGAGACCCTAATTACACCATAAAAAACAAACAATGTGCTAGCATTAAAATGTTGATTCATTATCTCCTGTGTTTTTCTGATGATAAAACTATCATACTCAACAAGTTACTATTTAAAAAAAAAAACCTTCATGCATACTTAACATTTTTGAAAAAAAAATTGGGAGATATAAACTGAGTCCATAATTTGCTTCAGGTATAGCATCGAAAGAATATTAGTACTGCTATTAGTGTTACAACTACTCTATTATACCGGGAAAATACATCACCTATGCTGATGGAGCCTGATTAACAGGCGTGTAATGAAGACCTGATGTGTCTCAATTGACAACCTGTCATTTTTATCTTGTAGCCTTGTAAACAATTAATTCAGCCAGACAAGAGAGAGAGAGAGAGAGAGATTTAAGTTAGAAACCCTTTTTTATGACCCCAGATGTTCACATACAAGAAAATAATAATCATTATCCATAGGGATTTTGTATGTTATATGTTCTTATTCACCTTTTTTTTTTTAAATTAATAAAAAGAAAACAAAAGCAAACACAATCCTCAGTCTAGTGTCTTACCTGAAGATCTATCCACATGTTGACTGACTGTACACAAACACAAAGGTAGCATGTTGAGCACTCATTAGAATAAAACACTGACTCATTTCATTTCAATTGCTTTTAGTCAGCTTTACATTATGAGGAGCACCCTATGAAATAGACATTACCCCATGCTTATCTGCCATTATGTCATTACCATACATTTAGAATGGCACCGCAGTGGGAGTATTAAATAACATATGAAACAAACAATGCAGGCATCAGTTGCAGTTGCCTTCAATGTTGCTGAAAATGTGGTAGGTGAGACAGCAACACAACTGATAGCACACCCACATTCTCTCTCTCTCTCTCTCTCTCTCTCTCACACACACACACACACACACACACACACACACACACACACACACACACACACAAACTGCAATCTTAACCTTACTTTCAATGTGTAGGTTAAAGGCCGTGTAACTATAAACTGGAAAATGAACACCTTAATTCTTCAACTACCCACAGAACACACTATTGTCAGCTACCATAAGTAAAGACTTACATCATCAACATTACACCAGTTTACACTTTCCTGATAACCAAGTACAATGTGGGGAAAAAGTATATGGCATAATGGGCATAATAGGCATAATGGGCACTATTCCAACAAACATGCACATGTACGCCCATAGACACACATACACAAAATAATAATAAGAAGAAGAAGAAGAAAGAAAGAAAGAAAGAAAGAATGACAAAAACAAAAAAAGAACAAAACTTGGTTGTATTACCATGAATGAGACTTTGCTCCATTTGCTTCCGCAACACAACATGGAGGCCATCTTCCCCTGCTGAAGGGCCAGCTCCACATCTTCACTGACTTTATACATTTTTACACCCTCTGTGTACACGAGTATTGTCCAAAATAACCACAAATAATCTCATCTAAATTCATCCCTTCTGGAACATTATGTCACAGACAACGATTGACTTCCAGGAATGACTTTTTCAGATTAATGACATAAAACATTTTTCACAAACGTAATGATGAATCCTCAGAATTTCTACACTGTTTCTGCAAATTCAAGATATTTCCCAGAAGTTACCTGAGTGAGGTCTATTCAAAAGGTAAATTCCCAGAGGAAAAGAAGTCTAGAATTTGTGCAGATTTGCTTCTAATGTCATTTTATCCACTTTGCCGTTACTGTTGACAAGGCGAGCCCCCAGAAGGAGTAATTCAATTAGAAACATGACATTTGCTGATTGCTACCAGTCGACACAGTGAAAATCGTATCTGTGATTTCTCCATCACAGTTATCCAGATGGAATGGAAAGGAAATATTAGCACAGATTTTAAAAAAAATATTTCTCTGAAATACGCACGTTTTCCAAAGTAAATATTTCTAGTTCGGTTACTCAGTATTGGTGCTAAGGTTTCCAATGTTGTTTTAATCAGGTATTCCACACAACCTCATATCTCCTCTGAAAATCCTCTGCGAATTCTCCGCATAAGGTATCTGAGGTGCACACCACTTTAACCCTGCACTCCAGAGAGACCGAAATCCACAGATTAATGAGTTTCTCTCTCCCTGCGTAAATTCTCCCTTATTGTTTTAAACTTGCAGTGACCACACTCAAAGTAAACACAACAAATTCCAAGTACAAGCACAAGAACATCCAAAATCATGTTTCTTTGAATAAAAAGTCAAGTAACCACCTTTCGCAGCCTTCTGCTTGGATGCAACCCAACACACACAGTTCGCTAAGGGGCTGCCATCATCTTCCTCGCTAGGTGCTCTTACTATTACGTCAGATGCCAAAAATGTCCTGACACTAAAAGACAAGGAGTACAAATCCTCTCTAAGCTCTCTTGGTGTCCTTTGGTCATGGGTCAAAAAACAAGGCGCTCACTAATAAGTGCGAACAAGGTGCAGGGGTAACATTATCTTTGCTGACCCTAAATCTGCACTACATAAACTGCAACAGTATTTTTTTCTCTGCTGGGATTCCCAATGGTGTGTTACATCACAATCTCTCGGTACTAAGTGTTCTGACATTTTCCCCCAGCTTGTTTCCATTTAAAAGTTAAGCCTCTTCTTAACCCCATGACCAATTCTGCACTTTTTCCAACATTTTTTTTTTCAATTTCTTCTTTTCAATTTCCACTCGAACATCTATCCACAGATTGTTCCATTTAACTTGGAACAGACATTGGTGTTGACCCATGAAATGACATACATTTTGATCACTTTCATCTGCTTTTACGAAACTGATTTTTTTAAATCATGAAATCTTTCACACAACGACAGCTGCCCTGCCGAGTTCTGCAACATATTAGGGAATCCTTCCGTGCACTGTACTGTACTGGATAGGATGAAAAGTTCCAACTCCTGGACAGCAGTAATTATCAAATAACTCTCCTCTGTCAACTACATGTTATAACCCCAGCGAAGTGCTGAAAAGCAGACTCCTGAATTATTCCAATAAATTCACTTTGTTCTAACCTTATCTCCAACATTAAAAGGGAGAGTGAGAGAGAGCAAGCAACGGTTTATAAAACTCTGCAAGATAAATATCCAAAACTGTTTCAGTACAATCAGCCCACCTCCTTCTCTGGATGGTTAATCACCCATATCTTTGCACCTCTCAGCACACAAATATATATAAACTTCCAACTCCTTAGAAGTCAACGATATGGTTACACCTTCCACCTTGGCTATGTAATGTGTATACCCCAGCTTCCATACTGTTAAAAAACATCCTTGGTTAAAAAAATCTTCGCCTGGAGAAGGAGTTGCTTTCAAAACAGTAACTTGACATTAAGTCTGCATTTCTTCATCAACTGTTTTCCAGCCTGTAATGACTTTCATCAGTTGTCTGGTCTATAATTAATCCTAATTTTTTTCACGGAGGAGGTAAAGAACAAGAAAAAAACCTGGTCATAAGAGTTAACGAGGTTGCTCAAAAGGTCCTAACTCCCAGAGTGTTGCTGCTGGTAATTGACCCAGTAATGGGAATTACCATGAAATCGCTTTGGCCCACGGTTCATGAATTCTCTCAACAAGACTGTTTTACCTTTGAGACTCCATTTGCATTTTCCAGGGATGCAATGCTTATATCCAAATTTTGATACATAATTGGATTAATCATTTCTGTGATTTCATTGATGTTTATCAAGCAAGCAAGACTGCATGAATTTTAAGCAACTTTTCTCAAGTAACTTTCACCATATTACCTATCCAGTTTTGATGAGGTTTGCACAAAAGTGAGCATATACTAGGATATGGCTTAAAATGGGTCCATCAATATTCCCCAGAATTAACAAGAAGGACTTTAACTTATGACATAGTTAAAAATACATTATTTTTTCTTCTCAGGTACTTTGATAGAAGAAAGAATCTTAAATCAAGGGCAAAAACACCTTTCAGCTGCCAAGAAGTTGTGCTACTTCTATTGGTATTCCTGTCTAGTTCAAAAGAGGCGTAAAATCATCCATCACTTGAGAGGCAATAAAAGACTCCTTACAGACACAGAACCAGTTACAAGGCCTATTTTCAACCACTTTCTGAGCAGAATTCTAAGTAAATTACTTCAACTGTTTCTTTTTCTTGTGGGTGATTTATCCAGATGATTTCTTGGTCTTTCTATGAATAATTCATTGTAGTCAAACATTTAGAACTATTCTTGTAAATCACTTCTCCAAGTCCTATGGTTTCACATCACTTTGCTTATTTCATCAAGAACTCCCCTTTCTATAAATCCACGATAAAAACATTTTTAAAAAGCTGCATTCAGAGTTGAAATCTGAGTGGATCATGAAATGAAAAAAAGTATGGTTCATCCAGCAGGTTTTCCAAGTCAGAAATTTTACACCATTCCTATTACATCCACAGGTTAAGAGTAATAGAAACTGACAGCAGTACAAGTCACTCAGAGGAGAGAACAGATAAGATTAAAACTGAAGACGCTCCTTCTTGCAACTGATGGAGTCAATGTGCACAGAAAATAATCTTGAAATCAGTTTCATAGTACAACCACTTCAATCATCTTTTTATTCTAATGCTGTCAGTCATAAATTTAACTCCTTATATTATACAGCTTATAGCTAACTCTGTGCATTGCTTCTTGAGTTGGTGGTAATGCTGAACAAAATGTTCCCCTAAGGTTCCAGATCTCAATAAAGCAGTTTTCATAAAATCAACATGAAATTTCCAGCAATCGTGGTGAGGCGATCATATCTACCAATAAATGACGATCCTTTGAGCCCACTGAGGGCAAGGTCAACTATTCCAGTCAAAAAATCAGATAACCATCTCTACAAAAGTCATGTAGAGAGGTATGAAAACAAAGGAAAGCAAAAGTGCAACTATATCCATTAAGAACAGAAATACCAAACTTTTCTTGCAGTTCCTAAGATATTTCCTAATATTCGAGAACCTTGTCAAAGATGAGAGCAGCAACACATATCTATCATATAGGCCCAAGACAACTCCAAAATGAAGAACTTTAACAGATTCGTAACAATCTTGTAAATGATAGCTCTCGTTCCAAGTTCACCTCAAAAACAAAACACAAACCCAGCAGGCACAACCTCATCATAGGGTAAAGTAGATATTTTTCACTGATTAATGTTCTCCAAGGCTTCTCCACCATCTGCTCCAGTAGATCTCCCAAGAAGAGAACTGCCCAATGCACTGCCAACTGACTGTATGCCCCCTTTGCCTTACATGGCACCATGGTTTTCAACTGATACACACTAAAATGTTTATCAATGCCAAATTTTTAGTCAAAACAATAACATATTTTGGCATATTAATGAAAATGTGTTGAAAATTTTGATATGTTGATGAACACCAATCTCTTGCTCAAAACAATAAGAAGTTTGGGCTACATTGATGAAATGTATTGAACCCCCCACCCCAACAAGCTATCCAACAAGGGGAGCCACTGTGATTAACCTTATCTTAAGGTTCACCTCAAATAATCCTTTGATGATTGATATTGGGAGTACTTTGAAGTCTCTACATTTAGGTCAACTTGTAAGGTCAAGCATCCATGGATGGTAAGTAGCTGGCACTAGCCAAAAGGTCAAGATGTTATCATTATCTGCTGTCCTAACTCATTAATTAAGGTCAACACTAAAAATCTAAGTACAACAAAGCGAGATCAAACCAAGATCACTATCTATTATCATTTGGTTTCAAAATAACTTCAAAATGTTTTTAGAAAATTAAAATATCATTTAATTTTCAATTTTTTTCTTTTCAAAAGCCAATACACATCTAGTTGGGTGGTCATCACTTGGTCCACACAGAGCAGGGGTGGTCAGCTGTCAATAAATTACATGACTTACTAATCAGTGCCTCATCACTTAGCTCTAGGTGTGAACTGACCACAGCTGTGAACTGACCAACCATCTGTAGAAGGCATCAGGTGGTCAGTGAGATGTAACTGATCAGCAGTCAAGCTGCTAGCATGTCCGGGTGAGATAAGAAGTCTGTCTGTCCACATGTCCGTCTGTCTGTCTGTCAACCCGTCTCTCAGTTCATCTGTATCTTGCTATCTTTACACTCCTCTCATTCACATACAATGCTACAAAAACCAATATTATACAACATTTCATCACTATGCACCCAATGCCACGTTCCAAACGGTATCCATTTCTGCTTTCTGCTAGGTACACAACTAACAGTTATAATAAGCAAGGTAGGTTACCTGTCTCTAGGGTTATATATACAAATGATATAAAAAGGTTTTATTTTTAGGCGACTATGATCATATTCCATTTAACAAATGAGGGCAGTAAAATAATGGCAGAGAATCAAAATACAGAAAAAAACACTTAAACAAACGAGCAGTGCTGTCACAAAGCAGACTGTTCACCTCAACATTCCCCTGTCTTATTTTCCAATATGGGATAAAGCAGTGAGGTTTACTTATTTATTTATGATGAAAAAACACATCTCAAGCAACAGATAAAAATATTCTTCAATAAGAAAACATTTCCAGGGCCTCAGATTTGGAAATATGATCCTTAGAACAGTTATATACAGCAAATCTATCTCATTCCTTGGAGATTATAAGTATATGAAGTACCTAGCACATAACATCACACAACTCCTCCATAAATCATCTCGTCTTCAAAGACACAGTCATAACCAGTACATTGAAAGTGTTCCTGAGTGGTATAACTAGGGTGTATCCCTCCCTAAAAAGCTAATTCAATGACCAATCAATTAGTGGTTGATTTCACTCCAATTAATTCATTCTTTTTCTTATAATTTTTTTTTTTTCTATTTCATTGGTTCATCTATTCTATTTCATAATGATTATCATTCCAATTTTTGTTATGAATTGCCTATTTTTTTTTTTTTTTTTTTTTACTTTCTGTAACCAGTTTAATGGAAATATAATGTCACAGTCACATTAATAAGTTCCTTGAAAATGACAACAGGAAGATATATATCATAACTTTTTTCATTTTTGACGCTTGGAATAGATTAAAAGCAACTGCCAACAACCCAGAAATAATAACTGTAAAATAGCATGCAAATTACTTATCACAAACATTCTATCTTTTCACCCCCTAAACTATAAAATAGACCCACCCTGCAGGGGCATCTCACAGAAAAGGTCGGTTAGTCAACTCTGACCTCAGAGGTCAATCAGCAAATGTGGGGAGAAAAAAATGTCTCTGTAGTCATCAAGTGCAAACAGCCTAAGGGGTAGGCCTTGTAAACCTATCACGAAGAGTTCTCCTGCACTCTCAAATAACTGCATGCATATACAGACTATAAATGAATGAAAAAATGTAGCTACGATAACACCCCTTGACTAGTTTACTGTAGTGGAAAATTTGCGAATGCATGTGCATGCTTTCGTGCAAGTACCCCAGAAGGGCAGCAAATTGATTGTGTGCACAGCATCAGAGAACTGTGTCACGAATTAGCCAGAGGCATTTCTGTGAATATCTTGTGAAAAATGAATCGTAGAGGGTAGCATGCTTGTATGTTTACAATTTTGCAAACATTAGCCTATGTTATAAGTCGAATGATTATTTCTGCATTACATACCAGTTTAATGTATAATGTTATGTCACTGAATTCTTCTCTTTATTTCAACTGTATCGATTTTCAAACACGACGCAAGTTTTCAGCCTCTGCTGTGCTTTCTATTCAGAAATTCTCTTTCATTTTGTTTGTCCACCATCTTGTGAGCGTAATCCTTGAAGTGGTGCAGTAATACCTTTAAGGAAGTATTTGGGATTATCCAATTCTGATATTTCAAGTAGCATCTTGATAATAAACATAGTATCAAGTGAGAAAGTGAGAAAGTATCAAGTAAAAGAGAGAAGGTCAAATAACTAGAAATCTGAGCAGAAGTTTTAGATGTAGAGAAGCAAGGAAAATGCCACAACATGTGCTAAAAAAACAGATCTATGTACACATACGTACATGTCCCCAAAATACATTTGCTGAAGTCATAAATACTCCAAATCTATTAAATTTTAAGTGCAAACGTGTGAGCATGCATGATCGTGCGAACCTTCAGGCACAAATATGCAACATGTGCAGAGGTTCATCGCTGTCATTTCATCTATGCAAAGTGCATAAACCACATCAATTATTTCTGTATTGTACATGTCCACCGTGATGTTATCTTTGGTCACTCATTCGTAGATTAGTAGTACAGAGACTGGGAATAGGAAACTGTCCGTCTTCAGGACTGTTACAACCCTCGCCAGTCTAGGCCTGCATGTGGTTCAAAAACATTTTTTCTTGGCTGTACATACAAAAGGGTCACAGTCAGAGAGAGATTAGCAGAAACCAGTTATAAATCTGCTATATAGTAAATCTGTTAATAATGTGAACTTTGTAGAAAGTATCAGAAAGCAAATGCATTAACACACTGCATTCTGTAAATATTATAATATAATGTCAAATGCACATATTATGTGAAACCGCTGGTAGTGAAAAGAATACATACTTTCAGGGATGAATGACAATGAAAGAAGGAAATATATTTAAACTAGTAAATAGAACTTTTTTTAGTAAAGCACTGGTGCATGGCAAAGGTGAAGTCAGTTGAGGTTTGGCAGACAATAAAATAGTTGCACATAAAAATGTAAACAATTTTTCTCTAAAGGTGTATTTCGACCTAAGACTGATACAAACCAGTTTGGGTGTAAACCAGTATTAAGGGATAAAACTATTCCCTTTGAAAATTGGGAAAATTAATTTAACCTCATGACAACTAAAACTGTATGTATGTATCTGAAATACATAATTCAACATGTATGACGGTAACATTAAAGTCATATTTACCGGAAGAGCGGCTGTTCAATGAACCAAAAAAACAAAAACAAAAACATACAAATAGCCCAGAGAAACAGATGAAAAAAAAAAAAAAACAGACAGATGGACAGATTGCCAGACAGATAACAATGATATCATAATAACACTACATACCCAAGGAATTTCCGGCACCATCTCGATTTGAGACTTGCGGAAAAGTTGGCGAGGACGAAGTGGTACCTTCGGCATTGTGAACAAATAACTAATCCCAGTGTGTCACATTCCTGGTCAACTGCATGCTATGATATCACAGTGGGACACAGCCAAAGAAAAAAAATCCAGCTCATAAAAAGCTCAATAGTAAGGTTGATCAGTGAAAAAGAGCATTTACACAAGTCTCATTTGGTGCACACCTATGACGAACCAAACGGTACAGGTGTGTTTTGACCAGATGCAGGAAACCAGGCTTGCCGTTTGACACTAATGCAAATGTCTAGTTCAAAATAATTCTCCTTTTTTCTGTGCCTTTATCAGTCACACTATAACATTCCTCGAGTTCTTCAGCACTTTTACATACTCCTTCTGTCTCTCTGCACAGAAAGCACCATTTTTGCTATATAGTGTGTAAACGTCTCAATAGACCAATCCAGGTTGACGACCAATTTTATTTTTTTCCAGAGACACTATCTAGGCCAGAAGGAGCTATATAAATCTTGTAAGTCAGTCCATATGTTTTGACAATGCCACTTCCTCAGGGCAGAGAATGTGTGCATCATCCTTCCATCTGTAATCCTGTGGCGATGTATTTAACCTTCAAATGCACATCGCACAACATCTTGCTCAGGGACTCCTTTGGGCGACCATTGTGGTCATTAAATATCTGGCCAAATCTCGCCTGAAGATAGTTTGAGGTCAGTGATGTAACCCCTCACTGTTAAAAGTACCTCTTATAGACGACTTGGGAGACATTTTGCTTGAGAAACTGTATCTCTTTCCGCAGATATGGATCTTTAAGGGGCTCTGCTTTAGCCAAGAGATGACATAGCCAATGACAACACAAGAAATCTCCCAATGCCTACCAGTTTCTATTGTAACAGATCTTATATAAGGACTCTCATGTTTCCTGTATTATTTATAGTTGAGCAGAGACTGCTTACTAGTATGTGTTATTCTGTTTGGCTAAATAGAAACGTGATCTATTTTTCAGAGGCAGTCCTGGTTTTATGATGACAAGTCTTTGTAATTGAACTTTTTTTAAATACAAAATACAATTTTACATTATTCTTATTTTCAGATTATAATATGAGATGCAACCAATATAGAAGTCACTTAATGTACAATAAAAAGTTATACATACTAGCATAAAAATGAATAAAATTTGAGTACTTTTCTAAATATTCAAATTTCCTTCATTAAGGTTTCCACACTGAGAACAACTCACGTCTTCCTTTGAGCTCAAACTTTGAAAAATCAACAATTCTTCCTTTTAAGCTCTCTTATTATGTCACTTTAATCCCTGTCTGTTTTTCATCCTCCTCAATCTCGAATAACTATTTTTTTCAACAACATTTGTCTATAAAATGAGATACACAGCTAAAATCAGCTCTCTGCTGTCTCTCTCAGCCGCCAGAAAGAATGTCACAACATTTTACATGGAGACAACGGATGTTCCATAAAAAACTGCCTGCTTTCCTAACCTCACCACAGTTGTGTTACATAAATATGTATATATACACAAACATGTCTTTTCCGTGACATCCTCACTGATGACCTTTTTCACTATGCTCAATACATCTCTCCAGAAAAACCACCTCTCGATTACGAAAAGTCTGTAGTTATATGAAAATATCTCCAGTTTGTGTTGGTGGTGATTTTATGTGGGCCTCCTGTTAAAACAATCCTCTTTTTTGGCGTCAAAATCCTCTTATTGCCTTTGGTTTCAACACTGAATAACATGCCTGCACATTTTCTGAAATAACTGCCTGATAAGTGGAAGTTGAAAGCCAGTAAGAGTAGGTATAATAACACTATGCTATGGATTTACCATCCAGGCACAGTGGTAAAACATGCACACAGATCTTCACAATACACCAGTAACAATATAACACTTGCAGTCCCTGAAATGAGCACAGAATTACGACAACTTGGTGTCTCTTCCACATGTGCAACACACAATGGTATAGCATATACACATTTTTTTCTTCCCTTCTGCAATATCTAACACCTACTGAACACCGAACCACATCTAATTCTATCAATTCTTTTCAATCCAAACTTGACCTCTGTTCCCCTTTCTCTCTGATTTCTCCAACCACAAATTAAATCTCTCCTTTGTGTTCAAATGTCAAAGCTCTGAGTTTCAGCTTCTTTTCAGTGTCCTTTTCACAGTGACACAAGAAGCTGTGTCACCCCTCTCTGACTTTCCACAATACACAGAGGATGCTCCATAATGTCGTGCTAAGTTGTAACATGTATTGACATCAACATACAGAACACATACACTCAGGTGTCCTATCCGCATGTAGAGAATTTCACAGTCCTTTTCTTCACACTCTTTGCATTCCCAGTGCAAATGTCAGTAAAGGAGCCAAATTTTAAATATCCACAAATCACATACTATAGATGTGACACAGCATAACTGGTTTTATGAAATGCTCCCTGTTTGGATTGAAAATGTTCCAAATTATTCCCTGAACAAAGGAAGGCAAGAATGCTTGTTTTATACTGAAATTTTCAAAAATCGCCAATCATTCCTTTCATCCTCCTGCTGTTCTTGAACAAAACCAGTCTGACAACAGAACAGAACAGACTCAAAACTCTCCCAAGTCTCTTGGGCAGTCACAGAAAAAAAGCTGAGTCAAATCCATCCTGTCTTACAGAGAGTACAGTGTAGCAAATAAGGACAAACTACCGTTTAAAAATTCATTGCGCCCAAAACCCACAAATCACCCACTATACATGTCCCTTGTTCACTAGAGCGAATCCAGGGGTCAGAGAGAGATATATGTACCACAACAGTTGGTGTCCCTCTCCACTCGCTAAAGCAATAATGGGTTTGCCCCTACATATATTAACTCCAGTCATTGCTCTCTTCCCCTCCCACCTTGTACAGTAAACTAACACAGCAGTGACAGCAGGATCTAAATAATTGCAGGTGACATAGAATACTAATGAGCTGGTAGCTTTAAGCATACCTGGGTAGTCCCCCACTAGATGGCAGCAGTGTATAAGAATGTTTGAAGGTTTAGTGTTGCTGTCTCCCACAAGGTGGCAGTAGTCTACAGGCATGGATCAAAAATTAGTTTGTGTGTCTCCCACAAGGTGTCAGCAGGTAGTGGTCTAGACAAAATAATCCGAGGGATTCTAGGGAATCAATGCATTGTGACAGATAATGCTTTTTATTGCTTCCCAATGAAAATGATGAGAGAGAGAGACAGAGAAAGAGAGAGAGAGAGAGAGAGAGGAGGAAAAGCTGCGTGTGTGTTGGGGAGGCGGGGAGCACTCTTTCAGGAAATCCAAATGTAATTAAATACAGAGTGTAATGTACACATATCTGTTTATCATGTGAATTATACCAATACTATATATATATATATATATATATATATATATATATATATACAATATTATTATACCATACAAAACAAAGGGAATTTCAAGACAAAATAAGAAGAATATGGTGCGTGCACGCTTGCAAATGATTGTTCTGAAGTACAAGCACTTTTTTGTACAATTCAAAACCATCCTTCACACAAATACATCACATAAGAGACAGAAGGGATCTCTCCTTAAATCAAAATTGAATGCATTAACCTTAAAATGCAACAAACAGCCTGGTGACAGTGAAATATGCTCTTTCACAGACTCTACTGGTAACAGAAGGTAGACCCATTTACAGCAGACCACAAAGACAGCAGACGACAATGAACTGACCACAGTTTCCTCAGACACTCCTTAAACTGGCTTAACTATTTCCTGTATAGAGTGCTCTGCGTAAATCATTACACCTGAAAATTATTTTTACATAACTTGAAATCAATTGCGTTAATTCCTATAGGGAGCTGCTGTAAGCTTCTTATATTTCTATCAGTTTCCCTTTTATTTATAAGACAAACATATTTTCTTATAAATGCTAGCTTTGTTCAGATTACCCTGACTAAATATTTTCAGAGTAATTTAGCTGGCATTAATTGTACAACACCTCTTCACTGAAAAATATCATAAGACTTCAATACACTGCAACTTGTTACATAATTGGTGCAAAATAAATGAAGAGTGATTAAAAAAAGAAAATAATTCTGTCACCCACCCTGCATTTTCACCATTCAAACATTTATAAGTCTTGCTCAAAGCCTTAAATTTACCAGTGATATATCCCTTAATTGTTCAGAGACATCCTACACTTGCATCAATTTGAGCAATCCCTTAAGAAAAAATCCCAATGAAATAATACACCGACATTTATATGTCTGTGGTCGTGTCAGCCCCCTCATTAAACTCCATTATTTTGATGACAGTAAGTGGTTTTGGTGGAATTAGTGGTTGGTGAAAGTGGCACAACCCTAAAGGTAAAAGATAATGCTGCCTGTGATGATAATGGAGAGAGAGAGAGAGAGAGAGTTTCACCGTTTTCAAAATTGCTCATTACATTGGTTAAAAAACTGACCTTTTCTTTTTAATACTACAAGCTGTCAACTAAGAGTTTCTGAGAAACTTAACATTTATAACACTCAAACCTACACAAGACAATTCTCTCCAAACACAAAGGTTACTACATTAGCAGACACCAAGAGAAAGTACCTCCCCAAAATTCTTCATAAAATTCAAGATCAAAGCATTGGCACCAATAGCAACTGGGATTTAGTTTTTAAAAACAAGTTAACTGAGCGGCTGGTTAAACAACGTGGGCCGAACCAGCTGATCCAACACACTAACCCAGTATGGTGCTGTCCTGGATGTTTAAACAAATAAAATGGGAAACTTCCCATGTGGACTCTCTATGACCAGCAGAATTTTCATGAGTGGAAATAAAGAAAATACCCGTGTAGCACATATCCAGTGATTCTGCCTCCTGTTGTCTTTGTTACAATGCAAAAGAAGGCTTGATTGCCTTTGGAGCTCTTTTACTAGAAATATCAACATTTAAGCTTTATCGTGTACCTACACATGTATGAATATGAGAGAAAGAGAGAGAGATGAGAAGAGAGATGAAGGGGGTCATCCACAAAAATACCTCATCTCATCCCTTTGTTTCATTTCAAATTAAGCATTAAAATGCTTAGGTGAACAATTAGAAAGTAACACATAAGCGCCACTTTCCGACATAAACAAAGCATTAATGGACATTAATTACAGCTCCTTTGTTAAAATGTCTCACAAATTTGGTTCCCATGGAAATAACACAAAACAGCTCCAAAGCGTAGAAGCTCTATCCACTCCTATAAAACCTTAACAGGCCCCAAGGGATGAGGGATTTCAAGTGTATGAATGATGAACCACCCCTCTGGTCTGGTTTTGAATATTTTTTTATAAAACTATTTTCCATGCCAATATGGCAAAAATGTCCACATTTACACCAGAACCTCAACTCCTCCCCACCCCCCAACCCCCCCTTGAAACTGCACGCTTCAGGCCTGCTTAACCTCCAAGACTAAACTCAAACGTTTTGACGAGCCCCAAACACAATATGCCTCAGCCCCACCTCCAACAGTTCAAAACATTTCAGCATTTATCCTGTCAGATCAATTGAAACCCCTGTCTAACTATGAGAAGTTGTCACTCACAGGCAGATTTAATGACCGCGTTATTTTAGACTGGTATTCAGCGCACTCAGCGGGGCGCGGTAACCTTACTCGGGGTTCAGAGCGCCGTAATGTTGTGATTCATGCGCTGCAGGGGTTAGAGTGGTACATACGGTACGTGCTATGGTGCACCACCTTTTGGGAGAGGCAGGTAGAAACACAGCAATGCCTTGTTTGTCAATCAGGGTATAAGATTCAAAGCCCTTTGAAAATAATAAAAATTACATGAATCACTATTTAAAAATATTGGCTTTTAAAGGGGAGGGGGGGGGGAGGAGCAAAATGTGTTGTCCATATCTCATGTATGGACTAAAAAGTACTACAAACTGGAGTTGTGTAGGGCACATAATATGATTCTAAGCACTAAGTTACTGGCCAAAAAATTAAACAAGTCTCGTTTTTTAAGTTGCCAGTTATGGCTATAAATATCATACCCTGCTGTAAATATTATACAAAAATGAAAAAAATAAACAAACAAAAACTCTGTTTTCATATAATTACACCAGCACATGGGGTTCAAGGTATCAGGTATAATATACAGGTAAAAACCAGGTGATGATATTATTATTATTATTATTATACACACCTTGCTATCAGCTTATGGTGTGCCACAATATAATAATAACAAACAACGTACTATATATCATACTCAGTGACATACACTTTGTTTTGATGTGATTTTTATCCTAATAAATACCTTAACAAATCACCTGTGTTGGGGAGAATAAACAGGTGTGTTGTGGAGAAAAAGAACTTATTCACCTCATGAGTTGTATGAATTAACTACAGCACCATATTCAGTACAATATGGTACTTGATATGAAGAGAGAAAAATGAACTTGTTTCTGCAATATCTGCATTTCTAGGCTACATATATTGACTGCAAGTTAAGCTCCACATCCCTCATCATATTTAATATGAAAAATATCTACATACCAGTATTAACAAACTTCTTAATAAATGAATAAATAAATCAAATATCAACAAAAGTAATACAAGATCAACATAAAATAAAATCATAAAATGTGACATACCACTTTCAATTCGATAGCTTTCATGAGGTTGCGTACGGACGTCATGGACGCACTTCTCACTAGTCGCGGCTTCCCTTCCATCCCTCCAGCGTCTGATCCCGTCCGATATCGACACGAGTATGACATGACTGCGATCACTATGATTCACAATTATATCCAATATCTCTTATTGAAAAGAACCTTTTCTGTCAGGAGGGTTATGAAAATGCATCCTAATGAGCTGCTCACATTGTACTTGTCTTTAAAAAAATAAAACAAATGCCTGGCAATTGTCCCAGTCCTGCTCTTGCACTTTGTTTTTTAAATTCCCTGTACACAGGAAGGTGAAACAGAAATCCACTTGTTTATAGGAAAAGCATAATTAAAGTGATTCCTGATAGTTTTTGAGCACTTTGCCAATAAGGGCTATATCTTTATAGTCCCCATGCTGAAATCAACATTCGCACATGTTTGTTTCACTATTTTAGCCCATCCTCTAGCATTCAGAAAACAACATCTTCCTGGTTTGTGTACTCATATATTATTATCACCTTCAAACAGAGCCTCCAAAAATTTCTGATAAGTTTTAATTCCGGATCCACACTTTTTACACCAGCTGTGTTTACTTCTACAAAGTCCTTCTTGCATGAGTGTGTAAAAGAAATGATATACCACATCCAACCTGCATCTCAAACTCCAAACTGCTGTTCTTTTCACCTTCCAGCTATTTTCACTGGAAACCCGGTGATAATTCCCACCTAATTAGCTCCTTGACTTTGGAGCGGGTAAGGGTTAGTAACCAGCGGTCGCAGCCGTTTTTGAGGTGCACTTCGAGTCTACTTGTATCAAAGCTGCATTTTTGGCATAGCAAATCTCACATTATCTGCATTATTGTGTACCCATACCCCCCTAAAACATTCAATGTATATATATTTATATAGAGGAAGAGCATAAACTGATATATCCTGTTCTGAGCACCTGCTGGCCTATAATTGACCGAGGTGTGTTAACACAGTTGTCTGTCAATAGGTGAAAACACTCGTCCATTAAAACATTAGCACGGTAAAAACACAGCCCATTAAACTCACTGCTAGCTATACCTGACGTCCATCAAAACATTTTAAAGGTGAGAACATCCTCATTAAGTATTGGTCAGCAGACGTCCAGGTGTCCACTCTTGAATTGTAGCTGGTTTTGGTCACTATAACAAACTGTTTAGAGGAGTACCTGTTGTGGTCCGTCTATGAAATCCAAGTGTTCTTAACACACAACTTAAAGATTTGGTCAAAAAATGACCTCAGAAAAGTCCAACAGGTGTAAATAACATCTGGTGCGAGTGACTGAACTGGTCACATATGCTGACTGACCCCCTCAATGTATTTTTTTCTTTCTTCTAGGTGGTGAGAAACCAGTTAATGTGCATCAAGAAGCACCATACATCAATATTTTCTTCAACAATACCAACTGTGGGAGAAAACATTTAGTGCAGCTCCTCTGTGGGGGCTTACTTACACGTAGCTATTGCTTCCTCTTTAGAAAATGGCCCCTCTGCTAGTAGATCAATCCTTTGAAGCTTGGACAAGACTATCAGCTTTTCTATTCCTGTTCAAAGTCTTTTTTATGACACAAAATAAACTCTTTGGTGAAGCTTGTACAAAGCTTTCTGCTCCCGATTCAGAAAATGACTCTCTTCTTGTAGCTCGTTTGTTTAAATCTTGAAAAAAATTGTCAGCTTATATGTTCCTTTCTAATTCCCATTTGGCAACATGAAGATATTCTCATCACATCTGTTAACTGAAGCTAATGCCTTATTTGAATTCACACACCTTTTTCACGCTTAACATCCTCAAATTTTCCTTTATGTCTCCAGTCGCGCTGTCTTATTTTCATGAAAAGATGACAAAAAGAAATTACAATTTTAAATCCTGGCAAGCCTAGCGTGGCACCTTATTTCAGACAGCTTCGCTGATTTCGGATTGTGGGATCGTGGTTGCTCGTTAGGCGTTGAAGAGTCTGTAACAGACAGGTAGAAGACATCCACTTCTCACAGCTCATCACTCACATGCTGGCAATGGATAGCCTTGGTGCAAGTTCAGGTAAACACACTATCCCACCAGAACCAGTACTGTATCTTAATCACAAACTGGTGGTATGAATCACTCTAACGTGTTAAAGACTTAACTTAATAAAGAAAAACTCTGGTATAGTGTGGAATTTTTGATACATAAATTCTTGTTCTACTACTTACTATACCATTACTAGTAGGTGCAACTTATGAGCTTCATGTCCTTCATTTCTTTGTGGATATCTTCTTTTTTATTGAAATAAAAATGTTCTAGTGGCTTCAGGTTTTACAAGAGAAGATTGCAGTTCATCACTTCACCAAGTGTCTTCATTGTGAATTCATCTTAATTTCACGGAAATAGAGAGAGCAGATATTTTCTGTGTAAAACGAAATGCTTTTCTCAATGAATTTCTATCAAAAGTACAGCTGTGAGACATCAATCCATCAAAACACTCTCCGGATGTCACATTAAGGCACTAATTTCCCATAGTTGACAACTACAATACCTTTTCTACAGAACTCCACTGCGCCTATGTGCAACTTGTCTATGTGCCAAATCATGCATGTATTTTTCATATAAATAACATCCCTATTGCATGACGTTGGATAAATAATTTGAAGTCACACGACGACAATCGCACTGTCTGACTGCAACCTGAGACAAGGTATATCTTTAAAGCCATCGAAGCATGCTAAGTTAATGTACAGTTTTGCCTCTTATTAACGTAGCACATGGACCGACATTAAATTATAGCAGACAAACTGGATGATGCTGCAATATATGTGAAAACAGTAATCCAATTGAGCGTCCTGAAAGCGATCTCCTATAATCCACATACAAGCACTCTTTTTCCGATAATTGAACTCCTAAGCACTACTGATCCCCTTCTCCTGGTTTTCAGGTATGCCGCTGTCTCATTTCCACAACAATCTGTTCAACGCCTCCGGGTGACGGCAATATTGTGTGATAAGTTGTTTAATGACACAATTTTCGTGTTAACATCTTGCCGCAAAAGGGACAATTGTTAGTTGAGGTCGATCAACCGGAGACTCCGAACGCCTGCCGCCAATGTAGCTGTAACCCTGCCTCTTGTTACCATGGCATTTCCCACCTAAAAACATTCTTCTTATCCATTCCAGGGGCCTAAATAGAGCCAATATAACAGCCACTACCAAGGATTGTCAGCTCGAACCTCAAACTGCCGTCACATTCAAATATTATACTCTTTTTTGAATGGAATTTTTGCATGATCTATGGCAGGGGTTCAGATATATAAAATACTAGCTGTTAATTTTCCCAACCACAGAAATAGTGCATTAATGAATCCCAACCTTCCCAGATTGCCCCTCTCCAATTTTATGGTTTCAAATTAACACTGATTGCAACTGGTGAATTTGCTGCTATTTCTGTACATTTCCCATTATATCTAATTACTCCTACTCTCTTCCATCATCAAAGTTTACGAGATCTCCAGGTATTCGTACAGGAAATAAGGTGTAGAGATTTATTAATGCTGAAGTTCCTCCTTAACACTGTAAACCTATGTAAGGAACATTAACAAGTAAATTAAATCAGTCTTGAAGATCCTTTCGGCACTGTCATCCTTCCTCTGTTTATAAAAAATTGTATTTAGAAAGTTCCTCTGAGTTTCTAACTGGCAGTCAGGCAAGACTCTTTCTCCCTGCCAGTTTGCACTTAAAATCCCCAAAATATTACTTAACCTGTGACCAGCAATTTTAGGTTAACAGCACATACAAACTGCACAGAGATAATCCTTAGCTGCATTCCAGTCACACAAGTCGATGGCGGTTAGTAATCTGCAACCATCAATTCCTTATGTAAATAATTTGGTTTTTCCCTGACAACTTTTTTGATGGCATCCTCAATATATAGAAGTAGCCGAGGTATGCTGGACTCACCAAACAGAATTAACGCTAAAAATGTAAGCATTGACATGAATAAATACAGTTCATTAAGTCTGCATCCCCACTTGTTTTGCTGTGATTATATTTGTCTCCTTTCCTTCCTTTATCTCTAACTCCAACAGACACTAATACTGTCCTTGTATTAAGTGTGTCACCCAATGAGGAGCATCACCTTATCAGAACTTGGTCGATATTGTCACCTCTTCAAGGCCACCCCTGTCTACATGGACCTTCTACAACGGGTGTTTGGACATAATACTATATACAAGTTCTGTGAGGTTGGAGAATATTGAAAATGATTAAGAATGATTTTTAAGAGTCACTGGCGTAGATAAATAGTCCTGATCTGAGTCTGTATAAAAAAAGGGTATATGTCACATGGGGTTGATCCTGTAGTCAAAATCCGCAGGATCTTACGGTTATTCTCATTCCCGCTCCCGTAGTGAAATTCTTTATTATTTCCTCCTGAGTAATCATTCACATTTAAAGATCCCTACTCCCTGAGATGATCCCAAAAGTCAAGTTAACTCTCTTTTCAAAACCCTATGATTTTTTTTCCTCAGGATCTTCTCCCTTTATTTCAATATATCCAGACAGAGTTAAGTCCCTGGTTCTCTATCCTTTCCTTGTCAGTTAATTCACGCCAGAGTTCATTAGTCAAAGCCTCTGTGTAGATTTCCTAGAACTCTGCTTACAGTCTGTTCCTCCTGTATTTAACTATCAGAGCTCACTAAACTTCTCTTCCACCTCCTTCTCCTCGGTTGTTTCCTATATAAATCTCCCGAATCCTACCACCTATGTCCCAGCCTTGCCACACACTGCACCACACCACAGCCAAAGTGGTTAACCACACCAAAGCTCACAGGGGGGAGCCACTATCTGTGGTACAAGACAGATTTTTATCAATGGCGAAACTTGGGTCCAAATTTTATAATGCTGACTTTAAAATGGGCCGTTTCGATCATGATGTAACAGTTATAAAACTGAATGAAACTACCTAGTTCCATTAAGTAGAGTTAACAACTTGAAGTCTGATACATTTTATGTGACTCAACGATATAAAACTCAACCCCTCGTTACATGCCAGCGACTGCTTTTAATGGGGAGGCTGTGTGGTGGTGCATTTGGAGTCGTTTACCTTTCATTCAAAACCAAATTGATCTCAGCTTGATTTTAAAGCAGTGCCGTTACTTGCCCTAATGTTTAACCACGATTGTGTAGATACAGCACAGCAGACTTGAAGGTATTGGTATACTTAATAGAACTTGACCACTGAAACGTGGTATTCCACTTGACAGGAAAAAAAGCCCAATAAACGGTCCAGTAAGGGTATTGTTTGTTCCAGTAGAAATTAGACTATCTGGTCAGTATTAAAAAGGCAACTACTGCCCAAAGACAGTGTGATTCTAAAGCTAGACATAAAGAAAAAAAAAGTTAATTACTTACAAGGGTCAAAAGGGGAAAATGACTAGAGTTTGGATTCAGGCCTAAAGAGGATTTTTAATATGAGAAAAAAATCCTCCATTGACTTTTTTATCAACAATCTATAACTTTACTTCATATTCTACCTGCTAAAAAAAAAACATTTTTCCTCAAATTTATTCTGAGAAAAATCACCAACCAAGTCACTAAAAGTAACTCAGAATTCCTTGAAATGCCAAGCAGCTCCTAGAAAACAATCTGTTGCCTAATTACATCTGTGTCTTGAGACAGATACGTGTAATTATTGGTCAGACAGCTGTAGTCACCACTCTCATGTCCTACGTGATCAGGGTGCAAAAACAACCTCTTGTTTTCAACATTTATTGGCCTGTGACATATTGGATAATAAACTCTCACTCACACTAACCTTTCCTATGTGATAACTTCTAACCTGGCCATTTATATTCCATGTTTTCCACCCAAATGGAAAATTAATTCAACTTCAGAAAAGACCCTATTTGTTACACTATTAACTTCCCATTTAATACCTGGCTGGACATATGATAAAACATCTGGGTGGATGACCTTTGTGGCAACCGTAGATGCTTTTTTCCGGAAAAGGGTCATTCCAACAAAGCAAGTAATAAAATTCACATCTTAGGCTTGGCTGATTACGCTATAAATACCAGTAATGAATGAAATACTCAGACTTCAAGTTAGACCGGCTATAGAAGTTAGACCGGTTTTAATTGTAGCCCTCATCACTTTGAAATGTCCCTTTTTGTTGAGTATAATGACAATAACAAAGTCCACTGTTAAATTGCACAGAATTTTGCTTTTTTTTCACTTTTCATTTACACAAGACAAGAGCATGAAACTAAAGGTGCCTCTTACCTCGTCAGTGGATGTAAACAATTTAGTTTGCACTTTAATTCTTTTTGCAATTCAAATTTGCAAATTAATGGCACCTTTAACCAGCTTTTTTTATAATAGGATATCTTTTTAAATAGAAAAAGTCTGTATGAGTCAGAAATTTTTAAAGCATTGCAATAGCACCAGGCCCTCTACGCTCGAATCAGCAAAAAAATAAAATAAAATAAAATTTCCTCCCATTTTTTTCCTTCTTTGCTTGCTATCACTTCTGCACTTTTCCCTCCACCAATTCTTAACATCCAAAACAGAAGCATGTAAAAGAAATAAAAACTCAGGTTTTTCTTTTAATTAAGTGCAATTAGAATGAACCAAGGCTGAAATAAAAAGGGCAGTTACATGTAAAGTGGTAAAATACAAAAAAGGTTTCAAATGAACACTTTTCTGGATTGAAATGCACTAAGAGGCACTATTAAAGCTAATCATTACCCACTTACAGCAGGCTTATCAGTCAGGTAAGATATGCCAGGTAGGCAGTAAATAGTGCACTAAACATGACACGATGCACTGTGACAAGTTCTTAAAAAAGTGGTTCACACCCTAATGCATTACACATCGCAAAATAAGCTCATCAGAGAAACAGAGGTCTGAAGATTAGCGGGGTCTCTCTGCCTAAAGGCTTGGTGACAATTTTTCTATGGACAAATCCAACTTCACAGAATGTCTGAACACAGCCAGTCTAACTTAAGACAGGTCTGAGCGTGACCAAACACTGCCTTAACATATCCCTCCCACATTCCAATCACTAACAGTATACCTTCATTACATAGATAAGATAGAGAGAGACGGGGTTGGGCTCCTCCTCCTTTGTCATCATGTGTACTGGAACAATTCACAAACAAAAAAAGATATTTCATTGTAAGATATTTCATAGTGTGGTTTAAATATCAAAAGGGATGGAGCAGAGGCCAGGAGGAGGAGGGGGGAACAAATTGGGGTGATCAGAGTAATTCAGGTTCATATTCTATTCCTGCAAATACCATTGCCTCACGTCAGGTAACTCCCGAGACAAGGTTAAGAAAACCAGGCAATCCATTATATTCCTTAAAAATAAAAGTTATAAACTGAAAGTACAGATTGTCCAAATACTGAAAAAACACATACATTCTGTTTATCTTGCATACAGTGTTTATTCTTACTTATTTCGTTTTTGCAAAAATTACTGCTAATAAAACCCTATATTTATGTCATGATATGAACCTTTCAGAAGATCCAGACATAATCTCCAGTAGTGAGAATAATTCCAGTTATTATTGGGAAAATATCATGAGACAGGACCAAAGTCCTGGGAGTTGACTATAATTGTTATCAGAGACAAACAATTAATGGCTATTAAATTGCCGGCTACTGATACTGTCAGTGTGTAATCAGTATGTAAATTACAACGTGCTGGAGGGACTTTTTTAAAATATTCCTGCTGATACCAAACTTCCCACTAAACGTCTGATCAGAGACTATTTTCATTTTTACCATGTTACCCTGAGTATCCCTGCCTTTTGAATCCCCTTCCCCTCTCTCATATTCCAAATACTACAATAGCCTGCCGTCTTTTTTAAATTATGACATTCAGGGTGCCTCACACCACATTGCATGTAACCTTGGATAAATAAGATGAAAGAGAGAGGGAGAAAAGAATAAAGTAATCCAGCAATTTCTCAAGTTGAAAATTATGCATGGATGAGTTACTGCTACAATTGGTGCATTTATGTGACGTCACTGTCTGGGCGGAAACTATAATCATTATTGAGTATCATCATCAATAGCCTGTTATCAAGTAATGCATAATATAACTGTCGGTGGCCATGCTCTTTATACTGGTAATCCATTTCCTAAATTTATACAATTATCCTGATAATTATATTAATGATAATCTGTCTCAAATTTCCCTTAGAAAAAAATCTAATCAAAAAATTGAATTGTGGCATAGACATGTTTCTTTTCTAAAATAGAAATGTTACATCAATCATTCTACCTTAGCAAATAATAACCAATTCCGATACTACATTCTTGAGTGGTAACTTCCCATTTGATAACTGTTGTTTTAAACTGTATTTATACAAAATCACCACCAAAAACTTGTTACATTCTATTTTCAAAAAAAAAAAAATGCTTTCTACATCCCTGACATAATCCCAGCCAAGAGCAGGCCTGGTAACCAGCATCATTGTGTTAGGTGTGCTGTCAGATTGTGCTGGTTGTAACATCCATATTCCTGGCTAATGCTATCAAATGTACAAGCCCATTACTATGAATAATCTACACATTTCCATAATCCTTGTCAGTGAAATAATTATACAAGGCCACTATAAAACAAGATATCAGAAGCTATCATTATAGATCAAATGAGCTGAGATTTCAAAGGTAAAGAACACCTAATTTTTCATATCAAAAATCAGAAGCTTCTGTAATGATTATGAATCATATATTCTGACATTTCAAAGGTTAAAAAAATATACTTTTTCCTTTGAAGGCAGCTTAGACTTTATTAATCCCTTTCATGAAATCTAGGCAGTTCAAACAAACTGGAAGACGAAGCACCTTCACATCTCCAATATGAACCCAATGGATCATTTGTCCTTTATGTGAAATGAAAGGAGACGCAATAAATCATAATCTAGGCAGGACGGCATACTTGGCAATTCATGCAATTTGTCATTGATAAAGTAATAAAAGACCGGGTCATAACCCAAGATGTTACAAGATGCATATCTGGTATCAATTTTTTTTGTTATTCTCATCGATAAGGCACCAATATTTCCCAAACAGAATATTTCAGGATTTAAAATTAAATAAAAAAAATTTGGGGGGGAAAACCAATGCGAGTTCACTTAAATGAAGTAAATATATTAATCTAAAACATAAGCGATCTTTTTCTGGTTCCAAAACAGGCACAATTACTCATTTCATACACCTCCTACTGATTTATCTTGAGTCAAAATAGGTTAAATTTTGGCACAAAAATTTCAACTTATTTCTTTCAAAAGTCCTTATGTGAAACAGATCCCTGCTGGCAGGAGCCCAGTCTATGAATCACATAATCCTAAATGAAGTCATAAAGGAGACCTGATCCATCATAAGCCGACAATATCCCTATGCAAATTACATGACAGGATGGTATGGCAAATTGTATCATCTTACTAACCTCATCCAGATGAAGTGAGAGTAGTATTTGCTACGGTAAAAAATGTCATTGTGATGGCTATCTGTGTCAATTGTGCCATCAAATCCTAAAACATGAAGGCGCTTCACCTGGTTTTAATCAACTTCATGAAATGAATGGAAGAATGGATGAAGGGAGAGATAAATGGATGAATGCGAAATTTAAAAAATTGACTGGAAAAAAATGATTATTTAAGTTTAAATCTCACTATCAGGCTTATTTCCACAACAACTAAAACACCAAGTTAAACTGCATAGTAGTTTCCTGTCACTTAACCAAAGCACAAGAACTAAACCAAAAAGACAACAGAATAGAGAAGAATAGGTTTATCTGATGCAGCATTTCACACACCATCAAACAAACTTAGCTCTTGGCAAAATAACTGAGAGATTCTATGACTCATCCTTAGGGTCATGTACTCTCTTTTCCAGGGTTATAAACAGTGGGATAAAAGACGCTAATGTTTAATGAGGCTCGACTCTATCCAATTATGGGGATAATAAAAACCTAACAAAATTACTTCAGTCTAACAAAGGAAAAAGATGGAGGTGGTAGGAAAATAAGCTGGTTCCTGTGTGAAGAATTGGTCGGAATGAAATGTCTGATTAACTTTTGCAGATGTTTTTTCAAAGTGTCATGCTGAAGATAACAGTGATAGTCAGAAGAAAGAAATGAGAAAGTAGAGCCAAAATATGCCAAGATAAATGAAAATACAACCGATATTTGTAGATATCAAATAGCTCTTGAAAATAATCCACACACAAATCTATTAAAATAAACATTGGTGGTTATATTAATAAGCTTTGATTGAATAAAATATGGTCTTTTTCCTTCAAATTAATTGAGTTTCTTGAGGTAGAATGAATGATAATAACCCTTGCCAATCTCAGAATTCACACAAGACTATCAAAACTTTTTACAGAAGAAAAAAAAATTGTTGACGGGTAATAAGAGAAGTTAATTGCAACCTGGTAATGAACAAAAGAAATGACACAGGGGAAGGGGGGATCAATAATTATCATTGGGCAAGTGACAAACCTAATTCACCATGGTCAATTACGCAGTAGATTATTAACAGTAACAACAGGATGAAAGAGAAACCACATTCTAATCATCAGAGGAAAAGAAACAAAGGTGAAAAGCATCACTGATAATCATAATTGTGAAGGCAGTTTCATTTGTTTGTTCCTCAGTCTTTTCTTCTTTTTTCTTCCAGTAAAAATCCACAACAAATTCCAACTTCTCTATCTATAATAGAAAAGATTGGACAAATCATTTCATTGATAGATAAATGCAACTCCAAGGATATCTCCTAATTATACTTTATCCTGGAATCTCATACCACGGGCAAGTGTCACGAAAAAACTTAACACTAAAAAATGGTCTTAAGTATTAATCCATGTTCTAATATAATAGTAGCTACTGATTTTTTTTTTTTTTTCAGAATGAACAATCTCCGCCAATAATCTCTCCACAAGGTGTGACATCAGAGCACCAGCTGTCTGCTGGGGGTCAGGTGGGGTGATGTAGTTACCTGAAGGGTGTGGCAGTATCCAGGTGTCACAGCTGGTACACTCAGAGAGTAGGATGAGGGTTTGAATAAGGGAGTACATAGGGATGGGGGCCAGAGAAAGACCTATTTTTAACTAAGTACTAGTTACAACATGAGTTATCTGCTGTATACGACATAATATTTATAGTTATATTGAGATATAATTATATCAAGACACAGTTGAGATATAATTTGATCTTGTATGACAAAATCCAGTGGACAGCGAGAAGTTATAACTGACTTTGCCCATGACTGGTGCTACGAGCAAGAGGACGAACGCAACAAAACGTATGACAATACAGGCAAGCCTGTGAGTGAAATACAAGTGCAATTATCCTACTGTTTGAAGCACTGGCAGTGGGATAAAGTCAGTTTCAACAGTTAGAAAACAGCCTGGCAATCTTTCAGTATTTTCATATCCGAGTGAAACACTAAATGATCGCAGCATGAACATTCTAACACCTGGATATGAAGAATAATAAACCATTCACATAAGAAACACTCGTCCCTGGAAACTAGCAAAAGACCACTGTGTGTGGCACTGCCTCGGACTATTAAATCACATTTTACCTATAAATCAAATGATTTCTACAAAACACCTCTTTACAAATAAAAAAATAAAAATAAACAAAAAAATGCAAGGAAATGTTTGTGAAAATCCACATTGTGCATGTAAAGTTCAGCAAGCTTTAAAAACAGCATGCAACTGGATAATTTTCACATCTCCACCTACCTTAAATATCATTGTTCATTTGTCATATGTGGCCGCATTTCAAGAAAGTTTTCTCCACAATATATAAATTCTAAAGGTTATCCTTTGCTTCACGACCACCTGAAATTCACTTCTAAGAATCTTATTCTTACTGGAAAAATATCTTCAATATGAGTCTCAAACCTTCTCTATTCAACTTCTCAGAAATTTCTGGAGTCTTCACCAGTGTGTTATAACACTAAGAAAAAAATACTGCATCTCTCTCTCCGTCTTATCTGAATTTTTCCCTATTAACCAGTCTTCTATTACATGTCTGAATAAGCGCTGGAAAATCTTAAATATATCTCTCAATCTGAAACCTTCTGAGTTACAGAAGAAGCTGTAATTCTACACAAATGCCCTTCAAGCAGAAACCCTGGAGTTACTTCATGCAATGCAGTGATTTATACTCTATTAAGATTACAGTGACACACGTTCAAGATATTTCTTTTTTCTGGATTTTATATTTGTGTTTTTTTTTTCTTTTTAACCTTGACAAAAAAAAGAACTTGGGCAAATAAGGCAAGGAATGAAATCCTTGAAACTGATCTGATGTTGAAATTTCAATCTGGGAAGTCTCCAATCTGTTTCTGCCATCATTTTGTTTTGGAACAGGTGTATTTCCAAATTGTTAAATAATGTGTCAAGTAACAAATTAGAAAGTGTGCGTGCTGAAATTTAAAGTGGAAGATTAGTCAGAGTGACAATGTCACTAAAGAAATGAAAAAATCTGAGATAACCCACTCACTACCAAAAATGTCATTGAACTCTATTTCAGATGATTCCTGCTTACATCCATCTGTCTATGATTTGTTCAAATAAAGTGGTCAATGAATGACACAGAAAGAAAAATCTTACAACATAAGTAAAAAAAATGGCTTTTCAAGTCTTTTGGTTTAAATTTTTTTGAGCTAGAAAGAGAAAACAGTTAAAATTGAGATTTTGCAATCAGCATCAATTCAATAACCCTAACACTAATTTCCTTTTTTAAATAATCTAAATCAGCATTTATATTTTAACAATTCACTGCCTTTTTATATTCGCTTTGAAACAGATAAACAGAATCACCCTATTCCCCTCCCCCCCCCCCAAAAAAAATTACTTCCCACATAAACAGCTGAAAATATTTTATCATTAGAGGAATCCAAGATAACAGAAGAAATCATCTGCCAGTGACAATGGCATTTAGCTATCAGACTTGCCCTTTTAATTAGCCATTGCTCCATTAAAGTCATTTGCATTCAATCAGATTAACAAGGGCAGTGACTGCATCTCCCGGCTCTCCCGAGTGTTTGCAGTAATCTGATAACTGCCGAGAGGCCTTATTAATCAGGATTTGTCAGTCGGCCTGGTCTGAATTTCCATATTAATACAATTATCAACAGATATAAGACTGATCAATATATAAATCATTTCATTTCACCCTGTAAGGAGATGCGCTGAGCGACAGATGGTCGAGAAATTCTGATAAATCAATCATAAATAAATGCACGACAATGGGAAAAAAATGTCCTTTTGCCGTCACTGGTGATCAATAGTAGTTATCTAAAACATCTGTTCTAACTAGCGAACTCGCATCATCATTTTCATGTCATGACGCCCTCAACAGTGGACTAAAGAATGAATGAAATATATAATTTCATGTAGGCCTTTTTGATAAGCAGTTATTAGGAGTTGATGAAACCAGAAATGAAAGAAATTGTCTATTATCTATCAGCACCTGCTTTAGTTCTCAAAGGGCTATGTGTACTATAACATCCAACTCCTTGGAAGGAAAAAAAAAGGGGGCAAGAAACACTTCATAAGAGCAATATCCAGAAGCAGTATGCTTAAAGGAATTTTCAACGTTATCGTAACAAATATCCAAGAGAGACTTTCTATCCTATTACCACTACAGTAGTGTTGGACAGAAATGTGTTAGTTGAGACAGACTGCTGTTCATTCTGTTCCAGTCTCACCTGCTGCAATTCAATTCTCTTCTGATGAGTGCTCATCTTGATACAGACAGTTCATCTGCTAAAGCTGACACCTTTTTGAGCAATGCTTTCATAGTTACATTCAAAAATTGTGACATTTTCCCATGTTAATAAAGTCCTGAAAAGTAGCTTTTTTAACAATCTTTATATCATCTTTAACTTGGTCTCAAGATAATGAGAAACCAAAGCAATAATATGTGAAATGTTCATTCAAAGTTTGTTAACAACAAAAATAAATAAATTAATAAATAAAAATAAAATAAAACACCTGAAAAAACACACACATACAAAAAAGTTATGAGGTTAAGGTTAGGAACTGTTAGTAATGTCTTCAGATATTTCCTTTGCCATAACACTAACAGGGCCAGTTTTGTGCAACATAGGGTTAAATATGAAACATATGCCAACTGAGAGAGATGACAACGTACACGCCTGTTCTTCTACTTTCTCTCCAGCTGTGCCATTCCTTGTTATCACTGTCAGCTACATCTACATACTAGGTGGTTTACTGTAGGAAATTTCTTTGAAGAAACATAAAACTGCATTCAAACCTGGAAGGCTTTGGACCGAAAATCGGCCTGAAACAAAACATCAAATCACCAAAGTATACATTTATTTCAAAACTGAAATATTTTTTTTTCAAAAAATAAAAGATTTGTTAGTATTAACATAAAAACAGGTTCAAAAGTCCTCAAAGGTAAATTGGGTTCATGTTAGATTTTGTCAAAACTTAGCTAAAAACTGAAAATTCTAAAAAATTATCAAAATATTGAATTAAGTTGTGCATGAAATCTGTAAATGAATACCTTACAAAGAGTGCACTTCATGAAAGAAACTCTCTTACATCTAGTTACAAGACAACGTCAGCCAGGACATTTTTCGGGCCATGGAGCCATGTCTGAACACAACTCATGTTGTGCTACTGGAACTCGTTGTTGCACACTTATGCAATCTGATTTTCACACACATGAAGGTAAGCAAAGGCCAGACTACCACTTCAAGCATTGCGTAATGTTTTCAACAGTGACTAAAGATTCTAGTTCAGAGAAGTTTGGGATAAAAGCCAATTATTTTTTTCCAAGTTTGAAATTATCTTTCTGTGTAAGAACTCTAAAATGTCACTGTTTATTGTTGATAAATGCTTGAATCATGCCCCAGTCTGTTTTGCCAGTTAGTTAGAGTAATTTACTAGTATTCAGAAAAAACATTCTCAGCAAACTTACTGCTAATTCTCTTGCTTGCAAAGCCTCACACTGGTCCCTGTGGTAAACTAGGTGTTGGTCCCATCTTCTTAATACTGATGCAGTGACATCTGGCAGTAAAAAAAAATAAATTTTTTGATTAAGCATAATTCAGATTGTTATTAAAGAGAAAAAAATTCTTGTCTATCCAGAAGACATTGGGAATGGCAGTAACAGATGTGTATCATCATCCTTATACAATAACATGTCAACTATAATAAATACAAGTGACTGTAAAAAAATTACTGGCAACTACAACCTTAATTACAATAACTAGTAATTTCAAAATATCAAAAATTACACGTTAATTCACTCCATGAAAATAAGAGCTTGTACTGTAAATATGTCTGTCTCAATGAATGTTTAGGAAACAAATGTTCACCCATTTTATACTGTAATCAAATGTTGGAATGTGTCGCATACGGTTACTAAAATAAAAGACTTTCATGTCTTATTCAACCTGGAAACCAATTACATGGCATGAGAGACTAATCAATCTTTAAAATAAGACATCATATTCAACAGTGGATGAAAAAAATCTTTAAAAAGAGCAATAACAGATGTAATGACACCCAAAACCAACTTGACATTCAACCACATATGGTCTGTGACAACTAATGAGATGGAGACACGACTGCAGATAAAATGATCACTAAACGTCGCCGCTATCTTCATTACGACTGGTACCTCTCATTTCCGCCACTGAATCCATGATTCTGCCACATACAACCTGTTACTCCAGATTCAGACAACTCTCAACCAACAGAACTAACTATCGATCCAATCCAACCCCAAAAGCTGTGTCTATTCCTTCCTTTATCCTTACGCAAAGTTTAACTTCCTTATAATATTCCATCATTCCAAACATGTATATATATATTAATATGAAACTGATATAATTAATAAGATGTGGTATCTTTCAGAAGGTCACAAAACAAAGTTTAAGTAGGAATATTTCCCCCCCTTATCTAAGCGGTGTGTATATATACTACATGAGGGCCCATTGTTTCAAAGTAAAGCAAGTGTACTTGCTTATATCCTCTTATCTTTCAATGGCACTGCATGGCTGCGAATGTTATCTGGGCTCGTGCTGAGCACGTAAAATGCTCGCCAATCCGGGCTTAAATTATTAACTTTGATGTCAGACAATGAAGTGAAATGTAATCTTATTTGCCATTTTAGTTCTGATTGAGTTTTTAAAAACTAACATGGCTGTTTAAGAACTAATTTGCTAAAAGAAATGAGTCAGTTCCCTCTAATGTCTTAATCAATAAGGTTCTACATTATCTCCCTGGGTGTGATGAAACTGGGACTCGTACTTTGTCAGTGTGCCATCTTATCTTGCACCTCCAATAAAAATTCTTTTAAAGAAAAGATTACCATTTAGGAAAAAAGCTTTCAAAGTTGAACATACCCACTTTTCAACATTTAAAATATATTTTAAAATAAGCTGAAAAATATGTGAAAAAATTAAATTTCACAAAAAAAAAAAAAAAAAAAACTGTTTAACTGGAAGAAAGAATTACCAAACAGACTGCATTGCCTACTGAAGCTGTATTTTAGTCCCATGTTTCTTTCCTGTTAGTTTGAAAACAATAAGTGACATGGTTTTTCTTAAATGGTCATCTTGGGAGCAGTGCCCAAAATAGGGGTTTCTTCAAATTTTGATGCAACATTACATAATGTTTAACAGCATAATGACCATCAATCTTTAATAATAAAATATTAGTAGAATGGACATTCAGAAAACGTGACCAGCAAAGGTCTTCAGGCCAATGGAACTTCAAAGTCACACCTTGAAAATGCCAAAATGTAAACAAGACAGCACTGTTCTGACATGGGTTTATTTCCATTTTTAACACTTTTTTAACATAAAACAAAATAAACAGTTTACTGCAATTTTTATATGATCAACTAAGAAAGCTGATGAGATGGGAAAAATATCAATAGAACAGTGTTAAATGTCCAATTTCCTCCATTC
This sequence comes from Lingula anatina, assembly GCF_051362555.1. Taxonomy (NCBI): domain Eukaryota; kingdom Metazoa; phylum Brachiopoda; class Lingulata; order Lingulida; family Lingulidae; genus Lingula; species Lingula anatina. The sequence continues at coordinate 4,801,852 of NC_141772.1, read as the reverse complement.
TGAGATTCTGAACATAGTGGATGATTGAATCTGACAAACTGCAATGATATGAGTTTATTTCCATTTTTGACACTTTATTACACAATACACGATAACAAGTTTACCATCATTTTTACATAATCAACTAACAATGTTGTAAAGATGCAGGAAATGTCAAACAAACACTTTTACGTATCTTATTACTTAAATAATAAGGCTATTAACATGCCTAAGAATTGAATCTGAGTAAATGTGAAAAAACAGCATAACTTCTAAAATAATGCCCCAATTATGCCGTTTTTCAAACTCATCCTGTGTTTTAGTAAGATTGACCACTCCTGTAAGTTTAATGACAATTGGCCTATCTGTTTTTTCTTATATTGTGTTTACAGTGTTGCCTATATATGCTGAAAAATGAAAAAACAGCATAACTCAGTGTTTCCCCTGGCTTTCAAGCTCTGCGAGGTGGTAGGCAATCCGCGATCCCAGCAATAGTAGGGGGGTCCGGGGGCATGCCCCCCCGGAAAATTTTTTTAATCGAGGTGCAATTTGGTGCATTTTAGGGTATTTAGAACTGATTTTTTTTACATTTTATGTGGCACTGAATTGTCTTGTTTTAGATGTTTTGAGGAGTAAATTCAGTAATGACATAACAAAGGTTTGGACAAAATTTATTTTCCAGTATGCATTCGCTCAGTTTAGTCCTTTTCAGTTTATAGAACATACTCTTTCAAGAAAAAAAAAAGTTAGTACTTTCAAAAAAAAAGTTAATACTTACAAGAAACAAGAAAAAGGGCTTACTACATTGAATTATTTTCAAATTGACCAAAAAGTTGATAAAATATGTTGTTCTTACCGTTTTCACATTTCTGAAAGTAACTGGTCAATTGACTTTGCGTGTGGGAGCGCTTCATCCTAATATAAAACTGCTTCAAAAAGTTCTCTCCCTTAATTGTCGTTCAGCGCAATTGTCGCTCCCGCTACTAGTTATAGGCCTACGTAGTTTGAGATGTAATTTATAATCAACAACTTCAAACACCGTTAAATGAATTCTTCGGAATTAAAGAGATGAAAATCACACTTATCATCAATTTTAGTTCTTCGTTTATTCATTTATATGGTTCTATTCGGTCATGGGAATTCATATTCAATGCATAGGTTTCCACGCGAAATACTGACGTGACCCAGTTTTACAACGCTACTGCTTTCACAAAACTTACCCGTAAATCAATAGAAAATCTTCTCCAAGTTTATAAAAACAACGAAGGCCACTTTATTTGCTCCTTTTTTATCAGTGAATATTCGTAAACTATAAAAACAAACAACAGGCAGTCTGAATTTCGGAACATGAAGTGACAGAGAAAGTGTATTCTTGACACGTGATTAAACGGTGTCAAGAACAGTTGCCTCGTTTCGCTGCGTCTCTCATACTTCACAGAACTGCGAAAACGAGGCACTTACAGGGAGATAGTAACTGCTTGTTATTTTTAGGCATACGCGCATGCGTACTTCCGTTACTGCTAAATCAAGTGCTCAGAAGCATGGGATTACGTATGTAAACACAAAATGCCATATTTGCTTAGAAATAAATATAATTTTCAGTTAGCATGAGTGAAAATATACTTTGTCGTTCCATTCAGCCCAACGAGGCGGTGCTTTTGACAAATTTCAGCGAGGCGCTTGCAAATTTCAGCGAGGCGGGCGCCTCGCTCATTTAAGTGCAGGGGAAACACTGATAACTACTAAAATAGTGGCCCGATCATGCTGATTTATGAACTTGACCTGCGTTTTAGTAAGATTGATTACTCCTGTGAGTTTCATGACAACAGGCCTAACGGTTTTCCTTAAAATGTGTTTACAGGGTTGCATATATGCTGAAAAAAGAAAAAACAGCATAACTTCTACAATAATGGCCTGATCATGCTGATTTTCGAACTTGACCTGCGTTTTATGAATATTCATCAGCTCTGTAAATATAAAGCCAAAAAGTAAAACTGTCCTCCACTTATCGTGTTTACAAGGAAAGTGCACGGCATCGGCGACGGCATCGGCATCGGCGACGGCATCGGCAACGACAGACGCAGGTGATGGCAATATGTACAGACACATCTGTGTCTGTACATAAAAACATACCCAGTCGACCGGAATTACCCAGTAATTTGAAAATTCTTCAAATTCTGAAAAAAAAACAACATTTCTCTGAATAGAGAGTTAAGTATATTTTTAGAATCCAATTTATATTCTCCAAACTGAAATTGAAATGAAATTAAAATTGAAGATATTCATAAAAAAATCTCACATTGTTTTGAGACCTGGGACAGGTCTCAGTCAATTGATAATACCACATGTAACAGCGGACAGAAATTGCAATTGGAAGAACAAATAAATTTACTACTTAATCAATCGTAAAAATGACACAGTTTTCCCAAGTATGCTGTGACTTTCTATATTTCCCTTGATGGTAGTCATGACTCCATATTTCAACTGTCTCCTTTTTCTTTGAAACCAAATCACTTATCTTACAGCAAACCTTTTCAATAAATGTGGGCAGTAGTAGTCACGTATTTGTCTTAATTTACATCCAAAGTATATTATCTTTTCTTATCATAAAATTTCTCGTGCCATTCCTATTTATTCATTGGATTCCTTATTTCAATCTCAAACTCAAATGACCAATAATGACCAAGCGTTTTGAATAATACATCACAAAACCAAGAAATATTGCAAACGAATTGAAGGTATAACAGTAATGATAAATCATCACAATATTTAGCTCCCTTGATGAAAATCACCATGATCTTTACTATCATCTGACTTTACAAAAAGTACAAATTCATAAACATCTATGCTAAAATCTGTAAGTTGAAACATCCTCACAAAAATACTAAAATATCACACTGTACTCAGACACTCAGAACCAAATCAGCCCAACCTACCAGCAACAATGATCTTATTTTCCAAATAAAAAATATCAATGTTACATCCATGTATTGATTCACCATTGCTTTTTGCATATGACCTAACATTGATTGTTTTAAACAAAATGTCAAACATGCAACTTGTTGCATACTTGCTGTGTGTGACTCTCTTGACAACACTGCTTTTCTAAAATTAATATTTATTATCAATAAATGTTTTTAATGATATCTTAACAGTCATTGCTTTTTTAAATGGATATTCTTTTCTATAGGTCTTAACGATAATTTCCTATTTTTGTCTTATTTTGAAGTGTAAAATGTCTTAAGCTTACTATGCACAGTGTGCTGACATATCCTAACAAAATAAGATCAGTTATACACATTAAAAACATGGCCTGATTTCCACACAGTAGAGTGAAGGTAGTAATGATATTCACTTCATCCTCTTCTTATCTTCTCAAAGGAATGTATTTTGGCATGTACCTAAATGCCTCATGAGCAATCCAACATATCTAAATCGACTTTCTAAATACCAAGTTTGTGTTCAGGACAAGAAAATGATAACTCGGGGATTCTCCACTTGAGAAAATTGATTGCAGGTTTTATCTCGCCATTGTGCACGCATGAGAATCATTGCCAATTTATAATTGATGGTTTCTTCCATGTTAAATGTCCCTTTCTAATAGAGAGTGATATAAAATGTGATCACAGCAATTACTTTTTTATCTCAACCAGTGCAACAAGAGATTTACTGTTAAATCCAATAAGAGAAAAACTGCTAAAAGTTGGATTCATTACATCGAACATGTCATGTAGATGTCACCTTATATAATGTACGTTAATCCTGCTTTCTATTGTGACAGGATAAATTGCAATTTACCTTAAAAAATATTCTAAAGAGTTTTTTAAATCATGATAGGATTAATTATCTGCACCACTGCCTTATAATTCCAATGACAGTCTTCATCTTCCAAATACATTAAAGAACAAACATTATAATCACACACTCAGGAATCATGACTCATCAATAAAAAACTCTTAAGGTGTAGGATAAATATACTAGTACTTACTTTCATTAGTCAGGTTTTTTCAACAGAGGACGAAAAACAGCTCATTGCAGAAAATACTAGTAAGCTTGGTGAACAAGTCTCTATTCCTTGCCATGGATTCATGCATCCATATCTCATCTATTTGTCAGTGCCTCTTGGAGAAATGTATCTTAAAACCAATGATTTGCACAAAGAATAAGACCATACATTCCCCTCACTTCCCTCTGTAGACATATACTAGTATATCTTCAATCTCGGAATTCAATCAAACAGAATTTTTTCCTCATCCTCAAAGTTGATAAAGCAGGCTGCTGGTAACGTACTTCTCTCTCTTTGAGTCTACAGATCTATAACTAAAACCTACAGATGTACACAAGACATTGAACCACAACACAACAACACATGTTCCAAATGATTTGAGTCCACAATTTACAGAATATTGGTACAAACTGGACATTTCTCAAGAGGGGATTTTGACCAAGGGCTATGAATTGATGAATATATTCTACAAACCAGCCTTAGCTGTCCTTATATAGTGCTGGCTTAATCTGAGGTGAACACCAAATGAGCAAATGGCTTTAAGCACATTACTCTGAAGTTCCAAATAATTGTACTGCCCGAATAATCAAACTGTGTGGAAAAATGTTTGAAAATTAATAACTGTACCATGCAGAATTTATTATAACTGTACTGCATGGAAAAATCTCTCAAAATTTATAATTGTACGAAACAGAAAAATTGCACTGCATGGAAAAGGTAGGCAATTCCAATGTGCATTGTGAAAAGAAAAAAAGCATGTATTTTTCAAAATATTATCTGTATATCATGTTTTATTCATCATTTAAGCATAGTAACAAGAACATGTAAATAAATAATACAAGTTCATAAATTCCATTCATAGATGAGCCAAAGGGGGTAAAAATTGATCCTCAATGACACCTCAAATAAATGGTCAGCTGAAAATACAAATCTTGCTGTAAAGACCCAGATAAATATACTGTCAATGAGATGGGAAATTATTGTGCGCAATTGATTTTTGCAGTCTGAATCAATAGATTACATGTGCATTTCAATTGCAATTACCCATGGTAAGGGCCTTAAGATTTAAATGATTCCAATAAAGAACACAGTATCAATGATATTACCTAAAATACTCTATGGTGTAAAATACATGGTGAGGGATTTACACAGTACAGTGCTAGTAAAAACATGACCACAGGTGAACTCCAGATTGATGATACTGTATATTGGCTAGATAAAGAGTCGAGATTACACTGTCCAATGCATTGGCACCATCAGCATCAAAGAGGGCCCAGATCATGGATAATGGTGCTGATAATGAAGGATTTGAATGGGTATGGAGCATCAGAATGCAACTACTAGTATCTTTTCCACTGCATTGAGAGACCAGGAGCAAAGATAACACTGACGGCAATGCTATGGACTGGCAAAGGACTCCAGAATGCATCTGTCCACTGTATTAGCTTTGTCAAAATGCATGATAATGATGAGAACCCACTGTAAATTGGATATATACCAGGCTGTAGTATCTGGTGTGATTTCTCTCATGGTCCGTTTGAAGGTCTACAAGCAAAAGAATCAAAAGCCATCACTAGAAGCAGTTTTTAATTACTACAGACCTCTAGATAACCTTCACAGCTGAAGTGACTGGACTTTTTACTGAAAGTGAATTTTTTTTTTTTCTTCTAGTGGGGCACTGCAGATGGCAAATGTGTTTCTTAGTAGTGATAATACTGGGAATACACTTACCACAGCTGCCCAATAAGTCTTTCAGCAGTAATCGTTTATTCTATATAAAGGACATGAAATCAATCACCACTCTCATATTTAATAAATGCAATATATTTATTATCTCTAAGTTGTATTATAAAGCTCTATGAATGTTCAATCATTGAACTTTCTAGCAAATGAAGGTCTTCATGAAATGCATGGTCCTGCACAAGTTAGACAAGGCAGCAAAGCTGTCAAATGTACAGACAAAAAGCAGGAAATTACAAAAAAGGCTACTGTCAATTCTGATGCAAAAGTACATTATGTTAAACTGCAAATTCAACATCAAATTTTAATTATGCTCAACAGGTAATACCAACGTAAGTTAAATGTGTAACAAGCATAAGGATTCAGGCCCATGGGAGTTCAAGTTCACACTTTGAAAATGTATAACTTCCAGAAAAAGAAGCCAATTAGACTGCTTTTCCAACTCAGGCTGCATGTCGATTTTCGAACTTGACCTGCGTTTTAGTAAGATCGATTACTCCTGAGAGTTTCATGACAACAGGCCTATTGGTTTTCCTTGAAATGTGTTTACAGTGTTGCATATATGTTGAAAAGTGAAAAAAAAGCATAACTTCTACAATAATGGCCCGATCATCCTGATTTTCGAACTTGACCTGCATTTTATGAAAATTCATCAGCTCTATAAATATAAAGCCCAAAAGTAAAACTGCCTTCCACTTATCATGTTTACAATGAAAGTGCACGGCGCCGGCGTCGGCGATGATGGCGACGACAGACACAGGTGATGGCAATATGTACAGACACATTTATATATATTTACTATACTGTTTGAGAACAGTAATTGACATGGTTTTTCTTAAATGGTCACAATGGGAGCAGTGCCCAAATTAGTTTTTTTTCAAATTTTGATGCAATATTACATAATTTTTAACAGCATAATGACCATCAATTTTTAATAATAAAATATTAGTATCATGGATATTCAGAAAATGTGACTAGCAAAGGTCTTCAGGCCCATGGAACTTCAAAGTCACAACTTGAAAATGCCAAAATGTAAACAAGACAGCACTGTTCTGAAATGGGTTTATTTCCATTTTTAACAATTTTTAACATAAAACAAAATTAACAGTTTACTGCAATTTTTAAATGACCAACTAAGAAAATTGATGAGATGGGAAAAATATCAATAGAGCAGTGTTAAATGTCCAATTTCTTCCATTCTGAGATTCTGAACATAGTGAATGATTCAGTCTGACAAACTGCAATGATATGAGTTTATTTCCATTTTTGTAACTTTATTACACAATATACAATAACAAGTTTAAAATCATTTTTACAAAATCAACTAACAATGTTGTAAAGATGCAGGAAATGTCAAAAAAACACTTTTACATATCTTATTAATTAAATAATGAAACTGTTAACATGCCTAAGAATTGAATCTAAGGAAATGTAAAAAACAGCATAACTTCTAAAATAATGGCCCGATTATGCTGATTTTTGAACTTAACCTGCCTTTTAGCAGAAATGACCACTCCTGTGAGTTTAATGACAATTGGCCTATCTGTTTTTCTTATATTGTGTTTACAGTGTTGCATATATGCTGAAAAGTGAAAAAAAAAGCATAACTACTAAAATAGTGGCCCGATCATGCCGATTTTCGAACTTGACCTGCGTTTTAGTAAGATCAATTTTTCCTGTGAGTTTCATGACAACAGGCTTATTGGTTTTTGTTGAAATGTGTTTACAGTGTTGCATATATGCTGAAAAGTGAAAAAACAGCATAACTTCTACAAAAATGGCCCGATCATGCTGTTTTTCGAACTTGACCTGCATTTTATGAATATTCATCAGCTCTGTAAATATAAAGCCAAAAAGTAAAACTGTCTTCCACTTATCACGTTTACAAGGAAAGTGCACGGCGACGACGGCGACAGCGACGGCGACGACAGACGCAGGTGATGGCAATATGTACAGACACATCTGTGTCTGTACATAAAAATGTGCATTGGTAATGTTTTTATCTTTCAAACAGGGGTTTCCCCAGGATTTTGGGTACAGGGAATCCAAAATGTTAATCTGTAATTTTATAGGGAGTCCAACTATAAATATACCATAATTTCCCAATAATTCCATATTGTAAGTCGTCCAGACGTCTTTAAAAATGTAGATCATCTTGTCAGGTCAGTGGCCGGATGACTCTCTGGGGAAAGCCTTGTTGGAAAAGATAAGTTTTTAAAGCTACTTGCTTTCAAAACTTATCTTTCCCAATCTATACTGTGAATATCATTACTTTGACTTAATTTTTTACTCTGTCAGATTCTTCTTATAAAATCTAATGACAGCTAAACTTCAAATAAAATAGCTTGGTTAATTCAAACAAGTATATAGATAACAGAAATATTGCTGTTCCTTACTGCTCATGCTATAGTCCCAAGTATGAACAAGGTGGGTGGGGGGTGTTACCTGTAAGGATGTTTACTATGTCTAGCTCTTTTCCATGGTAATACATGATCATGTTATAGTATATATCTGCTGACATAGCCTAGGAGTTCTCAAACATGTACCTCCTTAATTCATTGATTACACCAAGGCTTTTGATACTGATAGTGAAAGTAGGATGATGTACAGTGAAATATATTACTAGGTTACTAGTATATTATCACTGATCAAACTTTAGAAACTGGCATGATTTGATTTTCACTGCACTTGCTGGTGAATGAATCTGATGCCACGACATAAACAAGCTGTACCAATTTGTTAAGTTGGATCATCAATATCAGTTACCTAGCAATATAATTTGCTTTTATATTTAATTACCTTTTTTTTTTCTTTTCTTAAAAATTGTTTCCCGTGTTTACTTATGACTGAACTTGTTTTTTCTATTGCATGTGCACTTTAGGATGACCCAATGGGGGATTAAAATTTTAAACCTTACCACTTAATATTGAATGATTTGAGAGAAAATACCTGACTTGACTGGGGATCAAACCTGTGACACCCGTTACCATGCGAGTGCTGTGCAAGTGCTATACCTTCTGAGAGCGCATTAAAAACAGCTGATCCATAGACTAACTGATCCTCAGACTAAATATGGCAACCCCACATAAAAGCAGCTAAACATCCCCTGATGGTCTCCCTGCCTCTACTTGGGCCATTAAAGATTGAATCTTGGCTCCAAGGTTTAATTGCAAGGCCCCTGCAGCGACAGCACATGTGGAGGCAGGAAAGGCCATCAGAGGGTTAACCGGTGCTGCTTTTAAGTGAGTTGGCCATATTAAGGCTTCATTCACATGCAATGTCTATTTAGACTAAGTCTGCTGACCTGTTAGTCCACAGATCACTTTGTTCTGAATGCCATCAGAGGCTGGGACCCCATTTCCATAGATTTTTAGATCGATCTATCCCTGTGGGGAGTCTCACTAGATTACTGTCAGCTTGGCCGGCTTAAGCGTCTGTCCCGCCTACTGAAAGCTGTAAGGGGGTAATTAACTATGGTGCCTGCTCGGCTGACTGCAATTTAGTGTGAACCCCCAGGGAGTTGGGTCGATCTAAAACTTAATCTTTAGATCGATCTAAATCTCTGGGAAAGCACCCTGGGACAACCCCGTTTGGCCACTACAATATTATGATCCAATCACCAAACCACAGTTTTCGCCTCCCAGATAACGTTTCCTATATGCATTCATTTACAGGGTAAAGGTATCCCAGTTATAACAACTACTTTTGCAGTGATGCAGGTAATTTAATTAACTGCCCACACGCTATATAGCCTAGTCCAGGGTGGGCCTAAAATAATGTAGGGAATGGATCTTTGTTTTTTATGTATATGGGCTCATTTGAAAATTAAATGCAAATATTCTGATGTCGGCTTCATTTTATTTGGCTTCTTGGTATCTATGGCAGTGTCGTTCCTATCATTATTGTACTAATTTCAATGGTTGAATGGCGATGATTGTTTTGAAAAATATGCGTGACCTAATTATTTCGACGGGGAATTTTAATGATTTCTAATGATTCCCATTGAAATAAGAACGAAACATTCAAACCTAAGAGCTAGAACATACTTCTCGTAGTACTCACCATAGAAACCAGTGATAGGGAGAGTCTTTTTCTTTCAATGAAAACATCTTGTTTAATAATATTTTCAAACTTTCCCGTCAACGACCTCCATTTCAATCGAAGTTCCGGTAAACAGCGCGTGCGCGAGAAGCATTTCCGCTTAAGGCAACATCAATCAAACTCAAATAACATTTGATCGTTAAAACGGAGCTGTTAAGTCGCCGAAGTCCAAAGAATAAAGCAATAAGTCAGAAAATTGGTGTTTTGATGAGATATTGGTTTAAATTTTAATTTGTTGCCAAACTGATTGCTTTTATGAATCGAAATTTCTGCTAGCTCGATTATGCGTGCCTCGGTAGCGGCTTCTGCAGGTCACGTGACTAGAGCTTGTTAGTCTAAATCAAAAAGTTGAGTGAATATAGCTACACATTTAAGGGACGGTAAAGAAGGAATAGGAAAGGCAGATATCTGATCCAAACACCTTTTAGGTTGTTGATTATCGGTGCTTCTGCAGAATGGGTAAGTCAGTGTAACGATCAAGGCATTTGTTTAAAAGTTACGTTTAAACTGGGGTCCCGAATGTCCATTCCCGCCATGTCTTTTCTCTGGGGGACAAAGGAAACGGTAAAACCGATTTATCAAAAGTCTTTGTTACATCAATTGACACACCAGAGAAACCCTTTATCTACCCGGAATGAATATGTTCACGTGTATGCACTGTATAGCAACAGCGGCTCTGCAAAATTTATGATTTGTAGTGTAAATCTCAATTAACCTACTAAAAAATTAAAAGACCTTGTCCCAACAAAACAGGGCATTCAAGTTAAAGTGCAGGGACTTTGTTTGATATTGATTGGTGATATTGTCTTACCAATATAACTGCATGTTGTAATAGAGTGCACAGAATTGTTTTTATTTTTATGAGATGTTTTGGTAATCCTAAATGATTGTTTATTGCAAACATTGGGTTGATTGTTCTAGATAAGATTTTTAATTGCAGTAGTTGTTTTGATGATAAAGTCTCCAGTCTCCAGATGTTAAAGTCCCACAGGACAACAAACAAATCGTTTCTTGGCAGTGGCATTTCTTTAATTAAAAATGGGATATGCATTAGCCAATGTGCTGGGCATTCGGATTGAAGAACATTAATTTTATTGTTGTATACTTGTCGTGTACAGTTGTATTTACTGTTTTAGATGTTTTTGTTAGATTCACCTTTGTTTTTAAATCATTGCTTTGCATACACCAAAAATGATACTGTGAAATTCAAAATTCTGTTGTCCTAAATTTGGGCCTATTAAGTACTAATTTCATGCTTAGTGAAACCAGTCTCATAATATATTATTATTATTATTTTTAATTATTTTTTTTACAATTATTATTATTTCAGATGGCATAGTGAGAAATCGAGGTCGAACTAAGCTTGATGCACAGGGTAAGCCCACGAGGAGGAGAAAGAAGAAGGATCCCATGGCTCCCAAGCGCCCAACCACTGCTTACTTCTACTACCTGGCAAAGATGAGAGAACAGTTTAAACAGGAGGGCAAACATGTGTCTAATGTGAGATCACGAGGCATTTTTACCTTAAAATACTTATATCCCTAGTAACTTAGAGTAGCTGTGAATTATAAACTTTTTATCTAACTATTTATTTCCATTAAAACATGTTAAGGCTTATGTTTGAAATAGTTTAAAAATGAAAGCTGCTCCTGTGTTAAGCAATTAAAGATAAAATTATAGAGAAAGACTATTGCACGGGATAACCAGTTGAATAATTTGGGACCTTTTCCAGTCTCAGAAAGATATAATGAAAAATGTAGAAATACAAAGGAGATAGATTTCAGTTAATTTTATGTTTTGTAACTCTATAACATTTCTGTTGTCTGTTGTTGTATATTACTATTTTCAAATGACATATTTGCATTCATACAGATCTATTATTTTATTTAAGTTTTTTTAAGCCCATATCTGTCTTGTAGGTTGGTGCATTCACAAAAGAGGTGTCTAAACAATGGAGGGAACTCTCTGCCTCAGAAAAGAAACCCTTTGAAGCACTGTCAGATGATGACAGGAAGAGATATGACAGAGAGGTGGGTATTGGGTGAATGGTTTGGAGACAAGGAAAAGCTGTTAATCTCTCTCTCTCTCTCTCTCTCTCTCTCTCTCTCTCTCTCTCTCTCTCTCTCTCTCTCTCTCTCTCTCTCTCTCTCTCTCTCTCTCTCTCTCTCTCTCTCTCTCTATATATATATATATATATATATATATATATGATCAGAGGAGGTAATTGGCCAGATAACCTACTATTTTGGTCTCCCTATTTCAGTTTTGACCGGCTCTTTTTTCCCAAAACTTTATATTAACAGAGCAAAAGGAGCTGTGGCAGTATATCTTGGTAATTTGAAGAATTTGGACACAATTGCCAAGAGCTTTTGCCCTGATATTACTGTGCACTGGGTCACTCACCATCACATTGAAGTCCCCAGATTCAGAAAAAAATCTCTTAATTAATTTTTTTCTTTTAGATGAACATGTACAGAAAGCCAAAAGACCCCAATCAGCCCAAGAGACCTCAGTCAGGGTACTTTCTGTTCCTGGGGGACTTCAGGACGAAGATGAAAGGAAAGGACCTAGGGCATAAAGCTATAATCCAAGAAGGTGAGTTTGTAGGAAGAGTTAAGGTGTACTTGGAATAGATGAATAGTTGTAACAACGGGAGCATAATAATTGTCATTGGATGACAGCCTTTTTGTAACCAAGAGATTTGATGTTATATAGGCAATGGAGTCCTAGTATTCAAGTAAGTTTGCACAATTTCTGATGATATCATTATTGTAACTCATCCTTGTCCATGTCAGTACTGCTGACCATAAAAAGAATCCATTGATTTACCAAATATAATGCCATTTTACTGTAACAAGAGATATCCCAGTGTTATGTAATGGGTGGTATATTCAAAACTGTTTTTGTATATACCTGAAGCAAGGATTAAACACTGGGTCATAATATTGCTGGTGATGGTGGGCGATACTTCTGAGAACAACAGATGGCACAGCTTGGGTTGTGTGCTCCTCAGAGAGGTCTGGGCAGTTAACTGCAGAGAGCGGAGATTTTTTTTGGGAAAAAAAACTTTATTTACTTAGTTATCCTCTTAGAACCGTGATTGGCTCATAAGGCTTGTCAGCATGTGACCTTTTTGAGGGCTATTTAATAAGTACTCTAAGAGTCCTAGGTGCCACAACCTTTAACAGCAATGTCACCCCTCTCCCACCATTTTTGCTGGAGTTGAAAATATTTCAATATTGAAGAGATCCGTCAAGACTGGGAGTAAATTTTCAACCTTACCTCATCTAATTATGTGCTGCTTTAAACTTCACAGCTGGAAAAGCCTGGAATGCCATGGACGCAGAGGCTAAGAGGCCTTACGAAGAGGAGGCACAGAAGAAGAGGGATGAATACGAAAAGACCATGACAGCTTACAGGGTAAGAGGGCATAGATGTTATGTCAGGGAGAGAAAGATTGCTCCTGCAACATTTAATATTATGATCAGAAACATAACAATTTTCCTTAAAAATAAACAGCAGAAGAACAGTCTTCCTCTTTCATAACACTTAACCCCTGCCCCCCACCCTACAAGTGTGCACGCACATACACACACCTCCCTTATCAGGTGTGTTGGTAGGGGTTTTGAAAACTTCATCCATTTGAGTGATGTCATTTTGATAAAAGGTACTGAGAAAAGCAACAATAGAAATTTCGTAGATATTTTAGTATTTCAAATCATTTGATTTTGGTATTACTTCTCTATTTTGTTATTCATGAAATGTTTTATTGATTTTCAGAAAAGTAAGATGGCTAACAGACAAGGAGAAGCAAATGGAGGGGCTGCAGCGAGTCCGCCTGAAGACGCAGAAGATGATTTTGAAGAGGATGATGATGACGACGACGATGAAGACGACGAATAAATCAAATAACTTTTTTTATAGTAGAGTAGGTGGAAAGATCTGAAACAACGTGCATTTATTTTGATCTGGTCATGAGCTACGACTTCTTTCTCCAGAATTAAAAAATGATAAGGTTTGTGAGGACGTGAATTGAAAATGGGAGTCATTGGAACCTATACACCATGGGAATGATGGTAAGTTTTCTAGAAATGGAAAACTGGGAAAAGCTCACAGCATAACACGGTGAACCTGGACAGTTCAGCTACTTAATTGTGTTAGAGAGAGTGAAGAAAAGCTGATTGACTCTGGAGCTTAACTAGTGACTTATGAAGTAGCCACCTTATCTAGTCTGCAGATTGAAAAATAAAATATCTTGGAAGTGCAAACTGCAGTGGAATAGAGCTCTCCAGTCTGTAGTGTTATTATGTATCTGGATGTATCCACAGCAGGTGGTCATTCCAAGTAGATGCTGTAGTCAGACTTATCCTTAACCAGGGTCATATGGTCTACTGTGTGGGCCACTACATATGGATAATGTAAAAGAAGATGCTGGAGAACACTGGTTGTAGTCCCAGGAGTCTGAATTCTGTAAAAAAAAAAGTACATGTTTGTAGTGTGCATACTTATACATATATATTCATTTTTATTATTATTTGATTAGTCATGTGACCTCAATTTTCTAATCTACTTATTCAACTTTTTTTGTCATCTGAACATTGAATCTGGATAATTTTTCCACAAATGGATGTTTTTTTTTTTTTTTTTTTTTTTTTTTTTTTTTTTTTAATTGCTGTTATTGCATGTGAAACCCCAAAATCTTTTTGAACAAAATGTCATTCTCTTTCAAGAGACAGTATACAGGATTTTGGAGCAGAAGAAACTTCTACGTCAACAAAAACGTCGTGCAACCTTCTGCTCATCAAATACAGCAGGGTCAAACCTCAGAACCACCATATTAATTTGTTTTTTGGACTGTGTGAACTGTTACTTGCATTCACAAGGCAATATTTGCTTTGCTTAAAAATGCAATTTCAGAACGGTGCCAGTTTCATTGCTTTAACCAAGTTTGGGGTATCTTTGGAATAAGTACAAATCTTTGAAAGTTAAAGAGGAGAGATTTGTAATAATGTCAATCCTGTATACTGCCTTTTAAATAAGTGTGCATGGTTTTCTGCAAGCAAGATTGAAAAAAATATTGCTGTTTAAAATCAACAGTGATTGTATTATTTTGAAAACTAAAACTGGCAAGAAAATTAAATGTCATGAATCATAAAACCAGACTTGTGAGAATTTTTGTTGATTTTTGCTGGAATGTAATACTTGTAGAGGATGATATGGTTGCTTGTCCATGAACATACATATCTGCTCAGGGATACTTATGAAATATACTTTTGTCACTGTCCATTGCAGAGCACCCTTTCCAGATTTTTTCCCCCTTTAGAATTTACAAAATTGAATGTACACTTTAAATGTGGAGTGGTGTAATGCTTTAAAATTTAAGAATTGTCTGTGCAATCTGTACCAGTGCCAGCTTTAGGGAAAGAAATAGGACATCAATTGCTCTTTGTTGATTAGAAAAAAATATTGCTAACTTTTTGTCTTGAATTGCTGACATATCTTCTCTTTCACTGAACAAAACCATTACAACTTTAAAAAATGGATGTTTTTAATTTTTATTTTTAAAATAATGTGGTCACAATTATGTCATTATTTGTAGAGATTGTGCTATTGTGTACAGACAGTGTTTTTAAATTGAATTTTTTTTCAATGTTGAGGCCAGTTTTTGAGGCAACCCTCCACCTGATATGATGGATATAAGAACTGCTATTGTACTGTTGGTTAAAAAAATATTGACCAAGATAATATATCATTCAGGATTTGTATGTACACAAAAAAGAATGTTTACTCAAAATTTAGAAATCTCTTAAAAGCATACAAGATTTGTCAGCTTTAAATTGTCATGTTTTAGTTAAAATTGTAAACAAAATTCTGAATTGTCTTGTAGAAAGCTTCTGACTTGTATTTGAAGCGATAGAAAAATAAAGGTTTTATATCTCGTGTAACTTGAACTTGTTCTTTGATCATTTCAGTTGTTTGAACTGTAAAGGATTTTGTATGTAATTGTTACATGCGTATACGTAGACCCCCATTCCCAGAGATTAGATCAATCCAACTAGATTGACCTAACTCCCTGGGAGTTCATGCTAAATAGTTGTCAGCCGCGCGGGCACTAAAGTCAATTACCCCCTTACAGCTTGTAGTAGGCGGGACAAACATTTAAGCCGGATTATCGGGGATAGATCGATCTAAAATCTATGGGAATGTGCCCATAGTGTCAATTCTTATGTGAGTTTATTATATACAAAGCTTGAAGTAAAGAACAAGATCAGACACTAAAGCCATCAGTGACAAAAGCTGGTAAGATGTTTTGTCTTTTGATAGGACAACATCCATAAATATTCTGGAAAATCTGCATGGATTCAGTAATTTTTAATGAAAGAATAAAGGGGGAAGTTGACATAGGGTAAAACAAAATTAAGTGTGAAAAACTGTGTCATTTAATCATGTGTCATTTAATCATTTAATCATTTAATCTCAAAAATATTTTGGTTTGTTTGGAAGATGGAGTAAAAATTGTACACACCAAAAGTTTTTCAATTGTTTTCGTTTAATGGATAAACTGACGCAAAATTTAAAGAAGCATTTTCTAATTGAATATCACTCTGCAGCACTCCCTTTTGGCCGGGAAAACGCGGCACCGTGCATCAACATGTGATCAATGTTTTATGTCATTGTGACAAAAATGATCGACTTTTTCAAAAGAAAAAAATACGCCCTCCCATTTGAAATTGATGATCATCTTTTAACTCTGGATTTTTATTCTTGGAACCTCCGTACACGTTGTTTCGTGAGGTTTCTGCGTGGTATCCAATCAGCGGGCCCCAGATGTTGTCACGTGATTGAATTTCCCAGAATCCCAAAATAACACGATCGCGCGGTTTTAGTTTAGATCTCGAGCTACCGGTTGTGGATAACGTGTTTGTTTTTTGTGAGGGGGATTCGCTGCAAACATAGATTATATGGTATGTTCATGTTTTGAAAAACATCTTTTAAATGTGTAGTACTAGTCAGTCTAGTGCCAAGATTGTATTTTTGGAGTAGGATTCAACAACAGCTGTAGATAGTTAGCACGGTAACCGTCACGAAAAGGAAGTATACATGTACAGGGTAGTTGTTTGTACTGAAAAGTATTGAAATGTAGAACGGCCTTGAAAACCAAAACATTTCTTTATTGCTTTAATTCAAATTGAAAGTATTTAATATTACCTTAACAGAATGTTTGGATACAATTGTAAATCATTAGATCTAAATGGTGGGCCTTGATAAAAGCGAAACCGGATATATTTTTTTTAACGTTTTCTGTCTGGATCTGGAATTTTCCCGGCAACTCGAATTTCTTTTTAAAAGTAGTTGTCTGTTACTCACAAATAAACTCATATCTTTCTGTATGTTTCAGTAGGTACACTTGATGGACCTTTGTAGGATTTAAAAGATACAATTTTATTTGTTTTATTTACTTATTATTATTTTTTTTTTTTTAGGGGGGGGGGGGTGTCACCCTCTACGTACGAATTGGGAAAGATGCCCACTACATGTGGCAGTATATGTATATATTTAGTAGGGGTATGTGCCAGTGGCCCAGTGCATATACAAAATATGACTTTGCCACATATTTTTATCAAATATTACTATAATGCTTGATGTTGTTTCAGAGATGCTGTCCAAGGGAAATGCATGCAGTTATATATAAAGGACTGTCTCAGTATGTTGATTTGGCAGAAGTTTAGATAATGGGAGAAGGCTGCAAAATTTTTCTCTTACAACCGTTGAAGCAGTATCGGGATGTATACGTGCATGGCCAATTGATGTGCAACTGTATATGCTTGCAAGGAAAAAGGTTTGTTACTTGCTGACTGGGGTAGCACTAGCATTTTTTTCACTTAGCCAAATCACTACTTTTTTCATTACAAGTCAAATCAACCACATTTTGTTTAGACAGTCGAAGTCAGTTTCAGCTTTTGATTAAATTGGTGAGTGTTAGCGCTATCCCAGGCTGGTAAAGTTTGTAATATGGGATAGGAAAAGTGCATTTCACTTTACATGTATGTTAGACTAAGAAGGGGGATCAAGGAGCACAAAAGAGTACCTCAATATGAGAACCAAGTCAACCAGACAGTCCCTGGCATTTTTAGCCTATAAATTCTACAGAATATCAATTTAGCTAATAAATAGGCCAAAAACCATGGTTTTCTTATGATATGTTAATATATTTATTATTACTGAAGTTTCCAATAATAAACAAGAAGTATTTTGATTGAGCCCATTCTACAAATTTCATAACAAAATTCCTGAAATCTTTTTGAACAAAATGTCATTCGCTTCCAGTATACCGGATTTTAGAGCAAAAGAAAATTCTACATGCCCTTAAATACTGTATATATATGTCCTGAAACCTTCAGTCCATCACTCACAGCAGGGAATTAAATCGTATATTATATTGTAATTACCTATACAATATAATTCCCTGCTCACAGCAAGGTCAAATCGCAGAACCACCATGCCAAATGGTATGCTTTTCACACAAGCGCAGACATTGGAATCCTGTTTAGGTGCATGTTATAGTAAATTATTCATAATTTGATTTTGCCCATGTTCCAATAATGTATTTCAAAGCTATTGGCTCAATCAATATACTTTACAGACACTGGAAAACGTCGTTTTTGTATTGGATAACATGAAAGACTTTTTTGTCTTCAGATTAATTTTGTCTTAACGATGGCAGATCAACAAATTCCTCAGAATGCTAATGCCCAGAGGAAAACTGGACTAGGAGGTGGAGCCAAAGGTGGCAAAAAAAGGAAAGGTAATCACATATTAATTATGATAATAGTTATTATAATAAATTATTGCCTTACAAAATGTGAATTATTTAAAACACTATCAAAAATGTCACTGACAATATGAAAAACATATATATATATATATATATATATATATATATATATATATATATATAAAATTGAATAAAGTAACATACCAGCCTTTAGAAGATATTATTTATAATTATAATATAGCTATTACTTTCTGGATCATGGAATTTATTTATTTATTCACTGAAGCATTCCCTTGTTCAGGTCAGAAGTTCACATAAATATATGGCAGTGCCATGTTCTAAAAAAGGACTTGAAAGTTAAAAAAGAATCCATGCTCTTATAAGTAGCCAATGAAGTTGTTAGAGAATGGGGATAATGGCCGTTGTCAGGTGTGCATGTAGAAATCCATTATTCATATTTTGAAAAATTGTAATATACCAGTAGGTATATAACTTAATATAACTTGATAACAATATTTCTTTATTTGCCAGGCTCTAGGAACAGATTGTCTTCCCTCTCTGACAATGATTCTTCAGCATCATCAAGTTCAACAGCTAGCAAACAATCTGAAAGGCAACCCAAACCAAGAGCTAAGAGTGGTAAGATTAAATTTAGATATTTTCAGATTATATGTGTACATTCTGAAGTCACTGTATTAAAGCAAAAAAATTAATTTATAGAGACATATTTAAGCTCTTAAGCAGTTGCTAGTAACTTAATTATTGAAAGTTGTAAAACTTGTTATTATATATATATATTCAGATTTTTCCTCTCTCTCTCCCAGGAATGAGAGTTGAGCTGGAACGCTTGCTTCAAAAGTATAGCAAAAAGATCATTAGGAATGCAAACAATGAACAGTTATGCAAAGCCCTTATAGAGAAAGATGTAATTGACGAGAAAGATTTGAAAGAAGTAGAATACAGCCCAGAAGCTACGCCCATGGAAAAGAATGAAGTTTTGCTCACTTTACTCACACAGAAAAATGATCAAGCATTTAATGCTCTTTGTGAGGCATTACGACAGAGTGGACTTGCTGATATTGGACAACAATTGGAAGAAGAGAGTGCTTCCATTCCAAGTAAGTTCTGCATGCTTTGTACATAAGGAAAAATATGGATCACTGAATATGAGAAATGTTATGATTTGGTGTATTTTGCATTGTCATAAAAGTGACTATTTTCTGCAAATGTGGAAGAGCATACAGGATTACTGTGCCATTCTTTCTTATGAAAGCCTGAACAAAAGGAGTCCAAAAAAAAACAACAAAAAACACAACCCAAGCTAAAAGTTAATGTGGAATTGTTAGAAAGAGAACTACAGTAGGTGATAAGGTTAAAAAGTATTGAAAAGTTGAGCCTACTCATATACGAAAGATAATATTGTTTTATGTGGTTGAAATAAAATCGTTGATGAACGTTAATTAGTTTGTTGCCATTTTACTATCAAAATGAAGGACTTGAAATTTGTCTATATAAATATAATTTGATTAATGTTGATTATGGTTCGATTAAATGTCAGAGCAAATGGGTACTTGAAGAAATTAGTAAGCATTTAGTGATAAAATAAACCCTTATAAATGACAATTATTTTCCCTTGAAAGGCACTTATTGGAGCCTCAAAAGTCCTTGAATTTGATCCTCACTTTGCTTTAAGAATGTCGTTTTCAATGAGCCAGCCCAAGCAGTGTATTTCTCTGAGCTAGTCAGTTTGGAGGTTGGCTGGTTTTGATTGCAGAAGTCTTCGTGCAGAGTTTGTTGTGTCTTGTTATTTACATTTTTAAAAACGTGTACTGAATGTAATTTTGTCCATTAAACAGTGGTTTGGAATCCACCAGAAAACACTACTGTATCTTCATCAATGAGTGTAGGAGATCCGCAGCCTTTGATTCCTCCATCGGCAGCAGAAAGGAGGTTCACACCTATAACAGTATCTACACCCAGTAAAGGTATAGTTCTGACATTATTCAATATTAACTTAACAGAATGTTTGGATACAATTGTAAATCATTTAGAGAGTGCATGAATAGAGAGTCGTATATTTTGGCAATCTTACTATAACCTTGAATTTGACCTTTGACCTGCTTTTCATCTACACTTAACAAATTTTCAAGTTTGTATATTTACTATGGGATGTCTTACATTCACAATCTTATACTGCAACCTTGGATTTGGCCCTTTACATGTACTTTTCCCCACGGTTTTGTAAATTTCTATGAAAAATTGAGAACCTTCATTTATTGCATTTTGTAGAGCTTGTCAGCACAGCACTGGAGGTGGTGTCCTTTTTTTTCCATATAAATGTGTCTACTCTGCATGTTGTAATAAAAAAGGTTAACATTTCCTCGTTTTTCAGAAAAACATGTGACCAATGTGATAAACATTACAAGCAGCAATGTTGTTATTGGAGACCACAACCAGCAGATCATAGAACACCCAGCAAAACGTAAGTTATATGTAGTTTATTAAATAACTGTTAACATTTACCAATTTATTTGTATTCATAAGATATTCACCTATATTAAGGCAGCAAAGTGATTTTCTTAAATACCATGATTAGGCCACACTTTTTATGTACAGACACAGATGTGTCTGTACATATTGCCATCACCTGCGTCTGTCGTCGCCGATGGCGATGGCGATGCCGATGCCGATGCCGGCGCCGCGCACTTTCCTTGTAAACACGATAAGTGGAGGGCAGTTTTACTTTTTGACTTTATATTTACAGAGCTGATGAATATTCATAAAACGCAGGTCAAGTTCGAAAATCAGCATGATCGGGCCATTATTGTAGAAGTTATGTTGTTTTTTCACTTTTCAGCATATTTTTCACATTTCCTCAGATTCAATTCTTAGGCATGTTAACAGTCTCATTATTAAACTAATAAGATACGTAAAAGTGTTTGTTTGACATTTCCTGAATCTTTACAACATTGTTAGTTGATTTTGTAAAAATGATGGTAAACTTGTTATCATGTATTGTGTAATAAAGTTTCAAAAATGGAAATAAACTCATATCATTGCAGTTTGTCAGATTGAATCATTCACTATGTTCAGAATCTCAGAATGGAAGAAATTGGACATTTAACACTATTCTATTGATATTTTTCCAATCTCATCAATTTTCTTAGTTGATCATATAAAAATGGCAGTAAACTGTTAATTTCGTTTTATGTTAAAAATTGTTAAAAATGGAAATAAACCCATTTCAGAACAGTGCTGTCTTGTTTACATTTTGGCATTTTCAAGTTGTGGCTTTGAAGTTCCATGGGCCTGAAGACCTTTGCTAGTCACATTTTCTGAATATCCATGATACTAATATTTTATTCTTAAAAATTGATGGTCATTATGCTGTTAAACATTATGTAATATTGCATCAAAATTTGAAAAAAACCTATTTTGGGCACTGCTCCCATGATGACCATTTAAGAAAAACCATGTCACTTACTGTTCTCAAACAGTACAGTAAATATGTACAGATGTGTCTGTACATATTGCCATCACCTGCGTCTGTCGTCGCCGTCATCGCCGTTGCCGGCACCTTGCACCTCATTGTAAACACGATAAGTGGAAGGCAGTTTTACTTTTGGGCTTTATATTTAAAGAGCTGATGAATATTCATAAAACGCAGGTCAAGTTCGAAAATCAGGATGATCGGGCCATTATTGTAGAAGTTATGCTATTTTCTTTCACTTTTCAACATATATGCAACTCTGTAAACACATTTCAAGGAAAACCGATAGGCCTGTTGTCGTGAAACTCTCAGGAATAATCGATCTTACTAAAACGGAGGTCAAGTTCGAAAATCGGCATGCAGCCTGAGTTGGAAAAGCAGTCTAATTGGCTTCTTTTTCTGGAAGTTATACATTTTCAAAGTGTGAACTTGAACTCTCATGGGCCTGAAGCCTTATGCTTGTTACACATTTTACTTTCATTGGTATTACCTGTTGAGCATAATTAAAATTTGATGTTGAATTTACAGTTTAACATAATGTACTTTTGCATCAGAATTGACAGTAGCCTATTTTGTGCATAGTTATTTCCTGCTTTTTGTCTGTACATTTGACAGCTTTGCTGCCTTGTTTATTTTTATGGATGACATCCTGCGCGCGCACCGATTTTCATCCGTTCTCTGAAAAAAAAGTCACCCCCAACAAAGTCGTTTGTCGCAAAGGTCATTATCTCTAGGATTACTTTCAAATTACATGACAATTAAAGTCATAATGAGAACAGGGGCCGTCGTTTTGGATTGGTATGCCATTGATATTGGGCATGGAGATATCACCTTTACAATTATACGAAAGGCTGGCGGTGGCCAACGATTATCGCCTGGAACATTTCAGTGACATTCTGCCCAAATCCAGTTTTTTGTAGCGAAAAAAGGGGCAACAAGGGCGTCGAGGTATTTGGTGGGCTGAAGGTAGGACAGGCCACCTGACAGTTTGGCTGCTTCGTGTGAGTCGAAATAGACAAAATGTCGTCGACCGAAATGACCTTTAATAGATTTGGTAGTATTAAGCATATCTTTACATCATTTTTTTAACATTTCTGTGAAGTGATCATAATGCTTTAATATTCTGAGAGTACAAATAAAGATACGCTGTTTGTTTGATATTTGTTTTACTGATTGCTATACCAACAAAATGCCTGAAATAACCTTAAATAGATTTGGTAATATGCAGCATATCTATTCATGACTTTTTTACCTTTTACGAGGTATTCACAATGATTTAATATTTTGAGAGCATGTATAAAGACATATTGTTAGTTTGATACGTGTTTCTGTGGTAAATTTGTGTTTCCAGCTGTGTACTGACAGCATTCCTTTACTTAATCAGTTTTTTTTCCTTCTCACACCGATTTCAGGGTCCCCAGAGGATGTCATCCATAAAAATAAAAAAGTGTGGCCTTATATACATATACCTAGATAAGAATTATAAGATTAAAATCACCACTACTCAAAAGTGCATTCATTCTGCCTAAGTTATTATGGAAAAAGGTACAGTTATTAAAAAAGAATGTTTAATTTACTGATAATTACCTGAGTGCCTTTTAGTATTTTTTGGATGACCAGGTTATAAACATATTTTTCTATATTAACAACTATCAACTACACATTTGACATTCACCTCTTCATATATGATCACTTGACTAGTCACAAATGAAGTCTTTGCCACCTTTAATAATTTAAACTGCCCCAAATGAAGTCTTTGCCACCTCTAATAATTTAAACTGCCCTTCATCTGTTGCATAAGTCTATATTTAGCTGTACTTGGGCATTTTGAAAATATGTGTGTACAATTTTAAAAGGTCTGGTTACGCCCCTGTTAATGGATCATAATGATATATGGTAATAAAATCTTGAAAATTTCGTCGCTTGAAAATTAATAAAAATTTTCATTTGCGTAAATCAGACAAATTTTTCAAAATTACGTCTCCCCGACTCCTTACCGGCTTTTATCCTTGTCCGTCATATATTGTGGGATATTTATCACTACTTCTCAAGTCATTTTCTGGTGGTTAATAATAATCTTTTTATTAGTGCATCTCGATAAAGTTATATTAATTTACTCGTTGAGAATTGTCTTGTCGGTAACAAACATACCTCCTGATAGAGGAGAGGGATCAAGATAAGCCTAATTGCAACCTTGCATTATAAACTGGTCGTGGCCTATGTAACAAATTACGCACTTGGCAACGCTCAAGATATGCCGTGAGCGGGGGAGGAAGGGGGTGGTTAAAGATAAGATGAAGAAATATAAATTATTTTTAAAAATTTAAAGGGGGGGGGGGATAAAATAATGATCTCCCACTGATAATCTTCCACGAACAAAGTTTCTGAGTCCTGTGAACTAATAAGAGAATTGGATTTTATATTTCCTTACATCGTGAAAGATCTCCTGATGAAGACATGAAAACTGCCTTCCCGTCTCTCTCGGATCGCGAACGATCCCCCTCTGATGATCTTACCCAAACAAAACCCTGACAATTATCGAATACCTCATTTTCAAGGTTGACGAAGTTTTCAAAGTGAAAAAAATTACGTCGGCGGAAAAGCGTCTGCCGACGAATTTTTCAAGACTTTACCATAACCAGTATTGCCAAATTTGATAAATCTCCTCAAATAAACTTCCCCGTTATATTCCCCTTACTTCCAGAAAGCAGCAGGAAATTCATCAGAAAAGATGAAAAAGCTAAAACCAAGGAACAAAAAGCAGTAGAATTTCTTAATGGATTGATCAACCCTTTGAACTACAATAGAACCTATTCCAAGCCTTATGAGGAGATACTGGATGCAGTCCGTCGGAAAGGGGGCTTCAAACAGTTTGGGGTAGGCCCTCTTCAAAGATTCTTAGATAAAAGTCCATATTTTGATTTGAGGAAAAATTCAAAGGGTATTGAGATAGTTGAACAAGTGGTCAGCTTGCCTATTTCAGATACTGAAAATGAAGATCTGAAAGAAGAGTCATGCTTTGACGATGCAGCATTGTGTTCTGATTCTGATCTCTCTGAATTGGACTCTTTTGTCACTTGTCCCAGCGATTTGACTTCTAGGGACAACACTCCTTTACATTTTCTTTCTTCTTCAAAGGGATTGCCTCAGAGAACTGATTCTGAGGTCACACTTGTAGGGTCAGAATATGGACAACAACAATACTGGCAAAAGATACAGAGGAAAAAACGTGATAACAAGACTTTAGGTACTCAGTTCCCTATGCTAAAACAATCAACTGAAAGTGAACAAGTATATGAAACAGAAATGTCAAACAAAATTTTTGAGTCTTTGTGCCTGAAAAGTTCTGCCTCTGAACATCTTGAATTTAAACCTTCTGATGAAGTATATTTCTGTAGAGATAAGGGGAAGGCTTCTTTTATGGAGGATGTTGTGTCTTTTTGGAATACACCAGGCAGAGAAGGCAATGCCTACATAATAATTGGAATAGAAAAGTGTTCTCATCCACCCCATAAATTGATTGGCATCAGTGATGGTAGAATAGATGCAGATTATCAAAATTTGTTCCTTGATGAGTACTTCACTTCTCGGCCAAAGTTTCGATACATTCAACATGAGTACAATAGAATGTTGTTTGGAATAGTTATCATTTCTCCTTCACAAGGAATGGAGGGACCTTGTGTGGCAGAGCAGTGGCATAGGGAGGGTAGATGGAATATGAGGGAAATTTGGGGTAGACGTGGTGCATCAAATCAAATACTATCTGTTAAACACCATGACAGTGTGTACAAATGGTTTCAAAAGCCTACCCCCTATAGTGAGGTTGTTAAAGGTCAAGGTAAACCACGTTCATTGAGAGATGATGCACTGCAGAAGTTTCTGGATAAGGTTGATATGTTCAAAGATTACCAGCAGTTTTTACTCATTGTTGGCCAATGTAAGCATGATACAAGGCATTTGCAGGCTTTAACAAGTATCCCATGGTTCAAAGTTGTTGATTTTGATACCATGAGTAGGGAAAATGGTACTTTCAGTGTTTGTGAGCCTCTTTTGAAAACAGCAAGGTACTTGGAAATTTCCACCTGGCAAGATCAACCTGGTAACCTCGGGCCAAGGTCAGTTAATTGGTTCTTCCCAAGAGGGTATCATAACTGTCATGAGATGCTTGATGATCCAAGGTCTTGGATTAAGAGAGCAGGTCCCATGGTTGACGAACATTGCATTCAGATTGCTGAGTATTGCAACAGCAGCAGGGTTTTGACTGCTGTTATACTATGGTATGGGGTTGATCAAAGTCTTGGGCATCTTAAACGATTTATGATAAAGCTCGATGAAAATGTCAACTCTTTGAAAGTTGCATTCTGTATTCCATCTTTACCAGATAATCCTACTGAGATGCAGCATTTAAAGTCATTGTGCTCAGATTTAGAAATTGATCCAATAATTATTTCATTGGAAAGGATCTGTTTTGAAATAGAAAGCATTTATGGTCTTCAAATACCTGGACAGGCAGAAGCCTTTCAATTGCCTCATGAAGATGCTGAAGGGTGTGGCCCCCATCTTACCATAGCCAGAAGATGCAGCATGGCTAGATGCAGAGCTGGATGTTCTTTACTTGTCAAAGGACAAAAAAATCTACGCAAAGGGCGATGATACTGAAGATGGTGAACAGTTTCTACGTGGAGGGCAGATATCTTGGGATGAGTTGAACATTGGCTGTTACGATGCAAGACGGGATGTCCTTCCATATCTGTTGAAAACTATAAGATTTTTTGTTGAGAAGGGAAAGTCTGCTCTCATAAGTCTGAACCATGAGCCTGGCTCTGGGGGTACCACACTTGGTATGAGAGCTCTTTGGGATTTACACTGTGATGAGATGTGTGCTTGTGTCTATGTGTCATCTCCCCTGTTGAATGCAAGCAGTGTGTTCAGTCGCATTGAGTGGCTTTATTTGCACACCCATCTCCCTGTTGTGGTCTTGATTGATGGTAAAGATATCACACAAATTCACAAGATTTTCGATCTTTGTCTACAGGTGAGGGTGATTGTTCTCTGTGTGCAGCGTTATAATCAACCAATTGACCTCAACTGCAAAAGGAACAGGTTAGATCAGATTTGGCTTTCTGGAAAGGTTGCAATAGATGAGGCACCAAGATTTTATGTGGCTTTTTCCACCTTTTGTAAAGGTGCTGATAAAAGATCTAAACTCCAAGAGCTTGTCCATGAGGTGAAAGAAAGAGAAGTCCACTATGTTTGGGAATTTGGAATTACCGTGTATGCAGAAGAATATGTTGGCATTCAAAGATATGTTAAGGGTTATCTCCAAATTCCTTATTCAGGAGACCTTAAGCCATGGCAGTATGTTTTGGGTTTTCTAGCCTTAGCTTACTTCTATGGCCATGTTCCTGTCCCTGCTCAATTCTTTGCCAAACTGCTCAATGTTTCAGAATGTGAGCAAGTAACCCTTAACTCTCTGCATAGCCATTCAGCCAGCCAGTTTATCATTGAAGAAAAAAATTATTGCTGGAGAATAAACCATGTCATTGTAGCCAAAGAAATCCTTGAGCAGTTACTTAGTAGAAAACAAGACAACCAAGGAAGTAGAAATGAGCGTCTTAGTTTGAATGCATGCCAAAATCTTCATGAGCTAGCCTTGAAGTTAATTGAGGAGGCAGGGAAACAGAAGATGAAAAACATGTCCGCAAGCCCAGTGGTCAGTAATATCATCAATGCTACCTTCATTCAGCGAAACTACAAAGAGCTTTCTCAGGATGACAACAGAGTCAAAAGAAAAATGAAACTTTCCCAGTTATTGTATGATATTCCACGTGAAGAGAAGAAGGAGCTAGTCTTAAAAAAGCTAACAGAAGCCTTCCCAAAAGATCCTAGCTACTGGGCCCATCTTGGAAGATACCATGGAATGAAAAACCCTGAAAGCAAAGAAGCAATCAAGTGTCTTGATAGAGCTTTAGAACTGAGACAAAAAGAACTTAAAAAGAAAAATGAACTTGGCAAAAAACAGGACCCAGTATTGTGCCAGGTTTACCACATGCACGGGATTATATTGAAGAAAAGGATAACAGCAAGAATAGGGGGTGGCATGATTGACGAACATACCCATGGTACATTTAACCCTGGAGAGGAAAATTTTGAAGCTGTTTTGAAGGAGGTTGTTGG
The DNA here is from genome assembly GCF_051362555.1 of Lingula anatina. Classification (NCBI taxonomy): domain Eukaryota; kingdom Metazoa; phylum Brachiopoda; class Lingulata; order Lingulida; family Lingulidae; genus Lingula; species Lingula anatina. The sequence continues at coordinate 4,773,583 of NC_141772.1, read as the reverse complement.
GCTTGCCAAACAAGCTGCAGAGTACTTCAAGAAGTGTCGTGAACATCATGCTGAGGGAATGGAAGAAAGCTATGGGTACATAGGAGAAATCAGCACGTTATTACATGTAGTTGATTTCTTGCAGACACACGGAAAGCCTGCTGGATATTTTGGGTACATGGAGCTACCAAATATTGATCCATATTTAAAGGAATTTCTTGAACCCTGTTTTCCCGAGTGTGATAGATTGTTGAGAGAATGTGAAGAAAGAACAACACATGACTTTGAAATGACACAGTCAGGATCTGATCAGGCCAATTTGTCACATCTGATTAATTGGTTCAATGCTCTTTTTAAAGATGCAAATGAAGTGCTCAAAACTTGGCAGGGTGAGGACAGTATTCTCAACAGACGGACCAAGGTAGCATTTCTCATGATGAAGCATCACTTCCTGTCTAGTCAGAGCACAAGGCACCTAGCAACACTGGAACAGATCCACTGCAGAGCTGATGTTTTACACCTTATCGACCTGTTAAAGCAGAATTTCAAGGAAGTAAAAGATCGTTGCTTAGAAATCAACATCACAAATGATGTAAAGAAATGGCTAAAAGCTATAAGGCATCATCTGTTGCCTGAAAGGGATGACAGCATCTCAGAAGTTATGGAAATTGTTCGCATGTGGTATACGATTAGTCCGAATGCCCCAGATGCTGTGTATTACATGTATGTTCTCACAACTCTGTGTGCCATTGGTACAACGGGTTGCCCAGGATCTAAGAGTGATTTTGTGGAAGCAAGCCAGCTGCACATCAAGCTAAAAAAAGTTGGAACATTTGCCAACAGGTTTTGGAGAACCAGAGAATGGTTGGGCAAAGGTAAAGGTATTAGGCGTCTTGTCAATCATGCACAACTAGGAGAGTGGAACCCAGAAGGACGCTTCTGGGAAGACTCATCAAAACATGAGCTCCTTCAGGTTTGCAGAGGAACAATTCTGTCATCTGTTGGGCTGTTTCATGGGACCATTGCCCTTGACACAAGCCACCACAAAGGAAGTGATCCCATCAAAGTCTCCTTTGTGCCCAAGTTTTATGGAATGTACGGCAAAAGGTTTGAACATCAGCGTGTCGAGTTTTACCTGGGATTTAGCATGACTCATGGCTGTGAGGCATACAATGTTAAAGCTTTACAGAAAGTACCATGTGGGTACTGCAAATTGCCCACGGAAGTATCAGGCTTGAGACCAAGGGTGTCCCATTGTAAAAAGTGTAACAATCCTGTGAGATTGCCTACAGCTGAAAAATGCTGTCATTCGGCAAAAAATTAGTGCTTTGACAAACTGAAAGACTTTATGGTAGTTTCATTATCTTTTCTAAGATTAAGGAATGTATGGTACCATCCTTTATTGCTTTTTTGTGGATGGTTTTAGTCCAATTCTTAGTGAGTTTCTTCTAACCCTTTTGAAGCTAACTTCCCCTTCTATTATTTTGTTGGAATGCTTATTTCATCTTGTTAAGTTTCAACTCAATTTAATATCAGTAGCATCTTTTATTTTGTATGTTTTAAACTCCTAACAGCCTCCTGCATGTAGATTCACAGGGGCAGACAAAAGCCTTCTTCAGGGTCTTTCAGAAAATGGTCAAGTTTCAAGTCAGTTTATATTGATGGGCATTTCATGTTTTTAGTTGGAAGCTGGTTAAAAAGCGAGGATGTGTCTTTTAAAATATGTTTGGATCTGCCCCTGATTCATATATCATCACACATGATCTCATCTTGTTTTATTTCTCATGAGGCACTTTATATTTTTGTTACTTTCTCACATTGCCCAAAGCATGACTACATGTATGTCTTTCAATGATCCCAGCTTCCATTGTCAATTTGCGTATACGTATTTAGTGGAAAGTAATATGACATTTCAGCAAAAAAGAAATAGGCAAGCTTGAATACTTGTGCATCTTGGTTTTTACTTAGTGCATATAACAGGAAATCATTTAGTCTGACAATACTTGAAGTGATGTATTGACCCCTGCTAGTACGGCTGCAGCATGTTGGTTTGACCCCAAATCGGGTCTAATCAAAGACCAAAATAAAATGTTAACTGAGTGCAGTATGATATTGCACTTTGGGTGTGAATTATAAAGAGAATAGTGACAGTTAAACAATGGCATTATTATTTGTTCAGAGGATGAAGTTGTCAAATACAGTAATGAAATTTATATTTTGCTATTGTCTATATTAGACAAAGGTGTAGTATTTGCAGGGGGAAATGAATGGATGCATTTAATGGATACTGCTTTAATGGGACTCAATAAGTCAGTGTTTTGCATACATGTCCTGACTGAAGATGCCCTTCTAATTTCTTGTGAGTGGAATGTTGTAAAATACACATACTTGTACTACTAGTAATTGATATTTTTTGTCCATGAACATGACCAATTTAATGATCGTTGTGGTTTTACTTGTTATGATACCCAAAAAATGTATATATTATTAAAAGAAAATGCTTTAAAAGAGCTTGTATAGTCTAGTTGGATATAGTTTTGATTTATTGGATTTTATTAAAAGTACATATATCATATTTTTGTGACAGTTTAGATAAAAATTAGGAATACAAACTGATTTGTACTGGTATGTATCTGTACCAGTTATAAGACGAGTTGCTCACTGTATTTGATCAAGAAGAGTGCAATTATTGTCGTAGTTAAGATGATTACACTCTTGTTAACTGGACTGCTCATCTTGTAACTGACTTTTCCCAAGGTTGGGGCTTTGAATTACACTTCAAGGCCAGTTGCACAAGAAGACCAAGAAAAAGAGCATAAAATGCATTGAAGTGCATTAAATAAAAAAAAAATGGGCAAGTGAACACTTTTAAGCAAAATACAAGTGCAAATATTCTGATTATTCTTTTATTTAGAGCGCCTGGTCAGCCTTGGGATTGCGCAGATGAATGCTGTACAGCTAGCGTAATCAGACATAAAGTGGGTTTTTTTTTCCAGTTTATAAGAATATGCTATCTTCTGAATTGTTAATGTTTTATATAAACAAAAAAATCTATTTTTGGTAGCATGTAGAAAATATGTTAATGATGCATTTGAATAATCATACAGATTATTGTAAAAATTGTTGTACAAAGCTACATGTTTTATTTTATTTCAAATATTTGTGACAGAATTAGGTATTTATTTGTCTATGTGATTCTTTCCATGATATTGTACATGATTCAAAATCTCACCATAAGTTATTAGTCCTCTGAATCAGTTCTTTAAGAACAGTACTGAGGCAGTTTTGATAGATATATTGAAATATCACATCCTCTGATTATAGAAGAGGTTGAAAAATGTTTATTACCATTATTATTGTTGTAATTAATTGGTAGTGTTTTTATTATAAATTTTATTACATTTTATGGCATTGATGAAGTCGTTGAAACACTTCACCTAAAATGTTTTTCTATATTCTACAGTTTTCATTCACACATTATCATGTGTTCCTATTAAATTTTGTGAATGAAAACTTGAGTATAAATAGAAACACCTGTCAGTTTTGAACTACCTAAAGATATTGAAGAAAATGCCCAGCACTTTGACTGGACAGGATGGCTGAAGTGGTACAGTGCTTGCCTTCAATGTAGGAGGTTGTGGGTTCAGTCTCTGACTGGGTCACACCAAAGATCATTTTAAAATTGGTACCTGCTGTCTCCTCATTAAGCACTTAGCACACAGAGGTTGAAGTAGGGTAAAAACACTTGGCCACATGATAGCGCTCTGTCAGTTATTTGTAAATGAGTGCCATATATGCGGAGCTTGCAACGGGTTGTATTCTCCTCTGGGAGGTGAGAAATAGTTAGAATGGATCCGATACATTTGAAGCATTTATGATATATATATATTTATATATATATATATATATATGTGTGTGTGCTTGTATTCAATATATAACATATATTGCAAAGAAATAACAAACCTCAATAACATTATTATTATTATTATTATTATTTTCAGGCCTACCCAACTACCATACTCGGCACCGAATGATCCCGAATTCACTGGTAGATAGATCACACTACCAGTTTTCAAGGTGTGCGTCAATACACATTTAACAGTATCATACCCCCGATACAAAGTTTGAGATGAGATGCACTACTTTCCAAACCCGCTGAGAATCATCACTATCACATTGCTTACTAGGCAAGAGTGGTGTCGCGTCTGATACTTCAAAGCGCGTACTGATACACACCTTGAAAACGGGTATTGTGGTCTGATATCATCATAAGGTGCTGAGTCTGGTAGTTGGGTAGGCCTGATTATTATCAAATAAAGATAAGAGACAAGTGTGATAATAATTTGTCTAGGCTTAGTCTTGTAAAACGTAGGTATACCAAGAATGATGACTTCCAAGACCGAGGTACAGATAGATTGATGATTCTGGTATTTGGTCTCTTTTACATACACAGTACCCTTAAAATAATAATACAGTATATGCACCAAGGCAGTGCATATCTTGGCTTTCGTATCCCAAAATTAATTGTGCCTATGAAATAAAGCACAGGTACTTAGCTTACTTCTGCCCTGATTTGATGAGCCTTTCATTGAACAAATACTATTTTAGGTGTGCTGTATGTAAGAAACAAAATGCCAGAATTAACAAATTACCCAATATTCTGCAAAGGTGGGAGTTTAACCCACATTTAATTAGTTTTAAAATGAGTTTAAAACATTTTCACGTGTCCTTTTAGTACATTTTACAATGACTGTGACTCAACAATTGTAGTCTATATACTTTACAACATATACTTACTATGTATAACTACAATTTATAAAAGAGACATGGTCTTTATTATGGAAATTTTAGTACAAGTGATACCATAATAAATTATTTTGCAATTTATTTTTTCTTTTGTGTGTGTGATTTGTCAAGCACAGAAAATCACTGTCCCTTTTTCACAAAGTGTAACAGCCTGTACCAGTGAACTTCAGAAGGTCTTAACATGCACTAGTAATCACAATTCACCAAATACAGGTTTTCTTAGCTTTCACTAGTGCACTTTCTGCTATTTAATTAATGTATTACTTATGTCCAGTGCAGGAACTTCATTCAGGCATTGTCTCACATAATATTTGGGCCTCTCAAAGTGAACAAAATGAGGTCTTGATAATTATAAAGTATATTGCTCTATGTGAAAAGGGCCACAGACGCATCACAACATATTTTTGAAAAATATTTGACTGTATTTGAAAAATTTGAAAATTTATGCCTAAGCCATCTTCAAGGTCAAATTAACAAGGACCATTTCAGCAAAGAAATATGTTTAAGAACTTAAGATTTGTGAAGAAAGAGTTAATGCCCTCCAACACACACACACACCACATATAATACCCTGTATGTGTGGTATCCAGAGAGCTCAACTAGGCAGAGCATTTATATACAATTAAAAATAAATAAATAAACACTAGACATGTGAACCCCCAACTTTTGAGTTTCCGGTCTTGAGTTGTTAACTTAAAATAATGTTTTAACTGTTTAAAAATTTTTTTCACAGCATGACAACACTTACATCGCAGGCTGTGGCAGTTACATCACCTTACAGTTGTGACGGCACACAGTACATGGTTATAATTATAACGATATGCCATCACAGCGTGCGACATAGTATAGAGGAGAACCTGGACAACATACAACATACTTCCTTCACGTACAACTAAATTTTTTATTTATTAATTTTTTTAAGCAAAATATCCCTTATATGTCCATTGATCTGAACAGTAAACAAACCTTGAATGATTTGGCTGTATGTGGAATATGAATAACATAAGGATTTTTTTCTTCCTAATTTTGATTTATTGCAATATTTTAAAATATTTCCACATGTATCAAGAAAGCAATAAATGAGATGCCATTTAAATTTATATGTATATATATATATCCATAAGTAAAGTTGAAATAAAATTTGCGATTATGCAAGGTGCCTCATAATGGCGAGAGAGATCAAATAATACATTTTGTTCGTTTTAAACAAAGATTCCAAAATTGTCCAAAAAAAAAAACCATTCTTGGGTATTGTATAAATATGAATGGAAAAGATGAAGATGACAGGAAATAAAAAGCATTCCAATATGTTTTCAAGTTTAGAAAATATTTTTCTACAAGAATGCTCCACCTGTTCATCAAACAATCCTGTTTAAATTTTACCAAATGTCTTAATTAGAAATAAATAATTAAAAAATTTCCATAGGAAACAAGTTCATTTTCATCAGTTAAAATCTTTCATATCATAAGGATGAAAGCACCACAAAGAAGACTATCATTTCATGCATTTCTGGTTAATTACAAAATATGCATTAAACTGGACACAGAATAGCAAGACTGTGCCATTTAAAACCTTTTCTTTTGTCAAACTGGTAAAAAAACCTTGCCTTGTAAAAGTGTAATATTTTAACATGATGAAAGTTTGATGTTATATGAGCCTACTAGTGCTTCATCTATGCCACAAAAAAAGTTCACCTCTGGATCTTTCTGCAAGATATAAAAGAGCTTATCAACTTTTTTCATTATTATTATTATTATTTATGATACAGCCAACAGCTGTAATTATTCTCATTCCTGTCAGTCTAATAAAATATCTGCATAGGATAATGCAATGGAATTACTGGCTTCCTGCATATAACTAGACCCAACATATATGAAGAAGAAGCTATTGGTATTTTTTCCAGTCATACTGTTGCTTTAATAGCCCAATGCCTGCATTAAAGGCCCCAAGGTCAAATACAACACAAAGTCAGGCCTTCCCAACTACCAGACTCGGCACCTACGGGTCCAGAATAAACCGGTATATCTGACCACACTACCCGTTTTCAAGGTGTGTGTCAGATCGCATAAAAGAGTATCATACCCTATCACAAATTCTGTAAGCCTACCTGTCATCCGGGTATCGCGCCTCGTTTTCGTCAAGTATGAGTCGCATGAATACAACAGACGACTCCCTCAATCAGGGGGTGGAAACGCGCTACTTATATGATTAAGACGAGCCTAGCCGTCAGTACCGGTTATTGTTTTGTGACCTTGAGGAGCAATTAGGTTTGGTCGTTGCGGCACGCATGAACAGTAGTTGAACTACCACACCTGGGTCTTTTGTTTTTGCCAACTGTTCACTCGTCATCGAGGCGCTTGTTCAAGACTACAGGCTGATATCAACTAGTACTACCAGTGGCTTCATTAGTAACGTTCCCACAATACTTAAGTTTTCTGTCCGTGCGTACAAACCCTGAAAATGGACAGCCTCGCTGACGAGAACAATGGACGTTTCTCACCCCTCTCTAGGATTACCCCTGCCCTCAATCTCGTCCATCCCGGTAGTCACGAAAATATTTAACCCCCGACAGAATATGCTTCTGCTATCAAAATTAGGTCTACTTTTCTAAATTAATATATAAGTTTGCAAGTTCTTATTTACAAAACATCAATGGCTATGTCCGAACCTAAATTTTATGTTAAAAATTGCGGTACTGTCAGATTTTAGCATAAACAGAGAAAATTGCAGCAGCGCATGAATCTAGATGAGATGCACTACTTTCCAACCCCGCTTAGGATCATTGCTATCACATCGCGCACCAGGCAAAATCGGTGTGGTGGCTGATACTCTATAATGCGATCTGACACACACCTTGAAAACGGGTAGTGTGGTCTGATAAACCGGTTTATACTGGACCCGTAGGTGCCGAGTCTGGTAGTTGGGAAGGCCTGAAAGTTATACAGGAGAAAGTAAAATTTTGGATAAACCATTCTGTGCTTCGGCAGCACTAGCAATTTTTTACACTAAGCCAAATCACTACAGTAACTTTTTTTCTCCAAATGGTTTAAATTTGACCAAAACAAGTCACATCAACCCTATCTTGTTTGGCCACTTTAAGTTGGTTTTAGCATTTGACTAAATTGGTGAGTGTTAGCACTATCCCAGCTGTCCATTTATCTATTCAAAAATTTATCTGGTCATTTTTTTTTTACATTAAGATATACACCAAAACCATTATTAATATACTTCTTAAGGTCATCTGTGCATGTAATACTGACAATACTAATATTTTTCTCTTTTCTTGACTGTTTTCCTATTTAATAAATATATTTGTTCCTTTTCACCTGATATCACTATCCAGTTTTATTTACAATACAATGGAATTCAGTATCTACTCAAAATATTCATCAACCTGCCCCCTGAAAATATTTTGATCATGTCCAATGTCATAACTGTAAAAACTAATTTTTGATTAAATCTGTGAATGGAAGAATGAGTCCAGGTTACCGTAGCTCATTACAATGAACTAACTTTAATCATAATCACCACGAATCAAACCAGGGAAAATGGCCGTGTAAAACACAATCAGGAACACCACGATTATCAGAAAAAAAGCAATGCCAACACCAAGAGCCCAGTGGGACCAGCGTTTAGCATCTTCAGCTTTGCTCTTTCCTTCCACAAGATCTCCGCGGGCGATTGCATCCCGACTAGCCAGGGCCTTGACAATAGCCATAATTCCCATTGGCCAGCAGCAGCAAAGTGTGACAAAGATGGCATAACCCATTTGGTCGGGGATGTTGTGTGCTGGTTGTTGCTGGTACACTACAATCTGGGGCTGGCCAGTGATTGGCTGATCTTTGAAAGAAAAAAGATAATATTACGTAACATTAACCACATATCTATATAAAATAATCTGAATTATCAAAAGATTGGATTTATTTACTTGACATGAACTCCACTGATTATCCTGGTTATAAGTAAGTTTGATTACCTGAATTACCTGAATTGACAGGTTGAAGATTTTATCATGTACTAGTAGTTGAGTTTTCAAAAGCATAAATAAGTATCTCATATTGATGATCATAAGGAAAAGCTAGATAACTGTACTTATAAAGTAAATATTTTTCTAACAAAATTTGGTCATTAAAGCACCCCATAACTCAATTTCTATGGTCAAATAATATCAGCAACTGGGAAATGACGGAAAGAACCCAAACTGGCCATGTCCTCAGGGAAGGACCCAAAAGTGGTTCTCATTTGGGCAACCAAGGACAAAACAAAAGAGAGGGTAAGGCCAAGAGAATTAAAGATGGCATGGGGATGGCCAAGCAGGAGGGCTGACGAAAAAGTTATTCAAGGGAATGATCAATGTGGAGAGATCTAATGCTACATGAACAGTGAAGAGAATATATATATATATATATATATATATATATATATATATATATATATAGGTAGTAGTATAACTTACTGTATGCCCCTGCTTGGGGGTTATAATACTGCCCCTGGGGAGGATAGGCAGGGTCATACTGTGGGGGTTGTCCCTGGGGATAACCTTGTTGTTGACCAGCTTCTTGGGCTTTTGCTTCTTTTCCACTCATGTTAGCCTTGTGATTTTAATTCTGAAAACAAATGGTGTATACAACATCATAATTTTTAAATATGTCCACTTATCCCCAAAACACACACGTCACATGAAAGTTCCGTTTACACTCACCATATTGGATCTTTATTGTCTAACTCTAAGATGATGGTCTCCAACTACTGTACATTAAATAAGTAAACGACCATAGGTCAGACATTTGAAAAGCATAAAATTTTTCATGTTTTAATTATAAAGACAAGTCTACGTACATTGTGACTGACATGCTGACATTACACATCGGACATTTTTTAATTCATGACGGACATGTCCGCTTGACCGACGGATTTCGGGAACACTACATGTATATAAATATGCCGATGAAGTTTCATTTGTCAGTAGCTATAGAACAAAATGACTCTGGTCAACCAGCCAATATTTCGTCTGTTGACAGCCAGACTTCATGAGGGCTATGACCAGTTGGTATAATATCACCTGTCGCCGCCCAGGTGTGCTGGCTGGTTCAATCAGAATGTCATATATCAACAAACGCCCTGAACATACCCCTAAAACGTTAGATCCTTTTAGTCGAAATACAACTGTATTCTTCTGTCATACATATATTACCTGTTTTTGGTCCCCGATTCTTTCGACAGACTTTGCTTTTTCAGTTAATCACCAAACTTATATATGGTCTGGCACTGTATTGCTCAATCACAAATTGTTTTGATGTCTTGATATCATATCCGGGTTCTTTTGCCTTTTTCCGTATTTGGGCCTCGTTTTCATACATCAATCCAAATTGCAAATTTCCCAGTATGAGATTTTGTGATACTTCGAAACGAAAATTAATCATGACATATACAAAGTCTCCCCTGCGTTGGTAAGAGTTAAAGGTACATACGAACCGAGCATCGGTGGAGCGTGGATTCCCAGTAACACATGTAAACCACTTCTACTAGTCTCTTATACGACTCAAATAAATTCGACATCCCAAGGGATAAACTGAATAGATCACTTGATCAGCCAAAAAAGAGCTTTAGACTGCTCCTTTCTTTAATTTTTTTTCGTAACCTACCTGTACTTTTCTGCTCCATTGACGTACAGCATAGAATGCTAGCAGAAAAACCCGTTCAAACATCATTTTCGGGTAAAATTAGCCAATCCCTTTTGTTAATTCTCTTAGTTATACTACTTGAAACTATACATGTATACACTGTATATAGGCCTATATGCTGTCATTTGGTCAGTTTTTGTAGCAAAAAAAAATTGACTTTGTATGCATCTTTAATGATTTATAAGGCAAGATTTATGCTGATTACTAAAAAAATTAGATTTCTGTAATACTTATGTTGTCACAGCAGTCACGGAGTACTAGATCTGTGACATTATACATGTATTATGGCCATTCAAGAATGTAAAAAAAATCACCTCAAGGCAATGCTTTATAACCTGTTGTTTCCCAGGGACCCGTATTAAAATGTTAAATCGTGTCCGTTCTACAAACTTCGTGCTTGCAAGCAAATTACCTGATCCATTTTTAGCAGTTTCTCAAAGGAGATGTTTGAAGCGGCACGATTTTTCGATGCCCCCCCCCCCCCCCCCCCCCTCCACATGGCCCCTCCAAAGTTACATTTGTGTAGAATTGGAGATGCTGCTGAATACAGAACAATTGTTCTCTGTAAATTTTTGTCTAAATAAACACCTTTCACGATGATTTATTGATGTGAAGGCCTACTCGCCGTGTTGTTATCGACGTTATACATTTACTTTCCAAGCGTAAACTTGTTTCGTGTAAATAATGTAGCCTACAGTAGGCCTACATCACTGATAAATGGTAATTCAATTTTATTGGTAGGCCTAACAAATTGCTCTGGCAGTATCCAATATAACATAGTTCTTCATTTTCCGTAAACAGATCAATCTAATGGCAGAGTACAAACTGTAAATCATTTTGGTTTACTGAACAACAAAGGATACTAATTATAAATCCATGCAGTGTTTATTGAATAAAATAACGACGAAAAACAATAAAAGGCCTGAAAAAAATTCCAAGATAAGTTTGCATATAACAATTTTGACGAAGAGAGCAAATTTAAAATTACTTAAGAACAAGAAGTGCCATATATTATATAAAGATTGGTACCGTATGTCTAAATTAAGCCATGAAACAAAATCACTAAAAAGAAGGCTGTTAAAGCGGTTGCACAAGGCATATCAGTGTTCGTAGTCCTTAAGGATGAAACTGAAAAGTTCAGAATTTGTAAAAAAAAAAAAAAAAAAAAAAAAAAAAAAAAAAAAAAAACACTACAGGATGCCGATTTAATTGATGCATAATAATGTTTGACTTATGAGCCTACTCTACTGTATTGGATTTTGAATTTATTTAATATTCTTGTTCAATGAGCAATGTGGACTCTATCATGTTCACCAAAACTTTTTTATTAGGCCTACTGTTCGTCGGATCGACATACCGTCCTTAAAATACGGACACCAAGGAGAAACCCATATTCAGCAACAGACCACAGTAGGCCCTATAAACTTCATCGATTCCTGTCTCCATATTTAACATCGGATCACAGTATAAACTTCATCGAGACCTGACTCCATATTCAACAACGGACTGCAGTATAAACTTTAAAGATTTCTGTGTCCATAACCAACAACGGAGCAGAGCATTAACTTCAGTGGGTTTTGAATATTCAGTGGTTTTGAACTTTAAGTTACATATCAAAATACAAATCATAAATATCGGTGACAAAATTAGCCCCACCGTTTTTATGTTGAATTGTTACAGCACTTCAGCAACATCTGAAGCAGGTAAAGTATATAGATACATGTACCTTTTAGAAACAGAATACCAGTCGATGGAAATTGTCTTCTGACCAAAGCGATATTCCCGATTAAGAATTTTCTCAACGAATATTTATCAACATGGAGGTAAGATACGAGCTGTGACATCACTTGCATCACGTAATGGTTTTTATGTACCTGTAATTAATTGGATGGAATAAAAGGATAGGGTCTACATAAGCAACTTTTTTCATTAATTTTTCAGATGGTCTAATACAATACAATACAACAGACTGGCCATGTTCGATCATATTTTTGACACGCGTACATAAGCAAGAAATTACACATATTTATGATATACATGTTACGGTATATCATTAAGATATTTCATACCGAGTACTTGGGGCCATGTTGTTGACAACAATTCTGAGTTTTGACTTCCACAAGTTCTACATCCATACTATGTTTTCATAAATTTATCTTTAGTCTATCAAGCGAAAAAGTAATGAAAGCACCTGTGTTCAGTACTTGGTATATGATTGATGCTTATGGATGCGCTATACATAAAATATTACCCACTCTATTTAATGTAAGGGGAGAGATTTTTGTCGTTGGCTGATGTGTGTTAATCGAACTAGATCTGCCTTTGGGCCGAATCAGCTTATTGTGGCCAGTCCCACGTGGAAATACTACGCCATATAGTGACATCGTCAAGTCGGCCTTGCTTTAGTTAGTTGTAAACCATTTCCCAGCGACCGAAAAGGGATGCACTCGCTGGCTGACGTGAATTATCTAAATAGGTTGCCTTCAGCTGACATCGGTAGTGACCGGTGTCTTCATCCGGGCTGTGGTCAATGTTAAATGAGTTACAGCGAAGATTGCTCAGACACTCATAAGCACAGTGCCCCTTCCCTTGTGTGGTCAGATTGGCCAGTATTTCAACCTTACGGTCAGAAAATGGAAGCTTGCGAAAGAAGGCTTGTCTTCGTGTCTCTGAAACATTTAAAACATATATAGTATTTTGCTCCCAGAAGATTCTTCTCAACATATCTTATGTTACTGAGAGCATTCACATCGAGAAGAGCCGAGGTCTAGTAAGGCCGCGACCTAAATATGACAGACCTACGTGAAAGGGAAAACCGCTTAATCCTGTAATGGTCTCTCCGCCTCTCACACGGCTCCCCACGCGCCGTCCCTCGACCGAACCGAGATTTAATTAGTGTGCCCTGCAGGGACGACGCGCGGGGAGGCGTGTGAGAGGCGGAGAGACCATTAATGGATTAAGCGGCCTTCCTTTCATGAAGGTCCGTCATATTTAGGTCTCGGCCTTACTAGAGCTCGGCTATTCTCGATGTGGATGCTCTCATAGACGCCATTTCCAGAGAGTAGATTGATCTATTTAGATCGACCTAACTCCCTGGGGGTTCACGCTAAATAGCTGTCAGCCGGGCGGACACGAAAGTTAATTACCCCCTTACAGCTTGTAGTAGGCGGGACGGACATTAAAGCCGGATTATCTGACAGTAATCTAGTGAGACTCCCTGCGGGGATAGATCGATCTAAAAGCTCTGGGAATACAGCCATAGACGTACACGTAATACGTAATTTTACCACTAAAAGGAAATCCTTATGAAAATGTGGAAATTCCACAGCATTGAGCAGATAAGACATTATGACACATGTAGACTTCTTAGTTAAAGATACAACCTGGTTGGATGTGATCAATCGCACTTCAGACTTGACATTTTATATGGAAAATATTTTCTTTATAAAATACTTATATTTCAAATAAAATAGCAGGATTTAAAGGGAAAATAACTCTTCGTATGATATCTATATTTCACAACAATAAACATTGTAAACAACCCATAGAAATATAATATATTGTATTTTACCACAAAAACGGCAGTAATAGCTATTATTTTGATATCTGAGCTTGTCTTTAGATCACGTGACTTCCATTGATGGCTGTACTCAGTTATAAACTCTTAAGAGATTTTAACAAAAAACCAAACTTTTTAGAAAAAAACCAGGGACTAACTTTGAATGTAAAAATGAATTCATTAACCATTGGTAAGTACCAGAAATTTGTTGTTTACTCCAGGAAAATTAATTTTTGGGCCAAAACGAGGAGTTATATCCCTTTAAACGTGTGAGTTGTGGTTATTTGCGCATTGTGCTGCATCGCGAATTTTGCGGCGATTTCATTTGGAAATGTTTTTTAAGCTGGTCGAAGTATGACTCTGTTTGTTGTAATATTAATTACTATTAATTATAATTAATAAAATTAATTAATTAAATAATAAAAATGATAAGAAATAATTAATAAAAATAATTTATATTAAAAAGTTTCTATGTTTCGGCAACGCCTGCACAAGATGAAATTTTGAAAACGTGATCTACTGAGTGGAGCAGTGTGTCAAAGTATTGTTGCACTGCGTCAATATGGCAGAAACACTCAGGCATTGCCAGACACAATATACACAAGAAACGTCCTTTTTGTCGCGTGTAACTTCACATATTATAATTTAGAAAACATGGAAAACCAAATAACTTTCTTTTTTTGTTGCATGACTCAGAAGCAGACACTTTTTTTTCTGCGAATTGGCAAATTCAGTTAAAGAACGGATGTCGCAATGACGCATACTGCAGAGAGATTCTTTGAAATTATTGAAGCACGATGTATGGCCTTGCTTTCATTTATGCAGTCAGATAAATAAGTAACAAAACGAAGAAAATGAATTCTAAAATTAAATGTCAAGTATATTTCATGTTTTTAGCAACCTAAGGGGTAACGATGGTATAAGCATTAGAACAGCTGACACGTTGTGTCTGAAGAAACCGTGCATTTTGTTTTATTTACTCACGATATGGTGGGGTGATATCCCATTCTGCGATTGCATTTCCCCAAACCTTCACTGTTAAAGCTTTTATATCAAATCTGACATCATGGTCCATGCTGTACATCATGATTGTTTCCTTTCCAATATCTCGACCCTTTCCTAACTGGGTGTATCCTCCATCCCAACTAATCCAAAATGCCTCAAATGATCCGCAATCAAGAATATTTGGCGCGTTTTGTGTTATGGAGCCGAAGATCCCCATACGGTTTAGGTAAACTATATCACTGCCAAGAGCCCAACTGTACAAGTAGTCGCATTCGAAATAGCTGGCGACGGTACACAGATAAAGTATTACTGGCACACACGTTTTCACGTTGAATGTAAATGACGTTACACCGGTTAAATCCGCTATGCCAATGACTTCATCGTAGGATTTCGAGGTAAATTTTATGGCAGAAACTGGAAATATAAGCAAATGTAGTTTTATATAAAATCTTTCTGGAAGTTAAATTGCCTTCAAATAACAGTGGGCTAAATTCAGAAAAAAGTTAACTGTTAACTGTATTTTTATTGATTAGCTTATTAAATAAATGAAAATAAAGAAGGAAGTCTCTTGCTACGTGACGTAAACACTAACTGTAGCCAAAATGTGCGTGAAACCTTAAAAATTAATGTCCCATGAAAACTATACACTAACTGATATCATTCCTTTTTCCCCCATGGCATTTCAGTGTTCATACATACCTCTTGGTAAACATAAAACGATCAACATTGCTTTCAAGCAAAGCATCTCGTGTTTAGACCGTATAATAATTTAGCGTCAAGTGAAATTCTTCAAACAACCAAGCACGTGTATTCAAGATGAACGAACGCGAAGATGAATTAAGTCAGAGATTCTATGTGGCTATTATATAGCTTCATTTACACCAATGTTATAAATTTTAAGGGCATGCTTGGGCGGCTGCGAGTTGTATCCCTATGCCAACTATAAAAACACTTTATTCATTTGTCATGCTGGGAATTGACAACTATATATAATTGAAGCTTTACGTACTTATTCCCATTGATTTCGTAATACGGTATAGATGATTATGACAACTGACAAATACATTCTCAACATTAAATGGGTCTTCTTTAGGTTCACACTGTAGATATTATGTTATCATTATACTAAGTGCTTGGCATGGTCTCAAAGTTTTAAAATTATTTTTGTTTGTTTATATTCGTCACAGGGCATGTAGAGCTTTGCATGTTCTTTTTATCGAGTTCAGAATATTGTAAAGAAAACATTATACTTATATTAAAATGGATAATAACGTATTTTAAGACTATGAGATCATAAGGACCTACCTTGCCTCGATGCCAACCTGTCAGACTGCAGAATATTTTGAACTTTCTTTATGCGCATGCATGCGTGTGAATTTCCCTCCTTACCTTTCTCTCCCTCAATTTTACTTAAATTAAATGCATTACATTTAAACCCATGACATAAATATCTTTTTGTGCATTCATATGAAATCCATCAACAATACAAGCATCATAAATCCTTCTTCAACTAATCACAGTAATAACAGTGCAGCATCCCTTTGCAAAATATAATTAAATAAGCAAACCATAAACATCACATTTTTTTTCTGAAAGAATTGAAATAATCCATATTAAAATGTTTTACAGTACAAGCACCACCAGTATAATCCAATCTGAAATCCTTCCAACTATGAAATTTCCAGGATGTAAAAGTTATTCAGGAGAGAAAAAAGTGATCAATTTCAACTAAATCTGTGTCTACTAGTATATTTAAAGCATTTTATTGCCTTTTTTTCCTTGGCAAAGGTCTACACTCTTGGAGTGCCCTGTAGTCATGTATTAATATCAAGGTAATGTGAAAAGTATTGTGTTCCTAAGTCACACAATAAACTTGGTGATACTATATTATTGTGTCCACAGCTGATCCCGTGCATTGCTGATCCAGTCTAAAACAGAGTCTCGTTTCCAGAAGCATATACCAAGAAGAGAGCCCACTATTAATGTCCCAACTGCCAGTCTTCTGAGCCGTTTTGTTTTCCTTTTCCTGTTTGGAGTTGTAATAAGATCAGGAGCCTGGTATTCTTTCTCAGTTACCTGCCGGAAAACAAACAAGTTGTTTAATAATGCCATATCTATAATATAATATTGATGGGTTTGTCATTTAAGGAAAAGGCAAGCAAGTTGTTTACCTTTTTGCTAATTCGCTGGCTAAAGATACTTAAAATTGCCAAATCTCACAATTTACTGAACTTTAAGATCAAGATTTGCTATTACTTTGCTTAAAAAAAAGTGAAAAATATTTCATTGCTTTACTGGTACATCTTTTCATAGATTCGCTCAGAAATAAGCTTTTTTAGCCGAAAACATACACTCATTATGTACTACATGCAACTGCTGTATTTTTTATATCATATGTTACCTTTGCTAAACTTTCCCTGAGTAAATTAAGTTCTGTGTACAGTTGTTGTGTATTTCTAATGGCTTTATCTGTATGTTTGCACATATCCTGGTGGCCATAGCCTTGCTGAAAGACAATAAGTTTGACATTACGAGAATCAAATTATTTACAATGTTTTATATTAATAAAATATGGAGTCTAAAACTCTGCTCATTAGAAGTTACAAGAATGTGAAACTGCACTACAATAGCTTGTCCTATTTCAACAGTTTTGTCACCTTATCAACAAAGCATCTGGATTTCCAGTCAAGCATAGTCCTCATCAGACCAGTGTCCAAGAATGGTCTTAATAATAATAATAATAATAATAATAATAATAATAATAATAATAATAATAATAATAATAAAAAGAACACACAACAAGCAATTCTAAATAGTTAAGAGACTTGTACCTGCCCTGCTTGTAATAATTTGGGATCTTCTTTGATTTGCTCCTTTATGTAAGCCACTGTACATCCTATGTAGTCTGCATGCTTGCTGAGGTTTGCCAGTACAGCCACTGCCTCTGTACAACTGTAACAGAAATATGGCCATATGAAACCTTCAGGATTAAAGCACAACTGGTGGGTCTGAAGCAAACTTTATAACACCATGAATTATGTATACATATTTAGTATTATCCAAAGAAATAGGAAAAAGAGGGCTGAATTCAAAAGAAGTATTTATTTTATACACACAGAGAAGTACCACCAAACCACTCTATATAGTACTACATGGATGCCATATTATACCACAACAATCCATACCACTTGACCTTGCCATACAGCAGCGTTCCTTCTCTCGTTATAACAAAATGTTGTATGCCACACCATTCTATATCTCTGTCACTTCATACCACACAATACCATATCATATAAAACAATTCATAGCACACCATGCCTTAATATATCATTATGACACTGTACCTTTGCCATATACAACAGCACGCTTTGCCATGTGACATCACTCTATTCCACACCATATTATGCTGCGACACATCACAAGATATCATATGCCATACCATATACCACCTTCATACCATATTGAACCATACCTTATACCACCTTCAAAGGTAGATTTCATGTGTTTTTGTATACTCTTTGTAGAAAGATTTTCCTTTTACTATCTTACTAAGACTTCATTTGTAAATATTGCATTGTTGTAGATATGTTTTTGTCCTTACCCAGACGGTGAATAGCTGTAAAGCTATGTGTCCTTTCAATTTATACCCAACATGAAATAATATTTATTGTATTGTATTGTACCTTCACCCCATACCTTAGCTGCCTACTGTACTGTACTGTTGGTAGACTGCCCTGCTCCCAGTCTTTCTTATGCACCTCATGGACTCCATCTAAGATCTTCTTTCTGATTCCCATCTGTTTGATTCCAATCTTAAAGACAAATAATAATAATAATAAAATTTAAAAAAATAAAATAAAGGTAAAAACGAAACAACCATTGAATGTCAAAATAAATAGACAGTTTAATGTAAAGTTTCAGATACTTAGGGGTGATTTGAAACACTTATTATCAAAAGTTTTACAAAGCTTTGAATAATCTGTAAATATTCCACACAATTGGGCCACCTTCATAACAGGTAATCTCAGTGTGTGGATGAATTAAACACGAACCATTTTAGCGATTTCTAGCCACTTACTTGTAAAATTATTTTACATTACAGTTTCAGTGTAGACTTTCTAACATTTGGTGCTGAGGAGTAAATTAACCCCCATCCACACACCCAGGTTTTGCACATAGAATTTCCACATTTGATTTTAAATAGTAGGTTAAAGCTATTCTAGACCAAAGCAAAGGCTAAACCAATGATCTAGTCAAACTGTGGTTGTACAGAAATTCTGGTACCTGTTCTAATTTCCTGTCAGTCATCTTAAGTAGGTCAGTGAAAGTGACCTGTTGCTCCTGGAATAGTTCGATAAGATTTCCCAGCTCCAGCCCACACAGAAATAGCTCTAGCTCACCATACTGGTAAAAATTCCTTAATACAAAACAAGACAAAACTATTCCAAGTTACAGAAAAGCACTTTCAGGCAAGGCCTATTCCTGTTCAGAAAATGGGTTATAAAACTGTGATCAGACAATTAGTTAATAGGAAGAAGTATACTTTTTTGGAATGGTCATTTAACGGTGTATCTTGGTCTAATTTTCAATCTAAAACAGTTACTGAGCTTGTGTGAATGTGGTGTCAAACCAATTCATGATATGTGACAAGGTTCATTTTGCAAAATCCAAAATGTTCTAACCACACTAACTAATTCTTAAAAAAAAAATGTCTATTCTATGTTTCCATTTAGTTTTAAGGTGGCCTCCTTTATACGAAAGATCTGACAAAAATTTTTAATGCTCTTGGGTGCAAAATTTCAAATGGCTTTAGAGGCAATGAAAACGCAGTTTCAATACTTAAACAAGATACCAGCAGGAAAAGTGATTAAGAAACTAACTGATTGTCTTTTGTGCTGCCCTTTGGTGGTTTACTCATCACAGGAGAGCCACTGGATTGGGGAGGAGGAATGAATTTGCTGAGAGAACTTTTATCATCTGTCACTCTTTCCAATATTGTGACTATCTGGAAAGAAATGACTTTCACTGTGACAATGAAACAATTTTCATAAATATACATCAACCACTTAGTTACATTACAACCCTATAACAAGTAGACAACTGGACCCAGAACAAAAATAACAAATGCTAGGCCAGTTTTTTTAACTGCTTTTGAAATTCAAAACTGATCAATCAAGTTTTGTTAATTTGGGAGAATTCATAAATAACTTTTAAGATAATTTGAACTCCATTAATTAAAATAAATCAAAATTTATCAAAATTTTTTAATTTGAACTACTTTATATTGTATAAGTTACTAGAAAAATCTGAAATTCATAAATTAAAAAAAAACTTCTCAAATACATTCTGTCAATGCTCTTGCCTTTGCTTATTCAATCCACTCTCACTGACCATACCTGTTCATGTCCCTGACTATAGGCTATGTCCACAGCTTTTTGACCATCTGAACATTTTTTGTTAGGGTCAGCTCCTGCCTCTAGCAATAAAGTCATCATGGCAGTCAGTCCTTTGCTTGCTGCCCATACTAGAGCCTATAAAATGAAAAAAATTTTAAATGACAATCAGCAACTGTAGATTTTATTTTTCTTTATCAAAACTGGTTCAACATGCTTCTATCAGTTCATCTGCAAAGATTAATATAACTGGTTCAACATGCTTCTATCAGTTCACCTGCCAAGATTTATAATACTGACAAATGTTGAGACTGCTCTATTTCAAATTTCATCATCATCATGGGCATTTTATAACTTGTTCATGATTACTGAAGAATATATCTATATCTGAAGGCTTTTTATAATTATTTCAAAGGTCTGAATTGTGAAAGATAAATAGCTTTGCTGAATATTCAGACATAAAAAATGTCACTTAAGGAAATATTCAAATGTGTCCAGTATACCATAAAATGAACTTTTGCTACTTACAGTCCATCCCCTGGTGTCCTGTTTATTTAAATCTGCTGAATACTCAATAAGTTTGCTGACAACCTTGCAGCGGCCAGCTCTGGCAGCATAGATAAGAGGTGTGGTGAAATTTCTGAAATCAAAAACGTTCACATGCTATTAGATCACTTTTGCTGATGTTTAAAACCTTGTGAAGCCACAAATTCATGTGTGCATTAATAAATGGGTCTGATAAAAAATAGTGCTCAGTGCACCTAAGTACCATATTTTTCTTTTCCTACCATCTCTGTGCTTTATATAGGAGAGGGGGGAATAAATACAACACCCAAACACATGAATTTCTTGAAGTCTGAAAGACTCATCTCAATATTTCAAAAATTTTGGATTCGCTTCAAATAATCCAACTATCTTAGTAGTAAAATTTATACCCTAAAGAGAGCCCAGATATGAACAAATTTAATTTTCTTCTCAACTACCTGTCATGGCAATTGACATTGGCCCTAGCTTCAAGAAGTAATGTGACACAGGCCAGAATGTCATCTTCCTGGCTGTTGGAGGAACAAGCTGACATGAGGGCAGTATACAGGTCTGGAGAAGCAAAGACAAAAACACTTAAAACAGAATGATCATGCAGGTAATATACATATATTAAGCAGCTCTACATGGGTGGTCTGGGCTGGGGGGTGGGGGGGGAGGGAGGAGGGGGACACTAATACAACACTGAAATATCCCCAAATTTTACATCTAAAATATAGCACATATATGTATTATAAATCAATATTTCATCTTACTGGCGGTTATGTATAGGTCTGGAGTAGCAAAATTAAAATGCAACAACTTTAATTTGCAGTTTCGTAATACTGTTTATATCAAAAACAAGATAAACTGTTCTAATAATTCAGTTTTCCACTTTCTTGTCTTAAGAGATACAGCAATAAACAGGTGAAATACAGCATTAAAGATCAGACACAACAGTTCATGAGAAAGGGGACTAAAGCTCACTGGGGGAGATGGGGGGTGCAGGAGAAACATGATCTATACCGTCTTTTTTTTTTTTGGGGGGGGGGGGGGCAAACATGCCAAGTGTGTATATTTTTCTTGCGTAAAAAAAAAAGAATAAAAATCCATGAATGATATTATTATGAATAAACATATATATATACTATGCATACCTCTTTGATAATTGGGGTCAGCCCCTCTTTCCAGTAATAGTTTAACCAGTTTGTGATGTCCATTGTTGGAAGCATACATTAAAGCAGTCCAGCCAGACTTCAGCACAGTATCCACATCTACTCCTACAAAACAATAAGTAAATCAATGTGTGTGTGTGTCTATATATATATATATACACACACACACACACACACACACACACACACACACACACACACACACACACACACACACACACACACACACACACACACACACACAATGATAAAACTTACCAAATTATACTATAGACTGATACCCAGTGCACAGAATATTGGGTACCCAACACTAACCTTCATCTAAGTATTTTACAATGGCACATATATTCCCTCTCATCACAGAACTCCTGTAGTCATCCAGTGAGGTGCAGAAGCCTTGGTCATTAACAACCCTTGGTCTTCTCGTCTTGGACTCTTGGTCTGGACGTCCGAAGGAAAAGCCATTCTGTTGACTTGGTGGAGGTCCA
The DNA here is from genome assembly GCF_051362555.1 of Lingula anatina. Lineage (NCBI taxonomy): Eukaryota > Metazoa > Brachiopoda > Lingulata > Lingulida > Lingulidae > Lingula > Lingula anatina. Next base: position 4,750,971 of record NC_141772.1, on the reverse strand, counting down.
AAGCCAAATCTTGCAGTCTGTAATAGTTCATTAGGAAAAATATTGATAAATGAAAATAGGTTTAACTTCAATGGCCTGGCACACTGTTGAGTACTGTAAACACATATAACAGGGATGAGACTGACATTTAGTGAAAAAGTAGAATAATATGGTATGGGGCCCAGAGGGTCACAAGGCCTATGATACCTTTGGCTCCCAAAAAGTTAGGAATTCTCACCCCTGATTTAATACAATCAACAGGCTTGTAAATACTAATATACAGCAGTTAACTCTTGTTTGTATAAAATGCCATTGATATCAAAAGTGGCATAAGTATGCTGTCTCCATATTGCGACCTGGAGCACCCCACCACTTGCACGTAAGCACTGTCTCACTGCAGTGCCCGTTGACCCCACGTGCACGTCTAAGAAATGTAAACAACTGTGTTCTAACCCCTTGTTCGACTGAGTTTGGAATCTTTTCGAACTGAGGATGCTTCCCTGTATCCCCTATACCACTGTCAGAAGTTTTCAAGCCATCATCACATTCTAGCTCGAATCCATCTTCGTCAAAATCGTCATCTTCATCGTCATACCCTGCAGGTACAAAATTCGTCGACATGCCTGTCCTCAAGGTAAAGGTCGAAGGTGAACACAAGATAGGCCACCTGTTTACAGTTTTTATTTGTCAATTTTATTCGAACAGTTTGCTTTTATATTATGAATTGTCGTGCATTAAATAATTTTTCATCGACAAATTGGGTTTTTGCTATGTTTCATCTGAAATTCATTACTCACTTTCAAATTAAAGTCTGTCTTGGGCCACTTTTGCTGCGGACAAGCGATTTGGCGGAAGGGGAATTTGCCGAAAGTACGCACAATGTGAAAATGCTCTGATATTAGCAAATTTCGAAATATTGCCGCCTGTATCAAACAAGAATTGCAAATAAGGTGAGGTGGTGAAAGTTGGCGTGTGCACAGTTTGTTTCCCTATGACTGCAAGTTCACGTAAATTTAAAATGTTTTGAGTCGGTGCATTCTCAACACGACTCACGCGTTAAAAGCTTTCAGTTTTACTTTCCTATTTATAAATGATATATCCACCAATAAGTAACATTGATAATAAACAGACAATACACTCTTTTGAACCCAGTCGTGCCATGTGGTGTTTGAAGCTAACAATGTGCTACATAGGTTCGCTGTACTAACTTATGCTAGATCTTGGTGCTTTCTTACAGTTAATGTTCATTAAAAATGTTCGGAGGTAACAATGGCAATTCAGGCAAACAGCCTGCCACGTTTGGGCAGCCATCATTTGGGAGAGCACCTGGCCTTTTTGGACAGCCCACTGCATCACCAGCTGCCAACACATTTGGGTCTTTCAAGGGAAGTGCACCTTCAATGCTGCCAGGCAGTGGCAGCTCAGGCTTTGCCAGTGTATTTGGGAGTGGGTCTGCAAATACAGGCTTTGGTGGAGCAGAGACCTCTGTTTTCTCCAGTAGCTCTACACACACCTTCAGCAGTGCTGGTGGCTCTGGGTTTAGTGGAGGGTTTGGTCTTGCAGCTGGCCCCAGTGGTACAGGCATTACAGGTACTTTATACTCTTATTAGATCTTGTCTTTTTTCATATTATAAAAAATAAATTCATATATGTGGTATATAAGATTATGTCCAAAATATGCAGCAAAGAAAGAAACATAGGGTAGAAAGCTAGAGGAAATATCTGTAAGCTGATACAAACTAGTTTTTGTGATCTTTAGTCTCTTGACTAAAGAAAACTAGTGAAAATCTTTTTAAAGAGCAGTGTTTTATGTAACAAATTAATATTTTTCTTCAAAAGTCGACTAAAATGGCAAACGTGATTCATAAAATCATGAATATCAACAGAATAACACACGGATTTGCAGAATGAAACAATTAAAATTAGTTTACTCTTCTCTATGATTTTATCCAGGTAGTTCCAGTGCTACAAGCTTATTTGGAAATCCCAGTGGCACTAGTATTAGTGGCAGTCCAAATGCATTTGGCCTTACAGGCAGTTCCAGTGCTACAAGTATCACAGGCAGTTCCAGAGGCAATTCTGGCTTTGCAGGTGGATTTGGCCAAGGACCAAGTCACAATGTATTTGGTGGTTCTGTTGGACAGGGATTTAATACAGGACAAGGCAGACCAGGGTTTGGTGCAGTAACAACACAGTCTTCTGCCTTCAGTGGGTCAAATCTATTCAGCAAAGCTGGAGGAACTGATGCAAAGTTTGGAGGGCAGAGTGGTTCATTTGGATCTGGTACATCCGATTCATCACTTTTCAGTTCTGGACCAATTGGATCAAGTATCGAAAAACCAAAGACGGCTGATTTATTTGGGCAGACTTCTTCAGGCAGTGGTGTATTTGGTGGCTCTTCCAAATCTGGCTTTGAAAGTAAGCCTGCCTCCAGTAACACAGCAGCAGGGATTGGCAATATACCAAAATCAGTTAGATTCGGGAGAGATGAAGCACCAGCTAAAACAGCAGCAAATATATTTGCAAGTAATTCTCCATCCTCATCATCATCTCTGTTTTCTCAAAATATAAGTGGGCCCTTCACATCATCGACCACATCTGGTAATGCTGGTGTCTTTGGAACTGCCAGTGGGAATGTGTTTGGTGGAGCAGCACAGAAGAATGTGTTTGGTGAGAAAGGAGAGCAATCTGTGTCAACTACCACATCTGCTGGCCTGTTTGGTGGCCAGTCCAATATGTCCACTAAGACGTCTGCTGGTGCTGGAAAAGCTTTGTATAGAAAAGGTATTAAAAACTTTGCTTTTTTGACAGAGATCAAACTTTTGTTAATACTGAAAATTATTAGATTAGAAAAATCTCTAGGAAGAACTCAAAACTTATTTTTTATCTACAGAAGACCAGAGTTTAACTACAAACACCAGTTTTCATTGAAGGATAGAAATATGTGGACTTAAATTTACCACAAGACTGATTGATTTAACAAGAAATAAATGTTATTCAACTGATTTGACTTGATTTGTGACATAAATAAATCGTGATGAAAGATTTGTTAAACTTGAAATCCTTTCATAATTCTAGGTAATAGAGAAAGCCAGTCCATTTGAAAATTGCAAAATGTACATATGGTTACTGCCACAGTTTGAATTGTCATATTTTAAAAATATTGTTTTTGATATTTCCAGGTCAGAGTCTGGATGTCCCAGACACTGACCCAAGGACGTCCATGTTGTTTGGAAAGTTGGTTAAACCAGCACCCTCCACAACAGAACCCAGCACCATGGGTAAACAAGGTACTGTTAAACTTGCATGATTTATATAACAAGTGCTTAATGATTCAATAGTACAATAATAGCATAAAATTTTAGAAGCCTGTGGCTACATTTTAAATATTTTAAGAAAATCATCGAATTTGGAGGTGGGCCTTTAAGAAATTGTACCCCTGGTAGGACCCAATATTATATGATTGTTTAATGATTTGTTTCTGAAAACTGTTACACTAGGATGTGGAAGGCTACAGTAATTTGGTATCCAGAGTGAGTTAGATTTGCCAGGGAATGAAAAATGACCAGATAAAGAATGTATGCTATATTTGGTCTGCACAAAACCCATTAGAACTTATAGAATAAATGCCATCTAATCAATTATGTCCACTTTTAACTTGTATTTGGATATTTTAATCTGTAACAACAATTTTAGGGGCCAGAGTTGTGGATGTTTTAGAGGAAAAATCTACCATGGTTGGAGAGAGCAAAAAGGTGCTGTTTGGTAAACGGGAAAGTGAGAACACAGAAGATATGGGACAGAGTAAACGGGCATTGTTTGGTTCAAGTGAGATGGGGGATTCGGATGATAATAAACAAGGCAAAAGGAAGCTGATAAGAAGACCTTTGGGTAAGACTAGAAATAGGGTGGGTCACAAATTATTTGGAAAAAAAAAAAAAAAAAAAAAATATATATATATATTTATATATATATATATATATATATATATATATATATATATATATATATATATATATATATATATATATATATATATGGTTGTCTTTTTCAACAGGTAGATGTGTTGCGGTGTCAGAGAATATTTCTTAATTTGGCTAAAACAACGTCAAGGCAGCATGAACTTGGTTCCTCTCCATCCAGTTATCATGTTTCATAGGAAAGCACTTTACTATCATAGTAATTTATTTATTTATATTTATATTTTTATATTTGACAGTGAGCAGTGCTCGTGGTGCAGCCTCTGGTCTGTTTGGTAAGGCTTTGTCAGCGGTCAGGGGGACTGCAGTTAAGAAGTCTCCCAGTTCAGACATTAAAACATGGCAAACTGCAAGTGTAGAAGGACAGCCTGTTGATCAAGAAGAGGGGGGAATTGTGGAAGAGAAGGCTTCTGGTGCAGGTGATTTGTGTACAGATTATTTAGTTTCATAATTACAGGACCATGTGGATTTTTAAGACAATATTTTGGAAATCAAACATGATAACTCTCACATAATTGTGCAAAAATTTGTTTTCTATTTCAGACATTGTCAGGTATTTTGCATGGAAGTTCATTTCATGTCTGATATCTAGGACACATTTTTATCAGTGCCAAAACTTACTTGTTTCAATCACTTGTTGTCTCAAAAAAAAAAAAAAAAAAAAAACGTAGTGTTTTCACATGAGAATTATGTCATATAAAAAAATTATTGATTGCTGTTAAGTACTACCAGATGTATGTTTCACATGGGAACAGTATTTTTTTTATTTGCCAAGGAGTTTTAAAGTTTGAGTCTTGAAAAATATTATGAGGGTATCAATAACAATCAATATCTGTCAATTTTTCACTTACACTATAAACTGAAGTTTATTTAGAAGTTTGAACATGACAATAAAATAATGAACTCAAAAAAAAATCTACACACCACTTCATTCTTTGTGTACTTCGTGTCCATAAGACGCTTACAGTTTGAATATGAAAATAGAATAACACCATGTATATCTGTAAGTTACGGACATAACTGTTCAGTTCCATTGATTTTGTTTAAAGCTTCCGATATTGCTAATCCATGGTGTTACTGTTCACAGCAGCAGCAGCAGCAGGGAAAATAGTCAGCTCTCGGCGGCGTTCCAGTGATGATACTGGGGACAAAGTGGCCATCGTGTGTAAGAACATGCCGAAAATTTTCAATAAACGCGAAGCACTGAGAGGTCACTTCCAGAAGTATGGACCAGTGTCCAAGGTGTTTGTGAACCCAAATAGAAACCAGGCTACCATCCACTTTAAAAATCATGTGAGTTTGTTATAATAATTATATATTAAGAAGTGTATAGTGCATTGTTTGAAATACATTGCATTGTAGCAAGGCAATCATTGCACTTTTAAATCAAGTACCTTGCGATCAAAATCTAAATTTCTCAGTAGAATTCTTTCCATTAAGCATGTTAGTAAGATATGTTTGTCATATTGATTGATGTGGTGTATTGTTCTCTGGGGTGGATGATAATTGATATCATTTCCTTGTCATTCTGAAAGTCGGTCATTGTTTTTTTTTTTACTTGTCAACAGTATTTTACCTCCATTCAGTGTCAAAGATCAGGTGATCAGTTATGTCTGTCTGTCTGTCTGCCTGTCTGTCTGTCTCTCTGTCTGTCTGACTGACCGTTTACTATTTCCACCTGGTAAAATTATTCAGAAATTAATTTTATTTAAAAAAAGACAAGGATCACCTTTCGTGATTATTGTACCAATTATATCTATTTTAAGTTAATATAGAGGTGAAAAAAAATGGAAGCAAAGATTTGAAAAGTGAATAACTTTCCACAAAAAATTATTTTTTTAAAATCCATAATTGACTTCGCAAATCAGTAAAGTGTTTAGTACAGGCTTTTTGTCGACCGAGGAATGCAGAGATCTGACTTAGATTTTAATTTCCAATAAAACCATCTAGTTAGACTAAAACGAGCTTAGTTGAGAAATGCCTCATGCCTTTTCCCATAAGATTGCACAGTAATCAGTGTTCTTATGAAAGTCTACTGCCGTATTTTTCCCTAAAGAAAAGTAACAGCTCAAGTAATTTATACGTAATCTTCTTTACATTAAAGACTGTGACTGTATCTTCTCCCCATGGTAAGGAAAACACTCAAGGGGGTTGCTAAGTACTATTAATTTGCATTTTATCAAATTTTGTCTCTCTGTCTTCTGGCTATAGCATTTCCCGCACAGTTAACCGTATTTAGTTTCATAACCCCGTTTTTCCTTCTTAAGAAAGAGCATCTGTGGCTATGGGAATTTCAGCCACCTGAAATTTCGGAAGCGGTTCCTTTTTACCAGTATTAAATATAGTGCCAGTTACTGCACTGTACATTGGCTGAACATACTTTATTTATTCTTCACTGGGGCTGATACTTCCACATTTTGTGAAAGTTGGGCACAGTTGGAGACAAGAGGAAAGGCAAGTGCATGCAGATACATTTTACCAACTGTCATAGACCCCATTCCCATAGATTTTAGATCGATCTATCCCTGTGGGTAGATTACTGTCAGCTTAGCCGGCTTAAGCGTCTGTCTGGCCTACTAAAAGCTGTAAGGGGGTAATTAACTATGGTGTGCGCTCGGCTGACTGCAATTTAGCGTGAACCCTGGATCGATCTAAATCTCTGCGAATGCACCCATACTGTCACAGTGAGACCGACCGACCAATGGACACACAGACAGACAAGCAGACAGGCGGTCAAGCAGACAAACAACAAAAACTTGAGCAAAAGTTCTTAATATTTTGGAATTCTATCTTTTCCTCCAGGAAGGAGCAGCCCTAGCCAAGAGGAAGGGGAAATACTTGAGGAAAGACTTGGAACCATTGCAGATCTTCTGGAGTAGTTACTCCCCACAGAACATTGCCAAGACCAGTGTGCTGAAGAGTAAGTCGATATTTATGCAACAAAGTCATGTATACTGATTATATTGCTGAAATTAATTTAATACCACATTCATCTCCCTTCTCTCCTACAAAATTAAAGATGAGGGATTAGACTTGACAAAGGGTTGCTAGTATTCTCAGCAATCAAATATAGCAAATATTGTTGTGGTTACAAAGTTGTCCTGTCATCTTTTAAAGTTTTCAACTTTGAACCTTCACACAGATCCAAACGACATGTTGTGCAAGTTGGTATTTTGGCGCTATGAAGTTATATTGATTTATATCCAACAGTTTTCAATCAGCTTTAATGAAAGTTTAAAGACATTGGCATTTGATTGTCCACCTGGGCATTCAGTTCCAGACGCCTGGAAACAGATCAAGTTCTATACAATGTTTTTTTTTTCTGACAACCATTGGGCTTCTGGCACTCCTCTTGCAGAAACCACCCATAGCCTCATTCCCTCATAAAAGTGTCTTGCTAGACACTGAAATGTTGGGAGTGGATATAACTATTTGCTTTTAGCTTGTTTCAAAAGTAATTATTATAACTTTTAGTTCATAATACAGCTGATGAAACACTTTGCTGGAAAGTAATTGAAGTTCTGTGCTGGATGTTCTGGTCAGTTGATAGAATTGCAGTAGTTGACCCCGACTGTCTCACTACAGTGCAATTAGATTACAGTTCAGGGGTCAGTTTCACCAAGAAACTTTTGCTACTTAGTAAATGTTTGTTTTAACTTTAAGATAGAAAAATTAACTTTGACGGCAGATAAATCATTGGCACCCACTCAAATGGGGATATTGCAACATTCATGTACATTTATAAATGGTGAATGTTTAATAGTGACAATTGCTTTATTTTAGTGGTCTGGTACTGATTTATCCCAGGTTAAGATAGACAGTATGTTCTTTTTTTTTCTTTTTTTTGTAACCATCACTGACTCCTCAAATTTTTAAGCATTGTTTCTATTAGAGAATGGGTTGCCATTCTTTAGTGTGACCACCTCAGCAAGTCAATCTTTTATAAATAGCTAACCATAGCCAGTTTAATAGCATATGATTTCCTCAACTGTAGTGGCTGTGGACGGAACAGCAAATTAAAGAGATAAAAACTTCTCTATATGGTGAGCTAATCGCAAACAAACAGCTCCTTAAATAGGCAACATCAATTTGGTGGTCCCTATTTCATTGGAGACTGGCCTTTCGGTTCAGTATTAGATAAAAGTGCAAAATTGTTCAATTGGCCCCAGTGAAGTCACAAAGTATACTCTGTTGGCTCTTACATTGGCTGGCTCAAATGAAGTGTTTTGTTGAACATCACGGCCCCATGTGGGTTGAAAGAGGAGACTATTGACTTTATAAAAGGCAATTTAATCATTCTAGCTTCAGGGGGGTGTAATGATTTTAGTCCAAGTGTTGATATAGAACACATCAAACAATGTCTGCTTCAAATTCGATTATCTTGATCAAGATGTTGCTCCTTTTAACAAGGCACCAGTAAGGATTGATTGAGCAATGTTAGGTGACTAGACCATTATCGATAAGGCGTACTTAAATGAACAATACTCCTGCATGTGAAGTGAGTCAGTACACTGTAGTCTACCCATATAGTTTTGACCACTTACTTTCTCTTTGATTTTTTTGTCCCAAGAATGTAATCCATTACTCAAATACTTTGTTTCTTTTTAGGCGTTTATTGACGTAGATACAAATTCAAAAAGTTAAATTAGCCAAAAGTAACAATAGAATAATAGCAAAATAAAATTGTATGTTCTTAGAAACAAATATAAAATATTTTGATGAACAGTCCAAGAATGAGTGCATTTTAAGGACACCCAGTAAATTTAAGATTAATAGTAAACATTTTAACTTCGACATAACTAATGTAGATGATCAATTGGTAAATTACAGATTACTGTATCAGCCTTGCTGTTTGCATTTATTTGCTATGACATCATATAACAGGTATAGAACTTGTTTTATCTCAGCTCGGAGACGATGCCCTTTTGGTGCAATATCTGATGTGGACATTAATCAGCTCTTTTTTGAACACATATTATTTGTGGAAGTTTGTCATTTAGGTCCAATTTACTCCTGGTTTAATATTCCCAAACAAGTACATTAGGAATGGTATTAGAAGGAAATGAAGCGTTGTGGTAAGGTAATATTGTACATATCACAGGCTGTTTTTCCTGTAGACTTCTAGAATGTATCGCAGTGGGGACATTAGGGTTTGTTCCACTCGACATGATGGTCTAGAGAATTACAAGATAATGGCCATTCCATCTTGCTGCAGCTCTTCTAGGTACCAAATTCCTGCACATGTTGGTAGCAGATAAATTGCCAATTTGTTGAATTTCTGACATCCCTGGTGATGGGTTTCAAATCGCTGTTTTGTCCCATGGTGCTCTAACTTCTTTGTTATCCCATTATCTCCTGGTACCAACAGAGCTAATTTGATTGCCACGTTTTAAAACTTAGTTTTATTGTTCTAAATGGATTAAGAGTTTTTGTTTTGAAAGTGGATGAAAAGATTGTAAAATAGCAAATTAAAGAGTGAAATATAGAATTAAAGATGAGTAAAACCAAAGGTACCTCAATGTAGATATTAAGTTTATTATCGTTATGGATATTTCTCTGCTACTCTTGCCTTGCAATCCTGTCTTCATCAAATGGAAGCCTTTGTGTTTGAGGCATGTTCATCCCTAGTTCTGGTCACACAACTCTGGTCCATTTCCAGTGCAAATTCCAAACTCTTGCTCTTCAGATCTTGTGATCTTAGTTTGCTGTTATTTCCTAATCAACGCTTTTTTGTATCTATCCCTCTATCAGAGAACCACTTACTGATTGCAATTTTTTATTTTATGGCCTAGAAGGAGTCTTTTTCTTGAATTCCCTCATATTTATATCTGTTTTTGGTAATTTGGCTTGATTTTTGGTTAAATTTTATTTTTATTTCAAAAATTTAAAATATTTATATAATTAAAAAATTGTCAACATCTGCTTTTACTGGGTAACAGAAACAGTCATGTGAGGACTGGGTAAGAACAAAACCTGGGTAAGAGAAAAATTAGAAAAACCCAGAGAATTGGGTTGAAACAGCAAGCAAACATATTACTATGTGATAATGGGATGTTTTTTAACAATGAAACCATTGAAATGTTATGTTAGAACTTAGGGCACTGGAAGATCTGTTAAACCTTTATTGAAATTACTCTAGAAACAGAACTAAGTGAAACCAGTTTGGAAACATTTAACCCAGTGATAGCGGAAAGCTTTTAAGCAATTAGAATGCTCAGTTGATGTGCCTGGACTTCATTTGGGTTAACAGACAATCATTTCGTTAATGAAAAAGCTTTAGAAAATCTAGGGATAGGCTGAGTCAAACCTGTTAGAAAACATTTCCATTTGATGTGTAAATGGAATGGGTTTTAGCAGTATGAATGTTGAAATGTGTTGATGTGATACAGCATACAGGTATGAAGAAAGCAAATTTTTAGCAGTGAAGAATGGAGCTAACCAGTCAAAAAAAATTGAGGGAGACAGTTTCCTTGTCCTCCACATTTTCCTGTGCTTATCACTGACAAAATAATAAAAAGTAGGAAGCAAACTCCCCCCCTCCCCCCAACACACACACACATACACACGTTGGTTCCTATACCTATGGCAAATTTAGCAGGTTATCTTGTCAAAATCATGGCAGACTTCGAGAAAAGAACACATTGAATTGAACTGAACCTGCTCACAAGCATGTTACCAAATGGTAGTGGACTTATTATCTGTTGACTGGTCATCTGTCCAGTGGTTATTTGTTGACTGGACACCTGCTGGTGACACTAGGTAGGCCCTCTTCAAGTACAGTTCAGATCATACTCTGGTACTGATGGTACTAACTCCATGCATATGTTTGTGCAGATTAGGAAACAGCCCTACAGTGTTAAATGAGTTTATGTTCTCACCAGAACTCTGCCACAATACAGTGATGCTGTTTGATCTGTATAATGAATACTCGATTAAGCTCTGAGATCAGGGGAGTTTGGCCTAATTGAATGTTTAAAGACTGTCATTAGATAAAACCATTATTGACTTAGTTAAGGTGTTCTAAGAAGACCCGCTGCAGACAATTACCTTGGAAGTAACTGCTGAACTTGACTGCTTATAAAGACAGCTGAACTAGAAATGGAAAACCAGTGAAAAAATAAAAAAGAGAGTAGAAAATATTGTGCCAAAATCATTTGACCAATTCTATTATGGCCCAACATGAAACAAAAACACTACATTTTTTTATTGCCAAGGTCATTAATAAACATGAACTTAAGGACAATGAATTAATCTTTATTGGCACATTTCTTACAGACTTGAAGGTCAATGGCCTAGCTATTGTACAATACAAAAATGATGTACTGTATTTCATACTATGGTGGTCCATTCCTAAATTATGATGATTAGTATTAGATTCCCATAACAAAGAATTACATAAATGACCAATTGAAAAATCCTTACAATAAAACAGAATAGGAAAAAAAAACTTTCAGCAATGAGATGTGTCATTGGTTTCAGGTTCTTTGAGATAATAATGACAAACGGCTTCTCTGCCATGGTACCATTATGGCCATTGTTCGATATAACCTCGCGCCATTATCACCCTCAGAACAGCATATGTCCACTAGCCCAGTGTTGTGTAGGAAGATGGTTTTCATGTGTTTCCAATATATCACCAATTTGGCTGAATTCACATTGATCCAAATCTTTTTTGCAGAAATGGTGGTTTTGGTATAGGAATAGTCCACGAAATGACCAGAACTTTTGATTGAAATTTCCTGTAGAGACTGATAGGAAGTTTCCAATATTAAAGCAGACCTTAAAATGCTAGATTCTCATTAGTTAAGACTAGTAATACTTTCTGTTATGAGAGGTAAGATAACTAAAGACCCCTGTCAAAGTAAAGGACAATTACTGAAAAAAATTCTTTATTTCCTTAACTGGCAGTGGTAGAAATTAAGAGAAGTCTATACAGATAATAAGGTTTAAATTAAAGAGTGGGTTTGGGTTCCCTCAGTATGCAATATGGTCATTTGAACTTTTTTTATTTTAAGTTAGTCTGGGTGTGAAAAACGGCCTGTAATTTAAGAAAGTAGCAGTTTAAAGTTGTTTTTTTTTAAATTCCCAAATTCTAATACCAAGAGAATACTTACAGACTTCTTTGGAACACTGATCGGCACCATAATTGCTCTTGTTTTGGAAGAGGAAACCAGTTTTAAATCAACTTACACCAAGTTAAAACATTATTTGAAGAGTCTCTAAGGTTATTGGCATAGCCTCAGCGTCTGCTCAGTAATTAGTTTTACTCCTCACTGATACACACAAGTTGGTCAATAACTGATATTTTGAAAGAGACTTTGAAAGTCAATTTCCAGCATTTCTGTCTGTAATACTTCCTTTGTCTCTGTCATCTTTGTGTTTTGCCTCCTTGTGAAAAGTGTAGCCGTCTTCCAAGTCAGCCTGTTTAAAGAAGTTGATTGCTTGACCATTTGCTGTAACCCTTTTAGAGCTTTTTTTTTTTCAAATCTGTTCTACCCTCATATGAACATTTATGTTGACCAATATTGCATATTGTTTAGACTATTATTTAGGGTGAGTTGATGCTCCACTTGTTGATGTGGACTGTGGTGTAATGGGAGAAACGTGCTTTTTATCATTTGAATATGGGTTATCTCTATATAGTGAGAGCTGAACCATACTGATCTGTGGAAACAGTAATGGAGAGCTAGAGAGAGAAAGAAAGAGAGAGAAAGAGATCAGAAAAAAAATTGATAGATCTCGTTGTTTGGTAAAAAAAAAAAAAAAAAAAACTGATGGAGCAGACACACCCTCCAGAGTATTGATACCACCCACACCCCAGCCCAACCCCAAAGTCCTTCAATCCAAATAAAACAAACAGCGTTACAGTACTGTGAAACGTTGAGAACTCTGCTGGCAAAACGCCAGTCTCATGTCCGCGGAGAGAGCTGATCCTTTTCTGCCTATATGCCCATGGCACATAGAACGGTGTCAAAGTAACACTGGAACACATGTTGATGTTCTCAAAATAGGAGCACTTTAGTCTCATGGCTTTGAGCTAAATTCCTCTTTTATCAATAATTTTAATTCCTTGGGATCGGTAGTGTAGTCTCCAATACTGGACCCAATGGGTGAAGTTGGCTTGGAACTTTTTCTCACAGATTCTGTGCGTTTATGGAGAATTTGACCATAGTGTGACTGTTATGGGTAATACCTTTAATGGGATAGCATCATATATCCCCAATTTCCGGATTACTTTTTCAGTGAAATTAATCCCTTAAGTGTTTTTCTGGTGATGATTTTTTATCTATTGATGTTATGGTGTTTTACAGTATTTTGATGGTGCTCTTGCTTGACGATAATATCTGGCCTCTAGAGTCAGAGTTTTTCACAGGCTGAATATAGTATATGCAGCTGGAGAATTTCTTCTTGGATAAAAAAAACTCAGGAAATTGTGGTTTTGTGTTTTTTCCAAGTGTCAGACTGTATAAAGAAGTGAAGATTTTTTTTTTTTACGTTTTTTTTTCTGCTTTGATACAAGTTTCATGTGATGATGCACTGTTGCTACATGTGGTTTTGATGGTTCTCCACTTCAGTGATCTTGCACACGCAAGGCAGGAAATTGGGTTCAGTTCATAATCATATGGAACAGGTTGGATATCGTGTGAGTTATTTGATAACCCACCTGGCACAGGAGAAGAGACAAAAAGAAGAAGGCTGAAAGCTGATTTACATCATGCTATGTGATAACAGGAGCACCATTGCTCTTCAGAGGCTCTGTCTCTGTCTTATCTTTCTAAGAAATATCAAGGATAAGCTGGAAATGATTTAACGCAATCAGTAGATGAGAGGAATATCAATACTATTACCCGCATGGAAAATTTGTTCTTTATCAGATTTTTAGCCCAACTGAGGCATGACATGGTTGACATATGGATGCCGTTGCTCAACAAATTTCCTGGAAAAACTATTGTTTAGTACTGATGCCTCAGATCTTTGCCATCTTAAAAAGGCTTTTAAGCACAGGCTGTCTGATATTAGGAGAACTGTCAAGGAGTAATATATTCCATATTTAATGGCAAGGGCATTCTGAACATTTACAGAGTGAATGAACTCGTTTTGAATTTCCAAATGATGTAACCACGAGCATAATTTGCTGGAAACAACAGTGGTACCTTAAACAAATAGATACCAGCACAAATGTCTTTTAATTTGTTATATATACTCTAAAGCATACACAAATCTCTATTGTGAGGATATAACAAGTATTACACGAACAGCAGTTATTAGTTTCCTGGAATTCACTTTTTATTGTAAAAAACCCATAAAAGCTCGCACCATAAGAATTGCAGAAAAGGAAGCTGTAGACTCTCCTGGTAAACACAGAGGACATTTGTATGGATTGGTTTCCTGTTAGCAAAGAACCACATTTTCCACCTGTAGAATATGAGATCACCATGTATGACACTCCACACAGAAAAAAGCTTAAATTCCTGATAAATTTCTATAATTCATTCCATGGAGATCATTTGTGCATATATCCGATGTATTATTAATACATCATAACAGTGTTTTCAACCATGGAAAACTTAACCAGACTAAGAGGGAAGATAGACATGCACAATTTACCTTATGTTTGGCCCGGGGAGCAACCTTAGTGGTAACCTTAAGAATCGACCATTGATCTCACCTATAAACTGACCATGGTTCGGGTCATCAAGAGTCTTCTATATCGAGTCTATAATGGATTGGGATTTCTTTTCAACTGTGCTTGTGGTAGGCAGAATTTCATTTAGTATTTTGTACATAATTATTGATGATTGCTATTTAGCTGGTAACTTCCTTTACGCATGTGTTGTGTTCACATCGGACCTAAGTTAGACTTGAAGTAAGCTAAATCATTTAATATCACAAAATGGCAATATATTCAAGTTTTTTTTTTTTTTTTTTTTTTTTGTCACTTGTGTAATGGTAAGGAAAAAGTAAAGCAATTCTAAAGAGTATTGGAGAAAGGCCCTGTAATGAATAAACAAATAGAAATTCATTTGTCAGTACCTATAGTTCTAAATATTAACTGGATTTACCAGTCAATATTTCATCTCCTGGCAGTCAGACTTAATCAGGGAAATGAAGGCTGTGATAGGTATGTCAAGCCCTGGTGTAGTATCACAAGTATTTTCGAGGTGGAGTAGAATTTAGATCAGAATTGCTCTCGACACAGTCAATTGATGAACCAAATAGCAGAAAGAGAACTGGCAGGGATCAGAGTATGAACCCATGCAGCGCCATTATGTCTTTAGGACCTTTCAAAGTTAACTGGTTCAGACTGTATTAGTTATTGCTGTGAAAGCTTGATATTGAACCAACTCCCATGTGTTCGCTTGATTTTACTGAAGTAAACACCAACAGTTATTGGCCCTCCTTAATTAGTTGTGATGGTACCTTACATAATTAACTGTAACATAGATAAAGCTTGCTCCACAGAAGCAAATACTTTGCTATTGCTTGGTGTGTGATATCGATTGCCATATAATCTGCAAAGTTCACAGTATGTAGTTATCTAATCAGCTTGTGTCTCACTACAATCAATCAATGTATCTATCATTGGACTTCTAAAAAAGGCCCATTGTGCATTGTAGATCCATGTGAGGAACCAATTATTTTTGGTAACAAAACCTATGTTTGGGGGAAGGGGGGAGGGGTCAAAGGAAGCACTTATCAATATGGCTGAAAATGTCCTGCTTTGAATCAAAATTGAATCCAGCTACTATGCCATATCTCAAGATGGGATGATTAAAGGAGAAAATGGATTCAATTTTTAACAAAAAAAAACCTTCGCCTTTAAAATTACTGGCTACAGGCCTATGTCTCCTTGTATTTTGTAAACAATCTGATTCTTTGGTTTATAGTGTTTCCTATGTTTAGATATGACCATTTGGCAAGTGCATTTGATAATGTGAAAAGACTGATTAGCCAATAATGTTGTTGTTTTCAGTTTATTTCTTAACAAAGTGACTGAGAGTTGCATGGTTCTGGGCATCTAAGAAGCCCAAGATATTATTGCATTGTCTGTATTCATAATCATATTTAACCTATATTTATCCTATATAACTCTTGGCTAAACTCTTGGCCATATCTCTTTCCATTCATGGACACCAAAGAACATGGAGGTACCTTAGAGGACTGGAACCTTATCCTTGATTTGGAAACCACCAATTATAAAACTCCTTGCATATGTATGTTAGGAAATGCAACCAGAAATGCATGGATACTTGTAAGGTAGCCTCTGATTGGTACTTTGAATTTCCAGTGCACCAATTAGAGCTAGGGTATGATGAGAGGAATATCTATATAAGTTGAGAGCCCTGCATGGTGATAATAAATTCTTATATGGCATACTCAATAAAATCATGTAAAATGTAAAAAAAATAATAGTAATTAAATGAACAATCGAAAGAACAAAAATTGCTGTTGGGTTACATTCCCATTAGTTGTTTAGGTATTGATATCTAGTTGCCATATTTTAACATGGACAGTTTTAAGTTGAACCTGATGTGAACACTCCATATTATTACCTGAAGCAGCCTCATGGGCCATAGATTGGATATACCTCTTTATCTCTTGTGTAACATTTCACAAACTGAAGGTATTTCTGCTGCTAGTTTTATAAGGTCCTGACCTTAATTTTGCTAGTTGAAGTTTTCTCATCATGCATGATTTATAATATGTTATTTTATCCATGTATTTAATGTAGAATTACATCATTACAGCTAACCTGATACACTGCCCCAGGCATGTTTGATTGATGACATCTGATTTAGTTTTTTCCTGGTTTTATTCTGTATAACAATGTATCACCATTAATGACTTATGCTCTGTGACAGTTGACAGTACTATGATGATGTATTACCATATTGTCTGCACTTCAGCCTCATTATACTGTCTTATGTTTTAACAGGAAAGAAAAGTAAGCAAATAGATTTAATGTAGTCACTGTGGTTTCTCATTTTTAATTTAGAAAGACATTTATTTAATTCCAAGAAACATCATCATAAATGTTTAAAAAAAACTCAGTTTCACTTACTTGCTGTGATTATAAATTAAAAGGGGGTGAATAACCCTAATTACTCAAAGGCACAAACTCTGTGCCTTTGGAGAAAATAGTCTCAGTAATGCTGACTTGTTTTGTTAAAAAAATTAATCCAAATATTATGAAATGATATTTTTAACAACAAAAAGAAAGAATAGAATAAAAACAGAAAAAGAAAAGAGGATATAAAAAGTGAATCAGCAATATCACTTTGCTTTGTTTTTTGTTTTTCATTGGTTTTCTTGTGAAGAAAAGTATTGTTTTGAATGACAAAGTATCACTTTCACTTGGCATTTAATGATGATCTTTGTGTGGGTCAGAGGTATGATACTTAACAAGGTAGAGATGCAGATATGTCACTGGTGCCTATAGATCACACACAATTGGTATTTGATTTCATGACTTACAGCAACCAATAAATTTGAAAATTCCATCTCCCTCGTATGGATTGCACAATTAAAGATTTTCACCATTCCGTTGAAAGGGCATCCAAGCACTTCTGTGCCAATAAAAACTGATTGATTAAGATTGTCTGAAAGTCAATACCCTAATGAAACTTGTTTCTCATTATCCATTATAACTTTTGTTATGCTGCATGCCTCTATTGTATTTCTGAAAAGATGCATGAAGTATCATGTTTGTTCAGATATGTGGTGATGTTGTTGTTTAAAAAATCCTGTTTTGTTATAGATGAAATACTATGAGTTTTAGCATTTTATGTCCATTTGTTGTGTCAGATGCTTTTCATTGACATATGTACTGAAGAAGTGCACATCATGTTCAGCTACAATTTTATCCATTGTCCCTGTGTTTAGGAGATTAGGCCACATATTTCTACAGATAGTTCCATATGTCTTCTAGTTATCTGGTATGCCAGGAACTGGGTGGTGGAATGAACTACTGTACAGTACAATTTTTAGGTGTAATGCCATCCTGAGGCAACAAGCAAAATGTCAGGAACAGTTTTTTTTATTGACAGCGCAAAGTTTACTAGGCTTGATTTCGCTTGAAAATGAGGAGATTCAAAGGTAAAATACCAGAGAAATAAGATTTTCACAGTTAAAAGCATTCTGTTTGTGGATAGAACCACATCTCCATGGTCAGAAGTCCTTTAATTCACTTTCTTTGTCTCATGCTTTCAGAAAAAGCCATGCCCACATCGCACAGTGAGTTGGACGATGAATTGGCTGCTATGCAGGGGACACAGGATGTCCAAGGACACAGCGTCAAAACTCTTGCCAGGCCTGACGAAAGGAAGGCAGATGTTATCCTCAGCAGGGATGGAAAATCAAGATTGGGGGGATTTGTTGCAAGGTCAAGGTCACCTGCTCCAACAGAAGTCAATAGGGACAGGTCAAGGTCACCTGTAAAAGAGCAGCCAGTGGCAGGGGCTAGTAGGTCAAGGTCAAGGTCACCAGCACCAATCAGCAGTGGACAGGCAGTGACACAAAAAGGTATGCAGTAATAAATCAGTGGTAAAAAGCTAAACATATAATATAAATCTTAGTTTAAACCCTTCATCAAAGGACCTTGATATTTATTATTATTATTATTATTAATTTTTTAAAGTAATTGAGCTGTTGTAACTTATGTTGTAATCTATCCCCGTGGGGATTTTCACTAGATTACTGTCACATTAGCCAGCTTAAATGTCTGTCTCGCCTACTAAAAGCTGTAAGGGGGTAATTAACTTCCGTGCACGCTCGGCTAACAGCAATTTAGCGTGAACCCCAGGGAGTTAGTTTGATCCAGATGGATCGATCTAAATCTGTGGGAATGCAGTCTTAAAGAAGAAGAGTGCCTGGTATATCCCCAGTGGTATTTGACCAAGTACATGAAGCACTGATATTGTATTCATTGATTATAAGAGGGGTTCTCGTGAGAGATTGATTGTGGCTGGTGGGACCACTAGAGTGCTACCCTCCTGAGATAATATCAGTACCATTCCCTGATATCTCTTATCAGTTTTCTCTGCCACTGAACTGGGGATTTTTTCCTTTTAGAGCGGATTTTTTTTTTTTTAATTATTTATTTATTTATTTTTATTTTTTATTTTTTTTTTGGGGGGGGGAGGAGTTCGTTCTTTTAGATATTTTGGGTTTTGCTTAATTTTGAGCACCCCCACACCACCACTGGTTCAGGAGCTATGGATTGATGAAGGTTCACTCTAGAATAAAATTCTAAATCATTTTAGCAAAATTAGAATTTTGAACTGAATCAGTGGCAGCTTTAACTTAAAACAGTAAACATATAAGAAAAAGGGTTTAGTCTAGTAATTGGTGAAAAAATTTACAGCATATTTTTGGAACTGTTCTCTCACTCGTGATTCTTGTTCTACCGATGGTTGAAAACTTGATGAATTTTAATCAGGAACAAGGCTCAGTTATTATGTTTAATCTATGTGATTAACTTAAAACCTGTTTGACTGCAGCCAGATATTTTGATTTCCTTTTTGTAAGCCAACCATGAAACTTTTGGATCAGTAATTCCCTTAAGGTAATACAATATTGCATTGGGAAGTTCTGGAATTTAATTTTTGTGTTTGTGTGATATTATACTTTCAGGCAAAATGATATTTTTGATCACATAATTAACTTAAGATTTTGATGAATAAAACTAATCTGGGAATTAGGAATTGTTTTGAGAGAATTCCTCTCATTGAACTTGATTAAAAAACATTATTACATTATATATAGAATCTCTTTACTTGACTTCACGCCCAGATGTTCCCTCATACCATCTTCAATCAAATTCGTATCCTTTTGTCCTATACACATGAAATAGTAATTGTTCACATTGTCATACACTTTCATCATCCTAATGTCCCTTTGGTCAGGAAGGTTAGCTCCAATATGTGTGTTAGGCATTTGATAGCATTTAAGATCTACGTGATCCCATAATGGACTACACTATGTAATTGCTTTGGCTCTTGCAAAATGAATTCTGCTTCATCGTGATATTTCACTGCGATCAATAATTTTGGGTAGCCAAGGGAGGTTGCTAAGATGAGAACAAACATGTTCGGCTCCCGGGCTTTTTAGTAAATGTCGACTGATTCTAAGTAATCAATCAAACGCTAAAAGGTTGAATGTAGATGAAGTTCGTACCCCTTGGTATCTTTGTATAAATTGCCGGGTAGTTTGGGGTAGGTTTGTAACTTGTGGAAACATGGGATGGATGACCACTGTTGAAAGAATTGCCTTGGTATGTATGTATAAGTACCTGGTACTCTTTTTATACAATTAATGTTTTTGTTTTTTATTGGAAAACCAAAGTACATAGTTTCAATCTATTTTATTTTCAAATTTAACTAATATGGTTAAATTCAACATTTTTGCAATTAAAAGCTACTTGCCTCGGTAGAAGATATTTTTGGTTTTGGTTTTGCTTCCATTATGGATCCTTTGTTTGTTGTTCATTAGTTAGAAAATCTTATATTGAATATTCTAATTGATCAGAAACTCCCCAGGATCATTTTTTTCTGAACAATTGCACATAGACAGTAAGTACCAATAGATGAGATCTAAAACGGCAGTGTGTGCTGCCAGCAATGTTGTCGATTTCTCTTTTTTTCCATCTCCAATATCAGTTGTCGAAGTACAGTGTTTGGCAAGCCTGTGAACACGGAGGCAATAATATTAGTCACTGTGGTAATCTATGGAATTCGTCTCCTGCTATTGGCAGTATTCAGGATGAATCAATCCCCAGTTAGGGCATGCAAACACATTTTTTGTTTTAACAAAATTTGTAGAGCAACTGATTGCAAAATTTGTGCAAAACTATGAGTTAAGAAAATTGATTGAAAGTTGTGAAATATATCAGAGCAGTTCACACTAGGACTGATCAAGATCGATACTGAACTGACACTGTAGTGCTGTCTCACTGACTACTAGCCTTGGGAAGCCTTTTGAATAACATTCCACTTACCTTAAACCCCTTTTACACTGGAAGGTGTCCTTTGTGCGTCCTTTGTGCAGCCATGACACTGCCATCTCTGTGGTTGTAGGAGAGAGGCACAAGCATCATTTAGATTGCAGAACAAATGCCCAATGAACAACCAAATGTCGGCACATAAAGTATTTTTGTTTGTTTTTTTTACTCTTAAACGGTGCCATACTACAGGACGCAGAAAGGACATAGTCCAGTGTAAAGGAGGGAGGTGGGGGGGGGGGGGGGGGAGGGGGGTGCAACAGGGATTAGAAAGAGTAATAATGGTTAGAAATTGTTATCAAGTGGCTTGCTGAGATGAGACAAGATACAAAGTTTTCTAGACTCATCTCCACTGGAAATGAAGCCACCAGGCTGATGAATTAAACATTTAGAGGGCCGCTTCCCCCCTCTCACTCTTATGGCTTTTGAATCAATTGTCAATTAGCAATATGGTGTCAGTTATTCTGATTCTTGCCTGATTAACAACTTGTGTCATACGGTCTCTGAATAGGCTTCCCTATGTTGTAAAACTTCAGTCCAAGCTAGTATGGTGGTTCTTTGGTGTCAGTTACTTCAGTGGGAATTATCCAAGTGAGCCGCAAAGCTTAGGTACCTTGTGAAGTCAAGTGAGACATCATGAGATATCAAGGGGAGAAATAATGACAGAGTAGCCAGTGCAGTAAAGCAGTGACTGACTACAACTTGACAGAATTTAACCACAGATGTATTTCTGGTCTTCTTCTGTTAAGTTCTGTTGAATAATATATATTGTATTCACCATGTTTTGTGGGAACTTTTTATATAGTTTTTTTCCTAAGATGATATTCCTGGTGAAAGTCATCCCTACTTCACACAAATTCTTGCACATTTTCTATTCTCATATGACATCACAGTGGTCATTGTAAGTTATTTCAGATAAATTCATCCTTGTCTACCCTGGATATTTACCACTTGTGTGAACTTGTCTCTAAACTTCCCACTGGTGTAAAACACTTTAGTCAGAAATAGAGCAATAGGACAGTCTGGTGATGTCATTAAGTCTTGATTCCAGTCTGATTTACTACCGTTGTGAATCTGTCCCTAGAGACACTGGAGGTGTAAACCACTTCTCACCGCTCCATCTGTCTGTCAGGTTTTATCTGGAAAATTGCATGCTTCAAGCTGGTTAGATGTGTATTGATTGCTGATACATTGATAAGAACAATATTGGGGATATCCTCATGGTAAACTGCTAATGCAGCAAAGCTCCCTATCTCAGCCTGTATCAACAGAAAACATCTGTGAGTTGATTTCACTTTTTGCTGAAAATAATAGATATGAAGCACTTACTGCGATGATTGTGAAGTTAACTGAAGAACGTGGGTTACATGAAACCTTTTATTCTCAGACTGGTCGAATTGAACCAGTTTGTTCGCTTTGAGTATACCGTTTTTGCCAAACACTGTCTGGCATTTTCAAAGAGCAATAATTACATTGGGCAGTTATCTTATCTGCTCTTTATGTATCCATCTGTTAGTGACCAGTTACCATGGAATTAATCCATTCAAAAATTCATATATCCTATGTATTTATGCTGTATTGGCATTTCAACTTATCCAGTTTCAAATGAAATAAGTTTATAGTTGTGTTCACAACTGGAGTAAATCAGACCAGAAGTTGACTTTATAATATCGCCAGAAAGTCATACGGTACCTATCCCGACTGAGTGATCTATTTATTTAATATGTGTATTAGAATCCAGGATTTTTATAGAAGTTTTTTTTTATTGAGTATTGGCTCATTTCTGAACCTCTCAATATAGTTATGAAATGTGCAGATCTACTGATTGTTCATGATGGTAAAAGAAACCATGAAGACATAATGCATTTTTTTTTTTTTTTTTTTTGCATTGATTTCTCTCTCACTTTTATTATGCTCAACTCTGCAGAATACAATCTTAAATCAGGAGTGGTACAAAACCTGCTAAGAAGCTGCTAACAGTGACATCATTTTTGTTGGCATTGATTTTATAATTCACTTTCATTTCTTCTAATTTCAGTTCCTCCCAAGTTAAAGAGCCTGGTAAACGCTGTTGGCCAAACCGCTGCAGAAAGATTTGAGATTCTTGACACGAGGGATAAGCTCCTAAGACAAGGTAAGAGCACATAAGTTGCTAGTCTCAAGGCAGTTGTTTTACAGCTTATTATAGCATTTTTATGTGAAATCTGTTGATGTTCTGGGAATAAACTGGTCCACATGTGAGCAGTTTCCCATGGTTTTCTACATGAACTTGGAAAAACATGCTTTTAGATATGATCTGAAAGAACCAAGTGAATCAGGTGAGTCGTGTTGTATATCTTTTGTTTTCCATCCCCAGTATACAAGTGCAGCCCCTGTAAAGACGTGTTTCAAACATCTGTTTGTAGTATTGCTCTATATATTTTAGATTTATCTTCACATTTATTAGGAACAATATGTTTTAAGTATGGTGATGATCGAAGCTTCATTGGGAACCTACAGTGAACTGGAATAATAATATTTAACAAGATCTGTTTCCTGTCTTCTTTTAGACAAAAGCAACCCATAATATCCCTGTAGGAAAAAAAGAATCTCCACCTTCATAAGAAGTGACTTATTGTTCCCTGATTAATCTGCCTACCTAAATCAAGATCATTTTAAAGGAATCATCACTTTTATCTTTGTCCAGTCAAAAGAAACGCCACCTGAATCTGACTTCTGATTTATAAAAAGAAAGGAAATCAATTTTAATCTGTATATCACTTGTATAAAATGCAAGTTTTGCTTCATTTGGTAATTACATGGCCAAAAAATTATGAACTATACCTATGTAAAGCAAATATCATGACATTTCTTGAATTGCGAATGATTGCTAAGGTAATTTACTGTAAACATGGACTCTTGATGGACTGTCAGGTCTGTGATAGAGTCTTGATGACATGCACTGTTTTTTTGTTGATCTTCCTGAGCTTTTAGTACCCTAATATCTTTTTAATGAGAATCAATTCATTAAGCGTCACAAAAACTACCGTGTGGGCACCAGCGATAGCACATGTGATCACTAATTAAAGCACTTGTGTATCTGGGGAAATTATGTTTTATAGAGGAATTTGCTAATGCGGTTCTCTCTCTCTCTCTCTCTCTCTCTCTCTCTCTCTCTCTCTCTCTCATTTGCCTTTTCAGATGGTGCAGATGTACATTTAATTAATAACCTTCTTAGTTTCCTTATTTATTTATTTATTGTTATTTTCATTTATCTATATTGTAGGTGACATGTATTCATTCGTTTCCTATTTTAAATTCTTCTTCCATCCATCCTCCCATTCATTTTTTCCTTTAAGCATTTGTTTGGACATCTATACCACTAACTTTTGTGACCCCTATACTATTTGGAAGCCAAAATGTTTTTGAATGTACATTATTTTATGTAAGTATTTAAATGACACTCTATCAGAAATAGTCAGTTTTTTTTCTCTCTCCTGGGTCTGTTATATGAACTGTTCAGACATTTTTCCTAGAAGATGGTTTTATGCTAGGTGAATCACTGGCTGACATTTAAGCTAACATTACACCTTTTTTGTTTTTTAATATTCTTGATGTTTCATTTCTGTGAAAGTGCAGGTATATTTTGATTTACTCGGAAAGCAGATCCACTTACAGTGCTGTAAATGCATGGGTGATCTATAATATATTTAGCCGTTCCGTGCAACCCTTTTTGCTCAGATAACAGAACCATTAAATGAAGCTTATAGGTAACTAAAGCATTTAATTTGGCGTTTGTTGATTATAAAATATCTATATAGCTGAGATTCTGTATTTTTTTATTTTCAGGGAAGTCGAAGCAACAGGACATTACTAAGGTGAAGGCAGTGGTAGGGGTGTGTCCTGATATGTGCCCAGAGCGAGAACGCTACATGAGAGAAGACAGACGAAGATTACACCACTTTGAAATTATGCCAGGAAGCGAGAGTGTGAGTATAGCTCAGGTTGCACTTACTCAACAGTGCTTGTGATGAGCATAACGTGTTTGTAAAACAAAAATATAATTTTTGTAAAAATTTCAAAATTTTTCTCTTTATTACAAAGGTGTATTTTATTCAAAATAGTTCACAGAATTGCTATCCATTAGCCGTTATCGAGTACTAATTTTCTATTTTTCAGTCACTTATTAACGGTAATGTAAACTGATGATTTTCACATATGGCAGCAAAAATTAGAAACTTAGAACTGAAAATTAGGTGTATAGATAATAATTTGCTCCATATATTTTGATAAAGTATGGACTTGATAAATGGAATACTTAAAATTTCTTCGAGGATTATTTTTTTGCTATATAAAGGTCTTATACAAATTGTGTGACTTTAGATGATTTGTTATTATTGAGTTTAATGGTAAAATCAATGATCAGACGAGGAAAGTTTCCAAAATAGTCTTTAAGTCTTGATCCTTACTCGGATCCTATCACATTAAATCACTACAACTTCCACATTCCGCCATATTGGGCATCTCAGCTCCTGAGATTTATCTCAAAGCATTCTAATTAATTACCAAATTAATTCCATTCCAATCTTTTGAAACAAGATAATCACATTGGTTGATATTAAGAGTCTAGCAGAGGGAGAATTTATTAGATTGTGAAGAGGTTTGCTGGTATTGTTTTACAGTAATTGTTATTGATCTTTGAGACTGTGTTATCTATCATATGCTGTCTTGGGATCTCTGTCAAGTGAGCCTTATCAGTTAGACACCATTATTCTAAGATGTCCTAACTGCATTCTTGGCTTGACAGTGAAAGATTTGCTGGACCAGGCAAGTGACCTTGAAACTTGTTTGCTGCCTGGAATTGTGTTCTTCTTCCCAGGAATTGTTTGTCTGCTCTAAAATCTATCTGTCCTAGATGTCTATCTGTCCTCCAAGCAAATTTTGTCCTTCCAGAAATTTGCTTATACCTGGTGATTGATTCTCCTTATACGAAACCTGCCTGTTCTCCTTAGTTCTCCTCTAAATCTGTCTTCCCATAAATCTTAATATTTCTTTGAAATTGTATTTATTTCTTAGAAATCAGTTTGTCCTCTCTAAAAGCTGCTGATCCATAAACTTTTGATCTGCTGATCAGGTAACTAAAACAGTTCCCGTAGTTCTGCTACAGGCCATGTAAAAAGTTGTAGCGTTTACTAACGCTACCTTGTATGGTGTGTATCCACTTTAAGGCATATATGATTGTATGTCGACAAGACAATTGTTAAGTATTGAATCTGTTGGATCTTTATTATTAGTTAAATGTAATAATAGTGATATATTTGTAAATCAAATTGACAACAATAATTATTGTACTTCCTCATCTGTTGTGTAATCCATGCAATCTGACCAAGGGCGACTGTTCCTACAGATTTTCAAGCTATGAAAATTGATAAATTTATTTTTAATGAAACAACTCAATCCAGACATCAAGAGAAATGATACTAAGTTCAGAGTCCCTGAGGAGATTCCATACATTTACATTATTTATATGAATCCCACTTCCTGGTATAATGACTTCACTTGGCAGCACTTACTGAGGCAAAATTGTAATTTGTGCCCCAGATACCTGCAAACTATGCACTCATGCAAATCTTTATTAGACCTAGGTACCATTACTTTGGAGATGTCGGGTTTCTTTGATAGACTCAATTCTGATCAGATTAATTTGTGTGTTTCCTGGAAGTTTTCCAGAATTTTTAGATGTAGTAGATCTTCTCTCTGGACATTCCAGCTGCATTTTTTTTTTTTTTTTTTTTTTTTTTTTTGTCTTGGGGTAAAAAGGCATTTTTTTTTTTACCTTATTTGGATACAAAAGGCATTTTTAAACCTTATTTCGGTATAAAAGCGCTTCCTTCTTCACATTCCAGGGCAGCTTTGAAAATAATGGCAAACAGACCATGAATTGTATACTAATTCATTGAGAAAAGAACCGCTGGGAAACCATTTCCGACACGAATATCAAGTACCATCATATTAGAACTGAGAAAACCACTTGAATGTCTAGAAACTATGTAAATTTTGTCTCACAGATGCAGACACTGACCCTTAGCACAATGAGGAGAGTCTACTCTGAATGGGTTATATACACTTATTGATCTGTGATATATATCAGAATCCAGAGAGTCATGCAAAATTCATTGTCTTTCTGTGTTCAGTCCAGTGGTTTCATCAGATCATAAAATGGACTGTGCAGGGAGACATGGTTTTTGAAATACTTGATGTTGTAAGTGATTTGGTGTTTCATATCACGCTTGCCAATCGGGTATTATCTAATGTATCCTATGGAGTCAATGGATTTGATTATTGATGTTTACTTTGACATGCTGGCTGAGTTAATTCGCTATTTGATGTGCGTTCTTCTTCCAGAACCCGCGAGCAGATCACGCCAGGTGCATCAAGGAATACAGCCGCTCCTCTGCTGATCAGGTAAGGTGTTTTTTATACTAATTTTTTTCTCATACTTATCAAAGTTGTGTAGAATCAAATTAAAAAAGAAAATACATTTCAGTTAATAACTTATGATGTTATGTTATGTATTGATGCCAATTGTTTTTGAATAATTATGTAAGTTAATGTTCTGTTCTTGAGTAACATCAGAGACAATAGGTCTGTATTTTGAGAACTTGATGCTGACAACTGTGTGCTCTATTAAAGTATCAGTATCAAAGAAGACATACCCATTTGCTGTGATTTTATCTGGATCTAAACTCCATGAGAACACTGTCCCTGTTATTGATGTTTTGAAACCTCGAAAACGTGTGAATAATGGTGGTATCAAGTGTTTTAAGTGATGATTTATAATGTTTCGTTCATCCCGAGGTTTAATTGTCCTAGTATCGTATCAAGGACATGCCTGTCTAGGTAAATGTGATCGAATTGCGATAGATATTGCTGACTGAGGGATTCTGAGGAAATGGAATTTGTTAATTTTTCAACCAGAAATTTCTCTTTAGTGGCAGTATTCAGTAGAAGTCTATGACATGTTTAAATTGTCCCTTCCCCCCCCCCCAAAAAAAAAAAAAAAAAATTGATACATATAAAGTGAAGATAAAGGGAATTTTCATATATTTCAGATTTCAGATTTCCAGTTGTCAAATTTAAAATTGCACTCAATAAGATTTTTGTGAAATTGTACCAATGACCTTTGGATGAATTCCATGATACCGTCTGCCTTATTAACCAGCAGTAGTTTGATTGGTTGCGTGCTGCAGTTTATTAGCTTTTGAGAAAACAGAATTGAGGAAAAAAAGAAAAAAAGCATAACACGAAACTTAGCTCTCAGTTGCTAACTCTGTGATGAGATCTCATGGTATCTAATTTAAAAATCAATAATTGTGCAACGAGGGTGTAATGGAGGAAAGAACTGATGCTAATTTTGTGGTTTAGAATTCCATGGAATTCTATTTCACTCAGTTGTTATTCTCAGAACTTAATTGATGGTTTTTATTCAGGGTTATTACCCTCAAAATGCCTTCCTTTTGTTCTATCACTTAAATAATACATTTTTGAACCGACTGAACCATAGAGGATCTCTGGGGCGGAATTTTGCAAGGGAAAAAAAGCATTCAAATTGTTATTGACTTTTTAGCTCAGAAATGGCACTGATGCTCATTTGTTATAAGCAACTGGCAGACACTGTCAAGCAAAGTCCCTGGCTCCCTCCTAGTCTGTGTGAATACATACTTAAAAGCAGCATTTTGCTGTGTTTCCCTGGCAAAGTAGATTTGCAGTAATTGCCTTTTTAGCATTAACTCGGAGTAACAAGAGGATATTGGTTACAGAGAAAACGAGTGGGCCGATAGGAATACACTGTTATTGAATCTGTCTGCTTTTCGCTGATAACGCTGATATTTGAATGGTCCAAACAGAATGGTAACCCTTTCCAGTGCTTAATGGCATGTGAAAGGAACTTTTAAGGCTGGTGATTGGTATAGAAACTTGTCAGCATTTGCCCTATTTTGTACTTTGGAAACTCTTGCAGTCTCGCAGAGTCATATACAAGAGTGGAGATTTGAAATTAACTATTATTTTCAGTAAAATTGGTTGCTTATGTAGCTTTATTTAATTTTTTAAGCATACTTGAAAAAACATTATTTGCAAAGATTTAATCTGTCAGCTTTTCTGATAATACTCTTATTTCAATTTTGACAAAATACAAGATTGGATCTTAAATGTTATCTTTAAAGGACGAGCCATTACCCCACGAGTTACGCCCTGCTCCAGTGTTGGCGAAAACGATGGACTACATGGTGAATAACATCATGGACCGTGGAGGAGACGGCAAGTGGGCCGACTGGTATGAGTTTGTATGGAGCAGAACTAGAGGAATCAGGAAGGTAAGGAGTTTATTTATTTATTTATTTATTTATTTATTTATTTATTTATTTCTCTGGATATCACTGTATCAAATTGTTAATGGGGACTGGTTTAAAGTGTCATATTGCTTATCAAAAAAAAAAAATCTTTCAGATATAATTGATTTTAGTCAGCAGAATGTATTTGGGTCTGATTTATCTAAAGGAAATGAAACAAAAACACTGCCAAAAATAAGACAATTTATCAATATTTTGAAAAGCCACTAAAGCCTCATTTGCTCAGCTCTGGACTGTTAAAGCTTGGAAATTGAATTTGTTTAAATACCATATGACATCATCAGACAGTTGATCAGCAGACTTCACGTATTATGTGTCAATCATCTCTGATTATTTGCCAACTACGCAGCAAACCAATCAGCCAATCAGCATTAGACTGTTATCACACATGACCTTATATGGCATGTCTTAGTCAATTTTCATTTCAAATTGTCATGTGAGTGAATGTGACTTTTATAGGGTTCTCTGGGGGTCTCTCAATGTAATTTACCTTGGCCAATATTCTGGATAATTGGAATCAGTTCAGATATTTGAACTCAGTTATTGAAAAATATGTCTAAAAATGGTGATCTGACATTTTATATTTTCCATTACCAATTTTCAGTTAGTTCTGCTTTTGGATAAAGAAAATTATACTTTATAGTAATTCCTCGATAAATTTGAACATCTTGAATTTTAAAAGAAATAAAGAAAGAAAGAAAAGAAAGCACTTGAACTAATAACTGGGTTTTTAAAGTTAAGACCAACTTTCAAGTGTGTGTGTGTGTGTGTGTGTGTGTGTGTGTGTGTGTGTGTGTGTGTGAGAGAGAGAGAGAGAGAGAGAGAGAGAGAGAGAGAGAGAGAGAGAGACAAGCCCCTGATTCCAACATCAGTTTTTCACTCACTCTAGGACATCACCCAGCAGCACCTGTGTAATGAGACGGCAGTCAGCCTCCTGGAGAAATGTACCCGCTAC
The DNA here is from genome assembly GCF_051362555.1 of Lingula anatina. Classification (NCBI taxonomy): domain Eukaryota; kingdom Metazoa; phylum Brachiopoda; class Lingulata; order Lingulida; family Lingulidae; genus Lingula; species Lingula anatina. Next base: position 4,720,668 of record NC_141772.1, on the reverse strand, counting down.
CACATCTACTGCTCTGAGAGGCTCTGTGAGGAGGGACCCGCAGTCTTTGACGAGAAAATCAACAATGAGAACTTGACCAAATGTCTTCAGAGCCTCAAGGAGTTGTATCATGACCTGGCCACCAAACAGAATATCTACTGCCCCAAGGAGGCCGAGTTTAGGGCGTATATGGTGCTGATGAACCTGAATGAGGGAGATATCCTCAGGTAATTATTGGACATACAAACGTTAAATAGCTTTCCCGGGGGATTAAATATTGCACATACTAATATTACAAAGCTTTCCCAGGGGATCAAAATGTATGCAGCTTACATGGCTCTGAAGAACCACATTACAGGAGATATGCTTACATAAAAGACATAATATTTGGCACAAGATAAGGGTAACAGTGATTTTCTTTTTCGGTATTTTTAAATACTTTGTTGTCAAACTGTTGAAAGCAGACATACTAGCTGAAACATGTGAATTTCCGTCAGATCATTTATTTCATCATAATCTTGGCATTTTTATCTCCAGAGAGGTCCAACAACTACGAGATGAGGTGCGACATTCCAAGGAAATAAAGTTTGTGCTGAAGGTATGGGTAGTTTTTTCCATGTAAAAGCTAGTGTCAGTTACAAGAAGGTATTTAGATATCAAAACTGACAATTTCATTTGGATTTTATGCTGGTGGTAGTTGAGGAAAGGGATGGAGACATTTAACAAACATTATTATTATTATTATTATTATTATTATTATTATTATTATTCTTCACTGTACTGTGTCTGTGAACTAGTTCTTTGGTTAAATTTTATATTTTATAAATATAAATGTTATGTTGTATATCCCATTTGATTGCAGGTATACAATGCCCTGAACAGTAACAACTACATCAAGTTTTTCAAGTTGATCCATCAAGCCACCTTCCTCAACGCCTGCATCATGCACAGGTACTTCAACCAGGTCAGACAGAAGGCTCTGCTCATTATGCTCAGGGCATACAAAGGAGGGCACACCATCACTAATGTAAGTGTACGGCTGTGTGTGTGTGTATGTGTGTGTGTGTGTGTGTGTGTGTGTGTGTGTGTGTATGTGTAAGTGCATGCTTGTGTGTGCACACATGCGTGCATGCAGGCAGCATGTGAGCATGTTTATCATTTATCAATATTTTTAACAGGTGGGACAAAAGACAAACTCATTTTGACTGTTTGAACAAAAGAACATTTTGATAGTTTTGTCTGTGAGTGAGGTTTGTGAGAGATTTAAAAACCTCAAGATATTTTTCATCGTCTCTTTTTGATATGTTGAATGGTACATCTTTCCAGTTTCCAGTGAATGAAATGCAGCGTCTCCTGTGTTTTGAGAATGCCACAGACACGCGAGATTTCTGTGAGTTCTACGGACTGCACACAGATGGTGATTATATCCATCTGGACAAGAATGCGTTCATACGTCCCGAGACTTCAATGGGGAACAGGCGCGCGGTGGAGTTAATAGAGAGCAAACAGACCGTATCTGTAGGGGAGGTGAGGCACAGGATGAGTAGATACATGTTTACGGGGGTTTTAATAAGTATTTTAAAAACAATTCTCTTGAAAAACAGTGATTTTGTATTTTATATTAAAATAGTTGCTTTTGATCAATAGGAAGCAATTGAAAAGGTAAATGTTTTCTTACTTTAAACATGCTAGATACTGGATTTAAAAATTTTGTAAAATCAATTTATTTTGATTTTCATATTGCAGTTGGAGTTGCACATGTTTGGAATAATTAATATCCTCATGGCATTTATGTTTGGTTTAAAACTTTTTTTTGTCGAATTAGTCATATAATGGTTATTTTATATCCAGCAGATATTTGTTTTTATTCCTCAAACTGAATCAGCTACTAAATAGATGTTGCACAAAAATATTTTATTATTGCCATCACACTGTAACTCACAACACAATTTATTTGGATCTTAAAGGTAGTGAATGGAGAAAAACTGCCACCTAATGAGCTCATCATCCCTTTCTCAAGTTTTGATGAGAGAGGTCATTATAGGGGAGAGATGGTGCAAGGATTCACAGGTAAAAACTGGTCAAGACTTTTAAAAGTCAAATCCAATATTATAATTTATGTCAGTGCCATGTGGTGTGTAGTGAATAAATACACCAAACATGAATATTTGGTGCTCTATCTGGATCCAAATGATATGACATTTAGTTTAATAAAGGTTTCTTATTAAAGAGCCCCCCTCACACTCACTCACTCACTCACTCACACACACACACACACACACACACACACACACACACACACACACACACACACACACACACACACACACACGTAGTATTAAACAATCTGCCTCCTTCTTAATAATAGAACTTACTATTTCACAGTTGGTAACTTTTGATGAAATCATTCTCCTAACTTTAACAGACAGTTAAAATATTCCTCACATAAAATAATTATATTATTCTTTTTCCTAGAACCTGAACCCAGCAGTGAGGAGCAGACCACCCCTGAGGAGCCCCCTCCACCCTATGAGGCCTCTCCCGTGCCCTCACCTCTCAAGTTTGATAAATACCCAGGAGAGGTATGCTACTTTAATTTATAGACTGTAAAAAAGGGGGAGGGGTTATCTTCTTTAATCTTCTTCTCAAAACAGCTTGTTCATGTAACCTTAAGGTCTGTAAATGCAAGTGTGATCACACATGAAATTTTTAATCTGATCTGAAGTGTTCTTTATATATATTTACTAAACAAAAAGATTTTGATCTCTAGGACACTTTGAAAGTAACTGGTTCAGTATTATGTTTCAGACTATTTAAGTCAAACTTTAAAAAAAGACATGCTCTTACCAGTACTTAGGCCTGAAATATTTCACAGTCGTCATAATTAGTCCTCTTTGCTCTGTTCCTCCAGGCTGTGAAGGGTATTGCCAAGGAACTGTTCCTGGAAGTGATAGATGAGATGTCCAAGGACATGAGCAGGACGCTGGTTCAGGCTGCCCAGATGTACCTCAACTCAGACAAGGACGTCTATGGGGAGATTGAGGGAGAAGTTTGCAAGGATGTGGCTAGGTTAGTTTTCTTTCACTAAATGCAAATTGTTTGAAGAAACTGTGTTTTAAATAACTGCTAAAGCATAACACAGCTGAGCTGATGAAATTCATTCTCAGTTGCATTTTTCGAGCTTTCTAATCCGTGTAAATTTCTTAATGTTTTCTACATGCATTTACAGTAAAATATGGTGATTGACCTGTATGCATATTTAAATGATAGCATATTTAAACAATAGGTGGCAGCACTGATAAAGACACTGCCGTTTCAGATCCGTTTCCCAAGAGGTTTACAATGAGGCCATGCAGAAGAGGCGGGAGGAAGAGGAGCAGAAGAGGCGGGAAGAAGAAGAGCGGCAGAGGGTGCTGAGCAAAGAAAGGGTCACTAAGATAGAGTGCGACGAGCTGCTGGAGGAAGTGGTCACGCAGGAGTGCAAAAACATGGCCACCATTGAAATCAGGTGAGGAATGAGATATCATTTATTGTAAAGACTTATATGCACATTTGATACTTTTACAATGCACAGTTTCTTAACTGAATATTGGGGTATTTTATCTCACATAGGACTTTTTTCTGTCGTGTGGCTGTATACAGTTGTTAGCGTTGCATTCTATTTTTCCTTTTAAAGATGAGAAATCTTTTTTTTTTTTTTTCAAAATACATCAATTTTACAAAACAGACATAGGCAGCTGATTTAACATTTTTTTTACATATTCTTGATTTGATTTATTCTTTTTACAGAGAAATCCAAGCAAAGTTAAAGGAGGAGAGAATACAGCGCTGCACAGATGAAATCTCAAAAGAACTGGTAGAAACAGCCGCCCTGGAGGAGATTTTGAGGGTTTCCAAGGAGGTTTACCAAACCGATGTCATACAAAGACTGCAGGAACTCGATGAGTGCGAAAAGGGGGTAAAAACCATGCGACAAGCCCGTTTCTTCAAATGCTGGGTCAACATGTACATGGGTCGCATGCGTCTGAAGCGATCCATGCTGGCTTTCCCCTCTGCCCCCTCCAATTATACCTCATCTGAACAGCTGGAGCAACTGATGCCAGAGAGAGAAGAGGTGGAGATGAGCCAAGATTTTATGCCTCTTGGAAAGAGGGCACGCTTGACAATAAGAGACCCCACTGATTTGGTCGAAAAAAATTCCCGGTTGACGAGAAGTGTGGTTTTGAAGAATTTCATGCAGCGATTGAGGCATGAGCATGCCTGGGCACCGCTTGATATACCAGCTCTGATTGGTGGAAATTTACGGAAGATTTGGGATGGAAAGTTTGATGGTAATGTAATCATATTAAGTTCCAAAGTTATTATTATTATTATTATTACTCATTTATCCTTAAATGTTATACTGTGGTTTAAAACATTGGTGAACAACTTTTAAAAATATCATTTGAGAAAAAAGTGGTGAGAATACTTTTAGCAACCTACTATTTTATTGGTGAATTTATGTGAACAGTATATAATAGCAAGAATTTATATATTTTTCTTGTCAATTTTTACTTTTAATTTTCTATAGGCCCAAACATGTACTGGAAGGTTCTGCTGAGTTTACCAGAATGTCATGAAGAGGAGATGAAGCAGTTCAACAACTGGCTGGTGGCAAAGTTCAGGAGGGGGACCCTATCTAGCTGTGACAACTTACAGCACAGGAAGGTAACTGCTTGGGGAAGACTGAGTTTTTTTTTTTTTTTTTTTTTTTTTTGTTTGATTGGTTGGTTGGTTGATTGATTTACTTTAAGATATTTGAATACATATTGAGTTGGATGTAAAATGGAGATGTATGCATGCAAAAAAAATGTTCTAATTGTCTTTCATTTGAAAATTAAAAATAAAATTTGAATCACTTTCTTTTGTGAGTTTTCCGTTATAGGTGTTAATATTTTAAGTGAGAAGTGTGCAAAATAATATGTAAATACTAGAAATGTGTATGCAATATATTTTACAGAGCACCCTCCTTAGTCTTTATTCGTCAGAATTAGACGATTTACACCCACAAAGCCAGGTTAGTGTGTGTGCCAGAACACTAGAGGGCACTCTCACAGAAGACAGCATCAGTGATATGGAGGAGAAACGGCTCCTCTTGGGCAGCAATGCCATTATTTTTGTACTAGGGCCTATGCAAGATGAATCCAGAGCACAGGTAAATGTTTTATTTCTTAATTTTTTTTACTTTTCATTCAATTATTATTATTATTATTTTTTTTTTTTTGTTCGTAACGTAAAGTCTACTGAACATGATTATATTTTCGACTTTAAATTATTATTATTATTATTATTATTATTATTATTATTATTATTATTATTATTATTATTATTATTATTATTATTATTATTATTATTATGATGATGATGATGATGATGATGATGATGGGTTTCCAGGAGTACTGGTTAGAGGAACAGCTGCGTCTGGCCAGAATCTTGCAAGCCAAACCAGTGGACCCTGCCCTGCCCCTACTGCTGGTCTCCTGGAGAGATGACCTCTCAGTGGACATCCTGTCCCGGTCAGACATGTTGAATCTGGATGTGTTCCTGGCTCAGGATTTGATCTCCGCTGTGGAGATAGTTAATGTGGGGGACCTGGAGGATCTGCAGTCTTGTAGTGTGGTGAGGACACTGCTGTTTCTATTGTTGAAGAATGTGGAAATTAAATCTCAATGCTGGTGGTTTAAGTACGGTGTTAGGTTGTATGAGCTAAACTTTTTTGTCTGTACTGTGTCCCATAGATTTTATCAGTACGTATGCTCAGATTATCCAACACTCATAATACATTGCGTAAAGTTTTCAGGATTATGCCTGAATTTATGATTTTAGTCTTCATTTTGATCATTTTTTTCCTATGGTCTAAATGCAAGGAGAAATTATCTTTGTTGATCCATCCTCCAATTTTTACTGTCTTCCAACAGAAAAAAATTGGATGTCCGTGACTTGAAAAATTCTGACTGTCTTCTGGAAGACCCAGAAGATGGCCTCGATCCGCCCCTTCTGTAACACAAAAGGACTTAAAAATAAACTTTTTCCACCATGTTTCCAGTTGACCAGTGGAGTCCAGTGGCTGAGTGACCACTGCCCCGCCCCGCCATCACTGACCAGGCAGGAGATACGGGAGTACGTGGAAGACTTCATGGCCAAAGAGTTTTACGTCCCTGTGTATCAGGACCTGGCTAACAGGAAGAAGCAGGGACTGCTACATCAGGTGAGAATACAAAATTTAGATGGATAGATAGATGGAGGGATAGTTTTCCATTAAGTAAAATGTCTGTCATTGTGTCAAAGCTCTTGATTAAACACATAAAAGAAATGCCACAGCCTTTGCCAACAACTTACTCATGTATACAGATTACTTCCATATAAAAGTGCATAAATAAATTTTATAGCAAACAGAACATGCTAACACAGAACACAAAAGGTTGTCATGCAACATAATTTCACACTTTTAAATGTGCCATATTTCACGTCAATCTTCCAGCCCCCTGATGTGTTAATTAACCTGTACAACTCTGTGGCCATGCACCTAGTACAGGTGGGCTCTTCGCGCACACTGTCGCAATTCTCCTGGCCACTGCCCGAGTTTGCTGCCACACACCACGGTGAGGACCTGCACATTTATAAACAAGTTTACTTTTTGTAATGAAGCGAGAAGGGAAATTAAGGGCCTTTTCACATCGAGGTGGACAGTTTTCTGTTCTTCACCAGTTTGACAAGTGAAGCAGCTGACTTACGTAGAAATCAGGCTGTTAAATTCTCTCTCAAATTAGAACATTACCATTGATGTGAAAGTGGCCTAAATCTCATACTGGAGACTTGCATACAGTAGATAAGATCTGCTTAGTTTCTTGATGAACTAACTCTATGGTATAAAGTTGAAACAAAATTAAACACGATGGGTCCCATAACTAACATTTAACTTAAAATTGTTATTTTGAATAATTATCAACTCTAGGACTACCAGACCAGTCTTGGAACACAGAAGACACGCTCTCTCTAATCGAGGATGTACTCTCCTCGCTGACATTGCCAGAGTTTGACCCCGTGGACTGGGAGACGGAATCCTGGGAGAGTGCTGTCAGGGATGTCTGGGCCTACGTAGAGGCTGTGGCGGAGTCAACTGACGCTGATGCTGCGGCTCTGTGTTCAAGGTTAGCAGATTTTTTTCTATTTGTCTTAAAATGTCTTTTAAGTTTGATTGCCATTTCCATCTGTTTTGAACCATGGATTTTTAGAAGTCCAGTTCTTTGGTACAAGTATTTCCTTTAATTTTAGCAAACTTGAATTTTCAACACATCAATACCCCCTTCCCCATGTGTTAATGGACTTGATTGAATGCAAATTTTTTATTTTTTCATTTATGAAAGATTTAAGACCACACCCCCTCCCTAAAAAAAGAAGAAAAAGAGTAAATATATTTAATAAAAAATGATTTCCTTTCCTAGGATCCAGAGAGTGATATACAAGGTAGAGCATGACTATGATGAGACCTGCTACCTGAACTATGATTTGAATGGCTGCCGCCCCTGCTATGTCAACATGCCGTGGACAGATATCATCATAGCCTGTGTCAACCATCAGCTGACTTCACTAGACTTTCTGGACATCATGTCTGCCACTGAGGCAGGTTTTGTTTGCGTCTCTCTCTCTCTCTCTCTTTCTCACACACACACACACACACACACACACACACACACACACACACACACACACACACACACACACACACACACACACACACACACACACACACACACAGTTCTTTCAAAACTTAGCTAGCACAGACTTCACATTCACAAGATAACATGACAAGATATCTGTAAAATCTGTTTGTTTATCTAAGTTTATAGCCTGGTTGTGAAAATAAGGGCAAAATAATGCAATGGTCATTTAATACAAGTAACCAGACATTGTTTTTGATTATTTCCATTATACTAACTGTTATCAATTTTTTCCAGACTGAAGATGAGCAGGAAATAGTGCTGCATTATCTGGCAGAAGAACTGAATGACTTCAGCCCACCCTCTGAGTGGAAACAAGCAATAAGAGACATCCGAGACAGTAAGTATTTTGAAGGTCTTTGGACACTATGCACACCAGGTGTTAAATAGCAAAAATAAAAAAAAATTATTAAAGGGATAATAACTCTTTGTATGAGATCTATATTTCACAATAAAAACATTGTGAACAACTCATAGAAATATAATATATTCTATTTTACCACAAAAAAAGCAGTTATAGCTATTATTCTGATATCTGAGCTTGTCTTCAGACCATGTGACTTCCATTGATGGCTTTACTCTGCTATAATCTCTTAAGAGATTTTAACAAAAAGCAAACTTTTTAGAAAAAAACCAGGCACTAACTTTGAATGTAAAAATGGATTCATTAACCATTGGTAAGTATGGAAAAATTGTTGTTTACTCCAGGAAAATCCACTTTTTGGCCAAAACGAAGAGTTATTATCCCTTTAATTTTCACAGAAAATGGACAATTCAGCAAAGTGAACCCTCTCCAAAACTGTTGAGAAAATTAAGATCTGTATCCTGTTGTTGAGTCAATTTTTTAAAAATTTTGTATGAAATTCCTGACCAGAAAAGAATTGCTCAGTGTTATCATGCCATAATAATTAAGATAAAATATTAAGTGGGTAACAAATAGAAAGGTAAACACATTTGATATGATAATCCCTTGGGAGTAAGCTAAACTGGTAGTATGCAATGGCTAAAAAAATGGATATGCTTCTCAAATATCAGGTTTTTAATTGCATTTCAATTTCTGACTTAAAGTGTCATTAACAATAACTTTGACAGAAGAACTATTCAAGTGTAAAATATTATTATTTTATGTATCATTATCATATAATTGATGAACTGATATAAGTTATGCTTTCTTCAACAAATTACAAAAAGAATTTTTTTTTCTTTTTTCATCTCTTTGAAAGGCATTTAATGTAGGATATATAAGAGTGAAATGCTTCAGGTGTGCTACCAAAAAGAAGAAGATCCTTTCCCTTTAAGCCACATTAACAAACTGGTGCTACTGAGAATGCTACATCTCAGCTAATGCAATGGCGACAATGTCACACCTAACACAATTTAGGGTACCAAAGTAATCATGGTATATATAGTGTGGATATTATAGATAAATATCACTATTACCTCCTTGGTGGGAGGAGGGAAATTCATATCATCTGATAGTTCTGGTATCTTTTAGCTACAAGCAGTGATTTATCATTTCTTTTTCTCTTTTATAAACTTGAGGAAAATGTGTTATTTTTTAAATTTTAATGTGAATAGTAGTGTATAAGGGTAAATTTGGTCTGTCAACATTTGAAAATGATGTGATCAGAAAAATGAGGACACTGATGCATCTTTTGTTACAGGTTGTGGGGTCAGACTGTTTTGTAAATATTTTAGACTGCAGTTTAAACAACAACTTTAAACTTTTCATCTCATGCCAAGAGTTACAGAAGCTTATCAGTCTGACTAGAATACTGATTACATCACAGTTTGAGTAGTGTGGTAAGGTCACCTTGTTTACCTCTCATTGTTAGATTTTCTGCTGCAATAAATCTCATTGTGCCACCTTTCACAAATTATGTTTTAGAAAACCTTTAGGAAACAGTTGTAGGAGTTTAAAGAGTTTTTGCACATTTAATTTGTGAAACACTTGTGAGGTGCATTTTAATGAAAAAAATTGTCTTTTCTCTTGTGAATCTTTTTTTTTTTCTTTCATTAAAAAGTTGCAATTTATTTTAAGTGACAGCAAAAAAGATTTAAGCATGCAAAAAAGATTTTTTCTAAACTTGCCAAGAACCTCTCTATTAGGTTGCAAAATCAAGACTTATTCAGCAATTTATTTTACTTTATTTTTTATTAGTACCACCAGCGTGTACGCTGGCGGTACTCATGGTTTTAGTCCCGACCCGTCTCGTCCGGCTCCGCCGGCTCTGCCGGCTCCGTAAGCTCCGCCGGCTCCGCGTACTGGCGCCGGATACAAGTCACCGTTACCGCTTCTCCTCCTAGACCGCAAGGACCCCTGTCCCCATCTCTTGGATTTAAGTCACATATAACCTCAACTTGAACCCCCAGATTTTTTTGTCTCAGTCGGTGCATTAACCTGGGCGTGACGCTTGTTGAAATGCACCCTTGTCAAAATTTTTGAAAATTCAATGCCAATTATTTACCCTACGGAAGGAATTATGGGAAAAATTTCTACAGACGGCTTTCCAAAAGTCATATGTGTAGATTTCAAATATGCCCTTGGATTTGACCTTTGACCTTTATTTCAAGGTCAAACAGGCCAAAATTTTCAAAAAAATGAAATTTTTTACAAAAAAAATATTATTTGCGCTGTTATTCAGACACTACACAGACTTAACCAATAATATTATTGGAAAGTCTTACCCTTTGGGTCATCTTTCATCTCCTAAATTTGGGGTCAATCGGTGCATTTTCACGGGAGAAGCGGCCATAAGATACCGAAACTGAAAACTGTCTCTAATTCGGGAACCGTTAATGCTAGCGACCCGTTCTTTTTTGCATTTTGTAGAGCATGTAAAGCCCAACATTGCATGTGGTCTCCGTTTTTTTGTATTTCATACGGTTTTCGTGTTATGCTGTATTAAAAAGTACATTGTGGTGACACATTATTGTAACTCAGAATTGTAACATTATATCTCCAAAACTGGCAGAGATAGGTCAATAGTTACTATTAAAGTTGAATAGGAAGTCACTTACTGGCAATTTAACAGTGACCATAAAATTGACCTTTGACCTACTTTTCACCATGAATTGAACTTTGCAAATTTTCGTTCCCTTTTATCACCAAAACTGGCAGAGATAGGTTCATAGTTACTATTGAACTTGAATAGGAAGTCATATACTGGCAATTTACTGTGACCTTAAATTTGACCTTTGACCTATTTTTGAACTGAACTTTGCAAATTTTTGTTCCCTTTTATCTCCAAAACTGGCAAAGTTACGCCCATAGTTACTATTGAATTTGAATAGAAAGTCAGAGGCAATTTACTGTGACCTTTAAATTGACCTTTGACCTACTTTTCATCATGAACTGAACTTTGCAAATTTTCATTCCCTTTTATCTCCAAAACTGGCAGAGGTCAATAGTTACTATTGAACTTAAGTAGTAAGTCATATACTTGTAATTTACTGTGACCTTAAAATTGACCTTTGACCATCTTTTTACTATGAACTGAACTTTGCAAATTTTCTTTCTCCTTTATCTCTAAAACTGACAGAGATAGGTCCATAGTTACTATTGAACTTGAATAGGAAGTAATACACTAGCAATCTGTGACCTTGAAATTGACCTTTGACCTACTTTTTATGATGAACTGCTTTTTGCATGTTTTCAGGCCTTTAAATCTGCAAAATTGGCAAAGAAATGCCCATGGTTGCTATTGAACTTGAATAGAAATTCATAAACTATGATATTGAAATTGACCTTTGACCTACTTTTTCACCATGAACTGAGCTTTGCATATTTTCTTGCCTCTCATATCTTTAAAACTAGCAGAGATGTGCCCCTTGTTGCCCCTAGGTTTTCTCTTTTGTCAGCATATATGCACCATTAACAACACTTTTCAAGGAAAACCAATAGGCCTTTTGTCTAGAGAATACAGGAGTGATCAAGGGTAGGAAAATGCAAGTCAATTCGAAAATCTGCTTGATTGTACCATTTTTAGTTATATTTTTTTGCATATTTTGAGAACTCTTATTGATTGCATCTTATAGAGCTTGTCAAGCACAAGACTGGTGATGGTGTCCCTTTTTGGAAGGGGGGGGGGTCCATACGAATGCCCTTACTCCAGCTGGTGGTACAATATCCGGAGGCGGTATCGCCTCTCTGATCCTCTAGTTTATTTTACTACATCAGTATTTTAGGGAAAGAAAGGTGCCCTTGAAATATTTAACACCAACAGTTAAAAAAAAAAAACACAAAGATTTTACACAATAGAAGTTGCATATTCATTCCATTTAACTGTTTAAATTTTGGATTCAACCTTTTTAAATATTATTTATAAAATATTGTAGGAGATGGGTTGGTTGAGGTTCAAGTTGCCATTAATTCATGTAGTTCAAATAACTGGGTAATTACCGTACTGGTTTGCTGGTTTTGGTAGTCTTACTCTCACAGTGGCCATGCTCTGTTGCTGACATGGAACTAAAGTCTAGCCAATTAACAGGGTTCACCCTGACGTCAACTATGAGTGAAAAGACGGCACATCTAGTGGCTCAGTGACGTGTTGAAATGTTCAAAAAATTACTTGTGGTTAAAAGTGATTTATTTTTCTAATAGAAAATGAAAGAATTATTATTTATTTATTTATTTATTTATTTATTTATTTTTATTATTATTATTTTTTTTTTGTAAATTTTACATGCATTAGGTATGACAAACTTTCCACTTTTTGTTTTTGACTTGCCTGATATGTTCACCTTTTCTTTTAATATAATAAATCTATGTTAAAGATTAAAAATCAGATAATTTAAAGTCAGATGTAGCTAATTTTTTACAAAATAAAAATGCTATAACTCAAATTGGTACATTACGAAGAATCTGGCCAAACAGACTGTTTGGCCAATTTTGTCTGAATTAAATGGCTGTTCCCAAGCCCATAGGCTTAAGGAGGTTCAGGGGCTTCGAAAGAAAAAAAACCCTTTTTGGTGAGAAACGGTCAACTGCCAATCAAAATTTAATCTAGATTAGCCAGATGTCATGTTGTGTCTACCAAGTGGGCAAAATGGTTCACATTTCAGATTACAGTCTATGGAGAGATTACAATCTTAGTCGTATCAGTTCTAGATATTTGTGACATTGTGCTGTTGATAATATTACATTATCGGAGATAGTATAATACTGAAATACCCACAACCTAGTGTGGGTCTGGAAATGTTGAGGTGTGTTGCTATCCATGCCAATTAGAATAGAATAACTGTTAAAAACAAAAGATGACATCTGTCAAATTGTGAATGCAGATTTGTAGCCAATGAAAATCATTTCTAGTAAAGGTGCTTAGTTTGGCTACAATCACTATTTGGATATATAACTTATTTTTGTTTCTTGTGCCTAATGTGTGTGTTTCTAGAGCAAGCATAGGTGTGAATTGTATTTTTTAAAATCAAAAGAAAACTTATTTTCTCATAAAAAAATATCAATTGCAATGTATCCTCAATGGAGAATTATGATTATTCCATTGCTTCTATAATATTAAAATAAAGGAAGTACAAGCTGATTGCCATACAATAGACAGAAGCATATATTTTAAGCAGTTTCAGGAAATGAAAACCTGCCAAGGCAGAATCATTGTCAGCCAATAATTGCCTATTACTATATAAACCTGATTGGACATAAGCATTAGACTGTGTATTGATCTATTCTATTACATATAAGTCTCTCTATGTGTAATTTCCTTTTTTATATAGATTAATTGATTTAAGTGCCCAGGTTATTCATTTTTGGTTACTAGATAATATATATACTTGTTTTTATAGATATTTATTATTATAATACAGATGTTCATGTTAAAAAGATCTCAATTTATTCTGTGAGCTCTTTTTGGTAAAGAACTCGACATATTCAGGGTCTCTTCACTGTTAAAATTCTAAAAAAAAGTGAACCAATCTTTAATTTATTCCAGCTACAGTGGAAGCAAACTTGCAGGATACATTCTCAAGGGCTGCGGCAAAAAGGAAAGCCAAGGTCATCCTCAATGCAAGAGAGGAAGGTTTACACAAGCAGTCAGTCAAAGAACCAGGCGAACTTGGATACACCACTACATATGTAGATCTCACCACCATGGTCCCAGAATATGTTGCAGCAATGGACAGGGCACACCTTTTGCAAGAGCGACTTGCCCAGGAGAAAAGACTGTCTCGAAGTTATGAAGAAAATTTGAGACTGCTGATGATGGAGGGAGGAAAGGATGAATGTCAGGATTTGGATGGTCCGTTGTTTGTGCATACAAACCCATTGAGGAACTATGGCAGTATTGGATCAGGGATTATAGATCTTACGCATGATGATAATGAGGTTATGATTGACCTTGAATTTCAAAGGTCAAGGTCATCACCTCTGAGCAGAAGCTTTATTATGATGGAAGCAGAACAGTCTAAAGAGATTTTCGTAAAGTCTTCTCTGTCAGATAGTTTTATGCAGTTTGAAAGAGCTATGCAATCAAGTAGAGAGGCTGAGAGACTGTACGAGATGAAATTGCAGGCTTTGGCAAACAACTGAAACATTTGTATATAAAAAATTTGCTGGTTGATAGGAATAAAGAATCTTCAGAGAATTTCATTAATTGTATAATTCAGAAACAAATAGTTCTTTTCATACTGACACTTTTTGTGTAATGTCTGTATGAACACCAGTTTCGTGAACTTATTATTATTTTTTTTTTTGGGGGGGGCGGGAGGAGAAGCCGCATTTAAAAATCATGATAAAAGAGTTGAAAGTTGAATACATGTATTTTTATTTTACTTATTGGATGGAATGTGAACATTCTACTGGTAGTTTTCATTTTGTAAATACAGTGCAAGGAGAAATGAGCATATATTATATTCATCTATCATAACTTGTGATAAACATCAAGAAAGCCTGGCAGAAGATGTATGCCAACTAACAGTAAATAATGTTATCTTACATAGTTATTGATTATGGTTTCGACTATCATTACATTATAATGAATTATGGTTTTGAGTATGATAACATAATTATGAATTATAGCTTTGAGGACTACACTATATATAAATATTAACTGTCCAGAAGTACTCCCTCAGTACTTCTTAACACACCAAGATAATTATATGCTACATAATGCAAGATAAAGTAGATGGAATTTTTTCTGTTCAAATCAAATATGTTGTGTAATTGATAAGTTTTGTTTATGTAAAACATTGATATGTCACTTTGGTAACACTTTAGCAGGATTTTTTTTTTTTTGTAAAAAGAGTAGCAAAGAATTTCCCGGAAACATGTTATTTAATGAAGACCTGAATATGTATTCTCTTGAGTTTCTTACAGCTGTGATATTTTCCGATGTATGAAAATTTTGAAACTGATAATGGCTTTTGAATTATGAATAGAAAAACTAAGAATTTTTGTTACAGAGAATTAATTCCCACCAGTAATTTATTGTATTCAAGAGAATAAATACCATTGTTGTGACTTAACCAAGATTTTGTCATATAATTTGATACAGGAAAGTCTTACTACGTACTTTGCATAGTACCGTAACAGTGCATTTTGTATTCATTTCTGATGCATAATTTGAAAACAAACTGTACACGTGGTCAGGGACAGTGCATAGATGATCATTTATTGCATTCGTTCTACAAATTTGATAAAGGACCAATAAAACATTGATATAACATTTTAAGGTTCTGTACACATTTCATGCGCAACTGTAGAAACCTATACAGCATGTTTGACAGCAAGCAAATAGAAGCGGCTATAAAATGACACATTATCTTAAATCATACAGTAAACCATCTAACTGACCAACTTTTAAGAAACTTCTCTTTTCTCAAACAAATTGTCGGATCTAACCCTTTCTTAAAATTTCTTAATTTATTGGAAGCAAACGGAGTGCTGTGACAGGCCCGTAGCCAGCAATGTCAAAAGGGGGATACTCTTTCTGAAAAAGTGGACCTAGATAAAATTTTACCCAAGGAGACCTTTTCCCGACAAAAAGGGGGTCCTTTTGATCACCCCCCCCCCCTCCCCGGACACGGGCCTGTGAGATGAGATGAAAATGACCACTTGCGTATCACACCTCAACGGTTCGCAAGCTGGTGGACATGACCAGACGCCCTCACTAATGTCCAACAATACTGATTACTGAATGGCTTGTTTACGTCATATCATGCTTGTTTTCCGCGTTGAGACGTAACGGTCATTATCCTGTCAAATGACGCCTGCTGCGATTAACGTCGCCGTTTGCGTAACGTTAAATGGACGCGAATGCAACTTTGAAAGCGTTCTTGCGAATGCACTCCTTCGCGTCGTCTTGACAAGCGGTTCAAACTGTTCGTGTTGAAGGGTGTTACCCAACACTTTGTCCAGCGCTAAACGTTTGGAGTTTGAAGAGCAATATTAAGAAATAGATACTGCATATAGTAATTGGATTTGACAATTGAAGGTGAATGTGATGTAAGGTTTCTCTTTACAAAATTATTTTGTCATTTATCTTCATAGAGAAAAGATAAGGGTAGATAATGAAGGGCCTCTTAATGAACAATAATGTGGGAAAATTTTTTGCAGTCAGTGAAAGGAATTGGTTATGTGAATGAAGAACATCTAGTCAGAAAAAGCGCAATTTCATTTATAAGGATACAGATGGAATATTTTTCATCATTCCCATTGTTTAATTGACTGATAAGGAGTAAATTATATGACGAGGTGTTGAGCAATTTAAACGCAAACTTTTGTCTCTACTAGATGTCTGAAGACGCTTCAATATGTTAAAGAATGGATGGTTATCGCAGGAGAGAAAAGGGAAAATAAAATACACCACAACCTAACTTTACAATCTATAGTCCCACCGCCCTTCTTCAAAAGGGGAATGAGTGTCGGTGACCCGATGGGTTTTCTATTTTGTGATATAACATTACTGAACGTACCCGGTCATTCACTCCTCGCTCAAAGTAAGGTAATAAAACTGCTGTGATGAAATGCCACGACGCATTGCTAACAAAGGAAACGTAGGTTAAATGATGTTGGGGAATATTGATTAGCAACACATTTTGATCGCATTCGGATTCCCTCGAAGACCAAAGTCTAGTTTCCATTTCTTTAACTTTTTAAAACAGATAAAAGAAGGAGTTGTAGTTTTAAGTCAAAAACCCTGGACTCATACCTTGAGAACAGAGGCCACTATCACAAGATCTTTTCTGGGATGGCACAAAGTTGTCCATTTTTAATTTACTAAGCAATAATTTACAAATGTTCCCTAATTTTTGGATTACATAAAATGTCAATAATGAATTCGAAGTTCATGGTAACTTTAAGAACATGTCCTCAAAGAGCTCAACGACCGCTCTCAAGAAGTGGTACCATCTCCTCAACCCTCCTTCAATACATTCCTGACCAGTTTCGTCCTCAACGAAAAATGTTACAAAATCCATCACGAGCATGACTCTCCAGATTAACTGTAAAAGCGGCTTGTTCCTCTGTAAATCATGCTGTTTAAAATTGTTAACGTGACCTTGAAAGTAATGTCCCAAGAGTCACGCAAGGGTCGTTAAAACAGTCGCCCAGTTAAAATCATACAGTCACGTTTTTTTTTCTTGTGTGTGCGTATTTTCCCCTAAGCAAGCATGCCAATAATCTTGCATAGACCCAAGGTTTATAATAATAGTTGGGTGACAGTAGTGTTTATCAATAAAATACAATGCCAAACAAATCACGATTTTAGTTCCTGCACTGTTCAATGCGATTAGCTGAGGTATATAATACGTACAATTTGTAAAATAAACTCGTCTGCAATAAGATATTTATAGGGAACGAGACTGCTTAAAAACAATGAACCAATAATCACCAATAGTCGATAACAATTTCAGTTAGAACCGCAAGCCTTATCCATTTTGACTCATAGAGGGTTTCAAAACTTTTTTTCATCATAAGTGTCAGACCAACAGTTATTGACATAAATGTTTTTCTTACACACACGGCTTTTTTTCAACGTTTGTCCAGAAGAAAAAAGGAAAGACAACTGCGCCTCTCAGCTGGTATATTATGTAACTGCCTTTCTGCGAGTGAGTCTCAAATTAAAACCTTGACGAGGTGAAAGAATTTTGACAGGGCAAAGAGTGAAAATCCCAATATATTTCGGACAGCAGCAGGTGCTTTATGCCATTGCACAATGAGGTACAGTACAACTGTGTTATGCAAACTACACAATAAAGGTGCCATAATTACAGGTAGAGTTTCCAGTATTCTTGTTCTTGCTCGTAATAAACTCTTCATAGCGGTACCGAAGCGTGCTGTGCTTGCACGCATACTGATATTATTGTTAATAATCAATCTGCTCTCGGATATCCCTATCTGATAAGCCCAGAACCTCGACCCTCAGGACCGACCCATTCAATTTCAGTGCAACTGGCGTGGCGCTGCCGGTTTTCTCCGGGTTGCAGTGTCTTCCAGTGCAATATATACTTGAGGGAATTTTTTCTCATTTATTAATACAGACTCCGCTTATTATTTATACGGTGACTGGTGTATCTATAATATCAGCCTATGCTAGCAACCCAGACTGCTTCAAGATAGGTCATTCGAGTAGTAAATCGAGATAGTAGTGCTCAGGTGAGGGCTACACAGTTGATTTGGTCTGCTACGATTTGTGGGACTGCATGCGACGACAGCGGACTGTCAACCGTGACGTACCGAGGCAAACGTCGCGCTATCATTTATCTCAGTTACGAGAATGATGAAGGGATTCTCGCCCGTGTAGGACAACGTTGGATGAACACTAGCTGCCTAGGTTGTGAGCACCGGTCTTCCGTTTCCCATCCACCACCGTTACTCTCAAGTCCTGTTAGGGCACCGCAAACTGTCTCTCAATGAAAACTACGGGGCAGGCGCCCAGATCCCTATTGGAACAGTATCTCCGACCCTCTCGGAGTATCATATCAGACAGGACTAGAAAACTGCTGCAGACTTGCAGGGAGAATAATAATTATATTACCTCAAAAATGCCCGGAATCGATAAGAGTCCGAAGAGTCACCGAGGGCCTTCGTCGCGTTCGAAAACTGTTATAGTTGTGACCAAAGGAAATCATGTATTATTGAGGAGTCTCCTCAAACCTCAAGAGAAGACACCCTCAGAAAAAGAGAATGACAGCATGCCAAGTAGTAGTGACAGCGACCGAGACGACTCGGAGAGCGAAAAAAGGTGAGTAATTGTTAAATTGCACCAAAAAGGCACTGCAGACACTATGTCTTACAACCGACTTTTCTTTTAATAAAATATGACTTGTTCCTCCACTCCAATATTGGGTAAATTGTTGACTTTTTTCTTGGATCTTTACAGGTAAGATATAGGATCCTATGTAGAGGATCACATAACTTGTAATTTGTTTAAGAAAAAAATTGGTTATTGACATTTTACACTTCTGCCCACTCAAAACCTCTTTTCCACTTTGCGAACCTCTTTCACCTCGTAATTACCAATTCAAAAGTAAACGAAAATAAGCAATTGCGCATTTTATTGCCCCTCATCAGCTGAAGTGGTAAGGAAAGAAGTAGCAAAAGGCATGAAATGGAGGAAAGTGTATTTTAGAGAGGAGAACAATATGGAATGCCCTTGAACTGCCACAGCCGTGCTTGCACCGTGATGCATGTATTTCTCCAGGTTGTGATAGTAACCGTAGTGATAGCACTCGAATATGACCAATGAAGGAACAAACTCGATCATATTCAGATAGTAGGGTAGGTGTGACAGGAATGGTAGTCCTAGGAATGGAAGTCCCGGCCGGTCTCTCTCTCTCTCTCTCTCTCTCTCTCTCTCTCTCTCTCTCTCTCTCTCTCTCTCTCTCTCTCTCTCTCTCTCTATAAGTACAGGTTAGGATTAGTTGGAGTATTGGGGTTAGTATATGGGACGAATGGAATGTCAACTTGACAAAGTAATGGGGACCGGACTACGGTTCCTAGTAGACTACCACTGCCTGTCACTGGATTAGAAGGTGACCCTTGAGGGAGGTGGGGGGGGGGGGATGGAGGCACGTGAACTGAAAGAGCTTCAGGTCACATATCGAGAATGTGAGCTTTTTGACTCGCAATTAACGCTTGGTCATAGCGACCAGACCATAGTGGCCTATATAGAAAATATAGATAGTTGGAAGGCAGCGAGGACAGGATATGCAAATAATAACCCAATCTTCCCCCCCCCCCCCCCCCCCATGATGACATTGCTGAAAGTAGACTAAATTATTACACAACTGATAGCAGACCCATTATAACCTATATATAGGCTACTACAAGTTAAAACGGAAGAGTTTGTGTACTTCTTGGAAGCGA
This sequence comes from Lingula anatina, assembly GCF_051362555.1. Classification (NCBI taxonomy): domain Eukaryota; kingdom Metazoa; phylum Brachiopoda; class Lingulata; order Lingulida; family Lingulidae; genus Lingula; species Lingula anatina. The sequence continues at coordinate 4,700,610 of NC_141772.1, read as the reverse complement.
CAATTCCGTGTTGATTCTTTTTACTGCAGTTTCGATTCATTTATATTTGAGTCAAACCATGGAAGTGTATCCCAGTTATACCTCCATGGTAATATTCTCTGCATTGAATTTATGACACGTGCTCCCATCTCAAATAGTGAGTCTGAATGGGTATAACCGTCATATTTCATATTTCATCCGAGGTGAGAGTAGCATCCGCCCCTGGAGGAGCAGCAGGGATAATTATCTCGACTCTTAGCCCTAGGTTCAATATATGATTCAATGAGATACATTTTTCATAAAAGATTGGGTTGTGTTTGCGAGAGCGCGCGCGCGCGCACGTGTGTGTTTGGGGGGGAGGAGGAGAGGCTTGGAAAGAGTGTTCTGCTGTTCTGATAAGAGCATTGAGGTCCTATGGATTAGGCTCCTGGTCCCAAAATAGACATCAGTGTTTTACTTTCAGCTTCAGGTGTGCAGCAGATTCAGGATATTGAAACGTTTGCCATCGTATAATGACATTCCGTACTATATGCTGACGGGAATAAAACCACAGCGACGAGCTGACAAACATCAGCCGCGTTGCAGTGCGTTACGCCTAACAATGAGGTATAATTGAATTAATGGCAAATACGCGTACATCTATCCCTTATATCAAACATCTGATTATCTCTTAAACGCGCGTGCAAACATGTTTTCTCTGCATCCACTTGAGCAGTGTTTCATATACAAAAACAAATGGTTGTTGTGTATTACGGAAAGGTATGTTGTTATATACTTTGTAAGACACGTTATAAGAAAACACATCAGTTGTTTTGCACATTAGCAAACAATTAGATTAACACCTGAAAGGAACAAGAATCGATCATCAAAAATAAATAAATAAACAAATAAATAAATAAATTCTTAGAATGCGCAATAACGCGTACAGTTAATACAACAATATAAACCGTGTATTCTAAAACTGACTTGCGCACGGCGCTTCCATCCTTTCCTCTTGGCTCATTCATCCTTTCTTTATCCCTTCCCTCCCCCGCCTCCTCTCTCTTGCTTCTCTCACTTTCAACGCCAACCTAAGTTTTTATTTCTCGATACAGACCCCTAACACTTAAGAAATATTGTCGAATAACACTTTCTGTATCTAATCTTCGGCTCTGAATATCTTTTTCGGAAACCTTTCGTTCTCTCCTCGTTAACCTTTGTTATTGCAACAACTACAGATACTTGCCGTTGCGCAACTCCCAAATCATTAGCAGTTGGTCAAAGAAGTGTATGAGTCTGTCAAAGCAATTAAGTTATAAGCTTTATTAACATGAAACACACAGACACAACATAAACAAACATTGATTTTTCTGTAGGTCATTCCTCTTGCTAGTATGGTGACGCAACTTGTTTCATAATAACTGATCTAGAGATTTTAGAAGGAAAGTACGGAGTCGTGTGTTGTTCATGTTGCGCCATCAACATTACTATATTTAGATTGCTCACAGCAGAATTTACTGATTCGTCGAAGACGATCCATAAAAAACGATGATAAATGATGGAGCACAAAATGTTTCTACATTACTGGTTTTCTACTACGAAAAGGCAATAGTAGACCCTATACAATTTCATATACTGGTATAAAAAAACTTTTTACTTAGTTAAACGCTCCTTCATGCCAGGAAATGCAGAATACGGTACCCAAATATTCTGTTGCAGTGGATTAAAACAATCGAATAAATATACTATGATGTATCTATGATGGCGCCTTCCTTATTTATTTATTTATTTTCGATACAAATGTTTTTTTTTCTAAAGAAATGACAATTACCATGACCTTACAGAATATTTAAAAATAACATTATCAAGACTGGAATAACAATTATGAAATAAGTATACATTAATTTATATAAGGAGGACTGATGGAAGTGGAGATTAATACACAGTGGACACTTATTATATAATTATTACACACATATAACCATGACAGCATCCTTTCTGCGATATTGATAGACGTAATCATATCTAGATTTCGAGCCCCATATTTTGACCTTGTCTGTAGCAGTTTACGTACACATACCGATTACAAGACTGCACCAATCACTTATTTTTTCTGACACTCTTCCTGTGTCTACTATCACTCCGACATTTCTGTATTTATTTCTATGTATGAAAGGAGGATGGCCCACTTTTAATAGGGGGCATCTGTTGCGCATCTGACTGCCCTGCCCCATTCTTGTTGCATAATGGACAAAAGTCAAGGTTTGCAAAAAGCGAGAAAAATGTACATGCAACACTTGGAGGAGGGGGGAGGATCTGTGTGCCTTTTGTTGTTTTTATTATTATTATTATTATTATTATTATTATATTTGCAAATGGGCACGTTTAAGGAGATGTACAGCACTATGATTGCCGAAGGCCAATTAGGTGTTTTCGTGAAGAAAGAAACTTGAGAATACTATTTTTATTTGATCCAAACGTTGGATTAACCGAATATGACGTCCGAATTGAGATATGGATATACCCGGTAATATGTTTTTTCTTGGGGGGGGGGGGGGGGGGGGATTCTTAAGACCAATTTTGGGGAAGTGCGTCCAGCCTGGCCAAGATTGTCCGCTTCTCTCCAGCCCGCATCCTGCTCTCTGTCCCAAACATGTTTTTCATTGCCTTTTGATTCCCAACGCAGGTATAAAAAGCGCACTGCATTTTATTATGTTTCCTGAAATTTTACATTCAGGTTTTTTTTTTAATCTAAATCCATCATATCATTGATAAGATCGATTGTAATAATTATTGTGTCGAGTTCAGGTGGTACATCATTAGGGGGAAGAACATCCATTTTTATCACCAAAAGTGATTGTTTCGTCCGTTATTGCACGCTGCTGGAAGTGGAAAAGGGCTAGTTTGTGTCTCAAAAGAATATCCACACGCCTCTTAGGAATGTGATTTCACAAAGAAATAACGGGATTACAGAAACATGTTTGCATGGTGAATAAATAAATAAATAAATAGATAAATAAATAGATGAAGTGGAAATGTACAAATTTCCGAAGCCCTCAGTTTCCTCACAATTTTCTTGCAGTGTTTTCACACCTCATTACGTCCCGTAGGACAAGCCTTTACCCTCTACAGGTACATGTTCTCTGCAGTATAAGTATAATCTGTTGGGCCCTTGGCTCTGTCGTCCTTGTTACCAATACATTATAGATATATAGCCTATGTGTATCAGTCGGGTAACGCGGGTTCCAAGCTAAACAGAGCATCCCGTATCATTACACAACGCTGTGTGCAATATAATGTGAGAAAACATGTTTTTGTGAAAATAGCTTAACCTTGGGGGTACTGTTACAGTCAACGTAATAAAAGAAACAATCATTTATATGTACTCAACAGACCGAACAGCGTGCGCCCTGTGGAACGTTTCTTCAGCTAGATACTATATTAAAGGCATTTCTTTATCACATACTTTTGTGGAGTTGCATCGTGATTTTTTTTTCGTTCGAACGAGATTTTAGGCGGGGTTTGTAGTTTATCAAAGCTTGTCTAGGCGAATTTTTTAAAAATTTATATTAGGTGCATCAGCAAAATACAGTGGCCCTCACTATATTATTTTTCATGATTTTTTAAAAGACCTTATTAAAGACTGTGTTCAAAAATCTTATTCGGTAAAAAGTTTATGAACAAAACACAAGAGTGGCTCTAGTCGTAATTTTTTCTCACGCCACCTGTACATTTGGGTCGCCCTGTACACACAGATCAATATCGAAAATTGTTACCTGTATTTCGTGACTTACGCGCGGACTACATCACCTGACCTATGTAAGAAAGGGCTTTTTTTTAGATTGTGAGTCATTCACTTCTTATATATCACCGGGTTTTTTTCCAACATCTTACTGGTACTTTGCGAGTATGATCAAGGTTTTATCTTTTGGTTATAGATCTACACATAATATCAAATTAGTTAGAACAATCTTTTGAAGTTGACATCGTGAAAATATGAGTTGTTTACATACGTACGTGTGTGTATTATTTCAAGTAGAAGTGGATATCCCTCTGCGTGTAAGATTTCTATTTTTAGCGATGGTATCATCAATAAATAACCAATGAAAACTGTGAATGGGTATCACGTGACAAGATCAACCAATAGAAATAAAGACACCTGTATAATGACGTCATTGAATGGGGGAGTCCCCAAAACTCATTCGATTTACCAGCCATATTGCACTGAAAAGTGGTGCGATTTTGACGACCGAAAACCCTCAAAATGAATGAGCCCAGTCTTGAGTACGATTCTGGTATTGACTTCAGCAGCCTGATGGATCAAGAGAAAGACGATTTCCTTACCGGTAGTTTCTATGAGCTGAAAAGTTCTGTCCCCGTCGTATCCAGGTATGTCGACAAGATTTTTGTTGATTTCGTATCGAGAGCTCTGACCTACTTCCGAGTTCTTACAAAATGGTGTCGTTTTCGACCCAATGGGTCGTGTTAGGTAAGATGGCTAAGTCTTTGGGTCAACTTATCTAAGGCTTTATAAAGAAAAGCGAGTCTAGGAGAAGCACCTTTTCCAGTTTGTGGTGACAAGTTCTGTGAAAATGGTTGGAAAAGTTTTTACGCAGAGGCTGAGACGGAGCCAGCGTCAACAGTCCTTGAAGGGGGGCGTCAAAGCCGTGGTTGTCGTAATAAGGTGATAACATTGATATTATAGTGAACCTTAATACAGTTAACAGTTACTGACAACATGGGTAAACGTTGACCTGGTGTATTTGCGTTAGGCGCACCTAGTTCAAAGACCTCCAGGTCTCGTTCAGGCGCACGTGTGGCCAACTGGACCCATGTGGACGCTCACGCTGGACCATGTATCGTTATCTCATACTTTGTAAATAATGGAAAAACACTGGCCGGTTATTTGTTAATACAGTAGCTGTAACTACACCTTTATCTTGCTTGTTTAAAGTCAGCTCGTTAATGTGTGCTAAGGTTATGGTACCACGGTGCAACACGAATGCGTTGCCCCTCCCCCTAACCTAATTAATAACATCGTTATCAGGGGGAAACTCCCCCCTTCCACTTCTATCTTTGGTTACTGTTAAACCAATGCTCTAACTATACATTTAGCAGCTCTACATGGCACTGGTGCCTATATGTTTCTGGTCTAGGTTAATTTAAGACAGTAAAAGCAAATATATACTGGGGTCTGAAGAGGATGGTTCATTCTAAGATGCATGTGAAGAGTAATAGATGGTGAGTTGTTTATAATGTTTAATGCAGGACAGTTGATAAGAAATACATTTCTGGTTTGGATTTTTTGCATTCTGTTGTAATATAACTACTGATAAAGTGACGAAAGACTTATTGTCAAAGAGGCAGTTTATAAGTTACAGGATGTTTCTGTATCATGATCTGGTCCGTGATTTGTAGAAATTGAATAATAGCTTGTAGCCTGCATTGCAGTAGTTCACTAAGGGATTATATATAAGAAAACTGAGGGTGTCAAAATGTCAAAGTATGGCTAAGCAATGTATCCTCCTCTAGGGGGTACAGCATGTGAGAGATCATGAAATATTACCTCCACTGTCCACAAAGTAATTCCAGAGTCTAGACATAGATACAGGGTATTAGGTGGAGGGGGGGAGGGAGGGGGCAGTGGGTGAATGAACTGTCCATTTGGCTGGAGTCCATTCTGAGTCAAGTTTTGGTCTAAGCTCTGTGCCATGAAGGTGAAGGGGTGTGATATTGGGGAAATAAATAACTGTCTTTTCCACTGCTGCGTACATGTCTGAGATAATACCCCAGATTTTCTAGCTCCGGTGCAAAATTATCTCTAAATTCGGAAATTCTAATAGAAATTATGCATTCTCCAACTGTAAAATGCTGGCTGCCTTCCAGAAAATTGGCGTAGCAAGTTGGAACAAAAACAGAACATAACAAAACTAGAAAATCAAGTTTTTTTCTCATCATGCCTGGCCAATAGCCTAAAATGCCCCCTATAATATATATATATATATATATATATATATATATATATATATATATATATATATATATATATATATATATGTGTGCAGGTGTAGGTATATATGTCCAACATTTGGCATTAACTGGAGATTTATAACAAAGGGGGAAAATATGGCCATGAGTAAAATTTCATTCTGCTGTGATACTACAAAGGAGCCATATTAGAAAAAGAGAAATTCAGAAGTCAAATAAAAAGGTACATAACCAACAAATGACGAATCGTGGAATACTTTCAGTTGTACACTGAATATACACTTTTGACAATTAGACAAATGTATTCTTAAAGTTAAAATATTCTTATAGCAGTCTAGTTGAAAACGTTAGCATTTCATTGTAGGAGCATTAAATATGATAACGGATTAGTGAATTAAAAACATTCAAGCTGCAATGTTCTTATCTGAGATATATGTTATTAAATACAAATACTTATGTAACAAACAATAAATCTAACACTTCAGTTGAACCCTTCTACTTGTTATTGTCCTAGATATTGAAATGAAATAACAAGCAATAAATTGTATTATTAAGTATGTTGGAGCCTCTCTTTATCAGAGTTATCCAGGGCATTTGATTTGCTCTTTGTTGACATGGGCATCATTGGCTTGAATCCAGATAACTTGGATTAGATAAGATAATAAATGGTACAGACTACTGTCCTGTAATCTCCTGTGAGGGTTCATCACCCTTATAACATATACCCATACAGCGAGGCTGATAATGGATGTGTTTGTTTGTCTGGGTGTAAACTTTTGAACTGAAGCAAGATAAAACTTATTGTTGTTTGCGTTATTTGCTTTTTTAATAGGCATTGGTGATAAGTTAATATATTGCATGTGATAAAATAATAACTATATGTTCCAAAAAGTCTTGTAATGCAAAATTGTAATAGAAAATAATGTAAGTATATAGAAATTTATATAGGGAAAATTGATAAAAGCAATGAATAGGTAGAAATATTGATGAAATAACCCTTATAATATGAGCCACTAGTCACAAAGAAAAAACAATACTGTTGAAAGAAAGTTGTCAATTTGAATACATGCCGAGAAAACACAACTGACACCATCTATTTAAACAAATAATAATAACAATAATTAAATACAGTAATAACAATAGAATACAATAGAGTGACTGAAGATGTGCAGGTGTCACAACAATAATTATATTTTGTCACTGTTTACTTATTTGAACCCAGACTTGTTATTATATGTGTGTACCAGCTGTCCTGTCCTGTCGTGTGCTGTTACTATAGAAAATCACTCAGTAGTGTGGACACAGGTGAGAATATAGGTATTTGAAAAGAACCAGTAGCTAAAGGTAGGTGCACCAGGCAGAATGTATAGTTTCTGTACATATATCTGAGAACAGGCAAATCTGAAATAGAATTACAGGTAGAAAAGGGAGATTCAATGGGTTTTAAACCTGGGATGTTCCATATGGAACAGAGGAAGTGTATTGAAAAATGACCATTGTGGAGTAAGTAGGAATACACCATATTGTTTATTATTAAGTAAAAATTGGGAGACAATTGCCAAAAAAGGGTAATTTAAATTGTACAGTCAAGTGGTTAAAGGGATAATAACTCTTCGTATGAGATCTATATTTCACAATAAAATCCTTGTGAATAACTCATAGAAATATAATATATTCTGTTTTACCACAAAAACAGCAGTTATAGCTTTTATTCTGATATCTGAACTTGTCTTTAGACCACGTGACCTCCATTGATGTCTATACTCTGTTAAAATCTCTTAAGAGATTTTAACAAAAAACCAAACTTTTTAGAAAAAAACCAGGGACTAACTTTGAATGTAAAAATGGATTCATTAACCATTGGTAAGTATGGGAAAATTGTTGTTTACTCCAGGAAAATTAATTTTTTGGCCGAAACAAAGAGTTATTATTGCTTTAATCTCCAATGAAAGGGAAGAGAGAGGGAGACAGTTATGCCTCTTGTTGAATTTTTGTTTATATGTTAGGATTTCATATTAGTGTGTGTGTGTGTGTGTGTGTGTGTGTGTGTGTGCCAGTATGTTTAATTAGTGATACCTAGTATTTGATGTTTTATGTGTATGAATTATGCATTTTGAATGTCTATAAGGGTCAAAAACTTGATTTGTATCTAGATTGCTTTCAGGGGTTAATTTTTATTAACCTCAGCCTGAACCTTATTTTATGTTGCATATCTTACATTTCCAAGACTGTCCCTTCAGCTAGGGTATTAGGTCCTTGCATATATGATCTCATAGTAATGGTCAGATAGTAGATTATAGAGTTTTTATCCTAACAATGACATTTCAAGTGTTAAATCACGGTAAATCAACCAAATGATGAACCATTAACAAACCATTATGTTTGTGCACAATCTGGAAAACAAACACAAAAAAAAACAAACAAACAAACAGGAGTGATGATAAACCAGAAACCTCATACATGCAGTCACCACAATGAATTCAAACTTGGGACACCACAATGTTTTTTATAAGGTCTAAGTTAGTAAAATGCTACCAGTCATGGTGACAAGAGAAAAACCCCAGTGCACTAAATCACCCCAGTTATGTTACATACAGGATACGCAAAAAGAAAAAAGTTAAATTTATCCCTCTGGTAAATATTTACTTAACCTATGAATCTTATAAGATTTTTTATTGTCTGTTGAGGCAGTAATTAAGGAATGAGCTCAATCACTCCAGTTATGGGATTTTAAATAATATGAGACTCAAGTTTTGAAAGTGTCCTTTAATTTTTAAGCATCCTAAAATACATTTAAAGCCAGGCTGCAGTAGCTTATGTACTGATATATTTGCATACTATATGTGATTTAGATTTCTACCCATAGGGGACCTATTAATTCCATATGTTGCTCTGCTTATTACTATATAGATTATAATTAAGGTGTTGGTTGCATGTTCATTACATGGACTTCTTTTGATTAGAAATTGTAGTAGTAATCATGCCATGGCCTGTTAGAACATAGAAAGTGCACTTTAATTGTCACCACTGCACTGAAATTATGAATTCATTTCAACCAAATAGAGTTAATTACTATTCTATGAAACTCTTGTAAAAATCCTTCTTTTCCTCCTGCTTTGGAATACTGACCCAAACTTTATTTTAAACAAATCTGAAGAGCTAAAAAAATTTAATGTGAACCAAATTTGGAACATCCTGTTGGTTATTGGTTAAATGTAGGTCACATATGACTCATTTCTCTGGAATGCCAGGGCAGCCAAGGCTGAAAATGAAAGAAACTCCTACATGGGCAATTACACTTGCAGCACAGTGATACAGGTGAAGAAAAATTACCAAAGCCTGACTTCACTTCTGAGATTTTTTTTGGGGGGGGGGGGTGGGGGGGGTGGGGGTGGGGTGGGGGGGTGGGGGAGAGAGTTACTGTGAACCTTTTCAAATGATGTAATTTACCTACTTTCACGTTCAAAATGCTCCACCTATTAGACTGGGATGGGTTCTTTCACATGCATAGCATGAGTTGTTGTAATTCAAAAAGGTGATTTAAAAAAGTAATTCAAGTATAAATGTTTTCCACGAAAGTGGTAAAAGGTTGTTTTGAAAGCTTGAAAAAGAAAGTAGCATTTTGTACTTGCCATTCGTGATCTTCAGGCATGTCATTGTCGCAGTGTTTGTTTGTGGGTGCATAGATAATCTACAGTATGTAACTGTTCACATGAATGGTACTTGTTTGACTGACTAAAATATATTTGGAACAAATAGTTAAAATTACCTATTAACACAATTTTGGAATGGAGGAAAGTATGTCACAGTAGTTATAAAGCAAACAAAAGAAAAAAAAACAGACTCTCTATAGATTAAACGGGAAGCAAAATGTTGACCAAAATGTTGCAGGAAATTTTGAAGAAAGCATACTGTAGGAGTATGGTAAACAGAAGTGAAAAGTTTAATCAAAGAACTTCTTAACATTTACTCATATGAGAAAATTTTTAGATATTTTACATGAAAAAATTTGCTGTATCGCTCCTTGAGTCATTCTATAGAACACTTGCTCTGTATCTTTAAAATGGGCTCTATATTTGGAAAATTAGTACCAGTAAATCTTATGACTCAGTAATGTTGAAATCTCCATTTAATCAAACTAACATTTTAACAATTTGTACATTCAGGGTCAAGGCTGTAGAACAGTTTTTTATTGTAAGAAGCCAAACATCTCCTTTTCATCAAATTAATTGGCTCAGAATAATCAAATATTTTAGTTGGCATTAAGACAAAGATTTATATTTTTGATATTAGGTAAAATACTATCTGATGGCAATGGTCTAGAATAATGATTAGTGATTAGTTTAGAGAACTGATAAAAGAGGGCATTTTTCAGAATCAAGATTTTTTTTTTTTGGGGGGGGGGGGGAGTGAGATACGTACACCCAAACACATTTCCTATGTTATAATGAGATGGTAATTTATGTGTATGGAAAAAGCAATTAGCTTGATTGTGTTTTAGTTAGTCATTTGCATTTTGATGATATTTTAACAATATTCAGAACATAATCTTTTTTGGTAAGAGGGGGGTGTTTTGGGCTTGCAGAGAATAATTTTGAGGGTTTTGGCAACATGATCAATCACAGATTTCAGCCTTTTCTTGTCATCTTTTGCCTGACATTACCCCCTTCACAAGATACCTTGTGGCCAATCTTTACTAGATCTCGTCATGAGGTGATAAATACAACCAGACAATTTCCCATGGCAATGAAATTTTGGCAGTAGCCTTTGATTAATATGAATTTTGCACTTTTACTATATGAAGAGTGAAACGGAGACGTCCCCATCACTCACAAAAGCTGTACCCCTCCGTTAATCTGCACTCACACGTGCGCTTGTCTCCCTTGGGTTAGAGGAGATAATGAGACAGTTGTATCACAAATTGAGACTGAACTAATGATATATAGGCACAGAAGTTCTGAAGCCTAAATTACATTTTATGTCATACTTGTGAAACTCAAAAACTGTATGAAAATTAATAATGTTAAGTGGTAAGTTGAAGATAAAATAGTGAAAGATTGTTTTTGTTTCAACAAATGGAACCTAAGAACAAGGTTTCTCATTGTATATTGAAATTATAATGATGATGAATAGGATAATGAATTAAATTTTAAGAAAGAACAGTACAAAGTAGATAGTTTATTTCACCTAATCTATGCATAGAAAATCATGGAGAGCTTTTCCAACAAATATATGTCATGAAACCTGCTAAATGAACACATTCATTTTTAATGAAGCTGGCCTTAATTGACAAAACAGTTACATATATATAGAGTGTTGTGTGTCATTGCTTATCATTCAATACAAGGATAACAGTTGGATGGCACAATGGCAGCTTACAAGCACAATATTGGATGAAGATAAGGAGACAGAATAGTGGCGTATGGGTTTGATCCCAAGTGATAAAAGATTTCATTAGCTAATATATCAATGGAGGCTTCTTCTGTGAGTGGGTGCCAATGTTTGTATTGTCAGACGTATTTGTGCCGACAAAGTCCAGGCGGAGGGTACACTTATTACCCATCTCTCCAACAGCTGGACGGACCAGACCAGGGGAGTGTAGGGACGGGTGCAGACTCTTATCCTAGTATGATACTCACGTATTACGATCTGAGCACAAGGCGCTTGGTGCATGTGCATAATGATTGCCCTGCTTGTACATCGCAAGGGCACGAGCGGAAGCACGTACACCAAGGGTGCATGCAGTGCAAGAGCACATTACTGTCTTCTTCTTCTTATAATGACAGGTAATCTGTTTATAGATTTTATTAATTAAAGGTTCAGAATTTTGATTGGTTTTATAGTAGATGATCAATGGGTGTTGGTGTAGTGTGTCCCATGACAGATGGGGACACATGGGATCATCATGTGAGAATGAATTCACATAAGTTATATATTATTATAAACCATCTGTACCATATCAGTCAATTAACTGCATCGTGCATAGTTATTTATAGAAGATAAAAGGCATGTACTGATAATTTACTGTTGAATATTTTCATCAGTGCTACTAGTATGGCCTCGCCACCCATATAGTTGTAAGAAACTTGTCTACTTGTTTATATTATAAACTAAAACTTTTAGCAAGAGAGAATTTTTATTTCTTTTTAAAAAGAAAACAAAATCTGTTGAAAAGTATGTGTGCATGCCTGACGCAGTAAGGAGTATATGGTTATTTTTTAAATTGAAGCAAGGTTGGATAACATCTATTGCACAGGAGCTTAAGAAATCAAGACTGCAGTAGTGTGGAGCTCTTAAGCCCCAGATTGTGCCAGTTGAGACAGGAACACAATCTGTGTGCCCCACTCCCTGTCACTTGCCCTGAAAATACCACATCCAAATAAGCACGAGTCTGTCTGTGAAATAGTTTGAATTGAATTTATGCCCTGATTGGAGTCCCATCTCTCTACAAAGTGTATTTTTTTTCAACAGGTCAATTTTTTTCTGAATTTATAGATGACTAATTCATCTACCAGCATAATTACTCATTGCAGATTTTTGAGCCATGCAATATATATATAAACTTTGCTGGGAAAATAATAGCATACTTTGGAGGCCCTGGATGCTATTCTCCATGACTGTGCCGAAATATTTAATCTAGAATTAATAACATGCTGAAAGGATTGACATTGGAAATTACAAATCTGGAGAATTTGATGTGATGATTCAGAATATAGCTGTAGCAGAAAAGTTCACGTAGGGGACGCATTTTCGCAGTATAGATATTTATGTATTTGCCTGTGAGATCTTAATTTCCGGAAAATGGTTCAAAAGTACGGAATGAAGTAAGTATATAAAAATGAATTTTTTTTCTTCAATAGAAAAGTACAGATTAAACACAAAGAATAGATCACTCTTAGTTTATCAAGTTTAGTTTTTTTCTAAAACAACAACAACAAAAATTCATTTTTAACTTGATATTTCTTTGGGAGATTTCTTTTCCTAGCAATTTCCTTTTGAGTAGCTTGCCTTTTATAATGTCAACCACATAATTTGTAGAACTTCAATTGCATCTAAAAAGAAAAAAATGGCAATACTTGTCAGTCAGAGAAGGATTACCATTGTATTTGTAAAGCAATTTGTAAATCTGATGATAAGGACAAATTTATGATATATAAGCATTCGGTACAGTTATATGGCCATGAAAGGTTAGAAAAATACAACCTTTGATAAAAAAAGTTTGTCGGGACTTGAAGGATTACAGACAAAATCACCTTCTATTAATTGTAAAAAAAGTTCTTTGAAATTTAGCATTTATTGTGTTAGCCTTGGGGGGGAAAGGGTAATGCCTCTCTTTCTTTTATCATTTTATTACCGTATGGCTATTTGGTTAAGATGTAGTTCTTTTTTGTGGCATCATTTGCTTTTGTTTGAAGTAGTCCATCACTGAACTGCTTCGCTTGTCCTTGTTTTTAATTAGAGTCAATCGTATTCTGACTTTTACTACCATTTTGACACATTCATCTTGAAAAAACTCATGAGAGTCCAATCCCTTAATTATTTCTGTCTGCTGAATATTGCAATTACAATTGTGAAAAAAAATGGATGAAATGATGAACAACAAAGAAAACTAGCTGCAGGTCCTAATTGTGTGCTTAACCAACACAGAATTTCGTCTAAAGCCCAGTGGCATCTGCCAACCTCTTCTACCTCTGGTAATTTCTAATCTTGTTACGTAAATGGAGCCTGACATGGCTACATCTAAGGGATGTTTCAAGTTATGCTCCTAAGCATGACTTATCAGAAGTGTAATCAAGAAGACTTTGGTCAAATTGGTGGTAGCCCGTGTCTGTTGTTTTAAACATTACTGTGGTTTTGCCTAAGTGAACTCAGAATGTGTCAGTAGGCATAAAAAACTTGTGTGGGAGGGGGTTTTTGCTACGAAAGTGATGACTCTGCTATTTTCATATTTGGTTTCGTTTTGATAGAAGTTAATGTAATTTAAACCCTTAAAGTCTTTAAATTTTTTTTGTTACAAAAATTTTAGGGGTGGGTGGGCTTACTGGGTTTTGAGATATGAAAAGAACTTTGTTTATGAATAAGTGACTGCATTTTTATCGGAATCAAGCACTGGCAATACGTATTTTTCTGGGTAATTTCTTTTCATGAATCGACATATTTGTCCTTAAATTGTGCAGTGGACCATTTGCAAATTGCATGAAACAACTTCAGTACATTTGATTGCATTGTCGTTCAATCTCGCAGTCTGGCCTTTGTGGCAGCTGCACGTTTTCGCAACGTTGCCGCAAGGTGAGGGCTGTGCAGCCATAGCAGTGAGTTTGCATGGGCAGAATTGTTTGCCAGAGTGGAACATTGAATTCAACAGAAAGTCATGTAGGCATGCTCATTTGATATTGTAATGCCCAGGTTCAGAAGCTCCCTGGAAGGGTTCAGTGAAATTTTGGCCACAAAAGCATTGTTTGCCAATTAAAAGTACTAATGACCTTGGATATTGCAGGTGCCCCTGTAAAATTGCTCAGATGATAAATGGAACAATTTTTCTCTTTTTTGCTTTTTTTTTTTTAATTTTTGGGTTTTTTTATTAATGCTGCTATGAAACTTTTTAATAAGCTAAACTGAAAGAAAAAAAAAAACAAAAACAGGTTCATAGTGTTTGCACAATAGAGTTTTTTCTAGGCCTTGTATGAAGGTTTTTAATAAGTGTATTTGAAAAGAAAAGAAAGGGAAAGCAGGTTCATAGTTCTTAGTGCTTAGCAGGCAATCGCTTGGAGTTCTCACTTTTCTTTCTAGCAAACTGCTCAGTTACACTGGGTCAGTGTTAGTCAGCGGAGCAACTGTCGCTGTCGTGAACATCTAAATTTATACATCTCTGTCAGAGAGCAAAACTTACCCTTATCTTTATTGATTCAGCCTTGCATTGTGCACTGACTCTTAGAGAATACTATTTAAGAAAAATACATGTGCAAAAAGTTCATACAACTCCAAAGAATTGCTTGATTTGATCTTTTATCCATCAGCACGCTGGATTCCAAATATGGTATCAATGACCCAAATATGGTGATGTAGGGGAGGTTCATATGTTTTGATTGGGCTGCCTTATTGGTTGTTAAATGGGGGTTGACATATATGGAAAACTAGGTCAACAGGATGTGTCAATCAAATGAAAATAATGTTCTAAAAGAGAAACTTGATAAAGTCCTTTAAAAATGATCAAAAATATGTCTTAAAATGAAAAACAAATTAGTATGGCTTTAAGTGTGCCTAAATGTTTTCATTCTAACATGTGGTATAACTTTCAACTGCATTTTTAACGGATGGAGGTGATTTAGGTGCTTGGCAAAAGTGAAGGTACAACGATGACATCACCTCTTTCGGCAAGAAGTGGGCGTCCTTCCAGGGGTCAAAATTACAATATAAACTCTGCTTCCAATAAAACACACTTCCTCCTACGGCATGGTCACAATACTCAAAGAGAAAGAGCTTTAGTATTGTCCTTGCATTTTTGTCATATTGACTGCAAGTTTTCTGGAGAACAAAGGCATTTTACTTGGATCTTAGAAATGCAACAAATCATAAGGAAAAAATTTGGTGATTTCATGGTGGAGAGAGAGCACTGGTGCCAGTAACTAACAAACACAAGACAGAAGAATAGTTGAGAAGTATCTCTTGAGTGAAAATAGTTGTGGAAATAACTTACAAAAAGTTATCAGGACAGAAACATTATTCTGCAGCTTAACAAACTAAAATCAAGGCATTTGCAACAATTTTTGAAAGCTGCAGGCAGCCCAACTCAGTGAGAATGATTGACTACTGTCACTATCAGCAGGGGCCGTGTGAACATTACGGCTATAGTTACAGTGAATATTACAGTCGTTATTACAATGCCAGGTGCTATGCTGAATGTGGGAGACAGTATTTGTTGCAAGAAGGATACAGGTAGTGCACAAAACCGCAAACGTATATAGTACTAAGGCCAAAAGATTAATTAATTTAATTCTTTTCTTGATTAGATTAGACTTTTATCAGCTGTTTGTTAGTAAAAGAAACATGGTTTCTCTGTGTGGTTTGCTTTGTGGTTAGGGTTTTGGCTGAATTTTTATAAAGGGTTGTGAGTTGCTTTATCTGAACCAGTTTATAATTGGACCGAATTGTTTTAATGATCATGCTTCTGATGAGGATATGATGAAGAGCAAGTTATATGTAACTTGGTTTGTGTCATCTTTTTTTTTTTTTTTTTTTTGTCCCCATCACGGATCACTGTTGAAGTGGTTGAAATTGGAATACCAAAAAGGATATTGAATGGCTCAACAATCCCAGAAACTAACACCGTCCACTTGGAGGAAGTGTCTGGGATTTGTGATAGTAATTTTGTAGTGTCATTGTTTAAACCTGTGAAGGAAGTTTAATGCAATATCTGCTTCCTTTTCATGCATTTAATCTGCAACTTAATTTCCTCCCTGCAGATATCAGGTTTTACTTGAATTGACTTAATATGGAGTAAAAGTGATAAATTTTAAATTATTTTTCATTGAATACTCTTATTGGACACTGTTCTCATCTGAAATGTCTTGCTGTGTATCAATTTAAAAAAATTACAAACTTGCTGAGTTTGTTAACAACAGTAGTAGTGGCATTTATATGTCCTAAAAGTTGAATGTTACTGTTGTAATGCTTAAAATTGTTAGAATCCTGATAAAGGTATAAAGGACAATAAGATATATTTACAAGAACTATATTTGAAATACATGCTTGAAATGCCCTATTTGGAGAGAGCATATGGAATGTGTGTTGCCTTTTCATATTTTATTGCAAAAGAATATTTTAATTTAACATTAAGTGTCGATTTTTTTCTGATCTGGTACAGCTGTTTACATATCTGATGTGTCATACCTACAACTATAATTTCTTCTCATTGTGACCAACTTTTTTCTTCACATCCCCTTTCACAATGTGGACTTTGCTCCCCATGTAGCATTGCACAGGTCAATTTTGATATCAATTTGCATAAAATACAGGTAGGCCTCCAAAAAGGAGTGTTTTGTAAAAAACAAGATTTACTCATCAGCGCATGATAGAAGGTTTAATAACAGGGACAAAAACTTGACTATTTTTTAGTACATTTTACTGTACATTTATAACATGTTGGGTTTAAACCCCTGAAGAAAGTTTGGTGTGTGATGTGGAAAGTACTTCAAGCTCAGAGTGTTTGTCTGTTCGAAATGTAGTCATATCTCTTAAAGAGACAAAGATTAGTCCAAATTAAGCCTGTAAACACTACCATTCTCAATTTGGTGCAACTCAGTATTATCATGCTATTCATTGTTTTTGATGATACTGAATGAAAAAGAAACCTTTGTTTGCTTTCCAATAAAACTTAAAATAAGAAGAAAAGTAGAGGGTTTCTGTTTTATCCATTATTAACAAAGACGAACTTAAACAATAGTACATAGCAATAGCAATAGCACAGTTTCATTTGACACAGGATCTTCTTATTATTTATCTTTGCTTTTGGTTTGGTAGCACAGAAAGAAGGTGAAAATACAGCTAGGTAATAATTGTCGGTCAATGAGGTGTATTTGTTAATTTTGAAACCAACAGAAAAATAAATAGTAAACAAGTCTGTAGAGACAGAGTGGAACATTATGTGTTAGTGTGACAATATGGTGCTGATATGGAAATATAGGAACAAGAAGGAAAAGAGATAAAAGTTTGGTGTTTGTTGTATGAAATGCCAGCTGATGGCAGCAGACTGTGACCAAGTATTCCCACCTGTTTTGGTTCATTCAGGTAGCAACAGGCAGGAATCGGGGAATTAGGAATCAACAGTTGGTAGATTTGTTCTTTCTGCCCCTTTTACCACCTGCACCACATTTTGCACAGATGATTTAATTGAATAGTGTTAAATCACAGTTTGGGATATTCATGAGGAAAGCAAGGTACATCATTTCTCCTCTAGTACCCACTCACCCACCCAACCCCACAAAAACCAGAGTTTGCTCAAAATGTAAGTCAAAAACCTGAAATAAAAAATTTGGGATATTTTAATAACAATGCTTGATTGAAACAAAGGCAAATGTAGGCAGTGAGATAAAGAAAGGTTGTTAAACATTCATAAGACTTCAGGAAAATGGCTATTTACAGGTTTTTCTAACCCCCCCCCCCCCAAAAAAAAAAAAAAAAAAAAAAGAAAAAAAGGGAAAAAAGCAAGGAAAAACAAACAAAAAGAACTTAGGCTGTTCAGACTACCCCTTATTGCCTTAATGAATGTACTTCAAGTTCTTAACACTTTTCTGAAAGATGCACTTTTCTAGTGATGTTCACTTTCTTTCTCATTTCAGTCCACCGACAGAGGTTAAAAATGCCCACGTCAGCACACGAGCCAACATGAAGCAGCTAATCATGAAGCAACAACTTCAAGATCTCGATCGCAAGGAGCTGCAATATTCACAGTCGTTGCCGTCAAGGTCCGAGCAGTCGTCCGCCATTAACATGCCTGACTCTGGTAGCACAACCACAGAGGTCCCTCCACAGGTTTTGCAGGTAAAAATCAAACAGGTGGTACCTTGAAAAAAAAAAACATCGGTTTTTAGTAAATTTTTCAGAATTGATAAGTAGTGCGAAGTATGTTATGAAGTGATTCGTTATTGTTTTGTAATGATAAATAAAACTTGTTTTATGGATTGGATGTGTGAAGTCCAATGCATTATTGTGCTAATGTGGAAAGTTTTGGTACCTGGCAAACAGTTTTAATGTGAAAAGCAATTTCGGCTTATTGATGAATGATCCATGGATATAAATATTATCAAAATCCATAAAAGGAAAGATTTGAACAAGCATAAATGTGGAATTCTGCTCTGCATATGCACAAACGTGTGAAGTACATGTGTACTAGCTTGCATACAAATTAGATTCCATCTGAAAATGCACAAGCATGTCCAGCACATCAGTTTGTACATATTTGAACAGGCAAAAAACCAAATGATGAAAGCTTAAGATTTGTGTTACTGTCCACTATCTCTTATACAACTTATGCACTTTTCTTTTGCACATAACACATTTTCTCAGAAGGTTTAAACTTTAAACCCTTAACATGTTTTCAGAATCGGATTTATGGACCTAGGAATATCTTTAAATAAGTAATAAAAATTAAGAATTTTTGGAGTAATTAATTCACACTTATTACCTTTAAAGATTTCCCATAGATATGGTGTGTAGAAATGTTGTTTGACAGTTAGTGTTATACAATATATGAAGTGTCCAAGTGCAACTTGCCTAGAGAGTTAAAACAACAGCCGTGTGCTACTTCCTCGGTTAACTTAAAGGGCTCATTACTAGCACAGCCTTAAGGATGAAGATTAGGGGGTGATGGGTTTAATGATGAGGAGTGTAGACATTAAGAGCATGGTTATATTTAGGTTCAGGTATTGTATTTTGTGGTTCTTTATTTTTTGAAAAAAAATTAGTAATTTTTTTTTTTTTTTGCCTGCTCCTTTCTTTTACTTGAAAATGGTTGAATAACATTTAAAAATTGGTTATTAAAATTTGTTCATTGTTTTCACAAGCAATAGTATAGGCTATATCTTCTTCAGAAAATGTCCTAGTTGGGATAAAAAATAATAATAATAATAACTTCATAAAATCAGAGTAATGCTCATAGGCTCATTGTGGCAATAAAATTAACTGGAACCAATCGAAATTCTAAAAATTTTAAGTGAAATGTATTATGGTATGTTGCTTTGACTTCTAGTAAAGGA
Source organism: Lingula anatina (assembly GCF_051362555.1). NCBI lineage: Eukaryota > Metazoa > Brachiopoda > Lingulata > Lingulida > Lingulidae > Lingula > Lingula anatina. Next base: position 4,680,910 of record NC_141772.1, on the reverse strand, counting down.
AAATGTAAAGTGTCCTTTGGGCATCAAGGAAAAAACATCCAGCACACAATCTAAATGTCAAATCCATGGGATATTTTAGGCCAAAATGTTGGCCACTGTTCCTTTAACAATCAGTGTACCCAAGAGCTTTGACAAAAATGAAATATGTAAATAAATAAATAGTAGATTGGAAAACAGTATTATAAGATAAATAGATATAAATAAAAATATTGATAATAGCAGTATGTTGAAATATTGGTATCCCAGTTAACAGACATTAAGGAAGTAACAGTCTTGATTACAGCTATAGTTTTTGCCCCCAAACCAAACCCTTGGGCAGCAAAAGTAATCATAGTGGTTAGGCTTTTCCACTATTGTTGTCGGCTTTGACGTAAAGATATTTGGAGCCAAATGAACCTTTCTCTTTTGGATATATTTTAGAAAAAGGAAAAAGGAAAGGGAAAGTAATTCTTAGTAAAAGAAAATGATACATAGGATTGTGTATCTTTTAATTTTAAACTTTTACTTTTGTTTTGCTGGAGGTTATGCATTGTTTACAGTCTGGGTTTTCAACATATTTTTCAGTTTTGCATTGTTTGCTCGTTAATCTGATAAAAGTTTGCTGTCTGATTCTGTCAAATGTAAATTATATCTTATTTTGGCGCTCAAGGCACAGCGATGCTGGTGTCACAATCGTACAAGGGACAGAAAAAGAAAACATCCTCTTTGTCGCAGTCGTAGTGCGTTGTTGCACCAGTTTCCCCTGCTAAGTTAGCTTTGGCAGTTGATCAGAAAAAAATGGCAAAAGATCAGTAGGGAGAGAAAAAAAATTGTTTACAGATGATGTTAAAGCAGGTTTAGACTTGATGTAATTGTTTTGAAAAAACAAAAACAAAAATATGGCTTGCCAATTTAAAATTGAGAGTGATAATCTTTCATAATAATTGTGATAAAATATTTGGACAAAAAGAAAAGGAAATAGAGAAAATAGAAAAAAAAAACATTTATCATATTTCAAACCTTTGTTTAACTAGGGCTTTAGAGTATCTAAGTCAGAAGTGAGGCAGGCCGGGATTGATTAAATTAAGACATAAAGAAGATGCATGATAACTCTTGATAATGGCACGAAAGGTGTAAGCAGGCCTTTTAAAGATTATAATTTTGGTCTGGTTCTACAAATTTGAACAATTTAGATAAAAAAGATTATCAGTTTGATATTGCAAACTGTTTACAGATAAAATCTTTTTCTGTTGGACCAAAATCAGTGGATTGTGGGTTTACAGTATTAGAACTTGCATATTTTCAGAATTTTCTGATAGTTTGTTGCTCACTGATACTGGTACTTAAGTATTTTTACTAATATTGGGTGGGGAGAGATGGTGAGGGGAAGGGGGCTAGGAAAAAATACTTGGATCAGAAATAATAAAGAAGAATTTGGGGGATAAGAATTATGGGGTGCTTAATGACATATATTATATTTGAAATAAGTAATTTTACAATTAAAATTTAATTTGAAATTAAAAAAAAATAAATACATGAGTAAAAAAGACAGAAAGTTATGACACATGAAATTCCACAGTTCAAAACCATGTCATGTCCACTTCCCATTAGTAACCCCTGCAACTGGACTTATCAAACCTGAAACCAAATAAATCAACGCAAGCAAACCTTGAGAACTTGCATAACATTGCTTGCAGCAGTGAGCCTACCATACATCACAGGAAACCTTCAATAAGCCTGTCTTGTAAAATAACATGGTGGATATTAGTTATCTGGGTCCCCATCTTCTGGCTGACAGACTTTCCCACCCTCTGAGTCGAAGCCAGCTTGTTGCACCGTGTAACTGGAAATTGGCAGCAAAAGTGTTATTCAATGAAAAAGATTTATTTGTTGAAAGTGATGGGAAGAAATTTATTTCGCGATTGGGTCCTTTTTTTAGTACAAAATTGTTTAATTTGATGAATTATATTGTTACAGAGACAAAAAGATGGTTAGCAGATATTTGATAATGATCAGGCAAAAAATCTTTAAATCAGTAAATAAGATAAATGTATTTTACATGCTGGATAATAAATTGATTTTAGACTTTGTGGAATTTCATTAAGTCATTGTTAATACAAGAATGTCTCTAAAGTAAAATAAAAGGGGGGAAAACAAAATGACAAGGAAAGGACACACAGAGGAAGAAGGAGTAGGTGAGAAAAGGGACTAAATAACTTTAATGAACTCTGAACGGCAGTTCATCCCCAGAATTAAGTGACCAGGTATACAATAAACTCTTCCTGGCCTCAGGTCCTTAATGAATGGTTCCTGTTACACAACTTTGACATAATTATGGAAGTCTCTCCCTGACCACAACCATTTGCTGGACTGACTACTCCAACTAGCTCTATTCTTGAACCGTGAGCAACCATCCATGGCGCAGAAACATATTGTTAGCCTGCCTCAAAATTTGCATAAAATGGTTGAATGGGCATACTGAGATATAAGAAGTGAGGCTGGCCACACTTTTAGAAGTCAGGCAGTCAGGGCTTAGTGAGAGAGGGAAGTGGACACTATATCAGGTCTTGTTCAGAGAAAGCAGAGCAGCTGGCCTTGTGACATTGGTTACAGACTTCCCATGGTGTATTTATCATTCGGGCCCCTTTGAAGTGGTACAAGATTTTGTGATATTTGTTTGTAACTTTCTGTCAATAACATCCAACACAACAACAGCATGCCTGTGAGTGCAGAATACGGAGCTGAGTATTACAGTTGTAGGCAGACATATTGCACGCCGTATGCAGACCCCAGAGATTATTTGTACTATGGTTATAATTATGAGGTAAGAAAAAAGTTATGTTTGAACAGGTTTCATATGAACGGGTGTCCAGTTATGAAGGATGTTGTATTTGTTTCAATAAGTGTGGAATGAGGTTGTAGAATATTTCCTCAAGGTTAGAGAAGATGATTTTATTTTATTATTTTAAGTAAAAGTAAACCAATTAGGTGATGAAAAAAATGATTTCAGGAAAAAATGATTGGAAATGGATTTTCTGTTTAATATTGTTGAAGTAAAGATGTAATACTGAAATTAAACTCTCTGCGTCCTGAAAAAGAGGATAAAACTTTGTCTTTTGGCTTGGCTTCAAAAAGTGATTTACAAAGTAAATTTTGTAGAAAAAAAGGAAAAAAAGAGAGAGAAAAAAAGAGAAAAATGATCTTCAAAAATTCCCACTTACAAAGAATTAAAATCAAGATGGCAGTAGTGATATATATATTTTGAAGTGTCCTGGTATTTGTAACCAATATTAATGAAATCCCAGGGCCTCACAGGCGTTCATATTGTTTTCCCTTCTGTAGGAGCTTTCACCTTGAGAGAGAGTTCGACTTTGCACTCTCCCACTGTTCATGCAGAATCTAATGCTGACTGCTATATTTGTGGTATCAAGTCATATTTGCCCGGAAACACAATAGGAAGACAGAAAAAAGGCAACCCTTTGTCACAAAATGTTACAAAAATGAATTTTCTTTTTTGTATATCCCATATAGTTATTTCCAGCAGAAACCATAGCTTTTTATCGTGTAAAACTTTTCTAGAATTAAATTCTAGAGTTTCAAAAATATGTGTAGGTTTGTCTTTAAGTGTGTATTGTATTCATATTAAAGTATTTCAATGGTCCATTAATTTTAAATACTTTTAAGGTCATGCCATGTGATATTTTCCAAAATATTTTTAAAGTGGCCATTTACTGTAAAATTTGTTGATATTAATATCCTAGATACCAGTAGATATGATAGAACTCTAAACATTCACTGTTGTCCAATCAGATCAGTTTTCTCATCAGATTCATGATCCTGTGTAAAAGGTCTGATCTTCCAATCAGGAAAGTTTTATCATCAGTTTTTCAAATCCAACACGAAACATTAGGACCAGAAACAATAGTTATCAGATAAATTTTCCCATAATTAGATATATTCATTGATAAGTATATATTATCGGTGAATGTATGAACATAACAAAAACAATCTGTACGTATGAGTAGGTCGTGTTTGTGCAAAGCTAGGCTGTTCATTGTCATGCAAAGATGCCAATCATTTCTGGGTAAAAAACAAATGAAAACTTGTTGACAGCATAACATCGCAATCCATGCTGAACTTTCTTTATGAAGAAATCCACATCAGGTTTGATTAAAGTAAATTTGGGATTCGGCAAATGTTATTTTTGTTTACCCGTCATGACATGCTAGGTTGGGTGAAAGACCCTTATTAGGAGCAATTTGTCAGTTGGATTGAACCAGAGCAAGGACTTTAATATAGGGTAATAAGGTTGACTAGCCATTGTTAAAAGGTTAGTGTTTAAAATTAAGCGCTCTTTTTTTTTTCAAAAATTAATGAGAATGCCCTTCAAAAGTTTTTGTTGAAGTGAAATTGATTTTTTTTTGCAGAAATTTGAGTTCAGATTGTCACTGAAAATAATTGTAACTGATTGGATTTTTTTAAAATTTATAATTTAAGTGTCCTTGTTTGAGCTTGAAAGGCTGGCATGTGAGGACAGAGATGACCCCCACTTCCTTTCCCATAGCCCAAATATACTCTTCGGTCAATATCAACTCAACGGTCATTCAAAGCTGGACATAGATAACAGCAAGACCCACAATGATGGTTTCTTGTTGCTTTCCTTTTATCAAAGTACTTCACAAATAAGTTGAACTAGTTGTGGACTTTTTTCCCTTGAGAGCTTTTTGACAAAAAACTTCACAGTTATATTGTGATGTTTTCATTGCTGTTTCACCTTAATTGGTTTTTGGGAGAAAAATCATTCATGTGACTTACATGAAGTTTTTATCAGTATTATTTTCACTAGAGTCTTTCTATTTCAGCAGAATGGAGCAGCGTTTGGGATCATTGTCTCAGAGATACCAAGCTGATTCTTCACAAGAAATTTGAGGAAATGAAATGAACCATTTCTGTTTTAATTGCAGGTCAAAACCAGACTAGAGAACCCCACAAGATACTATGTGCAGCAGACGCAAAAGCGCCAAATTCAGAGCTACATCACACACTCCAAGGACGACCTGGGCACGCACTCCATGCCTGCGATGACCCACCATTACGACACGGGGCACCAACTCCACAGTAGCAGCATGCCAGTGGCTCCTGACAGCCCCTTGTCAGTAGGTGTCAGCAGCACTTGTACCAGTGTCTCAGAGGTGAGAAATTATTTCAGAAGAAACTCTTCTCTTTTTGCATCATTTGTTCTTAGTTGTACTCATTTAAAAGTTGAGACAGTTGTCATAATATTATTGAGTTATTTGTCAATCTTTGAAAGCTGTGCAAGTACTCAAAAGAAAATGAAAGTCTGTAAAATGGTCAGTTCAGTATGAAAAAGAAAAAGCATTCATCAAATAAATAGATATTGTATTATATTTGAGGTAGAGTAGTTGCCATATATAACTGGTGTTAATCCAAGAGATTTGAACGCTGATTATCATAAGATATCTGATTTGATGTCACTTTGCTCACAAGGAGAGTGATGAGAAACATAAAGATGAGATTGAGATATTTATCTTTATTGTCAATTAAGGCATTTAAGAGCTTGCAGCACTCAAAAGTTGCTATTGTAAATAAATAACAGCACAAACTATCTTTAATTGGCAGTTCTAGCCAGTAAGTTGAATTAATTATTCTTTCGAAATTCCCTTCAACTTCTTTGATCTTGGCATTGAAGACACATATAGGATGAAAACAATACCTGTAATTGTCAAGGTAGCACAAAAGTGATAAGTCTGTGAGAAAAAATCAAAGACTTCTGAAAAGTGAACTTGATTGGTCCCCCCTCGGGGCTAGTCTGTTGTCTTCCATTGTTAACTGCCCAGTGAAATATGGGGCACAGTTAACCTTATCAATGTCCAGATGAACCACTCAGATACCGTCTGGACAATAGTGGGTTCATTAAGCAGATCTTATCTAGGGAGTAGCCAGGCAGGAGGGCCTTTAGGAAGAGGGGGAGGGAGGGGCGCCTGTGCACCCAGACGTTAAGCATTTAAACCTCTACTTAAAGGATTCCTGTACACAATACATGCTTCCTGAAATGGTCAGGTATACTGTAATTAATGACAAGAGATGCAAGTCAATTTGCTTTGATAGTCTGTAATGAAGGGTCCATTAGCAGTGGAGCTTCCTTAGCTAGGAGGGGGGTGGAGCGTTGGGGTGGACCTCTCTACTAATGGAGTAGCCATATAGTACACAAATAACACGGTGGACTTACCTGGGTTAACAGGGTGCTTACTGTGTCCTGTATAATAACAGGTGAGATATGAACACTGATTAGGCACTGATCAAAGGGCAAATAACAACAGAGCACTGCAAAACAGGATTAGAATAGAACAAATGATGCGTAGAAGGACCAGATCTCTCTCAGGCAAAAGATATTTTTGTTTTAACCAAATTTGCTAGATTTTTTTAATTGAGTTTCACACTTAATGGTAAAACAAATGACAGATAGTAAAAAATATATTTTTGTTTAAATGACGTTTTCAGCCTTTGGTTATATTTTTACAAGAGAGCAGAAATAGGAGTCCATACTAAATATTGAGACATTTTTATATTTTTCGTGTTTCAGGCAGATGATATTTTGGGTGACTTTCTCAACCTTGAGGCAGTGGACCCCTCCATGGACAGTGACCTGAACTTCATAGAGCCAACACTGACTCAGATGTCCTCAACAGTAAGTTGTCCTTTATGAGTAAACAGTTATAATGCTTGGCCTCTTGCCAGTAATTTCAAGGAGGAGGTGGGTCTTTTTCTGAAACAGTGGACCTTTTTCTTCCCAAAGACCGAACATGAGAAATGTCATAGAAATCTAACCCCTAGGTAAAATTTTGAGAGAGAGAGAGAGAGCAAGCAAGCAGACCTTTCTAACCAAAATAGAAATGATCTTTCCAGTTACACAGAAGAAATAAATAAAATGAATAAATTAAAAATTAAATATATACAAAAAAATTTTTTTGATCACAAATGCAACTCTCTTCAGGTACCTCACTTTAACTATACACATGAATATTATGGAGCCACGGGCACAACAGCTCGTGGAAAATCGTCCAGCTCTTGTCCGGCAGACATCTTGGTGAAGAAGGAGACGCCAGGCTATCTGAATGAGGATGAGGCCAGAATGTGGGCCAAAGAAAGACAGAAGAAAGACAATCATAATCTCAGTAAGTAAACTGACCTACGTTGTACTCTGTGTTTTTAGTTGGGTCAGATTTGACAATTATTAATCTGATAAGATTAGAAAAGAAGATACAGGACTTATGGATACTTTTTAAATTCTCATTGATGTCATGAATATTTTATAAAGAGGAAGGTGGGTCAACATAACTTTAGAAAAAGAAATAAAGAAAATTCTACTTAAAAATATTGTTTCTTAGAGGTTATTAATTATCATATTGTCTTGTTGCAGTTGAAAGAAGGAGGCGCTTCAACATTAATGATAGAATCAAGGAGCTAGGAACTCTGCTACCCAAGGGATGTGACCCGTAAGTATCAAGCACTTGGGCAGTGACTTTTTAAATGTTTCCTAGTTTTCTAGAAAGTCCAGAGTTTTTCTAACTTCAAAATTTGTTCAGGAAGCATTTTACGAAATATAACTCAGTGTTTTAATTGTTTCTGCCTATCCTAGCCTACTTTTTGTCCCAGCAGTTCCTTTGCATCAAGAAGTTTCTGAATAAATTTAAACATTTAAAGGGCTTTCTTCCCACCCAAAACTTTTACCTTATCTTTCATAGTGATTTTCATTACAGGGAAAAGGACATGAGACAGAACAAAGGAACCATCCTCAAGGCCTCGGTGGACTACATTCGCAAGTTGCGGAAAGATCATGAGAAGTTGAAAATGATGGAGGAGCGACATCGGAGTTTAGAATCCACAAACAGAAAAATGATGCTCAGAATACAGGTGAGTAGTTTTCTTGTTTTGCTTGGAAATTTATAGGACAGTGTTTTGGGTTGAGATTTTCTATTCATTTTCATTGAGAATAGGTTTCCAAAAGTCAATTTCTCTTTTGAGCTTGGCTGACTTTGTCAGTTCTTGTTTTTCTTTTCCCTTTTTTGTTTTTTCTCCAACGTGATAAATTTGTACATACAAAAGAAAAAAATCTGTATATGAGAGGTAGTGTAAAGATACGAGTAAAGATATAGCAACAAGAAACCATATATAACAGAAGATATGTAGGCTGTCTGATACATTTTTAAATTTGCTAGATAAGAACCAGATGTTTTTTTCACTTTTGTGCTACATTGCCAACAGCTGTTTTAAATTATATGTTGAACAACTGAATGGCCTTCAACATTGGATAATATTTGGCATGTACTTGTACACATATAGCAAGTTACCCTCTCTCAATGGTCCGTGTGTATCTGGGCTTCAAATGTTGAAGATGTTGTGATAAAATAATATGGTTAAATAGAAATATTGGTGATATACTTATGCCACAAGATACAGGGATGGGGACATATCTATTGTTATCATGTTAATATTCTTTTTCGCAGAGCAGGGTATAAAACTTCATAAATATGATATAATATACAGAGTTAAAGAATTTTTTTAGACAGTTAAAAGGTGTTAGGAAGAGGAACCTTGTCATGTTTCTGTGTGTGGAGCCAATAAATCTAAGTTCCATATTGTCCATTTTGGAGTCAATAAATCTAAGTTCATGGTTGTCCATTACTTGACCCCCAAGTAGACATTGGCAAGAAAGATTATTATCAAGTACATCTTAATGATTGATAAGTTAGTTACAAATGAGATATGGGAGCTAGACATGGCCATTCTTTACTCAGTTATCACCAGTGGCAGGGGCATTTCTCTCTGTCTTGTTGACACTTCGAAACAAATTACTAGATTTCTCTGTAAGATAAAGCATTTTCATCGTAATCATCAAACCCTGGTCTTGTTTTTGAGGGATTGTGGGAATTTGCTTACATCTTTTCTCACTAGAGTTTTTTGTAGGGGGATGTCTGATATTCAAAAGTATTATTTGCATGAATAACTTAAACATGCATTCATTGCTTCTCTGGGACTTTGAAGTAATTTGAATAGGTGTTTTTGTCTGTTTTGAAAAATAACTAAAACAAAAATGTATGAAGTTAACTATTTGTGACAAGTGCTTACTTAGACTTAATAGTTATCACTTAAATGAGCAAGGGATACAAGTAAGCAAGTAATACAAGGACATAAGTATAAATCCTGGAATGTGATACTATGCTAGGGGGTGTATAAATAGGATGTTTGTAATTGGCATTAAAGTACAAATACGATTTGGAAAAAAAAAAGACAGTAACTCTGAAGTGAAACAGGACTCCACTTTCTTGGCAAATAATTCTTGTTTCAGTTTGATGCAATTTCACTCATGGCCAGTCATCCATTGTTTGCACTTGATCCTTGAACTTGTAGTTGTTTAGATAGAAAGTCATGGTGAATTAATCTTGCATTAATAACTAATTTGATTAGCTTAAACATGCCCCCCCCCCCCCAAAAAAAAAAAAAAAAAAAAAAAAATCAATTAATTCCAAAAGTGTGTTGACCTTGATAAATTTGGCAGGGGAAAGTTTTGTTGACTTTTTTCTACTTATCAGAAAAACAAGCTTTTTCTTTTTTTGTGCCAGTGATGGTGACTTGCAAATTTTGAACAATGCGACATTTTCTCTTATCATCTTTGTGGTTGAATAGACTAATAGAGACCACAGACCAGACCTTATTAATACTTATTCTAGGATGCAAAGTATCTTGGATTCTAGACTTATTATAGTAACCTTATTTCTCCTTTTCTGTTAAAAAAGGTGATAATTTATGTTTATTAACATATTTGTGTAATTATAATCTAAACACGGACAGATTTACTTTGAAATAATACCAACAGTTTGGCTGACTTATAACTTCTGGGTAAATTTGGTTATCTCCCGAGGCTGTTATCTTAATGTCCAACCTTGGAGAAAGGGAGGGGGGAGGTTCTGGGTATTAAGTATACCAGGGCAGTGAAGTGTCAGCAAAATATATATTTGTTCTTGAGGGGCAATGACATTCGAGTTTCCAATGCACTGCCATATTTTCTTTACCTCTTGGGCAAATTGCCCTTGGGAGTTTGTACATATAGGGCTTGACAAGGATGATGTCAGCTGACAGGTCTGACATCCCTTGCCACTTTGTTAGAGACTTAAAGAGAGATTTTTGCGAGATACTCTGCACCTATTATGAAAGGAACCCATGCCCTTTGTTTGTTTGTCATAGTATGATGATAGATTTTGTAAAATATACTTGGTTATGAGGATGTTTATGTTGCTAATCATGAAGAACATGTCATTTAAATCATTATTTATTGTTTTTCTTTATAGACATTTTAAAGACCCAACCTTGTTGTTTTTTCTTAAATTAAATGCCTCCATGGCATTAAACATTACTCTTAAACTTAAGTTTCTGTTTCTTTTCTAGCAACTGGAACTGATGATGAAGTCACATGGTATTTCAAACCCAGCTCTCAGCCAATCAAATGCACAGTTACTTGGTGATGTCATCAAGCAGTCACAGCTCCCCCTACAGATCAAACAGGAACCTGTGGAACAAGGCGGCTGTATGTCCATGAATGGTGCTGCACCCATGATGGGAATTGAAGACATGGACGATGTTTCGCCTGTCAGTGGAGACCCAATGCTCTCGTCCTCTCCAACAGGAAGCAGACGAAGCAGTTTCAGTCTCGATGAACAGGACAGTCATGACTATATGGGTTAATTATGAAAGATTTATTTTTTGGGTGGTTTCACATGGTTGTTAGATGGTTTTGGTATACAATCAGTCACACACTGCTCTAAAACTGGAGAAACAGTTCCAAACGGTTTGTTTCAAACATGTTGTTTCTGTTGTAGTCAACTTCTCAAGGTTAATGATGGTCCATATCGGTTTGCTAAAATTTTAAAAGTAACTGATTATTTAGGTGGTTAGCTGAGCCTCTGCAATAGTATCTGTCTACATAATGGACTTTTAACCTATGAAGTACCAAAATAGTGAAGTCATAGTCAAAAGCAAAGATAGAACTCCACACGAAGGAGGTTTCCACTCATGCTTTTGCCAATATCCATCATCAAGTAGCTGTATGTTACTGAAAATGTGAGCATGACAAAATTCCTTACATGAGTACAAAAATTTCCAATTACTCAAATTCTGTATGTAAAAATGTACAAGGTTCACACGCAATTCTATAATATAAATGTGATAACCTTTGAGGATGGGCGTCTTTCTTCTTATCTCATTCAGTGCCATCTAAGATAGAGGAAAATGCCAAAGGTGGGGTAAAACAGGTATATATAAGGTTGAGAAGTCATTCCTCTTTGACTATGATTTCCATTTCAATCTGAGATTGAAATTGGAAGCAAGTTTGGAAACAGTATGTTCTCTAAGTCAAGGCTGGTAAAAAAAAGTTACTTATTTTTAAAAAATCACAACCATGAGGTTTATGTTTTACAAGGTGTTACTTTCCTAGCCAAAAAATATAAAAAAAAGATTCCAGGAGTTCATACTGGAAATTTAAAATGACAAACGTACAATTATCAGATCATTACTTTGGCAATTTGGTGAAAATGAAGTACAAACCAGGTAAACGAGGAGCCAAGAATATGTCGAACAAAGATGTACTGTCCATGTCATTATTATAATCATGAACTGTTTACATGTTATCTGTTACTTGACAAGAAGGCTTGCAGGGCAAGACCTTAAATATGATTATTTTGTGTGAGATCTGTAACATATATTAGATAGTTTCATATGTTATGCAAGCAATCAAAAAGGGTATACATATGCAAGAATATGCTTTGTAAATTGCATGTGTACAGCAAAGTTAGATATGATAATGGCAGTGGTGATTAATTAAAGTGAAAAATTGCTGAGATCAGTAGTTTGTTCAACCAAAATTATAAGCAATTAAGGATAGCAATTTTGTTATAGTTAATTTCTTTTGTTTTTAACTAGAAAAAGAACTGATTGTTAAATTGGAGTACTCCAACTTTGTTGTAGTCTGTTACAGTTTATTTTTCTTTATTAATGTAAATAGTCCAAGCAACACTAAGTTGTCTTTCTTTCATTTTGCATCTTGTTTGCAGTAGCCTGGCCATTGTGCAATCTTATGCTGTAGATAGATCTGTTGTATATACTAAGTCCTATCTTGAATAGGACTGACACCTATAGTTTAGTTATAGTCTGAACAGCCTGGCCAATCAAAGACCAGAGAGGGGTTGTTCTTGCATTGAACTCCCTCTATTGTTAGTTATTATAATTAAGGTTGGTTTAGTTTCAGAAGCACTGATGTTTGATGCTATTACTTGTACATAAAGCTGATGGGAAAAAAAAACCAAGCACGCTGCACAGCACTGGGCAAAAAATGTTATGTATTCTTAAGCTTGGCTAAGTTAATGAGTAATTATTATTATATTAATTTTTGGTGGTACCTAGTATCCCATTTCTCGACTGGTGCACATGGTACAGTTGATTTGTACAGAGATATCTCCCAATATTATTATTATGATTTTTTTCAAAAAGGAGTTTGTAAATTATACAAAGATATACATTTATGCTTAAGGATATCAAATAAAAAAATTGAAGATATATCAGTGTTATAGTAATTGTTATTATTGCCAAATATATGGTATAATTTTTCATGATGAATAATGTGCAGTTAAGTTTGCTTCCACATATAAATGCTAAATTGAGAATTTAATTCTCATGTCAAACCATACAAATATTGACTGATATTTGAAAATCCCTGTGATTTTTGTACCTTTCAAAAGGCCTGCATTTTCCATCATGTGCATTTATTGCAACCAAATGTCAATTTGAGCATTAAAACAGATGTCCAGCCCTTCACAGTAACCATATATTTTTGCACTCTGTCTCAGCTGAGCAGCAATTTTATTACAAAAGCATGTTGAAATGCCTCTTTATATATAATGTTGATTTTTTTAAAATGTGATTTTCATCATCAATATTTACATGTGCCACTTTTATTCAAAAATGAAGAAAATTTCAAAAAATCTGGATTTATGTATCATACCAATAGGTTCTTATGGCATCATAATGGAAATGGAAGCCCCTTCACTCCCGTGCACTACATATGGTAACTTAAACCATCCATATTGCCTCGTCAAACAGGTCTTTCCTTAACTAAATTATTTGTTTTCAAAAGCGTAATGGGTAGATAACTGTCTACTGAAATATTTTACGCCTGACACCATTTACTTTGCATGAAAAATCCTTGTACAACACTAGACAATATTTAAAAAAATTTAAAAAGAAGTCTTCATCACGTGTCATCCACGTTTTCTTTGTCACTGTTCTCGGACTCCACCTCCCGAAGCGTGGAAGAGAAGATGGGCCCCTTGTGTACGGAGACTCTCTCTGCCAGGGCCTGGGCTTGGTGCACCTGTTCCTCCTCCAGCTGTTCCAGTCGCTCCTTTAAAAGGCGCAGGTCTCGCTGGTGGGTTTTCTCCTTGAAATGAAGGGAGGAAATTTTTTTTTTTTTTAATGTAACACAGAAGGACTTATCGGGAAATAGGAATAACAAAAAACGGTTGACAGGATTTGGAGCAAAAATGTGTGCAAGTTTGCTTCAGTTTTTGAAAAATAAATAAAGAGATGATTCTGGACAAACTCAGGCTGAGTGAATTTTACCTCAAATGAAATTGCCAATAAAATATACTCAAATCAGGCTAAAAAAACATGAAACCTTTGCATCTACCATTGTTGGTCAAATTCATTTTTGATTTAGTTCACACTTCTTAATGAACTCAAACTATCATCCCACAGTGAGCCCAGAGATGAGTTTTAAATTAAAATATAATATATTTACCTGTTCTACAAAGCTCAAGGCAGGTGCACTGAGGTCCATAGGCACAGACATGGAAGCAAAAGTGTAGTTTCCTATGGGGACATTGGTGGTTGTACCTGAGATCAGAACCTGGCGGAACTCATTGTGTCGTCGCTGGAGGTCTTTGAGTTGCTTCTTAAGGCGATTGTGGATTTCTTGTGGCACATTTTTACTGAAATTTTGATTGGGATTCTTAAAAGAGGCATTTTTCATAATCATTCAAGGAGAGCAGACAAGATTGTTGTTGTCTTCTGTATCTTCTCATTTTACTTTTAGGCATATGACTTGATTGCTAAAAACAGCAGAGTGCCTATTTGTTGAATGAGCTTACAAACTCAAAAAAAGAAAACTATTCATCTTCAACTTTATCTTTCACACGACTGTTTCTTAAAATATATATATATATTTCCCATGGTCCAATAAAATGGTCACAGGACCCAAAAGGACCAACTTAAACTCTTCCCTTCAGATGTATATATATATATATATATATATATATATATATATATATATATATACCCCTCAGTTCTTACTTCAGCACATCTCTTTCCATCTGAACTTCTTGCAGAGAGGCCTCCAGCAGCTGAAGCCTGTTCTTTAGTTTGGTGTGTAGTTTGCTGTACTGTGCCTTCCTCTGAGAAAAGAAAATAAAATGAGAGAATATACACATTTTCATTGAAATAAGAGCCAAATTGCAGCCCACTTAAATTTACAGACTTTAGGGCTTTCAAGAGACATTCCCAGGTCCACACAGGCTCCCACACTTCTTTTGAGGAATTTCGAAATATTCTTAATAATCTGAAAAAAAAAAAGATTAAAAAAATGATGGTTGGTTAATTGTTCAAATTTTAACATTCTGAGACTTGGCAGCATGGCTGAATACTGTATCAAATTAATAAAAAGTGGGTAAAAAAGTAAGCAATGTTCCTAAAGACACTAAACATGTTTCTATTTGTGTGACATTACGTGTTTTCACCAGCTTTTTACAAGAAACAGTGAAGAAAAAAATAAATAGCAGCCAAAACTGAAATAGGCTGAGATCACTGAGATCATGTGATATAATAAAATTTTTATATGGGGCACAGTTATACCTTTTTCTGTACTGCTGTTGCCTGAGTAAGTTTAGTATGTGTGTCTTCCAGCTCCCTTGTCAATTCTTCAACCCTCTTCTGTAACTCTCCCTTCTCATCGGCCCAGGCACCTCTGTGCTGCGCTAAAACTTTATCTCCTTCTCGCTCTGTCCTCTTCACCTGCTCCCGTGCCTTGGAGAGGTCAGAGGCTGTCGCAGACAGCTGTGTCTGAAGCTTGTTGACAAGTTCACTGAGTTCCTGCTCGCTGTTCAACAGACTGTTGTAATCTGTGTCCAGTTGGTGGATTTTTGTTTTGAGTTCGGAGTTTTGGGAGCGTTCCTGCTCCAGTTGCATTTCCATGGACTGGTATTGCTGCAGTTTGGTTCTACAGAGAGGAGAGAACAAAAAAACACATTCTGGTTGGGTTGTAATTTTGGTACTAAAGAACACACACATCTACTGAAATGTTTTTTTTTATTCAATTAATAACCCAGAAAATATCACATTAAAGCAGGTTTCTCTGCTGTAGTAACAAGCATACATTCACTCATCTCTAACTAGAGAAATTATTGTAGTCCTTTCACTAAATGTCTTTTGATAAACTGACAGTAGTATCCTTTTAAAAAAAGATGAAAAAAAGACAAATTGTCCAATTGTCCCCCCCCCCCCCCAAAAGGAAGTTATTTTACCTGAGCACTGCACATTCTTTCTCAGCAGCTTCCTGTGACCCATGTGCTGCCTTGATTTGTTCCTCTGCCCTCTCCTTGTCAGCATGTCGCCGCGCCTCTTCATCGATTTTTCTCCTTTCAATCTCTTGGAGTTTGGCCTCCAATTCTAACCTGGCAATTCAAACAATTGAAAACATTCAAAATTGATAAAGAGCATGATATGATTGAGTCTGCCATATTGTGAGCAGAAAGGCATGTTTGAATATAATGATATATTCTATGCTTTTATACTCATATCTGGTACTTAAAAAAAATTGTCTTTTTTCTTTGTCTGAGAGGAGCTGACTCTTTAAAAGTAAAGTATCACAAAAAGCATTGAACAAATAAGCTTCAGCTTGAAAAGTAAACAAGGAAAGTGCATGGCAATGGCAAGTTAAACACAGATGCAATGACAAATGCAGGTGATTGCTGTATGTCAAGACACAATACTGCCTGACCTTCCATAGAAACATCTGAAAAGTGAAATATCTTCAACTCGGAACTGCAATCAATTATAATTATAGAATACTTCCAATTACTCTACCTCTCGGTCTCTAGTTTGTTTGTTCTCTCCCACTCCTCCTCTCTAGCAGATTGCACTTTCTTGGCACACTCGCGCTCCTTTTCCAAAATGGCTGCTGCCTGTTGCTCCATGGAATGTTTTGTGACATCGATCTGGGCCTGCAGGTCTAAAACACAGCAGGAAGGATCAGACTGAGAAAATATCTGGGTCTGCCATATGATAAAATTCAGTAAAACTGTGATTTCATTCTTTATTCTTTAGTAGACAGAGGCAATGCCTAAAAGCATACAAAGAGAGGCAAGGTATATAGTTACTTAATTCCCATATTATTTTAAATGTAACAAAATGTCAGGGCTATCAATGAATTCAAGGTTCTTTCATTGGGAGTTCAACCCCCTTTGATATATGCAACATACACCATGTCAAAATGATTTGTTGACAACATCTTAGGGGATTAACAACATCATAATCAAGCTTACCTTCTACCTTAGTGAGTAAACCATCTCTCTCCCTCTCCAAGTCCCCCCTTTCCCGGACCAGCTCCATCCTCATGTTGCTGAGGTCCACCTTGGCCTTGTGACTGACCTCCTCCATCTTGTTCTTCAGCACGGTGTTGTCACGCTCCAGCTGGTGGATCTTGCTGGTCATCTGGGTGTACAGGTCCGAGGTGGACGTCAGCTCCTTCTGGAGGTTCTCGCACTGCAACCTGAGGGCTTGTTTCTCTGTCTATGATTATTAAGGGAAAACACTTAATATTCACTGGAAAAATGACATTTTCCAATTTTTTTTTAGAATATCAATAAACAAAACATTTTATATTAAGGCACACTCCTTCATTTGATATATTTGTTTTTTTTTAAAAAGAAAATCTCTTTATCTATATATTCTTTCATATATTCATTTACCAATAAAGTTAATTTATCTCTCATATTCTGATACAGCTGTAAACATACAGCTCTGCTTCAAATAACCCAAAACTTTACATGAGCATATATATTTATTTACTATTTTTTTTTATTTAGTTATACATGGGTGTTAGTATGACAGCATGAATTTTCACTATGTCAAAAATAATCAATATAATAATAATTAACGAGTAGCACATGTAACTGTATCTACCCACCTCTAATGCCTTGATGTTAGCCGAGTGTTCTGCCAGTTGTTTTCCCTGCAGCCTGGAGACATGGTCAGACTGCATTCCCATGTGTTCCCTCTGTGCCCTGATCTCCTCCAGCTCTGTAAGCAGCCCTTTGATCTTCAGCTGAAGTTGAGAGTTCTCACGCTGTATGACGCGAACGCGCTGTGCATCTCCGGCAGTGTCAGTGGTCTGGCGTGCGAGGATCACTTCGCGCTCTTTTCTTAAGTTAGCAACCTGAATAATAAAAATGAAAGTAATGATATCATATTCTACAATTATTGACAAAACAGATACAAAATACAAAAACAAATAGTTAAGAACATATGGCAACTAATTAAAATGTTTTTTATATCAAAGGCAGAAGCAAGTGCACATGCACTGACACCTACACACACCCATACATGACCATAAACTAAAAGTACACTGATGGGGGAAAAAAAAACTCACCTCTGCCTCATGCTGCAACTTCATGTCCTCCACCAGTTTCTTCTGTTCCTCCCTCTCATGCTCCATCTCTGATTTGAGAAAGGAGAACTCATACCTGAGCTTGTTGTACTGGTTCCTGTAGCCCTCTACCTCGCTGTCTAGAGTGGTGAATTTCTCCCTGTAGGGTCCCTCTACCTCTTCAGCAATCTGCATACGGATCACCTCTAGCCTTTGTGGGGTCACAACCTATATAATAATTTTAACAGCTTAATTACTTCTGCAATATAAGCACTGACCTTACATCATATGCCAGTCAAATTGGAGCAAGGGCAATAACCCTTTTTCATTTTATTTTAACAATCTGTTCTATTACTGGCTTTTTTTTTAATTTTTTTTTTTTTTGCTGTACACATTGGATTCTTAGTCCATTGTGTCTCAAATGGCTTGTAAACTACGGGGTTCTTTTGTTTTGCGTACAGACTGGCAATATGATTCTAACACCACTTGAATTGTGAAAAAACAATGTGTATTTTAACATAATTCAGTGTTTTCACATGAATGTCTCATATCATATTTACGAAGATTTGTTATTACAAAACTGATTTCTGTCTTACTGTGCTTAATTCAGGATTTATATTATAATAAAACCCAACACATTTCCCTAAATAACACTATTTTCAAATACCTAACCATCCTCTGATCATACCTGTGTTTTAAGCTCCTCTATTTCTGCCACTTTTGCCAAGGTCTCTCTCTGTGCCATCTCTATCTGTGTTTTGTACCTGTCCTGCATCATCTTGGCCTCCTCTATCGTTCTCCTCATCTCATGCTGCAGCTGCATGTGTTCATCCTGGAGCCTGGGATTATTAAATAAATAATAAAATGGTTACATGATGTTATTACTATTAATATATATATATAATAATATAGCCTTAGTTTTAGGTCATATTTATACAATGTACCAAATGACCCTGGCCAACTCTAGAGCCTTAAAAATTTAGCTGGTATTTGTACATTGTGCCAAATCACCCAACAGTTGTTTACAATGAAGTCTACCCCATAAAATTATCCTGATGACCCATTAACGCCCCTCCCCCATTCTATTTCCCCTTTCTCTCTCTTACTTTGTTCTGCTGCAGTTGGCATTTTAATGTGTTTACTTCAAAAATGGGTACAATTAGAAAGGATTCAATTTATGAATATCTGAAGCTTTCAAAAGATTCCAGTTATGAAAAATTGAAGCTTTCAAATGCTTATGATCAGGTACACTCTTCCTATGTACATCATATAATAATGGTCACTTATGAGAAAAAAAATTCACTGCATAGAACTGCCTCATTTAACAAAATATATCTGATTGAATTTTACTTATATATAGAAGGCCAAATGCCACCAAAACTGGTGGGCTCTGCTGTCAGCAACTAAAAAATTTCTTAAACCTCTGCTACTCACTAATAAAAGGTGGAAATCATAATATGGAAATGAACAGTTGAATGGTCTTGTCACAGATTTTAACAAAATTACTACTGGGAACACGACAGACCATACAAACAAACCTTGTGTGTTCTGCTTTCAGCATTTGATAGTTGGTCCTGTGCTGCTCACTGCGGATTTTCTCATCTGCCAACATCTTTTGCAGCTCTGTCTCCTGCATCAGTTTTGGCAGAGGAGAAGAAGTGAACCCTGGAGACAGGCTGGAAACCATACCGGACCCACTGCTAGCCATCACTTAAATCAAACAATTATGATATAAACTAGTAACATCAGCGGTCAGTCCAATGAATATATTTTTATTTGTAGTAAATTACTGTTCTGCCTTTCAAATTCAAAGCACATTTAGGAAAGGTTCTTAATTTTGACATATTTGTTTATATACTGAATTCATATTTAAACAACTTACAACAATTTGTACAGTTGGATCAAGGATATCAATCAACTAGCAATATATTTCCCTTTTATATCAACCTAATTTCTTGCAAAAGACTGTATTCTGTATTTACTTGTGTCCAGAGTGTTCGGTCAGTAGTTTTCTCAATATATTGTGCAGTATTGAGCGCTTTTATATAATCCTAGAATTTCTACTATTGCTATTAAAAAGCGATTTTAGCTTTATATGTATAAATTTTAGACAACAAAATATCTGTATCCTTCTTCGAGTCACAGTTTCAGTCTGCCTCTGTTTTTGTTGCCTACGTTTTTCGCTATTTATTTTAGTTAAAACTGAGGAACGATTTTCGGCTACTGTGGTGAGCACCTAGCATGTGAGAAAAAACAGACAAAGTTTGACTGCACTGCTTAGGCCTAAAGCGTGTCAAACACACTCCTACTATAGACTTTTTGTTATTTACTTAGCTTTCTGGCTGGCACAAGTTTACAACAGTGAAAATACTACAGTATGCAAACCAGAATTTATAGGGAAGTAATATCTGTACATTGCCTAGATATACTTATGTTCTCATAATACACACCTTTATATTTTCAGGAAATCAATCCATGGTTAAGTAAAAGGGTCTAAATTAATGCATTTAATATTGAGACCCGCTCCCGATTCAAACCCACTGGATTCAAACCATAACATCAGTAAACTTCCGGTGGAACGGGTATTGTGGGACAAGTTCAAGATAGCCCCAACCCCAATAGATTATTATTTTATTTCATTTTGCAGCACTTTCTGCTAAATTTGCAATGGATTTGATTAAATGTGTGACCAAAAGGCTGACCAAATAGGACTATATTGCTTCCATAAACATATGTTTGCTGACATTTATTTCAATTTCAACACGAAGTTACTGCTACTCAGTCGGAAACGAGGACATCTAGTGGCCAGTTTTTGTAATATGACCGTAAAAAATAATAAAACAAGAATGACATACTAAAACATTTATATTATATGAATAAAAGATAATAAACCAATTTTTATGTAAAAAAGGAAAGCAAGAAAAGAAAAATGAAGAAAAAATATGGGCCATGTGTGTTTGACTCTTTTTTTGTATTAATTTTAGGTTCGTTATCCAATCAAGGCGATGGCGGCGCGTGTAGGCCTACTAAATAATAATAATAATAATTTTTGAGCGTAAGGTAAGGTTATTGTAGAGCACGAAATTCATGCATTAGCACTCGTAGTAACGATTGTTAATATAAACGCTGTGCAGGGGCGGATCCACGATTATTTGAATGGGGATCCAAGACTGCAAAGCCGACCCTCACCCCTCTCCCTTGGCGTACGGTAGGCTTGGACTTTGGACATACATGTAGTAACGAACCGCTGCAAGGGCCCTGAAAAAAGTTAGTATTTTAGAGGGCGAACGGTGCCATTTGGTACAGTTTAGAACTATGATCCAACTAGTCAAAATCATAATTTCAAGAGGAGACCATTAGGTACGTACGTACGTGTGATTAAAAAATATATATATAAAAAAAAAAAGAAGGGGGGGGGGTCACAACCCCCTTATACCCCCCCCCAAATCCGCCAATGATGTGCTAACGCATGAAAACAAGGCCTCAAAATAGTAAATTGACGACCAGTTTGCGCAACCACCGTGCCACGAGAGCTCTCAAATTTTTATCTTACCTCTCCTCTCCTCAACTCGCCCTCTCCTGTAAAACCAACCTTTGTTCCACGGTTCACCGTCGACAGAGCCATGAGTAACGTAAGATCCACCTGCTTGTTATAACTTACTCTATCTGTCCTTGGTCGGTTTTTTCACAAAGCAACAAGTGGAAAATCGTTCTTGGCTAGTTTTTATTTCATTTCATTTTAATTTATTTTATTTTTTACACTGTGATTTTTTTCACTAAAGATATATGCTTCTTGAGCAAAAGTGACATTGCACTGAAAAATTTATTTCATCTAAGCGGCGCCAAATTGTGCAAGGTCGATTTAACGTAGCTGGCTATCCTAAAGTAGTTTTGACTTTATTTATTTATTTGTGAAATTAGCTCCGACCTGAATCAAATGTGGCGAATCTTAACTATGCCTTCCAGCCGGCATGTCTGTGCGTTTCTATTTTCTTACTAATTTCACCCTTGTGAAAATTTATCTAAAAATTAGAGCAATAACTTTCAGTCTGCTTTGATCAAAGATAAGTTAAAACTAGAGGATCAGAGAGGCGATACCGCCTCCAAATATTGTACCACCAGCTGGAGCAAACGCATTCATATAGACCCCCACATACACAAAATAAGGGACACAGCCACCAGTTTTGTGCTTGACAAGCTGTAAAAATGCAATCAACAAGAATTTTTTAACTATTGCAAAAAAAATATATGGTATTATCAAATTTAAGTTCTTCGTAAGGTAGGTCAAGGGTCAATTTCAAGGTCACAGTAAATTGCCAGTATATGACTTCCTATTCAAGTTCAAGAGTAACTATGGACCTATCTCTGTCAAGTTTGAAGTTAAAAGAGAAAGAAATTAGCAGAGTTCAGTTCATGATAAAAAGTAGGTCAAAGGTCAATTTCAAGGTCACACTTAGATTGCCAGTATAGGACTTCCTATTCAACTTCAATAGTAACTATGGACCTATCTCAGCCAGTTTTGGAGATAAAAGGGAAGCAAAATTTGCAAAATTCAGTTCATGGTGAAAAGTAGGTCAAAGGTCAATTTCAAGGTCACATTTAGATTGCCAGTATATGACTTTCTATTCAAGTTCAATAGTAACTATGGACCTATCTCTGCCAGTTTTGGAGATAAAAGGGAAGCAAAATTTGCAAACTTCAGTTTATGGTGAAAAGTAGGACAAAGGTCAATTTTAATGTCACATTTATAATGCCAGTATATGACTTCCTTTTCAAGTTCAATAGTAACTATGGACCTATCTCAGCCAGTTTTGGAGATAAAAGGGAAGAAAAGTTTGCAAAGTTCAGTTTATGGTGAAAAGTAGGTCAAAGGTCAATTTTAAGGTCACATTTAGATTGCCAGTATATGACTTCCTATTCAAGTTCAATAGTAACTATGGACCTATCTCAGCCAGTTTTGGAGATAAAAGGAAAGCAAAATTTGCAAAATTCAGTTCATGGTGAAAAGTAGGTCAAAGGTCAATTTTAATGTCACATATAGATTGCCAGTATATGACTTCCTATTCAAGTTCAATAGTAACTACGGACCTATCTCTGCCAGATTTGGAGATAAAAGGAAAGCAAAATTTGCAAAATTCAGTTCATGGTGTAAAGTAGGTCAAAGGTCAATTTTAAGGTCACATTTAGATTGCCAGTATATGACTTCCTTTTCAAGTTCAATAGTAACTATGGACCTATCTCTGCCAGTTTTGGAGATAAAAGGGCAGAAAAGTTACCAAAGTTCAGTTCATGATGAAAAGTAGGTCAAAGGTCAATTTCAAGGTCACATTTAGATTGCCAGTATATGACTTCCTATTCAAGTTCAATAGTAACTATGGACCTATCTCTGCCAGTTTTGGAGATAAAAGGGAAGCAAAATTTGCAAAGTTCAGTTTATGGTGAAAAGTAGGTCAAAGGTCAATTTTAATGTCACATATAGATTGCCAGTATATGACTTCCTATTCAAGTTCAATAGTAACTACGGACCTATCTCTGCCAGATTTGGAGATAAAAGGAAAGCAAAATTTGCAAAATTCAGTTCATGGTGTAAAGTAGGTCAAAGGTCAATTTTAAGGTCACATTTAGATTGCCAGTATATGACTTCCTTTTCAAGTTCAATAGTAACTATGGACCTATCTCTGCCAGTTTTGGAGATAAAAGGGCAGAAAAGTTACCAAAGTTCAGTTCATGATGAAAAGTAGGTCAAAGGTCAATTTCAAGGTCACATTTAGATTGCCAGTATATGACTTCCTATTCAAGTTCAATAGTAACTATGGACCTATCTCTGCCAGTTTTGGAGATAAAAGGGAAGCAAAATTTGCAAAGTTCAGTTTATGGTGAAAAGTAGGTCAAAGGTCAATTTTAAGGTCACATTTAGATTGCCAGTATATGACTTCCTATTCAAGTTCAATAGTAACTACGGACCTATCTCTGCCAGTTTTGGAGATAAAAGGGAAGCAAATTTTGCAAAGTTCAGTTTATGGTGAAAAGTAGGTCAAAGGTCAATTTTAAGGTCACATTTAGATTGCCAGTATATGACTTCCTATTCAAGTTCAATAGTAACTACGGACCTATCTCAGCCAGTTTTGGAGATAAAAGGAAAGCAAAATTTGCAAAATTCAGTTCATGGTGAAAAGTAGGTCAAAGGTCAATTTTAATGTCACATATAGATTGCCAGTATATGACTTCCTATTCAAGTTCAATAGTAACTACGGACCTATCTCTGCCAGTTTTGGAGATAAAAGGAAAGCAAAATTTGCAAAATTCAGTTCATGGTGTAAAGTAGGTCAAAGGTCAATTTTAAGGTCACATTTAGATTGCCAGTATATGACTTCCTATTCAAGTTCAATAGTAACTATGGACCTATCTCTGCCAGTTTTGGAGATAAAAGGGAAGAAAAATTTGCAAAGTTCAGTTCATGGTGAAAAGTAGGTCAAAGGTCAATTTCAAGGTCATAGTAAGATTGCCAGTATATGACTTCCTATTCAACTTCAATAGTAACTATGGACCTATCTCTGCCAGTTTTGGAGATATAAGGGACTAGATGTTATAATTTTGGAGTTACCATAATGTGCCTTAAATTTCGTACAGAAAAAATTAATTAAAATAAAGAAAATGTCATTTTGGTCAAAATTCTTGAAATAGGAGGTGCTCTGAAGTTTCAGAAGTTCAAATTTGATGAAATAATGTCATTTTTGAACACAAGTTGTCTGCTTTGCCAAGCCTTATATTTTATTTTTCCAGAGTTCAAAATTTATTATCCATTACCGTACTGCACATTTTGCTTTTACCACCAATATGTACTTTTTGATACAGCTTAACTCGAAAACCGTATGGAATACAAAAAAACCGAGACCACCTGCAGTGTTGGGCTTTACATGCTCTACAAAATGCAAAAAAGAATAGGTCTCTAGCATTAACGGTTCCCGAATTAGAGACAGTTTTCAGTTTCGGTATCTTATGGCCGCTACTCCCGTGAAAATGCACCGATTGACCCCAAATTCATGGAGATGAAAGATGACCTGAAGGGTAACACTTCCCAATAATATTATTGGTTAAGTCTGTGTGGTGTCTGAATAACAGGGCAAAAAATATTTTTTTCGTAAAAAATTTCATTTTTTTGAAAATTTTGGCCCATTTGACCTTGAAGTAGAGGTCAAAGGTCAAATCCAAGGGTATATTTGAAATCTACACATATGACTTTTGGAAAGCCGTCTATAGAAAATTTTCCCATAACTCCTTCCGTAGGGTAGATAATTAGCATTTAATTTTGCCATTTTTAGACAAGGGTGCATTGCAATGAGTGCCACACCCAGACCCCAATACCGACAAAGCCCAAATTTTACGTGGAACGAGTTGAGATTATAGGTGACCTAAATCCATGAGATGGGTACGGGGGCCCTTACCGTCTAGGAGGAGAAGCGGTAACGGTAGCCATCCGGCGGAGCCGGCGGAGCCGGCGGAACGATCCGGACGGAACCGAAACCATGTGTACCGCCAGCGCTAACGCTGGTGGTACAATTAAGTATTGCGCTTGATGAAGTGACAAAGAAAATTACCAATGTTTTAGACTTAGGTCCATAGCTTCCAATATGTAATAGGCCTATCCCATATTCATCGTGTTGTGAAGTTAAAAGATAACAACTCTTCATTTTGGCAGAAACTGTGCCAGAAAACTGATTTTCCTGGGGAAAGCAACAATTTTCCCACTCTTACCAAAGGTTAAGGAATCCGTTTCGACATTCCAAGTTAGTCGATTGGTTTTCATTATAAAAACTGACGCCAGATGGCACGCAGCTTCAAGAAGACACCCAATGCACCTCTCAAGCTCTTGTCCCTCAGGTCCACGAGGTGTCAGCTGGCGTGGGCGGCATTTTTTCTGACTTTTCTGTTCTGAAGGACGGTGATTCGATGACTACTTCCACCTGCTCAACACAACCTTGCCCTCTTTCTCAGGACTAGTCATCTCCAACATAAATGTATATAGTTTGTGGTCTGAACAGTTGAAACACAATCAGTCAAGACACTTTTCTAAAGTTCATTATTTTTGGTCAGTTCTTCACCTAGCAGTTCCCTTGGAAATAAGTTAAAGTTGTTTTTCCACGTTGCTAAAGGTGATTCATCATAGAACACGACCATTTAAAATCTACCTTTCGTTCCCATTAATTAGTGCGATCACTCCCTGTGCAAACTGGTGAGCATCGCTCTATAAGTATCCATTTAGAAAAATAAATTAAAAATGTGTATGTCCATAGGTATGTCCAGTAATTGATATATTGTCGTATATTATTTGTGCATATATTGATACATAAATTGTACATAAATTTGTACATAATCTATTTATGTGTTTTTAAAATAAAGACTCCACTGTATTTGTAAACATATTGGCATTCAGCGTTGAATATTATCTAGCTCCCTATAACAGCTATAAACCTTTGTTTTAAAAAATGTAGCAGCAATATTTCAGCTATAATTAATCGTGTCTAAAAATCTATTACGTTTACCATAATAAAAATAAGATATTAAAACGAAATATTGATTTCTTAATAAATCTGTTAAAAACAACAGATAATTGAAAAATAAAAAAAAACATTCTTAAATTATCAAAATAAATTGTCTATACCGAGGAAGTGTTTGCACGAATTATAAGCAGAAAAATTACCATAATATTTTTTTGAAACTGAACGACATTTTCATATCAATATTAATCAAAATAGAAATGACTTATTTTTACATTTTTCAGTGATATACACGAGTAATTAATAACTTTCATGGAAAATTTACATCAAAAGATTAAATCCCGACTTTAAAATGAGCTAAAAATATACTTCTTAATTAATAAGCATTTTATCTGTTCAATTCACAATTTGCATTATTGGATACAAGTTTGAATCACTGAAGTTGCAGAAAATTTATACAACAATCAATTTTTTAAAATCCTTTACGTCATTCCACCAACACAAATAAACAGAAGCAGTAGGGGCCTACTGATATTTTGCAAAACTATGAGACAGTTAAATTTTGAAAATACTGTTGGGAAATTTGGCGAAAGCAATACCTGTATAAAATATGCGAAAAATACCAGAGAAATGCAATGAGACATTGTTAGGATGCAACAATTATTGTTTGACAAAGGAGACAAACTTTAATTCATTGACAAAAAAAAAAAAAAAAAAAAAAGTAAAGATAAAGTAATTGTGAAAACGATTTTCGGTATTTAGGGAGCAAATGATGTAATGACTTTTGCAAAAAACAGTAGAGATCCCTTTGGAGGTTAGATCCCTTCTATAAGCCTTCTATCAGGCATAAATTTATAGTACAATACTATTCAGTTCACCCGGTTGAAATATTAAATTTTTGTTTGCCAAACAGAGCCATCAATAATAATAAATAAATAAATAAATAAATAAATAAATAAATAAAATAAAGGAAGTATATTTTTCTGCCTATTTTATGTTTTTATATTCAACTACCTGACACTAACTACCGTTAGATCTCAACATGTAAAAAGCTGGGATTTTTAAGGGACCATTTTAAATTACTTCTTCTCCATAACTTTTTCTTCCTTAGAACGTTTCCTGTCAATGGCCAGTGGCAAGAGCGTTATTATGAATGTACAACGTTTTAATTTTTTTCAGTCTGCATAATGAGAAATGAACTTTTTTAAAATGCATGCACTTCTCTAATATTTATGAGCACCGTAAGTGTTCACGTTGTTGGACTCCAGTTGTGGTATCTGCAGTAAAAAAATCAAAATCTAATTAACTGGTTCAACCGATCGGCGCACACGCAGAGTTTATAGCTGAGCACTCTTTTATAGTGTAAGTTGGACTCACTGCATTGTGCCTGAGCAGCGCCGGAGTAACAGAAACTTTTGAATGTCACGATCATTAAAGCAAGAAAAGATTTGTTAATTTATTCATTTACGTTAAATATACTACTGCTTGAATTCCATACTTCTGATAAACACGGAAAAGCTAATATGCTTGAGCTATCTAATAGTCTTAGGGAAAACTAAACACCGTAAGTTTTGTAAGTTAAATGATATGCTTTAAATAAACAAATCTTCCAATGAGGTGTCTGAAGGGCAAACCATCGACAAAAAATTATCAAATTGAAAGGAAGGGATGACAATATTAATTCTGCTGGTAAACGCGATTCATACAATTGTCCTCTTACCATTGTTACGATAACTGTGCATTGCGTCCTTTTTCTTCCTTGCATAAACCTTATTTCTTCTCCAATTGACAAAATTCAAGATATTGAATATTAACGAAAAGTTTGTTATGTAAATTCATTTGCTCCCTCGTAGTAAAGTTGACAACTACATATTATAAATCGAATGTGCATTATTTGCATCTTTCAAATGTACACATAAATCCAAGAGATTAGAAATAAATAAATGTCTCTGCCCCGAAAAAATTCCCTGTTGCGGTATCTATGGTAAAAATACCGTACGACTGCCCCTCTCCCAAAAAAGCTTCGGATATGATAGTCTTGTACACATACAGACCCCATTCGAGAAATGTGGCTGGCAATGGGGTTTTATATGTGTATGAAATCAGTCCGGATTGTTCCTGAAATTGAATCATCAATATAGCATTATCAGAGAAAAATATCCGGATTGTACGAGTTTCTACGCCTACTAAATACCAGAAACGAGATGTGAGTAACACGTAAAATGTATATAATGAGTGTTTTTGTGCTTCAGAAAAAAAATCAAATCTTTTAAAGACAGTCTCAGCGCGTTAAACCCTTAAAATAGCACGAAAATGAATTTTCCTGGAAAACTTACCAATTTCCCCATAATGACCAAGGTATATCCTATCCAAAACCGTTCAGAAAATGAAGCTACCTAATACCGTTTTTAAGTTCCATTAAATAATAAAAGACGACTCGTCTTAAATACTCAGCTACCACCTCACAGTACGGCTTCAGAACGCGCAATTTCTCGCTAAGTCTCGCGGTTTACTATGAATGAAGTACTACGGCTGAGACCCGGATGTTACTATTTGGCGCCAAAACAGCAAACATGGCTCAGACGCCCGTCAAGTCTGAAGAGGAGAGCGACAAAAGGGGGCGAAAGAAAATAGCCACTCAAGTTCGAAAGATACGAAAGAAAATTAGAGACAGACGAAGAAGCACTCAGACTGTGTATGTTGGGAGGGAGGTGGGGCGGTGGAGGACACTTAAAGCTGAGTTAGGACTCACATACGAGGCAATGGCGAAACTACTCCGAAACGTGAGTATGCGCTTCACAGGTCTCAAGTGTGTCTGATTATCATATTATCCTGTTCACAATAAATGACAATATTTGTGCTCATACAAAGTTGGTTACGTGTATAAGAGCGTTTTGGGCTTTACGTTTTCTGTTTTTGATCGGTACATGTACCGAAAAGATGGACAGGCGGCACTTACATGTCTGACAAGTTTCGCTGTGTAGTCGTGACGTCTATCTAATTCTGACTGAAGCCTGCTGTGATTGGTCGTAAGCGTGGGAAAATCGAGGTCGTGACCTTCAGCCGGAAGTACTTCTGGCTGTGCTCCGAAATCGTGATAAATAGTTTTCGTTTTCTAATTCTTTATTCTAGTTGTCTTAACAGGACTTTTGTGACCCAGACTTATTCATATAATAATAAACAATCTCCCAAAACACAAATCTGATCAAAGTTTTACATAGAACCTGCTTCTATACATTAATCTAACCCACTGAGTTGTCCTTTAAGCACTTGGTACATCAAAGAACCTAACCAATCATTGGAGATTAATTGTCGTTCAAGTGCATTAGGCATTGCACCCTCTGCTCTATAATCGAATTCAGAGATACCAATGTTGTGCCCAGAACCACTGATGGTTCCCAACTCTGTTCAGAAATAGAAGACGATGTTGTGCTAATCACAGTATCTTCCTCAGACGTCGTCTGGGACCGTAACCTGCTAAAACCAGCCTGGCCTGGCATTTGCAAAGGGTCTTGAAAAACGCTTTCTGGTAGCTTTCCACCACTCTGAAGGGAACCGGTTGCCTTTGTTTAGTTGTAGCAGCAAAACCATAAAAACAATGGGTCCTGTTTCCTGGTGGTGAGTTGTAGATACATTGAGCGTGAGCTATGACCAGGTAAGGCCCCTATTTCACACAGACCACGAATCCCACGAATCGCCAGGAATTGACAAATTTCAGGATTCGTGAGGATTCGTGAGATTTTGCCAATTTTCTGGTCTAATTCGACACGCTCACGATTCAGTTACGATACAGGTACGATAGTGTTACGAATATTCGTGGGATTCGGCTGGAATCGTGAGATTTTGCCAATTTTCTGGTCTAATTCGACACGCTCTACGATTCAGTTACGATACAGGTGCGATAGTGTTACGAATATTCGTGGGATTCGGTTGGAATCGCACGAATATTGTCCAGAAATTCACTACGATGTTTTGGAATCGGGAGTTCGTGGCCAAAACTTTGAACAGCTCAAAATTTGTGCCACGAATTCCCGATTGATCAAGAATTGCAATTACTGACTACGATTATATACGAATCTGCTAAGAACTTCACGAACTGATTACGATTCAACCACAAATCGTGAAATTTGTCAATTCATGGCCATTCGTGGGATTCGTGGTCTGTGTGAAATAGGGGCTTAAGCCAGTTTGGGCATGCCTTTGTAACACTTTGCAGATCGTCCCCTAAAGACACAATAATCCATCAGGCAATAGGGGAGACCGGGGTAAGTTGGACCCCCCCCCCCCCCCCCCCCCCCCCCGTCAATTTATGAAAAAGTAACTACGGGGTAAAAAAAATCGATCACATAAATTTTAAAGTGACCTTATCCAATAATGCCAAGAAAGCATCGGCTGTAAGAAAGTTTTATTTAGGCGGCGAGTCCAAATGAAAGAATTCTACATCTTAAATTAACTTTATTAAAGAGATTTTAAAATCTATTTTCATAGGCTTTTGATCGAATATAGCATATGTATAGGGCATCAAACTGAAGCTCACTGTTTCAAGTTTCACAGAAAAGCATCATCGTAGTTCATTCTAGCAACAAAATGGCTGCAACCCTTTAGAATTAAAAATGTGCACCCGGGGCTAGTCGGCCCCTTTGACTCGGGGCAAGTTGGACCCTCATATAGACCACAATCCTTTGCACGCAACAGAGCTATAGACCATTGTTAAAGCAAAATCAAAGGTTTGTTAAATAATTACCAGTTTAAGACTGGTATTTGTATTTGTTAGTTTCTTTTAAAACGAAAATTTATTATTAGTTTTCATTCATTAAAAACCTGCTTAATACCATTATTAGCTTATTCTTGATTAAAACAAAACAATTTTAATTAAAAGATATTTTGGTTCTTACTACACATACAACGTAACATATAGAAACCTCAATATATCTGCCTCATTTGGACTACTTATTCATCAAAGACTCTCAAAAATCAATTTAAGAAAGCAAAAATGTTTAAAAATGCATTTTATGACGTTTACATGGGATACTTACTGCATTTAAGTATAGGGTGCCAACTTGCCCCGACCCGGGGGCCAACTTGCCCGGTCGAGGGGCCAGTTAGCCCCCCTGACGTCAAGAGCGTGTTTCGTCAAATAGTGAGCCATCTGGCATTATATTAAAAAATAATGACGTTGCATACGTAGCTAAGTTCATGGGGCTTACTTTAAAACCACTTTTGTTGCTCTAACTCATTCCCAGTTGGATCTACAAGGTCAAAAGTGTCTAACTGCCCCTTTCTCCCCTAACTGCTCATTTAACGCCATTCTGGCACAGAGCAAAATGCTGTGACGCACTGCTTCGTTCAATTTACGCACCGTTAACCTGGCTACTTGTATGCAAAATTTTCAAAATCATCTGTGAGGGCTTTACGAGACTTTTTTTAACAGAACCACGCTACAAGGAGCAGCCGAAAGAGCACCACTCAATGACAAAACGCATGTTGCCTAATGCATGAGTGCTACAGACATAGTTTCATACCTAACTACACATTTCTCTATTCACATATCTCATGAGATAAGAGTTTATTAAAAACAATACAGAGCCGTAACGTTTTAACTGAAATGTTCCATATTAAATGTTAAGTCTGTAGATGGCAGTGTGTCCTGAGAGCTTTCACCCTAATGGGATCTTGGACATAACAACGTTATTATGTCCAAGATGGGATTCATAACACCTATGTGATGAAGGTCCAAAAACGCAATGCTGTAGAATACACATACATACATAACTCTGCATCAAACTGGATTACAAACACATTTCTTGTATGTTGTAAATTCCCAAAACCCTTCTTCAACATTAATAAGCATTTTCCTGTCTGACTGGTATATTTACCGGAGTTCAAAATTAAATGAAGAAACTGGAGTATCACCTACAATTTTCAAAATTACGAAATGCATAGTAAACAAACTCACACACCCGGATTATGTATTCCCCGTAAAACATAGACATGGTTTGGTCAAGTCTCCCCACATATCCAGATCCAGTAACATCAACAGCATGCAGAACCTTAACCACCCAGCCTGCGCTCGAAATCAACTGTCCTCTTCTCAAATAATCTGAAATATTAAAGATCATTACATATTCTTTTTTTATTAAAAGATCAAAGATATATTAAAGCCCCCTTGAAAACGGATGTTATTGGGCAGATCAGGACAGAGGTTAAACTCCGTGGTCTTGTCTGGGTTTCTGATGGGTCTCTTATATGGACAGGCCTATTTCATGGGTCACTGTTATGTGCATACATAGCATTTCAAGGCTCTGTAGTAGCAAAACCCCTGCATTAGCCCACGTTGGACCTATATGGGACCCTTCCCAGCGGGCAAATTATGTTGTTTTAACGTTGAAACAACGTTGAACCATAACGTTGAGAAGACATTGGATAAACGTTGGATTTGAAAGTTGTGTCAACCTCAGATAACAACGTTGTATCAACGTCAGAAAACAATGTTATATCAACCCCACCCAGCGGGAAATTAGCCTGGATGTGTTTAGCAGTAGGACATGTTTGATGGCTAAATATATGTAGGGTATAAATGTATGGCCTTTAAGTTAAAATTTCCAAGGTTTAGATTAATATATATATATAAGAAGATAACTACAACCATCTATAAACAGACTTGACATTTAATATGGAATACTTAAGTTTCGAGGGTATGCCTAGGTAAAAATGTGTTCTTTTTTCAAAAAACTCCGATCTCATATAAGATATGTGAATTTTTTTTATTGCATATCTCTAAAAAGTACAGATCTCAACAAAAAATACAAAATTGATAAATAACTAAATAAAAATCACACTCACTCACTCACTCACAAAGAGACACTCACATATTATATATATATATATATATATATATATATATATATATATATATATATATATATATATATATCATTTAAAATATGTGTCAACAACGATATATTGATAACCTAATAGTAAAATACTTAATAATACTTAATAAATAATATAATCTAATACAGATAAAAACAAATATGTGTTTTACTATCAAATATCGGCAGGGGAACATACGCAGATAGAAGATATCAGTCCAGGAAGAGAGGCTGCAGCTTTTTCCATTTTTCTTTAAATTTATCTATTGTCATGTTTCTCAGACTTACATTTCACTCTGCGATGTAGGCCTGTCTCCATTCTGTTTTAATATTTTCTATGTTTGGGGTAATGTTTTTTATTTTAAATTTATATATAATAAATTTTGTTATGATCAGCAAACTGTTGAGCGCATTGCATTTCAAATTAGGAATTCCTAGAATTATATCAGATGCTGTTAATTGTAATACTTGTCCAGTCTTTAAGTCTTGTATCCAGTCTTGTATTTTTGCCCAAAGGGGAGCAATTATTTTGCACTCAATAAATAAGTGTTGAAGAGTTTCAGGGTGTTCGTTACAGAAGGAGCAGGTCTTTGTGTCTTTTATCCCAATTTTTCGTAAAAAATTTATTTGTAGCTAAAATTCTTTTTGATACTCTAAATTGAAACCAGCGCAGTTTAGTATCTAAAGTACATTGGAAAGGAATGTTATTCAAGATTTTCCACTCTTCAGCTGTGAGAGGTTCTTTAGAAAGGAGTTCCCATTTTGACATTGCATTAGTCTTTTTCATTTCGTTTAAGTTCAAAATATTGTAAAAAGGTTTCCCCCCTTTTGTAAATTTTAATAACCATTTAAGTTGGGTTGAAATTATAGGGAGCTCAATTTTTTCGTGTAAATTATCTATATTCATTTGTTTTTGAAATTTTTTTTACTGCGCATAGTATACTTGTGAACGTAACATAATTTATTATATTCCCGCGCCTTTCCTTGAACTGTTCGTATGTGAGGTAATTTCCCTCTGTATCGATCAAGTCATTTATGTTTCTTATACCTATTTTATTACAGGTTCTTATAAGAATAGGATTGTTTTTTATCAGTATTTTATCATTTAGCCATAAACATTCTTTTAAAAAATTTTCTACTGTATCAATCTTTTTATTCTTTAACAGTCTGCACCATGAATCAATGACCTGATTCCAAAAAGCATTTTTTGATCCGTTCTTAATTTTTTGCATTTCAGATATTCCCATTTCAGACCAGTGTACACCCTTACTTTCAGGGATCAGACTAAGGAAAAAGAAAGACCATTTTGAATTTTTGTGCATGTTTCTCCTGAGCCATGAAATTTTTAGGGAATCAATATAGTTTCTAATATCGGGGACTTTTATACCTCCATTTGAGTACGACTGTGTCATTATATCTCGTTTTACTCTTTCAATATTTCCATTCCATATGAAATTAAAGCACATTTTTTGTATTTTGTCTACATATTTGCTTGGTATTGGCAATGTGGAAAATAAATGAGTCATTTTTGGAAGGATCAGTGATTTAAAAATTACATTTCTCCCCAAAACTGTTAGCGATCGGTGAGTCCATTGTTTCATAATTCTTTCCATATCTTCGAGTTTCTCTCTATAATTTTTCTCAATCATTTCATGTAAATTTACTGAGAAATCTATTTCAAGGATTCTGAAAAAACCTTCATTCCAATCGAGATTCAACTCTTTACACATGCTCTCTTGTGAGTCTTTCTTGCTTCCGAACCAGTTTAATTTAGTTTTTTGATTGTTCATTTGTAGTCCAGAAAATTGTGAGAATTCATTTATAACCTTTAGGGTGTTTCTTAAACTTTTTTCAGTCCCATCCAACACAATAGTCGTGTCATCAGCATACTGGGAGATGAGAAAAGTTTGATTATGTATTGTAATGCCTTTTACGTCTATTTCATTTTTTAACATGATACTTAGTATCTCAGCACAAAGAATGAAAAGGTAAGGGGAGATGGGATCCCCCTGACGGCAACCCCGAGAAAGATTGAAGAAAGAAGAGGCAAAACCATTAACCAAGACACACGAAGAGGGTTCTTTAAGGAAGAGTTTTATCCATTTAATGATAGATTCTCCAAAGCCAAAGAATTCAAAGGTTTTTTCGATAAAACCCCAGTCGATTGAATCGAAAGCCTTAGCAAAATCGATTTGCATCAACAGACCTGGTATTTCATGTGTGTCACAGTATTCAATTAAGTCGAAAATGGTCCGTGTATTCTCACCTATGTATCTGCCCGCCATAAACCCATTTTGGTCTTCATTTATTAATATTGGTAATACTTTCTTTATTCGATTCGTTATACATGCCGAGGCGAGTTTATACACAACATTAAGTAGTGATATCGGTCTTAGGTTTTTTAACGAGTTGGTAGGCTTATCATGTTTTGGTAGAAGGACGATTATACCCCGGGTAAGAGTTATAGGTAGTTTGTCTTTTTCGTATGCCTCGTTTATACATCTTATTAAAAAACTATTCAGTTCTTTCCAAAAGAATTTGAAAAATTCGTAAGTAAACCCATCGGTACCTGGGCTCTTTTCATTTTTCGTTTGTCTTAATACTGTATAGAGTTCAGCGTAGTTTATCTTTCCTTCGAGCGAGGATGCTTCGGCTTCGGTCAGTTTTGGAGTTTCAATATTTTCCAATCGAGTTTTTATGTCAACTGATTCGTGATTTTGTTTCTTAAATAAATTTTCGTAAAAGCGTGCGGTTTCTTTGAGAATCTCATTTTGTTCAGTAAGAATATTTCCGTTATCTGTTACCAGTTTAGTTATTGACTTATTTGAAAAATTGCGATTTTCCAGTGCTAAAAAGTATTTTGATGGTTTTTCTCCGTATTCGATCCATCTTTCTTTTGATCTTATCATTATACCTTTTACTTTTATTTTTCTTATATTTTCCAGTTTCATCTTTTCCTTATTTATCATTTCAAGAATTTCTTCTTTTTTGTCTAATTCGGCCTCATTTTTAAGATCATTCTCTAGGTAGTTTATAGTGTTTTCCACTTGTTTTTCCTCTGACTCTCTTTTCTTTTTTATCCTAGCACCAAAAGCAATCGTTTTCCCCCTAATTTTCATTAAGAGAGTTTCAAGAAATAGCCCATCGCTTATAGTTAACTGTAAAGATTGCCTGTCAATATTCAGTATGTAATCTCTATTATAGGGCGCTGCTGCATACTCTAAGATAGTTTCATTGATTATCTGCTTTACCATATCGGCATACTCACTTTCATATAAGTGGGAGTTATTGAATTTCCAAAAACCTTTTCCGTGTTTAAATTGCCTTTTTAACTGTAAGTCCAGAGTAATAATGGAGTGGTCGCTCTTTTAACCCAGAATAATCCGACTATCTTCGATAAAATTTGTAATGGTTGTGGAAACAATAATATAATCTAACCATGCCTGTTTAAAAGGCGTAGGCTGCCGCCATGTATACTGTCTAACTTCCTCATGCATTTCCCTCCATATGTCGTGCCAGTTATGTAAGTCCATCAAGGTATAAAGTTGATTAGAGGCCTTGGGGCTATTTTTATGTTTATAGTTATATGTGTCCTTCTCTTGGTTTAATACTAAGTTAAAGTCCCCACAGATAATATGATCCTGATTTCCAAAATTCATTATTATCTTGTGTATTTTTAAGAAAAATTCAGGTGA
Source organism: Lingula anatina (assembly GCF_051362555.1). Lineage (NCBI taxonomy): Eukaryota > Metazoa > Brachiopoda > Lingulata > Lingulida > Lingulidae > Lingula > Lingula anatina. The sequence continues at coordinate 4,644,096 of NC_141772.1, read as the reverse complement.
ATCATTATTGGGACCATACAGATTTATGAGTGAAATGTCTTTTTCATCTACTATCATACTAAGAGCAATAAAGTTTCCGCTAGTGTCTTTCTCAACCTCCTTAATTTTATATTCAAAATTATAGTTAACCAGTATTGCAACTCCTCTTGAATTAGAGGTTCCATGACTGAAAAAGCATTTAAAACCCCATTCAGCTGCTATATATTTTTCCATAGATAATGTACTATGAGTATCTTGTAAACAGTAGATGGAAAAGGATTTCTTCCGCAAGAAATTGAACACATCTAACCGCTTATTTCGGTCCCCAAGGCCCCTACAATTTACTGAGCACATTTTAATATTTGATTTGATCTGTGTATATCTAGCAGGTTTCTGCCGCATATGTATATACGACAGAAAATAAATTTACATCGCACAGTCATATTCTAAGTGTAGGTAAAGCAATCGTACTGAGGTATCAAATCTAAGTGTTTCGTTGTTGCAAACTAATAGGGATAACTTAACTACATATATATCGGTTATACAGTATACTATATAATGCATTATCAAATTCACTTCCATCCACCCACGCATACAATAGACCACTTGTACTCATTCTACCAGAATTGACATACACACCAAGACAAACTATCGAAAACACACACATACACAGAATAGTACTAATAACTAAAAAAAATAATGATAATAATAATGATAATAATAATTTGATGCTAGAGCGGCTAGCTAACAGTTACCGCTCTGCTGTTTATAACTACTTTCAGTTTTACATTGATTTTTATTGTCCAAAATTTCAGTGTCCGTATTAAGTTCATTTTCAGGCTTATTGTTTTAATTTGGTGTCAATATCGTCGAATATGTCGAATGTATATCGGCGACCGTCATTTCTTATGGCAAATCTGTATCTGTATCTGTCCACGTCTAGAGACACCAATACTGGTATGAAGTAGACGGGTAGAAGAGAGCGCATGGGAAATTTAGTCAAATAGTAGTCCTGATCTAAAGCTTTCAACAGTTTCGGCGTTTACTTGTTGGTCACTGAGTCCATTCCAATCGGAAACTGTTCTGACGCAGAAAGAGTTTTTTCTGACGAGTGTTTTACAATGTTGTAAGCGAAAGCAGCGACTATTATTAGTACTATTCACAATGTTTTCAGAGTCAAAGTCAGTGAAAGATTTAGCCCTTATACGACGTTTGTTAGAGACTGGTACGAAGTAAGTGTCGAGGGGTATCGCTGGAACTAACCCCTCAACCACCTTGAATAGAAAAGTTAGCCGCAGTTTTCTAAGCTTGCAAGGTCTTGTTGAATAATAATATGGTCTTTTTGCGAAGATATTTCCCTGTATAGTAAGCAAGCATCAGCGAAAAGGCGTACTTTGGATTTTACAGAGTCCGGTAGGTCGTTTATGTGGCAAAGGAAGAGAAGAGGGCCTAGTACTGTCCATTGTGGTACTCCAGACACGACATTCACTTCTCTTGAACTCTCGCCTTCAACAACTACCTTCATTTGACGATTACACAAGAAAGATGCAATCCACCGGTGTATTTTGCCTCGTATCCCATAGGCATGTAACTTATGAAGCAGTTTGTTATGAGGTACCGTGTCGAACGCCTTAGAAAAATCTAGTATAGCGATGTCCGTTTGTATTCCTAGATCAAAGCTAGATGTGAGGTCATCTAATGTCACTGCTAGCTGGGTTTCACACGAATATCCTGGCCGAAAGCCATGGTTTAGAGAAGTCAAAATATTGTTTTGTTCAAAGTATTGCAACATATGGTGACATACAATATGTTCTAACAGTTTACTAAGTACAGATGTCAGAGATACTGGGCGATAGTTTTCAGGTAGATGACGATCACCTTTTTTGAATATTGGTGCTATGTTTGCATTAGTCCTGTCACGAGGTAGACTCCCAGTATCGATTGACTTTTGTTAGAGTAGTGTGATACTTGGGGCGAGGACGGTTGCACATTCTTTCAAGACGCAGTTTGGAATAGAATCAGGCCCTGGTGCCTTAGTAGTTTTGATGTTCTTTAGTATTTTTAAGACACCCTCCTCAGTGATGATGATATCAGAAATTTTTGTAGCACAAGATCTATTTACCGATGGCATGGTAGAGGGTGAATTCCGGGTGAACACTGAACTTAACTGTTCCACAAGGATGTCAGCTTTCGATTTACCGTCACTGAATAGTTTGCCTTTCTTTTTGAGTGGCGAAACTCCAACATTATCCTGTTTTTTAGATTTGACATATCTCCAGAAAGGCTTAGAGTTGTTGTTAGCTAGTCCTTCTTGTATGGTATTATTTACGTATGACAACTCAGCGCGCCGGTATGCTCTTTTGCATTCACGTTGGAAGTAACGATAGTTATTCCAATTTCCTGTCTTCTTTGCTTGTCGATATAAGCGGCATTTTCGTTGAAACATTTTACGAAGCGTGTGGTTTAGCCATGGTGGAGAATTTCGTTGTTTAGATACACGAGATGGGATATGAGTTTCTATCTCTGTCAGTAAAGTTGATTTGAAGTATGACCAGAGGTTCTCAATGTTTACATCATTTTGATATAGTTGTTTTATTGTCTCATAGAAGGAAAATATTCTGCCATATTCTGCCATTGAAGTACCAGGCTGAATGTACAGCTTCTTTACCTTTTAGAATTTTGATCAACTCAGCATTTTTCTGAGAAATGTGATCGAACATTATAAAGTTACTTTTCAGCGCTTGTCTATGCTTGATAACTTTCGTTTTTTCCTCGGTGTTAACGAATTTGGCTATAACGGGTCTTGCGCCACCGGTGTTACCTGATATTCTATGGATTCCCAGTATTGAGGCGGGCCTATGTCCACATTCACCTTTTCCTTCAGGATGCGGCAGAGTTCTCTCCTCAGGTTTTTCTTTTGGTTTTTCCGGCCAGTTTAAAAACTTAATGTTGTTTTTCTGCGAATACTGCTGGTTGTGGTTTGCCATTTTCACAGCTGTTTTCGCCAAATGGCTGGTTTCTTTTAGGTTGTCAAGAGACTTCCTTGTGTCACTGATTTGTTTGGAGAGTTTCTCACGCAGGGATTCGTTTTCCAGATATAGGGCATTTATTTTCTTGCTCAGGAGGCTGAGTCTATCAGTCAAGTATTGCTGCATTTCTTGTTTAATATCCTCCTTCACCTCCTGCTTGATTTCATTTTCATTTGGGCAATGATTTCCTTAACGTCAGATTTTCTTATCATTTCACTTTTAATCTCTGCTAGAGTAGCTTGGATGGATCGTAGTTCGTCTACCGTAAAGTTTTCTGTTAAGTCCATGCTGTTTGATCTTGTTCTTTTCTTCTTTTGTGGTCTTTTCCCACTGGCATTGCTTTGCCGTATATATGCGGGAGTCGAGTTGATCTGTAGTTGCAGCATTTTCTTCGGGACTTTGTCTAAGGTCCTTTGTCCGCCTTGTCCGTTTTCGCTGGGGTTATTAGATGCCATTGTGTCTATTGTTCGGGTAACAAAGGAAACAAAGGAACAATAGCTTCCGATTGCGCAACGTTGAGCACTTCTTAAATTTGACGGTTTCTTTCTGTACGTATAGATATAGGCCTATAGTTCAAATGAAAAATCCAAATCTTCGCGTTATAATGAGCGTTTTTTCTATAATGAAGTGCGTTACCTGATACAGTGATACATAAGATATGTGAATGGAGAAGTGTGTAGTCAGGTGTGTCGCTACCGATTAACTGAACACCAGGTGTGTTGCGCTGCTGCATTATGTAATATGCAGTGATTTAATTGGGTAGTGCTCCTTTGGGGAGGTCAAAGCTTGGCTTTGGCAAAGCATGGTTCTGTCAAAAAAATCCATATGTCGGCAACTACTGCATAGAAGAATTTGAATTTCTGAATTCAAGTGGTCGGTTTTGCAGTGTGTAAAATGAGCTATGCAGTGCTGTACAAATTTGTTAATCTGTGGCAGAATGGCGCGAAAAAGACAGACATAGCCAACCAGATAATTGCGCCAAACGAAACTGTCCGCACAGTCTTATAGAGTATTACCCAGACTGATGTACCTACACAGAGGCCACACCAAATATATTGAAATCGTACCACCAGGGTACAGGACCCACTGTCTTTCGGGATATGCTCTTGCAACTAAACAAAAACCACCCAGTCCGTTCAGAATGAGGGGTAAATTGCCACCAAAACGCATTTTTCAAGGCCCTTAACGAACACCAAACTGGTTTTAGCAGGTTAGAATACCAGACGACCTCCGAGGAACCCACTGTAAACAGCAAAACATCGTTGTATGTTTCTCTAATGAATTGGGGACCTTGACCGTTTCTGGGTTGAACACTGAAACCTCGTGGCTTTCTTTATTAAGGTCAGATTTCACCTGTACCGCTCAATTAGTCAAAACAGAATTTACAGACATCCAGAAGAGGCCAACGACGGAGCGTGTGCCGCGTCTAAAGTGACTGAGGTCATTAACAGCGTCAGTATTTGGGGTGGATACCACATTGGTGCCAAAACACCAATGGTAGCCATCGACGAAAACCTGAACCAGATCAAATAAAGGAATAATCTGGGAACCACTTGACTATCATTTGATAGGGGGGGACTTAAGAACAATTTTAGGTTGCACGATGAGATTGCTCACACACAGCACATTTAATAGCAGATTACTTACAGAACCAAGGGAATCAGCAGCTACCTTGGTCATCAAAATCGCCATATTTGAACCACATAGACAATATGTGGGTAGGCCATTACTCGCCGAATCAATGACCCCATCCCCATAGATTTTAGATCGATCTATCCCTGTGGGGAGTCTCACTAGTTTACTGTCAGCTTAGCCGGCTTAAGCGTCTGTCCCGCCTACTAAAAGCTGTAAGGGGGTAATTAACTATGGTGCGCGCTCGGCTGACTGCAATTTAGCGTGAACCCCAGGGAGTTAGGTCGATCTAAATCTAAATCTCTGGATCGATCTAAATCTCTGGGAATGCACCCAATGTCCTACATGTCCTACAACAAAACTGGACCTAATTGGACAGATTTTGACTGATGCCTGGAATGTTATTCCAGATTGAACTCTAAAAACTTAACCCAAGGAATGCTCTGCCACTTGAGAGCGCTGGTAGCAGCCAGAAGAGGTCAGGCGTAACAGCGACCGTTACTGTGACTAGACACTGACATGAGGGTCATTTGTGGAGCGTGTAACTCTTTTACAGACAATAATTTGGAAAATATGGAGATCCAAAATATCTCTATTAATGGTTGTCGTATGACATAGAATAGGCAATGTGTTTTTGTTTCCTTCTCTCTGGCGAATTTCATCAATGAACTGATGTCACAATGACATCAAAGAGATAATTAAAAGTTATTAAAACATGATTTTAATCCTTATTTCATTTATCAGTCAGTAAAATAGGAAAAAACTGATGAAAATGATTTGGAAAAAATATTCCGTATTAATTGTCAAGTCTGTATATATATATATATATATATATATATATATATATATATATATATATATATATATATATATCACAGTCACCTCAACCTGTCTATCTCTAACAGGTTACCAAGAACTGTTAACTCCATCACATTTACAGCAACTTATTCATCCTAGTGTTAGCTGACTTTGCAAGGAATTCAGTTCATTGGAATGTATTTCTGAATAACAAGTTAAGAAAATTCACTAGTTTACTAAAGACACAAAACAACTGTCACTTTTACTTTAAAACCCTTTTGTTATTATTTTGAGAAATTTAGTTACAGTATTGATAAACAAAGTATCACGTTTTCAATAATTAATATTTTAAATTACAATCCATAACTGCAAGGTTGTGTCATTGACCAAAATACAATGTTGAGTCAACGTCACATTATGACGGTGTTTCGACGTGGCTGGATCGACGTTGATTTTACGTTGAATTTAGGTAGATCAACGGCAATTCAACGTATCAACCTGTTTTCAACGTTGATCCAACGCAACTATGTCTGCTTGGTTATTTTAACCCATCTGGGACCCACGAGGAGCTGATGGAAAAATCCATCTGGGACCCACGTCACAGGCCATATGAAAAACATGGATAAAAAACTTATATGCTAGGTGCATTTTGTATGAAATCTACCAAATACGGAAATAAATGTGATGTGATCGATAATGGATTTCTATAAGGCTATCATTATCAAATTATAGGATTAGTCCCATTGAAAGTATCTGTCAACTTGGTTGGGACTTATGCTGAATGCAATCAGTTTTACAAAATTTTCCTACCAGATTTAACACGACACTGTGTATTTGGGTTAAGGTGGAAGGGATGAAACTCCATATTCCCGCCAGCTACTATTACACGCCCATCAAGGATAGCAGAGTGAGTCACATTGCACATATCTATTCCAAAGTGGTCGCTAAAAAAGTCCACTGCGTCCCGCCCAAACTTTATAATAGTCTGATTACTGCAAGATAAATGCAATAAAAATATTTGTAGGTCAATTAAGATGAATATATTATGCTAAAAGTACAGCAAATGATTGTGTTATATGTATGACAGTGATATCTCCTAGGCACTTGATGTGGTGACACCTTGAAGGAAATTCATGACGGGATCATGGAGGCAAAAAAGGGGAGAAGAAATATGTAGCCCGTCACGTATGTTAAAGAACAAAGTGCATTTAAGTCAATTATTTAATCAGAAAGGAAAAGTTGTTCTATTGTTCAGATCTGATTGATGGATGTAATGGTGTATCTTCAAAATGTAAAGGATACACAGCATTCTCACCAGTGGAAGCCCCATGTGTACACTAGTATTCCTCTGACATGGCGGCCATCTTGGATTTTATCGAAAGGTCTAAGAATAAAGGTTAGTTACTCATCACAGATATAATATTTGAGTAATATGTCAAAAGTTGGTGCTTCATCCGCCGTGTCACGATTTAACCATTTTTACCCTAAACCACCCCACTATTATTGTCTTATAAAATTACGCGAGGAAATCAGCTCCACAGTGACTCATCTTACACCAAAAAACTTTACTCTATCACAATAGTCCCAATGGATTATTTCGCCGTGTTACATCTTTTTCACGTGTTAACACAGTGTTAATGAAAAATTATAATGGCGTCTATATAACCAAGCAAAATATTCATTAAATTGAACAGAAAATCAACTAGATGAGATGCATTAAAGTGAGGAAATTGTTTAAAGGCAAAAGAGGTTATTTTATAGGAATCATTTTTCAATTTTTTTTCAGCGCTATACAGAAACGTCATGTTATCTCGTCTATATTACCCCTGGCTGAACAGCTATACTCCCCTTATCTCTAACGAATGAAAAAGGGGGGGTTGCTTCATTTATGGTTTCTGTCTGATAGATTTTTCTCGAATTTTTATACATGCGATGTTGACCCGATTGCATCATTATTAAAAAATTTAAAAAATGGTAGGTACCAATGTTATTTTTGTTGTTATGATTATTTGAACTTTGGATTCAATTACTATAGTGCCCAATGTGCACTTTAATTGCAATTTTCTTCACAGATTGAGTTCAAAGTCCGTATTTCTTACAAAGAATTCTCAGCATACATGTAAATGACACACATAGACGACAAAAATTGATAGGTACCCATGCAGATTATATTGCTAGATCGCCAGCATTACTGTTAGTTGCTGACGCTATACGCAAAAAAAAAAAAGTAAATCCGCAACACTGTTGCGAAGTGTACCAAAAGTACACTACCTAAACGCATTTTCCCCTTTAACTTTAATATCATTAAGAATAAACGAGCGCCATACTACTCACTCTGATCTCCCAGCGCATACATGATGCTGCATAAACCCAGCTCCGTTTTGTTCTAACGCTGGCCATTTCCCATTCATCAGTATTTCAAGATAACCTGCATCAGAACTTTCTGTCCTTAGGGCATTACAATCCCAGATGTCACAGCGCACGTTTAAAGAACATAGCAGGGTGAAGATAAGTGTCGTAACGGTTCTGAAACAATAGTGGAAACAAAAAATATTTTAATCATCAAACCACTGAGGAAATAAGAAATATGTCTTTGGTAAATTTAACAATAACAAAGTACACACGCTGGACAATAGAAGTGTCAGCCCCTAAATCAGAGTAATAAAAGTAGGCAGATCTTGGGTAGTTATACATGTATAATGTGACCAATGAGTATAAAACCGCTATACCATGGAATTGTATTGTTGGTCTTGTACATGTACAGCAAATGTTATTCCTGATACAGTTGAATTGTTCAGTCAGAACCGTGCAGAGGGTCTGCTCTCGGTATAGAAACACTGTATCAATGGACAAATTGTCTCTGATGGGTCGTCCAAGAAAAACTACTGACCGTGAAGACCGACGAATGATTTTGATGTCCATGTTGTCGAGGTTCGACATAACTTGTCTGTTGACAACACAGTGGAACAATTTCACACATAAAAATGTGTCTGTGAAAACTGCTAGGCGTCGGTTACATGCTCAGAGAGTATCAAGGGTAGGGTAGCAAGGGTAGCAAGACTGAAACCTCTTATATCGTTACAAAACAGGCAATGTAGAGTGAACTAGGGCCAACAGGATCTGGAACTGGACAGTCCATGACAATTGGTCCTATATAGTTTTTTTCTGATGAGTGTCGCTTTGGTCTGACCTTTGATGACAGACTGGTACGATGCTGGCGAACTGCTGGTAAAGCATTTGAACCACATGCACTGAATTTTCGAACCCGGAGCAGCATATTCATCATGGTGTGGGGCTGCATCAGCATCCATGGCGTGGGTGAATTGGTAGTGGTTGATGGAAATATGAATCACCAGAAATATATCTATGTTTTGGTTTAAGGCTTGTAACCATCTATTACTAACATGCTTGGTGACAGAGATTATTCATTTGTTCACCAGGATGACAATGCTCTTTGTCACAGGCCCAGAGCAGTTGATGATTGGTTTGACCAACAGGACATTCGCAGGATGAGGTGGCCTGCCCAGAGTCCGGATGCAAACATGCATAATAGAAAATGTGTGGAATGATATGTTAAAACTTTTGACAAATGCCCGTCCAACCAGCGGACAAACTGTTAGATTCAGTGTTTCATGCTTGGGCCAGCATAAGCCCTGAACGCATCAGACAATTATATTAATTCTTGCCTCGTAGACTAGCAGCTATTATTAGGTCACGTGGTTATGCCACTAAGCACTAATTTTGGACTTGAAACTGCATATCTTGGAAGAATGTATATTTTGTTCTCATTTTGTGAAATATGATGTTAATAAAATGATAGCAGGAGCATATCATTCCACAGTCATTTATCTCCCCCAAAGTATTGGTTCAGTAGGGGTGACACTTCTATCGTCCAGTGTGTGTAACATTCACATATTTAAACATTCACAAAATGGCCCTCCTCCCAAAATGGGTATTATCTTTCCTTTTGATATTCCCGTTACTTTTTACATAAATTTCATCTATTAAATTTTTAATGCTTTGTGAGAAAAGGCTGCGGAAATGTATATATGATAAATGTCAATGGCGTATGCATATAAAGGAAGTTTGGGGTCTGAATCTCCAATGCAATGAGAATGGCGCTCTGTCAGCTACCTAACTAATGACCGCACTCAAAGATCTTTTTATTTTCAATGTTATTTTAATTTTCTTGATGTGTTACGATGTAAAATATATGACAGATATATACAGTGCAGCACAGCAGGCCCCTGAGTAGGGTTCCTATGAGATAAACAATTACCATACAAATAATCGCCATGCCGTTTCCTGACACATTGATCGTTTAATACCATATTTATGCTGGCATTTCATTTCATGAAAACTTATCACTAGCTGACCTTTATTTTCCCATTAAAAACACATGCCAGCGGCAGTATTGAAACCCAAATTTGAGTTGGTTGCAAATTTTCAAACAAGGCAGCAAAGCTGTCAAATGTACAGACAATAACAATGCACAAAATAGGCTATTGTCAATTCTGATGCAAAAGTACATTTACATTATGCTTAACTGCAAATTCAACATCAAATTTTAATTATGCTCAACAGGTAATACCAATGTAAGTACAAATGTAAGTTAAATGTGTAACAAGCATAAGGCTTCAGGCCCATGGGAGTTCAAGTTCACACTTTGAAAATGCCAGAATGAGAAAAATGAAAATTTCACACAAAACTGCATCAATTCAATAATAAATGATAACCCAATTGAGCTGGCTTTCTAATTTTGAACTGCATGCCAATCCTAAAAACCATACTTGTAAGTTGAAAAAATAGTAATAAGCAACACAGTTTTCTTTTCATAATGTTTGTAGTAGCAGTGCAAAAAGATTTTTTTGTCAATTTTGATATAACATTACATAATAAATTACAGAATAATTATCACCAATTTTTGATTATTGACTATAAATAGCATGGACATGTAGAAAATTTGATTACCATTTGGCTTCATGTCCATGGGAGCTTGGAGTCCCACAATGAATATGCCAACATGATAAAAATGAATATTTCACTAAAATGTATAACTTCCAGAAAAAGAAGCCAATTAGACTGCTTTTCCAACTCGAGCTGCATTTTAGTCCTATGTTTCTTTTTTGAAAGTTTGACAATCATAAGTAACATGGTTTTCCCATGATGGTCATCATGGCAGCAGCACCGAAAATTGTGTTTTCTTCTATTTTGATGCAATATTACATAATGCTTAACAGCATAAAGACCATCAGTTTTTAATAATAAAATAAACGTATCATGGATTTTCAGAAAATGTTACTAGCATGGGTCTTCAAGCCCGTGGAGGTTCTAAGTCACACCTTGAAAATGCCAATATGTGAAAAATTAAATTTTCACAAAAAACTGTTTAACTGCCAGAAAAATTTACCAAATAGAGTGCATTGCTCACTGAAGCTTTATTTAAGTCCCATGTTTCTTTCCTGTAAGTTTGAGAACAGTAAGTGACATGGTTTTCCTTAAATGGTCATCATGGGAGCAGTGTCCAAAATAGGGGTTTCTTCAAATTTAGATGCAATATTACATAATGTTTAACAGGATAATAACCATCAATTTTTAATAATAAAATATTAGTATCATGGATATTCAGAAAATGTGACAAGCAAAGGTCTTCAGGCCCATTGAACTTCAAAGTCACACCTTGACAAGACAGCACTGTTCTGAAATGTTTTTTTTTTCATTTTTAACAATTTTTTAACATAAAACTAAATTAACAGTTTACTGCCATTTTTATATGATCAACTAAGAAAATTGATGGGATGGGAAAAATATCAATAGAAGAGTGTTAAATGTCCACTTTCCTCCATTCTGTGATTCTGAACATAGTGAATGATTGAATCTGACAAACTGCAATGATATGAGTTTATTTCCATTTTTGACACTTTATTACACAATACACGATAACAAGTTTACCATCATTTTTAGATAATCAACTAACAATGTTGTAAAGATGCAGGAAATGTCAAACAAACACTTTTACGTATCTTATTAATTAAATAATGAAACTGTTAACATGCCTAAGAATTGAATCTGAGGAAATGTAAAAAAAAGCATAACTTCTAAAATAATGGCCCGATTATGCTGATTTTTGAACTCTTATCGTGCTTACAATGAAAGTGCACGGCGCCGGCGATGACGGTGACGACAGACGCAGGTGATGACAATATGTACAGACACATCTATATATATTTACTCTACTGTTTGAGAACAGTAAGTGACATGGTTTTTCTTAAATGGTCATCATGGTAGCAGTGCCCAAAATAGTTTTTTTTCAAATTTTGATGCAATATTACATAATGTTTAACAGCATAATGACCATCAATTTTTAATAATAAGATATTAGTATCATGGATATTCAAAAACAGCATAATGACCATCAATTTTTAATAATAAAATATAATTATCATGGATATTCAGAAAATGTGACTAGCAAAGGTCTTCAGGCCCATGAAAATTCAAAGTCACACCTTGAAAATGCCAAAATGTAGACAAGACAGCATTGTCCTGAAATGTTTTTTTTCCATTTTTAACAATTTTTTAACATATAACAAAATTAACACTTTACTGCCATTTTTATATGATCAACTAAGAAAATTGATGGGAAAAATATCAATAGAACAGGGTTTAATGTCCAATTTCCTCCATTCTATGTTTCTGAACATAGTGAATGAATGAATCTTATAAACTACAATGATAAGAGTTTATTTCCATTTTTTGACACTTTATTACACAATACACGATAACAAGTTTATCATCATTTTTACATAATCAACTAACAATGTTGTAAAGATGCAGGAAATGTCAAACAAACGCTTTTACGTATCTTATTAGTTCAATAATGAGACTGTTAACATGCCTAAGAATCGAATCTGAGGAAATGTGAAAAAACAGCATACCTTCTAAAATAATGGCACGATTATGCTGATTTACTAACTCAACCTGCATTTTAGTAAAATTGACCACTTCTGTGACTTTCATGCCAATTGGCCTATCTGTTTTTCTTATATTGTGTTTTTACAGTGTTGCATATATGCTGAAAAGTGTAAAAAAACAGCATTACTACTAAAATAGTGGCCCAATCATACCGATTTTCGAACTTGACCTGCGTTTTAGTAAGATTGATTACCCCTGTGAGTTTCATGACAACAGGTCTATCGGTTTTCCTTGAAATGTGTTAACGGTGTTGCATATATGCTGAAAAGTGGAAAAATAGCATAACTTCTACAATAATGGCCCGATCATGCTGATTTTCGAACTTGACCTGCGTTTTATGAATATTCATCAGCTCTGTAAATATAAAGCCAAAAAGTAAAACTGTCTTCCACTTATCGTGTTAACGCTGAAAGTGCACGGCGACGAAGGCGACGACGGCGACACCGGCGACGACGGCGACGACAGACGCAGGTAATGGCAATATGTACAGACACACATCTGTGTCTGTACAAAAAAACGAAAGGCATGCAACACATTTATTTGTTTGTTTTTTTAAATCAATATTTCCATTTCCAATGTAATTTTGTTGCAAATTAAAACTATGCATATTAAAGTTAGGTCTGGAGGAGCTTTTTTACACTTAATCGTCTATGTGAATAATTACGGTTTAGATTCATCATTCGATGAATATTAAGAACTTAGTTGAACATAACAACTTACCTGTACATCTTGTTTAACCGTTTATGTTGCTGAAGAACGTCTGATAATCCTGCTTCCAATCGTTCGAGTGTGATGACCACAGTGTTCGTAATGTTTTAAAAATTCCGTTTACCCCGGGGGAAGCACTCATAGGAAGGACGGGCACATACTCTGTAAAACGGTCTTAAAATTTGAGCCTTGAACGCGTACTTCTCATTGCCTTTCTTCTGTTCAAACAACGAAACCCCTTTTTATTTTAGGAAACTTGTTTACGCATCTTTCTAAAAATTACTTATTTTGACGCTTTTATTTCCTTTCATTTTTTGTACCCAGCCTAATCAGTGTTGCCCCTCCCGGGAATGGCACATCAGTTTTTGACATGCAGCCGTTATAAGGGTACATTCATTTTGCGAAACGCTCTTAGCAAAGCTTTAACAGAACTTTTTATCAACACATTTTGTTTAAAAACCTAGTATTTAGAAAGCTGTGCTTTCTTGATGTCATCTTGTCTATGCTGTCTAATTTCGTTTTAAAACTTCATATACTTGATTGCTATGATTTTTTGATTTTTTAGTCTTTTTCCTATACTTTTATTCAAGTCTGTCTATGGAAATTTCCATCATGCAATGTATGTATTAGAATTGTTGTTTCAATTAGGGCATAGCCTGTAGTTATACTGAGCTCGAGCTCGAACCAATATAGGATTATATATCATAATATTGGGTCGACATCAATATATATATATGTGTGTGTGTCACTGTGTGCGTGTGTGTTATTCGTGGGTCTGTATCCAACGTGAACACCTCTGTAGAAAGTACAGCGAAGAACTGAGTTAGACAGATTGAAACAGGCATCTGAAATCCTCAAAGCACATAAACCATACAATATGGAGCACCAGCCATTTCACATCAGATGGCACTCAACCCACATAATTGAAGAAAGTTCCCGCATATCAAGCATCACATTAACTACACAAATATCAGAGCCGAGTTTCATCAACCATTTTTATCTGGGCACTTTTCCTGTGCATAAAATTATATACATGTATCATGCTAGATACTATTTGTCTCTGATATTGCTCTCCAGGATGCAAATGGCTGCTGTCCTCAGGATAACTGTCCATAGGATAACAAATTTAGCCTTCGGTCAGCGCTATCCAGTGTTGGTAAAATGCAGGCCTACCCAACTACCAGACTCGGCACCGAATGATCCTGAATTCACCGGTAGATCGGACCACACTACCCGTTTTCAAGGTGTGTATCAGTACGCATTTCACAGTATCATACCCCGAACAAATTTTGAGTAGTGATGCATCACTACTCAAAATTTGTTCGGGGTATGATACTGTGAAATGCGTACTGACTCACACCTTGAAAACGGGTAGTGTGGTCCGATCTACCGGTGAATTCGGGATCATTAGGTGCCGAGTCTGGTAGTTGGGTAGGCCTGAAATGGACCCAGATGTATAATAAAGAAAGAAAGAAAGAAGAAAAAAGAAAGAAGCTTATTTGTGGGTTATGTCTCACAGCAGGTCGATGGCAACTCGCATTTCATAAGTTAACATGGAATGCTAACAACATTCTCACGTGTATACAAATGTGAACGGGGCACAGGTGCATGCACGCGTGCGTGTGTGTGAAACGCAGCAAAAGGACCACAGAAATATGCTGAAATGATTTTTAAAATCACAACAGATCATTACTACTGTGACACCAATAAGGAAAAAATAAATCAAAATGTATCTCCCAAGAAGCTAATTGGCTTTTTATCACGATTTCATGTTCTTATTTTAAGTCACAGTACATTTGTGCAACTTTTTTCATTATTTTTGTATTCCTGGTGATCCAGGGTAAATTTTCCTTAAGTAATTCATCACGAAAGGCAAATGTCCTGTTCCTGGAAGAGTGGATTGACTCATCGTGCCAGAGTCATCCACGTTTTAATATTAAAATATTATGAATATCACTACAGACTTCTGATCTCCTGTATCTGCCACGAACCCTGATAGCGCTGTTCAGAATGCCAGAGTCTCTTAAAGTTAATATTATTCCATTCTGAATGTCACTTCAGAGTTACTATCTCGTTTAGCTCCCATGAACCCTTATGCCGTTATCTACCCTCCAGGGTTCTGCCTCAACCTCTCTGATGAGGTTAAAACCGTTTTAACTTCCTTAGGATCAAACCCCCTGCTAGACACCTTGCATGGTCTGAACCACTCAATCTCCTTCTTGCAACTTGCTCTACAGTATGCCGACAACACTCTCTGGGTTACATGTCAGGAGAAAAAGCAAGTCAGTCGAGTTGTTCAGCCATTTTTGTGCGTGCTTGACGGACACGATGAGATGGCCGTCATGCTGGAGCAGAAAATTAGTCATAATGGGCTCTTGCATGTGACAGCATTTTGTTCATCGCCATTTACCGGCAAGCATCAACATTTAGATCTACCTTTTCCATCGAAATCACCAAGATGATATCTACACTGTATTTGTACTGTATTTGTTCTATGTTCCTCATATTTGATAGGGGTTTCATCATTACCTATAGTTGTTTCTTATTGATTTTGAGGTCAAGGGTCAAGTCCACCTCAAGAACCTCGAGAAAAATCTTGTCCGGCCAATAAAAAGAATGATATGCTCTCTTGGGGACAGTTTGAAAAATAACTTTCGTACGTGCCAAAAGGATAGTGGCACACGGCAGGTTGCTCTTAATGTAACTTAGAACAAGACAAGGTGTGCCCAAGTTGTTTGCATATAGCCCTATTTTAAACTAAGTTACACAGACTTTTCATTACGGTGTCACTTATATCTTGATAAAATTTATTCAAACGCACAAGTTAATCAACTGAACAAAGAAAATTATGTTCATTTTCAACGCCAATATGAAGACATTTTTGCGAAGGCTTTAAGGCTTCGCAATAAGGCTTTTCCAATCTGCCTTCTATCTATTTAATTAAATTTCTCAAACGGAAAGTCACACTTCAGAAGACAACTTTGGAGCGGCAGTCACGATGGAATATTTCGTCGGCATAAAATTCATTTTAGTCTGTGCGATTTTACTCGTGGGTATAAGCTGCTCAGAAGAAATGCATATTTCCTCCAATCTCTCCACAAACTGCTTTGTTGATGCCAAAACAAGACAAACTGTCCTCGACGGAATTTCGACCATGACGGCCCAGCTAACCGACCTTAATCAGGCCTACCCAACTACCAGACTCGGCACCGAATGATCCTGAATTCACCGGTAGATCAGACCACACTACCCGTTCTCAAGGTGTGTGTCAGATCGCATTACACAGTATCAGACGCGACACCGCTCTTGCCTAGTACGCGATGTGATAGTGACGATTCTCAGCGGGGTTGAAAAGCATTGCATCACCACTCAAAATTTGTTCAGGGTATGATACTGTGTAATGCGATCCGACACACACCTTGAAAACAGGTAGTGTGGTCTGATCTACCGGTGAATTCAGGATCATTCGGTGCCGAGTCTGGTAGTTGGGTAGGCCTGTTAATCGCAAGGTGGATTTGATCACTGGGTCAAAAGCTTCAGCGCAATGCCAAGAAGGGTGCTCAAGTATGCAGAGTGTCCTAGATAAAGTGACAACCAGGCTGAACCACGTAGAATCGGAGCTGTCAACGCTTCTCCTCGAGCGCACCGTCCAACGCAATGAGATCCAGGCCCTGAAGAAGCAGGTGGCGCTTACCTCATCCCGGCATATAAAACAGTATGCTTGGAAAAACGAAGACAGTACAGATAATGGCATTATCAAGGTGTTTTATTACTCTTTTTCATCATTTTCATTTTAGATATTTCTTTTAAATAAAGAACAAATAGTGATGTAAATGTGGCGCCCATGTTAGATGCGTTTTTTTATTATTATTTTGACGCCTAGCTAACTGATTTCCTTCATCGATGTCAATATATTTTGCACACACGGTAATGACTCGATCTTTTCAATGGGCAAAAAATATCAATCATTCAGATACATAAATTTAAATCAAAAAAATTTAAACTGTGCATGTAGCATTTGTGGTGCTTTTACTGTATAAAATTAAACAACATTGTGGTCCGCTTTTCCATGTTGTTGCCATCAATCAATTAAATAAAAAAAAATACAGTGCCTGTAAAAATCCTAATTTTCGCCATAGGAAATATTGAGCTATTGGCAAAGTTGATACTCATAAACTACACATTTTATCTCTAAAAATGGGGCACAGCCGGATAATGTTGAATAAGGTATGGCTTTGAGTGTTGATAACCTCGAAACTTCGTATCTTAGAATATATTGAAAAAGCAATTGTCCACTGATAAATTTAATTTGACAATTTAGGGAATCTGATTAAATCATGATAAGGAAATAGACAATATGTTAAATACTACAAAAATGTTTGTTTATATTCTTTGTGCATACAAAACAAAATAGGAACATAGGGGCCTATATATTAAGCGTATATTGCAATTTATTTGACAAGCAACCATCTGAGGATATACTTCGTATTATTTCAACTGTAAGGTTAAAAACCTAATTAAATGGTCAACCTTTATTTCTATGCATTGCTGTAATTGTATATTTTATACCGAGAGAGAGAGTGAGAGTGCAAATGTGTAAGGATGTGTGAATGTGATTCATAGGCAAAAATTAAGTGCAAGATTGCATCTTGTTTGCTACTGAATAAAAAAAAATCTGATTAAATCCTTTCAGACCGTGTCCTTCCCCAAAATTCACAACTCGAGCGCTCTGTGGGTTCAGTGGGATAGTAATCTACGTGTATTGTTACATGTGGGTACACCAGAGGGCTGCAGCAGATGGTTCTTCACTATAGACGGTCAGGAGTGTAAGGACCCGGACACACTGGATGCTGTGTATTATGCACATGTTGATACGAAGTCTGTGTACTACAATGTGCTCAACCCTGGCTCATGTAAGTGTGATATTTTAAAGGGTGTGTGTGTGTGTGAGAGAGAGAGAGAGAGAGAGAGAGAGAGAAGAGGGAGAAGGAGGATGGGAAAAATAATAGGATAAATTACCAAGAAACAGTACAAAAATATGAAATTACAGATTAAAGAAAAAAACAAGAAAACGAAAATAAAACAAGATGTAACAAATTACAACAAAGAAAAGAAGATTCCAAAATGATGCTCACTTTTGCAACTCCCTTCCCTTTCAGTCGGCGGACTATGTATGGGAGTCCCTAGCGGCGACCTAAAGGTGGCACTGCACGTGGGGATTTGTCCTGGTACCTCAATCATCATAGAGGAGATTGATGTGTAGAATGCGGTCACTGTGGCTGTATTCAGAGGACGAAAACACCATTTTTTTGTTTGTAGAAATAACTGGATTTGAACCGTCACTGGAAACTAACTTCAGTTAAGAACATGACATTTCAAGAACCACTCCATGGGATTTTCCCGTCAAAATGAATTTCTAGAGGATCTCTCCACTTCGCCTGGTGACTGGCAAATGGATATGGATGAAGTGTTCACGTGTAGTGAAATAAAGTCGGTGTGTATGCAAGTAAGCCTCCTGTGCGTTAGCGTTCTTATTTACAACAAGAATATCACATATTGGCGTTATAATAAACGTCGAGATTTCTTATAACGAAACATCGTTAAATATCAATCAATTCAATGTTGAATGCCAACGTTAATTCAATGTAACTTTTCAACGTTAACACAAATTTCCACAATCATAATAAGTTGTAAATCAATGTTGGATTAACCTTGAATCAACTGTTGTCTGCCTGCTGGGGTAATAATTGCATAAATGGAGTGAATAACCTCGGGCTTTAATAAATGTGTTGCTCTCATGTATCCCTCTGCAAGGATGCTGTCCAGGTTCTCTTTTACCGACACGTTACATTATGTGCAACAAACGGTCCTCCTTGTCTGCAGTACTCCTAGGGCGTAAAAACTGCATTTATTCACAGTGACGATTTCTGAAACAGAACTCCCTACTAGCTGAGCCTGCATATTTGTCCTTTTTTATTATTGAATTGTTGACAGAGACCCCATTAAAACCAATACCCAATTTCAAGTTCCAAAATTTTGGCCTTACCACCCTCCCAATGGTTTACTAGACCTACCCTTAAAATAGGAAACTTATGCGAATATGCTCGGTCTCTGTTACATTGCCTTCGACTCTCGGGTTATCTGTGCGCAACGGTGCCATTTGTGCACCATCATATTATAAACTAATCGAAAAAATCTTACAGTCATCATATGGTTTGAAAGTAAATAAAGTCATATACCCCAGTTACGTTTTTCTTAACACGTAAACGGCTAGCCAGAACCATGATGCCGCCTTTCGTTTGTTGTGACTAAATTTTAGGATGAAAAAAACTTTCAAGATATTATGCTCTTATCGTTTTGTAATCATATTTAGAATTTGAAAAAAAAAAAAAAAAAAAAAAAAAAAAAAAAAAAAAAAAAAAAAAAAAAAAACGTTGAGGTGCACGGACAAGTTTATTCAAAAGCGACTCACTTAAAGACAAAGCCAGGTACACATTTTTTTTAGAACCAATAGGTACAATTAGGCCGTAACATTTAAGTAAACACGTTGCAATTTGTATACTATCCCAAGTGTCGCATTTGAAAATGCTAAGCAAATGAACTATTTGAACACACACACACATATACACCCTATACACATCAGATTTTCCCAAAAGTAATGAAACCCATCATAATGTTTTCACCTGATTAAAGTAACCTAATAACAGGATTACCTCCATGAGAACATGATTCCATTTTCATTTCAATAAAAAAAAATAATGATAATGACAAAAAACATCAAAAATACAGAATAAAACAAATAAAGAAATAAATAGGAAACACAAAAATCACTTACACACTTAAGTAAAATAAAGGCATTTTTAGAACAAGTTGGTGCGCCACTAAATCTAGGGATCAAATATGGCCGACCCCCTTCGAAGTGACAGCCTTTCTGCGGCAGGGGCACAGCAATAAAACAATGGCTCCACTTCGATC
This sequence comes from Lingula anatina, assembly GCF_051362555.1. NCBI lineage: Eukaryota > Metazoa > Brachiopoda > Lingulata > Lingulida > Lingulidae > Lingula > Lingula anatina. The sequence continues at coordinate 4,624,003 of NC_141772.1, read as the reverse complement.
AGGGCTTGATTCTGTCTAATGCCAACTTTAATTGCCGTGTCCCTGCATGGAGGGCACGTGGGAGGCAGGGAGGGCACGTGGGAGGCAGGGAGTCCATCAGGATTTTATGCGGCATCGCTTACAAAATTAAGAACATTTAAGAGTGATGGTGTCTTTGGCCCCATATCCATAATTCCTCTGGAGCCTTCAGTGATAGATGCATGGTAAAGCAAAAAACATGCAAACATTTCACGGCAAGTATGCTTTCACAGTTCCTTGAATTTTCACATCACACACAGGACACCTGGTCAAACCAGCCGCACAAGTAGCACAGCTAGCAAGGTGCGCACACGGCAACAATACAATGCTGGCCTCATTATCAGAGCACTTTTTACACATACGCTGCATCATCATTTCTTCATTTTCAAGCCTCAATCGCTCCTTTTCATCGACAACGGATTCCTTGGAAGCAGAAATTTCATCTTTTTTATCTTTTGCAGAACTGGCTGTCTTCGGGTCGGCTTGTTTTGTGTTGGATAAACATTGACCCTGTGGTGGAGATTGGGTCTGTGGACTACTGTCTGGTCTGGGCTGAACAACACTGCTTATTTGACTGGTTTCTCTCATACTCCCCACACTGGTCTGTTCTTCACCATCATCTAAGTCTAGAACAGCTTCCACAAAAGCCTGGAGATTGGGAAAGTCATCTCCGTGGGTTCGGAGCCTCTGCTCTATTGCCTGGCGCAATTTGGCCTTGGAATATCCCATATTGGCCACAGTCTGGGCCATAGGTGTGTCAAGTCTTGCCTTGATTTCCCTTGCTTCCACTGGATGTCCATTTGACGAGTGACCTTGGCTGGCCCCGCCCATTGTTCTTTCTCGCTGTACCTCACGTATGAAGGTCACACCTTTGCACTGCTTCACAAAACCACACTTGGGAAACCAACGTGCATGCTCCCTCCATGGTACATCCTGCGGCTCCCAGTTTCTCAGGCCTCCACTGCAAAAGAAGCATTTCACGTTGTCCCCAAACCCCGCATAATAGAAACCAGCCTGAGCCAGGTCTCTGGGGGTTTGCTTCTTGTTTATGGGCCAATTGTGGTAAGAGGCTATCCGGTTTTGCTCCACAGCATGTTCTGGGTGTTTAGGTCTCTCAGTAACAATAGGACTCTCATCCAGCAAAAGGTCCGGTACATTAGTGCTATTTGAAAAAGTATTAGATTGTGGTACAGAATTTGACTGCCTCTGTTCCTGTTCAAGTGTGTCAAACACAAATTGACACAGTGGAAAATGTTTTTTATGTTCAAAGAAAGGAGAATCCCCAATCTCCCAGTTCCTTACAGCACCTCTGCAGAATGCACACTGCACAAGGTCTCCAGAGTTCATACAAAAAAAACCTGCTTTGGCCAATTCATCAGGTGATATTGGACAAATTGCAGACCAACCTACTGGATAACTTGCCCTGCGTGCATTTTCATCTTGCATGAGTGCAAAAATATGATTTCCATGACTGGAAACATTTTGCTGCTGTGCCAAATTGGAAATAGGGTAATTGTTTTCTACTGATGACAGATCTGTGGATTCTCTACCAGGGTGTGCATTATTATTTCCTTGTACCAAGGCTGAAGAAGGAAGCCGGTACTGCTCTCTAGCCTGTGATGTGGTGCTATGTTCAACAACACTAAGCACATAACTAACAGTGTCCCTGACTGCATCTCTGTTCCTTTGTAAAGAATTCACAAGTTCACTCTCAACACCCTCAGATGAAATAGGTCTATTTTCCTTGTCAACACCTTTCACATGGGGACATGCCGGATAAAACTGCCGGTGTCTCTCTAATGGATTTTCGCCATTTTTCCAATTCTCTAGAGTCCCATGACAACTGTAGCACTCCACTTTATCCCCAGCGCCAGTGTAGAAAAATCCTGCCCTGGCTAACCGTGCTGGTGATGCTTTCGCCCACTCTGGCCATTGTTGAAAGGAGCACAGTCTTTTGAATTGATACACTTTTTCTGACACATTTTCTCCAGCTGTCAATCGATCCTGGTAATCATTTAATGCCAAAGGAGACAATACAGAGCTTGCTGCCATTCTGAAAATTCAATACAATTAGTTAAGTAAAATATCTTCAAAGCAGATGACAAAATAAATAATTTTCAAACAAATCAACATTTTTTTTTCCAAAAAGTGCACTGGGTGCAAATTACCTAATTTTATGATTGAACACCAATGTCTAATTCCTATTTTTGCCAAAGCTACATGCGCAGGGCAAAAAGCTAGCTGCTTTAAAGTATACCTAGGCTATAGACCTCTGTGGATTTGACTGAACACCAGAATGTGGTATCAAGTGAGTTTTGATGCTATTTAAAATTTTACACACAGATAGCTATATATTTAAGTATGAATGGGCCATTTAAATGTTTGATCTATCTAATTTTGATCAAAAGTTATTTAAGTTTCAGTAACACCATGTATGTCATTTCTTTCACTCATTTCTTTAAATTCTGCAATTTTTTTTAAACAAATGAGTCAAAAGTATCCCCACTGGATTTTCACCTCTGGAATAATGTCAAAAGAGACTTGAAATTTAATAAATAATGAATAAAAGAGCACACATTTAATTTAAGGATATTTTCCAAACATAATTATGCATAAATTGTGAAGTAAACAAAATGATAAAATAAAATTATAGAATTTTGGCCAACAGGTGCATGCAAATATGGGAATTTCAAATCATTACAATGTATCCTCCAAAGTGCTAGGCAGTATAAAGCCCCCCCCCCCCCCCCCCCCCCCCCGCACACGGTGAGTAATTGGTGCGCACCACTTGCGCTGCACCAGGTGCTCGTGCTCTTTAGCTCCCTGCTTTTTGCTCAGCAGAGGTGCCTCCCGGCCTGCCCCTATTGGACTCACCGTGAACTGTGGGATCATGTGATTAAGGAAACTTTATATATTGATTTTTTTTTTCTGAAAGTAATGGAAAATGGTGACAACGTTAATCAATCAGACTAACTATAACTGTGTACAGTTTTGTTGTTTTGTTTCCAGCTACCGGCACATGTGCATTGTTGGCATGACTTGAGCAATCGTCGCTTGCATCCCGCACATGCTGAGCCATTTGCCTTAAGAGGCCAAAAATATAAAACACTTGAGATATTTTGCTCAGCTGAGCGAGAGGCAAAAATCTCACCAAAATACCCCCTTAAACCGAGAGAAAACGGCGCAGCTCAAGTGGCGCATGCCAATTGCTCACCATGTGCGAAGGGGCTTAACTTGGCCTTCTAACATTAGCTGAATGGGGAACAAGAGTGGGGAGGGGTAACAAAAAACATTGCAAAAAATTTTTCCTCCAATTCCCCCCAAAATCCGACATGCTGTAATGCTATTCCTTGTTCCATGGCATAAATCTGGACTTGCCAACCTGTGCCAACTTCTTTTGAAAAATTTAATTAGGAATTTTTGTTGCAAGTTGAAAGAAATTCACTTTCCATCTTCCCTTGATCATCAAAAAATTCCTCATTTCTTAGTATCAGCTAAAAATAGTCATACAATACAATACAATAAATTTTATTTCATGTTGTAAGGACAAAAACAGCTACAATAATGCAATATTACACAAGAAGTCTAGTAAGAGAGTAAAAAAAAAAAAAAAAAAAAAAAATCTACAAAGAGTATACGGGCATTTTTACAATCCTGGGCACTTTATTGCTAATTAACAAATTACATACATATGATCAAAGAATTCTTTTATCACTATGTTAGAGAATGGTGTAAGTGAAAATAAACACTGAAAATAGGAACCAAATATCACCACCGAGTCCAAAGTTATGCTAAAGCAAAGCCCGAAAAATGACCAAAAATTTTTCCCGTTTTAGTCATATGAAATAAAAAGCAATCTGAAATAAATTAAAACAGTGTTTGACATTGCATTTTTTTGGATTATAAAACACTCAGTAGTATGGTGGAAGCAAAAAAGTTTAAATATTAACAGGAGAGAGGTCTATCCTAGAAAAAAAAAGTCTTAATGGCATGCTGGTATTTCCGTTAAACGAAATGTCCATTCCGAAACAAAAATAAATTACTTTCAGAAAATATATCATAAAACATACAGTATAATTAACCATCCTTATCATTATTTGGATGTATTGGTATTGTTTGTATCAAATAATGAAATCTGCGCGATGATTCTGGAGCTTGACATGGAGTGCAAAATAACCCTACCGTGTTTTTCCGTTAAATTTGTCCATTCCGAAACATTGGGTTTCTCTTACATAAAAAGAACATGTTGACACCTAGCCTGTAACAATATATATTTCTCTAAAGCCCAGGACATGTGATATTTATTTTTATATAAGAAAACCCCAGTGCACAGAAACCCATTTAACTGTGGCCTTTTTTGAGATGCTTGTTAAAAATTGTCCATTCCGAAACAAAGTACCTTTACATTGCCAATGTTATAAATAGAGAGAATTCTGTCTTAAATGCTGTATGTTTCACTTGACATGAGCAAATTACTGTTAGAGCATCATGCATATGACATAAAAATAATAGAAAAACATTTCTTCAATGGCATCTTTTTAAATTTCTATATATATCCTCAACAAAAAAAAAATTCATTTTTGCAAGTCGGCATCTTTTCTTTGGATCTACTAGAACTTCCATTGCATATTTTCCCAAAGTTCATATATTTCAAAGTTAAATTAACAACTGATTGAAGAGATTATATCAGTATAAATAGAAATAAAGGCAATTTGGATGCTTTGTATCGTAAAGGACATTTTTTAACACATTGTCTAAAACACTTGTTCACTCTTTGGTCTGCTCATCTATTTATCATTCATGAGGAAGAGGATGATGGGAAGCACATCAAATTTATGTAGAATGTAATTTTGAATAATATAGCTTACCTTACTTTAAATATTGCTTACTTATGATGTACATAAAAGTATTCGAAAATACTTATGAGGCTACACGTGTTAAAGTTGCAAGAGTCAGTTCACTGGCATGGTTTACAGAGGCACTTGCAGGCAGACACAGGTTATAATTAACTTCCTGTGATTATTTATAATATATACATACATCATGATACATCTCTCTCTCTCTCTCTCTATCTATATCATTAAAGCAATTTCATAAATGTCCATTCCGAAACAAGGACATGTCTAAAAGGACATATTTTTAAACATGTCTTTACTGTTAGTAAATCTGACATTGTCAAATAATATTTTATGCAGCTATGAACTGTATCAAAAGAAACTGGAATAAGGTATAATGGTGTAAAGAATACCTGGAATATATCTCAGAATCAATATTTAACTAGAGGATCAGAGAGGCGATACCGCCTCCGAATATTGTACCACCAGCTGGAGCAAGCGCATTCGTATAGACCCCCACATACACAAAATAAGGGACACAGCCACCAGTTTTGTGCTTGACAAGCTGTTAAAATGCAATCAACAAGAATTTTTAAACTTTTGCAAAAAATATATATGGTACAATCAAATTTAAGTTCTTCGTAAGATAGGTCAAGGGTCAATTTCAAGGTCACAGTAAATTGCCAGTATATGACTTCCTATTCAAGTTCAAGAGTAACTATGGACCTATCTCTGCCAGTTTTGGAGACAAAAGGAAAGCAAAATTTGCAAAGTTCAGTTCATGGTGAAAAGTAGGTCAAAGGTCAATTTTAAGGTCACATTTAGATTGCCAGTATATGACTTTCTATTCAAGTTCAATAGTAACTACGGACCTATCTCAGCCAGTTTTGGAGATAAAAGAAAAGCAAAATTTGCAAAATTCAGTTCATAGTGTAAAGTAGGTCAAAGGTCAATTTTAAGGTCACATTTAGATTGCCTGTATATGACTTCCTATTCAAGTTCAATAGTAACTATGGACCTATCTCTGCCAGTTTTGGAGATAAAAGGGAAGAAAAATTTGCAAAGTTCAGTTCATGGTGAAAAGTAGGTCAAAGGTCAATTTTAAGATCACATTTAGATTGCCAGTATATGACTTCCTATTCAAGTTCAATAGTAACTACGGACCTATCTCTGCCAGTTTTGGAGATAAAAGGAAAGCAAAATTTGCAAAGTTCAATTCATGGTGAAAAGTAGGTCAAAAGTCAATTTTAAGGTCACATATAGATTGCCAGTATATGACTTCCTATTCAAGTTCAATAGTAACTACGGACCTATCTCTGCCAGTTTTGGAGATAAAAGGAAAGCAAAATTTGCAAAGTTCAATTCATGGTGAAAAGTAGGTCAAAGGTCAATTTCAAGGTCACATTTAGATTGCCAGTATATGACTTTCTATTCAAGTTCAATAGTAACTACGGACCTATCTCAGCCAGTTTTGGAGATAAAAGAAAAGCAAAATTTGCAAAGTTCAGTTCATGGTGTAAAGTAGGTCAAAGGTCAATTTTAAGGTCACATTTAGATTGCCAGTATATGACTTCCTATTCAAGTTCAATAGTAACTATGGAGCTATCTCTGCCAGTTTTGGAGATAAAAGGAAAGCAAAATTTGCAAAGTTCAATTCATGGTGAAAAGTAGGTCAAAGGTCAATTTTAAGGTCACATATAGATTGCCAGTATATGACTTCCTATTCAAGTTCAATAGTAACTATGGACCTATCTCTGCCAGTTTTGGAGATAAAAGGAAAGCAATATTTGCAAAGTTCAATTCATGGTGAAAAGTAGGTCAAAGGTCAATTTCAAGGTCACATTTAGATTGCCAGTATATGACTTTCTATTCAAGTTCAAGAGTAACTATGGACCTATCTCAGCCAGTTTTGGAGATAAAAGGGAAGCAAAATTTGCAAAGTTCAGTTCATGGTGAAAAGTAGGTCAAAGGTCAATTTTAAGATCACATTTAGATTGCCAGTATATGACTTCCTATTCAAGTTCAATAGTAACTATGGACCTATCTCTGCCAGTTTTGGAGATAAAAGGGAAGCAAAATTTGCAAAGTTCAGTTCATGGTGAAAAGTAGGTCAAAGGTCAATTTCAAGGTCACAGTAAGATAGCCAGTATATGACTTCCTATTCAACTTCAATAGTAACTATGGACCTATCTCTGCCAGTTTTGGAGATATAAGGGACTAAATGATGTAATTTTGGAGTTACCATAATGTGCCTTAAATTTCGTACAGAAAAAATTAATTAAAATAGAGAAAATGTCATTTTGGTCAAAATTCTTGAAATAGGAGGTGCTCTGAAGTTTCAGAAGTTCAAATTTGATGAAATAATGTCATTTTTGAACACAAGTTGTCTGCTTTGCCAAGCCTTATGTTTTATTTTTCCAGAGTTCAAAATTTATTATCCATTACCGTACTGCACATTTTGCTTTTACCACCAATATGTACTTTTTGATACAGCGTAACTCAAAAACCGTATGGAATACAAAAAAACCGAGACCACCTCCAGTGTTGGGCTTTACATGCTCTACAAAATGCAAAAAAGAATGGGTCTCTAGCATTAACGGTTCCCGAATTAGAGACAGTTTTCAGTTTCGGTATCTTATGGCCGCTACTCCCATGAAAATGCACCGATTGACCCCAAATTCATGGAGATGAAAGATGACCTGAAGGGTAACACTTTCCAATAATATTATTGGTTAAGTCTGTGTAGTGTCTGAATAACAGGGCAAAAAAATTTTTTTTCGTAAAAAATTTCATTTTTTTGAAAATTTTGGCCCATTTGACCTTGAAGTAAAGGTCAAAGGTCAAATCCAAGGGTATATTTGAAATCTACACATATGACTTTTGGAAAGCCGTCTATAGAAATTTTTCCCATAACTCCTTCCGTAGGGTAGATAATTAGCATTTAATTTTGCCATTTTTAGACAAGGGTGCATTGTAATGAGTGCCACACCCAGACCCCAATACCGACAAAGCCCAAATTTTACGTGGAACGAGTTGAGATTATAGGTGACCTAAATCCATGAGATGGGTACGGGGGCCCTTACTGTCTAGGAGGAGAAGCGGTAACGGTAGCCGTCCGGCGGAGCCGGCGGAACGATCCGGACGGGACCGAAACCATGTGTACCGCCAGCGCTAACGCTGGTGGTACAATAAAATAAAATTCCACTAATGAATTACTAGTACAGAATAGACAAAACAAGCACAAAATGTAATAAAAAGACTTCAATTTTAGTTCAGCTTCCACCTATTTTGCCCAGTTATTCATAGACTTTACCTAAAACTTATAAACTCAAATACTACAATATATTAAAACAATATCATAAATGTTAAAAAAATGTCCTTTCCGAAACATCCCTGTCAAGGACATTTTTTTAACATGACACTGCAATTAGCACACATGTCTGTGCAAAATAATATTTTACACAATCATGAAGCATAACATAAAGAACTAATGCAAGGTAAAGTGAAGTACAGAAGTCCTCAGAATATCTCAGAATCAAAAACTTCATGGAGTCACATTTAATACTGAAACAGGGAAATTACAAAATATCATTGATTCGTCAAATTTTGGATATTTTCATCCATTTTTTTTGCCAATACATAAAAGAGCAATACTCTCTGAGTAAAGCTAAGTGTTTTTTTGGAGATCAATACCTTAAATTATCCTAAAAGTCACACACTTCAAGGTTTAGCTTATGAAAATTAAAAAAATGATTTTCAAAATTCAAATAATCATATCTTTATTCATACACAAGGTTTTATCTCGGGATTGTCATTTCTTATACCCTTCAGGTCTATACTTTCAAGAAAAGTACAAATTTCAACACAATAATGACTTCTATTTTTGACCCTTGGTGGGAAAAAAAGGAGCCCAGGATTGTAAAAATGCCCATACAAAGACACGAAATCTATTAAGATAACAAATTAGAAAAAAGAGAAAAAAGTTTTTTTATGGGAAATGTGCAGAATGCTATACCTAGAGCAACTGTGAAAAACAGACAATTTTACATACAATGCTCAATGATACAGTTATATATAAACAATGTAAACATGACGTATTATTACAAATTTGCACTAAAAGCATATAGGTTACACAGGCTACATCTGCATTTGGGTCCTTCCCAAAGCCCTAAAGTCATGTGTCAACACAGCTCAGTTCTGCAATGTGAAAATGCCATGGGTAGAAATCTGATACTGGAGGGCACTGCCCATGGCAGTTTGTGTAAACAAACATCTATTGCGACCTATTATTGCCTTTGTTCTGTATAATTTCTATGCATCAAATAAGGCTCATTCACAATGAAACAATCATTCTATGTAGATTTCTACAACTCTGCCGGGACTCCCAATGAATGCAATCAGAATAGTAGATCAATATAATGCCTTCTCCTTAAATGGCACTGAGTAGAATATACAGAAAAGCTGCTGATTATATCAGTATATTGGAAAAAAGGCAGCATATTAATCTCATTACATTCAGCTACAGTTCCCAGGGAGTTGGATCAGTCTACATAAAACAATGGTTAAATTCATTGGTAGTAAGTCCATAGGCAGCATAGGGAATCCATGCTAGCTATGTAACTAAAGCAGATGTGACAGGAATGGTAGTGATAGTAGTGGGAGTCAGGAGTCCCTTATAATTATCACAAGTTGACAAAATTATCGGGATTAGTATATATAATATGCTTTATGCTTTGTTCATTGTATTGTATGCATCTACATGGGTAGATGAAAATGTACAATAGGAATGCACTTATAACTAAGTACAGTATGAATTATATTAAGTAGTGATATAGTAGGACTACTTGTAAGAAAAATACAAAATATAATTGGTAGAGCCCAAGTGGCTCTACCTACTCAACTGCCAGTACACTTGTTGGTAATGGGTGCAGCATAGTCCCTTTTTAGAAAGGCATAAATATTTGGCAAGAGCAATCATTTATGTTTATTCTTCTTACCAGTCATTAGTGTTATAAATTTATCCATTCTGGTAAGATGCTCAAAGTTACTATATTGTTTTTTGTACATTGATCATATCGGAGATCTGTATAAAGAGGGCACGACACATTAGGAAATGGGTTTCATCTTCTACTTCCCCAGAATTACACTTTTTGCAAATTCTGTCTGCTTGAGGAATTTTTTCATGTCTAGGTTGTGTGCACTTACACGGAATCTAGTTAAGGTGGTACATTTATCTCTATCTTTAATTGTATCTAATTATCTTTCCTTCACATATTTGTTCTTGTATTGACAATGATCAAAGTTGCAATTTGGACTTGGTGTTGGTTATGTCTCTCTGCCATTCTTGTGTTATTCTGTCCCTGATTCTTTCCCTAAACCGTTGGATAGTTTTTATCATATCTTTGGTCTAGCCACACATCACCAAAAAGTATTTGTCTCACACCTTTAATGCGCACCATGACATGTTTTCCTGCTTTACCTCTGTTAGATTGGATGTTCTTAAAAGATTGTAAGTTTCTGTTTCATCCAGGTAGGCCTGTTTCAATAAACTATTAATTATCTTCCAGGTTTAATATTTTTGCCTAATTTTATAAGTTGTGTTTGGATTTTTAAGGATACTGGTAGCCTACCGAGTTCTCCTCTGACTATATATATAGGACAAATGCTGTATTAATGCGCCACTGATTGTCGAGCTGACATTTATAAATTTCTGTTGCATGAGCTCAGTTGAACCTCGACCTCTTTCGTAGCTCTACATTTAATTTGTTCTTTCGTTTCCCATAGTATTGATATAAAAAGCAGCAGACAAAAAAAAAATGTTAGTTGATCCCTTGAAAAACATTTCTTTTGTGTGCACAGTGCTAAAAAGTGCATTCATTGAAATGTTTACTGAGTTAGAATGAGTAGAGTCTACGTTTGTCAAGATATGTCCCTGACCTATTTCTTCAGAATCAAATTACATGTATTTGCATGGGCAGTTTTAACATGAACATCATGTCCGACTTACTTCGAAGAGCGCAACAATGACAACGAAGCCTATTTTAAAACATAAAAGATAAGATAACCTGTAGACCTAAGAATGCTGGAGGTGTACGTGGTAGTGACAAATTAAAATTTGCAGTGCATATATATATATATATGCTCAAATTATTCCGCATTAATTAGCGCATACAGATCCAGGCACTCGCATGCATACAAATCTTTAAATTAATGCAATCCATACAATTTTTCAAAGCTATTCTATATAGCTGTTGCATTGCCTCCGTATTTACCTTAATTTTGTTTTGGAGAGACTACATCTTGATCACACTCCATCCACCCTAACACGTCACGTGCCAGTACGCTACAGAAGTAGTGCGATCGCTTACCAGAAAACCATACCTTGTAAACAAAGCTCTATGTCGTAGTTTTTCTGTTGTTATGTAACTCAAGTTAACATTTTTTAATAACTCATTTATTACATAACACAACCAGCCATGCTGGCTAACTGGTAGAGAAAGAACAATGCATTATGGGAGATATGTTAATTACATTACAATATGCAACATCTCCCTTTTTTTTTAATTAAAATAAATCCTGGAATTATTTTTTTTTTTAAGTTGCTAATAAACATAATCAGTTCACTGTCCGTGTTGTCTTTGTCTCCAAGACATTTCAATGTTCACAGTTCATAGGCACATGTAAATGTTTTTTTTTTTTTTTTTTTTTTTTTAACACAAAAGTCAACAGAATCTCAAGTCCAGAGTTCATAAATGAAACAATTATGATTAAGCTTATTTAAATTACAGTCAATTTGTGACACTTTCACAACTGACTTGTTACAGTCACTATTACTGAATTTATTCATAAGTTCAGTCTCTCTGGAGGTTTAATGTTCCTGCTTGATCTGCGTAAGGGTTGAGATTGAGGTGTTTCACATTTTGTAACAGTCTCTGTGTTTGTAATGTCAACAAGAGGTTCATCAGTTTCCTCAATCTCATTGTTTCTGAAATCAAAATGTTCTTTTGTCTTATGAATGTGTTTCCTGTTGCGTCGGTAATTTCCACCATTGGATTCCACATAATAAGATCTGGGTTTGTCTGATCAAGGAGTTATAACAGAAGGAGATTACACGCAAGCCTTTCTATTGTCCGATGTCTGTTACGGTGGGCGGAGCTAGCTACGGGGGGCCTCCGGTCTCAAGGTTTCGTCTGCGTCGCTCTCCTCAGCTTGGAGATAAATTTCATATGCGTTATTTCGCGTTAGAATTCGAGATCAGTAATGTCAAAGCGCCGCTGTATGCTGACGATTTTTTTCACAGGTAATTATTTGGACGATGTGCTGGAAGGGAACGATATCATAGAAAGCGATTATAAGGTGGTGACTGAGGATGGTCGCCATGAGCTTTTTTTAGTCGGTGATAGATGGCTTTTTTATGGCACAACCCGGTGAAAAATCACCAAGGATAGGTAGATCACAATCCGCTAGGGGCGCTACAGTCGTAACTGTCCACGGGCAGTGAAGTGTTAAACTGAAGTCGGCCTGCTGACAGTTCGCCTATGGAACCCCTTTTTTAAATCTCTCTTTTAGCGCTGCGTAAAAAAACTAATACAAGCCATTAACTAAATAAGTTGTAAATCAAAGAGTAAAATCCGGTCACGTGATTTTCCCATGTTGCAGTCTTTGACAAGTTTCGGTTCTGCTTGTTTTAAGTTTTGCCTCTACAAAATGCTAAAAAATTTCAGGTTAGTGCTGGTATCATCTTTTTGAAATTTATATCCAGCAAAGTTTATGAAATTTGCTATATTATGTAGAAAAATCATGAAATTTGAAGGTTGCGAAGTATAGTTAATTTAATCCGCAATATTACATGATGTGAAAATTACCACAGGGAAATAGCTCTGCCCTGATTAGTCACAGGCTATGTGAGCCAGACAATAGGCTGAGCACACAAAGACACACAGGGTGCTCTGCTGCGCCTGAGTGATCACTGCTGGTCAGTGGGCACAGGTTTTGAGCTGAGAAGTGTGGACACTTTTGGTGGATTTTTGCAGTTAAAAAACTTCAATATCTTTGTTGCTTGTAGGAATATTTAAAAAATTCCAAATGATTTCATCCGGTTTTTGCATTACCTTTCAGATGATATAAGTATTTTAATTTTCTGATCAGTTTGAAAATTTTTCTGATATACCTACCAAGGAGAAGTCAAAAGAAAACGTCCCAACTGTGGTTTGTGAAAATGACGTTCAAGTGAACGTCTGTCCTCACTGCCAAAGGACATAATATTAATACATTAACGTTTGGACCCTCCTGCCCTTGGGTCCCATAAACATATACATTGTGACAGTGCCTACGCTTTGTGTCTGGTTTTAAATTTCTTAAAGTATTTTTTCTCTCACTCGGTATAATTTTAATATTATAATGCATTTAATTAAAATTTTAATCCAAGGTTGAGGCAATGCCACGACACGTCAGTTTACTGAATACTTGTTATAAATTTCTTTATCTTGGAAATTTCCCTTTTTTTCAGGATTATTTGACACGTACTAACACTGTTCATATTTGTTGGTAAACAAGTGCACAGTGCTATACATTAAGAATAATTTTTATTCATTCATAAATATATTGATGTACAAAATATATCAGAAATTTTAGTATTCACTGAGCTCTTTAAAGTGAAACAAATAAAGATGAGAATATTGAATTTCAAACTATTATTTACTATATTAACTTAAAATATCTTTTAAGTCAACTCTATACTCAAGCACTCTATACTCATGAAAGTAGCATCTGTGAGTAAAACCATTTTATTATATCAATAGAAGAACAAAAACAAAAATTTTACACGTAAGCAGTAATAAATGAAGTCATAAGAATGATTAAGTTGCTACAGTTTTCCAGTTTTATGCAGTCTATGATGGCATTTTTTTCAACCGTGCAAATAGAAATAATTATATTCTTTTTTATTATGTACAGACACAGATGTGTCTGTACATATTGCCATCACCTGCGTCTGTCGTCGCCGGCGCCGATGCCGATGCCAATGCCGTCGCCCGCGGCGTGCACTTTCCTTGTAAACACGATAAGTGGAAGGCAGTTTCACTTTTTGGCTTTATATTTACAGAGCTGATGAATATTCATAAAACGCAGGTCAAGTTCGAAAATCAGCATGATCGGGCCATTATTGTAGAAGTTATGCTGTTTTTTCACTTTTCAGCATATATGCAACCTTGTAAACACATTTCAAGGAAAACCGTTAGGCCTGTTGTCACGAAACTCACAGGAGTAATCAATCGCACTAAAACGCAGGTCTAGTTCGAAAATCAGCATGATCGGGCCACTATTTTAGTAGTTATGCGTTTTTTTCATTGTTCAGCATATATGCAACACTGTAAACGCAATATAAGAAAAACAGAAAGCCCAATTGTCATTAAACTCACAGGAATGGTCAGTCTTACTAAAACACAGGTTGAGTTCGAAAATCAGCATAATCGGGGCATTATTTTAGAAGTTATGCTGTTTTTTCACATTTCCTCAGATTTCTTCAGATTTAATTCTTAGGCATGTTAATAGCCTTATTATTTAAGTAATAAGATACGTAAGAGTGTTTGTTTGACATTTCCTGCATCTTTACAACATTGTTAGTTGATTATGTAAAAATGATGGGAAACTTGTTATCATGTATTGTGTAATCAAGTGTCAAAAACGGAAATAAACTCATATCATTGCAGTTTGTCAGATTCAATCATCCACTATGTTCAGAATCTCAGAATGGAGGAAATTGGACATTTAACACTGTTCTATTGATATTTTTCCCATCTCATCAATTTTCTTAGTTGGTCATATAAAAATGGCAGTAAAATATTTATTTTGTTTTATGTTTAAAAAGTGTTAAAAATGGAAATAAACCCATTTCAGAACAGTGCTGTCTTGTTTACATTTTGGCATTTTTAAGACATGACTTTGAAGTCCCATGAGCCTGCAGACCTTTGCTAGTCACATTTTCTGAATGTTCATGTTACTAATATTCTATTATTAAAAATTGATGGTCATTATGCTGTTAAACATTATGTAATATTGCATCAAAATTTGAAGAAACCCCTATTTTGGGCACTGCTCCCATGATGACCATTTAAGAAAAACCATGTCACTTACTGTTTTCAAACTTACAGGAAAGAAACATGGGGCTAAAATACAGTTTCAGTAGGCAATGCAGTCTGTTTGGTAATTTTTTCTGGCAGTTAAACAGTTTTTTGTGAAAATTTAATTTTTCACATATTGGCATTTTCAAGGTGTGACTTTGAAGTTCCATGAGCCTGCAGATTTTTGCTAGTCACATTTTCTGAATGTTCATGTTACTTATATTCCATTATTAAAAATTGATGGTCATTATGCTGTTAAACATTATGTAATATTGCATCAAAATTTGAAGAAACCCCTATTTTGGGCACTGCTCCCATGATGACCATTTAAGAAAAACCATGTCACTTACTGTTTTCAAACTTACAGGAAAGAAACATGGGTCTAAAATACAGCTTCAGTAGGCAATGCAGTCTGTTTGGTAATTTTTTCTGGCAGTTAACTCATTGTCCCCTGCAGTGACTGCTGCACGATCCCCTACAGCCATTAACACCAAATCTGGCCACCACCATGTGGTGGCGCCACTGTCAGCACTCTCCTATATCCCTGAGGAAATTCAATATGGCCTTTTTCTAGGTCTGTTGTTTTGTTTGTTCCAAATTTTCAGGGTTCTTAAGGCATGAAATTGGTATAATATGAAATTCTTTATAACTGGACATATTCAAAATATTGTTATTTATTGAATGGGGAAGATCAAGTCCGAATTATTTGGTCTATAAAAATTGAACAATGAATATAAGTTCAACAACTGTTTATAAATACGGTATATAAAATATACATCATAATACTTCTTTAGATTATATCAACAGGTACAAAAAAAGACAAAATTCTACAAAATATAATTAAAAGATGAGCATCAGATTACAAAAAAGTATATTTATTATCTATATTATGCAGTTGTGATAAGATAAGCATCAACTTAAAAATACTACATGAACCCTGACACCTAGACATGCTTTTAGTTGTTCTTTCCACTTAGAGTCATTGTATGTTGCATATGCATTTATATTTTCCAACAAATTGTTCAGTATTTTATCAGTAAAGAACAGTTTTTAAAGTCTAGTTCGTCTTTGTCACCCGGCAGTTCATGTGTGAATCCAGGTAGTTCACCACAGAAAAGCTCCTTGTCCACCTCCCACAGATCGTTTTCCCACTGACTTCTTCTAAAATCTTCACTAATGCTGCCTAATTCACTTTCAGACTATGTCTGTAAAGTGTTATTCAAAAGAAATATAGCTCAAATTATTGCTGTCAGACTCACTGTCACTAACAAATCCCGAAAATTCAGACCCAGAGCTCTCATGAAAAATACTCTGTATTTCCTCCATATGTAGATTTCCCGCAACCCTCAAAATGTTTACATTTTGTTCTATAGTACTCTCCTTTTGATTGGCCAAAAGAAAAGCAACAACCAATCAGAAAATGAGCTATTTAAAACCTACCTATCAAAGTTTCTTTCTCATGCCGTCATATGAAGTCGCTAGGCAAGGGGCCCGCCATATTGGATGCCGTCATATGACGGCAGTCGGGAATGGGTACTATTAATATTACGACGTCAAATGACGACGCTCGGGATAGAAATAAGAAAACATTGTCGGCAAATGACGGCGGTAGGGGACAATGAGTTAAACAGTTTTTTGTGAAAATTTAATTTTTCACATATTGGCATTTTCAAGGTGTGACTTTGTAGTTCCATGAGCCTGCAGACCTTTGCTTGTCACATTTTCTGAATGTTCATGTTACTAATATTCTATTATTAAAAATTGATGGTCATTATGCTGTTAAACATTATGTAATATTGCATCAGGGTTCTGCCGAGGCCGCGATTCTGCGAGATTCTCGCCAAAAAAATAAAATTCTCGCACAAAAATTACCAAAGATGCGAAAATTCTCGCATACAAACCGAGTGAGGGTGCTATCATTGTTCTTGAGATGATAAAAGACACATTGAGAGTGGCGTCTAAAATTGTTTATCTAAATAATCATCACCGGTATAAATTTCTTCGCATCGTCCGCTGCATTGACTTGTTAACACAGTGTAGCTAACGTCGCCATGTGTGTGTTTCCGATGTACCCTCGTAAAAGATCGTTTCAAGCAGCGTCGTCATTTGTTGTCGTAATATCAATAGTACCTCTTCATGACTACAGTCCAATCGGCAATCCTCGTGTGACTCCGCTGCACTAAAGTTAGTTGAGCGGTTCTCTCATTTCGCGGGATAGTCAACCAATGATAGACGGCGTGACAGTGATATCCAGCCTGATGAAGCGTGGTTAAAATGGCGGCTTCCTCGCCGAAAGCGAAAGTTAAAAAACAAAGATCGATTTTAAGCTTTATGCCAAAGTCTTCGGCAAGCGGTGAAAAATCAGGTCAGACTCCTGTTAATCCCCCCTCAGATGAATCCGTCTCTCCGCCTGACAAGTCTGAGAAAAGGAAGAAACAAATTTCTGAAGTTGCGACTCCAGATGAAAATGACAGTTCGTTGACGATAAAGGTAGACTCTATGCTCATTCCGTGGCATTTTTATGTACAGACACAGATGTGTCTGTACATATTGCCATCACCTGCGTCTGTCGTCGCCGATGGCGATGCCGATGCCGATGCCGATGCCGATGCCGTGCACTTTCCTTGTAAACACGATAAGTGGAACACAGTTTTATTTTTAGCTTTTATATTTACAGAGCTGATGAATATTCATAAAACGCAGGTCAAGTTCGAAAATCAGCATGATCGGGCCATTATAGTAGAAGTTATGCTGTTTTTTCACTTTTCAGCATATATGCAACCCTGTAAACACATTTTAAGGAAAACCGTTAGGCCAATTGTCATTAAACTCACAGGAGTGGTCAATCTTACTAAAACGCAGGTTGAGTTCGAAAATCAGCATAATCGGGCCATTATTTTAGAAGTTATGCTGCTTTTTCACATTTCCTCAGATTCAGTTGTTAGGCATGTTAACAGTCTTATTATTTAACTAATAAGATACATAAAAGTCTTTGTTTGACATTTCCTGCATCTTTACAACATTGTTAGTTGATTATGTAAAAATGATGGTAAACTTGTTATTGTGTATTGTGTAATAAAGTGTCAAAAATGGAAATAAACTCATATCATTGCAGTTTGTCAGATTCAATCATTCACTATGTTCAGAATCTCAGAATGGAAGAAATTGGACATATTACACTATTCTATTGATATTTTTCCCATCTCATCAATTTTCTTAGTTGATCATATAAAAATGGCAGTAAACTGTTAATTTTGTTTTGTGTAAAAAAATTGTTAAAAATGGGAAAAAACCCATTTCAGAACAGTGCTGTCTTGTTTCACATTTCTACAGATTCAATTCTTAGGCATGTTAACAGTCTCATTATTGAACTAATAAGATACGTAAAAGTGTTTGTTTGACATTCCTTCATCTTTACAACATTGTTAGTTGATTATGTAAAAGTGATGGTAAACTTGTTATCGTGTATTGTGTAATAAAGTGTCAAAAATGGAAATAAACTCATATCATTGCAGTTTGTCAGATTCAATCATTCACTATGTTCAGAATCTCAGAATGGAAGAAATTGGACATTTAACACTGTTCTATTGATATTTTTCACATCTCATCAATTTTCTTAGTTGATCATATAAAAAATGGCAGTATCCTATTAATTTTGTTTTATGTTAAAAAAGTGTTAAAAATGGAAATAAACCCATTTCAGAACAGTGCAGTCTTGTTTACATTTTGGCATTTTTAAGGTGTGACTTTGAAGTTCCATCGACCTAAAAACCTTTGTTAGTCACGTTTTCTGTTTGACTATGATACTAATATTTTATTATTAAAAATTGATGGTCATTATGCTGTTAAACATTATGTAATATTGCATCAAAATTTGAAAAAAAAAACTATTTTGGGCACTGCTCCCATGATGACCATTTAAGAAAAACCATGTCACTTACTGTTCTCAAACAGTACAGTTAATATGTACAGATGTGTCCTTACATATTGCCATCACCTGCGTCTGTCATCGCCGTCGTTGCCATCGCTGTCGCCGGCGCCGTGCACTTTCATTGTAAACACGATAAGTGGAAGAAAGTTTTACTTTTTGGCTGTATATTTACAGAGCTGATGAATATTCATAAAATGCAGGTCAAGTTCGAAAAGCAGCATGATCGGGCCATTATTGTAGAAGTTATGCTGTTTTTTTACTTTTCAGCATATATGCAACACTGTAAACACATTTCAAGGAAAACTGATAGGCTTTTTGTCATGAAACTCACAGGAGTAATCTATCTTACTATAACGCAGGTCAAGTTCGAAAATCGGCAGGATCGGGCCACTATTTTAGTAGTTATGCTTTTTTTTTCACTTTTCAGCATATATGCAACACTGTTAACACAATATAAGAAAAACAGATAGGCCAATTGTCATTAAACTTACAGGAGTGGTCATTCCTGCTAAAACGCAGGTTGAGTTAAAAAATCAGCATAAGCGGGCCATTATTTTAAAGAAATGCAGTTTTTTCACATTTCCTCAGATTCAATTCTGAGGCATGTAAACAGTTTCATTATTGAACTAATAAGATACGTAAAAGTGTTTGTTTGGCATTTCCTGCATCTTTACAACATTATTAGTTGATTATGTATGGTAAACTTGTTATCGTGTGTTGTGTAATAAAGTTTCAAAAATGGAAATAAACCCATATCATTGCAGTTTGTCAGATTCAATCATTCACTATGTTCAGAATCTTAGAATGGAAGAAATTGGACATTTAACACTGCTCTGTTGATATTTTTCCCATCTGATCAATTTTCTTAGTTGATCATATAAAAACGGCAGAAAACTGTTAATTTTGTTTTATGTTAAAAATTGTTAAAAATGGAAAAAAAAACATTTCAGAACAGTGCTGTCTCGTTTACATTTTGGCATTTTCAAGATGTGACTTTGAAGTTCCATGGGCCTGAAGACCTTTGCTAGTCACATTTTCTGAATATCCATATTACTAATATTTTATTATTAAAATTGATGGTCATTATGCTGTTAAACATTATGTAATATTGCATCAAAATTTGAAAAAAAAAACTATTTTGGGCACTGCTCCCATGATGACCATTTAAGAAAAACCATGTCATTTACTGTTCTCAAACTTACAGGAAAGAAACATGGGACTAAAATACAGCTTCAGTAGGAAATACAGTCTGTTTGGTAATTCTTACTGCCAGTTAAACAGTTTTTTTGTGAAATTTTAATTTTTCACATATTGGCATTTTCAAGGTGTGACTTTGAAGTTCCACGGGCTTGAAGACCCATGCTAGTCACATTTTCTGAAAATCCATGATACGTATATTTTATTATTAAAAATTGACGGTCATTATGCTGTTAACCATTATGTAATATGGCATCAGAATAGAAGAAAACACGATTTTGGGTGCTGCTGCCATGATGACCATTATGGGAAAACCATGTTACTTATGATTGCCAAACTTTCAAAAAAGAAATACAGGACTAAAATACAGCCTGAGTTGGAAAAGCAGTCGAATTGACTTCTTTTTCTGGAAGTTATACATTTTCAAAGTGTAAACTTGTCACATATTTTAATTACATTGGTATTACCTGTTGAGGATAATTAAAATTTGATGTTGAATTTGCAGTTTAACATAATGTATTTTTGCATCAGAATTGACAGTAGCCTATTTTGTGCATAGTTATTTCCTGTTTTTTGTCTGTACATTTGACAGCTTTGCTGCCTTGTTATTTTACGTTTTGGGAGGACACTTGACACTTCGTTTGAAAATGTGAAAGAAAGTAAAAAAAAAAAAGGTAATAGGCCCGTTTTTGATACGATTATTCCTCTATATGTGAGTATGATAATATGAAAAAGAAGTTAAAAAAGTAAGGAGGCCCGTTTTTGATATGTTTATTCCTATCACTCTATAGTGTATATATATGTGTGTGTGTGTGTGAGAATAAAAATTTGAAAAAAAGGAAATGTTTAACTTTAATGAAGAAGTAAGGAGGCCTGTTTCTGATATGTTTATTCCTCTGTATATGTGTGTGAGGATACTAATTAGTAATTTGCAAAAAAAAAAAGTTAGGGCCTCCTAATCAAGGATATTTTCATAGAATGCACTCAACCAAATGTGTGACCTATATTTTTTACTTTAGCCTTTATTTTAAAAAGTAGTCAATATTGTGAAACTGATAAATCAAAGATAAAAATGTCCTTCCCAAACACTATTATGCAATTTTTCCTGATAAAAGTGTTAATTAAGTCATGATTAATCATCAAAACCTAAAAATTCTTTTGGATTGTGGTGTCTGGTTCCAGAAATTACAAGTTTGTAAGTAGGAAAAATTTTAACTTTTCTTTAATTTTAGGTCTGCAGACCAAATACCATCAAAGGGCCTGAAAGAAAGAAACCGAAAGTAGTGCCACAGAAATTTCAACACGATTGGTTAAGAGATTATTCTTGGCTCCGCTATGATAATGAGGCAGATGCTTTATAAAAAAATCATTTGCAACTGTATATACATACAGCCTATGTAAAGTTACTTTCAAAGTTGAATCAGTTCAGTTTGTGAACTTTAATAAAATACCAGTACAGACTAGCAGTGTATGTTTTTATGTAAAATATCATTTTTCCTGATCTCCCACTATTTTTCAAAATCTCCCCAACTTTTATGCTCAGAGGGGAGAATTCTCCCCCCTTTTTTGAGACCTTGGCAGAACCCTGTTGCATCAAAATTTGAAGAATCCCCTATTTTGGGCACTGCTCCCATGATGACCTTTTAAGAAAAATCATGTCACTTACTGTTTTCAAACTTGCAGGAAAGAAACATGGGTCTAAAATACAGCTTCAGTAGGCAATGCAGTCTGTTTGGTAATTTTTTCTGGCAATTAAACAGTTTTTTGTGAAAATTTAATTTTTCACTTATTGGCGTTTCAAGGTGTGACTTTGAAGTTCCATGATCCTGAAGACCTTTGCTTGTCACGTTTTCTGAATGTCCGTGTTACTAATATTCTATTATTAAAAACTGATGGTCATTATGCTGTTAAGCATTATGTAATATGGCATCAGAATAGAAGAAAACACAATTTTGGGTGCTGCTGCCATGATGACCATTATGGGAAAACCATGTTACTTATGATTGCCAAACTTTCAAAAAAGAAATACAGGACTAAAATGCAGTCTGAGTTGGAAAAGCAGTCTAAGTGACTTCTTTTTCTGCAAGTTATACATTTTTATGTACAGACACAGATGTGTCTGTACATATTGCCATCACCTGCGTCTGTCGTCGCCGATGGCGATGCCGATGGCGATGCCGATGGCGATGCCGGCGCCGTGCACTTTCCTTGTAAACACGATAAGTGGAGGGCAGTTTTACTTTTTGGCTTTATATTTACAGAGCTGATGAATATTCATAAAACGCAGGTCAAGTTCGAAAATCGGCATGATCGGGCCATTATTGTAGAAGTTATGCTGTTTTTTCACTTTTCAGCATATTTTTCACATTTCCTCAGATTCAATTCTTAGGCATGTTAACAGTCTCATTATTAAACTAATAAGATACGTAAAAGTGTTTGTTTGACATTTCCTGCATCTTTACAACATTGTTAGTTGATTTTGTAAAAATGATGGTAAACTTGTTATCGTGTATTGTGTAATAAAGTTTCAAAAATGGAAATAAACTCATATCATTGCAGTTTGTCAGATTCAATCATTCACTATGTTCAGAATCTCAGAATGGAGGAAATTGGATATTTAACACTGTTGTATTGATATTTTTCCCATCTCATCAATTTTCTTAGTTGATCGTATAAAAATGGCAGTAACCTGTTAATTTTGTTTTATGTTAAAAAAATTGTTAAAAATTAAAAAAAAAAACATTTCAGAACAGTGCTGTCTTTGTTGACATTTTGGCATTTTCAAGTTGTGACATTGAAGTTCCATGGGCCTGAAGACCTTTGCTAGTCACATTTTCTGAATATCCATGATACTAATATTTTATTATTAAAAATTGATGGTCATTATGCTGTTAAACATTATGTAATATTGCATCAAAATCTGAAAAAAATCTATTTTGGGCACTGCTCCCATGATGACCATTTAAGAAAAACCATGTCACTTACTGTTCTTAAACAGTACAGTAAATAAGTACAGATGTGTCTGTACATATTGCCATCACCTGCGTCTGTCGTTGCCGTCACTGCCGCTGGCACCGTGCACTATCATTGTAAACACAATAAGTGGAAGGCAGTTTTACTTTTGGCTTTATATTTTCAGAGCTGATGAATATTCATAAAACGCAGGTCAAGTTCGAAAATCAGCATGATCGGGCCATTATTGTAGAAGTTATGCTATTTTTTCACTTTTCAGCATATATGCAACCCTGTAAACACATTTTAAGGAAAACCGTTGGGCCTGTTGTCATGAAACTCACAGGAGTAATCAATCTTACTAAAACGCAGGTCAAGTTCGAAAATCGGCATGATCGGGCCACTATTTTAGTAGTTATTCTGTTTTTTCATTTTTCAGCATATATACAACACTGTAAACACAATATACGAAAAACAGATAGGCCAATTGTCATTAAACTCACAGAAGTGGTCATTTCTGCTAAAACGCAGGTTGAGTTCAAAAATCAGCATAATCAGGTCATTAATTTAGAAGTTATGCTGTTTTTTCACATTTCCTCAGATTCAATTCTTAGGCATGTTAACAGTCTTATTATTTTACTAATAAGATACATAAAAGTGTTTGTTTGACATTTCCTGCATCTTTACAACATCGTTAGTTGATTATGTAAAAATGATGGTAAACTTGTCATCGTGTATTGTGTAATAAAGTGTCAAAAATGGAAATAAACTCATATCATTACAGTTTGTCAGATTCAATCATTCACTACGTTCAGAATCTCAGAATGGAGGGAATTGGACATTTAACACTATTCTATTGATATTTTTCCCATCTCATCAATTTCTTAGTTGATCATATAAAAATGGTAGTAAACTGTTAATTTTGTTTTATGTTAGAAATTGTTAAAACTGGAAAAAAAACATTTCAGAACATTGCTGTCTTTGTTTACATTTTGGCATTTTCAAGTTGTGACTTTAAAGTTCCACGGGCCTGAAGACCTTTGCTAGTCACATTTTCTGAATATTTCAAATATTGAGACTTTCATCATGTGAATTTGAACTCATGGTCCTGAATCTGTAATCTTATTGAAAGGGTAGATTGAGACCATCTTCTGGGTCTTCCGGAAGACAGTCAGGTTATTAAGTTTATATTGCCTGGTATCTATTTTTTCTTCTGTTGGAAGACCATCAAAATGGAGGATGGATCAAAATAGATAATTTGGAATACTGTCAGAAAATATCTCTGGGTCCACTCATGTCATTGACCATTTTACCTGTTGTGCATGATTAAAATTCAGTGTTGACTGACAGTGCTATTATAAGAATTATTTATTATTGCATCAAAATTGACAAAATGACCTATTTTGCATTTTTATTTTCTGTTTTTGTCTGTACATTTGACAGCTTTGCTGCCTTGTCAAAGTGTAAACTTGTCACGTATATTAATTAGTACCACCAGCGTGTACGCTGGCGGTACTCATGGTTTTAGTCCCGACCCGTCTCGTACAGCTCCGCCGGCTCCGTCGGCTCCTGCGGCTCCGCCGGCTCCTGCGGCTCCGCAGTCGGGCGCCGGAAACAAGTCACTGTTACCGCTTCTCCTCCTAGACCGCAAGGACCTGTGTCCCCATCTCTTGGATTTAGGTCACATATAATTTCAACTTGAACACCCTGGTTTTTTTGTCTCCATCGGTGCACTGGCCTGGGCATGACGCTTGTTGAAATGCACCCTTGTCAAAATTTTTGAAAATTCAATGCTTAATATCTCCCAAACCAAAGGAATTATGGGAAAAACTACTACAGAAGTCTGACCGAAAGTCATATGTGGAGATTCCAAATATGCCCTTGGATTTGACTTTTGACCTTTTTTTCAAGGTCAAACAAGCCAAAATTTTCTAAAAATGGGAATTTTCTGTAAAAAAATATTTGTTTGTGCTAATTTTTGGAAACTACACAGCCCTAAGCTCTCCTGTGGGGTTACCATTGGGGACTCCTTTCATCTTTGGGAGTTTGGGGTCAATCGGTGCATTTTCACGGGAGAAGCAGCCATAAGATACCGAAACTGAAAACTTGCTCTAAATCTGGAACGGTAAATGCCAGAGACCTCTTTTTTATTGCATTTTGAAGACCTTGTCAAGTGCAATACAGGGGGTGGTGTCCATTTTTTTGTTTTTTGATATGGTTTAGGCGTTGCCCTATATCAAAAATTACAACATCGCAATATTCAGTGGGGAAAATGTGAAATACTCCAAAATTAGCAGAGATACGCCCATAGTTACTATTGAACTTGAATAGGAAGTCATATACTGATAATCTAACTGTGACCTTGAAATTGACCTTTGACCTACTTTTCATAATGAACTGCACTTTGCAAGTTTTCTGATCTTTATATATCCAAAACTGGCAAAGATACCTCCATAGTTACTATTGAACTTGAATAGGAAGTCTTATACTGGCAATTTAACTGTGACCTTGAAATTGACCTTTGACGTACTTTTCACCATGAACTGAACTTTGCAACATTTAGTCCCTTGTATCTCAAAAACTGGCAGAGATACCTCCATAGTTTTTATTGAACTTGAACAGGAAGTCATATACTGGCAATCTAACTGTGACCTTAAAATTGACCTTTGACCTACTTTTCACCAGGAACTGAACTTTGCAACTTTTTAATGCTTTTATTTTCAAAACTGGCAGAGATACGCCCATAGTTACTATTGAATTTGAATAGAAAGTCATACGAGGCAATTTACTGTGACCTTAAAATTGACCTTTGACCTACTTTTAACCATGAACTGAACTTTGCAAATTTTGGTTCCCTTTTATCTCCAAAACTGGCAGAGATAAGTCTATGGTTACTATTGAACTTGAATGGGAAGTCATATACTGGCAATCACAATGTGACCTTGAAATTGACCTTTGACCTACTTTACACCATAAACTGAACTTTGCAACTTTTTAATGCTTTTATTTTCAAAACTGGCAGAGATACGCCCATAGTTACTATTGAATTTGAATAGAAAGTCATACGAGGCAATTTATTGTGACCTTAAAATTGACCTTTGACCTACTTTTAACCATGAACTGAACTTTGCAAATTTTGTTCCCTTTTATCTCCAAAACTAGGAAAGATAGGACCATAGTTACTATTGAACTTGAATTGGAAGTCATATACTGGCAATCTTAATGTGACCTTGAAATTGACCTTGGACCTACTTTTAATCAGGAATTGAACTTTGCAAATTTCCGTTCCCTTTTATCTCCAAAACTGACAAGATACGCCCATAGTTACTATTTTATTTGAATAGGAAGTCATATACTGGCAATCTAAGTGTGACCTTGAAATTGACCTTTGACCTACTTTTCATCATGAATTGAAGTTTACAAATTTTGGTTCCCTTTTATCTCCAAAACTGGCAGAGATACGTCCATAGTTGCTATTGAACTTGAATAGGAAGTCATATACTGGAAATTTACTGTGACCTTGAAATTGACCTTTGACCTACCTTACTATGAACTGAACTTTGATTTTACCATTTTTATATATATATATATATATATATATATATATATATATATATATATATATATATATATTTTTTTTTTTTTTTGCATATTTTGGGAATTCTTGTTGATTGCATTTTTTACAGCTTGTCAAGCACAAGACTGGTGGTGGTGTCCCTTTTTTGTGTGTGTGGGGGTCTATACGATCGCGCTTACCCCAGCTGGTGGTACAATATTCGGAGGCGGTATCGCCTCTCTGATCCTCTAGTTACATTAGTATTACCTGTTGAGGATAATTAAAATTTGATGTTGAATTTGCAGTTTAACATAATGTTCTTTTGCATCAGAATTGACAGTAGCCTATTTTGTGCATAGTTATTTCCTGTTTTTTGTCTGTACATTTGACAGCTTTGCTGCCTTGTTTTTTCAAAATATTAACAAGATGGCGGCTTAAGCATCTGCTTGTTATTCGGCTACTGAAAGTGCACCTAAGTTTTATTCTTTGCTATTGCCACAAATTACTTAACAATTGCAACTGTATAAAGACCAAACTTTCTTCATTTGATACTATATTTATAGGCACTTGTTATGAGTGGGAAATATTTTTCGTGCAATATTTATTCTCCACACACCACCTCGCGAGATCAACGTGTAGCTGGACACTTACACAGTGAGACCCTATGACATAAAAGTTGCAATTTATCTTCATATTTCATGTAGTTATGCATTTAAAAGCACTTACCTGTTTTTTGAAAACCTTGTCCAACGTAATATCATATAAATTCTGTATTTCTCTCATTTTTTAGAAACTTGGGACTCTGTTTCTGTTTCTGTCCTCAAAAATCAACAGACGAAGGCACAGATACTAACAAATGAGATTTAAACGAGAGTAGCAATTAAGCGTAACAGAGATAGGCATCCATTGTTCTCTGGGTTCTATTCATTCCGACCAATGAGAGACCGAATATGGGCTCCGCCCCCACGCGTGTAATCTCCTTCTGTTATAACTCCTTGGTCTGATACAGTTTTAACCTTGGCAGGTTGCCATGTATTATTCTGAGTGTCATACATGCGAACAAATTCTCCTTCATGTAAAGGTGCAAGTGGTTTGACATGCTGATCATAGTGCGTTTTGCTCGCGTTCTGTCTATAATCGAAGATTAAAAGTTTGAATAGCAGCTTCATTGGAATTATATTTACCTCAGGCTCTGCCAAGGAGGCTATATTTTCACCCCTGTTTGTCTGTCATCAACATAACTCAAAAAGTTATGGACCGATTTTGCTGAAATTTTCAGGAACTGTCAGAATTGGGCCAAAGAGGACAATGATTAGTTTTTAGTGGTGGTCTTTCTCAATAATCAATCAATAATCAATAATAATCAACAATTGCTGCCTTGGCAGAGGTCTGCATTCTCGGTGGTTTTCTAGTTTTGTTATGTTTTCCTTTACAATTTTTTCTCAAACACTTGCATTTGTGACTTTTAGCTCTCATCCGCTCAAGGCTCTGCACATTTTCTGTATTTCCACATAAGCAATTGTATTGTTTTTTATGTCTTTAAACATTATGTAATATTATTTTATGCACTGTCATCATTTTTCAAATATTGAGACTTTCATCATGTGACTTTGGTCTCTCATTGTCCTGAAACTGTAATCTTATTGAAGGGGTGGATTGAGACCATCTTCTGGGTCTTCCGGAAGACAGTCAGGTTATTAAGTTTATATTGACTGGTATTTATTTTTTCTGTTGGAAGACCATCAAAATGTAGGATGGATCAACATAGATACTTTGGAATACTGTCAGAAAATATCTCAGGGTCCGCCCCTGTTATTGACCATGTTACCTGTTGTGCATGATTAAAATTCAGTGTTGACTTACAGTACTATTATATATATATATAACCATTATTTATTATTGCATCAAAATTGACAAAATGACCTTTTTTGCATCTTTATTTTCTGTTTTTTTGTCTGTACATTTGACAGCTTTGCTGCCTTGTTCACATGTTGGCATTTTTAAGGTGTGACTTTGAAGTTCCATGATCATGAAGACCTTTGCTTGTCATGTTTTCTGAATGTCCATGTTACTAATATTTTATTAATAACATTTGATGGTCATTATGCTGTTAAATATTATGTAATGTTGCATCAAAATTTGAAAAAAAAAAAAAAAACTATTTTGGGCACTGCTCCTATGATGACCATTTAAGGGAAATCATGTCACTTACTGTTCTCAAACTTACAGGAAAGAAACATGGGTCTAACATACAGCTTCAGTAGGCAATGCAGTCTGTTTGGTAAATTTTTCTGGCAATTTAACAGTTTTTTGTGAAAATTTAACTTTTCACATATTGGCATTTTCAAGGTATGACTTAGAACCTCCACGGGCTTGAAGACCCATGTTAGTCATATTTTCTGAAAATCCATTATACACATATTTTATTATTAAAAGTTGATGGTCATTATGCTGTTAAGCATTATGTAATGTTGCATCAAAATAGAAGAAAACACAATTTTTGGTGCTTCTGCCATGATGACCATTATGGGAAAACCGTGTTACTTATGATTGTCAAACTTTCAAAAAAGAAACACAGGACTAAAATGCAGAATGAGTTGGAAAAGCAGTCTAATTGGCTTCTTTTTCTGGAAGTTATACATTTTAGTGAAATATTCATTATCTTTTTGGCATATTCATTGTGGGACTTGGAGCTCCCATGGACATGAAGCCGGATGGTAATCAAATTTTCTACATGTTCATGCTATTTATAGTCAATAATCAAAAATTGGTGATAATTATTCTATAATTTATTATGTAATGTTACATCAAAATTGACAACAATCTTTTTGCACTGCTACTGCAAACATTAAGAAAAGAAAACTGTGTTATTTATTATTATATTTAACTTATGAGTATGATTTTTAGGATTGGCATGCAGTTCAAATTAGAAAGCCAGGTCAATTGGGTTATCATTTATTATTGAATTTTATGCAATTTTGTGTGAAATTTCATTTTTCTAATTCTGGCACTTTCTAAGTATAAACTTGAACTCTGATGGGCCTGAAGCCTTATGCTTTTACTTTCGTTGGTGTTACCTGTTGTGCAAAATTAAAATTTGATGTTGACTGTGCAGTTAAACATAATGTATTATTGCATCAGAATTGGTAGTCTCCTATTTTGTGCATTATTGTTTTGTGCTTTTCTTAAGTGTGTGTCCATGATAAGACCAGTCAGAGGGTGGCAAGGTGGGGGTCAACAGATTTCAACCAAATTCATAATATTGTTGCATATATAGGAGATATTAAGATTGAAGGCAACAATCCCAAAAGAAATCATTGGATATAATTATAATATGATATTATATGTTTTGGCCATTTTTGGCTTGATTTTCAGCTTCGGTCAATAAAGCCACTTCATAAGCAAATATTTCAAAACTGATGACTTTTTAAAATTAATTGAAAATTTACCTATTTAAACCAGCCATTTGCCATTGAGAATATGTTACTAAATATCAGTTTAACCCACAAACTAACGAGCCACGCCCATTTTTATGACCCCACCCCCCAAACTCACTTTTCTACCAAGCAATGTTCAAACATTCATATCTCTCTTTTTGCAGGCTTGACAGCCATAAAATTTTATAGGGATCCTAAGCATATATTGGTCTAATCATACAAAATTCAAAAAGTGTGTTAAACACAACAGAAGACATTGAAAAAGTGCCTCAAACCTTAGCAATTTTAGCAGAAAACCAAACGGCCGAAATCAAGATATCAGTACATTTTGAGATAATACCTTCCAATAACCAAATTTAATCAAAGACTCACAGCCAGGAATTCAAACTATGCTTTGATAAGGGCAAATCTATCCAATTTTTATAAATACAAAATGGCTGCCATCAAATCTGTCCCAAAATACAGTTACCCTAATTCCTCAAAATAATCAAGAGGCCCATTTTTGCAGGTTTTTTATTTTGAGATCTGTAATACAGGATTGCTCAAATAATATTCTTTTCAAACAAAGCCATACAGCTTCTGAATAAATTTAAATAACTAGTGACAAGTTATTCCCCCCCCCCCACCCCCCCAATTTAATAAGTTATTACTGTGCATATCCAGTGTCATCAGCATTGTGTATATACCTTATTTTCAGGGAGCAATAGAGAAAAAAAATTACAAATGATTTTTCTAAAGGTAAAAGGGAATGACTGTCTCATTTTATCAGTTTTCTCAAGTGCAACACTAATTAATCCACTTGAAATGATTTATATTGCATTTTTCAACCATTCTTTTTCCTTTCAAATGATTCATAGGCTTTGTAAATACATGTGATATCTTGATATCTATATTGTTTTTCTATAAAGAAAATTAAAACAGAGTCAGCAACATATAATGACAGGAGGAGTACTTTATTTTCATATCATCAATTGTACAGTAAAAGAACAAAGCAGTTACTTTTTACAGGAGTGAAATCAAGTTATGAATCTCCAAGGTTCCAATATCACGGTCATCTTTTCCATATACTGAACACAACAGTGATGGGTAGTGTTCAACAGATTTTAATCTTATAACTGATTGATCCCCAAGTTTCTTCTTCTGGTTGAGAGATCCAGGGTCTCCTACAGTAATGATAATTCAGCAATCTTAGAATAAGTGTGGTAACTTGAAGCAACATGCCACTATAGTTTAGTGTGACTGAACTGTCAATTGTCAATATTTGTCAATTCAATGGCGCCAATCCTCCTTTCCTAAAAAATTGATTGAGATTGTCAAGCCTAAGATGCATATTTGTTATGGGGGATTGTCCCAAGGTGGCTCTAAGTCCAATAAAGGTTTGCCAGGATATCCACTGCTGCGTCTACCTGAAGATGGCAGGACAGGCTGTCAAAAGAAAATGTATTAAACATATTTTAAACTCATGTTAATTGCTGTATAAGAACAATTACTAAATAATATTCTGATCAAACATATTGCATAAGTGTAAAAAAGGAAATCAAATATGCATGATTGTAGCTACCAGAATTTCATGATAGAAAAAGAAACAAATGAAAAAAAGGTAAACCTTTTTTCTTCTATGTGGAAGTGTTCCAGGCATTACAAAGTTGGTGCTCACATCTGAATCTGATGAATTTGCCTGTGCAATTTCAGGTGACTTTTCTATTATTGTCTGTAAGATTGTCCAGGTCAAGGTTCACACACAGGCCTAGGATGTAAAATCTGAAAAATAAACATAATATCAATAAATGCTTTACAACAACAGAGGCTTACTGTGTTCAGAATAGAAAATATCGTAGCAGGATCAATCTATCTCAGCGGAGTATCACACTCGGGCTCAGTCGTTGTGATCAGCTTAATTGTCTGGCACGCCCCCTTGCAAAGCAACATGAACAACATAATGGACCGCAAAGTTTTCCTGATGTAATATGTGTATGTATGATGTATGATTGTGGTTGTGTTAGTGTAGAGAAGTGTGTTCGTGCCTTTTCGTTTGTGTCCGTGTGTCTTCGTTTCTATATAAAATACGCCCCTCTTTGTTACGCGGCACATTCGTTTCTTGTTTCTGCCATGTTCACACACAGGTATGATAGACTTGATTGGTTTACTTTTCATTTTCTTTGTGTTTAGATTTTGTATTTCTCTTAGTTTAGTTTGATCATTTAAGTGCTTATCATTTATTTTCATCCTTATTTAGTTTAGAAATTTAGTAAGTATCTTTAGTTCATTAATGTTATTCATTTAATTTTTTCTAAGTTTGTTCAGTTCTGCATTAAGTTCATTTTATTTATTTGTAAATTATTAAAAGACATTCGTTTCTTGTTTCTGCCATGTTCACACACAGAGTACACTCGGGTTCGTAAATAAAGTATATTGAGAGCTGTTACACTGATTTTACTAAAGTACCTTTAGTTACAAGTGTCCTGTGTAATATGTAAGTCTTGAAAATTGAAGCACAGGTGGTTAACTTCAACTTCATTGTAAACACACATGAATCTGCATAGTGAATATAAAACTAAAATATAAAAAACTGGCACAAGTAACATCCCCTAAAATGCCAAAACTTGAAAGTGAATGTGTGTTACATACATACATGTTTACCATGAAACAGAAATCAAGTAAAACTCTGTGAATTGAAATATACCAGTATGTCTTTTAAATTTGCTTATATTCTTTATATTACTGAATAATATTCAAACTTATTATTTAAACTGGTTTGACTTTTTAGTGTATCTGATTCTAGTATATCTATGCCACCACTGATCACTTACCTTACAACAAACATCCAGAGCTAAATCGATGAGATGAATATATTGAGGAACCCAAGCCTGACAACAGTCTGAAGTGGTTCAACCAAAAAATGCACATTCTAAGGACGACCAGCTGCTATGGTCATTTCTTGTTATATTCTGGTGCACACCAATCATTCTGAGATGTACCTAAGCATCTCTAGTGTGTGTTCTTCATAAATTTAAGAAAGTATTATGTTTTATCACTGTGAAGACGATGTGCTTTGCTCTACAGTTGCTCCGGTGATAATCCTAGTACCCGCCATGTTGAATATAGGTCACAGAGTTAGCATCGTTATTTTACATTTAGTTTCTACAACATAAACAAATTAAAAAAATGTATTTTCGCTTCATAAGTTCGTCTGCAGGGCAAACATATTTATTTTAAGGGCTTTTCACAAACCTATACATGGTTTTGACCTATTAATTTAGTTGAAGAAACAGTTTAGCATTTAAGTAGTATAAAAATTTTCGTTTTTAGGCCCTTTTTAAAATTGTTATAGTTCTTATTTTACAAGGTTTAACACAGATTTTATTTTACAAAATTTATTTTTCAACCCTTTTCTATCAGCACATACCAAAATTATATGGATACAACCTGCAAAAAAGAAGTTGTGTGCATTTAAAGAAGGGGAGGGGGTCAAGCATACGGAAAACATGCCTTATTAGAATCAACCTTGTGTGGTCATGACAGTGCCTTTTCAAAAAATCTGTACAGGATATTAAAGGTCTTTCCTTAATCTATCATGTGGCTTACCTAAATAATTCCTTATGATGTACATGATTTTTTAAAAGAATATTTAAAATTATAACTTTTCAAGAGCTAAAATATGCTATATTTTGGCAAAATTGCCAATAAAAGATCTGCCCCCATATCTCTAAAACTAATGATCCAAAATAAGAAAGCCAGTGGCTCACAATATCTTTTATGTTGATGGTTTACCACACCAAAAATTATTAAAATCTGCTGACCCCCACCTTGCCGCCTTCTGACTGATCTGTCTGGCTTTCTCATGGACGCGCTCTTAAGTTGTGACTTATGGGCCTGAAAGACCATTGAGAGGGTCAGTCTGTAAATTTCCCTTGGGTATCACTTAGCTAATTTCAGTGTTATAAAGTAATTTGCCTAATTAATCGGCCATTAAATGAAATTACATAAAGCACACTTGTTGATATTTCCCTGTAAACTCCCATAGGTTAAGCTCTCTGCTAGATTAATAATAAGGAAGCAGTGATAATTATGCAGGTGAATTTTGTTTAATATTGCAAATAAGTTTTTAATATATATATATATATATCAAACTCAAAGATTAAAAGTTTGAATAGCAGCTTCATTGGAATTATATTTACCTCTGCCAAGGAGGTTATATTTTCACCCCTGTTTGTCATCAACATAACTCAAAAAGTTATGGACCGATTTTGCTGAAATTTTCAGGAACTGTCAGAAGTGGGCCAAAGAGGACAATAATCAATAATAATCAACAATTGCTACCTTGGCAGAGGTCTGCACTCTCGGAGCGCTTTTCTAGTTTTGTTATGTTTTCCTTTATAATTTTTTCTCAAACACTTGCATTTGTGACTTTTAACTCTCATCCACCTGAGGCTCTGACATTTCTGTATTTCCACATAAGCAGTTGTATTGTTTTTTATGTCTTTAAACATTATGTTACTTATGTAATATTATTTTATGCACTGTCATCATTTTTCAAATATTGAGACTATCATCATGTGGATTTAAACTCATGGTCCTGAAACTGTAATCTTATTGAAAGGGTAGATTGAGACCATCTTCTGGGTCTTCCGGAAGACAGTCAGGTTATTAAGTTTATATTGCCTGGTATCAATTTTTTCTTCTGTTGGAAGACCATCAAAATGGAGGATGGATCAAAATAGATACTTTGGAATACTGTCAGAAAACATCTCTGGTTCCGCTCATGTTATTGACCATTTTACCTGTTGTGCATGATTAAAATTCAGTGTTGACTGACAGTGCTATTATAAGCATTATTTATTATTGCATCAAAATTGACAAAATGACCTATTTTGCATCTTTATTTTTTGTTTTTTGTCTGTACATTTGACAGCTTTGCTGCCTTGTCTGACTTGCTGATACCAGTCTGTGCCAGATACTATTCCACTTACAGGCCAGCAAGGTCTGAGAATCTAATGGGCCGAATGAAAAAAAAAATCCTAGAAGATAAAGTGGTTAATTCTTACAAATAGGATGAAAAACATGGGATTTTCAAAAGGTTATTATAGATCAAGACAACACTTAGTAAGAACATTTATAAAATGTAACAGCTGAAAAAATTAACTGGTAAGTAAGCAGTAAGTGACTTCTTTAAAAAATTTCACTGAAACAGAAATTTCACTGGCAATTAGGTAGACTGTTATACCATGGCACTCAACAATTTATATATAGGTTTTGAATTTTTTTCCACGTAACAGTAACATAAAATTTATGTCCACTTTTGCAATGTATAGAGTCAGTTAGGTGACTGAAAATATTTTAAAATGTCAAAAGGAGCACTATTAATTTAATGCAATCTCTGTTGGCCAGTCTTATCCAGTTTCTTCTCCAAAAAGGACAACTCAAGTGAGAATTTCTTCAGGGCCTTTTCTTCTGCCTTGCTAATGCCATGCCACTCAGAAAAGAGAGAAACCTGTAGGTTAGAAAATAGAACATAATAATAGCATTATGAACTACTAGTATCCATGTAGACATTATGGAATTATGCAGTGAAGTTTAATGTGTCTTGTTATGACTTGACTGAAATAATGTTCACCACATAAATGAACAATTTACAACTAAATTTATATAGAACATCAAGATTCATGATCACCAGCTAATAACCCCAAGAAATTGAAAGAAATTGTACTTATTACAAGAAATTATTTAAATCCGCCCTGGTCCCTACTCTTCTGACAGGACAAAAAGGGGATTTCAGAGAGGCTGGTTGCTAAAAGGAAAATGCCCAAGGTTGTTGTATTTTGAAAAAAAAATTAAAAAGGGTACTGTTGTTAGTGAATGTTTAATGCATCTTAGGCATTATGACAAAAGTAACTTACCCCAGACACACTGACCTCCTTTTTTCATTGACATATTTTAATTTTTTCCAGCCTGACCATAATTCATATATTCAATGCAGCCTTCTCCCATATCTATAATAGAAAAAAAACTTGAGTAGTGTTAAGATATGCATGTCAAATTCATTATCAATTTTGAGAGAATTTCTGTTTCAACACTACAAGATGAAATATTTAATTTCAAGTAATGAATAAACCTTAATAGAGTTCTATTCTTTTGTAACCACCAAGGCAAAGCTTCTTTCTTAAAATGAACTGAAACATCCAAGCTTGCCACCTAACATGCCAAAGTAGTGAAGTATAATTTAAGTAGAGAAGCAAGTACCCCTTAATTATAGAGGTGTCTTACACAATAAGGTGTGTCTTACACACCTCGACTCCAAGAGAGATGTGTAGTGAGATAACAGGTAAAGTAATAGGAAACATCCGAGATAGCCTTTTTTGAACATCTGCGCAGCAGATGACGTCAAACGAGACCTGGATTGGAGCGAGATTTCACGAGAGGTGGGGTTAAAATCTGCCATTGAAACTTCTCTCGCGGTTGTGCACAAGTCTATGTTATAGGATTGCATTGAGTAAATTTTGGCGTTGTCATGTAATTTGAGATAGAGCAACGCAATGGCAAATTGCTAATGTTGTGTCGTAGGGTGCATTGCAGTAAAACCTAACCGAGAAAACCAGGAAAATGACCATGGATGACAGACACGACTGGCGAGAGAAGTGCAGTAAAGAAAGAGAAGTAGTTGGGCTTGAACAGATTAAAAGGACTAAGTGCCGACATATTTAAAGTACAGATCAGGTCGCAATATTTTGTAGGAAGAAAGGGACTTCATGGCATCACCGTATAGACCGTAGGCCTATCATCAACGGTCGAGGGACATATTAATAAGTAAGTTTTGTGTGTGTAGTTTACAGGACACCACGTAATACAGCCCTAGTACTTGTGATTAATAGTCTTTTACGGTAACCAGGCCCGTAGCCAGCAATTTTAGAGGGGGGGGGGGGGTCGTTTTCTGAAAAAGTGGACCTTTTACCATAAAATCCTCAAGTACATAGATCAAATTGTACCCAGAGTGGATCTTTTCCCAGCAAAAAGGGTGGTTCTTTCGAACCCCCCAAACTCCCCCCCCCCCCCCCCCCCCCCCCCCCCCCGGCTACGGGCCTGGTAACTATATCAGACAAATTTGCTTATACCATTCCTGTCTCCATATAACGTGTACCTGATTATGAAATACTGGTGAACCTTCCACACCTATTAAGTATACACAATGTTCAGTTGCGTTTGTAACATTCCATGCCGGGTGGTCAGTTATGATAATTGCAAGTAAGATAGAAATTAGAGTTGGTATTTTACAACAACGTTTATCACATAATGATATATATTTCAGAAAACTAAGTGAGTTAATTATTTTTTTTATTTTAGAGCATGACAGACACAGCACATGTTATTGAACCAGGCAAGAACTGTGAGAATCATGTGGTCAGGATAATCAGATGTTGAAGATTGCTCAGTGTATATTAATCTCTTATGCCCTTAATTATTATGTTGTTGACTAAAATTATATCAGGAATCAACAGATGGCATTTTTGCCTGGGTGTCACTTACAGTATCAGGCATTTTCTTTATTACTTTAAAATAAATATTTGGTTTTATGAATATATATATATATATATATATATATATATATATATATATATGCCTATGTATTGTACTGCACTAGTAATTTAATGAAGAAAATAATTTTTATTGCTAGTATCATTTTTATGTTACTGTAGTGACTTTTTTAATAACTATATGACACCTGTTTTTCATATCATTTTCTCGGATCACAAATACAAGTTCGCCTTTGATGTTGTGTTTATTTGTTGTATTTGTGTATAACTGTCAATAAAATGCAATGATTCTGTGAACATTTCAACTTATATGTTGTCCATTTTAATACTTTCTTTTGCCATCTTTCCTGTCATTTAAGTCAGATCTGATCACAATAAAACTTACATTTTGTGAATGCTATCCACTAGTTTCTATAGCATCATTTCATAAGTAAATAAATGAAGAAAATTAACTTTATGATCAAATTTGAGCTTTTTGAACTAGTTACTATAAATTTAGTGAAATTAAAACAAAGATGCAGGCAAGTCTAATGTTCTGATATGCAATCCATCAGTAAATGAAATGTCAAATGATTTTATTTTACTTCTTTAAAAATAAAGTTTAATAGCAAAACATAAAGAAAAATAAGTTGCAGTTATGAAGCTTTTGTTGTTCAAAATTTAAATTTAGTAATTATGATAACCTAAAAATGAAGCAATTGAGCCCTTGACAGGACTGGATTATTTTATTTACAAATGTCCAATGCTTGTAGAATGTACATGGACCTACTTTCAACATTGATCTCATTGAAAGCAAAACAGTCATGCCACTCCCATAAAGTGACAAAAAGGTTGCAAATGAATCTCACGTCAGTTGTACGTACATATTATATCAATACTTTTTCTTTATAAAGTGAAAAAAGAACAAGCCTGTAGCTCAAAAATTTTGGAAGTTCAGCTATTTTTCAAGTAAAGAAATCGCTGCTCTACTTCCTTGTGGTCTCCATATTTTAACCCCACCTCAAGGCAGATCTCATAAAATCACGGGGAAATGTGGTCTTCTCGTTGAGAACCCGGACAACCTCTATTGGTGGAGCCTAGGTGAACTTAAAACCTTAAGACTTTAAATTAAGAAGCACCAGGATTAATGTGTGTTCTTTTTTCAAAGGTTTAATATGAATTAAAACATATATATGTAAAAAGAAGACTAAATAAGTTAAAAATAACTATACCAAAGACACTGTGAAGTCAAACTTCCTGTTAGACCGCCATGATGGAAAATGCTGGGTGGAGGCAAAATTTTCCAGTCAAAAAAACTGAGCACTTTACTTTAACAACAAAGTTACCACTCCAAAGCCACCCACCATGGTGAGAAGAAAAATGATGACCAACTGTCATGATAAGTCTTTTTAGATTTAGACATGAAAAAGGTAAAGGCCAAAATGGTACATTTACCCATAACACTAGAGTAAAAAATTGGTATTCTGAACAAATCGGGTTATTTTTTTCAAGAAATATTGGAGCAGTATCCATGCAATATATACCACGCCACGACCAAGATGTTCAAGAATCTAAACACACCAAATTTTTTTATAATCTTGCATTTGAAAAGTACAAAAAGCGGTAAGGCTTTTGGCCGTAACAAGCGTAACACTTTTTGATCGGAACTCATGAAAATTGTCAATTGTCGTATCCAAGCTAGACCACATGTAAAATCGCAAAAAAAAAAAAAAATACTGCTCAAGCAAGTGTGTTGCACACATAACAATTAGTTAAATTTTATGACTGTCATGTGACACAAGTTTCAAAAAGTAGGAGGAAAATGTCTTTTGGAGTAATTTTTATGTACAGACACAGATGTGTCTGTACATATTGCCATCACCTGCGTCTGTCGTCGCCGTCGTCGCCGATGGCGATGCCGATGCCGATGGCGATGCCGATGCCATGCACTTTCCTTGTAAACACGATAAGTGGAACACAGTTTTATTTTTTGCTTTTATATTTACAGAGCTGATGAATATTCATAAAACGCAGGTCAAGTTCGAAAATCAGCATGATCGGGCCATTATAGTAGATGTTATGCTGTTTTTTCACTTTTCAGCATATATGCAACCCTGTAAACACATTTTAAGGAAAACCGTTAGGCCAATTGTCATTAAACTCACAGGAGTGGTCAATCGTACTAAAACGCAGGTTGAGTTCGAAAATCAGCATAATCGGGCCATTATTTTAGAAGTTATGCTGTTTTTTCACATTTCCTCAGATTCAGTTCTTAGGCATGTTAACAGTCTTATCATTTAACTAATAAGATACATAAAAGTGTTTGTTTAACATTTCCTGCATCTTTACAACATTGTTAGTTGATTATGTAAAAATGATGGTAAACTTGTTATCGTGTATTGTGTTATAAAGAATCAAAAATGGAAATAAACTCATATCATTGCAGTTTGTCATATTCAATAATTCAGTATGTTCAGAATCTCAGAATGGAAGAAATTGGACATTTTACACTATTCTATTGATATTTTTCCCCATCTCATCAATTTTCTTAGTTGATCATATAAAAATGGCAGTAAACTGTTAATTTTGTTTTGTGTAAAAAAATTGTTAAAAATGGGAAAAAAAAACCCATTTCAGAACAGTGCTGTCTTGTTTCACATTTCTACAGATTCAGTTCTTAGGCATGTTAACACTCTCATTATTGAACTAATAAAATACATAAAAGTGTTTGACATTTCCTTCATCTTTACAACCTTGTTAGTTGATTATGTAAAAATGATGGTAAACTTGTTATCGTGTATTGTGTAATAAAGTGTCAAAAATGGAAATAAACTCATATCATTGCAGTTTGTCATATTCAATAATTCAGTATGTTCAGAATCTCAGAATGGAAGAAATTGGACATTTTACACTGTTCTATTGATATTTTTCACATCTCATCAATTTTCTTAGTTGATCATATAAAAAATGGCAGTATCCTATTAATTTTGTTTTATGTTAAAAAAGTGTTAAAACAGGAAATAAACCCATTTCAGAACAGTGCAGTCTTGTTTACATTTTGGCATTTTTAAGGTGTGACTTTGAAGTTCCATGGGCCTGAAGACCTTTGCTAGTCACATTTTCTGAATATCCATAATACTAATATTTTATTATTAAAATTGATGGTCATTATGCTGTCAAACATTATGTAATATTGCATCAAAATTTGAAAAAAACCTATTTTGGGCACTGCTCCCATGATGACCATTTAAGAAAAACCATGTCACTTACTGTTCTCAAACAGTACAGTTAATATGTACAGATGTGTCTGTACATATTGCCATCACCTGCGTC
Organism: Lingula anatina; assembly: GCF_051362555.1. Taxonomy (NCBI): domain Eukaryota; kingdom Metazoa; phylum Brachiopoda; class Lingulata; order Lingulida; family Lingulidae; genus Lingula; species Lingula anatina. The sequence continues at coordinate 4,583,115 of NC_141772.1, read as the reverse complement.
TGTCGTCGCCGTCGTTGCCATCACTGTCGCTGTCGCCGGCGCCATGCACTTTCATTGTAAACACGATAAGTGGAAGAAAGTTTTACTTTTTGGCTGTATATTTACAGAGCTGCTGAATATTCATAAAATGCAGGTCAAGTTCGAAAATCAGCATGATCGGGCCATTATTGTAGAAGTTATGCTGTTTTTTTACTTTTCAGCATATATGCAACACTGTAAACACATTTCAAGGAAAACTGATAGGCTTTTTGTCATGAAACTCACAGGAGTAATCTATCTTACTATAACGCAGGTCAAGTTCGAAAATCGGCAGGATCGGGCCACTATTTTAGTAGTTATGCTTTTTTTTTTCACTTTTCAGCATATATGCAACAATGTTAACACAATATAAGAAAAACAGATAGGCCAATTGTCATTAAACTTACAGGAGTGGTCATTCCTGCTAAAACGCAGGTTGAGTTCAAAAATCAGCATAATCGGGCCATTATTTTAAAGAAATGCAGTTTTTTCACATTTCCTCAGATTCAATTCTTAGGCATGTAAACAGTTTCATTATTGAACTAATAAGATACGTAAAAGTGTTTGTTTGGCATTTCCTGCATCTTTGCAACATTATTAGTTGATTATGTAAAAATGATGGTAAACTTGTTAACGTGTATTGTGTAATAAAGTGTCAAAAACGGAAATAAACTCATATCATTGCAGTTTGTCAGATTCAATCATTCACTATGTTCAGAATCTCAGAATGGAAGAAATTGAACATTTAACACTGCTCTATTCATATTTTTCCCATCTCATCAATTTTCTTAGTTGATCATATAAAAACGGCAGTAAACTGTTAATTTTGTTTGTTTTTTTAAATTGTTAAAAATGGAAAAAAAACCCATTTCAGAACAGTGCTGTCTTGTTTCACATTTTGGCATTTTCAAGTAGTGACTTTGAAGTTCCATGGGCCTGAAGACCTTTGTTAGTCACATTTACTGAATATCCATAATACTAATATTTTATTATTAAAGTTGATGGTCATTATGCTGTTAAACATTATGTAATATTGCATCAAAATTTGAAAAAAAAAACTATTTTGGGCACTGCTCCCATGATGACCATTTAAGAAAAACCATGTCATTTACTGTTCTTAAACTTACAGGAAAGAAACATGGGACTAAAATACAACTTCAGTAGGAAATACAGTCTGTTTGGTAATTCTTACTGCCAGTTAAACAGTTATTTTGTGAAAATTAAATTTTTCACATATTGGCATTTTCAAGGTGTGACTTTGAAGTTCCACGGGCTTGAAGACCCATGCTAGTCACATTTTCTGAAAATCCATGATACGTATATTTTATTATTAAAAATTGACGGTCATTATGCTGTTAACCATTATGTAATATGGCATCAGAATAGAAGAAAACACAATTTTGGGTGCTGCTGCCATGATGACCATTATGGAAAAACCATGTTACTTATGATTGCCAAACTTTCAAAAAAGAAATACAGGACTAAAATGCAGTCTGAGTTGGAAAAGCAGTCTAAGTGACTTCTTTTTCTGCAAGTTATACATTTTCAAAGTGTAAACTTGTCAGGTATATTAATTACATTAGTATTACCTGTTGAGGATAATTAAAATTTGATGTTGAATTTGCAGTTTAACATAATGTTCTTTTGCATCAGAATTGACAGTAGCCTATTTTGTGCATAGTTATTTCCTGTTTTTTGTCTGTACATTTGACAGCTTTGCTGCCTTGTTTTTTCAAAATATTAACAAGATGGCGGCTTAAGCATCTGCTTGTTATTCGGCTACTGAAAGTGCACCTAAGTTTTATTCTTTGCTATTGCCACAAATTACTTAACAATTGCAACTGTATAAAGACCAAACTTTCTTCATTTGATACTATATTTATAGGCACTTGTTATGAGTGGGAAATATTTTTCGTGCAATATTTATTCTCCACACACCACCTCGCGAGATCAACGTGTAGCTGGACACTTACACAGTGAGACCCTATGACATAAAAGTTGCAATTTATCTTCATATTTCGTGTAGTTATGCATTTAAAAGCACTTACCTGTTTTTTGAAAACCTTGTCCAACGTAATATCATATAAATTCTGTATTTCTCTCATTTTTTAGAAACTTGGGACTCTGTTTCTGTTTCTGTCCTCAAAAATCAACAGACGAAGGCACAAATACTAACAAACGAGATTTAAACGAGAGTAGCAATTAAGCGTAACAGAGATAGGCATCCATTGTTCTCTGGGTTCTATTCATTCCGACCAATGAGAGACCGTAATATGGGCTCTGCCCCCACGCGTGTAATCTCCTTCTGTTATAACTCCTTGGTCTGATACAGTTTTAACCTTGGCAGGTTGCCATGTATTATTCTGAGTGTCATACATGCGAACAAATTCTCCTTCATGTAAAGGTGCAAGTGGTTTGACATGCTGATCATAGTGCGTTTTGCTCGCGTTCTGTCTCTTCTGTAATGCTACATTGTAGTCGGAGTTCAACTGTGACTGTCCAGCGGGAATATTTGTTTTATACTTCCGGTTATTCAGTAACTCACAAGGCGCTGGTAGGTTGTGATCAATGGGTGTTGTGCGAAGACATAACATGGATAGGTGGGGATCTGAATTCGGTTCCCATGCTTTCTGAAATAGACTTTTAACAGTCTGTACCATTCGTTCTATGAATCCATTTGACTGCGGATACATAGGTGAGGATGTAATGTGCGTAAATCCCCAAGTGTTTGCGAAGTTTTTGAATCCTTCTGATGAAAACTGAGGTCCATTGTCAGTTTTAAGAATCTCAGGGATGCCATGCTCCTCGAATATGCTCTTTAAGTGTGCAATTACACTGCCTGATGATGTACTTGTAAGTTTCCTCACTAAGGGATATTTGCTGTACTGGTCAGCAACTAATAAGTAGTCAGTTTGTCTCCAATAGAACAAATCTGCTGCTAATGTGTGCCATGCGCGGGGAGGTACATCTGCTGGCAATAAGGGTTCCTTACTGTTGGCAGCTTGGTGTTTCTGGCAAGGTGGACACAGTTCGACTGTGTGCTCAATATCATTATTCATGCCAGGCCAGTATACAGACGATTTTGCACGTAGCTTACATTTCTCCACTCCCTGGTGGGAATAATGTAGCTGTTTAAGTAGGTCAGGGCGAAGTACTGTAGGAATAATCATCCTATTCCCCTTCATTATGATTACATCTGCGATGCCTAACTCATCACGGTAGTTCCAGTATGGGTGAAGAATTTCTGGACACTCGCTGCGTGTAGCTGGCCATCCTAAAGAAATCATTTCACGAAGAGCTGCTAGCTGTGGTTCCTTACTAGTTTCCTCGCGAATTTGCTCAATGCGTGTTGGACTTGCGTTCATGTACGAGTGTAATTCATGTACTGTAATGTCAAGTCCTTTGATGTCGTCACCATCACAAGGTTTCATGCGAGAGAGGGCATCAGCTAGTCCTATATTTTTGCCTGGGACATACACAATCTCTGTGTCATAACACTGCGTTCTCAGCAACATGCGAGTCAGACGCGGTGGTGCGTTGTGTAGGTGCTTCTTGAAAATGGCTTCTAGAGGCTTATGGTCAGTCTCTACTTTAACATGTCTACCATAGACATAATGGTGAAACTTTTCAAGGCCAAACACTACTGCTAACATCTCGCGTTCAATGTTTGAGTAACGTGACTCTGTTTCTGTGAGTGCTTTGCTAGCATATGCAACTGGGCCTTTATCCTGGATTAAGGCAGCTCCTAATCCATAAGATGAAGCGTCAACTTGGAGTGTAAGTGACTTGCTACTGTCGTAGAATTGGAGGTTGGTTGCGTTTGCTATTTCTCTTTTTATCTCATTGAATGCAATACTGTGTTCAGCATTCCACTGAAAAACACTATCCTTCTTGCACAGGTCTCTGAGACTGGCTGTAAGTTGAGACATATGGGGAATGTATCTGCTTAGATAATTGGTCATCCCAAGGAATGTTTGAAGCTCGGATACATTTCTCGGCTCATTCATTACATTAATGGCTTCTACCTTTGCTGGGTCTGGTTTTAGCCCATCTTTTCCTATAATATGACCGAAGAATGGAATTTCCTCCTTTCTAAGAATCATCTTGTCCTCATTAAAGCGTATCCCCTTTCTTCTGGCTGTATCTAATACTACGCGCAGAGTCGCATCGTGGTCAGATCCGTCTTCTTGCCAACCTGCTATGATGAGGTCGTCGGCGATTCCGGTACACCCTGGAATGTCTTTGAATACTTCTTCAATCTTGGCCTGGAAGACGTCTTGAGATAGCGAGAGGCCAAAGGGTAGTCTGTTGTATCTGAATCTTCCGAAGGGCGTATTGAAGGTAGTCAGAAGAGAACTTTCTTCATCTAACGTGATATTCCAATACCCACTCCGAAGGTCAAGTATACTGAAATAACGCGCGCCACTCAGTTGAGGTAGGATGTCATCCAGTGTTGGTGTGTAGTGGTGTGGACGTCTAATTGCCGTATTTAAGTCTTTTGGATCCAGGCAGAGACGTATTTTTCCATTGGGTTTGGTAACACATACACATGAGTTTACCCATTTCGTTGGTTGTGTGACTGGTGACAGGATCCCTTGCTCAACGAGAGAGTCCAACTCCTCCTTGAGTGCTGGCTGCAATGCAATAGGTACACGCCGTGGTGGGTGAACAACAGGAGAAACAGTGGGGTCAATATTTATGTGATATTCCCCGTCCAATTTCCCGATACCTTCAAAGATATCCTTATACTCTGATAGTATGGACTGTCTTGTCACTGTATTTATGTTCAGAGTAACAAGTCCCAGTTTCTGACTGGTTTCCATTCCTAGTATAACTGGTCCTTCACAGTCCACAATATAACTGTCTGAGGTCACCATGACCTTGTCATTTGTGAATGTCAATGTTGCTATTCCACATACTGGTAACTTACTGCCACCATATGCCATAATCGTGTCATTCGTAGGCTTTAGTGGTTGCTTAATTGCAAGTTTTTTGAAAGAAGACAGTGGTATTACATTTCCCTCAGCACCAGTGTCTATTTTGCAACGTAATGTTGAAGTAGTGTTCCCAACTTTAACTTCAATGTCAGCAAATGGCTTGACTGGGGACTGTTTTGACTGAATACTATCTACATATATAGAGTCAAAGTATACACTGCTACTGTCACTTTCATTTGCTACTGAATGCACAGTTTTACTATGGGTCGATGCAGTTACTGTTTTTGTTCTACATACCCTTTTCCAGTGATCTGGCTTGCCACATTTGAGACAAATTGTACCTTTAGCTGGGCACTGTTGAAAAACATGTTCAGTTCCACACTTACCACATTCTTGCAGTGGCTGTCGTGAGCGTTGTTTGTTTGGTACCTTTGATTGAGTTTGCTGGCGAGGAGTGCGAGGTTGTGGCTGTCTGTAACGCGGTCTCCCTCTTTGACTGTTTCCACTTGGCCGTATTGCATGAATTTCCTTTGCTGCTGTACTGTGAAGATCCTCAATCTGTTTCTTAGTTGCTTCCTCTGTTCGTGCAATAACAAGAGCCTGATCTAGAGTCAAATCTTCCTCTCTTTGTAATAATTTCGCCTGAATTCGCTCCGAGTTAGTGCCAAAAATGAGAGTGTCGATTATGTGTTGATCAACATCGGTATATTTGCATTCATTTGCCACGAGTCTGATTCGTCTGACAAAAGAATCAATGCTCTTACCTGCTTCTTGTCTGCATGCTCTAAGTTTAAATCTCTGAATTCGAAAGTTACTCTTGGGCTTCGTGTATTCCTCCAACTTTTGCCAATACGAGGTCAACACGTCTGGATCATCAATGTTAAAAGTTTTCACAATTTCGCGGCCTTTTTCTCCGATCCAAAGGAGAAGAAATTTCACTTGTCTTTCCTCTGCTACAGCATCTAAAGGTCCTTCAAATATCAATTCACACTTTTCCTTGAAAAGTTTGAACATACGCGGTAAGTCCATGGATTCCCAGTCCATGTGAGGCGGCTGTATCCCATACATGTGCTCCATTTTTTTTTTTTTTTTTTTTAGTGATTCAAAATCCGTTTTTATCTTGTAGTTTGTGGGTCATCCAATCTCCAAATTATGCTACATCCAATGTAGATCCCGATTCTGACACCATGTCGTAGTTTTTCTGTTGTTATGTAACTCAAGTTAACATTTTTTAATAACTCATTTATTACATAACACATCCAGCCATGCTGGCTAACTGGTAGAGAAAGAACAATGCATTATGGGAGATATGTTAATTACATTACAATATGCAACACTCTATTAAAATCAAACAAGAATATACATGTAGAAAAATATGCACTCTTGCCCCTGGTTTTAAAGGATTATGCAAATGAACATTAAAATGCGAGCACGATTTTAGAAGTTTGAGTGAAAAAAAGTAGGCCTATCTTGTAATTAAGGGATATGGGACTGTTGTGTGAAAAAATATATGCAAACCTGTATTTTTTGTTTTTAGATATGATTAAAACATCATCTTAGTTTTAAATTTTCAAAGTAAGAAGAATGCGTTATCTCTAGTACAGTAACACGTACTGCTCCTGAATTCAACGTTTGTGCAGAATAATCAACGTTGATCCAGCCACGTCAAAACACTGTCATAATGTGACTTTGACTCAACGTTGTATTTTTGTCATTGACTCAACTTTGTTGTTTGGTCGTCATGATGCAAGACATGGATTGTAATTCAAAATATTAATTATTGAAAACGTGATACTTTGTTTATCAATACTGTAACTAACTTTATCAAAATAATAAAAAAAAAAGTGTTTTAAAGTAAAAGTGACAGTTATTTTGCGTCTTTAGCGAACTAGTGAATTTTCTTAAATTGTTATTCAGAAATACACTCCAATAAACTTCCTTGCAAGGTCAGCTAACACTAGGATGAATAAGTCGCTGTAAATGTAATGGAGTGAAGTAAACAAATTTGACAGTCCTCGATACCCTGTTGTAGATAGGTTGAGGTGACTGTGACTTTGATATATATATATATATATATATATATATATATGTAAAACTTAACCTTGGAAATCCTAACTAAAAGGCCATACATGTATACCCTACATATATTTAGCCATCAAACATGTCCTACTGCTAAACACATCCAGGCTAAAAGGGTGTACCATGCTTAGGTGAAAAACATGCTTAGGACTATTAGGAGCTAAATGCGTTGAAAAAATCAGACAAAGCAGGCACTTGGATGTTTTTACAGTGTACGTTATAATTGTGTACCCGTGTTTTGTACCAAAAATAAAAACATTTCAGGTCATTTTAATGTCTTTTCATGCAAGAATGTTGTCTAACAACTGAGGTTGATTCAATGTTGTTATCTGACGTTGATCCAACTTTCAAATCCAACATTTATCCAACGTCTTATCAACATTATGGTTCAACGTTGTTTCAACGTTAAAACAACATAATTTGCCCGCTGGGAGTAACTGTTGTTACCAAGCATCCACAGTCAATCAAAATGTGAGAAGGTATACACAAGGAAATCACTGCAAAACTCACAGAAACACAGATTCAGAATAAAATTAACTGACCCCCCCCTTAATAAGTCAATATATACGTACCTTTCAGACTGCAGTCACTTTTTGATGTCAATAATTGTGGTCTTTCATGGAGCCATTGGTCCTCAGTGTAACGTTGATCATACATACCTTGGAGCCCTTCACATTTCCTATATTGCCAATTTATTGTCAATATCAGGGATGCATGTTTTTTCTGCTTCTTTCTTTAGGACACAGTACAGTTTTACATTTCTTTTCACCTACTCCAGAGAAAATTGCAACTAGGTCCTAGGAATCTGTTTTCTTTTGCAATCACATGTTCTGTACTTTGGTAGAAAATAATGGTATCAATCCATGAGAAAGGAAATGGGTCTTATTACTTGTGATTTTATTTGTGCATTACTTATATTTTAATGACTACAAAAATCGTGATGATATTTAGGCTCCAGTACCTTTCCTCAACCCCGGAGATATGATACAGTTTCAGTGACTGATAAAATACCCCACCCAAAAGATCCTCAAATAGGACATCTAGAAAGATAATGATTTTAACACATTAGAATTAAGTATTACATACTCTCTCTATATACAGAAATATTTTGTAGATTACTAATAGATCAAGTAATTATTTCATTGATTTTCATAAATAAATAAATTAAAAAAAAAAAAATCCCAAAGGTTTGAAAAATTGACATGGTACTTCCCATAGACAAAGAAAAATGTATTTTTAAACGCTGGATGTGATCTCACTTAATCATATGAACTGACAGTAGGTACAGAAGAAGATGAGATGAAATCCATGAGCTAAACCCCTATTAGATTTTAGTCATTCATCTTAGGCAACGCTGTGAGAAGAGATCCAAATGGATTAACACGTTAAATATTTTCAATAAAAAACTACAGTAAGATAACACACATACTTAAATAATTCAAGGTTTATTATCAGGTGCTGTAATTTATTCATAAACCAGACAAAATGTTTTATCAATCACGCAAAGAATCTCTAACCCACAATACGTTTTATTTTTTCGGAGTGACATAACCTAAAATCTTATACTTTACTGTACTTGTTCACACTAAAATGATGATTGTAAAACTTCTTTTCAACAGAAATAACCAGGTAGTGCTAAATGTCAAAACAACAGATTCTATTGATTCGGTTGTCTGAATGCCATATTTCAGATCATAAAGACACCCGCTGCATGATTCCTCCCTTATAAATTGCACAGTATCTTCCTCTCTGCTTATTGCATAAATGCAGAGTATAGGGCTATACAGACTCCCATGTTGACTCAATTTTCAAATTATACTTAAGTATGTACAAATTTTCATACATCAAATCATTCTGTCAAGTTTGTTTCCAGTATCATTCACCCATTTCATGGAACCGTGCATACATGACTTTTTTCACGCTGTCTTTGTATGTGTCTCCTGGGTTGATATCGTAACTAGATCCTCGTGCCCCAAGACCTGCCGTCATTGTACGCCTCTGTGCCTGGAATAACAGAGAGAGAGAGAGACATGTTCAATTATTTTATTTCCAAAACTTAATTCCCATAAGAATGAAAGAGAAAGAAAGATACAATTGTTACAAATTTTACTTCCAAAATTGAAAGTTCTATTTAAGTCCGACTTGATGTTTAAGCCAGACTCTTATAAACAAAGAGAAAAAGATAAATAATGAACACTTAATACAATTGACGTGCTTATTATCTTATATCATTTAAATTTATGGTTGAAATATCCTAAAATCTTCTAATCTTATGTAGATGAATCGATGACATCATTTTAAAACACTTTGTCAAGAACACTGCCACCAGTGACATACACACCCAATTAAAATGTAGAAAAAATGTTCAATATTTCAACACTCATTTTAAACTCTATCATTAACAAGAAATCAAACATACTTTAGCATGTATAAATATATATTGATTCATATTTAGGCAAAATTAAATGAATTACAAAAACAAGAAATATGTTAAAAAATACCCTCACCTGAATAGGGTCCACAATGCCCTGGTTGGTCCTGCCCAGACCTTTGCCCTGACTCCAGCCCATCTTTTGTAAAAGTTTATTTCCAATGTTGTCTTGACCTAGACCTGCCTTGGTTGGCTCTTCATATCTGCAAAACAATACAAATATGTAGGATTAAGCTAAATATGAAAAATCAACAATAATGGCACAGTACTGAAATACGTGAGGTTATGGTAGAGGGTAAGCTTTATGAGCAAGGTTATCAAAAAGGGATAAACACTTACGCTGTGGCCTGCTGTCTCAGCTGTTGCTGTTTCTTTTTGTTGATTGGCGGATCTGTGCTTCCATATTTCTGTCTTCGTTCTTTTGCCCTGTCCCTGTACTGACCCTGGAAAAGTGACATACAAGGTGACTTAGTGTCAGAGCACTGCAGTTGCCCACACCTTATCCCTAAGGCTATATCACCTCATGTTTAAATTCTATTCTGGACAGAAAGTATAACAGCTTCTAAATTTTTTTTTTTACATACCTGTGTTTTTGTAAAATTGAATTTGATCTAGCATGTTACAATTACTTTTTAATTACTTCATATGTCAATTCTTGTGAAGAAAATTTTTTGGGGGGGAGAAAAGTAAAACAACTTACTGCAGATGGCCCAGCCTGTGCTGCTTGTGTTGCCTTTAATTTGTCCAGATTTTGCTGAAAATAAAACAAAACCTTCCTCAGAGATATTTTAATTTCATTTTACAGACCAATCATGGAGCTCTTATGAAGAGAGATCAAGTATTTTTACAGTACAGTTAAAGAACAATTTGCATTGGTCTTTTTGCATTTTAAAGACACATAACTGTAGTTGCTTATAATTTTAAGTATATCGAAAAAAAAAAAATTCTGCCAAGTTCTTCCACATATCTTCCATCTATTTCCAAAGAAGGCCTTTCCTCATAAAAGGAGTCTCTAGACAAGAACAGGTCAGTTTAGTAATCATCCCAGCACTCCCACCTGCTCAGACAGTCCTCAAGTAAAGGCATTTAATGGATCTTCACAACATGAAACTTTCTTTCAATGAGACTATATTTTATTCCTCACCTTATGAAGATCTGACAGCTGTTGATGCCTCTGTAAAGCCTCCTTGGAAGGGAACTGTCTTTTGCACAACAAACAAGCCATTTTGGTCCAGTCGGTCATCTTCTCCTCTACCATCCCTGGTGACATCTGCTGGGTGTCGTCTTCGTCCTCCTCATCACTGTCTCCGCCATAAGATGCCACCAGGGCTCCAGACGGCTGACCTTGACCTGGAGCCTGTTTCGCTCCACCAGGCTGGAACATATGAGGATTCACTGGTTATAATAAACTGATGAGCAATTCAATATTTTTCACTTTCATCCTTTTCAAAAGAGGTTAAATGTTAATTGGCTATTTATTAGAAGAGCTGAGCAACTAAGGGTGTTTGCAGCATCTGTTTATCAGATACTTATGAAAGACCAAACCTCTAACAAGTCATAGTGGTACAAAATGGCAGTATGTACTTTTATTCACTTTGAATGTTCTTACACCAAATGTAACTCCTAACAACCTGTAAAGCTTAACCTTAACAAAGAATGATGTACAGAAGAATTTCTCTTAACACCTTTTTTATACAAGAAATAGTAGAACTATGACAGTAGGTGACCTACCAGAGGTGGTGGAGGCATAAGTGACTGGTCTACTGGCTTCTCACCCTGAAAAGTAAAGTCAAATATTCATATGTTTGAAAGTGATAAATTTGGGGATCTCCATAGCTTACAGACATCAAAAGTATAATGCCTTATTAATACAAGCAAACAATGAGACAAGGAATACAAACACGAGAAATTGCTCTAAATGTTTTGATGTCATACAATTTATTTCCGAATCCTTTGCACAGTGTATTTTTTCATCATACCATTGTGTCTTTTAAAGTGTACATAATTTCTTTAACTGAAATCTTCCCCTACCATGCCCTTCTCCAGTACAGCAAACCCTGCGTCAGCGCTGGCAGACTCTCTCTCAGGCCCTCCTCCCAGTGACTGCATGCTCTTCTTAAACCCATCCTTCATAGCATCCTTCTGAGCATTCAGGGTCTTGGCCCACTTCTCCATGTCCTAGTTAAGAAGATAGATTTATCATTTCAAGTTGTCAGTTATGTAGTAATTTAATGATTTTAGCAAGTACATTAAGTTTTATAAATTTATATCTTAAAGCAGCTCTTGATATTGTATCTTAGAAAGCATTTCAAGGTCTCTGACATTTTTTTTATAATTAAACCTACTGTTAGTATTCTAAGCTTAACTACTTAAATTGAACTATTAGTTACAAAGTGAATATAATTTATTCAATGCATTAAAAACTAGACTTGCCTTGATACCTGTGCACTTCACCTCAAAAAAAATACCTAAGATTTTTAGTCAATCTTGGTAAAGAAGACCCAAACCATCAATCAAACTGCAATTTTCATACACATATCCACAGAAATAAAATTGCTGGTAAACATACATTAACTACATTTAATTAACATGTTCGCTGATTCAAGTTAAAACATGGACCATGACCACCATCAGAACCAAATGCAGCACACAAACCTTGGCTATCTTCTTGGCAATCTTCACCTTCTCCTTCTTATCCTTCTCTTTCTTGGTCTTGTCATCCTTCTGTTCGCCCTGATTCTCGGCCGTGGGGGCAGCCAAGTAGGTCGACCTCTCGCTGTCCCAGTATAAAAACTTGGCAGTGGAGGCGTTGTAGTAGTACTAAAATATAACAAGTATTTCAAAATATATCTATTCAACCCATTTGTATAAAACAATGGCTATTAAACTCACACACCAAAATATGTTAGTTCCAACATTCTTATTTTTCATGTAGAGTATCCTGTGTGACTCCACACTATACTTGTAGTGCAGCCCTGTTCATAACTAATTGCAGTTAATGGCATTAAGACCGACTTTCCACTACTTTACTTAGCCAACTTCAGATCCATAGTTATCACAATAGAATAGAGATAGGCCAAAACTCACTAGCTTCTTATCCAGGCATATGACAATAGATGGCACTGCCAATGAAGACAAGCCTGCACTCACTTTTCAAAACTATCTTAGATTTTCTTCTCATCCACACCTACCTGTGAGTTAGCATCATAGTACAGGCCTGTCTGTGGATCATAGTAATATCCAGACGCCTCATCATATGTATAGGTAGACACATCTGGTACAGCTGCAGAGAGAATAGCATTTATTACAGTAAGGTTTTGCCATAATAATGTACTCTGGTTGAAGTATCCCTTTCAGTTTTGATTTGTTTTAATATTCTTTTGTCATCCCTTAGTGGTTTTCATCTAGCTGACCTGTAAAAAAGTCCTTTATTCCAATATCCCAAAATGATCTATTTCCTTTTTGTAAAATTTTGAAATAAATCCACAAGTAAAAGTGAAATCCTGCTTAGTAATTCCATACTTACGATATGTGGTGTATTCTCCAGAGGCATTGGGCTCTCCTGGCTGTGGTGCAGGCTCAGCGCCATCTGTCTGTGTGGTGGACCACTGCTGGGCCTGGTGGGCTAGCCTGGAGACAAGGAAGACACAGTTTTTGTTTGTATACTGGATTACTCAGTGGATAACTTTCACTACATTAATGAAAATCTGGTTCAATTTATAATATACCTTTCATTTTAAAGGAACCACTGAAGAATATATCTTTAATTTCAAAAGAACTAGATTTCATTCCTACATACAGTATGTGCTTTAAAAATACACACCTTTGATTAAACCCTTCATCTTTTTCAAGCTTTTTTTAAATCTAAAATTAAATCTACTTGAAGGTTTTACCACATTAAGCATGAATAAAGAATATGCTTAAGTAAACTTCAGATAAATCAAGGTAATGGAAAAATGTTTTTCAGTAAATCAAGCAACATTCAGAAGCACAAGAATTTGTCGTCAAGTTCTCAACTTGGTTAGAGAGCAAATAAGTATGGAATGTTCAGATATATCCCCAAAAACACTTCATTCTCACCTCTGCTCCGGTGACATATCTGCTAGCTTTTGTTGATGCTGTATTTGTTCTATCACTTGTTTCTGGTACTGTTCCTGTTGTTTCTGGAAATGTTTCACAGCCTGGGCCTGCTGTATGGCTGCCTGGGCCACCGCTGCCGCTGCATTGGTGGAGTCAGCTGAAAGAAAAATGACAAGGTGTAAAAGAATTATGGACAAATAAAATAGCAACTTTTTCTCAATGTCCAGAAAAATGCAGTAATATGATTACACTCTAAAACTGACTGTACCCTGCATGGATTTTGCAGTGCTAGTAGTAACCATAATGTTACTCTAATTTAGAGGTCTTAACTGTAAGTATACAACTGTTCCTGTATATGCACCAATGACCAGCACTCCTAAGGTAGATACTGATTAAAATCCCATGCACACTTATATCTTCTCAACTAGATGTCTTATACTGTGAAAATGCCGCTCAAATCTATGAATCAGCCACCTGATCCAGGCACTTTGGTGATGGGTCAACACATCATGCCTCAAAGCTTAATTAAACCCTTTCCAAACAATATCCTTTCACATTTTTACCATAAATGTCTCATGACCACACATAACCAATTGCCATACTGTATATTCCTAGTGCAGTAACTTACTTTGTGTGGGTGGGGCAGCTGCCTGCACATACTGGCCCTGGCTATATTCATAGTACTGTCCATTCTGGTCATAGTATCCTGTCTGCTGGGCCTCCTGGCCCTGGTAGTATGTGCTGTCATAGTACTGGGAGTAATCATATGTGCTGTTCTGTTGGAGGGTGGCCAACCTGGATGTAAATATATAACTGGTAGATAATTGTTTTGCTTTTATCAGAACCCTTGGTGGTGTCATTCTTTACAATAGCATTTCATACCATGCTTGTTTTTACTAAACTGGCCTAGAAAACAGGATTGTGTTCTACTTACAAGCATCTATTTACTTTTTCAGCAATTTAAATGGTGCAGTGAAGAGCTCTATTTCATCTTGTTGGTAATTTCCTTACCATTTCTTCATCACATTTACATGACATTAAGCATGCAGCAAGAACTTCTTTATGCTAACAAATCCTATACTTACACTGTGGTGAAAGTATTTTTGGAGTAAGACATAAGGACTTGTTTTCCATCTATTTCCAGGGGTGGGTTAAGTCTCCCCAGGGACTCCAGTAACTGACTGGCCTCTGCTGCCAAATTCATCTCTATAAATGCGTAACCTTGTGAAGTATTGGTCAGGCTGTCCCTCATCACGCGGCAGTTCTTCACAGTAAGGGCCGTCACCTTAACCAGGGCGGCCATGATGCTTTCCTCAGTAGTCAAGGCATCCAGACCACGGAAAATTAAAGCTGGGGGCGAAAAATAAATAAATAAAAAAAGAATTTACTGATCATTGTTCTTGATGAGGACACTGGGTCAAATTCTACAGAGGGCTACAGAAATAAAAATTCAGAAATATCTTTAGTTATATAATACAGAAATATAGCCACACAAACACTCACTGTTACAAGGATTTGTGCCAACTTGATCAAAGCCATCCCCTTCTTTACCAGACTTCTCCGACTCTGAAAATAATGTCTACCTGGTGAAAACTGAAGTCACTGATTTAGCAATATGTATTAAAACACAATTTTCTTTTATACATACTACAGATAGTGTATGACAAAATAAGTGTAATGGTAATATTTAGTGTGTGGTTTACCTTCTCTGGAGATACTGCACTTGAAACAGTAGTCCCTTCTTTTAAAATTGTGTACTCCACACTGAAACAGCAAGGTAAACCAATTAATAATGATTAAATGTCATTATGGTAATAACTTTGAGCAACTAATACCTCCCCCCAACACATTATTTCTGCCATGTTAAAGTACAATGTTGTCAGTGTCTAAAAAAAAAATTGTTTATTTTCATTCCTTAAACAGCATCCAACCTTAGAGCAAATCCAGTCTGTTTTATGATCACCATTCCTATCCATGGGTCCCATTCCTCCGCCACTGGGGCCTCCGTCTCGGCCGCTGCCCCCTCCCATCCCAGGGGTCTTAGGCTGACTATAGTGCATGCTAACTGCATACTGGTTCAACATATATAACTGGCCCTGGAAGAATGAACAATTGGCAGTTAGCACCACAGTGTATGATGATGATAAAAAATCCACCCATGTAAATCCAAACCACATCGGGTATAGTCATCATCCACATCACTAAGCCTAATATATTTTATTAGAGTTTGTTTTTCTTTCATAGTGGCTTCTGTTGGAAGTGTCTTGCCATTATCTTTTTGCTCGAGGATGGTACTTTATCCCTGAAACAAAAACCTGGTTGCCATAGGTTCCTTTTTTCGTTTGTTTTGTGATATCTGAGACAAGAGTGCACCTTGCCATCAGCTGCCAATGAAATGAATTTCTGCCCGTCTTGGTCTCTCGTGATGCTTTTTGCTGAAATATGTACATTTTTTACCTCTATCTTTAATATAGAATTTTTTCAGCTATATGTGCCCTTCTTCTATATCTAGATCAGCTATTTGTGGTGAAATCAAACATCACAATCTTTCATGCTTTTCCAACTCATCAAAGGTGCTTTCAACACATTTCAGCTTCATACCAGGTCTATCAACACTTTATATGCTACTTTTACAAGTTCAGCAAAGTTTGCATTCAGCACATTATTTTTTTCATGTTTTAAATACTTGACCAAGTAAATGTCGCCTTTTTCATAAAAATTCAGATTCACAACAAGGAAACTTTACATAACATAAAACATCATCACTTGCAACGACAAGAAAAATTATAGCTTGTTCCTTTTTTCTTCCAAATATTTGTAAGCTGAATGCTACATTTGCTGCACAAGCAACTCTAAACCCCCACCCTCCCCTGTTTGTTTTTGTTTCCCTTCACTGTTCAGTTTGTATTAATTCTGTGTAAATGTTTTGATACAAGATTTCACTTTTTTGCTTGTTCTCAGCTGATTTTTTATCCTTCAAATGTTTTACAAAACAAGCATTTATATATCTAATAGGCAGCTGGAAGTTATCTGCATAATATCTTTCTCAACATTTTCATATTTTCATATAATTATCAGTGAGAATACAATAATAAAACAATCAATGATAAAATAAGCAGGATACACTGGTACCCACAACCTAGCATTCAATGTAAAACTGTAGCACCCCAAGTTACCAGGTACAACAGTTGGGACAAAACAGAAAACCTCAGTTGCTCCTTGAGCAGCAAAACTATGAAAACGACAACCCTCTTACTATTATTACACAACTATGCTGCTTCTGACCAAACTTGTTGTTGCTGTTGTTGTTGTATTCTTAACACATTTGTTACCCATGGTGTAGCAAGGATGTGTGCAGAAGTTTTAAACCTGATTGTGTTCCATCCAGCGCTGTGCGTCGGTCGTATTCTGAAACTCCACGAAAGCAAACCCCCTGGAGGCACCTGCGTACAATACAATGACATGGTGGTGTTAGTTCAGTACATGACTGAAGCTTACTTTAAAGGAAAGGCTGTGGAACAGATTCATTTGTGGGACTGAGCATTGCTCTTCAAATGGGGATTGCAAGGGAGAACACAGAGGCACTCAGGGAAGTGGACGAAATCCTTACAGGCCATTCACTCATAGTTCACTGGGCTTTATGTTGTTCATGACAGAATACCTACCTGAGGCAAGCTCCAATTTCTCAAACAAAAATCTAAAGCCATCAATGACATCTTCTCCTTAATAAGATCCGTAAATTAATTTTTTCTTTTAAATATCAAAAGTGTCTCTGTTGTGCTTTACAAACATTAAATTATTTTTTTTAAAAATTCATCGATGAAACATTTACAATCATAAACATACATAACAAGAAGCTGTCACTACAATGTTTTCAATGTCACTATACACTACTGAGCAAGAAAACTTACAGATTATTCTACCAGCCAACTACTTAAACATTTACATTCTTATCGCGTTACAAAACAAGCCCAGGACCATGTGGGAATGTACAATTTTCTGGGTTCTGTGCCTCTGTGTTGACGGTGTCTGTGTGAGAATACTGGATACATGGTCAAGCCCCCTTCATTCTATATCTCACCTGTATCTTTCTTCTTCATTAGCCGCACCTCTTTTATAGGTACACCAAACATCATGAGCTCTGCACGAATCTGAAATGCACAGCAAAAAATACATTTTCTAAGCATTAACTTTATTTTGCATATAGAACAATAAATAACAGTCTACAAAACCAATAAAATTTAGAACCATGTGATAACATTTTTTTTCTACATTGGACTTTTTCTCAATTCAATTTGAAAACAAAATTTCGGCAAAATAAATATGGTTTGCTGTACATGTCGAAAGGATAAAGATAATAAGAAAGTAGACATTTTTTGAAAAGAAATCCTGAAAATAATTTTGTCATGGGATCGTGGCTCTATATGGGTGGTCTGCCCTCTGGGTACAAATACAACACCCAAATATCCAAATATATCTGAAAAAAGTTACATCTTTTGACAAGGTATATAACTTACATCTTTTTCATCTATCTTCTGAGGTAATCCTCTCAACATGATGGTGTTCGTGGGGTTGTCAGTCAACCACTTCTCCCCCTCCCTGTTGTGACCACGCCCATCACGCCCATAGTGATCTCCCCTGTCATAGCCACGCCCCTCTCTCCTGTCTCTGCCCATACTGTTGTTCACGTCTTGCCGACCACCATCGTAGTTGTAACCATCATCATCATACTGAGATTAGGGGATAAAATAATATCACTGTAAGTCTCACTGCCACGTGTGTACTAGTATTAACATGCATGTGCTTTCTTATCAAACTTCTGACAGATGCGTATGATAAACATAAATATCATTTGGAGTGCTTATTCTTCCACTATGTGCTATCATCATTACATGAAATAAGAAATTGGCAAACATGCCCATAATATAGGCAAAAGTAAAGTCAAGCATCTTAAGAGTAAATCTTTATTGTGAATAAAACATTCAAGACAAAATGAACACTTAAATTCATGAAATCATGAGTTACTAGTTAAAAGTTGATGTACTGAAGAACAGAAAAACCCTTGCAATGTGATTTCATACAACATGCGACAGAAAAGGCCTTTTTGCCAAACATTAGAAGATTGAAAAGATTGAAAACTTTATGACCCGAGGACCTGCTTGGCTTCACCCCAAGTAAAAATACATACCAGTTTTTACACAGTCTTCATAATACACCTTCCCTTTTCTCCGCACACACTCACCTCTTCATAGTTGCCATAATCATAACTGTTATCAAAATTTCCTTCTCCCCCTCTACTCCTCTCCATGCTACGATCTCGGTTCCTGTCCCTATCCCTGTCCCGGTTTCTCCTTCTGTCCCTGTCACGATCTCTGTCCCGGTCCCGACGTCTGTCTCTGAATAATCCATGAAACACAATTTATAATACAAACTATACTGTAACTCATTTCACTTATATTACAGCTTCAATTCACAATTCTAAAAAGCAATTATTCTGTTACATTGTTATCAACACAATGTCATATAAAACCATAAATTATCCACACAATCTTATAAAAAACCATAAGTTCTCAAAATTTTGGGGTGTTCAGAGAGGGGGGCACAAATACCATTTATCTATGTAAATGGTCTAGTCCAAAGGCTTCAACATTGGCATTACTACGAAACATTATTAGAACAATGAAACTATAATGGCTGAAGAAAGGGCTTCAATATGGGCTTCATTGCAAATGGCAAGAGGAATGTAATGCAGGTTCACAGAATCACTCTAGTTACCTGTCCCTGTCTCTCGTTCTGTTTTGATAATGCCTGTCATGATCCTCTTCTACCTGGTTTCCAAAACCTCTGTCATCAAAAGAATCATGATGCATTTCTCCCTGGCCAAAGTCATCGCGATGTGGCATATTCCCCAGCATCTCCCTCTGGCCCATTTTTCCTTGCATATCTCTTTCAAGCTGCCGCATATCAGCTGGAATATTAGGCTGTCCAAAGTTTCCTGGCATTTCTCTTTGACCACCAAAGTTTGCGGCAATTTCGTGCTGAGGAGGAAAGGCTCTTTGAAAGTCATGCTGAGGGAAATTCCCTGGGATTTCAGGCTGCCCAAAATGTCCAGCTATTGGTATTGGCATGAGTCCTGGCTGCCTGACTCCTATGAATCCTCCCTGTCCTGGCCTTGCTACTACAAATCCTGCCCCTCTCAGGGGAGGCCTTGGAAATAATGACTGTTGTTTTTGCTGAGCTAAGAACTGTGATATTTGTGAATCCATCTTTGTTATCTGCAGAAAGAAATGATAATTATTTTTAAATACCGAATGAAAAAAATTACTAAGATATTTAATAAAATGCCTCGTGTTTTGCATCATGTCTCAAAACTAGAGCTTACTTCTCATTAAATTAAATTCCCAATCTCAAATCACGATAAGAAGTGAAAACTTAGTATGTAGAGCCTAAGCCACTCTGTGTTGAAAGCATTGTAATATTTTAAAGAGACAAAGCGAACAGACATTTGCAACTAAATCGACAATGCACTCATTTCAATACGACAAAATACTCAATAAAACATGAACGTATTCTCGCAGAAATTCAGTCAATTAATATCTTTGACTTCACATTTTACAGAAACATATGATCACGAAAAATGAAAGTCCACATTTAAGATTATTGAGAAGAAATTACGAGGGAACAAATTTTACCTTGCGACGCCAAGATGGCGATGACCACAAAATACCCACAATTCTCTGTTTCTCCGATTAGTTCCCAGCACTCGCCCCTACAAAATTAATTCTTAATCAAGATATGTTACTGAAATAAGTTATGTAAGAACAATAAAAACATATGTGAAGATGTATACAACAGCATAATGCATATGAAATATACAGTTGATTTCTCCTAACATCTATTCATGTATTTTTCCTTTTAGCTTTTCTAATATTTTACAGAGAACAAGTCAATTTGCGAGCCGAATGTCCTTTCCAATCTCCATTCAGAAGCCAGTAGGTGAGAGTAAGAAGTGTGGAATTTTGTAATCTGCACATAGTGAAAAAAGAATAATTTTCTGATTATGTGATTATTTGGAAAACGTCCTATTCTAGCTGTCGTTTTGATAGGGTAAACAAATACATTATCATACAAAGTACCGTGAGAGTTAAGATAAACATTTTAGAGCTCCTGCACCGCTGCTGGTTCAGAAACTGGTATTTAAATTGACACTTTTAATTTTGAAGCCTTTGGCTTTGCTTTCATGCGTTAGCACAGCACAGATATCAAAATCGTCAATAGGAAATTCGAATGCTAATGCATGGATTATATTATATTATATTATATTATATTATATTATATTATATTATATTATATTATATTATATTATATTATATTATATTATATTATAGTCCAGCAGGGAACCTTTATTTCATTAAATTAATTTTCTCACAATATATATTGTATTGTATTGTATTGTATTGTATTGTATTGTATTGTATTGTATTGTATTGTGAGAAAATGTAATGAAATATATGATTCCTGTTAGACTAAATTGTAATACTAGTATATGTTTTATTATTTTGATTTTCTTTGAACTTAAAGATATAACCATTTGGAGAGACAATGCCTTGTCCTGAAGGGAAAACATCCACTGCATTTCAACTTCCAGACAGAAATAAATATTATAGGATGGATTTGGATATCAAACTACACTTGAGAAAACATGTACAAGTATTTTCGTATGCAAAGTTCCAGAACATGTTTCATACATACAAAAACTGCATGGGACATTTTAATAGAACTCCAGTTAACCTGATAAATGGCACAAGTGAATACATCAGATGGAATCCAGCACAGTTATTCAAGAAAATAAGATTCCAACATGTTGCAAGAAATTTGAACTTTTTTCCTGTTGCATATGCCCAAGGTAAAAATGATGTTAAAACGACTGAAACAAATACCAGTACCTCAGCAGTGAACTCCACAGAGACTGTTTCCAAGGCTATCTCATCTGGTGTTGTCAGTCAGGATGTTGCTACAGAAACCAAGCCTGATAGCAAGTATGCAGTGCGTGAAGAAGATGTTGATGCATATATGGCACAGGAAACTGGGTGGGACAGAGTTAAATTTTACTATACTGAAAAGTAAGTATATTGAAACAGAAAGTACATGTATGCTTGTACTTGAGGGTCAACTTGGTATCACCTGGTGCTATTAATAATATAAAGCAAAATATAATATATTGAAATCATAAAGATTGATATGTTGCATGTAAGTCAGTTTATCAAAAGAAAATTGATGCAATGTATTAAACAATATAAAGGAAATAAAATTGTCTTGCTTTATAGGGAAGTCATAAGCGAGGACAATCCCATGACAATGCATCTGGCAAAAAATGCATTGGTCGCTTTTATTTTTGGATTAGTAGTTGGTGCAACTAAAAGCAGCAAAGAGGCAGCGGAAAAATTTATTAAAAAGCACCAGACATATAAATTCCAAAGTAATTTTGCTGCACAGGTAAGTACAAATATTGAATGGGACAAGAGCTAATTGATATAGGATTGACCAAGGTAATCAATGATAGTGAAGTCCATTTTATCAAGATATAGTCATTGTGAGATTTATAAACAATAATGCTTGGTACAGATGCAGCATATGGTAATGGAATTTGAAAATATTTCATGTTAATATGTAGTTAAGGCAGTTGCACTAGCTAATTTGAGAAAGACTCTAACATCCAAGAATATCTAATTTACTACAGAAGCTCTTAATGGCAAGTAGGTATACATTGGCTGTTCTCTCTCTCTCTCTCTCTCTCTCTCTCTCTCTCTCTCTCTCTCTCTCTCTCTCTCTCTCTCTATCGTGGTCATAAAATAATGAGACTCAGTGAGATTGAAATAAATATTATGGTGACAAGATAAATTCTATTTTCTTATTTCCAGACAGCATTAGCTGAGAGCATTCGTGTTCACTCATTAGTTGGAGGAACCAAGACGGGGTTTAAGTTTTTTCTTTTCATACTTTGCTTCGAGTAAGTCAGTGTATATTGAAACTAATAGATTGAAGTATGCAGTGTCTGACTTAAGAATGCCTTAAGTGGGGACAGGATGGGGTCTTTATAATCACATCATCCTGAACTAAATATGCAAACTTTGACTCCTTTTTATCTCAGATATTTAATTTTATAATTTTTTATCAATACAAAATTAAGCTATTTCAGGTAGCATTCAGACAGACACATTGTACCAGTTGGGTCAGTCCATCTCCCAATAGGGGCTCTGGCTAAGTGCAATCGGCTAAACTGAATGGAACGCCTCCTCAAGCTAGGGGGTAATTAACTTTTGCATGCCCTTGGCTTAATTATCCACAAGCTGCTCAAGGAGGCATGTCAGACAACTTAGCTGATTCCACTGATTGCACTTAGTAAGAAGTGGACCGACCAAACTAGTTCAGTCTGCATACTAGTGGCATTTATGTGTAGCTTTGTGTTTTAAATGAAGTCATGCTACGGCACCCTGAGCTTCAGAGCTAACTTGACACTAACCTCTTCACTGTAGCCTATCTTCATCGTGTCAAGTAACCTCTGACGAAAATAGTTTGACCTAGTTTATATAAGCCAATCAAATCCATGTTTCAAAATTTTTCACCAAAGTTTGGTGAAAACGCTGATTGGTTGACCGTCAATCGGCAATCCTCGGCTGATTCCGCAAGCTCCATACTAACAACAAAGTTATTGTCGAGTGCGGAGACATCCGAGTAGTTCCGAGTGTATTACCTTACACAAAGAAAGCAAGGCGAGTGACTACGAAAAAGAATGTGTTAAGTTATCTCTTGATTCTTTGCAAAATATGAGTAAATCGGAATTGAAACCATAGGTTCTAGCAGTTTGAGGGATGTTATTTGCGTGCTGCCCACAGGTTACGGCAAGACCCTGATATTCAGCCTTATCTTTGATTGGTCCGGATTTGAACAAAGCGCGCTTTGACTCGTTCGCGTTCATTGGCTAGATCGTTTAATGAGTCATTGAGTGCGGGCTTTTAAATTTGATTGGCGGGCGGCGGAGGCAATCGAATCTGGTCAGAGGTTACTTGACACGATGAAGATAGGCTACAGTGAATAGGTTAGTGTCAAGTTAGCTCTGAAGCTCAGGGTGTGCTACGGAGACTACAGAGTCAGAAAATAATGATACTGAGATTGAAAAAAAATTTCTTTCAGGTTCCTGTCGCAAAGCATCAATATTTACTTTAACTCATGTAGGTTTTACCATTATACTTTAAGTGCAGGTGGGTTATTGCTGAAGACAAATTTTCCATCACACATAACAGTGCATGCATGTACACATATTCACACACTGCAGATGTTGAGATAAATACTATACACCAAATGCATGCATGCACACATACGAATATATACCCAAATACGTACAGTCATACATTCATGCATGTGCATTACACCAATGCATTACAAAGGCATGCTTGTACCTTTATAGGCTCCATTCAGAATAGGGGACTAACTAGTCCAAAGGTCAAATATGGCCGACCCACTTGAATACTTCCCCACGTGATATCTATTCAGTGTCTATTAGCAGATTAGACGGCAAGCTTTGTAGTACCAGTGGGGTGCCATATTTGACCCTCGGACTAGATAGTCCCCTATTCTGAATGGGGCCACAGGTGTCATTGTCGACACCATTAAGCTGTATAATGTGATATATACAGTAGTCTATACCTGCTACAATATACTTAAATGTCATAGGTGACTTAATGTAATAGAGCCGATTTTAATAATGCAGTATGGAAATCTCCAGTGAACCCCGATTTGAACCAGCAGGTTTTAGGAAACTGATGGTCCAAATGGCCAGTAAGCTGAAAACTTTTAAACTGATGACCTGTCTCAATTTTAAATATTAAGTAATGAAGAGAAATTGATCCTCTTGGATGTATGTTATTGATTTGATCTTTTCAGTTGGGACAAATTATCAATCTTTCAGATGGTACATAATGTTGGAGTTATTAAAAATATATATGTAGCATTTACTGTGTTTTTACTGTATAAAATAGAACTATTAGATAGCCTCCTTTTAAATTTTTTGTTGCTACCACTCCATAGGAATGTTCCAATTTTAAGAATTTGTGACTTAATAAATACAGTGTCTGTAAAATTCACAGTTTTCCCCTTTGAGAAGACCAAGTAATTGTAGATTCTACCAAGATTTCATCTTTCTTAGATGAAAGCTTGAATATAAGTGAAAACTACTTTAAGACTTATCTTTAAGGTATGACAGGCGGACTGGCTATGTTCTACAAAGGCCCTGTTGCCATGGCGTACGGGGCTGTACAAGGGGCGGTGTTGGGGTAAGATGTCAGCCATGATAGCTTGAATTGTACATCATTTTATTAATAATTTATCCTTCTAGTAAAGCTTCCAAGTTTCTTTTACCTTAGTATAATTATAATATTGCGGTTTGGATCTAAACCATCAAGATAGCTATAGAAAATGTAACGTATATGTCTTTTTCTGTTCTAGCACCTTGTATGGCCTTATTAACTTCAGAGACATTGATTTAATAAATATGCACAGAGATGAGGTCCGTGCACTTTTGCAGTCTCGAAAGTAAGTGTTGTCAGAAAGAAAGACAAGAATGTATATATATATATATATATTTCATAATTAAAAGTGATATTATTGTTACTACTATATTATTGTCCAGTGTCCATATATATATATAGTGTTTATAGTAGCCATTTGGCTTAAAACGATTATGAAATGAATTAGAAATGTTGTTGAATGGAGTACCTGTATTACAGTTATATTTTAAATGTATTCTAACTCAAAGATGAGTGTTTGACCATTTGGAAAAATGTCCATGTTAAAAATGCAGTCTATTGTCAATATGTGCCTTTAAAAGTGTGATACTTTAAATATTCAGGAAATCATAATTTTTTTTTTTACTGATTTTGGTTTTGTTTTTTTTTTTTTTTAGACAAGCAGAAGCCAAAGCCGCTGGTCTTTGATGACCACAGGAGACTGTGTGCTAGCGTCTTCAACAACAAAACATCTTTTTATTTTCTTCTTAAGAGGCCATCAAAAGAAGAATTCGACAGTTCTCTTTTCCTTACCTTAGTTGATAAGTCTTAAAAGTTGGGAATATATTCATTGTATCTTTCAGTGACAGAAAAAGGCAGCAATGTTTTTCATTGTTATTATTTTTTGTGCAGAAACTTCAAATGGACAATACTTCAAAAAAAGGAGAAATGCCCAGGATTAGTGTGAAGACTTAATTGAAAAAGAACTGCGTTAAAATATAAAGTGGGAGCAGCTGACTGCAAGTTATATACATACAGCACATTGACATTACAGTACATGGGCATTTTAATTCATTTTAAACTCAAGTGTTATTTGAAGTGATGAACATTTTCAGAGGTTTTACTGTTTTATTCCCTCACATATAACTTAATAGTATTGACATTTGCTGATATGGATATACTGTGACACTCTTGTTTCTTTACATTTACGTTTCTTTATATGAAACCTAATACAAGGATGGAAAATGGTGAAAACACGATTGTTCTTAACGAGCTCTGAATAGATAGTGATTGATTTATAGATATACCCCCGAAATAATTTTAACTGTTAGCATGGCAAAGAAAAGACATAAAAAATTATAGCACACTTAGCATTTGTCTTTGTATGAACGAAACATAATGCTTAATTTATTCTGAGTTGAATATTAAATAAAGTACAACACTGTGACTGAAAGATGTTATTAGTGTTATTTCTAATTTAGCAAGTCTTTGAACCACTACTAAAATGCATTAACTTTTATTAAGTCCGACTTACTTGAAAAATTGACACTGCTTTTTGCATCAATTCTTATAATCAATAACAATAAATTGAAGTGAAATTATTAATGTCAACAAGTGCAAAAAAGTGCAGTTGTAACTGTTAACTTGAGTGTATTTTTGCAGATTTATGATTGATAGCATGCTAACTTTTACACCAAAATGAAAACTTTCCTCTTACCGGGTTATCTATTTTCTTAAAGCAAAATTTATGAGAAAATCATTTTTCATCATTATTTCATGCAGCTTAAAAGCAGAACCCATAACAATTTAGAAAGGCACAGTTTTTTGGGGAAAAGTACATAAAATTCAAACATGCAATGTTCTTAACAAAAAACATATAATTCATTCCCATACAAACCATGCTTATATTGGCATAAACTACGGCATTACAAAAATATTGTATACTTCCTTGGCAGGTTGAGAGAGAATATCACACTTTTCAAAAATATTTTCTTGCATAATCATTTTAACAGAGATGTAACTATTTTATGTCATCCATTTTATGTTACACATGATCTGCAGTGGCTCTGGCCCCAGACTGGGTCAAATTTACGCATAATGATTTTTTTTTTTTTGTTATTTTACACATTTCTCCCACATACCCCTCACATGATAATTAATGAAATTCATTCCGGAAAATTCTACTGCCACCTTGGCTTCTTATTTCTAAAATGGTATTATCTCATAATTAAGGGACGCCTTGGCTCAGTTACACACATTCAACAAATCCAAGTTTCCGCCTGTTTTAAACCCCTCTCTTGGGTTCTTCCAGTGTTTTGGTATGCATCTCTATCTGGATTGCTCCATCTTTTCAAAAACTTTTCCTGGTCAGTACTGCTCTGTTCAAAATTTGCTTCAAATTCTTGATTCTGTGTCTTCTATCAAATTCAAGGTAATAACAAGCCTTGAATGTAATTTTAATCCATAAAAGTCAACAGAGTTCATTTATTAGGCCTCTATTCTCCATTTTCTGCCCTAGGCTTCGTCATTCGTTTTGGGCCTCTGCCAGCAGGACCCTTTGGTTTAGCAAAGGCCTGCTTTGCTATGTTCTTCTTTGGATGGAGTTCATCATAAAGGTAGGCTTCTGATAGTTCCTCGCCACTGTCAATCTCAAGCTGGAGTAAAGAGAAATATAAGAAACACTCATCTTGAAACGAAAATATTTATAGCATTTTTCCATTGTCTAGTAATTAAAATACAGGTATCTTTCTGATATTTCTTCACTGCATCAATCTAAACAAAGCATAACATATACAAACCTTCCTATCAACTTGTAGTCCTAGCTGCTCCACCATTTCTATTACTGGAGATTTACAA
This sequence comes from Lingula anatina, assembly GCF_051362555.1. Taxonomy (NCBI): domain Eukaryota; kingdom Metazoa; phylum Brachiopoda; class Lingulata; order Lingulida; family Lingulidae; genus Lingula; species Lingula anatina. The sequence continues at coordinate 4,555,429 of NC_141772.1, read as the reverse complement.
CTAGAGTACAACATCCTTTCTTTCACTGAACACTTGTAACCAGGCATAGAATAGATAAATACTGGAAATGGAAAACATAACTCACTGAATGCTTAATTTACACTATGCTAATTGACGTCTGACACATGACAACGTGTCAATTATTGAGCATTTTTGCTATATCTTGAAATGAAAGTCAGTACCCATATCTTACATGTAAAAATCCATGTAGATTAATAACGTACATCCAAATGCATATTAATTAGACATAAAATCTAAATATTATCTATCAGAGGAGCAGATTACAAGGTTAGCAAGTTCTGGTAAACACAGACAAAATATACTGCAGAATCTATTTCCTATCAATCCAAAAAATCGCTGAGCAAATAAATAAATAAATAATTTAATTTCTACTTACTTATACTTTGTAGGTAGTCTCCTTCATGTGTGTGTTTAAATTTAAACAGGTGATATCTGGCATGGTCAGCAGGTACTCTGGAAGGTAGGGCACTGACTGCGAGATCCTCAGCAGCTTCAAGACAAATCTTCTCATTTTCAAGGTCTACACTCTGAATTTAGAGAAAATTAAGTTAAAAAATTAAGCTAAAAAATTAAATTAATAAAGACCTTACTATAAAGAAATCTCTTTGTCCTGTTATAAAATAGCTCTTCTGTGAAAATTTCATTTTTACTTCCATTCAGATTGACTGCAATATTTTTTTCTTTTTCAGTGGTCAAATACAAACACCCCATTTCCAAAGATTAGATCGACCTACTTTAGCAATAGGACCTACAAATGTATTTCTTCATTCTTTATATTTCTATAAACTGCACACTTCAAAAATTTGGAATAAGAGAGAACCGACAAACACGTCCAAACAAACAAGGCATATCTATGCATCAGAATATTATCCAGATCGATCTAAAATCTATGGGAATAGAGCCAAAGAGACCATTGCATATTCTGCTATCTACCTATCAACTTTTTTTTTTTTTTTTTTTACAAAATTGATGACATTCTTATATCTGTTCTGTTATCTGCCTATCAACTTTAATTTTTTTTTCACAAAAATGATGACCTTCTGATTAACATCTTTTCAGTGTTGGAATAAAAATGGAAAATCAGTCTAATTCTTACCAACTGGACATAAGTTATTTCTCCTTGCCCTAGTTCCATTATCTTATGAAGTGCATCGTCCTCTATAGGAAAAGCCACCCCTGACAGCGTTTGATGCTTTGTGTCCACTCCAATGTCTGCTTTCACCTGAAATTTAAAAAAATGACATTAGTGAATGTTTAAATGTCTTTCACTATATATATATATATATCATTATTTTTCTATCATGAGCCTTTTTGGTATGAAACCATAAACTGCGATTCTGCTAATAATTATACAACCATGCAAAAAAATGTTACAAATTTCAAAGTATGAGGGTGAAAGTATGTCTGAAGGTTACACGTAAAGAGTTTTGATCAGGGACTCTAAAATTGATATCAAATGTACCTTAATAATCTTAAACAAATTATGGCAACTGAGAAAATGCCACACAAACGCACATAAAACTGGCCTAGAAGTGTGTGTGTGTGTGTGTGTGTGTGTGTGTGTGGGGGGGGGGGGGGGGGTTAAAATAAATAATAAACAACTGAGACCAATCTTCCACAGAAAGACAAACACAGCTTTAGCAAGCATCAGTATCAGCATGGTCAAAGTTTATGTAAGAAAATAGCTTCAGTGAATTATAAATGAGTGAACAAATGAAAAAAATGAAAAATAAAGCTGCACAATTCTCAAAATTTTCGTTAATGACCCAGGTGCAATAGGACCTACAAATGTATTTCTTCATTCTTTATATTTCTATTAACTGCACACTTCAAAAATTTGGAATAAGAGAGAACCGACAAACACGTCCAAACAAACAAGGCATATCTATGCATCAGAATATTATCCAGATATCAATATTCTTTCTGAAATACTCAAATCTATTAATTGTGACAAGTGGCATTCCAATAAACTTATTTGCTATTTAAATGTTTTGAGGGACGTTCAATACATATATCAATTGTTCTTCAGGACAGAAGACCCAAAAACCGATCAACATCATCATCATCAATTGTTATGATAACTGTATGATATTCAAAATAAAAGGTGTTTCAAAAGTGATAAGCTACTGTGCAAAACAAAGCCTTGCAATGTCCATGCTGTTTAACCCCTATCTACAAGTTAAACAAAACATCATGTTAAAAAGCAGGATGAGGTTATCAAAAACCACAACAGGCCAAAGTAAATTCTGATTCTCCATTCCTTTCCTCTAAATAATGCCATATTTCAAGTCAAGCCTTTCTTACCGATAACTAGAAAAAACAAAAGTAAAATATACTCCAGTTACTGAATGTATTAAGAGAAATTCTACTTTTCCATGATATAAATTCAAAATTGTTGTCAATTCTGACAACCTGATTCTTTTGTTTTTAACATTTTAAACTTCTGAGCTCAACCAAGAAGAAAACAAAAATGAAATCTTCTCAATACAAACTTAGCCCACACACTTTTTCCAACATTGCAATTACTAAGCCATTCTCATATTAAGACTCATCCTGACATTTTGTCCATGTTGTTAATCTGACATGTACACCCCTACACACCTCACTAGCATGTTGTCTACAACCATACCTGCAGTAAGTACAACTCACTCTTTTACTGACTGGAAATTTTGCTTTGCAAGAATAGAACAAATAAAAAACCTGCTGCCATACATACTAACTTTTCAATCACCCCTAATGTGTATAATATTCATCTTACTAATAAACTACAGTAGCTCATCACCAACAAATAAAACATCATATAATCATGGAAAAATTTTGACAGGAATTTGTAAGCGAGACTGTTTTCTTACCTCGGTACTTTTGATCATGGCCAATTCCTCCTCCTCAAAGGTAAGAGGTGCAGGGGCGTCATGGGCCTCCACGTGCTTCCTAAAACCTGACAGTGACAGGTCCTCCTAAAAACGATTATGGTGACAACTACTGATATTATACCATGATAGAAAACAAGTCTGTGCAGATGACAACAATATTAGACTGAAAATGAATTTTAATCTTTTATATGTGTTAGACTATTACATTATATTAACTATGTAAGAAAAGACTCGACATTTTGACAGTTTTTTTAAATACAAAATAGTATTAACATAATGGACAAAACAGATTAGGAAAGGTACAATTAATTCTATTTTCAGTGCAGTCATTTTCTACACTTATAATGAAGTTGAGCTAATTCATTCCTCATTTGCATATATATAAATTACAACTTCTACTTTAAAATATTGACCGCGACTAAAAATTGCTTCACCTTTACTGTTCCAAATATTTCCCATTTGACCTGTCCACCGCCAAACTCTCTCTTTAATGTGGCTCGGGTAGCAGCAAACAACATCTTATGTTTAACCTGAAGTAGAAGCATAAGATGTTTAAGGGTAAGACAGACATTACACATCATTTTATAATTCAAAAATGGGCTCTTTTAAGAATTTAAAGTAATTTAAAAATTACTGATACTTTTATGTTTTACTCTTTGTAGACAATATCAAAGAATTCAACCCTAAAAGATCGACCATTTACATATTAAAATGATAAAAAAGTCACTTTGCTAATACATACATATATATATATATATATATATATATATATATATATATATATATATATATATATATATATATATATATATATATATATATATGCTGGGCTGACTGGTAGCAAAATAAAATCACATTCTTAAGATGAATAGATGAATAAAAAATTTTCAGTGAAAAAAATTAACCTTTAGACAATAAAGTATTTAAAAATTAAAATGCAAGAAATATATATATATATATATAATAACATTACTGTATATTTGCATAAATAACACAGGAACATAAATAATAAATATTATTATTATTATAAATAATACATACACTGGCGAAGTCAGGTGACCAACTGAGGTATATCCACTCATACTGATCAGAGTTATCTGTACTGTCCATACGGTAGAAGATATAACAAGGTTGTTTCTCATCTAGATGTGGGAGGACTTGGGCATCATAATGTGGAAATGGTCAAGGAGGTTTTATGTCCACAATTTTGAGCTAGTTTTTTCATATCATATTCATATTTAATTGCTGTAAATTTCTTAAATGGGTTTGACATTAGATACCTTTGCAAAGTTATTGCAAAATGATAATAATTAATAAACATGACATTCTCTATGTCAATTGTCCAAAGATAGAGATAGAGTTTGATTTCATTTTCAATCAACTTCACTGGTTTTATTCACCGGCATATTATAAACTTTATATTTCTTTTTATCCCATATAATCAATTTTAAACCTTATAAAAAATCAAAATATTCAAAGTCTTACAACTAAAACTTGCTTTATTTTGAAAGAAAAAAATTGCTTCTATGCCTTCAAGTAATAAATTATTTAGATAATTTTTAGAAAGGATATCTTCTTCCCATGAACTCCTTGGTTCACTTTTGTCCAGCAAAACAAGTTCCTCTGCAACAGAAAAGCAAAAATTAAAACAAAAAAGAGTTTATAACATAATTGGTGATATTACATATTAATCATAATTACAAACATATTTACCTCTTGTAACAGATTACATACTACAAAAATTCTACATCTTCTTGTGATAGTATATACACAGGGGCAGATCCAGAGATATATTCTGACAGACTTCCAAATTTTCTTTGTTGATCCATCCTCCATTTTTGACCGTCTTCCGACAAAAAAAAATTAGATACCCGTCAATGTAAACTTGAAAATCTGACCGTCTTCTGGAAGACCTAGAAGACGGCCTCAATCGGCCCCTGATACATTTATAAAAGTCTGGTCAGTGGTGTTCAAACTCATTTATTTTTATCCCCATAAGTCTTATAGTAACTAAGCACACTTAAATTCTACTGAGTAATGAGTATACCATTGTCAATGCCTATCTTCATCAAACGAATGCTTCCATCTTTAGATGTTGCAAAGAAGTTCCTCAAGTCTTCAGATGCTGTGAAAATAATAGGCAAAAATAATAGTTAATACAATGAACAGAATTTTACATGATAAATATAAAAATAACACATAGATTAAACCTAAAAATCCAAATGCTATTGACAACTTTTTGTTTGCCTCTTAAAGGATGCATATTATGTGGGATTTTGCCTAAAAAGTACAGATAATAAATTTACCATAGAGCAGTTATAAAATAAGCTTCTTCTGACAGCCACCAAACAGGTGCTCTATTGACCCCAGCAACCTGACCTCAGGGGTCTTCACAACATACGGTTATCACTGATAATATTTTATTTACCATTTTTAGAAACTCACAACAGTGTACATGTATGTTCTGAGACAAAAATCAACAAACTTTTCAATTTTTTGGATCAACATTTTCAAGTCATGCTATTACTCATTAAACACTTTTAGGGGCATTTTTTTAAAAATAATTTACGATATTCGAATCTATTATTCGAGTAAATACCAGATATCATAAAGCCACAAGGGAGTTTAATAACAAGCATACATATATACAGGTTTGATGAAGAAGATTACATACTGCTTTGGGGAAGAGTATCAGTAAAGACATCTTAAGTTCAGGGAAAGGGCAAACTGAATACTGGCCTTGGAGAACAGACTACTTAGTAATTACCTTGGGCTCAATACACAAAGTACAATTTAGTCTGAAAGATGGTCTTAATTTTAAGACCAAGATTGTGATAAATTTTAATTTAAGTTGATAGTTCAGAAGTCTGCTAAAATAGGGTATATGTAACTCTCAGTCTAAAACATGAAGCGTTTATATTTCTTGTTATAGAAATGGGTGCAAAATTTTATCTTATTATCTATAGTAGTGGGGCCATAGCAGAAGGTTGGTTTGCACAAGCAATTGCCACGACAATAATCTCAGATTCAAAATGTATTTAATATAAGAATAAGGTCAGATGAATCAGATGAAATAATCATGCTGCCTACTGTACTTGACTTAGTCATAATTTCTCCATATAAGGAAAATGCTTTAACTGAACTGATAATAAATAAAATTCTGAGAGTAGACCCCTAATTTTAAGCCAAAAATTAAGGAAATTAACTTAAAGGGATAATAACTCTTCGTATGAAATCTGTATTTCACAATAAAAACATTGTGAGTGACTCATAAAAATATAATATGTTCTGTTTTCCCACAAAAACGGCTGTTATAGCTATTATTCTGATATCTGAGCTTGTCTTTAGACCACGTGACCTCCATTGATGGCTATACTCTGTTAAAATCTCTTAAGAGATTTTAACAAAAAACCAAACTTTTTAGAAAAAAACCAGGGACTAACTTTGAATGTAAAAATGGATTCATTAACCATTGGTAAGTATGGGAAAATTGTTGTTTACTCCAGGAAAATTCATTTTTTGGCCGAAACGAAGAGTTATTATCACTTTAAGCAGCACTAACAAAAGTCTCCATACATACTTATTGTTGTATTTTCCCATAGACTAAGAAAAGGCAGCTGAAATACCACTAGTAAATGATTGATATACTGTACCCGCTAATACTGTGACTGACATCTGAAACTACATGTACTGTACAGTACATGTAGCCTGTGTAAAAAGCCGGCCGGTAGTATGTTAAACCAAAATCTATTTTTGTCAATTTAAGAATAAAGATATTTTAGAAAGTTAAATATACGTCTTACCTGTAATTCCCGTTTGATGAGACATGCTTTAACTTAAAACTTTTAACAACAATTCAAAGAAATCACAGGTTCAAGACTCGAAATCCAGGAAGAGGAAACACCTCCGGGTCACGTGATAAGGGTACCGACCTTTAAATGCAACAAGTTATTTAATTGGTTAAAACACTCTTCATCCAATCACAACTGTCAATACATGTTCGTGTGGCAGACGAATCAAACATGGAGGACGAGGTAGCATGGTGTCCAAATACGTACCTGCGTTTTCTGCATTTTTAGGAACACGTCTCTTTTTAATTTTTTTATTGATTAGTTAAACTAAAAGAAAATGGCAGAACAAAGTAGAATCGCCCATAATTTGGGCGGAAAAAGTCGAACTGCCGATGTTAACATCACTGAAAACATAGATTTTGCCGGGTTGTATTTGTCAGATTCTGTTCTGAGTGGTCTAAAAGATTCTGGATTTGTTAGACCTTCCCCAATACAGTTAAAGGCTATACCTATAGGAAGGTGTGGTCTGGGTAAGAGACATTATAGTAGTACTTATTTGTTTTGTTGAAATCGATCGTGTTGCCAAAGAAAAGCAGCGTCAAATTCTTACTGTACTGTACGTAAATCCACAAATAAGATGTGCAGCGTGCATGTAATTTGTACAGTTTAATGTAATTTTATTTGAACTCTGACGGTGTACAGTATCTCTTCTTTAAGAATGTTAATAGAAATTGTGTCTTGTAATTGAAGACTTTCATGTGCAAGAAGGTTTATTTGTACAGATAGCTTGTTTACTTTCTGTACGTGCTTTATGGACTGGTGTGAAATTAATGTACATGTAAGCACCATACAGTACTGTAGATTACTGCCAGAGGTTTGAAAAAAAAATCGCAGGTTTAAAGATTTTCTGCTGCCCAAGAGATGTTTTTCTTACATGTTTGTTTTATTTGTGCTGTGTAGAATACTAGCTAGTTCTTTAAACTCTAGCATGCACTAACATTTTGACAGTGTTATTGATGTTGATTAAGCCATTTTATGACCTTTTCAGATTTGATAGTTCAAGCAAAGTCTGGCACTGGAAAGACCTGTGTTTTCAGCGTGATAGCACTTGAAAGCTTGGCACTGGAGAGCAACAGCACACAGGTAAATAATATCTGGGTCATTCTATAGTATTTTGGGAAAACAAAATATGTAATGTTAAAGACACCAGAGAAATTAAGAAAAGTCATTACTCTGTGCCAAGAACTGTTTAGCCTTCCAGACTTAGAGCATACCTCAATTGGCAATAAGGACCACTGGTATTTTTTTTTTTCAATATTTTTAATGTTTTTTTTTTACAAATTTTAAATATATTATAAACTATTGATTTATTAACCTTTTTTATTTATTTATTAACTTGTCCTTCTTAGGGCCTCCTACCTCCCTTGTAGTTAAAATCCTAGAAATGCTTCTGCTAACAGTCATCAATGTCGCCCTGACCAAAATAAAGAACCGTCTCCTTTCTTTCCAGGTGCTTGTCTTGGCACCAACTAGGGAGATAGCCTTACAGATCCAGGATGTGCTGACATCTATAGGCAGTGCCATGAAAGGATTGCTGTGTCATACATTTATAGGAGGAATACCACTGAATGAGGACAGACAGAAACTGAGGAAGTGTCATATTGCTGTGGGGTCCCCTGGTGAGATGAGAGAAAACAACACATTGTTTTCAAATTGAAGTACATGTTACAGGCTACCATACTTGTTATATTGTGACTTCTGCATATAGGCTGTGATATGCCTACTAGTACATGGATATTAACACAGTTAATGTTTAGTTCCTCACATCACACTGTTCTAAAAAAACAACAACAACAAAAAAATAGATTCACAGTTATATGATTAATGACGGAGGAAAATGCATTAGTTTTGTTGAGAAGTTTAAGAATATGTTAGGAAGCATATATTTATTTATATTGAACTTTTTCTTAATAAATATTAAACTATTTTTAGTGCAGTAAACATCACTGTGTTTTTTTAGGACGTGTCAAGCAGCTAATAGAGCAAAAGATTCTGAAGACTGACAGCATCAGGATGTTTATATTGGATGAGGCAGATAAGCTGCTAGAAGACAGCTTTCAGGAACAGATAAAGTATGTTTATTGTTCAGTTCTGGAAACATTTGTATGATTTTATTCCAAAAACTTTTAAATTGTAAAGTCAAAGTCTAGTAATATTTAAGAAGCAATTTAACATGTTGTAGGTATTTTAATTCATTTCAGCTGGATCTACTCAATGCTCCCAGAGAATAAACAGATGTTGGCTTTGTCTGCCACATATCCTGAGTATCTGGCTCAACATTTGACCAAATATATGAGGAATCCAACCTTTATGAGGCTGAATGCTAATGATCCAGCTTTATTAGGTAATGCAGCTGTTTATTTTTAATTTTACTGTTTTAAATTTCTGAACTTACACATTTTAGTTTCATTTTGAGGCAGTAGCTTCATATTTAACCAGACAAAAATTCAAGTCAAGAAGGACCTTTAGTTATTTATGTTCAAACAAGGTGCATTTCTTTCTTCTTTACAGGTATTAAACAGTATTTTCAAACTGTTCTCTATCATCCACTACCACAGAAGGTGTTTGAAGAGAAGATAAAGTGGCTCGTAAAACTTTTTTCATCTGTGGACTTTCATCAGTGTTTACTCTTCTCCAATCTGCAGACAAGGTATGAAATTGTGTGAACTGTATGAAATAACAGCTATTTTGAGCAGTAAAAAAGCTGAAAATTCCTGCATACATTTTAGTGTTTATTTAGTCATAGTTTATAAGAGATGAAAACTATTTTGATTTGATTGCAGAGCACAAACCTTGTGTGACATCCTTAATTCTAAAGGTTGGCCCTCCACCTGTATATCCGGCAGCCAGGACCAGCAGTCAAGAATGGAAGCCATGGATAAGTTGAAGAAGTTCCACTGCAGGGTGCTCATATCCACAGACTTGGTAAAGAGAATACATCTTTTTAGTTAGCAAAAAAAGGAAATTGTTTTAAAGAATATTAAGATGTGTTTTTATCAATAAGACATGTTTGAACCTTTTGTGAAAGGCCTTAGTCCCGTGGATTGTCCACATGTTTTTTCAAGGTCCTTTGATCAAAGTTGGGAATGTCATGCCTGTGGTATGATGGTGAAAATGTAGGCATTTGGTTTAAATTTACTTTACTACTGTACAGTGAGCCCAAATTTTTTTGCTTATTACTACAACTCTATTAGAATAATGATGGAAGTGAAATTGAGTGTCAGTTAAAAAAAATGGATGAATTTACACATTCATATTTATTTAACAACTTTAAAGTAATATGTTTAGACTTGATGAAGATGGTTGTTATGCTTTTTAAATGTTGATTATGATATTCTGTTTGATCAAATCAAAATGTGTGTGCAGTTTATTTCGAGTCGTTGAATTTTTTTTAACAGACTTCTAGAGGTATAGATGCAGAGAGGGTCAATCTGGTCATCAATCTTGACCTGCCCAGAGATCATGAGACATACCTACACAGGATAGGCAGGGCAGGGAGATATGGTAATTCAGGCCTCTAGGTTGGGGGGGGGGGGGGGGAGGGGGGGTTGAACTTTGACCCCCCTCCCTTCATTTTCTGGACAAAATATGGTCCTTGTTTGTATGCCATTTCTTCATTTGGATTAAGGGGTGGGGGTGGGTAAAAAGGTCCACTGATAAAAAAAAAAAAAAGAATTCACCTTTGAAATTAAAAGCCTGAAGTTTTTGACCAGTGGGACAGCCAATCTGTAGGTTGAAGATTTAGTCTAACTTTTTTATTTTTCTCCACTAACTTTTTATGTATATGTTGACAAAATGCTGGGTATGTGGTAAATATTTCTCTCAATATTATAGCACACACGATTGAGAGTAAAAATGAATTGATTCCTTTTTGTGCAAAAAAAAAAAAATCACTTCTGAAATAGACTTAAATGAAAATTTTAATTACTGTTCCTTGCCTTAGGTATTTTAATATTCATTAGTTTAATATTAAAACATTCTCCTTTGATTATTAAAGGGATAATAACTCTTCGTATGAGATCTATATTTCATAATAAAATCATTGTGAACAACTCATAGAAATATAATGTAATCTGTTTTACCACAAAAACAGCAGTTATAGCTATTATTTTGATATCTGAGCTTGACTTTAGATCACGTGACCTCCATTGATGGCTATACTCTGTTATAATCTCTTAAGAGATTTTAACAAAAAACAAACTTTTTAGAAAAAAACCAAGGACTAACTTTGAATGTAAAAATGGATTCATTAACCATTGGTAAGTATGGGAAAATTGTTGTTTACTCCAGGAAAATTCATTTTTGCCCAAAACGAAGAGTTATTATCCCTTTCAATGAAATTAGATGAATAATTAAGTTAGTGGAACAATTACAAATATGGTGGTTTCAGGCTCCTATGGTGTGGCGGTTACCTTTGTATGTGAGGGTGGAGAAGAGCAACAGATGAGAGCAATTGAAGCCAAGTGTGGCACACGCATTGAGGTGTTACCAGGTGGGAACTGATGAAGAAAATTTAATTTTTAATATTTTTTCACTATATTTCTAAATTTAAGCTTTTGGATGTGATTTGATGGGGAATTTTAACATTGTATCCTGCCCTAATGATTTATGTAGTCCCTGTCTATGACCTCAAGTACTGAGGCTGTTTTCTGAAATGCTGTTCAAACTTGAGGCAGGCAGCCTGATTTGCCTTTTCACACATTTTTATGTACAGACACAGATGTGTCTGTACATATAGCAGTCACCTGCGTCTGCCGTCGTCGCCGTCGTGCACTTCCACCGATAACACGATAAGTGAAAAACCGTTTTACCTTTTGGCTTGAAACTTACAGAACTGATGAATATTCATAATATGCAGGTCAAGTTCGAAAATCAGCATGATCGGGTCACTTTTAGGGAATTTATGCTGTTTTTTTCACTTTTTTCAGCATATATGCAGCACCGATAACACGATAAGTGAAAAACCGTTTTACCTTTTGGCTTGAAACTTACAGAACTGATGAATATTCATAATATGCAGGTCAAATTCGAAAATCAGCGTGATCGGGTCACTTTTAGGGAATTTATGCTGTTTTTTCACTTTTTTTCAGCATATATGCAGCACCGATAACACGATAAGTGGAAAACCATTTTACCTTTTGGCTTGAAACTTACAGAACTGATGAATATTCATAATATGCAGGTCAAGTTCGAAAACCAGCATGATCGGGTCACTTTTAGGGAATTTATGCTGTTTTTTCACTTTTTTCAGCATATATGCAGCACCGATAACACGATAAGTGGAAAACCATTTTACCTTTTGGCTTGAAACTTACAGAACTGATGAATATCCATAATACGCAGGTCAAGTTCGAAAATTGGCTTGATTGGACTATTTTTACAAATTTAAAGTTATGCTTTTTTTTCCCATTATTCAGCATATATGTAACACTGATAACGCATTTTAAGGAAAACCAATCAGCCTTTTGTCTTGAAACTTAAAGGAGTGATCAGTCTGACTAATATACAGATCAAGTTTGAAAATAAGCCTGATCAGTTAAGTTTTGATGAAGTTATTAGCCTTTTGGTATATAAGTGGTTTTTCTTCAGATTTAATTCTTAGGCATGTTAACAGTCTCATTATGGAACAAATTAGATATGTAAAAGTGTTGTTTTGACATTTTATGCTTCTTAAAAATATTGTTAGTTGATTATATAAAAATGACAGTACACCATTTATTGTGCATTGTGTAATAAAGTATCAAAAATGGAAAGGAACTCATATCATTGCAGTTCGTCAGATTCAATCATTCACTAAGAATGGAGCAATTTGGACATTTAAATTTGTTCTATTGATATTTTTCCTTTGACAACATATTTTAATTGATCATATAAAAATGACAGTAAATCGATTATTTTTTTTATGTAAAAAAAGGTATTGAAAATGGAAATAAACTCTTTTCAATTCAGTTTCTCTTGTTTAGATTTTGGGATTTTCAAAGTGTGTCTGAACTCTATGGGCTAGACACATTTTGTGAATATCCATGATAGTTTTATTTTATCATTAAAAAACTGATGGTTATTATGCTGTTAAGCATTGTGTTATATTGCATCAAAAATGAACAAAACCCTATTTTGGGCACTGCCTCCGTTGTGACTGTGAAAGGAAAACCATGTCACTTGCTCTTTTTACACTTTAAGGAAAGAAACATAGGACTAAAATACAGCTTTAGTTGGAAAATCTGTCTCATTAGTTAATTTTCTGGAAGTTATAGAGGTTTTTTTGTGAAAATTTTTATCTTTCACATACTGGAATTTTCAATGTGGGAGTTGGATTGATCCTCGTAGATTGATCTAGGTATGGGAATTCAGTCTAATGCTTGTTACACATTTTACTTTCATCCTAATCCACTGTTTTAGCAGAATTAGAATTCAATGTTGGCTATGCAGTTACAGAAAGCATAATACATCAGTGCATCAGAATTGACAGTATCCTATTTTCTGCATTTTTATTTTCTGGTTTTTGTCTGTACATTTGACAGCTTTGCTGCCTTGTTTTTACTTCTGTACAAACTGCAGATTCTGATTTTGAAACATTTCCTTTTATTTAGGTACATTTGGCCCCATGTCAACCAATAATTAATACTGTAACAGACTGTCATGTTTCCTGTAAATTATATTTTAGATGTTATGTATTGCAATCATTTTGTTTCTTTATAGATCCTTTACCAACAGACCTTGCAAAGAATATTGACTATCTTCAAATGGGTGACTTGGTTTCTAGTGAACAGATAATTACGAGACCAGAGGAAGCAGGTGGTGAACCAACTGCTGGCCACCAGGTAGCTAAATATGTCAGGACCAAGATGGGCTACATGAACACCCAGAAGGACAATTGTTCTGATATGGGTGATGAGGCCACAGGTACTTGTCTGACTCCAGAAAATGAATGTGGCTTAAAGCAGACTAATTTCAGTGAAGAGGTGTCCTGTTTGTCTGCCAATTTTCTCAATGGTACCAAAGATGGTGGAAGATATAAGAAAAATAAGAAACAAAACAAAACAGGCCAAATAAAGCACAGTGGCAATGAAGATTATTGTTCCTCAAAAGAGGGCTCAGTTCCAGATTTTGATCTAGAAGATAAATGCCCCCTTCCACCCCATGATGCACCGTCACAGATGTCTACAATGGCTTCCAATAGCGTACCAACATGTGACACAGGGACTTCAAAGAGTCACTCAGAGAAAGACCAAATTGTTGCAAGCATCTTATCGAAATTACAGTTGAAGAAGACGACAAACAGTGTCAGATTAGCATACAACAATGTCCTTAAAAGTCACCAAGCTTTCAAACAACAGGATGGAAGGGACGTTCTGCACCAAGATTTAAAAGAGAGCGAGGAAGCAACAGAAGTGGCCAAGGCAGTTGATGATAAAGAAGAAACACCAGATGAGATAGAGACACAACAGTGGTCTTCCCTGGCAAATGAGATAGGATTCTTACTGCAGAAAATTCACTTAGATCAACACCACATGTTGTGCAGATATGATTCCAAAGATGTAACAAATAGGTCTAGTTCCAGCAGTTTGCAGAAGCATCCTGACCAAGTTTCAGGAGAGAAAGAATACAAAAGTGGAAAACATTTACCAGAAGAAATACCCAATTATGCTGGAAAAATCACACGCCCAAAAACTAGTTCAGAAAAGGCAGACAAGGCAGAAAAGACAGACAGCCATCAGAGTACAAGTGCAAATATATGTGGAAAAGCCCAGGGTAATACCACCCAGTTAGCAGTTAATATAAAAGAAAATTATGATACCCCCCAAATAAAATTAGGTGGAGTTTTGAATGGAAACATGCGGTCCGATGAGCTAAGCACACTTGATGTTGAAAATAATTATGGGCTAAAGTGGGCACTGGACTCCAGGAATTCCATTGCTGCACAGGATGGTGGAGATGATGGAGAAAGGGCTTCTTCCTCTGAGTTTGAATCCACAAGGTCTAATTCAATCTACTCTTACTCATCTGACGAGAGTAACAGTGAAGATGAAATAGAAGACACATGCTTTGATGGCGATGATGTGATTCAGCAACAGAGCACTAATCTTTGCCAATACAGCTGTTATGGAGGCTATAGTGCTGAAAATCAGTGGTATCCTGGTTCAGAACAATATTACGCTGATGCATATACAGAGGAATACTTTAGAGAAGACAGTGGCTCACACTATGATAATATACACAGGGGTAATTATGATACTGAAAACAAGGCAGATCAGTATTATGAAGGTGGTTATACAGTTTATGACAGTGACCACTATGGGCAATATAGCACTGCAGATTATTACTATAGACAGAGCCGTGACTACAAAACAAAATCTCATAATAATCATCACAAAAATGACCCCAAAGATGACATAGAATGGTCAGCATGGCAGCAATATGATAAGACGCGTGCAGAGGCTGCTGCTGCTGCTGGTCTTGCTCCCCCCAGCGCCATCTATTGGTTGCCTTGTATGGTACCTGTACCATGCTTTACATATACTAACACAGATATGCAGGCATGGATGAAAAGTTATCAAGACTATGTGGAACAATACTGTGGGCTGTATGCTAATTGTGGAAATAATGCCCAGTTCAGTAAGAAATGATATTATTTACAAATTAACAAGAAGATGTTTATGTGCACTGGACCGGTACTGATATCTGTCAGCTGTATTTCTGAAAGTTTTAGCTTTATCTTCATGGTTTGTCTTTGTTTATTTGGCCTGTCTTCTTTAATTTGCCATTATTTGTTTTCCTTGTTCATTTAATCTATTAATACGTAATTTCTTTAATATTTTTATTTACCTGTTTTTATTTAGTACAGTATGTTTAATTATCAATGTCAATGCTCCTTATAAATTTTTCAGTGTTAGATTTCTGTATTGCTGTTTGTTTTGTAGTCTTTATCAACAAAAACTGTACTTAATTGCATAATGTAAAATTACTGACTTTTCACAAAAAATGTTTAGATATATTTTATTTCCTTAAAAAGCTGATCAGATTGTGTGCTTAATTAGAAGTTGATGATAAACAAAAACAATTATTTTCACCAGAAATTTGTTAATTTGAGAAGGTAAAAATTAACAAAAAATCGTCTCTGTGTAAATATGGCAGTACTTTTTTTTGTTGGCTGTGCGGTAAATTCCGTTAATGATATCAAAAACGCTTAAAACAAGCAAAATACCACCTGCATTATACAGAAATAATTTAGAACATTGATATAAAAACTGTGCACTGATAAAGTTCATTATGCATAATAAATTGCGTGACCAGGTAAATGAAGAGGTCTCTGGTCTTTATTCTTCCCTATTGGCCTTTTCTGGCTGAATTATGGGAGCATTTCTCAGTATTATATATCAGGTGCAAGTATCCAGTAGTAATTACAGAAATTAACGAATGTCAGTATGTTGGACGGACGAACCGGGTCAGAGGTCAATTTGCTGGAGTTTCCGTCCTGGCATCACATCGCTTCAAACAAGGTATGAGTACCATGGAAAGAGCACTTGCCACCAGAAGCCCTCCCGAAACCAAGAACGAGTTGTCGTAATTTTGGGTCACATCAAAGATCCAGCCTGTAAATGAATAAAAACGAACAGGGCAATGAGTCTTAGTTTCTTTCACAGGAATTCTATACCCGATGTCTAAGTTATATTTTTGATTTTATTTTCAACGCGAGTTGCTTGCAAATTGAGAATTGAAGCTCTCCGGCCTTGTCATATTTGTTGCTGTCTCCAACCAAGGTTAATAATCGCCAGTTTTGTTGGCCACATTTTTACAAAAGGCCATGACTTAACAAGAATATATTAAAAAATATCAGACTCTAATCTAAAAAAAAAAAAAAAAAAAAAAAAAAAAAAAAAAAGGTAATAAAGATATTCAAACACTGTACGTAATATAATTTGTAATAAGTAGTATAATATTCAAAGCTGCGATATATGGCATTGGAATTACAGCCAAATTCAGATAAAACTTGTCTCAAATTAACCATTGGCCAATCGACAGCCATACATTTGCAAGGATTCGCCTCTTCAGCATCGTGCAGAAGCGACAAGATGCCGACCGCCATAAAGTTAAGTTACCACATGCAAAAGACCTGTAAATGTACTTAAAGTGACATAAAAACAACCTACCAGTGAATGGCGTAGCGACCAATGACCCTATCCCATAACCAACAAATATGGCCAAACCATAGCCCTTGGTCAGGTTCTCAAGGCTGATTAAATCTCTTAACACGACAGACTCCAAAGAAATGAAGATACCTGGAAGTGATAATAGTAATTAATAAAACAGATTAATAAATTTAAGTGTCCTACATAAACACACGTAGTTGAATTCATATTAATTGTAAAGGTAGAAAATATGATATACGTCTGTTTTACATATTTCAATTTCCAACATATTTTACAATTGCACACCATCTTAAAAATTAGCGTACGATTGCTCTTTATGGCAATCGTAGCACCTAATATTTACCTATCATAAAACCGTAACACCCAGAATACGTCATCTGCAGCCAGTAGATGTAATTTGCCAAAAAGCTTCCACCGGTTATAACACCACTGATGAGGATACATATAGTGAACATCCAGAAACGATTCACGCATTTTCGGTCTCCAACTCCGGCTACGAAGATGCGCCCCAGCATGTTTAAAATTCCCAGAACAGAAACGAGCCAAGCGCCCTCTCGCGGAGAGTAGCCTTGTTTCACAGCGCGTTCTGGAAGGTACGTCATCGGAACAACGTAGCCAACAGCGAATAGGAACATACAGACACAGTAGACGTCAAATTTTGGGTTTTTGAAAAGTCTAAAATCCATCATTTCAACGATCAGCTCCTTTGTGATTTTCCAAGCTGCCTTTAATTTGGATATGAGAGATGCCTCGTCTTCCCGTGTCTCCCGTGATTTTTTCTCCAGAGGAACGAAGAGGGCGCTAAAAGCAACGCCATGCAGTATGATGGCGGATTCAATGAGTAGGGCACCTTGCCAGCCGTATATCTCGATAAGGTATTCGGAGAGGGGTGCGAAAGCGAAAGTGCCAACCCCGGTACCACAGACGGCAATCCCCATCGCAAGAGATTGTCTTTTTTCAAAGTACTCGTGGACGCAAACAATGCTTGGTAGAAATTTCAAGCCGAACCCAAACCCTGAAATATAAATGGTGAAGACGGTGAGGGTGTTTCAGAAACATACGTAGCATGGCATAGGGAACTTAATTTTGTGTCGAATACACACACACACACACACACACAGGCTGTAAGCTGAGAAAATGTTTGGGTGAGGGAGGTAGCTGTTAAAGACCTTCAATGCATGTTATTTGTACCACCTGTGGGACTCACCTATAGCATGACATTGGCTGGAGGAAAATCAAGAGTAGGAGAAAGAAAATATACAACACTGTATAAAGATCCCCATTGAATTCTTTCCAAAAATATCTGAGGGGGGGGGGGGTTAAAATAATCATATGATCCCCCTCCTGAAAAAATCTGGATCGTGCAGGGTATCTGAGGTGCTTTTACGTCGAAAAACAGAGGAGCACCTGCCAAGACTGGAGGTCATAGTGTTTATTTTCTAAACCGGGAACATACCTGGATGTAGAACATTACATTAGAGTTTCTGCACTGTAACTTACCTGTCAGAAAGCCAAATGTTATGTACAGTTGCCAAATCTGTGTGGCAAACATACTGAGTATGAACCCAATAGCGGCGATGACGGTGCCTATCATTCCTATAGTACGGGGTGTAAAGGTCTTGCACAGTGCCTCGGCCACGGGACCTGAAATAATAATAATAATAATAATAATAATAATAATAATAAGTATTTGTGATTGTTGTGTAATTTCAGGTCTTCCTTTTTAATTTAATTTCTGGTTATATAGGGTGGAAATATTGGAAATTGCTATTGATTTCAATCTATCTCGAGGGTGAAAATGCAATCAAGTTTACATGAAACCGTTTTCGTTTTTGTATGTTGTGATCAAACTGTTACGGCAAACATAATATAGAACATTTTCCTGCATAGTAGTGTTTTTTAAGGAATCTAGTGTTTGCCGTTTTCAATTTCAGTAAAAATGGGCCCCATAATATTTTTTGACAGGATGTCTGGTCAGGTGAACAGTTTATCACGTCACTCCGTGGATTTGTCCGATTTAATTGAACGAGACAACCTTAATGTGACATATATCCTACCCCCTGGGCTGACAGGCGCCTAGTGACCTAGTTTCGTTACCTTGACACCCTTTTTCTTCAGACGAGAATGTAGCAAAAAAGTGAAAAAGAAGAAGCTTGGTAAAAAACCGAAACTCGGTTAAATATTCACGAAGAAACTCGTTTAGGTATCCCCGACATTTTTTTAGTAGAACGTAAGTCATTGTGACGTGATTGAATTGTTATGCAGTCACAAACAGCGGAAAGACCCATAGACTTGATGATAAATCGGCATGTATATAGAAATCTATTATTTACTGTGTACAGTAATGTTAACACTGTACTCTGCACTTATAATAATTCCGGGTTTCATCTTCAGTTGTAGCCTCACCTCCAATAAATAGAACGCTTGTACGTCTTTAACCAAGGTCAGTGATGCTGAAAATACTTGCTGTATAGACTAAAAAAGATGTACCCCGTAGTTGTCATTAACTTGTGCACTAACCTGCCAAGTTCACCATGGCATACTGAATGGCTCCAATCCATGCCGTATCGGCCGTGGAGGCGCCAAAGTAATCGATGAGCTCCACGTAGATGACGCCAATCGAGAAAGCCGTACCGTCTATTACAACGTGGTTCATGAAAGAACCAAGCACGACGAGCCAACCCCAGCCCCCATCGGGTCGGGGAACCGGTTCGGTGTTGGCGACATCTTCCGCTGCGGCAACCGGACCCCCTGAAGGAACAGTTTCATTTCCAGTTTCTTGCGGTTGTTCATTCAGAGGTTCTAGCTCTATTTCAACGCTTGTCATCTGAAAAAATGTCATGTCATACAATTTACATGGACGTTAAAGAAAAAAAATGCGTCGAGTGGCAAAGGGCAAATAGAAAGGGAAAAATATTCCATTTGTTAACCATGACGGCTGTTTAATTTGGTTCTTTACTCCATTTATTTATTAATTACAGCTGGCTCTCATTAATCGATAAATCAAGACGTAGCCTTTGTGTCACTGGGATTGTTACCTCTCTTTATAAATAAATGCTACTACAGAGAACGTCATAAACGAAAGTGAAAGTGATAGCACTTACATACCAGTATAAAATTTATTTATTGTAATCCCCTTTCCTTCTCAAAAATCATCTTTAATAAATTTCAATGACACCTTCAACTTATGTTATATAACTGGTGGTGAAGATGATAAAACGCTTGTTGTCATAAGCTATTGGTGGTTCAATTGATCAATAGACTAACCCGGAGTGATAACACCTTGATAACATGAAAAACACAAGGCAGCAAGTGTATGTTTAAGAAAATGGAAAACTTTCACCGGGTATGTGTCTTTTTTAATGACTTTGACACGTGTGTTATAGAAAGCATTTTAACTCGCGCGTTAATCACATGGCATGGGTGTGCAACTGAACAGGAAAAAACAAATCGGAAAAGATGGTGCAGACAGCAAGTGACATGACTGGGACAGTTCTACGCATATTGTCTCACTTTAATCTCTTATTATATCTCTATTAAGCCTACATCAGAGAAAACAAACAGGAATTGAGTCTATACACTCGAGAGTGTAGCACATAAAACGGTTTTTGTCAGCGGTGACAGTTCCCACTCACCTCACAACATTTTCACATTTTTTACCAAGCAACACCTAGCTTTTATTATTTGAGGGTAATAAACACATTTATGTAAGTTTTATCCTCCAGCTTTTTAATATAAAGCCTTAGATTTATTTTTAAATTTATTTTTAAGAATATTAAGAGTTAAAACGAGCATGTGCATGGTACATCTGTGGAGAACGCAGACTGAAAACCATGTGGAATAACATTAAGTCACTTCATACATCTAGAATGTAAACAAAATGTCAAATTATTTGAAGGGCATGAAACAAAACAGCACATTAACCCTGAAAAACTTGAAAAAAGTAACAGAACAACGCTTTGTCTCTGCCTCATCCACTTATCACGTATTTTGTATTCAGAAGGGAAATCTGTTTAGGGTTTAATATATAATTCGTGTTTAATATATCTTCCTATGATGTTCAACAGTATTTTCTGTGAAAATGGCGGTTAAAAAAATCCATTTAGCATCATTACACTTTCTTCTCCTGATGATGACTGCATTCATGTACCACTATGCGCCTTGATTATGAGTTCAGAACAGGAGTAATCAGGGATGTAATACACATAGTAACAGTTGTGTGATAAACAGAATCCCCATGGCAACGAGATATAAATGGGAGCCGAACTCAAACAAAAAGCAACGCATTGTTGAATAGCGTAATGATAAATCACAATGGCAAATTCGTTTTGACAGTCAAGGTTATCATTTCTTAACTTTTCATAAACATACGCACACTATTTGTTTGAATAATGAGATAGGTTTACCCCGTTTCTCATAAATAGACCTTCCAAGAAGTGTTTACACAAAAAAGGTGTTTAGTTTACATTTCTTAACATAACGATAATTAACCTGGCTTCTAGCAGGTAGCTGGTACGTGATCGTGTTACGCAACAAGCTTGGTAAATCGTGGGTGCAAAAATATTAGTCTCTACAATAAAATTTATATGTATCAGGTTTTCGATTTTATTTTCCAATGTATTTAAATCTCAACAACTTGAATTTGAAATGAACGAAACGAATCAAAAGCCATTGTATTTCCTTAAGAAAATGCCCAAAGTAATAAACAAAGTAACAGTTTTGTAATAAACACAACCCCCACGGTAACAAGATAAAAGTGAGAGCGAAACCCAAACAAAAAGAAAAGCACCGTTGAATAGCGCAATAATAAATGGCAGTGGCAAATTCGTTTTGACAGTCAGGTGTTTAGTTTACATTTCTTTATATGACGATAATTAATCTGCCAGGTAGCTGGTAACTGGTACATGATCGATTTATGCGACAAGCTTGATAAATCGTGGGAGCAAAAATATTAGACTCTACAATAAAAGCAATATTTAACGGGTTTTTCTTTTTGTTTTTTCAATATATTTTAATGCCAACAATTTGTATTTGGAATGAACGAAACGATTCAGAAGCCATTGTGGTTCCTGAAGAAAATGTCCTATATGAAAATTGGATTAGGATCTTTTTGGGAAAAATACCAGGAAATAGTTATATATATAATTTAGGATACTCTGTGGGAAATTTTTCTTGTACGGTTTTCTAAAGTGTTCTATAGAATTATTGAAGGATCAATTGAAAAAAAAAAGATAGATAGGAAAGGTTCAGGAAAAAGTCTTTCATTTAAAAGGAAATCCACCGTCTAACACATGTGCATGGTACATCTGTGGAGAACGCAGACTGAAAACCATGTGGAATAACATTAAGTCACTTCATACATCTAGAATGTAAACAAAATGTCAAAATATTTGAAGGGAATGAAACAAAACAGCACATTAAAAACCAGTTGTCGAGAATGTTGCACACCAATGGTGCGGGCATGCAGAATCATTAATACAGCATGGGAATATCCTTAAATCTCCTTTAAATAAATATATACTCATTAATGATTTGACTTGGAGATCTAGTATTATTATGGTATGGCATCAGAACAACTTTTGGCAGTCCCCCAACAGTCAGTAATTAAAAAAAAAAAAAACTGAAAAATGCACGTACACAAAATGTAAACTTTGGTAGACCCAAGGAACAATAACTGTAGTGTAAATTTAGAATATCATGCAAAAAGATATTTAATTGAGTAAGAGGTCGGATTTAATGGATTTTACTTTCTGGGTCGTTCGCGGTAATATTGGAAGAAAAACTTGCTCAGAATTAGGCCTATATATACTAAACCGAAAGCGAAACCGAAACTAATTTGCTTTTGGCATCGGAACTGTGATCTATTACAGACACCTATATCACGTAAAAACGACGCAAAACACCGTTCAGCTCCAACACTTCATGCCTTAGCAATAGGGAAAATATTAAATTTGGAATAGTAGGCGCCGCATACTTATTTAAACAACGCAACATATTACCGTTTTAAAGTAAATACAATAGTGTATTAATTGTCTCTTTATGTACATTTCATTTTCCTCTATGTCTTTCCGGTTAAATATCTGTATTCGATATGGCATATTTATAAAGGAATGGTGTATTGATATTTCTATATTTGTACTAATGAACACCTTAATAAATTAATAGAATTAACACATATACAACCCTGTGGTTGTTATGATTTTTTCTCCCAATTTCTGTAAACTGGGTCAAAAATTTCTAACTTATACTGCCAAGATTACAGGTGCGTAGAATGCCTGGAATTTTTGTTCAAACATGGGCGTTTTCTAACCCAGGCCTACCCAACTACCAGACTCGGCACCTAAGGATCCTGAATTAACCGGTATATCGGACCACGCTACCCGTTTTCAAGGTGTGTGTCAGATCGCATTTCGGAGTATCATACCCCAGAACAAATTTTGTAGCACGACTGCGGGCTCATCCACGCTCGGCTGAACAACCTTAAACTGTACTCTTACTTTGGAGTACTCTATTTTATTGTCTCTATGGGGATATATGGGGACTTTACGACATTCGGTTTGAATGTTTTGACCACTTTTGATAGAGCTTTTTTGCATTGTATTAGATTAATGTGGCAGTCTAAGGTTCATCTAGGTGGCTTTCAAAATTATGCACCCGGTTTTAAAATCATATAGCGATTTTACGACAATCGTTTACTATCCAATCAAGGTGACAGCCGAGCATGCCAGGGCTCATCCTGTCGGTGTTCTGGCTGATACTCCGAAATGTGATCTGACACACACCTTGAAAACGGGTAGTTTGGTCCGATATACCGGTTAATTCAGGATCCTTAGGTGCCGAGTCTGGTAGTTGGGTAGGCCTGTAACCTTAGTTTTAACTTTCATTTTCACAAATTGGAGATGAGTTGAAGGTTGATTTTTTTAAAGAGAAAAGAGTAGATTTTTTGCGCCTTGGATATGTTCTGTTTTACATCTTTGAGAAAATATTGCAGCCAGTTTAATAAATGTTTAGATTTTTTCACTAAAAAAAAGTACAAGAAAGCCAAACATGCTTTTAGTAAACCTTGTCATTTGCCTTCAAATCCATTACGCACTAGTGATCATGTCAGAAATATAGAATTCAAAATATTTTATTCATGTTCTTTTCATTAATACGTCAAAACAAGTGCTTCATTGCTTCGCTGCCGTTATAATGTCATTAGTACAATAGTAACAACCTGACGAACGGAACTTACCTCTGATAACTATGTTCCAAGTAATGCCAAAAACGAAAGTTAATATCACCCTTTAAACAGTTCTTCAGCTTTGGGAGTAAGGTATCGCAGACTTGGAAGGATCGAGGTCACCTGATGATGCTAACAATTGCAGGTACGGAGCCCCATAAGTGTCAGTGGGTTCACATTGTTGTAGCTCTTTTGGATTTAAAACATAGTTTACAAAATTTTTTAAAAAGAGATTCAATAATATGAATGTTAACAAAACTTTAAAAGACTTCAATAGTCGTTGTTGTTGTGTTGTGAACTTATTAGGAACTTGCATAAGTGTCACCTTAACTTTTTTCAAGGCCATACATTTGATGTCACCATGGGCCTGTTTCACAAAAAGCCGAAAATTGGTCTAAACTTTAAGACCAAACATATTTCACTTTCACAAAAGAAAAATCGCTAGTAGTCAAAGGAAATGAAATACTTTTATTTGCAGCAAAGGAGGCATAGCTATGTATACAGCTAAATCTTTATTTTCTTTGACAAATAGATTTATCTTGAAATGAACTAGACCTAAATTTGGGTTTCAAGTTTTGCAACAATTTTGGGGCTATAGCCATTTTTAAAAACCAGCTCCATTTAGTTATTTTCTAGCCACTACAGCCAGCCTAACAGTTAAGTGACATTTCTTGAATGGCACTTTGAAGCCTTCGTACCAATCAAATAAAACCGAGGCTAAACAGTGATTATAAAAAGTAACGTAGGCTGACGTAGCCAACAGGTCTGTTTGACAAGGTGCAGTATACGGTGAAGCTGAGTACACTTTCACTTTCCATAAGGTATGTATGTATTATGTCATAGTGTCATATAATCATTCTAATGTACGGTAAAGCTAAGGTACTATTAGGTTGAGGTAGCTTATGTATTCGAAAAGAAGTATTTGTAATAAAGAGGGCGTCATATGACTATTTACGTTAAACAACTGATAAGAGGCAGGCATGCTTTTAAGTGTAATTAATTTCATTAAATGGCAGATCAAGGAGTGGACTCAGCAGGCTATATTGTCCCTGTCGTAGTTTCTGGTCCCATCCCCCTTGAAAATGAAAATATAACAAGTAAGAGAAACGAGACAAAACCATGTGATTTCCCATCCATGTGCTTTACATATTGTACTCGTCTACTGTTTTATACCCCCTCCCCCCCCACGCACACTTACAACTGTCAGTGTGCAGTTTCCTTAGACGCAGACATACAAGTAGGCCTAAACCCCTAAACGGTCTTCAGTCTCAAATGCGTAAACAAAAGATGGATTCAACCATTACTGCAGCACTGTTATAAATCAATGGGTACATAGCTGGTCGCGGAACACTTTTCTTTATGGGAGGGCCTTTAAACTGCACTTACTTCGAAAACGCCTGACAACGCAGTTCAGACTTGAACCGGTTTGGGTCTATTTGTATATCCGAGTTCTACAAATATTCCTGTACTCAGTCATCATGTTCCCCTATACTTTTTTACAACCCGTATGAAGGCAGGGTTTCTTTACAGTTATGAAGGGGTGGGTGTGGGTGCACGATGCATTGCTATTTCAACCCAACCCGTGTTTACAGTATGACGACTTCCTCAGGGACGTTAAAGTAAAGAACTGGTTTGTAAACAGTACTCGTAGCATTAGATCATACATATAACGGCAGACTAAATTATTTCCGTCTTTTTTGGAATCACGCTCATCAAACATAAATATATTAGTAGTTGTAGTAGTATCAGTACAACAGTTTGTCGTCCCGAACATTACTGAATAAACAGCTGTATGATTCAATACATATAGGACGAAACCGAAACTAACTCGCCAACTGCATTTTTCCCACCGGGAATCAACAGCTGACTGACAGGTAAATATAGTACTTGAAGGTCAGCCAATTTACTGTCAATGTTAAGTTGGATACCCTAAGCAGCAGTTGAGGAAGCACTTTTAAGCTATGCATTTTTATCATCCCGGTAGCCTTGTTTAGCATTGCATAACGCGTACATGTGCATGTACGGCGTAATTTGTCATACATAGTCGACGTCGACCAAGTCTATTTGTTTTTGGCTTCGCTCATGTAAACTTTATCTCTGTTGATATATAGGTTAGCTATCACTGAGCATACATTAAAAAACATGGGTCCCCTACACCACCACCATCGAAAAAAGGAAAATAAAGTATGTCACTTTTAGATATAAGGTAGTTTGCTTCATTCAAATTAAAGAAAAAGACCATTGGACCTAGACGGCACCCATGACATCGAAAAGAAAATAAGTTATTGATACAAATATTATTTTATTCTTTTAAATTTAAGTGAATTAATTTTACAATTAATAACTGTTTAAACTGTAACATGTCAATGAGTCAAAAAGTGGAGGCAAAACATTCGAACTGTGCTATAAATAACTACAAAGAAACGGAAAGCAACAACAACATTATTCTATAATGATGAGGTAATGGAAAATTTGTAATTATAGAAGTTGTGAGCGTGGGTCAATTATCACACCATTACCTAATAAGACGATTAAATTTGATTGATAGCCAAAAATGTAGATTTATGGAAAATAGAAAAGTGAATAATATTTGAGCGCAAAATATCACGCCATAACCAAATACGGAAATATACATAAATGGACGGATAGATTAGAATGGAACGTGAGAAAACCAGATTCTGTGCGATGCATCATGGTATTGGAATGTTTTGTAATGAGTTAAAAAAGTGTCTTATGATTGTAAAATTAGAATATACAAATAAATCTTACCATCTCAGAGTATTACGTTTCCATAGCAGTGTACAGGTATATGCATCGTTTGTGGCTGCATTGCTTGTGTTCGCATTCAGCCTACACAACAAAATGCCTTAGATGTCGTGTATACAACAGGAAAATGTAAATTTTGATTTACTGTTACGGCGAAAATAAAATACTTTTTGCCGAGAAGTGTACTTGGCAGAATTTCCGCCCCTTATATCTCCAAAACTGGCAGAGGTTCACCTAAAGTTATTATTGAACTTGAATAGCAAACCATACATTGGCAGGCTTAGTTGAATTTGACATTGACCTACTTTTTCACCACGAGCTTAGCTTTGCAAATTCAGTCCTCATATCTCCAAAACTGGCTGAAATAGACCTATGGTTACTATTGAACTTAAAGATTTCACATCTTGGCAATTTTAATGTGACCTTAAATTTGGCCTTTGACTTACTTTTTATCGTGAACTTATCATTGCAATTTTCCGGCCCTTATATCTCAAAATCCGACAGGGAGACACTCATAACTACTATTGGAATTCAATAAGAAATCATATATACTGGTAATCCTGATGAAACCTGATTTTGGCCTTTGACCTTCTGTTATCAAAAGCTAAGAACACAACCAAAAAACCACCTGCAATATACAGAAAGAATTCCGTACATTTATGAGCAAACTGCGCAATTTAGTTCATTAGGTATCATAATAAATTGCGTGACCAAGTAAGTAAAAAAGGTCTCTGGTCGGCATTAATTTCTATTTTCTTTTCTATTTGAATTGTGGGAGCATTTTACAGCATTAATATGTCAGATGTCAATTGGCTGGGGTTTCGCTCTTGGCGTCATATCGCTTCAAACAAGGTATAAGTACCATGGAGAGAGCACTTGCCACGAGAATTCCTCCAGAAACCAAGAACGAGTTGTCGTAATTTTGGGTCACGTCAAAGATCCAGCCTGTAAAGGAATAAAATGAACAGGGAAATAAGAGTTTTTTTAAAAGAAATCTAACCCTCAAATAATATTTTTGATTTTATCTTCAACATCGGCTGCTTGCAAATTGGGAAGCTCTCCAGCGATGACATTGTATAATTTGTGGCAGTCTCTAGTCGACGTTAATTGTCGTGAGATTTCTTGGTTCTACCACATTAAAAAAACCTTGACTCAAAACCTATTGGCATACTTTATATATGTCATAGCACATATCTGAAGATTAAAGCTTGACACATAATGCTGAAATTATTTCAAAATACACATAAAATTAAAATTGTGTAAGATTTATTTATGGTAAAACAACAGAACCAATTTGCCATACATTTGCAAGGATACACCTCCTTGGCACAATGCTGAAGTGAATGCTAAGTTAATACAAGCAAAAGACCTGTAAACGTACTTGAAGTGCCTAAAAATAAATAACCTACCAGTGAATGACGTAGCGACCAATGACCCTATCCCATAACCAACAAATATGGCCAAACCATAGCCCTTGGTCAGGTTCTCAAGGCTGATTAAATCTCTTAACACGACGGACTCCAAAGAAATGAAGATACCTGAAAGTGATTACAGCTGAATTATTTTTACATATATATTTAATTTATTTAGCTGAATCGATAAGAAAATTAAAAACTTGTTAAGGTATAGACCAAAAAAAATATGCTTCGATGTTAAATTTTACTTTGAAGCTATATGCATCGATATACAAAATGTTGTTGTAATGAACAGATTCAGTTTAAAATTGGAACTGGCAAAATAAATAAATAAATAAATAAATAAATAGGTAAAAATAAAAAACATTAGTTTAAAAGTATTCTGCAAAATTGGTAGATGTCTCAGAATAAAACTTTATTTGACCTAAAATGTAGAATAATAAGTGATCACATCTACTATTGTCAGAAAACGGAACAAATTATTAAATGTGATAATTGAACATAATTTAAAATTACCGTACTATTAACCTTGAGAGCTTTAGTATTTCTGTACATTTTACCTATCATGAAACCGTAACACCCAGAATACGTCATCTGCAGCCAGTAGATGTCATTTGCCAAAAAGCTTCCACCGGTTATAACCCCACTGATGAGGATACATATAGTGAACATCCAGAAACGATTCACGCATTTTCGGTCTCCAACTCCGGCTACGAAGATGCGCCCCAGCATGTTTAAAATTCCCAGAACAGAAACGAGCCAAGCGCCCTCTCGCGGAGAGTAGCCTTGTTTCACAGCGCGTTCTGGAAGATACGTCATCGGAACAACGTAGCCAACAGCGAATAAGAACATACAGACACAGTAGACGTCAAATTTTGGGTCCTTGAAAAGTCTAAAATCCATCATTTCAGCTATCACTTCTTTTGTTGTTTTCCAAGCTGCCTTTAATTTGGATATGAGAGTTGTCTCGTCCTCTTGTTTCTCCCGTGATTTTTTCTCCAGAGGTACGAAGAGGGCGCTAAAAGCGACGCCGTGCAGTATGATGGCGGATTCAATGAGTAGGGCACCTTGCCAGCCGTATATCTCGATAAGGTATTCGGAGAGGGGTGCGAAAGCGAAAGTGCCCACCCCGGTTCCACAGACGGCAATCCCCATCGCAAGAGATTGTCTTTTTTCAAAGTACTCGTGGACGCAAACAATGCTTGGTAGAAATTTCAAGCCGAACCCAAACCCTGAAATGCCAATTGTGCAGCTGCTGAGGGTGTTTTAAAATCGTACATAGGATGGCAAAAAATTATAAAATAATAATAATTATTATAGAGGAAGGGGAACTTGACCTTGTTGTGCGCGCACGCGCGCGCGCGCACACTCACACACACACACACATGGGCCATTAGCAGAGAAAATGCTTGTGGGTGGGGAGGGGGGGGGGAGAGAGGTGCAGCTGTTGAATTATTCAAAATATTTGTTGGTGAGGGAGCGGACAAATCTTGTGCCCCCCTCCTTAAATTTAGGATCCTGCAGGGTATCTGAGACGCTTAAAATTACGTTGACACACAGGAAAACCACCTGCCAAGATGGGAGGTCACAATGTTCCTTTTCTAAACCAGTAATATATATGTCTGGATTTGGAACATTAGATTAGAGCACACGCACTGTAACTTACCCGTCAGAAAGCCAAAGGTTATATACAGCTGCCAAATCTGTGTGGCAAACATACTGAGCATGAACCCAAAAGAGGCGATGACGGTGCCTATCATTCCTATAGTACGGGGTGTAAAGGTCTTGCACAGTGCCTCGGCCACGGGACCTGAAATAAATCAATGTATTTGAAATTGCTATAAATTTACCTCTGTCTCGAGGGTAAAAAATTCAATGGACCTTACGTGGAACTGTTTGCGTTTTTTGCTGAATTTGTGCTTAAAAAGAATCTCTTTGATTTAGTTTTTTCTGAAATGTATTAATAGTTGGCTACAATCAAATACTTTATTCACTTAGTGACAGAGAAAATAAAAGCGACCACTAAATAGTTCGTTTAGTTGGCAATTGCATAACATTGATAAACCACACAAGGCAGATGTTTAAATTGCTTGCTTCCCAAACATTGAAATATTCATCAGAGGTCGAAGATGTTAATATTCGCTTACATTTTCTAGGTAATCGAAAAAACTTATTTTGATACACAAGTAAATAATATTTAAAAGGTAAAAGACGTGAAGTCTTTTAAGCCTTAATTACATGGTGGAATACAGCAATACAAGGCCTGTTCAGGTGAAATATTTGTCACATCATTGATTTTATCAGGGACCATCAGCGTTGCAGTTATCATGGACCGCTTAGCTAAGCTTACAGGTAGATACAGAAACATCTGTACATCAAGCAAAGTAGGCCTAAACACTGGTGAAGTTTTTCATTTTCAATTTAATTGTCGACGTTTGTTAAGATACTTCGTGGTATATTACCACTTCATAGGATAAATGCTCTGATTTTACTGTCAAATCGACTTCATAGGATATTTTGCGACTTCATCTCCACATAAGATATTGCCTGCGACTTCATGGGATAATGGTGAAATAGTACCTGTTGTTGGCCCAACGCTATGAGAGAGAACGTTTTTGAAATATATTGTTTTTGTACTGTAAATATTATCCAAAATAGGTAAACTGTACGTTTTAATTCACTTGTATGACTGAATAGGGTTTCTTTAGTGGTATTGAATGCATGTTTTGAGTAATTTTATAATACACAGGCGTATGTAGGTGAGGATTCAGTATTTCTAAAAATCAGTACATTATGGGACATTATGGTCAGCGTTGAAGAAAAGGGGGTCCAGACCCCCTGGGCCCTCCCTTCCCAGATCCGCTTGATGCATAAAACTAATAGATCAGGTAAACCAGGCTATGAAAACATAATTTACGCGTAGGTTACTGGATTATAAGACTAATTTTTCCATGAGGAAAGACACGCGCAAGTGTAATGATTTACGTCTGTCCCTTGGTTTCCGAGATGCTCTGTTCTGGTCTTACACCTGTGAATGTCCATCATGATGTGATCAATGGTGTCCCCCGAAATGTGCCCTTGGCTGGCTCTCATTTGACCCGAAAGTATTATCTGCGACACAGTCTGCATTTTGAAACTGTTAATAAGGCGTTCGGAGGGGGGGGGGGGGGGTAGGTCTACTCGTTGTTTAGCAGCCTAACTAACGTAGTTGGTCTGCGAGATCAACAGGCTTGTAGATTGATATTTATTCAGAATTGTGGTTAATTGTTATTGTGGTTGATTGTAATTTTTACATCGTAATTTCTTCTATCTACCCGTAGACCTTTAGTAGGGGGACTTTGCAGTCCTTTGGGGGGGGGGGGGTATATATTTTTTATATCGTTGTTACTGGTATCCTCTATCCATTAAAGTGAGGAACATGAGACGTTGGGGATATTTAAACTTGCCATTAGGGATGTGCACGTGTCCTTCGGATTTTTGGTGACTTTGGTGACCTAGGGGTGGTTGATTATTATCTTTCAATTGTATTTTCTGCTATATACCCATAGGTCTTTAGGTTGAGGAAACTAAAATGTCGGGGTGTGCATAGGCAGGTTTATTTATTTATTTATTTATTTATTTATTTATTTATTTTTATTTTTTTTTTGTGACCTGGGGTGTGGCTGTCCCTGGGGATGGTACACATATATATTACCGTAATTTATTTCATCTCCCCCTAGACCATTCGAATTAAGAACATGAGTCTTTGGTGCATGGGTGGGCTACATTAGTGTGACTTGGGGTGTGGCCGTCCCTAGGGTGTGGAGTGATTAGTGGTTTGTCAGGCAATGAAGCTGATTCCATAGATTGCACTTAAGATTCCTTGCAGAGATGGACCGACCCAGCTAGTACTACATCGTATGTGTGAATCTGATGGCGGTCTTCGAGTAAGGAAGGAAGGGGAAATGTAGAGAAAGCAGCAGACAGTACTAAATGACAGACCTTCAGTCGTATTCTTGAATATAGGTCAAGTTAATTAAAACCCATTCAAGACCCCATACTCTCAGGAATCCTAGCCTAGTAGGGTCCAAGTCCCATTGTTCTTTAACATAAAACACACATGTTAATTACTGCTCTTGGGAAATAAACATTTTTGTTTTGTGTTAAGACACAACAGCAGTTAAACGCTAGGATTCCTGATCGAGTGTGTGGGGCCTTGAATTAGTTTTTAATTGGATTCCCTGACCTATATTAATGCATATGGCTGGAAGTCCATTTAGTTCTGTATGTGCTTCTGCTGTTCTCTACATTTCTCAAGGACCCATGCACATTCATTAAAATGACTGGTTCATCAATCTCCGTTTCATGTTCCTTAAAATTTAAGGGTATAGATGGCAGAAATAAAGTTGTGAAAAATAGAATTAACCACCCCCCGGGATAGCCACACCTGAAATATCATACTAACATTCCCGGAAACCTATATGCATATCCTCAATGGTAAGGTTATCAGCCCGGAAGGTTTCATGTTCCCAACTGTAATGGCGTAAGGGTAGAAGCACGAATAACGATGTAAAATTTAAAATCAACCTCCCCAGGGACGGCCACACCCAATGTCACAAAAACCCAGAGGGACCCATACACACCCCCTAAGGCAGATTTTTCAATCCCCATAGCCTTACGTTCCCAGCTTTATTGGTCTTAAGGATAAATATAGCAGGAATAACAATGTCAATTAGACTCAACCGCCCCCAGCCCCCCCCCCCCCCCTCAAAAAAAAAATCCGAAGTGACATTCCACATTCAAAATAGTATGTAGCCATGTTTCATGTTCCTAGCATAAAATACGATGTAAAAATTAGAATAGACCACCCCCAGGGTCGACCACACCCCAAGTCACAATTGAATTCCGAAGAGCCTTTGCAAATTCCTTTAATGATAGGTTTATTAATCCCCGACGTATCAAGTTCCTAACTATGATGGTTTAGGAAGTAACAATGTGAAATAGATTATGTATGTATATAATGAATTGTCCAACACAGGGAAAGCTTGACCAATGTAAGCGTACATTTATGTCATAGTTACAAAAGAGACACTTCTATAACACGAATAATGGAATAGACGGTTTGTTAAAGATATTAATGTACACCTAGTGTGGAGCAAAATTAAAACCTCTCTGCCTAGTAGAGTTCTCTACCTACGGTGGAAAGACGTACATTCTTGCTGCTGTGTACTAGCCATATCTATAAACCTGCGCCGTACGTCAATCAAACCACACATGGTCAGTTTTATGCCCTAGTTAAAAGGCAGGCAATGTGTTTACTTATACACTTCGTTTGTCTCATACATCTAGTGCCTTAGACCTGCCATGATTCAACGTCCAAATATTGTCAGTTTTCACTCGTCCTGAAATCTGAAATATCTCAAAACTAAATGGGTAAAACAAAAAACTAGCTTTATGCTTTCCGTCACTGGACCGGAGCTCTTGAAATTAAGTACATTATTTATAGAAGTTAATCTCACGGGTATCTACGAGAACATCTGAAAATAACAGCTTCTCCAACGAGATAAAATACGCACTATCTTGAGTAATGTTACTCCTTCCCCCCCCCCCCCCCCCACACACACACACACACACACACACACACCCCGTTTCAAATACACGCGTCACTCTGGAAATCATGGTCTAGAATAAAACTTCATATTGACCTTTACGCCTAATTTCCACATCCAACCAGAACTGAAACATGTTTGGAAACAATGTACCATGAAGTGGTAATATACTACGAAGTCTCCTAAGGGTCCTTATTTTTTAACCAATGAAGTCGCCTTCTATCATGAAGTAGTAATTCTTATCCTATGAAGTGGTAACATACCATGAAGTATCTTAACAGACGTTTTTCTACGAAAGGTTAAACATATGTATCCCAGACCATTTGCTGCTCGTTTTAATGCATCCTACGGTTCTCACCGAAGCATAACGACGGAAGTCTGTTAAATAGCCCAACACGTTCAGCAGACCTTTCGTTACTGCACTTTGTCGTTAATTTGATGACCTACAGCCCATCTTTTCCTCTTGAGTCAGGGTACCAGGTGACCTAGTTCTGTTGCTTCATTTTTTTGTATGTTAAAGCAGGGTGTTTTATAGTATTTATATGGTGGTAATCGATTTTAATTTATCTCTAGTGTATACGTGTCTCTAAAATTCGAAATCGCATTTGCGCTGTTTATTCTCCCTTAACTTGTGCACTAACCTGCCAAGCTTAATACGGCATACTGAATGGCCCCAATCCATGCCGTATCGGCCGTGGAGGCACCAAAGTAATCAATAAGCTCCACATAGATGACGCCAATTGAGAAAGCCGTACCGTCTATTACAACGTGATTCATGAAAGAACCAAGCACGACGAGCCAACCCCAGCCCCCATCGGGTCGAGGAACCGGTTCGGTGTTGGCGACATCTTCCGCTGCGGCAACCGAACCCAATGAAGGAACAGTTTCATTTCCAGTTTCTCGGAGTTGGTCGCTCAGAGGTTCTAGCTCTATTTCAACGCCTGTCATCTGAAAAATGTAGCCACCTTTCGCCTAAATAAACCTGAAAAAATTTCAATATGCCAACTTAGCGGTTGTGATCAGATAAACACGTTTGAAGTTTTTAGCTATTGGTTGTTCAGTTGATAAGTGGACTTAACCGGACTGATAACACTAAAAAGTATTGAAAAAGGCATGACAGAGAGTGTTCGTTTAAAGAAAATTGAAAGTTTTAATCGTGTGTGTGTGTGCATTTAACGAACTTTTACAATTGTGTTATAAAAAGCGTTAATCCTTGCGTTAATCATATAGCATGAGGATGCAACTGTAGAAGATAAAAACTAATGGGAAAAGATAGTAGTCAAGACGGCGGATGACTTAACTGGGACATACCTTACTTCGGGTGGGTGTAAATATCTCATGACTGTAGCATATAAAACGGTGTCTGTCAAAAGCGACGGTTTCCACCCAGCTCATGCCCTTTTGATATTTTTACCAAGCAAAATTAGACTTAAATTATTTCCGGATAATAAACAACTTTGTGCATGTTTTATTCTTCAGCATTTTAACATGAAGTCTTAAACATATTCTACCCTTTTTGATTTTAAAACTCAACACAACTCCACCTTATTTATGCCTCCTTCTCTTATCACGAATTTTGCCATTGATTCGCATGCAGAAGGGAAATCAATATTTCTTTTATTATTAGGAACATTATTATTATTATTATTATTATTATTATTATTATTATTATTATTATTATTATTATCTGTTTAGGGTTAAATATATCATATGGGCTCAAAATACAAGTATATTTTTATGATGTGCGAAAAATCGACAAAATATGCTGTGAAAATGGCGGTTATAAAATTCCACAATGCATCATTACACTTTTTCCTGATGATGACTGCATTCATGTACCATCGAGTAATTTATGCGCCTTGATTGTGAGTTCAGAACAGGTGTAATCAGGGATGTAAAACACATAGTAACAGTTGTGTGCTAAACACAATCCCCAAGGCAACGAGATAAAAGCGGAACCGAACACATACAAAAAGCAACGCACTGTTGAGCAATGCAGTATTAAAACACAATTGCAAATTCGTTTAACTTTTAATAAACATTCACACTTTCTTTGCTTGAATAATGAGATAGGTTAACCCTGTTTCCCATAAATAGGCCTTCCGAGAAGTATTTACACAAAAAGGTGTCTATTTCACATATCTTCACACGACGATAATGTAACTGCATTCCAGCAGGTAGCTAGTACGTGGTCAATTTACGCGACATCTTGGCAAACCATGGGCGCAAAATATATCATTAAAACTTATATGTGACGCGTTATTTATCCCTTTTCCTTAATATTTAAATGTTAACTAACTTATACTTTGAATGAACCAAACTAATCAAGAGCCACTGTCTTTCTTTAAGCTAATGTCTCATATAAAATCGGACTAGGGTATTATAGGGAAAAAGTCCCATTATTTTATAGGATATTGGTAACTCGATAAAACATTTCCTATACATTTTTATCAGTTTCCCAATGTGTCCTATAGAACTATTGAAGCATTAACTTAGGGATATATATATATATATAACTTAGGGATATATATATACGCAGACTGAAAAATCAGCGGGATAACATTAAGTAGCTATGTACATCTACAAGCAGAATGTGAACAAAATGTCAAATCATTAAAATGGAACGAAATGAAACAACACACTAAAAGCAGTTGTTGACAATGTTGCAAACCACTGGAGAATGTATGTAGAATCATAAGTATAGATCTAGCAAGGAAATCTCTTTAACAAAAAAAAAAAAATAATAATAATAATAATAAAATATTATCATCAATGGTTTGAGCCGGAGATCTAGTAGAATTAGGGTTTGTCGTTAGAACAACTATTGGCAGTTCCCCAATTCAGCAATTCGAAAAAAAAAAAAAAAAAAAACTGGGGAAAAGGCACGCACACAAATTGTAAACTTTGTTAGAGCCAGGGAACTCTTCAACTTATATTCAATTACTATAGTGTAGGACTAGAACAATTTATAGGTTCTTCGATTGCACGGAGAGCGTGCCTTCATTAAAAACAGGTTTTAGTCAGATTTTCAGATTCTGAGTCGTGAGTTATGTAGTAGGCGTCACATACACATTTCCACAACGCAACAAGATGCCGTTTATAAGTAACTCCGACAGTGTATTAATTGTTCCTTTCTGTACACGCCTTTTTCCTCTATCTCTGTCCGGTTAAATATCCGTATTCGATATGAGATATTCAAAAAACAAATGGTCTATTGAATTTTCAATATGTGAGGGATTGAGCACATAAATGAAATTGATAGAATTGAGGCATGTTCGGAATCAGCTCTGACACCCCATTTCCGTAGATTTTTAGATCGATCTATCCCTGTGGGGAGTCTCACTAGATTACTGTCAGCTTGGCCGGCTTAAGCGTCTGTCCCGCCTACTAAAAGCTGTAAGGGGGTAATTAACTATGGTGCCCGCTCGGCTGACTGCAATTTAGCGTGAATCCCCGGGGAGTTAGGTCGATCTAAATCTTAATCTCTAGATCGATCTAAATCTCTGGGAAAGCACCCTAAGGTTGCTGTAATGTTTTTCTCCGAATTTCTATAAACTGAGTCAAAATTGTCCAGTAACACTGCCGCTTGAATTTTCAAGTCTACAGGTGTTTAGTGTGACTGGGATATTTGTGTAGAAATGACGTTTTTTAACCAATCGTATCCTTTTTGTTCAATGAAGATAGTTGACTTTCTGCGCCTCGGATATGTTCCGCTTTATATCTTTGAGAAAATATTGCAGCCAGATCAGTAAATGATGAAAATATTCCACAAAAAACCCAAACAGGCTTTAAGTAAGTGTTTGCCCTTTGCCTTGAAACCCATGTTCATCAGAAATATAAAATTCAAAAATGTTTTATTCTTGTGCTTTTGATCAGTACCTTTAAGCAAGTGTTTAAATGCCTCGCTGCCGTTCTGCCATTGGAGTGATACCAACAACTAGAACGGAACTTACCTCTGATAATTATGTTCTAAGTAATGCAAAAACGAAAGTCAAAATCAACCCTTTAACACTTCTTCAGCCTTGAGATTAAAGTATCGCAGACTTCGAAGGATCGAGATCAGCTGATGTTAACAGCTACAGGTACGAAGGCCCATAAATGTCACCGGGTGTACATTTATGTAGCAC
Organism: Lingula anatina; assembly: GCF_051362555.1. NCBI lineage: Eukaryota > Metazoa > Brachiopoda > Lingulata > Lingulida > Lingulidae > Lingula > Lingula anatina. The sequence continues at coordinate 4,517,415 of NC_141772.1, read as the reverse complement.
AATTAAGGATCACCAAATTTTGGATTGAAATTTAGTTTACAAAGCAAAGGAAATAAAATGCTATGAAAGTCTACAAAACTTTAAAGGCTTTAACGGTCGGGGTTTATGTGCCATGAACTTATTAGGAACTTGCATAGGTGTCACCTAAACTCTTTTTTCTCAAGGTCATACATTTGATGTCACCAGGGGCCTTTTTCACAAAAGAACTTAAGCCCAAAAACTGGTCTAAACTTTAAGACCATACTTTTTGTCCACTTTGTCAAAAGACAAATTGGTATTAAACTAAGTTAAAGAAACACTTTGCCTGTTTTATAACAAATGAGGCATGGGGAATGTTTTAGACCAATACTTAATTTACGTTGACTGCTATGGGTTTATAATGAAATGAACTAGACTTATTTTGGGTTTTTAATTTTGGACCAATTTTGGATCAACAGCCACTTTTAAAAACAAGCTCCATGTAGTTATTTTCAAGTCACTGCAGCCAGCTTAACAGTCATGTGACATTATTGAGTGGCCCTTCGAGGCCTCCGTACAAATCAAATCAAACCGAGGCTGAATTGTGATTATAAATAAGTTACGTAGGGTTTGTGTCTGATGTAACAACAGGTTTGTTTGGCAAGGTGCAGTACACGGTGAAACGGAGTTCACTTTCACTTTCTATAAGGTATGTGTGTATTATGTCATGTAGTGTCATATAATCATTTTTATGAATTGAAAAGCTGAGGTAATATAAGGCATCGGTAGTTGATGGATTCAAAAAGCAGTATTTGTAATAAAGAGGGCGTTATAGGATTTATTTGTTCACTATTTACGCAGAGAAAGGGTCTTTCAGTGTAATTGGTTTTGAGGAGAGGACTCGTCATCTTTTGTTCGTACCATAGTTTCTGGCCCTATTTCCCTGAAAATGAATATATAATGAATGAGAGAAACGAGACAAAACCAAACTATTTCCTATCCATGTGCTCTACATAGTTTACCTTTATCTGTTTTATACCCCTACCCCCCTACCCCCCCCCCCCCACCCACCCACCCACCCATACACACAAATGCACGCTTGAATCTGTCAGTGTGCAATTTCCTCAGAAGCAGACATAAACCTTAACCGGTCTTCAGTCCCAAATGCGTAAGCAAAACACGGGATTTATCCATTTCTGCAGCATTTGTTAGACATATGTATATCAATGGATACGTAATTGGCCGCGGTACATTTGTAAGGGTAAGTAAATATAGTATGGGACTTTCCGAGGAATACGAAAGTAAAGATTTGTTTTATAATCCGAACTCGAGGCACTGGATCATGCATATAAGGTCCAACTCACTCATTTCTGCTCTATTAATAATCACGCTCACAAACATGTTCATTAGTATTTGTATTAGTATTAGCACAACAGTTTGTCCCGAACACTACTGAATAAACAATTGTATGATGCAATGCATAGGGCGAAACCGAAACTAACTCTCCAGCCGCATTTTCCCCACCGGGAATAAACAGATAAGTCAATACAGTACTTGAGGGTCGGCCAATTTTCTGTCAACGTTTAGTTCGAAGCCTAAACAGCAATAAAGTTAGCACTTTTACAGCTATGCATGGTTTCATCCTTATAGCCTTGTTTTGGAATTGCATATCACATACATGCCCACGTTTGGGGACTTCGTCGTACGTAGCCGTACAAAGTCTGTTAGTTTTGGGCTTAGCTTATTTAAGCTGTCTTTTGATATACGGCTTAATTATCACTGCATATCTATTAAAAAGGCAAATACATTCGGTCACTTTTAGATATAAGTTAATTTGCTTTGTTCAATAAAATAAATATACCAATAAGCCTACACGGCAACCGCAATATCGTAATAGAAATATGTTGTTGATACAAACATTATTTTGTTTATTTAGTGAAATTTGTTTTAGAATAAATGATTTGTTAAACATGTCAATGAGTCAATGAATCAAAGAGTGCAGGCAAAAGATTTTGTCAGTACAACTAATATAAAGGAACAGATAGGAACTAGAAAATTCTGTTATTATTCTATAATGATGAGGTGGTGGAAATTTGTCTAATTAGGTAATGGTGTGATAATTCACCTTAGTTCACAACTTCTATTATTACAACACTTTGTTTGATAGCCAAAATGGAGAGTTATAGAAAATGAATATTAATAGATATTATGTAAGAGTGCAAAAAAATCACACCATACCCATATAAGGGAATGTTGATAAATGGACGGATAGATTAGAATGGAACGTGGAAAAGCCAGAGATTCTGTGCGCCGCATCATTGTGTTGGAATGTTACATGATAAGTTAAAAAGGAGCGTCTCATATTTGTGAAAATCAGATAGGCCTACGAAGTAATTTTACTATCTCAGTGATACTTTACCATAGCGACGTGTAGGCCTGTGCACCGTCTGAGGCCGCATTGTTTGGTTTATCATTCAGCCAAAACAACAAAAGGCCATTGTCAACGTGCTCTGTGATATCAGGGGCTTCCAAAATAGCATACAAAAATTCAAATTTTAAGTAGGCGATATGGTAATTTTGTAACAGGGTGGGCTAGTTCATGTAGTCTGATATCACTATGGTATGATTGTAGAGGATTGCCGTGTAATGTGATCTTGGATACGCTGTTGTGGTCTACGATAAAATGCAGTAGTTGTGATTTCAAAGTGTGTTATCACTATATTGCCAACTATTTATCCAGCGCAATCAAATCTCGTAAGTTATTCAGTTGTTGGGTGCTGCATTCGAAAAAGGGGTGACTCTTTTGCTATTCTTGGCTCTTGCTATTCATTTTGTTTAATTTACTTCTTCTTTCAGATTCCGGGAAATGGCGGAGGAAGTGGATAACGTGTCTGAAACCCCCAAATCCAACTTCGTCCTTAAAACCCCTAAGGTAAGAATTTTAATTTAAAAAAAGGGAATTTAGCTTTTAAACTTTGAAAACTGACTAATGCGTAATTTTTTAAATATCATTATTTGTCTGTTAAGGAATAATTTTTCATATACTCATTTATTAATTTCTTAGGGTACCAAGGACTATGATCCCCGCCAGATGGCAGTTCGAGAGCACGTGCTCAAGACGATCGTTGAGTGTTTCAAGCGTCACGGAGCACAAACCATAGATACCCCTGTCATGGAATTGAAGGTGATTCATGAATATGTAAAACCTCTTGTGGTTCAAAGGACGCGGAAGTTGCGACTTAAATAAATACTGTATTGGTTGCTGATTTTGTTTATTTCTGCACTGTATGACTAGGAACCTATATAATGTCTATAAGTTGCAATGCTGTTATAAGATTCCACATTTTTTCAAAAGCCTTTTGACGTAGCATCCAGCCTTTTGCTGATAGTTTCCAAACGATATTTTCTCCTTTGATATGTCAAAGTTGTAATTCTTGAAACAATTTGATCTTCGTCTAGGAAACTCTGACAGGCAAGTATGGAGAAGATTCCAAGCTGATTTTCGATCTTGCCGACCAAGGCGGAGAACAGCTGTCCCTGAGATATGATCTGACTGTATCCTTTCTTAATCCAAATCCAAACTCACGATGGCATATGTGAGCCTTGTATTGATTATCAGAGGAAAGTAGGCGAATAATTAGAGGGAAATATTTCACTTGCTTTTTGTTGACATTTGTGATGCCCTTCCATTACCATTTATCCAAAAGACTTCATATGTTTTCAATTACACTTAAAATCAATCTGCCCTGATCTATCGAACTTTTCTCGCCACTCCCCATATGATATGTCGTGTATAAACTGTTGTTAATCGCACAACTTATTTTCCCATTTGATAAACACTGTATAGTAACGTGTGCGTCATACAGTGATACCCATGCACAAAACCAGCCTCCCTCATCCTGATTAAAAGGATTGATAATATACATGTATACGTATTTAAACTTAATGGTCTATTAGGTACCGTTTGCCAGGTATCTAGCTATGAATAAGATCACCAATATGCGCCGTTACCACATTGCCAAGGTTTACCGTCGAGACAACCCGGCAATGACCAGGGGCAGATTCCGGGAGTTTTATCAATGCGTGAGTTTCTGCCACAGACCTTGGTATTTGTAATGCTTATATATAGACTTAAATTAGACGGGTTTATTAACTACGTCAAGTGTCCTGCTTCAAAACCACTGAATCTAAATGGCTGAATAGTTGAGCAAAAATGTTCATTAGCTTGGCAGTTGGATCATAAATGAAAATTATCAAACACAAGCCGAAAAAATTCCATACCGTTAGCTTACGGTATGAAAGTTTTTGGGCCTATTGCGTTAAATAATTTTCATTTATGGCTGAATAATTGTTTGATATCACCGCAATAATAATTAACTTTGATCTGAAAAAATGCCTCTGCATGGATTTCATTTTAGGACATCGATATGGCGGGTCAGTATGATCCGATGATTCCGGATGCAGAATGCGCCAAGATTGTATCAGAAATATTGGAAGATTTGGGCCTTGGAGAATACGTGATCAAGGTATCGCTATATAGTATATTCCTCAATAAATTGAGATGTTGTGAGGCACTAAGTAAATGGTACTAGCATAAATAAACGAATTTTCACGTTATACGTATAAATATTTGATTCTCTATAGTAATATTTTGTTGGTGAAGGTGAACCACCGGAAGATCCTTGACGGCATACTTGCGGTGTGTGGGGTGCCCGCAGAGAAGGTGCGGTCCATTTCTTCGGCTGTTGATAAACTGGACAAGGTAAACTGACCTCTCTCTCTCTCTCTCACGCACACACACACACACTCCACTCACACTGCCCGTTTTGTATTGACTAGCAGTTGAAGAAATTTGAAGAACCGTGATATGGAACGGCATCCTAGCAAATGATCAGTTGGCAAAGTAGAGACTTAATTGCCACGATTCTGATTTAACGTGCTCGGCAACTTTCACATGATAAAGTTGTTATAACCTCAACTGACATAAAATATCAATATTTATTATTATATATCACAATATCTACTTACACATTTATAGGTACCTTGGGAAGATGTCAAAACTGAAATGGTGAAAGAAAAAGGTCTTGACCCTTCTGCGGCTGACATGATTGGCCACTACGTGCGACGCAGTGGTAACTTAGTTTATATTGGATTGAAGAATATACAGAACGATCAATTACAAATTACATCGCCTTCTTTGTATAGGTTTTACCTATTGTTTTAGAGCATCCGTTTTTCATGTTTAATTTATGAATAATTTTATTGTATTCAAACATTGCTTTCAACTATACCAACGGTTTTTTTGTCTGTCTGTTCCAGGTGGGAAACAATTGGTGGAAGAACTTCTTGAAGATGAAAAGTTGTGCGGTAATGCCACGGCCAAACAAGGCCTGGAGGATATGGTTCTTCTGCTGAAGTATTGTGAATTATTCGGCATATCAGACAAGGTAGAGAAAGCAGGGCGTAAAATGCAAGGAGGGATGTATTTTGAGAGATTAGAGGTTTTTGAGTAAAAAGAGAAACCTTTTTAATGTATTACATTTTTACTTTTATTCTAGTCATTTAAATACCGTTTAAGAGTCCTTCATTCAGCGTAAATGGTGTTCTGAAACACGCATGCCATGTTTTTCTCTTTGTGAAACTGACGCAATATTCATATAATTGGACAACCACTGATTTTTATCAGGTCAAAGTAAACTACATATTTGTGCTAAAAGTTGAGACCCAATTTTGGCTTTAAGATCTTTTGTGAAACAGGACCCAGACGTGTACGCTAGAAAGTGCTTACAAAATGGTTATAGTACTTTTTTTGTCTCGAAACTTACCAGGTGTCGTTTGACCTAAGTTTGGCAAGAGGACTAGACTACTACACGGGGCCGATATTTGAAACCGTCCTCAAAGGTGAGGCCAATTTTCTCTTCAGTTCTGCGTCTTTCTTTTTGGTAATTCCCCTCGAACGTAATGAATTTTTTAAATCGTAATTAGATATGCGCTTCGGCGAGCACGTTTATATTACGTGCAGATGCCGTGCCATTTGTCCGACATGACCTTGAGGTCACGTAGAGAAAAATCGGTTTTTGTTTATTTGTGTTTTTCTGACAAACAATTTTAGACATTTCTGTGAATTTTACATCCATTCATTCCTTATTTGGCACTTCTTAGCGTCATTCAGGGGTAAACGATGCATTGTTTCAGCTTTTATTCTGCATGGTTTCATCTTTAATTCTTCAAGGTTACACCCATGATCCGGCGTCCCAGGAGGAATCTGTCAGCGTGGGCAGCGTGTCCGGAGGGGGCAGGTACGACACCCTGGTCGGCATGTTTGACCCTAACGAAAAACCTGTTCCTTGCGTAGGTGTCAGTATTGGAGTGGAACGAATCTTCTCAATTATGGAGATGAAGGTAAAAGTATACCTCTCTCTCTCTCTCTCTCTCTCTGTTTTCCCCTTTCTTTTTTGTCGTCGGTTTTTGTTTGGTTATAAATACACTTCTAGAATCTTACATTTTTTTTTCAATGTTTAGGCTTTTGCTGGGTCTAAAATCAGAACCACAGAAACGGAGGTTTACGTTATTTCGGCACAGAAAGACTTGGTTGAAGAACGCATGAAGCTTTGTGCATTGCTTTGGGGCGCTGGTATAAAGGTGAGTACTAGTAATTTTAAAGGGCTCTTCAGAGCCTGTTGCACATTGCTGGAGTATTTGGATCAGGATAGAGTCACCGTACGATGTAAACGTGCGATGAATTCAGGTTGGTTCTACAAAGACAAGGACAGACAGACAGACGTAAACACCTTGATAAAATACCGAGTAATTTCGCTACTACTGACTTGTGTTGTTTAAAGAATTTAGGCTTTCGTAATGTTTAAGGAACTACGTTTTGTGTTTTTGGTTTTCTTTCGGATAATGAAACAGTTAAAATGGAAGGTAGTGGAGGCCAATTTTATCTTATTTATGCACTAGAATTTAAACCAGTGCGTATTTATATATGTTTAAGTAACCTTCAATCTGTTACAATCATATGGTTAACTGCAGCTTAACTCTCATTATTCACACGCACTTAGACACACTAACAAAATTGCTCATTAAAACTGACGAACGCTTGTTTTAAGGCTGAGCACTCGTACAAGAAGAACCCGAAACCTCTGGATCAGTTCCAGTACTGTGAGACTATGAGTATCCCCCTGGCGGTGGTGATTGGAACTTCAGAAATTGAGCAGAGCGTTGTCAAACTTAGAGATATCAAAACGAGGAAGGAGGTGAGGGTTAGTGTGTGTGTGTGCGTGTGTGTGTGTGCATTGAAGTTTCGCAAAGTAAGAGGAAACAGGTTCTGGGCATCAAGAATTAAGGTCAGGGTTATTGATTGTATTGGTGCCCAAAACTGAATGGAAGCAACTTGTATCTACACTGCATATATGAGCCTCGTTTGGATGAAAAAACACATATTCTTGGCAAGAACAAGAATTTATAAGAATCACCGTAGATATATTGGGGGCTCAGTGAGGGTCTGGTCAGAAATATTACCACATTTAGAACAAAAAGCAAACACAGGAACATTTTGATGAGTTTAAATTCTTATGTCTACAGTGTCTGAAGAAAATCAGAAAAATCGGACTTGTTTATAAATGTGATCGTTATATTGACACAAGATATAACAATATATCGTGTTTGTTTTACATCAGACTCGTACATTTTAATTTCATTTAAAAATTAACAAAATAAAAACTTTTGCTTTTCAGAGGGAGGTTCCGAGAGAGAACCTGGTCACCGAAATTCGGACAGAACTCGCCACTCCAGTGGACTAAATTAGATGTCACATTCGGACTTTGCGTGTATTAACTTTGAACTTAATTGTAGTCTGCCTTTTCCTCAAAGCTATAGCTTGGCAATTGTTGTTTGACGTGACGTAATGATGACGTTATTACTTGTAACGTAATAATAGTGATGATGCAATACAAGTTAATGACTGACCTACATCATTTTCATAAATCGGAGGTCATGCTGTATTCTGCTTTAGGCCAAGTCTCATTTTTTGGTTATGAAAATTCCGGATCTGATCTTGTTTCGGTTGTAACTTTTAAATTGTGAATTTAAAGAAGAAAATGTACTTGAATAATGGAAAAAAGTGCAAACTTCATTGAGAGCTACTGAAATTTAGGAAAAGCGGCTCTTAGAAAGTGCGGGAAATCGCGCGAAGTGGCTAATGGTAATATTTTAGGCGCTATGGGTGGAATCTCATGGACCAGTCACTTCGTTTAAGCAGTGTTACCAAGGCGACACGCAAAACATGGTTTAATTGTACTGAAATGAAATTTGACAGAGGGACAGAAGATACCCTACAGTGATTCCATTCAGGTTTCACCTCGCTTGCCAGTCTCTGTTCACAAGGTGTAGATATATAATCAGGCTTATAAACGGGATAGGCGTTTACTAGCTCTACCTGCAGATCTTTTAGCACAAACGCCCATATTAACAACCAAACCCACGAATTAACCAGCACACCGTACAATTATTTAGCACCAACGTAACGATACTTAGCTCTAACACTCATCCACTCTGGTAGTGCTGGTTAAGTTGTGAGTAAGGTGGTAAATATGGGTGTTAGTGCTAAAAGATCTGCGGGTGGTGCAAGTAAACGCCTCATCCGTTTATAAGGCCTGATAATAATAATGATTTTATTATCATCTCACGTTGAAAAATAAAACCCACTTTACTAAGTGTTATGGGAGACTATGACCTGTGAGAGACAAATCAAAATTCATAAAAGTTTTTTTTAAGTTATTTACTGATCATTTAAACATATAAAGAATAAAACTTGGTGTAAAACCTTTTCAATCCCTCTCGTTTTGTATTAAATTTACATCTTCTCCACATCATTGCGTGTACTTTTTTTCTGTCTTAAATTGTATCTGTTCATTTTGCATGAGAAATATTAACCTAATGACCAGTGTCATTAAATGCATTAAAATGGTCTTCAAAAGGTCTTCTCTGATATCTTTGTAGAGTTCATAGTTAATGTGGATGTAGCAAACGTAACAAATTGTTTCAATGCCTAAGGGATAATGGATTATTTTCACATTTCTGAGGAACATTTTTGTCGATATACTAGTGCATGCATTTTGTTTTGGAAAAACGGCTTCTTGCTGACAAATCATTGATTTGTTGGCATAGTAAAAATCATGGCTATTGTAGGTAAAGACTCCCTGTGTAGTCACAACGGTAAAACTAGCATCTTTAGGTATTTTCAAATATACAAATGCTCATCGAATAGCTTTCAGCATTCATTTCGGAAAACCTGTCATAATATTCTAAGAATATGTTTATCTTGACATGACATTGTTAACTGTAAAACGATAGGCACATTTTGTATGTCTGTGTGTATCTAGTGAAAAATCAACCTGTGACCCTGATAGAGGATAATGTTGATGACATGTAAAATTTGGGTTCTAGTTTGAGTCAGATTTTTTAATGACTTTGATTACAGACCTACTACAAGATTTACGTACAAAAAAGGTTTGACTTATTGGTATCAGAATTATTTTGGGCAATTCCTCAAAAAAGTGAATATTTGACTCATATGTTATACAAATATTACTTTGACTTTTAATGATTTCGACTAGATGCGCGCCTTATCATGACCACCGAGTATGTTCTTATAAAATTCATCAAGGCTAAGCTCTGCAAAATATATTTGTTTTAAAAGGATGGGATACATACTTGATTATTTTAATATATAGGCCTAATTTAATATTCGTTTTTAAAATATATAGAAGTGCATTGAAGACACGTTTCAATTCTGTTGAATAATATACGTGAGTTTTAATTTGTATACCTTAACTTTAAATGGAAAATGTATTCTGCGTTCCAAGTTTATAAAACCGCACGCTGATCACGATATTACCACTTGACGATGGTAATATATAATAAACCAACAAGACTCCAGGAGTCGCGTTAAGTAATGGTTTTTATCTCTGCTGTCATCATAGATTTCCGGCTGATAAGAAGCTTAGCAGATTGTTACCAGCATGTTACTCTCCTGTGATCAGCTTAAACCCACGCTCTCGCCAGTTAATTTGCCTGAAAACATATCCCCTAGCTTACTGACAGATTTGAAAACAGATCCCCTAGCTGACTGACAGATTTGAAAACATGTCCCCTAGCTGACTGACAGGAAAATTACATAATATATCGCCTACTGCCAGGTTTGACGTCGTTGGTGCTCCATGCGTAGCGATATCAAGCCATTTGATAAGAAAAATGACGAAGTATCGTTTGCCCTTGACTCGTGCTAGAAATGGAAGCCCAGGGTCCCATGCATGTGATTTGTACAGGCTAGGGTTAGTCACAATATTGGGGTTAGTATGTGGGAGGAATGTCGCCTGTTCATAGTAATGGGGAGCGGACTACGGCTCCTAGCGGCCTACCATTCCTGTCACACCTGCCTTGGCATTCGACAAAATCTGATTCTAACACAGCAGTATTTTAAATATGTGCTTAGTATGAAAGAAGTTATTTTTGTTTTGACAATATTCAGCGATGCGACGTCACATTGACCCTTAAACTTGTTTGTCTTTTGAGAGTAGATTTTCTGAAAAAAAGATCTACCCAGGCAGATAGGCCTACATGTAATAAGATGGGGCCTTTGACCTTATAGATTTTGATTTGCTGTCATTAAACTTTCACATTGCTGGAAACAAAAATGTAAACAACTGTTGATCCTCAAACTTGTATCTTCCAGAAGAAATCACAAGTTTATATATTTATTCTTGTGGAGGACACACTATTGACATCGTTACAACACTATATATACCCTACCTTCGCTCATGCCATTTACTTATTCACATAGATGACACCAAGCATCATTTGTCTTAATTTTAATCGACGCCATAATATAATGTATTATAATCCAAACATTTAATCGTTACCAAAATTACATCTTCATGTATGTCAGAAGGCGAAAGAGAAACGCTTATTTCATTGCAAGGAATACTACATCCCATGCCAACTCACAGGACGAAAAAAAAAAAATCTGGAATCTGTGCTTGCCATAAGACCAAGTGGACCTTTATAGATGGGTTTATCTTCGTAATAATCTCTTGAGAGATTATGCAGTAAATGTAATATAATGGATATTGTATTAATGTAACTTTCATTTTTCTATGAATGAAATACAAGGGAAATATTTATTACGCAACCATTAAGGTATATTAAGTGCAGATTACTGCATGAAAATGGAGAAGCAGTGAACTTAACGCTGAAAAAATTCCTAAGATAAACAATTTAAACATTACTTTTGACGGCCACGCCATTACAAAACGAGAATTATAATTTTCTTGAAAATATATGTGCTAACGTGTACACTATTAAGTAAATTGCAAAAAAAAAAAAAAAAAAAAAAAAAAAAACTTTCTGAGTTCTAAACACCGTGCCTAAATTAACATTTACACTTCGTGGCTTATAAATAGCCATATGAAAGTGGCTAAAAAGCAAATAGACATTTATTGGAATACGACAGTCTCTCATTGTGGTGCTTGAAGGAGTTATAACTTATATAATCAATAACATTTTCCTGGTTTACGTTGACGTATACACCACTTATTTATATATTTGACCTTTCGACCGAACAGTGTCAATGGATAAAATAGATAGAATGCATATCTAACTGAATTGTAGTATCATATGTTTCTCGAAATCAGTAGTCATTCTTAGAATACCCTGTATTTTGCTTTGCTAATGTAAAATAAAAGATACCTTACGCAAGTAGATGCCTCAGGTCAGGTACCCCTCTTTATGCAAAATTGGCATAGTTGTCACTTTATAAAGACTAATATTTCAAAAACACCCACACTCACAAAATGACAATAAAAAGGGGTGATACAAGCACTTACATCACATGCGCCAGTGCGTATTGTTTCAGAACAAGAAAAACTAGCTATACAGTATTTGTCATATAGTGGGTTTACCCTTCGTCACCCTTTTTCTGTCTTCGTAAATCTTAAGAGTATGATCTGAATTTTTCCGTGAATAAAACTTAAAGGTAGAGTTTCTATTGCATCAACGCTACTTTTCGGTATCAGCATTTTATTAGGACATTAAATCATGATATATATATATATATATATATATATATATATATATATATATATATAATTTTATTAAGCATAAATCTGCAAGCTACTCACATTTCTGCTTACTCTCCTTAAACTTCTTATTTCAAAGGAAATCTTAGCCTGCAATTATCAAAAAATGTTTCGTTTCTCTCAGAAATTGTATGCTGATATAATACTGCAAAAACCCATGGCCTTATTTAAGACATAAAAGATCCCTCATGTCGCGTCTAAAGGCTGAACCTACGATTCCGTAGACAAAAAAGTTGACTGCTGCGTTCATAGCACTTAAACACAGCATTGGTGCCGTCATGGCATCCAGGGCATAATGGAACCCGAAATCTGCAATCTGGTCTCGCAAAAAATATAATGGGAAATAAATAGACAGAGGTATTACAGACAGCAAGTAAAATACCAGAAGAGTGGTGATGACCTTTGTAAGTTTATTCGATTGATTGTTTCGCGACCGCAGAATCATTTTGGAGCGAGATTCCTCGTTTTTCCTCACAGCTGCCCGAATTTTAACGTACAGCGTTGTGTTGATCACAGCTGGTCCAAAAAGTTCCAGAACTACCGTGGGTATTATTCGGCACATCACTTTATAAACATTTCCCCAGTTCTTGATTTCAGTCTTTTGACAAATACCATCCGAATGAGTTGGACAAGGCGCATAACCTACAAATTCATGATCAAAGAACTTTGGAATGCTGTATAATAAAACCCCTACTATCATTACGTGTGATCGGCACCTCCACTTTGACACAGAACGGGTCTTCATGCTTTTAATAGGCTTGGCTAAAGCAAAATATCTGTCATAAGCCACCATGATAAGAAAATACAGGGACATTTGCCTTGCACTGCGATATATTGGGAAAACGAACTTGGTATATTTCTGACTGTAAGTAAAGTACCATTCCAACCATCCGTAATATACATGGAAAGCTGGCAGAACAGTCATGATGGCCGAGGTAAGGAGAAGAATATTGTCCGTGACTGCAACCCATGACAACAAATATGCATTTGATGTTTGTGTTTTTCCTTTTTTGAATACTAAAAACGACAAAATGTTGAAAATGAAACGGTGCAAATCAAACCGTTGAGTACACCTGAGACACAAAAAGTGTATAAGTTGAAACCCGTTTTTCCGTGCGTTGGGATTTTTTCTGTTGTTCCATTAAAACTGTCCGCATTTAAGGTCTGATTACACTCCACTAGTAAACCACTGCATAAACGCAACGAAGTTTCCATCATGTTAGAATATGGACCAAGTTCAATTCATGACGAAATGCGTATACCACCAATCCCTTCCTCGTCAAGACGATTACAACCGTCCTCCTGTCAGCACGGCACTTTTTACCTAATATTCAGAATACACTGTACAGCAAATGCGAAAATAGTTGCATATATTCGTTACCTTCGGAGCCAGTGTCTTTAATGTCCCACCGCCCATCTCAGATGTGACGCCAGACTGCACGTTAAATGAATCTGTACTTATTAAGAAAGTAATAAGTCGAGAGACAGCGTGTTTGTCATTGCCTGGCAAGCATCACCAATGATTTGATATTCAAGCAAGTCCATTGACATCGCTATTTTTTTATGAAATACTTTCTTGGAAGCAAATTCATGGTATGGCAGAGGTGGTGTCATTTATTCTTCAAACAGAAAACAGATACATTGCAGCACTGCCCTTTAGTATCCAATGATACCAGAATACGTGGCTTGGATTATGGCCATATCTTCGTGACTGATTCAAGACTGAAACTAGAAAAGCACTCCGAGAGTGCAGACCTCCCCCAAGGCAGCAAAGTCTCCACCCAATGCCGTTTCACCCCTAAATTTTCATTCTATAATGATTTAGTTTTTTTTTTTAATTTTTGATTATTGATTATTGATTGATTATTGATCTGGATCACCATCAAAAATTAATCATCTGTTCCTTGGCCCACTTCTGACAGTTCCTGAAAATTTCATCAAAATCGGTCCATAACTTAGTTTTTTTTATTATTGATTGATTATTGATTCGGATCACCACCAAAAACTAATCACTTCTAAGTTAACCTATTTCTGACCTACATGTATAGGCGCATAAAAGCATCCCTTTATTATTACAGAAGAACGTTGCTAAATACATAATTTTACACTGATTGAGTTGGAACAGTTTTTTCAGTTTCATGCAGTCTATGGGCGCATTTTGAACAATTTGAACCGCGGACTAACAGGTTGTTCTCGGTTTTTTCTAGCAACGGCATGTAACAGTTTTGTGAAATCTGGTATCTTCAAATTAGTGTCTTCGTCTACAGCCCGTTTTCTGTCTGGCCTGATTAATTAGCCGGCGATTAGATGGTGGAAAAGCCAATCTTAAGCGTACCTTCAAAGCACATCTGCTATAGGTAAATGAACTCATAATTGCGCTGCATTGTTGACGTGGATCTCACCCTTGTCTATCGGGTAATGAGGGTCACCTCAGCATAGGCGTCTGAGAATAGCCTTATGTAGAATTGTTGAAAAGGAACCTTTAAAGGGATAACAACTGTTCATATGGGATTCATATTTCACAATAAATATATTGTAATAAATTGAATCTTTTGTCGCACACAGGGACACGCTGTCCTATCTAAAAAGTAGTTACACTACTTTCTGTTTTTGAGATTGGTTATCATGGATCTTTCATCAAGTATCACAAAATGCTTGTTGGGTTCTTCTGGATATAGATTTCATCTTTAAATGATAAAATTAGTAAAAAAAGAAGAAATACGAGTTGCAGTGTCAAATGAGTTTGTTTTAATGATCGATAGGAGAATTAAAAACGAAAAACGAACTTACAACGGTAACTGAGATGTACTAGGTATAGTCGAGTTAGCATGTCATACATTGCATTGCAGATTTCGATTATCAGGAGATGATTAGAATGCCAAAACACTACAATGATGTTTGTAAAATTTTTAAAGAAAAATGTTGGACTTATTCTGGTTAGTTGCCTATGGAAAAAAAAACTTTAGAGCACGTGCTCTCATGAAGCCCTGATTTGGTTGGGTTAAGTTTACCGCTTCTCCTTCATTCTCATGCAGTAATCTGCACTTAATATACCTCAGTGGTAATAAATATTGCTATTTCCCTTGTATTCTATTCACCGAAAAATGAAAGTTACATTAATACAATATCCATTTTATTACATTTACTGTATATGTATATTACAGTATGTGTTAATTTTGTCTTCGTAATTGGCATTTGCTACTAAGAATTAAAAAAAAAACCGTTGCTCGATAGATCTGGGATATATATATATCGATAGATCTGGGATATATATATATATATATATATATATATATATATATATATATATATATATATATATATATATATATATATATAATATGGACAATTTTAACATGACTGATGACGGGCATGTCATTACAAAACGAGAATTATAATTTTCTTGAAAATATATGTGCTAACGTGTATACACTACTAGGTTAATTGCAAAAACAGCCTTTCTAAGTTCTCGACACCGTACTTTATATTTACCTACTACACGTCATGGCTTATAAATAGCCATATGAGAGTGGCTAAAATACAGGTAGCCAGTAATAGCAAGAGCGTCAGCCTCTGTTAGCTATGAGCTAAGCACTGTGGTACAAAGGACTTACGACTTATATATATATATATATATATATAATCAATGACATATTCCTGGTTAACGTTGACGTAAACAGCAATAATTTATATATTTGACCTTTCGACCGATAGTGCATATCTAACTGAATTGAAGAATCATACATTTCACGAAATCAGTAGCCATTCTTAGGATATGTTGCCTTGCTAATGTAAAATAAAAGGAACCTAACACAAGTAGATGCTCCAGGTCAGGTACCCCTCCTTATACAATATTGGCATAGTTCAAAAACACCCACACCCACTGAATGACTATAAGAAATATGTGATACAAGTACTTAGATGACATGCACCAGTGCGTATTGTTTCAGAAAAAAAAAAAAAAAAAAAAAAAAACTGGCTAAACAGTATTTGTCATATAGTGGGTTTTCCCTTCGTCACCCTTTTTCTGTCTTCGTAATTCTTGAGAGTATGATTCAAATTTTGCCGTGAATGAAACTTAAAAATTAAAATTTCTATGGCATCAATGTTATTTATCGGCATCAGAATTTTATTCGGACATTAAATCATGATACAAACATGCACACACACACACACACACACACACACACATGAACCTTGATTAAGCATAAATTTGCAAACTACTCACATTTCTGCTTACTCTCCTTAAGCTTGTTATTTCAAAGGAAATCTTAGCCTGCAATTATATAAAAGTTTAATGTCTCTCAGAAATTGTATGCTGATATAATACTGCAAAAACCCATGACCTTATTTAAGACATAGGAGATCCCTCATGTCGCGTCTAAAGGCTGAACCTATGATTCCGTAGACAAAAAAGTTGACTGCTGCGTTCATAGCACTTAAACACAGCATTGGTGCCGTCATGGCATCCAGGGCATAATGGAACCCGAAATCTGCAATCTGGTCTCGCAAAAAATATAATGGGAAATAAACAGACAGAGGTATTACAGACAGCAAGTAAAATACCAAAAGAGTGGTGATGACCTTTATAAGTTTATTCGATCGATTGTTTCGCGCCGGCAGAATCATTTTGGAGCGAGATTCCTCGTTTTTCCTCACAACTGCTC
Source organism: Lingula anatina (assembly GCF_051362555.1). Lineage (NCBI taxonomy): Eukaryota > Metazoa > Brachiopoda > Lingulata > Lingulida > Lingulidae > Lingula > Lingula anatina. The sequence goes on along the minus strand of NC_141772.1, from coordinate 4,500,653 downwards.
GAATTTTAACATACAGCATTGTGTTGATCACAGCTGGTCCAAAAAGTTCCAGAACTACCGTGGGTATTATTTGGCACATCACTTTATAATGCTTTCCCCAGTCCTTGATTTCAATCTTTTGACAAATACCATCCGAGTGAGTTGGACAAGGCGCATAACCTACAAATTCATGATCAAAGAACTTTGGAATGCTGTACAATAAAACCCCTACTATCATTACGTGTGATCGGCACTTCCACTTTGACATAGAACGGGTCTTCAAGCTTTTAATAGGCTTGGCTAAATATCTGTCATAAGCCACCATGATAAGAAAATACAGGGACATCTGCCTTGCACTGCGATATATTGGAAAAACGAACTTGGTATATTTCTGACTGTAAGTAAAGTACCATTCCAACCATCCGTAATATACATGGAAAGCTGGCAGAACAGTAATGATGGTCGAGGTAAGGAGAACAATATTGTCCGTGACTGCAACCCATGACAACAAATATGCATTTGATGTTTGTGTTTTTCCTTTTTTGAATACTAAAAACGACAAAATGTTGAAAATGAAACCCAGCGTGCAAATCAAAGCGTTGAGTACTCCTGAGACACAAAAAGTGTATAAGTTGAAACCCGTTTTTCCGTGCGTTGGGATTTTTTCTGTTGTTCCATTAAAACTGTCCGCATTTAAGGTCTGATTACACTCCACTAGTAAACCACTGCATAAACGCAACGAAGTTTCCATCGTGTTAGAATATGGACCAAGTTCACTTCATGGCGGAATGCTTATACCACCAATCCCTTCCTCGTCAAGACGAATACAACCCTCCTCCGGTCAGCACGGTACTTTTGCTTTTTCCCTAATATTCAGAATACACTGCATCAAAAATACAAAAATAGTTGCATATATCCGTTACCTTCAGAGCCAGTGTCTTTAATGTCCCACCGCCCATCTCAGATGTGACGCCAGACTGCACGTTAAATGAATCTATACTTATTAAGAAAGTAAAAAGTCGAGAGACAACGTGTTTGTCATTGCCTGGCAAGCATCACCAATGATTTGATATTCAAGCAAGTCCATTGGCATCGCTATTTTCATGAAATACTTTCTTGGAAGCAAATTCATGGTATGGCAGAGGTGGTGTCATTTATTCTTCAAATAGAATACAGATACATTAGTATCCAATGATACCAGAATACGTGGCTTGGATTATGACCATATCTTCGTGACTGATTCAAGACTGAAACTAGAAAAGCACTCCGAGAGCGCAGACCTCCGCCAAGGCAGCAAAGTTTTCACCCAATGCCGATTCACCCCTAAAGTTTCATTCTATAATGATTTATTTTTTTGATTTTTGATTATTGATTGATTATTGATCTGGATCACCACCAAAAATTAATCATCTCTTCCTTAGCCCACTTCTGACATTTCCTGAAAATTTCATCAAAATCGGTCCATAACTTAGTTTTTTTTATTTTTGATTGATTATTGATCTGGATCACCACCAAAAACTAATCACTTCTAAGTTAACCTTTTCTGACCTACATGTATAGGCGCATGAAAGCATTCCTTTATTATTACAGAAGAACGTTGCTAAATACATGATTTTACACTGATTGAGTTGGAACAGTTTTTTCAGTTTCATGCTGTCTATGGGCGCATTTAGAGCAATTTGAACCGCGGACTAACATGTTGTTGTCGGGTTTTTCTAGCAACGGCATGTAACAGTTTTGTGAAATCTGGTATCTTCACATTAGCGTCTTCGTCTACAGTCCGCTTTCTGTCCGGCCTGGTCAATTAGCCGGCGATATGATGGTGGAAAAGTCAATCTTAAGCATACCTTCAAAGCACATCTGCTATAGGTAAATAAACGCATCATTGCGCTGCATTGTTGACGTGATCTTACCCTTGTCTATCGGGTAATGAGGGTCACCTCAGCATAGGCGTCTGAGAATAGCCTTATATAGAATTGTTGAAAAGGAACCTTTAAAGGGATAACAACTGTTCATATGGGATTCATATTTCAAAATATATATATATTTTAATAAATTGAATCTTTTGTCGCACACAGAGACACGCTGTCCTATCTAACAAGTAGTTACACTACTTTTTGTTTTTGAGATTGGTTATCATGGATCTTTCATCAAGTATCACAAAATGCTTGTTGGGTACTTCTGGGTATAGATTTCATCTTTAAATGATAAAAAGAAGAAAAACGAGTGGTAGTGTCAAATGCGTTTGTTTTAATGATTGATAGGTGAATTAAAAAAACGAAAAACGAACTTACAACGGTAACTGAGAAGTACTAGGCATAGTCGAGTTAGCATGTCATTCATTGCATTGCAGATTTCGATTATCAGGAGATGATTAGAATGCCAAAACGCTACAATGATGTTTGTAAAAACTTTAAAGAAAAATGTTGGACTTATTCTGGTTAGTTGCCTATGGGAAAAAAAACTTTAGAGCACTGGCTCTCATGAAGCCCTGATTTGGTTGGGTTAAGTTCACCGCTTCTCCTTCATTCTCATGCAGTAATCTGCACATAATATACCTCAATGGCAATAAATATTGCTATTTCCCTTGTATTCTATTCATAGAAAAATGAAAGTTACATTAATACAATATCCATTTTATTACATTTATTGTATATGTATATTACAGTATGTGTTAATTTTGTCTTTGTAATTGGCATTTGCTACTAAGAATTAAAAAAAAAATAGTTGCTCGATAGATCTGGGATATATATATATGGGGTATATATATATATATATATATATATATATATATATATGGGAATATATATATAGGTATATAATCTTAAAATATGGACAATTTTAACATGACTGACGACGGGCATGCCATTACAAAACGAGAATTATAATTTTCCAGAAATATATGTGCTAACGTGTATACACTACTAGGTTAATTGCAAAAACAGTCTCTCTAAGTTTTAGACACCGTACCTCAGTTTATATTTACCTACTACACGTCGTGGTTTATAAAAAGCCATATGAGAGTGGCTAAAAAACAGGTAGCCAGTAATAGCAAAAGTGACAGCCTCTCTTAGCTATGAGCTAAACATTGTGGTACTTGAAGGACTTACGACTTATATAATAAATGACATTTTCCTGGTTAACGTTTACGTAAACAGCAATAATTTATATATTTGACCTTTCGACCGAACAGTGTCAGTGGATAAAATAGATAGAATGCATATCTAACTGAATTGTAGAATCATATATTTCTCGAAATCTGTAGTCATTCTTAGAATATGTTGCCTTGCTAATGAAAAATAAAAGGAACCTAACGTAAGTAGATGCTCCAGGTTAGGTACCCCTCCTTATACAAAATTGGCATAGTTCAAAAACACCCACACCCACTGAATGACTATAAAAAATATGTGATACAAGTACTTAGATGACATGCACCAGTGCGTATTGTTTCAGAAAAAAAAAAAAAAAAAACTGGCTATACAGTATTTGTCATATAGTGGGTTTACCCTTCGTCACCCTTTTTCTGTCTTCGTAATTCTTGAGAGTATGATCTAAATTTTGCCGTGAATGAAACTTAAAAATTAAAATTTCTATGGCATCAATGTTATTTATCGGTATCAGAATTTTTTTCGGAGATTAAATCGTGATACAAACATGCACACACACACACACACACACACACACACACACACACACATGAACCTTGATTAAGCATAAATTTGCAAACTACTCACATTTCTGCTTACTCTCCTTAAGCTTGTTATTTCAAAGGAAATCTTAGCCTGCAATTATATAAAAGCTTAATGTCTCTCAGAAATTGTATGCTGATATAATACTGCAAAAACCCATGACCTTATTTAAGACATAGAAGATCCCTCATGTCGCGTCTAAAGGCTGAACCTATGATTCCGTAGACAAAAAAGTTGACTGCTGCGTTCATAGCACTTAAACACAGCATTGGTGCCGTCATGGCATCCAGGGCATAATGGAACCCGAAATCTGCAATCTGGTCTCGCAAAAAATATAATGGGAAATAAATAGACAGAGGTATTACAGACAGCAAGTAAAATACCAGAAGAGTGGTGATGACCTTTGTAAGTTTATTCGATTGATTGTTTCGCGACCGCAGAATCATTTTGGAGCGAGATTCCTCGTTTTTCCTCACAGCTGCCCGAATTTTAACGTACAGCGTTGTGTTGATCACAGCTGGTCCAAAAAGTTCCAGAACTACCGTGGGTATTATTCGGCACATCACTTTATAAACATTTCCCCAGTTCTTGATTTCAGTCTTTTGACAAATACCATCCGAATGAGTTGGACAAGGCGCATAACCTACAAATTCATGATCAAAGAACTTTGGAATGCTGTATAATAAAACCCCTACTATCATTACGTGTGATCGGCACCTCCACTTTGACACAGAACGGGTCTTCATGCTTTTAATAGGCTTGGCTAAAGCTAAATATCTGTCATAAGCCACCATGATAAGAAAATAAAGGGACATCTGCCTTGCACTGCGATATATTGGAAAAACGAACTTGGTATATTTCTGACTGTAAGTAAAGTACCATTCCAACCATCCGTAATATACATGGAAAGCTGGCAGAACTGAAATGATGGTCGAGGTAAGGAGAACAATATTGTCCGTGACTGCAACCCATGACAACAAATATGCATTTGGTGTTTGTGTTTTCCCTTTTTTAAATACTAAAAACGACAAAATGTTGAAAATGAATCCCAGCGTGCAAATCAAACCGTTGAATACTCCTGAGACACAAAAAGTGTATAAGTTGAAATCCGTTTTTCCGTGCGTTGGGATTTTTTCTGTAGTTTCATTAAAACTATCCGCATTTAAGGTCTGGTTACAGTCCACTAGTAAACCACTGCATAAACGCAACGAAGTTTCCATCGTGTTAAAATATGAACCAAGTTCAATTCATGGCAGAATGTTTATACCACCAATCCCTTCCTCGTCAAGACGAATACAACCGTCCTCCTGTCATCACGGCACTTTTTCCCTAATATTCAGAATACACTGTACACCAAAAATGCAAAAATATTTGCATATATCCGTTGCCTTCAGAGCCAGTGTCTTTAATGTCCCACCGCCCCATCTCAGACGTGACGCAAGACAGCATGTTAAATGAGTCTGTACTCAAGAAAGTAAAAAGTCGAGAGACAACGTGTTTGCCATTGCCTCGCCAACAACACCAATGATTTGATACTCGAGCAAATCCACTTGACATCGATATGGTGTTATGAAATAGGTTCCTGGAAACATATTCATGGTATGGCAGAGGTGGTGTCATTTATTCCTCAAACAGAATACATGTACATTGCAGCCCCGCCCTTTAGTATGCAATTGATACCAGAATACGTGGTTTGGATTATGATCATACCTTCGTGAACGATATAAGAGGGACTGCAATTAACTGGAAACCTGCTTTGCCAGTTAAGATTAATATTTTCTGTGTATGAATATCCTGCAGAGCCACCCGATCATCTTTCCCAATTCAAACACTTATAACAATAAAAAATCATGTACTTGGTGTTGATTTTTCCTTTTGAAAAGTACAAGAAAATACGTTTTTCTAAGTCACTGGACAGTTCTTTAGAACTGAATTGTTTTATAAGAAAAGGTATAAAATGTCGAATCCAAATGCAAGGACGGGTAGACTTATTTGCGTTTATTGTAATTGTAGTTGATGAAGCAAACCATTTCCTATTTCAGATTTTTGATTACATGCATGTCAGAGCACCTGTACTAATATACCGTTCATTAACAGATGTTATGAGCCACACGGCTTATTTATGTAAAAATATTTTCGGCAATTTCAAATTAATACTTTAAAATATAAAAAAAACTAAAGATACATGCATACAGAAATGAAAGAGATTAATAAAATTGTGTCTATGAAGTAAAAAAAAAATTTGCCTCTTAACGTGTGCGGCCATAAAACGTGATCACTGTACCAATCAGAGTGTCAAAGTAGGGATTAACAGATCTAGACCAAGTTCATTATAGTGATCCTAACCGAGAAGCTATATTAACACTAATAGGGCAGCAATCCAAGAAGAAATACGAATGATATGGTGTTTGATATATAATTGGGAATTTGTGTGCTTATTTTCATCTTGGCACAATTCATGTTTAAGCGTGCTAATACTGATGGTTTGCAGAAAATGATAATTATTATAATCAAGAAATTAAGAGATTTAAAGTAAAGATTTGTCGATATTTACAATCAGCCACTGAATAGCACATACAGTACATTAAACATATACCGGTAAAATGGGCGTTGTATGTTAAAAAGCTTTAAAATGTAGTAACAGTTACATAGCTATACGTCTGAAGCTGATAGATAAATGCGAAGTAAAACTGGTAACAATGCATATACACTGTCCCCTTAAATACTGAAGTCCCGAGGTTGCTTTGTATTTTAACATTGGTGAAAAAAATGTAAATCCACCATTTGACATTAAAGAAATATTTCAAGTTTTCAATGCAACCTTCAAGTGAATGGGCCCTGCCCACTTTTATTACCCCTAACCCCTTGAGAGTTGGATAATACAGTATTTCTTTAAAACGTGGATATCAAGCATTGGAGTTTAGACGACTTCTACATGTATGTTGATACAAGTATATTTTTATACAAACGGAAGTAAAGATGCGTTTTTAAAGATAAAGTGATGCCCAGTATTTAATGCAACAAAATTGTAGCTATTTTTTCTTGATTATAACCAGTATTCAACAATATTTAACAATGTTCAACACAAACTAATTTGATTTTATTTATTTTTTGATTTTATTGAGTTATATTTATTAGCAAGAGTCAAAACACAATATTGCGAAATTATTACAAAAAGGATAGGATTTTTTCCATGTGGCATATCTCAGCTATCGCATTCAGTCCGTGCACAACAGTCCAGGACTCAGATTGGGGCTATCTTGAATTCATTTTAAGCCCTCTAGCGGTGACCCTGGCCCTTCACAGTTCAGACTCTCTTCCTTTCTGCAAGCACCTCGTGAACATGGCGGACTACCACAGACCAGACAGCAAAAAGACGCAGGCCCTTAAGGACATTGCAAACCGGATTAGGTTGCACAGTATCCGTTCAACGAACGCCAGTAATTCTGGGTAGGTGTTGGATGGTTGTTTTTAACGCTGACACTGTGTATTTAACGTGATTCGTCTCGCCGGCGAACATGGGGGTGAGGTTAGGTGCAGAGGAAGAAATGTAAACACACGTGGTTAAACGATGCATATATGGCTCAGCTCGATGGAAGCTTGAGCGTTTCGGTCGTTAATAGTAAGGTGTTCCTAAATACGTCAAAGCGGTAGTTGCGTTATTTATAAGCAGTGGGACTGTGGGAGCTTTTCACGATGCAACGTGACTTGAAATGAAAATGTGCAAGGTCATGCCTTGGAATGTGCATCATTATATATGTTACACATGTATAGTATGTATGGGTAGTGTCGGTGTGAACAATCTGTGTCCAGATATGTGTATGTCCTCAGACTGCTCTTTAAGGCCTGTAGAATTGATATTGCTGTAAATCCGATCACAACTGAAATAAATTGTTTCCAAATTATGATATGCAGTTTTATTTTCCTTTGTACAAACATGGAGGAGGTACATGTAATCAGGGTTGCTGTTGCTTAAAAAAGACAAAATTGTCCACGTATCTTTTTCTTGTTTGACAATCAGCCTTTTTGATCTAGTGTCCAGAGACAAAACATGTACAGTGTATACAGTAGTTGTCTGTCCTGGCTATGCAATTGTTGCAGAGGAGTATCCAAAGATATCATTGGCAGATAATTTTTTTAGCAGCGTGTCTTGGATTTAAAGATAAAATTAAAACTTTGTTATCTGTTAATATTTGCAAACAGACAAATGATTAGGTAAGAAAAAAAAAGAAACAACTCTGACCAATCACAATGCTTTTTTTATTTATTTATTTAATTATTATTATTATTTTTTTTTTTTTTTGGGGGGGGGGTACATTTTGCAGTGTACTATTTATTAAAATGATGAAATTATATTATCTGTGATTTCAGACATCCTACATCATGTGCTTCCATTGCCGAGATAATGTCCGTGCTGTTCTTCCATACTATGAAATACAAGGTGGAAGAGCCAAGGGACCCCAGCAGTGATAGATTTGTGCTCTCAAAGGTAAGGGTTTCAGAGATACATAATGCAAAGATATCATTTTGGGGAATAAATTAGATGCCTTGTATGCTGAAATGTTAAGTGAAAGAATATACAGATTCAGTCTAGAAAGAGCAGAATTAAGTGGTCTTTGAGGGGTATTTGTAAAGACTACAACAATTCTGATAATTTAAAATTAAGAAAACTTATTTCATAGAAGTGGCATTTTTATACATTACAAAAAACATATAATTAGTAAGCATGGTTCACTATTGAGTCTCAACATTCCATATCAGTATAGCCACCTGGAGCTTGCTTTCATGGTGTGCCCTTAATGCGAAAAATTTGTGATGTTCATGTTTGGCATGCAGCCGTACTGCTTGTTTCATTTTGTGTCCAAAATGATCCTCAGGGTTAAAATCTCATTCATACGCTCGGTCACCTGCATAAGTAAATCTGTATGAAATCCAACCCATGACTGATTGCAGATGATAATCACTGGACTAGCTTTTCATACATTTCTGGATGATTGAGAAGGTTGGGTTATGCAGAGAGCATATTGACTAAGGTATTATAAGAAGACTGCCAGAGTCGTGACACTTGACTTAGTGCTGGGTCACTTGTTTACTGAGTGGATTGGTTAAAATGAAAGAAAACCTGGGTGCTTGAAAAGCCTGCCTACGTGACCCTAGCTTTCAATGCTGATATGCAGCATAAACCACTTTCAGCTTTGGGGCGTGATCTTCCGATTACTTTATTGATGAATAAGTTGTTGTTTGATCCACGGCATTAGTGTATTTGTCTAATATAAATACTCTCTTTCTTTCTCTCTCTCTCTTTCTCTCTCTCTCTCTCTCTCACACACACACACATGTATGCACGCACGCATGCACGCACTAAGATGAGTGCATGCCAGTTACAGTGTTGTTGCTTGATTTAATTTTAAACTATATTGGTGATATATGGGTCATTTTTAAATAATGCCTGAACTTTGAACTCAGATTGTCTGCTAAATTTTGTAAGATTCAGTTAAATTTCACATAATAGTATATATGTACAGTACTAGTACATGTACCTGTTTATCAGGGCATATATCACATAAGGTAATTGTCTTAATAATTGATACTAAGACTTCAGTAGTACAGAAATGCATAATTAAGACCAGTAAATCATCTTTTCTAAGAGTTTATTAAGGTTAAACCTGTAATACAGTCATTTTTAAAATTGTTTTTAATACCTTTGTTCACTGTTAATAAATTTGCATTTAGAGTTTCAAGTATGTTTCAAAAGCTTAATTTTTATTTAAAACTCTAAACTTACTGCCAATATAGTACTATCAAGTAAAATTTCATTAAATTAATAAAGCAGATAAATTTTCGGCATTTAAAATGTGGAATTTTGCTCAATTTTTTATGAATTAACCTCCCCAAAATTTAAAACCACATGCAAACACAGGATATATTTACAGTGCATTGCTTTGTAATTACATGCTCGGATACATGTAACTGAAATTGTTCTTGATATCTTTAATATCTTTCAAACTCTCCATTATATAATGACCCTATGATGATGAACAGATAACTTTGTTATACCTCAATTCCCCTTCTGTTGCCAATAAACTTAGTAAGTAATATGGAATATTACTTCCAGATGAGATATGCAATTTGTTTATTAATTCAAGGCACCTTCATAGTTGCAAGCTGGCACTTGGATTATTAAATAATGCTGAATTAATGAGTTAATGCAAATTGAATGTTGAGCTATTATTTCATGTCTGTTGCCAGTAAGTCCTGCAGCAGGCCTGGACAGGGGCGGATCCAGAGATATTTTCTGAGAGTCTTCCAAATTTTCTTTGTTGATCCATCCTCCATTTTTGACCGTCTTCCGACAGAAAAAATAGATGCCTGTCAATGTAATGTTAAAAATCTGACCGTCTTCCGGAAGACCCAGAAGACGGCCTAAATCTGCCCCTGCTGGAGGTAGCAATTTGAAGGTGGAAAAAATGGACAGATTTTTTTTGTCTGTAATGGCATAGAACGAAGATCAAATTTGAAGTTTAATTGGTGTTGGATCTTTCCCAGCCAAAAAGGATTGAATGAACTACATTTTGTAATTCTTTCTGGACGTTTTTCCTGAGTGTGTGTGTGTGTGTGTGCTCACGTATACACACGATGAAACACAAGTAATATAGCTTAAAATTTTGAATGTTGAATGTGGTAACACCAGTACCTGTCAGTATCATCCTTTTACATTGTCACACCTATATTCCATTGTATAGAAAATGAAACCAATACCTTTCTTTCTGGACAGCCTAACTTATGCCTGTGAAAGCAATATCTTGGGTGATGAGTTTTGTGATCAGGAATTTAATGAATTGCAAACCTTAATATGGCGTATGACATAGCACGCAAGCACGCACAAAGAGAGCTTTCAGCATGGCCATTCATTTATAGCATTTGGTGATTGTTTAGTAAAATGAAACGTACATGTTGTCTCAGAATTACAACAAAGTTATTATGTGGCATTTGCACTACAAATGTGCAGTTCAGTGGTCGACTTGAATTGGTGATGTCGTGACATTTTCAAATGATGCCAACAGTTCCCAGTTCATCTCATGTTTTTGAATTTCATAAATAAATTGAATTAAAAAAAATTCCATAAGCTTTTTGCAAAACGTTGTTAACAAACAGACAAACCAACCTAACTAACTTACTAACAAGCTAATTATACATGGAACTAGAAACATAAAATGTGTACATGTAGTAAACCTATCATTCTGAATTTTAAATATTGGTTTAATTTGCCTTAGAAGTCATGTTAAATAGTTTAGTTAATAGTTTCATAAGTGCCCCAGAGCACGGGAGGACTTGTTTTCTGTGTGTGTGCCATGTGCCAGCTAAGTCATTGCATTGCAAATCCAGAATTGGACTCTGTACAATAGCCATATATATGAAGCAGTAGCTCACAGAAACTTTTCCCTGGATGCAGGGACTACCATTATGTATGTATTATTATTACTATTATTATTAATTTTATTTCATAAGGGTCATGCTGCCCCTGCTCTGTATGCCGCCTGGGCAGAGACCGGACTGTTCCCTGTAGAAGATCTCATGAACCTGAGAAAAATAGACTGTGACTTGGAGGGACATCCTACCCCCGTGAGTAGAATGTTAAGACGCACGCATGCACACACACATGCACACACTCACACACACACAGTTTTAAGTTGAAGTATACTTTTACCTATATATATATATAAAATTATTGTGTGCTCTTAATAAAAAGGGCAGTGTGCACATTTTTCTAGTGAAGTCAATGCAGACTGAAGATGTCATATTGATTTATAAAAGTATCTGCATTGAGACTTATTAGTTTGGGAGAAAAGAATATTTGCGACCTGAAATCTTTACCATTTACTAAAAATGATCTTAATTTAGAAAAAGAAAATTCAGTTAATTTTCTGTACATTTAAGGCAGAATAATACCTTTAAGTTATAAAGAATGCTCTTTGACCCCCTTCAGCGCCTGAACTTTGTAGACGTGGCCACAGGTTCCCTGGGGCAGGGTCTGAGTTGTGCTGCTGGCATGGCCTACACTGGGAAATATTTTGACAAGACTGAGTAAGTTATGAACTGGCTTTTATGCTGTAAAAAATGGTAATAATGATAAATGATATAACTGTGTAAAAATATATGATGAATGTTTTCCATGAAAATAATATATACACGTAGGTTCTAAACTTGAATAAATCTTACAAACAAAACACAAAGATATGACTTGTCAGTTGGAAATATGAAGTAGGAAAACTTGTAGAAAAGTACTCATTGGTGTACCAGTAGGACCAGTTTTAGTGTTTTAGGTTGTTGGTGATAATTCTTTTGCAGCTATCGTGTCTACTGCCTCATTGGAGACGGTGAGAGTGCAGAAGGTTCTATTTGGGAGGCCATGTCATTTGGATCGTATTATAAACTAGACAACTTGGTCGCCATCTTTGACGTCAACCGCCTGGGTCAGAGTGAGCCTACAGCATTCCAGCATGACATTGATGTCTACAAGAGAAGAGCAGAGGCTTATGGGTAATTTCATTTTATATCAATAATCTGTCTCGTATGTTGCCTGGGCTTTTAAGTAATAGAAGGATAGTAATTTAAAAGCAAACTAAAGTTGTTTTTTTTTTTTCAAGATGGAAATTAAGGGAGGGGCATAACTTTGAAACAATCATAGTTTTCCTGCAATGATATTAAATTAATACCTATGATCAAGTGAAATAAGTTGAAAATTAATATTTTTTACTTTCAAGTCACGGTTTTTCACAGTAAAAATAAGAAAAAAATGCAGTGCCAAATAAATAAAATATTTATATTGGTTGATGCATTTTTGTTGCGAGATTTAACAAGATATTTCATGATTTCTTTACAGCTGATTTACTGAGTTTTTTTACACTTTTATTGAATGCCTTTTCAGCTGGAACACTGTAGTTATAGATGGTCATGATGTGGAGGCTCTTACCAAGGTTTTCCACACTGCCACCACTGTGAAGGGCATACCAACTTGTGTCATTGCAAAAACTTACAAGGGCAAGGGGTTCCCAGGTATGTTAACAAGGGGTTCCCAGGTATGTAACAAGGGGTTCCCAGGTATGTTAACAAGGGGTTCCCAGGTATGTTAACAAGGGGTTCCCAGGTATGTAACAAGGGGTTCCCATGTTTGCAACAAGGGGTGCCCTTGTGTGTAATAAGAGGTTTCCCGGTATGTAACATTTAAGTCTTTAGGGGTTCACATGTGTATAACAGTAAGGGGTTCTCAGGTGTTTTAAACAGAGTGATGACCAGAATCGATGAGTATTAGAAGTGAAATGGAGTGAGGGATATCACCCTGAACTCTGTGGTGGGTGCAGGGGAGGGCACAGCTGGTGAGTGTCTATGCCTTCCTCTTGGTTTCTGAGGTTCCCCAGTCTACCTCTCCCCAAAAATCATTGTTATCAATGAAAAGAGAAAAATTGATAACCAAACCGTACTATTTCATCTCTACAAATGCATGAGAATATTGTGTAATACTGCTGAGCATAATTTAACATTTGAAATCAAAAAATTATCCTTGTGGCCTGATCCCCTCAGCAATATCCAAGTAGGTCTGTCAGCTAGCTAACATGAACTGAATTTTGTTTTGGACACCATAATACTGGTCTTTTTTTCTCAATTTTATTGACACAATTGACTTCCAGGTATTGAGGATGAAGAGAACTGGCATGGAAAGCCATTGGGAGGGAAGGGAGACGCAGTCCTGGCCGCTGTGGAGAAAGTGATCGTGAATAATTCTCTTCATAATATCAGGCCAGATTCCCCAGTCAAAAAGGCGCCAAATGTGAACACCACTGGGTTGAAGATGTCAGAGCCTCCAGCTTATAGCAAGGGACAAAAGGTACAAAAATAATGGGAAGTATTTGATGTTATCCTGTACTTGTTGTAGAAAAGAACAAGGGACAAAAGGTAAAAAATAAGAGGACATATTTATCTTGTACATGTTGTATAAAAGAACAGCTGTTGTGAAGGACAAATGATGCAAGGTTACGTAAACAGGCCAATGAAAGAAAGCCAGTGATATGTAGCGCACTTGGACTAAAACAGTGGAATGAATTTTAAGAAGAAATGAAAATGTTTACTTACTAACAAATGTGTTAAGAAAAATACCTTCAGATTCTTTTTATGCTATCACCATTCTCAGACATGCTTTTTTTTTGGTCCGCGGTCCATTTTCAATCAGAAATTTGCGTTTATCTGACCCAGACCTTGGTAATAAGACCACCAAACCATTTCTTCTATTCCTACTTTAGTCTTACCACATTAAAGTATTACATGTCTGCAATTGAAATAAGTTTGTCAGTTTGTATTTTTCTTTCAGTCAGTATGTAGTTTTGCAGACTAAAGGTCAATAATTGGATAACATGCATTTATATAATGGTATTTGTACACGTTTTATATTTTACCATGTTTTAGGTAGCTACACGTCAGGCTTATGGCACAGGCCTGGCCAAGCTAGGAAAAGCCAATACAGCAGTAGTAGCAATGGATGGGGATGTGAAAAACTCCACATTTGCTTTGACCTTTCAGGTATAGTCTTTCATTTGTAAATTTTGTATACAATACTTTTTTTAAGTATGCTGTGAATGAAATTACTCCGTAAGGGCCTCTGGTGGGAAAATGAGCATAACTTTGCCCTAAATATCTGCCCTATCTCCTCTGCAACTGGTGGTTTAGGTTTTAAGGCATATCACAATTTGAACAGGTATAGAAAGTACTTTGATAGAGGGAGGCACACACGCATGCATGTTCATGGGCCTTATTTGAAACATGCTGCAAATTCATCGAAAAATTATTACATGTATGCTGTATTTGTTAGTGCATCGTTGTTATATATGTTATTGCTTCATGTTGCAGAAAGCCTGTCCAGATCGCTTCGTGGAATGTTTCATAGCAGAACAGAACCTGGTGGGCGTGGCCATTGGATGTGCAACTCGTGATCGCACAGTGGCTTTTGCCAGCTCCTTTGCATGTTTCCTGAGCCGTGCTTACGATCAAATCCGAATGGCAGCCATATCTCAGAGTAACGTAAATCTCTGCGGGTCTCACTGTGGTGTCTCAATTGGTAAGCGTGCTGGCGGAATTGTATGATACAAAGTTTTGAAGGAAGGTGTTCTTTAGGCCTCTGAAGCTTCTGGTGATAAAAAAGAGACTTGTCATTGTCAAGAATCGCCCCATTAAAATATATTATTGTGTATAGACTGGAAATATTATGATACAAAGTCTTTCAGGTGAGGACGGCCCCTCTCAGATGGCTCTAGAAGACATAGCCATGTTCAGAGCTATCCCAACAGCCACCGTGTTCTACCCAAGTGACGCGGTGTCTTGTGAGCGTGCGGTGGAACTGGCGGCCAACACCAAGGGGATCTGTTTTATCCGCACAAGTCGCCCAGGCACGGCAACCCTGTACGATAACAACGAGGAGTTCCGTGTTGGTCAGGCAAAGGTGGGTGTGTGAGATGTATTAAGGTATCCACCATATCATCTCACTATGTCATAAGTGATTAAGGTAGCTGTATTTTATTTTCACATTACTTTAATAATAATAATAATTATTATTATTATTTTTTTTTTTTAAACCGCACTACACTTCCGTCACAGAGCTGTTTACAAATAAAATTATCGGATTTACAAGTAATTGTAGAAAATACTAAAAGCTGAGGTGAGTAAAACAATTAAAATAATTAATGCTGGTTATAAAAGAAACAACCTAAACAATGAATTTTTTTTGTGATAAAATGAGAAAATATATAATTCCAAGTATTAAAGTATGCTATGCTATCAAAGTATGTGCTGATTCTTCTTACTGAGTGAGATTGCAGATCACTGTGTTGTTGTCATTTCTATATTGACTTTTGCTTGGTGAGCTGTCTAGTAAGATATCCCTATGAGGTGACCTCTGTAATAGACAATGAAGCTGTGCCAACTCTCTGCCTGGGTCATGAATGTGCACCTGGGAGGCTCCCTGCAAATACAATTTGGTGTCAATTCTTCTTCCCTGTGTAACTTGAGTGCTGAGGTTGTTTAGTAGCAGCTTAATGTGCCTTAATCCACAAGGAGATGTTTCTGTCCCTTCAGGGCATAAGCCTGTCATCGTCTGTGACAAATATTGAATATTTTAGCTTCACTCAATACAGAAAGATAATATCTTTTCAGTGATGGAGGGTCCTTTCCATCCTATCTTGTCCTTTTCACCAATAAGGTACCAGTATATTCACTGGAGCTACTTACTGAGTGAGATTGTAGATCACTGTGTTTTTGCTATATAGTCAAATAGGTTTATTTTCCTGACAATACCTAATTTATACAAATATAATACAATTATATGAATATAAATGTATCGGCCCAGCCCTATGGGCTTACAAAGTTGCCCGTTTTAACATTAATTATATAGCAACTTCTTTCTGACCTGAAAGCCGTTAAAGAGAAACCTCGCTGTGCTTCTATGAAATTCTGTAAAAAGCACTTGAGGTCTCTCTTTAACCTCCTCAGGGTCATGATAGAAACGATTGCCCAATTTCACTTTTTCACACCATTTTTTTCTGAGATTGGGCATTCAAATAAAAATTCTACTCATCTTCTACTTTTTTATCGTTACAGAGAATACAGAGTCTATCTTCTAATTTTTTTGTTAACAAATCGGCCTGTTTCCACATATAATGAAAGAACTCCTGATCTGAACTTGGCCATGATTGATCTTTCTGTCGGTTTTAAATTATACTTTACATAATTTTCCACTATTAAGTTATCTATAGACCCTTAACTTGGGCTTTTTAACATCGCTCCCTTCCATACTCTCTCTTGCAGTTTGAATAATATATCCTTTACTTTTTAGCATGTTAAAGGTTTTAGCTTTTCTTGGGTCAGTTGAGTGGGGATGTTTGGAAATGGAGCAGGAGTCTCTGTTTTTTATTCTGCAGCTTTTCTTCCTGCTGTAATTTTTTGTCTGGCTTTGCTGGCACTAGTGTGGTTCCTCTTCTTATCGTTCATCTTTAGGATGGAGATTGTCATCTATTCCATTATTTCATTGTTGGTGGGGATGGTGTCGGTGGTTTCGATGGTTTGTATAAGATGTGGATGTCAGTGCTTTTCTGCTTTGGCCTTTTGTTCTTCTGCTCTGCCAGTCCTTCCTGGTGGTTTTAAGCTCAGTCGATATTGGATCTTCAGGCCTGTAGCCAGCAGTTTCAAAAGGGGGGTTCTTCTTTTGAAAAAGTGGACCTTTTCCCAAAAAAACTTCATGTACCTAGATAAAATTTTAACCAGAGCGATTTTTCCCAGCAAAAGGGGCGGAAGTGTCAGGATGTACTGGGTATGCACTATCACAGTGCTCTCTGTCTCATTATATTTCATTAATTTTTTTATCTGATAATTGGTTCCTTTTATTGCAGGTTGTAAGAAAATCGGACAAAGACCATGTGACAATCATAGGCGCTGGTATTACTCTCCACAATGCCCTTAAAGCCGCTGACAAATTGGCAGATAGCAACATCAATATCCGTGTTGTGGATCCCTTCACTGTCAAACCTATAGATGCCGCCACCATCATCCAGTGTGCCAAGGAAACAGATGGCAGAGTGATTACTGTAGAGGACCACTATCCTGAAGGTAGGGGGTGCTGATGACCATGCAAAATTGCCTTCATGCTAGTACTAGGCCTATCACTTAAAGATCTCTCAGGTTTCACAAAAAAAAAAAAAAAATGGAAAGTAGGTGAAAGTAGACAAGACCAATAAGATATTGGATCTTGTGTACTTTAAATTGGGAAAATTTCAGCTTAGTAGCCCATTTGAAAAAATGACAGAATTTTTTTTGCCAGAATTGAAAACTGATAAATGCTAACAAATGTGAGAGGTTTTTTTTTTTTAATTTCCAGCAGATGGTTCATTTGTGACATATGTGAAGGATGAAATTAACCTGACAGAAAATTTACTTGAGTGATCATATTTTAATTTTTCGTATTCATTTGTATGAAAACTAAGCTCAAAGCAAATGCATCACAGAAATGGTGATAAAGTACAACGCAAAACATTGTTATGCACAAATACAAGATAAACACTGTTATAATATACATTATAAATATTATTTATTTTTATGATTTCAAATCAATTTGTTCTTTTCAGGGGGACTTGGGGAGGCAGTTTTATCTGCATTGGAGGGAGAGCGCAATGTGGTGGTGAAGAAACTGGCAGTGACAGGCGTTCCGCGCAGTGGTCCTTCAGACCAGTTAATGGAGATGTTTGGTATTGGTCCAGACTGTATCGTCAAAGCTGTCAAAGAAATCCTCACCAAGTGATTTGGAAGTGCTTGTAGTGTTTTTTCTTCTGGGGGCTCCCCTTTCGCAAAAGATAATTGATGGAAACTTTTAGACCGGTGTTTTTGAGGACTTTGACTCATTATAGATCAATGGTAGTTCAATTAAGTAAAATGGTGGGCCTGGTTTTTAGCAAAAAAGACTAATGTTTCAGAGCAATTCTTGCTATATTTGAGTGGACTTCCGTCATAGATTTATTTGCAAATTATGAAAACCAAAACCAATTTTGTGAAACCAATTTTGTGAAACCAGCTCATGTAGTTTTTCTACTGTATGAACTATGTAAAAATAATAATATGTGCACTGCCACTATTCTAAATAGGTTATGTTTTATTAGAAAATATTTCAACTCTGGTCAGTAAATCATATTTCTGATTTTTTTTTTACAAATAATAGAATTTAATAATAAATTAATAACTGGAGAACTATAATTGTTGGCACATAATTAGCAGAAGAATGCATTTACTGTAATTACCCTTTATGAATTAATTATAACAGAAGACATTTTAACTATTACCAGCTGTAGATAAAAAGATGTAATATTTTCATTTAAAGGAAGAGTGTATTTGTTGAATATCATCATTAGCTTTTTGTTGAGAAAGAACAAGAGTGGACTTAAATACTTAAGTTGCGATGAATGGTATAAATAATCCTATCAAAGAATTAACATTACGACAATGTCCCAAACTGTGGACTAACTCCATGCAGTTTCTCTTGTTTTAGAACCTCTTAGGTCTAAGATAACAGCAGGTGTCTGTGTAACTTGCATACAGATTTTTCTTTGATAAAGGTCAAGGCTAATGACAGAGAACACGATTGAAGAAATAGTGAATTTAATATCTCAGGCTGTTGCTTAATTTCTACCATTACACTAGAATATATTATTCAGCAAAATTTTAGTGATGAATGCCAAATATTGGCTAGTTTGCACTATATTTGCAGAATCAAATTGGATGGATAAAAGAATAATTATAGCTTTAACTAAAAAGGCTTAAATTTGCTTTCTTGTTAATGATTACAATAGACCTGTAATTTGTGGATATTTCCAAGACTGACACTGAATAATAAATCAAATTTTTGTTACTTCAAGGTACGTTTCACAGTGATAACTAAAAATGAAGTATAGAGTAAAAATATAGAAGTAAAAGAAAATTACTTTGGCAGTTTATTTTAATGATATCTAATTTTTCCACGCCAACGGTAGGTAAATTGTTTTTTAAACAAAATCACCGATTTAACTGGTCATTGAAGTTGTACCAGGCGGGAGGTGCTCTCTCTCTTTCCTACTCTGTCGACGTTGAGACGGTTGTAGTGATGACTAGAAAGCTAACCACGCAGAGACTGCTAAACTGGAGAGAATGCGACAGGTGTACAGGTAACAGGAATGCAAGTCCTAGAAATGGAAGTCCGGGTTCCCATATGTTCAGCACAAGTTGGGGTTAGTTGGAGTGTTGTGGTTAGTACCGGTACATGGGACGAATGTCACCTGTATAAAGTAATGAGAAGGGGGCTACGGTTCCTAGCGGACTTGCATTCCTGTTACACCGGCTCTGGTAGGATTTTGGCAGGGCACATACTGTACACTGCAGATATTTGGTGAATTGAACGGAGAGTTGTTAAACGCACTGTTATTGCATACTCAAATTCACAACAAAGAAAATTTTTTTCTAACGATATGTGTCTGATCCAAAAAGAAAAGCGAATCAATCTCAGCAGACACATCACGGGAACAATAATTCATGGTTGATCGAAAATAAGTGCGGTACCTTGAGGAAGAGTTGCTGTTGCAGCGTAATAGCATGAAAAATCACCACGTAGGGCCTCTGTTATGGGTTAAGAATCTTGATGACTTGTAAATATAGCGCACCTCTCTCCCCCCCCCCCCCCCCCCCACTATGGCACTGCGTTGAGCGTTAATCTGTCTGCAATGAGTTTATACAGGTGCTTTTTAATAAGTCGACACCAATGCAGATAAAAGTACCCCTATAACGGCTGCCTACCTATAAACCTATAATTATGTCATCATTGAAGGAAAGAAAAAAGGGAGAGTTTTAGGGGATACTGCATTACCAACCTTTACAGCGCACTCGGCAGGTTTTAAGCAGCATTATCAGACGCTTTTCCTTCAACATAAACGGTTGAATAAGATATACAGGTAGGTTATAATGTGTTTTCCTTAGTTCTGAGTATTCAAAGGACAGCAATTTGTAAGAATGATAAATCTATGCAGCATTTATCACGACAAAATAAACGATAACAAGGTATAACTGTTTTTGACCTCGTTAGAATGTTTTCTTTTAATTTGCAACAGTTTTGCAATGGATAAGAAAGTACTGATTATATATTGCACGTGCATCTTTTCTGCAAAATTCAGATTATATTCAACTGAAATCTGGGGTTCCATACTGCCGCTAAACATGGAGAGTCTGAGTTTAAACGGAAAAATGAAATTTGATTTGTGGTAGGTTTAAAAACAGTTGTCATTATAGATATGGTCTGACTGAAAATATCACCTGAAAGATCACCAGTATTTTAAGCTTGACACCGACTGTAAAATAAAACATATAGCTCTTCTATCTATAATCGTTTATTTCCTTTTTTGAAAAGCGGGTAACACATGGCTTCAATCAACTCTAATGATATTATAGTGTCTTTGCTATGACTGCTATAAGCGAGTCTCAGCTTTTTCACGGTGTATTGAGACTTGAATACGATTTGTAGATATATTCATATATACATAATTAAAGTAATGGGAAGTAGTGTGTTGGTTTAAACTGTATATACCATAAAGTCTTAATATGCTCAGATCTATGTATATGTGACAGGATGTATGCAACCTATAAAAGTTAATTTAAAATGCAATCTGCAATTGATGGAAACAGTTAAGTTTTAATTTCTTCAGATGTGATGTGGCAAGTTGCCTGTCACCTATGAAAGTAAATTTGATGTATGAAAAAGGAGACAGAGAGATACATAACAAGACAGCAAGATGGACAGACACATATACACAGAGTCTTAGAGTGCATTCCCATAGATTTAGATCGATCCATCTAGATCGACCAACTCCCCGGGGGTTCTCGCTAAATTGATGTCAGCCGAGCGCGCATGGTAGTTAATTACCCCCTTACAGCTTTTAGTAGGCGGGACAGACGTTTAAGCCGGCTAAGCTGACAGTAATCTAGTGAGACTCCCCACAGGGACAGATCGATCAAAAATCTGTGGGAATGGGGTCTTACAGTTATAGAGATCGAGTTCTGCTGAAATAAATCATGTAGTAGAAAATTATAAAAGCCTCTCTCAGTTCGCTTATTGATGAAAATTAACACAAGCAGAACCTGGAGCTGAATAACCAACCGACTGGTTATTACAACGGGGTCTTTCTGACTCTAGATAGTTGCTTTATCTACAAAAAATATTACAGTGTTAATATATGCATGTCAGACAATTGCCTGGACGTGTCCTTTAGGTATATTATACTATTTATTTGAAATTGACCCGTTTTATGTCTAAATATCCTGCACTGCTGTTTATCATCTCCTGTCCAGACCTTTAAAAAAAGACAAAACCCATTATTTATATATATATATATATATATATATATATATATATATATATATATATATATATATATATATATATATATATATATATATCAAGAAGACACTATGATCTCAATGAATTATGATTTGTTTGGAACTAAGTTAATTAAGAAGCAATCGTACAAAACATCAAATCCAATTGCAGGGAGGAGTTGAGCAGATCGTGTGGTATGCCAATCATTTAAGTGCATTTAGTGCAGGAGGCACCATGCATTTATCTATTAATATTACAGCTATGTTTTTTGCAATACTCTTGAAAAAGGTGCATTATAAGTAACGCATAACCAGAGTTAAAATCGGGAGTGACTTTCTTACTACTTGCGTGGAAATTCGGGCAAGATCCCATTTTCAGATTTCCGTTTTTTTTTTGTCTGTCAACCAGACATAAATTAAAACTATATTTTCAGGGCCGTAGCCTGAGCAAAATGCCAGGGGGGGCAGTAAGCGGACACGAGGGGGCGAAGCCCCTGAGGAGGGAGGGGGTGGGAGGGGGTGTCCCCCTCCCACGGTGTGGAAATTTTTAAAAAACTGTATGTATAATACTGCATTCTGGTGCATTTTAACCGTTATTTATTGCTCAATCAGAAGTCAGAAATTGTGGGTTCATTTTGCCATAAGTACAGTCATTTTTTTCAACACAACACGCCAATTGGACTTCATATCGTAGATTGTCTCAGGATCAGGAATAAGGTTTCTTCCTCTGTGGACAAGCAAGAGAGCCAATCCGCTAAGTACACACAAGTAAACAGAAAACCTTTGTAAACAGATTGTTAAATGATTGTCTAGTTGCCATAAGTGCACAGAATTGATACCAAGGTCACATACAGCGACGTCTGCAATGGGCTGGGGACCACGTGCGTTTGCAGCCACAACACTGGAATCACGTCATTTTCAGTGACGAGGCCAGATATGGTTTTTTAGGGTTGATGGTCGAATCCGTGTCCACCGACGTGTACAAGGGGCATAAAACGATGATTGTGTACTGCCTAGGGTGCAAGCAGGGGATGGTAACGTCTCTGTTTGGGGAGCATTTCATGTCGGTGCCCAGAACCAGTTGGTTTTTCTAGGAGGCAACTTCATCCAGGATTCTTACAGAGACATTCTACAGCAAACAATGCTTCGATTGGTAAGAGTCATCTTCAGGAACAAATTTGTGTACCAAGACGACTGTGCAACCCCACATCGAGCCCACAGAATCACTGTTTTTCTTCAAAATCAATGGGTTCAGCAACTGCCCTGGCCTGCAAACTCTCCAGATATGAACCCAATTGAAAAAATTTGGGCAAAAGTAACTCACAGAATTAATAGCTATGGTCATCGGCCGGTAAATAGTGATGGACTGCGACAGGCAAATATCACTGCGTGGAATGATATCCCCATCCAAACTCTAAAAAACGTGTCGCAGGGCATGCCATGTAGGATGAGGGCGCTGCAAGCGGCTGCTGGAGGTCATACAATTACTGATTTTTCATGATTTACTGTAGTGAGTTCTTTGACTGTGTAACATATTACTGTCCGGAGGCTATCATTTTCTTTAATATCTTAGCTTAAAGTTAATACAGACGTCAAACTGTTGATATGATTTTCTGGGGGTGTTCCTTTCTTTTGAATGGCATCTTAGGTCAGACTTGATATCATTGACCAAAATATCTCACAACAGAAGACTGGATGTTTTTATCACTCAGTGACATGCTTTTTTGATGAATCAAGCCAAAAAAAATTTAATCAGCACTAAAAAATAACAATGATAAAAAATATTCCATATTTTAAAGTAGCAACCCTGTATAAATGACCGAGGCCTATCTGACGGTTGAACCTAGCTTAGAGGAGTCCTAAAAACAAAGCCTATATGACTGCCTTATATTTGTTGCAATATGGAGAACTCATAAGATAATTGAAAATAAATAAGACACGCCAAGAACATATCAATGAGGTATATGGTTCATATAGAATGTACACGGAGATCTAAGATGGCGAATTTGGTTTACTAAGAGGTCCAGTCACTAAAATATTTGACCGCACGTGACTGCATGCCTCTCGACCAATCGGTGAGCGCCAAAAGTGGTGTGCAAGTATTACTAACAATCTTCTTTAAGTACCCCCGATCAATGAACTAACAGAATATATGGACTCATGTTGCAATATATATATATAGGCCTATATATATATATATATATATATATATATATATATATATATATATATATATATATGCAAATACATGTACTACCTACCCTGTAATACTTTATTGGATAAATTTCAAAGTTTGGTAATTTACAAGATGGAAATAAACAACACGTATGCTTGTTTCGTGACTCCAATGAACACATCCGAGGAGGCTTTAAGCAAGGACGTGGCCAGCGCTTTGGAAAAATCGGTATGATTAACTTAATTTTTATTCATTTTTAGAACACTTTAAATCCTTACAAAAATGTTCAGTTAAGTGGTGTCTTAAATATAGAATAAGATTTTTAAATCTGATAAACTCACACACGATGCAATTAGCTTATGTCACAGATTTAAACTATAATATCGCACTTAAAGTACATGAAGTTTATTCTTGAAAGAAACAGAATCACAATAAATGTGTCCGTCTGGCTGACAGGTAGTCTGAGAAAAGGCGGGACAAACTCATCTCTTATCACGTAAAAGAAATAGCCAATCAGGGGGTCAGTGCTAGCCACAGCCAAAGTACCCCAGTATCACATGAGAAGAAAGAAAGATACTGAAAGAAACAGCCTATGAAAAAAGGAGATGGGGATGGAAATTGACCTGGAAATTGGTCTGGCTTTTAGCCTGTCACTCTTATAATAACATGGAATATCGTGACATAACATAACATAACATAACATAACATAACATAACAACATAAGACTACCATTTTTTTCTTTTAGAACAGCGTAGGAAATACGATAGACGAAGAAGATGATAATGACCAAAAGAACTTTGTTGCCAACCCCTCCCCGATAAAGAACAAAACATCCCTAAGACCCAGAATACAGGAATTCTGCAGGAATCTGCATGCATACTGGCTCACTCAGATGGACGGCAATACTGTAGATGGCGCCAACACGCAACACCCAGCAGGTACAAGCACAAAATATATCTCTGAAACATTAATCATACTATTATATCCGTTTTGAAGCATACAGCGATGCCACTGCAGTAGACTTATTTTTTACTTGATGTATATTATATTATATTATATTATATTATATTATATTATATTATATTATATTATATTTCAGGTAGTACTCATGATCGCCAGAAGCGCTACCTCTCCGAATATAACACTTGTGTAAAATACTTTTATTTTTACTACCGGTACTCTTTGTATTATAATTTTGTTTGGAAGTTTCAGAAAATAATCATTTATGTTAACTGTGAGCCTAAAGGAAAATAGACCTTATTTAAGGATTTGGATGAACCCCCGTCACACAGCGGTTTTATAAATGGCCCTACAGTTCAGAACATGGTTTTATAGCTGCTTGTTTCCGGCTTGTAATAGTGTCCGTTTGTTCGGGAAACAAGTAAAATCCAAGATGGCCGCCACGTTATTCATTTGTCATATATAAATAAAAAAATTGATTTTAAATCTTGTTAACAATAAATATTATAAATATTTGTGCTGGCTCCAAGAAAGTAGGTTTTCTTCGATTTTCAGCCATTTTACATTTTTCAATTTGTCAACCAAATCCAAGGTGGCGTCCTCTCCTTATTTTTTTGATGAAAATACAAGTACCGAAATGAAAACATTCATCACTTCATGGTTGCTTTAAAGTACATCATCAAAAAATACTTTATAGATTTTGTTGCCCTGGTCATTAAGCAGGATGGATTTCATGATGCCATTTTAAGACTACCGTCCTGCAAAATAACCTAAGGTAATGTCTGGTTCTTTGATGAAAAGCTTTCTAGTTGTAGGAGGTTGTAGGAAAACACTAACTTCATGATTTGTATATATCAAATTATACAAATTTATTTCTTCAGTTCAGATGAACCTTCATCTCCGCTTGCTACACTAGTTAGCTTACACGTTTTATATTGTAAAGTCATTATTCTGGACTAATATGTAATTAATGCAAGATGGTCATACACGAAATGTATCTGAAGTTGTAGTATGTAGGCAGATGATGCTTATAAGTGTTTGTAGAATGCAACTTTGTCATTTGCGTGTTCTAATTCTAGAATGTGATCTTGTAATTTGATCTCTTGTATTGCCTAAATCGATCAATAATCGCGTTGTTTGTCATAATGGTAGATCTAACCTTTTGCCATCACTGTGGATTTCAAATCGTGGTGGGAGCTCAAATACTAGTAGATTTTTTTCTGTAATGCACATTTGTCTTTTTGCCCTTATTATGGAACAAATATTATTTTTGAAGAATGGCTACGAATTTGAAGAATCTTTGGTTTAAATTAAAAAAAATGATATGTCATAGTGGTGATTTCATTACCAAATTATTTAGAAACTTCCTCATTTAAATCAAAGAATATCAATGTTTGGAAAAGATTGTTCAATTGTCTCAGTTATAATTATATATCATGAATCTGTTAACGTATTTTATTAACAGGAAAGAACTGTACCCAAGTTTTAAAGGATGTGCTCAGTTTTAAAAGGGTTGAATAATTTTATTTACGGCTTCATCTAGTTAAAGTTGAAATCAGTCTCAGTTTAATTATGGCAAAGGTCTCTAGAGTAGTTACATCCGTACTATACGGGAGAAAAGAATTCCACTTTTTTCTTTTGTTATGTTACATCATTTGAACAATGGAAAACCTATACCGGACAATGGGGATGTTTACAAAATAAACAAACAATTTTTTTAATGTAAACAAACGAGACTCCCTATTTTTGTTTACGTTTCACTATGGTAACGGATGACGTCACAGAACGGGCCTGGGCATGTCGGGGTAATGTTTACGTTTTGTCATAGCGACGGATGACGTCAAGCGCAATTCTTTTGTTAGGCGTGTTGCATGTTCAGGCGTGCAATTTGAAGGCTATATATGTTGGACAACCGTGAGAAAATGCTGTTGATTATTCATATGCCCTGGCCTTATATTGTCCTCCCTGTTCACAGAATCAACACCAGCCTCTTATAATTTCAATGCCACTCTCTTGATGTAATCCCTTACAACAACACGCATGGGTGTGACTACAGTTGTTCTATTGTATCGATTGATACGCGTTTAAATTTCATTACATAGTCAGCGTTGCACTCAATAAAATGTAGTAGAACATAACACAAAGCAAATACTATCAATAATATCGTCTTCGGGGGAAAATGTTGTTAATAATGTACCTGCCGTACAAATCGGATACTATCAATAATATCGTCTTCGGGGGAAAATGTTGTTAATAATGTACGTGCTGTGGTCTTCTATTGTACCCCCCGTGTACAGAAACAACACCAGTCTCTTTAGTACTTTCAGTGTCGCTCTCAACGTAATCTCTTCACAAAAGAATGTGCACAAGCACAATCACACGCTATTGAAAGGCCCATAGAGACGAAACAGCACACATTAATTAATGGCGATTGCCTCTTTGTGTACGATGCATGAGAACTGAATGTACCGTGTCACTAAGTACCCTCCCCCGAACCTACGAACTTTAGCTTGAAAATGAAAAGCGGTTATCAATTTTACTGCAATTTTTATCACTTCACATGTATGGATAGATAGAAACAGTGTTCCCTAACCACTGTCTCAATTAAAATGTCCAGGCCCCTCCTAATAAATCACATTACTACATAGATCAAAGCGCTAGCATAGCCAGGCTAATTATAAAACTTGAACATTGACCGTTGAAAACCAGATGTTGTAAGGATAATAGTAAGCGAAAACTTAGAAACACGTAGAACTTCATCATGGAAAGACTCAGGAAATAATATGTCGTTTGTGTATAACACGTGATAAAAGGTATAAAGTAAACTCTTCAAGCCGATAAATGTCAATTACATTTTTGGACATGTACGATACACATCTAAAACACCCTTTCACTGCTCTTTTAGCAGGGCCCACTGGTTCAGGAAAAACAGTATGGATTAAAAGGCTATTATCAAATGCCGATAAAATGATTTCACCGTCGCCACAAAAGATAATATATTGTTACGATATTTGGCAGCAGTTGTTCGATGATATTCAGAGGGAACACCCTGACACAGTAACATTCTTTAAAGGTATTCCTACCGACTTAACCGACGCCACCTTTTTTGATTCTCAATTAAATAATCTAATAGTACTCGATGATCTTTTTGCCGAATGTAGCGACGATGCCCGGATCCGTGACCTATTCACAAAAGGCTCTCACCATCGTAACATCAGTGTAGTATTGATTGTACAAAATTTATTTCCCAAAGAAAAGCACGCGCGAACCATATCGTTGAACTGTCATTATTTGGTTCTTTTTAAAAACCCCCGTGACTCCCTGCAAGTCAAAACGCTAGGAATGCAAATGTATCCCAACGATCTAAAATCGTTTATAAATGTTTATAAAGACGCCACATCCAGTGCCCATAGCTATTTACTCATAGACCTCAGACAGAACACTGCGGATTGCATTCGTCTGCGCACCAATATCTTTCCCGGAGAAACGCATTACGCATACACATGTAAATGACTGAACATATTTTCATCGCTGCGGTGTATCATGAAAGTTGAGACAGAAAAGTTATTCAATGCTCATGTCAGTTTGCTTTCCATAGCCGACAAGAAATTGATAACTGCCGTTGTTAAGAATTCACCCTACGATCTCGTTAGAATTATCTGTAACTACGCATCTAATCTATTATATAATACAAATATTACCCTGACTGCGACAGAAAAATCGGCATTACGGAGGGTTAAACGCGTCATCGTTCAGCTGGCTTCCAAACAAGTGTCCATTCATCGGAAAAAAATAATTTTGATACGGAATCCGGGTGCAGTTAAGGCAATTCTTAAACCGATAACAAGAAATGGCAGGCTTCAATAAAATGGTCTTAATCAACGAGAACGAACTGAATGCTTTGAAACAGAGAGTAAGCGCTAATTATTCCCCCTTTGTCGAAGAAACACTACGTTTAGAAAATGAAATGAAGAAAACTTTGCAAAGGACCGATGTACCATTCGATGAAAAAATGAGTATCTACAACGATCTTCAAAGTCAATATCTGAGTAAAGCGAGAAAACGCGAACCGGTTGCAGTTGTTGTGCACAATTCGTCACAACCGTTAGAAGCACAACCTGGAGTTGACACCGCTGACGCAACCGCAACCCCCATCGTCAAGTCAGAGGCTGGATCTGTATTACATCTTAAAGCCGAGATATTAGATGCAATACCACAGCGTGTGCGTCGCAAAGCTAACGTAATTTTGAGATACATGTCTAACCAACCTAATGTGCTGTCGTATAATGATCAAGGGGAGTTGAAATACAATGGTAGAGTGTACGAAGGAAGCAATGTAGTAGATTTGTTTAACGATCTGTATGTACCCCGTAGGAATTACGAACCGCCAGGGCTTACTGTATTTTTAAAGGGTTTGAAACGTCTTAATGTACCACTAAATAACATCTCAAACGTAAAGCGGCGCAACCAGATTATGTCGTTGGACACTTCTTCCAGTTCAACTCAGATGGGCTCGGGACATGTAGCAAAAACTAAACCAGCTCCCAGGCCAAGTCAGAAAGATTCGGGAAATGTAGTAAAATCTAAACTATCTTTATTCAACATATATTGAAATAAAATAATAACATAAAACATATTTGCACAGCTGTATTTTTATTATTACTCGAATAAATGTGTTTAATACAATATTCCTAGTGACTTCTTTGATCTACAAACTTGAAAACACGCGTTTACACAGTAGGGTATGTTGCAATGTGCATTAACATAATCATACACTAATATATCATTAAATTGTTTGTCGCTGGTGAATTTACTAAGTATCTGTTCTAATTTTTTTCCACGAGATCTATTCATCAAGTAATATATACAGTATTGTCCACACACTTTGGTATACAGGCTCTGTAATGTCCTAGTGTTACAATTCCACCCAGATAAAGAGTTTTCATCTAAAAAACGTTTAAAAGCTGCGTTGTAATAATAAGGTGATTTCGCATAAGAGTCAAAGAACTCTCCGTGTCCCTGTTCATCAAAGTAAAAAGCAACCCAGTGCACGCCCGGTTTATCGTGAGGATCCGTATTAGCCACGAGGCATGCTGGATAAGTCCATATCTTTTTGGGCAACGCGTCTGATGCAAACACCCCTTGAAAACATGTACTCGTAACCGGATCAGTCTGAAGAATGCATTCTATTTGCTTCGTATTCATATTTAATATTCTACAAAAACGCTCCTACGTTGGTCAATTTTGATAACTGAATCAAATTCTGCCATGACAAGCAACACGATATTGTTAATCTGTTGTCCAAACTCCAGATCGATGTTAAGCGAACCCTGCTTTGTTGGAGTTATATAATTGTCAAAGGTTTGATCAGGGGTTAGATCGTGAGCGAATAAAACATATCCATTCAGGTATTGAGTTCTATCAATATCGATGCTGTGCTCTCCGTCTGCCGCTCCAACTGCTGACAAAAGATCATAATACGCCCTTAAGTAGTTTAACCCCCCTTGAACACTAAAATCAAAATTGTAAGGTTTGAATGGTATTTGTTCCCCCGCCACCATTAATCGAAGTTGCCTTAAATCGTTGTGTTTGAAATTAAACGGATTCTTAGTATAATCTCCCGAAAAAGCATCATCTTCCAACAAAGCCAAAAGAATACGTTTAGGCATGCGTCCAAAATACGCATTGTCAATATGAGCCGTTCTTACTCCATTGGGTAAATTGATAACTTTGACTTCCCTTCTAGTCATGGGATAACATGCTACGTGTTTGGCTAATATGTTCTCATGAGCCAGTTTCAACCGATCAGATACTTTGACTCTCCTTACAAAAAGGGATATGTTTTTGATCAGAAATTGTTCTTGTGCATCCGTGTCCGACATAAGGCAAAATGCATGCGACGTCCTTCGCAACTTGATTCGTACGTCCACTTGATTCAGAAGAAGCTTGTTTTGAGTGGCTAAGTCAATTTTTAACGGTCCATACATTTCAACCCTCCTGCTCCTTTGAAACCAAGAATTACGGGCCTTAAATCCTTCATTCCCTGGGTCTCCGTCTACATCAACGTCATCCATCAGTCCATCGGTATCTTGGTAATACATTTCCGAAGTTAAAAGCGATTCTTTAGCATTTTTCCCATAATACAATAAATTTTCCAAGTATGCGCGGTAGGCATATGTATTCTGTCCCACCGTTATTAAATGGTCATTCAACTCTACGTCGACCGCTGTAAATAGGGAGTGTAGCGTGTTATTCACAACTGACGTGTTTTGTCCTGCATCGATGTCAGTTCCATCTGCTTTAACAATTTGACCTTCAACGTATAGGTTGATTTGCGTCGTATCGATATATTCGTCGGGTGTTCCTTTAATGACAAATTCTATTACGGGGCTCACATCTGCAACCGCAGTGAGAGGTCTCACTTCTTCAAAATAGCTCGATAACAGATCGGTCTGCATATGATCGCGTATATTCGAAAATATATCCAGTTCAGTTCTGACGATGGGATCATTTTCAGTGTTATTCATGTCTAAAAATTCGTTTCTCGTGCCTTGAATGAACGTGACTGTTTTGGTCGTCTACCTTTTACTCTTCTGGTTGCTTTAGGTGTGTTGTTCTTTTTTATAGTCATGGCGTTTAACGTTTTCCTTATGACGTCACCATTAACATAAAGTTTTGACTTCGGAGTACGACTTCTTTTACGTTTCTTCTTTACTGCGGGTTGTTCTGTGCGTTTCGGGTTATTCTGTCTATCTACATGCAATATTTCAGCGTGTCTAGGTTGAAATAGCCTACCATTGCCTCTTTGCATTCGTGATTGTACCCTTGTACCTCTAAATTTATGAATGGACCCTCCGCCCACCTGTGCTTCGTATCTTTTTACTAATGCTACGTATACAGGATCCATTTTTATAATAAACTCTTTCTGCGAAAATGAAGTGTCGCTATAGCCTTCCCGCTATCAAACTGCACAAGTTCACCCGTGTCACGACTTATATCTATTCGAATTGTGTCAATATGACGACGATTTAGAGGGATGTAAATGGGATTGTCAAATGTTTTTGTGACCACTTGTCCGTAAACGCCATTAATATCAACAATCCTCAGTAAATTTGCCGAAGCGTCCCCTACCATCTGATTTTGTATAATATCTGTATACACGTAGAGGGAATTGAACCCTAACGTCATGTTTGGAGGGTAAGGGGCTATTGTATCTGCATTAACTCTGACATTCGGTTTAAACCCCAGCATTGTCGCCATGTCTCCCGCAACATCGATGTAGGCCCCCGATTTCAAGTGAACTGTAACTCGTCTGCTGATAATGTTATAACCCAACGTTATGTTTGTTTTTCCAATAGCTGTTAACTGATCGTGAATTGCAGTTATTAGATCGCCAACTGTCGGATAATACCCTGCAGTAATGTTTAACGTATTTGTTTTTACCCCGTCGTAATATGTCAATACACCGTTCTGAATATTATTCCACGAATATGGGTACTGTAGTTCCACCAATGCGACTTCAAAATCCCCTTCTAGATTAAGTGACGATGACAGTTTTGTTTGGAATGTCTCGGGTCTGTTGTTAGGGAAATACTTAAAGCTGCTGTTTGACGGTAAGATAACATGAAAAGACGACGCCATCCTTTCAAATGAGGTGTTTTGTCTGGTACCGGTTACATTTATGTTTTTTGTACATCCTTCGAATCTACCCAAGTATTGAAACGATCATCATAACCTACCCATTTTACAAAAAGCTGCCTAGTTTTCCCCTTTCCACGGGTCTTTAAAATTTTCTCGATACGATACACGTCGTCAGTTTTAATAACTTTAATCATTTCTGGTTCGTACAAGACACCTTCGATTTGCTCTCCATTGTAATCTTTCACCTTATACACAGGAGGTGTTCTGTTTAATCTTTCTGATATTGTAAATATTTCCTGTGTCCATCCCTGTTCGTATCCTTTTGCAAAAGGGGTGCGTGTTTTGCTTAATCTTACAGTATCTCCTACTTGAAATTTAAACCCCGACTTCCCTATTTTTACTTTTCCATACAAGTTTTTCCACACAATGTTTGCATTTCGTGGATTCACATCGATTGGGGCCATCTTTATGCTTCGATGTTTTGCATGGTTGTATCCTGTCATCAAGTCGTTTAGGACTGTCACATACGTTAACGTACTGTTTGCTGTGAAATATCTGTACAAACGGGTCTTTATGCTTCTGTTAAAACGCTCAACCACAGAGCTTTTTCTTTCCGATTTTGTTGTGAAAAAAGCTATGCCTTGACTCTTGAGGTACGCTTGAAATTTTCTATTTGTAAATTCTGTCCCTGCATCAGTTTGAAGTACCAGTGGCTTTCTGCCTTCGGAAACAATGCCTTTAAACGCATCTAATACATTGTCCGCTGATTTTGATTTGATTGGAACTGCCCATGCGTATTTTGAAAATATATCAATCACGGTTAACAAGAATTTCATTCCTTTATTGTATTTTGCTATCTTACTGAGGTCTGCCAGATCACCCTGCCATTGATCATCAATATAATTCACCATGACGCGATTTGTACTGAATTGTTTCCTAACCGGTGCATGTAATGTATACACATCTTGGGCGGCTAGAAAATCTTTGATTTGCTGACGACTGATTTTCATACCATCTTTTCGTGCGGCATTATACAGTTTTAACATACCACCAAAGCTTACAGGGTTTGACGGGTTGGTATACAAACTATGCAGATATGCATCTGTTTTGTTCTGCCCTTTCTTGGTTTTTTTCTTACGCGGCATTTTCTCATACAGTTATGGATCAATTCCAACAAGCTAAATGTTTTCTTTCTTTATCCTATCTCTATTTATAGTTCCCACCAGTTTCATCGTAATGGGTATTTAGTAGCGACATCACTGTACTGGCGGGATGTACAACGGGCAGTGTGTCATCTACCACAAAAAGCCTAACCATTTGAAGTCGCTTTTTAGGTGTAAGTGGTACATTAAATCGTTGATTTATTCTTTTTCCAACCGTACTCATCGTGCATTGAGGAGAGTGTCGTTCGTGTTCGACATCTGGGGCATCTCTCAGCGGGTCCCAATTCTTTAGATACAAATCGCAGTAAAAACAACGAACCACATCATCGTGTCTAGACGCTCGTGGGTCTCGGTAAAATCCACTAATGGCTAAAGGGATTGGGTTGATAAGTAGTTTGCCCGGCCAATTAAGAAAACTCATAATTCGGTCTTCTTCTTTTGCGTATGGCATGACCGGTCCATATAGCACACCCTCCAACTCGGAATCGGTTTCCGGATGATCATCATCCATTCTGTCTACTCGGTATAAAGAAAAATGATCGCAAACACATTTTTGTAATTTTTCGGGTAAGCTGTGTGTTTATTTCAACCAATCATGTATTACATTTTTTCTAACCAATCACGTTACAGCTAACAACAAATAACATTTTTTCAACCAATCAAATCGCATATTATTTTAATCAATGAAATGTTTGTAAACAACTCTTTACTATCAAATTGTCTTCATCACATCAAATTAACGTTCCATATATAAATCTATTTTTAGATATGATGTCATAATCAACCAATCAAATGTCTTCTTTCATCGCACACTTCTAGCTAATGTACATGCAAACTTTGTTAATTCTACACAGATTATACGGCGTCTTTTTCTGTTCAATTCAAAGTTTATTCTGATTTTTTTATCGCCTTATACAAATGTTCGCCATATACAATCTTGCACACATCGTAGACCATACTAGCGAGGACGGTATCAGGGGATAACGCATGGCTCGGTTCCTCCACGTCTTTCCGAAAATCTTCCAGCAGCGATGCAGTCATGATGACGGAAAGTATGTATGGGTTTTCTTGTTGTCTCAGTTTTTTCTTCATTAACTTGTAGGCCTTCAGTATTACCTCATGACTTACATCAGCTTTTGCCCTGGTGAAGTACACATGTACCGAAACTGACCAGTCGGCCATACACCCATCCATGTGATGCTTTTGGGAACCGTGCGCGGCTATACACCCAGTACAGTACCTGTAACGCATGGCCTCTATTTCCTGCACGATCAACTTCACGTAAATGAGATGAATTAATACTACGTCTGCTTCTACATCGTTTTCGGCTCCAAACATTCTTTCATCACTTTCTTCCGGCTCCTCGCTGACTGTTGTCGGTGGGATTTCACCCAGCGCTGCATTGATTTCAGGCATTTTGGTCAGCAACGTCTCCAATGTGCGTTTGTCAAATTGTACATCGTACATCGCTTCATACGACGCACTTACCGGCGCGTAGGCTAGCTTCATCACAGATTCCTCCTTACCAATGTCGTACAGCACACGGACATTATAGTTTTCTCCCAGCTGATCATCTATTTCAGTATCGGTAGACATAGCAGTTTGGACGGAAGGCAGGGTGTTTTTAAAATCTTCCCATGCTTCTCGAGGCATCCGGATCTTGTTCAACGTTTTCAAATCGCTGAAGACGACCAACTGGACCCCCTGTTTGCTTCTGCATATCGACAACAGACTATCTTCACCAAGTTTGAAGAACTGCGACATTTTGATGTTCGAACGTACAACTTAGGTCAGTGAATTGGAGTTTGATTTGACCATTCCAACATATATAGCCTTCAAATTGCACGCCTGAACATGCAACACGCCTAACAAAAGAATTGCGCTTGACGTCATCCGTCGCTATGACAAAACGTAAACATTACCCCGACATGCCCAGGCCCGTTCTGTGACGTCATCCGTTACCATAGTGAAACGTAAACAAAAATAGGGAGTCTCGTTTGTTTACATTAAAAAAATTGTTTGTTTATTTTGTAAACATCCCCATTGTCCGGTATAGGTTTTCCATTGTTCAAATGATGTAACATAACAAAAGAAAAAAGTGGAATTCTTTTCTCCCGTATAGTACGGATGTAACTACTCTCTAGTAATGTCTTAATTCTTTAATTGGCTTCAATTTCCCTTGCTATTGAAATAACTTAAATGCATTTCTGAGCTTCTTCCTTTGTATCAGTATATACCCCTGTATAAAGAATACATCACAGACTAAGTTTGGTCAGTCAAACCAAAGATGGATTGTCCGTGTTGTCTTTAGGACACTCCAGATCTCTCAGCCAGAGAAATAAACTTAGACATCAGTCAGTTTTTAGTTGTTCTGTGGAAAACACATCATAGCCGGTGTTTTACCTGCTGGAGAAATAACCTTCATAGCCTTAGAGTACCCTGTGATAAATATGTCAAGAACATAAGCTCTTTATGGATTTGCCAGTGGAACATCTCACGGCAATGGCAAAGCACCAGAAGAAATTATACAAAAGAACAAAGGCATCACCCTCAGATACATATATGTAAATACTATCTCTTGAATCTCTTTTGGAGGCATGTGGAGGTTCTACAAGACATGAAAGATGCCAACATAGCATTTAAACGATAGCGTATTTGCCTCAGTATTGTTGAAGAGCCTTCAAAAAAAAAGTTTTGTTTTAGTTTATTAAGCTCAATCTTGCAAATTGGACAAACCTGCAAGGTAATTTATTGTGTAATTACTGCCATACGATAGCACAAGTCAAGATCACATCATGTTGTATAATAAGACACCATGGCGGTCATGAAAAGATGCTGCTTCCCAACTTACTATAGAAGTGTGTATTAGGAATGGAATTCTGCTAACCTGTCGTCCATACTGTAGACCAATTAAACAGGACTTACTAAAAACACTCAGAGAACACAGACCTCTGCCAAGGCAGCTCAAAACCCTCCATTACTTTGTGCACAATGTTGTTAACAGACAAACAGACATTAACTAATGGTTAATGGATCACCACCAAAATCTATTCACTTTCTAATTAACCTCTTTCTCACCTATGAACTTATCATGATACATGTACATGCATTTTTAATGCGCTTTTCATTGAATTTCAAATTTCTCAACATGAAACTTAATTAAAAACACACACACACATGTCATACAAACAATTAGCACCTCAACTGTAAATCACTTGGTCTGTATAACAGGCCTACCCAACTACCAGACTTGTGACATAAGGATCCCGAATTAACCGGTATATCGGACCACACTACCCGTTTTCAAGGTGTGTGTCAGATCGCATTTCGGAGTATCATACCCCAGAACAATTTTGTAGGACGACCGCGGGCTCATCCTGTCGGTGGTCTGACTGATACTCCGAAATGCGATCTGACACACAGACTACAACGAGTTTATACAGGTACTTTCTAATAGATTGATACCAAATATGCAGATAAAAGCACCCCTATAAGGCTGCCTACCATAAACCTATATGGAGCACTACAGATTTCGTCAGGTGCAAATTATTGAGGAAAAGTGAAATGCAGAAGGTAGTGTTTTGGGTAAATTGCATTGCCAAGTTTCCTCAAATACAATTCACCTGTGCTTAAAACAAAGAAAGGGCATTCAGAAGTACGCATCCATGGGCCAAATTGTAGGACTATTACAGTGTAGGATACAGTGTATATAAGAACTCATACCTGACCTTCCTAGGTGTGCTCCCTCCGGGTTAACGGGATGTTTTAAACAATACAAACACTGTAGTCACAGCGCATTTGGAAAATTGTAAGCAGCATTACCAGACGTCCTACAAGATATACAGGTAGGTTGTTATATTTACCTTAGTTCTGAGTTTTCATCCTTGAATGTGCAGCCATTTGTAAAATTGATAAATCTATGCAGCAGTTTTTCATGTTAATGGTTAAAATGTTTTTGAACTCTACGGAATATGTCTAGTTTTATTGTACATCAGTTTTGCATTGGAGTAGGAAGTACTGATTATGTATTGCAGGCGTATCTTTTATACAGAAGTCACATATTCAACCAAAATCTGGGCTTTGATAGTGCCACTAAACATGGAGAATCTGTGTTGTGAGGGAAAAATGAAAATAAACTCGTGATAGGTTTAAAAAAAACATCTCCCAGCATGTAGGGTATGGCCCGAAATGTCACCGTTTGTGGTTTGGGGTCATAGGTAATTTGACTGGTCGATTGGTGGTTTCAGGATTAGTTCTCAAATCCAAAGTACAGTCTTACCTCGTGTTGCAATTTTTTTTTGTTCATTAGCTCCATAAAAACAATTAGGGGCCATTTCCACAGATATTTGGATCGTTCTATCTCCCTGGGGAGTCTCACTAAATTGCTATCAAACTAACCGGCTTAAACGTCTGTCACGCCTAGTAAAACTGTTAGGGGTAACTATTTTTACCCCTAGCTGATTCGGTAGGCGTGACAGACATTTAAGCCTCTCGAGCTGATAGCAATTTAGCGTGAACCCCCAGGGAGTTAGGTTGATCCAGATGGATCGATCTCACACTGCATTCCCACACATTTTAGATCGATCTATCCCCGTGGGGAGTCTCGCTAGATTGCTGTCAGCTTAGCCGGCTTAAATGTCTGTCCAGTCTACTAAAAGCTGTAAGGGGGTAATTAACTTTCCTGCGTGCTCGGCTGACAGCAATTTAGCGTGAACCCCGAGGGAGTTAGGCCGATCGATCTAAACCTGCGGGAACCCAGTTTAAGTATGTGAACCCAGTCTTAGTCTCCACCAGAACGTGACATGAATCATTTTGTTTGGGATTTGAGTGAACAATTACTGAACTTATGTTGGAATATTTGAATATTTGATTTAATATACATATAGCTTTGATAAACAAAACTACCAATGTATAAATACAACGATTATACAGGGTATGTGCTCCACTTGAACGATAAGTCACTGAGCAGTCCAGAGTCATTTGGGTCACCTGTTCGAACAGAGGGCGGCCTGTCTTGCAGCTGGAGGACTTGTTAAAATCCTGGCAGTTGGATGGCTTGTTTAACTTCTCAGTGTGTCCTTCTAAAATCATATGCACTGCAATAGCTACTGTAACCAAGCTGAAAGAGTACCAGTATTTTTTAGCTTTACACCGAATGCATATTGAAAGATATAGCTCTTCCATCAATTACCGTGTGTTTGTTTTACACTCTACGTAAATGACACTGTTGCTTGTCATAAGTGGATTTCTCAGCATTCTCTAAATGACTAGCAAACCCTTAATAACAGTAGTCATGTTCAATGAAACTAATATAATTTTAGATATATTCAGATATAAAATTAATGGAAAATAGTGAGAAAATTTAAAGTGTAATTTGCATTAAGTTTGAATACACTCAGTTCCATATATCCAGTTTGTATATGTGGCAGGTGGCATGTCAGCTATAAAAGTTACTTTAAAATGTAAATCAAGTAAACGTATGGAATAGGAGGCAAAGAGATATACAAAACAGACAGTGAGATGGACAGCCATACATAGAAAGAGTCTTGCAGTTATAGATAGTTCTGCAGAAATTAACCATGTAGTAGAAAATGATAAATGCCTGTCTCAGTTTTCTCTTTGATGAAAACCAATAACAAAAACCCCTGAAAAACCAACCGACTTGTGATTACAACGGGGTTTCTCTTACAGTATAGGATACCTGAGTACCAGACAATGCCTGGACGTGTCTTTTAGGTACACTATAGTATATATATGGCTCCAGGTAAACGTTCAGCTAGCGAACAGTCCAGTCGTTTCAGTATGTCATTTGGGCTACCTGTTCGAACATGGGACGGCATGTCTTACAGCTGTCAATACCCCGTGAACCTCCTCAGATGTGTTCATTGGAGTCAAGAAACAAACATTCTCAATTCGCCTTTCTTTGATAGGATTTAAAATTATGAACACTGCTATAGTAACTGCACCCTGAACACATTTTAAGCTTTATGCCGACTGCAAATTAAACATACCAGTATAACCCTTCAGAAATTTATTGCTTCTTATTTGCAGCAATACTGCAAAAAATATAAAAATAAATTGCTGCAAATTTGCAAGAAGGAATTGCAGTTTGAAGCAAATTTGTACTACTCGTACTAATTTTCTTGGATTTCATGAAATGATGCTTTAAAAAGTTGTATATATTTATTTTCCGTTACACTACAACATACATGTAGATAAATATAACAAAATACATTTATTATTTGTTGTTTTCTGATATTTCAGACGATGGCCCTGCACAAGAATTACAGCATTGTTGCTGTTACTGTCATTGCTGCTGTTGCTCTTGCTGGAACATTAGGAGCAGTTCCCATCTCTAAAAAAGCAGCACCGGATGTGGGGAAGGTGGGTAATCTGACTTCACGTACGTACGCTTATTTACAATAATATATTTTTTATTTAAATAGGTTTCGATTTTCAGAAGTACCACCTTCACATGGACGGCAAGAGAGAGAATGAGAATGTCCAGGTCAATGTTGAAGACAATGTCACCGAGTACAAGCTCACGGATAAGTTTCAGGTTGCCATGGACAACTCAAGGGTGAGAAAAAACAATTAAGTTTTAACTTAATTAAGTAATCATTTAATTACAAATCATTAAGAAAGCTAATACCTAAACGCAACCAATACCCATTTCCAGGTAACACAGATTACGTCCCCACAGGGTTACATATGACATATAACTGATTAGACCACCAGCACGCGCTAAGAGAATGTGATTTTAACGTTCAACGCTGACATTGTTCCAAGTAACGTTGCCAGCGAGTTCAATTAACGTATAGATGTTGATGAAATTTGCAAATTATACGAGCCGCAAGCGCTTTACTCTCTCTAAACTACATGTACACTTGGTGGCTTATTGTCGTAGGGCTTAGTTGGCGACCAGAGAGGTGCGAATTTTAAGGCCTTCAGACTGTTGGTATATACCCGAATTAACCAACTTAAGCTTGTGATGAAAAAAGGTTAAATAAACTATTATGCTGAATAAAGAGCCATGTTCAAGTGTTCATACCCAGTGGGCCACCTCTAATTCCTCGTGCTTTTGCTTTCAAATGATCACCTAACAGCTAACTATTTAAAATAGTGCTTTTGTTCGAGATACCACAACTAACATGACTAATGATACGAGAAACAAAATACCGGCGAGAAATCCTAATTTTAAACCATCATTCTCAATCTGCAATACGATCTCCTTAAATCTGAAATAAAAAAAAAATCTCCCTCCATGTGCAAGAGGTGTCTTCGCGGATAACTTAAGGCTTAATAATGAGAGCATACATGCTCACAGATCTATTCTGCTGAATGATTTGTAGCAGAAACAAAGGTGGAGCCTTGATATTAACTCCACTGAGCGCCTGCAACATGAATTAGCACATGTGCAATGCAAAGGGGAATAAGCCTCCAAATGATAGCGACCAACTCCGGCTAACGTTTTAGGAAGA
The DNA here is from genome assembly GCF_051362555.1 of Lingula anatina. NCBI lineage: Eukaryota > Metazoa > Brachiopoda > Lingulata > Lingulida > Lingulidae > Lingula > Lingula anatina. The sequence goes on along the minus strand of NC_141772.1, from coordinate 4,459,636 downwards.
ACGGGACAATATTCTACAAAACAGAATTATTGCAATTGTTGGTTGAAGTCATGCTGCACCGTCTACAAGAGATCATTGCAGCACGCAGTAGACAGATTCGCATGTAGATGTGACTTTCAACAAGTGCATACGGTTGCTAATTTTTGTACATTTTTGTACATTTTCAATTCAATAGACATCTTTCATATCTATTTAAATCACATTAGAACATCACATATGAGGGGGTGCTTGTCATAATTTTGAATAAATTGTATAAAATACGGATGTCTCCACCGGTACTTTATATTTTATATACCATGAGTCATGTTAAATATGGTATTTAGAATAAAAAGTACAGTTTATTACAGCTTACACCTGTGCGATGATAATTTTCGAATATTATCACATGTACCTAAATGTAATATTATCTTTTTGACCAAGAGAATACATCTCAATCAAATTGCTCGCAAGGTCAACTACCACAAGAGTGAATAAATCCAGCTGTGGAAAAAATCAAGTGTTAACATTTCCTTTGAATTGTACTTCACGGTCGTCTGCTCCTATTCACATATGAACGCCAATATTTTATCGTTTTTTTTTTTAAATATTCTTATTGGTTTCAATCAGCACAAAGATACTATTGACGTATTATTGAATAATAGATGCAGGAAAAACCTCACTTTGGGTACCTGGATGATAAGTGCTTACAATACCCTTAAAGAATCCCTGATATTAGATTCAAAGAATTAACTGAATGTACTAGTATGTGTTCTTTTTACAAACATTATGTACAGGCATGCAATTAATACCTACAAATTTGCCTTGTTGGGTTCATTTCAGAGTCTGATTATTTACAAGATGGAAATAAACAACACGTATGCCTGTTTCTTGACTCCAATGAACACATCTGAGGAGGCTCATGGGGTATTGATATTTATTCATATTTTTAAACATTCTTAAACTACTTAAAACATGTTTAAATAAGTGGTGTATAACATATAGAAAAAGATTTTGAATTAGATAAAACATAACGTAAGATGTAATAGCTTTTAATAACAAAACATTTACAGTGACATACCTGTGTTATATAACATAATATAACATAACATATAACTTTAAACACTTTGGTTTCAGAACGTTGTAGGAAATATGTCAGATGAAGAAGATGGCAATGATGATGTCCAAATGAACGGCTTTCTCATCGCCTCCCAGATCAAGAACAAAACAATCCTTAGTCCCAGTGCTCAGGAATTCTGCAGGGATCTTGATTCATACTGGCTCACTCAGATGGACAACAACACTGTGCATATAGATGGCACCAATACGCAATACCCAGAAGGTACGCACAAAATAAATCTCTGACAATTAATCATCATTACTTGCGAAATGTACAGTGACGTCAGTGCAGTACTGGACTTGTTTTTTATGTATGTGTAGAATGCATGAAATTATATCATATCATATCTTATTTCAGGAGATGTTCATGATCGCCAGAAACGCTCCTACTGTGGCTATTATTTTTGTGTGATACGTAGATGCGGCCCTATTTTGGAAAATGGTTGGAAGCACACTTGTTTTAACATATCTCATTTTCCTTGTGATAACTGCGGAGGTCACTGGATACTATATTTATCTGCAGAAGACCGTACTATTTTGAAAAATAGGGAAGGTATCATAGTGTTTCCGTTCTGATAACATTATAATAATTTGTGTTTGATTTGTGTTTGTCGCCTCTTCTGACACCCCCAAATAAGCCACTTTAATAAATGCGGTCGTCACCGGCCAAATTTGGAGCATAATACTTGTGTTTGTCCTTTATTGATACTTTCAAGTATGCTATCCAAGAGACATAAAGATATTTACTTGTATTGTATGCCAAATGTTTCCCTTGCGAAAATTCCCTATATGATGCTATAGCATTCCTAAGATAATTAGATGCGTTTATATTTAGGAATTAATAAACAAATGTTACTTTCACATCCAACGGAAATGGAATTGCCATTCTGGTAAAATGTATAAAGTGTAAGGTCACAATTTACTGTTGCTAATAATATAAATGTTTCTCTTCTTATTATTAAATGATTTGTTAAAATGAGCAACAGCGGATTGATAAAAATGCTTTAAACATCTCTGAGTCCTTTGGAAGTTTAAAGTCTGCAGTTAATCAGTAATAAATTTAAAAAATACTGAACACCGAACACTGAAGATTTATTTGTTACTCAAAAGAATTTATGTAAGGCCGTAAATAAGTTCTGAGCGAAGTATGACAATATTCTTTATCAGTAATAATTTTTAAAAAGTACCATTTGCAGGGCGGGTAAAGTCAAAAATGATAGTTTTTCAGTTGTTCGCTTCTTATCAATCTGTGTAAATGTAAATGGCACCTACAGAGGGGAGATCAAGACCAATGATTTTACTACACGTAGATGTCACATCACCACATCTCAACACTTGCGGTCTTCTTTAGTGGCACGTCAATACCACACTGATTGCAAATGTACAATTATACACTTGTAAAAGTTTGATTATATATATATATATATTCTAAAACGTTGTGCATGCACAAACTGAGGACGTCGTCCACGCTTCTATTGCTTCTATATGCAAATTGTGACTCTGGTAAGGTGGTTTTAATATATACGATAAAACCAGTTTCACAAGAATCGGACTTGGAGTCCACACGCCCAGCCAGAGATGGTTCGTAAACTGTTTTAGACTTCGGCACAGGGATGATTTTTTAGTTGTGTTCCAAGCTAGAGAAACTCGCTGAGAGCAAAGCGATAGCTTGCAGCTATCCAAGGAGTTAAAACCTGGAGTTTTTTTGTTAATACATGCTTGGAAATTCGTACAGGTTCCCATGGCCAGATTTGTCAATTTGCTTCAGTGTAATGACATGGCAAACCATCACCTAGTAGTTATGGGTTGAAAGTGTTGATGAGAAGGATAAGGTCTTGAAAATATGGCGCACGCCTCCCACTTGGGCACAGGTTATTCTGCTTTAATCAGTCTACAACGAGTTTATACAGGTACTTTCTAATAGATTGATACCAAATATGCAGATAAAAGCACCCCTATAAGGCTGCCTACCATAAACCTATGATTATTTCCCGGGAGGAGCACTACAGATTTCGTCGGGTGCAAATTATTGAGGAAAAGTGAAACGCAGAAGGTAGTGTTTTGGGTAAATTGCATTACCTAGTTTCTTAAAATACAATTCATTGTGCTTAAAACAAAGAAAGGGCATTCAGAAGTACGCATCCATGGGCCAAACTATAGGACTATTACAGTGTACATTACAGTGTATATAAGAATCCATACCTGACCCTCCTAGGTGTGCTCCCCCCGGGTTAACGGGATGTTTTAAACAATATGAACTCTATAGTCACAGCGCATTTGGAAAATTGTGAGCATCATTAACTACCAGACGTTTTTCTACAACATAAACGGTCCTACAAGATATACAAGTAGGTTGTTATATTTACCTTAGTTATAAGTATTCATCCTTGAATGTGCAGCCATTTGTAAAAATGATAAATCTATGCAGCAGTTTTTCATAGTAACGGTTAAAATATTTTTGAACTATATAGAATATGTCTAGTTTTATTTTACATCAGTTTTGCATTGGAGTAGGAAGTACTGATTCTGTATTGCATGCGTATCTTTTATACAGAACTCGCATATTCAACTAAAATCTGGGCTTTGAAAGTACCACTAAACATGGAGAATCTGTGTTGTGAGGGAAAAATGAAAATAAACTCGTGAGAGGTCAAAAAAACATTTCCCAGCATGCAGGGTATTGCCCGAAATGTCACCTTTTGTTGTGGTTTGGGGTCATGGGTAATTTGACTGGTCGATTGGTGGTTTCAGGATTAGTTCTCAAATCCAAAATACAGTCTTACCTCTTGATGCAAAACATTTTTGTTCATTTGCTCCATAAAAACAATTAGGGACCATTTCCACAGATATTTGGATCCATCTATCTCCCTGGGGAGTCTCACTAAATTTCTATCAAACTAACCGGCTTAAACGTCTGTCACGCCTAGTAAAACAGTTCGGCTGTATTCATAGAGCTTTTAGATCGATCTATCCCCACGGGGAGTCTCACTAGATTACTGTCAGATAACCCGGCTTAAATGTCCGTCCCGCCTACTACAAGCTGTATGGGGGTAATTAACATTCATGTCCGCCCGACTGACAGCTATTTAGCGTGAACCCCCAGGGAGTTAGGTCGATCCAGATGGATGGATCTAACACTGCATTAACACACATTTTAGATCGATCTATCCCCTTGGGGAGTCTTGCTAGATTGCTGTCGGCTTAGCCGGCTTAAATCTCTGTCTTGTCTACTAAAAGCTGTAAGGGGGTAATTAATTTTCGTGCACGCTCGGCAGACAGAAATTTAGCTTGAACCCCCAGGGAGTTAGGCCGACCCAAATGGATTGATCTAAATCTGTGAGAACCCAGCTTGAGTATGGGAACCCAGTCTTAGTCTCCACCAGTGTGTGACATGAATCATTTTGTTTGGGATTTGAGTGAACAATTACTGAACTTATGTTGGAATATTTGAATATTTGATTTAATATTCATATAGCTTTGATAAACAAAACTACCAATGTGTAAATACAACGATTATACGGGGTAAGTGCTCCACTTGAACAATTAGTCACTGAGCAGTCCAGAGTCATTTGGGTGACCTGTTGGAACAGAGGACGCCCTGTCTTGCAGCTGGAGGACTTGTTAAAATCCTGGCAGTTGCATGGCTTGTTTAACTTCTCAGTGTGTCCTTCTAAAATCATATGCACTGCAATAACTACTGTAACCGAGCTGAAAGAGTACCAGTATTTTAAGCTTTACACCGAATGCATATTGAAAGATATAGCTCTTCCATCAATAGCCGTGTGTTTGTTTTACACTCTACGTAAATGACACTGTTTCTTGCCATAAGTGGATTTCTCAGCATTCTTTAAATGACTAGCAAACCCTTAATACCAGTAGTCATGTTGAAACTGATATTATTTTAGATATATATTGAGATATAATTAAATTGATGGAAAATAGTAAGTAAATTTATAGTGTAATGAGCATTAAGTTTGATTACATTCAGTTCCATGTATATAGGACAGGTTGCATGTCAGCTATAAAAGTTCATTTAAAATGTAAATTAAGTAAACGTATGAAATAGGAGGCAAAGAGATATACAAAAATAGTGAGATGGACAGCCATACATAGAAAGAGTCTTGCAGTTATAGATAGTTCTGCAGAAATTAACCATGTAGTAGAAAATGATAAATGCCTGTCTCAGTTTTCTTATTGATGAAAACCAATAACAAAACCGCCTGAAAAACCAACCGACTTGATTCTTACAGTATAGGATACCAGACAATGCCTAGACGTGTCCTTTAGGTATACTATATATTGCTCCAGGTAAACGTTCAGCTAGCGAACAGTCCAATCTTTTCAGTACGTCATTTGGGCTACCTGTTCGAACATGGGACGGCATGTCTTACGACTGTCCGGCTTGATAGAATTTTACCGACTGGATGGCTTAAAAGTTAAAATTCTCAAATTGACTTTCTATGATATGATTTAAAATCATGGACACTGCTATAGTAACTGCACCCTGAACACATTTTAAGCTTTATGCCGACTGCAAATTAAACATACCAGTATATCCCTTCCATCTTTAACCGTTAATTGTTTTTAAGCGGGTAACGCACAGCTGCATCTGTTATGATTGTCATTAGCAGGCCTCTTGACATTCAGAAGGGATCTCTCTAACTTCAGACAAACTACAATTAAGAGAATTAATTGTATTTATGTAGCAAATGGTTTGTTTTAGTGGTGCTATTAACTTTTTGGTAATACATCAACGTTTTGTTTGGGTCTTGTGCACATTTTGACCTTAAGTAGTTGACCAAGACAAGGTGATAACAGATGTCCAGGGTTAAGGAATGTCTTAGCTGCTGTGTATCAAGGCACACACAAGTATAATCTATGAAAGATGTTTTGGAGATTAATTCCATCGAGCTGCATTCAGTGAGAAGTCATTCAGCTTCGTAGCTGCGGATATATTTACCCGCAGTTTTAGCAGCTACACTGTATTATTACTTACGTTTCTTTATTGTTATTTGTACACCCTCCACCCTCCCCTACCACCTGCCTTCATCCTTGTGGTGTTTTTAACACTTAGACTTATTTACTTTCAAGCGGCACCTGTGTTAAGGGGGGCACCTAATTGGACAGTGCCACTTTGCCTCTGGAAGGCCTGCTAATCGGAGGCATAAGAGTTCAGTTATTCAGGAGACAGTTAATGCTCTCCCTCACTTTTCTCGTAATATTCACAACATTCAGAAGTGCATTATTCAGGAGTAAAATTTTTAAGGTGATGTTTGGTAAACTTATTCAAACTCCCCCCCCCCCCCCCCTCCAATATTTTTTTTCTCTTTTCATGACTAATGAAGCAGATTTGAGCATTGGCTCAATGTAACATGGTTGTATTTATGCTTGTTAGCTATAACTCATTTGGCACCTTAATTAGTCATTTCAGATTATCTGGTTATCATTTGTTTATTGATATATATCATACATGTGAGATTATTACTTTAAAACTATAGTTAGGTAAATGTACTATGCAGGGCATATGTGGCAGTACGTAGGCCAAGAGAGACAACTCTATGATTGGGCTGTCAGAGCAATGAGGAAACCTACGTCCCCGTCCTAAAAAGGTAGGGGTTGCGTAGCTCGCTCTCAGCCTAGGCCGGCTTTAGAATGTGCCTTTTGCCTTTTATTTTCATTTGCGCCAACCATTTGCGCCAACTTTTTGCTCCTATAGCTGTTGTGATTTCTCATATTTTTCATAAGCCTTTTATTTTCATTTCCGCCAACTTTTTGCTCCTATAGCTGTTGTGATTTCTCATATTTTTCATAATTAATCCTGGTTACATTTCATAAACTTACTTTATTATTTTTATATTTAGCACTTATATAGTTTGGGGGATGTTTATTATCTCCCCAGTTTTGTAACTTTGTATCTTTTTAGTTTTCGTCATTAATAAATGACAATTTCAGTCATATGGACTTATCTTACTTAATTTGGAGCAAAAACAGAGCTTCGTTGTGCTTGTGAACATAAATGTTTTTTTTCTACTGTACAAAACTAGCTGTTAGGATATCTGAGTTCCAGACAATGCCTCGGCACATCCTTTACAGCTAGGTATATTGTTCTATATGCTTGACAGTGTCCCCTTTTATGTCTAAGTATTCTGCTCATCAAAACTTATCCAGACCTTTAAATAAACACAAACCCCTTAAAATCCGAAATTAGCGAAATAAAACTTTACTGCAATTTTGAAGCAATATTGCTGCAAAGTCAAACTTTGAAGAGGCGGCAATGAGTTAAAAAGAAGAAATAATTTTCCTGGATTTCATGAAATGATGCTTTAAAAAGTTGTACATATTTATTTTCCGTTACACCACAACATAGCTACATATAACAAAATACATTTATCATTTGTTGTTTTCTGATATTTCAGACGATGGCCCTGCAGAAGAATTACAGCATTGTTGCTGTTACTGTCATTGCTGCTGTTGCTCTTGTTGGAATATTAGAAGCTGTTCCCATCTCTAAAAAAGCAGCACCGGATGTGGGGAAGGTGGGTATTCTGACTTCACGTATGTACGCTTATTTACAATAATATATATTTTTAATTTCTTCTATCAATGATACAAGTGCTTTAATGATATTTTTTCACTTCCTTTGAGATATGTTTGTTGTATTAGAAACTCACAACAATGTGACGTTTTCAATTTCAGTGACGTTACAATACGGAATCGACGTAATTAGGTTTCGTTTTTCAGAAGTACCACCTTCCCAAAGGCGTCAAGAGAGAGAATGAGAATGTCCAGGTCAATGTCGAAGACAATTTCACCGTGTACAACTTAAAGGTGAGAAAAAAACAGTTTTAACTTAATTAAGTAATTATTTAATTACAAATCATTAGGAAAGCTAATTTTGCTTGTACTATACCTAAACGCAACCAATATCCATTCCAAGGTAACACAGATTACGTCCCCACAGGGTTACATATTAACTGATTAGACCACCAGCACGCGTTAAGAGAATGTGATTTTAACGTTCTACGCTGACATTGTTCCAAGTAACGTTGCCAGCGAGTTCTGTTAACGTATAGATGTTGATGAAATTTGCAAATTATACGAGCCACAAGCGCTTTACGCTGTTTAAACTACATGTTCACTTGGCGGCTTATTGTTGTAGGGCTTAGTTGGCGACCAGAGAGGTGCGAATTTTAAGGCCTTCAGACTGTTGGTATATACCCGAAATAACCGACTTAAGCTTGTGATGAAAAAAGCTTAAATAAACTATTATGCTGAATAAAGAGCCATGTTGTAATTTTCATTCCCACCTCTAATTCCTCGTGCTTTTGCTTTCAAATGATCACCTAACAGCTATTTAAAACAGTGCTTTTGTTCGAGATACCATAACTAACATGACTAATGATACAAGAAACAAAATACCGGTGAGAAATCCTAATTTTAAACCATCATTCTCAAACTGCAATACGATCTCCTTAAATCTGAAAAAAAAAAATTATCTCCCTCCATGTGCAAGAGGTGTCTTCGCGGATAAGTTAAGGCTTTATCATGAGAGCATACATGCTCACAGATAAATTCTGCTGAATAATTTGTTGCAGAAACAAAGGTGGAGCCTTGATATTAACCCTACTGAGCGCCTGCAACATGAATTAGCACATGTGCAATGCAAAGGGGAATAAGCCTCCAAATGATCGCGGCCAACTCCGGCTAACTTTTAGGAAGAACGGGACAATATTCTACAAAACAGAATTATTGCAATTGTTAGTTGAAGTCATGCTGCACCGTCTACAAGAGATTATTGCAGTACGCAGTAGACAGATTCGCATGTAGATGTGACTTTCACCAAGTGCATAAGGTTGCTAATTTTTGTACATTTTTGTACATTTTCAGTTCAATAGACATTTTTATATCTATTTAAATCACATTAGAACATCACATATGAGGGGGTGCTTGTCAAAATTTTGAATGATTTTGTATAAAATACGGATATCTTCACCGGTACTTTATATTTTATATACCATGAGTCATGTTAAATATGGTATTTAGCATAAAAAGCACAGTTAATAACAGTTTACACCTGTGCGGTGATAATTTGCGAATATACCCTGTAATCACATGTCCAGAATGTGGGACAACCTTTTTGACCAAGAGAATACACCTCAATCAAAGTGCTCGCAAGGTCAGCTACCACAAGAGTGAATAAATCCAGCTGTGGAAAAAATCAAGTGTTGACATTTCCTTTGAATTGTACTTCACGGTCGTCTGCTCCTATTCACATATGAACGCCAATATTTTATAGTTTTTAAAAATCTTTTTTAAAATTTTTATTGGATTCAATCAGCACAAAGCTACTATAGACGTATTATTGAATAATAGATGCAGGAAAAACCTCACTTTCAGTACTTGTATGATAAGGGCTTTCAATACGCTTAAAGAATCCCTGACATTAAATCCGAAGAATTAATAACTGAATGTACTACTATGCGCTCTTTTTGCAAACATTATGTACAGATATGCAATAAATACCTACAAATTTGCCTTGTTGGGTTCATTTCAGAGTCTGATTATTTACAAGATGGAAATTAACAACACGTATGTTTGTTTATTGACTCCAATGAACACATCTGAGGAGGCTCACGGGGTATTGATATTTATTCATATTCTTAAACATTCTTAAACTACTTGAAAACATGTTTAAATAAGTGGTGTTTAAAATACAGAAAAAGATTTTGAATTAGATAAAACATAATGTAAGATGTAATAGCTTTTAATAACTAAACATTTACAGTGACATACCTGTGTTATATAACATAATATAACATAACATATAACTTTAAACACTTTGCTTTCAGAACATTGTAGGAAATATGTCAGATGAAGAAGATGGCAATGATGAAGTCCAAATGAACGTCTTTCTCATCGCCTTCCAGATCAAGAACAAAACAATCCTTAGTCCCAGCATTCAGGAATTCTGCAGGGATCTTGATGCATACTGGCTCACTCACATGGACAGCAATACTGTACATATAGATGGCGCCAACACGCAATACCCAGAAGGTACGCACAAAATAAATTTCTGACCATTAATCATCATTACTTGTGATATGTACAGTGACGTCAGTGCAGTGGATCAGTACAGTGGACTTATTTTTTCTTTATGTGTAGAATGCATAGGGGATTATATCATATTATATCATATCTTATTTCAGGAGATGTTCATGATCGCCAGAAACGCTTCCACTGTGGCTATTATAACTGTGTGGTACGCAGATGCCCCGGTATTTGGGATTATGTTTTGAATTACACTTGTTTTGACAGATTTCATTTTTCTTGTGAAAAATGCAGAGGTTTTAAGTGGTCACTATATTTATCTCAAAAAGAGCGTTTATCTTTAACAAAGGAGGATATTATAGTGGTACCGTTCCTATAACATTATAATAATTTGTGTTTGATGGGTTTGTCACCTCTTCTGGCATCCCCAAATCCGCCACTTTAATAAATGCGGTAGTCACCGGCCAAATTTCGAGCATAATACTTGTGTTTGTCCTTTATTGATACTTCCAAGTATGCTATCCAAGAGACATAAAGATGTTATTTGTATTTCATGCCAAACGTTTCCCTTGGGAAAATCCCTTGTATGATCCTATAGCATTCCTAAGATAAGTAAGATGTAAGTGTATATTTAGTCATTAATCACATACAACGGAAATGGAATTGCTATCCGGGTAAAATGTATAAAGTGTAAGGTCACAATTTACTGTTGTTAGGCCACACTTTTTTATTTTTATGGATGACATCCTCTGGGGACCCCGAAATCGGTGCGAGAGGGCGAAAAAAAACGGTCCAACAAAAAAGTACTGCTTAAGTAAAGGAATGCTGTCAGTACACAGCTGGAAACACTAATTTACAACAGAAACCCGTATCAAACTAACAATATATCCATATCCATGCTCCCAAAATATTAAAGCATTGGGAATACTTCGTAGAAAGGTAAATAAAAAGTCATGAATTGACATGCTGCATATAACTAAATTTATTTAAGGTTTCTTCATGCATTTTGTTTTTATAGCAATCAATAAAACCAATATCAAACAAACAGCGTTTTTTTTCTTTGTACCTTCAGAATATTAAGGCATTATGCACACTTCACAGAAATGTTAAAAAATGATGCAAGGAGGTGTTTAATACTACCAAATCTATTAAAGGACATTTCGGTCGATGCAATTTTGTCTACGTTGACTCACACGAAGCAGCCAAACTGTCGGGCGGCCTGTCCGACCTTCAGCCCATCAAATACCTCGACGCCCTTGTCGACCCCTTTTTCGCTCCAAAAAAGCTGGTAGGCCAATGTGCTGTTTTGGACAGAATGTCACTGAAACTTTCCGGGCGATAATCAATGGCCGACGCCAGCCTTTCGTATAATTGTAAAAAGGTGATATCTCCATGCCTAATATCAATGGCATATCAATCCAAAATGACAGGCCCTGTTCTCTTTATGACTTTAATTGTCGTTTAATTTGAAAGTAATCCTAAAGATGAATTTGACGGCAAAGCGGCACATTTCAACGTGGAGATAATACGCATGCGCAGAAAACGACTTCAACAACCGACTTCGTTGGGGGTGTTTTTTTTTTTTTTCAGAGAACGGACAAAAATCGGTGCGCGCAGGATGTCATCCATAAAAATAAAAAAGTGTGGCCTTAATAATATAAATATTTATCTTCTTATTATTATATGATTTGTTAAAAGAAGCAACAGCGGGTGGATAAAAATGCTTTAAACATCTCTGAGTCCTTTGAAAGTGTAAAGTCTGCAGTTAATCAGTAATAAATTTAAAAAAAAATTGAACACCAAACACTGAAGATTTATTTGTTACTCAAAAGAATTTATGTAAGGCCGTAAATAAGTTCTGAGCGAAGTCTGACAATATTCTTAATCAGTAATAAATTCTAAAAAGTACCATCTGCAGGGCGGGTAAAGTCAAAAATGATCCTTTTTCTGTTTTTTTGCTTCTTATCTATCTGTTTAAATGTAAATGGCACTTACAGAGAGGAGATCAAGACCAATGATTTTACTACACGTAGATGTCATCTCAACACTTGCGGTCTTCTTTAGTGGCACGTCAATACCACACTGATTGCAAATGCTAAAAAAATCTCAATTATACACTCGTGAAAGTTTGATAATATGTTGCTTCTGTACCCAGAGGCGAATCCAGGATTATTTGAAGGGTCTGGACCCCCCTGCCCCCCCCCCCCCCCCCCCCCCCCAAATCCACCACTGCCTACCAGGCCTCATCATTATCACTATAAATAAACCAATTAAAGTAGCCATCACTGTAATCAGCAAACTTCAAGTGACACAATTACTCTCATGGGACGAAACACAATCATTTGTGAAAAGCTTTATAATCATTGCGACAGACTACAAACCTGAGGCGCGCCTGTATGTTAAAGCACAATATCAGAAATCGATCTATCTCCCTGGGGAGTCTCACTAAATTGCTATCAAACTAACTTGCTTAAACAACAGAGATGATGAGACTATTCGGTTGGCAATTCGGGGAAAAGAAGATGAATTGAAAAGTATACGTGACAAAAAAATTGAGGGGATTATTTTAAGGGCAAAAGCAAAATGGAAAGTAGAAGGAGAAAAAAGTTCAAAATATTTTCTTAATTTAGAAAAAAGGAATTATTGTGAGAAATCGATATCTAAATTGAGGAGGAAGGACGGAAAAGAAATAACAAATATTCACGATATCTTAAAAGAACAAAAAAGCTACTATAGCGATTTATACCAATCAAAAGACACTCTAATGGATAACGTCCATAGTTATACCTTTTTCAATGACGAAAATCCATTTATTAAAAAACTTCCAGAAGAAAAAAAGATTACTATGAATGGCTCTCTGTCCCAAACAGAATGTCTCAAAGTACTTAAGAAAATGAAGAATGGAAAATCTCCTGGTTTAGATGGCTATACGGTAGAATTCTATAAATTCTTTTGGACTGATCTTAAAGAGCCTCTGCTTAGGTCACTGAATAAATCCTTTGAGGTACAGTCAATGTCTACATCTCAACGCCAAGGTATAATCAAGTGTATACCAAAAGAGGGGAAGGAGAAAGTATTCCTTAAGAATTGGCGTCCAATTACTTTGCTGAATGTTGATTACAAACTTGCTTCTGCTTGCATAGCAGCCAGAATCCAATTACACATTGACGATATAATCTCTTTTACACAGGCTGGATTTGTTAAAGGTCGGTATATAGGCGAATGTTCCAGAACTATTCAAGATATCATCCATAAAACAGAAAAAGATGACATTTCAGGAATTTTATTAATGCTAGATTTCGAAAAAGCTTTTGATTCTGTAGAGTGGGCATATATTTTGCAGTGTCTTAAATTTTTTAATTTTAGTGAAGATATTCAAAACTGGTTCAAAACCCTTTACTCCAATGTTTCCACTGCAGTGGAAAATAATGGACATCTAACAGAATTCTTTAATGTCAGTCGGGGTGTTAGACAGGGTGATCCTCTGTCCCCTTACATATTTATTATCTGCATAGAATTGCTCAGCGCGGCGGTCAAATTTGATCCAAACATAAAAGGGATCTTACTGAATAACTCAGAATACGTCATTACACAATACGCAGATGACTCTACGCTTCATCTAGCAGATGATAGAGAGTCATTGAATGCAGCTCTGGATATGCTAGAATTGTTCTCTCAATGTTCAGGATTGAAAATAAACTTTGAAAAAAGCCAGGCTGTTTGGATTGGAGCAAAGCGCTGCTGTGGTGAGGAGTATCAAACCTCTAAAAGTATATTTTGGAATCATAGTGGGAAATTTAAACTACTGGGTATTTGGTATAACCTAGCAAAGGATGACATTTATGAAGAAAATTTTAAAGAAAAATTACATTCCATCAAATCGTTGTTAAATGATTGGTCGTTCCGTCACATTTCACTCCTAGGTAAAGTAACTATTTTAAAATCCTTGGCACTCCCTACCATCATCCAAATATTAACTGTCCTTCCTATGCCTGCTGATCTTTTTTTTAAAGATTTGGAGCGAGTTTTTTATCGCTTTATTTGGAACAGTAAAATAGATAAAGTTAAGAGAAATGTTATGATTAATTCTTATGAAAACGGTGGATTAAAGGTCCCCGAGGTGAAATCCTTCTGTAAAGCTCTTAAATTGATATGGCTAAAGAAATTGGTAAATCCACATAATTATTCTTCGTGGAAAACTCTTTTGATGGATGAGATTGCGGAAATCGGGGGAATTGACGTATTGCTACTTCCCTCGAAGGGCCTACAGTCTATACGCAATATTAATATACTAAATACTTTCTGGAAAGAGATTTTGGGAATATGGGCTTCTGTGCAAGAATTTTCTACTACTTCTCCGGATGATATCCTAGCACAACCTTTATGGGGAAATGATCATATTAAGATTAATAAAAAGATAATCTTCTATAAACCTTGGTTTCGAAAAGGAGTGCTTTACGTTAATGACCTGATTGATAATACTGGTTCAGTAAAAAGTCTAGACGTTTTTTGTGATGAATATAATATAGATTGTAATTTCCTTGACTATCAAGCCGTCATCAGCGCTTTACCTTCTGCCTGGAAAACTGTTATAAGAGGGTGTCAAAAGAATCTTGCAGCAATAACAAATAAAAATCTCGTATTATTAAAATCGAAAAACAAATTAACGAAACTCTTTTACCCGAAATTTATTTCGGATAAGGAAGCAATACCTCTTAACATCCATAATAAGTGGATGGAAAAGCTGAACATTGATTTTCCAAGTGAAAAGTGGAAGCTAGTTCATGCATTGCCCTTTCGAGAAACCAATGATCATAAACTTCTCACATTGCAATTTAGAATTTTACATAGAATTTATTTTACGAACTCGATGCTTTTTAAATACAATATGTTAGAACATGAGCGATGCACTTTCTGTAATGACCCAAAAGAAACTTTATTGCATATTTTCTGGGACTGTACATATGTTCAAGCTATTTGGACTTGTCTCATTCAGAACCTACGTACACAGTACTCTGTTGAATTAAAACATCAACCGTGCTTGTTTATATTTGGAATCCTGGACGACAGCCCTCTCTTAGGTATTAATCTACTACTTCTCTATATAAAGAAATATTTCACTTTATGTAGACAAAATAAAATTACACCTCTTTGGAATGCCTGCAAAAAGTATTTGGAAAAGCAAAAGATAATAGATTTTCAATCTTTATACCTACTGGGTCCTCAAAAGGCAGATAATCTAAGGAAAAAATGGGACAGTATAGAAAAAATATTGATATGAATAAAAAAGAACATTTGTTGTAGACTAGGCCTAATAAGATTCTTTTATTTAAAAAAAAATTCTACATGTAATTTTAATCAACATTTGTAAGAACTTCGTTTGTAGTGTGTGAATGGTGTGTGGAAGGTGTATTTGTCTCTTATTGTGTTGTACATGTCTTGTATTAATTTTCGTGAATAAAAAAAAAAAAAAAAAAAAAAAAAAAAAAAAAAAAAAAAAAAAAAAAAAACTTGCTTAAACGTCTGTCACGCCTACTAAAACTGTTAGGGGGTAATTATTTTTACCCCTAGCTGATTCGCTAGGCGTGACAGACATTTAAGCAAGTTAGTTTGATAGCAATTTAGTGAGTCTCCCCAGGGAGATAGATCGATCCAAATATCTGTGGAAATGGTCCCTAATTGTTTTTATAGAGCTTATGAACAAAAATATTTCTTGAGCTGATAGCAATTTAGCGTGAACCCCCAGGAAGTTAGGCCGATCCAGATGAATCAATCTAACACTGCATTCCCACACATTTTAGATCGATCTATCCCCTTGGGGAGTCTCGCTAGATTGCTGTCGGCTTATAAGCCGGCTTAAATGTCTGTCCCGTCTACTAAAAGCTGTAAGGGGGTAATTAACTTTTGTGCGCGCTCAGCTAACAGCAATTTAGTGTGAACCCCCAGGGAGTTAGGCCGATCCAGATGGATCGATCTAAATCTGTGGGAACCCAGTTTAAGTCATAGTCTCCACCAGAACGTGACACGAATCATTTTGTTTGGGATTTGAGTGAACAATTACTGAACTTATGTTGGGATAGTTGAATATTTGATTTAATTTATATATAGCTTTGATAAACATAACTACCGATGTGTAAATACAACGATTATACAGAGCAGTCCAGAGTCATTTGGGTGACCTGTTCGAACTTGTCTTGCAGCTGGAGGACTTGTTAAAATCCTGGCAATTGGATGGCTCGTTTAACTTCTCAGTGTATCCTTCTAAAATCATATGCACTGCAATAGCTACTGTAACAGAGCTGAAAGAGTACCAGTATTTTAAGCTTTACACCAAATGCATATTGAAAGATATAGCTCTTCCATCAATAGCCGTGTTTTACACTCTACGTAAATGACGCACTGTTGTTTGTCATACAGTAAGTGGATCTCTCAGCATTCTCTAAATGACTAGCAAACCTTTAATACCAGTAGTCATGTTGACACTAATATGATTTTAGATATATTCAGATATAATTAAACTGATGGAAAATATTAAGTAAATTTAAAGTTTAATTTGCATTAAGTTTGAATACATTCAGTTCCATGTATATGTGGCAGATTGCATGTCAGCTATAAAAGTTCATTTAAAATGTAAATTAAGTAAACGTATGAAATAGGAGGTAAAGAGATATACAAAAATAGACAGTGAGATGGACAGCCATACATAGAGAGTCTTGCCGTTATAGATAGCTCTGCAGAAATTAACCATGTAGTAGAAAATTATAAATGCCTGTTTCAGTTGCCCTGAGTGTCAGGGCCACTGTGAAGCTAGCTTGCTAACTATTCAAACGTTTTTATGGGATAGCTTCACAGTGGCCCTCAGGAACAGCGAAATTGGCGTATCCGTCGATCAAAAGGAACTGCTCCGCAGCGAATCTGCAGTTGAATGTCATTAGTATGAAATAGGAGGTAAAAAGATATACAAAAATAGACAGTGAGATGGACAGCCATACATAGAGAGTCTTGCCGTTATAGATAGCTCTGCAGAAATTAACCATGTAGTAGAAAATGATAAATGCCTGTCTCAGTTGCCCTGAGTGTCAGGGCCACTGTGAAGCTAGCTTGCTAACTATTCAAACGTTTTTATGAGATAGCTTCACAGTGGCCCTCAGGAACAGCGAAATTGGCGTATCCGTCGATCAAAACGAACTGCTCCGCAGCGAATCTGCAGTTGAATGTCATTAGTCCAAAATGAAACGTACAACAGATTTAATTTTGCGTTTTTTAATTTTTTTACTGTGTATAAGATGTAAATTGAAAAATAAATAATATTTTAAAAGAAAAAGATATATCAGATGTTTTTGTATTTTTTGCTTCACAAAAAACATTTGCTCCTGGAGATATAAACACAATGCACGTGCTTGTCGTGTGCCAAGTTTGACAGCTACATTGGATGCCCAATACTACTATGAGCACTGCGCAGTGGCTATACACAAAAATCAGTTTTTAAGGCAGAAAGTTGCTTATGTTGTGGCACTGACCTTCGATAGCAAAATATTCTTAGTTCAAACTTCAAACTCTGCATCAGCCACTCTGCTTCATGCCTCGTCTGCACGAGATAAGGTAAGCGCAAGGCGGGAAAGGCAGCTCCATGCGGCACATAGCTGTGACGTAAGAGACTTAATTGTGACTTCCAAATATGGAAGCGCCCCACGCAGCATTTTGCAGGTTGACGGTAGTGGCTAGAGCCAGTTTTATTGATATGTGTTATATATGAAATCAAGATCGAGCTGGCAAAACTGAAATCTAGAACATAGGGTAGTCTCAGTGTTCTTATTGATGAAAACCAATAACAAAAAACCCCTGAAAAACCAACCGACTGGTGATTACAACGGGGTTTCTCTTACAGTATTAGATACCTGAGTACAATACAATGCCTGGACGTGTCCTTTATATATATATATATATATATATATATATATATATATATATATATATATATATATATATATTGCTCCATGTAAACGTTCAGCTAGCGCATAGTCTAGTCCTTTCAGTACGTCATTTGGGCGACCTGTTCGAACATGGGACAGCATGTCTTATGCCCCTATTTCACACAGACCACGAATCGCCAGGAATTGACAACTTTCAGGATTCGTGGTTGAATCGTAATCAGTTCGTGAAGTTCTTAACAGATTCGTATATATTCGTAGTCAGTTATTGCAATTCTTGATCAATCACGAACTGATTACGATTCAACCACGAATCCTGAAATTTGTTAATTCCTGGCGATTCGTAGGATTCGTGGTCTGTGTGAAATAGGGGCATTACGGCTGTCCGGCTTGGTAGAATTTTACCCAGTAGATGGGTTAAAAGTTAAAATTCTCAATTTGCCTTTCTATGATATCTGAGTTCCAGACAATGCCTCGGCATATCCTTTACAGCTAGGTATACTGTTCTATATGCTTGACAGTGGCCCATTTTATGTCTAAGTATTCTGCTCATCTGCTAATCGAACCTAATCCAGACTTTAAAATAAACACAAAACCCTTAAAATCCGAAATTAGCGAAAAAAAAACTTTGCTGCAATTCTATTTATTTTTATTGCTGCAAAGTCAAACTTTGCAGAGGCGGCAATGAGTTTGAAAGAAGAAATTTATTGCTTCTTATTTGCAGCAATATGCAAAAAATTGCTGCAAATTTGCAAGAAGGAATTGCAGTTTGAAGCAAATTTATACTCGTACTACTTTTCTTGGATTTCATAAAATAATATTTTAAAAAAAGTTGCATTTATTTATTTTCCATTACACCACAACATAGCTAAATATAACAAAATACATTTATTCTTTGTTGTTTTCTGATATTTCAGACAATGACCCTGCACAAGAATTACAGCATTGTTGCTGTTACTGTCATCGCTGCTGTTGCTCTTGTTGGAACATTAGGAGCAGTTCCCATCTCTAAAAAAGCAGCACCGGATGTGGGGAAGGTGGGTATTCTGACTTCACGTACGTACGCTTATTTACAATAATATATTTTTTTATTTCTTCTATCAATGCTACAATTGCTTTAATGACATTTTTTCACTTCTTTTGAGATTTGTTTGTTGTATTAGAAACTCACAACACTGTGACGTTTCCAATTTCAGTGACGTACGTTACAATACGGAATCGACGTAATAAGGTTTCATTTTTCAGAAGTACCACCTTTACAAGGGCGTCAAGAGAAAGAATGAGAATGTCCAGGTCAATGTCGAAGACAGTGTCACCATAAACAACGTCACGGATGAGCAGTTCCAGGTTGCCATGAACAGCTCAAGGGTGAGAAAAAACAGCTTTAACTTAATTAAGCAATCATTTTATTACAAATTATTAAGAAAGCTTATTTTTCTTGTACTATACCTAAACGCAACCAAAATCCATTCCAAGGTAACACAGATTATGTCCCCACAGGGTCACATATTAACTGATTAGACCACCAGCACGCGTTAAGAGAATGTTATTTTAACGTTTTACACTGACATTGTTCCAAGTAACGTTGTTAGTGCGTTCTGTTAACGTATAGATGTTGATGAAATTTGTAAATTATACTAGCCGCAAGCGCTTTACTGTTTAAACTACATGTACTCTTGGCGGCGTATTGTTGTGGGGCTTGGTCGGCGACCAGAGAGGTGCGAATTTTAGGGCCTTTGGACTGTTGGTACCGATATATATACCCGAATTAACCGACTTTTAAAAGATTGTGATGAAAAAGCTTAAATAAACTATTGTGCTGTATAAAGAGCCATGTTGCTATAGTGTTCATTCCCACCTTTAATTCCACGTGCTTTTGCTTTCAAATAATTACCCCACAGCTGTTAACTGTTTTAAAGTGCTTTTGTTCGAGACACCACATCTAACATGACTAATGATACAAGATACAAAATACAAGCGAGACATCCAAATTTTAAACCATCATTCTCAATCTGTAACATGAACTCCTTAAATCTGAAATAAATTTATCACCCTTCATCTGCAAGAGGTGTCTCTGCGGTTAACTTAAGGCTTCAACAAGAGAGCATACATGATCACAGTTTTAACAGTTTACACCTGTGCGGTGATAATTTGTAAATATAATCACATGCACCTAAATGTGGGACAACTTTTTTGACGAAATTGATATTTTAGAGGGGATTTTGTTTTAACTCAGCACAAAGATACTATAGATGCATGCATTGCTTTGTTGGATTCATTTCAGAGTCTGATTATTTACCAGCTGAAAATAAACAACACGTATGTTTGTTTTTTTACTCCAATGAACACATCTGACGACATTCACGAGGTATGATTTACTTGATATTTATTCATATTAATTAAACATTTCTGAACAACTTACAAACGTGTTCAATTAAGTGGTGTTTAAGATATAGAAAAATATTTTAAAATTAGATAAAAACATATATAAGGTGCGAACAGCTTATAATAACAAAACTTTATGGTGACATGACATAACATTTTATCTATGTCACATAACATAATTACTTTAAACACTTGGCTTTTAGAAAATTGCAGAAAATATGTCAGATGTAGAAGATCACAATGATGATGACCAGCTGACCTTCTTTGTTAGCGCCTCCCAGATCAAGAACAAAACAATCCTTAGTCCCAGCATTCAAGAATTCTGCAGGGATCTTGATGCATACTGGCTCACTCAGATGGACAACAATACTGTACATATAGATGGCGCCAACACGCAATACCCAGAAGGTACGCACAAAATCAATCTCTGACCATTAATCATCATTATTTGCGAAACGTACAGCTATGTCAGCGCAGTGTAACTATTTTTAACTTGATTTTTCATATTATATTATATTATATTATATTATATTATATTATATTATATTATATTATATTATATTATATTATAGATGGTGATCATGATCGCGAGAAACGCAACCCCTGCAGTAATAGAATTTGTGAGTCACAATATTGCATCCCTACTTATGGTGTTTGGAAGTACGAATGTTGGAAGGAATATAATACTTGTACGAACTGTGGATCTTGGTGGTTCTTTAACAGATAACAATTTATAACGATTTTAATTGATACTGGTAATATCTGGGTTTGATGGGTTTGCCACACAAATTGACATATGTGCATTATTTCTTTGAAAATAATATAAGTGCAATAATCAGCTCTAAACATTAAGCAAACATTATTACTTAACATTATTCAATGTTATCCATTTATTTAAATACTTTCTTTTATTAGAGGGACCTTACAGTAAAAGCGGCCGCCAAATTTCGAACATCATATTTGTGTTTGTCCTTTATTGATTCTTTCGAGTATGGTATCCAAAAGACATAAAGATATTTATCGGTGTGTATTGTGTGCCAAACTCTTCCCTTGCAAACACTCCCTATAGGATCCTGTGGGATTCCAAGGAGTTTTTTTTTTTTTTTTTTTTTTTTTTTTTTTTTTGAGCCATTAATTTACTTATTAAAATTTCACATAGCCCTGCACAATGGAAAATCTGGCTATCTGGATAAAATGTATAAAGTTTAAGATCACAATATAGTTGCTGATAATGTAGAAGGTAAATTGTAACATGTAACATGTATGTTAGTGGAGGAGGAGACGAGGAGACGTATGTATGTTGCTCTCGGAATTTGATGCTATTTTGGCAACTTCAAGACAATGCAGGCTATTGATTTGTGGGAGACACCTTCGTAAGTTGGTCGGGGTCGGTTCACAGTTTTCGGCGTGACTATTCGAAGTATTGCCGACGAGATATTTGGAAAACAAATTCGTATATATATTCGGACTTGGTAAGATAACGGCAGATATAGGTCAACATCTACTCACTTTTACCATGCATTTTGGTGACAGCAATTGTTGCATATAACCCATAGCAATTACAGAAATAATGAGGGGCAAACGCCAGGTAGCACAGAGAGCGGGTGTTGTAGTAATCATCGTCGTCAACCAAAACGGGAACAATATCAACCAAAAAAGTGTTCAAGACATTGTATGTATTTACCGCATAACATTATAAGCTACTAACTTCTGGTGGTTTATTATTTGCAAATGCCCAAAACAAATAGGAAAAAGAGAAGCAGAGGAAGCACGGAAAGTGTAAATGAAAACCACGCAAAGAAAGAGTGCCAGGTCGAAAGCCCAAAGGAAAATATGAAGGCGACTAGTGAGATACTCCAGGAAGCAAACAGTGTCCTACACGATTCAAAAACCCACGATAACCCTCCAGTTTTTAGCGTATCCGAAACCCCTAACCAAGCGCTGTTTAAAAAAATGGACACTTTATTAAAAGCTGTAAAAGATTTAAAGGACAACCAAGATCAGATGAGAAAATCATTTGACTTAAAACTAAACCACTTAGAAGAAGAAATGAAAGGAATGAAAATGCAATTTGCAGAAATCCTAACGGAAATAAACGTGCAAAAAGAAGAGCAAAATAGGATGAAAGCAGAGGTGATCAAAATAAACAACACACTTGATAAAGTCACCGACATAATAAGTGGCCAGCAATTATATTTAGAAAAACTTGACTCAAAGCAAAGAGAAAAGAATCTCATTGTGATCGGTATGTCGGAAAATGAGAATTATGGAGATGTAGTTGGGGATGCGGAAAAAGTTAAATATGTTTTAGAAGCGATCACCGCCACTCAACTTGCAAATAAACCTGTTTGCAAACGCTTGGGTCAGCCAAGGCAGGATGGCACACCCCGCCCGATTCTGGTAACGCTCGGCAGCGAATCCCTGAGGAGGGACATCCTCCAAAAATTGGCACAAAGGAACGGCGGGCAGGGAGAGCTTCAGATCCCGCATGTTAACGACACACTGAGGATAAAACGTGACCAACACCCAGCAATAAGAGCTGAGTGGGGACGCATGTTCAGGGCACTGGACACAGAAAAGCAAAAGCCAGAAAATATGGGCCATGAGATCTTTTTTGATAAAAAGAAAAGAGTAATTACCAAAGATGGTGAGGTAATCGACCGTTGGAGTGCAAATTTTGTATAAGCGAGCAGAACAGAAAGTTGACTATAGTTACATGGAATATAAAATCTGTAAAAAATAAACTAGAAAACAAAAAGGTGCAAGAACTTTTAAGTTTATACGATATAATTTGTTTAAATGAAATTAAGTCAAATGTTGAGTTCTCCTTACCAGGATACCATACTTATATGAGTAAAAATGAAAACGCAAACCGAGGAGGTTGCGGTGTTCTCATAAAAGATTGGTTAAACAGATCTATAATTGAACTTGTGTGTGGTAAAGACGACTATATTTATTTCAGACTTAAGGAACACCCACAAGTAATATTTGTGGCTATTTATGTTGCACCAAAGAGTTCACCATACTTTTCAATGGAGGTGTTAGCTGATTTGAGTGCACTCCTCATGAATAGACCTAACCATACTTTTATAATAGAGGGAGACACAAACTGTCGATTTTCTTATTTGAGAGAAAGATTTGTAGACTCCATAAAGGGAATGTTTCCTGATGTTCGGTATAGTGAATCGCCTGATAAATTAAGGATTCCTAACGAAAATGCACGACTTGTAACCGGGATTGTAAAACCGTTAGTATTACTAAACGGTTTATGTTTTAACAACGTGCAATTACCACTAAAACTAACATTTAGACAAAGGGATCGATGGGTCTCAGAATTGGACCATTGCTTTGTCTCCCCGCACCTCGTAGCCGCAACATCTAACATGATAATTCATGACAGCGTGGATTTACCATCGAACCACGCCCCAGTAGGCATTACTTTTTTTAAGGAAAAGCTCTCATCAACCGCAGACATCCTGAACTCTCTACTGTACTGCGTATCACAGCTAGATGATCATACACCGACAAGGGACACACATCCATCATCATGTAGTAATCGGCAAGTTAAATGGACTGATATTGATTCTACCTTATTTAAGGAGATTCTGGGAAACGCCGAACCGCCGAATCTACGTTCATATGATAACTTGGACCAGGTTTTCTACGAAACTGACCGCATTATGAGATCAAGTCTAGATCGTGCAAAGATTCACCAATCAAACCAAAATGAGCAAAAACGACCAACAACAAACCGCTGGGAAGCGCTTCACAGCATGAATGATCATCGCAAGATATGGCAGGCGATCGGTTGGAGTGGGACACTAGAATTAAGCGACGCAGCAAAAAAGCGACCGACGGACGAGGACTTCAAGGAGCATTTTGAAAAGCTGCTTTCACCTAACGACGCTGACCCCGTTTTCACGCCGCTCCCAGGGGAATGCCCTTACATACCAATGACTGATGACCTAATTACTGAGAATGAGGTACGGGACGCCATTAAAGCAGTTCAACCGAATAAAAGTGGAGGACCCTCCGGCATCCCCCCCGGAATACTTAAGACCTTGCCACAGCGGTGGATAACTTTTCTAGTACTTACATTTTCTATGATTTTGAGCACCACATTGATCCCAGCGAAATGGGCGTTGTCCCGCTTAGTTATACTATATAAGAAAGGACCTAGAACGGACACTGGAAATTACAGGGGCATTGCAGTTATGGACATATTTTCTAAACTGTTTGATGTTATACTATGCAAACGTTTAGAAAGATGGTTTAAACCCGAAAGAGAGCAGGCGGGCTCTCAGAAGGGAAGAGGGTGCCTAGAACATATAGTAACTCTACGCTTGGCTATTGATTATGCTATGTCCAAAAAAGAAAAACTGTATATAGTTTATGTGGATTTTGTTAAAGCATACGACAAAGTCCCACGTGGGGCGCTCATCCGCAATTTGATCCGCTACGGTTGTGGATACTCTATGGTAAAAATATTAGCCGCAATCTATAGTAACACTAGCATGGCTCTGGGTGCAGCCAATATATCAGCTTCGTTAGGTGTGCGGCAAGGATCTCCAACGAGCTGCTTTTTATTCACTCTGTATATCAATGACCTAGTGAGGGAGTTAAGAAAGTGCCAAGATGACGGTTTTCTTAAGTGGTTGCACTGTTTATTGTTAATGGATGACACTGTTATCTTAGCAACGTCCCGAAAAGCATGCATAGAAAAAGTAAAAATACTAAAACAATTCTGTGCCCAGTCAGGGATGGAGATGAATCAGAGCAAAACCAATATAATGGTTATAAACGGTACCGTTGAAGATAAGGAGGACCTCGAAGTGGAAGGTCTAACAATTAAGACCTGTGACAAGTATTGTTATCTCGGAGCAATGTTCACTCAAGATGGAAAAAGTGATACAGCAGTAAGGGAACAAATGGACATGAAGCAGTGTCATATTATGAAATATACAGCATTTGTTACAAAGAACGTTGATTTCCCCTTCAGCATAAAGAGGAAGGTGCTCGACGCCGCATTGTTTGCATCCATTCTTTACGCATGCGAGTCATGGATAGGAAACAGTATAGATACGGCAAACCCCATGTACATGAACAGTGTAAAAGCGTTATTAGGTGTACGGGCATCAACGAGAAACGACACCTGTCTCCTCGAATTGGGCTTGCCCACACTAAAGGCACGCGTAATGGACGCTCAACGTAATTTTCTGGAGAAATTGTTGCAAGAACGCAAAGACATGGAGGACGACCCTTTCATATTCATGTGGAAAACTTGTGCAGAGGCTAAGACAAAAGCGTCAACGTACTATCAGAAAGTGTTGGCAACATCCGATCATATTTACTTGGACATTGAGAACCTAAAAGATCAACTTAAAAATTCGAATCAAACAAAAGCAACGACTTATTTAGAAATGAACCCCGATCTGGAAGTGTGGGATATGTACGCAAACCGCTTCGATATCCCGGAATATCTACGCATGGCTACTACTAGGTTTAGGTTAAGTTCTCATAGATTGGCAATCGAAACGGGTCGTTGGTGTCGTAAAGAGAGGAACGAACGTGTCTGCAAGTGTGGTGAAATGCAAACAGAGCTACATGTTATAAGCAAATGCGAGCTCACATCAGCGATGCGTTCAGCCTACCCTGAACTGGTATATACGTCCTTAGGGGATCTATTTTCAAAGAACAATTTGCACTTAGTCGTTTCATATGTATACAAGGTCTTGAAAATATCAGAAACGTAGCTTTTAAAAACGGTGTACCGAACTATAAGTTTTTGTCATGGTAGTGTATTGCGCTACATATTATACTTGTAATGCCTTTATTGATCATTTATCCCTGTATGTAATGTTCTGCTCGATAGATATTTATTATGTAATCATACGCATACAGTGATGATAATAACTACTACTACTACTAACCGACACCAAAACCTACTAATGGTGCAAATGGTTTATTCAGTACTATAGTGAGAGCGAGCCATTGAGTACCATGTAATGTGATAGTAAATACTTCTTATGTACAGCTGAACAAATAAGTGCATATGCCAGACTAATAAGACAAGTATATATATTTATACTTTCACAATATTAATCCGTAAACCAGTCGGTCTTCTTCAGGTAACATACATGTAATTACACATTACGATTAATAATTTGTTACATTATTAATACCATTTGTTACAATTAGAGACAGCAAATGGATAAAAAATCTTTTAAAACCTTTGGGTCCTTTGAAAGTAAAAAGTCTACAGTTAATCAATTTTAATTTTAAAATTTTTTTTAAAAAGAACCATGTGCAGGGTGGGTACAGTAGGACAAGATTTTTTCCTGTTTTGCTTCTTTTCTATCCATGTAAATGCCAACGTAAATGACACTAAAAGAGGGGTGATCAAGACCAGTGATTTTACTACACGTAGTTGTCACAACTACACACTTGCAATCTTCTTCAGTGGCACATTCATACCACGAATGTAAATAAAATCACATTTATGCACCTGTGAAAATTCGATAATATAATTCCATTAGAAGTAAAATCATTCAACTTTCTTGAAAAAAGTATGCCCTTTGTCTTGTTTTTATCTTTTTTTTTTTTTTTTTTTTTTTTGAGACTGTATGTGATTTTTCCGTGTCAGTAAGCTGATGAATACAACTCCAGCAGTTTAAAACTGGTTAGTTGCTTTATTGCAGTGCCACTTGCGTACATGTAGACTGGCTCTTTCACAATTTTTTCCTTTCCAAAGTCAACAACCATTTCTTGAGTGTGGTCTACATTCAGAAAGGGCCGATATCTCCCCACCTTGACAACTGAGCTGACGCTGCTTCTGTACCAGGTCTCGTCATTATTAGTAAAAATAAAGTAGTGTAATCAGAATAATTCGCGTTGCAATTACTCTTACGGGTCGATATTTATTTGTTAAGAGAAACAAACTACCATCAAATAGGCTCTTGAGATGATACAGTAAATACAGCAGATTACTGTAACCAGGGAATTATATCAGATATAATTCCCTGCTATTACTGAGCAAATAATGTGAATTGCTAACAATATTAGACAGCCGATTACAGGCCACAGGTTCTATTGATACAGTAGTCCGTGCCTTTCTTTTTTTACATTTATTATCCTTTTTTAAAATAATTCCTTCTTCCAAATACTGGCAACGGTGAGAAATATGACCATTTGCTGCTTATATTTACTTAAAAAAGACAAGGAGACTAATGTTGCATTTCCAAGACTTTATTCAACTCAAACCCATACATCAATGCGCCTGCACCGCAAAACGCATTGTAAAACTTTCAAAACCTGCATGTACCCAAGGACTTTCAAGACCTACATGTACATTTTCCCATGGCAATTTAACCCGGCTAAACACAATGCAGAACTTTCAAAATCTCCATGCCCCAAGTTAATTAAATCCAGCAAGCATGTAGGACCCTTAAAACCTACGGTAATGACTCGATCTTTTCAATGGGCAAAAATAATGAAACTTTCAGATACATACTTTAATAATCACAAAATTATATTTTTACAGCATTTGTTGTGCTTTTACTGCATAAAACACAACTATAGCATCGACTGGTTTTTAATTTTGTTGCTATCACTCAATAGGAATGTTCTAATTTTAAGAAATGACGACAATAAAGGAAAAACATCACACAGTATCTGTAAAATTCACAATTCACACCCTTGAAAAGATCCAGTTATTACCGTAATTTAAACCAGCAAAAAAATATAGAAAAGTCTTTTAAAACCTATATGCATCCAACTTTTAACCGGTAAAAACACAACGCAGATCTTTCAGAACATACACGTATTCAAGTTAAAGATGGCATTGTACTATGTAGAACTTGCAGAGCACACCACGCTGCATAAATCAATAATCTGTCCTCTTTTACAATCCAATTAATTTTTTTTATGACAGTGACAAACTGAAGCTACATGTACATGTGCATATAGTTAAATAAAATGCATTTAAAATGATCATCTAACAAAAATAATAAATAAAATAAGAACTACTAAAACATGCATTACAACACTGCAAAAATAAAATATATGAAATAATGTAAGCATTCACAACACTTCAATACGACAGACAACAAAATGTCAGACCTTTCTAAGAAAAAAAGTTAAATAAATCGAGGAAGTTCTGCAGCTTGAGACATTAATAAAGGCATCAGTGGTTAAGTTAACTTAATGTATATCAATGTTAAAGGTTCAAAGCAGAGTTAAAAGACATTCACAAAAAAATAAATGACATTATTGTATTTTTATAAGTGTATAACTGATCAATCATGGCTTCTACCAGTAGAAAACAGCTGGAGAGAAGATACCATAAAGTGAATACACATAAAAAATAAAATATTTTTCCATATTACTTGAGAGGGTACAAGATACAAAAAGCTTTCTTACATTGAACCAAGTCTCTTTTCTTAACACTATATTTCTTAAAGTATCAGTATGTCATTCAGTCAAAGTCCAACAACACAAATAAATGGTAAAAAAAATAATAAATATCACTACACACACAGTTGCAAAGAAAGAGGATAATGATAATTAACAGCTACACATCTACCACACATGCAGGCTAAACATCTATATATACAGGTATATATATCAGGCAACAGGAAAAATCAGTAAACGTCTAGTTACATACCACGATAAAACAGTAACAACATTATTTAGTTTTCATTATCATGATCACAGGACCGATCATATAATACGGAGTTCATATAACAGTGGGCATTCTGCCTTTGATGCAAGGGACATTTTCTCTAAAGATCATGCATTATTTAAGCTTGAAACTTTTTCTGGACTCACTTTAATTTCTGATAAATTCTATTGGTTTTCTAGCAATATTCCACCTCCTGGCATTAATAATACTAGTATGTGCATTCAGCCTGCTGAGGGCTTGCGTAACATACCTTATTTTTCAAAGAATTTAAAATTTGAGAAAGATTTGGGCGTATTCCCAGAGCTTTTAGATCGATCTATCCCCATGGGGAGTCTCACTAGATTACTGTAAGATAATCCAGCTTAAATGTCCGTCCTGCCTACTACAAGCTGTAAGGGGGTAATTAATTTTCGGGTCTGCTCGGCTGACAGCTATTCTTAAGTAGATCGATCTAATCTCTGGGAATGGGGTCTTTGAGAGCATGTCCCCTGCTCTTGTATTTACTTTGAAATATATATACTACTGTTTCAACAGGAGTAACCATTTCTGCAAAACTACTTGCTTTTGAAGCTATATGTAAGGCTATTCATTATGATGACACTTTTATTGCTTAGTAATTTCTCTATTTCATATTTTCAAAGACACCTTGAGCATATAACAGAGAAAAAATTCCTTGAAATTTGAACACTTTGGACACATTTTCAACATCATAGGTTGGGATGATTGCGTAAGTTACATGAGCAATTTTGGCCTCCTTTGGTCGGTTCCGTGGTGTGGTCACAAATGCCCATGCACACCATATCTAAAATCACTGACAAAATTACAATGCTGATGATAACGTGAAAAATGTAGAAATTTCCAGGATTTTTTTCCAGCACTATAAGAGTCACTTTTTTAAGGGTGACTGCATAGCCTGAACATGATCAAATATCAAAATATTTTCTGAAATTTAAGTACAGTCATTTGCTGTACTTACAAAAAAAAAGTTCAAGATGTATCTTTCCACCATGGGAGACAAACCCCAATATCATTTAATCGCAACATGCCAGTTCATTCAATATCAACTATTAACTGCTACATGTTTTTATATAAAATATTGTTTACATTTGTGTTCACTGGCACAATTCATTCTAAAAAATAACTTAAATATTTCAGGCAAAAAAATAATCAATGATGCCAATCAATGAAAACAAGTGAAATTACGTTTTGCTTATAAGGAGAAAGCCATTCATTTTCAGTGACAAATAAAGAATAGTTTCTAAAAGCCCAGTAGTAAACAAAATGTTCTGTTAAAGAAAGTACTGGAAATGGCATATTTCTTGAAAATAAATGATTACTCATCAAAATTCAGGTGAAAATCACTCTTCTCTCCCTCTCTGTCCACTTGTGAGAAAATTCTGAGAGTTGCAGACACATTTTTCCCAGATTTGGATACGTTCTTTGTCTGTCACTTTCCATTACAATACATCTATTATTATAGACATTCATTCTATGTATTGTAAAGTACCTTATAAAGATTTTACAGTTAAAGACAATATATATCTATGAGGCACCACTCATGTAGGCTCCATTCATGAAATTTGAAAAAAAAAAGGTGTTTTGTTTGAATCTAGAAAAATACATGATATCTACTTTTTAAAATCTTTTGTTAAGTACAGCACATTATAATACTTAGGTAAAATGTTTTTCTTCCAAGTCTTACTATACCATTTTACTTCTATATAAAATCTGATACAAAACGAGCAAAAGAGAGTGTAAGTGAATGTACAGATCTTAGTCTACTAGATATACTAGTATACAACTATGTAGGCCTTTCACAATAAAAATAACAGCTTTTGCAAAAAAAAAATAATCAACTTAAACTTTTTGCAAGTCATAAGACCTGGACTGAAGAGTAAATACTGTATCTCGTGAAGACATAAAGCTGTGACTGATTGTGGACCAGGAATCTCCAGCATTGCGGACGTGTTTCTGAGTGGATTCGGAGAATACTGGAGTCGTCACCGTCCTCCATCGCTGAAAATGCAGGAAGATGAAATGGTAAATAACTCAGGTCTTTTGGGGCACTTTTAACTCTTTGGAGCTTTTAACAAACTGAACTAGGTGCTAGGTTCTTCGTCATTCTAAATATGAAGTTAAAAATACCTATAATATTGATAATGTTTCATGTATCTCCTAATCTCTCCAGTAAGATATGTTTATCAAACCAAAAGTTATCATGAAAATTCACAGATCCCGAGGAGTGCACTCACTGGTGGAAAAACACATCTGTACGACCTGCGTGTGTGCATGCATGTGTGTCTGTGCATGTGCATGCTTTTGTGGGTGTTTGTGTATGGGGTTTTTTAACAACTACTGGCACAAGCAAGCTGCCAAAAATAATATCATAATCAGAACAAAAACTTTCATATTAACAAATTCACCAGTCAACTGTATCAAAATTAAAACAGAAGCTCCAAAAGCAACCTATCCACAGCAAATCAATCTCCACTATGCACCATCACACAAAAAATGCAGCATTGCCAAAAATTTTATGTATCACATATCTTTTGATTTTTTTCCTACCTGTTGTTTTAGATCCATTTTATCTTTCTTTTTTTTTACGACTATTACACACAGAGCTTGTAAGGGAAAATGCTGACAAATGTCAGCAAAATATTGACATGAAAAGCTCCTTTACATACTGATCTTGCTGGCTTTTCATTACTAAATATTACAGCAAAAATTCAATATCACAATTCCAATAAATTTAAAAACCTGCCTAGACAGGCAGTTATGCATTCAGAAAACAATTTATTTCAGCTTATTTAATGGAGTATAATCTTTTTACAGATTCTTGCCAAAACTGAATGGGAATCAGTATTCTTTCTTACTAAGACAAAAGCACATTATTAGTGGTGATTAAAGAAGAAACAGTCCCTACACACAAAAATTGATACATTTAAAGACAAATTATTCTTCTTTTTTCTTTTTTTTTTATAGAAAAACCAGCAGTTTTTCAGATTATTATGTTATTTCCTCAAAAATAAAATAAAAGCAAATCAAATTATTGACTGGAAAAAAATGTAGCATCAGCAACATCCCAAAGTCCAAACTTTCATTATGCACACAAAATCATTTTTCTGAATCAGACTGTTAAAATTACAGAGAAGCAAAACTCATGCAAAATACCCAGAAGCAAAAGCAGAGAAAGTACAACCTGTTATAAGCAGAGATACCCATGTGCTACCTACCACCAAAGTAAACAAGAAGAATGTATTATACAGCATTTCCATTAGCCATTAGATCGGACGGAGAGAGCATAGGGATGGCGTTGTTGTTCGTGGCTTTTTCTTTGGGATGGGCGTGGTCGCTGCCATTTTGCATTGCTGTGGGAACTTTGGACACGTTTTCAACATCATAGGTTGGGATGACGGCGTAAGTTAGATGAGCAATTTTGGCCTCCTTTGGTCGGTTCCGTGGTGTAGTCACAAATGCCCAACGCTGCATCAAGGCAAGAATTAAGCAAATAATATATGGAGAGTGAAGGGAAATAAGTATCTTTTTTTTTATGAATGCATCATGTAAAGCACCTGACTAGGCTTACTACAACAACTTGCCAATGAGACCAACACTTAGTCAGTCAGAAAGGTGGCAAGCTGTATTTGAATTCGCACCAGCTATGGAAAATCTTCTCTTAACCATGCAGTTATGTACTTCAAAACGCTTTCTTTGCCAGAGAAAGTGAAATAGAAATTTCCAAAATTCATTACTGCTTTGGTAAAAAAAATTCCTTTTGGTTGTAAATTAGGAACAAATCGATTTCATTAAAAAAAAAACTCCTAGGTGTGAGCCCTGCATAATGTTAAAAGAATTTACCCAGTCATTGCCACTTGTCAGTGACATCAGAAATAGTTTAGTTTGGTCAACTCAGTTATAAAGTAACGTGTCTAATACATATTAATTGTCATATTGTTAGTAAAAGAAGCAGAAATTTTTAGTCGAGTTCTGTTATTCAAAGTTGTTTTATGGTAAAAGTTAACATATAGTTATCAGTGAATGCAGTGTTTGAAGATAAGCTTGAATTACAGAGGTAAGTATTGATCAGAAGTAACTGCTAATAAATGAAGAACAAAAATAAAGGCAAATCAACAACTTTATCTATGTTACACTATAAATCAAATAACTAAAATTTGAAAAAAGCAGTGATAACTGCCAATTAAGCAATGCAGCATGTTATAGACTACACAGGACACAAGGCTGACTAATATATAAATGCTGAAAACAACTACATTTCCAGTGCAACACTCAAACAAACATTTACAACAAAAGAAACCTCAAAAGAGAGGCAACACAGATGGATTGATGTATAAGGCCACAACTATCTTTAGTTGAGCTTTTAGGAATGTTATATTATTCTAATTCTTATAGCAATCAAACTGAATGTTGTACAACAATTTTAAAGGTGAATATACCTATGTGACAACTACCAGATCATGACTGCAGTACTTAGTCAGTATTGCACATATACACATATACAGTGAAAACTACTGTAACAGTACTGTGCATTTGCTCACTACACCAACACCACAATATCAAAACCACCAAACAAACCATAATACATGTACAGTCAGAAAAGCTACAGTGTACAGCAACAGTAACCGTTGTAAACGCATCACTCCAGAAATTCAACACTGCACAACACATGCACGTTCAGTAAACATTAATACATTGTCAAAAGCAATCCTCAGACCAATTTGAAGGTGTCTGGGTTGTTAAAAAACTGCACAACAAAACAGCAAATTAATCCACAGTATTTAACAACATGCACTACAGCAGCTGTACGGTCCCTCTTTATCTATTTACTTGGGTGACAAGATCTAGCTATAATAGTTATCATGTTACACTCCAATTTCTAATTTTCTCTCCACAATGTAAATAGTACAAAAATATTAAGCACATAAAATGTTGAACAAAATACCTAAGAAAGTAAAACAAGCAATTACGACTGAACCATAGTATGACATTTCCTTCAAGTATATCACCTGATATGCCACATATACACACATAATGCACAGTGATATCACATACACAATGCACAGTGATATCACATACACAATGCACAGTGATATCACATACACAATGCACAGTGATGTCACATACAGAATGCACAGAGATGTCACATACACAATGCAGTGATGTCACATACAAAATGCACAATGATGTCACATACACACACACAATGCAGTGATGCCATATACACAATTTAGTGATGTCATACACACACACAATGCAGTGATGTCACACACATACACTGTACCATGATGTCACACAATGCACAGCAATGCCACATATATGAACAATGCAGTGATGTCACATACAAGCATAATGCAGTGATGCCACATTCACGCACAATGCAGTGATGTCAGATACACACACAATGCACAGTGATGTCACAACTCATAAATACTCTGTGCTAAGTTTTCT
Organism: Lingula anatina; assembly: GCF_051362555.1. Taxonomy (NCBI): domain Eukaryota; kingdom Metazoa; phylum Brachiopoda; class Lingulata; order Lingulida; family Lingulidae; genus Lingula; species Lingula anatina. The sequence goes on along the minus strand of NC_141772.1, from coordinate 4,425,031 downwards.
AAACCCACTACAGCTAATTTCCAACAGGTTCTAACATCATTATTATTGTCAACCAGATATAAAACATTTCCACTGACTCTAAAATGAAACTGCATCATTCTACTTGCTGTAAACAGTTTATAGTCTAGATTACTTACCTTTAAATCCTAAATATCTGGAGAGAGAGAGAGAGAGAGAGAGAGAGAGAGAGAGAGAGAACCTTTGTTCCTCAGAAGGTCCACAATTTGTCCACTCACCTCAGCCAATGTCCCCCTGGCCCTAGCTATCCTGTAGAGTGCCGTCAGCGGGATGCAGATCATGGATGCGAATGCCATGCACATGCCCAGGCCCTGTGCATACGGAGGGTACTCGTACGTCTTGTTGTATGTTAGCGGCTTGAAGGTCGCAAAGAAGAAGATCAACATCCCCTGGGAAGGAAAAAAGTAAACTGTAAAATGATCTGCAAGTTAAAAATTTTACACATTTAATCTTTTTATTTTGAAATTAAAACATGATAGCCGATTAATTACAGGTAAGATCTTGATAGAGTTTTTAAAATGTTATATATCAGTTAACAAGTGCACAATTAATGCTCAATTTTATCTAACTTATCACCATTTCATCCAGATTTAACTTTTCATAAATGCACATTGCATTTTAATTCATAACAGTGGCAGGGACTCGTATATCTCACTGCGCCACAGAAAGTTACATCCTTCATGAAGTCATCTGGTTGTGTCTGTCATGCTCTTCAGCAGGTACTGAATCAACTGCCCTCCCCTATACTTACCATGGTTATCAGAGGTGTGATAACAATCCAGCAGACCCAGAACCAGGGCAGGATCTTGAAGCCCAGCATCAGCTCAATGTCCTTGTAGAACCTGGACGCACCTGGAAACACAAAACAGAATGCACAGCAGTCAAAGATTTTGAAATAAAAAAATTTGAACTAAAGATTGAAAATGGGACCAAATATTTTCAGATGTTCATAACATCATAAGCAATTATTCTTTATATTTTGACGCCCATAAATTGCTTGCACCCCAACATTACCCTGTCATTTCCTTAAATACATATACGAGCTCATATACACATTTCCACATATCCACCCTATGGCCATACATATATTCATAAACATAGTATCTATCCTATGGCTATATACATATACTGATATAATACCTTATATCCATCCTATGGCTATGCATAAATTACCATATATCTTATGGCTTTACATATATACATTCCATATAACCACCCTATGCCTATATACATATACCCATATTCCTACCATATATCCATCCTATGGCTGCACATTCACAGAAGCAGACCCACAACAGGGCTATCCCGCTGGCAGAGTAGTAGTCAAACAACTGGAACACATACATGCCTCCCTGGAACATAGATAAGGTTAGGGTTGATGAGCAAAGATGGCAGTGCACTGGATCCGGCAGAGTGCTGGATGAATGACTTGGACAAACAGAGAATTAAGTGATGGAATTAATCATTTATGGGAAGGGGTAGCATGTAGTCTGATTTGTAAGCTCCATTTCATATAAAAATATTGAACTAGAATCCAACAGAACCCCCTTCACACTGATGGTTCTTCTTTAATTTGGTTTTAACTTGGTTTTTAAAAAAAGATAGACCATGCTATTTTTCTGCACAGAGTTTCAATCATGTTTTGACAGAATAATGTACATTCAGCAGGTTCAGTTGGTTACAGATGACATACAAAAATCAGCTCACAGTCAAATTGCTCTCATGCTCACACTCACTCACCATATCTCCCTGGCCAATTCATGTGCACATATATATACATGCATGAGCAGCAAAACTCACATGATAAATCCCTAATTTCAGAGGTTTATTGAAAGCTAAGTGTTACCCCATCAAAAACGCTTTATTTCATGAATTTATTGCCTCCTCCATTCAAAGACTATAATCACTCATCATCAGAAACCTCACGTACAACCTGCCAAATTTAGCAGCTATAATGTGGACTGCCTGGCAAGAGGTCAGTTAAAAAAAATAATAATAATAAATTCACTTACATTGGTCACCATGAGCAGGCCCACACAGAAGGACACAAAGCAGTAGATGGCAATGAAGATCTCTCTGTTGTAGCCTTTCCTGAGGAGTCTCGGGAACAGGTCCAATATGGATGTCACGAAGGCCTCCACGCCAACAAACTGAAGGAAATGTACATACATTTTTTAATAAAAATTGGTAATGCTTTTACTGGCTGTTTATAACAAATAAAAAAGACAAACTGTCAAAATTTTAATCATTGCCTGTTAGAAATTTACTTGACGTACTGTATATTATTATTATCACCAATTAACTATAATTTTCATCAAATGAATTATAATTTTGGATGTATCATATACTGAGAAATAGATATACAAATTTCCCTTTTCATGAGGTAGAGAAAGTTGAAATTTTTGGAGGGTAAAATATAGGTATATTATACTGACAAATGACCTTAATATCATTTTAAACTCAGCCCAAGACATCACTAGAAATACCTGACTGTCCAATCCTAAAAATATGATCATCAAGAAAAACAGTATGGCCCACAGCGGTGCTATGGGCATCTGTGTGACTGCCTTGGGGTAGGCAATGAAGGCCAGTCCCGGGCCGGACTCTGCTACCTCCGTGATGTCCACGCCTTGCTCGTACGCCATGAAGCCCAGCACGGAGAAGATGGCGAAACCAGCGTACAAACTGGTGCCGCTGTTGGCCAGGGAGATGATGATCACATCCCTACAGGAAAAAAACAGAAAGAGAAAGGATGCTTGAGGTATGGTACATGATTCAAAGAAAAGATGTCACTTGACTTTTTCTTTTTTTTTTTGACTATTGCATAATGACAGTAAAAAAAAAAATGCTTTTTAGGAACCTCCTTTATATTTTGCTAATGAGGCATGATGTTTTAAACCCTCCTTATTAAAGATGCATACAAAGTCAATTTTTGTCAATAAAACCAACCGAATGCCAGCATATAGTTTCAAGTAGTATAACTAAGAGAATTACCAAAAGGCAGTGTTTAATTTTACCCGAAAATTATGTTTGAACGGATTTTTCTGCTAGCATTCTATGCTGTATGTCAATGGGGCAGAAAAGTAGGTCACGAAATAGGTTAAATTCCTGACCCAAAATTTAAAGAAAGGAGCAGTCTAAAGCTCTTTTATGGCTGATCGAGTGATCTATTCAGTTTATCCCTTGGCATGTCGAATTTATTTGTGACGCATAAGAAACTAGAAGAAGTGGTTTACATGTGTTACTAGATATCCACGCTCTACCTATGCTCGGTTCGTATGTACCTTTAAGGGTCTTCCAAACCTACAATATAACAATTAAGACAGTCAACTCTCTATCCCATTACCCTCCCCCTTCTCTCAACATCTCCCTGGTATCTGAGGCTTACACTTTGTGTTAGTTAACATGGTGTGATTCCTCCACTTACTTGTAGTGGTTGTTATGGAACTTGTTATAACTGCCCAGTGCTATCATGGCTCCCAGGGCTATGGCATAGGAGAAGAAAACCTGGGTGCCAGCATCTATCCATACCTACAAAATCAATAAAGAAAATCTGGATCAAAGCAGTCTATTTAACAAACATGGAATACATGTAAGCCTGCTGTGTTTCAGTTTATGTTATATATATATATATATATATATATTCAGAAAGAAAAGTGGATCTTTAAAAATACAGAAATGCAAACACCTTAGATGTGGCTATATATGGGAAATATAAGTACCAAGATGCCAGAGCATCCAGATTTCCAACTCTCTTTGTATCTTTTGCAAAGTCCCACATTCATTACACATTCACTATTTCTGTGCTGCATTTGCCCTAATTAACCAAAAAATTATATTATACATTTTTCCATCAGGCCACTTATGCTTGCAGAGACAGTTCCATGTAAAACCATTTCTTTCTTACCTCATATGATGCTAACAGGTGAAACTTGGGCTTGAGGTAAAACTCAATCCCTTTCTCAGCGCCGGGGAGTGTCACCCCACGGATCAGAAGTGCTGTGATCACTAGGTAGGGAAATGTGGCTGTGAAATACACAACCTAGAGAATAAAGAATGGGGAGATAATATTATATATATATATAATACATTTTAATTAATCAAAAATATCCATTTTCTAGCAATAAAGACTAGGCTAATGTTTAAGACTAATATTTATTTTATTAAAATGGACAATAGTTAATATCTATTTATTTTGAACTGAACTAGACCACAATTTTGGTCTAAAAGTTAAAACCAGTTTTCAGCCTAAATCAAGTTATTTCATGAAACCCTGTCTTAGACATGTATCACAGCCAGCACCTACCTTCCACATCCACTCAAACCTCTTCCACATGCATATACTGAAATAAGATACTTTAAACTCTTGGCATCACCTTTCCATTCTAGTCTACAACCTGAACCACCGACAGTAACCCACCTTTCCCGTCCACTTGACTCCCTTCCATATACAGAAGTAGACAATGATCCAGATGACCAGCAGCGACAGCGCCAGCTGCCACACAATAGTGCCTACTTCATCCACTCCACCAGAGATTTGCAGGATGCGGCGCCTAGGAAAAATATACATACAAAAGTAGAGTAATTCAGAACAAATATATAACTTACATATATTCTTCCCACCAAAAAATGATGGATGATAAATGTGTGCGTATGCGTGCTAGCATGCGCATGCGTACTTGTGTGTGTGTGTGTGTGTGCACACCCGTGTCCATGATTGAAAGGCGGGTAGAGATAGTTTGTAGAATTTTCTGACTGCACACAGCCTGCTTAATATACACTACTTAAATCACGGTGTTATGTCATCTTGACCTCATTCTCCATTTCATTAATCCTTTCATTTTATTCTTATTCCAATTTTTTTAACTATTGCTTTCTCAATTTATATTTTTGCTTTAACAAGCCATCACTGAATGCAATCTCTACAAAGTAAACTTACTCCCAAAACTCCACGACAGGGTCCACTGTAGTGATGTTGGTTGTATTGGTACAGTTCACCGTCAAATCATTCACCAAACTTGCATTTGTACCAAACAATGTCCCTGTCACATTGGAGCAGTGTGTGACACCGACGTTGACATTCTTGTTAAATGACACAGAGCACCTGAAAGGTTAAATATCAATGTCCAGTTACAATCATGCATATGTAATTCTTTTCCTTCAATAAGGATGAAGATCACTTTTGTCACAATTTATATGAGCCATTTTGGAAACTAAAATATGGCTTCCACAAAAAATATAATGGTATATGAAAAAAGATTGCACTTAAAAAGAGGTATGAAAGCACACATTTACATTAACTCAAAAAAAAAAACATTGAACATATTGCAAACACAAGCACATACACACAAATACATATCAGGTCTGTAGCCAGAAATTTTAAAGTTGGGGGTTGGGGTGGGGGATAATTAAAAAGGTTGGGGGGTTTGTACCACAGTGGTACAAAGCATAAAACCAAGATCAAATTTTGATTCTGTGCAAACCTATCCCCAGCCAAAGGGGTATATCATTGGACCCCCTCCTTCCCCCAATGTACCCCCCCCCCCCCCCCCCCCACACACACACACGTGTCTGCCGACTATACCTATCTGTGTTCCATGTGTTATTACAGTGAGACCAAGGCAACACTGAAGTGAATGACTCCACCAGGTAGAAGATGTCCCAGGCCAAGATGATGATGTAGTAACAGTTCATCAAGAATACTATTACTATACAGGCCACACCAATACCTAAAGAAGTTAAACATTTGTATGAATTTATATGCATATACGTATACAGGTACTTGTGTATAGATCCGTGAAGAGAAAAAAATTAATTGAAATCAATATACTAAACTCTACTTTCATTCAGCTACTAGGCATTCTTATTACAATTAATAGTTGCAATGTACGGTGATCAGAAGTATATAAGATGATTTTATGCAGATCACTCTCATTCCAAGTAAGCTAAATTTTTATATACCAGTATGTACCATGTACATTCAAAATTCATGTACATGTGACTCTCTCTCTCTCTCTCTCTCTCTCTTTCTCTTTGTCCTCAAATCTTAGATTTTTATCTTTTTTGATTGTTTAATTCCTTATATGAAATAATCACTGCCCTCTCAGGTGAACCCAGCAAATTTGCTTCAAGGATTGTGTTTTGCTATATTCTAACTCATGGATGTAAACACATCCACCTACTAGTAACTGTTTGTACATCCAATAAATCAAAATGTGTTAGGTGTTCCTCATAGCTGTTACCTGATAAGCACAATCACAACTACCACATTTCTCAGACAGACATCACCCCATATGAACTCAACAGATGATGACTCTGACATGCTAAAAATAACCAAAGTCCTTTAAAAATCCTTGAACAACCTTCATGTTCGATTATCCACAAATTAAGTGTCCCTTGTTCACAATTTGATATTCAAAGCAGACAAATCCATAGCTGAATATTCCTTTAATTGCCCTCTCCACATCTCTGTTTGTACTCCCACACTGAGCACTCTCCAGACATGAATATAGCTCTCTTATACGTACCACCTGCTTTCATAAATACTTAGCTGATATCATGAACAGCTTTATTAGGGATATAACAAAATGAAATATACCAAGTGCAAAACAGGCTCACCTAAAAATAATCATAGACTTGACAGATATAAAACACTTCTCAAAACAAACAGTTGACCAGTGATGCATCATGATATACCTGAACCCCAGCGTAGTTGATCTTTTTTTACTATTATCATAGAAGAATTCATCAAAGAATGTTTACCGTGATCACAGATATGAATTCAATACAATGAGGTGTGGCTGTGCAGGCAATCAATGCAAAACCGCACAAACTGTAAAGTGATACCTGGTAAGTAGGGGCTTAACTTGCCTCTCAGGCAATTGTGTAAATTGCTTCTCATATGTAAATTACCAACATACAAAAAAAAAAAAAAAAAAAAAAAAAAAAAAAAAAAAAAAAAAAAAAAAACATGGATTAACTATAAGATATTTTCATACACAGCAGCAAATTGCCACACGAAAAAGCCAACACTTATAATATGTGTTTAACTTACAAAGGCAATTATAGAAAAGCTTGGCTTGCTATAGAAAAATAACTTGAAATATGACAATAATTGTTAGGTATGAACTGTCAGTTTTCTAAGCAATGCCTTATGTTGGTTGAAATGCTGAAATGGTAACATAGTCAGATGCACCAGAGGGCAATGACGCAGACAGTGATCAGGTTGCATTTAGACACATACAGTCTGCATATAAAAAATTACTAAACATTACAGGTATCACACTTTGACATATAAACACATAGGGCTCATTCTTGTTTTACTAATTGTTTGCCCCAATTTTTCCCTCCATTAACAGATCAAGTGTCAGAAGAAATATGTTTGTTGACTTCTTCGCTATTCAACTCCTCTGACGTAGCTTAGCTATAGCTAGCTGCTCAAAACAAATTTTCACAAGAAAAACATGATCTGTCCCATAAATCTGTATAAACAGTGGCACAAGGGCATTCCCAAACACTTGACTGAAGGTCAAACAATTGTTTATTGACACATGTTAGACAACATCAAAACTGTATGCACAATTTCGGAAAAACACACTAGCATGCATACTGTGTTAGTTTGTGCATGTCTGTTTTTCCAAACGAAGGATGTAATGTAACTTCAGCTTTAAAAAAAAAATTATTATTTTTTAATCAATTAATTAATTTATTTATTTATTTATTTTTGTCAACGATTCATTATTGGGTCAGTTAAAATCATTTTTGGCAAACCCTAAAAATTTATCAGCCTGACCTCATCCACCTTGATAACTACCTGTTCTCTAATCTAAGATAATACAGGTGCCCTGAAATGACAGGTGTTTGTAAGGAAATACACCTCAGAAAACAACGACACATGAGAAGCGCCCTAAAATCACCTGTATGAGTAAGGATGTATATACATTACAAAAAATCAACTGTATACTATTATGTGAAGTGCCCTGAAATGCAAGTACTGGTAAGGATCTGTAGTACATAAAGGAAAAAAAGATACAAATATGAATTGCCCTGAAATGGCCGGTTAAAAAAGTGTATGTTCACAAATATACAATAATGAGCATTCCACATATACATATTATGTCAGCACATATGTTGCTAGCAGGAAGCCTGCTCCCAGGTTATATGCTATTACACGTTTTCCAGGAGAGGGAGAGACAGATCCATTAACTGATATTTCCACCTGAACCTTTCCAAAAGCATGGTTGATAATTAAGTTATGAGAGGTGTTCATGCAACCTTTGCACAGGGCAGTTGAAGTGCTGATCATTCTTGACCCCACCTTCCTTCCTGTCTTCAGAGAACAAATAATAAGCTCATTCAAGGGTGGTAAGCAGTATATCATTTTTGTGCACCTTATTTCAAATAATGTTTGTAGGCAAACACACTTTTAATCTTGATCACACTGATAACTATCTCTGATTATAATGATGTTGTTGTTAAAATCATTTATTGATATTTATCAATATCATATGATTATAATTGTTAACATAACTCGACATTTTTCAAAAGATTCTTTCATCTTCAGTATTCAAGATCAGAAATTCATTTATTTCACCTCTCATGAGAGTGACAGCCTAAATGTACAACAGAGCAACTTAAATTACCAAAACAAGCCTTTCCTCAAATATATATATATATACTGGTACTACAAAACTGTCTCTCAAGAGCACACTTATCTGGGTTGCGTAACACCTGATGCATAAATTTTGACGGGCTTTGAGACTCTCAAGGCCGACATTCAATATTGACTTTTCATGACAAAACTACAAAGCATTTTCAACTTGAAAAAAGCACGCAAGCAGAGAACACAGAGCTCTAACAAGCTAACTCTATTCTAATTCCTATCAATTAACTGATAAAATTCATGAAACACCAACAAAATCGAAAGGATTTTAAGTTAGTTAGACTATTTTGTTCCTCCACAAAAAATATTATCAAAATCTGTCAATATCTTTTTAATTTAGGCTGCTAATATAGCAAACCAACATTGGCAAAAGCATATTAACCTCTTTGGGAGAGGTAAATGTAACAATAGCAACTTGGTCAAATAATACCAACTGGTATGATTGTATTATTCAAGATTTATACCATTATGTTTAAAGAAGGTACAGAATTCTCAGATTCAAGAAGTTTTTGCTCTTAGTAGCTGATATGAGTATGGATTTAAAAACATTTCATGTGTCTGTCAAGTTGTCCTTTTCGTGTCAAAATAATAAAAGTTATTAACTGGCATTACAACGAACTGCAATTTATTTCTTTACAGTTATGACAAAATCAGTGAGGCTACAGAACGATGTACCGGTACTGCAATATGATAATGAAATTCAATATTCCTGAACAAAAATTTAAAAGGAGACAGCAAGGCTGACAAATAACCAGGCATGGTGCTGGGATCGATGGACTGCCATAAATACAAAAATTAAATTATTCCCTTGAAAAATGCCTGCCACTTTCACCTCTACGTCAAGGTATACCGTATCCAAATATCACCAAGAAATTGGTGAATATGTAGGTTAACCTGTGTGGAAATAATTGGTTGTTTTGTTTGTTCTTAGAAACTGAATTAATTTCATGACTTCCCACTGTAGAGGCATCCTTCAAATGATCTGTAACACCTGAGCCATCCAGTGCCTTCCACATCAACACCTGCAACTTAGTCAACACTCTCTCTCTCTTTCTTTTCCCTGTCTCTCTTTTTCTCTCTCTTTCCCTCTTGCTCTCTTTCTCACCTTCTTTTCTCTCTCTCTCTCTCTCTCTCTCCCCCCCCCAAACTCTCTCTCTCTCTCTCTCTCTTTCTCTCTCTCTCATATATACATATCAGCTATCCTTCAACCTAGATACTATTCATTCATACAAGTATATGTACAATTAACTTATTCCTTGAATTCCAACAGAATGACCAAATTCATTTGATTACCAGCCAATCAATGCAAAGGAAGCAAAATGTCAACACCTTTATAATGATAGGTTTCAGTCTATTTAAAGCAGGAATCATGCATTTGGCACATAGCACATTGATTTAGTGGTACTAGTTATATTTGATCCTTCTTAAAATAAATATGAACGGTTTCCATGGTGATTGGCATTTGAGGTTCTAAGCAAGTGTATATGCTCAAGCCTAGAAATTATACTTTATGTCACAATAACTAAAATAAGTTCATGTAATGAGTGCTTGCGAATACCAAAATTCATATAGAACAATACAGTCTTAAGGTTTAAGACAGTACATGTGTGCATTCATAAATTCAAGACTATGTTTTTCATTCATTTTTTTTACTTACAGACCTGTATAATCTGAAAAAATAAAGCAGACAAGCCTTAAGCTTCTAAATAGACTTTTATAACTGTTTATTAACCTTAAAATGGCATACATATGCCATGCTTAAACACAAAACAGTGTTAAGTATAAAAACATACTCAAGTGCTGTTAAAGAAGGTGACTGTTAATGAAGATGGATGGCAAATTTTACTCATAATTAACTAGCAATAATTTTTTTGCAAGTTTATTGATCTGTCAACAGAAATATAATCACCAATGTATAAAATGTTATCATGCCCATTACTTTTAATGGATAGGCCATCGAAAGTTTGTTTAAAAGGATTATTTTCTCCAACCAATTTGTCTACTTTGCCTTACAAGTGGTCAGATATAAATCTATACAAATTACTTCCACTTTCAAAGTGTAATCTCTGCCCCACACATTAGTATTTGTGCGAAAGCTGCTGAGGAAGCCTTGACCTCCAAGTATAGTTTTAGCCAGGCTGAATCAGCTTGATTACAATTCACCTCTAGCTGTCACTAAAGCATGCCCCATCAGAGTTATGTAATCTTATATGGTAATAATTATGGGAGCATGGGGCATCAAATGAACTGAAAAAAAATGAACAAACAGTTTAACATATCTATACTGAATGCATACACGCACAACACATGTATGGCTGTGAGATGTTCAGGATGGAAGGAAATGTTCTACATATCAGGGAACTCCAACAACAGGTGTCTATTTGCCTGCCTAATGGTCTTCTGCCAAAAAATATACAAACTTCACATTAGTGAATACAGGCAGCTCTATCTGGCTTTTTCAGAAGACATAAAATTCTTGACAGACACTTGAACAATGTAAGAAGGGTAATTTGCTATATCTGAATGACCTTGGAAGTCAGACTGGTTTACCTGGATCAGCGTCAGGTGTGAGACGGAGTACAGGTAAGTCAAGGTGCCAAGGACCAACTGGTTAATTCACAATGGAACTGGTCTGAACTCTATACCAAAATTTCAGTCTATACTACTTTGACCAAAGGTAAATTGGTAGTAGACCAATATGAAATACTGTGCCTTATTTCATCACACTTAAAACCTGGCTTATGTTTCAGTTCAATACTTACATGTTTATGTTATTAGGTACTAGGAAATTTTAGATGATGTCTATGACTTCAAATGAAGTAGACCAATTTTATTCTAAAATTACTGTGGCTTGATAAGCCTCTTTTCTCTTCAATGTCATCTTCTCCTGTGATTAAAATTTCATTCGTGTATATTCTGCACATGATCAAAGTAAAATGGATCAATCCTTTTTTTCTGTTTTCATGTTATACTGTATCTATACTTAATTTGCTTTCGATAAAAATAATTTACCCTGTATCCCCCCCCTCCCTCTCCCACCCTAATTAATCAAGTAGTTTTCAACCACATCCTTTTCCATTGCATGTCTTGTATATGCCAGCCAATATCTAAAAAAAACATGACATTTACCAAAAGGATACACTAGTAGCAATACTTGTATGATAACTAAACAAACTTGGTAGTTGCTTCCCCTTTACACATGCATATATTTAGGATCCAGATCCTAGCATATAACAATGTGGTGGGTTAATACACCTTTTTCCAAATTACATGCCCTACTGCATTTCAAGTGAAACGTATGCATTTTCTGGCATGAACAAGAGATATGAGACATATAAAAACCTATGTAAAATTACTTGCTTAGTCAAAGCCCTTGGAACGCAGCAAAATGATTTATACATCACGTAATCAAATAAATGAACTGTAATACAATCATGGTAAATGTATAGCTGGGTACACTGAAGAGGGCACTGCTTGCGTCATTGAATCAGATACAAAGGAACAAAATGGATCTAAATCAAAGATCTCTGGAGTCTCTGAACCACTAGAATTGAATTACTGTGTGTGTGTGAGAGAGAGAGAGAGAGAGAGAGAGAGAGAGAGAGAGAGAGAGAGAGAGAGAGAGAGAGAGAGAGAATTTTAACCCACTACATTAACAACTGAACTGCAGCAGTATGTTTGTGACTTTGCATGCATGTGTATGTTAATTAGTCCTTGTATGTATACTTTCATGTATATACTTACCTGTGTGCATGCACACACCACACACACACACACACACATACACACACACACACACACACACACACACACACACGTGCGATGAGCCTTACCCTGAAAGACAGGACAGATGTTCCATGCCCCCAGTCCTCCTTGACTCATGAACTGTCCCAATGACACCTCCAGGAAGAAGACAGGGATGCCTCCTCCCACCAGGAAGATGAAGTACGGGATCAGGAACGCACCTAGAAAGAATTAAAAAGCATGTCACAAATCTATTTTATTTCTTAATATATATATTTAAGTTGACAACATTTATTTAAAACAGGAGAAATATCTGTATGGGATCAGGAATGCCCCTGAAAGATGGAATGAAAACAAACGTCAAAGACCTATATGTTTATTACTTAATATCTCAGTTGACAACATCTATTTAAAACAGAAGGAGAAATATCTGGGCATAAATCTAAGGTTTTTCTGAGAGCTAGTATTACTTTTGGCCCATTTCTTTCAGTACACACCTGTGGCTCATGTTAACCCAGATGTGAGAAGGTACAAGTTCCGCCTTCACCTCCTCCCCCACCTTTACAGCTTCCTCTGCCCTTAAACCCTGTCTGACCTACACGTTTCAGGGAGTATATATAATAATAATACACCTGTATCCTGAACAACAACTCAAAGCCATGATACCAAAATGCATACTAGTACATTGATATCCTTTAGTCACTTTGATCACCCTGTAGTGCAGGGTGTTTGTGACAAGTAATGTAGGTGAGTGAACTAGCACTTTTAAAGTTCACAGTGAGATCTCTGAACGTCTGGTTTAAGCCACCTGCACACTGCTTCCTTCCTTGTAAGAACACGGTGTGAATTAAGGCAAGTTTTTTCACCTTAACCTCTTAGCACCAATGTCTAGCATCAACTTGCTGTTACTCTATCTTTTCAGTTCAACACTCAGTCAACAGACTAATATATCAGATGCAATACTGTGTTATAAATGTGAACATCTGATAGATGTAGAAGCTAAATTACAGCCCAACTCTTATCCTCTGACATCCACCTAAAAATGTTAACTCCAGGGGATAAAAACCAATTTTCAACAGAAAAAAAACCCTCCCTAACAGAGTCAGGTGGGTACATCTCTTTTTGTAGTATTCATTTTAATAACCACTGCAAACTTTATACTTTTCCTTGTGCACAAACTTAGTACATCAGGGCTTTTTCAGTCTCCCTGCCCGTCTGTCTCCTTTGCCTGGGCGGATTTTTTTGTCTCAGCAGAAAAAGGTATAATCCCGGGGGCCTTTGCTCACAAAATGTGTATGCAAATAACTGGATATGGCATGAATCACCGCCTACATGTATCAAGTCAATGCAAATTTATACTGAGACAGTGAGACTAGTCATCATGAGTATTTTCATACACAAAGTGGCTGATGATTGGGCCTCTTCAGCATAAATACCAAATAACATTACATGCATTCCCTGCAGGATAATTTTCTACATGATTGGTAATACACATTCTGAAGGAGTGTTTATGTATGCATATAATGATATTTACACAAATTTTTTTTAAAGTTAGTTCTAATACCTCAAGGAGATATTTAGACACTGATTTGCAAAGTAAATACAGCAATATTTTAGAAGGAGCCGAATGCTCAATGATATATAGTCAAGAGCAAAGACTGAAGCGCATTTATGTTCATGAGCCAAAGCCATTTACTGGTAAATGTAAACAATCATACAAGTATAACTCACTGACTTGCTGTTCAAACTTAATGATAATTGCATAATTTTGAGTTTTTGCTTGGATGCTTAACATTCAATAAAAGTAAATTGGGAAGTTATCTATCCCTTTACATGTGCACATATCCCTAGGTCTGCCACTTCATTACTTCCTCACTCTCTTGCATTTTCTTCAATTTAGTATAATTCTTTCTTGCTTTTTTTTTTTTCACCAAAGGCTTACTATTCATTCTTTTAATTAAATTCTTGCATCACTAAAATACTACAATCATTTAAATGTGTCCAAGAATGACTAAGTTATAACTTGTCAAATCTATAAAACCGACACCTGCTTTCTAGCTCAGCAGTAAAATGATACGCACAGTAAATCCCTATTGTACATAAGTCAAAAATTTGGCTCTGGGTGCCAACAGCAGCCAACCACTTAATGTCTCCGTATATAGACCTTTGCTAGTGATATCTGCAATATTCACATTTCTCTCACATTCTCTACTTGTTTTACCACATGATACACAAAATAATACTGCAAAAAAGAAGACTGCAATGAAAATAGCAGGTAATTTGGAAGACAATTTTCTCACATTATGGCTCTCATGTATGCGAATGTTGCACCTGAGGTGATATCGGAGTTGTTGTTTTGCATGATGACTTTTCCTGATGTGCCAGTGCGTGCACATCATACGTGCAGCTCGCATACACTTCTCGTTAACATGTAGATGCATGACTAATTTCCAATATTGCAATTTAAACGAAATTAAGCCAGGTTCCCAGTCTACTTCGAAAGATGTTTTTGATTGATTTTTGATATGAATCCATATTGATTTAATTTGCAACATCATTAACTGTAATTTTGTGTTTTCTTTGTTATAATGTCCCTTAATTTCTCCTCATCCCTACTTCTCTCTATCTCTCTTTCTCTCAGAGAGAAGCATACAACTTTAAGCAGCTTCTGTTGTCTTTTTACATTCAAATGCCATTAATTTACTGTTCCTTATGAAGTTCACAACACTGTCAACTAAACATGGACAATATTGAGTCTCACACCAGGGATCCGTAAATAACTGTTAAAACTCAACCATCAATAAATGAAGCACTCATTACTGATCTATCAGATAAGAAATGAAAGCACCTGATTACAATACAAAACAGACATGCTGTCTCCTTCTCATTTAAAATTTATTGACTCAAACGGACAGTTTAAATCTCAAATGTCACTTCATATTTCAAGAGCTAGACTAAATCATCAGCACCATTCTCTCTGGAGACACATTTGTCTTCGGCACTGAATCTCAATCGATTTTCTGTATCTGAAACAGGAGACAATCTTATAAGGAAATTTCAACTTCCCTGAGACATGAGAGATTTACCTCTTAGACCAATCATTTGTTTTACTATATGTTTTACTATATACATGTACTTTCTGATGAGTCCACTCACTAAAGTTACTGGTCTTAAACATTAGCCACATCTTTCTTGTTATAAAACAGGCAGAAACTTTTATCTAACTGAAATAATGGTCACGGTTTACAGAATTACCTTGGGTCAAACTGGAATGACATATTTGATCTAAGATTTTAGACCAATTTTGGAGGGGGACTAAAGCTCCTTTCTAAACCACATTGCCCCACAGTGGATTAACACCAGTTTGTACAAATCAATTTTTTTAAGGGCACATTCCCATAGATATTAGATCGATCTATCCCCTTGGGGAGTCTTCACCAGATTACTGTCAGATAATCCGGCTTAAATGTCCGTCCTGCCTACTACAAGCTGTAAGGGGGTAATTAACTTTCGTGCCCGCTCGGCTGACAGCTATTTAGCGTGAACCCCCAGGGAGTTAGGTCGATCTAGTTGGATCGATCTTATCTCTGGGAATGCGGTTTAAGGTTACCATGCACAGAATCAGCACGAAGGACAAAGAGAAGGTCATCACTGAAGACATGATCTTTCAATTTATACCAGAAATCTGTAATTTTCTACAAAGTACTTAGTACTAATGTAGCACTGAGGCCCTCTGTGTTGTATCAAGTCCTTCTTCCTCACTTTATTGATTTTCCTCCCTCAATATCTTATACACTGAACACAAACAGTAACTAGTGCTAATGACGATCTTGGTTCTTTGTTTCTGATGACAATTAATAATGTGTTTATTAAATTTCTTCTAGTAAGTAGAAGTAGTACTTAAATCAAATTCACTAAGGGTAAAACTTGGTATGAAACGTGCGTTTACAGTGTATCTGAATTCCCCATGACTCTTACATGTAGTTAATTTACTGACAGTGGTTTGCCACTTTATGATTGATCAATTTAACTCATTTATGCAGTATGTGTATTGTGAACTCACAATTAAACCAGTGAAAGATGAAAAAAAGACTCAGATACTGAGATAGGCACAATGTCTGAACCTACAATACTATATGTAATCTTTCAACTGGTAATGATTAGTAACATATTAGACTATTTCTGTAAGTGAACAGGCCCAGCTGTTACTGACTGGTCTAAGTTAGTTCATTTAGTTAAGTTAGTCCAGTATGTGAACAGGCCCAGCCCAGTCCAGTTAGAGACTGGTTAAGTTAGTCCAGTATGTGAACAAGTCCAGTCCAGTTACTGCATGGCATAGTCCATTCAGTGACTGGTCCCAGTTACTACTGTATGTGAACAAGCCAGTCCAGTCAATGTAGTTAACATATATATATATATATATATATATATATATATATATATATATATATATATATATATATATATATATATATATATATATATATTATTGGGTGGTCTATAAGTTAGTCTACAGCAAGTGTAAAA
The DNA here is from genome assembly GCF_051362555.1 of Lingula anatina. Lineage (NCBI taxonomy): Eukaryota > Metazoa > Brachiopoda > Lingulata > Lingulida > Lingulidae > Lingula > Lingula anatina. Next base: position 4,408,080 of record NC_141772.1, on the reverse strand, counting down.
ACAGGCATGGAAAAGACCAGTTATAGTGACTGGTGTATTTAATTAAGCATACAGTCTGTGAACAAGCCAAGTCAGTGCAAGCCAATGCAGTTAATTAACATTACTGAATGGTCTAAGTTAGTCCAGTATGTGAACAGGCCCAGTCCAGTCCAGTTCCTGATCATGATTGGTCTATCATTTAGTTTGTCCAGTAGCACTGATTGGGTATGCTAGTTCTTAAAGGTTACCCACTCACCACAGCTACTGTGTATTTAGTGAAGGTCAAATTATCAAAGATTTTCTGTAAAACCAGGCTCCTTCTGGTCCAGACTGGACATTTAGAGTTGGTAATGGGTCATTGATCAAAACATTGGCCAGGCAAGGAATCTCTGGAATCAAGGAGAATCTCTTGCTCTGTTAAAGTCATTTGGTCATTCCTAAAATACATGCAGACTGGAGGCATAAAAACAGAATTCTTCAATTATTCTGACTTGGAAACAGATGTCCATTTCAGTTTTAGTAGTTTTTGCTGCAAGTAGCATTCCTTGGAATTGTTCTGTGAAGTTTGATATATATTAACTTTGAGCAATTATAAATCAAAATTATACATGAATAAGAAACATCATTAATTTCCAATTTGTCATATTTCTTATTTTTCATTTTTATTCACAGTATTGTTTGAAGTATTATCTTGGTGTAATTAGTCTGATAATAAGCATACATACTACTAAGTATTATAATAAAATACATCTTAAAAATTAACTCTTTTTTTTTTTCAAACAAATACAACTTTTACATATTTTATTGTATGGCAACCACTTTATAACTTTTTAAAATTTATTCAACAGAGAGTAATCTATAATCACTTTTTCCTTTTTTTTTTTTTTGGTGGGCTGGTGGGTTTAGGTTGATACCTCCCATAAGTTAATGATCAAGAACTACAAATAACACACTCTTAGCATATATACTAGAGCCTGTAGTAATTCATCACAACAAGATCACAGGGGTGAAGATCAGTAAGCTGATCTGGCTGGAGATCACAGCAAGCCCAGGGAGGACAGGTGATGGAAGAGCACTTTACCCAGGATGCCTCCTGTAGTCTAATATCCTCACCTCAGCCAAGACTAGTAGCCTTCTACCCTTCCTCTGTTCAGACATATAAATTACAAGTATATAAATTAAATAAATCCCAACTGGTTAAGGTCTTAATGGCATCACTAAATCTGGCCTAGACACTGCTAAATCACTTGTAAATTACATTCAGCATCCTGTGTGTGTGTGTGTGTGTGTGTGTGTGTGTGTGTGTGTGTGTGTGTGTGTGTGTGTGTGTGTGTGTGTGTGTGTGTGTGTGTGTGTGTGTGTGTGTCATTTGGGCCTATATCGGTCCATGCTTATCCTTGTCTGAATGCATACTTTGATAAGCCAAGTATGCACAAACCAAAGAAAATATCTTCAGGCTTGTCACTGGTTGTTTTGTGGGCGTGAGGCTTTCAGATTTTAATTTTTTTTTTTTTTTTTTTTTTTTTTTTTTTGCATGCTGTGATCAGAGCCTTTCATGGACTTATTGTGCCAAACTGACGAAACTCTCCTCGAACAACCAATCATAAGGTTCTTCATTGCAGGACTGGGCGAAAATAGATAAAACTTTGCCATCAATTTCTGGACATCACTTCTGTAAACAGCTTACACTGAGCAAATTGACGGTGCGATTTTATGCTGGGGTGAGTTCTGTGGTTTATCCTAATTCTATTCAGTAAGTTCCATAACTAGCAAGCACTGGGGATTCTTGCTTATTTTTCTTTAATCTAAAAGTAGCATCCATATGAAGGTTAAGTCTCGGCAGAATTATAGCTTAAGTTGATGCATGAATGAGCTTTAGCTTCTTTAAAGGAAGAGAGCTCTAGCATATAATAACAAATAGCCACCTACATGCATGTGCAAAATGAAGAAAATCTTGTACTAATAGTTGTACACATACTGTAAAATATCTTATTCTATGCACAAAATTCAAATAAATTCAATAATGGGCATCTTTAATAGCATACAGTCTTCCCCAGAAAAAGCATTATCATCATTATTCATGACCCTAAGGAGCTCACAAGCTGACAAGTATGTACTTGTACCACTCCCACGACTCGAGCATTCCACCTAAATTTTTTCAACATTTTAGCAATTCATCATCTCTACAGGTGTGCATATGCTTCTGATTTACAGGTGTACAACAAACCTCATCCAGGTAGGCTACATCACCAAATACCTTTATGCCTACCTTAAAAGAATTTCAACAAGCAAACGCGTGTCCGTGTTTCAAATTTCAGTTAATTGGACTAATTTGAACAGACCCGCGGGGAATTTACAGGTATAACAAAACAAGCTGCCCTAGAAACCGAGACGATAAGTACGTGATTTATCATTTATCATTTTCAGAACAGCCCTGTTGTACAATGGATCCTTTCAAAAAATGAAATGTGGAATTTTTTTTAAGGTCGTGGATCCAGGGTTTATTCTAGTGTTCTTGTCCTTGTGCTCACACAGACACAATTTACATGTTAGTCATGTTCATGTACAGATTATATTACACTGGAAAGAAAGACTTCATCTCAAGACAAATAGTCTGGTTAACAAAAGTCAAAATGTTGCACAAATTTTTATCAATTCCAACTTTTATTGATTAAACAGAGTCAACTTGAGCACAACACTCCGTTGCTTTTATGTGAAGGACACTGAACTCCAAGGAGAAGGGAATATAAACTGCACATGTCCCACTGTCCCAAAATAACTGTGCCTTGCAGCAGTTGCTGCAGTCCTGAAATAAAGGCCAAATACTATATCATTTATCATACATTGTGTATTTGGGTTTCAATCAGGGACACGGTGTACTCAACCCACAGGTATTTCGATCAGGTCGCTGTCAGGAAACAAGTGGAAGAGGGCACACAGCGGGTGCCCTGAGTAACAAGTGGACTTTGTGAACCCATCTCTGCCCTAACAGCATGCCTCTGAAGCTTCCAATAACAACAGAAGCATGCATGCCAATAAATAGAGGAGTGGGTTTACATTATCTAATACTTCTGCCGTTTTCAGTAATGACACAGACATGCCAATAAAAAGAAGGGTGAGTTTCTACTATCTAATAATGCTTCTAATGTTTTAATGACAGATATCAAGGCATACAGATAGTAGAGATCTTTAAGATTTTCCGGAGACCTCTGAAACTCAGGGTAGAGGTCTTTTTTTCTGTAAAGTAAAAAGACACTTCAATTTGTAACAACATAAAATCTCACTTGTACTTTTCATGATATCTCAATGATTTTTTTTCTGCAGTCTCAACCAAGGCTTATCTGCATTCACTGACACTGCAAAGTAATAAATATATGAATCAGTTATAGGAGATAGCCGACACAAAGCCATTCACAAAGGCCATGTTAAAAGCCAATTGGTATTCACTAACTCTCCTTTACTTGACAACTGAGAGTGCTTTCTGATAAAAATGAATTGCCAGGATTAATCAATACATCTCCTAGATCAGATATGCATGTGTGAGATCTTTTTTTTATGAATTTGCTGAACAATGAATAGCCAATTGATAATATCTCTGAGGCAATGTTGCACCACATTTAAAAGCAGCAGACTCAGATTTCTATCTAACTTAATTGAATGACAAAAAAAAAAGGAGTTTCGGAAGGAAATTACAAAAATGATGTAATATCATTTTTCTGGTTGTTCAGTAAGATCAATATATAAATCCAGGCAATGTATCAAAACTTCATTTCACTCAGCCAACTACAGGTGGATGAAGGTTGAGATTCACTTCTGTCACATCGATGGTTAATACTTTTAAACAAAAGGCAGAATCCTCAATAGTTACTTCACTTGAGAAATTTAATCAATGCATTACGTCATTTTTCCCCCTCACACACAAAAAGCTTCCTCACACAATACATCACTTGTATGTACTCCAATATATATTCAATGGTATTTCTATATTTTGCTAACAGAAGATGATCCTTAATTCATATAAAACTACAATTTAGCCTCTCTTTACCAAGTTAGAATCTACTAGTAGACCAGTCTGCTAGCCTGTACATCTAATGCCAGAGAGACATATCTCACTCAGATACAGATTAAGCCGACTTTAACTGGATCAATTCGTTTTCTGTTGGTGCTTAGCTCTGATAGATTTTCTGTCCATAAGCAGCAATTTAGGCATGGTTCAATAGATGTTCAGACTTGTACAGTCCACATAGAGTCTATGCACCCTGAGTTCAGAAGGACAGATTGGGACAAAATTTAATCTACAGGTACTGTATCTGGGTTAATTCTCAAAAAAAAAAAAAAAAAAAAGTGAATACTGGAGTCACTTCAGTGACAAAACATTTGGGTAATATTTGCATAAATGGTTCATATATCACTTTTTAATTACTGTTGGTTTTCTTTCATAATGGGGGTTACTTTGTATGAAAAGCAAAAATAATGGGCCAAGCCAAAATTATGCAAATACTAGTATTATGTACAATATACATGTTTGCATCACAGGCATGACTCAAAATGTTCTATATTTCTATGGGATGGTCCATATCTTATTCTGAGGTCATAAAGCAATTAACACATGAATTATCTTCATTTTTAGCCAGTCTTAAAAATGGGATAGTCTTCCAGTCTGTATGAAAAACCTTATTAAACTTGTGCCTACTAGCCTTCAGCTAGGACACCAAAACAGGAGAAAAAATCTATTAGCCCAAAGCAGAAAAGTACCAGTATACCCACTCGAATAATTTGGCCCATTCTTAGTATGAGCAATCATAAAGGCTCATCTGTCCATGTACACTTTGACAAGTATCGTTCATCAAAACATAAAAAAATAAAAATAAATACTTATCCCTAAGTATTGAACCAGTTCTAGAGGCTGGAGTTAATAAAAACATACCTGTCCCCATTTGCCATCAGTCAGTTAGCTTCATGCATGATGCTTAAACATTAGACTGTTAATTGACCTGTCAATACTGATCCTGCAATCTAGATGTCTTCTGTCACAAAGATCACCAACACACATTTATCTTCCTCTGTTTAATTAAACTTTTGTTTCCCAGACGGATCCATTCCATAAAATAGGCCAAATCATGTGTCCAGGGGACATTTAGAAGTTCTTAGTATCCGACACAATCAGATATCGATTCTATACTGTTTTCATCTAATAAAACCAGGCCTGTTGGTTTGCTTATCTATCTGCCTAGCTATCTATCTATGTAATTTTATTTATGTATTTATTTTCATTTCATTAGGTATTTTGATATTGCACACTTAGGTTCCACCAAGATTCCACCACCAGCTTCTTATTTGGAGCCTCTAAGCTCAGTCTTACTAATTTTTACTTTATCACATTTCTTCTAGAACAGGGTAACTAAATGATCTACGGTAACTTGCGTTTCTAGGGGAAAAATAAGGACCAAGTTCAATACATAAATATTTGGCCCAAGATGTTTTTAAATAAAATTATCCAAATTCAAGAGGTACTAAGCAAAATGTTTTAACAAATAAAATATTACTGCAAAGTGACAATTACACACTTCCCCTAAAACCAACATTCCATGGTAAACAATACAATGCAGTCAGTGCTGTCTTTGGCTCCCCTTTTATTTTACAACAAAAGAAACCGTTTGCTGTGATCATACTGGCTTTACTACTTAAACACGTCACACAAACAAACTAGTGTGGCAAGGTAAATAGTAAATACCAGAGGAGGTCCCTACATTTCCTTCATCACAGATCACTTAGTATTTCAGACAGGAGTCAATTTTTATTATCATTTTTTTTTTCAAATCTCACATCATCTCATCACCTTCTCAGAATGATCACAACCTGGATCGAAAATTTACCAGGCAAGCATAATGGTTTTTAAGGTTCAGGGCAAGCATCTGTATTAACTCTGTGCCATGCTCACTGTGTAAATAAAACCCACTGAGTTACTGACTACTGGTATATACAGTGTATGATCCTGAATGGATGTCTAAGCCTAACCTTGACCAGGTAGTCTACTATGGCCCCCTCACACATGCAAGGCTGATATAGCCCTTCAGTTTCCGCCTCATTAACTTCTTCCTCTTTTCCTTTCACTTTCTTTTTTGTTCTATTTTCACTCTCACAATATTACTTTCACTTGACTTTAGCCTGAATTCATTAATTGGTAGCCGTGATTATTTATGGACTTATGCTGAGCAGACAAACAGTATGTTTACAATAAGTGCTGTTGATACCAAGATCATTCAGATTTTGACCAAAATTGGTAGCTTTGATTAAGTATATAATTCATGGACTGCTGCTGAGCAGTCACCAGTTTGATTACAATAAGGACTGTTGCAGACATGAGCCTAGGTTTCAAAAAAAAAAAAAAAAAAAAAAACTCATGGGACCCAACACTTAACCTTGACGAATCTCAATAACCAGCAGAATTTAATTTTAAAAACGCGGAAAAATCTCAGTCCTGTGTGAATTAATGTGCCAGGCCCCACTTAGGCTCATTGAAATGAAGACCCCCAGCTACCTGGTGATATTTACGTGCAGAATGCCCATCTCAACCATCTGACAGACCACTTCACCTCTCATTTCATCCCATATTGAAGGTTTTGATCAATGTCTATTTACCTACCAATTCGGACCCTTGCTGGCATGCTTTGAGAACATTGGCACATCTCATCTCCACTCCACCCCCCCCCCCCCCCCCACATACATACATACATACAGTGCAGTACTGTGTTAATTCCTACTATTATCTCAATGTATCACTGAGAATAATCAACCAAAATATCCAAAATCATTGTGGAAAGTTTTTTTTTTATCTTAAACTACTTTATAACATGATATAAAATTTGTTTTTGGTACATGTACCTGTGAACTGTTGGTTTCATCTTACCACAGACTTGGCAAACTACAGTGCATTTCACACAACCTGCCAAATCTACAACTATCGGCATGGACAAAACTTGCTTGCCTACAAATTTGGCATGTGTTGTGTACACATTATATTTGTACATCTGCACAGATGATCAAAAATGATCAAATTTTACATCAGATCTTCCAGCAGCTTCGAATCTTTGAATCCATAAAATTAACATCATATCTAAAGCATGGTCAGCACATTTAACTGCTTTTACATTGCTTAATTATAAATTCACACACAAGAGGGGGTATCAAATAGTTTTTTTAATTCTCTCATTTTCTTTTTTCACACTTATTCTTGTTGGCCATGTACAGATAGTCCTAAATCATTATATGTAATTGTCAAAGGAAAGAACAGCCTTACTAGGTGGCCGTGTCAGGAGAAATTATATTAATACACTAGCACCTGGCTGATAGTTGGCTTAATAAGCTGAGAATGGAGATGAAATTGATATCTTCTAATGACCCTAGCTAGGATATCTAATAATCCATTTTATTCCTTTTTATATTAAGAAGTGTCTGTCGCATCAAGATGGGAGGTGGGCTTCAAGATGGCCTAAATGAATTTTTCCATTAATGCATGCTTGTACATGTGCACATACACCTGTACATGTCATGTGAGCATGCACAAACACACACACACACACACACACACACACACACTATTTTTTCCTCGCTTTTATAAGCTAATCTGGCGCAGTGTGTGTGCACGAGTGTAGAGCAGGGGGGGGGGGGGAGGGCAGGATCAATTTTTGCAAAATTCTTTTCAAGCTTGGCACTTTCTTTACCCATGACAAGTAAGAATGTTTCAATTCTTTTTACCCACAGCTGCTTGACCATATCCCAGCCATTACTTCACCTCTTTGTTGTCATTTCCTATTTGAACAAATTAAAAATGTCCACAGCATTCTTTGGTTAAATTTCCCCCAGACAATTAGAACAGGCAGCTTTGGTTTCAAAATTGCCTGGTATTTATCTTTGATGCCTGTTATATAATAATTTTTTCTGGTTAACCTACTTCTCAGTTAAAGTTCATGTACAACACTGGCATTTTCATGTCATTAAAACAGCTTATTTCACTCACTTTCAGAGAACATTATATACTAGTATATTGTAAGGCACTTTAGAAATACACATTTTAATCATCTGCCAATATATATATATATTGGCAGATGATTAAAATGTCGCATATATATATATATATTGGCAGATGATTAAAATGTGTATTTCTAAAGTGCCTTACAATATACTAGTATATAATGTTCTCTGAAAGTGAGTGAAATAAGCTGTTTAAGCATAAATAAGCATATATATATATATATATTTATATATATATTTATATATATATATATATATATTTTTTTTTTTTTTGTGAGGAGGGGGGGGGGTTAAGTGACTTAAGGGAGGGTGCCACAAACACTTAATTAGGCCTGTTTGTCCCAGAAATGGACGAATTAAGAAGGCTCTAAAGCACACACAGACGGCACTTGCACTCTTCAGACGTTACTAAGCACACTCTTCAGACTGTACTACGTGACCAAAGGCAGAATCTTGCCCACCACAACCTCATTTTTGCCCCATAACTAACGATAATCTATCCCAAAGGAAATCATACCTTTCCATACTTTCTTGTCATCTCAATAGGGTTTAATCCCATTCTAAATATTTGACCTGTTCGAGATAAGAGTGATATAGTAGCCTTATCCCTCTGAGTAATTACAAAATAATAGTTAACTTTTGATAAGGAGAAAAAAGTGGTTGTATTAAAACTACCATTTCTATGGAAAGAAATGCACTAGATGTGGATTACATCAAAGTAAAATATTTTATAAAATAGCAAAGATATATATAGACTAAGTGAATCAGTACAATGGGTATCACATTTTTATCATTTTTTTCTGCATTTTAAATTTCGAGAGAGAGAGGGTCTTTTTTGAAACCGTACAAACAGCTGCATGTTCAGACTGACCTTGACAAAATATGTTGCCACTGGTATTCTGAGAAAACTGGCATGATTTATGAACTTTCTCATATTTCCTAGAATTCTCTCTGGTTTCATGTACTCCCTGTCAAATCACACACTACCTTATAAGCTGACCCAATACGTAGTATACGTACCTCGATTACTGTCATTATTCATTTACCTAATGAAGCCCAAACAAAATACTACTGGCAGAAACCTAACCTACGTATTCAATAATAACATGATTGGAAAAATCTTCAAGGTTTCCACAAGTGCCTTTAACTTAACAGTTGTTCTGGATCTAAAACCAAAGCAATGAGGATCAGTTTACAGTCATAATATCATGTCAAGATATTCATCAAACATGGGGAAAACTTTGGAGGACTTTGAAATCCAAATTGAGGGTCTGAACTAAAAGAAATCTGCAGGTCCTCCTAACAATCTTTGAAGCTTTGAATCTTTAAGCTTATGTTTATACTAGTATGTGATTTATCATGATGTTTTGTATTTTAAACCTTTTAAACTTAGCCAGCCAGTCCAGAGGACCTGCTGTATCAACTATCTTGTCTGTCCTCTGGCATTTCAAGCGGTCAGGACTGGTTGGAAAAGCACTTTTCCCCCCAAGTCTATGTACATCGCTGTGACAGAAAATTATAATGGAGCCTATACCACATAAAAACTTTAGACCCGGAAGCTGGTCTCAATTTTTAGACAAAAATCTCGGTCTACTTTAAATAATATTCAGGATAAATGTTGACTTCCACAAAAAAAAAAAAAAAAAGCAACTCTGGACCTGAAACTTGAGCCATGCCTTTCTCGCCATAAAACATGCACAATATATTCCAGAAACTTTTAAAATATATAATCTTAATTGCTTTCTGGGATGTACAAACAATGAAACCAGGTACACAAGAAAAGCAATATAACTTTATACACTAAAGATAACCATAATGAAAAAAAAAATTCAAATAGGATGCATGTATAGTGAAAGAGAAAACAAACATAAGCTTTTTTTTTTCTTAATAACAAATAAGAAAGTCCAAGGCTTCAGTTAATGAGTAATTTTATGGACATATTGTTATGTAGATGTACTTTCCTGGAAAATGCTGCACCGTATTTTCTCACAGTGACACATGCAATAGCAGTGAAATAATCCTCATTATATTAGTCTGGAAGCCAAAAGACCTCCCTAGACAGTTATAGCACTTGTAGGGTAATAATCTACAATTTGCAGGATTTTATTATGAAATTTTGAGGTGTGACACTTTTCAATAACATTAACAACTTGCACATCTGATATGAGAGTTTAGAATCACTGCCTGGAAATAACTGAGGTTTTTCCTTTTATCTCCACTTTGCGTATACCGTTTACAGATAGTTATTAAGAACACAACACACCACCACTCCCACAAAACTGTGACCTTGCAAAGTTATACAAACCTTATTAGAAATTTACTGTAGCATTTTGACATTTTGTATAAGACCTGCTATTGCAAGGGTTAAACTAAACATCTTTTGAAGTAGTGAAGCAGGTGTAAATTCCACCAACTTATACACCTGACTGAGTAGCGGCAGCTTATTGTTCTATTATTCAGAAATCTTTACATATTTGCGTGTAAATCCCCCCAATGCTCATTTACACCATTTCAAAGCATGTGGAGTCCCCCAAGCTAGAATACTCTACCTCTTATTACAGAACTTTGAACCCAAGTGCATATAATGTTATTTTGAGAAGGCTCAAGCAAAGCTCTATTAAAATAACATTATGAAATTAAAAAAAAAAGGAAAAAAAACAATAAAAGGCATGAATCACTAAAAGGGTCAACAATATTTTGAAAGATAACATTTTTGCAACTTGTAAAACAAAAAATCTTGACTTTTTTTTTACCTCCACCGTTCTTATAGCAGAGATATGGGAATCTCCATACATTGCCGAGTCCCACGGCAAAGCCAATGCAGGACAGAATAAATTCAATAGGACTGGACCACTGCTCGCGCTTTATCTCATCGTCTGTTTCGTCCAGATCAAATTTTGACACCGTTACTCCATTGCCATCTTTTTCTTCAGCACACGGCTTATTCTTCTCGTCAGGGGGTCTCTGGTCCCTGGTTCCGTCATCATCAGGGACTTGTCCTGTCTTATCTCCCATTGAGTTTCCTTAAAATCAGAAGTATTTTGACTAAAACTCATTGAAATTCCAATCCATAAATCTCTGCTTCTAAAACGCCGGCAGGTAAATACGAAAAAAGTACAAGAACGTCAAATATGATATCACTGCATTCGGCTTATCGTCTGCTAGGATTTACTGTGATTTATATGTTGATAAGACTGAATTTGTATAGTGAAATGTAAAATAAAGATATTTACCGTCTGAAGTCGCATGGACCAAGGGTACCTTTGGTCAGACACCGTGAATTGTGTACACTTGCCCTCCCGCACGGCTCTCCTCTGTTTCACTCACAGGATCGTGACGTCACAAGGTCAGAGGTCAAGTAAATATAATCACGTTGCTGCCGAGTCCGCACGAAACCGGTGCAGCCTAGAAATACAGCAAAAGGTTTTACTTATTACTAATGCTCAAAACGCTTTTGTTGGGGATATTGTCTTTCTTTAAAATATGAATAAATGGGAAAAGCTGTCCGGGGATCGGGAAGGGAAGAATTTGTTCAAAAGGTGACTTTGAAATCGTCTGATCAACGTATCCAACTCTCAAAACTAAAAAAAAAAAGTTTAAAATAATAAATCTGAATATCAAACAAATTGTACAAAACAGTTGTATGATGATTGTTCTATTCCTTCCGCTTGTTTTTCTATAGCTTATCTCTGTGGTTATATCAATATAGTTTATAAAAGAAACCACAAGGAGTGTCTCGCCTTGTATAAATGAACTCCATAATCTTAAAACCGAGAGTTGAAAATCGATAAGTAGGCTACTCGCACATGCGTACTTCTCTAAAATTTTCATGTATGGATGTAATAGATAACACCAACTTATCGCTATATACCCCAATTGATGTTATCTTAAACACAAGACGCACGCCCAAAATTTGTGGGAACAATGTCTAAAAAGTACATGAGGGCAAAAATGATAGTTCATAATTTTGATTATTTTTCTTAAGAGGGTTCAAGTTGATACTGAGATAAGTTGTGTTCTCATAAAAGCAACCTCGAACATAAAAGAGGCCCGGAAGGTGTCGCAAGTCGACTCAGTTGCTTCGGCGCAATGGGGTCCATTTGTAACCCAAGCGTTTGGTGACGTAAAATATAGTCGATTTCCAGTTTAAAACGGTGCTTGAGTGCAAGCAACTTTTGTTTCCGGGAGCATAACGGTAAATGAATGTCATTGGTCCCTATTCATACAACCCGGAAGGCTGTTAGAACAATCACAAGCTTGCTAGCCTTTACAGGCAATGTTGCGTTACAAGGCAGCGTTTGGTCAATCTCATCTAGTGCAATCGTGATGAAGGAACATCGCAACACAATGTCGGGACGTGCGTCAAATTAGGGGGTTTGTGACGGCTCTTCCACTGGCTAGCCCGTACATCTCTGTTTATTTTTTTACTTTACGACTTTTCCTGTTAAATCATTTTCTTCCCTTTTCCAATCTTTCTATGGAGAAAATGTTGACACTTAAAATTATTAAACCAGTGTGTACTTTCTCTGCCACTTTTCTTATAATATCTCCATCTCCGGCCTGGATACCAGAAAGTGAAGAGAAAATAATTTATAAGCAAGTTCCTCCAGACTCAAAAGATGACTTTCACCTCAAAAAAATGTGAAGGCATTAGAAAGTGTTGTAGGTCTTGCCTCAAGAGATATAAATATGAAAGAACACGCGTAAAAAAAGAGAACTAACCGAAAATTCTGTTTGCAAGATGTAGACCTATAATAACATTGATTTATCGACTTGAGCATTTTCTTTTTTGTGAAGTGTGTCATAAATTTACGCTATCTTGACTCGTCTTGGAGCCTGCAAACGCCTCTTCTCTTATTATATTACACTTTTAATATGACATCCACGAGTTGCTTACAAGATAAGTGCGTTTGAGGACAGAGCAATCTCAAGGGAAAGAAAACGAATTAACTGATCGCTTCTTTTGATTTCTAACCGACCGACTAACTCGAGGCCTTCTTTCCTTTCTTTGTGACATGTATGCACCTTGTGTATCAATTGCAAATTTGATGTCTGCAGCTTTAGGTATACACCCTGCGAGTCAAATTTGGTGCGCGTGACTCGAATGCACCCTGAGAGTCAAAGTCGATATTTGTGACCTGAATACTCTATAAGTGTTACACTTGATATTCTGGATGCTCCATGACTGTCAATTACTCGGTTGAATATCCCATCAAAGTTTAAGATGTTAAAATTAAATTATTCAATTAAATAATGAATAAGAAGACAATAAGAATAAAAAAAAAATTAGAGTTAGAACGAGAAAGAGCTAAAGGGTAATTTTTTTAAACCTCTTACTGTCTTGAAATGTTCAAAGTCTGTGTACGTTGTGCTGACACTGTTTCAACTTAACGAAATCGAACATACCGGGTATAGTAAGCAGGTGTGACAGGAATGGTAGTCCTAGGAATGGAAGTCCAGGGTTCCATATCATTACTACAGGTTAGGGTTAGTTGGAGTATTGGGGTTTAGTATATACATGTATATGGGACGAATGTCACCTGTTCAAAGTAATGGGGGAACGGACTACGGTTCCTAGCAGACTACAATTCCTGTCACACCGGTAAAACATACTCAGGGTGCTATGCCTCTGAAATCCGGATGCGCGCAGAAAAATTAGTATTAGAAGCGGTTTAGATCTTATATTGATTTTTGCTTCCTCTCTTTTGTTAAAGGTTGCTTAGAAATGCTGTCTCAGTTGTAAGTGAATTACATAACATATTGATCTGAGGTAACTAAGAGAGGACCCCGGTGATGCCTGGTCGATTTGGCTGTAGTGATTTATACTGGTTTGTTTAATTGTTTAAACAATGGCTCATCGTCCAAGATTTTCCTAAGGTGCTTTCCGGTAGGAGAGGCACGATTTTCAAAAAAGAGAAGAAAGACGAAATCGCCCAACTTATCTTGAAAGGGGAAAATGTATCTACAATGCATCTGCTATAGACTGATTGAAAATGCTATCGATCTGTTGCACATCTGGGTTCGGCAGTCTAAAGACAAACGCGTTTGTTAACACAAATTAAACACTGTTACGTAATCTATGTAAAAGTGAGTAAATTATCGGGAGAATACACCCTGTTTTCCAAATTAAAAAAAGAAATAACTCACACTACTGGTGGCATTGACTGACTGTCACTTCAATATGTACCAACACTTATAAATAATCACTATTTTTTTTCTCGATACCTTAAGAACCAGCAGCTGTTTCTGGCACTGATCCAATCATATTCATAGCAATTTCGTAACACATAAAAGCACTGCCACAGGAAATTCTTGACGCAAATCGAGAACCTCAGTAATATGAAATCACGCGTTCGTCTCAGTGAGTTTTGGGTTGTAATTAAGTTATATATATATATATATATATATATATATATATATATATATGTTCGTTTTCGATGTATTCTTTTCTCTTGTACTAAGTGTGACTCAAAATTATACAAGTCAAAACAACACTCACAAAGAAATTACTGATTGCCCAAGGCTTTTTGTTTGTCTCAATAGTTCATATATATGTATATATACACAAGTCAAAATAACACACGCAATGAACTTACCGATTAACTTGTACTTCTTTTTTGTCTCAGTGGTACTAGTACACATGTACACACGCTAACAGAGTCATCCTGCAAATAAAACCCAGCCGATTCCTATTCATAATTCCAATAATATGCAGTAAAACTGGCCGATTGGTCGATGAATTTCCAGTGCGATGAATTTCCACTTATGAGTATGTGAAATTGTTGCTCCGACCAATATCGATAAGTGTGCTTCCAGTGCTCAGATCCTCAGAAGGGTTGGGCAACTGGCAGCTCCCCAGGTGTCGCAAAAATAGAATTATCCTCGCCGTCCAGCACTTCACAGAGCTTTCACCGAGCACTAGTGTCGTTCTCGATCGCCAACCGGCAGCCGAAAGTGTTTCGCTTCCTGTCCACGTCTATACCAAAAGGCGAATTCAAAATCAATTCTCCTCGGTCAATGTTCATTAAACAGCGTCTAAAAATACTCCCACGTGCTTAAATGGCAGTGGTCTATATTTATATGGATAATCTACCGAGTTATGAAGTGTTGATGAGAACACGAGGGCCTTTCGGGGAATCGCGAATTGATGA
Organism: Lingula anatina; assembly: GCF_051362555.1. Taxonomy (NCBI): domain Eukaryota; kingdom Metazoa; phylum Brachiopoda; class Lingulata; order Lingulida; family Lingulidae; genus Lingula; species Lingula anatina. The sequence continues at coordinate 4,392,916 of NC_141772.1, read as the reverse complement.
CTGGTGATTTGTTGAGGTCCTTTGGGGGGAAATTTGAATTCAGGATGCATTCTAGGGGATAATGCCGTTTCATTCTCTGGAAAAAAGATAATTATAGGTCCCAGAAGTCCCGAAATTTGTCTTGTGAACATTACGGTTTTGCCAAATAGAGTATATATGCGAGTATTCTCCTAACTCTAGTGTTCGTTTTCTGAATTACCTTTTTAACACGATGAGTAATTCGCGATCGAGAAGTACAAATAAAATGTTTACCATATCGAGAGAGCAAAACATATGGTTTCATTATGAAACAAAAGCCTGCAATACAAAGCGTGTCCTAAAAATTGCTACATATACCTGGTTAAGGTAAAAGGCTAATATAGGGATAAAATCGAATCAATATCACGTTCCTATAGCCTGAATCACTACTCTGTAAATCAGTTCTTACTGGGTTGATGCAACAACACCCCTCCCCACACCCTTACATGGACAAGCTCTTTGAAGTTCAGCCTAAACATGAGGCCGACTTTATTGATCTCTCGCTGTTTTTACTTATTGGTATTATAAACTGCATACAGACCTATGGAGGGACGTCATGGAGATATAGACCTTTTTTGTTTATGCCCAGGAACTGCACCCTGCATTTCCCAAGAGAACAGTGACAGTCAGTGTTTTGAAACTCAGGGCAAAAGAAGCGTTTTGACGTAGTAAATAAGATGAATGACACTATACGTGTATATGATAGATTATTTAACCATGCAGAGTTCCAATATCCGTAAGGACACCGTTCATTTATCTATTCAGATGTGCGACCTGACAGGTGACATTTAAAACTGAAGTGCGCTAAACTGTAAGTGGCAAAGATCAGTAAGGCCTGCATTTGATTAGATTTATACTGTATGACTAAGGCCTATTATTTTTTCAAACGATTGAAAGAGATAAGTTACTTATTTGAAAAAAAGAGCCCCCCCCCCCCAAAAAAAAAAAAAAAAAAAAAAAAAAGAAAACTTTGACTTACTATTACTCACAAACTTGATAAAAGATACATCATTTTTTAGATTTGTTGGACACGATAAGTAGTAAAAACACCGAAAACCGCATCGAGTGACAGATGAGGTTCCCAGGAAAAGACTAAAAGAAACATATTGTTTATTAAAGCGCTTTTGTGTAAAACAAATTTATTGATTTGTTTGTTTGCTAAAAGCTATACTTAACCTCGCGTGTTATGTTTGATAACGCTTATTAAAAAGTCCACATACCAAGAACCAGAGTAGGGCAAAACGTCATAAAGACCGTTGAGTTCATTCCAGGAATTTGACAATACTGTATCAGATTGAATTAACGCAGATAAAATGTGTCCAAACCTGACAAAGAATCGATATATCTACGCAAATGAACACTGCGTTGCATTTCAATTTGTTCACATTATTATGAAAAGCGCAAGAGTATTGAAGAAACTGCTAGTAAGAGAGATAATTATAGGAAGAAAAGGAGAATAAAAAGACAATTAACATTGATAAGAGTTTCCTGAAATTATCAATAGCAAGTAGAAAGAAATCGGTGTATTTCAACTACCCGCTGCGGCTGCCTGAATGCAAGAAGTTATAAAATGTATAGGGTGTGTCAGCAATGTGAAAAAATTCTTTCTAAGAGCTTTTTTTATGGAACTTGAAGGGATATACGTGGTCCAAAGATCCACCTGTAGCATCCCTACAACCTATTTATTTATTTATTTATTTATTTATTTATTTATTTATTTATTTATTTTTCTATTCATTTATTTATTTTTAGCCTCATCTAATCCCAAAAGTAGTGATTTTGTGTGGATGCGCGGCTCATCTTTCTCCTGCAGCATTTAATCTCATAGCGGTCGATACAATCTCGTTTTTTCCTTGACAGCTAATTAATGCTTGTGAAATATGAAGGCGCTTGGGACTGTGTATGTTTTTGTGTTTTCATTTATTTCAAAAGGCAAGATAATAGGAAATAAACTAACAAACTGTCAATATCCAATCATTCTCGCGATCAGTTCTACTTTCATTCTCTAACGGTGTCAGTGGTGGTTGATTGATCACAGGTGGATTAAGTAGATAAAAAAATCTCACTCCGCCCCCTCCCCAGCTCCCGCACGCACATAGCCGGATAAAAGGGTGGGGGGAGGGGGGGGGGCAGTGAGCCACGTGCTCACACCCCCAGAACCCCTAGCTTGCAATGCACCCCTTCATCCTCCACAAAACAGTATCAAATTAAAGAAACAAGATGAACGAGAAAAAAATTCTATCCCTGAGATTTACAGGTATCTGTCTTTATTTCTTGTTTAAATATGCATCGCTTCGCTTTGTATTTTTCATCCTTGCCCTACTCACACAGGGAAAGAAAAATGTTGGATCCGCCAGTGCACTGTCTGCCTCCCCCCTGCGAGGTGTTATTTGGGGAATCATGCTACTGATCTTTGAGGCTCTCTGTGAGGCTTTCGTTCCTCAATAAATTCTCAGGATGAGACGCAGGGTGGATAAGGTGAGCCGTTGCGTCACTGTTCATGATTGATAGACCATGTAACTGTAGGCCTACTTGCGTAACTGATTATGTAACTGAAGCAATACACGCCAGATGGCAGCACTAGGCAAAACATTTAAGCTGGAGCTAGAAAGGAACTTCAAGCATTTATCGATGTCCAAAAAATTCCTAATCTCTGTACATATTCAGCATGAAACTGGGCATTTAAAATTGCTGACGTTGTTTGGTATCCATAACGTAACTCAGACCCCTCTCTGGAAATATTAACCCTGAAGTTCAAGACCCAGGGTTTCCCTCCTGTTGCAATAACTTGGCAATATTGTTTTTTATTTTCAGCAACGAGAGCAGTTGGTGAGCAACCGTTCGCTACAGCTCTCTGGGTAATACTTGTAAATAAAAGTTCAGCAATATCCCACATTTTCATCTCAATAGTTTGTTATCAATAATATCCTCCGTTTTCGTCTCAGTAGTTGTACTTGGCGTCTTAACCACGGTGTACTTTGCCAGACCTCTCTTCCAGGGGAAAGCCACCAACCCTGCCCACGCCCCGGGCCTGGGTTAACTCTGTTACAGTATAGGTAAGGCGGAATCTGAAATAAAAAATTTGTCTTCCTGTTAATCTTTGGAATAATAAGAATCAGAGATAAGGAGAAATATAAAGGATTGTTATTGCTAATTGAGCGTACAGTGATGTCGTCTGCTTATTGACCTAAGTAAGTTGTTGTAAGTTGTTTCCTTCTTCCTTCCGTTCTTTTTAGTTTTGAAAGTAATAGTCTAGGTGTCATTTAATATTTATCAACGCTTACCTTCCAAGGCGATCACAATTCCCAAAAACCATAAAAAGCGCCAAAACAAGGACAAAAGCATACAAGTACGACATGGCAGCAGGGCCGCCTTCACATGTCTACAGTGTAGCACCAAAAAACATACGGGGTAGGAGATCCTATCTGCGGGGACAGTGCCTGTATATTTTGGCCTTATCTAATATACGTGACAAACAGCAATTTACGAACACTTGTTTCTAATTGCAGAGCCCCCAGTCACGATACAAAATGCATAAAAGTGAAATTGTGGAGTCTTTCACGAAAAGCATTGGTCAAGGAACCGTTACCTTTCAAAATTAAAAAAAAAAAAGATATGAATATGCAAAGGATCTATATTTAAAGTTTGTTTTAGCAAAACAATTAAATAAATAAAATAAAATAAATGAAGGAGGGAAGGAGACAGAGAGAGGAAGCTGTCAGTCAGTATAGACCAGTTATATAAAATAAGAAGCTCTGGACAGTGTTTTTATGGAGATTAAACACGCGGTTGGCCGTTTAACTCTTCTCAACTTATGACCTATGCCCCATCTTAGAGTTGGACAGATATGTAGGATGACTTACTACTTCAATTCACACGCAAATAACTAATCACCATACTCGCTTTTTATCTACTCAATTTGCGCAAAATAGTGCGATACTAAGACTACACATAATATCAAGACGGAGAATATGTTCTGCAATTCAACTGTTAAAGATGCTATTAAGAATATGTATTTGGTCACGAAACGTTGACATTAGGCTACTGCTGCATTGCTTATCATACACATGTATGGCAAGGGGGAGTCAACATGAAATTTTCTGTAGGTACAGTACAGGTTATCATACAGTTGTACACTAAATTTAAACTTGAACCTAGAAAATGCACATTGAATTCGTCCAAGCCTCAAAGGTAAAGAAGGCGAACCACTGGCGGATAATAATCGATTACTGTAAAAACTGATCGCCTTTAGCTTTCTTCTGAGGTGAGATAGCAATCTGTGTGTGTAAATGCCAAGGAATTTAGTCAGTCAACACTTAAGATTTATCTATTATCCAAAAAAATTATGTAAGGCGTATATAAGGACTTTTTTTGCTAATCCTGACAGTGCCCTTGAACATTTCCGAAGGCTACTGAAATCATAAACTTCAGTGCACTTGAGTTTGCGCTTCTGTTTCTATTGCAAGGGTTTATGTCACAAAATAAGCATTTTGGCTTTTTTTAAGATATAAAGACAAAATAATATTAATCGCAATTACCGCAAAACGATAAAACCTCTCTTGTTCATAGATCATAGTTTGAAAACTAGTCTTATAACTTTCGTTTTCGTGAACTGGTACGTAATAAAGCTGTGTAACGTTTGTCATGATCAGATATGGCCACCTTTATGTCTATAGATATAAAATCTACTTCAATGAACAAGATGCTTTCTGACTGCAAACTTTATCGATTTGCATGTATGTAGTGGTATCTTTTGTATTTATATAAGTTACATAGTGCTATTAAAAACAAGGGGCAATTGCTTTTTTTAGAAACAATCCGCCGTTATACGTCCTCTAGCTTGCCAATGAATCATTATCTTTGTGAGCATCGGGTCATGAAAAGTGAGAGCTATGAAAGTGCATTTCATGTCTGACTGAAGTGAATAATCATAACAGACGTTTTCTCTCTCGTATTATTGCATTTGTATTTCATTAATATTCACCCTGAGTCAGCCGTAGACTAATGCCTCTCCTGCAAGCATTTGCCGGTTTAGATGACTCATTTGAATGTAAATAATGTAGTCTACTTCATAACTCTTGGTGTGAGTATAAGGTGGTGCGTGTTCATTATGGCACGCGTCCCTCTGTTAACGGATATGAGTCTCAAGATTATTAACAGGTTTTCTGCGTTCTAATGCGGTGTAGAACTTAACGGACTCGGTGGAACAATAATCATTCAGCACTAGGATAATTGAAAATTTGTTGAGGAATTACCGCACTCAGCATCTGGGCAAAGGGACTATATAGCGCGCTATTGGCCTTTAATTTTGCTGGAGATTTTCTCTGGAGGCAGGTGGGGATTTGGGGTAAAATAGCGTGAAGAGCAATAGCTGCTTTCAAGGCAAGGAACCACAATGTGTCAGTTGTGCTGGATGTGCTTCTTCTCAACAACCGCAATGGTGCTTACAATTTGTCTGTACAACTAATGCAATGATATCCTCATGAAAGAAGAATACGTCATGATTGCCAAATATTCAGTCTAGGTACTCCATTTGTTTGCAGAAACAGTTAATTTAATTCATTTACACTTTTATAATTAAACATCATTGAGAGGTACGCATTTAGTACTGTAACAGAGAGAGAGAGAGAGAGAGAGAGGGGGGGGGGAGTTTCGCACATTTTTCAGAACTAAAAACATACATAACATCTAGCAAAACTATGTGCACAATTATGTCCTAAAACAACTGACGCGAGTGAAATTCGCTATAAACTGTTTATTTACACATTTTGGCTTATATTTATTTACAATTTACAAAAATTAAATATTTACATACTGTACAGTTACTTTTATAAAAAAAATTCCTGGAAATTCCAAAATTTTCTCCAAGTTGCCAAGAAATACCCTAACTACAAGCGTTGAGGCAGTTGCTCAAGATTCTCTTTTGATATCCATACATTGAATGCGTACCTTTCCCGCTATGAATTTTTAGCACTGTTGTTTCACCAATCATTTTAATTTACAGAATGAATTACGCCTACATTGATGCCGTGGCAACACTTCTTGTTTCTTGCTTAGATTCGTTAAATCAGAAAACCTAAGAAAAAGAACCCCAGTTTTAATCATCGAGTAATATCCTACGTGATATTCAAATTGTTAACATTGCAAAGCTTTATGTCGCAACATAAGCCCAGCGGTGTCCTTAAAATATGAATGCATAAAAAACCCAAACACAATTAATGCCAAATGATATAATGTCTCTTGATCTGAAATTGAAAACTTTTGAAAGTCAATAGATGTCGATTTCGTGAGCTGTCACGTGGTCGATATCCCAACTTGATGATGTCATATGACGTCAATCTGACGTCATTTTCATTCAAGATTCAATCTATCAGAGTTCAAAGACTTCTTGTGCTTGAACGGACAGGCGGCGGATTGTCAATGAGTTTTGACCGTCTCAGCCACAATCTCTAAGAACGACCCACAAATGCCCCGCAACAGGGTGAATGAATGAATGATAACGAATGATTGAAAGTCACACAAGTCCACAGGACTCCTTATTCTTTGGAGATCGTTTCAGACGGCACCAACAGCCTCAAAGACTTGAACTCATGGAGAGGCTTGCCAAAGAGGCGAGCAAACAGCTCCTGTCTCTTGGGTTCTCTCAGCTGTGACAGAGGCACCAGTAGGAACTGGCCCGATTCTATGAAGGTGTCAGACGCTGGGGTGCCTGTCTTGGCGTGGGAGTTTGTGGTGGCGCCTGGTGGTGCCGTGGTCTTGGTAGTGGTTGTGGTGGTGACGGTGGTTGTGGTTGGCAATGTGGTGGTGGTAGTGGTGGCAGCCTCGGTCTTTCTTTGGTTAAGCTACAAGAAAAAAATAAAACAAAATAATAAAAAAAGGATTTTAAATTTATTCTTTATATCTTCGCGGTACAGTAATGAAAATATATTGGAGGTGTGCATATTCATTTTAGTCAAAAGATGGATCAATTATCTCGATGTCCCTGCGTGGTGAGAACCTGTTTATTCTGCAGACAATCTATTAAATATGTAATTATGCATATGGTAATTAGAACCTTCAGCGGTTTTCATGCTGTGCACTATGCAAAATAAAAACCAAAGACCTGCAGTGCACTGTACTCAGACTGTGACTGTAGTCATACAATGAGATTACCTAAAACAATATAACAAAAGGGTCATAATTACCTTGCCGTAGGTGATGCCTGAGGGCAGAGTGGTGCCCTGGTGGGTGACGCTGGTGGGGTTGGTAGGGTCGTTCAGTTTATGGTGAGTCTCATAGCCGGGCTTCTTGGTGCAGATGCCACGGAACTGGAACAATTCGGGTGGAACCCTTTCAAAGCCCAGTCGCATCATACCACTGTAGCACCATAGGCCTTTCTGGCACCTGTGGAAAAAACAACAAAAATCGTTATTGACAAATCTAGATCTTGAGTTATTTGTTAAGGGCAAGCTTAATTAATCAAAAATATGAAGAAATGGGCACATTACCGTCATGGATAAAGATATTAAAAATCAAACGAAATTATAATGACCCAGCATTTTGTGACAAATGATCTCATCTGACTGATCTGATGGGATTCAGAATATTGAATGCTATACATATTTAAATTAATAATATACGCATATATTTTCTACATACACGATTTGAAATGAAATAAACATTTTAAAACAACAAGTTTTGACCTACTTAGAAGATAGCATAATGTCACTCTACCCACTTCATTAATTGGCCAAACCCTTTCACGGTACGACGGACATTTTGTGAGCAAAACCGACCTTTAAATTCCTTTCATTTAAGCGGTTATATTAATGACATTGTTACTATGAAAGGAGTTTAGTTAAAGAATCCATAACCGTTACTTTTTATCGGCGTTTAATAAAGAAATATTGGACGTAAAAGTAACGAGTAATTGCAGTCTTGACGTCAAATAATTGTCTATTTCTTGAGAACTGTTTTGTTTGTTGAAAATATGATCAACATATAATTCTATTTAATTTGAAAAGACATTTGTTTTTTATATAAGTAACTTATTTATATAAGTAACTTATTTATGTTTTATATAAGTAACTTATGGAGGCTATTTAATGAAATTGTCAAAAATGGAGTCACAGTTTTACTTTACAGATATTTAGATCTCAAACCACAAAATAATCTAAAACATGTTCGCATAACTTATTAGATATACGAAACCAAAAGAAAACTGCCAGCTTACCATGAAGTCCAAGCACCACAAAGGTCCCCTTCTTTCAGCGCGCAAGTCGGGCAGCATCCGCACGGTCGTTTGGCCAGCTCGCAGCCCGTGGGTCGGATACATTTGGATAGCACGCGCTGGGAACAGGGCAGTCCGCAGCCCATAGCCGACGTCAGGGAGGTGATACACGCTAGAACCACCAGCGTGAGGCCAACTAAAACTTTGACAGAAACCATCTTGCTTGTAAAATCGAATGTTAAATTGTGTTGAAGAAAAAAATTTCAGTCGGAACGTCTGTCTCAAACGTCAAATGCTGTAAACCGATGTCTGCTCAGGCCAGTTTCTCTGCTGTACCAGAAATAATGCAAAATCTGACAAAAACGAAAGTATTCGATGATGTTTCACAAAAGTAAACTATGTTCAAAGTCCTCTCAATAGAACAGACTGGCTGTCGTCTTTGGCTTTCTGAGTGCTGAAGTGCTCTAATCAGTGGTCGGTTGACTATGTTTGCCTAACGCCTTACTTATATAGGGGATGAGCGCCATTAAGCTTCGGGTGGTGATCCACAAATGGGAGAATAATTCCACATAAATATGAGGTGCGGTATTTCCTCAACCAGCGCTATAGGAGTCTTTGGAAACGAGACGTGATTCAAGTGCTAATAATGGAAAGATATTTTAGGACCTGTCTACATTCCTGGTTCGGAATGCGTGGAATTCAGACGTGTGGACTTCGAGATTTTTTCATGACGTAGGCGCGTAACCAGGAAGAGAATGGATGAAATATGAAAACATAACGTCTCAGACCATAAAAGGTAATACCAGTCTGACATGTTGTTATGTAAGATAGAGAACGGCATTATTGTAATATGTCCATTCTATACCTTTCTTTCACGATTGCATGATCGAGTCGCCCCTAGCTAGGCACATTCGCTGCCAAATGAGATATTTTACAAAATGGGCATTATGAAAGATATGGTATATAACAGGTCTGTTCTATTAATTTGCATTAGTTTATACACTGAATCCCACTCACTCACTCTCGCATCCATCAAATAATTGACAAAGTAGGGTCTTTCTAAAATAGAACAAATATATCTTGAAATATAATGCTTGGAGACGACCCAAACAGATCAAACAAATAACAATATTGCCAAATGTTCAGCTCCTTCAAAAGTAATCAAAGTAAATCGTGTCAGCTTGTTTTAGAAGAGAAAAGTCATTTAAACATCTACAATAATGACATCATAACACAAATGCAGTTCCACCCCGGCGTTCACGTTTCGGAGAACCTGCTTTTTAAGATACATTTCCCAAATACTAAATTGAAACACCTATTTTATTTTTCAAAACGAGCCTGGGCCCCTTAAAATACTTCTGTCAAATATTTCATTGGCGTGCTCTTTGCATAAGCAAAAGGAGATTGTTTTGCTAAAACAATCGCATTACTCAACACCATTACTGGTGTTTATTTACTTTTAAAGCAAATAGAATGTCTATTTAAAAACAATGAAGCCATTTTCTGCCACACACAGATTCTTTTTCGGTTCAACGAGTTCCTACCCTGAAGGCTTGTTAGGTGTACGTCTCCAAGGTACCCTCGGAAAATGTGGACGTTTTCTGGTATTACGCTTGCGTGGTATGGGGGAAGATTCTCGACATTTTCTTCCTTTAAATTTTATAGATTGGTAAATAGGTATGTGATTGGGTAGTGAGGATCATAGGCAGATAAAATGGACAGATGTATTTACTTTTTAGGTAAGAATTATTTTGATAAATTTGCAACGCCCAACTTTGAAGAATGCAGTCAAAGTATGCAAGGTAGGTCCTTGACATCTATTCCTCAAGAAGAAATTACATTTTCCTTATTGTTGGGTGTGCGTTTAACATAGGTACACGTGTAGATCATTTACTTCAAAGTGACATGTCCGTAGTCCAGATGAAAACATGGAATGAAAACAGTTTGCTAATACAGTTCTGATATGTATAGATTTAATATGTAAACATACAGTTTTAATTTATGTAATTTGTGATACACATTTTATCATATGGACACGTACCAAACTATTTTTCCGCTTTATACAAATATAAACGTACAAGATATAATAAGGAATCCCAAAAATAATGTTTGAAATCTGAAAGTGTCGCAAAAACAGGTTCACACGCCGCGGAATGCCGTCAGTCTGCAAAAAAGTTATCAAGGAGTCATTTTGCGTCATGGCCAGAAAATTCGGCCAATCTTTGGTAATTCCGTACGGCATCTCGAAAATAGCTGAAGTTTTTCAAATGGCACCTTGATTAAAGCAGACCTGGAGCAGGCCTGGGAGTTTTTCAAATCCCCTGTCCCAGGCACTGTCAGTTATTGATGTTCTAAAACGAGATTATTGTGCTTTATATGGGTATCCAATTAGGCCACCTTAAAGATAAATCAGCGGACAAATGTTTGTATGTAGTTTTATACACAAAAAAGTACCACCAAACCATCCTGTTTGTGATTATAAGATCTCTGCCCTGGGGCCAGTGAAGTACATTTGGAGATATTCCAGACGAGGCAAGTCATTTGTCCAGGCTGTTACTGCAACGGACTTTTATTTAAACATATGTAATTATATTTAATAGGTTAGCAATTTCCCAAGCGTCCATGGTGTATTTTACCGATTTTCTGTCTTAAACAATTTTTTTCGTATATATGCATATTTATCAATGCTGATAAGTCTGTGGCTGTGGCTTCTTTTCGTTCACACAATGGGCATTAAAGTGGAAGACAATAGAGTTCAGAAACACAATTCCAGGGTCCTATTAAAGGACATCAGTAAATAAATTAATATAGTTGATAAGTAACTCGTCAATCCAGAAAAATTATTTAATAGGACAGGAGCACTAGTGCTGCGGTTGGCTGCTAATAAAGGTACTATCATAATTACGACAACTATTTGTTTTTTCTAGATGGGTAAAAACGTGGCGCTAATTAAGGCCTTAAGAATGTGGCATGGGCAAAACCGATAGCGTTGAACAGCTCATGAAATATTTGTGGATAGACTAAGTGTGACGTCAAATTTAACGCTACAGATATCATTGCACCTTTGTCTGTGACAACTACCATTTCTAATGCGTGTTTGGGCACGTGCTTAGGCGGCCATTTTCATGCCTACCTGGTACCAGCTGCCATTGCGGTTTCAAAACACGTGATGAAGTGCCAAATGCCTTTCACAGCTACGTGCAATATAACGTATAGCATTTGAAACCGTCTACATAATGGGCATCAGGAATTCATCCAAATGCTATCAGACCGACGGATTTGAATAATTTCACTATTTTTAGATACACGGAAACGGAAACGGGTGGAGTAACCAAACGTGTTTTTTTTTTTTTTTTTTTTTTGTGTGTGTGTGTTTGTGTGTGTGTGTAGGGTGGGTACAGTTTGTGAGTTTCACAGACAGTATGATTCGCTACTACCATGATCTAAGGTAACTGTATCACCATGAAGAGTGCTTTTTTTTTTTTTTTTTTTGTAATTAAGGTTTCTTGTCGAAGTCGAGTCGTTTTTGCGGTTACCTCTCGACACAACCAGTTGTAGATAGTCTTTAAGGTACCTAAAATCTGAACACACGGAACACGTTTAGTTTAAAAACATATATGTAATCTTAATATTAAGTAACTGTAAGCAATGGTAAAATGTGCTTGAAACGAAAAACACCCACAATCATTTCTGTTGTGGCATCCAAAAGATAAACTTCTATATAAAGCCTTGGCATGGTAAGCAAATAAAAATCCCTCGATTTATTAAGAAAATAACTGTTTTTAGAAAGAATGCCAGGCAAATCAATATGATGGATACACCAATGGATCGCTGGGCAAAAAGCAAAAGACCTATAAACTACTCACAAATTATCAGATACAGCAAAATTCAAATAATCACTAAATAGTCCTCCTCACAATATAATAATTTGCTTTTGATTGAATTTAGAGATATATACATTTTAACTTTTGAAAAGAAGTACACGCAGATGGAACAGCAATTTAAACAACACATCACATCGAATGACATCCTTAAATTGACTCTAATGCTTTTTTAAGGCATGTTGAGTCTCACCGGCATAGTGTTAGGCAGAACTAACAATCACATTTGTGGGGCTGTAGTTAGAGTACTGCGCATACACGTTTATAATAAGATTACCCTGACATATACAGAACGTTCAGCTATGGCATCCGATAAAAATCGAAATATGCAGTCTTTTTGTTTATATAATGGTACTTGGCACCGACCAGTCGCTATATTCGACTGTGATAAAGCTTCTTTGCAACATCTTTCGAGTTATATCTTTCAAAAATATCCTTTTTTGATACGACAAGTCACCGCCAGTTTCATAAACCGAATGAAAGATAACAGATACAAACATATCATAGATATAGAATGTCCTCGTTGGTGAAGAAAGGTCACATTGCATACTGAAATTGGTGGCTGTCAGTACCGAAATAAAGTTTATCATACTGGCACTGTTATGTTGATTTCTTGAACATTTATGCCCAATACTACCTCAGCCAGTCTCTGCAAGATCGCTTCTCTCCTGAGGAACCATAATATCAATTCCAAGAAACTCATCCAAAGTTTTGCCAAACATAACTTCAAACATGCTTTTCTTGTCTTGCTCTTTGAACATTGACATTGGCAACAGAACGTATTTGGTGTCCATTGTATTAAGACTTAGTAAGGGATTGTCCCTGGTGGCGCTTTGTTTTTCGCTGGTCATTTGGTCCTTGGATCCCTGTTGTCGACTTGTATCACTTGGTGGCGCCGTTGTTGATCTTACCAGGGCACTTGTTCCATTAGCAGTTGCGGAAACTTTCTCTGAGATCTTTGTCGGTTTTTTTGTGCTGGTAAATCTGGCTTGCATTGGAGAACCCTTTGCCGTAAATTGTGGCGTGTTTGTCGTCTTCGTTTCATCAACACCCGTAGAAGACACAGTGCTGGTCAGAGAAGACCGTGATGGTACCGTATGCCTGGTCGATGACGAGTTCGATGTAGATGAACTAAGATGGTTACCGCGGAACGTCGGGGTAATAGCCTTCACCGGGACGGTCGTACTGGATGTAATTCTCTTAGGTGCCGACAAAAGTCTTACTAATACAGACCAGCCTCTTGACCCCGACTTGCGCTTCATTGCCGTGGTTTCCTTGACCTTTGAGGTTGTTGCTTTCCAAGGTGTTGTTACTGAAGTTGGTGGTTTTATCGTTGTGGTCTTTTTATTTGAGGATGGGACTTTAAAGCTCTTCGTTGCAACGGTGGGTGATGCTTGTTTATTCACTTTGCTTTGTGGCGTAACTTTAGTTGCTGAGGTTTTTGTGACCAGTGTTGTCTTCAGAGGAAGTGACGTCATTATTGTGCCATTAGGCATGCCGGTAATTTCGTCCAGTGTTCCGTTATGGGTGTGATTCCCTATCTGTATAACAACGCTGTCGTTTGCAATTTCATTAGTGTCTCCTTGGTCATTCTGAAGTTTAGGGTGATCAGGTTGGTCGACCGGAACCGGACTGTTGGTGCTGGTGGTAGTTGATGGTAGTTTGACACAAAAGGCATTCTTGAAGTCGAAGCCATCTGGTGGAACTATTGGGTAACCTTTTCTTAATTTAAGGTCGTAGCACCACAGACCACTGGCACACCTGACAATATAAAAGAGGATTTGGTCAGGCTCATCAAACAGTTTTCAATAATCATTCCTTTAGTATAGTTTTGTAAACCAATTACCATACTGTTTTTATAGAATGGATTTTGTTATTGATAGAAATATGTGCAATATTTGAAATATTTTCATTTGTCTTGGCGAAATACCCAAGTTCGAATATATGCATGTATACAGTAAGTATGGACAAATAGCAATATTTTAAATAAAAAGATAATGCAAAGTACACTTAAGTCTGTCAGATAGTTTTTAAAGCCGTTATTTTCGATTTCAGATTTATGGTCTCTCAAAAGTACGGTTCGAAAATACTTTCCAAGTCGAAAATAATTATTCTTCCTTTGCTGCCACAAAGGCGTGATGACACAAAACAAAAAATGCCAGACATGTGACTTATCTCTTGATTTATAATTAAAACATTAACCTTCTACATATTAAATATCGGACATAACTTTTCCAAAATGATTCACACGTGTTATGCTGTCTTAATTAGAGACAAAAATGTACGGAACGTGTAATTTTACTTCCAGTAAAACTACTGTAATTCGAGTGCGTGAATGCATGACATCGTCAGGTTATGCGCAAACAGGAATTCAAATAGAACTTTTATGAATGAATGCGTCTGAACGTGATAGTACTCTTCCATATGTTTCTGTGTTCCTCCACTGATGATGCATAAGGAGGCGTTTGTTCACATGGAACAGTTTAACTCACATAATTTCGCAATTAAACTTTATAATGGTGTAGTTTACAAACATTACACCGATGCAGTTAGCATACCCTGACGGAAATCTCGGATTTACACGTATGTTGCTTTCTGTGTTGTTAAAACTTCGGCTACTAAAGTAGAATCCCCATTGATGGAATCTGCTCTCAAATGAACGTTTTTATGATGTCGTTTATACAAGGTGCATTTTCAACCGGTAATACAGATAATACTAACAAAAAACCTTTAACTTTTTGAAAACTCTTTCTAATATAATAGTGTAAATTTTCTATTGTGTTGCTTTCGCACTGAAAATTACACATTGTCCTCTGCCGTACTTAAAATGAAGGTTACTGAAGAAAAAGATGTTTTTTCAAGCTGACTTTCAACTTTCTTTATTCTTTTAATTATTCATTTACAAATATATATAAATTAAACCCAGCTGTGGACAGCATTGCCTAAGAACAATGGTACACAACTTTTTTTTGTTAAAAAAATCTATTAGAGGAAAGAGTCTGTAAAAACTGAATAGATCGATGCCATTTTCAGGAGCAAGTCTATAGATCCATTACCCGATCTCAACGACTTTCTAAAAGCTGTTTACCCACTTGTTTGAAGAGAAACACAGTATCCCACCTTTAGGCAACATGGGTGGTTGGGGGTGGCAAAATAAAAAGGCGAATATAATTGCACTCATATTAATTCTAAAGGAGATTCGCCTCATTATGATCTTGACGGTTTATAAGAAACCAAGACCATGATAAAGTGCAGACACGAAAATTTTAAAGGTAGGAGGCAGTGATAGCTTGAAAAGTGGAACTAAAACTCAAATATTTTTATGTTCAATCAGCCTTTTCAAATTAAAGTTAAATCAGCAATATTGTGCATAAGGATAGAATATCTACACCTTTCTTTTTTTTTTTTTTTTTTTTTTTTTTATTGACACAATACTTCACAAATACAGCATATATGTAGTACAAAAAAGAAAACTACAGTCACTCCCACTCTCACACTTAAGAGAAAATATACTATGTTATATTAATTAAATTTTTTATGGTACGTTAAACATTCAGGTTGATAAGAAATTGATAACATTTGAAGTGTACCAGAGTGACTTATCTATTTTTATCACAATTTTTTAATTTTTATTTAAATAAAGGCTCCTGCACACACTCACGCATACCCAACCTCACACACACTAGCACGCACACCCTATTTATATACAAACAAATATATACAGATTTATATACATGTATAATTAGAAGTAAACTAATAAGTAATAAAAAGTAAAAAAGACAAACTGAAACAATAACTATATGTTTTGATTTGCTATACTCATTAAAGTAGATTTAAGTTCCGGTTTAAGTAGCAATCTAGAATTTAATTTAGTACTTTTGAAAATAAAAAATTTAGAATGAAGAATTACAAGGTTTTTAACTTTATCGCTACTTCCAAAAATGAGATCAGATGGCAGTATTTTGAAGACATTTCCTGTAATTTGACTTAACCATAGTTCAACCTCTGTCCAGAAAAGCTTCACTAATTCACAGTCCATAAATAGATGCTTTATCGTTTCAGCCTGTTTGTTGCACAAACTACAAAGAGGATTCTCGATCATATGGTATTTAAACAGCAACTCTTTGGTACCCAAAATTCTGTGGATTATTCTGAAATTAAACCATTTCAATCTTATTTCTTTAACTTTAACCAGGGCATTGGTATACGTTAGTTGCCAGTCTATTTTGATACCTAACTCTTGTTCCCATTTTTCTTCACATTTTGGTCTCTGACCGAGACTTTTTATGCAAATGTCATATATGCTTCTACATCCTTTTTTATCGTTACATAATGTTTTAACTGGGTTAGAGATCTGCGGTAATGGCAACATAACGTTAGCATTCAGAAGTCTAAGCACAGGGTAGGCACCAAAGGTTGCTTGCCTTAATCCATAATACAGAGTAAAAGGAATCTGAATTTCAAACTCTTCTACAAAATAGTCAAATGATAGGAATTTCCCTTCGCTGTTAAATAAATCTTGGATAATATGGAAACCTTTGTCATACAAATTCTTATAAAAAATTCTTCTGCCATCTGATAATACAGCAGGATTATACCAGATTGGAGTTCTGAGAATGACATCGAGACTATTACTTGCCATTTTTTCTGAATATTCTGAAAAGTATATTAAGATTTCTCTCCAAAAAGAATTGCGAATTTTAGATATTTCCTTTGCATAAGTTGGTCCAAACTGAGTCAATCTCTGAACATCCGATCCAGTGGCTTCAGCAAAAAGTTTATTTGTTATTTTATCAGAGGTTATCAATCTGCGAATCCAGGAAATTTTTAGCGCCCTCACAAAGGATTCTAAATGTATCATACGGCAACCTCCCTGTTTATAGTCCTGAATAAGTGTTTTACGGGCAACTTTTTCTGTTTTACCGTGCCAAATAAATTTGAATAGCATATTTTGTAAATTTTGCAGCCACTCTTTGGTAGGGCTCGGAAGAGAGAGCAGTAGGTGTGTTATTTTTGAAATAATTAAAGACTTCACTACAGTAATCTTACCTAAAGTAGTAATATTTCTTTTTCCCCACCGATACATTTCTAATTCTATTTGCTGAAGCTTGCTGGTATAATTCAACTCATTCATTTGTTCTAAATCAGCTGTGAAAACTATACCTAATATATTAAAAGGGTTGTTAGTCCATTTAAGATTGTTATCTTTACAGATAATTTCTCTACTGTTGGCCTTTGAACCAATCCATATGGCTTTAGTCTTACTAATATTGGGCTTAAGCCCCGAGTACTTGGAAAACTGAAACAGTAAGTCGAGTGCACTCTTTAAACTTTTCTCTGAGCCATCTAAAAAAGCACTGTGTCATCTGCGTACTGAGATAGTTTTACTTCCACCCTCCCCAAGTTTATTCCTGTTATGTTATTGTTTTGTCTTATAAGAATAGCTAGGATCTCAACACATAAATTAAAAATGTAGGGTGATACAGGGTCTCCCTGTCTGCAGCCTCTGCCAATTTTAAAGAAATTAGAGAAAATACCATTTTGTATTACACATAATTCAGGATCATTATATAGAACATCTATCCATTTTTTAAAGTCATCACCAAAATTAAAAAACGAGAGAGTTTTTTTCATAAAATCCCAAGATATGCTATCAAATGCTTTAAGGAAATCTACTGAGAGTATCATTCCTGGGATTTTTTTATCTTTTGTAATTTGCAAAACATCATAAACAATTCTAGTATTCTCACCAATGAACCGTCCTTTCAAAAATCCCGTTTGATTTTCATGTATAAGCAAATGTAAAACTTTTTTTAATCTATTTGAAATACAAGCAGAGAGGATTTTATATGAGATGTTTAAGAGAGATATCGGCCTCCAATTTTCTAAAAATTCCCGTGGTTTATCCCCTTTGGGTAAAATTGAAATAACCCCTTGTTTCTGGGTAATGGACAAGTGACCTTTAGCAAACCCCTTATTATATGATCTCACAAGAAACGTTCCTATATCATTCCAGAAAAATTTAAAAAATTCGACAGAAAAACCGTCGGGGCCAGGTGATTTGTTGTTCTTCATACTTTTTAAGGCTATTAGAGCTTCCTGATAAGTAATTGTTCCCTCTAATTGCCTAGCCGTATTGTCATCTAATATGTTTATTTTGTCTTTATCGATTATATTATTCCAATCAAAAATTTCAGAGTAGTTATCTTGTTTCGAGTAAAGATGGTTATAGAAATCTCTGATTTCTTTCAAAATTTCTGCTTGATCGGTAATAATACGGCCTGTCTCCCTTATAATTTTCTTTACAGTTTTATTTACAAAATTTCTTTTTTCCAGGGATAAAAAATATTTAGTTGGTTTTTCCCCTTCCTCTGACCATTTTACTTTGGTTCTTATATAGACCCCTCTAATATGTTCATGTCTCATTTCTTCTTCCTCTAGTTTCAGAGTCTGGAGCTGGTTTTCTAAATTCGATGTGGGGTTATCTGTATACATGGAATATAATTTCTTAATTTTTTCAGCCAGGGTCTTCATTCTTATATTTTTCTCCTTTTTCTTTGCTGAACTATAGGCAATGGTATAGCCTCTAACCTGTAATAATATCTGTTCAAAAAATGCTTGCTCATCCACAAGAAAGTCCAGATCATTGTCACTAATTTTACATAACTCTGCTTTGTTATATGGACTGGCACAATATTGATATTTTAGATCCTCTATTATTTTCTTTACTCCTCTTATATACTCAAAATCTTTTAGAAGGCTGTTATTCATTTTCCAGAAACCTTTCCCTTTTTTCTGCTCAGAGAGAGTAAGTTTCAGATGTATCATTGCGTGGTCTGTTCGGTATCCATAAGTTATCTCAGTTTGATCAACAAGATTCATGAGTTCGTTAGAAATAAGGAAAAAGTCAAGCCTAGCTCTTTTTACAGGGTTATTAGAGGACCAAGTGAATTGTTTCCTCTGTTCATGTTGAGCTCTCCATGGGTCTATCAAATTGAATTTAGTTTTCAGCCGTAAGAGAGCATCTCTTGCTTGGGGATTATTAACACGTCTGTAATTATAATAATCTAAATCACTATCTTGAACTAGGTTAAAGTCCCCCATCATTATCACAAAGTGACCCTCAAAATCTTCTATGATATTTCCGAGGTGAACAAAAAATTCCGGGTCATCTTTGTTTGGTCCATATAAATTAATAAGTAAAACAGAGTAATTATTTTCAACTTCAATTTCGATAATCAAATAATTTCCATCTTTTCCGAACAACGTTCTCATTATTTTAAATTCAAAGTTATTGTTGAAAAGGATTGCCGTACCTCTTGAATTTGATTTGCCAGGGCTCAGAAGGGTTTTATATCCCCACAAGGAATGTACTTTTGATTTGTCCCTATCTGTAAAGTGGGTATCTTGGATACAATATATTGAGTATTTCTGTTGTTTCAAATAGTTCAGGACGTCTCTTCTCTTTTGAGTACCTCCAAGACCCCTACAATTCAAACTAACGATATGCAAACTCATAGATTAAATAACAATTTTGTGAATTATAATACTTTCAAGTAATCCAGTACGCAGATGACATCCATAGATTGTGTATATCTATGGAATATATGGCTCATTATATCGGTGTAAAATATTTTGTAGAGTAAGCAAGTCCACATCACAGTTATACATGCAGATATCATGATAATATATTCATTCATATCTGGTGTAGTGCTCCAATTATGCATCACTTCACAAACATACAACCCCATACATACATTAACCCACATGTCATTTGACCCTAAACATTGCTTGATCAGGATGCTCTCACCTATGAGGTTTGCATACATCACACATTCATACACATGACACACACTCACATAGACAAAAATTTTGTTCGTAAAACAAAAAACAAAGTAAGATAACATAAATACAATCATCCCACACATTTCGAGTATCAGTACTTGCAGCATGTTCTGAAAATTGAGGTACCTAATGATCCCACAGAATATCAAATTGTAACATTGATAATATTTTGCATAATGTTATGGATGAGCACCAATTCAAAAAATATTTTTACAACATTAATATTTGAATGTTAGGGATCAGCACTCACCTTATCTTTATTGGTCTATGTAAAGGATATTCTGTACATACCAGTGAAAGCATTATGTGGGTTATTCTCCTTCCCAAAAACAAGGTTTATTGGAAGATAAGAAGAACCTTATGGTTATTTCTCTATTAATCGTAAAGCATGAGAAGTAGTAACAATTGGGATCTACATGTGTACCTAGAAAATATGGAAGAAGAAAGTTTATAAACATAAAGTGATAAAGATAACCAAGCAAATTCTACACCTTTCTTACTTACTTTTTTTTACAAAAATTAACCATAATATTACAGAATTGTGACGAAAGGAACTAGAGAAGAAAACCAAACGTTTGTCTTGGAGTTTTGATCAAGATTAAGGTTATTTTTGGAGCTCAAAATACCTTTTTTTCTTCTTAAACAGCTGTATCTGTTACGTCTTAAGGGATCTTCTCTTAAATTAATATCATGAAGTTTGAAATATTAAATGGCCATTTTGATTTATTTTAAATTTTGAACTCCTAGGACGAAAGAGGGCGCTCGATGTATATTTCTAACAAAAAAATAACATGCAAATCTAAACAGCATCCAAGGTTGAATCTGTTTCTTCGTATTTTAATTAGGAACATTTGTAAAGTTAAAACGCCCAATTTGCATTTGGGCACAATGAAATAAAACAGATAAGAATGAAAACGCTGCTTATTTAACAACAGAAACAAAGTTTTAATGTCGTTGATCTCGATCGATATCACTTTTCTGAGGTCTCCTAATCAACATATTGACGACAGCCAAACTTAGTTATTGAATAATATCGATTATAGAGAAACTTCATGAGAGGGGCTTTGAAATGTACTGCAGTCTGTCGCTCATATCAATAATTGATTAAAGATAGACCTACTGCATGATCATTAATTTCCATTGCGAAGTGTCGCTGTGGGTCGTGTGCACGTGTGGCATTAATTTCTTCTTTCTTTGAGACACATAAATATTTAATTTTGTAATATCTACAACGCTTACCTTGCTGTGTATGCTCCACACCTGGCAAACTGAGGGAGAGCGCACTCGGGGCAACATCCACACGGCCTCAGCACCACTTCGCATCCTTGGACGATTGGGCAGGGTCCGGTCATGGTCAACCAGCATGGTTTGCAGGACCGAGCGTCCGTATGACCAACCAGGATCAGTTGTAAGACGGCCACCCATGCTGCAGCTACAGCAGCCCGATGAAGAATGCTCGTATCCATTTCCCGGGCGATCGCTATGTTGTCTTCTATGTGTATCAGTTATGTTTAAAACGCGACGTTTTCCTTTTATTGCGTTGTTTTTGTCCTTGTAATCCAGATATGTGAAAAAATGCACCGTAAACACTTTCAATAGAGTATTTCACAAAAACAAATGACTAAACTCGAACGACTTTAACTGCGTTGCTGAATTCAGTTGACGAAGTACCGCGTCCCTATAAACTTGTCAAACAGATAAAAGTCCCGGGGAATGAGCAGTTTAACTTATATGATGTCAATTACCGCAAAATTAAGGGGCATTTATCTCCATGGGACGCAACGAACCGCAGCTTTGTCGCTCTGGCACTCCTCAGGAGGGGGTCTCTTCAGATTTTTTTTTCAAACTCCTCAATCATCCCCCTGCCATGCATTGTATATTACGTTTTTGAGGCTCAGTTTTTAATAAGAAAAATTAACCATATTTGCAGGTGCTTGTCTTCCGGTGTTGGGTCATAACCCACGTGAAATTTTTATTCAGAGGTGTTAAAGTGTCTTCTTCTTACTTAATCACCTGAATGTTTTTAGTGTACGAATGTCACTTTTGACGTCTTAGTTTTGAAAGAAGGGGGAGTTGTTCATTTTTACATGCAGGTGTCACTTTTTCCGTTATTCTTCTTAGGCGCATAAAAATCATGTTTGTTTCATGCAAAGGCATCTTTATCACTTCCCCTGACGTATTTTGAATTTTTTACTTGCAGCTTGCGTATCAGATATCAAAAGGCGATATATAATGCAAATTGGCAGGTGCTCCTTTTCCGATTAATGCTCAAAACTTTCGAGCATGTTCCACACCTCGTTACTTAATCTTGGTATAGTTGTGTGTGAGGGCATGTGTGAATTCGGTTAGTGAAATGGACACGCTCATTTGCCTTACTATTTCAAATATGTTACATACGCCATTCATATGTGTCACTATTATTTCTCTCTTTTTTTCTTGGGTGTACCAAAGTGTAGTAAGAAAATAAATAAGAGCATTCCCTACTAATTGACCAAATTCATAGGGGTTCCCTTTCCGACCAATGTGAAACAACGAGCGGATATGTGCTTAACATCCATTTTGTTGGTGATTATTTTTTTGCACGATTTATAAGTGTCGTTTTTTCGTATATTTAACTTGCGATATTTAAAGTGGCGTAACCTGACTTTATCAGCCTTTTTCTCTTTTTCGTCCTTGAAAGTATCAATTATCCTGTCTATTGGTTTCCTATGAATCATGTTGATAAACATAAGGCCTACATGATTTTTCGCGGATTTTACTTGCGTTAACGGACGTTTTAATTACCGAAACGTGTCAGAAACGTAATGCATCTTCAAATGTCATTTGTCCACCTACAGTATAGAACACGTAAATTTAAGATGAACTACCCTCTTTCAACTTTTTTAAATGCGGCTCTCACAGTCTTTAATGTTCTTAATAAAATGGAAATGCAATAAGGTAGTCTATCAAATAATTACGATGGAAATTTTATCATGAATCTTAGAACAGCTAGAATATTCCTCAAAATTTTTTCAGATTAATTTAAAACTTTTAATGGTGTACGTTAATTTCATGTAAATTCACGTCAAAAGGTCAAGTGCAACAATAATGTCTTCAAAAGGGGATACAAAACATAGTTACCAAATATACACGACATAAACAAAATATTATACATACTGCGACTTTAACAGATAGAAAGATAAATAAATACATGTATGGTGTTTTATAAACGTGACACCTGTTTCCAAATAACACAACAAAATTATTATATACAAAAATAACGCACAGTCATAATTGCCTCACAGGTAAATGAATGAATTCGTGGCGCTGGAAGTTTTTTTAAGGCCATTGAGATATACTTTGCACAGGTTTTGACGCGTTTGTCATTAGAACATTTTATTTTTCGCCATTATTGAACTCGAGAGAAGTGGATAGCATATCCGAGACATTGTTGAACAAAATTTCCATTAAAGAATTGTTCCTGGATGAAAAAGAAGGTATATTTGATTTTGAACTACATTGGAATTGCATATCCCACCACAGTCTTTTTATCAGCTGGGTCAGCAGGCTGTTTATATCTATCTAGTTTCACATGAAGAGGAAACATCCCTATATGACCACAAGAATATACCAAGAAAGCACATAACACGTGTGCCAACTTTAAATAAGGGCAAAAAATAATCAAATGTAAAAAAATAATACATACATACAAGCACTATGTAAATTTTCGAGGGCCATATTTTCTTTTCACTGTTGCAGTTGTCAAATAATGGTTTTAGTAAAAACATAACTTAGCAATATAGGCCTATAATGAATTAATGTATCTTTCCGTTTGTGGGATTGAGTTGCGCGTGCGTGGAAGGGGTAGTCGCACTTTACTCTACACTTCTGTGACCAAAGTAACGTTTTTAGTGCAAAAAGGAGAACAGTCACCCTTGCTGACCCAAAGGTCAGTCATCACTACTACCAAAGACAATTTATTAAAACACAACACGTAAGACGCCAGGAACGAGGTTTATAAACCTCGGCTTTTAAACGCAGTTGTCTGCATGTCGACCACCATTAAAGCGGTCACGGTACAGAGAGACCCAGTTACACGGTTTTATGTTTAAATCATTGACCATTGTCCCTGAATTTGTCACCCGTTCACCTTTGAGCCACGGTGCATGTACAGTATATGTGACTGAAGGGACAGTCTGGGGGAACACTGCCAACAGATCAAAAAATGGTATACTCCTGTTTAAGTAAGATCCATAGGTAGTAGATTTATATAATTTATTGGTTCGAAACAATAATGCCTTTAGGCCAAAAATTTGGTATACTTCAGTTAAAGGGATAACTGTTCGTTTTGGACAAAAATGAATTTTCCTGGAGTAAACAACAATTTTCCCATACTTACCAATGGTTAATGAATCCATTTCTACATTCAAAGTTAGTCCCTGGTTTATTTCCAAAAAGTTTTATTTTTTACAATAATCTCTTAAGAGATTATTACAGAGTATAGCCATCTATGGAGGTCACGTGGTCCGATGACAAGCTCAGATATGAGAATAATAGCTATAACTGCCGTTTTCGTGGTAAAACAATAGATTATATTTCTATAAGTTGATAACAATGTTTTATTGTGAAATATAGAACTCATATGAAGAGTTACTATCCCTTTAAATCCATATTAGCGGACTTGTAAAGAAAATGCTGTTATAAAATATAAACATTTAACGGGCGCAATGCTTCATTTTATGGGACGACTACTAATTTTTCTAGGATTAAGTAAGACTAAAATGGTGGTCTGTAAGTTGATGCCCCTTCAATTGGTAAAGTGCATAATGTTTCGAAAAGGGAAAAAAGAAACAATAGTAACCTTCCTGTTCAGGACTCACATGTTTGAAGGCAAATTTCTTTTTGTTTTTAATGTATTTAAACGATTTAAAGAGTTTCATTCAAGTAAAAAAACATTACGCGAATGACGGGCAACACAAATACCACCATACAACCATTTTAAATTATTTTACTTTACCGTAAATGAAAAATAAGGGAATACATAAAATAACTCGACCATGGAAAATTGGGCTTCAACAGTTATGACCACCATTTTGGAGTTTCTGCTTCAGAGGAGTGATGATCATTGTGCCGAGTAAATGTCAAAGACTTCCTATATATTCTGTTAAGTGTCTTTATGTCTCAAATTCCATAAACATTCCCTTTAACAACGTGCATCAAGCGCTATTTTAACGCAATTGTCAGTCAGGTATTAAATGGGTCGGACAAAGACTGCTTCGTGGAGCAGAACGCTTTTTAGCAAAGACCATACATCCCCCAACCCCATTCTATACATAAAGAAGGCTTAAAGCATTTTGATAAAGTGAGAGTGCTTATGAGGCAGAACCGTAAAAATTAGCGTGCGGAACGCTGTGAATGTCCACATTGAAATAAAGTGACTCTGTCGCTCCTATAAAGACATCAATTTAGCATGTATCACAGTCAAAATTCTGTTTCTGGACGACAAAAGACCTTATGAAAAACCAGTATTCCTTTAATTGATTTTTGGGGTAGAACCATCAAGACATACAGCAATAATAATAATAATAATAATAATAATAATTCGGATTTGGCACAAATCGTACAAGGAGAAGGTTGGATTTGTAAATAAAACGCCCGGTTTTTATTTATTTATTTATTTATTTCCTAAACCGTTCTAACCTCTCTGGGAAGCATAGAACCCAAGCATGTAGACGGGTTTACAAATGAAACGATTATGTCATGAATGAAATACCGACGGAGAAATCAAGTAGCATGAAGTCTATTTAAGTTGATCATGTAATTTGCAAGATGTTCTTATATGCCTCACTTCTGCACAGCTTGATTCTTACCAAAAGCCTTAATTGTAAGTAGTTTGCTATTAGGGATACATCATTTATGTGTATGTGACAGGGTGTCTCGCACACGATGTATCTTTTTTAACGCACAGCCCACACAAAAGTCAAACAAAATGAATTTTTTAGACATTAGGGAAATGCAAAATAAAAAAAAATCACTCTTATTTCAATTTAGTTAAGACAACTTTTTTCTTTGCAATGTGCAAAACAAATAAAATATGGTTTTCAATTCAAAGTAACATCTTTCAAATTATTGACTTGTCTTTAACACCTTTGAACAAATTAGCCCTTTAATCCTAATTAAAATAACATTAATAATTCTAATGGTAGACAATGGTGTTTTGATGTGTCTATTATGAGATATCGCTTTTTAATTATATTATTCTGCACAGACGTTTTACAAAATAAACAGTCTCTTTAATCATCATGAAAACAATTTACGACTGCGGAAATAACACCATGTGCAATATTGAAAAGAACGCAGATCGTAGGCGTTTAATTATTAAGTGTGTGGCAATTTTATTAAAATCTACTCCATGCACAAAATTTTAATATATTTGTTGTTAAGAAGAATACCGCAGTGTCTTGTACGACCACGACAACGCGGTTAAAATGGCGCCACCAGGCTCCGCGGATGGTTTGAAAACAAAAAAATATACATTTTTCATCGATACTGTTTATGAGTTATACACCTGTCTAATTAATATACAGCATTGTGTTATGATTAAACAGGATTATGTATATATGCTTGTCGTGCTTCCTTTGCGTAATGTCGTCACCTGGTTAGCAATTTCTATCTGGTAAAAAACGATCACGAGTACTTTTGGCATCAGACAAAAATATTTTTTGGCTTGTGTGTCAACGAATGATAAAATGACTGGCAGCAGACGACAGTTGGAATATATATGTTTTGGCATTTGTGGGAAGTTACTTAGTGACAGAGGAATTAGCTACTCAAATTGCGTTGGAATAGATGCACAGAGCGAATTTAAAAAAGTAGGTCTATTGTAATTACATTATATTTTAGAATATCAGAATAAGAGATCGTAAATGTTTTAAATGATCATATTCGTTTTAACAAACTGCTGTAAGTGACCGCTATGGTACTCATCTTTTACAAATTTGTACTCATAAATTAAAATTCATGAGTACAAACTTGTACAAGTTGCAGTTTTGTTCAAATAGATAAAGTAATAAAACTCCCTACGCCTACTCAATTACAGTATTGTTTTTTTACGCAAAGTGAAGATATTGGTACATAGAATAAAATATAAAAACATTCATTTGTTCAAGGACACAGTTAAGTACCGAAAATGTGTTTTCAAAAAAATACCTTTATACAAGTTGTAATTTTGGGCGTGAAAGATGAAAAAATAATGGTGGGTAGGAATAAGAAAAATTATGGAAGATGTCAGAAATTTGGTTATTGCATTTTCCCGCTTGAAACCAAACGGCCCCTCTTAGCCTTACATGTTGTAGAATAGAATATGTGAGGGGCATCCCGTTCTTCAAGAAAACAATGGCATTTTAAATGTACATGCCAGAAATAATTTTGAATAAGTGTGCTCTATTACTACAGCAGGAATTGAAACTTAAAACACCGGAACAGTTGTGTTCAGCGAAAGGAATTAACTATCATCGTTTTAAGTGCATACTTTAAGGATGCCATTCAAATCGGTCGTAAAAAGGGGAATGAACTCTTGGTCGGTACACTGATAATATGTCTCGTTAAGAAACAGATGAATGTTTCCTCCTATACTCTGTTATTGCTACGACCTGCCTAACAGTGATGTTATGTGTAATTGTCGACCACGGGCACGGTGGACTGTCTTTTATCACATTGTATGCTTTTTTATCACATTCCAGCCATTCACCGGGATAAATGCTCACTTCTGTCATGGTGCTCCACGTTTCTTGTAAACAAGAACCATTTACGTCCAGTGTCTCTCTGATGTCTGAAGACCACCCTTGTAGAAATGTCCACTTAAAGTGACCAGGACTAACGACATCCTTATTGAGTGAAAGCAAATGGCTGCTCTTTATGCTCCTTGCTTATCTCTTGCTGTTTTAAAAAGGCGATGACATATGTCCAAATTAGAGTCACCACCATGGGCGTTATGCTCGTTTCTTCAGTAAGCAAACGACTGCACATGCCGCTTCTTTTGTTGAGAAACACACACATACCATTGTTCCGTTTTGAAAACCACCCCCCACGATAAGTTCCAAAGCGGTCAATTACAGCAATTTATTGAGTAAGGCTACTGACCGAGACAACTGACCACCTCTGCGTCTTGTTGGGAAGCAGATAAATGACCAACGGCTCGCTGACAGTAACGAGGCCACCCAAGGGGACTGCACTGGCAGCATCCAAAGACTATTGGAGATTGAAATCGGCCCACTGAGGAATGGAACCGACTGCACTTAACGCACTCTTGTGAGAGAACATTAGATATACCCGAAGAGTACCTTCAGCAGTGATACAATGGACACAGGACTTTAATCTATGCTGTATATCATTTAAGTGCGTCAAAGGTGTCAGTGCTATTTTAAGTTTGTGTAGTAATTATATACTGAACAATAATGTAAGAGAAAAACGCACTCAGAATGCACAATTTTTATTAACTTTAGATTGCATACATTGCAATCATGTATGATACACATCCCAGAGTAATGTATGTTTAAAATGCTTCTATCAATTTCTGCAAATAGTTCATTGCCAATGTATAGAATTGTCACTGTCAATTAATAAAAAAATTCATTTCAGATATTATTTGAAAAATGTTCCATTTAGGTGCTCATGGCGCATTGCAATATTAGGATTAATTATAAAGATAAGCCCGTAAAAGTAAACTACCGAAATACCGTCTGTTAAATATGAGATATTTTGGAATAAGTTTAGAGACACACTGATACCAATATTTTTCCTTCGATGTTCGTGTCAAAAGTTTTTTTTCAGAGTAAGCAGTTAACACCCTAAAATGCAGCTATACTACATGTATATCCCAGTATGTCTATATCATATGCATTGAGCACTTCACATGCTTTTGTCATACGTGTAAGGTATAATCTATACAACAGTAGGGTGTTCCTCACATCGGTATATTACGCATTGGTATATGGCCAACAATTCAAATAAATTTTTACCATCACTCATATAGTTTGCCAGTGCGAATAGGCAATATACGTAAATGGTTTAAAATTAAATCTGTGTCGAATAATAAACAATTACATTGACGTCCATCGCATAAAACACAGAAAAGCATTAAGATAAAAAACGTTTATAACGTTATGTTGAGTGGGTGTTACAGAAAAGCGAGGTCAACGTTGCGGCACCAAATGGACATTAAAGATAACCAAATTTTGTGTGAAGATATAAAACACAAAACCTTACTGCAAGTAAAATGAGATTTTAAGGAAGGAGTGGACGTCTAACTGATATATGACGTCAAAAAAGAGACATAAAAATGTTAAAAAGACATAAAGTAAAAATAATCCAGCTCATTTAAGCTGTTTCTGGTTTATAACAAAGGTACCCATTGTCCAAAACCTTCTATTTCACACAAGACCTCGTTTCACAAATCACCGTAAACCGCAAACAGAAGATTAGTCGGCTAGGAATTTTGCATTTCACAAAGAATTTTGTTTTGTTTACCGTGCGTACTTCAAGTACTGAAACTTAATTCAAAATGTTTTTTTTTGTTGTCACAGTTATAAAGCTGCCTTTGGTTATAGTTACAGTAACTAAATTTGATTGGACTAGTCGGTCGTGAAGCTTCCGATAATTGCGACCGCTACGTTTAAATAAAGTTGTTGACAATCTGAGTTTATCAATACTAATTAATCCAATTACCTCTAGTTTTTTTTCTTTTTGTGAGTTGTGCTTGTTAAGACAGAAAATGTGAATATGTAATGCACTATGAGTCCATGACATGAAGTTAAAAAGAACAAAGAATCACAAGCTCTGCATATAACATGTACATACATCCCATTGAGATTCGAAACCTTTGGTAAATCATTCCAGACAATTGTCGACGTTAGTAAGACCGATTTCCTTTCGTTCCAAATCACATTTTGTCTGAACACTCCTAATCGTTGGGCATTTTCCCAAATACGTCACCACAGTTTTAAGATTTAAAAACGTTTTATGTACCCCCTGGATGGAGCACCACCTAGTCCCCGTGAACTTACCCTGGGACAATGGCCACACCGCCTCTGAGTTTGTGGTTTTCTTAATTCAAAAATAAACTATACTGGGGTGAGTGTTTATCATTTTGTGCGTTTAATAGGGTGCTCGAATGCCGAGGTTGATGCACGTATATTTCATCTTGTGACAAGTGAACTAACATGATGCACCATGACTCAGCTGGCAAACGACCTTGGTGAAAACAGAACTTTCGCCTTCTTTTTTTTTTACTTTCACTATCCTGAACAATTTAGGGCAGAGGAATGGTAAATTGCTTTCTTTTGTCTTGTTTTGCTTATCATCATTTCCCCCTTTTTTGGGGGGTGGTGGGGGGGGGGGGTGGTGGTGGTGGCAAGGAGTACCTTTGAAGCAAAGTGGGGGGGGGGGGGGGGCACGTGAGCACTATTTTTTAACCATTAGTGATTTTAATTAATAATGCAACGTACATGTAGATAAGAATTGGTGCGTTTTAAGTTAAAATCAATGTCGTCTACCAAAATTTTAAAAAGATTGCTTTACATGTTTTATAGCTAGCGTTTTAAACAATCAAAATAAAATGTGAAATGAGACAAAAACCACTTATTTGGCATTGCAAATCTTGTATACTAACAAATTTTGTGTATAAAGTAAATGTTCGTCTGATAGGGGCCTATCGAAAAGGGGTTTGTATATTTTGACCACAATTCAGTCGACTTAGAAGTGGCTATGCATAGCGCCATCTTTTAAAAAATACAGTTGATATCTTTATTTTTAAACAACTAAGAGTGCTTAACAGCACTGTTGTCTGGTTCTATTATTGAAGTGACGTATTCGAGTATTGTTGTTTGGTGCCGCTCTTGGTTTCAATACAAACATTACACCTACTTGAATATCCATTTGTGGCCAGGAGCGGCGATTACATCCATATTGATGATTGGTACCAAGACCGTTAAACAAAAACGCAAGCGTGATGTTTTAACAGTGTAAAACAAATGAAATGGGCCTTGTTGCACCATTACGCCATACATGACAATTATATTCACAGATCATTTCATTTTATGTGATGTAACTTTCAGTTTCAGGGTGAGTAGGTATCGTTTTGGCATATTTTACACTAACCTTTATCAGATCGAAACTGAATCGGTGCCCTTACATTTAAAGGTACCATTAACCCCCAATTAAATTTTTTATCAAAACAATTAGGCAGCAATGTCTTCTTGTACATTACAGAATAAAAATACTGATTGCAGTAGCTTTAATTTGAGGGGTTTCATCGTTTTTACGATCTGAATTGGGAAGTATAAGTAGCCTATGGAATATGTAGATATAGGAAATATGATTTTGGGATTTTCTCAAACGCAGATAGCAAACCTTTCATATCGACTCCATAAACAATTCCCTGGGACATTTTCAAAGGATGCCCTCCTTAGTTGTAACTAGGACGACTGACACCATTTAGACCGATATCAGTGGAATACTGTTATCATCGTGTGAACGTGGCCAATATCGGTCTCTTTGATGTTGCCGAGGACAATGGCATAGGGGTGGAACAACCTATTTTACACCTCAACAAACTTAATATAAAAGTGGCCCTGGGAACATTTACTTTGGAGCACTTATCAAAAAAACATTTGAGATAATTTATGTTAAGAAAGTGATATTTTATTGACCACGTCAGTGTTACTTATTGACAAATAAAGAGCCCATATTTTCCTAGTTTACCTCCGTATTGCCTTTTGTATTTGTTCTTAAAAGAAAAGCCGCCTGTTGATACCGTACAAAGGACCAAGCATAGACCAAATGACCTCCCAACTGCAATAAATTAGGTAAGTTTTGGTAAATAACCAAACATGTAGTTTCAATGGCAACGTGTCATGTACCACGATCACATGGCACACCACTCTGAATAGAAAGGAAAACAAAGAAATACCAAAGTGCGATTCAGGTTTTTAATTTTAAATATTTTCTAAAAAATGTATCTTACATTTACATATATATTCAAGGAAATGTACATGCAATGACCATCAAGTTGGTCCATTTTAATGGCCGCCATATGCGAGAAAATGGACGTTTTCCAACAAAAAAGGCCTAAAGTCTTCAACCTCGTTCCACATAAGCATTAACACCTAATGCATGAGCACAGTTATATTGCATGCAAATTATAGAAAAATGTTTTTCTTTCTACATTCTTTACAAACTAAGCTATAGCACATATACATTAATATGAAAGGAAGCCTCTTGTGGATCATTAAATGATCTGATCAGTGTCCACATACCTTATTATGCCTCATAAATTACCAAGATGAAACAAAATGATTGTACAAACAACGTAAAACAAAACAATCGTGGCCTTTAGAAAGACAACGCATTGGCTTATCTTCTCTAATGTTCTAAAGTAAATCGTCCACTTTTACACTGGTGCCATTTACATTACACCAATTACATAACATCTTGTTTTTTTGCGCCGCAAGTACAATGCTAATTAATCTACAATGTAGCGATCAAGCCTCCAAATTTTCTAACAAATAACACGAGCAAAGAAATGCAAGCATTTTTCAATCGCATTCAGCGTGCATTTCTGAAGACTTGTTGGAGACTTCTACTCATACCTCTTATTATGGTAACTATCATATCATATAACTATTATGGATTATACAAAATTGGAGTTTAAACACAATCATGTTACAACTAAGAATTAATAAATTATGATATACAGCATATATATTTAACTGGAAAAATACTCTCTTTGTACAGACTACAAACTGTAATGTTGCCACATTACACAATGATTCCTTCAATTCAGCAGTTAGAAATGCATGCACACTTTTAATAAAATTAGCTGGCTCACATCGTTTACGTGTTTATCATACATATCAAACTAAATCCTAAATTGTTTACAGGAATAAAGTCTACCCTTTGTACAACTATTCAAACTGGACAACCAGAATTCGGAGTTAAATGAACTTTTAATGGTTTTCCACAAAAGGAAAGACATACAAAATGTCCACTTGTGATTTCTCTGTACTTCTGGTTCTACCCAATAAAATAAAATATAAACAAATAAAAATGTTTTTGAGGCAGGATTGTTATTGCCACTAGCACCTAGGACACAATGGAAGAACAAAAACAGCCGTTTTCCCTCACAGGAAACTTTCTAGATTATTCCGATTTTACAGTCTCAAAGGCATATTACAAGCTAAGAAATCTCTGCTTTAAAAATGCACTCAATTGAAAGATTAAATATTAGGAATGCATAATTTAAAACAATCTTTGACTAAAGTCCAGTAAATGTGCATCCGAAAAGCACAAGGTTGCTAGTTAAAATTACACTTGTTAAAACTGGAAAATTGCTGATGACCTCTGGCCAGTTTGTAAACAAGATTTTACTTGTCCAGTCACAGTAACCATGAACTGTGTTCAGTTGAACTATAATTTTTCCCCCCAAGCTTTGTTACCAAGAGGAATTAATTCAAAGATCTGTGTGTTTTCATGTATCAAACTGACTTTTCTTTATCACAAAATATCTTGCAGGTACATTCTGAACATTTTTTGAAAGACCCATAAGAATGCTTTTAAAATCCAACAGTGTGAAATGCCAGTTGAACATTAAATACGTGACTTGCATATATTTACTCTTGAAACCGCAAAGTATTTTAGGTATCATATTACTATTATTAAGCAACATCCAAAATAGACAATCGCCTAATTCTTATTCAACTCACAATGGTTGAAACATTCCAATTTGAGCAGAATCCTGAAACCATAAATTCCAAACAGCTGTATTTCCTTAATTACCAGACTAAATAAATATCAGACAATCAAATAAAGTGCTCTTTTAAAAGGGGCACACCTCCTCTTATTGACTTTTTAATGAAGGTTCTAGGACAGAAATGAATGAAAATAGTCATGCCCCCCACTTGCAATTCAGATAATTTGCCGAGTATAAATCTCCAATCCTGCTGAGAAGACTTCAACATACAAAATGTATCAAGCTAGGCAGTACTCTTTAAGTTGGCTACCAATGAATGGGAAATCTACTAGGCAGGGGGATATCCCCATTTTCTGTAATAATTTTCCTGTCTAATGCACATTACTCCCACACATGCTTCATTGGTAATGAACCTTGGTGTAGAGGAGGATAATAAGGACCTTAGGAAACAAGAAGGGCCTACAAAACAAAACAAGGACCCACAGGCAAAATAAGGACCCAGCGGTTCCTAAAGGACACAATGGGGACCTAGATGGCACAACACGGCCCTAAGAGCTCAACAGAGACCCAGAAGAGAAAAAAGTCACACAGAGAACACAACAAGGACCTAGAGGGCACAGTAAATACCTGAAAAACCCAGTAAGAACCTACACAATAGGGGCCCTGAGACATAACAGGGAACTAAGGGCACAAGGGGGATCTTGAGGACTCCGTAGGAACCTCAAGGACACAATAGTGGCATACAGGATACAACAAGAATTAAAGGGCATGTTAAGGACCTGTAAGACAAAGAAAGGACTTAGAGGACATAAAAGGTGCCTTAAGAACAAAATACGGAACTCGATAAGGTACAAAAAGAAGTCTCTGCTCACACAAGTTTATAAACAATAAACCAACAGGTACAACTGGGATTGGTGGGTTTCAGAAAACTTAGGATAAGGAATGTCTTTTTGGACATCTGTTTCTGCTAAAAATCCTTCGTTGAAAAAAATAAAATTAAAAAAAAAACTTCATGCCTGGTATCTGGTAACTGTATTTAAAACCTCTTCAGTTTTCCCTTCTAGCATTTTGTAAATAAAAACGAGGTCCTTGTATGATTATTGCTGATTACATTTTGTCATGTTTGTTCTACAGCTTCAGTTTCATATTTCTTCCCATTCAACCATACAAAATGATCTGAAACCCTTTCCAGAAATTCTTTAATTCTCATTCTTAGATTTAAGTTTCAGGTTCAAAGTTTCTAGTCTGGAAATTTAAGCCCCATCCCTTTCTAGATTTTAGGACTGTATCAGTCCCAGAATCTCTGTCCCTATCAGTCCCATTTCGTCCAATGACATTCCAGCTGTCATCCCTTCACTGGATTGATGGGGTTCATGGGGTCGTGGTCGATACTCTGGTGTAGAACTAGCCCCAGGACGCCCGCGCGGTTTGCCATGGCCATACGAATGTTCCTCTCCTGCTCAAATAGCTCATCCAATTTCAGCCACTGTGAAGAGGAAAATGAGATAATATTTAGTGATCTAATTGCTCTGATTTCTTATGTCTTAAAACCTTCATTTGTTTTTTTTTTCACTTTCAATGACATTTTCTTTTTAATTTGGAAACAGGAAAAAAATGGGACTAATGTATAACTAAGCTTTCAGAAACAACAGTGAAGAAATCACACCTGTCGCACTCTTTCCATATCAATCTCAGAGCGGCGGAGTTTCTCCCAGCTGTGATGCTTGTTGCATTTACGTTTTGGCAGGCGACAGATTTCTCCCGTTTCTTCAAAGACATCTGAGACTAACGGACATCCACACACTTCATCTGGACCAACCTGGAAATGAAACCATAAAAACATGAATAAAAAAACTGTAATATTCACTTTAATTCTGATAAAATTTATAAAACATCAACTGGCGAAGAAAAAAAAAAAGCAATATTATCACTTAAATTCTGATACACTTTATAAAACCTAAAACTAGACAGAGGGAGGGGACATAAAGGATAAGGGGAGGGGGATTTTTTTTTTTTTAATTCTTGACATATTTTGGAAGTTACTGGTTCATTTAAGCCACAAAGAGGTGGACCAAGTAGTGGACATTGGTCAAGACATTGAGAAACTCGACCTTTGGTTCTTTGGAATGCTCTGGACACAACACTTTTAATCGTTTGCAGTATGTCTTCTGTTGAGAATTGTAGTAGTCACAAAACATGGAGTTTCCTTCTATCCTGGTCTTGTAGATTGACCCAAATGATGTCTGGCTCTCATACTGGAAAAACAAACAAACAAATAAATAAATAACATGGACATCTTCTTGTTGAAAAGTAAACTGTTTTTATTTTAAAAACTTGAAACATATTTCTTCTAAATGTGAATCATTCTTATAAAACCTGGCAAAAAAAAAAAAAAAACACATGTAAATCAAAATGTTAAGGAACTTTAGAGTACTTTCAGGTTAGTCCAGCAACTGAAAAGGCTCAATTGATTACTTACTGGTCATATACATTACTTCAAACAAACTAGAATGTCAATTGACTAGAAAACAAAATATAGAGTAAGTGTCTTTTTCATGCATTTAACCAATCAAAACTCCTGTAAGAAACCTACCTTGGCAAAACACTTCTCCATATGTTTCAAAGCACCTCGTGTATTGAATTCATGACCACATGTGACACAAAAAACAGTCAGTTCAGATTCATCCTCTCCTTCTGTGTTCTAAAAAGGAAGAAAAGCAGTACTTAGATATTATGTCTAGCTGATAAAATCAGTAAATAATTTTTAAAAATAGATCTACCTACCTCCATTGCCAAGCAAAATAAAAAATTAAAACAAAAAGAATTATTCTAATTATGACTGTGTGCTTGCAAATATCATCAACTTTCTTGACCAAAACTGGCAGGGACAGAGAAAACAAACAGCTTTCCTGAAGGGAAAATAAAGTTTAACGGACATACCAGTTTTATATATATATATATATATATATATATATATATATATATATATATATATATATATATTTGTATTTTTGGTCCAGTTAAAATTCATACCTCTTGACCAAAATCCACAGTAGCAGTTTTAGCTTTTTCTACTATCATGTCAAGCTCTTTGTGCTTCAGATCAAGGTCACCTAGCCTCATTCTGGCCTCCAGCTGCTGCTGGCGGATCTTCTCCAGCATCTTCTTGTTATTTTCCTCCGCCACACACGGGGTGGACTGCCACTGCTGAATGCGCTGGGGAAGGATTTCATAAATGCGACTGGAATGATGAAATCAATTTTTAAAAATAATTATATGCTAATTCAGTCCAACTGTTTTAGATAAGCAAAAACAGATTTTCCTGTGAACCCTGGCCAAATTCAACTGATCAAAAATACTTGCAGTATCATGAAGTAAATTCATCATGTACAAAATCACATAAATTTTTTCATAAGATGTTGCACAAATTTTAAATGGGCTCAAATTTGTGACTTATGGCATCAATGACTTTAAATAATTGCATTTTGACAAGGAATACTTTTAAAAAATTAAACAATAATTAAGAAATAAAAACTAACTTGGCAGCTAGTTTCATTCCACACTCATCAGAACAGTACTTGGACCCAAAGCGTG
The DNA here is from genome assembly GCF_051362555.1 of Lingula anatina. Lineage (NCBI taxonomy): Eukaryota > Metazoa > Brachiopoda > Lingulata > Lingulida > Lingulidae > Lingula > Lingula anatina. The sequence goes on along the minus strand of NC_141772.1, from coordinate 4,355,643 downwards.
CAGCTTCTATACATCCTGGTCCGTAGCATTGACGAGGAGTGTCGCCGTCCGTCTCCTGGTATATGTCCACATCGTATTCCTTTTGGCCACGTCTGCGCACTGTCTTGGTTTGTTTGGGCTTTGGTTTCCTTTTCTATAATGATGAATACTGACTTATCAACATGCATGCATTATGAAAAAGATACTGTCCCTGGATAATAAACCAAAAAAAAAAAAAAAAAAAATTACAATAATAATAAATAAATAAATAAATAAATAAATAAATAAATAATAATGATAAATAATCAAAGGTTGTTATAATGTTACATACACACAATATCAAAAGACAGTCTGCCACAATGTCTCCAATTATTCCTACATCATCGACAGGTGGAGAAAAAAAAGTAGGATGAAAGAAATCATAAATATAACAAGATTCATTTAGGTATTTAAGCATTTAAGTCAAGGTTATAGCCAGATGTTGAAAAAAGAACAAACCTCTGTCTTTTTCTTGTCAGTTTTACTCCTGCTTTCTTCCTTTTGCCTCTTCCTTGGTGGGGTGTAGTCAGAGAGACTGGAGTGGCGCTCTCTTGACTAGAAAAGTAAAGTTTACGTAAATCACTGCTCAAATTGTTTTCATTAGTGGCTGCTTCATCAAGTGATAATAGGAAAAACAAGTAAGTTTTGCTGACAGTCTGCAGTGTTGCAATTCGTCAATTAATTAAATATATTTACTGGAATAAATAATTTTAAATTCAGTTACTGACTTAGTATTACTGCATGTTAAGCCTTATAGATTCTCTCTTGTACCTGTTAACTGACTTACCCTAGGATGATCTGACCGAATAAAATTTTCATTTCCTTCAAGATCCCTGGTGCTACTGTCACTGTAATAGAAAATAAATATATATTAAGGTAATCTCATGCTGTAATAGAAAAATCTGATAGTATCATTTAGGGAAATAGAAATTTTTCTAAACTGAAATTTTCTATTTTCCTGTATAAGAAACCACTTTTGTTCCTCAAATGTGCAAAGTATGATAGTAACCTTCTCCATTTCTTTTTTCAATATACACCCAGACTTGCTAATATGCATAAACAATAGCAACTAGACAAAAGATTTTCCACCCCTCCCCCTCCACAACCTTTCATTTTAAACTTCACCCCCCCCCCCCCCCCTTCCATCTGCTTCTTCCCCTAAGCCACATCAGGCTGCAACTGCCAAAGAAAAAATTTGATACTTCCCTACTATACCATTGCCACTATAGTAAAAATAAATAAAAACTGCAGATTACAAAAAAATTATAATGCCGAGCTTTCAAGTACTGCGTAATATTATCATGACAAGATCAAAGGAAGAACACTCGGTCCTCACCTGAACACATAGTCAGTGTCTGTGTCTGAGATTCCATGGTCTTTCTTCCATTTTGTATTACTGGCTATGTTGATACCCTTGGGAGGAAAAATATGAGAATTAAATACCACTTAACAATACAGTCATTTGCTTGTATCTTTATAGGGACTTTTCTAAAACCATTGTGGACTACTTCCAACCAGAATTCAACTCTTCTGATTAATATATCTTCACAGGTAGAGCATACTGGCTAATAGTGAGTGTGAATTTATGAAATCCTGTTCTCTTGTTATAACACACAATTTATATGAAAACTAGAGGATCAGAGAGGCGATACCGCCTCTGGATATTGTACCACCAGCTGGAGTAAGCACATTCGTAAGGACACCCCCCAAAAAAAAATAATAAAAAAAAATTGGACACCACCACCAGTCTTGTGCTTGACAAGCTCTATAAAATGCAATAAACAAGAGTTCTCAAAATATGCACAAAAAAAAAAAAAAAAATCAAAAAAACATAACAGTTAAAATGGTCCAATCAAGGAGATATTCAAATTGACCTATATTTTCCTAACACTGATCACTCCTGTGATTTTCTAGACAATAGGCCTATTGGTTTTCCTTGAAATGCATTATCAGTATTGCATATACCGGTATGCTGACAAAAGAGAAAACCTAGGGACAACACTGAGCAGATCTCTGCTAGTTTTGAAGATATGAAGGGCACGAAAATATGCAGAGTTCAGTTTGTGGTAAAAAGGTAGGTCAAAGGTCAATTTCAAGGCCACAGTATATGACTTCCTATAAAGGTTCAATAGTAGCTATGGGCATTTCTTTACCAATGTTGGAGATATGAAGGCCAGGAAACATGCAAAGTGCAGTTCAACATAAAAAGTAGGTCAAAGGTCAATTTCAAGGTCACAGTAAGATTGCCAGTTTATGACTTTCTATTCAAGTTCAATAGTAACTTTGGACCTATCTCTGCCAGTTTTCGAGATATAAGGGATAGAAAATTTGCAAAGTTCAGTTCATGTTGAAAAGTAGGTCAAAGGTCAATTTCAAGGTCACAATAAGAATGCCAGTATATGACTTCCTATTCATGTTTAACAGTAACTATGGGTGTATCTCTGCCAGTTTTGGAGATAAAAGGAAAGCAAAATTTGCAAAGTTCAGTTCATGGTGAAAAGTAGGTCAAATGTCAATTTAAAGGTCACAGTTAGATTAACAGTATATAACTTCCTATTCAAGTTCAATAGTAACTATGGGCGTATCTTTGCCAGTTTTGGAGATATAAAGATCAGAAAACTTCAAAGTGCAGTTCATCATGAAATGTAGGTCAAAGGTCAATTTCAAGGTCACAGTTAGATTACCAGTATATGACTTCTTACTCAAGTTCAATAGTAACTATGGGCATATCTCTGCTAATTTTGGAATATTTATCATTTTCCCCACTGAATATTGCAATGTTGTAATTTTTGATATAGCGCAATGCCTAAACCATATCGAAAACAAAAAAATGAACACCACCTCCAGTATTGCACTTGACAAGTTCTACAAAATGCGATGAACAAAAGGTTTCTGGCATTTACCATTCCAGAATAAAAACAAGTTTTCAGTTTCGGGATCTAATGGCTGCTTCTCCCGTGAAAATGCACCGATTGACCCCAAACTCCCAAAGATGAAAGGAGTCCCCAATTGTAACCCCTCACTGTAACAGGAGAGCTTAGATCTGTGTAGTTTCCAAAAAATAGCACAAACAAATATTTTTTTGCAGAAAATTCCCATTTTTTAGAAAATTTTAGCTTGTTTGACCTTGAAAAAAAGGTCAAAAGTCAAATCCAAGGGCATATTTGGAATCTCCACATATGAGTTTCGGTCAGACTTCTGTAGTAATTTTTCCCATAATTCCTTTGGTTTGGGAGATATTTAGCCTTGAATTTTCAAAAATTTTGACAAGGGTGCGTTTCAACAAGTGTCACGCCCAGGCCAATGCACCGACAGAGATAAAAAAAACAGGGTGTTCAAGTTGAGATTATATGTGACCTAAATCCAAGAGATGGGGACACAGGTCCTGGCGGTCTAGGAGGAGAAGCGGTAACGGTGACTTGTTTCCGGCGCCCGACTGCGGAGCCGCAGGAGCCGGCGGAGCCACAGGAGCCGGCAGAGCTGTACGAGACGGGTCGGGACTAAAACCATGAGTACCGCCAGCGTATACGCTGGTGGTACTAATTACCACCATGAAATTTGTCATCAAACACCTGGTTATGAATGAATGTAGTATATTGCCACTTGTCAAAACTAGTCACAACTAGTCTAAACTGCTCATTGATTACTTACAAAATTGATGCACTGTCTGAGCCGGCACTTCTGTCTAATTCTGTTTGGACCTCCAAATTTTTTCATGTCCTGTAAAAGGTAAACAATTTAACATGCCAAGTGAAAAGTAATATCACAAAAACATCAATTGTGGAACTGCTGTAAAGAAATGTGTTTGACTTTGGCTCTATCTTTGGTTTCTAGGATGATGACAATGTCTAGAAAGATAAAACAAGGCTAGAAAGTAGAATGAAAATTTGCATGCTGTTAATTCGAGTCTAAAACAAAATTTAGCTAAAAAACAAAAAAAAACATGTATCGCTGAAACAAATATGTCGCCAGGAAATTGATCTGTTTACAACCTGATCAAACAAGCGCGAAAAAAAAAATGGAAAGATTAGAGATCGCTGCTCTAATAAAGATTTCACCAACTGTTAACTGTTTTACTTGAGGAATACTGGATACAAGACCTGATGTTTTAAAACTTAACCTACCAGGTTAAATGAAACAAAAACAATGGAACAAGTTTCTGACTACTTCCATGCCTCATTCATTTTTTTTCTTATTCTAATACTACACAACCATGATTTAACAAGATAGGTTCTTTTGATAAAGGTATTAGGGTTATCTGTTTATTCTTGCATTAACCTATCCATAAAATCAAATAATTGGTTTTGTATTGTTTTCATCTTTTTTTTTTTCAAGGGGGGGTGGGAGAGGGGGCTTACAGAAATTCTAACTGGGCACTGAAAACAAATGATATTATATTGTAAATCCAGAAGAAATTATATACCCTTGGCTTTTGTTACTAAGGAATCTTAAGTCAACAGAGTTGTCTAGAAGTTGTCCAAGTAACACTGATATTTTCTCCACACACAATGGCTAAAGTCAAGAGTTATTTCAACTCCGATAACCCCATATCTCATAATACACCTTCAGGGAATGAGGCTACAAGGCTGCCATTAACCAGCAACCCCCCACCCCCCTTCTTGGATTTTGCTATAGTAGAAACCATCTGAGAATCAAATTAAAAGAAGGGGGGTTACAAAAGAATAATAAATAATAATAAAAAACTTGGCCTACTTAATTGGGAAACATGCAAACAGTGAAATAATATCTTTTACCCTTAGATCAAATAAACCACTACAAATAGCTTTGTTCTCAAGATCAAAATATGCCTGACGAAAAACCAAGTACATACTTTCCATTCATTTTTTTTTCAAACTTTTGATTAATCTTCCTTTGATCCTGTCCAACATCATATTAACCCACAGTTCTCAGTTTTCTAATTTCACTCATGGCAAAATATGTGTCTCTTTCATTTCAACCTGTGTGCTCACTGGGGCCGACTTCAAAGGACCACCACTGCTTGGGTTAATGCTCAGATTGTTTCATCTACAAAGGCACACATGTTCCCCAGGCATAAAGATATTCTTGAGATATCTCCCCCCCCCCTCCTCTTTCCACCACTTTCAACCCACCAGGCCACTTAATATTAGGCCACAGTTCAAGTGATGTCAGCAGTTCAAACTGCCATCAAGCTGGGGTCCGCACAGCATGAGTCCAATCAAAAGTGGTCAGTTTTCCTGTTAAAACACATGATGATTTTTTGGATTAACATGTTGCAGAGACATACTTGATTACAATTAGGATTATTGGTGACTGAATCTGCTTAGGTGTAAAATCAGTCTTAAAGTACATTCAAATTCTTAGCTGTCATGAGGTGGCCTCTTTCAGATAAGATTCCCACCGAGTGAAATGTAAATTTTTCTATGATAAAATCAAGCCTAATTTCAAGACTTTGAACAAATCCCAACTTCAAAGAAGACGAAATTCAAAACATGTTTGTTCAGCAACACTATAGTGCTGATAATAAACACCAGCTGTCTGGTAAAACAATTTTCTCAACAAGAGAATACTTTTTTTTTTCAGAACTCATAGGGCTCAAAGCTAGAGATAACAGAACAGAGAAGTACATTTACAATCATTTTGATTTCATGTTTGTTTTCCTTATGCTCCTTAAGCATCACAGGGCTCACATTTTACCAAGAATACTTATAAAAAGGAGCAGTTCGACAAAAGAGCTTTTAAAGCCTAATATTGTCCTAAAACGTTTAACCAAACAATTTTTTGATCTCAATTAAAGAAAACTGGACTTGGATTCACAACCATCTCCATCAGTTTAATCTCAACACCAATTTGTCCTACCTTGCAGAAGTCGCATCTGGCGCAGTCCTCCGTCCTGTGACACGCCACACACTCGCCGCATCGCCGCGTGGATTTCTTTGCTTTACTCGCTGCTGACTGCTGTAACCATGAAGATTTTGTGATTAACAAACAAGTCCACAGAGACCATTCAGGAATTAGTACTGAGAAAATTAAAAAAGTTTTTATTATAGAGAGAATGTTACAGCACTTACATCCCCCTACATCTTAGACATTGACCAATAACCAGACATGAGAAGAGATCAGGCTAAAAAAAAAGAAAACTAGCAAATCTGAAAGATTACTGAAGACGTCCATTTCCCTTACTCTGTCCTTATCTTTCTTCTTGAAATGCCTCTCTGTATCACTGGAGTCACTCCTGTGTAGTTTCTCCTTGGGTTTCTTTGTTTTATACACCACTACAAGACTCGGGTCCTGTTCTGGAAACACACAATCAATTCAACTTTAAAAAAAAAAAAGGTTTGTAATGACGTCTGTTTATTTACAGTCACTGCAAATCTTTACACTTGGTCCTTAAAAATTTTTTTCTAAATTAAAAAAAAAAAAAAAATCAAGCAATTTATTTCTTCATCAGTGATATGCACTAAAAAGCACAATACTAGCCTCTTCAGACAACATTGGAGTGGTAACAACTTAGAACTCTATTATAGTTACCTTAAAAAATTTTTAAAGCACAGAACAAAGTTCATCAGTTACCCATGAACTGAAAAGTAGTTAAACATGTCTAACAGCTGTAAAGCAGTGTAAATAAATATATAAATAAATTGTGTGCACATTGTCTCTGAGAGAATTCAGAACTTACCTCTACAGTTTTTGCAGAAATAATGCTTGATGGATTTGGCGTCATCTTGAGTGACATCTATACACTTGCCATGGTACCATTCATTGCATGCATCGCAGCCACTGAAATTATAAATCAAAAAACACAGAGTCTGATTACTCCTTGTCAGTTACATAAAAAAGTCCTTATCATCACCAGCTGGTTCAAAAACAAATAATGAAAAAATTATGGTTTATTCAAACTATCAGTTGTACAGACTTGTAGAAAAACATATCAAAAGAGACTTAGGGTGCTTTCCCAGAGATTTAGATCGATCTAAAGATTAAGATTTAGATCGAGCTAACTCCCTGGGGGTTCACGCTAAATTGCAGTCAGCCGAGAAGGCACCATAGTTAATTACCCCCTTACAGCTTTTAGTAGGCAGGACAGACGCTTAAGCCGGCCAAGCTGACAGTTAGCTAGTGAGACTCCCCACAGGGATAGATCGATCTAAAAATCTATGGAAATGGGGTGTTAGACCCCATTTCCAGAGATTAGATTGATCTACTTTAGATCGACCTAACTCCCTGGGGGTTCACGCTAAATAGCTGTCAGACGAGCGGACACGAAAGTTAATTACCCCCTTACAGCTTGTAGTAGGCGGGATGGACATTTAAGCAGGATTATCTAACAGTAATCTAGTGAGACTCCCAGTGGAGATAGATCGATCTAAAAGCTCTGGAAATACAGCCTTAGAAAGTCCATCTAGTTCAGGCAAATTTACTTAAAGTCACTGTTGACCAAATATCTTTCTAGCAAATGCCCACGATTTCTTTAAAAAACATAAGTTTCATTATTCTTACATCATAAAAGAGCTGCAATCTGTTGATCTACAGATACAGTAACGCTCCTCATCGCCCCTGCCCATCACAGTTGATCGCACAAACCCTCCACTAGAGGGCACTTTAGTAGCCGCACCAGAGGAAGAGGGAGATCGGGGCACAGCTGATGGGGATCTAGGTGCCGGTGCTTGAAATTCTTTTCCTCCCTCTTTTGGTTCTTCCATCCCTCGTAGCAGCTGGTTGACCTTGGCCTGTCGTTCAGGAAGAACAAACTGGTGGGCAATCTCCTCTTGCTGGAAGATAATTAGATTTATAATTACTTTAATTTGCTATTAAAGTCTTTAAAACACTTGGATCCAAATGATCCCGACTTTTGTCACAAAAGTTCAGGGGGAAAAAAATAGCATTGAATTCAGAGCTAACACATAGGAGACATAGCATGAAAATACAGATTACCACATGGCCCTAAATGTTATGTAAATTTTCTCATATTGTCTACAGAGAATCTTTTTTATGTAATCAATATAAAAAACTGTTTGCCCCAAACAGCTACTGAAAGGGATTAGAAGTTGGAAATATATATATATCAGCCTAATATTAAAGTACCTCCATCTGCGACAAATTCATTATACGATGATCTGATTTTATTGCGACATGTAATTTCTCTTTAAATAGCAATTCTGTATAAAGGGCACAGCTTAATGTACTTTATCATGGCATACTGGTACTAAATATACAGAGGTGGGTTCAATCCCACTTTCTACACAGCTTGACTCTGACTTCCACAAGCCAGTTAGTTACCAGCTACTGAATTTTAGAACTGAGTGCTTAGAATATATTCTATCATATGTATTATAATCGCCATAAAAATCTTCAATTGACTGTTCAAATTTTTCTGTTGTTGATGATAGACTTTAACTGCTATAAACTTACTTTCAAATTGATGTATTTGTAAATTTTGAGACCACTTAGCAACAAAATTCCCCTTATATTGACCCAAATATTTATCTTAAAATTGTCTAAAATTGTTTATGGACACCCAACACAAAATTAAATTTAAAATAAAAATTCAAAATAAATAAATAAATAAATAATGAAAATAAACAAAAAATAATTAAAGCATATTTACATAGAGATACTTCAGGAACTTACACAGCTTATATACTACAGTACTAAAATAATGAATACCAGACTTTGACTATTGCTATTTACAGTACTCATTTGCCACCAAGACAAAATAATATTATGTTGTTTCTTGACATCATACATAAGTGTGCTTATAATACTGCCACACACATACAAAAATAAGGTGGGAAAAGAGAAAATGAACAATAAAGACCTTAGTAAAGGGTCTTTTCCTACTGGCATCTGACATTTAGATGTACAACACTCAACAAAAGAAAACCAATACCTGCGTACCAGCTTTCCAGAGAACAAAATGGAGTTTTGCCACCTGGCTCTTTCCTCTTGTTACTCTGACCTATCAGCATACTTACTGGTGGTTACGTGAGTTTTATGTGAATTTAAACACTCTCCCACGGACTCATAATATGATACTGTCACTAAAATAACCAGACTATCACTTCCTACAAGATACTCATCTAAGCTCACTCCAGCATTAAAAAATGAACGAAATGCTTCAATGACTTACTTTTGCTGAACCAGAGTTGTTACACTTGCAATTGCATTTACCTGTTTTTAAGAAATTTTGTAGAAATGTTCTCAAACAAAAGTTAACTCTGTAAAGATCCTAATCAATGTACATTCCCAGTTCAGCATGATTAATATTGATCAATAAAGTGTGTGATCCTTGTAGAAATGTACAGTAAGTGTTCATCAGAATCCTGGAATTGAAACAGTTCTTGGAATGTGTCCATTATGTAGTATCTGCCAAAGACGGGAGTTAAATACATCCCACTATCCTCACCAACCGCTACATTTTCCATCATTTTCAATACGTCCCATCTTGTTATTCTCCAGAGATGAAGATGTCAGACAAGACTAAGATGTTTAAGTGCTAAGGACACTCATCTTACACCATGTCATGCAGTAAGTCATGTTTTCATTATGAAGTTGTTATTCAGAACATCCGCTCTTCTCAGACCTAACAGTGCAAGTTTAGTTACGGTAATAATTTAACATTTTCAAATACCTCATAATTTTTTTTTTTTTTTTCAAAATCTGCCATTTTCAGACACTCACATCAATGTTGACAACCAACGGTAATAACTTAACATTTTCAAATACCTCATAATTATACTTTTTTTTTCAAAATCTGCCATTTTCAGACACTCACATCAATGTTGACAACCAACTTTTCTAACTTTCTAGTCAGCATTATCAAGTATTACTGTCAAAATTCAAAGAAAGGAGGAAAGAACTCATTAATTCTTGTTGTCCAAAAATATTGAGCTATTACCATAATCTCAGTCAAGTTGGCAGCCTGGAGCCTTCACTGCTCCTGTTTCAGTTATAGTGCTCAATCTTACTATACTGGCCAGAGGGGGTTACAATAGATTGTCTTAAATTTAAACATGATTTTAAACTGGCTTTTTCTAATCTAATTTCATGGCTAGTAAAGAGATATAAATGTTTTTCCTGTACTGATTTTTAACTCAGTTTAAGTTTTCATTTGGTGTTCAGGCAAAGCCTTTTTATGCAGAGGAAATATCTGAGAAAAAAATTGTCAATGCAATTGATATCTTTAGAGTGATCAACTTTTCAAAACCATACTGCAGTATGTTACTGCAGACATTCTTTTTGTCTTCAATTTTAAATATCATTTTCATTTGTATTTTAATTATTCATTAAAATAAATACAAAAATGAGCAATATTATTCTCAAAATCCTTTTTGAAAAATTATTTTTTCTTTTATCTTATTATCATATATTTCTTTTTACTAGGATAGCCCATGATTCATCTGCAAGTAAATTGCTATAGTCTGGTGAAAGTTTTTAGAACTGTGGATCAAACAGAATTTTAAGCACAAAAGATACAGCTGTTTCTCTCTCTCTCTCTCTCTCTCTCTTAAAAAAGGGTGGGAAGGAGGTAATTAAAAGGACCTTAACATATGATATCTTTTGACAATCAAACATTTGTTATTCAACATTCTCCCTAATATCTAACTGAGGGGGTCATTTGTTTGTTTATAAAAAAGCCATACTCTTGGCCATGAAAAAAAAAATCCTCAGTGCTTTGGTCGAAATATTTGTTAGAAGCCATTTTAGTTCACTTCTGGGACCAATTAGCCAAATAACAGTTGACTTTTCAAGTGTAATATGATCAACAACTAGGGGTAAATTCTTGCAGCTTTTGAAAACACTAATGCAAGCTGCTGTAACTACATACACAAAGCTAAAACTAAAAAAAATCTTATTTTAATGTCTCAATTAAATAATAGTATAAACAAACATAGCATGTAAGTGAATTACCTCCCATTTTACTTTGAATGTAGAATATTTCAAATGTTAAGAACAACACTGCCATAAAAACCTAAATTATTTTAAAAGGAATTTCATTTTTTTTTCTTTTCACGGAAAATGTTTCATTCCATTTATTAGATGATAAATGTAGACAATTAAAAGCGACAACCCTATTACCATTTGTTAGTGACTTACATAAAAACACCATTTAAAGTTGATAGCATTCCTAACGCAATCATTAACCTTCAATCAAAAAAGGATAAGCTTAAAATAGTTCACTTCAAAATTAACTGGGTTAACTTTCGTGAGCCAACCAAGCCATAATCAACACTTCATTTAGATAAAAAAAGTAGTCAAAGCAATTAGCAATTTTCAAATGGTAATCTTAGGAAATATTTTATTATGTCTCTCTCTCTCTCTCATTCTTTCTCTCTCTTTTCGTATATGTTGTGTGTGTGTGTGTGTGTGTGTCAGTGTGTGTTCCAGTGCTCATACAATATGAATATACTACAATGACCTTGAAATTTAGATTTAAGTAACTTACATAACTGGGGTTCAATAACGGTGTGCCCTTAACATGTACGGCATACATGTATAAATAGCCATTTTCCAAAAATTCAGCAACATTAGAACACTCAGACACAGGAGGCCAGAGAAGTTGTCGTATGACACCTCTTGAATAAATGGAACTTTTACCGATAATAACACTTGGTGCATGAATATGTTTTACAGAAAAACAAGCATTAAAACATGGTGCTTAAATACTCAGTAACATGATAACTTAACTTAGCATCAAGAATTTAAGCCAAATATGTAGTCCTTAGAATTAAATCACTTTAGCACATCAGAAGTTTGTGTTGATCATGTAGCAGAAACTCTTTGTTTTATCGGGGCAACTTAAAAGAAAACAAAATCCTGAGCAAGTCCAGACTCACAAAAACAACAGCATACACAACAACCCTGAATTTCCGAGTCCAAAAACCAACAAATTTTTTAATCCACAAGCAAGCAAAGAATTTCAAATATTGCAGGTAGAATGCGTTTAAATATGCAGAACTGGCAATAAATCCACTGGTAAAATGGAGTAACTTGACCCAAAACATTTCAAAAATTCTCCACTAAAAGGTAATAAGGAAACGTAATGCACAGATGGTGGTCATTAAATTTGGATCTCTTACTCCACAACTCTACTCATTTATCACAAGTGACACATGCTCGCTGGCATAAGAGATTTATCAAAGCAAAAATAGTCTCTTGGCATTTCAATTTGTTACAAACATACATTTTTGTGATGTAATACTAATGCAACTATCATTTAACCTTACTATGCTAAAACAAGTTTTCCATTAAAATTAATTAAATTATATTTAGATAACTTATTATTAATCCCCCCTCCAAAAAAAACCCCTGCAATGAGAACATTTAACTGTCTTTGATATAGGAAGTGGAAAACATGCTGTTGAATTTCCCTTCTTGTCAATTGTTTTAAAAAAATGCCGATCTGAAAACTGATGTTTCTCATCGCTTTTTTTTTTCTACGGATGGAGCTGGGTGGTCTGTCAAACTTTTGAGAGGGAATAAAGGTTCCAGATTTTACCTTAATTGCCTTCATAGAAAAGCCTCCACTTGATTTGAACAATCCTTCTTTTCATTACAGCAAACAATTTTTGTGACATGTTTACTGGAGTAAAGATATTTTTCTGTAGATATACACCATGTGTTATGTAAGTTGTTTTTAACTGAGCTGGAATCCATCCATAAAAAAGGGACAAATGACTACAGAACACAATTGTATGTTATGTATATATTTGCAAGTGTGTTTTGAATGTTTTTTTTTTTAAATCTTAAAATATTACATTTTTGTTGTAAATACTTTAATAAGAGAGTTCCCCACCCTGAACAAAAGCATTACCCAGTCAACCACGGATGCCAGCTTTTCTCTCTCTCTCTCTCTCATCATACACACACATATACAAAGGTCACCTGGCTGGCCATGTATTCCACCTTTGCCTATTTCTGGTCCAAAATTATCTTTTAATTTTTTAAATATCAGAGGCCCCTCAGTCAAGTAATATTTGTATTTCGTTTGGTATATTTGTTTCCATTCTTTCCAGATCAAGCAAACTACATGTACATATTAAAATGCCTCTAAAAATTTATCTTCAAGTTTATTAATTGCTTCCACCACTAGGTTGCAATTAATTCAAACACACTGAGGACAAACACTTAATATATTCATACATCATATGATTATCAAACTCTTAATCATCTCTAATAATGCATTCCACCTACAAACCAGTGAAACCACCTACATTGCCAATTGTCCTAATCACCATATGCTTGTTATTTTCCAGTTAGAACTTGATCATATCTATACCCACATTACTATGTCAATTAGAACTTGTTCAATCCTATACCCACATCAACAGACATCAAAGCATGTGGACTGACAGTAATTAAGAACGAAGATTGTATTCTGATGCGGTCAACAGTGCATCCATCCTACTCCAGCTTGTCAACTGAATCACAATTTTCTCTTGATTGGCTTTTTAATGTCAACTTCAACAATGACTCAAGAGAATTGATCACTATTTCAGATCTGGGATAAAAAAAAGGAAAAAAAAAACACACACACACACACACATATATGCCTTGGAACCAGGCAAGCAAAATATTTGTTTTTTTATTTTTATTTTTCTAAATATTATCATCATAACAACATAATGAGAGATGCAAAATCATGGTTACATTATTACTGATCAAAATTTTGGTGAATTTTGGTGAATTTAAGGTGTTTTTAATCCTGAAGTTGCTGTTGATGTTGTAGTATACAAGTACTTTTGCACGAACATTCCTATTAATTTCATTAATGACAGTTTAAAAATGAAACAAGTGATCAAAAACCTATATTGATTTTTCATGGAATGTGTTTTATATTTATCTATTTAAAGGTGGCCAAATGCACAATTTTTCCTGAAAAGCTTGACATTTGAAAAATAATGAAATTATTCTAAAAATTAATACAAAAGTCATTCTGAGCTTCCATGAGTTCCAATTCAAGATTTCTAAACTGAACTTTGTTTTAAAAAAATAAAGACACAATTTACGTCTTAACGAACTTAAAATAATGGTATTTTGCCAAACTATTCTTGAATAAATAAAGAAGCCCATGTTTAACCTACGATAAAAAGACGAAAAACTGTCCCAAAACCAGTTATTAAGACATACAACCCTCTGACAGTTAAATCTCAAGCAAAAGCACGCATTTCAATGTTTTCATCATGTCAATACTGCAAAACGAACCATCAGTTTTCAACAATATTTTGAATAACCATTGACAAAAACCAATATAGATACTCACAGAGAGTGCCCCCGAATCGCTGTCTGTCATCGTAAAGTTGTGGGTGGTATATTTTATCTAACTGGATTGTGAATTCATTATCACATACTAACGCCTGCAACTTGCTTCTCGAATCTGTATTAAGCGAATGTGCTGTACGTCATCAGTTCTTGAGCACCTACCGGCATGACCCGGAAGTGAAACCCCTTCAAGGTCATTTCAAAACTTCCGTTTTGTGAGAACGGCCATTTTTCTAAGCAGAAGAGTTGATAGGTCCGAAAGAAAAGAACCGTTCAAGGATATGGAGTCCTTGATTCCTGTTATAAACAAACTCCAAGATGTATTTAATACAGTGGGACAAGAAACCATCCACTTGCCGCAGATTGTAGTTGTCGGCTCGCAGGTAGGGCGATTTTGGTGGCGTTCTGCCGTCAAATGTCAACGAACATTAAAGGCGAAAGAGCTCGTGATGAAATTATGAGTGTCAGTGTCATGATTCTACAAATAAAATATCTTAGTAGCTTTTAAAAACAAAATAATAGAAAATAGAAAACAAGTTGAACTTATTTGGCGAAATAAAATGTTGCCAATTTCCCGAATTTGTGCAAATTTTGCATTTTTTTTTTTTTTTTTTTTGGCTTTCGATTTAGAACAAAAATCCCCTCCCTGACGAAATTTTGTTGCAGGTGTGATCATTGTTTTGGTGTGTACAGTTACTACGTAAGCTTTGTTGCAGGTGATTATTAATGCTATGACAAGTCAGAAAGGGAATGTACAAGTCATGATGAAAGTCAGCTTTGTGTTACAATCATCAGACTTTCATTTATTTTTCATGAACTTTCTCATTGTCTTGCCCCCACCTGCTTGAAAATATCCCCCCTCTAATAACTGACATATATATATTGGATCAAAAATGGCTTCCTTCCCTTTCTGTCCCTAACCCCCCCCCCCTTCCTCCAAATGTATATCAGCTTTGGTAAAAACTGATTTAATGCATGTTTTTCATAACCAAGTATCATTACAAGACAGTCTGTTGTAGGGTCATACACAGCGTTTGACACTCGCACTCGCCAGCTCGCCAATGCGAGTTAAAATTAAATCTGGCGAGTGAAAATGATGGTGCAAGTCGCCATTTTGGCGATTTATGTCAACTTACTGTATCAAGTTTATCGGCAAAATTTAGACTCAATTTAAGTCCGACTCGTATGCCAAAAATTACAGGGAAGTTCATGGGATTACCCTTACTGCTAACCTCGTTTTCACTCTCATAATCGTGATTGCTTGAAAGTGGGGAATTCCGTAATGACGTATTCACAGTCTCGCTGTCGTTTTTGAAAGCATCTAGCCTTCGTTTGCGCGCCGGATTTTGACGAAGTATAGGAAATGCTGTCAGTTTCGTTTCACTTGCGATTTTGCGCAGTTGACGCTTCCGGGAGAAAACGTGATGCACGTGGATCATCAAGCTGCATGGAAAAGTTTTTAAAAATTTCAAAGTAGAAGAGACTGAGAGTGAGAGCGTCGCAGAATCGGCTTCAACTTCAAGTGGTAAGTAAACAAAATCAAAGCAGAAACGAACTAATAGTCTGAGCTCTTTGACCCAATGCATGTTTTTGACGTTTTCTGATTTTTTTTCCTGAGCGGAACAAAAAAAAAGAAAAAAAGGGGGGGAGGGGGTTAAATGCGTGCGACGTGCAACGTGTGTAGGGTAAGAGAAATTGAATTACATAGCGCACGCTATTACAGTACAGTGCAATACTATACAAATAATACAAAATAATGAATTTTATTTCAACTCGGATACAATTGAATCTTTTAACAATCTCGTTAGGTTTTCAGCAGTTCACCGACTGCATCTCCGTCAGTGCGACTTACGGAGTTCACCCTGAATATCACAAGTTCTCTAATAATGATAGTGCTTAATTTAACCTCATTTTAATATTTATTTTGAAACGAGTATTTCTTTATATATATTTATTAAGACCCCATATCTGAACGGTCTACTTGTTTGTCCCAATTGTTGATTTTAACGTTGTTAAATGTTTAGCTCTTTTTCACATGTACCAGTAATTGATTATGTCTGACTCAGTGATTGTGTTGGCAGTCTTTAATAAACTTGACACTTAAAAATTGCAGGTACCAAACCAAAAACACCAATAATTGAAAAAAGGGATGCAGTGACAGTGATGAGGGGTTTGATGACAGTTATAGTGATTCAGATGAAGACAATGAAATGACTGAGAAGGATGTGGAGCAGTTTTAAGACAAAATTGATCTTTATACTGACTTTTATCTCTTCATCGGTATCAGGACAATTTCACCCCGGCCGATTCCCCCCAAAGAATATATATTTATGTACAAATATATAGTAAAGAGCATGAAGCTTAAATCCTTGCATCTATTGTATGAATATTTCTTGGTGTGATGATGCAACTTAAAGATACAAAATATAAATTTCATTAAACAAATTATGTTCAGGGAGTACAAGTTCAGAAAATTTTAGAAATATAAGTACAGAAAATTTTATTAAAAATCTAATCAAAGTATCTCTAGGTAAAGTGGGGTAAATAAATATGCATATAGTTTATGTTTAATTTAGATTAGAATGTGCGAAATCTGTAGACTAAAGAATAAACACAGTTCTAGGTTTAAAAAAGGTTTTAAATTTTTTTTCTTTATTTGCTTATGATAACAACTCCATCATGAGTCATTACCACATGGCCTGCACTTTGAATATTTGGCCAGTAACTTCGTAATAAAGCTGGCCAAAGTCTGGCTTGTGCATTTTCGGTTTGGCCAGTAACTTTCAGAGCACACTGGCCAAATTGGCCTGTACTATTTCAAACAAAGGTCAAACACTGGTCATACACAGTGCCATGTGTGGATTTCATTCTTTCAGGGTCGTATAATGGTTGTCAGCTGGGGAATGTGGTTCAGGTTGATATATAATGCCATTTTTGCTGTCTTTTTTCAGAGTTCAGGTAAAAGCTCTGTGCTGGAGAGTCTGGTAGGGCGTGACTTCCTACCCAGAGGTACAGGGATAGTGACCAGGAGACCCCTTGTCCTCCAGCTGGTCCACCTGTCCAAGGACAACCATGAGGACAGGTATCAGGATGGAAGTAAGTTATAGTAGGGATATAATTATATATATAAAGTCTTAACTAATGAAGGCATGCAATGGCAGTTGGACGTTTAGACTGGGTTCCCATACCTAGACTAATCTAATAGGATCGATCCATCTCCAAGGGTTTTTTTTTTTTTTTTTTTTTTTTGCTGAATTGCTTTTAGCTTAAGCGACTAAGATGACTGGCCGGTATACTGAAGATGCTAAAGGATAATTAATTACCCCAGCCCCTAGCAGCTTCAGTAGGCATGACAGACATCTAAGCTGTTATAGTTGCTTGCAATTTAGCAAGAATCTCTTTGGAGATAGATCTCTTTTCTTGGGAAATTCTAGCAGCTTTCTCTTTTTCATTAAGAAATACCCTTGTTGAGCAGCGTTACAAACTGTTAAGCCTGTAAGCAATGTTTCATGTTACAAAATTTGAATTAAAACTGTATAGGGTTTATTCTTTCTTGATGCATTTATATGTTTCACCTTTCAATGCTTGACTTCGAAGGGCACAAAAAAATTTTATGTCGAGACAAAAAAGTCTGTGTATAAAAAAGATCTTAACTTTTACCATTACTTCATTTATGACAGTAATTCTGTTAGTGTTGACACTGGAAAAAAGATGGAAACAACAAAGTGTGTGACACAGGGCCACCTTTAAATGGCACAGTATTGCCTTATTTTGTCAATGTGTCACTCAGCTTATATTATGTCACACCATTACCTTAGAATACCACACCTCTGTCCAGCTGCTTGTCACAGTCTAAATAACAGATGACACATGTCCTTCTTTTTCATCAGCTTTGTAATATTGTACCTTCATAAACTATCCAACATTTCAATCCCCCATGGAATGCCTTGTGTAAATTGTAAGTTTGTATTGTATAATGCATTTGGATAATTTGTCATTTTACAGCAAAACAAAAAGAGAGAAGTGAGTAAAGTATTAAGTTCAAAATTTATTGATATTAATTGTTTTAATAGCTAATTGTGTTTTCCTGTTAAGCCTTTAATTTTTTCCAGTCACACTTTTGAAAGATATATAGCATGTTAAAATATATTTGTTAGAATATTATTTTATCTCCTAAGAAAAGAACCCAAGTGTGGACCATGCCCCCTATTTCTGTTTGAATACAAACTTTTGTAAAATGTTTGAATGTACTTAATGTGGCATATAAACACAAAATTCTTTATTTTGTTGTCCAAGCATATCAAGTAAAATCTGCTTAAGATGCCTTTGTAAATATGTGTGTTAAGTGATGGCAAAGCAGGGATAACTTTTTTTGTCTTTAATGAAAGAGATGGTGAAAGTCAAATTACTTATTCATAAAAGTTCCTAAGATTTATGGCTTAATGGCTATATTCTAGGCTAACACCAGCATACATTATTAAAAGATCCCCATATGCTTATATCAAATACTTGATTTATTTGATTATTCATGCTTTTGTTTTAAATTGTTTATTGCCAATTAATCAGTTTTGGTTTGTTTGAAGTTGTTTCTTTTCTTAAAGCAAGTATATGTATAAGTCCTATGTTGTTTTGACCCCATATATTTCATATTGTCACTGGCAAAATCTTCATGCATGCTTGAGCTCTAATTCTCACTGTTACATAATGAAAGTAGCTTGCTGTGTAGATGTGGAAGATTATAGGGTTGATAGAATGCCTGCAGCATTACCTGTATAGAAGTGTTCAACCACATAGAAAATATTCAATAATTATATGAGAGAAATCAATACTATATATTAGTACTTACGTGATGAAATGAAGAAAAATGGTAGTTTTTCTTGAAGTAAAAACAAATGCTGCATTTTTTCTTATGTTTTTACATATTTATTTGAGAGAATTATTTATTTTTTTTGTTACATTTTTTACAATGACTATAGCAAAACAATATATTCTTTTACTTTTTTTTATTAATTAAGACTTATTAATTAAGAATTTTGGACACAAAACACATCTAACTTGCATGCACACAAAGGAATATTCAGTTTTACATGGTTTTAAAGTGATTGTCCCTTTATATTCAAAGTCACCACAAAATATAAAGGCACTGTGCAAAAATGTTATGACTAATTTATTTTAGGGTGGATTTATAATGCTGTACTCCCATGATACTTCAGCTAGCAGATTTTACTAAGTTTTCTCTTTTGTTGCAGAGAGGATAGATGCAGAGGAGTGGGGACAGTTTCTACATACAAAAAGCAAGATTTACACAGATTTTGCTGAGATAAAAGCTGAAATTCAAAACGAGACAGATAGGATGTCTGGCACAAATAAGGTAATACTGCCTTTTATCGATACGGGATAAGTAGTCCTTGCAAAACTTAGTTATTTTTAATTTTAAATTTTTAAATTTAAAATTTTTATTAACCTCAAATACTATAAACAATTTTTTTCTGAAGGTATGAGTGGAAAAGTATGCACACTGCCTAATATGAATGTGTTCAACTTCTGCTGAGTCTTATGAAAGTGGTAATGTATACTTAGTCAAGTAGTAATTTATCATCCTTCTTTTGAAAAATTATTAAATTTAAGTTATGTTTGAAAAAATAAGAAGAAGAATTAAAAAAGGGAAAAAACACAGATTGACATTTTCTCAATCCATCCAGGGTATCTGCTACGACCCAATCAACCTGAAGATCTTCTCCCCAAAAGTGGTCAGCTTGACCTTGGTTGACCTGCCTGGGATGACCAAGGTGCCCGTGGGGGACCAGCCAGTGGACATCGAGACCCAGATCCGTGACATGTGCCTCCAGTATATCAGCAACCCCAATGCCATTATCCTCTCTGTGACAGCCGCCAATACAGATATGGCCACGTCAGAGTCCTTAAAATTAGCCAAAGAGGTAGATCCTGATGGTAAGTGGGTGAAACTGTCAAATAAATTTATGAGTGGAAAATGAAGTATGAAAATAGAAATGTCACTGAATGGGCAGTCAGGACATAGCTGCTACATTAGGGTGCCTCATTTAAGCCAAATAGTCTTGGATTGGGAGTGCCTTTGCAAGTATGACAAATGGGGAAGACAAGGGCCCCATATCTTGAAAGCATCGCATATTGCGAATAGCGATATCACATAGAGGCTACAAAGTATTATATGAGGCGAGTATGGGCGAGTTATGGAATCGAGATGTTTGCGCACGGTCGCAATGCGCGATGCTTTCAAGATACGGGGCCAAGGGCTCTTCTATGACCAAGAAAATACTGTGCTGTTCATTGACAGTTATCTGATATTGAACTTTGTTCTCTGTATTGCTGTAGTGTATGTTCAAATTTTGCATATGTGATAGAAGTTTAAATATTTAAAATATAAATTACACTTGGTGGTATATATTCAACACAGTGTCAGTGCTTTATTTCGCTTAAAAAAAAAACTGTGTGTGTTACTGATATGAATGCATATTCACCTTCAGGTCGCAGAACTCTGGCTGTGGTCACCAAGCTTGACCTGATGGATGCCGGCACAGATGCCATGGATGTCCTGGCTGGACGGGTCATCCCTGTGAAACTGGGCATCATTGGAGTGGTCAACAGAAGCCAACAGGACATACACGAAGAGAAGGTGATAATATATTGCTTTAAGACCAGGGTGGGGTTTGATTTATTACCTCTGTATTGTATTGAAGACTGAGGAGTCGTCTATCCTGGTGTTTTTGAAAGTGAAAAGAAATAAAAGACATTCTTTGTAAATCAGATATTATGTCAATTCTTTAAAGATAAATTTAATTACAAACAAAACAGTCAAATTTAATTACAAACAAAACAGACTATTAGTCCAAGGTGGAGAAACATTACAGTTTATTTTCGTCCATATGGTTAAGTTCTAACTTCAAAGAAAGTTCTTCAGTTTTCTTCCTCCCATCATGCTTTTTCTCTGCATATGATTATATGGATAAATTAACTTTCAAATGCTTATCAAGTTAAAATTTTTTATTATTATTTTTACTTCCCTAGGACATAAATGAATCTATGAAAGCAGAAGCAGCATTTTTACAGAAGAAATACCCCTCTATAGCCAATAGAAATGGAACACCTTATCTAGCTAAAACACTTAATAGGGTGAGTATGACCCCAATGGTGTTCAAGAACAAGTTTGTTTTATACTGGAAGTGAGGTAAACTCTTCATTCTCTGTCTATGAAATATCAATTGCTGGGTGTGAACTTTATTTTAGTAGGCAAGTAAATAGGATTTGGTGGTATGTTAAGGACCCCCCCCCCCCCCCATTACTTTTAAAAGCTTCTGATGTGATAAAACATTTTTTTAGAAGGATATTTAAAAAAAGTAACAAGTGAGATTTATTAAACTATGTAATAAGTGAATTTTTGTATTAATAATGATCACATTATTTCAGTTACTCATGCATCATATCAGAGACTGCTTGCCAGATTTGAAGACCAGAGTGAATATATTAGCTGCCCAATTCCAGTCTTTACTAAATTCTTATGGTGAAGTGGTGGAAGACAAGGTAAGTCAACCTTCTTCTTCAGAGATTAACCACTACAATTTTTTGAAAATATGCAAAAACTCATTAAATAGATATTCAAATATGCCAGTCACTTACTCAATAAATTTTTCTCTGCTATAGAATGAAATAGTGTTCATTATAAAAGCTACAGCAAGTTTGTCAAAATTATGATTGAATGAATTAAATTGTTTTTTCACCAGTATTTATATTTTACCAATAAGATGTTATTCCATGTTATTCACATTTTAGCAGACTAAGTGCTTTAGTGATACTGTATTATCATTCTGTGGGTAGTAACTTTTCTCTTTAGGGATTATTTCCATTGCTCAAACTTGTGCCTGAAATTACTGTTCTTCTGAATTCCAGAGTGCACTTCTGCTCCAAATCATCACCAAGTTTGCCTCCAGTTACTGCAGTACTATAGAGGGCACAGCCAGGGACATACAGACCACAGAGCTGTGAGTATAAAGTCAAGATGTTAACAGAGAAGAATTTCATCAACGGTGTTATGTATTTAACTATTGATTTAAGAAAAAAAAACTTTATCCTTATAAGATGTGAACAGAATTTTTCTCATATTATACAACAATCTATCTATCTATCTATCTATCTATTCTGATTAAATTGAGGTGGAACTCAAAAGTGTATACACATTTTCATCATCTTGCTTGATTCATTTCTCTCTTTTCTTTTGTAGTTGTGGTGGTGCCAGGATATGTTACATTTTCCATGAGACGTTTGGCAAAACTCTCAACTCCATAGATCCACTGGGAGGCTTGACGCAGCTTGATATACTTACAGCCATCAGGAATGCCACTGTAAGGATATTGTGTGCTGTGCTATAGTGTTAGCCTTATTGTAGTAATTCTGAGTGTATAAGAAAGAGTACAGGCTAGTGCCATTTCCATGCATGTGGTATATTATATGTATGAAATGTGCAGTCTTACTGGACAGATTCTATACCTGTCTGATTCTCTCTCTCTCTCTCTCTCTCTCTCTCTCTCTCTCTCTCTCTCTCTCTCTCTCTCTCTCTCTCTCTCTCTCTCTCTCTCTCTCTCTCTCTCTCTCACAGACACACACACACACACACACACACACACACAGAGGGAAAGAGATCAGTTTAATGGGCAGTAATTCATTCATTCATATCTCCACTGTGAGACCACAGTATCACCCTTATTCTCCTGTCACTCAAGGGCACGCGGCCAGCTCTGTTCGTACCCGAGGTGTCCTTTGAGCTGCTGGTGAAGAGACAGATCAGGCGTCTGTTGGAGCCCAGTCTGCGCTGTGTAGAACTGGTCCATGAAGAACTCCAGAGGATCATACAGCACTGTGGAACACAGGTACTGGAGGATATAGTATTTGGTGCTCACACAGCTGTTCAGTTTTTTCATTCTATTTCACAGACAACCTTTGGTTTAGCCTTGAAATTGGTCAGTTTTTTAGACTAAAATTCTAGTTCGCTATAATTTTATCCAAGCTAATCAGCTGCAGTCCAGTTGAGTGAAACATTGCACGTTTAAAGCAAGAAAGACGTGGCTAGTGTTTCTGATCAATACATACCTTATCTAAATGGACTACTGCGCATTTATCCCTTTGCTAAATTCAATTGACCAAATTTTGTTATTATATGAATGCAGCTGTGAAGTGCACATTTGGTTTGATTTTGTGTCATGCTAGTGATTCACCTTGAACTCTGTGTTAGTAATATATTGTTTATGGGTTGCTCTTGCCACTAACTTCAAAAGTTTATTTGAATAATCATTAAAGCTTACACACATCCCATGCAGTG
This sequence comes from Lingula anatina, assembly GCF_051362555.1. Taxonomy (NCBI): domain Eukaryota; kingdom Metazoa; phylum Brachiopoda; class Lingulata; order Lingulida; family Lingulidae; genus Lingula; species Lingula anatina. Next base: position 4,332,032 of record NC_141772.1, on the reverse strand, counting down.
CTTGATAACATTGATTTAATGTGTTCAATACGGTTTCTGTTGTGTGTTTTTATTCTCCATGCAAACCCTTTTCTTTGCAGATTCCAAGTTATGGTGGACAAACAGTAAGTCAGCAGCATTCTCAATTTTTTAAATCACCATCTTCTTCAAATTGTAGGAGTCATTCAGAAGGAGCTAAGTTGCAATACTCCATAGGGACTCTTGCTGAATGCAATCAAATAAACAGATTAACACACCTCTTTTTCCCTACATATTCATGTAAGCACCGGTGTCTCTGTCTTCTACTCAAGAAGGAGTGGTAGTCTGTTCATCTAATTGCAATTTGTTAAAGTCGCCATGGAGTGAGTGCGTACCAATTATTGCAACCTAACCCATTCTGAGTGGCCTCATAAACATCACCGACAAATGATAGAAAACTTGTTTGTTTTGAGAAATAAAAGAAACTTTATCACTGTTACATGTTTTGGATCCAAGCCATTATGGAGTAGTTGTGCATCTTAACTACAATTCATTTTGTTATTTCTTTGGAGCTCTTGTGCCATCTTCTTTAAGAATTTCCCATTTCTGTAGGGAAATGGCACTGCAGCCAGAGTATTACATGCAGTCTCACTGGAAGTAAGCCGAAACTGTTTACTGTACAGTTGATGGATTTGAACTTGATTTTATTTATTTATTTATTTATCTATTTTTGTCCACTTTATGCATGAGAAGTAGCATAGAATACTTAACATACTAAAAACTGTACACATTTGAACCATAAAATTCCTTGTTCAAGTGTTGTTTAATTGTTAATTTGTGTTTTGAGAATGTTGACATTGGTAACTTTGCACAGGGGTTGCTCTATACAAAAATGAAAAAACAACTGCCATAGGGTTCAGATATTGTGCTAAAATACAGACTTTAGGATGTATTATCGAATATATAGGAGGCTTTGAAAACCATTGATGAAACTTTTTTTCGATTAAATGACCATAACTAAAATCCTTAACGATAACATGCATGTCTTTACATTTTCGTTTGCTGAAAATCAATCAGTCCGTCATATTTTGGAGTTTGATTTTAAAAAAATTCTTTATGTTTGACAGCTTTAACCTTGTTGTCACGTTCGTACCAATTAACCATGTTCATTTTATACAACTCATTAACAAATCTTTTAGGTAAACTTAGATATTTAATTTATTTATTTATTGCAAATAAAGAGTTTTAAAATATTTTGATTTTTTTATGGTTAAATGTTTTGCATAAAACCAAACCCAATAGCTTGTTATACTATACCTCCTATATTCAAAACATGAGAGCTTTGCCTCCTCTCTGAAAAAAAAAAAGAAGTATAGACTATGGGCGGCGGTTTATACAAAAATGCAAAACACGATTAGTCGTCATCGTTATCAGATCAGAAGGCAAAATACGACTAGTAGTCGTCAAAACGCAACTAGTCATCAAAACGCAACTAGTCATCAAAACGCAACAAGTCATCATCAAAACGCAACTTGTCATCATCAAAACGCAACTAGTCATCATCAAAACGCAACTTGTCATCAAAACGCGATTTGACGCCAGATGGCGCCCATTGTACGAAAATCTAGGCCAAGTCACATGATCCACAGTGATCAAAATGGCGGACGTTATTGAAGCAGCATTATCATATTCCTCGCTCGAACTCGAGAATTATCTCGAGTTCAAGATATTATTATATATATAATATCATTATTAGATTGTAGAGATAATTCTCGAAATAATAAATAATTAAATAATTTATTAAATAATTTGGACATGTTATAAATTAAAAAAAAAAACAAAAACACACACTTGTGAAGCACTGCTTTATTGTTGTACTCATTTCACAAGTTCCAGATATTATTATATATATAATATCATTATTAGATTGTACGCGTAGAGATAATTCTCGAGTTCGAGCGAGGAATATGATAATGCTGCTTCAATAACGTTCGCCATTTTGATCACTGTGGATCATGTGACTTGGCCTAGATTTTCGTACAATGGGCGCCATCTGGCGTCAAATCGCGTTTTGATGACAAGTTGCGTTTTGATGATGACTAGTTGCGTTTTGATGATGACAAGTTGCGTTTTGATGATGACTAGTTGCGTTTTGATGATGACAAGTTGCGTTTTGATGATGACTTGTTGCGTTTTGATGACTAGTTGCGTTTTGATGACTAGTTGCGTTTTGACGACTACTAGTCGTATTTTGCCTTCTGATCTGATAACGATGACGACTAATCGTGTTTTGCATTTTTGTATAAACCGCCGCCCATAATAGACCCCATTTCCAGAGATTAGATCTATCTACTTTAGATCGACCTAACTCCCTGGGGGTTCACGCTAAATAGCTGTCAGCCGAGCGGACACGAAATTTAATTACCCCCTTACAGCTTGTAACAGGTGGGACGGACATGTAAGCCGGACTATCTGACAGTAATCTAGTGAGACTCCCCGCGGGGATAAATCGATCTAAAAGCTCTGAAAATACAGCTATAGTGAAAAGACCCACATTCTCTCTTTTTCAGCAGGAAATGATGCGCTTCCCAAAACTTAACGAGAAGATAGTAGATGTTATGACAAGTTTACTGAGGAAGAGGTTACCTGTGACCAATGAAATGGTATGTTATATAATGTGTGTGGCATTTGACCAATGAAATGGTGGGTTACATATTCAACAAGATGTTTGCCAAAGTAGGTTGTAAGGCTACCCTTTTTTCAGTTCATCCTTAAGAGATAATTCACAACTGGTTGATCCAGGGACTAACTAGTTAGACTGCAGATCAGTTGGTTTTGAAAGCTCCTAAGAGCCCCCACCCCCCTTCCTCTACCAGAGTATGTTTACTGTTTTAACAATCTAACAGAAACCAACAAAACATGTATTTTCCCCCATATATGTCCTTCGACATATTATAACACTTATGTAATGTAAAACTCAACCATTAGGCCTCTGTCTTAAAAAATACTTTTATATGTTATACCAGGTTATATTAGATGTGGGGACTTGTTTTATTCATGGCTTAATTAATTAATATGTCATTTCTTTACTTTAATCAGAATATATATCAAATTGTGTTTGTATATTAAAACATACACAGCAAACTAGCTGCAGAGACTCCTGTGAAATCATACACACATAAATACAAAATAGTTTTATTAGCCTTTCTTGATTAAAGTAATTGTATCAATTGTCATATAATTATAATATTCTTCGTTTCCAGGTTGAAAATATAGTCGCAATTGAATTAGCCTACATCAACACCAAGCACCCTGACTTTGCCGAAGCAAGCTTAATGCATAGGGCCCTAGTAGAAAATAATGTAGGGAATTTATCCCAAGAATCCAGTGGAAGAAACTTTGTACAGGAAGAGAGAGATGTAAGGGTTAGTACTGTTTTTGTATCATTTGGTATTTAACTATGGCTGTAAATTATTGTTATAATTGTATTTCTCACAACTGTCATGATATGTCGAGATTATTTTTTTTCTTATTTGGTAAAACTGCAGTTGTTGCTTTTCTTCTTTACTGTTTTCTTTGTACTCTTATCTTTGGGTGCATTCAGAACAGATCCGTAGATCAAATATGGCTGTTCCATGTGATGGCTTGCTGCATAATCCCCTAATAGACACTTAATAGATTCCCTGCTGGGATTAGGCAGTAAGTTGGTCAGTCATATGTGGTTTGCAGATCTATTGGTCTGCTGTTGTGAGTGCAACCTTTAATGTGGAGGACCACTATTGTATCTATACTCTATGTTTTCCTTCTGTAAAGCGGCATGGGGGTTTAAGGGTTCAGGTGAGTGATATAAAATATGTCGATGGTCAGTCTTAAGTTAGAATTTGTTTAATTTTTCCCTGTCATCCTAGTCTTCAGAGCACATGTTTATAGTAATCTTGGTGGTACTGAGTTAGTGGTTGATACAGCTACATTGAAGAAAACTTAATTTATACATTTTTACACTAAAAGCGGCCAATTGCTTATGTTAGAAAAAAAATTACAGATACCAAGTTTAAGATAACAAAGCTCAGATTAGTGTGTATCATAGTAAATTATTATTCACTTAGTTTATGACTTCTTTTCAATTTTTCTTCATTTGTCAGATATCTTAGTAAATCTTATCAATAGTTTGGCCACTGTCACAGCTCAATGTGGACACAAGATCAGTTGATTCCATATTATTAATAACTTCGATAAGGTTTGAATGAAATTTAGCCCTATATCAATTATATCTGAGAAAGACTAAAAAAAGAGAAGTTGGCCCCAAAATTCAGGTCAAACAGCGAATAAAACTGACAATATCTGTAGGTCTATTTATATAAGAATTTTCTCTCAGTGTGGTAGAAATCTTTCTGCAGTTCAGTAAGAACTAAAACAACTGGAATTTCTTGTAGGGCAAACCAAGGTATCAGCCTCCCCCCTCGTCTTCAAGGCTGTCTCATAAAAACCTGGTATCAGCCTTGATCGAGACCTCTAAGTATGAGCTAGGACGCGGGACTCCTCAGCTCCTGTCTAGCTCAAAACAGTGGGGCTCTGTGGATTCTCTGAATGCTGTGAGTCTTCACACAGCATGGGTTACTGACTGCTGCTAGGTGCATGGTGTTTAACCTTGGCATTTTAGAATCTGTAAACCTTTTAAAGAGACGCAGATTCAGGCGTGGTTTAATTAATTTATTTTATATCCATTTATTTATTGATTGATTGATTGATTGAGAGTGAAGAAATCCAGTGGGATGAATTGAAATTGAAATCTTATTCTCATGCCGTTTGGTTATCATGAAGGGCATTCCTTTCAATTATTCATTTCAGCCGTAGTTACAGCTGTGTGCTTTGAGGGGTGAAAGTTTGACCACCTTAATGCATGGCAGGTTGCTTCAGTTTTCACGTCTGTGTAATTTAGAATGCAGCTTGCTGAATAGAAATAATGTCAAGGAAATGGTGATGTGGTTGTAGATGGAGACCTAGCTTGTTACTATTGTTTCACACACATTGCATTAGCTAGTGATCTCTTGAATCCCATTCTCAACCATAGGATAAATTAAAGGGAATTCCAGTGTTGGAATATAAGTGGTTCATTGGTAAAGCAATCTGTTTGAGGGTCTCCCTTTGCCTGTGTGTTTGGATTAGTGCTGTGTGGGTTGTTGTTTTGAGGGCATACAGAGGATTTAACACAGGGCACATATACCATTTAACATAGGACACAAATGGTCTCTAATGTATGGGGTTGAACAATATTGGCTGTATTGCTGAAATATGGATTAATATGAGACTTAGTAGACACTCACCATAAGCATGATTGTGTGTTTGAAATAAACTTTTTCATGTTTTTTTTAAAGTGAACATTTAATTGTTTTGTAATATGTTTACCATTATGAAATATTGTAAACTTTTACAGTACATTTTTCCCATTTTTTGCGTAAATTTATTGTTGCTTCTTCATGTTTTTTCCCCAAAGAAAGATGGAAACTTGCATTTCATTAAGAAACATGCATTTTATTATTATAATTATATATATGCAAATAGATACTGGTAGAAATTGGTAGCTAGAATTGTCAAAGTAATTATGCTATTTTGTGAACTTCTAGGCATTACCGTCTGGGCCACAACAAGAAAACGTGAATGGCAGTTCGTGGAAAATCTGGGCTCGTGGTGGCAAGGTGGAAAGCATGGCACCCGAATTCTCACCTCAGCACACAGGCAGTGCCCCTGGGTCTCCGGCCACCAGGGGGGTGCCAGGCAAGGGGGTCAACTTACTCCCTGAGGTGGTAAGTAGCTACTTTAAGATAGCATGCACGCACACACGCACACACATGCTGGGCTAAGACATAGCTAGTGTCTATTACATGTGCATTTGCAGGTGTACTCATGCCTGTGGTTTTTATGAGCAAGCATTCTACAATGGCTAAAGTAAAAGTAAAGTTTAGTTCCTGCATACCCACTCCACATGAATCTAGTGCATATTAAATGCCTGGTCATTTTTTGGCCCTGATACTGATACAGACTGAGTGTTGGGACTCTCCTCCGCCACACATAGCTAAACACAAAACACTCACAGGTTGGAATGTAAGAACATTCGAAGATAGTGCATTAATGTTTATTGTTTGAAATCATTTTTATAAAAAAAAGACAAAAAAATGGATGATAACTTGATAACATTCAGTAATATTAAATGTTGTCCGTCCATTTCAGCCAACGCAAACCCCTGTCCGCAAGTTGTCACAAAGAGAACAGAGAGACTGTGATGTCATAGGTGGGTCCTTCAAAATGTTGAACATACTCTAGAAAAATAAAGAAAGGAAGAATGTGTGTGTGTGTGTGTGTGTGTGTGTGTGTGTGTGTGTGTGTGTGTGTGTGTGTGTTACATGAATATGTATGGTTATAGACCCAGATGCATACTTATGTATACTTACTAAATATTTTAAACACTTAATAAAGTTCTGGTTGAACAAATTAACAAATAATAGAAGTTTTCTCCTTTTTTCAAAAACTTTGTAGGTAGTAGCAGATAGTGGAACTCAACTTAGACATTATGAACAAAATATCACATTGAAAATGTATTTTTGTCTTTTACAGAGAGACTTATCAAATCCTACTTCCTCATTGTTCGCAAGAACATCCAAGACAGCGTTCCAAAGTCCGTAATGCACTTTCTAGTCAATAACGTAAAGGACAATCTCCAGAGTGAGCTGGTTAGTCAACTCTACAAGAAGGAACAGATTGACCGGCTGCTGGAGGAGTCAGAGCATATCGCAGCCAGGAGGAAAGAGGCGCAAGAAATGTTGAAGGTAGTGCATGTTCTTTCACGTTAAATTTAAATCTGTGTATGTTTATAGTCAAACAAATGATGTTGGCATATGTTTATGGGTAGAAGCAATTTTAATTTAGCAAAATATCAGGCCTGCTGCAAATTTTTATGTGACCTTGAATGCGTTCTTTGACACATTCCACCATGAACCGTACTTTGCAAAGTTTCCAGTCCTTATATCTCCTAATCTAGCAGAGATACATAAAAATTATGATTGAACTCGAATAGAAAGTAATATATTGGTCATCTTAATGTGACTTTGAATTAGACCATTGATCTGCTTTTCACCATGACTGCATTTTTCAACTTTTCCATCCCTTATATCTCCAAAACTGGCAGAGTTACACCCATAGTTACTGTTGAACTTGAATAGGAAGTCATATGTTGGCAATCTTACTGTTACTTTTCATTTGACCTTTGACCTACCTTTCCTCACAAAATACACTTCCCATTTTTACCAGCCCCTATTTTTCCACATCTAAAACATATGCATCCATATTAACTTGAATGAGCTTCATCTCTCTCGTGGTAATATACCACAATATTGCCACCCTTTTGCTCTAGTTTGACCTTATTTTTATTCAATGTATGTATACCAGCAAATTTAAAGTGGATATGGGTAGCTAGCAAAAGTGGATATGCATGGGCATGCACAGCAGGGAAACCACTCTAAAAAGCTTATTTCAGACTAATAAAAGTAATAATCATAATATACAAAAATGTACACAGACATATGACTCTTTATGTACTGAAGAGAAAGATGAAAAAGAGAACTTCTAAAATGCTGTAAAAACAGTAAAATGTTGACTGACATGTAATTGGGGTGATTTCATGGCTTAAATATTATTCAGAAAATTTCTCAAATGTTTGAGAGCCCAGTGTACGTTTCAACACCGTGTACTATAATAAAACATTCCATTTGGAATTATCTGTTATTGGGGAAAATACTGCCTATAGTGGAACTTAAACAAACTACATTATTCTTTTCTTTTTTTTAGAATTTCATGTTCACCTTTATACTTTGATGCACTATGTAAGATTATTACACTCTCTATTATTTTCTAACTAGATATCATTGTCATTTCAGGCACTCAATCAGGCAGGGCAGATTATCAGTGAAATACGAGAGACCCATCTATGGTGATGTCAGTCTAGAGAAAATCAGTCTATTGATGATTACAGGGATAACATTTACTTATTACAAGCACTAAACAAGTGAAGCCATATCTGGGTTCAAACTAGAACCCCCCCCCCCCCCCCACCCCCCGTAAAAAAAAGTTATTGACTACTACAGACTATAAACTAACTATAGTCTTAATTATACTATAATTATAAGCACGAAAGAAGAGAGGCCATTTTATTAAAAGCCAAGCTGTGAGGTGATATGATACGAGGTACAAGGAGCACTAATGGCTTGATTTCAGACAGTAGTTTCCTAGCTGACAATATGGTGCAGGTGTGAAAGGTGGATGCACTTCATGGTTGTTGAATTAAGCCTGATATTAACTAAAACTAGGTATTTTACAGTGTCTAGGGAGTTCAAAACCTTAGATAAAATAGTACATGACTTTATCTCTGATTAATTCCGGAAAAAGCAAGACTAACTTTAGTAAGACTAAATAAGAACTGCGTGATTTCAGGGGTTTTTTTTTTTTCTTGGCTCATGAGTTAAAGTGATGGTAATGAAATTACTTAAATAAGAGTGACAAGTTTTTCACATGATCAAGTCCACTTGATGTATGGTCAACATGTCATGACCCATAGCTAGAGAAAATGTGTTTGTGTCTTAATTAAGAAACTATTTACTTTTTATGTACAGACACAGATGTGTCTGTACATATAGCCATCATCTGCGTCTGTCGTCGCCGTCGTCGCCGTCGTCGCCGTCCTTGCCGTCGTGCACTTTTACCGATAACACGATAAGTGGAAAACTGTTTTTTATTTCAGCTTGAAACTTACAGAATTGATGAATATTCATAATACGCAGGTCAAGTTCGAAAATCAGCATGATCGGGTGACTTGTAGGGAAGTTATGCCATTTTTTCACTTTTTTCAGCATATATGCAGCACCGATAACACGATAAGTGGAAAACCATTTTACTTTTTGGCCTGAAACTTACAAAACTGATGAATATTCATAATCCGCAGGTCAAGTTCGAAAATCAGCATGATCGAGCCATTTTTAGGGGAGTTATGCTATTTTTTCACTTTTTTCAACATATATGCAGCACTGATAACACAATATAAGAAAAACAGATAGGCCAATTGTCATTATACTTACAGGAGTGGTCAATCTTACTAAAACGCAGGTTGAGTTCCAAAATCAGCATAATCAGGCCATTATTTTAGAAGTTATGCTGTTTTTTCACATTTCCTCAGATTCAATTGTTAGGCATGTTAACAGTGTCATTATTGAACTAATAAGATACGTAAAAGTGTTTGTTTGACATTTCCTGCATCTTTATGACATTGTTAGTTGATTTTGTAAAAAATGATGGTAAACTTGATATCGTGTATTGTGTAATAAAGTGTCAAAAATGGAAATAAACTCATATCATTGCAGTTTGTCAGATTCAATCATCTACTCTCTTCAGAATCTCAGAATGGAGGAAATTGGACATTTAACACTGTTCTATTGATATTTTTCCCATCTCATCAATTTTCTTAGTTGGTCATATACAAATGGTAGTAAACTGTTTATTTTGTTTTATGTTAAAAAAGTGTTTTAAAAATGGAAGAAAACCCATTGCAGAACAGTGCTGTCATGTTTCAGCATATATGCAGCACCGATAACACGATAAGTGGAAAACCATTTTACCTTTTGCCTTGAAACTTACAGAACTGCTGAATATTCATAATAGGCAGGTCAAGTTCGAAAATCAGCATGATGGGGTCATTTTTAGGGAAGTTATGCTGTTTTTCACTTTTTTCAGCATATATGCAACACTGATAACATAAGTTAAAATTCATTTTACCTTTTGGCTTGAAACTTGCAGAACTAATGAATATTCATATTACGCAGGTCAAGTTCGAAAAGCAGCATGATCAGGTCATTTTCAGGGTAGTTATGCTGTTTTTTCACTTTTTTCAGCATATATGCAGCACCGATAACACGATAAGTGGAAAACGATTTTACCTTTTAGTTTCAAACTTACAGAACTGATGAATATTCATAATACGCAGGTCAAGTTTGAAAATCAGCATGATCGGGTCATTTTTAGGGAAGTTATGCTGTTTTTCACTTTTTTCAGCATATATGCAACACTGATAACATGATAAGTGGAAAACCATTTTACCTTTTGGCTTGAAACTTGCAGAACAAATGTATATTTATAATACGCAGGTCAAGTTTGAAAATCAGCATGTTCGGGTCATTTTTAGGGAAGTAATGCTGTTTTTTCACTTTTTTCAGCATGTATGCAACACCTATAACACATTTGTGCTATATGATGGTACTGTAGGAATGGGTGATCACTAATTAAATTAAGGTCTATAAAGTCACTTGCCTACTCATTAATTTTCAATTGGCCATTAAATGAGATTACATAAAACACTCCTTGAGATTTCCCTGTAAAGTCCCATAGGTTTAGCTCTCTTAACTGTGTCACAAAATTAGGATTTGGTGATAATTGTGCAGATAAATGGTGTTTAACATTGCAAATAAATTTACAACAAAAAAAATGTGTTATGCCAACATGCTATAGATGAATAACAGTGCTTTATTTTTCTCAAACTTGGTGGGGTTATTAATATCAAGTTAATACAGCTAGATTGAAAGTTTGAATAGCAGCTTTATTGGAAATTTTTTCGTTTTATTTAAAAATTTTTTAAATTATTTTTCAAACACTAGCATCCTCTAGATGTGATTTTTAACTCCCATCCACCAGAAGTGCTGTGCATTTTCTGTATTTTTGTATATAATTGTTATTTCTTCAGATTTAATTCTTGGGCATGTTAACAGTCTCATTATGTAACTAATAAGATATGTAAAAGTGTTGTTTTGACATTTTCTGCTTCTTAACAATATTGTTAGTTGATTATATAAAATGACGGTAAACCTGTTATTGTGCATTGTGTAATAAAGTTTCATAAATGGAAAGGAACTCATCATTGCAGTTTGTCAGATTTAATCATTCACTATGTTCAGCATCTGCAAATGGAGCAAATTGGACATTGAAAATTGTTCTATTGATATTTTTCTTATGTCAACAATTTTCCTAGTTGAACATTTAAAAATGACAGTTTATTGATTATTTTGTTTTAAAAAAGGTGTTGAAAATGGAAAGAAAATCATTTCAGTACAGTTATCTCTTGTTTACATTTTGGCATTTTGAAAGTGTGACTCTGAACTTCCATGGCCTTGAAGACCTTCCCAAATCACATTTTCTGAATATTCATGATACTTTTATTTTTTTATAAAAAAATTGATGGTCAATATGCTGTTAAGTATTATGTTTTATTGCATGAAAGTTGAAGAAAACCCTATTTTGGACACTGCTGCCAGGATAGCGATTAAGGGAAAACCATGTTACTTATGATAATCAACCTTACTGAAAAGACTGAAGTGCAGCTTGTGTTGGAAAACCATTGTAATTGTTTTCTGTTTTGAAAGCAATGCAGTAGAGTGCTATTTGGTGCAGTAAATGTATATGGATAGTAGGCAATTATTTCAGGGTTATAAAGTAATTTGCTTAATTAATTTTCAAGTTATTTCAGGGTTATAAAATAATTTGCTTAATTAATTTTCAAGTGGCCATTAAATGAGATTACATAAACACACATTGAGATTTCATTGTAAAGTCCCATAGGTTTATCTCTCTTAACTGTGTCACATAATTAGGAATCGATGATTATTATGCAGGTAAATGTTATTTAATATTGAAAATAAGTTTACAAAAAAAATTTTGTGTAACGCTTACATTAATGCTAAAGATGAATAACAGTGCCTTATTATTCTCAAACTCAATAGGGTTATTCATATCATGTTAGTAATTGTACAGCTAGATTAAAAGTTTGAATAGCAGCTTTATTGGTATTATTTGTTATGTTTTATTTTACATTTTCTTTTAATTTTTTTTTTCAAACACTAGCATCTTCAAGATGACACTTTCAACTGTCATCCACCAGAAGCGCTGTGTATTTTGTTTTTCCACATTAGCAGTTGTGCTGGTTTTTATGTCTTTAAACATTGTGTAATATTATTTTATGCACTGTCATCATTTTTCACATATAGGGATTTTCATTATGTGAATTTGAACTCTCACATATGGTCCTGAAACTGTAATCTTATTGACCATGTTATTCTGTTGTATATATTTTTGAAATTTTTATCTTTTACCTACTGGCATTTTCAGTGTGGGACTTATAACTCCAAAGGGTATGTAACAGTTCACTTTTATTGATACTACCTGTTGTGCAATATTTGCAACTTGACTTTACAGTTAAAGGGATAATAACTGTTCTTTTTTGGCAAATAATTTTTTTTCTAAAAAGTTTTTTTTTTTTGTTAAAATCTCTTAAGAAATTATTACAAAGTATAGCCACCTATGGAGGTCACATGGTCTGATGACAAGTTCAGATATCAGAATAATAGCTATGACTGCCCTTTTTGTGGTAAAACAAAATATATTATATTTCTGTGACTTGTTTACACTGTTTAAACTGAAGTTGGATGATTCATATCATGGTTATGCAGCTAGACTGAATGGCAGCTTTAGTGGAATATTTTTTGTAATTTTTTCTTTAATTTTTAATTTTTCAAACTGGCATTTTCAAGATGTGACTTATCACTCCCATCCACCAGGAGCCCTGTACTGTAACTTTGTAACACTTTCTGTATTTTTTTAACTTACAAGTATGATTATATATATATATATATATATATATATATATATATATATATATATATATATATATATATATATATATATATATATTAATTGAGTTTAAGCAATGAGTTTAAGAAATTTTCTCTTTATCTCATTCTGGCATTTCCAAAGTTTAACTCTTATCAGCCTCAAGCCTTAGGGACTATTTCCAGACCCTATCACGCTAACTGTGGATCGATGTATCTCCAAGGGAATTCTCGCTAAATTGCAATCAATGTAAGTGGCTTAGCTGTCTGTCACGCCTACTGAAACTGGCATGCCAGAATCCTAAGCCGCTTAAACTGAAAGCAATTTAGTGAGAAACCCCTTGGAGCTGGATTGATCCTGTTAGATTGATCTAGGTATGGGAACTCAGTCTAATGCTTGTTACACATTTTACTTTCATCCTAATTCAATGTTATGCACAATTAGAATTTGATGTTGGCTATGCAGTTACAGTAAGCATAATACATTAATGCATCAAAATTGACAGTATCCTATTTCCTGCGCTTTTTTTTCTGTTTTTTGTCTGTACATTTGACAGCTTTGCTGCCTTGTTTACCACTAAATTAATAATGTTAGACTTGAAATTGACCATTAAGGTTCTGTTGATAAAACCGATGCAGATATTATAGAAGTGCTTCAAACTAAAATAGGTATTACTTGAACTGCAGCAATCTTTTACCATATTGAGAGGAAAAACGTGAATGGAAAAATTGTCAAAATGGTTTGTCATTTGTGATGTTATTTATATCCCAGTATAGTGTTAGCATAAAATAGGTCCTCTTTTCTATTAAGTTGAACATAATGTGTAGTTGCTTCATACTTCAATGTCTTATTTATGTCTCTGTTGCATATATGTTTACTTGTTTTGTCATTTTTGAAAATGCCATAATAGTAGGTATAGCTCATCATTTTTGCAACTGGAAAATAAAAGTTATAGTAGCCCCTGAGAAATTAGACCATCAAGTGCAGTGAATTTCACCTTTCTTGTTGGAAGTTGTAAAAACTAGGTGATATTCAAATTGTAAGTGAGATGCAATTTGTGGTAGCAGTGATACAGAGATTTGTCCAGTAGAAATTAAATGGATAAAGCCATCATTGATTATCAAGCAAAATTTGACTATTCTTTTATGATATTTTATAGGGTAACTTATTTTTGAAAAGACTTGATTACTGATTCAGATTTAGTTTTTTTTTTTTTTTTTTTTTTTTTTTTTTTTTTTTTTTTTTTTGTTTTTGTTTTGTTTTGTGCTGAAATGGTCAGAATGTCTCATAGATTACTGTCAGCTTAGCCGGCTTAAGTGTCTGTCCCACCTACTAAAAGCTGTAAGGGGGTAATAAACTATGGTGCACGCTTGGCTGACTGCAATTTAGTGTGAACCCCCAGGGAGTAGGTAGATCTAAATCTGTTGATCAATCTAAATCTCTGGGAATGCACCCTTAGTGAATTCATTGTGTACCACTACCCTCTACCAGGGCGAGTGATAGATTTTTTACAGATATTCACAGATATGTCTCTAGCTAGATAGATGGTCATTTAAAGCTCAACTCACCCTGTTGAGGAATCCCATGTGGAAACAATTATCTCTGCACGCGCGCCAAAGGCTTTGTACTTGCTCTGCATGAGCTGAGCTTCACAACGATGTGATAACTGCTCGTTACGCAACCAGTCTAAGGCTTTTTTATCTGTCACAGTAGAGCAAGTGATTGAAGTCAGAGTAATTAACTGTCTTGATTGCTGTCACGCAGACTTAAACTGGACCTGCTAAGTTGCAGTGCCTGAGCAGTTATGCAAACAATTATCAGCCATGTAATCAGCCTCGAGATTTCTCAACAGGGTGAGTTGAGCCCTAAATGACCATCTATCTAGCTAGAGACATATCTGTGAATATCTGTAAAAAAATCTATCACTCGCCCTGGTGGAGGGTAGTGTACCACTATATAGATACTAGAGGTAAAACATGAAAATAATGGGTCTATAGAAAAAGAAACAAAAAGTAAGGCTACTGTACACAAGATATATGGTGCTGTAATTAAAAAAAAATAATAATTGACTGGCAACTTTGATAATTTCCAGGCAGTGATATCCTGGTGACTTGGTACACTGCAGAGGCAGATTGCAGCCATCTTCTGGGTCTACTGGAAGATGGTCAGATTTTCAGATTTACAGTGATGGGTATCTATTTTTTCTGTCAGAAAATGGTCAAAAATAGAGGATCTGTCAAGAAAGATAATTTGGAAGACTGTCAGAAAATATCTCTGGATCCACCCCTGCACTGTGCTCAGCACCATCTTTAAAACAACACCTTGGGAATTTTACCAGATGTATTTATTAGCTGTTGGTGAATAGATTTGATTGCCTTTCAAGCCTTATTGTGACAGATGAATAGATTTGGATGCTACAAGTTAATGTCTGCAATTAGTTTTATTCATTTATATTTACTAATACAATATGGGTTTATTCAATATGCTAAGTGTCTTTTTTTTTGTTTGTTTGTTTGTTTTACATTTTAGTTGTTATGTACAGAGTGTTGTTTCTTTTTATTATTATTTTTTTAAAAAAACTTAATTATTTGTGACATTATTTGAAAATAATTGAGCAATGTAATTGTTTGAAAGTAGAGAAATTACAAAATAATATTGAAATGCACAGGAGATTAGAGGTACATTCCTCCCAGTGGTGTGAAATGTGTACTGTGTTATACTGAATTTGAAATTGTAAATAAAATTATGAAGTCATATTTATGGTGTACTTTATCTCTGTTGCTGAAAGGAGTGTTTACATGATTGAAATGTCAAAACTTCAGTTTTTGAGAATTTGCAAAGAAAATGTGTATCAACTAGAACCAGACATCATTGCTTTCAAACATCTAGACACCGAACACCAGAAGACATGCAACAATATTTACAACCAAATGAACCGACATAAATGTGAAAACAGCATCAGGGGCACAAAAAAGCATTTCTTCAGATCCACACCTGGAAAATATCAATTTGTGAAACAAAAATCTAACAAGAAAAACAAAAAGAAACTAAAGGAAAATTTCCAGTCGGGCTGATTTTCGAACTTGAGCATTATAGCACTAAAGTACATGTATCAGGAAATTTACACGTATGCAGAAAAATGCAAAGGCTTCCTTACACTTCTGTCGTGTACATTTTGCACATTCAGGTAAGCATTGGTGTACGTTCGCATACACAGAGGTAGTTAGAAATTTTTGAAAATGATAAAAAAATTGCAGCATATTCGAGTGTAGGAGACATACGTTGTGCATACGCTATAAGCTAAGGACACGCTTTACCAGGCATAAGGATGACATGCCCCTCTTATAAGAGTATGACATACGCAGGGGAACAACACCTTGGCCCTACGTTGTAACTTTCTGCTTGTTTTTTATAAAATTGGTGATGGGTGTGACTGACTCAGCTGTTGCCATAGTTACAAATACGTAAATAAATAATAATTTTTAAAAAAAGTTTAAAATAATATCATTTCTGAGCTCTCCCCCTCTAAATGTCATATATTTCAATTCCGAAGCACGTTTCAATCCCACAAGACGATAAGATTTGACCCAAAATTTAACTAGATTGAAGTGTTGTTCAAATTGTTTACAAACAGCATTTCGTAAAAAAAGGTCAATATCATAACCTATGTCACCTAAACCAACCAAAAAAAGGGGGGGGTGACTGTCGCAAGGTCCTCTTCAGGTGAACTGATTTTGAATTGTCACCAGCCCTGTTCCACAGATGTGGTAGTAGGTATCTCAGGCCACCGAGTTTGATGAGGATGGGGTCGTTCTTAATCTGCTCACGAATGACTCCTTTCACTCCACAGTGACAATTATAAATCAGTTCACCTGAAGAAAACCTTGAGATAAGATCGAAACGTCGTGATCTCCGCTTCAACATAAGATCCAGTATTAGATATAGTTTTCTGTTTATCTCAGTATAATACTTCTAGACAAGCCTTCTAAACTGGATGATTCAAAATGTTCACTTTGACTACTGCGACATTGGAAACGATCGGCGATGCGCAGAAAATATGCAATGCGTCAAATTATGCAAGAACCAATGTACTGCCACTTCCGATTAGACGCAGAGGAATGACAGCTTACAACGGTATTGATGTAAGCTATCTTTATTATACATCACCGTAAAAAAATAGAAGAGAAAATACTAAGGATGTTGCAAAAATATCTATCTATAAATGCTACAAAGGAGCATGAATTAACAAATAAAGTATTTAAAGATAACCAAATAATGACAAAAACATAAATATGTTGTGCGCGAAATTTAACTACCATACGGTAAAACAATGTATGACCTACATTTTGAAAGCATGGGCAGAAATGCCACAGCACTTTAACTGTTTCTATAGGAACATATACGTACAAATAAAAACTAAATATAACCTAAGTATAATCTAAATGTTGTGTAAAACGTAAAGAAGGCAATGAACTTACGCCTTGGAGCCCCAATGATAGATAAAAGTAACTTGAATGAAACAGTGGGGGAAGATGGCCTAATCGTGTGTAACACCACATTCCTGGACACAACTTATCAATAAAAAAGACTAGGTGGCACAAAAAATGTGAATGAATCAATGCTCTCTAGATGACACATACTGTACATTTAAAAGAAAATACATAAACAAATGAATTTAACCTGGTCTTTTTTCTTTCAACCATCTGGTACAGTTCAAAACAAGGAATCAAAGTCGGGGGCAACACAACCAATCTACCTCAAATTAATTTGTATGAGGGTACTTTTAATGGATCGAAACTACAGCAGTTGAAAGCACCCCTATAACGTCTGCCTATCAAAAACCAATGAGTCACTCCCGGAGGGGCAACTCTGATTAGGTTGGGTAGAAATCACTGAAGGAAAGAAAGTAAGTAAAGTGATATTTTTGAGGGGAAACTGCGTTAACGAGTTGCCCTGCAACTAAAAAGATTTTGCGATTTGAACAGAAATAAAATGTCATTAAGAAGATCACACTCAGGAGTCAAATATTAAGACCATTTTAGAGAGTATGTACCCAGCTTTCTCTATGTGCTCCCCCTCCTGGGTGAGCTGGTCTTTAAAACATCACGAAATCTGTAGCCGCAGCGCACTCCTCAGATTTGGAGCAGAGCACCAGACGTTCTTCAGCAACGTGAACGAGAAGCAAGATGCTCAGGTAGGTTTTTATACTTAACTTACTTCTGGGTCTTTGACCGTGACAGTACGGCAATTTAAGAATGATGCAGTTTTTCATCTCGATAGGATATTTCTAATTTGCAACAACGTTAACAACTTTACAATGGATTACGAGGTGTTGATTAGGAATAAAACTAATCAATATAGACTATAGGTGTGTATCGCTTTTTGAAAATTCACACTGCATGCAACTAAAATTGTTTTCAAGAAAGTGGCGGATCCAGAGCTATTTACTGACAGTCTTCCAAATTATCTTTGTTGATTCATCCTCCAATTTTGACCGTCTTCCAACAGAAAAAATTAAATACCTGTCAATGTAAACTTGAAAATCTGACCGTCTTCCGGAAGACCCAGAAGACGGCCAAAATCTGCCCCTGAGCTCGTAATAGATTTTTAAGAAACTACAGTATTTGCTAGCATGAATATGGTATGAAGTTATCACCGTTTTAGGCCACGCCGTATATGATAGGTAGAATTGTGATCCTTTGCTTGCAAAGAACAGTTTTCGTTCCCAAATGCAAAGCACAGCCGAAGCTCGGGTCGCGAACTCCTTTCGTTGCTTGACACCGTCCGCGAACCGAAATGTTCACAAACAGGGACGTTTTGTTTTCAAAATAAAATGAAAAATCTGAATAACTAGAAAAGAAACGTGGAGTTTTGTACACGTCGATTCCTTAAGAAGATGACGACGATTTTTTAGTCCAAAAAATCCTTTCCTTCTGAGAGAGCTTTTAAAACAGAGTACAAGATAAAGCCTCGACTGATTGTTTAAAAAGAGAGGGTAGTACTAGTATAATGAGATGACCGTGCGTAGGACCGGTGTGAGTGGAGACGTTTAACCCGCTGTGGAGACATCTGAGAAGGGACAGGCCCGTAAGAAAAAGAAGAAGAAAAAAAAGAAGAAAAAATGAGCAAACGAAACTGCCAATAGACTTGTGTATGAAAAATTTGAACGCCCCCATTTATAAAGAATTCTACCAGCCATAAGCGTAACTTTCTCTCAACGCATTCTAATACCATTTCAAACAAAAAGGAATAAATGTTATTGAAGGCAGCCCACATATAAAGAGGCATGTACAAACTTATTAAACAAATAGTGCAGAGTCCCTCTTGAACAATATGGCACAGTGACAAGAAACAGTATTGGAGGCAAAGCTCATGTCTTGTTTAACTGTTCTACCATTTTTGGAAACAACAAATTGTTCTCTAGTTATACAGTATATGGTAAATTGCCAATGCTAAATTTCAATACAGTATGGGCTAAGCATGTTACGGGTACCTTTGCTAATACCCATTTTTCAATAAAGCACATTTTAAAATAATTATTGGTGGAAAATATCTCTAAATTTGATGCTGAACTGTCAAAATTTTTTGATTTTATATTGATTATTTTATTCATTCTCTTTTATTCTGTTGGTAATCTCTTATTCAAAGATGCAATATGTTAATTTGCCTCAGGCTTTAAACTTGATTGTTCGAATTGTACACAGTCCCAACAACTAATAGGATCCTTTTCTTCGAGCCACTTATTTTATGTTTTGTACAAAGTGATCAGAAAATGTGTGATTACTTCTGTTGTCATTGCTTGATCATTATTATCGCGTAGAGATTGGTTTTGAAACCTGCAAAGCAGCTACCTGCAAGACAACACTGGAGTAAACTCCCGCAACATGATGTCGCTAGTTAGTGCCTTTCCTGTCCTATATGTTATCCCCCGAACCACTTACTATCTACACCCAATAGTATTATATGCTTGGATTTTTGTATTACTCTGCACTTCATACCAAACTACCTTTAATATGAAGGTACATCATGGTTATATCATGATCCTATATCATTAACTCAAAAATGTTTTATTCACAAGTCCTTGTGGAATGTTGCATTGAATACAGTTGTATGGTAATCAAGTTTTTGTCAATTCTCTACTTTCATATCTTGTTTGTGTACAACATTCACCTTACCTATTTTCCTAAGCAACGCTTTAAAGACATCGTCAGCGCCAACCAACTTAAAATCCATCACATGGCATGGAAAATGGTAGGGCTTCAAAAATCTGTTTAGTACATGTCTGATGGAAAGCACCTTTTTTTCTTCTTTTTTGTGGAATTCACAATCTTTTAAATATGACATTAGCATAAAAGTCGAACAAAATTTCTCCCGGTTCTGCTGCTATCTGGCTTTCTATTAACCCAAGATTTTAACCTAGTAACACAAAGCACTTTATCAAATACTACTGGCATATTTTGATTATGGGGGTTGCTGTCTGTCTGCTGTCTGTTTTTGAAATAAATAAAATGGAGAAATTGACAAAGCCCTCCAGTACTTACTGTCGACATCTATATTCTTTATTGTAAAACTCTCTCTCTCTCTCTCTCTCTCTCTCTCTCTCTCTCTCACACACACACACATACACACACACACACACGCTTGCACGCACACAGGTTTTCAAGTCATGATTTTATATCTGCCAAATGTTCTGGGATATTAACTTGCTAGCCCCTTGAAAGTGAAATGCCTTTCTATGGCATGCTTTGAAACTACTGTATTCATTTATCGCTAGAGATACTGTTATAAAGTAAGTAAATGTAGTTGTGTTAGATGTGACAGCAAGCAATTGTGCTGCGCTAGATGTGACAGCAAGCAATTGTGCTGTGCTAGATTTTAGCATTTTGTATTCCTTTTAATAAGGGTACCCTTATTTCATCGTTGGCATATATAAATAAAATGTGTAGTATGTTTATTCGGTGAAAGAGCTTGCTTTAAAAAATTGTTGATTTATAAACAGCTATTTAACCTACATCAGCCTAAATATATTAAACCGAGTAGCACAATGTATACGATTCTGAAAAAGTCAGGAAAAGTAGATCACTTTTTTCAAACAAATCAGTTTAATCAGCCTTCTGGTTTAATCGCCATTAATATTATGCTTGTTTAATCAGTAACTAATTATATTATTAATTATTTGTAACCATTCACTATACAGAGTAAGATTGGTGTATTTAAGAGCATTATTATTTGTGCTTCCAATGCCGTGGAGGCCATTTGGAGCATATTAAAAAAGATAAATAACTTTTAGCAGCCAAGATAACTGAAACTTTTAGGAATGGTCATGTGCACACATTGAAGTTTAAGTCCAGCCAATTTTTTGAAATTTTTTGATAAAATTTATGTGGTACAGATATGATGAAAACAACAAGCAATTTACAAAACTATTGACAATTTACAACACTGTAGTTTTATCAATATACACAGAAAAAAAGGATTTAAGATAATACTGGAAAAGAAAAAATGGAAGTTGAATAGAAATACTGTCTTCATCCTCTCAACCAAACTTATCATTTGAAATAACAACTGAGGTTCTTTCTTTCTTTCTTTCTTTCTTTCTTTCTTTCTTTCTTTATTATTAATATGGTTTATATGCACTGTTATGAGAACAAGTTTGAATTAAATGAATTCATTTTTTGGCGATAACAAGTGCAATGCCAGTCGTTCTGTAGTACTTGAGTGACCCTGTAATTGGATGTCAAAATAAATCAAGGCCAAGTTAATTGACAAACTAGGGCCAAAGTGTTGAAATGCCCAAAATATTTCAGCATTCGCCTGTCACTTACAGATAATCAGCAACATTCTTTTTGTGTCTCCCTCTATAAACCATCATGTAATAGCCTTATAACATTCTATACGTGCTGCATAGTAACATAACTGTTTCAACTAAATCCACACAAGATACTCCTACTGAAATATATAAAATGAAGAATTAAAAATTTTTGTTAACACTACTCCAGTAATTATAATGCTCATTGCCTAGACATTAACTTTATAAAATTACTTCATTAAAATTAAATATCACGCTGGGTTATGGACATGTAATAATAATGCTCTGAAAACACGTTTTCTTTCAGTCGTGTGCAAATGGTTACTAGAGTGATGTTGTTGCCTTTAATTTTAGCTGCTTTAGGACTGCAGGCAGTGGATGGTCAGTTTGTTTTTGTTTTTTGTTTTTTTTTCGATTACCAAGCTCTTATTCTCTTCGAGAACACTGAGTTTATATTTTCATATCAGTTAACGCTAGAAGTAATTTTCTCCCACTTTAAAGAGATAATAACTCTTCGTATGAGATCTATATTTCACAATAAAAACATTGTGAACAACTCACAGAAACATAATATATTCTGTTTTACCACAAAAACGGCAGTAAAAGCTATTATTCTGATATCTTAAGAGATTATAACAAAAAAACAAACTTTGTAGAAAAAAAACAGGTACCAATTAACTTTGAATGTAAAAATGGATTCATTAACCATTGGTAAGTACGGGAAAATTGTTTACTCCAGGAAAATTCATTTTTTGGCCAAAACGAAGAGTTATCATCCCTTTAATCTTTTCATGTCCATTTCATTTTCAGTTTTTCACTTATTTGCTTATATGCATTCATCTATTCATTATAGGGGAAACGGCCACCTTCCTTGGGCATATATCGAGGAACAAAGACGATTATCCTTCCTTCGTGTCCTGCCCCACTGGATACATTGGTATACGCTGCGCCTGCTCCAATGATTCTGACGTGTGTGACGGGGCGCATTTTGATAGTAACGGCGGGTGCACTGCTTTTAACACCTTGAATAAGCCTGGAATAAGAGTAGGTTTTTTTGTTTTTTTGTTTTTTTTTTTTTTGGGGGGGGAGGGTGGTTATTGACAGTAATAAGTGGTATAAGGAACTAGTACAAATGGTTAGACATCTTACACGCTTCGTGACAAGTTAAAGATTTTCCAACTCAATTAAAATAAAAGATGGATTGGAGATTTTGAGATGGTGCTGCGAGCGACAGCAATGAAGATTTAAAATTTAGTCCATTATTTTTTTGTGTGAGAACATATTAATCTAGTATTTATTTATTTATTTTTTAAGTTGCTAGAATGATGTTAGTAAAGTGCCATCTGGACAAACAATTCTTCCACTCGCTTACCTAAAAAAAATAATAAAAAGGGACCTATACATGCATACTGAATGAGTGTACTAGGAATCCACGCTCGCTTCAAATGTAATAGTATAGGTCGTCCTGGTTTCAGATAATAAATATACACCAAATACACTGCACTGTAACGCACAACCCATTGCTAGATGAACTTTTATTTCTATTGAGGCACAAGTGACATGCGAAAGTTTGGGGTCTGTGATCAATACCGTCAGTGTGGCAAGTACTAGTAAAGGATGGTCGAACAATCCTGTGGCTTCATGTCCCAGCGGCAGCCATCTTATCGACTGCAATTTTCATTATCCGTGAGTTTTGCATAATTTTCTGGTATTTTTTCCACTGCTACTTAGTTTTTGACAGTGCCACGATTCAGGTCTCAAACTTTACTAATTGTAAATGCCGTGCTTAGAATGTCCACGACAGACACTAATAGCCACTTAAAAAGTTTCAGGTTCATGGTTTACATGTTTAAATGTGCCTCTCTCTCTCTCTCTCTCTTCTCTCTCTCTTCTGCTTAAAACCGGCCTGTTAAATTTAAACCATTACTTATTACTTATTATTTAGTATTACTTCTTTACTTATTAAAGTGTTAATTCTTTACTACTTAAAGAACTAATAATTCTTAGAGCTAAACATGATGACAACAAACTATGCAGAAATTATATATCTCAGACACACTCCCCTAAGAAATGGAATATTTATGAGAAATTTTCTTGTTGGTTAATTTGACCATTTTCTGTCCTATTGAATCTAATAATTGTGAAAATGTTTGTCTACAGTTACACATAGAACAGAAAATAATTATTAGTGCATCAATGATATAACCACACGTAGTTTTTTTAGTAATATTCTGGGCCTTATCAGCTCATGAGTTTATGAATATTTTGTTCAAGGTGGATTCAATTTGAGACTAACAGAATCTTTAACATCAACTCTGATGCGCAGAATGGCCAGTGCAGTCTTGACAGAACATGTGCACATGGAGGAGGCTGTAGAGTTTACGCCTTTTGCATTTTCTTCGGTGCGTATTGCTTAGACTTTTACATATAATGCATACATGTAACAATAATAGTTTTAAGATAGGTTGAAGATCATTAAGATACGTACAAAGGTATGGGATAGGCCTATATCTACATGTAGGTTGATTTAGAATCTGCCTGATTTAGAATTATAATTTACGCTGTGGCATAAGTTTACAATGTGGCCGCGTAAAATCAAGGAGTTATAACAGTTATAACTCCTTGGTAAAATATAATGTTCTTTGCATGTCCGCTTTCAGCGGGACCTAGATATTAACATGGCCAGTGTGGTCAATAGATGTTGGACTTGTAACCAATAAAAAATAAAGTTTTCTTCCTCTTTGTTTCAGCCTAAGACTTAGCGCGCATGCCTGAGATCCACGCAACAGGAAATGTGAAAAAATGGAAGCAGAAAGATGGCACATCTTGACGAAATCCTGCAAAATGCCTTGCTTAGATCAATTTTTCCACTTCATGGTCTGACAAAAGCTAAAGTGCTAAAAATCTTGCTCTTTCACATTACTTACCACGATACCTAGATAGACTATGGGATTGAACTCTACATGTAATTGTTGGTTGCTGGTAATAAATAGGCTTATGCTTGAAGCAAGTTAATTGTTTCCTTTTCTGTCAAAATTGTGTAAAACAGAGTTGATGTAAGAACTCTAACATAAAGATTACAATTCTGGAAAACTGGATGCACAAAAATTATGTTACTTTATAGTGATATACAAAGTAGATAGTAGGGCCTATTTCAGTCCATATTTCACGTGAGCATGTCACACACACAAAAAAGGTTGAATATTTTTTAGTTTTAAAAAAGACCTTGCGCCATCTGATATCTGACTTCCGTTCCATTTTTTATGAATCACTCCAGCCAGTTTGAGGATAATACGCGTCATACATTTTTCCATTTTTGTGGGTTTACAGAAAAATATGGCCACGGGAATGCTGATGCAGCGCGAGAGAAGCAGGTGATGGCTATTCTTCCATTCAAATAGGGTCCGTCCATAAAAAAACCAATCACCTACTTAAAAAAAAACAATCATGGCGATTTTAAAAGGGAAACTGCCTTATTAACACCACAGGAGGATTTGGGGGAGGGGGGGGGTTCTTACCCCCATTCAGTTTCTGAAAAAAGTCACACCTATATTCCCTTTTGAAATTGAAAGTTTGGATAGCTGAATCATAGTTCAAAACCGTACCAAAACACCAACATTTTTTATCTGACGTTGCCAAGGAAGCTTCTGCGACTCAGTGGTAACTCTGCTGCCTTGGACACAACTAGACTGTTGCACGTGGGTTCAAATTGTAGAATGGTCAATGTAACATTTCTAGAAACAATTTCTAAAAATTGCATTTGTATAAATTCGGTAACACGTACAAAGGGAAAGCGCAGTCGGCAGCGCACACTGTTGCTTAAAAAAATCCAAAGCCATCATCAACCATGGTAACGGAAAGCCACATGTACAGCAACGACCTGGCCCTAGGATTGGGAAGTCGCGAAAACGAATGCATAAAAACCCAGTATAGTTTAGAATAAATGATTGATTTGACAACTCTGCGCCGTCAATAATATCTCCTTTCTCTTCACTTAAAGGTCCTTCAAAATAATGCTTAGGCGGGGATGGTCACTGATCTCCATTTTTACCAGCTACACTACAGATCAAACTTGAATTGAGTCGACAGCTAACCCAGCATGGCGTCATGCATGCCCTTTCATAAAAAGCGCTATCTTCTCGGTGGGATTTTTTCAAAAGTCTTCTTGGCGCTTTTGCTTTACCCAATCATACATTTTTTTCTCATGCCCCCCTCCCCACTCTTGTGCCCATGCTTATCAAGACTGTTCATATAGTCATACAGTACCCAGGGCAACTCCATAGTTGACATTTGAAATGGCAAAGACTACTTTAAAAAAAACCTTAACTGCTAAGGTGTGAACCGCTTTGGTATCTGGATGATAATAAAGGGTTACAATATCTTTAAGGTCAAAGGTGAAGTCAAACATAATCTCGAAACATCTAAAACAAAATGAAAATAAAAGCATCTTAAGTCATCAAACTTGGAGCATTCAATAAAATGATAAATGCTCATCAATAAAAGTGCCCAAATTTAAATTGATTTAGTAGCTTCCTCGACATAGTACAAAGTCATACAGTGGTGGATTTGGCGGGTTGGGGGTCCTTCGGTTTCTGAAAAAAAAAAAAAAATCACACAAATATTCCCCTCTTGAAATTAAAATTTGGGCAAGCTGAATCATATAATAGTTCTAAACAGTACCAAATGGCACCATTTGCCTTCCAAAACATCAAAAATTTTGGGCCCTCCCTAAAAAAAAAGTTTACACTATGTTAATCAGCAACTATGGAGTAAAACAAAGAAATGGTTTGGTAATTAGGCCTACATACCCCATGAATATCACACACAAAAATATGGCCCATTTATGAATTAAAAGAATCAATTACTTTCAGGGAAATTAAGGATTCAGTAACTTTTGCAAAAATAATCTAATTGTGCTGACTTTCAAAGGGAATATCTTTTTACTAAAACAACCCAGTTGAAAAAAGCCAGACGATAAAATTTTTAATTCAAAATACAAAAGTTTAGTTTGGAAGTTACGAATAAGGTGAAGAGATTTTGGGCAGCATTGACAACTGCATTGTGACACAATGGTCTCAATGCATGCAGCCACATACAGTGTTTGTATATGAAAAATATTTAACAAAAGTGCCTGATATTTTTACCAAACGGTTTTATTAAAGAACAAAATATTATTCTGGAATGGAAATGTAGAAAAAAATTGTAACTGTATTTGAGAGACATTTCTACTCCATACTACTCTGTACTACTTCTGCACAGTAAACACAGAAAATAATGTTAAATGTAACACAAATTTAACAAATAAAACTTAAACCAGTACAATTCCAATAAAGGATTCCTTGTTAGATAGTGCATAAAAAAAGAAACAAATGAAATGGGATCAGACATGTCAGTAAATATTTATTATTATATTCAGAATAATTAGTCTATTAAATTATAAATTTAAATGCTAAGGTTATAATTTTCAATACAGGCAATAATCTATTACACATTCAATGTAATTTCTCAAGACAATAATAAGTGAGATTATCCTATAAATGCAGCCTTGATTGACCAAATCTTATACAACCTATAATCTGTATTTTTTCCTAAATCGTCGTGGTAAAATGGAATGGAGGAGACATCTAAATCATCCAAACATCAATACTAAAATATAAATACCAAATTCTTCTTGAAGGAAAAAAATGTTAAATCCTAAAATGCATGTTATTCCAACAGTTTTGTAATACATAACTGCTTTTTGTAAGAATAAATTGATATTCAATTTTATTTAAAAAGTAAAAACTGAGCATTTGGTATATAATGAAAATAAATCCTATCAGTTTCTTCTGAAGTTGCATAATGTTGCAAATTAACTTCCACAACCCACAAATTAGCTGAATTACATGACTTAGTTTTTATGCATCACTAACGAAGATGACCACAAACACCAATTTTCCCCTCCATAATTGTCTGAATTTATCTATTTTATAAACATTTTATCCAAAACAAGATTGAAATGGTGAGAAATAAGCACAAACGGACAAATGTTTATCACTTGCTCTTATCACCTGGGCATACCCTCTTGGTTATGATCACAAAACCCCATCTTTACCAATAATAACTGAAATTCAAAAAATTTCCCCAGCAGGGAAGGTTTATTAACCCAACTTTCACAACAGTAATGAACAAAAATAACAGTAACCTTAACAAATTCTTAAACCAACAGTTCTAAATCACATAAAATGCTGAAAATGAACTTTTTCTCCTAATATATATATATATATATATATATATATATATATATATATATATATATATATATATATATATATATATATATATATATATATTTAAACTCACTCATCACTCCACCCTTGCTTCATGTACTAGAGGTGTTAAGATCAGATCTCTACATAGATGATGCTGAAAATGTTGGCACATTTAACTGTAGTCGGTGGGTCAATACAGGAACAGAGAATGCAAAACATAAATAAATGATTACGAGAAGTACACCGAAACCTGTAACCATTGCTGAATTTACAGGACTTTCAAATTAAAAAAAAAAATCCAGCATCTTTCTACAGTTTCATATATATTTTTTTTATTTTAAGTAACATCTCCATCCCTGCACTTTTGTCCTTGGTACAATCCTGTTAGGCAAACTATGGCATTTTGGGTATTTTCTGCTGACTAGTGCTGCCATCTGGTGACATCCCAGTCTCCAGTAAATCACTGTCTGTGCAATACATGGGGCCAGAAGGTCTCAAGGAGGTCAAAGTTCACAGCAGGTTCTCCTAAAGGTCAACTATGACAGTGCCCATCTTTTACCAGGAAGTCATTCTCTTTAACAATTCTTCCCTTCTCTGCTGTCTCTCACTTTATTTGACGTCTCCCTCTCCTGTCACCAAAGTTTCATTCCTTTTAATTTCATGGTGAAACCCCTAGTTTCCCTGTCATCAAAGTGTCATTCCTTCCCACTTCATGGTGACACCTCTGGCCCGCCTCTCTTCCTCAAAGGACCAGCCCATGTTCTGAAGCTCTCGTCTTTTTCCCTTGCTCTCCATCAGCAGCTTGCCACCCAGGACCTCACTGGAAGAGCAACTTGGGGCATGAGGTCATCTAGACTAGCAGTATTCATTACATTTATTCATAATCAAACATTAACTGCTTTTCAAAGTGTTCATTCATAAGAAATCAGAATTTTTGACCAAACAAATAATTATACCATATTTTTTAGTTAGAAAATTGACTACTTCACAGATAATTGACAGAAACTGTCAAACAGGGCCAGAGAATTACTGTAAGTGCCCTTTTGGTGTACAACAAATATCTTTCAGGAATGAAAGGATTCTTACTGCTTCTCCAGAGTGCCATTCCTGTCCCTGTCCAACTCACCAAGGAGTATGTCCAGTTGATTCTGGAAAAATAAAAAAATAAAAAGGTCCTCAGCGTTAATTCTCTGCCTGTGTGCAAATTGTGTACAACATGGGATGAATTGAGGACAACGAAATAACATACTACGTAGAACAAGGCAGCAAAGCTGTCAAATGTACAGACAAAAAGCAGGAAATAACTATGCACAAAATAGGCTACTGTTAATTCTGATGCAAAAGTACATTATGTTAAACTGCAAATTCAACATCAAATTTTAATTATGCTCAACAGGTAATACCAATTGAAGTAAAAGGTGTAACAAGCATAAGGCTTCAGGCCCATGGCAGTTCAAGTTCACACTTTGAAAATGTATAACTTCCAGAAAAAGAAGCCAATTAGACTGCTTTTCCAACTCAGGCTGCATTTTAGTCCTGTATTTCTTTTCTGAACGTTTGGCAATCATCAGTAACTAGTCCGGTTGCTTAGGGCAAAAAAATGGCCAAATCGTGACACAGCGGATAAAAGCACCAAATTTTGCATGTGGGTACCTTTTGACATACTAAATCAAATTAGAGCCGTAGCCCACGGAAAAAATTTACCGTTTGGCCAAAAAATCCAAAATGGCCGCCAATTTGTGAAATTTTGTAGAAATATATACATATCTATGTTGATTTTTATCAAATTAAGTATTTTCTCAATGTTTTCCACATCCTTATTACCCATATTATGCATATGTGTCAGATAACAAACTAGTGTCCTTGGACTTATTGAAAAATCCAAGATGGCCGCCATATGACATAGGAATACTAGAACATGTACAAGGTACAAGGGTTTTCAACTAACTAATGCCAACTAGGAAGATGCATTGCCCACTATCTAATTAGTTTTGTTTCTTATTACACAAATAATATATTTGTGGTGAGTAACTGACCTTTATTCACAGGAAATTCGAGAAAAATCCAAGATGGCCCCCATATCAAAGGAATACTAGTATACACATAGGGCTTCTTCTGCCATGGAGATATAATATTAATTGATAAATTAGGTTTCTTTCTGAGTATTTTCCACATCTTTTTAATTTACATAATACATATGTGATGAGAATGTTATGTGTATCCTTTTTGAAAACAAAACAAAACAAAACAAAATGGCTGCCATTAGCCATAGAAGGTGGGGTTCAGTTAATACCTGCTAGAGATAGGCTTACAAATAAAATGAAGCTGAATTCAGTTGTTATTCTGTTTTTTTTTTTAGTATTATTATCCCATGATACATATCTGCTAAGTAATTAATGTCCATATTTTATCATTTTGGGGAAATCCAAGATGGCCTTCTTTTCCCCATAGGAAAACTGGTGCATTAGATTTTATAGGCACTTCTAAGGCAAATGAGGGTAATCATGATGTTTTTTCAAAATACTGAAGGGTATACACTTGTTACCCACCAGATAGATATCTAAAAGTCCAAAAGGAACGTGGGAAATACCGAGAAACAAAATTCATTTTATATTGAACCCAATGTCTCTCTGGCAGTAGCTGAATGTACTATTCTTGGGTTTTCTCCGAATAATACTCAAGGATACATACACTTTCAAAACACACAGAGTCTTTCATAAGGATAAATAGGATATGAAAAACATTTAAAAACGACCCAAAGTTAACTACATTTAAATCGTACTCAGTGTATCTCTAGCATTATTTGATTATGTGTTCGAATATTCTAATGACAAAAGACAGACATCTTGAATTTTTTCAGAATACCCAAAGATACACACATGCTATACTACAGACCAGGTATACATCATAGGGGTAATAATAAATGGAATGAAAATCATGAATTATTTTTAAAACAAACCCATGGAAATGTAATTGTATAATGAACCATATGCCTCTCTAGCAGCAATTGAAACCCACCTAGTATTCCTATGTTAAATTGTAGGTATCTTTTTCTCAGAATATCCAAGAATGCACACTTTTTAAGGATGGGCAAAACTTGATAAGCAAACACAAATTCACCCTGGTAGTAGATGAAAAGCCATGGATGTGCAGTTGTAATTCCAGTAGTATTCCTATGGCCAGTGACGGCCATCTTGGGTTTTCTCAAAATGATCAAATATGCACATTTATTACCTGCTAGATATGTATCACAGTGTAATAATAATAATGTGTTAAACACTAAAAAAATAAACTGAATTTGATAGTGAATTAGTTGGCATTAGTTCCAACCCTTTGTAATACTAGAAGTATTCCTATTACATATGACGGCCATCTTGGATTTTCTTCAAATGCTCAAGAATACTGTTAGTTACTCACCACATACATATTGTGTGGGTAGAAAGGATGTGGAAAACACTCAGAAACCAGCTTAATTTGATAGTGAAAAACTAATCTTTCCAGTTGCCATTAGTTGAATCCCCCGTTTACTAGAACTCCTGTGGCACATGGCAGCCATCTTGGATTTTCCAAAATGCCCAAGAACATTTCGTAGTTACTCACCACAAACATATTATGTGGGTAACAAAGATCTGAGAAACAGACTTAATTTGATAGTGGACAACGTATCGTTCTAGCTGGTAATAGTTGTGCACTAGTATTCCTATGGCTGTTTCTATGGCAAATGACAGCCATCTTGGATTTTTTCAAAAAGTCCAAGGGAACTTGTTTGCTATCTGACATATATGAATAAAATGGTCAATAAGGGTGTGGAAAACTCTGAGAAAATAATTTATTTGATAAAAATCAACATAGGTATGTACATAATTCTAAAGATTTCAATAAATTGGCGGCCATTTTGGATTTTTTGGCCAAACGGTAAATTTTTTCCGTGGGCTACGGCTCTAATTTGATTTAGAATGTCAAAAGGTACCCACATGCAAAATTTGGTGCTTTTATCCGCCGTGTCACGATTTTTTCCTTAAGCCACCGGACTATAACATGGTTTTCCCATAATGGTCATCATGGCAGCAGCACCCAAAATTGTGTTTTCCTCTATTCTGATGCAATATTACATAGTGGTTAACAGCATAATGACCATCAATTTTTAATAATAAAATATACATATCATGGATTTTCAGAAAATGTGACTAGCATGGGTCTTCAAGCCCATGGAACTTCAAAGTCACACCTTGAAAATGCCAATATGTGAAAAATTAAATTTTCACAAAAAACTGTTTAATTGCCAGAAAGAATTACCAAACAGACTGCATTGCCTACTGAAGCTGTATTTTAGTCCCATGTTTCTTTCCTGTAAGTTTGAGAACAGTAAGTGACATGATTTTTCTTAAATGGTAATCATGGGAGCAAAGCCCAAAATATTTTTTTCCAAATTTTGATGCAATATTACATAACGTTTAACAGCATAATGACCATCAATTTTTAATAATAAAATATTCGTATTATGGATATTCAGAAAATGTGACTAGCAAATGTCTTCAGGCCCATGGAACTTCAAAGTCACAACTTGAAAATGCCAAAATGTTAACAAGACAGCACTGTTCTGAAATGTTTTTTTATCCATTTTTAACACTTTTTTAACATAAAACAAAATTAACAGTTTACTGCCATTTTTATATGATCAACTAAGAAAATTGATGAGATGTGAAAAATATCAATAAAACGGTGTCAAATGTCCAATTTCCTCCATTCTGAGTTTCTGAACATAGTGAATGATTGAATCTTACAAACTGTAATGATATGAGTTTATTTCCATTTTTGAAACTTTATTACACAATACACGATAACAAGTTTACCATCATTTTTACAAAATCAACTAACAATGTTGTAAAGATGCAGGAAATGTCAAACAAACACTTTTACATATCTTATTAATTAAATAATGAAACTGTTAACATGCCTAAAAATTGAATCTGAGGAAATGTGAAACAAGACAGCACTATTCTGAAATGGGTTTATTTCCATTTTTAACACTTTTTTTAACATAAAACAAAATTAACAGTTTACTGCCATTTTTATATGATCAACTAAGAAAATTGATGAGATGTGAAAAATATCAATAGAACAGTGTCAAATGTCCAATTTCCTCCATTCTGAGTTTCTGAACATAGTGAATGATTGAATCTTACAAACTGCAATGATATGAGTTTATTTCCATTTTTGACACCTTATTACACAATACACGATTACAAGTTTACCATCATTTTTACATAATCAACTAACAATGTTGTAAAGATGCAGGAAATGTCAAACAAACACTTTTACGTATCTTATTAATTAAATAATGAGACTGTTAACATGCCTTAGAATTGAATCTGAGGAAATGTGAAAAAACAGCATAACTTATAAAATAATGGTCCGATTATGCTGATTTTCGAACTTGACCTGCGTTTTAGTAAGATTGATTACTCCTGTGAGTTTCATGACAACAGGCCTATGGGTTTTCCTTGAAATGTGTTAACAGTGTTGCATATATGCTGAAAAGTGAAAAAACAGCATAACTACTAAAATAGTGGCCCGATCATGCCGATTTTCGAACTTGATCTGCGTTTTAGTAAGATTGATTACTCCTGTGAGTTTCATGACAACAGGCCTATCAGTTTTCCTTGAAATGTGTTAACAGTGTTGCATATATGCTGAAAAGTGAAAAAACAGCATAAATTCTACAATAATGGCCCGATCATGCTGATTTTCGAACTTGACCTGTGTTTTATGAATATTCATCAGCTCTGTAAATATAAAGCCAAAAAGTAAAACTGTCTTCCACTTATGGTGTTAACGCTGAAAGTGCACGGCGACGGCGACGGCGACATGATCGGCGACGACAGACGCAGGTGATGGCAATATGTACAGACACATCTGTGTCTGTACATAAAAATATATTTAAAACATTTAAAACAAGACGAAAAATAACAACTGTAACAAATGCATCAGCAGCAAAAAAAAAAAAAAAAAAAAAAGAAAAAAAGATTGGGTCCAACCAAATTGTGTCCAAAATAGGTTTTGTAAAACTACATACTGTTAATTCACAAAATGGCAAAATTATAAGGTAACTATTTTTCTCTGAACAACTTTTAACACAATGCTCTAGTTAATTTGGACAAGATAACTTCTGCATCACTGCCGAACTACAAAATGGCCAAATTCAGCGATAATTCATCACTTTTCTGGGTCTCTACAGCTGTTACCCCATCCTCACATTAGTTAGTCTGAGTCCCGCTTCCTTGAGTCCGTACTTCATTTCGTCCACAGTGATGTCTCCACTCTTGTCCTTGTCAAACTGCAGGAACAGGTCCTCCATGCCCATCTCGTTCTCCTTGATGAAACGATCAAACACTGTCAGGACGGTGTCTGCCATCTGATGAGGAACAAAAGTTCATAAATAACTAGATAAATAAATAAATGAAATTTTAAAAATGGAATCTGCTTTTAAAGATCATGCAAGCATTCCATGAAATATTTGATTTTAAAAAATTTTAATCCTGTAATATTTTGACCATTATGGTAACCAAACATTGGAAATATGACTTTGAATTTTTTTTTCTTCCTTGCAATTTTTCAACAATTTTTTTAAAAATTTCAATGCTATATCTGATGATATTGTACATATTGTACATGTAATTAGCATGCCAGTGGCACATTTGCTTACAATAAACTCTTAACCTTAATAAGCTATATTTGATATAAAAAAAAAAAAAAAAAAAAAAAAAACGGTTTCCAACTCTGAAAGACCAGATCTGGCTCTCCTACCATGGACCTCCCATAACCTCCTATCCCAGAATGCATTATGATAATGTCTCTGGACTCTTCAAGTTCCTTGATCTTGAGGTAGATATTTGGGGAGAGCGTAATGTCCTGGATCAAAAGAAAACAATGTAGATGCATTGCATGCATTTTGGACTAGGGACAAGCATAAAACATAATTTTATACTGGGATTATATCTAAAATGAGTGTCATGATTGGGAAATTGAAAATAAGAGATGCCGACCAAAGTTAGAAATGTTAAATCTGATATATTTCCTCTCTGCACTTTCTAAGAATAAATCCAATTGCCAAATGAAAATTTGAAACTTCATTTTTTTAAAACTTGGATGTTTGTTTGTCTGGAAATCAAGAGTTGTTATTCAATACAGAACATCAAAACTTTCAAATACCACAACACAAACAAATAGGATTTTCCATGTTGGAGCTAAAAAAAAAAATTTCCAAAGAAACATAACCCAAACAAAAGTAATCAGTTCACTTACCCTGCATCCCTGAAGCCAAGCACAAGCAGAGGGAAGAGTGGAAGACACACAGAAGAAAGCACATGTGAAAATATACAAGAGAAAGTTAGTACAGAAATCAATTACAAAACGAGCCAAGCCTGACTTCTCATGCAATGTCCCTCTCCATATTAGCTGTTAGTACACACGTGTCCCTGACACCAAGAAAAGTAAAAGATATAATCAGAGAGCTGTGCCTTTTAATATTGTGCTAACACACTATGTTCTAACACAATGTAATTAGTTATGTATACTCAAAAGTAGTAGAGATTATTTTTATCAATACAGATTGTATTAGATTTCATTGCTATGTGCAAAAAACTCAGTGTAAAAACATTTCTACATATATTTCTACAAACATCATACTTAATTCCTTTGCATTTTCAAGATTAAAACTACATTGTGGGAGGCAGGTTAGTAATAAAATAGCTATACATTTCTATCGTTTTAAGTAAGATATATTGCTTGGATTTGTTAGAAGACTGGACAAGAAAAAAGATTGGCAAAACTGTACAGATATAAAAGCACAGAGTTCACTGATAAATAAAAATATATGAAACATTGTTTTTGTCTTTGTGTTTTTCTAGTTGAATATCGTGAGCTTGATGGAGTACTTGTGCTGCTCTGTACTGTCTTCCTTATAGTGGTAAAGTTGGGCAAAACTGTTCCTAGAGATCAACACGGAGCTCACAAATAAATCAAAATATTGATTATTAAAAATCTTGAACAATAAACTCAAGTGCTTGTTATCTTGCTCTGTACTGTCTTCTCTACTGTGGTATGATATGCAATCTATTACTTTAATGTGTATTGAAATATTGTTTTACCTCCAACCCCAGGAGTTTAATCTTAGGGTTGCTGCTCACTGCCTTCACTATGTATTCCAACCCTTGCTCTCCTATATGGTTCATGTTGAGCTACAAAAAATAATGTACTTACTATACATTTTTAGTTATCTGCATACTTTCATCACTCTCTGTCAGTTTTTCAATGCTTCCCAAAAACTTAAGGTGAAAACATCCATTTTATATTAATCCATTTGTTTTTTCTGACAGACAACAAACATTTCAGATATCATCATATTTCTTCAAATTACTTACATATGTCAACTGAAGATGGAAGAAATGACAGAAAAAAATCAATAACCAGAAAGCCTGTATTTCACTTACCATCAGTGTTTCAATCCCTGTATTCTTTGCAAGTCCTAGACCAAATTTTTGAGCTGCTTGAGCATTCAATCTATTATTACTGAAATATATAAATGAAAACAGTTTAAGTAAAACAATACCAAAAAGTAGATCAAAATATTAATATAGATGTAACTGATAAAAAACAATTATTATGAATTATTTTTTAAAAGCACTATATATTATTTTATTGAGTTTGTTGACATTAAACCACATTTCATTATATAAATTTTAATCAAATAATCTGATTTCAGATGACTATATGCATGTGCTAATTAATCACCCTGACCTTCATTGCCCTCTTCAAGGTCAAGCAATGAAATAGTACCCAAAATCTTATACCCTGTCCTTGGTCGACCCTGAACAACCATCTCAGAGTAAAAGGTTGAGCAGTACTGGTAGAGCATGACAGAAAGCAAGGTGTCTACAGCCCAGTGATGACCTTCAGTGACCATGTGAGGATCAAGGACATATGATAATCTCTTACCTAAGATCTAGCACCCTGAGTCTGGTATTGACCTTGAGTGACCTCATCAGGTCAAGGTCATATGACAATCTTTTGCCTAAGATCTAGCACCCTGAGTCTGGTATTGACCTTGAATGACCTTCTCAGGTCAAGGTCATATGATAATCTCTTACCTAAGATCTAGCACCCTGAGTCTGATATTGAACTTGAATGACCTCATCAGGTCAAGGTCATATGATAATCTCTTACCTAAGATCTAGCACCCTAAGTCTGGTATTGACCTTGAATGACCTCATCAGGTCAAGGTCATATGATAATCTCTTACCTAAGATCTAGCACCCTGAGTCTGGTATTGACCTTGAGAGACCTCATCAGGTCAAGGTCATATGATAATCTCTTACCTAAGATCTAGCACCCTGAGTCTGGTATTGACCTTGAGAGACCTCATCAGGTCAAGGTCATATGATAATCTCTTACCTAAGATCTAGCACCCTGAGTCTGGTATTGACCTTGAGAGACCTCATCAGGGCAAAGCAGCCATGGTAGGCAAAGCCATTCCAAGAAAGGTCCAAAATCTCAATTGTGTTGTTTACCTACAATATATGTTCTCTTTAAATAAACACTGATATTGTAAAGTTATACTGGATAAACTATACAGTATATCTAAGAAAAGTGTGCATTTTTGGAATCATTACTAAGAACGCATTCAGAACAACAGACTTACAGATCAGTGGATCAAAAATGGCAATCCACTAAAAAGCTTGCTGCTTAATTCCCAATAAGACACTGAATAGATTCCCTATGGGAATTACACGACAGGCATTCCAGTGGGTCGACCATATTTGACCCGCAGATCTGTTAGCCTGCTTTTCTGAATGCACAGTAAGTTTAAATCAAATAATCAAATAATATCACTTTTCAAGTTAATATGCCTCATAACTCGGCACCTTACAAAATGCTCGCAATCACATCTGATGGAACAGTTCTTTTAAAATTTATATTAGCCAGAATTCATATGAACAATACTTAACTTAAATCATTCCTGAACTCAAACCAATTTACCAGACCCAAAGTGTCCAATGCAGCATTTATTGAAATACTTCAGATCCATTTTTTTTTCAAAACTTTCATCATTTATGTTATTTAGTGCCTGGTATCTAAGTGTACCTTTAAACAATTAGCCAGTGCCACTGCCCCTTTCCTGCATATGGAGTTCCAGCTAAGGTCCAGGTCAATCACGCTTTCATTCACCGTCTGCAATCAAGACATTATGACTGAGCCCTGCATGAAGTCTATTTTCAGATATGTTTAGAGGCAGAAATGTTAATTTTAGAGGTTTAGATCCTTGTCTGCAAGCACATCATAACAGTTAAAGAGTCTTAAGTTTATATTTTAATTATAACAATAAAATTTCTCATCAGGTTATATAATGTACAACACATCAAAGATGAAAAAGTATTTAGAAATTTAAGAAGGAGTAGAAGAAAATGGTATTAGTGATAAAGAAAATGAGAAGCAGTGTGAAGGCAAAAAAGTCATAATTAAGTGGCAAGAAGACCCAAACTTACCAGTCCAGAGGCTAAATGAACACCACCAACTTCACCAATCTCATTATGGCTAAGATCCAAGGAGGTGAGAGATTCGTTATTCTTCAGGGCTTCTCCTAAAAGTTTGGCACATGCATCAGTGAGGTGGTTTTCTGGAAATAAAAAAAAATATATCCTCATATTTCAAATTTCAAAAAGTGTAGAATGTGCAAATCTTTGTTTCATAAAATAAAAGTAACTGACTTTTTGACTCCATGGGGACTCGCGCTGAATGCAATCAGATTAACAGATTAACAAGCCTCTTTCAGGTGTTGAGTACAATTCATAAAAGCTGGGGATTGTAAAAGGACATTGGACACAAGAGGAGACATGATGATTTTTGAATCTGGTTGCATTCAGCGAGAGTCCCCGCGGAGTTAGTTTTGCACGCACCCAAAAGTAACATTGGAACTTCCAGCAGCCCAATGTGATCTCAACCCCAATGAACAATCTGGCTGTCAAGATGAATGAGTATTAAATAACAGTTAAGTCTATTTCTATTATGTTCTTTTATCAGCCTAACCCTTTGCCTACCTTTCAGGACAAGTGTTTTCAGTGTAGTATTAATCTGCAGCATGTCAGCAAATGCCCGGCAGCCTCTCAGCCCTATGAAGTTCTCCGAGACATTCTGATATGTAAAATGTTTGAAATCATTTAAGCTGAAAGTCATAATGAACTGAATATTGCAACATCTCATATGTTTTTACTGAAACACATTAAGCTGTTGTATGTTTTTTCTTTTTTCAAAAGAAAATTTAAAGTTTTTAAATGGAATTGTATTTCTGTTATTCAGTAAAATAGGCAGTAAATGGAGTTATGGTTTCATTAATTGCAAACATATTCTTTGCAGACTGCATATACTTATTTCCCAAGGACATGTTACATCATCTTTTTGGTAGTAATATTAATATCTCTGCTACAAAATTGCATTCTTATGCAAAGTGAACATGCAAAGAATGGATGTATCTGAGCATGCAACTAATGCCACAGGAAAAAATGAATGTTGCATCTAAATCTGTCACTGATGACCAGTCATACACGACTGACAAGCCATCATGATAATTACAATGAACAAAGTGTGTGTGTGTGTGTGTTTGAGAGAGAGAGAGAGAGAGAGAGAGAGAGTGAGAGAGAGTGTACGTCACAAGAATCATCTTACCATCTGTACAATAAAGTGATTTTCTTCCAGCATCTTGGCCAGTGCCATCCCTCCCAATCCCTCCAGATAGTTGTCTGTCAGGTCCACCATCTCTGTCACCGTGTTCACCTGGAATTAGAACAAAAATTGTTTAAAACTTTTTTCTCCACTGACCCTTCAGAAAAAAGAGCTTGGTGGCCTTACATCTCAAGTGTCGGAAGGTTGCTTAAAAACAGAAAACAGAAAACTGTGAAGTGAAACAATCATATTTTCCAATTTACAAAAAAGTCTTAAAAATACATTTTCAATTTGGATACATAATACTTAACAGCATAATCACCATCAAATTTTTAATGATGTGGACATTAAGGACTGCAGGCCACAGTGTGTCTGTACATAAACCCTCAATGAAGTGTCTTTTTACCTTGAAAGCTGCTGCCAAGGGTTTGGTGGCAGGTCCTCCCAGGTAATGGTGACACATCTTGAGGTGACGCTCTCCCAAGTTCTTGACTATATAAGAAACAGGAACGACACCTGAAACAGTTCAGCTCATTTTAATGGCAAGCATAAAACCTACTTGGATAATAATGAAGACAAGAGTAACATACTTGATTTTGAGTACCAGTAGTATGGAAAAAGTAGGAAGACCTATGACCTTATGACCAGTGATGTAGGGGGCTACTTAAGGTTAAAAAAAAAAAAAAAAGAGAAAAAATTTTATTTTCACTTTTAACAGAACAAAAATCATGTCTGCAGTAATAATGATTTAAAAGCATGATACAGAATTTATGAAAATATTTTAATTCTGAGGGTTTTTTTTTTTTTTTACACAAAAAGAATACTACCTGTCTGTTTACATTTTTCTTCATATGTTCTCTTGCCAGTGGAATCTTCTTTTTCCTTTGCTGAAAAAGGCCAAAATGGCAAAATAAACAGCAACCATTCATCTGTTCCTTGGGACACTCCAGGGAAAAATTTATCATAAGTATTTAACATTGGATATTTGTGTTCTGTTAGAATTTTAATGTTCACCTTCTCATTCAATTTTTCCATCAAAGGAAAAAAATGAGCCCTCTGATACATAAACAAGTTCAATTTGCTCTATTCTGCGCATCTTATTTAAAATTAGTTATACAAAATATTTTTCATACTTGAAATTATCTAGCATTTTTGGCACAGGTACAAATCAATTGATTCTTCGTCAAACCAGATGCTAAGTGACAAGGATGTATCAACATATTTATAACCATTTTCTTTTAAGAGATTAACTGCCCTTGACTACTAGGGAAAACTGTAAAATGACAGGATTCGTGACTGTCAGATGCTAAATTGCTGTTAAAATGACTTTCATCACACAATGTCCCCTTCATCCATTCACCCAAGGGTGCTTCAATACAAATGACATAATGCCACTAATGCAGGCACTTATGGCACACACACAGTGGACACTGCACTCTTAATGGGCAGCTACTAATACACTGACCAAGAGTGACCACTCCTACTTAAACAATTGATGCAAGACTTTTACACAGGCAGCAAAATCAAGGAGTGGTC
Source organism: Lingula anatina (assembly GCF_051362555.1). NCBI lineage: Eukaryota > Metazoa > Brachiopoda > Lingulata > Lingulida > Lingulidae > Lingula > Lingula anatina. The sequence goes on along the minus strand of NC_141772.1, from coordinate 4,291,061 downwards.
TTGAAATGGGCCTATTATTGTTACAGTAATGACCATGACCACTTTAGGTAATTTCACTCATTTTAAACACTGCTGAATTATGCATTTTTTCTTTGAATACAGCTTTTTGGTTTGAAATGTCCAAAAGATATAAGTTATAATTACCTGAAGCAGGTTGGGTACAAGTCAGAAAGCAAATCTTTTTGTAACAAAAAAATGCACAATTTTGAGGCTTAAATAAAATATAACCACTTATTAATTTATATCAGCTTTTGAAAAAATTTGTTTATACTCAGTCAATTAACTGCCATATACCGTGTACTTTACACAGTGGCCATGACAAAATTCAATAGGCAGCTGCTTACTGAGCTGACATGCACCCACTTATCAAACGGTCACTACCACATTAAATGTACAATATATGTTATTTGTTCAAAGGCTGACATCACACCCTTTTAGTTACAATTATAGGCCATTTATTCATCCTCAAGTGTCTGCCACTGTTCCTTACCCTTTTTACCTTTTATTTTGCAATATTTAAAGCAATTTAATTCATGGACAATAAAAAGAGGAGCCTTAAATTAAAATACACCTCTTTAATTCCAATTCCTCAACAGTAACAACAAATCTGTAGGTAATCTACTAATATCTGAGATTATGGTTCTTCTTATCCCCATCATGTGTATTCTTTCATAAAATTGCTTAAATCTGAGAGAAAGAGAGAGAATTCATATTTAAAGCTAAATCATATCTACTCACGTTTTGGAACTTTTGCATCCTCAAGATCTGTGTCGTATTCATCAGACTCCTGAGGAGGCCCTTCCAGCCATGCCTCGAAAGCTTCCCTGTACAATGTACTGGGTGTCTGGGGGCGCTCCTCAGAGCCAAACGACGCTCCGAGCATGTCGTCTGCCGTCTCTTCTTCCACTCCATCCTCTGTCACTAGCTGTCTGTCTAGTATTGCCTTGGGGAGGATACCTTCTTCTGAAAGTAAAATGCAATGCTAAATTGCTGAAATGCAATTTTTACTCAAAAAATTTCTGGTGACACATTCAAGATTTTGTACCAATTTCTCACCTTGAAAAAAATTGTGATAAGTCAACAGCTTCAAAAGGTTCAGTTTTACTAATAAAAGTTTTAGTAAACAAAATATATCTCACTGTGACAGTAAAATTTCAAATTTCAAATAATTAAAAGAAAGAAGAGAATTTTTTTGTCTGACTTCAATCAGTATCAAAGTGTTAGCAGAAGCTAGGTTTCCAGAAAACAAAAAAATAGGTATATTTCTATTTTGTATGGAGCAACATTTTTTTCTCACACTCAATCCCTTTGATCACCTAGTTCTGTTAGTAATCTGGAAAACCAGGTAGCCACATCCATCAAAAAGCTGTCATCAGCCATGACAAGTTAAAATCAAACACGTGTTCTTCTCAGTGCATGAAACCCAATATCTCAGTGTTTGGATCCACATCAGAACAACTTAGTAAGAAATGTTTGTAACTGGTACTTTGATTTTTTTTCTCAAAGAAACTAAAAATTTTTTATATAATTTTGACCACTCATATTTTCTCTTATATACTTTTTTTTCTTACAGTAACTGGTTCAATTCTTATATAAGGAGTGAAAGAGAAAACACCCATACATTAAGAGGAGGGAAAAGAAAATGCTTAAAAAGTAAACAATAACCTCACTCCTTTTTGAATTTCCACTTTTTGTAAACATTTTATACAATAATAAGCATATTTTTTTATCCCTTATTCAAAATAAGCAGAATTTCTAAAAAAAAAAAAATTTTTTTTCAAGCTCAGAGATTATAATGGTATTATGGACAGGTGTTCTTATCATAACATGCAGACTAGGTATCATCATTATGAATTTTAATAACTGTCAACACAAACCATTCACACTGCTTTAAAAAAATTTTGGTCAAATCAGAACAGAAAAAATTTTCAAAATGAGAACCAAAACAATATTACTATTATATTGACTACTTTTCATCTTTAGAAAAAAGGGCAAAAACTATCCTACCAACAGATTTTGGCCTTCTCTTCCTCTTAGTTTTTGGTCTCCCTGTACTTTTCCTATGGTTCTTTCTTCCATCTGATAAAGTTGGACCAGATAGGCTAGGCCTCCACATCTTTTCTCACTGACTTAACACTACTGTTCCAACACAACGTTGTCGCTAGTGATATACCCCTTAATACTGCCTTTTGGGTAAATTTTGAAAGGTGTGTTCACACAAAGTTAGATCCGAACTGGTTTTGGTTTTAATGTCTTTCCAAGACCATTTATCTTACTTTTCAGGAATCTAGAAAATCTAGAAGTGCGTCTATGCAGACTGATATCTACAGTTAAACCAATCAACAACCAATAAGCTCTTCTGTGCAGTGCACTGGACATTAATTAAAGCAGAAAGGTGCTAATTCAGGCGTTTGGACTGATGCTTTTTCAGATCTTCATGTTTGAACACACGTAAGCACACATATGTCGCAAGTGCTCCATGCCTATCTCCTTTCATACTTCTGTCACACATCTGTTTACTCAGGTTGAAGTATCGTCAGAAGCCCTTAATCTGCTTTGCCACTGCCTTTACCTTACGTATTAGGCCAAAGGCAGTAAAATACCCTCTGTCCCTAGACAGCTAGCAGTGAAATATATGGGGATATTGCAAAACTGCTGTTTACAATTTTATTTTATATACATGCATTAAAATATTCCAAACAAATGAATAAAATCAAAAGAAGTCAATGAAATAGTCTTTAAGGTAGAGATGGTAAACTATTGGTACAGAATGCTCCATTATAATTGCATGTTTCATACCTTTTTCCTTAATACCTAATGTCAACTTGACATTTTCTGTCTCCAAATTTGTCTTCAAGATCTTTCTTTGTCATTCATTAACTTTCAGTGCATGATCTTGCATTTTTGATCTATCTTTTGAATTAATGGCAGAAAATGTTTTTGATTTAAAAGGTAGTACGCTTTACTTTGACACCAAATGGTTTTTCTTTTGTATTTTACTGGCCATTTACATATTTTGCTTCATTTTAGGACCAAGAAAAAAAAAGAGAGAGAGGACAAATCCCTCCTAAAATTTAGAAACAACTAAAAACTTCTGCATCTCCTTCCCCAACTTGATGAAAAACATGCTGCCTTTTTTTTTCAGAGGTCCTCTTTGGGCCTTGGCTCAAGTTTTATAAGGAGTCTTTTGTTATCAATACCCAAATTGTCCCCATTACAATATATGTTTCAAACTCAACCCATGATGTGTTCCCACTGGCATTAAACTAAAACTGATTTAGGTCTGAAACGTGTCACGAGATGTCCAAATAAATTCACCTGCAATACACATATTACATATATTTGATGTGCAATGGTGACCATTAGGCATGGGGGGGGGGGGGGGGGGGGGGGGCAGGGGGCAAATGAGCCATCCTTTACCTGGAAAAGGTCTACTCTACCTGTTTGTTCTAGGTCATTTGTCAAGTTGCATCAACTAAGAAAGAAAAAAGTTTCAATTCTTCAGAAGCCCCCCTCCCTCCCCCTTAAAAACTGCCGACTTCAGGTGTGGAAAATCCAAAAGGCAATTTAGATTCCATAATCCTCAACAGTGACATAAGTTGGCCATTTAGAGACATATCTTAAAGCTGAAACATTTTTCTGTTCAAATCTTTTACAAACAGCTTATAAACGGCATTCTATGAAACCAATCTAGCCTGGGGTCTGTGTACAGTTAATAGGACACAGTGCCTGATTTACACCCAGTAATTGAATTCCACACTATATCCAGTCTCCGCTAACAATGGCCACTTGTGTGCTGTCCACACAAAACTACTGTGTACTGCAAACACTTGTGATTGCACTTTGGCTACAAAACAACTACTTGAGTACATTATGCCCCAGAGGGCCAAAAGGGGGAATGAAACTTTTGTAGCTTTTCTTGTCGCTTTAATAAAAAACATTTCCATTTACTGCAGGTTGATGTGACCTCAGTATTTTCTTTTGCTTTACAGCAGCAGATTTGCCTTGCATGATACTTTATATTTCATACAGTACTGGTACACATGTTATTTATCCTCATGACTTTTCTTTATCTGACATATAGAAAGTTTCACTTTTTCAATTATGATAAACATCCCAGTTTGGCTGATTTCATCTTATCACATACGATACCACTAGCTCTTCAACTGGATGACATGAATGCTACCTTAAGAAAATCTTAAGTAGACTGACAGTGATGCTGCCCCCATGCCCCAAGTGCCTCAATATCAAAAGCTGTCATGCCAATCTCAAGTATCAACAGACTTAATCCCAAATCCAAATGTCTTTCTCAATGACATAACTCAGGTGTGACAGAGGGTCCCTGGAGAACAGCCTGTCGTTCCGAATTTCAATCTCAGTAAAGCATTACATTACCTTGTTTGTATCTGGTGAATCAATTTGTCTGGCAAAATTTTCAGATAAGATACATACTCTTCGGATTAATAAACTCTGCTACTCAGTGTCTTATCACAGAAGGGTTTTTTGGAATCATATTTTGAATGTGTACTGTACTTTTTATAGACCAAACATAATGGAGCTTCACTTCTTTTTTGGTTCACGTGAATACATGTATAATTATTCAAAAGAGAAAGACATTGTCACAATGCCTCTTTAATTATTTTATTTCATTTACCTCCACTTTCATATCTTTTATTGAAGTGACCAAAGTTAAATTAAGTGCACAGATTTCATCACCATTCTTTTAAAAACATAAATGATTGTTGCCTCTCTAACTTGAGAGTTAATTAATAAAACCACTATTTGGATTGTAAAGTGTCACTTATTGTTATGTGAATTGATTTACAGCACTACATATATGTGCTCAACACGTAGGGGAACTCACTTTAATGGTTCTCTCACACCTCCGGCAAAATGTATTGACTTATACTTAGTCTCGATATTGGCCCTGAAAGACTGTTACATAAAATTCCACTGCCTGCCTACGAAAAATGGAGCCAACTTCTGTTAATAAAGCACCGTTCAAATACCACAACAAAACCAATGGTAACAGCTCTGGTGTCAATCTCCATATCAAATAGTGTGAATGGTCTCTGTTGACATTAAGTCAAATAATATTTCTTTAAGATAACATGATACTTGCATATTGACTGACATGGAGTCAGACATTTAGATTGCTCATTTTTGTAGCTTCAGAATTGATGGATCATATTTTAGGCATTGTACCTTAAATATTATCTAAGGCAAAAAACTCAGAACTAAGCGGTAATATGAGTCCATTTTATTAACACACTGCCAAAAGGTACAATCATCATGGGGAAACATAATATCCTCCATTACGGAAACATAAAAAAATATCATTTACTCAACTTTTCATAAATTTAGAATGCCATACAATTTGTGTCAACATATTTAACATGATCACTTCAACTGACACCCACAAGTATGTGTACATAAACTGCTTTGACTTGGTATTAATTTGATTTGGTGAAATAATTCATTTGGCTGAATTTTCTACCCGAAGGGCCGAAATGAAATGGTGGGTGAACATAACCCTGGTAATCAGCCACTGTAAATAACTGGCATCTAGTATACTTAATAGTGGAGATGGCAGAGACAAGAAATCAGGACTGAGGGAGGGGTCGGCTCACTTACCTATAGGCCATGATGGTGGCCTGACATACAGCTCGTGATCTTCTGGCCTTTGAGTCTTAGGTTTATTATCATCTTCTTGCTCTTCATCTTCTTCTTCCTCGTCATCAGCATCAGCACCGGTACCTTGAAAGAAAAAGAAACAAACCATTGGCAAATATCACATCATAAAAGAAAATATTTTGTTCAGTGTATGATAGACTTCCCTTGAGCATCAATACAATATTGGCCATGTTCCCAATCCAATGCTACTGCCATTTTTAGACCAACTTTCAAACAGTGGTTCCTCGATCATTCTGCATTTAGTCTAATTATTTACCATCTCACACCAAAAAGTTTTTTTAATGTTATCTTGATTTTGATATCTAGCTCATCTTAAAGACATAAAAACTCATGTTATTTGTTCAATGACAAAATCACTTATTCAACACAAAAATACACTCGACTACTTTACCTTTCAGCTCCGTGACTGACCATGCCTGCGGACTGGCACTCTTCCTCCTTGCAGAGGCTTCCCCTTTGGATTTGGCACTATGGTTGATGGAAAAAAAAAAAGAATAAGAAGTTGATAATTTGTGGTAATGAAAATTATCATAATTTTTTTAACTCAAAAAGTTGTTTCTATGATTAAAAAAAGGCTTGAAGAAGCAGCTCTTCTGCCTGCGCTTTGCTTTACTGTAAAGATGGCACAAAAAATTAATTTTTTAATTTTGATAATAAATCACAAACTCCAAGACAAATGTTCTCTAGACAAGTTTTTTTTTAATGACATGCCTGTCCATTATGTTGAAACGTTTTAAGGATCATACCCATACTGCCAATGTAGCACAGAACAAATTTTTTTATGAAAAAAAATCTGGGCGCAGTTTTGCCATTACTCTAATACCAGTACCTGGGAATACTACTCCTTAGTTTGCCATAGCTGCTTTTGGCTCGTTGTTGGTGCTGTCCTCTCTGGGATTTGTATCCACCAGGTGTCGCTGTGATGGGACGGATAAGGATATCCGGTAGAGGATCCCCAACATTGTATCTTTGGTCTACATAACTACTGCTACTGCCTATGCCTACGAAGAATTTTAACCACGATGAAATACAGATACAATATTTTAAATCATCACAATGAATCATGGTCATAAAATATATATATATCTAATTGTATCCATACTTTTTTCACATTTAAAGTTGGAATTTAAAAAAATACAAACATATCTGAAAAATCTGAGTGCTAAAAAAAAAAAAAAAATCCATGTATTGGCCAATTTATTTTCAATGTAAATGTTTATTTAAAAATGGGGCATATCTTTAGTGTTTTTCACAAGACCCTTAAAAATATTTACAAACTGTAAAACATTTCTGTGCAGCATCATTTCAGACTACTACACTCCTGTTCAAAGTGCAACAACTTTTGTTTTGAAAAATGTAATGTTTACCCTAGTTACAGTTTTATAAACAGAAACTACTGTTTCCAAACATTTTATTTTAGTCTTACACAATTCACTCTTTAATTGCTGGTTGGCTTTTGCTACATTTACTTCATTTTGGGATATTTAAAAGTGTTGTTAACTCTTAAAATTTAGCCTGAAAAAAATATTAAGTCAAAACCACTGCCTAATCAAAATCTTTTTTTAAATCAGTAACAAAACTTGAAGTAGTTTTTCCCCCATTTAGAGTAATTCTTTTTTAACTTATGAAAAAAGCAAGTTTCAACATCATGTACTAATGTCTACAATACTGCTTACTTTTACGATAAATAAAAAACATATAGCCAATAACATGCACATAAATGGTTAAAGTAGAAAATTATATAGTTTATCTTTACACATAATAAAAAAGCCTCAGTCACCTGCTGAAAGTGAACTTTTACTGCTGCTTGCAAGAGAATCCCTACTGTGACTATGTCTTGAGCATCGTTGGTTGTGGTTTAAATCAACTGAGGAATCATCTTTCCCTTGTCTTTTTATCACCTACAAATTGGTAAGGAATAGCAGTAATTTATTAGCAATGGCTTTACAAATGGTAATTATTATTATTATTATTATTATTATTATTATTATTATTATTTTTGACAAACTGGACCGTGTCATTTAAAGTTATTTTTACTGGTCAAATTCCTAAACTCTACTTGAAGGGAGGTTTGAATCTGTTTCCCCAAACTTATTTTTAAAAACAAACCAAGTAACAATTCGAAAACTCAAAACTTTGGACTTTCTGAAAGTTATTTAATCGACCGAGTAACTTCAGTAAGTACAAAGTTTACCACCACCTGTTGCCTCTCGCTCGAATTACAGCACGTTCAAGTTAACAAACACCGAGGAAACATAATCTACTTAAGCGAGTTGATTTGATTACGATAAAATCTCACTCAACGAAAAGGTGTAAAACGCGTGGCAACCAGCTTACCTTTCTCTGATAACTCGATTTTGCTCGCTGCGGTGGACTGCCACTAAACATCGTGAAATCTAACTCATGGCCGAAGTTGTGCAAACTCAAGACAACAGTCGTGCCACGGCCATCTCTAACTAAAAAGCTGTTGTCGCTATTTAGTTCACCTATAGAATAACATAGCCTTTAGTATACAATTGGCAATACAAACAGCAAATCCAATGTCAACAACCCAATGAATGAGGTCTTTGAAACTGGAGCCGCATGCGCTTTACGTCATCATTTTGTGTGCACATTCGCATCAAACAGCGGGGAGCCACTGTAAAAGTAAAAAGTTGACAAATCTTCCGCAGTCTTATAAAAGCCCACCTCTTGCTTATGATATCTATGTCGTTTTCACAGAATTCGTTGAACGTATTTTGGCCCAAATTTTCTGTATACAGTCAAATAAAAGCTATCTTTCTGCCGATGGGTATGCAGGTTGCGGACCCCCTCCCCCTTCTATTTTTCATGAACGTCAATTCATTTTTATTTTATTTTTTGAACACAAAAAAGCACACAAAACAAATTTATTATTTGCATGTAGGCCTACAGCGGGAATGGGAGAAGGACTAGGCCTATCATTCTCATGTTGCTCTGAACATTAAGCACACATTCTCAATATATAGGTCCACATAACATTTTTTAAATTTTAATTATAAAAAGTAAGAGAGCGGAAGAATTGTTTGTCCAAGTGGACCTTTACTAATTTCAGTCTTGCAACTTAAGTCACTAAATAAAAAATTCCGAGATTCATTTGTTCTCACATAAAAAACGTAAACTGACTAAATTTTAAACCTCCGTTAGTTACTGTTGCTATAGCGGCAGCATCTCACATTCTCCAATCGATCCAGTTTATTTTTTACTAAAGTTGAAATTTGCAACTTTTTAGAAAGCGTGTACTAGGACCTATGTTTAATGTCTCAGAGAATCTCTAGTTTGTTGTAAATTGCTGAAAAAATAAGTCGCGGCTATTTTCGCGGTGTCGCCGGGTTTTTAAGTTAAAAAAAAACTTCGTCACCCGTTTTAACAAAGGTCATTATTTTTTGTAATATTTTAGCCATTAGCAAAATCTTTAATCTAGTTACGTCCATGATTAGCTGGACGATATGGTGACAGGGCCCAGTTAAATGTTTAACACGTAAAACGGCAAAATTACAGTCTCTTAAAAAGTAATATGCAAAACGTTCGTTACCAAGAATTGTAAAATATGTACTTGATATTGAGGGCAAAAAGTAGCCTATCAGCAAAATAAATATGCTTCTAATAATACCCCTTAAGGGCAATCTAATTTTTTTAGCATTTATAACGTGAGAATATTATCTATAAAGTTTGTTTGTTATTTTCTAAAACTTTCGTTGCTTAAATCTTCGTTATTGAATAAGAAAACTCATCATACTAGCAAGGCATGAGTTAAAAAGTTTCCCATGATTTACACAAAAAGAATTTTCGTCACAAGAGTTTTAGAAAAGTAGAATACGCAAATAAATCTTTTCACTTTTCTGTTTTCTTCATATGCGCCTATAGGCCTATGTTGAAAATGAGTGTCTGTGATCGTGAATCTTGATAAATTTTTAGCAACATTTTCTAAGGAATGTGATGTAGATTCTTTGTCATGCAAAATGTTACATATTAACACGCCTGGGAGAATAAAGCAGGCATTCCTATTTTTCGTCAAAAATATGCTTAAAAAAATTTTTTTTTTTTTTTTTTTTTTTTTTGGATATCTGGTTTAGAAATTATAAAAAGTTAAAGTCGCATGTCTTTAACTCACTTTATTTTGATACTTTAATGCATTTCAGGTTTTTGAGCTATTTTTGGTACGAAATATTGCTGAAAACGGAAAAAAATTCGATAACCTGTCGCACCTGCAAATGACCAACCTCGACCTTTTTAAGCCATAGGCGTACTTAAATTAACATACTCTTTTTCACTTACGGATTTTCGTTACTATGTCAAGACATTCTCTCTCATTGTCATTCATTATATATATCAATAGTAAGGTTCATTTAACGTTTTTTTTTTTAATTTTACTGAAAGTAAGCGAACGAAAGAATTGTTTGTTTTATTGCAAGTGAAACTTTACTAATATCAGTCTGGTAACTTAAAATATTTTAAAAAATTACTATCTGTTCTAACATAAAAACATAAATGGCCTAATTTTGAAACCTTCGTTACTGTCGCTCGCAGCACCAGCTCACTTTCTCCAATTGATCTATTTTTTTTCACTAAAGTAGAAAATCTGCAACTTTATAGTAAGCGTGTATGATGTTTAACGTCTTAAAAAATGTCTAGTTTATTTTAACTCAATAAATAGCTTGCGGTTATTTTCACAGTGTCACCAGGTTTTTAAGAAATGAAAAATAAATAAACAATTAAAAAACCTTCATTGTCTTCTGGCGCAGGTAATCATTTTATTTTATTGTAATATTTCAATCATTTATAAAATCTTCAATCCAGTTACATCCAGGATTAGCTATAGACCATATGGTGGTAGGGCACAGTTATATGTTTTGCAGGAAACACGACAAAACTGCATTCTCTCAGAAAGTAATTTGCAAAACCTTCGTTACCAGACAGTGTGAAAAAATATACTTGAGGTTGAAGATAAAATGGGTCAGTAAATTAAACGTGCATTTCGATATACCCCTTTAGAGGAGTCGAATTTTTTAGTATTAATAACTTTCAAATATGTATTATCCGAAAGGGTTGTTATTTTTAAAATTTTTGTTACCCAGTGATTTAGTGGGTGTCAGGGGGGTACTGAAACCCCCCCCCCCTTCGATATTTGAAAAATATCACTACAATGGTCCCCTCTTGAAATTAGAATTTTTGAGCGCATTCTCAACGAATTAAGCCAGGCTTTACAAAGCCGGTGACCTAAAAATGGCGGACGTACATGAAAGAAAAACCGCCTAATCATTTAATAGTCTCTCCGCCTCCCCACACGTCGTCCCTGCGGGGTACAGTAATTAAATCTCGGCTCCGTTCGCCATGCGGAAGCTACCTGAGAAATATTAAGTGCGCATGCTCATCAGTTAAACTCGTGGTGAAGAAAGCACGGCGGCTGAAGGCGATCGAAGGAAAAAAGCTCTTCTGTTCTATTATCTTTGAAAACAGAGACGAAAAAGGAATAATTTGGCCCATAGAGCAGCAATGAATCGACTATCTACGGAGATAATATCACCAGAGATATTCACGGAAATATTAATGTTCGGAGCCGAGATTTAATTACTGTACCCCGCAGGGACGACGTGTGGGGAGGCGTGTGAGAGGCGGAGAGACTATTAAAAGATTAGGCGGTTTTTCTTTCATGTACGTCCGCCATTTTTAGGTCACCGGCTTTGTAAAGCCTGGCTTAATTCGTTGAGAATGCGCTCTTTGACTAGCTGATTTATAGGTCTAAGTTCTAAACCGCACCAAATGGTACCGTTCGCCCTCTAGAATGAAAAAAAAAAATCGGGGCTCTTCAGCGGGCCCCGAATCCCCACCCAAGTTGGGGGGGGGGGGGGGGGGGGGCTGAGGGTCGGATTGCATCTGCAGACCCCCCCGTCAAATAATCCTAGCTGGCTCCACCCCTGTTGCCCATAATAGCAAGGCATGAATTTTAAAATTCTCCATGATGTACACAAGAAGCTTAATTTATCACATTCTGTCACAAGAGATTTAGGAAAAGTAGAACTGGCGGATATATCTTAAACTTCCATTTTTCTGTTTTCTTCAAATGGGCCAATAGAGACCTATATTGAGAATGAGTGTCTGTATGACCGTGATTCTTGATAAATTTTTAGCGTCGTTTTTTAGGTAATAGGATATAAATGATTTATCATGCCAAGTTCAGAACATGCATACATGTAGGTCATCAATAACAAGCAGAGCTGCCGGTAGCTGCATTTCATCACAGACGTCCACAAATGGATAGATAGGCCTAAAGGGATTAAACCGAGAGTATAGGCAAATATAAGTTGATGTTTTAATTTTATGTTTGAAACAGATCAATATGATGATATGATACATTTTCCACCATACGTATCAACTGTAATTGGCGCAATCTTATCTTAATGTCTGGTAAAAATACCGAGATTGTTTCTGATGCGTTGAAGAACACGCGCAAGAAGCTGTACATAGGGGCCTATATAGCACTCTAAATAAAATGGTTTTGAAAAAATTTAAACCACTAATATTGAAATAATATTTGACGATCCTAGAGATTTTCATTTACATTTTCAGTAATGCATTTGCAAGTCCTCAGTGTACAGAGTGCACCGCATACTTTAATTCTACTAGTTCAACTGTTTTAACTAAACTCAGAACACCAGCGATAAATTGATGCTGGCAATGGGAAGGTGCTGTCATGTGGCCTAATTTATGCCATCCGGGGGCCGTTGGAGGCTCACGGTATGATCACAAAAAATCAATATCTGTTAATTTTGCCATAGTATCAATTTATAAATTGAAGTATAAAAGCAAAAGAATAACAATACAAAAACTTGGATTGACAGAACGGGGAGAATCTTTCTGAAATGTCACAACTGTTGTTTACACATACGGGTATTGCGCTTGTTTACCCCCAGCATTGTGGGTAGGAAACAACATGGCGGCACCCATTCTGAAATGGAAGCGGGTGACAAACACGACGGGACCATGTCCTCGTCCTCGCCACGGTCATCGGGCGGTTTCTATCAAGGATTTAATGATTGTCTTTGGTGGAGGAAATGAAGGAATCGTTGATGAACTGCATGTTTACAATACTAGTAAGTGCAAAATTTGACGGGGCTAGGTTCGTCCAATATGGCGGCCTCTTGCTGAAGGCCGCCAAGCTTTTTGGATATCTTTTAAAATAGGCAAAGTCTGTTAGTTATGGACGAAAGGAGAGAGACGTTTCTATCATCTTTCTCTTTTGTGATAATTTGAATTAGATCAAACGCTTAGAAGTGATTGTTTTTTAGTCGGCGCCCTTCCAAAATCCAATATGGCGGCGCCCAACAAATGCTAATGAACGGACGTAAAAATTAAAATTTCTGTTAATAAAAATGAAGATTATTTTAAAAGCTGTACAAAGTTGATAGATATAGAGGTGGATAGTATTTTGGATAAGTTTGAAGTAAATCAAATGGGAGGTTTTTAGGATATTTATATTTTAATTTACCGCTGAGGGTTGCAGCCAATATGGCGTCGGTCGTCGGAGCCAAATTTGTTTTTGTCTCGCAGGTGCGAGATCTGACAAAGTTTTAATCTCATTAAATTGCTTTTTTATGATTGATTGGGGATCGTGATAACCATAGAAGTATTTTAGAAATTTACAGGTATTTAGTTGTGCAAAAATTGCTTAGCAGATATTTTTCTATACGGTGGGAGATGGACTCGTCGGTAGGTAGTGACATCTGGCGGTAAATTATTGAACTGCATATAATTTTGTAGCTAAGTAGTGTATGTGGTGTTTAAGGGTGGCAAAAGTCACACCCAGCCATCCCATTTGAAACAAACATATAATTCATTTTGTGTAAATGTATTTTCGAGCAATCATTTTTGCTGTCAACAGTATTGATTTGTTTCCTCGGTGTTGTGGTAGATTTTGGAAGATGTATAAATAAAGGGGAGGGGAGGGGGGTTAATGAGTAAAGCAGCAGGAATGGTTACAATTGCTATGATGGGGATTATTTATTTTCCAAACAAAAAGAAGCAATGAATAGTTGATCTCTTGCTTGCATAATTTTCATTTTAAGCCCATCAGATGGAACTAAATTAATGATGGAATACTTATGAAAATCTTTATTGTATATAAGAGGTGGACGTAATAAAAAGAAGTTTTGGAGAAAATTGATCATTTTCAGCTGTAGGTGGAAATTATTTAGAGCTGAGTTAATAGTTTCCTCGATTCTGTAAACAGGTCTGTTGTAAAATAATACTCATGAAAATTAGACCCATTTTTTTTCCAAGGGATTCTAAAAAGGGTACATATCTAATTTGCATTACTATGTGAGACATGAACCAAAGTTGCTGGTACCTCTGAATTATATAGCTTAGACAGATCCATCAGTAGTATGCTACATGTGTGTGGGTACTAGAATTAACTTAGTAAGATTGCATTGTACAGGATTTTTCTTTGTCTTGAGTCTTCACATTATCTTTTAGGGAAATACGTGCTGGTGTCAAAAGTTATATTATTAAAATTAAAGAAATTAACTTTTTTCATATAATAGTGATAGATATATATTCGGTTTGCCTATGAAGTAATCATTGGAAATTGCCCACTATTATGGGCTCTTAAAATAAGCACATGCTACTTAAGAGTATGTGTAAGAAATGAATACAAAGTCATATCATGAAGAAAACTCTTTTAAGGCTTGAATGTTTTGAATGAGTGAAGAGTAAGCATGGTAATAATTCTGCCAAGGAGGAATTAAGTAGAGAAGGAGTAAGATAGTACCAGCGTTACATGCATATGATAGAAAAAAGAATCTATTTTATTTCAAAATAGCTTAGTTTGACCTGTGCTGTCAGAAATTCTGAATTTACTTACTGGTTACTGATATGGTTTTCCTTCGGGGCATGCGGGGCTAGTTTTTCTGACTTTAAGTTTGAATTGTGAAGCCAGGAAAAACATTGTGAATAGCATTTTGTGGATTATCTTGTGTCCACCAGTACAAGTGAAAAGGGTATGCGATAAGTATGATGATAATTTTAAAATAAACCAACATATCTTTTTGAGTACATGTTGATTTTTTGTGCTATTTTTTATGTTGTGATAACCTGATGCCATGCAATATCTAGTTTAGTTGAAAAAAATATATTTGGTGTACTTTCTTTATTTTAAGAACTTAATTGTTAAGAAAGAAATAGCTGATTTTAAGTCGATTTTTTCTTTCAAGAAAATGGGAAATTTATATTGTTTTTTTGATGGAGGGGTGGGGTTAAACAAAACTACTGGCCAGCCCTTACACGGATCAAGGTTAAAGATAAGCAAATTTCTGTCTTAGCCCTGAGAAAGAGAGAATGGTGCACAACTTGGATAACATGTATTGCTTAGGTCAGGGCAACCCATTCAGAATACTCGCAAAGCTCTCTTTTAAATGAGAACTTAACTCATAGAGTATAATAGTGCGTGTTAAGTTCAGATGTGTGTTAAAATGTATTTTTTAAATTTACTTTTTCCCTTTTATGGATTTACTTGTTTTTTAAGAGTTGTCTCAAAAATGAAAATCGAAGATTGTACTATAAGTTGCTGATATAGAATGGAAAGCAGAGATTTATATTGACGGTGAAAGTGGGTACAAATTAATAAGGGAAAGCTTTGATGGAGAAGATGAAAGAATCATCTGAGAATGATGTATTGCATTTTGCCAGTTCTTTTAGTCTGAAGTGCAAAGTGCTACAGAAGTCATAAAAAACTTAAAATTCATGATCTACCCTTACACAGTGGGTTAATGCATTTAAAAAGAGCATACTCTATGTACATGGGAGTAGCCAGGATTTTAGAAGATGGAAAAATATGGAGGTCAAATTAAGTTTTTTTTTACTAAAATGGAATGCCCAGGCTCCATATATTAAGCTCCAGTGATGAAATGAAATTCTGTAACAAAAAATGCAAAAAATGACCAGCCAGAAATAATATGGAGACTCCGAAAGATAGCTGGTTGCCTGGCTATAATACAGCCCTGTCTCAGAAGAAACACTTGGCTAATTCACACCCAGCAGACATATTATTTATATCTGTTCACTTAGACTAAGCTGGATACCTTTTACTGCAATGCTCTTGCTGATGGGTTATATTAAAATATTTATTTCAGATTTAAGTGTGCTCACTGCAACAAACTTTGGGCCATTATGATTTTTTGCTTTTTTAGTCATTCAAAAAAAATTCTTTAAGTATCATTAACATTTTCACCAACTGTGCCTTCAAGAGCAAACAATATTCTCAGAAAAGTGACACACACTTTTTATCTTAAAGAGTAATACTAGCATGGACCATGATAACCCAGATGAAATGCCCTAAGAGCTGACTTATTTTTGAATTTTCATATCATTTGGCAAATATTCAACCTTTCAACAACTTGCCAATTTACTTGATAAACAACTGTTATCATCACCAGGGATTTCCACAGGGTTTGGGGTACAGAAAGTTTAAAATGTGCATCTATAATTTGATCATTGATTGAAGGGGAGTCCAACCCAAGCAAGCCCAACTGACCAACCCCAAAAATATGTACTTGCAAGCTGTCTTTCTGTCTTTGAAAATATAGGTCCATCCTTTGAGGCTAATGGTTGTCTATATGATAGCAGGATGGCTTTCTGGGGAAAGCCTTTATCACCATCATCATCAACCTAATGATTTCCAAAATTTCCTTCTTCCAGCTACCAACCAATGGTTTGTACCAGCAGTGCGGGGAGATATCCCACCAGGGTGCGCTGCGTACGGCTTCATCTGTGACGGCACGCGTATACTGGTGTTCGGTGGGATGGTGGAGTATGGGAAATATTCCAATGAGTTATACGAGTTGCAGGCCAGCAGGTGGGAGTGGAAGAGACTGCGGCCGAAACCTCCCAAAAACCACCCTCCACCCTGTCCGCGACTTGGTAAGTGTGGCCCTTAAAAAAGTTGGAATATTTTTTTAACATTTTAAAGAGACACAGAATGGACACAAAAGTTATGCTGTCTTTGAAGAAAATTTTCTTTTTTTCTGACAATTTAACAAAACCTAGGTCAGATCAGGAATAAACTAATTGACATAATCAGATTCCTTGATATGGGATAAAAGAAGTCTCAGGCGGAATGGAAATCCAAGTTTTCTGGTGATTTTAATCATGAAGCTGATCATTTTAAATTCAAATATGCTGTGCAGAATGCAGCTTCAGAGATTGACATTAAATGATGTCACTCAATTGCTGCTGAGGGCAACTAGGCTTAGAGATTGGGTTACTCTGTTCCACATTTAAAATTTTTGCCCAAGGGGGTGGATGAGTGGGGGGATATGTTGGTGAAATAAAAAACAATTTCCAGAATTATCTGCATCTACATGCGTGTCTTTGACTGATCGCATGTCTTAATAGGAAAATACATGATAAAACTATTTTTACTTCTGTGATGCCTACATTAGTCACGATTTGCATGATGCTGTGGGAAGATTATATTACGGGTTCCTTGAGATGGTGGTTTTATATCTTAATAAATAAAGATAGGGATATGGTAGATTTAAAGATCACTTCTCTCACTTGAAGGAGCAGTAAATTGTAGTTAGAGACATGCAGTGAGTTAGCACTCGGCAAAAAAAGCTGTCAGCAAAAGCCACCATACATTCTGTCTGCATGCATTCTGATCATCTGGTAAAACTAGTGAACCCAGTTTTCAGTATGAATTAGTCGTGTGGGTGCAGCTTAATGTCTAAAATTAACATATTTAAGATATTTACTTTTACAACTAATTCCATTTGTTATATTGCATTCATGTTTCATTCTGTCTTGTCTAGGGCACTCTTTTACTCTGCTGAATGGAAAGGGGTATTTGTTTGGTGGTCTGGCCAATGACAGTGAAGACCCTAAGAATAATATTCCAAGGTAAGGGCACATACTTCACGGTGTTTAAAAATATGTTACCCCATCCAGTGCTTTTTAGTGAAGGACTGGAATTATAGAGACTGTTACCAAGTAAAACCTGACCAGTAGTACAAACCATTAATTTTGAACTGTTGAATGACATGATCTGACTTGGGCTGTTATTATTCAGTGTTTAAAACGCTCATTGAATAAATGTGCACAGTTGACTCTGCATAACCAGTCGCCTTATAAATGTACTTATTAGTTATGTCAAACAAATCTAGTGGAACAGCTGCTTTTTTTTGGTATGAGCCAATATGCATTGATTTTCTGGTCCTGAAGTGTCAGAGTCCTGTAAAGTCTGATTTCTTTTTGTCTCACTGTATATTAGAGGAAAGAAAAACAATGAATTTGGACCCCTTTGTGTTTTTACAAACCACATTTTATCACAGGTTGCTGTGGTTACTTTCAGGTATCTGAATGATGTGTATGCCCTGGAGCTGAAACCTTTGTCTTCTCAGCTCAGCTGGGACTTCCCTGCAGTCAGTGGGCCACTCCCGCCCCCCAGAGAATCTCATT
Source organism: Lingula anatina (assembly GCF_051362555.1). Classification (NCBI taxonomy): domain Eukaryota; kingdom Metazoa; phylum Brachiopoda; class Lingulata; order Lingulida; family Lingulidae; genus Lingula; species Lingula anatina. The sequence goes on along the minus strand of NC_141772.1, from coordinate 4,272,896 downwards.
CTGCAGTTGCTTACACAGAGAAATTTGGCAAAAATCCCCGCCTCATTATCTACGGGGGAATGAGTGGCTGTCGCCTGGGAGATCTGTGGCAGCTTGATTGTGGTAGGTTCTTATACAGTAGTCTGTAGTTTCACAGAAGGAAATTTGTAAAAAAAAAAAAGAACGAAAGAAATGAAAACTGTATTATAAGCAGAATTGAAGAACTGAATGTACCCTTAAATGATGCCATACTTAATTACCTGTAACCAAATGTTCTTCTCCACATCTCAGATACACACACTTGGACAAAGCCAGTGATTCAGGGTATCCCGCCCCTCCCCCGTAGCTTGCACTCTGCCACAGTCATCGGCAACAGAATGTTTGTGTTCGGGGGCTGGGTGCCTCTTGTGATGGAGGATGCCAAGGTGGCAACCCACGAGAAGGAGTGGAAGTGCACGAACACGCTGGCATCTTTGAATCTAGGTATGAGCAAAGAAATTAATTTTTCTTTTTTTAGGGCAATACAAATGTTTGTGGTAGAGTACAGGTTTTTTTATAAGCAACAATTTTAATGAAATTGATCTATATTTTCAAATTATTTACATTTTGCTATTGTATAACCATCCCATCTTCATTGGATTTATTTTAACACATTTCAAATTATTCAGACTCAAAAATTGAAAAAAAAAAAATAAATAAAATAAGGGCATAAGTTCTGTAAAGAAGCTGACCCCATGTTCTATAATCTATACCCTATTCTTCCAGACACCATGACTTGGGAACCCCTGGCAATGGAGGTATTTGAGGATGCCCTCCCCAGGGCCAGGGCAGGTCAGTGTTCTGTAGCTATCAATACCAGGTTGTATATCTGGAGTGGCAGAGATGGCTACAGGAAGGCCTGGAATAACCAGGTATGGGAACAATATTGGTGGATGTGGTTATATTATTTGTAAGATGGTTTGCTTGCATGCCTTTAATTAACAAATGCTTAATTTCTGGTGAAGATTGTTATCTATTTTCTCCAAACTTATGAAAGTATTTTAAGTTCTAATGATTGCCTTATATGAATGTGAGTATTAATATTCATTTACCAATGAATATTAATACTCACATTAATATTCATTTACCAATGCGCTTGAAGAAAACATTAAGACTTCAAAAAAATTCCAGGTTTGTTTCAAAGACCTATGGTTCCTGGAGACAGAGAAGCCCCCAGCGCCCTCTAGAGTTCAGCTAGTGCGTGCCAGTACCAACACACTTGAGGTCTGCTGGGGCACAGTTCCCACGGCAGATGCCTACCTGTTACAGCTGCAGAAGTATGACATGCCTCCTTCCCAGGCTGCCACGCCCACCGGCGTCCCACAGACCAATCCCCTGGTGAAAGCTCTGACCCCCAATGCTATAGGGGGCGCCATGGTCAGGCAAGGTGAGTAGTCGTCATGGCAACCAATGAAGGCTTTGACATCTTTCGTTTCTAATTTTCCATTTCGTAGATGTGATTTAGGATGATCACTTTTGCTGTGGTTTTGTTTAACATTTTTTCACAAAAAAAAAGAGAATGTAGATTAATTTGACCTTTTATTCTGTGTGTGCAGTTGATTTAATAGATGAGTCACTCTACTGAAAAATAATTTGATTTCGTCTACTTTCTCATCACTTTTGATGAATACAATTGCCTAAGGATGTTTTATTCAGTGCCAGTGATGATATTTACCACAAAGATCTGATCTGTTTAATAGATAATGCACTTCAGCCATAACATAGAGCTCAGGGGATCAATGCTTTGTAGAATTCAGACATGATTACTGTGTTGAGAAAATCTTTATTGTATGTGAGTGCCCTTTGTTTTAGTTTTGTCATTGTCAACGTCCTCCTTCCTTACTAGTCCTCTTGTAAAGAGTAGCAGGAATAATTTTGGTCTGTTATCTTCCGATTGTGTTTCTTCTTTTTGAGCTCAGTCTTTTCGATAAAGCTGTACCAGAAAATTGTTTTCTGTTTACTAAGAATAAATTGGTTATCAGAGATATGTGAACAGTAAAACAATGTTTTTCTTTCAGCACTGTGGCTTTACTCACTGAGTTTTTCATTTTCTATTCAAGCATATCAATCAGCAAGGTCAAGTGACTCTTCTAGTTTGGTAATTCTTCCCACCCTAAAGAAAGGAAAAAATCCTCATGTCCTGTCATGCTCTTTTATCTCTTTATTCCTTAAAGTAAGTTACATCATAGAGAGTCCATGGTCTCACTTTAAGCCAGACCACTAGCCCCCCCCCCCCCCCCCCCCCCTCTCCTATCTTATCTCTCACTACCCCTCTCTCATTGCAGGCATTCAAACAATTCGTCCAGTAGGGGGCACCACCACACTGGCTGCTACGCTCGCCTCTACTGCACACACTATACGAGGTTTGTGCAACATTTCTCACTATGCATGCTTTGCTCATTAATATATTTCAGCTATTTCCCCCTTGCGATGTTTTCATCTCCACTTGGTGGGTGTTTCCACTTCAGTAAGAACAAGAGCCAATGATTAAGCTATTGTAGCTTACTATCTAGCTTGTAACTTTCTTGCTAAATTTTGAAGGAGAAAAAAAAATCTTATTCTGGTTTAATTTATAGAATAAATATGGAACAAGTTGAAATGGTGTTTGGTACCACCAATCTTCAAATTGTTAATTCATTGCATTATAACTTTGTAAGTCTAATGGAGATTTTTTTTTCTTCTTACGTGATATCAATGAACTGGATGAATCAGAACATCCATGCCCTCATATAAGTTTTTTTTTTTTTTGGGGGGGGGGGGGAGTTGACTTTTTGCCAATAATATTTTGCAATGAAAAGATGCACCGAAATTGTTCCTCAAACATGACTTGTCAATTCTTCAGTTGTGGCTCTTGCTTTGAGGACTTCCCAGTTCGTTTGTCTGTCCAAACTTCTTTTTAGATTAGTCGGACATCAGTTAAGATGATGCCTTTATCTTGGAGCTGGTGGCGGTGATGAAATGTACCCGAATGAGAAAGTTACCTGAGAAGCCTTTGCTTTTTATGCAAGATTTCCAGCAAAAAAAGATCATTGATAGTTTTACCTCGTGGTTAAGAGGGTTCAGATCTCTCATAATTAATTGTACAATTAATGGACTTCTCTTTATTAATGGAAGTTAAGATTGGATCCAGAAATCAAATAAAATCATGTGAGAGATAAGCATCTTTTCTTTGTGCTCAAGAAGATGTATTAAATGACTTATTAGAGACTAGATGTGTTTTTTTTAAAAGAAGGTGCAATTTCTAAGGTTCTTTTTTATTTATTTATTTATTTATTTATTTATTTATTTATTTATTTATTTATTTTGTGCTTAGGTATTTTGTTAACCATAATAAAGAAATTTTAACTCGGGGATGCATTTATACACATATTTATATTGGGTCTCTAATAATTCCCTGCTATTTTTTCATTAGTTCATTGTTTGGATCATTAGTAGATACATATTTCTTTATTTTTGCAACCTTGACTAACAATGTATGAAACAGAGTTTTGTTTCCTTTCTTATTGAGCACTTTTTCCTTCAGTTGTAAACAAACTTCATTTTCAGCAAACTGGATGGCTGACTAGCTGTTTTAAAATTACAATTAATTTAAACTAAAGAGATCTCCCATATTTTTTCTATGCTACATTTTATGATAACTTACACTTATTCCTATTTCTAACATTTGACTGTACAACAGTCACTATTTATTTTTGTTCACTGAAAAAGAATTGCCCCAATGTTGTTTAAAGAAATGAAATGACATGACTTTCTAGTTTTCTTTGTAGCAGCATTATTTTCTTGTAAATATTATTATTATTATTATTATTATTATTATGCTATATTCCAGTGACCCCAGCAGGCATGACGTCCCCTACTGTGATCAGACCAGGTCTGAAGTCAGGTGTGACCACAGCATACAAGGTGGTGGGGACTGGGCCCAACGCTCAGGTGATCAATGTCACACAGAAACAACCTGGAACACCTGGCACACCTACAGTAAGTAGTGACAGTGTTGTTGTTGTTGTTGTGAGTATCGCCATTATTGTTGTTGTTGCTGTTGATGATGATTATGATGAAAAGGGGCCAAAAATATCATTTTGAGAAGTAGATTTCCAATAAATACTGAGAGGAAAGGAGGGGTGGGTCTGGACCCCATGCCATATATTCAGACTTTTTCACAAAATGACAGTCTTATCCCTGTGCTGGTGAGTGTCAACCCTGATGTAAGGGAGACTTCAAAAACTACAAAGCATGAAGGAGGTAGCTAATGTGCTTTTTGGCATGTAGTGGGTGAAAAAAGGTGCTCGCTTGACAACGTAGATTTTTCCCTTTCTCATGAAAAAATTTTGTCATAAAAGAAATTTAGTGAACATACATGTCACTTCTTTGTCTTGGTTTTCCTCAGAGAGCAGCCCAGATGTCATCTAGAGGGCCACTGGCCTCAAAAGACCAAGTCAGAATATTAAAATATAAATTATTTATTTATTTATCATTCAGAGTGGTAGTCAGGGCACACAGATGAGTGGTATAGCAGCGCTGGCAGCTGCAGCCGCGGCAACACAGAAGATTAACACCACCAGTGGCTCCACCACCACCACACCAGCCAGCGGGATTAAAGTGGTCACACCGACCATAGTGACATCTACAGGAATGACAGTCAAGTCTGTGCCACGTAAGTAGGAAGACAAAGATATTTTTTTGTGTATGTCTGTGCGGGAGGGAGTGGCAGATCTTTTTATTTTCACTCCATATAGGATGAAGTCTTTTAAAGATATATAAAAACTAGATTTGTTTTTGATGATAAGAATGAGATTTGTGTCACCCAAGTTTCAGTGTAGCATAAAAGCTTTCTCTCTCTCTCCACAGAATCCCCGGGCAGCCAGACAGTGAGGATGGCTAACCCCACCACCATTCTGAAGCCTGGTCAGCAGAACCTCCAGGGCAAACAGATCATCACAGTCCACAAGACTGGAGTGACCTCCTCCAACCAACCCCAGATTGTCACACTGGTCAAGACAACACAGGGCATGACAGTCGCCTCTGTAAGTTGTCATGGTTTTATCATCCCTCCATCTGTCTATCCATCCACCCATTTATTTATTTTTATTTAAATATTTATTTATTTATTATTGGAGGAGGTTTAGGTTTTTTTTTCCAATACCATTTCAAAATTTGAATATTATAGAGGCCAATAAAAGCCAGGGTGGTAAAAAAATTAAGATTAGAGGTTCTGAATTTAGATGATATTGCTCATTTGTTCAGGTAAATGTATATTATTGCAGAGTTAAATTCTCCTAGGCCTTTGGCAAGTTATTTGTTGGAATAATATATTGCCTGAAGACGTCAATATTTTTCCCAAAATATTTCGCTGAATTTTAGAGTCTCGTTTTCTTGTTACAAGCAGAAGTGTCAAGTTGCTTAAAATATTCTGTTAAAACATTTTCTGAAAACATTGCACTGTTTTACAGTGCCTCTATATCTTGTGTTTTTGTACTTATCTTTACCTCCTTAAGGCTTCAACTGAAATCCACTGAATGGACTAACATCCTGTTTATCTCAGTGGAACTTGTTCGAGGGATGAAAAGAATAATGTAAACTACATACACTTTCTTTGCTTTTCTCTAGATGCCCAAAGTGACATTACTTCCACATAAGTCCACCACTTCAACTTTGGCTCATCTTGTCGGCCAACCTGTTCAGGTTAGGGCACGTGCTGTACACAGTATATATATATATGGTTTTGTATTGACGGCACCAAGATATGTTACCAGGCTGGTTGCATGTTTGTATTCGGTGGTTGTGAAATCTTTGCATGTCATATCTGCTATGGTTGGCATCTTCTCTTTTTCCTTTGAAATATAAATGAAATTCGAGGCCCCTACTTAAAAGTTCATGATAATTTATTTGAAATGACCTCCGAGCTCTATCTTCTAGATTTGCTGTACATATCAAGTTTTCTCTCCAGCATTGCATGAAGCATGGCACATCATCAGTTATGTACAAAGTTTTTTTTTATGTCAAAACATTTGTGATACAATAAGCACTGCAATGTTTATTGACAATTATATCCTTGTATTGATTCTTTTAAGGGATTTCAGTTTTTATTTAGCATTGCTTTGTAATGGGTGTTGCATCTTGTCCCTGCTTCAACTCTCTGTTGTATATAGGATGATCAATGGTCTATAACTGTAGAAATTTACTTGTTCATATTTTTGCACAGTTCCCTGTTGATTTCTGAAATATAAACAGCGGTGATCCTGTCTTCAAACCCCTGCATTTTACTTGATGTTCAAGGCAGCTGTTGAGGCTTTCTGTGAAAGTGTTGGTCTTGGTAATCCTGGTTTTCTTAAGTTCTGTTGTGCTCACTTATTTGTGCCTTGGTGGTAGATTAGAGGGAAATTGTGGCCCGTACTGCATGTTGTAGGAGAGGACGGGAAGACGAGCTTAGAATTGTCTCCAGGTCGTGCTGTTTTTACAAAGACCTTGACGTAAAATGCATGGTATTAATCTTTGTACTCTGTACACCTTAGAAGTCATCTTGGTGATAGATGCTTTGGCATGGCCCACGTATTTGTATGTTATTTCTGTATATCGTTCTTTTTTTAATCTGTAGATTTTTTTAGTCAGGTGGATTTTTTAACATTAAATGTTCTAGGAGAATTCCTTTTACATGAAAATGAAAAAAAAAGAGATTTATGTTCCCATGAATATGAATCCAAAACATTCACTGACTCACTTATTTTTATTTTTTACTTAGTACAAAAGTCACTTATTAGTAGAAACTTAAGCTTGTTAATAGGAAATTGATAATGGTTTTCTTTAAAAAGATGTGACTGGAAATATTCTTTTACACTGCACCACTGCACTATCGTGCAGATTTTCACATAGAAACAATGATATTTTGCTCTAAAAAAGCATGCCTCTTCTGCAGTCGCCAATGTTATTAACATTTTCCTCTTTACTCTCTTCAGAGCAAGTCTCAACTTCCCCAAGGTGCTACGATAGTCAAGCTGGTGACGACTCACGGCAGTTCTGGCAAGCCCACTGCCATCATCACCACCACACAAGCAGGCCAGACACCCTCCACTATCCTGGGGATCAGCAGTGTGCAGCCACAGGTTGGTGATGTAAGAAGATTTGTGATTGGTGAACTAGATGTGTCTTGTGTTTTGATTGGTTGTAATTCAGTTGCAGGGTCAGAGGTTGAATGTGTAAGAAGGTTTGTGATTGGCAGATGGAATAGGATAGACGTGTGGATTGTTTGATTAATTGCATATCCATTGCAGGGGCTGTTTGGGAGGGTAAGGGGATTGAATCGAAGTGAATGAATTTGTTAAAACAGGTTATGCTCCTTGCATTTCAGAGCACAAATACAAAGACAGGCACAACAATCCTCAAGACCTTACCCACATCTATGATCACGGTGGGTGGGAAGCCTAACGTGGGTACCATCAGTGGTACCCCAGGCAAACAGACCATTGTCATAGCGGCACCGAAAAATAGTGCTGGTACCACAGGTGCCACCCCAACCAAATTTATCACGACTATGCCAAAGTTGTCCACTCCTACTTCATCGCAGCAGATCATTGTAGTGAATGCTCAGGGCTCTACCAGTCAGCTGTCGAGTCCAGTAGTGGTGACAAAGCCAGGTAGGCGGAGAGAAAAAAAACGAAAAAAAAAATGTTTTAGCCATGTTATATACACCTTAGAAATGCCATCTTTTCAAGTTTATTTGGACATAATTATAATAATGGTATTTATATCTCATATAGCACATTCCATTTTCGTACATTTCAATACACTTTTTAAAATTATAAAAATTAAAAATTACCTCACTTAAGTACAGACTTAAAAGCCATGCATTAGTCTTTAGCTAAAGGACATAGTATATTTCCAGTAACCATGCATCATCTCTCATTCTTTCCTCCATAGTGATGACTCAGGCCAAGACGGTAATAACCACTCCAGTCAGCAAATTGGCAGCACCTAAACCGGCAATATCTATCATAACACAGCCAGGTGAGTGTGCACTGTGGGCCCAGGAAGCCATTGTGTTGGATGTGACAGTGTGCTGGAGTGTGTTAGATGTGACTGCAAAGTGGCAGTCTGATGAATTGCTAGCCAAGACTAGATACAGTACAAGATCCATCACTGAGAAAGTCATAGTCGGGACACGTTCTTTTCATTTAAACTCAGTCCAGTATGTTGATTTCTGTGTATAGATTTTTTCAAATTCTATTTTATACATATAATTCTGTATGTAGATATATAAACTCAACTGGATATAAAATAAGCCTGAAAAACTAACCATTCAAAGATACTTAAATGTTCTGCTACAGCTGCAGCATCAACTCCCTCAGCCACAATCAGCACAGGGACAACAGCAGTCAGTGCCACTACATCCCTGGCAGCAGCAGTAGTATCAACCCCAAGCACCAACATTACCCCAAGTAGCAGTCTCCTCACTGCCACAGCCACTCCAACCGCAAACAGCAGCATTTCCTCAACCAGCCTCAGTCTCTCCCTATCAGCCAACTCCATATCAGCTCAGCCCCCAGCACAATTATTTGCTATGGACGAATCCGAGGGGGCGACAGAGGGAACAACAGCAACATCAACAACTGCAGGCACAGCAGTGACAGCAGTATCAACGGCAACAACAACAGCAGCAACGACGGCTGGGACAACACAAGAAGCCAGCAATGTCAAGGTCGAGGAGGACAAAGAGGGTCAAGGTCAGGACCCCCAGCAGAGCAGCAGTGCTGCCCCCACACAGCCAGCACCCGAGAGCATGGATACTGTCCCTGCCGCTGACACCAGTGGTGAACAGGCACCAGCTGAACAGCCCATGGAGACAAGTCAAGCTGAGGAGAAGCCTAGCATATCAGAAGGTAATTGAGTCATTTCCTGTTGTTTCACTATATACCATTGTTGGTTTTACTTTATGAATTTTCTCTATAGGACTGATTTGCTTCATTCATGTCACGACAGAAAGGAGTTTGTGGTGGCTTTGTTAAATTGGTTATGGCCCTTTTGTTATTGTGTTTCATGTATGTAATACTGAATGGTGATTGTACGCATAGAAGATTGAACAATAGTTTATGTGCAAAGATGGCTATCAAATTATTCAAATGCTTTGATCTTACATTTTTAAGAAAGGGGTCAGATCAGATTATTTGTTGCTCCTTGTATATTGCTGTACTATTTTGTCACCCTTCCATATTTTGCACTTTCAAATATTGTCCATCCATATGTCAGCTTTGACTGGCTTGTTTTCTTTTATCTTTTTTACTTCCTTTGCTGTATTTTAAATTGAAAATATCTTTTGTTTTTTCAGATCCGTTAGCGACCTTGGCATCGGCAGCCATCTCGTCAGCAAGCGGAGGTCTGACTACTGCCCCCGCAATAAAGCAGGAGCCAGATGCCAACGGGGCAGCCAATGGGGTCAAGGCTGACACACAAGACAAGCCTGTAAGTACTCAGGAATAGATTCCATCCTCGTAATAGTGCAAAAAGCAACTGGCTAAAAGGGGAAAAGTTCGATCCTTTTTTTTAAAGTGAATTAATATGTATTTTAACTGAAGCACAAATTTTCGACCCTTCTTCAAAGTTTCTTGTTCTCATGTCCAACTTGCAGTGTGAACTCAAGAAGTTACACTGTGATAGTAGACAGAGTGACTTGTTAGAATAATACTTGAAACATTTCTTTCTTATGCATAACAAACAGCTTTCTTCATGGCTGTGAAATGTGTCCCTCTGAAAGAAGGATAAATGTTAGTCTTTAGATGCTTCTATCCAATGGCAAGTGGTATGCCAGAACATTTCTGGAGTAGCTACAGCAATATTCTTACACTATCTTACTCATTTCAAAATCAGTTTTATGATGTAAGATATTTTGTTGATAATTTAAATTTGTCAGGCCTATTTATCTATCAGAGAATAAAAGTTCCTTTTAGATTTTTAAAAAAGGTTTATCACCATAGAGAAAAGTAGTGTAAATTGATTATAAATTGTTTTTTTTTTTCTTTCTAGTCTGAGTCTCCCAATAAGCCTAGTGGGTCAGTGAAAAAAGACACAAACCAGTGGTATGATGTGGGGATCATCAAGAGCACGTCCACCATAGTGTCCCACTATCATCTACCCTCTGAGGCGGGCCAAGGAAATGGAGACGTAAGTTTTTATGAGAGGTTGAAAATTGTTCTGGAAAGAAAATATTGTGCTTGAAAAACAAAGTGGACAGATGATAATAATTCTGGGTTTTTCCATCAGAATCAGTGCAATGGAATTGACAGATGTTAGTTGTGGAAGATTGAAATTGTTGGAATAGAGTAAAGAAATGGATAATACTCATAAAATCTTGGCTAGATTCGGTGGCAGAATTTGAACATATTTACCTTCTTGAATGTAATACGTATTAAACTGCAAAAAATAAATGATTTTTATTGCATAATCATTCATGTTTTTGTCATAATCATGTATTACTTAACTAGCCAATAAAGTGGATATATATCAGTTGATTACATAATTTTCATTGCTTTTCCTATGTTTCTCCCCAGGACATAGATGTAGTCAGCGTGCCAGACCATTCTGTGCTAAAACGTCAGGAACTTCTTCCAGGGACGGCCTATAAATTCCGCGTGGCGGGCATCAACGCCTGCGGCCGAGGTCCCTTTAGTGAAATATCTGCATTTAAAACTTGCCTGCCAGGTTTCCCTGGGGCACCCTCAGCAATTAAAATCAGCAAAGTGAGTATTGTAAAACATCTGATTGCTGAATTTTGTTTCTCTACTAGGTACTACTAGTGCAATGATGAGATTTATTCAGACTTTTGGGGGATTTCTGCCTTTTTTGGGAGCCAGGTGGCCCCATGCCATATTTTCTGACTTCGAATGGCAATCTCATTCCTGGTTTTAGGCACTGAATTGTTAAGAATAGGTGGTCTGTTTTAGCTGAAAGTTGGTGTGCATGTTTATGTAGTAAATCACTAGGATCAGTTGCAATTCTAAGGATGGCCTTCTCTAAAATTATAGCTTTTATATTTATGTTATATGTTATTCTAATATTTGTAAATTTTGAGCCTAGTGAACACTTCACTTTCTTAACACCAAATTATTTGAGTTGAAAGTTGGTGCATGCATTTAACAGAATATATTTTTTGATGTTTTTGAAACTTTTTAACTTTTGTGTGGCTTTTCATTTTTTCAGAGCACAGACGGAGCCCATCTATCCTGGGAGCCCCCACAGAACACCGCAGGCAAAATTATTGAGTACTCCGTATACCTGGCAGTGCGCAATGCTCAAGTGGAACAAAAGGCAGGCATGCCAGCACAGCTTGCATTTGTACGGGTTTACTGTGGCCCGAATCCATCGTGTGTAGTCCATCAGAACAGTCTGGGCTCCGCACATATAGACTACACCACCAAGCCTGCCATTATATTCAGGATAGCAGCCAGGAATGAGAAGGGGTATGGACCAGCAACACAAGTCAGGTGGCTACAGGGTGAGTAGGATTTTTTTAAAAAGTTTTTAATTCTTTTGTGAATGCAAGGGTGTAAGTTTTGAAAATCAAAAAAAATATGTATAAGCAGGCATATAGTGTGCAATATTTTCAAAGAAGGTGCCATATCTTCTAGCTGTTTTTTTGTATGTGTGTTTCACATGTCTGTCACTCTCTATGCCTTTCCAATTTTGTAAAGATATCAAAATGTTAACAGTTGAGCCTATTTTCCATCTTTGGCAGACACCTCCAATGCACCAGCAGTTCCAGTAAAAACACCAGTGAAGAGACCAATGCCACTTGGAGACAGGTGGGTATTTTCGATTAATTTTATATATATATATATATATATATATATATATATATATATATATATATATATATATATATAAGTGGTTACGATTAACTTGATACCATTAAACCAGCCTCAGATCCAATGGAGGTGGGGCAGACAACAAAGGGAGATTAATGCGGCTGTCGGTGGTAGCATGATCATAATAAAATGGCTCATTGGCAGTGGTCAGGCAAAGTAAGGTCGGCTGAGCTTTAGCAGAAACATGCACCCTGAGTTCAAACATGACTAATAATATTATATAGTATATAGAATCCTGCCATCGTCTGTGCACTTGGCTTGACACTCACTGTTATTATCAGGTGCGTGTGACTTGGGGATAAGAATGTTAGCTTTGATGACATTTATGTGGATAAGATTACATGAACAATACACACTTAGGGTTGGTTTGCAAATAGTTCTTTTGATAACTCGTGCTGCTTTCCACTTACTGCAGTATGTGGATGTTAATGTTGTTAATGTTTAATTGTACCAAGTGGTAATAAAGACAACCAGTCCAGTGCCTCTTTAATTATAACAGAAGTGTATTTTGATATATTATCCTGACAGGAACTTAATAATAATGGAAACATAATTAGTTTCAAGCATGCTATCCTGACAGGAACTTTATAATAATGGAAACATAATTAGATTCAAGCATGCTATCAGCTTTTGTTCTTTTTTCATCTTAGATCATTTGTTTCAAGGTGAACTCTCAAACTATAATTTGATAATCAGATGTTTCCTGAATTTTTTGTCAATAGTTATATGTTTAATTTAATGAATTCATGGAATAATGTTAGCATGTTTTAGGCAGATCAAGATTTATAGGATACATTCTAGAAAAGGTGATATACATATTAAAGGGATAATAACTCTTCGTTTTGGTCAAAAAATGAATTTTTATGGAGTAAACAAAAATTTTCCCATACTTACCAATGGTTAACGAATCCATTTCTACATTCAAAGTTAGTCCCTGTTTTTTTTCTAAAAAGTTTGGTTTTTTGTTAAAATCTCTTAAGAAATTATAACAGAGTATAGCCATCAATGGAGGTCACATGGTCTGAAGACAAGCTCAGATATCAGAATAATAGCTATAACTGCTGTTTTTGTGGTAAAACAGAATATATTATATTTCTATGAGTTATTCACAATGTTTTTATTGTGAAAAAAAGACCTCACACGAAGAGTCATTATCCCTTTAATAAGAAGGGAAAAAGAAAATCTAGTGGAGCATAATGACCCATTTGTATTTTTTCATAGTAAACCTATCTTTAGGCAGATCAAAATTTATAGGATACATTCTAGAAAAGATGATATACATATAAATAAGGAAGGAAAAAGAAAATCAAGTTGAGCATAATGATCCTTTTGTATTCTTTCACCATAAACCTATTCTAAATGTGTTGAAATAAAGGGAAAAGAAATTGAATTTGTGCATAACGTTTTATTTTATTTTCTTTCACAGTAAACCTATCCTAAATGTGTCAGTGACACAGGGAGGCGCAGCTCAACAAGCCACCAAGAAAATCAAACTAGAAGGCGAGGGCGATGGCCAGTAACCAAGGCAGGCGTGGGCACTTTCACGTTTTGCGTCATGTGGGACATAATTTAAAGTTGCTCATGGTGGAAGTGTGTGTGTGAACTTTTTTTTGTACAGATCTGCATTGTACAGGTACTCTTAAACCTTCCTTGGCACAGATGGTGCCACGGAAATTGTACAGTATATAAATAAATAGTTTATTAAAGTATATCAAGGTATCGAATGCAAACAGGTTGCATAGCATGAGCCTGAGACAGAAATGAGCGTTTTTATTGACCTTCCTGAAGAATTCTGTAGAATGTGTATAGGGATTGTTGGATGTTAAGAAATTTGGAAGTCTTTGAGATGTTTTGAAGGGAAGAAGATCTTCACTTAGCTCTAAAGGTCTTGGAAAGAAAATTTAAGATCTGTTGGGATAATATTACATTGAATGTTAAAAGTAAGACAGGTTGTCCTTGAATTCAGTACATATGTGAGAAAAAGTTAAGATATTTGAATTTCTAAGTGTCAAATCACCATGATAGCAATTAGAGAAATGACGGTACAGCTAAGGGAAATACATATTTTTGACATTGTGACAGAACATTCCAGAAAATTTCCACACATCCCAAATAGGGTCCCACGATTTGACTGCCAACATTTATGATTGGTGAATTTACCACATCAAAGGCATAGGAGGCAAATGTTTTATATCATGACAAGGCAGGCTTTTATAATTAATAACCATTATGTGAATTCAAGATGTATAAATGTGTAAAACATTTTAACTTCATTAGTAGTAGAATTTTTTTTTAACACCAAAAGTTGAGTCAAAGTCATTATGGTTTGGAGCGGCAAGGAATTCTGCTGGAAGAAAGGAATTTTGAAGATAAACTGGAATTAAATATATTCGAATATTGTGATTGATGTAAATGATGAGTGAATATAGCAGAGTTGTCTTGCTGCTTAAAGAGAAAAAACGGAAATAAAATGTGATTAAAATGTGTATCATGAAGGAGTTGGTACCTTCAATTTGCCCCCTATGCCTGAAGAAAAAAGGTATTTTACAAAGAATTCACCAAGACCAATTTTTTTTTTGATGCACTAACACTGCATTTGATTGCATGCTCTGAATTATTGATAAACTTTTCAACTACACAGGCAAATAACAAGTCGGCCTGATTATATCTGTGGTCATTTCATTTGCTGAAGGTGCTAGAACTAGAAAAAAATTAGGTGAAAAAATACTGAACTGCTGGGTATACAGATACTGTATAATGCTTACATTTCGTGTGAATAACGATATTCTACATAATCAAATTCTTGACAAGAGCAGTTCTAAGATTGTGGGCATTTCTGTAGACGTGAGTTTTAAAACCCTCCTTGTGTTACAGCAAAATGCTGTATTGGTTTCTGAGGTGCTTCCAAGAGATGGAGAGATTTCTGATAATGCAAGCACTCCTGCAATTTCTTCCCTTTTGACCAAAATTCTTTTTGGTGGTTTCAGATTGCTAGAGTTATACACCCTTGCAATATTTTGGATCATTATTCTGAAACGTATAATTTTATGAGCAGCCATTAGAAAAATTTTTTTAAATAATTTCAGAGCTTTAGCACTATCATTGTTGGTTTCTAGGAAAAATGGAATTAACATTTATTTTTCTCATTTAAATATTCACTTGAGGGGTGAATTGCATTTTTTCCACTGTAATAAATACTGTAATTAGTCTTAAGTTAAATTTTTTGCTTTATTTATTTAAAAGAATGCTACTGTCGCCTCATTATATGACCTGTATTTGTAGGATTTTCTTGGTAAACTGTATTTTTACATAACATTCTCTTTTTTTAGCTAAAATGCATGTTATGATATCATTAGTCTGTGCAGAACAGTGATTACATTTCTAAAATGTATTGGTAGCTGTTCTAACTTTTTGTGAAATATGTAGAGTTATTATGCCTATCTATTGTGGATTTTTACAGCAATCCAGCCTAATCTTGACTGACTTCAAAGTGTCTAGAAGCAAAATGTTCTTTGATACGTGTTAGTTCTATGTAAGTACGTAGCACAGATTTAGATAAAAAAAAGTATAATTTTATATTCATGCCCGTCACCGGGAAATGAAATGTGAGTACTAGGTTATGTGTACAAAGGTAAAGTGTAGTATATGCAGAACTTGATATAAAAAGCTGTAAATATTTTCCTGTGCTTTGTAGGTTAGATCTTGCGTAGTTCTCGTCCTTTTCTGGAGTCTCAGGAGATTGAGAAAGGAAGGTAGAGTCCATGTTGCCAAGGATTTTGTGAGTTGAGTTTTCAGAGCCAGGGAAACTTGTTTTAAGAAGCAACCAACTTGAATTTTATTTTAAGATTTGATTAGAAAGTTTAATTCAAGTTTTGAACTTTTAAAACTTCTGATTCTTCAAACGCTCTTCACCAGACAGGAGATGGTCAAGGAATGGGTTTTTTGATCTAATTTTTAGTAAGATTGAGTTTTGGCAAGAATTATACTGGGTTCTTTTAGGGGGGATTCTAAACAATATTTGCCAGACCTATTTCAAGCACATTGTAATGATGTTTTGAGAAATCCTTTCAATCTTTGGGATTCTATGGATCTTTTTTTTTTATTTTATCTCTTTTAGTGACTGATGGAAGATGGAAGTAAGGGAAATTTAGAGTAATGTTTGTATATCTTTGAATAAACTATGTTTTTTAATATGTATACAACTCCACTGTGTTTTGTTGTCAATGGATATTTGTTTGTTTGCCAGTTAAAATTTAACACTCAAATTTTAATATCTAAAAAAATATGTAAAAAAAGTTTGGGTTTTTTTGGGGGGGTTAAGTTCAAGAAAGAAATTATAGTAGGTTTACATTTTAACAACCATTGGAAATTGTTCACATTTAAGAAGTGTTTTATGATTCTCTGAATTGAAATTAAAAAACGGGAAATTAACTTTAACGGATTAAGAGATTGGGTGCCTCTTGAAATTTAATCGGGAAAAAGAGCTAGTTTGTTGTAATAGCTTAAGTCTTGCCAACTCCATGATCCATAATGATCCTGCTGTGTTTGAATACCAGTTAGTTCTTCGCTAAATAAAGACAGAAAAAAGTGGCCCTTCTTAATTAAAAGATTAGGGTCTCTAACTCCTTAATAAAAACATAATCTTGGCACGTATGTGGTGGCAACTAATCAGTAGAAAATGGGATCGTGCTTCCAATTTCTTTATTATTTGTCCATTTTAAGCAATTGCCCTAAAACCAAATCGATAATAAGTTTGTGAAATCTTGCTGAAAGAAAGATGTCACTGATAAATTTTGAAAAAATTGCATGCTCTTGATTAGCCTAGAATAGGCCACTTTCAACCTTCAACTTTGTGTAATTTGATTTGCTTTTTGAGAAAGCTACTTCCTTTTCATTATGTGTTTGTGAATTCCTCAGACTTAAGCGTTGGTTACTTTCAATTGGTGCTGCTAATCTGTAGTTTCATGCAATTCATCTGAACCACTTCTTCTAGCCACTGGCATCAGAAAAGTTCAATCTCTCTCTCTCTGTTAATATTTTATTATTGATAAAACTAAAATAGTTTGTAATTATAAGAGCCTTTCTTCAAGCCACTTTTATGCTTGTGACTGCTTGCATATTGTTTCTTGACTTCCCCTTGTCATTGGTCACAGGGAACTGCTCAGGGGCTGCAAAGTGGTGTCCCAGTGTTCTTGCTTGCCTCACAATCCATGCCTTTTGGGTTTTACCAAATGGTAATGGACTGAAGTTACTTGGCATGGGTAACATTTGTTGTCAATTGATGTTTACTGTGCAGCAGAAATTGACGACCAAAGCAGAGAATGGCCGAGACTTCTGACCAAAGCAGAGACTTGTGACCAAAGCAGAGAATGGCTGAGACTTGTGAAAGCTACCAAAATTGCACTATCACTATGTTTTTGGAAGGGTCGCTGCCCAGTGTATATTGGACATAACAAACAGGACAAACAAACAGAATTTAATTCAGGGTGCAAATGTATTACCAACCACTGATGACCCATGACTCAACACCTTATCCCATCACGTTTGTTCAGGTAGCAAATTACCCATTAGGACAGAAATTCTTCAGGAATTAGATTAGTTACACTAAGTTTGTATGCTGTCTGATTGTAGCTATCTAAATTCTAAACCCCAGAACATGATAAAAAGCCCCAAATAATCTGTTAAGTGCCATGCAGACCAACAAAAGAGATAAACTTGTCATTAATATTGCCAAAGCATAGCGATAAAGGCATTGTATAAAGTGAAGGTTATGGTAACTAGATGTTTGAGTGGGTGGGAACTCTTAAACCTTGGGTGTTTGTAGAAAATTTCTTTTTTAAGAGATCGTGGATGCTATAATGGACTGCTGTGTATGTAACAGCATTACGTATTTGATAACATTTGAGTGTGGACATTTTGATATGACTGATTTTCAAGCTGAGAAACTGAAGACGAGGATTTACCACTGTGTAAACGGCTGTAAGAGAAAAAACAAGCAGCCACTAAAGTATTGGCAGGATTTTAATTGACCTTTCTCTATTGAAGGTGATAACCTACTTGGCTGTCCCCTTGTACAAGTTTTATTAAACACTCTTGTCATTAAGAGATAACGTTGATTTTGGAGCTTGTTTCTCAGATGCAGGGATAACAGAACACGGAGAGGACTTTTCCATTGATGTCGTGAGATTTTTTTCATCACCACAGCAATATTTTTTGCTAATTAAGTGTCAGCTTATGCAACTGGAATTTAATTAATTTTTCCTTCTTGTGGAAAAGGTGAGAATCTTGGCAAATAAGTGAAAATGACATACTGTTGCTGACTCATCTTGCAAAGAATTTTGTAAAAGGAAAAGAGGTGATTTGATAAACTGCCAATGAATTGTTCAATAATGTCTGGACAGTCCGGTAAATATAGAATGTGGGTGTTTTTTATGTTTATTCTGACAATTAGCCCAGGAAAGGCATTACAACTAAACAAAACTCAAATTGACAAGCAAATTTCATTATTTTCAACTGACCTTGCTGACTTCTTTGAAAAAGTCCTGGGAGCAAAGAAGCTCCAAAAAATATATGATGCCGGAAAAAATACGAAATACATCCCTATGGAATCCAAGAATGTACTCCAACATCAATTACATAATGATCTAAGAAAGGAGCTTCTGTTGGTAGAAAACAGTTTGGATGTGCTGAAAAAACAACTTGAAGGTTCACATACACAACGGCATAAAATGCCCACAGCTCAGGACTGTTCCACTTTCAATGGTCCATGGTCTTATAGTGCCAAATTTCGACAAGGAATCCATTGGAAATCCTGTTTGCTGAACAGGAAACAGCAGGAAATAGACATTGTTATCCAAGAGCAAGAACACTTCTTAAAGGTATTGTAAAGAACCATTCATTTTTCAGGTTTGGAAGTTGTTCAGTTTTAGGCATGTTTTTTAAAAATATATATTTGACTGCATATTCTTTCATTTCAGGTGTTTTACCACTCTGAATAAAGCAGTAAGCATTGTTATCAACAGTTTTATTTATTTAGTTAGTTTTGTAAGACAGGAACACATTTAAGAAGAAAAAAAAAACAAAAATGAGGGGGACTGTTTATTGTCATACACTGGGGGTTTGGGGCCTTAAATGTTTCATATGAGGAAAATTTACATTTGGCAAAGTCTCTTTCTTTTCAAACTTTAAATTGAAGGCCCAATGTTTATTTCAATTTGAAACTGTGGGTGAAACTTTTCTGACAAAAATTTTCTGACAAAATTCTTTTGAGCTAAAATAGCCCTCCAAGTGGTTTTGAAACTAAAGTAGTGTGAATGGCGTGAATTATTTAAAATATTTTTGTCTATTGCAGGAAAGTGTAGAGAACTCATCCTCTGCCTCATGGCATTATATTGTGACAGAAGAAAAGGACCTGTACCAGTTTCCAATAGGGCAACAACAGAATACCTCTGTCAAACAGGCATCAGAGTTTTCTAGGTGAGCAAATGACATTTTCATCTGAACTGTTAGTTCACATCATTTGGCAGTTACGATATGTGCCAAAACAATCATTTAGAATTGTCTACCCCCACTTGACTGCCCTGACCCCCCTACCCCCACCCCACCCCACCCTCAAAAAAGAAAAGAAAATGAAAAATTTTCAAAAGCATTCTCTCCCTCTGTTCCCATCCCCCATTAACTAGAGTCATATCAGACTGCTAAAATTGACAGCATAAACCTGTTATATAAATCCTATGATGGCTAATTTTGCTGTTTTATTATTATTTTTTTTTTTTGTATATAAGTGTTTTTTTCCCCAGATTCAATTCTTAGACATGTTAACAGAATAATTATTGAACTAATTACATGTGTAAATGTGCTCTTTTGACATTTTTTTTTTTTTTTTTGCATCTTAACTATTTTGGTTAGTTGATTATATAAAAATAATGGTAAATCTGTTATTGTGTATTGTGTATTAAAGTGTCAAAAATGAAAATTAGCTCATAACATTGCAGTTTGTCAGATTCAATCTTTCACTAGTTCAGGATCTCAGAATAGAACAAATTGGACACTTAAAATTGTTCTATTGATATTTTCTGATCTCAACAATTTGTAAGTTGATTATATAAAAAGGATACTACGTAAATTGGTTATTTTGAACTATATGAAAAGGTGTTGAAATGGGACATTTTTTCCTGCTTTATGTCTGTACATTTGACAGCATTGCTACCTTGTTTTTTAATTTTCTCTTATTTTATATTTGAATTCAAAACTTGGTTTTTCATTTGTCATATGGGAAATGTAAAACTCTTAAGTGCAATAAACACTTCCATAAAAAAGTGTTGTATAACCTGGTTGTATAACCAATAATTATCACCTAATTAGAACATAATCCGTCATGACATTTCTTTCAGACGTCTCCTAGCGGCCTCCCATTTTGGTTCTGCGCACCGGAACATGGCCATTGTGATTGCAGTGGCTAACATCACAATTTGGGAAGCCGTGATTAACACATTGGAAAATGTGTTGGAGACTTTATTTGATGCTGACAAGGTGAATCCATAAAAGGAAAAAACAATACCATGTACTGTTTTCATTCAGATATCATTATACATCTTTATAAACTAATTTGAATTTGCATCATAATTTTTTTGAGATAATTTTTTTTGTATCTGTGAAGACCTGACTTGGCAAATCCCATCTCAGTGGACCTGTTTCTAGTGAAATAAGATTGATCTAACTTGATATGGCCAATCTTAGTGAGTGTGTTTCTAGTCAAGTTGGGTTGATCTATCTTGGTACAACCAATCTCAGTGGGTATATTTTCCAGGCATTTTTTATATTGAATGTATATATAGTGTCTGCATGTACATATTCTGATCGGTCTGTCTGTCTATGTCATTGCCATCCTGCTGTCCATCACATGACTTTCACCCTATACCTGCCAAACTTTTTTTTGTCTTACTTAAAATTAACTGAGTGGCTTTGTTTGGCAAAGAGGCAGGTTGCTTTTAAAATATAGCATGAATGGTTTACATTTACAGCAATTTTTTTTTTTTTTTTTTTTTGCACAACTGTGGTGGCGTTTGCACGTTTGCCCCATTTCTTCAAAACAGTATTTTGTTTTACTTAAAATTTACTGAGTGGCTTTATTTGGTGAAGAGGTAGGTTGCTTTCTAAAAACGGCATGATTGGTTTACATTCACTGTAATTATTCTGTTTTTTTCTTTTTTCATATTCATTTTTCACACATTGGCATTTTCAGTGGCTTTTATATCTCATGGAACTGTATCACTTGTTACCTGTACTTCATTATGTAAGAGGGTAAAAGTGATTATGCTGTTTTAAGGCATTTTGTAACAGTGCTTCAAAATTTACCAAAACATTATTTTGTGCACTTTTTTTCTGCATAATGTCTGAACAGCTTTGCTGCCTTGTTTCCTGTATGGTGTCTGTATATTTGCTGGCTTTGCTGTCTAGTTACAAAGTAATTTTCAATTATCCTTTCTAGGTGGCACTTTTTTTAGTCAATGGAACAAATGTGGTATCACTACATGGTTGTGGAAACCAGACTTTGGAAACAAACAGATACAACATTGATGTTATAAAGAACAAATTGAGAAATGTTCATGGTCTACCAGGTAAGTGATATGTTAAGCGGTTATTTCTATCAAGATCATAATTTTACTCATTCGGTTCTATTTAGTGTGCCATATTCAAGTTAAGGAGAACAAGATAAAGAACAATTTGTTTAAAGACTACTCTGGTGTTCTGTTGATCATTAATCTTGGCTTCAACCAGCCAGTTTCACCATAGACTAATTGAAATTATGGATTATTTAAAGCATTTGGAATAGAATGAATTGCTTTGATTGGTTATAGTTTTCCAATACATGAAATTAAGTGCAATATATTGCTATTTTCAGAAGTTGTTAAGTCTGCAGATGTTTCAGAGGCAGTGAATTTAGCCTTTCAAGCTCTCAATACAAGTTCAACAGTTGAGGTAAGTAAAAATAAAGGTCTGCAATCTCTGATTTTCAGGTTTCATCAAATTTACAGTCAACTCTTCTTCCCTTGTCACCTTATTGCAAGACTATCATGGTAGTTGAAAAAACCCTTGTGGAACAGATGATTTCCTTGGCATTAGCTGAAATAAGCTGGAACAAAATTTTGGACCAAAGTGCCCTATCTATGCAGAGTTAACAGTATTTTTATTAACTTTTATAAAAGCCTAGGTAAAAAGAAACTGCCTTTTTTTTTAACTTAAAACAAAAGTATCTCTTCTAGATATTGGTATGCTACTTTTTGTATAATACCAAAACATCTGTCAGGTTTGAAGTGAGCAGGATTTACTTACCCGATTTGATGTGTACACAGCCCTTCTATTTCAAAACTGTTTTACTTAAGTTTTTATCTTAAGGTATAATTGAAGAATGCCACAAAGTCTATATATCCTGCTATTTATCAAATATCAAATATCAAATATTTATCAAATGCAGACCTTTAAAATAATAAAACAACATTATTAATAGCATTGTCGCTTCTGTTCTTTGCTTTTAGCAAGGGTCACTACCAATTTACCAAAATGCACTGCTCTTCATCACAAGTGGTATTGAAGAAGGTGCCACTGAGGTTGTGAAAGCAATGGAGCAAGGGCAAGACCAACTTGTAAGTCAGTAGTTTCAAATGAAAAAATGAAGACTAATTATTTTAAGTCATGGGACGTATATATCGAAGGTTGTAACTTACAATGGTTTTTAACTATTCATGTGAATTTGTAAGTTACAGCATTTTGTGGATATGGCCCTGTGCTCCTATTGTCTGTGACTAACTCATTTGTAGTTATTTAGTGACTTCAAAATGGTCAAAAGTTTGAATTGGCATCACTTTTCAGATGAAGCATTTTTTCCTGATGGTGAATTAGCTTCCAGTGATACCACAAATTTCAAAAGATGCAAAATTTTCAGGCTACCCCTGCCTATCTATTCCTATATGGTTTAGACAACAGCACATTATCCAGTCTGGCAACAAAAGGCCTCAAAACAGTAGTTCTTGATATTTATGAGAACCTGGCAGATTATTACACATATTTGCCACCCAGTGTTCTTCCACCAGGACAGGATTATATTTACTTTGGACCACATTATGATTCCTCTGTAGGTGGGTAATGCTTGCATCTTAACACATAAGGCCCCATTCAGAATAGGGGACTATCTAGTCCGAGGGTCAAATATGGCAACCCACTACAAAGCTTGTCATCTTAATCCGCTAATAGACACTGAAAAGATATCCTGTGGGGAAGTATTCAAGTGGGTCGGCCACATTTGATCCTCAGACTAGTTAGTCCTGCATGATTTCTGAATGGGGCCTATGACTTTTTATCAATTCGTACTTTATTGTAGTCTTTTTTATTTGCCTCTCTCATGAAAAAACTTAGATGGAGTTTAGAATCAGTACAATTGGAAATCTTTTCTAAAAGACTTAAGTTTGAAATGTTTACACCTTTGATCTTTAGCCAACAGTAAATTTAGACTTTTTAGTTGTAGCAAGGGCATTGCACTAAAACTGCTAAAATCTGAACAATTCCTGTGAAGAAAAATGCAAGGCAGTGTATTATAGCCTTGTTCAGTAGCTGCACATTACCCTTAAAATTGTATTAATTGATAGCTGCTCTGAGCATGGAGAAATCTTTGAAACAGATAATTACATTTTTACCCCAAAAATACATCCATTATAGAACCTGTGAATTGCAGAACAGGACATTTAGTGAATATATACATGTTAGAAGTATGCATCTGATCATATTTTAGCTATGTGAGCCTGATGACAGCTAGTGTTTTTGTAATGACAAGGTATTAATTTCCACTCCTAAAATTAGGCCCAAAAAAGGCCATTTAAAGTAATTTAATAATTTAAAAATCATTTTTCCACTGTAAACTGCCATTGAAATGGACTTGGTAGTGGTATATAGCTACTTTTTTCATTTGCTGGGTTTCCACTTTTCCTAGGCATGACCTTTACCATTGGGGCACCATTTTCTACAGAGAATGGCACAAAAGGGGTAGTGGCCATCGATGTTTCCGTGGCAACCTTGTTCAGACCAGTGCTGGGCAGTCAGCTTGGTGCAAAAAGTTATGCATTTGTTGTAGACAGAAGAACAGGTATGATAATGCCTGATTAACATATGTTAAAGATATGGCTGCCCCTAACTATGGGAATCATCCAGTTTAGCCTTAAGATTTTTATTTATTTACTTATACATATAAAGTTTACTAAGAATTTTATTTCTTTGTGCTTATGCATCTTTGAACATTGTGAGAGGGGTAACCCAATAGAGGAAGAGTGGCTGTACCCTCTACTTTCTGATTGTCTTCAACTAATTAACTAATTGATTAATTTCATTCATTAAATTGTTTTAGCATTAATGTGCATGTGCATTGAAATGAACTACATTTGTGTCTTTTATTATAAAGGGAATGTAATTGCCCACCCAAGACTACCATTACCCTCTGAGTTACTTACTGCGATACCGACCCTATATGTGACAGATATAGAGCCTCAATTACCTGAGAGTTTATTGCAAGACCTTTATAGAGGACATAACAGGATTAATGTCACTGGAAAGGTAAATGATTTAATGATGGCCGGAGGATTTCATTTCAAGATACTTCTTTTGGAAAAGACATTTTAACCTATCAGACTTGATTGGAGATTTGATGACAATTTCTTTCAGCTTACATGTGTACTATTTTGCTGTTATACAATTTCACACTTAATCTAAAATGTGTTAATAATTTGTAAATTGCGTAGGTCTCTAGTTTCCCCTTGCATAAACTATGCACATGTGCTTAGATAGTCAGTGGGTCAAAAATACATAATAGTAGATAGAAATTATTCAGGATTTTGATTATATTTAAGGCCACAAGACATGTACCAGATGATGTCCGTGAAGAACTGATTTCAGAACGAGCTTTGTTTTCAATATCACCTTTGGAAAAATCACCTTTTGCAATCATCCTTGTTTTGGTAGATGGTGACACCCGAAGATACTATAACGATGTATGTGGATAATATTATGCTGCTTTTTGTTTAAGATGAACAACATTTGTCCAGTTTAAATCTGAAGCAATTCCATCATTTGTTTATAACACAATGAGAAAAAAGTTGCAGTACATAAAATATGAAATTTTGTAAAGTTGCGCTGTTTTAAATTGAATTATACATGATTAGTGCACAACATAATTCATCAGCACAGGAGAATTTTTAAATCAATAGATTAATTGTTAAATAGATTCATTGCTCCTGAAAAGTAATTTATAACAATAAGCATCAGTTTTTTTTTTTTTTTTTGAGTATCCCAACTAAAATGATGATGAATACTTGTTTATTGACAGTATCACTACCAGCCAAAACCAGAGGCCTATTATTATCGCTATGACATATTAGATAACATGGGCAGAGACCCAACTTTGTGTAACAGTGCAGGCATACCAGTAGCAAAACATCAATCTGTAATTAAGGTAAGGACATGAATGCACATGTACTAACATGTGCTTGAGTGAATAACTTTCACCTCAAACCATAGATTCATTTTTTCCTTATGCAATTCAATTTGACGTTTAGAAATAACAGCTGGTAGGACTGTTGATGAATATTAACCACTAAGGGGTTGAATTAAGAGTTTAAATGAGCAGTTTTGAGACATTTAAATTAGTTACAATGAAATGTTTATCAAAATAATGCACTTCAATTCCCAAGACCATAAGCAACATGGCTCTTCCAAGAAGCATGAATAAAGATTTCATGTTTGTTGCCCTCCCAAAAAAGCATTTTGGTGAATGACATTATAATTTATTATCCCCATTTTCAGAGATGTATTTGATTTGACAAAGTTTCCATTTTCTTACAGTTGTCCCCAAATGTTTTTCGCGACCCTTTTTATCCATGGAGGAAAGAATCGCGCACACATGCAGAATTTGTGCAGACATTTTTAAGGACAGGACGAAATGGCACTTTTCTGAGAGGTATGCATATTTCACAGCCAGAAATTGGAAAAACAAAAAAAAAATAGGGTATCACCTATGCTGATAAGTTACCCAGTGAAATTCCTAATACCAGCACAGATCTGTAAAAATAAATGTGATTGATGAGGAATAGCATTTATTATTATAAATTTTATATTTTATGGAAATATAACTTTTAATTACAAAATGATAAGTTTAATTTAATTGAAGTCATGGTACATGATCTACGGCTTAATAAACACTAAATTCCTTTTCATGAATGAAGCAATTTTTCTTCTTAAAACTTCTAAATCTTTCTTGTTTTTCAGACCCCACCACTGCCAAGGCTATCTTAGTTGATACCTACAGATCTGATGAACTGGTTAGCACCTGGCGGGAGCATGACCAGTTACCTGTCCAGAGGTTGGTACACCTGTGTTCAGCCAGAATTGGCCAACCCCGTAACTCACAAGCATTGCACGTTGCGACTCAGCGCAAGAGTCTCAATTCCATAACTCCCATATGGGGCGAGTATGGGTGAGGTGTGGAATTGAGACACTTGCACTTGGTCGCAATGCGCGATGCTTTAGAGTTACGGGGCCTTGATCTAACCAGAAATGTTTTTCTTATGGAAGTTGATCTGTGTAATAGTGTTGAAGAATCATTCAAGAATAATCATTTTGAAGAATATTTTTATGTACAGACACAGATGTGTCTGTACATATTGCCATCACCTGCGTCTGTCGTCGCCGATGGCGATGCCGATGGCGATGGCGATGCCGGCGCCGTGCACTTTCCTTGTAAACACGATAAGTGGAGGGCAGTTTTACTTTTTGGCTTTATATTTACAGAGCTGATGAATATTCATAAAACGCAGGTCAAGTTCGAAAATCAGCATGATCGGGCCATTATTGTAGAAGTTATGCTGTTTTTTCACTTTTCAGCATATTTTTCACATTTCCTCAGATTCAATTCTTAGGCATGTTAACAGTCTCATTATTAAACTAATAAGATACGTAAAAGTGTTTGTTTAACATTTCCTGCATCTTTACAACATTGTTAGTTGATTTTGTAAAAATGATGGTAAACTTGTTATCGTGTATTGTGTAATAAAGTTTAAAAAATGGAAATAAACTCATATCATTGCAGTTTGTCAGATTCAATCATTCACTATGTTCAGAATCTCAGAATGGAAGAAATTGGACATTTAACACTGCTCTGTTGATATTTTTCCCATCTCATCAATTTTCTTAGTTGATCGTATAAAAATGGCAGTAAACTGTTTATTTTGTTTTATGTTAAAAAAATTGTTAAAAATGAAAAAAAAAAAACCATTTCAGAACAGTGCTGTCTTTGTTTACATTTTGGCATTTTCAAGTTGTGACTTTGAAGTTCCATGGGCCTGAAGACCTTTGCTAGTCACATTTTCTGAATATCCATGATACTAATATTTTATTATTAAAAATTGATGGTCATTATGCTGTTAAACATTATGTAATATTGCATCAAAATCTGAAAAAATCTATTTTGGGCACTGCTCCCATGATGACCATTTAAGAAAAACCATGTCACTTACTGTTCTCAAACAGTACAGTAAATAAGTACAGATGTGTCTGTACATATTGCCATCACCTGCATCTGTCGTCGTCGCCGTCACTGTCGCCGTCACTGTCGCCGGCGCCGTGCACTTTCCTTGTAAACACGATAAGTGGAAGGCAGTTTTACTTTTTGGCTTTATATTTACAGAGCTGATGAATATTCATAAAATGCAGGTCAAGTTCGAAAATCAGCATGATCAGGCCATTATTGAGGAAGTTATGCTATTTTTTCACTTTTTAGCATATATGCAACACTGTAAACACATTTCAAGGAAAATCGATAGGCCTGTTGTCATGAAACTCACAGGAGTAATCGATCTTACTATAACACAGGTCAAGTTCGAAAATCGGCATGATAGGGCCACTACTTTGGTAGTTATGCTGTTTTTTCATTTTTCAGCATATATGCAACACTGTAAACACAATATACGAAAAACAGACAGGCCAATTGTCATTAAACTCACAGGAGTGGTCATTTTTGCTAAAACGCAAGTTGAGTTCAAAAATCAGCATAATCGGGCCATTATATTAAAGTTATGCTGTTTTTTCACATTTCCTCAGATTAAATTTTTAGGCATGTTAACAGTTTCAATTTTTAATTAATAAGATACGTAAAAGTGTTTGTTTGGCATTTCCTGCATCTTTACAACATCATTACTTGATTATGTAAAAATGATGGTAAACTTGTTATCGTGTATTGTGTAATAAAGTTTAAAAAATGGAAATAAACTCATATCATTGCAGTTTGTCAGATTCAATCATTCACTATGTTCAGAATCTCAGAATGGAAGAAATTGGACATTTAACGCTGCTCTATTAATATTTTTCCCATCTCATCAATTTTCTTAGTTGATCATATAAAAACTGTAGTAAACTGTTAATTTTGTTTTATGTTAGAAATTGTTAAAACTGGGAAAAAAATTTCAGAACATTGCTGTCTTGTTTCCATTTTGGCATTTTCAAGTTGTGACTTTGAAGTTCCATGGGCCTGAAGACCTTTGCTAGTCACATTTTCTGAATATCCATAATACTGATATTTTATTATTAAAATTGATGGTCATTATGCTGTTAAATATTATGTAATATTGCATCAAAATTTGAAAAAAAAAAACTATTTTGGGCACTGCTCCCTTGATGAACATTAAAAAAAAATGTCACTTACTGTTCTCAAACTTACAGGAAAGAAACATGGGACTAAAATACAGCTTCAGTAGGCAATGCAGTCTGTTTGGTAATTCTTACTGCAAGTTAAACGTTTTTTTTTTGTTTTTTTTTTTTTTTTTTTTTTTTTTGTGAAAATTTAATTTTTCACATATTTTCAAGGTGTGACTTTGAAGTTCCATGGGCTTGAAGACCCATGATAGTCACATTTTCTGAAAATCCATGATACGTATATTGTATTATTAAAAATTAACGGTCATTATGCTGTTAACCATTATGTAATATGGCATCAGAATAGAAGAAAACACAATTTTGGGTGCTGCTGCCATGATGACCATTATGGGAAAACCATGTTACTTATGATTGCCAAACTTTCAAAAAAGAAAAAGAAAAAAAAGAAATACAGGACTAAAATGCAGAGTTGGAAAAGCAGTCTAATTGGCTTCTTTTTCTGGAAGTTATACATTTTCAAAGTGTGAACTTGTTACACATTTTACTTACATTGGTATTACCTGTTGAGCATAATTAAAATTTGATGTTGAATTTGCAGTTTAACATAATGTACTTTTGCATCAGAATTGACAGTAGCCTATTTTGTGCATAGTTATTTCCTGTTTTTTGTCTGTACATTTGACAGCTTTGCTGCCTTGTTTAACTTTTCAATTTCTACACTAACTGAAAGCAAACCTGTAGTGTGAATCATAGTAGAGGAAATTTTCAACTTTTCAATTTCTACATTTCTACATTAACCAAAATCATTCTTTCATTATTTAAATCCAGTCTGGTATTTTCTCTTAGATACCTCGGCACTAGAAATGGTGTGGCTCGCCTGTACCCTGGCCAGTTATTAGATGGCGGCTTTGACCCCAGAGAACAGCAGTGGTACAGAAATGCTGCAAGACTCTCACAGATCACTGTGGTGTCCCCAGAACCAAGTTTAATAGGACCTCCCACTGACAGATCTAGGTTGCTTTCTGTCAGCAAGGCCATTTATGAAGAGAGGTTTGTTTGTCTTTTGTCATAATGAATACACATTTGTCAAATACTTGCTTTTAAATCAGTAATTATCATTTATTATATTTTATTTTATTTATTTATTTTGCTTATGGGTTTAAGACCCCATTCCCAGAGATTAGATCGATCCAACTAGATTGACCTAACTCCCTGGGGGTTCAGGCTAAATAGCTGTCAGCCGAGCGGGCACGAAAGTTAATTACCCCCTTACAGCTTGTAGTAGGCGGGATGGACATTAAAGCCAGATTATCTGATAGTAATCTAGTGAGACTCCCCATGGGGATAGATCGATCTCAAATCTATGGGAATGCACCCTAAGAGAAATATTCTGAAGGAAGTTATATCTCTAAGTATTATATTGTGGCTATAATGGACCTTATTGAAATAAATGACAGTCCAAAATAGTGTATGCGGACTTGTTAAAGGATTGGTCACTTTGGCACTGAATCTGTTGAAGGTGGAGAATATTTGTCTAAATAAAGCACAACCAAAGTCTTATGTTACAGTCATTGTACAGTTCTTATAATTTTACATTTCACTTTGTAGAAGTGGTATTTCCCGCCATTCTCGGCTTGACCCAGTAAGTGCTGTGGTTGGAGCTGATGTCAGTGTTCATTTACTCCAGTCACTCCTGCTGGAGAAGGTTAGCTTACAGGATCGATCCTCTTCTTCCTCTTTCTCCCATCTCTCTCTCTCTCTCTCTCTCTCTCTCTCTCTCTCTCTCAAAGGTACTTTAAAAGGGATGTATCTCACAATATTCATTTTACACAGGAAAAAAGCAATTTACTCCTGCGCACAAGTTGTTGCTCGATACATCCTTGCACTTAGATTTGATGTTTTATTCTTTTTTTTATTAAGTTGATTTGATATATTCTAAATGACAGGCCAGTGATTTCAGTTATTAAGAACCCCTACCTTCCTGTACATGTCAGATATGGAACAACCAATTAAGAAATGAATTGATTTCAATATTGGTTTCAGGTTGGGCTTTGCTTGGATCAAAACATAACTTGCCATCTGCTGGACAACCGAGGGTAAGTCCTGGGGGGGGGGGGGGGGAGTTGGGTAAGGTCAAAAAGGTGGAATTAAAAAATCTTGATTGGAAAGGTGTTTTAAGGTAATTTGTGAGCAGTATTACATGATGTATAATTTTATTGATTGATACATGCACATTTGAATTGTTTGCCCTCAAATAAAAATACATCTCATTTTGATAACCTATACATGTAATTCAAAAGTTTTGTATCAAAATTATTTAGATATTACAATATCAGAACTATTATGTATTTTTTTTCAGATATATAATTATTGGTAATCGTGACAACAGTAACAAGACACAACATTTGACAGATGCCTATCCGGTCGTGGCAGATACCTTGTTAAATTATGGGTATCTGAAGGTGAATTAAGTTTTAAAATACAGCATTGTGATGTTATTTATTCTTATATGTGAATATATATTTGAATTTACGTATTAGTGCTCAGAGAGTGCAGTTCTCATCCAAGACATCCCACTTCTTTTTATAAATGTATTGATTTATCAACATCAACATCAACAAAATCTGACTTAATTATTCTATTCCATTTTTCAAATATCCTGAAAATATTATTAGGGTCTGATTCATCAGAATTATGTGCATGTGAATAATTCACTTATGAAAGTCATACGATTGAAATGTTTACATAGGTAACCATTCAACATCTCTTTTTCTTGAATATTGTTTTTCTGTGCAATTAAAATGATAAATTTTCAGATGATGTAAAGGTTCTTGCATTCCCTTTCACAGGCCAAGGAATGCTGTTTTCCAGTCAGTTCTGGTCCTTCCTACCAGTTAGCACTGAACACCAGCAGTCTGTACCAGGTCAATGGGGGCTGCCAACAGTTTGTTCTGCAGAGAATACTTGACACAAACATGTACCTGCTGGTGGTTTTAGGCAATTCAACATGTCCGCCCTCTCCTAAGCAGAGGGAGACTAAGGAGGTATTTGTATTGTATTTGTTTGTTTATTGGAGTGTTTATGTTGTTATTCCTTCTTTAATTCCTTCCTTCCTCCCTCCCTTCCTCCCACCTTCCTCTGTGTACATTATCAGTGTGAAAATATGAGATTTTCTGGTTTTATTACATAGCCAATTACAAGACAGAAGACAATGGGAAAATTGAAAGTCAGCCAAACTTTCTAGTCTCCTTAGGCAAAATTGTTAAATATATTGAATACTAAGATTTCAAACAAGTTCATGGTGCTGCAAGAGAGTATTGTTTGTCTGTTCTTACAAAATTCATGTTTATCATATATAAATTTTTTTCTTTGAAATACATTTGTTCTTCTAAAAGTAAAACAAAGAATATTTTCAGTGCTGTTCTTCTGAGCTTCTTTGTAAGGAGAGCGGAAGTGCATCTTTGTGCTCAGATTCTGATGGAATCACAAGTTTGACTTCTCTTTGTCCAGGTATATTGTCTTAAAGTTCCTGTATAAAGCTGTGATTAAGAATATAAATAAAATATAATGCTCTCTAAGTTATTTAGATTTTTAAGTTTAACATAACTTTAAATTTACGGAAGCATGCCATAGATTTTTAAAAATAAAATGTACAAGTTTCTCCTTGTGATATGTATATTAAAACTTGCATTTTGGTTGCTCTGTCTTGAATTCAGTAACAAGCAGGTCAAAGACTATTGACGTGAAACCAACAGTGGCCGTACCTGGTGTCCCACCATGTCCCAGGTCTTGTGCTGAAGTGTAAGTAGCTTAAAATGGTAACACCTCTACACAAACAGGTGCCCTGCTGGATCCAGGATTTGGCTTTTGGGGAGGGGTAAAAATATGAAAAAAAACTCACTGAAGGGAATTTTACTATATCATGTATAACTGGGATGAAAAAATTGTTCAGCTTTAAGTTTCCAATCATTTGCCTCCTTTCACTTTTATATTGAGGGAGGGGTACTTTCATGACAAGGGGGCAATTAAAGGTTGATGGACCCAGGTACAGAATGAAGTTAAAAACTGACCAACAGTGCAGTCAAATTCAAGATTTTAATTATTGTCATCCATGGTTGCAGACACAAAACATGTCATCCATGCTTGCAGACACAAAAAAGAAAGAAAGAATAAAGTAACTTAGTACTTTTGCATTTTGTGTTTTCATGTGCATTATTCACCCATTTCTTTAAGAAAAAGATTGGTGTAGCATTAACTAGAAAATCAGAAATCTGATTTAAAAGACTAACATTTTTTTTTAGACAAGGCCAAGAAGCTTGCACAGCCATGAGCAGCTGTATTTGGACAAGCCACCTGAGATATCCTGTTTGTGTACCAAGTACAGAAGCTAACTTTACAGTATCCCCACCACAACCTACACCCAAAATTCTGACCACCAGGTCACCCACACCTACACCCACACTTAGGCCCTCCAGAGCACCTTCACCAGGAGTTCCTACCCTCAGACCAGGGGCCTCTACCCTCAAACCAGGAGTCCCTACCCTCAGACCAGGGGCCTCTACCCTCAAACCAGGAGCCCCTACCCTCAGACCAGGAGTCTCTACCAACCAAACAGGTAGTCCTACCCCTCCAAAGCCAGGTCTGTCAACAACTCCAGCTAATACTCCTTCTCCACCAACACCAAAACAGATATTAACACCCACCCAAACCATACCAAGGTCTACAGCATCAACTACTTATGCCATACCCCCTTCTCCCAGCAGCATGGCTTCCACAAGCATTTCCAAACCGCTTGATAAATTACCCACTCTTACCAAACTAGGTCCTACACCAGTTTCTTCACCATCTCATAAAGTGCCACCCCTACCAACAAAACCCGGTCCTACACCCGTTTCCTTGCCTTCTCATAAAGTCCCACCCCTACCAACAAAACCCGGTCCTACACCCATTTCCTTGCCTTCTCATAAAGTCCCACCCCTACCTACTAAACCTGGTCCTACACCAGTTTCCTTGCCTTCTCATAAAGTCCCACCCCTACCTACTAAACCTGGTCCTACACCAGTTTCCTTGCCTTCTCATAAAGTCCCACCCCTACCTACTAAACCCGGTCCTACACCAGTTTCCTTGCCTTCTCATAAAGTCCCACCCCTACCTATTAAACCCGGTCCTACACCAGTTTCTACACCTTATGATAAAACCCCAACTCCTCCCATTGCACCAGGTTCTACAGCTGGTAATTTGCCTTCTGGTGCCTCTCCTGCTTCAAAGTCACCCGAATCCCCATCTGTGTCACCCACAAAGGCAGCAATCACCCAGCCTACAGGCTATGGTACCCAGGTGTCCCATGATGGGCTCACAGCGGCTGGTGGTTTTTCTGGTGGTGGGCAGGCTACAACGCATTTTCAGGCAGAAATGACAGGTTTTGCATTACTTTTTGTTCTATGTTGCTTGCATTTCTTATTTTGCTTATTTATTTATTGTGAAAACAAACATGGTTAATACAATAATAATTCTCTTCCCCATGGCCCTCCTGAGGTTAGTTGAAATAAACAATTAAAAATAAATAACAGAAAAGATAATGTTAAAACTCCCACAGGATATATACAAGCTAATTTTTATATCATCAAAGATTGTATCAAGGGTCCTAAAACTTTCAGTTGACAGCATCTTGAGAATCAAAATGTTCATAGCATAAACAAATTAGCTGTGACTTCTAAGGTAAGGTGCTTAATTGCAATCACTTCTACAATTTTCTTGTACTTTTTACCACTGCTTATACTGTTTAACTCAGAGTTTTCTCCTTCATAATCAAAGTAGATTAAAGTTAAAAAAAAAAAAAGATAATGGATCCCCATGGTACAGGTGTGTGTGTACTGCTATCTCATTTTTTAACCATTATGGTTAGATATTATTTCCCAAGTGCTGGTGGTACATTATTAGGAGGCAGCTCCCACCTCTCCAAACTCCAAGCTAGAACAGCCTTTCATAACAGTATCAGATAAACTGTTAAGTGTTTCCTATGGCATAAAACTGAACATCCTGTTTTGTTTTTGCAAAACAGAGGAACATCTGGTTTAAATTAACGCGCATCTTAATTGTGCTAATTGTATCTAAAATCCTAGCCAAAGCCGTTATTTCTCAAATATGCAGGTCACAGGTATTACAATGGTGTGGGTTTGTCTAATTTTGTTATTATTTTAACTGTTTTTGGGAGGGAGGGAGGGAGGGAGGGAGGGAGAAGGGGTACCAACAAAGCTAAGGGACACATGTCCCACAATGCCCCACCACCTCCCCCTCTTCTGCCTTTTTCGTAGAGTAAAGGACGGCAAAATTATAATAGTTTGAGATCAGTTACAGTTTTCTGCATTCATTCATTTGATAAGAATTTATTTTTTCACATTTTTGCTAGGATCATAGTATACAATAATTCAAAGTCTTATTTATGGATTTTAACAAATACGATAAAGATTTCAAATTCTTATTAGTTTTGATTTAAGGAATTTCACAACTGTGTTATAATTTAGACTGAGTAATCATCTCCTTTACAACACTTGTAAAAAAAACAAAGTTGCTTTAGGCTAAGCAATTTCAAACAAAAATACAAACATGTTAATAAATTTTAATTAACATTCTCCAGTGTTGAGGGCACTGATTAAGATTTAGCATTTGACTCTAATTTGTCGAGGTTGTAAATATGTCAGGGGATGAGTTTAAGCTTGATTTATTAAAATGAATAATTTTGAGATCAAATGTACGTATTGCAGGTGCTCTTCAGCAGGGAACTACTGGCAGCCCAGTAAACATGACAACAGAAGAGAATGGTGCAGGTTTAAATGATGAATGGTATGTACATGTTTATCAGTTAATCAATTATTTGTACAAATTTTTTAAATATTATTATTGTTTTTTTTATATTTCTTAGAATAAAAACCATACAATATCTCTGCCTCTCTCCTCCCCCACCCCCTCTCTCTCTCTCTCTCGCTAACACACACACACACACACACGATTCTATTTTTAAATATTTGTTGACTTTTTCCCATGAAATTGAAAGGACCATTGGTGGGGTTTTGTGGTGAAGATGAAATAAGATAAAAAGTAACTTCCATCAAAAATTGCAGCGTCATCAGCAGTTTTCTAATCTTAAAGGATCATTTCTATATCAAGTTCCTTGCTTCCAAGTGAAGTTCCATCTTTGAAAAAATTCATGATGCCAAGAAGTTGCTTTACATATCTATGTAAGGGTAACTAGCTATTTATATTATGTAAGAGGGTGAAATATTTAGTACTACAGAAATTTTTTTTTTCTTGTCAGAATAAAACACTCTAAAAGCTGGCAATATTACAATTTAAGCAACTGTTTTTTTTTTCTCCATACTAGGCTGGCATGGTCAAATAAAACTTTAGCTATAGTGGGCTCAGTGATTGGTGGCATTGTTGTTTTGTCAATACTGATAGGCATCTTCTTAAAGTGGGTTGGATGGGAATTTAAACTACCGACAAGAGGTAAGTACAGTAGTCATATAGGAACCAAGCAATCAATCAATTTAAAGCTATAGAAAAGTAGTAAACATTGGTGTCATGCAATAAATAAACCAGTTGAAAAATGAATTACTAATAAATAGATAATATATACCCCCTCCTATATACTTGATAGCCTGGAACTGCATGTAATGAGAAAGATAAACAATAATTTGAAATATAAAGGGACAAGTGATGCAGAGTTTGTATATTTGTAAGTGTAGCTTATATAACACTGTTACATGTGTCAGTGTAGAAAAAGACTTGTACATTTTTTTTTTCAGAATCAACAGCAAAGCTGACATCAAGTAAGTTTGATAATCCGGTATATGAGACAGATTCAGAAGAAGATTCTTTGGCCGGTTCCATGGTGTCCACGCAACATCGTGGATACAGGTTAGCTTATAGACAAAACATCAGTTGTTTTTTTAATGAAGATGCTTAATAAAAAATGAAATTTCCTTTTTTGACCCATCCATTATGTTAACATGGGAAATTGATTTTTTCTTTAAATAAAATGAAATGTGCTGTAATAAAGACAAAAATCAATATGCACCCTGTTTAATGTCAAAATTCGTCTCTAACCCAAAGGTTAATCACGAAAAGGAATTAATGGATAAATGTCTTTGGCTTTTAAAGCTTTGCTACTCATGATTGTTTGAGTGCACCATACTGAGCACTTCAGTACCTAGATCAAAGACGTAACCCCAGTCCCATTGAAATATTACATTGTGTCTTACTAATGTGGTAATGAATCTACTGCCTGGGTTCAATATTCATGCTTAGCCTAGGTGAAAATGTAAGAAATACATAATTTCGTCATCATTTATTTGATTAAGGCAAAAAAGTAGCCTTTAAAAAATTAGAATACATTCAAGCAACAGTTGAGAGCCAATAATGAATGTTGAGAAAGCTTTTTCAGTCACATATTTCATTAATATTCTGTACAACAAGATACTACTGTGCCTACAGTCTCTTTAATCTTGATTTTTTATGTTACAGGGAATTCTGAATTTTTGGTTACAGCTGTTTTGCAAGACAAACCACAGGGAAAAATATGCCCAGAACAGAAGTGAGGTGGGATACTTTTCAGACTTAATATTACCTACCAGAAGTCTTTTTGAACATATCCATTGTCTTTATGTGGACATGTGTAATATTGAGTTGAACTTCATTACTGGTTTTAATCATCTGGTTGGTGTGACTTGCAAAGCAATATAGGTAAAGCATTTTTCCTGTTTGGGTGGATATGATAGCAAAAGCAGTAGACTGAATAGAGCCTTGACATGAAGGCAGTGACTTGCACTTACACAAGGCAACAACAACTAAAATTGGTCATAGTTTTTAGCTCATCTTGAAAGATGACACTACTTCTCAAAGCTGTTTAAGCATTATATTTCCAATGATTAAAATAAATATCATTTCCATTTTTAAAATAATCACTGTGTGTATTTGATAACTAGAAGTGAGTACAGGAAATTTTCTTTAACAAAAGTTGCAATCATAAACTGTGACATCAGGCACTAGATATAAATGCATCATTATCATAATATTCATTGTTTTGGGGTTGCCATTACATACGGCAGAGGGAGACACGGCTATTTTCTCAATCTAGATTACAACCAAACATTTTTTGCTATGAATTCTCGTCAGATCCCTCTAAGTAAAATGCATAGTCACTTAAATATATTAATGCAAGTGTGAACAGAGGCGGAACATCTGGCAAGCAGGTGTCAGTGAAGCATTGTGTATCTGCAAATTAACACTCAATTAATCTTTACAAACTGAATCTTACGCCTTCAAAGAAATTTCCAAATACTTCGGATGGTGTCAAAATCACACTGTAAACTTGGGGCAGAATGGCAGGTGCAGAAAGGGAGGCTTTAAAGGTGTTCCGTCAGTGCACAAACCAATCCTTTGTTACATGACTAGCCTCAAGAGAATCTGCAGAAATCTTGACTCAACTGAAAAATTTAAAAAATCAGAGATTTTGGTTATAACTAAGATCTAATAAACGGTATATTAGATCTTAGGTTATAATAATCTTCCCCATTGAAACCGTGAGTATCCCAGAACCATGTTTGCAGCCTTGTGCCGACTTAAGATGCCATAAAAAAATCAATCCTCCATTTGTGCAAGGAGTGTTAACACATCACCTAAATAGATTTCTTAAGTTTCCAGGATATCCAAAGAAAGCGCAGCAAAAACAAAAAACAAAAAATTTTTTTCACTATCTGTTCTTTAAAACAATGTGTAAATATCATCATGATAACAACGGAGACGAGACTGCCATTCATTGAAAAAGTAAAAAAAAAAAAAAAATGGCCTGGGGAGCAGGTGGCCACCTGTGACATTCTATGACACTCTTGGCTCCCAAAAGTCGCAAATTTGCCAATGGTTAGCAAATTTCATTCCTGTAACAAGGGGTTTAACAGGAAATCCAAGAATATTACGTGAAATATAAAAAAAATCATCAGTGCGTCTTTATATTAAGGGACTTTTTTAAACAGACCAAATTGAATTGAAATTGCACAATCACATCACTGGTGTATGAAGGCATGAAAGTTTTCATTATTTTCCAGTAAGTGTAACATGAGTTAGATGCAGAGACAGCTAGGCACTTTTTTTTTTTTTAACCTGAATTTAAATAACTAACTGACATGACTTCTTGTCAGATCCAACTTATTATTGTTATTTAATTAATTTTTCAAGTTTCCAGTATGTCCAAAAGAGAGCACAGAAATAACAACAAAATATTTTCTAAATATTTGTTATTTACAACAACTTACAAATATCATCCTGATAACAAGGGGTGTAACAAGTGGCCTTCAACCATTCTTGGGAATCCCAAAAATGCTACACAATAATGATAAATTATAATAATAAATTTTAATGTGCAAAATATTTTGAATCTCATAAATACAGAACTGGGACAAAAAAATTTAGAAGGCACCAGGCCTCCCTTAAATATAATTATAGAAAACTCAACTATTCTATGAGCAATTACAGACAATAACATAGGAAAACTAAATAAAGCCAAAGAGAATTTCAATGATTATACAGGCTGGCAAAATTGTACAAGAAGTATTACAGCAAACGATGAAACCTTATTAACAAAAAACATAGAGGACCTATACCGATAAATTTTACAAGCCTTAGGTAGTTTTTACATCTCTGACTGAAACAACCAGCATTGTCTATAAGGTGTCCTTCGATATTGTTTCAAACGTATCGTTTCCGTAATTAGGAGTGTAATTCATGTTTATAAATCTTGTTTAAAAAGTCTAAAATAATACATACTGATGTGCCAATTTCTGGCAAGTCATCAGTAAAAAGCATAACTCATTGTCCTTGAACAATGTACACCATTTGAACTAATAGGAAGGCATCTTTAGAAGGTATTATGGCTAATATGATCTTTACCTTTTAGAATTTAGAACATACTGAGCAATACCGTACTCACTAGCATTCTTGTAGCTTTCTTTTTCATTGCTTATAAACAGTAACAGTCAAGTTCACAAGTGAGTTGGCCAGTCAATTTGACTGCTCCTACTGACTGGCCAACTCACCACACCGATAGAAAAAAGTTCCAGTCTAAATGTTCAAATCATGGTATAGTGGTAAAGAATATGAAGTTCATGGGCCCAAAAGTAATTACTTTGGGACATTAGGGTTTTATAAAAGTCCCGATATTTTACACTCGCAAAAATGGAATGACATGCTCATTTCTAAACATTTTCTGGCCAGAACATATGGACTAGTAATGTTGCAAATGCTTACCTGGGCTCTGTAACTCAAAAGCATCTCGAATTGAGAATCACCTTTCATTTTGAGGCTGTTAGGGCCAATATAGGGCTAGTAAATCCCAAGGTATGGAATCGAGATGCTTTCACTCGGTCGCAATTTGCGATGCTTTCGAGTTACGGAACCCTGATCTGCAGGTCAACATACTAACTTAACAGTTAACCTGGCTCTTTATCATACATGTCATAGCCTTATAGAAAAATTCCTCAAACCAATAAATAGATAATAATAAATAGCTAATAATAGCACCATACACAAAATACTTTTTTCAGAAGATTCACAATAAAGCAGGAATGCATGGTTTTACTTTACAGAGTGCTTCACGAAAAAGATTTTTTACTGAACTACATAGGGCACTTCTTTTTAGTGCCTGTTACATGCAATACATTATCCTCTTGAAAAATGTGAAAAAAAAAACAAAGCAATCTTTATATTTTGTTGACATATATATATAAATTGAATGAAGTTGGTAAAGAAGTCTTTTTCATATTCAGAAATAAAAATGCTGATTTCCATAAATTTCTCTGATGAGACCACCAATAAAAATAATTATAATAATAATAACAAAAATAATAATTTTTATACTAATAACAATAATAATAAATTTCAACGACAAATGTTACCTTACCTTATATTGGTTAACCATTGCTTTGCAATGACAATGTAAAACTATACTTAAAATGTTAACTGTTTCTAAAGAGACAAAATGATTTGCTTTTTAATACCACCACTACTTACAAGACAATGAAATCATGTTCGCCAGTGAAACTAGTTCAGACGCACATTACTTAACATCACAGTTAAACATATTCAGCAATCAAAATATATTTCACAGCTGGTCTTGTTATGAATTTTGACAATGAGTCTAAAGTTTTTTATGACTTATGGCATCCAGGAGTTAACATTGTTACTATATTTATACTTTGGGGGCTTGATTGAAGATCCAAAGATCTGTTTGGTCTGATTGCTATCCTACAAACTACAATGCTACAAACACTGGCAAATTTATTGTGGTCACCACCACTTTCTTCCTCCCCCCCCCCCCTTCTCCACTTCCTTTAAGCCTTCACCCAACATTTTATAACTAGAACTTCCAACATAGGTGGCCCCAGCACATACAGCCTCTCTCAGAATCAGTGAAGTCTACATACAGATTGTTTGAGAGAAATTATTCCCAATTTTCAGCTTATCCTGTATCAGCATAAATTATCAGTTGTATTTAGGTTTCAACAGGAAAACTGATAAATGGATAAAAAAAATCAGCAATAAATAATTCATTACAGTGAGAAACTTATCATGCCATTGGGAACATAGTTAAAAATGAACAGAAAGGCAGTTATTCAAGACAGCTTTCAAAAGGGCATCTACACCATCACGTCATTATCAATTATGACTGGCTCGTTTGCCCTCCAGCGAAACAAGAGGTGGGGGTATGACAGGCCCTCCAAGCCTGACAGGAATGCTGATTGGGTGAAAAATCTGATGCACGCTTTCCACTTCAGAATGCTGCAAAAAGGGGGACAAATAGGACAAATGGACCATAATTGGGATGTAATGGGTAGCTGAGGGGTGCATGGCAAAACCTGGGACGTTCATATCTCTCTCCATATAGTCTTTATTGGCTTGTTTTTTCGACACGTGACTGTTGTGGCTGTGGGAGTGCTGTTTGTGCGGGGAGGGCCCCACGCTGCCACTACTTCCTTGAGAGCTGTACCCATTCCCATTGGAGCTGTACCCATTGGTGGAGCTGTCTCTAGAGTTTGGATAGTTTGTGGAGGACGAGCTTCCACAATAGGAGTTTAACTGGTTCCCCATCAGCTGAAACATCTCGCTGTCGTTCTCCTCCTTGGAGCTGTTGGACGAACTCGAAGTGCCAGTTTTACTGTAGCGATGCCCACTTTTCATGTCCTCTGTGAATCTCAGTTTTATGATATTTTTGAATTTGTACACCTTGTCGCCATTGCTGTCCAAACTGCACTGCTGGTCGGTAGGTTCCTCGATAGGGGACGGCATTTCCCCATTTTCAAGGTACTCTCCTTCCACAGACTCATCCATCCCAGCACAAATGTCATCATTCTTCATTTCAGTAACAGTAGTCGTAGATTCTGTATTTTTTTCCTCACTGTTTGGCAAATTCGATAGGAGGCTTTTCAAACCATCATCTTTGATCTCAGCGCCACTGCTGCTTCTCAAATCCGAGACTTCTGTGGGGGAGTTTTCTTGTGTGCTACTGTGATCTGTCATTCCAATGCCCGACGAGGACATCTGCATCTCGTCTTCATTTCTGCTTTCCATGGAATCTTGTGGTTTCCACATTGCTGGTGGCTCTTGTGGGATGCTGCTGTAGTTGCCTAAAAGAATTGGAATTAATTGGTATAAGTGCATCTGTCCCTTGAAATTATGGAAAATGTTCACCATAGCTAGCATAAAGCACGAGTTTCAAGCAATGCTCAATTTAAATCTAAAAATCAGATCATAGTTTAAAAGCTGAATAATATCTTTTTCCACAAAAAGTTTTTAACACTCATGCAGCCTTCCATATTGACAGTATTAAAGCCATGCCGCATAACCTCCACAGTAAAATAAGGACTCCAGTCATTTTTTACTGGTTTTTAAAAACTCTGACTAACTTCTGTGAGAAAAATAGGAACATCTTTATCCAGTCCTTGTACAAATATAAGAAATTTAAAGAGAACTTTGTGAAACTTGTCAACATGGATCACCATTTCCTCAGCAAATGTCAGAAATCATGACTAGTAGTCAACAGAGCCATGGCTTATATAAACTATGACTCAGACACTGAAAATAATGCCCATAAGGATGAATTATTTCATTGAAGAAAATAACCATAATATAATAAGGTAAGGAGGGTGTAAAGAATTCTGCATAATCATTGAGAAACAGTGGGTTCAGGGTATCAGTGCATTTTTTTTTCTTTTACCTGGGTAATATTTCTGGCTTGCCCTTTCCATATGTTTTATAATGCCTTGGTAGAGCATATCTTCTGGGCTGGAACCCTGACACTCCACCAAAAACGTTGCCACTTCATCCATACTCTCCTTGAACCCATAATAAAAATGACGTTGGCAACATTTTTTTGTTGGGTATTTGTCTTCGGAGAGATCCGCTGTGTTGAGTTGCACTTCTAAAACATCATAACATCAACATAAATGTCAGTATCACTTACTGCAGTATAAAATGATATACCAAAAGCAATTTGCAAATTGTCACAAATTATCACATAAAAAACAAGGAAAACTAAGAGCAAAAAGCTGAGTAAATTTAATTTAAAACAAGTATAGTATATTTAATTTAAAACAAGGCCTGAATTCAAGTTCATTATACCCACCCTTGGAATAGGCCCCATTCAGATTAGGGGGCTAGCTAGTCCGAGGGTCAAATATGGCGACCCACTACAAAGCTTGTCGTCTAATCTGCTAATAGATATCCCATGGGGAAGTTTCCAAGTGGGTCAGCCACATTTGACCTGCAGACTAGCTAGTCCCTTATTCTGAATGGGGCCATAGACATCAAACTTCACTTTATATGCTGACACATACCTGGTCTGCCCTGTGGGCCATGCTGTGCTCTCTCTCGTAGATTGTGAATATATTTAATCGCCATCTCAATTATTTCAGTTTTCTCGATCCTCCCCTGACCTTGCTAGAGATGATATAAAATAAAAGTGTCTCAGTAACTGATTTAATTTCTGGTCTTATTCTATTGTTTGTCTGTTTCAGTGGAGAAATTTGCATTCAAAATAGGTACAAAAATTCTGCACCCAGCTTTCTGGTGAATCAAACTGATATTTTAAACCAAAATTAATGTGTTGACAGTACAGTTCGATTAATTCCATTAGATCAAAATTAAACAATCAAAAGGTTACTTGTCCTGTCTTGCAAATAATACAAAAACATAACTTGTGTTTTATGCATGTAAGAGCCCATTCAGAAAAGAAGATCCGAGGATCTACTGATCCATAGATCAAATATGGCGGACCCTACATGAAAGACTGGTGAGCATCTCCCCCCTTCCACACGCACCATCCTTGCAGAGGTCTAACAATTAAACCCATGATTTAATCCACTTAATGGCGTGTGGAGGCGGGGAGACCATCAGGGGATTAGTCGGCTCTCCTTTAATATAGGGTCCACCATATTTGACCTGTGGATCAGAAGATCCTTGGATTGTCTGTTCTGAATAGGCTCTAAGGCAAACATACAATTAGTAAGTATGGCACCTTTGAAAAAAAAAAGCAATAAATATAGAATGTTTTTTAATTGTGATCACTTGAGATAGCTTAGAGCCTGGATATCAGTAATGGGCCATAAAATATAAGCTGACCCCTTGCCAAGTTGCAAGAATTTGGGTTATCTTGTTTGATTTCCATTATATGCTGTCATCCACTCTCATTGCCCCTTCT
Source organism: Lingula anatina (assembly GCF_051362555.1). NCBI lineage: Eukaryota > Metazoa > Brachiopoda > Lingulata > Lingulida > Lingulidae > Lingula > Lingula anatina. The sequence goes on along the minus strand of NC_141772.1, from coordinate 4,228,586 downwards.
CTTTTTCTTTAAAATTTCCCTGGCTTTTTTTTTTTTTTTGACAAACTGATACAGTAAGAAAATATGTTTCACCATGACAGACAACATTGCTTTACAAGATAAAGATTGATCATTGCTTCAAGGTGGTCTAGAGATAGGAGAATGTTAGATCTAAACTTACTTGTTTTAGGTAGGTAGGTGGAATGAGCCTGCTAAGATCAGCCAGACAGTTGTTCATGCGATCTCTTCGCCTCTTCTCAATCAAACGGTGAGACATGGGATCCTGAAAATTCAGAGCAAAAGCACTTTTTTTCATCCTGAGAAGTTAACAAGATGCTTTTCTTTCTTTTCTCTCTTTTCATCAGTTTCAAAAGTGAAACAACAGCAACTTTGGTCTTGTTTTCTCAAGGTGGTTGAACTCTCCAGCCAAAATTACATTGGGCAGAGAAGTAACTCTTGCATTTTGTATTTTTTTAGCACAGCACACTTATAATATATGTACTACTATATCTTGGCTTCCTTCCTGGCAAATGTGGTCATTAAGTACTCTAAGTCAGAGTTAAAATGACAATCTATCTAGCTAGAGACATATCTGTGAATATCCATAAAAATCTATCAGTCGCCCTGGTAGAGGGTAGTCATTAAGTATAACAAAGGTGTTGAGATTACTCACGCACTGATTGAAATGACATTTAGTATTCACTCTAAAATCAAGGCATACAGGAAGTAAGCTCAGCTTCTGTGGTATATTTTATAGAAACATTTGCAATAAAAAAAAACAAAGCATGAAGTTACTCTATGTACATATTATCCTCAGTGCTCCTTGTGTAAAAAAAAAAGACAAAATATCAGAATTACCAATTCACCCAATGTTCTTTTTGCTTGGACTTTCAACCCCCTCGTTTCTCGACTGAGGGATTACGTTCACAGTGAAGCAATCATACCAGGCAGTTCAAAATGAACCCACAGGGTCTCTCACTTAAAGCAATCAGATTAACTGATTAACACACCTCCTCTTGTTTCCGACGTACTCGTAGAATCACCAGCTTTTCTGTATTCTACTGAACACCAGGAGGAGGCACGTTAATCTGTTAATCTATTTGTGTTCAACAAGAGTCCTAACAGAGTTAATTTGAACGAGCTAAATTAGTTCTTCGAACTTCCTACTAGTAGTATGATAGTTTCACTGAGAAAGCACCCTAAGACACAGAGTGTTTAAATTAAATTTGACATACTGGTAGATACCAACTTAAACAGGCAACAATATTTCTATCACTAAGTCAATTTGACTAAATGATAGGCTGCATTCAGGAGAGTGGACTAACTTGTCTGAGGGTCAAATATGGCCGACCCACTTGAATACTTTCCCAAGGGGATTCTACTTAGTGGCTATTAGCGGATTAGATGGCGAGCTTTTTAAAAAAAGTCACCATATTTGACCCGCAGTTCTGAATGTTCTGAATGCGGCCACTGTCTGGTCAAACTTCCAAACATTGACAAAAATAAAGTAATAATTTTTAATAATTTTTAAAACAATCTAAATTTTAACCTAACACATACAGCTATGCCTACTAACAAGCAACAATGGATTTTCAGTAATTTTATATGGATGTACTAAATAATTACATTTTGGTAAGCAATACTCTTACCCTAGGTTGTCGTATCTTTCTATGTCGTGAGAACTCGTCATATGGTAGATTTGTACCAGCTGAGAACTTGAACATTCTGCTAAAAAGAAGAAACAAACAAAAAGTTCATATTCAAAACAGCATTTTGTCTTTTATATGCAGAAAAAGAAGGGATAGGTTACAGTATTGGAGGAAAATAATAAATAACCCATGTAAAAATATTTTCAAACCAAAATGTCATTTTATGATTTCTGAACACTTCAAACATACCTTAACATAATGACTCTTATTTCTTTTTGAAGTCAATTCAATTTCAATAGATAAACTAGACAGCAAAACTGACCAATATACAGATACCATACATGAAATAAGACAGCAAAGTTGTAAAATGTAAAAAGGGGGTTCTTTCGCACCCCCAGAACCCTGGCCCTAGCTACAGGCCTGGAACTTATTTATGGGAAAAAAAAAAAATATATATATATATATATATATATATATATATATATATATATATATATATATATATATATATATATATATATAAGTTGCACCCTTTTAAGTCAATAATCACACAACTGTTTTCAGTTGCAACTTTAATTTCTCATTATAAAAGCAATAAAAGCAAGATATAATTAAAATTATTTGCCATATATATACATCTTTTTTCAGTTAATTTTCATTATGTTATTTTAATTTCTGAAACCTTATTGCATAATTATTATTATCTTCCAAGTAAGTCAAGTAGCCCAGTGACTTCCTTCGCCATAAAGTTTTCATGTAATTATTAAATAGAGCAAAAAAAAGTTTTTTAATTCCCGTAGTATTATAAATAGCAATACAAAAGTCAGACCCCAGAACATATTAAACATTGCTTTGTTCCTAAAACTGTCCTGCCGAAATAGGAACATTGCCAATATAGGCACATCTCAGATGTGTATTCTACCAATTAATTATGGTCAAATTAAGTGAAACTTTGTTCAAATTCACTTTCAAAAGGGGTTCAAAATGCAAATTTGTGATATATGATGAAGAAAGTATAATCTGGTGTGGGACCAGCTATTTGTATAACCTCAATTATATTTGGAGCTTGCACATAAAAACTACTTTTCCACCTTGTTTTTTTTTTTCCTTTTTTTTAAAATACAACCCCATTACAATTATTTCTTGATAGGTTAATCGTTATTTCACTTAAACTGATTAATATATTAAATAAAACTTTGCCGAGCAAACTCTAAAGTTGCTGCTTTTCATTCCTGTAAATCCTTAAACATGCCCATTTTGGCAGACATACTTATGATGGCATGACATATGTATACGTGTAGCATGGATGTTACACAATAGGCCCTAAGCTATCTGACCTACCCAAAGCTAATACAGAAGAAAGGGCATCCAGGCATTGTGATATTGATGACAGTTTTTTTCAATAAGTTTGTCAACAAAATTCCATTACCTAGTCTAAAATCCCATCTCACATAATTAACACACAACAATTACTGCTTGGGAAGCAAAAAAAAAAAAAAAAAAAATGATAAAGCAGAGTTATGTTGTATGCAAGTTGGCTCCAGGGAGCTTGCTTTGAGAGTAAGCCATGACCTTCTTTGAAGTAAATAATGGCTCTTGAGAGTACAGGAAAAAAATATGGTGCCTCGATCCGTGAAATAGGTCAACGATACGATCTCTGGTGTTTTGTAACCTCTTAATTCAACGAAATATCAATTTGGCTAAGAAATAGGCCACACATAAGAACTTATTATATTGTATGTTTCATATTAATTATTATTGAAGATTCCAGTAATAACTGAGAACTCTTTTGATGTATGCCAAGCTGTGACCTTCATTTTAAAAACCCAATTTTTACGAGATTACAAACTGCATTGTAATTGTTTGGTACCACTGCCACTGCCTTTCAAAAAATAAGACCTTATGATCAACACGCAGAAGTAGAAGTTAAACATTTAACCCACCCATTAGAATATGCTAACAGCATTACCTGAAACTAACCTCCCTGCAAATGCATTTTGCATAATCATTTTAAATCTGCCAAATGAAGCATTTTATTTGTCAACAGTGAAGGAGGGATGGAAAATTCCCTTGGGGCCACAAGTAACACTATAAATGCGAAGGGAATTCCCCTTACAATGAAGACAAAATAAATGTTAATCTAAAGAAAGTCCAATGGATTTGCTTTTTAAGACATACAATCAACAGAATATTTCTAATATAACCTCTCAAAACAACACCAGAAAGCAAATTAAATCAAATCAACCAGACGGTAATCACTGGCAGGCTTTGTCAATTTCACCATTTGTTTATTTCAAACAGAGTACTTTTCGCACATGCGCAGTAGTTTAAGTCCTGTGCTGATCTACAGTTTACTGTAAACTAGGCTACACTGCAAAGAACTCATTGCCAGGACTTTATGTAAAAAAAAAGATATCAGTGTTAATGAAAAACACTAGTAGAGGGCGTTGAAATTATGTACTGCGCAAAACACCGAAAACAGGCAGCTCAAACTGGTCGTGACCGGCCGCCTGTACAAGCACGGACGTCTCAGAACACCTCACTACACGTGCTGAGTAAACAAATATGGCTTCGTTCATGCTGAAGTTGAGTAATTGATAAGTAAAACAGAGTAACATTCAGTTTCATTATTTAGGTGCTCGCAACGAAATTTTGAGGAACATTCGTGGCGGCGCAGCACGCCTCAAAATGAGGGACAACGTCGTTTTCAATGCATGAATGGCGCAAAGCGAAAGTCAAGTTGCAACACTGTTCCTAATTATATTGGGGGGGGGGGGGGGGGTAAATGTGAATTAGCTGGTTACGGGTGAAACATGCCATCAGCAAGCCCGACCAGACATGTAAAAAATACATGTTAGCTTCGAGCCATGCTGCCGTCTTCTAATCACGAGTAATAATGTGTAAATGCACACATGTAACACACAAGGGGTTATTCAGAATGAGAAGAGCCCAGTGCTAGCTGGTACATGGCCTCAATATGGCAGACCTACATGAAGACAAAACTGCTTAATCTTGTAATGGTCTCTCCACTTCTTTCACGCCTCCCCATGTGGCAATGACCTCATTAAATTCAGCATTTAATTAAAATTGGCCTGTTACTTATACCAAACATGAAATACATCTAGGTAAATGAACCCAGTTTCCAGTAAATGTCACTGAAAGTGCAGGAAAACATCCATTTAATGATAAGACCAAACTAAACTGAGACGGTTTTTCTTTCATGTACGTCCGCCATTTTTAGTTCTCAGGATTTGTAAAGCCTGGCTCAATTTGAATGCGGTCTGAGATACAAGTTTGTGAGTTAAGATTATTTGTGAATAGGAATGGTAAATGTTTTTGGTTTGTTCTTTACTAGCATTTTATTTTTTGTTTGTTGTTAGCCAATTGTTAATACCCCCACTTACCAAAGGAATGTCCTACAAATACTTCTAAGTGAAAAATACTTCTAAGTGAAAAATCCAAAAGAAATGATAAGAAGTTATTTCCCAAAAGTTGGGTCAGTAACAACTTATTATGTTTTGCCAAAATAGAATAATATTATTAAGATTTATAAAATAATAGTTTCCTATGTGATCCGCATAACAATGCCCTTTCAGTTAGTCACAAAGGTGGGAAAATTACTGTCATATGAAACACTTTACTAAATGGTATTTGTTGCACATTCAATACCTTGTCCACTGATATCTAACTTAAATTTAAAACATCCCCATCCATTTAAAACACAGTATCCTAGCAACTTTTTTTTTTTTTTTTTTTGTCTTGACAAGGAAATATTTCCACACCTAATTTATCTACTCTCTAACTAAAGAAACTGAAAACTCCCACATATTCTTCAAAATTTTCTGGGAAATGGCAAAAATTGTGTTTTATTCTTCAAAAAAAAATCATGTCACAACAGGACAATTAGGTCTGTAGTCATCAATTTAGGGAGGGGGGGGCATCTTTTCCTGAAAATATGAACCATCTTCACCTTTGCTTTTAATTGACCCAACTTAAGAAATGGCATAGGACCTAGATCAAATTCTTATACAGAATGGAATATTTTAAGTCAACAGGGCAGTTTCCCTACCCCTGGTGACTGTCTTCAGACAGGCCCTACAGTCTCTTGCAGAGATCATACTACACTCTACTGTGCCTTGGTAAAATTTGTCACCTTGTTCATGAGGCACGGCAGAGAGAATACAATGGCAGGAGTCCAAAGTTTTCTGTGTAATTCCTCTTTTCTCTTGAGTCACTGCATATTACAGAGATATCTATCTAGATCTGAGTCTCAAGTTATATTCCAATATGCCCACAATGAAGTCTCAATATCTGTTTCCTTAGAGGAATCTATTCCTGTAAACAGGACATCCTATAAATGTTATGAGTAAATTCACACACAAACCCTTGCATTATTCTATGGCTTTCCTTGGGAACTTCCTACCTGCAGATACCTTATCAGTCAGGTGTCAATTGGCCTGTTCAAAGCTTTGAGTTAATGCACACAGCACTGGGTAATCTGGAAATTTTTTTTTTTAAACTGCACGTTTGAGCCGTTTCCTCAAGACTTCTAAATTACATTTTCCTGGTAATGTCCACACTTTTTCCTTTAAAGGTACATACGAACCGAGCATTGGTGGAGCGTGGATTCCCAGTAACACATGTAAACCACTTCTACTAGATTCTTATATGACTCAAATAAATTCAACATGTCAAGGGATAAACTGAATAGATCACTCGATCAGCCATAAAATACCTTTAGACTGCTCCTTTCTTTAAATTTTTGGTTGTAAATTTAACCTACTTTCGTGACCTACTTTCCTGCCCCATTGACATACAGCTTAGAATGCCAGCAGAAAAATCCGTTCAAACACCTTTTTCGGGTAAAATTAAACAATGCCTTTTGGTAATTCTCTTAGTTATACTACTTGAAACTATATGCTGGCATTTGGTTGGTTTTTGTGACAAAAAATTGACTTTGTATGCATCTTTAAGGCAAACTTACCTCATTTGGAAATATCCCCCAAAGCCTATTTTCCATGTGAACACAGGATACACATCCTGTAAAGCTACTTATTTTAAACCCAATTTAGAAACAATAAAACCTGGCTAATAAATGAAAACATGTAGAGCCGACTGGTCAATAAGAACTTAATTATTTCAAAATCAGAAATGGCATGGAATGTCACAACCAAGTGCAGAGACGGGTCAAATAAAGTTCTGATAATAGGAGAATTTTAGAAAATTGCTCTTATCATTATTTTTTTTTCTTGCAGGAAACGCCCACTTTCATCATCAGTGTGAATCGTATCATGTCCACAGAACTGGTTCTAATTTAACTAGTTTTTGAATCTTTGGTTTCTCATTTTTAAGTCACTTGCTTGTAATGAAGTGAAAACAGGTGAATTTCACTCCTGATGGTTAAAATAAAAATAAATAAATAAATAAATAAATAAATAAATAAATAAATAAATAAAACTTACACTCCATAAATGAATTTACTGATTATAATTTTTAGAGGTTTTTTGATATAGGTTACATCTTGGTGTTAAAGAGAAAAATGTTGAAAATGCCATGCTTTTTATTTTATTTTATTATTTTTTGTTAAATTAAAGCCTATCATCTATGGCAACATTAATGGAAACCTGCATGTAACACCTTACTTGAGACATCCATTCACACAGAACTGCAAATAACACTAAAATTGTTTTTAGCAGAGCTAAACTTAGCAGAACTTATTGCTGCAGTACACAGTTTATAGTAGAGATTTCATCTAAATTCCAGTCACAGACAGCTGGGCTCAGCTGAAGGCAATAAAGATATTTCAGCCTTTCTCCACTTATCATTTTTCATGTACAGACACTGCTGTAATTGTACTTTGAAAAAAAAAATGTTTTCTCAGTCATGCAAGTCACTGTGTTAAAAAAAGGTATTAATTTTCAAGAGGGATCAATGAAAACCTACCAGTGCAATCCGAACCCTACTTAAAGCCTTTGCATTCAATGTTAGGACATCTGCACTGAAGAAGCCTTTTTTTGCCCTATCTAACATTTTGTTTATTCCTCTATCTGAAGCGCCTGCAAACATGCCTCACCCTCATATCTGTGTCAACATCGCAGTTCAGACACCATATACAGACCAAATGGTAACTATGTAGTGGCCTGTAGCCATGTGTCAGCCATGTGATCTTGCCATGTCGTGTTTTACAGACAGCAACGACTGTATGTTATGGTAATTACTCCATCCTTTCAGTGGGGACAATTGTGGAGTTTACAGATAAAGTTTTTTAAGTCATAATTTCTTACATAAGAACATTCCTATTGAGTGGTAGCAACAAAAGTAAAAAGCAGGCTATTCTACAGTTCTATTCTATGCAGTAAAGAACCACAAACGTCATACAGAAATTTAAATTTTGTGCTTGTAAAATTATGCCTCTAAAAGTTTGATAATATTTGCTGATTGAAAAGACTGAGTCATTACCGTACACTTAGACCCCATTCCCAGAGATTAGATCGATCCAACTAGATCGACCTAACTCCCTGGGAGGGTTCATGCTACATAGCTGTCAGCCGGGCAGGCACCAAAGTTAATTACCCCCTTACAGCTTGTAGTAGGCGGGACGGACATTTAAGCCGGATTATCTGATAGTAATCAAGTGAGACTCCCCACGGGGATAGATTGATCTAAAATCTATGGGAATGCACCCTTTAACCTCAATACCAAAATAAATAAAACTAGTGCCTAATTGTTTTTTGTTTAAAAAAACATTTTTTTTTGGGGGGGGGGGGGAGGGGGTAAATTTCATTATGAACAAAACATTTATAACCTTATTATTCTGTATTTAAGGTATCAAGGTTTAAATTAACTGGTTTTGACAAGGATCAATCCAGGGTATTGAGTTGTCATCCTCAACAAACTGAACTGTGAACCTGGGCCCCGTAACTCAAAAGCATTACGCATTGCGACCAAGCGCAAGATTCCATATGGGGCGAATATGGGTGAGTTATGGAATTGAGATGCTTGCGCTCAGTCGCAATGCACGATGCTTTCAACCTACAGGGCCCTGTACAGACGGCATCAGTTAACAGCTTTAGAAGTTTCAAAGAGGAGGGGGGAGTCTTTTTTTTTCTTTTTTGAAAAAGTGTACGTTTTATCAGGAAACCTTCATGTACCTTATCAAATTTTATCCACAGTGGACCTCTTCCAGCAAAAAGGGCAGCTAATTCACCACCCTCATCCCCCCGCTCGAACTCCCCCCCCATCCCCCGGGCTACGGCTTAGTTAAGCATACATACCCATTGATATGCAAACGACCACTATATTCACTTTTTATAATTCATACTGCTGGTATCTGTGAAGCATTCATGTTACACCTTCCACCTCATCTATCATTTGTCCCTGTAACAGTTCTACAACTGCACTGCTCAGTAGAAGTCTATTCTCAGTTGTTTACTATATACGTGACTAAAGTAATACACAAGTACATATCCCACAAATCCACAAGGTCAATTTGATAAACATGGGTGCACACAGCATACATATATATATTTATAGCTTGCACATATCGGACAAGAAGCTAACGGTATTCCCTCACCTTCGCCCCCCCCCCCCACACTCCTACCCCCAAATGCCCTACAATAAAACAGTCTCTTTCATGGATTCCATACATAATGCATTCTCTCGTAGATCTGCAAGTGTAGGTGCACTAACATACACACACATATACACACGCACACACACATGCACACATGCACACACACATGCACACACACACACACACACACACACACATCAGTATGATATGTATTGAGCACAACATAGTGTTTATATCACTGCATGTAATACATTGTATGATCCTACTGAGGAAACGTAGAAGGATGTAAAATTTTGCCTCGCTTTGACTGGCAAATAAGAAAAACACAGACAAGCTAGGGCAATATACAATGTACTATGTAGGTCAAACGATTTGGCAAATTGTTTGGTTTCATCTCCTTTCCATGTGAGGGGCCACTTAGAATTAAGCTAAAAGAGGGAGGGGGCATTCCTCTCTGTGGTCTCCCCTGGTTCCACCACTGACATAATCCTGGTTTTAACCCTATTCTTACAAGACTGAGAAAAACATATTGATTGTATGTTGTGGTCAGGGGTATCATACACAAATGTACACATGTATATTGATTATTGTCATAGCATTTCTCATACCACAAAAAAACTGGCAACATTGTGAAGTCAGACTAAACAGTTGAATCTACATATATATTAGTAACTTTCACTTCATGGTTGCTAGTGTTACTGAAATATAGGTACACTCTGCAGCTCCTTTAACACCAAAGCCATTCCTTTCAGACACAATCACTTAACTGCAATAAATTATCAAGTCCTATATCCTTCAATTGGTATGCAACTATATCCTTCAATTGGTATGCAAAGTACTGGTAAGGGTAACACATCCACAACGTCTAGAAACTGTGCTCAAAATATGTAGTCTCTTAGAAGCACGTACCAGTACTGTACAAATGATCTTCGGGTGGGGGGGGGGGGGCTATTTTATCGAATTCATCAAAATACTCAACCCTGGTCGAGATTCCATGCATTGCGTAAGACTAAAGTGGCGGCTTAAAGTAATGTTCCATTATAGGTTTCATTAACCGATCAAGGTGACAGCGAATATCTAGGTCACTCGATAGTTGCGACCTGCAAGGCAACAGCCAACGGTGGAAAAAACCTTCATATTTACCTGTCATACGCCGACGACTGCCCGCTATCCTTGTCGCCCGTTGAGGCCCGCGACGAATCGTCCTCCATGATTGTGTGTAAAGAATATCTGTTTCAGAATTATCCTCTCTCGGTAATATGTATCTCTGTTTTGAAGCAGTTGAACGGGTTCCTTTCCTATATCATCGCTAACAGCGCACTAGTACACGTGAGGAAAGCTATGACGTCACGGCCTCCTACGATTTCACGTGTCATGTGGCGTGCCTATTTTCATCGGCACGTGTTTGTTTGGCTGCCTGAAAGGAAAAATCACACTACGTGGCCTTTGAACTCGTTCTGACTTTAACTTCACAAAGAATTTAGTTTTTTAAGAACTACATTTGTTCGATATCAGAGATCATTTATGAATTTGTTTTCATTTGAACCCAGATTGTTTTCTAGGCTCATAAGAGACTGTGCAGATCCTTATTTTAGCATCTTTAAAATAGATTTGATAAAATCGCTTATGAACAGAAGAAAAAAACTCTAAACAAAACATAAACTTGTGATATCCCTGTGATTTTGGAATATATTGTTTTTCCCTTTACACGTAAGAGGCATAGCTTTGTTTCCCCTATTTTTTTTAAACAAGTTCAAAATAGACCAAGCGATTATAAAGTATATTTTTAATTTCTTAAAAAGAATTTTCTTTCTTTTCTTTTTATGGATACTTACTTTATGAATACTTAATAAAGTAAATAAAAGTGGGGGGGGGGGGGGGGGGATGAAAATTACGCGTTTTGATGGCTGCAGGTGTTTTGAATTAACAAAGTAAATGAAGACTTGTATTAGTTTATGAAAACGTATCGAAATCTATATTGGGATGCTCCAAAGTGATTGGCTATTCACCAAAAACATGCGCGGTTACAAACCGTCCTGCAAGGCTTCCATTACGTAACCTACCTTCCAGACTTAATGACAGTACGGTACTTTCTGGATCTTCTCGGTTGTTTGTCTCTGTTTGATAACGGACGGGCATCCAAGTCACTTATAAGGCTTGGTTCATAACTTGACAGGCTTCCAGCTTGCTTTTGCTAAATTTTAAGGCTAGCCCAATCTAAACAATGTAAACGCGAGGTTTCAAAGAAAAAAGTCAACTTCGAGTATAGGTCTAAGACAATGAAACATCCCCTGTTACTGAATCAATATTTGTTTATTATTTATTTATTTATTTTGATTGTTTCACAAGACTACTACGGTACTACCGATTCATTTTGTGTGAAGTAGTCAAAAGTATGGTTTAAAAGTTAAGACCCGTTTTCGAACTAAGTAACTATTTTTAGAAATTTAAACGGCCCCGAATATCGTGCACATGAAGATGCAGGAACGCTGAGGTTGTTACGGAACGCTGCACACCAGCGGCCACATATGAATACCGTCTCCACCACCAGGTGCGCTTTGACATTTTGTGTGTGCAGGGGCGTTCTTACATTGATGAGCCAACCGAATCAAATTGATTTGAAAATGATATCTTTCATGTTCAACAAGAGATGTTTCCTCCCAAGTGGGTTGTACGTTGAATCGAGGAATTCCATGGTTGAGTAGACGAAACCAGGTCCTTGTGTGCGTTGGACTTAGTTTTCGGCGTTTCATGCTGGGTACTTACAGCACTCTGCTGATTCTTGTGTGTGTGTGTGTGTGTGTGTGTGTGTGTTTATTCAATTTAGAAGATGCGATGTTTCGGTGCACGCAACCAAGTTCATGGACGTCTGTATTAATTTATGCTGCGCTCCATTTTTCTAAAAAGAAACAAAGAAACATAAACCTAGACTCACTGCCACCAAAGAGGGACATAGTTGTGACTCTTCTAATAATTATATGCATAAAAGGAGTATTTGCTACTACTCAAATATTCTAGAAGAGCTAGCAATGGTCTGAGAAAAAGTATTTTGCTAGTTCGCTCTTACGATACCCCTTTGTGATAAATGCCACTTACTCACTCAAACAGAACATTAACCACGTCACACCTGAACGAATTTTCATTTTTAGGATATATATATATATATATATATTTGAGATCACAATATTCCATCTTTATTTCATTACTAACTCATGCATTGAAATTGTGATTGCCCACTATCGATCGAAACTGAAATTCCCAGGGCCATAGGGCGAGAAAAATGCTTTGTGGGCTTTCAATACATTTTCGCAGTTTGTTCGTTCTGCCAGTGGCGGTTGTGATGCTCATCCAGGCGCTGATCATTACTGTGGGAAAGGGAAAAGCCTCAAATGGAATCCTCCATCCTATGCACGCGCGCGAGCGCGCTTAAACACACGCTCATACACGCGCGCGCACACACCGCAGCCAACTGCCCTGCAGTTTGAAATATTTTACTTCTGTTGTTTCAAATAAACAATTATTTTTAAAGCTCATCATGCCTTATATTTGGCACTAAAATCCTTTGGTGACTGACCTTTATCCATGTACTAGCAAATCGCTCGGATTATAATTGATCAGGCACTGCGTAATTGATTCACTCCATCGAGCTCTCGAACACGTTTTATTTGGGGAAAATGATCGATATTCAGTCGAGAAAACGTGTACTTAAGCATGTTAGGATAGGCAGTGCTTAGAAAGCACATGTTAACAACGTGGTCAGAGAATTTGTAAACAGACATTGCGAGTCTCAGTTTTTAAGTTGGAAATTTTTGGTAAACAGGCAGAATGATCTTTGGCACATGGGGGCTTCATGGTTGTTTTTGTATTTTGCACAGAAAGGGCCCTAGATTTCAGCATTAATTTTATTTACTATTATTTTTTACCCTTTTAATTTTTACTGCTACGTCCATCCGACCGGGGAGTCTCACTAGATTACTGTCAGATAATCCGGCTTAAATGTCCGTCCCGCCTACTACAAGCTGTAAGGGGGTAATTAACTTTCGTGTCCGCCCGGCTGACAGCTATTTAGCGTGAACCCCCCAGGGAGTTAGGTCGATCTAAAGCAGATCGATCTAATCTCTGGAAATGGGGTCTAAGAAAGTGTACATAAATAAATTGTGACCCTGGTAGAGGTTATAGTTAGGCTACGGATATGTTTTTCCACGGTTTTCAATGGGTTTAATTGCCTTGTTGCAAATAATCAGTTTATAAGCTTGGATGATTACAGAGGATGCAACATGCATTTAATAAATATTGGTTTCTTAAATTGAAATTGGTTTTATGTCAGAATTCAGATCGAGAAGAGCCGAGTGCTAGCTAGGCCACGACCTAAATATGGCAGACCTACATGAAAGGAAGACCGCTTAACCCTGTGTTGGTCTCTCTGCCTCTCACACGCCTCCCCACCTGTCGAATCTCGACCGGTTGAATTGAGTCGAGATTTAATTACTGTGCCCCTGCAGGGACGACGCGTGGGGAGGCGTGTAAGAGGCGGAGATACCATTACAGGATTAAGCGGTCTTCCTTTCATGAAGGTCCGCCATATTTAGGTCGCGGCCTAGCTAGCACTCGGCTCTTCCCGATCTGAACGGGGCCCTAGGCTGTGTTTATTGATTATCAAAATTGTAATTGTTTTTTTTTATGCGAGAACTAGGCCGTTTTTTATCTACAATCTTGTGAAGATGTCTTTTGTGTACTTGCTTTAATGTAAAGTCGCTAAAAACTTTGAAATAGATTTAAGTCTTAAAGGGATAATAACTCTTCGTTTTGGCCAAAAAATGAATTTTCCTGGAGTAAACAACAATTTTCCCATACTTACCAATGGTTAATGAATCCATTTTTACATTCAAAGTTAGTCCCTGGTTTTTTTCTAAAAAGTTTGGTTTTTTGTTAAAATCTCTTAAGAGATTATAACAGAGTATAGCCATCAATGGAGGTCACGTGCTCTGAAGACAAGCTAAGATATCAGAATAATAGCTATAACTGCCATTTTTCTTGTACAACAGAATATATTATATTTCTATGAGTTGTTCACAATGTTTTTATTGTGAAATATACATTAGATATCATACGAAGAGTTATTATCCCTTTAAAATAGATTTATTATCGTTATTACTCTAATTGTTACCTTCCATCAAATAAGCTAAAAAAACAAGCACATCCATTTTCAAAGTCTGTTCTGATATAAAACCTTTACAGGAAGAACTTGAAGGAGCAGCTGGCAGATGTTCTGGTTATCGTGGTATGTGCTCCAGACTGAAGAAAAAGTATGGTATTTCTGTACAAAGGTACAGGAAATTTTTCTGCTCTGCACTAAGCTGTTGTACTTTCTGCAAGTAAAAGCGCTCATTTGTGCAGTGCGCAAACAAGATAAAACGACAATTATTGAAAATCTTTAACTGCTAAGGTGTAATGTGATGAAGCTCCTGTAGCTGATGGGCCCAGCAGGTGTGGAGCAAAGATCCCCAAAGGGATTAAGACGCAGGGATTACACAAATAATGGTTCTCAGTACCTTGTACATATTGATGGATATGATAAATTAAAACACTCTGAATTTACAATACATGGGGCTATAGATGGGTAAGCTTTAAGGTTATTAAACCTGTCAGGTTGTTTTATATTTAGCTGGATTAAAAATGTGCATACATTATGTATTAACATTGGCCATCAGAAATTCATTGAATGCCCCCCCCCCCAAAAAAAAAAAAATAATAATAACTGCATATGTAAACGATTGAATATCTCATTTACTAAAGGTTTCAGAAGTTTATTGGCTTATGGTGAGCCACACCAACAATGATCCAGAAGTGACTGGGACATGTTTTTTGAATTTCGTAAGAGGTATTGGAGGTAAATGCACATATATATATATATATATATATATATATATATATATATATATATATATATATATATATATCAATTTTTATGTACAGATGTGTTTGTACATAAAGCCATCATCTGCGTCTGTCGTGGCCGTCGCCGTCGTCGCTGTCGCCGTGCTCTTTCAGTGCTAACACGATAAGTGGAAACTGTCTTACCTATTGTCTTTAAACTTAAGGAACTGATGGATATTCATAAAATACAGGTAGAGTTCCAAAATCAGCATGATCAGTTATGCTGTTTTATTTGCTTTTTTCAGCATATATCAAAACTGACAACACATTTTATAATTTTATTAAGGTAAACCTATATGCCGATTGTCTTGAAACTCATAGGAGTGATCAATCTTACTGAAATACAGGTCGACTTCGAAAATCAGCTAGATCGGACCATTTTTACAAAAGATGTGATTTTTTGTTGTTTTTTTTTCAGCATATTTTATCCACCGTTACACGGATAATATGATGGCTGTGTCATATTTTGCTTTAAAACTTGCAGGACTTATTCATAGGACTAATATACAGATCGATGAATTTTCCTGGGGTAAAGGACAATTTGCCCATACTAACCAATGGTTAGTTAAAATGGAATTTATTATATTTCTGTGAGCTGTTTACAATGCATTTATTGTGAAATATGAATAACTTAGGAGCAGTTGTTATCCCTTTAAGCACCAACTTAACAGGCCTTTCTTGTTTTCGAGTTTGCGACTATCTATGTGTGTGAACAAGGTATACAGCTTTAATTAATTTTTCAGAACTCGCCATCTTGGCGAGTACCTCACGGCTGGCACTTACCGGTGTCACATGTACGGCCCGTTCTGCGTGGACCATCCGTCCTGACCGATTGTACACGCAGCAGACGCATGTGTGAGCAGTTCGAAATCAGGTTTTCGAAATTCTATATTGGCAATAGCTGTGTGCCTATCCACTTGGTGTAGTATTCAAAGTGCTTACATTTTGATAAAATACGGCCTATTTGTTTTGCGACTTCTTATTTGATTGTATTTATAGCCTCCACCAAGGAGCTTCCTTTTTGTTTTTGTTGGCCTGCTAGTTAGCAGTCTTACCCAGAAACGTTTTATGTGGATCTTAATAAAAATTATCACGATGCCTGCGAAATTGGCTGACTGAAAATCGATAAGATTTTGGTGGTGATACATTGATGGATTAATTATATCTGCATCACGAGTGGCGTCATTCATTAATGCAACTTTCTCTATAGGATATATTTTTAATTTAGAGGGACATTTGAAGGATTTTACACAGGAAATATCGAAAGATCAGATGTCTTTAATAAGATCAGATGTCTTTTATAATAAAGATAACTATATCGACACCTAATGGACTCTTTAATGAACAGGGTGGAGCACAATAAAAGGGAGGTACATATGTAGTAAAGGTTCACATTTTCAAGAGTGTTACAGAGTATACCTGTAAGTTTTATTTGATACAAAGATGGATTACGACGAGCATTTTTTCTGCCGAAGAGAGGACAAAGATTGTGGCACTGTATTTTGCGACTTTGTTGCTCTCGTTCAGAGGCAATCTTAACGTAAATATCCCGGGAAAAAAATTCCACATCGGCATGCGATAATCACACATTGGGTAGAGAAGTTAAGAAACACTGGAAGTGTGGTTAACAATAACAAAGGTCATTGTTGCCCACAGCCAGGACGCCGGTGTAACGAAACTCAGGGCCCGTGTAACAGAGAGTCCGCCCTCCATAATATTTAGCTAGGTTTAGCCTGACCTAAGTGGGACGAAATCTAGGGCTGTCTGTCACATTACACCGGCTCATGTACGGACGGCTGTTCAGAATCTAACAGACAACATAGGAAAACGTTAAATAGCAAAGCGACACATAAAGGTCTTTAATTTTGAGAAAAGAACCCCGTTAAAATCTATAACAGTACGTTCATAGTTTAACAGGTAATACAGACGTGCTTAGAATTAGTAATCATAATAACAGACACACAAAGCAGCAGGCCAATATTCTCGCGATTTTTTTTCGCAAGTAATAATAATAATATTTAATTTCCTTTGTTTTTTAACATACGTAGTCTATATCTTATATGCGGCTGATGCAAACTCTTTTTCTTATCTTTTGTTCGTCGGGTCCACCATATTTTCATGTAATTATTTAAGATACCCCATGTCTCAGAATAGGGGGTGGGAGGTCACTGGCATTTGTCCCCGGTTACGCTGCATGTGCGGATTGTGACATACTCGACTATCAGGCACACAAAGTCTGGACATACACAATGGCTGAGCTGTTCAGGCTGTGTAAAAAATAAATCTGAAAACTATTTGATAAATTACAAATGATTACCCAGGGTGAGGCTGTTTAATAATATTATTATTATTAATTATTATATATGAAATGTGTTGCCAGTTTGAAAATACCTCTCAATTTTATATACTGGCAACAACAATGTTCAACAGTTTCCAGTAATCTGTAAAAGTCAAGGGGTATGACAGCGCAAAGGTAAGTTTATTGGAAATGTGCTTGCGTCTACGTGCGCGAATGTGTGTGTACATGTATGTGATGGTACAAGAGTGGCGGAGAGAGAGAGAGAGAGAGAGAGAGGGGCATGCACCTTAAGTCTGTCTCTTTAGTTTTACCAATGAATTGTACACTGACATGGGAAATTGGACGGTTTTCTGGAGGTCAGAGTTAAATCTCGAAATTGATACTATTATGATGATACGTAGTTATACCTGAATACAGATCACCGTATAGCTTCAAAATGATGATAAATAAGCCGAATGCATCAATGAAAGATGCCCTTCATTGCTCCAAATGCGTACTGCTTACACACCCGGGGCTGTTGGTTATTGTAGCTTCTTATCTTTCAGTTGATCGGGTACATGCTTTCAGTCACGTGCAGCCATATATCAACATGTTGTGTTTTGGTTCTATCCAGATCTAATATGTGCAGCACAGTTGAGGGTTAGAGAGTATATCTTGATAAGACCGGTTTGGAAATTAGTTTCTGATAGTTAAACATCTGGAGAACATAATAAACGGTAAAATCCTATTTTGCTATTATAACATGTGAGACACATGTATCCGACGTGTGGAAAAAGTAATTGTATTTGTCTCGTTTTCGATTTACAAGTTTTTTTCTAGAAGGAGAAAGCTTATAAGGGGATAATTCCGAAGCTGGGGGTGGGGGTGGGGGTGCTTTGCCCTTCCCCCCCTCACTCCTTCTGGATAGGCTTATTACTTTGAGCAAGTGAAACTTTTTTTAATCGGTGCGAAACTCTCGAAATTGAATTTATCATTAAATACGTAATGAACGTAAATGATGCATCAATCCAATGTGCTGCATTGCTTCAAAAAGTGTAAAATACGCAAAATATACACATCACTTTTTCATGAAAATCCAAGATGCCCCTTGCTGTTTGAATTGCGTACTGGTTACGCGCCTGTAGTCGTCGGTTATTGTAGTTGCTTATCTAAAACTCGATCGAGTGCATGCTTTCAGTCACGTGCAGTCAGATATCAACGTTCTAAGTTTAGATTCTGTCGTGATCTAATATGCACAGTTGGGGGTTAGAGAGTATATCAAGATAAGACAGTCTGGCCATCGTCTGGGGAGCATACTCCGTACAAAAGCCTCGTTCCTGTGTAGGGACCCAGAGAAACTTTGTTGAAATTTATATGGAAAAAAGATCGATTACAACTTCACAGGCATTTTAAAAGTTTAATTTTAAAAGCCCTGGAGGACCATGTGAAATTATGTCCTCTTCTTCATGTACGGGTGTGCCACTGCTCTGATTCTTCATTTGAAAAAAAAACAACATTTGGCATAAAAACGTTTTAAACTTGAATCCACTCCTAGAGCGCTGTATTCAAAGTAATTTTGATTTATTTATTCATTATTTATTTTTAAAGCCGTTATTCTCACAGTTAGATAGGAGACCTTCATTCAGCTGAAACTGTAATTATGTACTTCTTTCCCTCTCGAGTAACTATCCTGAACTCACCTTATCATTTCCAACGAACTATACCTTTGAAACACTTGTATTTCATAATTAAACGTAAGCATGTTTTTCCCTTAAATCTGTAACTGACTGCACGAAATGCTACGGCCCGTTGAATATGTCACAAGTGGATTCAGTGCTATGCGTTATGCGATTGTAAACTTTTTTTATAAAAAGAATTATGGTCGAAGTCTTTATTTTTTTTAGGTCCTGACACCGTTATTTGTGATCCTCTACTTCTGATGCTGATATCAACCAATTTGTAGTAGATATTTGTGTTCAGTCCATAAAAATTAATATTAGAAGATGAACTAAGAGGGGCGCACTTATCAAAAATGAGTTGTTTTTAGTGGCCGATTTAGTGGTCCTGACCCCACCCCCCTTCGGTTTCTGGAAAAAATCACACTAAAATTTCCTTTTTGAAATTAGAATTTTGACTAGCTGGATCTACTCCTGTTTTATTAATAAGGTGCCGTTTCTATTTGGATTTTCAAAACGCACCTAAAATTGTTTGGGAGACTACAAATCAAGTTCGTCATTTTTAGGGTGAATTTTTTTCCGTTTCATTTATAGTACGAATTTAAAATCCGTTAAAAAGCATGCAGACATTTTGCCTATATTTCATTTCGAAGTTTATGTACATTATCTCAAAACTTTTCTGAAACTCAGTCGCTCTTGCGTCGAGTCACGCGCTGAATAGTTGTTGCATGGCGCGGTTAATTATGTGTGAGATATACACCATGAGCGATGTATACAGGAACACCTCGAGCGTCAGCGCCAGTGCGTTAGATGTGCAACAGTGGACAGATAAAGTAAAAACGGAAAACAATGCGAAATGTAAAATGTGGAGAAGATAAAGCCCAGAAGATATGCACCTTGAAAATGGCTAGTGTGGTCCGATCTACCGGTGAATTCAAGATCAGGCGGTGCCGAGGCTGGTAGTTGGGTAGGCCTGAAGCCAATCTCTCTGTGTTCGGCTTGTCGAGCTAAGAAAACTCTGTTGAATATAACCAATGAGATGAAGGTCGTTTATCCAAATCGACAGTGCTACAAATTGCAATTTAATTAACTGTTCACGAATTCTTTTGGTATGTGTGTGTTAAAAATCGCTTCATTCTGGGATTTTCTTGGAATATAAACATACTAGTATACATTTATAAAGGTATACATTTCAAACCTTTGTTATAGACACCAAGGATGCTATGATTTCACTTCCTTTTGTCTGTATTGGTCTGTTACCAGGCTTACTCAAAAGGCTATGGATGGATTTTGATGAAATTTGCTGGATAGGTCAGTAATGGACTAACCTAAATGTGATCATAGAATTTGTAATTCGCGATCCGGATCCTCATCTAGATCCAAGAATGCTTAAAGGAATCTGAACACAGTTGTGAGATAGGGCCGATTATCTTAACCTTGTGCAATGGATGTCCTCTCAACTACCACAATGTATTGATCAGTGCATCGTCCTTGGCGGAGGTCTGCGCACTCTGTTAGGGCTTCTCTAGTTTGTTCCAGTATTTTCGTTCTCCTCTCTCTGGGAAGTACATTCGTAATCATTTTATTTACAAATATCCTTGAACAGCGTTTATCCTTCAAATGAGATCTCTATCAATTATTTATAAATATATGTGTAGGTCCTTTTGCAAGTAAAAAATAACAATAAAATAAAAAAGAAACAAGATTGCCAGTGTTAGTCAACTAGAACTAATTTTTTAAGTAATGCTGTATTCTTAGAACTAGTCCATAACTTATCTCCCGTCCGAACAGTTATATATGCCTTTTTCGTTTGATCTCAATCTATTTTTATTAGCGGAATAACCAAACATAGTAGTGAAGTGAGGAAGGTATGGAGGAATAGCAAAACATCATGTGCGAAAAACCGTAACGTCCATCGTTTTTTCAGCAATCGTGAATCCTGTTATTTTGATATGAAAGCTTTAAAAGATGGCATGACCCTTCCATCTAACCGATGTTTTATCTCATTTTCGTTATTGTCATTGCTATTTCTATTGCAAATATTTAATATTTATAGGGCTAAGCACGTCGGAAAAATATTGAATGATGTTTTTGCTGATTTGTCGTAATAGGACATCTCAATATGGTCAAGGACAAAGTTACATTGGTGAGTTTTTACGTTTTGTAAGCAAGGTCCACCGGTAGAGGTCGTAGGCTGAAAGATGAATTAAGTGAATTGTAATTACCCAATTTAAACTGTGAATATTTCTTAGAGACAAAATATTTTGGGCATTATTGCGGTCTCATTGTTCTGCAATTTTCTTTTTTTTCAGAGAAATTACCATTATAGAGATAGGGTACCGTTCGAGATTGTTTTCAATTTTCTTTTTCATTTTTTTCACACTCTGTTTAAAATGCATTTAAAGTCAAATTCTTGCCACAAAATCCGACCGAACGCCACCATAAAGTTTCAAAAATTATAACCTAGAGTAAAACCAAAGGGCATCGTTTAATATTTCACGAAAAATGAAGTATGAACGAACTTTTTCTGCATCCTCTCTGTGCTATAAAAAATACCTCAACAGTCTCATTTGGAAAAGTCTGCAATTGCGCGCGTAACTATACATATGAGTTACTGGCCATGGAAATCCACGCTTGCTTTATATGTATGTTTGATGTCCCTGACATGTATTGCCTTTCCAAAGCATGCAATTCTTATATCGGAAGCACTCTTATTGAGGCTAAAGGGAATTTAGATATCATCCCATGTTCCACGTCTTTCAACAAGCCAAGCCGGTCAATTTTACTCAGTGAGGTGATAAATATGCCTACAGCAGATATAAAATGTGCATTTAAACGCGAAAAAATATATAATAAATAAAACAAATTCGTGACATATTAAATACACCAATAAGAGATTTTATTTTGCATCCTGATATCACAACTGATAAAATGTGAGAATGCCTTTGTTAAGATATGACGTTAAAACACCATGACATTGAGACGGGTAGTCTGTTGGATCCCTTCATCTCGCAGTGTTTTAAGTCGACCGTCACGCCATCTAGTAGTAGCGGTACCTCTGAAAATGTTGAACGAAAAGACAAATATAGAGACAGGATAGAAAGAAGGCGGTGATGTTGATCTGATATGTCTCTAAACAATGACTGTAAAAAAGTAAATCGTTTTTTAAAGATCAATCGCATTTGACTTAAGACAAAATAAATAGAGTAAACGCAATGCTTTATGGATTAGAGGTTGTTAGTATTTACATTTAATAAATAAACGTTCATCATCTAGGTAGTTTCTTCAAAACTGAGGAGGCCAAAATAGTCGCTTTACGAAAAATTATGTTTCAATCCGTTACCTAAAATCCCTCCCGCGCCACAAATGCCCCTACCCCATATTTAGTAGTAAGGCGCCTTTCCGTAGTAGCCACGGAAAGAAAATCTTCTATAATAGTCAGCAGCAGCAGCGGCGGCTCTTTCGGCAGCACGTGCAGCAGCTTCAGCAGCGGCGGCTCTAGCGTCAGCCTCGGCCTGAGCACGTGCTCTCTCTGCAGCACGTGCACGGGCGGCAGCAATTTCGCGCTGCCGGGAGATATTAACATTCAGTCTGGATGCAGCTTCGGCATCTCTCTGGGCATCAATTGCATTAGATTTGGCAACAAGGGAAGCCTTCTCGTCTTTGGCTGCGTGGTAGGCACCTGCTGCTTGTTGGGAAGCTCTAAGAGCTTCAGCGGCGGCCTCAGCGAGCTGAGCAGCTCTGGCGGTGGCGTCAGTCTTGGCGGCTTTGGCGGTCTCTGCGGCCGCGGCTGCACTGCTGGAGAGCTCGGCAGCTTCAGTAGCACGGGATGTAGCATCGTCGGCGGCTGCTTTAGCAGTGTTGTATTTCTCGGCAGCAGCTTCAGCAGCGGTGGCAGCCTCGTCAGCAGCACTGGCAGCGGCGGCAGCTCTTGCAACAGCATCGTCTTTGGCTTGATTGGAGGCTTGGGCAGCAGCTTCGGCACGATCAGCAGCAGCAGCAGCGGCGGCGGCGGTCTCAGCTTCCCTGTCAGACTGGGCTTTCTTGGCCTCGTATGTGGCAAAGGCAGCATTGGCAGCATCGGTAGCAGCAGCAGCCACACCAGACAGACGACCAGATTCAGCTTCCTGAGCATGGGCACGAGCGGCAGCATTTTCGGCAGCAGCCTGAGCAGCAGCAGCGGCACGTGCGTTGGCCTCAGCACGAGCCTGAGCCTCAGCTTGTGCACGAGCTCGGGCCTCAGCAGCAGCACGGGCTTCAGCCTCAGCTTGGGCACGAGCACGAGCCTCAGCTTCAGCTTGAGCACGGGCACGAGCCTCAGCAGCAGCCTGTTCTTGAGCGCGTCTTTCAGCTTCGGCTTGGGCACGAGCACGGGCTTCAGCCTCGGCTTGGGCGCGGGCACGGGCTTCAGCCTCAGCTTGAGCACGTGCACGGGCTTCAGCCTCGGCTTGGGCGCGGGCACGGGCTTCAGCCTCGGCTTGGGCGCGGGCACGGGCTTCAGCCTCGGCTTGGGCGCGGGCACGGGCTTCAGCCTCAGCCTGAGCACGAGCACGGGCTTCAGCCTCAGCCTGGGCACGAGCACGGGCTTCGGCCTCAGCTTGGGCGCGAGCACGGGCTTCAGCCTCAGCCTGTGCTTGAGCACGTCTTTCAGCTTCAGCCTGGGCACGGGCACGGGCCTCAGCCTCAGCCTGGGCTTGAGCGCGCCTTTCAGCCTCAGCTTGGGCTTGAGCACGTCTTGCAGCCTCAGCTTGGGCGCGGGCGCGGGCGTCAGCAGCAGCCTTGGCGCGGTCAGCAGCACCAGCATCAGACTCAATAGCCCCAGCAGGTGGTGGAGCACTGAAACGATATTGTGGATACATTTATAAACGTCATTACCCTGCGATATGGGCGTCGAGGAGGGGGTTGTGGGTCGGTCTCAACGGCACCTGCTGGAGGTGGAGCACTGGAATAGATTGAAACATATCAAGATGCATGAATATTGCAGTTACATGAGGTTTTTGCATTGTATAGTCAAAACGACACTAAAGAAGTAGCTAATACATTAAGGGTTGTGCTGGATACTATTTTGGTCTCGTTCTGACTTGCAGATTTTTAAATAAAAATTTGCAACATTGTTCTGACAGACGTTTTTTTTTTCTGCGTGATTCTGATGTGAAGTAAGAACTGACAGAAACTGACTGGTATCCAAAGCTTAACGATGTTTTTGTTAATCCGAGGATTGGGACATGCGCACTGTCCTGAGTAACCTACCTTCCGGTTCCGATTATTATTTTTCGTGTCTAGAATAACTCTGCTTTAGTGCACGGACTGTGACAAAATCATTTAAAACAAGCGTTTGTTGAAAATGAAAGAAATTTTAACAAGATGAATTTAGTCGTTTAAAGATGAAAATAAAAACAAAATCAACAAGAATCGTTTTATGACAAACATGTTATGGTATTAATGAAATAAGTGTCTCAAATGCCGTCAAAGCGGTTTTACCGAAATATTTAACCTTCAAGATAAATGTTTCAATTATTTCGATGGAACCTGTAATGAAGAAAGGGGGGTTGGGTCGTTATTGCACAATATCAGACATTTCAACAAACAAAGCTTTCTTTCTTTCATGACTTAGAGAACAACACTTGTTGTTCTTAAACGGAAGAAAAAATCTCATTATGATCACTCAGCTTACAGATCACTTTTCTCATAGGCCTGAGATTTTCATGCAGAAAGATAATCGCTTTAAAGCACGCATTTAGCATGTTAAAGTGATGAATATGTGTAATTCATTTTAAAATGATTTTTATGTGAGGAAGAAATTGGTAAGTATTTGATTCGCAATTCTTATGACAACCTTGTGCAGCTTGATATTGGGTTTAAGACCAACTTTAGCGATTCGCATGTCAGACAGCAGATGGGAAAGATTGAGAATGACGTCCCTGAAGACAAACAGCCAAACGGGCAGTCAAATAAACCAGGGGGTAAACCGGGATGATAGGCAGTCAAACAGACTGCCTATCTGTACTAACGTTGAGAAAATCCATCTACACATCCATTCCTTCGAACTATATCTCATAGAACAGATGCAGAATTTATGTTAAAATTAATGAAAGGAATTTAAACGGTTTATTGTCTCGAGTCACTACTTCGCCTTATTTGTGAATTCAGGTTTTTATATAAATGCGTTTTCCATATGATGATCACCAATGACAAGACTTTATGTTACTAAGCTGGACCCTTATATATTTTAACTAAGATTTCAAAGCATCATAATTCTGATCTTGCACCGAGGCTTATAATGACCAGAGACGGTAATGAATTATTATTATTATTGGCAATATTATTCAGTGTTGATCTTCGTAGATGTCCAGCACTAAGTGACGTCATAAACGCCTAAAACGAGACTGTCGGTACAGAATGACGTCATAACCGCCTTAAACAAGACTGTTGGCACTTAGTGACGTCATGCGAGATTAAAACACGTCAATCCAGGGGTAATTAATTGAAATAGCGTGATTATGATTTAATTAAAGCAGCATGATGCTAATTTACACATTCAGAACAACAAAGGATAATTTCTCTTCACGATGGAATGATCTCTGTAGCTAATTGCTTCACATACCGTGTCTGGATCGAGTTATAACTTGCAGTCCAATAATACCTAAACCTTTGTCTCTGCTGGGCAAAATAACTATTGTCGATCAAACTTAATCCAGCTATCAAAATTTCTAATCGGCATTTGATGAAGATTGAAAAATCTATGTTTTTGCATGGGAGAACACGGCGTTTTTAGTGTCAACGGTAAGAACGTTAAGCACGCGAATACACTTGTTAGGTATACTCACTTGTAGTCCCTAACCAAGGCAGATATTGCAGGGCTTAGACGTATCCCACTACCGTAATCTTGCGGACCTCTGTAGCCTCGAGGGTAGTAAACCAGGCGTTGTGCGCCAGTCTCATCCGGGTAGTAGAGAGTGCCCGGGATGGCAAGGGCCACGGCAAGGACGGCAACAAAGCACAGCGCGAGTTTCAACATTTTGGGTTTTACCGCACGGGTTCTTTCAATGCTGGAGCCTTATATACTACATGGGGTTGCGTGACGAGTGCTGTTAATATTAGGACGTAGGATTGCATGATATTAGAAAACATTAATCGTAGACTATCAAGAACACTGCTGCCTGTTTTTTTTTATTTTTTATTTTTTATTTTATTTTTTAACTCTCTGGGGCTGTTGATATCATTATAATGCACTTGGCGGGAAATGTGAATAAAACTGTTTAAATTTCTCAACCATTCAGTGAAATAGGTGTAATCTTGTAGCTTATATTTCTTATCTGAAGTTAGTCTTAAAATGTTGATGAATCATTTTTAGCCATAGCCACTTCATTTACTCGGAAAAGACAAGGTCTGTGTTCAGTTTCAACGGTGACTCATTTTTGTAAAATTGCATTTTAAGTCATGTAACTTCTTGCAGTTTTGTTTCAATTTAGGAATTACGAAGTGGTGGAAAGCCAGCATCAAATCCATTTAACTGATATGGTTGTATGAGTTCTTAAAGAACGGATTGCGCGATAGTGTACATTAAATTGGGGGAAATAATTGCAACTTCTCTCTGCAACCGCAATCCCGTCCTGTGATGGTGGGTGATCAGGCAACGCACCAAGAACTCACAGGTCGCAGGGCGTGACCGGACACCCAGAGAACAATTAAGAAAGAACGCCCGATGTTCTACAACATGAGCAGTTGAGTGAATTTAGAAATATTTTGTTTCATATCATCAAGTTTTGATTCAAAGAGCATTTAACACAAGGGGGGAGGGGTCTTTAGAATTTATCAGAGTTTTTTTTTTCAGAACACTTCGTTTATTTGGAAGTCCCTAATTAACTTCTCTAAATTGGTGTGAAGATTGGTTGACTGAGAATAAACAGAGAGGTTTTCATAAAAAACTGAAGACGAAAAAAAATTAATAATGGGCTTTTTGAACAAAAGTGGCACTGATATAACAGGCAGGTGTACATTACTAAAATGACATTTATTATCTTTAAGGGCCATCTCATCTCATCTCATCGTTTAAACTCAAATTTAAACTGAATACTAGGTGATTCCGTGGCGGAAAAAATGTAATGCAATATTGAGCAGGTCGGGTATTTTAGAAAACATCAAAATTTTAACAGATATGTGGAAATCAGTAACTTCACTAAACCAACAATGCCGTTCATCATGTGCCTTTGGCAACACCAACTGATAAAGCCACTGACAAGTAATAATGAAACTACAAAATAAAGCGCATTTAACATACAAGTTTGCGTTTTGTCGAACCGTTTGGTGGCGTAACCGGTTGGTATACAGCCGTCTAACTGAAGGAGTAAGAAAGTATGAATGCCAGACATGAGAGCGTCATAGATTTTGTTAAAAATAAACCACATAAAAGTACCCTTATACCACTCGCTGAACTGATAGATACTTGTGTAAAACTATGAAAATCAAACATATCCGTAAGCATCGATATGTCCTACTATATCAATCTAAAGGCTCTGTCACACTCTAGTGTATAAAGGTACGTATGAGTATCGTGCGTGAAATCGGTCAAACGCACAGCTTTGAGAGTATGAAATCATAGTGTTTTCAGCCTATGAAATTGTTTTCAAACATGCTCAAAACATTTTATCTCCCTCCGCGTATGCGATCGTACACCCTTGTTTGCCTGCGCACTCCAGGCGTATACGCCGTATGTTTGGCGCTTTTCTGCGTATGGGGAATTTTTCTCATACGTTAGTGCTACGCACTTGGTGTGACAAGACCTTTCAAATGGCAGTGTGTATTATGTTCCTTGCGCCTTTTTTTTAAATCAAGGAATCAGTGATTCAATTAACATATTCCTGTGTTCACCAAGGACATAAGATACAGGAAGTTTTTTTCAACTTTCTCGGCGTCAATGCACTACTATGACGTTTTAAGGACATTGCTCTGCCTCACATCTCCAAATAAAGAGATGGAAAATAAGGAGAAGACTGTGAAGGATATGAAAGCGAGTAAAGAAACTTTTCAAGAGAGTCGAACATGAACCTTTTAAAAGCAGCTATGGATACCTGGCAACAGAAGAATCATTTCAGAGATGGAATACTCACTTAAAGTTAGTGACGCCAGCGTATCTCCTCAGTGTAATCCCAGTGCCATAGCTGGATGGACCTTTGTAGCCATCAGGGTAGTAGACAAGGCGTGGGGAGCCGTCAGGGTGGGGGTAGTAATCCGTACCTGGAATGGCGCAAGCCACCGCAATTAGGGCCACAAGACACACAAGTTTCAACATCTTGGCAGGCTGAGTAACAAGCACTGCGTTGGTCAGCTCAGTTATATAGTGTCCACAACTCGCGTGACGATGGACAATGAATTGACATGTGGTCAGGGAACAACACTTGGTCCTGTCTTGGGCGCTCAGCGACCTCGATTGTCGTTTTTGCTTTTAGTCGATCTTTATACTCATACAGTATATCTGACCAACTGTTTTGGTAATCGCCTTAGTAAAAAGGCAGTGTAAAAATTATCCATTTACTGACAGTAACAAAGTCGACTATTGACCATTCTGTTAGTTCCTGTTAGGGTAGGAGACCACCGCCTTTCCGCTGCACTGAATCATGACAAAAAATGTCGCCCATTTTGCTTTCAACTGCAATATTCCAGTTGTTTCCAGGAATCTATCGATTCCCTGCTTGCGTTTTAATTGTAAATCAGGTGAATTATACTAGTATATACATTTTTTATTTAGACACATCTTTTTCACCGAAGAAAAAGCAACATTTTTCAAATTAAAAAAATTACTGCAGTGAGTTCTAATAGTAGAAAAAGAAGCAAGGAACTGAGCCATCTGCTTCTGCCGCAAACTCTTACATCGTCAATCAATAACGACCCCCTTATGAAACAACCTTTGATTTGCGTGCTCTCCACAAAACCCATTCATTACTAGACTCAAAAGAAAACAAGCAACGGTCATACTTGTTCGGACATCACAGCGATTTATCATATTGTATAATAAAAAAAGACGGGGTTACAAAACTCACATCTCTACCCTGTTTACCCTTAAGATTAGCTGTTGCAGTATATTAAATGAAATATGAACTTTGTCACGATAATCGCCTGACCAGCTGGGAGAAAGACAAAAGTAATAACCGACTCCGTTAAATCAAAACTACATGTATTGTCATCTCTGGACCATTAAATTGCCACCTCCAAGAAAATCTACGTTTGGAGTAACATGGACACTAATGACCGTTGCACATTTGTCAAATCACCAAGGCTTGGTAAACTTTGAATCATGTGTCAGAAACACATCGGTGCAATGTACCTTTTTACAATTTTTTTTGTCTCAACCAACGCGTGAACATTTTGTAATTATGAAAAAGAACCTCATTGCTTTTCGAGTGTTATTTTTCGAAGCATGCCAACATCATCCCTTACGCATTTCACTACCCTTCCCCCACCCCACCCCCCAATGTCTTTACTACTGGTGACATTTTGTGTTATTTACAGGCGTTTTGGAGCGCGTCATTTGGGGTGTAATGTGTATACGGTATGACCACCTCCTGATTTTACCATGTTCAGTCTTGGCATGAGGGGGGGGGGGGGGGGGTCATAACAACGCCGTATAAAAAGCTAATTCCAATACTTTATCACCGAGACACATGTCCTCATAAAAGGTGGAACATACAATTTCATTGAACACTTACTTTCCGTAATTAGGAATGCAGGCGTGCATTTGGACAAAACCTCAAAAGGTTAATATGAAGACAATAGGACAGTCACTTTTTGTAAGCCAAATGCCCTTTGAATAATATATCCATATCTACTATGTATCGCAATGAGTTCGCTAAATTGCATTATGATTTGCAAGTGCATGTGTCATACCATTATTCGAAGCAGATACCCTAAATGCGCGCTCTCAATATCATCGGGGCTTGGTTAAATATCAAATAAATATATTGATACGGAATGCAATAATTCATTATTTTGTTTCATCATTCTTAGACAAATAATGTCGCCGATAAAGCAGTGTCATGACAGTGGGGCAAATATAATCGGGCAAGGTGGTGGTTTGTTTTTCTGTTTATGTCTTGTCACACGGATCATTATCATACTGAAGACAATGCCCCTGTCACGGAAACCTTGAATCCTCTTTGTTATCTATTTGTTGAAAAGCGGATCTTCTCGGATGAAAATATGGCAAATTGATAATGATGAACTTAACAGAGTAATCTTCACCGTCACTTCACTGCGCAAAAAAAAAAAAAAAAAAAAAAAAAAAAAAAAAATCCCAAATTTTCTGTCATCAGGCCTTGTAGATCGCTTACTCACACGCTACTAGTAGTTGCATTCTGAAATACGATCTCGAACTGTCTTTTTTTTTTTCAGACGGCTTCCCCAGACAACAAAGCCATTGTTCGATTCCTACCTACATCTTTGTCTACAGACCATATTTAGATGTGTAATAGCTGCGAATGCACTGTTCATCGATGCCAGTCAAGTCGTGAACTTTCAGGTCCCGCCGCTGTCAAGTGGTTTGACAGGTCATAAACGGCTTGTGATCGACGAAGAAGACACAGCGAGGGATGTCTCGCGCGCGAAGGGCTAATGTAGGACGCTTGGGAAGGCACATATACGTGTAACAGCACAAAATGATGCTAAACAAGTCCCCTTTTGATGGATCAACATTTTATTAAATTGTACTTCTACAAAGATGTTAATATCGGTGTAGATGGGACTTGGTTACTCGCATATGTATGCCCAACAGGTGAAATGACATTCCTCAGTCTCGAAAATGATAGTAGGCCTACCTGACCTATGCCATTATAGTTGTCTAGAAGTTGGAGACAAATCAGGGATATAGTTCGTTAGGGAAAACTACTGGCATAGTTTAGATTTCCAATAGCATGGATTTTATCCAAGTCATTCTGTAACGAATAGGTGTGCTCCTCGTGCCGAAAGGCCGTTAACTCCCATCGGAGTTGCGAACCGCCCATGTCAGTAATCTTTATGACCTTAGGCGCTTGTTCGACTCACGTTTTGGTGTCACTTGTATTAGATTGCAGGTTTCTGGGACACAAATCAACGTTTGAGATTTTATATTTTCATGAGATAATAATGAGATTGAAGTGTGGCATGAGACTCGCTATTAACGAACATCAATGTCCTCACTTTAGACGTAGGCAATGATAAAGCAAAGAAAAAAAGCATTGTAATCATCATCAAAAAGATAAATAATATGCAGTGATATGAATCCTTGTTGATGATTGAAATATTTCTCTGCAAATGACATATAGATAATCATTTAACGGCGTCAAAGCCGTAATTTTCCCGCGAAATTGAGTTTTCTCCTATTTACCTGCGAATCATTGCTCAACCAGTCCCTCCAGTTGGGATCGGATGCTTTTTACCATTTTTAATTAAATTGTTTTGTTCTAAACAACAGGCCAGTCAACTAGATGGCCACGTCTTCCTCTACATTTGAAGAGGAAATATGTTACTTTGATGTGAGTGATTTTATTGTCTGGATTGGGAAAAGATAAGAAGCTTTGCAGGATGTGTAGGCTGATTGATACTTTGAAACGTGTGCCACATTCATTTAATTGGACACCATAAGTAACAGAGTGACATTCCAAGGGTTTAAAGCTACAGTGGCAGGCAATAATTAACTTCACTGTAAGCAAACACAATAGAGATCATTTATCTGTGCAATATGCGGTCAAAATACATGCATGCTCCTGTTCATTTCTTTGGACGGTTGGACAAGGCAATAAAGAACCAAACTATGTTATTTTTCAGTGACATATGCAAATGAAATAAAGACACAAATAAGCTTAAATCACCCCAGTTTCTTTGAAGTAGTTCATTTTTTCCGTCTACTTGGACCCAATATGGGTTAAAGCTTTAGACAACGAAAGAATTGTTTCACAAATGCCATTATCGTTACCCGCGGGACTCTTCAGGTGTCGTGCAAGGATTCATTACAGTAAATCATCGTCACCGAAATATTTGAAATTAGTTAACAAAAGCTGTGACCAAGAACACATATGGATGGATACAAGTATTACGGCGTATACACGGGGAAAAGGGGTGTCAAGGAGGTATAGGTTGGGGGGGGGGGGGGGGGGGGGTAGAGAGAGAGAGAGAGAGAGGTGGAAAGAGAGAGAGCAAGCTCCGTTAAGAAAGTAAGATCCTAGCGTCGTTTCTCCACCCCACCACAACCCCCTTCTTATCATCATGGAGCAGCGTTCATGGTTATTTCCTTGGTATCGATAGGCCTACGCTAGTTATTGCCTTCAAGGAAATAGTTTATAAGAGATTTTATAGATGAAAAAGAAGACAAAGAAGAATTTAAAACAGATGTATGATACAAAGAGAAATGATTAGATAACGCAAAACATATAACTTCTTCAAAACTATTGGTTCTAGTTTGGAACTGGATGGAAATATGATGGATCTGCCAATAGTTAAAATTGTAGTAAAATAACTGTTGTTGTTGTTCGTTCCATAAATCACAACCTCTCCTTTAATGTAGATAGACTAAAGAGCATTGTAGTGCTGGTATGGTTTACACGTGCGATCCATTAATAGTGCTACATGTACTTCACATGTGGTCGCCATGCTTTCTATTGCCTTCTTCAAAGCCGGTTCTTGTTCTCTACGTCCATATGCCTCAAGAGATTATGTATAGTTTTAGGGACCATTCCCACAGATTTTTGGATCGATCTATCTCCCTGGGGAGTCTCACTAAATTGCTGTCAACCTGACCGGCTTAAATGTCTATCACACCTAGTAAAGCTGTAAGGGGGTAATTATCTTTACCTCCTAGGTGATTCGGTAGGCATGACAGACATAAGCCGGTTATTTGAAAGCAATTTAGTGAGACTCCCCAGGGAGTTAGGTCGATCCAGATGGATCGATCTAAACATGGGAACTCGTCTGAGAAAACCCTAAATACTGCCAAATAGAAAGGAATTCGGCTCAGAGTGGATGTACCTTACAAGCCTCACGTAATGCACCAGTCAATCTCTCCGTCTTGACATATACCTGTTGTTTACGGGTGTGACAGTAATGTTTATGGGCAGGTGAGAGTGAGAGGGGGCGTCATGCCCACGGTTGGCTAAGTATCAATGGGCCATTCAAATGCCCAGTCGTCTCCAGTCGGCACCGGGGACATCACCCAAACCATTTACTTGTTTTGTTGTCTGTTGGGTTGTTTTCGCCAAACAACAGCATATTGTTACATTTTATCTTATAACGCGAGGTTTTGTTTTTCTCCCCATATTTATCCCTGTCGTTACGGTGCTTGTCGCGTGTTCTGAAAATGGATTGTCCACAATTTCCTTTACTGCTGTCGCCATTATTACACAATTACAGAATTTCCTTTTGGAAGTTCCTTTGACTTTCATATTTAATTCAGAAAGTTCAGTCCCTCTCTCTATCTCGAAAAAAAATCTTCGTCGCTTTTTTTGTTTGAATTTAAAAGCCCAGTGCCAGAATATAATAGAAAACAATAACCAGGCAAATTATACAGAATGACTTTTCTTCCCTATGAGTAATTGCAAACCAGTCAATCTTATCATCATGCCGGGTATCACGGAAAATTTGTACGTTGTCGTGTTTGATGCGATCAACATTTTCAAAGTCGATGCCCTTTTTTCACTCCAAAACAATTCTACTTTTCACAACGTTTGGTCATGCAAAGGGTCTTTTGAAATCGAGTAACGCACGCTTTCGGCGTTCAACAGTTTTGTGGGAAAGTTAGGATTCGAAAGTTTACATGGCAAAGATAAAGATAAAGTTGCGGTCGCCGGGCAAATTAAAACGGATGCTTAACGGCACTTTAATGTCACCAATGGATTTCATCAACTTAAACGTCACCTAAATTATGGTATAGTCCGTATCTATAGTCAATATAATATAATATAATATAATATAATATAATATAATATAATATAATATAATATAATTAGACTAAAGGGATAATCACAACCTCCATATAGGTGTCCAAAACTTGCAAATACAACACTGTACAAGCACATGTTAGTATACAAATACACAGCGTACAGTCGAGGACGACCCTTTCCCTTGCAGATGTTTTCATAAAGATCGGAAGTAAAAGTGTAAAGCGTTGGTTCCTGTCAGATGTTACACTGTACACTAAGGGTGCTTTCCCAGAGATTTAGATCGATCTAAAGATTAAGATTTAGATCGACCTAACTCCCTGGGGGTTCACGCTAAATTGCAGTCAGCCGAGCGGGCACCATAGTTAATTACCCCCTTACAGCTTTTTGTAGGCGGGACAGACGCTTAAGCCGCCAAGCTGACAGTAATCTAGTGAGACTCCCCACAGGGATAGACCGATCAAAAAATCTATGGAAATGGGGTGTAAGTGTTTCCTCATTTCAGAGGATGCACATCCAAGTACTGACTAACACATGTCACAATAGCCTTTGGTGCTAATTACCATGATAATTAGACCTTATATATTCTAGACCTTATATGCTCAAACAGGTTTAAGGTGTGTACGCGTGAATGTGTGTGTTTGTGTGTGTGTTTGTTTGTGTGTGTTTGTGTGTGTTTAGGGCACTACTTGTATGTTTGTTTCTTTATATATGCACAGACAGGTCTTTTGCTATTGTTAATTGCTTTTCACGATATTAATTATCTTTTGTAAACTAAAAAACTGAAACAAATACAGTATATGGTGACACAATGCCGTTTTCCTTTTTTTCTTTTTCGTTTGTAATATATATTTTGAATATTCGATAATATTTAGCTGAGTTTCCAACTTCAACGTTTTCCAGGTCCATTATTATCTTGTCACACGCAGAGTGAACTGATGGTGTCTGCACATGAACTAACTTTTTACCATTTTAATATCTTATCTAGCATGTGTCATTTTGCGGTATGAAGTCTTCACTGCCGCAGATTGCGTTAATGGCGATTGAGTCATCTCTCCTATCACAACTGTCAACTAATAACCCTGAATGTGTACTTGCAGGCACACAGTTAGGGATAGAGCTCTACATACATGTGCAGCAGCCATTAAGATTTTCTTGAAAAATTCGACACGACAATTTTTTCCTTAATGACCAGAGTGCCCCATATCCAAAACCATCAAATATAAAACACCATTTTTTAAGTTGTAAGTTTTAAGTATTTGAGTCTGTTATATTATTGAGATGAGATTGGTGAATGTCGCTGGTGTCGGTAAAGTAGGAAACGGGTTTATATATCTAAAATGTCTCAACGGCTTTATAGGGCATACAATGTATATAAAAATTGGTGACAAACCTAGGTGACAAAACTTCACAGGAACTCAAATTTGTTTATTATATATGCTGCAAGGCTCTCTGTAAACCTTTGAAAGTTAGTTTGAGTGTCTAAAGCTCGGGTTATTGGACGGGCGAGACGCACGATCAAGGAATGTGTTAGTGGCACCAGAATGGACCGGCCTCACCTGCCACAGTTTTGTATATGTCTTTACATTAGATTCACCTGCTGTCAGGATTGATGACGGGAATACGGGAGAGGGTTGTTTCATTATGATGTTGAAGGACAGAAACAATATGGCCGTGATTTTTATCGTGTGCAATCAATTTTCGGTGTTTTTCTAAATCTGAAGAACTACAAGTGCCCTAGCTGCATGACATCCATCCCTTTAGTTTAAGAACAAACCTATTCCGTTTCGACGTGTGTGACGTCATCATGAGAGATTCTATGGCGTTAAGTGGACTTAACGGCCTATACCAATCAAGTTTGATCATTTGTTTATTACTGTGTCACAAAAGGAATTAGTAATTGTTACCTTGTGATGTGTGGAAACTGTTGAGTACGCATGCGCATCACTTGATCCGGTCGATAATAAAGATCACAAACTAACAGGCAATTTTCATTTACAGACAATTAGGTTGGCATAGAAATTCACACTCATTTCATCATTGGTTCATCTAGGGTTGTTCATTATTTCCTTTCTATTTTTGGAATACTGTTTTGTGTAATCTCCACATTTGTACTGAGGACTGATAGGGCAAAGCAACCACATGTTATCTGGCCTCGGGTGTATGCATATTTACGAGGTTTAAGGCCGTCTGCCACTTCAGCCGTATATATATATATATATATCCAGATTTTGACAAAAAATATTGGATTTTTGAAATGGAGACCGCCAATTTTTCCATCGGAGAGTGGTCCACTAAAGTTAACAAGTCCTTCGTCATTGAAATATTGACTAATGCCACCTATTACACCGACGACACAACCGCCGTTGTTACGCCGTATTCGGTCTGGGTTATTACATTCGTCTGCGTTCTTGGAGTAATTGGAAACACTCTGGCAGTTGCCGTGTTTGTGAAATCAAAATCGAAATCCGTTACCATCTGGCTACTGGAAGCTCTGGCCATTCTCGACAACTTGCTCCTTTGCCTGATGTTATGTATGTCACTACTGTTGCTGATTAGGAACCATTCAACGTTGTCCGCGGAGCAGGCAAATTTGGTGACGACGGTTTTCAGCAAAACAGCCCCGTTTTTGAACACGGTCCGAACTGCGTCAATATGGATGACAGTCGTCGTGGCTCTTGACCGTTACATTCTCCTTTGTCTTGCTCTAAAAGCAAATGCCCTTCGCACCATGAGGCGAACAAGAATTGCCGTTAGCCTGGTCGTTTGTTCAGCCGTTCTTTACAATGTTCCTCAGTACCTTAAACTGGTGAGAGTTGACCAAGATAAAACAAACACAACAGACTTGTTTCTGTATTTGAAAAAGCATCACGACTCGTTTCATATCGGTTATGTTTTAGCAGCAAATATCGTCGTGAACATCCTCCTTCCTCTCACGATCATGGCGTACACCACAGTGCGGATTATTGGGGAAGTCCATAAAATGAGACAGAGAGCTCGGCAAATGGGCCAGGAAGTGCCTAACAATGATGGCGAACAGATGACCAAAATGGCCGTCGCCGTGGTGATCACTTTTATGTGCTGTCATACCCCAATGCTCTTGTATCGAATTCTAGATTTGGCATACATGGGCAAGGCTAAAACTCCGCCGCCACTAATGTCACACTTAGCAACGGTTACTAACGTTACGTTTGTACTCAATTCAACCATCAATTTTGCCATATATTTTGTTTCTAGTAAAAAATTCAGAAATGGGTTACAGAAACTATGCGGATATGAATATTCTGAAATAGCAACTTCGCAGGTCACTTATGATACTGAAATGTAGCACGTAAAAATAGACATATGCTCCAAGGTAGGCCTATATATCCGATGCATTCTGCAGATGCAAA
Source organism: Lingula anatina (assembly GCF_051362555.1). Classification (NCBI taxonomy): domain Eukaryota; kingdom Metazoa; phylum Brachiopoda; class Lingulata; order Lingulida; family Lingulidae; genus Lingula; species Lingula anatina. The sequence continues at coordinate 4,191,199 of NC_141772.1, read as the reverse complement.
GATATGTGTGAATAACTCATACGACTTGTTGTAACATTGAAACATTTTCTTTCTTCCAAACTGCTACATGTAATAGTAGTAATAATCAGGGGAGAATGACAAACTCGGCCAAAGCATTTATGAATATAACTTTTGATTCAAATGGATGACTTTTTAAATGTTTTTTGTGTATGATTTTGAGACAATGTGTGCAAATGAATTTTAATTGATGCTAATTTTTTCTTTTATACGAACTTTCGTTTCAATTTTCAGGAAAATAAATGTACCGTGAAAAGATAATTATGTCATATTCATCAATGTCCGCTTTGAGACATATATGATAACCGAAACGAATGGTAGTGAAAGTTAATAGTTTCTCATCTTGTTTTGTTCTATGATGCTTCACTGATACACACCAAAATCTTTGTTCGCAAACTTTTCGTCGTTTCTTTCCGTGTCACAATGAACCCGTTGAAATGGAACCTGTGAAAATAACGAGGAATTTTTTTTAATCTGCAATTTTTTCTGGGGAAAGATTAAAAACTATTTTGATACCTTATCGACGCATTTTTACATTTATTTTGTAAAAAAGAAAAAAAAAGACTGTTTTCGAACAATAGGCTGGTCTCATGTAAAAACATTTTCTACCCATTTTACCCATTAATCCTCATTTGGAAACCTATTAATTTATAGCAATAATCGGTAATGGCCTTTACAATAATGACCGTGCCTGTGTTGTGAGACGTTATTTTGTATAATTGGTCTCCTGGTAAACGTTTGGCGATTGGCAGACATTTTGCAAATGGGTTTCGAACCTAGTTCGCCCGCGTTGGACTGCATGCTGTTTGCCTCAACAATCTGAACATTTGATTTGATGCTTACAGCATGAAACGAAGATTATCAAACCCTTATACCTTTCTTAAGTTACTAGTATTATAGTTTAGAGAGTCAATAGGCGTTTCATTGGAAAAGCATGAGAAGTATGAAAAAAATCTGTTCGTGATCTTAAAGTGACCATATTATTCTGGACATGCACACAGATAGACAAACGGACGGTCAGACAGACACACAGACAGACAAGACGGTCAGACAGACAAACCGCAAATTGGAGGCATTACGGATCGTTCCTGTTCATATCCACTCTTCTGGAATGATAATGTCCAGATTCTGGTGACCTTATTGTCATTATGTCTACTGATGGTTAGTAATAAAGCATATCCCTTTGTAGTTTGTGCATCAGCGTTCATTAGGGGTTTATTGTTTAGCCGCAAGTGGTAATGGACCTTCTAGTAATTGCTCTGTCTGAAACACTATTTGATTTGTATTTTCCTCAAATGGATTACCTTTCATCTGAGGTCACAGGACAAGTTTTGCAACAAGAAAATAATGTATCTATCCAACTTCTTGATCTATCAAGTTTTTTTTTTTTACTTAACAACGCTGAAAAGAATTTTTCACTGCATTTCGTTTATAAAACATGCAGAGTTTCTTTATCAATATCCATGGTATTTTGAAGATCGTTTTTTTTACCTTGAAACCATCAGCGACAGCGTTTTTTTTTTTTTCAATCGCATTTTTTTCTCATAAAAGTTTTAAATATCTGTGTGAAAGTTAAAACACCACACGCCAAAGTGGATCTTTTATAATTCTTAGGTTATTGTGTGTTATCCGTTTAAAGTCATTTCAAACTTTAATTCTTTAAAACAATTAGTTGTACAAGTTGTGTGTGCTAGAAAAGACTGTGTTAAAGATAACCATCGACTAAGCATAGTAGACCAGTTAAGAGAATTCAGAATAGTGAAACAGCAGCTCACATTAGCTTACATACATGTAGCAAATTTGACATAACGAGGTGAATTGTTTACCACTTTTGGAACTGCACGATCTGTTCGAACATGCCAACTGCATGATTACACATTTCCTTACATATATAGTTTTTGTCATTTCTTTCACCAAAATGCACCAATGAGTCATTCTTAAAATGTGTCTGCGTTCGACGATGACACAGAAGATCGGAAAATATACAGAGTCGGGGCATATAGAAAACGGGTAAGACGTAACATAGCGCTTTTTTTCATAACAGGACAACTTACTGTAAAAGTACACCCCTAAAAGCTATAATTAGGATGCGTGTCATCTCTTCTACGATTTCTCACCCTGACTAGTCTGTGATCTAGTTTTAAAAGGAAGTGTTACATGTACATCCACAATATATATATATATATCGTTACCATACTGCAGACTGTCATTTAAAACTGATATATCTTAAAGAACAGTATGGACATGATATATACAGTGCCACTCAGTTTTATTTTGCTTTGGGTGACGTGTAGTGGAAATTGGGGTGAGTATATTTAAGCTAAGCCAATATTCATTGCATCTCTATGTAATAGTAAACTTGATGTGGGACTACCGATAAATGCACAGTGCAGAAACTATGGCCCCTGTTTCATCGGGCTTGCGGTCGGATTAAAATTTTTTTTAACTGTCTACTAATTCTAAGGTTGGAATCTGACAATATTTAACGGTCATCATCGAATTCATACACCAATCCTAATGAGCTTTATATATTGCCTTCATATTTGTTATATATTTGTGAAAGCGGGCCAAAATTCTTTCGTGGCAAGCCCAGTGTAAAGGGCACTATATAAATTTATCATTGTGTTCCATGTACCTGAAGCAGCTATATTATCCATAGACTCAGTCACACCGAAATGTGACTTTTTTTTAGTTTCTTTTACAGACTAACGTAATATAAATACAGTCATTATTTATCGACGTATTTCATATAAATTCTAGAGTCCATGAGCAATTCTCGTACAGAAGTATCAGAAAAATGTGAAAGATCCATATGTGTTACACAAAACCGCATGAAAAAACAAAACCATATGAAATCCGCATGAAAAAAAAAAAACATAACCAAAATCATGAAACACACAACTGGCTGCAGGGAGGCCGGTGGTCCTCCTATTCTGTCGCACGTGCACCTGCTCAATTTGGTTCAGTTTGAAAAATACACAAGGTATAATTTCACAAGGTGAAAACTGAATTTATCATTTTATTGGAATAATTTTTTTTCCTTTTAGCTCCGCCACAGGTACATGTATGTTACCGTTGCTCTTACACAAGACAAAAGCCACTATGTGCTCCAAAATACGCAATGTGCTTCTTCTCAGAAGACTGTGGGGTCACATACTGTCAATGCAGAAAATACCAGAATAGGTGCCGAAAGTTTAACAAGTGCTCTAATTGCACTGGTAATGTGATGAAGAATTCTGCCACAGGTAGGTTACTACAAAAAAAAAATATATATATATATAAAAAAAAAAAAGCAACATTCTTCGTTGACATCGTACATTTATTTCCACTGAGCATTGCAATGTTCTAAATTGTCGATCATAGAGATTTTTTTTCTCATCTTGCTTTGATCATAGATTTCTTGTGAACCTGTTGAAAGTGGTTAGGATTAGGGCTTATCAGTTGAGGCTGTCACTGCAAACAGTCCTATTAACGTTCAAAAAAAAAAAAAATGATGGGCATGGAATGCTCTCCAAACGTAGACTTAGACCCCATTCACACAGATTTTAGATCGATCTATTCCTGTGGGGAGTCTCACTACATTACTGTCAGCTTAGGCTTCGTTCACATGAAAAGTCTATTTTCTAAAAATCTGTTTTCTATTCGCGGTATCTTGTAATCACGGTCTGTGCCCTGAATACCCCGAGGCGTAATTACTGGCAGCGCGTGCCAGTTACTTCCAAAGCTGTAATTAATTCTCGGCTGCGCTCGTAGTGATCACAAGATACCGCGAATAGAAAATAGGTTTTTAGAAAATAGATTTTTCATGTGAACGGAGTCTTAGTCTTTTGAAATGTCTGTCCCGCCTACTAAAAGCTGTAAGGGGGTAATTAACTGTCGTGCCCGCTCGGCTGACTGCAATTTAACGTGAACTCCCAGGGAATTAGGTCGATCCGGATGGCTCATCTAAATCTCTGGGAATGCACTCTTAGAGACCATTCCCACAGATATTTAGATCGATCTATCCCCCTGGGGAGTCTCACTAGATTGCACTAGATTGCCTGATCGGCTTAAATGTCTGTCCCGCCTACTAAAAGCTGTAAGGGGGTAATTAACTTTTGTGCGCGCTCGGCTCTCGGAAGCTGACAGCAATTTAGCGTGAACCCCCAGATGGATCGATGTAAATCTGTTTGAACCCATTCTTACACGGCACCACTTGCGATATTCTCCCGCACACAACCTTCCGACAGACGTTCCCAACACGTTACAGTGTAATCAGTTTAATTATCTGGCACGCCCCCTTGAGAAATTTGGGGGAAATTGACTATCAGGTTGAGTGGGAGTGCCAGACATTTAAGCCGCTTCAGCCGAATGCAATTTAGCGAGAATCCCTGCAGTGTTAAATCGATCCAGCTAGTACGATGAGTTTATGGGAACGCTCCCTATTTCGACCATCGATAGTAGCCTATAAGGTAAAACAAAAATCTTGGTTGAACAGCAAAGGCAACGCCATTCCAGTATTGAATGACAGAACAGGTTTTGATACCTGTGGACCACTGCAGTCTCCTTGGGTGAGACCATTGTCGTGTCCGACATAAAGATATCTTATGAGGCCATATGATGCAACGTCTTGTGGTCCAATAGTTGTGGATAATGTGGCGGCCACTTTGTATGACGCCGATGAAAAGAAATTAATTATACAATTATAAGTAATTAAAGTATGTGTGCATCGACCATAGATAACAAATTAGTATATATAAGCAATGAGAACTGATACGTAGAGGGAATAGGAGACAAGAAGAGAAAAGGAGATTGCGACGGAGTACGGAACAGACGCAGTTTCGGAGAGTAAGGATTTGGAGACTTCACTTAGAATATCAGGCCTACCCAACTACCAGACTCGGCAAATAAGGATCCTGAATTAACCGGTATATCGGACCACACTACCCGATTTCAAGGTGTGTGTCAGATCGCATTTCGGAGTATCAGTCAGAACACCGACAGGATGAGCCCATGGCACGCTCGGCTGTCACCTTGATTGGATAGTACACGATTGTCGTAAAACCGCTATATAATTTTAAAACCGGGAGCATAAATTTGAAAACCACCTAGAACAACCTGAGACTGCCACATTAATCTAATACAATGCAAAAAGCCCTATCAAAAGTTGTTAAAGCATTCAAACCGAATGTCGTAAAGTCTCCATATACCCCCATAGAGACAATAAAACCGAGTACTCTAAAGTAAGAGTGCAGTCTAAGTGTTGTTCCAGGTGGTTTTCAAATTTATGCACCCGGTTTTAAAATCATATAGCGATTTTACGACAATCGTTTACTATCCAATCAAGGTGACAGCCGAGCGTGGATGAGCCCGCGGTCGTCCTACAAAATTTGTTCTGGGGTATGATACTCCAAAATGCGATTTGACACACACCTTGAAAATGGGTAGTGTGGTCCGATATACCGGTTAATTCAGGAGCCTTATGTGCCGAGTCTGTTAGTTGGGTAGGCCTGAATTTGTAGATACCGAGCATTGACGAATGAATCGTTTAACTGGTCATTATGTGGACTTGGGTTCTCTTTGCGCGGCCTTACGTAAATCTGACACGAGGCGTGGAATCTCTAGATTGCGTTATCCACTAAGTAAGCCAAAAAACGCAATGTCCTATTTCGAGCCCATGCTTGAATTGAGCGTACAAAAATTATGTAAGTTTAGGCCATTCATTCCATATGTATGAAAAGGTTCATTACACCATGTACAAGTATTGATTATAATTAATGCCATGGGGATAGGTGACAGATCCAAAAGAAGCTCGCACCCCGTTCATCATTCTGAAAAAACACATTGTTGATCTCATATCTTCCTGGGAGGTATACAGCACAAGCTGCTACAGTATAGCGCTCAAAGTTTACCATAGTCAAAAAGGAGGGCGTTCGAAATTAATTTTACAGCTAGTCGAGGACACCAAGGGAAACCAACCTAAATACCACTTTTAAAACATTAAAATTACATCATTCCATATCACTAAACCCGCTTTCTGGCCTTGTAGTACAAGACGTCCTATATTATACATTTGGAAACAGCATAGCATACGGTTTATTCATTAACCTCCTCATTGTATGCAATAACCAGTTGGTCTAATACCATGGCCAGGTCTTAATTTCCTGCTTTTTTTATACGCTTAATGCTTGGCTAGGAGAAAGCAGTGACCGCATTTTCTGGTGAATTTTTTAAGCGTGACCCGCCGTGGGAGACGATCGGAGGCGAGAACTCTGCCAGCTGAGTCAGCTGAGACATCCGGTCCAGTAACACCCGTGAACTATTCGCGAACAGATTTTTCTACCATTATGTCCTGACACATCTTCGGAGAATTTTGAGAAAAATTAAGGCCTTAGTTTATTAGACATCAGTAAGATTCCCACCTACTACGCCAGGACCTGCTAGTCGGTCAAAACTATTACGTATCAGCCGCAATACTATTATAACGACGACGACGTTCTGGAGTCTTCAATCATTTATTCAATTAATTACACGCTTGATCGATATGGAAAATTAGAGTATAAATACTTGTAAAATTGTATGAAAAGTGCGTGGTGAAGAAATGATTGAAGACTCCAGAACGTCGTCGTCGTTATAAGAGTATTGTTGTAGTAGTTGTTCTTTTCATTGTTTATGGTGTGATTTCCAGCAACTTTCCATTCTCATGTTGACTTTACCACAGAACATTCCCTTATCAGGCAATGTCTAAGAGCCTTGTTTTCAACTAAAATTATCAAAAATACTATTTGAATTACTCATACTTGTATCATATCCAAAACTCAGTTATCATATAAACAATTGGTCAAAATTGAAATCTATTATGAAATTAACCAATCAAATTAACTGTTACTGACTTTGACCTTTTCCATCCTTTTCTGACAATAAAAACATGTTCTACACTTGTTGATTCTTGATGAAACTTACACTCAATACCACTTTAACTTTTCATCTATTTGATTTCCCTTTTGTTACTAATTGTAATTAGTGTAAGCGTAAGTCATTAACTTTACAACATACACCCTTTCTTCAAAGTAATTCGTCCTCGAATCCTAAAATTTTACAACATACACTCCTTTTTAAATTTTTTTGAAGCAAAGCAAATATCGAATAACATCAAATTCGCTGATCATTTAATCATAAACTCGTCATATTACCTTAATGAAGTAAAAATATACCTGACATAAATCTGTTTCATGCATTAATGTTCAATGTATGTACAAATAGGACATTGTGTCATGGTAAGAACACAATTACCGTCAGTTATTATTTTAAGAATAAGTCGTCGAAATCTTTTATATGATATATCCTTATCCTTATTCAGTAGCGATTCATTATAATATTTAACGGCAATGTTTAAAAGTCGTAGCAATAATATGCTAACTTTGACTAAATCAGTAACATTTTATGCATAATATATTGCTTGAATAATACATTTACCAATACCTGATGGTATTTGATGCAACATATAAACTATGTAATCTTCTGATATCATCATATAATTAGCAGAACCAATTAACTTTACAAAGTCCATTTGTTTATCAATTCGGAAGATAAATTTATCTGAAAACTAGGTTTAAAATACAATTAATTTATATATATTGAATGTTTACATAAATTCTCAAAAAGGTTGAAATGATAAATTGACAATTCTGTAATCTATGTAAATTTTATATACTAATTCGTCAGAATCTAAAAAAAAAATAGAACATATTATAATTCATTCTAAGTGCTTAACAGATGCTAAATACTTATATTAAATACTTAACAATGGAGATAAAATAAAATATACTAATTATAATATTTACATTTTACATAATATATCATAGCTAACGAAAATCAATATCTTACGGCTAAAATAAAATCGTGAATAATTTTTTGTAATACGTTTTATAATATTACATGATAATAATTATTGTCAAGACTAAAACCATAAATGACTTTGTGCATGTCGCAAATCATTAACATGATAATTAATACATATATCAGTCTTTGAAATATCAAAGTAACAATCAAAAAAATTCAATATTAAAGTCATGGAAATGACATGTTGTGTGTTGTATACACATCTTGTAATAGTAGTTCGCTTGCAAAGATCATTGTACTGTATAACCAGACAAGAGTAGCAAGTCAAGTCTTGTTCAAAATCAATCTGCATTGTGCTCAAATGTCTCGAACTGAACATAGAAAAGTGCATTCGCATGTTTAATACACAAAAAACGCATTATATTCGCTTTTGAGTAATCTCCTTAGGCGAAATGCTGTAAACATTTTCAACGGGATAGCTTCTTTCAAAGTAATGGTCTTTCCATTTAAGAGGTTTATAACTTGAAAACCATGCCAATTTATCAGTAGATATGGTCTATAAATTCCTTCAACTCTTAAAATATCAAAAGAAAAATGATCACTTTGAAAAACCCAGTATTTTGGACAAGCTGATAGATTTTTGATTGGAATTGATATGCAATGTTCATTGTTAGAAATCTCCAAAACTGAAGTTTTTCTTTTTGATTTAAAATATCTTCTCCAGATTTGTTCCAAGATGAAAATCAAAATAATAATAGTAATTACAATCTGCAATATCAAAATAATAAATGTTGTTGGATCTGTGGAAATCAGTTCCTTCGGGTTACTATTTGGCTTTGTTGTGGTATCTAATGACCAATACGAAATAGTTGGAAAAACATCGTTACCACGTGTCTTTTTCATTAAGCCACTATTAGTACAATCGCCTGACTTTGATATCTAGGCCAATTGTTATCATGATCAATAAGCCCAATAACCTTAATGAAATCCAAACCATTATCTGAGATAAATACTAAAATAGCATCTGCCATTGAAAAATAGATTTGCTCTTGTCTTTTTGATGCATGGGTCATTTTATGTAGGCTCAAATGATCAATGGAATATGAAAGAAAACGGGAAAAGTTGTGCTGCAATAATTGTAGAAGATTCGATTTCGTATTTAAAGATGCATACAAAGTCAATTTTTTGTCACAAAAACCAACCAAATGCCAGCATATAGTTTCAAGTAGTATAACTAAGAGAATTACCAAAAGGCATTGTTTAATTTTTTCCGAAAATGATGTTTAAACGGATTTTTCTACTAGCATTCTATGCTGTATGTTAATGGGGCAGAAAAGTAGGTCACGAAAGAAGGTTAATTTTCCGACCAAAAAGTTAAAGAAAGGAGCAGTCGAGAGCTTTTTTATGGCTGATCAAGTGATCAGTTCAGTTTATCCCTTGGCTTGTTGAATTTATTTGAGTCATATAAGAAACTACATGTAGTAGAAGTGGTTTACATGTGTTACTGGGAATCCACGCTCCACCGAATAAATCGTTACTTCCAATTTTGGAAATTTGTTCCGGTGAATAAAAGTACTGTAGTAGGCCTAAACCTGTATTCTGTAATATATGTTGTATATTTTTGCCCTCCAGATGTACCCAGTTTGTCGGCAGTTGGCAGACCTACTTCCGCCTTCCCGCACGCCGGCGAAATCGCTGGGTGTGTGATTGGTGGTGTGTTGATTGCAGTAGCTGTGATATATGTTATTTACGACTGCAGGCAAAGGTGCGTGCACAATATTCAATTACATATGAAGTCAAGTCTTTGTCACTTAACTGGACCAAATGCCACCATATAGCTTGATATAGCATAATTCTATCTAATTGGCCTATATTTAACCCTTGGCTGTTTTCAAGTTTTATTTTGATATTCATGCTATTGTAGTGCAGCAGCCTAATGTTCAGACATCACTAGATTATTAAGCGGACTTTTACGAACTGATAGATAGTTGAAGTTTACAACCAAATATTTGAAGAAGGTGAATCATTTTAAGTTGAGAGCTAGTTTTCATTAGAAGAAACATAAAAGAAGTGAATATCCATCAAATAAACTGTTATTCAAATTGATTTTCAGAAAACATCAGAATGATCCAAATGTTCCAGGTTCAAATCTGGTAGGCGACATAGCTGTTTCAATATCATACTAAGCATGCGCTTTTATCCTTTTCCCTCCCAATAAATGCATCAACATTAAAGTCCCTAGAAACCGCATAAGCAATACTTTAAAGCATTTGGAATGCGTATTCCCGAAGTGTAGTTTGCAATATTTCCAAACTAGCAGCCAGAGACCAGGGTCAGTCAGAGTCAGGTCATCTGGTTTTCTTATTTATAAAGCAATTTGGATCATATTGCCTTGACGTCCGTTTCAGAATGACTCCGAGACAAACGGCAACAGAGTCGATGATCGTGGCTCGCAAAACAATCCTCTGTGTACATATAGATCAGGACATCCGGGCATTGAGTTCTCTGGCCCTTACCGTGCTCTAGGCGAGACCTGTCGAGATGCGACTCAAATCTACACGCCACTAGCGATCGATGACCGAGAGAACGGTGGGATCAGAGGCGAAATTGAAGATACTTACACCCCTTTCTTGGACGCCGATGTTAGATACGCTCTTCCTGGGGCGCAGAATCGCAGAATGAATGGCACTGGAAATGACCTACGTCCCAGTGATGTGTCCAGCCACGAATACTTAAATTTTGTTGTCTGGTAAGGAGGAGTAGAACATCGGAGCGGAACGGAGCGTGGGGGGGGGGGTTGGGGGGGGGGCGGGGGGGGGCACCTGAAATTACGGGATTTTGTAAACTTACGTAACAGTATAGAGTGGGGTTTATTAAAAATGTAAGGACGCTGTTAAGTCAGAATTACATTGCATTAGTTGAGAAAGGATGTTTTTTTTTTGCACGCGGACATTGCGCATCCTTAGGTTTAGAGCGCAACATAAATATTTCGCATTAAAATTGTTTTCTATATGTTTTTTCCTAGACATTTTTTATGTTATTGATTTTAATGGTGGGATAAACATTTTTCTTCTGTTACATCGTGCTACATGGGCGAGTGTACTTTAGTTTGGATCATTTTAGACGAACGCATTCATATGTAAGGTTTCCAGAATCTATATGTATGTTGCAATGGGCATCAACAGTCAATGCGCGTTTGCTGTTTGCTAAAATCATAATTCCCTGCTAAAATTAAGTGGAAACCTGTCAAATGTCAAGGCACGTTTTCATTGTTAATGTATAAACTTTAAAGAGATAACTGTGCCAAAATCCGCTCATAGCTTAGCGTAGTTTAGAATGTATGTATGGAGTTAACGCCCGATGAATGGTGGCATCCTGTAAAAGAAACTAGTTCTAGAAAATACCACATTCCTTGCATATGTAAAGTAAACAGCCCACAGTGATTGGATAGTGTTAGATATTTTGTATTATTAGTGCCACCCAGTTATGTCTGTCTACATAGTTCAGTATTTACATTTAAAGAAACTTTAAGAGGTACTTAAGGTGAGCTTTGAAACACGTGTTCTAAAACTTGATTGTACATTTATTGGCAGGGCGCAACAAGCACAATCTCCTCCGTAGCATTAGTTTTTACCTGTAAAGTATTAAAGTACGTACAATGCTTTATTAAGGTTATGCTTTATTACAGACAAGGAACTTTGGTTGTAGTCCAGCGTCAAGTTTAAGGGTTTAAGAGGCCAAACGTTCATGTAAGATTAAACAACAGAACCTATGTTATTACTAATGTATAAAGTTACTTTACAGTTATGATAAGATTAAAAGTTCTGGTTTGCATTTGGTAATTATAAGAACTGTACAGAAATAAGTGTATGTAATTAAGTAGTTGCTGTTTCACTTATTGTTTATTTTCAGCAACGACACTTGTAGCAATAATTAAGCCAAAAGTCAATAAAGAAGTTTAATGCTGTTACAGACGCATTCAGATTCAGACATCATACACCAGCTGGGTTGGTCCAAGTCTGCGGGGGATTCTTTCTAAGTGGAATCAGTGGGAATATCATAAAAATGAAATTCTTTGAGTGTTCCGATTAAAATGTACTGACATGAAAGCTCATTTTTTTGGTCTTCTCTGAAGAAGTCCCTTTCGTGCGAATCAGAGCTAAAGTGGAAGATGGTGATTTAATTTGGTGTTCATTTTAAGGGAAGCCATTGATGATTGTTCACTGAATATTTTGTTAGGTAAGATTTATCAGCATGGTCTCCATTGGTAAAAGCCAGATCAAGGTTGTAAGTCAGATTTTTAAAAGTTCTTAGCTATAAAGTGGTATTATCGAGAATATCAGAGTTTAATTTTGCATCTTTTCACCCATAACAGCCATCTATTTTTCCATTTTGTTGAAATTTGACAACGTGCCATTTATAATTCAATTCATGATTGCAAAATAGTTGTAGCCTGGGAAAAAAAATCACATCTTGTCTTCTCTAACGCAACCCGGAAACTGATTTTCTTGGGTTCATTCATTGGGCCTACATAATCTCATTTCTACCGCTGATCATTTGATATCAAGTCATCTTGTAAAATAAAAAAAAAGTCAAATGTGTTTATTTTTTGGCCATCTTAAAACGGATTGTCAAGTCTGGAAATCTTATACATTCATTCATTTATAAATATTACAGCATTACATGTAAGAAGCACGCCCAACTCTTGAGTCTTTTAAGGCACTTTATGAGAAGTTCGATCGTTCCTCGGCCCACAGTAAACATCGCAGTTATAATTTTTGCACGTTTTTATGTTCCTGAATATTCGTTACTGTGGACACCTCTCCCGTGGAGGTGACCCTCATTAAATTTTCACACCATTCAATTAATGTAATGCGTAGAAAATAAATAAATCCATTCCGCAAACATCACCCTCCCCTTCATCACTTAAGTAGTTCAGAAAACAGGCTATAAGCCTTTCAAGTTCTCAATTGCTATTTTACCAATACAAGTGAAGTTCACCTGTCCTCATATCTATTAGAAAATTAACAACCAAAATATACCCTTAGGGATTAATTCTCATAATTTTACCAATGGGTTTTTAGATATGTTGCGCCTAGGAGATCAAGGTAAGCATTAAATTTCCAAAATAATTTTTGTAAACAAAAAGAAGCCATTTGCATTCTTTCTGCATATTATTGCATTATCCCCCCCTTTTTTTTGATAATGCTTTTTTTTCTAAAATGAAATAAAAACTGACCACTGAAATTCCTTCACAATTTATTACATAATTAGCCTACAAGATCAACATGAATACCAACACATAACTATACAAAAGCTTTGTACACTCTTTCCATCAGTCTAGTATTCACAATACATACAAAAATGCCCGATTTGCTTACAACATTAGGATTAAAAGCTATGTATCTTTAAATAGATAATATAACATTATTATATTTCATAGGAGAGAGAGAGACTCAAAATTTGGTGTGCACAGGCTGCTTGCATGTAGATGTCTTACACAAATGTAAAAAATTCAGAAAAATATTTTCTCAAACCATCTATCCTTACTGCTGAAGTTATCTTAAGGATGAGATTTGTCGTACAAAATTAATTTTGTTGAAATATATCAGATACCATTAAATGGGACTAGAGTCAAGCTGCAAGAAATATCCATGCTAAAATACAAGAGGTATAGTCTTATTTCTTTGTAAAGTGAATGAAACAGGTCATTCTAATTCACACTTACACAATCACATGGCAACCATGATTTCCTTGACAACCTTGATGGTTACCATGACAGCCATTTTGTGAAATACAACTGTTCCCATAGCATTTTCAGTGACCATGACACAAATACCAAGATTAAGAAGAATAACAGTATTCAAAACAAGCAGATACAATGGAGTAAATTGCTCAGAGACCAGTAAGTACAGTTCATGGTATATACAAAAATAGTCCTTCAGGCATCTTGGCCATTATCAGACTAGGTAATAATTACAAATACCTTAACAAAATATTGGTGCTATTCTGAAACCTCATTGTCCATTTTGCACTTTGATGAATTTTTCCCCCAAGACCGGATTCTGAAATAACAGTATCCAAAAGCCCAAGAAAAATTAGCTGTTTAAAAAAGAAACACACGCCTAAATTTATATACGAATCTATATTCTATTATGAAGTAAAGATGGTACCAACTATAGACTCAAACACAGCACAACAGTTTTGAAAAGATGTTAGCAATAATAGTCTCAATGAGCTCAATCTTGCATTTAACAAAGTAACCAGACCAAGTCATAAACAATGGATGTCAATTTCTGTATTTGCCAGCAGGGGAAAATAATTACAAAGACTCACGTCATCCAAATCCTACATGCACAATGCACAGTCATCCCACAATTTAATTTTTTTTTTTTTTACTTTAAAGTAAAATCAAGTTTCCTTTATTGATATATACAAATTGTATGGTTATAGGTCTTTCTTAATAGTCACAAACCATAATCGAATTGGTCCTCAATTGTCTACCTTGCCAGTGCAGAAATAGTATCTCCCAAAACATTTCAGAACCTTTTATCTATGTTCTGCATCCTTCAATTATCCAAAGACTTGATTGTGCCCTTCTTTTAAATAATATTAAGTGAATGTTCAATCAAACTGGTAAGCGTAATTCTCAGTTAAGAAAAAAATGTGTCAGCTAAAGCTTAAAATAGTATCAATCCATTTTCCCTGTCTATTAATCCTCTGAACCTGTTCCTAATGTCAATGACCTCTTTTGGTAAGGTCAGGGAAAAATTCTCCATGAAGCTCAGCAAGCAACGTGAAGAAAAAGGTGACATCCACTGATACTGTCTCATTAAAAGTTCTTGGCAAAGATGTCTTGGTTTCCAATGGCCAATTTCCTTGAAAGAAAAAGTTGAACTAAGTTAAATCATCACAAATGGCCTGTACACAACTACTAAAGGCCTTTGAGTTTAATGACAACCAAGTTAAATGGCCAACTTATCATGTTCATACCAAATTTTAATTTTACAAACATTTCAAACAGTCTTAAATAAAACGAAGACTAAATTTTTATGGTCTTTGCAAAAGATTAGAAAGTTTTTTCTATTTTTGTGTCCAACTTGCTTACCTTTTGTTTTAGAAAAGACCACAGTCCTTCAGGTTATTCTTGATGATCACATCTGTGACAGCGTCAAATACGAACTGCACGTTGTTGGTGTCTGTGGCACACGTGAAGTGGCAATAGATGTCTTTAGTTTCTGCACGCTTGTTCAGTTTCTCAAATTGAAGCTGTATGTATGCCGCTGCATCTTCGTATGTGTTTGGACCTGAAGTGATGGAAAGTTATAACTCATTTATTCAGTATATAGTATTGTTCTTCGTGTGTGTGTGTGTGTGTGTGTGTGTGTGAGAGAGAGAGAGAGAGAGAGAGAGAGAGAGAGAATTTAAAATACAGGCAAGTCAATGAATGTGTTTCTCAGCATTGTAAGTAATATTATCCATGGCAAAAATAGGGAAATATTTTTTAGGAAAACACAAACATGCAAACAAATGCACCCTATCCGCCTAAGGACAATTAACAGTGTCACTTCCTGGACATGACTGTGTTTCACAACAACACCTGTGATGTAGTGCAACATGCAGGAAAACCAGGTGCACAAACATTTCATAATTCAATGAAAACCCACACTGGGACTTGTATCAAATGCACTTGGTTAGAGGTCGCTTAAGGGCTTGTGTCACCTGACACACACGAGGTCACCTCTCCAGGGCTCATACCCAAATATTCAATAACTGGGGCATTCTAGCCTTTTAAAAAAATCAAACTTCCACAATATCAACAAAAAATGGCCCATATCACATTTTGTTGAGAAAAATATTTTCTTTTAGCCAAACATACTTTTGTGACTATCATTTACCAAGATATAACCATGAGTACATCTTACTCAGTAAGGTCACAGCCTCTGTGATCTTACCAAGAACACCATATGTTTATCCTACAGGCAGAATAAAACATTCATTACTCAGTGCTTTGAAATCTTATAATATTACTGGTTATATATATATATATATATATATATATATATATATATATATATATATATATATATATATATATATATATATAAACCTTTGAAAAAGTCCTTAATTGATGTTACCCAAAAGATCAAATCTCATTTTTACAGCAACAGAAAAGAATGAGATCTGGCAAGTAGTTATACATTTAATACATCATGCTTTTCTTTTTCACTGACTCTAATTCTAACATCCTGGATGAGTGTCTAGAATGAACACAACACAAACATGAGCCTAGGTTTAAAAAAAAAACCCTCTGAACATTTATCATGGGACCCAACACCTAACCTTGACGAATCTCAGGAACCATCAGAATTGAATTAAAAAACACGAAATTCCACTTTTCAGCAGAAAAAGCTCATGTCTGAACTCAATACAGAGCTTTACGAAGCCTTCATGCTAGCAAAACATACATAATCTATAAATAAATAACTTTAAGCCTCAGATTAGCTTGACAAAAACAAATAGCTCATCCGGAGAAGAGTCAAGGTTGGTTGATATTTACTACTTCTATGGAATAATCATGTTATTTCTGAGAATCAGCTGAAGCCCCGATTACAAAGAATCAAATTAGCCCTAATGACACCTTGTCACATGATATATTCCACTTCCAAAATTCAGTTTCACTCATTAACACACTATTAAACAGTTGACAATGTGTGTTTACAGCACATTTTAACACATTTTCCATACAGAGCCTCAACTTTCTAAGAACTTGATTTAACCTGGATTTAGCCGAGTATTTGCCACATGTCACTTCCATGAATATGTTTCCTTTCACTTTATCAAATTGGACAGAATCAACGCAGTGATGACATCCTTTTCAGGAAAAATCACTTCAATCCACAAGCCTGCCTATTCTCAGCTGTGACATAAATCATTCACAACTTTCAGCTATAGAAAAAGTCAATACGACAGGAGACGCATCTGAATGATTTTTTTCTACAGGAAAAAAAGGGGAGAGATAATACCAAAGTTAATCTAATCATACACTAAGTGCACTTATGGAGCTACCAGGCAAAAAACAGGAGGTTATTCTAGGTATTTGCACTGCTGTAAGAGATATATAGAAAATCCTCCAGATGAGGGCCTCATTGCCCAAGCTTAAACTTACATGTATATAATATCAACAATAGGCATCCTTGTCTCTTACTAGCACAGCAGTTTTAACCAAATATTATATGACAATTTGAAAAATGTACGTTTTAGGCCCACTCAACATGTACACATGTAGATTACAAAATACATTTGTTTGACCAAAGAGATAAGTACCCCCCACAGGAATTTCTCATCTTTTCAATGGAGGAAATTTGTTAATTTTACAGATTCTGTATTTTTAAGTTGTAATTTCTTAAGATTAGACCATTCCTAATGAGTGATAGAAACAAAATTAAGAGGCAGGCTATTCTATGCAACAAGGCAGCAAAGCTGTCAAATGTACAGACAAAGAACAGAAAATAAAGATGCAAATAAGTGAAAAATTAAATTTTCACAAAAAACTGTTAAATTGCCAGAAAAATTTACCAAACAGACTGCGTTGCCTATTGAAGCTGTATGTTAGACCCATGTTTCTTTCCTGTAAGTTTGAGAACAGTAAGTGACATGATTTCCCTTAAATGGTCAGCATAGGAGCAGTGCCCAAAATAGGGGTTTCTTCAAATTTTGATGCAACTTTACATAATGTTTAACAGCATAATGACAATCAAATGTTATTAATAAAATATTAGTAACATGGACATTCAGAAAATGTGACAAGCAAAAGTCTTCAAGATCATGGAACTTTAAAGTCTTTTAAGTTGAAAATGCCAATATGTGAAAAATTAAATTTTCGCAAAAAACTGTTTAACTGCCAAAAAAAAAAAATAATAAATAAATAAATAAATAAATAAATAAAAATACCAAACAGACTGCATTGCCTACTGAAGCTGTATTTTAGTCCCATGTTTCTTTCCTGTAAGTTTGAGAACAGTAAGTGACATGATTTTCCTTAAATGGTCATCATGGAAGCAGTGCCCAAAATAGGGGTTTCTTCAAATTTTGATGCAATATTACATAATGTTTAACAGCTTATCACAGATATTCAGAAAATGTGACTAGCAAAGGTCTTTAGGCCCATGGAACTTCAAAGTCACACCTTGAAAATGCCAAAATGTAAACAAGACAGCACTGTTCTGAAATGGGTTTATTTCCATTTTTAACACTTTTTTAACATAAAACAAAATAAACATTTTACTGCCATTTTTATATGACCAACTAAGAAAATTGATGAGATGGGAAAAGTATCAATAGAACAGTGTTAAATGTCCAACTTCCTCCATTCTGAGATTCTGAACATAGTGGATGAATGCATCTGACAAACTGCAATGATATGAGTTTATTTCCATTTTTGACACTTTATTACACAATACATGATAACAAGTTTACCATGTTTTTTACATAATCAACTAACAATGTTGTAAAAATGCAGGAAATATCAAACAAACACTTTTAGGCATCTTATTAGTTAAATAATGAGACTGTTAACATGCCTAATAATTGAATCTGAGGAAATGTGAAAAAAAAACAGTATAACTTCTAAAATAATGGCCCGATTATGCTGATTTTCGAACTCAACCTGCGTTTTAGTAAGATTGACCACTCCTGTGAGTATAATGACAATTGGCCAATCCGTTTTTCTTATATTGTGTTATCAGTGTTGCATTTATATTGAAAAAAGTGAAAAAACAGCATAAATTCCCTAAAAGTGACCCGATCATGCTGATTTTCGAACTTGACCTGCGTATTATGAATATTCATCAGTTCTGTAAGTTTCAAGTCAAAAGGTAAAATGGTTTTCCACTTATCGTGTTATCGGTGCTGCATATATGCTGAAAAAAGTGAAAAAACAGCATAAATTCCCTAAAAGTGACCCGATCATGCTGATTTTCGAACTTGACCTGCGTATTATGAATATTCATCAGTTCTGTAAGTTTCAAGTCAAAAGGTAAAATGGTTTTCCACTTATCGTGTTATCGGTGCTGTATATATGCTGAAAAAAGTGAAAAAACAGCATAAATTCCCTAAAAGTGACCCGATCATGCTGATTTTCGAACTTGACCTGCGTATTATGAATATTCATCAGTTCTGCAAGTTTCAAGTCAAAAGGTAAAATGGTTTTCCACTTATCGTGTTATCGGTAAAAGTGCACGGCGACGGCGACGACGGCGGCGACAGACGCAGATGATGGCTATATGTACAGACACATCTGTGTCTGTACATAAAAATAGCCTAAATTCAGTAAAAATGACCCAATCATGCTGATTTTCAAACTTGACCTGCGTATTATGAATATTCATCAGTTCGGTAAGTTTCAAGCCAAAAGGTAAAATGGTTTTCCATTTATGGTGTTATCGGTGCTGTATATATGCTGAAAAAAGAGAAAAAATAGCTTAAATTTACTAAAAATGACCCAATCACGCTAATTTTCGAACTTGACCTGCATATTATGAATATTCATCAGTTCTGTAAGTTTCAAGCCAAAAGGTAAAATGGTTTTCCATTTATGGTGTTATCGGTGCTGCATATATGCTGAAAAAAGTGAAAAAACAGCATAAATTCCCTATAAGTGACCCGATCATGCTGATTTTCGAACTTGACCTGCGTATTATGAATATTCATCAGTTCTGTAAGTTTCAAGCCAAAAGAAAAAATATTTTTCCACTTATCGTGTTATCGGTAAAAGTGCACGGCGACGACGGCAACGACGGCGACGGCGACAACAGATGCAGATGACGGCTATATGTACAGACACATCTGTGTCTGTACATAAAAAGATCACCACAAATGATATACGGAAATATTTTTGTGATGATAAAATTATGTATCTGCCTATTAAAAAGATAAAAGTAATTACACTTGTAAAAACACTTGTATTGCCACATGCAGTCCCACATGTGCATACACAGCACACAGACACGCATACAAACCTCACCTTGATACTCAGAGAAGCAGATGCTCAACGGTGACTTTTTGATTTTCTCTGAGAACAAATCTTTCTTGTTGAGGAAAAGAATTATGGATGTGTCCGTGAACCACTTATTGTTACAAATGGAATCAAACAGCTTCATGCTCTCCATCATACGGTTCTGGAAAAAAAAATTAAATATTTTTTCGAGGGTTTCTAAAATAATACTTATTGAGTAAGAATCTTAGATCCCAAAATGGGAATGTACACATCTTAAGTTACAACCACCACTTTCATATATCGTAAGTATTTTATATTACATTCTTTTTTAATGAGAAAGGTCGAATAGTTCTGAAGGATAGAAAAATGTCAACTCCTTTTTTGGAACTCTCAAAGCAAAAAGTAGGTAAAGATAATAAAAATGCTGGTAAAAAAACAGGGTAAAGCAACCAAAAGCTGAAGACAAACAAAATTAAAATAAAAATGCCACATTATGATTTTTCCACCATCATATCAGACTTCATGAAAAGATTTACAGGGACGAGCTTCAGGTAGGAACTTCAGCCATCGATTTAGTCCACTAAAATAACTCAGTATTGGTCTAAAATAATAGCCATACTTATTCTGTTATACGACATACACAGTATTTTATTTAATTGGACTGCTACTGATTTATACTTGATCTAAACAGATCCTTCTTTTGTTCTAAAAATATAGATCAGTTTTCCGGCTAAAGTTCTTGGGTGAAACATGTCTAGAGCTTACCATCTCCTGATCCTCAGCCAGTGTGAGGTCGTACTCGCTCATGGCGACAATAAAGATGATGGCAGTCACGCCCTCAAAACAGTGGATCCATTTCTTTCTTTCTGACCTTTGACCTCCAACATCAAACATCCTGAAAAAGCAGAGAGCTGCACTATGAGCCTTCCTGCTGTTAAATGGCTCACTCTGGGGTCTACTTAAACAATTTTTATCTCTTTTAAAAGAGGCTTACTCTCCCCGAAAAATAAAGTGTAGTGATTGAAACAATTGAATCTATTTTACATGCCCCCCCCCAAATAAAAAAGTTATCAATTTGTCACCAGGTCAAAGCAGACATAAGTTTATGATTTTAAAACAAGGACCAACATTTAAATTCAGTTGTTTTCTTTTAAAATCAAAGTTCAGAGCCACTGAGCTTCAACTCACTTAAAGTGCAAATCTTTGAATGTGAAGTGTGTTTCTACAATCCCTGTTGTCTTCACTCGGGTCCGGAGAACATCTTGTTCTGTTGGGACATAGTTGGGTTGTGAGATACGATCTAAGGCATTCAGGTAGCTAAAATAACACAAATAAACAAATAGTTAATATCTACAATTTAGGTCGTTCCATCATGACTTATTTATCTTTCTTCACAGTATGTATTCTCCCCCCCCCCCCCAAAAGGCCTTTAAACATTTCAAAGCAAAGGGTACATAAATTTACATGAGCTCAAGGTTTGATTTGTTTCATCAATTTAGAAATGCATGAATTCATGCAGTCATATCTCATGCATGACTATCTCACTTACTATTCTGCTGAGTCATTGAGCTGGTACTCCCTGGACCGACTAAAGCACTCCTGGACCCCGGAGTCCTTCCATAGTCTCTTCATCACAGCCGCCAAGTCTGGGGAAAGCTCGCCGTCGTCAGAGCCCGCCAGCGAGAACAGCATTCTTGCATCATCCTGCAGTGAGAAAAGAGAAAGCTGTCTGAATAGTGTTTCCTTTTCATTTATTTGTTATTATTATTTTTTTTTTTTGAAATCTGATTTCCCCATCATAACTGTACTGTTTATGCCAATTCAATACTGAAGAATTTCTAATGGCATGATAATGGTAGAGAACCCTAGGTTTATACAGGTAAGACCATTTTAAGGTCAGACAAAACAATGTGGGCAATTAGAAATACATATAACCTTTTCTTCTCTTACACATTCAAAGTATTCAGCCAGGTGTGCTTGTATGCAGAACACCTGCACAATTAGGTCGTAGCCCAAAGCACATCTTATTGTCAGGGATTTTTTTTTTTTTTTTTTTTTGTGTGTGTGTGTGTGTGTGTGTGTGTGTGTGTGTGTGTGTGTGTTACAATGACAATTGAGAATTTCTTTCTTCTCATATTTTGGGTTATTTTAATACCTCAATCCATCAGGATGTTCAAAGTTCAGCTGTCCCATTTAAACCAATCATCCTCTCTAAAAAGTATCTCACTTTCACTTTCAATACTCCCCCTTTTTTCCCCCAAGATTCCTTTCATTTTCATTTGCTCCACTGCATTATTCATATTTCTCACATTTCACTTTCAATATTTTCCTTTCTTTATTGATTCTCTCCAGATTAAAAAATAAAAATAAATAAATAATCTGAACCAGATTTATTGCAGACCTTGACAAATCTCAGGAACCATCAGAATTGAATTAGAAAAACACAGAATTCCACGTTGCCCTCAGAAAATACTCATTTGTGAAGTACTCACAGCTCTGTCAGGATGTCCAAAGTCTATCTTGAGCTGTCCCATGGCTCTTATAATGGCAATCATGCTTTGTATAGTGTTGCTGTACACTACCGGTTTGTACTGAAGACATTCTTCTTGTGAGTAACCCTTGTCGTGTATGATTCTGAGAGAGAGAGAGAGAGAGAAAAGAATTCAATGATACAAATGATCAATTACATTACCTAATGAAACTTGGATAAATGTAGCTTATATTGAAAAATGATGTAATTAATTCATGTAGCAAAATGTTTAAACTGATGTCACAGTATATATATATATATATATATATATATATATATATATATATATATATATATATATATATAAGCTCTTTGCCTACACGTGTGCATACTAGTAATAATGTCAAATTACCACTCAATCTTGAAAAGCATTTGTTTTTTCTAGAAGCATCATCGAAAAAGAGCAAAATTCACATCACTGTCACCCTGAAGCGATAACAATTTCCGGTTCTCCTGCCCACGTCATAGAACAATCTTCCTCGCCACATTATCTAATAGTGATGATGCCAGATGAATAAAATTGGACAAAATATTGAGGTGATAATTTGCACTGAAAAGGTCACTACTATTCAGATCAATTAATATTTTCCTTGGAGATCATGGCAGAGTAAATGAAGATGTATACTGACTGCTGCTCTGTCATTTGTCCAGGTCCATTGCTGCTTTCTAGCTAGAATATTTTCCTGTTTTTATATAGAAACAGAGCCTGAGGAACCCGCTTTTAAACAGCTGTAAGGTGTGTCCTTACAGTCTCTGTTCTTGTTTTCCTGTGTGTGCGTGCGTGCGTGCATGCGTGCATGTGGTGGTGGTGGTGGATCAGAGTCACATGTAATACGGTAGATAGAGTTCCTTTCATTTGCTGTTTAGGTGTTTTGTCTTAAAGCTCTATTATAAGGGTGCTTTCCCAGAGATTTAGATCGATCTAGAGATTAAGATTTAGATCGACCTAACTCACTGGGGGTTCACGCTAAATTGCAGTCAGCCAAGTGGGCACCATAGTCAATTACCCCCTTACAGCTTTTAGTAGGCGGGACAGACACTTAAGCCAGCCAAGCTGACAGTAATCAAGTGAGACTGCCCACAGGGATAGATCGATCTAAAAATCTATGGAAATGGGGTGTAAGGGTCTTGGTTTTTGGAACATGTAGAACAACCACCTCATGATAGACTGGTGTGTCTTATGTAAGTTGGGAAAAAAAATTGGTTATTTGGCACCCACATGCTGTTTCATGAAAGTCTGTTCAAAAAACATTACCAAATACTCTGTACAACTGTTCTGTGTAGGCCATATGATAAGAGTAACTAGTCGTAGTGCCCTGGATACACTGCATAGCAACTTGTTCAGGAGAACAGAGGATTACATTTGCTGAACAACAGTGAGCATATGGTACCAGAACCCCTGTTCACAACCAAGTTGAGCCAAGCCTAACTGAACTGGGGCTCAAATATGATGCGCACTTGAAAAGATCCTGAGAGGGGAGAAAGTTGGACCTATCTTCAATGTAAATCATTAATGCTACTGAAGTATTCACATTACACATGTATTGAGAATGATTGCCCTATCTTCAGTGTAAGCGTGGCTTCAATATTCACATTCCACACCGAGAAGGGTTGGCCCATCTTCAATGTAAATGTGACTAAAAGCGTTCACATTACAGGCATTTTTAATGCATAAAGCCAAGTAAGTTTACCTGAAGTAGTGAACTTAATGGATGTACAGGTCAAATACCCAGGTGTCTCATCAAACCATTTCTGTTCAATCTTTCTTCAAGCACTTATGAAATGTTGGAGAAATGTCAGGCTCACATTAAGTAAGTGCCGTTTATGCACTCTCCCTCCAAAACAACCACATTCTTGTATGTAAAGGTCAGATGGTGTATGCTTCATATGCCCCATTCTGTGAGGTTTTTACAAGCACCTTGAGTAAGTAGAATCTGAACATATGTATCCAGGGGGCTGTTTTACAATAAAAATCAGTTTTTTTGTGTCTAAATTTTAATACCACTAAGATTTAGCCAAGGAGCGTTTCACAAAGAATTATAAAGACCACTCATCTCTTCCTTTAAATGTGTTTTAAGGGAGTGCTTTAAGCAATATGCGAGTGTCTTGACAGGAGTTTTAATTCTCAGAAGTGACAGCAGATCACTTATAATTGCCTAATACATAATATTTAGTAAGGCGACCATCCTTAAAAACTCCCAGACCAATGTCACAGAGGTGACTTTGTGAAGCTTGTTATCCAATTCTTGCACTCAGCAGAATAAGCTAAGCCTAAGAACTGAACATTTTTTGGTGAAAAAGGCCCGAGTACTGGTTACACTGCATGTATCCTTTCCATAAAAAAGTCACAATGATTTTACATACATTATGCATCAAGTTTTAGATAAATTGCAGATCACAGCGAATAACATGTTCCTGCATGTGATGTGCCTGGGGTAGAGCTAACACTCGCCAATTTAGCCAAATGCTAAAACTGACTTAAATTGGCTAAAGAAAAAGGGCTTGATTTGACATGTTTTAGCCAAATTATAACCATTTTGATAACAATTGATGAAAATGTGGTGATTTGGCTAAGCGAAAAAAATTGCTAGCTCTACCAGTGTGGTCAAAGCTCCTCGCAATCAAACTTCTACAAAGCTGGAACCCAAGAAGCACCTGACTTCAAGTCGAATTAAAAGACCTTTGTTAAGTTTAAGGTCCGAATTGGGAAACTTGAAAATTTTTGCAGGATATATATATGCATATGATAGTTGTGGGGCATTTTCAAACTCATTTAACATGCATTTAACATTATTTCAAGTTTTTAATGACCTTATTTACATAAAAAAAACACATGCAAAGTCAATCTTTCTGATCTGCGAGTAGCAAAAGAAAAAAGTTTGCAATCATTTAACAAATTATAGCACGTAATCATTAAATTTGAAATTCATGTTGAGTTATTAGAGGGGAAAAAAAACACGCTGACACTGGATGCCGCCATACTACCAGCAAGGCCAGTAAACAGAATATTGACAATGTTGATGGAAATCGCTTTCAGATGGACGGGCTTAGCGAGGCTGCCCATTAGGACTAATCTCCAGCAATATGTGATTAAGGCAATCTAATGGGACTTGAAGAAGAAGGATGGGTTACAGGTCTTAAATGCTGTCAACTTGCCCCAGCGTAACTATTAACCTTAATAGCTTATCGCTATGTGATATGTATTTTCTACTATCATTTGGACTAAATGGCTTCAATATTTCCCCCTAAGAAGGTCACAAGGGAAGCTTTGTGACATGGAGACCATATCATATAGTATGAACAGGTGTTGAAAGTGAGATAAGGTCTTGTGCTTACGTAAAAAAAAAAAAAAAAAAAAAAAAAAAAAAAAAAAAAAAAAAAGTCCATTTTGTTAAACTTGCAATGCGTCATCAAATAAGTCTATTGAGCCAATCACTTGAAATCCAATAACTTTTTAAGTAACTGAAGGACTTAGAGTACATTCCCAGAGATTTAGATATAGATTGACCTAACTCCCTGGGGGTCCACGCTAAATTGCAGTCAGCCGAGCGCACACCATAGTTAATTACCGCTTTACAGCTTTTAGTAGGTGGGACAGACGCTTAAGCCAGCCAGTAATCTAGTGAGACTCCTCACAGGGGTCTTATACTATACTTGGTTCTGGAGAAAGTAGCTGCGCAGCCTTCCATCATAATAATACTGTTTACAATGATGGATGCCTTGTTTAACGAGTGAAGTCAAGACGTAATTCAGGATAAAACCTACCCTCTCATATCAGGTGTGGTATCCCAGGGGCCTCTGGCATAGCCTGTTACATTATTGAAAAACAGGTGCACACAGCTGTATTTTTGCTTGTTATGTGTCTTTGGCGCCATTCAGAATAGGGGACTAACTAGTCCAAGGGCCAAATAATGCAACCCACTAAAAAGCTTGCCATCTAATCCCCTAATAGATACTGAATAGGAAGTATTCAAGGTTGGCCATATTTGACCCTTGGACTAGTTAATGCCCTATTCTGAATGGGGCCTTCGGCAGCATTCACAACCAAAGTAAAATCACAGGGATTTAATTCAGTGTCTATTAATTAGGGGATAACACTTTATAGTGGGTCAGCCATACTTGATCAGTGGATCTGTTAGTCTGCAGACCATCTCATTCTGAATGGGCCCTTAAAGACTAAACCTGTCAGTTATTTCTACATTTATAAAAACAAAATCTAACCTCAACACTGGAATATGAGAACTCATTGATCATTTCTGCCTGACATGAGCAGTAATTTCACAGAGACGTGAAAACAAATCCATCATTTTTGGACTTAAACTCAAAGATCAGAATCAACAGCTTTCCTCTATAGATCTCAAACGAGTAGTAAAATATCAGTCCATCATCTTAGATCACTTTTAATAGAAAACTGATTTTTTTGCCTGTATTTATAGTCCACCTTCCAGCTAGCTTTAAACTGTGTTTACAGCAGCCAGCTTTGAATTGTTTAAGTACTGCAGCTAACTTTGAATTGAATGAGGGCTACAGCTTATTTTGAACTGTGTAAGAACTGCAGCTAGCTTTAAATTGTGTAAGGACTGCAGCTAGCTTTAAATTGTGTAAGGACTGCAGCTAGCTTTAAATTGTGTAGGGACTGCTGCTAGCTTTAAATTGTGTAGGGACTGCTGCTAGCTTTAAACTGCATAAGGAATGCAGCTAGCCTTAAATTTTGCAAGAATTGCAGCTAGTTTAAACTGTGTAAGTGCTGTAACCAGCATCATATCAACTCTTAGAAATTGGCCTGTTATCAGGAGCAGGTGCTTGGCAAAGCAGTCTATGATTACAATATATTCAAGAGCTATCATGAATCACACTGCCCTTCAGCCATAATCATGGCACAGCAGCAGGCAACTGAAAGCTAGTCATTTGTGGCAAGGCTGGATGGTTGGATAAGGTTCACAATGAAACTATCCTACTGGGGTGTTCTAACTCTGCATGAACTCTCACTGAATGTAATCAGGTTGACGAAATGACACACCTCCTCTTAGCACTGAGTAGCATGCAGAAAAGTTGGTGATTACACAAGTACATTAGAAACAAAAGAAGGTGTGTTAATCTGATTGTATTTAACAAAAGTCCCAGCAATGTTAGTTTGCTCTACCTCAGACGATAGTTCCATCCGGAGCATCTTTTGGCAGGTATGAGGTTATTTCTTGGCGGGTGTGTGGTTATTTCTTGGTGAGCTTGTGTTTATTTCTTGGTGGGTGTGTGGTTATTTCTTGGTGGATATATAGTTATTTCTTGGTGGGTGTGTGGTTATTTCTTGGTGAGCTTGTGTTTATTTCTTGGTGGGTGTGTGGTTATTTCTTGGTGGATATATAGTTATTTCTTGGTGGGTGTGTAGTTATTTCTTGGTGGGAATGAGGTTCTTTCTTGGTGGGACCAGGGTGTGTAGTTATTTCATGGTGGGTGTGAGGTTCTTTCTTGGTGGGTGTGTGGTTATTTCTTGGTTGGTATGAGTTTATTTCTCCTGGGTTCAAGGTTATTTCTTGGTAGGAAAGACTATTTCTTGTTGGGTTTAATGTTATAGCTTGCTGGGTGATTGGTTATTTCTTGGTGGGTACGAGTTTTATTTCTCACTGGGTTTAAAGATATATCTTGTTTGTTGTGTGGTTATATCTTGCTGGGTTCGTTGTTATTTCCTGCTGGGTGTGTGGGTATATCTTGGTTGGTATCAGATCATTTCCAAGTGGATAACTAACATTCCTAAAGTACAGAACTTGCCATTTACATCTCATGACAGAATATGAGAGAGAGAGAGAGACTGACTGACTTCATTTAAATCTCTTGCCCTTCAATTCTGAACAGCAGCATTTCAAGGCAAAAGATGAAAATAACTGGCTGCAGCAATGTGACCATTTGGACTATGTCAGGAATGAAGCTCTCTGGTAACAGGGTAACAATTAACAAACAAACTGCCAATTCAGGCCACTTACAGATTTGAAGGGAAAAGGAAACCTTGAATAAGTGTTGTGGCCCTGTTAATTGTTATCCATATTAAATGAATGTTCAACTGTAAAACTACTGAAGTGGTAGCTGCTAATTGCTACTGGACTACTAACAAGGTGACAGGAAGTTGAATTTACACCATTAGACGTATTTTCACAAGCACACAAGTAGCAAAATATTTCTTCTTTATGTCCAGATGTTGATCACTTACTTCATTTGTTTCACAATGGTGGACTTCCCAGATTCTCCAGCACCTAAAACATATAAAAAAACATAATTAAATCATGCAACAAAATTGACAGTGCTGAAGATGGGAACACGCAATTGCAATCGATCATTTCATCTGTAATTGTCTAAAAGATAAGCTTCTTCCTGACTTTTGCTAAATATGTCTTAGCTTACACAATGCAATGATCAGCATTAGATTGCATGTAATGGGAGTGAGAGGGGGGGGGGGGATAAAAGGGAAGGAAATAGAGAGACAGAAAGGGAGAGTAAAGCAAATTATGCCTATGAGCTGCCTGTCTTTTCAGTCTGACATCAAGATTCCAAAAGTTTTTTTCCCCATTTTCCCTATTCTAACCTGGTCCGCAAGTCCAAATCTTTGGCAGTGTGTTTTAAATAGACTGGTTGTATGTTTCTTTTGAGTAAACAAGACTGCCATCTTGATCTGACTTGTAATAACAGATGTAATAATCTTTCAATCTGTTGAGGATTTCTGTGAATACTGACTTAAGGAATCTTTATCTCCCCAGTAACATATCACTACATCACAGTGCTTTTGTCACAAAACTATAAATACTACACCAAAATATAATGCTAAAAAGGTCTTCTTCCATAGTGTTAAACAGTACCTGCCATTACACACAATAAGAAGTGAAACAGCCCCCAGCATGTTAAATGTTATAATAACAGTGCAGCTTTGTCACTGGAAAAATGGACAGGGTTGTATTAACGCCCAGGTTAACACGGTTCTCTTTACAATATCTGTAAAAGAATATCACTATCCTTTTGAATGCAGGACATAAGGCGCTTGACATCCACATTCCAAAATTGAATGTAATAGAGTTGTTGTCTCTCCTGGTACACATTCATTGTGGGAAACTAGACTGGTGTTATTCATACTAAAAAATTATATATTTTATTCATAAAAATCTTCTACTGTGTTGTAATTTTTTTGACTTCACATGTTTGTCTCTCTAGTCTCTCTCACCTCCCTTCTCTCTCTGAGTGCATTCCCATAGATTTAAATCGATCCATCTAAATTGACCTAACTCCCTGGGGGTTCACGCTAAATTGCTGTCAGACGAGCGCGCACGGCAGTTAATTACCCACTTACAGCTTTTAGTAGGCGGGACAGACATTTAAGCTGACAGTACTCTAGTGAGACTCCCCACAGGGATAATCGATCTAAAATCTGTGGGAATGGGGCCTCTGTCTCACCCCATCCCTTCTCTTCCCTTCTCTCTCTCTCTCTCATAATATGCAAATTATCTTCTGTTACACATGTTTGGTCCCACCCACCCCCTGGGAAAAATCAATAAATCAAGTTACAATAATAACACAGCCTAGCCTAACAAACCATGCATAACAGCCCAATATCTTATTGATCTGCGTGTTTACCAAATTACACCATCATTCAGGTTGTCGTATTTGTTCTCCAGCGTTGAAAAGAGTGTTCTGGCTGTGGAAAATGCAGCATCTCTGTACAAGTACTTTTTAATCAATCAATCCAGATTGCGGCTTAGAGATCGCTAAAAATTTAAGCAATTTTTGATTATAATATTTCTTGTTTGCATGTGTGAGAGAGATTGAGAGAGATATACTGTCCAAACCATCTGTTTAACTGTTCAAGAAACTACTAGTACTCATATTTAGACAAATTCACACTCTGATTTTTTTCATGATTTAAACTAAGAGAACCAAACTGAATGATTTTAGACAAGAAATGGGCCACTATATCCTTCAATCAGCCAGCGGAAATATCTGACAGAACTTTGAATTTCTTTTATTGACTTCCTTTGTGTCGACATGCTATGTGTAGTCCTATTGTTCCGTCACATCATCCACCTATATCCTTTACCATCCACATCACCGATTCACTCATATACTGGAAGGTGGAGGTAGTTGTTATATTCCATGCCGACTAAGCTGATTAAATGAATAATAACCAAGAGGCACCTGATGCCTGCAATAACCTACAGATATCCAATTATAATTTTTGTTTCAGAAATGTATCCTCCAGGGGTAAAGCCAACTCCCTCGCCAGTCAATACTGCACTTTAGTATAAAGAATCAGTAAGTGCTTTTCCAGGCTTATTTCAAGCATTTATTCTTATTCAGCTTGGTGGGAGTTCTTCATCCTATGTCTTATCTTACCTTCAGTCACATTCTGACTGCTTAACATGAAATGTGCTTAAAAGCTGAAAATGCAACCTCCTTGTCCCTGAATCAAGTTATTTTACAAGGCAGGAGGAGGAAGAAATTACAGTTCTGGATGGATAAAATGTTGAGGATTATTTGCATGTCAACCTATATTACTGTAGTACTGCAATCCTATTTGAAAATCGATCTGAAATGTTACTATTAGCAAAACTGTAATCCTCAGCACAGTCTATCAAAATATATTTGATCAACGGGAAGCGAATTCTGTCCACAATTCTACTACGCAGCTGTCATTAACAAAACTAATCTTTAGCAGCTCAAAATTAATTCAAGATATTAGAACAAAGTTACATAAATTTTGAAGTAACTGTTCTGCCAATATTATACAGAACAATTTGCCTTAAGTGAGAGAACTGTCATCTGCTTTCAACAAGTCTGTGTTCAAAACAAATTTTTTGAACTTTTTATAATCAATTCCATCAAGCTATGGATCTCATTGACCAAAGAACTCGAAAGTATGCTTGTTGTTACCTAAATTTTCTCCTCACACAGTGACACATAAATGAAATTTCACAATAATCAAACACAGAAATCCAAATGACAGGTAATTTTAGACTTATGGTGAAAAGACGTGGGCCTTCCTTGGCCATTTTCAGTTTATGCAAATAAAATAGAGGTAAGTCAAATGAAAGTGTGTCAGTGACTATAAAGTTATACTATCCTAAACCCCAATAACGTTGTAAAGATTGACTTAAAATCCACACAAAGTTTTATCGACCACATAATATTAAAAGAAATCTCTTTCAGTGATGGTGATAAAAGATCCCTACTAGTACATGTTTGCTGAATGGCCTTCAGTGTTTTCAGGGTTGAACATACTAGTATTTATACTGGATCAATTAAAGGGATAACAACTGTTCATTCTGGCCAAAAAATGAATTTTCATGGGGTAAACAACAATTTTCCCACACTTACCAAAGGTTAATGAGTCCATTTCTACATGTTTGTTTATTTTTTTTGGGTAATTATCTCCTAAGAGATTATTACAGAGTATAGCCATCTATGGAGGTCACATGGTTCAATGTCAAGCACAGATTTCAGAATATTTAACTGCCATTTTTGTGGTAAAATTATATATTATATTTCTATGAATTGTTAACAGTGTTTTTATTGAGAAATATAGATCTCATACGAAGAGTTGTTATCCCTTTAATTTGTCCTTAACGGCTGTGGTAAGACATTTTTTCAAAAATAAAATCACGATGTGCAATCTTCCAGCCAGCTTCCAACTTCACGTTGGATTATAATACCTTAGGTGCCTTATTTGCATTTAATGACATCAATATTATTTAAATCATTTTATCACATTTAATATGCGATATCTCCACTATCACCCATGGAAGTAGACCAGATAACAGGCACTATAAATAAGATCAAAGCCACTGCAAAATGACCAAAATAACAATGTGATTCAAAAATCAGTCAGAAAATAAAAGCAATTATTTTGCCTTAGGTTGACAAAAAATGAATGGAAAAGAGGATTTTAGGTATGAAAATGGTGGTTTTGAGGGGTACCAGCAGAATGAATATTGGGCAGCCTATGTTTACAAACAGATAAAGTCAAATGGAGCATGTAAGGTGTCCTTAAAGTCACCACCTTTCAAGATAACAAATCCTCGACTGAAGCAGAGAAACCAGGCTTCTTCTCAATCTGTCACAGGAGTTCAATTATACTTTGACTATCCAATTTACTCTAAAGGCCTGTGCTACTAAATAACTTTTGCCCGAAATTTGGTCTTAACTTCAATGAAGATGTCAAATCGGGACTAACTCGTCTGCACATCAAATACGATACGCATTTGACAATGGATTCTTTCAAGAGGGTGGCGCCATATTTGATCCGCGGGTCTGCTAGTCCGCAAATCAACTTGTTCCGAATGTGCCCCTACAAGCTTAGTTCAATTATTGGGCAAGACTTCTTTTGTGAACTTGCTCAACGTGTTTAGAATATGAATTGACATTATTAGTTTGCTTCAGTGATGCAAATGAACCTGTAGGTAAACATTAACCATCTTTTTAGGTCCTCATCCCAAGGAAAGAAAACATTATTTTGGCTATTAATGAAAAGTGTATGCAGTGGCATAAAATTAAAACATTCATTTGCTTTAGTACTGCATTTTATAGAGCACAAGGCCTGAGAGAGAATTCTAAAACGTTTCCACAAATGCATTAAAATTACAGTGTAATGGAAAACCACCAATCTACCCTCATCCAGAACAGTGATTATCACCAACCATTGTCATTTAAAGGGTAAACAACTGCTTGTTTTGGTCATTTAAGTTATGCCAACTTGCCAAGAAATATATTTAAGAAGGTTTGGTTGTCTAAGTAGGTCAGTATCTGAAACAAAACATATAATTGAATTCATTTCAATTCAGAAAAAAATAAAAAATAAATAAAATAATAAATAAACAAATAACTAATAAATAAATAGGAAACGCTAACAATTTTGCTTTGGACAATATAAATATATATGGATGACTAAAAGATGTAGGTATTTGGCTCAACCTGGTGCATTCCACAAATACTGGGTATACCAAATATTCACTCACTCTCTGACTCAGACTGCCCATTACAAATATATACAATTTTCATTTTGTTTTTAGAACATGTTTTCTTTTCTGTTTTGTCCTTTTGTTATTGTTCTCATATTATATTCTTCAATTTATAAGACTTGTATCACATCAATACTTCTAAATCAAAACAAATTTTGAGTAATAGACAGTTGAAGAGTGACAACATGTTTGGGTCACCCTATACACTTAACCCTTTCCCAATGTTTTCTCAATTTAATAATAATTTATCTATCCAGCCATGCTCAATTCAGCATGAGGTTTAAGACAGCTCATTACATACTTGACATAAACATGGTCAAATCTAATGTATGGGCACTAAAAAATGTTGGGCCTTAACCTAATGCTCCAGTGATGACCATTAAAAAGAGTTGTCAACAGAGAAAATTTGGTCAAAAACAAGATTTGGGATAAGCTGGCTATAGTTAACAAACTTGCACTTACACAAACTAGCAGTGTTAGACCCCATTCCCCTAACCCTATCGTATTAGCTGGATCGATCAAACTTATCAAGGATTCTCGCTAAACTGAATTCAGTATTTTGCAGCTTAAACGTCTGACATGCCTCGTCGTAACTTAACGTACTTGGGTGAAGTCGGAAAAAAATTCTGGTCCATGATGTTGTTCATGTTGATGTGCAATGGGCCATGCCAGAAAATTAAGGCTTCGTTCACATGCAATGTCTATTTTCTAAATTCTATTTTCTATTCGCACTATCTTATGATCACGGTCTGTGCCCTGAATATCCCGCCGCGTAATTACTGGCAGCGCGAGCCAGTTACTTATAGTAACTTATAGTAACTGGCGAGCTCTGCCAGTAATTACGCCGCGGGATATTCAGGGCACGAACCGTGATCATAAGACATACCGCAAATAGAAAATAGAATTTAGAAAATAGACATTGCATGTGAATGAAGCCTAAGCTTATAACATTGACTGCATCTTAGTGAGAATCTGAGATAGATCTATCCCACTAGTACAATTAGGCTATGGGAAAGCAGTATCTATTAATAACAGAGTCCAACCACCTCCAAATACTTCATTTTCTCCAGTTTTGTAATCACTCAGAAGGCATAAATACAATGTCCATAAATCCAGATTTCAGGATTTAATCACTTTATTACGATTAACATACTTCCTGCTTTTCAAACTCTCTTAGTCATCCTTTTCCAAGTATTAATATTCAAAATAATTATTACAAGGAAATCCTTACATGTTTTGTTTTGGTTTTAGAGAGCAATTACCACAAAATTCCCCGGCTTGTGCACTGTATAGCACTACAACTGTTCCCACTCTAAAGTATACAGGTATTATCATGGGGGTACAGAGTCCAGAATAACACATGGTATACATGAACTGGAAAAAGCAAATTTCAGGTGTAGCCATTCAAACTGATACCACTTCAATAGGTTAGACCACACTGATTTGAGTTTTATGGATGGCATCTTCCGGAGACCCCAACTAACTAATATGCAAAAGTGAGAAAAAAAATGCTGCTAATGTAAAAGAACGATGAACAATGAAGGCATGATGTGGCATTCGAAAGGTTTTCAAACTGACCTGATACAAGAATGAGAAATGTACAAAACACTAGCTCTTTTTGAAGTTACTTCTACATGCTACTGATGTCAAATTAAATGTTCACTGACAAGATACCTAATCTTCTCAAGAATTTTTTTCTCTTATTTTAAGGGAAAGAACCCTACTGATCACTTAGGCCACATGAATTCAGTACAGTGGACTAACTAGTCTGCGGGTCAAATACGGCAACCCACTAAAAAGCTTGTCATCTAATCCACTAACAGACACTGAATAGATTCCCCATGGGGAAGTATTCAAGTGGGTCGGCCATATGTGACCCGCGGACTAGTTAGTCCACTGTTCTGAATGCGGCCTTAGATCCTTAAAACACTGTTGAATGAAAGCAGTCCTAAATGTATACCTGACAGCTGGCAGTCAAAACAAACTTTCAGGGAAATATAAAACATTTATCACCAGAGAAGTTGTATAATTCCTACCAAGGCTAATTTTATCCTTATTTACTTATTTACCAACAACTTATTGAACACTGCTTATCTATATTACCACTATGGAACTGATAAATGATCTCCGGCTCTTATGAAGAGTGGGAGTAAAATCAAAAACACCTGGGAATATTTTCACAAACACAATTTTTTTTTATATCTGACAATTGGTCTTAAATTTTTTACTTAAATGTTGAGGAAAAAAATCAAATTAATTCATTCACCTTAATTAATTACCTGAATTTTCAAAAACACTTTTTAGGTGATCTGGATATGAACAATTATGCTTAATAACCTTCTTTGTTAATACCATGATAAAAAGCAATGCAATATATGGGTCTGTATACCCTACATAGGCATGATTCTTAATTCAGAAAATTATCAATATATTTTTCAGTATAATTCTAAACTCATGTCAATGTAACAATGCAACTTTTTTCCTCTTTCTGTAGTACTTAAAGAAAACCTTTCGGACATTAATTCAAACTAATAATTTTGAGCTTTTATCCTCAGTAAATTATCGACACCAAACATGTTTATTAATAACAGAAAGAAACCCCACTACGTCTAACGTAATGGAAGATTCCACACAAGTTCGACACAGCACATTAAAAATAAATGAATGCCTAAATGACTGAAACTCAACGGAGTTAACATTTTCTCTCTCTTACAGCTAATAAAAAGCCACTTACCCCACAAAATCTACATTTTTTTTTTTTGTTTCAACAGATCTGACTGTGATCATTCTGTGATGCATTTCGGACCAAAACCAGTTTGGGTTTTCCATAAAATCTGTTGACACATCCTGGATAACCCACTGGTGCACTCCTGACTAAAATTGTCACTGTTTTCATTTTTTTTTTAAACTAGAAATCAGTAACACTTCCTTTCAGAAGCAGTTTCCTGTTTAACCAAACATGCAGATGATAATGTGTTCATGGTTAAAATGGCACAAATCAGTAGCAGACCTAGTAATCCCTGCCAAACAGACACAAGGCCATTTCCAGAAAAATAAAATAACAATCACTGACCATACAAAACAGACATAATCTCAAAGTAATTCTCACAAGACTTTCAGAATATCAGGGCTGTTTTCAATTTATGAGAAAGCCATCACTGTAGATTTTCTTTAATTCTCCAAGGCCGTTATTTGAAGTCCAAATGGCCATTAACTCATCGATACGACTTTCACAACACCTGCTAAGCTAGATTACGGACTTGCAGACTTACTTCGCATAGACCTATACACGGACTACTTTACAGTAAATCGACGAAGATAATCATATTTCTTTTGGATATATCTGTAAAAAGATGAGATCAAAGAGGCCAAACTAAAGTGATGATAAAGTGTTACATTCAATTCCAGTCTAAATTAATCCCAAGCGAGAACGCTGCACCACAAGAGCCAACAAATATTGGACTAGTTAAAAATGTATCAGTGTAGGGTTTCCACTTCCTTGTCTTTCAATAAAATAGAGAAGAAAACTGATGGAGGGATGCTACCTCTTTTTCATTAATGCCCATTTTACAAGGATGTTCTTGCACGGTCTTTTCCAACTTACTGTCCACCATGTTATAACAATTCTACAAATATATTCATAATATTACTGAAAGTGGTTCTTATAACATTTACTTAAGAACATAAAAATAAAAATAAAAAACCCATGTCCAAGTGCAGGGATAAAAAAGTGAGCTGCAACAGGGTATCATTTCACAAAATTTTAGCCTGAAAATTGGTCGGAACTTTTAAAATAAAACTCTTAGTCTACTCTGACCAAAGCTAAACCACCAGAGTCCACATTTCAACTGTAAATGAAATAATACACTCATTTAAAAAAAAAAAAAAGATGTTGGAGCTAAAGGAGAAAGAATTTTTGGTCTAAACATTTAAACTAGACAATTTTTTTTTTTGGGGGGGGGGGGGGGGGGGGGGGGTGAAACCAACAATCAGGTTAATCTTAATTGTTATGAGAACCAACTGCTTGCATGCCATGCTACACAGGTATTTATGCGTTTTGTACTTGTCACCTGAATAATTGTTTTAGCCCTGAATTAGGCCAGGACTAAATGAGTCATCAAACCCCTATGCACATATGGTAATCAAGGCAGCCAGTGGTTATCCTTTGGTTTCTGTTAATAGTTATGCAGCACTCAAGCCACACACTTATTTTCTGTGGGAATGGGGTATGAAAACGTAATTCATTTACTTGTTATAATTTCTTCAATACAACAGTTAAAATCAGTTCAAGTTATTTGCACTTGCAAAAGTTCATGTCTTTTGAACCACCTTCTTCCTTATACGAAGCTATGAGAAGTGTCATGGACTTTTTTAAAGAAATGAAAGGAAGTCAAATAGAGAAGGGGGCTGAAATAAGGCCCTGGCCTTTTGATATGATTAATTATTGTAATACGCAATGAGGGCAGTAAAAAGGGGATTCATATAGTAAATCATTGTTATTGTGCACAATGGATATTTCTAATACTTGGTGGAAAACAGAACTGTACCAGATTTGATGCATGAATTAATCATAATTTGGACAATTAGACATTAAAAATGCAACAGTAGCTGCCACTCCTAACAAAGCTTGATCTTTATTGAATTATTGTATGTGTCAAAAGAGCGTGCAGAATGGGACTGAGTGCAGAATTGCCAGAAAGCGTTAACGAACAAAGCAAATTCAGTTATATCAATATGTTAAATTAGTCATAATTTGAAAATCTTCATAACAAAATAATAATAATAATAATAATAATAACGTATACAAGGTTCATTAAAGGTGCACCTTAACACATAAACCTTGTTTCATTACTGCTGCAGTAATGGTTCTTGCTAATTATATGTATCCTTTCATCTCTGTCAGAAACTGTGGTTCCGCGTGTCATTCATTGTCAAATTGTGGGGCGAAACTTGCAGCCCGGACAGACGTCAACCATCAGCCCTCCCTGTCAAAATACCAATTCTACTTACCGAGTAATAAAAGTTTAACTTCTCTAGCTGCCCTCTCTCCATCTGCACGTAAAGCCTTGTCAATAGCCTTCGACCTTTCAAACTGCTGCTTATCCTCGCTGCTTTGAGTACAACCCATTATAAAGTCACCAAGTCCGGCTTTTACCTAGATTTCGGGATCTTTTTAATGAGCCAGCTTGGGTGTTTCAATCAAAACGCCTCTCTTGATACAATCCTTACGTCTTCCTTTTTTAAATCCGGTGCGTCGTTTGGAAAATTATGAATCAAAAATATGCAAGCTCTTTGAAATATTGACAGCTACAGCATCCACACCCGACCAAAGAAAACACTAAATTTGAACAAAGTGCCCGGATGTCACGTTTACCATTGAAAAAGGGTATTCAGGTGATATGACCCAATTACTGGTTCGTGCGCAGGTGCTCCAAAACGGTCTCGCCAATTTTCTATTTGACAAAATAAGTCCCCTTTGTCGATCAATGTTGACTTATGTAACCGTCACACAAAAAGGTGTACCGATTTTTATATTCGACATCTGCGAGGTCGCACTTAAGCAATTCATCGTTGTTTTGTTTGGGAATGATTGCGCTCAAGACCTGCTAGTGTGCTCATTGATCACACAAATCGGCTGGTTGAAATTGTTCTAATCACTATTGTTGACTGTTTATCTAATTAAAATATTGGGCTGGGGGGGGGGGGGGGGGGGGGGGGGGGGGGGGGGGCAGAGGATGTTCTTCATTCCGTGACTGATTAAGGCCAAATGTTTGATGTATGTAGTTGTATCAATGTAACACGAGGTAAATTTCAACATAAATTTAAAGGTACATGTGTACCATCCGTGTACATTTTAGTTAGAAATGGTATAAAACAAAGAATCCAAGAGCAGGGATGGGTTGACCAGTAATTTGTGTAATGGAGAAAGACATCTTTTTATACCTTATATCTTCACCACACCATAAAATCATTTAAAGTACTAGTATATACCCCTAGAACTTGCAATTAAAACAAACTCCTTTTTCGTCTACATGTACATCTTGCAAAAATACTTATCTTTTCCAATTAAGACCTTTAAAAAATCCCCCCCCCCAAAAAAAAAAAAAAAAAATTGTACCAGATGTCAATATTATCTTCTCAAATGTTAAGCAATGACTTGTGAGTAGGAGAAATTGCTTCTTCTTCTTCTTTTTTTTTTTTTTTTGTGAAACATTGAATTTAGTGGAAAATCCGTGATAAGATACATGTGTCAAAGTAAATGTATATATATCAACTTTAAATGTGCTGCAAAATTTTTTCTTCAATTTTAGAGAATTAGCTTCTATTAAAATAGTTTGTTAATGTGTGGCACTTTATCAAATCTCCAACTTGTATTAACCTAAACTGGTTTATCAGAATTACTAAACATGTTTCTCAACAAATATTAATAGAGTATCAATAATACAGTGATGATAATCTATTTGACACACATGGTTTTAATACCACAAAGAACCAAGGAGGCCGACTGAAAAAAAATTAACATACCACATAAAATAAAATTGCTTTATTCTGATATTAAAAAATCACATATTTACACAAATTAGAGCACCACATGATTCCCCTGACTTCAAAGATAAAAAGTTAGAATAGCACAGCTAATGGAATTTCTCCATTATGACTTAAAAGGTTATACATCATCTGCCAGGTCCTTTTGCCTAGAATAACCTGGCAACCAGCTCTTTCCAGCGTCTGCCAGCTAGGTTTATCTGCCTTAAATAACCAGCAACCAGTTTTATCCATTATCTGCCAGGTCTATCTGCCCAAAATACCTGGCGACCAGTGTAATTAGTAGATTAAGTGGCCGCAATAAAGGATGTTGTGGAGAGGGCTGAAAATATAAACAAAAGAAATACTGAGTATGTGTTTCTTGCCCTCCTTATCATTAAAGAAAATTGGTTTTTTTTAAATTATAAATATATATTCTTTTAAATTAAAATCATCTTCTTACTCCAAATCAAACATAAATTTTTGGCAAAGCAGTAGTTTGTGATTGCCGTAACTTCATTGAGTCCATATCACTGGTTCACAGACTTAGAGGGCATTCCCAGAGATTTAGATTGATCTTACTAGATCGACCTAACTCCCTGGGGGTTCACGCTAAATTGCAGTCAGCCGACTGCGCACGGAAGTTATAATTACCACCTTACAGCTTGTAGTAGGCGGGACGGACATTTAAGCCAGATTATCTGACAGTAATCTAGTGAGACTCCCCACGGGGATAGATCGATCTAAAATCTATGGGAATGCGCCCTTAACTAGCTTACCAGCATACAATGGTCTGTGGATAGGATGTTTGACTGATGTTATTTAGTCTCGAAGTGAAGAATAATTCTATTTTACTAACTTACCAGTGTTGCCCTAAGACTGGAGCAGTTCCTGGCCAGAGTTCTTAACAATGAGCAGGTTTCTGGCGTGAGGGGTTTCGCAAGACTTGCCAACAAAGCATAGAACCAACGCCCCTGAATGAAGGTAGACAATATACAAGGATGTACTACTACAGGCCAAAGGAAGAGCATGGTTTTTATAAAACCAATTGGTCAGAAGTTTGAGCTGCTTTAGTGATATTTTTTCTTTACAATGTGCTAAAATGATTAAAAAGGGACCAAGGAAATATGTACTGTAATATTTCCCTACCCACTTATAACAATTCATCATTTTCATCATTATTGATTTAGCTTTGTCACTTTTAGCTTTTCAGAAATGACTTAAAATGGCTAAAGGATGATTCCCTATAAATATAACAAAAAAAATAAAAAATACTATAGATAACTACTGCCATAAGTACCAACCTGCTCTTGTGAAAACCCTGTGGCTTCAAACCAGTTTAAATGATATTCAAGTACTTTCAACACAGCTGGCTAGAAAAAATATTGAATAAATACCTTATTCTACTACCCATTTATTTGTTCATCTGTTTTTTCTCCACAGAATTTTCATCACAAGGCTTATGATGGACAAGTTGGAAATCGATCCGTTTATCAGAAAATAATTATTCTAAGCACATGTACAGTTTATCAGTCAAAATATATTACCTGATCCATTGAGGCAATTATGCTAACTAATGGAGGTGTCCCATCAGGATACTTCTCTTGATCATCACCAGTCTCCTCTTCTACAGTGCTGCTATCTATCTTCTGTCCAGGAAACTTCCCAAAACACAGCCTGCACCACCCTTCAGGATAGTCTGGTTGTGGCTGTTGTCAATATGTAAAAATACAGATAAAATAGTAAATAATCTATGACCTTTTTCATTGATTCTCAATTCCTGACAAAAAAAAAAAAAAAAATAACGAACCAGGTGTTTGGATGTGCAGGACAAGCTTTTGTGGCAGCTAAGGCTCTATTCCCATAGATTTTAGATCGATCTATCCCCGTGGGGAGTCTCACTTACTTTCAGATAATCCGACTTAAATGTCTGTCCCGCCTACTACAAGCTGTAAGGGGGTAATTAACTTTCGTGTCTGCCCGGCTGACAGCCATTTAGTGTGAACCCCCAGGGAGTCAGGTCGATCTAAAGTAGGTCGATCTAATCTATGGAAATGGGGTGTAAAAGAGTGGACTCTCTCTCTCTCTCTCTCTCTCTCTCTATATATATATATATAGTGCATATAGCTTTTTCATTTCTAAAAACATTATTTAGAGTTTGTGTGGATGTGTCATTAGTTGTAAAGAATTGCACCCCTATAGTTGTAAAATATATTATGAAAGTAAAATGCTGATACTGTTATGCATAAAAAAGACTGACAAGAGTTTTGATTAAGGCCAACTTTGTTTTTGTTAAAGAAAGATCTTACTTACCAATTTTATTGGTGCTCCTTTATAATGAAGAGCGGGAGGTGGGGTTTGTTGTTTTAGCCTTGCTTTGTACTGGACTAATTTCTGGAAAAATATCAAAGAAGATACTAAATAATGGTGCGAATGGCAAGATTCACAAAGTGACTTTAGTCTGAAAATAGGTCTCAACATATAGACCATCAATTAAGTTTACTTGGATCCAATATAAATCAACTGTAGTCCCATCAATTGAAATACTGCTCCCTTTTTAAAGCGAGAAAGACCAAGGCGTGGGGGATCGAGTCATGTGAAGTGGGTCTGTCATAGTCACCCTGAAAATCGCTCCACATCTTTTGGTTACCAATCTCAGAAATAAGGACACCAACTATTTATTTTATGTGAATATTTTCACTTTATTGAGCTTTATATCCATACTAAACAAAAGACATAATCACTCCAGTAGAGATTTCTCAACATTACCATCTTTGTATTAGAGGGAAAGAAACCATAGCTTAAAATAGCCCGAATGAGGATGAACAAGATGGACAAAAGGATAAAGGTACCCTCAGTATTAGTCAAATCATCATTTTACTCTTTTTTTAGGTCCCAGAAAGTAATGTTTCCCTTTAACACGCCACAAAGTACCTGTCTGACATCAGAAAAGTTGGCAGTTTGAGTCTCCTGCCAATGAAGATCTTCCGTGTAACCATGAGGAGCTGGTTGGCAACCATTGGACTGACATGGAAAATAACATATTAATTAATTAATAAGCAATATAAAATTCATTTAAGTGAAACAGCTCCCAAAAGGCATAATATCAAATGTGCATTATGCAGTTTGTTTGGTTAGGCACTTGCCCGAGGCAACTGTGCATTTAAAGAGGCACTGGGCTAGTAAAAAGTTTTACATAATGCAGCCCACTTTAAGACACCTATTGCCCGAAAGGCTACTTGTCCAAATTTTAACACAGACAAACAATGCCATTGATAATAAGAGATAACACACATGATTTATTTAAGGCTTTATACCATGTTAGCCAAAATCAGGCTAAAAAAACCCATTTTTTTATAAAAACGGTTGTTATTATATCATCACATAAATATTATGGGCATTGTTCGTTTTTAGAAAAGTATGGGAATTTTGATGATGATGATGTCCAATCGGCAGTTTTGAGGTAAAAGTACTATTTTTGGTGTCTTGGTGTTCCGTATGACCTGGGTTTGTATGGGAGAAAAATTCCAAGACTGCTTAACAGCATAGGTTTACTTCACTTCACTTTAGGAGTGAGTGTGTTAAAATAATCAATCTGAACTAAATATGATATCGAGAGAATTGAGGTGTTTGAAATCCATTATTACAGTACTTTGGTAACTTTGACTGTCTGCTTCCTTAAGAATGCTTTTGTGTCAATATCAGCAACTACCACTTGGGGACATTTTCTGGCTTCATATCTGAAATATTAACAAATAAATTTATTAAAATCAATTCTAAATTTTAAATGATCCTACTTTCAATTATAATAATAATAATAATAATAATAATAATAATGATATTTATTTGAGGCTAAAATCCAAATTTGTTCATCAGACTTTACAATACCATGTGAAAAAAATAATAAAAAGACCAGTAGAAAATTGATTAAAACAGAAAAATTAATTAAAATAAATAGTGTAGAAATTAGAATGTTACTTGACCACTCACTTTAAAAAGTCATTAACAAAAACTTAATTCATTATTTTTTAAATAGATAAGTCTTAAGTTCCCTTTTAAAAGTATTTCAATATTAAGTCAATTGTGTTATGCTGCTATGCATATTTGAGAAGTAAGTGATTATCCATGGAAATTATGCACAGAATTTGGTCTAAGCTTGCAAGAAACAAGTAGTTTTGTGAAGAGCAAAATAATTCAAAACTAGAAGAAATTCCTAAAGCACAGATCTCCTGCAGGAAAAAGGGCCACCAAAAATCTCTCAAAATATACTGAAAAAACCAAATATCATTAAAATAATAACTTCCTTCCAGAATCCTTAGAGGCATCAATGACCACATCAACAAGACTGGACCAATGACTGGTTTCAACGTATGTCCTATAATGCACAGAAATACTACATACTCTCAGTCAACCAAAAAACCTCCCACTTTTACCAGTACAACAACCATGTATTAGTATAAAATTACCTCTTTGGAGTCAC
This sequence comes from Lingula anatina, assembly GCF_051362555.1. NCBI lineage: Eukaryota > Metazoa > Brachiopoda > Lingulata > Lingulida > Lingulidae > Lingula > Lingula anatina. The sequence continues at coordinate 4,146,836 of NC_141772.1, read as the reverse complement.
ATATATGTACCATCTCTGGTGATCTGAAATGGCTCCCCCACATCAGCAATAAAACCAAAAAAAGCTAGTTGTCACTGTGTTTCCTTAAAAAGAATCTTAAGCACTGCCCCTTATCTTGCAGAAAATTAGCCTATCAATCCCTAGTCTGTTCCACCTTTGAAATACAGTTTCATAGTCTGGGATCCCATTAAAAAAGATATCAATAAAAATGAGGAAAGTCAGAGGCAGGCAGTGTTATCATTACAGGTGATTATGGTGGCAGAAAACCAGGGTGTGTCTCAGAAATGCTGTAAAACCTAGGCCCAACTACATTCTGCAACAGAGGAAAAGCTATCAAACTTACACAAGTTACAGTGTATTTATTTTATATACTCTGAGCTTAAGAATCTCACGCTATCTATGCGTCATCAGGACTACTTGATCAGTAAACGCATAGTTAAAGCCAAGGATTTCCCCCCTTATGACACAGTTAACCTGGTTAAAAAAATCAGCAAATGTTTCTATCCCCTTCAAGGCAAGACGGGTATCTTCCAGAACTCTTTTCTACCAAAAACATTCTGGATTGGAACTACCCTGAGGACTGTATAGTTTGTTTACAGTCTGTTGACTTTCAAAGCAGCAGTCCTTAAAGGTATACTGTGATGAAAAAACGGGTTAAAACTATCCATTAGTTGCCCAAAAGTCATTTTTGAGTAATGAAAAAAAGTTCTTACGTTTATTTAGTTTTTAAAGCCGATTTTATGCAGGTGTGAATGTAGTTTATGATACTCCCGCGTGGTGGCGCTTTGAGGCGAGTGACGTCACTAGCGTCGAGGCTCAGAAAGCCATATTCGATTCAGCTATCCGCTTGCTAGCAGTGCAAACTAAAAGCGGTACACGCAATTGATTACTACATGATCATTTATAAATTCAAACTTTTGAAGATAGATACACAAAAGAAGATGAATTTCCTACGTGGTTATCATTTATTAACCAACAAAATACACCAAAACTATGTTAACAGTAAAGGTTTGGAAGCAGGGCAGCGAACATAGTTTTTCACACATTGCCCATCTGTCGCGTCGGCTGAACGTTCTTATCCCGACTGATAAGAGAAAGTTACCTAATACATGCAGGTGTGACAGCTTACATTATTTTTCACACCCGTGCAGTTTACCAGTGTCATTCCGGGAGAGCCAGGTCAGTGGACAAAAGGCCAAAGATATCGGACTGATAGCATCGGACACTACATTTCACACCTCTGCAAGTTACCTCGCTACTTCTGCCTTACACGTGATCAGTGCAGCAGTATGTCGAGTAAAAATTTGATTCCACTATCATGTTAATATTAAAGTTTTCACTAACATAACCAAAAAATTCGACAACATAATTCTGCTACGAACTTTTTTTGGGCTCTAGAAGCTGCTCTCTTCTTCCTTTCGACGGCCGCATCATGCAAACAACTTCCAGGTAAGACTCTCGTCGGCAGCGCTCTGGCATTTACTGTCGCATTTTGGTACTCCGAAAAATCGAATATACTGGGTACAGCATCATCTTTTAGTTTTCTCCGTGCTTTTCCACCGCACAATTCAGCTCGCAGGTCACGTATGAAGCATTCCGGCTCGAAGTGGTCGCTACAGATCCTCGCGTGTTTTGACACTGTGCTGGGATTTTTTAACTTCAGAGAATTGAGCCAAATTTTTTGCGGCATCCGCAGGCAGGATATAATAGCAGATGTCTTTCTTATTGTAGCCTACATTACGGCACCCGGGAGCAACACAACTTTGCGGCATTTGTTTTTCTGACACCTGGATGTTTAGTCGCCTACTGCATAGTATATAGGGACAGTCGGGCTGACGTCACGCGCCTTAGCAACCGGCATCTGGGGTAAAACAAACCGGGCAACATGGCGGATCACATTGACTTCTATGTAAAAGTTCGCAGACTTTGTCCGAAGATATCATATACTTCACAGTGCCTGACCACTTGTGTCAGTGAGGATGAGTTATTTACCTGGTCGTTTTCCTTTACAGGCCTTTGTAATTAGCCGCTGCACACCTGGTAAAGAGATAAAATCGGCCCTAACATAACTGCCGATCGTTATCTGTGATCGGGAATTTTACAGCAGAAGATTTCGCAAAGGCAGTGCTTGACCTTTTGTGTCTGGCGGGTTGAATCATTTACCTGGACTATTGAGTTAGCAGGCCTTGGTAATAAACTACTGTTTAACTTGTTACGGGATAAAATTGGTATAAACTGAATACGCAAATGTTCACCTTAAGTATAGGCCTATACATGTACATAAGTTGGTGAAAAAGGAATGGCTTCTTAGAACGTGGATCGTAAGAAAGGCCTGGAAAATGTGCAACACTGAGAAGTTATTTGAATAAGAGTTCTACAAATTGTGATTAAATCACCTGCTGCTGCAATACCCAGGGGAACAGGATAGGGGCAATGTCATCGGTCCCATGGCCTCTTAATTTGTCTGTATAGTAATAGGACAGCATAAGCAGTTGCTTGCTAACTTTTTGTTACCTGTATTAATATTGGCAGCTATGCGTCTATGAGTGTTTACAATCTTAGTGTGCACTTTTCTGGTACGAAAATTGGCGAAATATCATGGAAGACAGAACGTTTTAAAAGTTTCAAAACGTACAAGGTTAAAATTAAATTGAATAACAAACACGGTAATAAAGCTGTACATGTATGTCATTTTACCATTTAAGGTCGCTTTATTTATGGCAACTTTTTTTTTATTTTACTTGATAACTTAAAGATTTTAGACATTAACTCACAGGTTTGTCAATATATTGACGTACGTTTTTATCTTATCTTCATAACACCCTCAGTTAACTTGCAACAAAAAAGTTCGACGTTATAGTCCATCAATTTTAACTAAAAGAATTGATATACCGTCACACATGCCAAAACAAGATGCAATCTCAATTTCTTGTAAATATTACTTATTAATTCCTGTAACAAATGACAAACATAAATACCAAACAAGGTACAATGACTTTCTCCTTATCTATAATAAAATAATCTATACACACATACACAATTCTCGTAGTGCATGTATAGCTATGACCAAATCTTGTTTCGATCAACAATCCCGTCTTTAGTCACGTTTGCACGACCTATATATATAGCCTGCAACAGTCGTTTACTTTTCCGTGGATCTTTGAAATTTAACAAATCCCATTAGATTTTATTAATGTGTTGGTAGTGTCACCTGGTTAACAGCAAGCTTCCACCATTTCACTTTTGTTCGTGCCTGAGAGTTAAACAGTACCGGTTCAATTCAGTAGGCCTGCAAAATCTACCCCGTCATATGTGTCAGCAATATATGCAACATCAACAGTTATTATAGTACAATTGAAACCTTCCTTGATAATATTAGTTGCTTCCGTATGGTTTTCTTTTCAAAGACATGTGAATATTATGCTCATCCAGGTAAGCAAATGGGTCTTTGCAATCTACCACTGTAAGATTCCCGACCACAGATAACGATCGGCATTTAAGGCCGATTTTATCTCTTGACCAGGTGTGCAGCGGCTAATTACAAAGGTCTGTAAAGGAAATCGACCAGGTAAATAACTCATCCTCAGTGACACAAGTGGTCAGGCACTGTGAAGTATGATATCTTCGGACGAAGTCTGCCAACTTTTACATGGAAGTCAATGCGATCCGCCATGTTGCCCGATTTGTTTTACCCCAGATGCCGGTTGCTAAGGTAAAGTGCCCGGATGACCGACTGTCCCTATACTATTACTACTACAGCTGTGGGAAGCTACTCCCTGGGTTACGTCACTAGAAACTGACCAATCAGAATTTTCTCATCTAAATCTCATCTTTTCTCTCTAAAACTTAAAAAGAACAATTTTTTGACGTCGATTTATAGTTTTTATACTATAAAAAAGCAGTGAACGCTCTGTGTTCCTAGAGCACAGTAGGCCTTTAAGGACTAATGCCGACAAACACCATCTCTCGCGTCGCGTACAGGACTTGCGTAGAACCCCATTCAGATTAAGATTCAGAAAAAAAGCGTGCCCCTCACTTACTGCACCCGACGTAAATATTCTTGTCCGGTGGTTGGGGGAACGTCCAGTTCATAGTCCTCATCGTTACCAAAATCTAAAGCGAGGGCTTGAACCATGAGACCTTCTTCGTCCGACATAATCGGCATTAGAGGTTTTTCTTTCAAATGGAATTTTAAGCTACATAATTATGTTACAGAAGAAGTTTCATTGACACAGCCGGCAGCACTGACACTTTCTTATCTTCTCGCATTGAAGAGCATCCAATTCAAGACGGTACAATTACTGTATTCGCGTATTGACTGTTTGCAGTGACGTCATTTTACTCCTTAGCACTAGTCGCGGTGATGTTGGAGGCATATTTTAACTTAGACCTTGTACATGTGTTTTAACACTAACAGTATCCGATAAGTTGGCGGAAGTGAAGAGACATTAAATTTCTCAGTTTTGACATATGGACTGAGAATGGCAACTTATTACATAGGCCTACTGTCTTTGCGAAACTCGGGGGTAAGGCAGGTTATCTGAGAAATTTTTAAGCAGGCCTAGGGGCCTACCCGCAAAACAAACTGAAACATGGGAAAATTGAAGTTCTGGTAAGCCATCTACCTAAGCCAAGCAGACAATTCTAAGACTGGAGAAAAAATATGCCCCAAGTCCAATATGACAATAATATTTCATGACAATAAATTTATAATATCATATCATTATGCACCGCACAAAACTAAACACGATAAACGGCTGGGTAAATCGTTTATTCAGGCGAGTTTTTTATCAGAAGAAAAACCAGAACACAATACTTTGAACACAAACACAATTTAAGATTCTTAAATTTGGAGCAGCCCTGGGCATGTGTTGTATTTAGAAGTTAATTACAAGTAGGGCCTATAATCCCAAGACAAGGAACCGTTTAAGATCTGTACCGTATATGGGGTAGCGTGTAGTGGACAAGAATTTTCAGAATCCTATGGAATATGAAATCATGTCCCACATTTCTCTTTATTTAGTACATAGTTTAATTAAAGCCTGGTTTAATTCGAAAGTAGACGTTATGCTTTTAACTTACCTTTATACGCAAAACGCGATCCAAAGATTCCGCGATTCGAAGTTTCAAACCTTTTGACCTAATGAAGGGTAGCACAGAGAAACGCCAAGTGTGTACACAGAATCAGCCGACAAAATGACCGGTGATACTTCAAATTATTATTAAGTCGAATGTACCGGTATATGACGCGAAGTCTCGAAACTCGGAACTCTCTCTCGTACATGTAACTCTATTCTGTCTCTTCTTAATTCTCTCAAAGCATAGGCCTACTGTTAAAACGGTCTTTTTTACATATCCAACATAACAAATGTTTTGCTCGCAGTGTAAAGCCCGCCGCACACAGAACAATTTTTCGCCGGCCGACAAAAGATAAGATCAGCGCACGCACACGACAAGCTGTCGCAACAAAGCGCCGACTGGTGTGGTGAAAGTGACGTAGTTATTGTCTCGTCCGCGAGGTGGTACGTTGTTTCAAAATGGCTGCAATTTGTAATGATAAGAGTTAAAATTAAATGTAAGAGTATAACAAGATTACTCTAGTTAATTTAATTGAAAAATGAGCAAATTGATATGCCCAAATTTTCTAAATCAACGCAATACTCATAGACCATAAAAATACAGCCTATAGGATGACAACAGTTTGTCAGTTAAGACAGATTTAGTCGCTTCGATGCAGCGTTACGTAACTTACGTCGTTAAATGGTTTATGACGCTGAAAAATTAAAAAAAAACCAAATACTAATAAAAAATTACTGGGGGCATCCATATTGAATTCTGACGTGGGCATGTGATATCAGATGGCGCAACCATTGGCTGAAGATAATGATCAGCGCGACAAATTGTCGTAGGAAAGCGCACACACTACGGTACGACGTTTAAAAATCAAACATGTTTGATTCTCTCCCGACTAGTTGAAAAGTTGTCGTGGAGCAGCGCAGACAGGCAGATATTTTGTCGTAAGTGTGTCGGCCGACTAAAAATCGTTCTGTGTGCGGCGGGCTTTAGATTTATCGGAACAAACAAATGTCTTAATTACTTGAAATTACATAGTATCAGTATTACGCAAAGAAACTGCAATGAGCTCATTCCAAATGAAACAATCGGTCTATGTAGATCGACCCAACCCCGCAGGACTGTCACTGAATACAATCAGATTAACAGATTAACACGTCTTCTCTTTGCGTTGAGTACCCGCACGAAAACGAAGTAGATACTCCAGCGCAGTAGACTACTGCAATCATACTGCAAACATGCTTCAAATCTGCTTCGATTGGGGAGCTAATTAGCATATTTGAAACATGCTTCTATCATGCTGCTAATCTACTCCTCTGTACAACCCTATGTAATTTTTGAAGTAGAATTGCAGTAGGCTATACTGCATTTCCAGGGCCGTAGCCTGAGCAAAATGCCAGGGGGGGGGGCAGTAAGCGGACACGAGGGGGCTTAGCCCCCGAGGGGGGAGGGGGTGTCCCCCTACCAGTGTGGAAAATTCTAAATCCCAGGGGGGGCAGCTGCCCCCCTGCCCCCCCGGAGGCTACGGCCCTGATTTCTACTGCAAATATGCTCCACACCACTACTGCGTTAATGCTTCTTTGCTACTTCGATACTACTGCATTTTCGTGCGGGTAAAATACCGGTGGTTACGGTAATTCTCCAATCTATACGAACGCCGCAATAATTACGAACGAAACGTTTTTTCTCTGAATCTGAATTTTTTGTCTCCGTTCTGTACGAACGATCGCTAAACTCACCTTGGGCACAATTTAAATTTTCCGAACGCAAGAAAGTGTGCCCAATTGAAACTCGCCCCATGATTCGTCAAAGCGAGTTTTCAGACCACCGTTCCAAACAAAGGAACTGCCACTTGACAGGAGAGATTGTTATCATGTATTTGTGCTGTTTTTGAATGAGACGATAGAAGGACTCAACCTGCCTGCCGGCAGCTGCAGGCCAGTTTTAAAACCCTATTGTTATTTAGAAATTATTGAAAGCATCAGTACACATAAATTACTTACTGTTTATTATCATTTCTTAACTTCTGCCGGCCGACTGATCATCAACATCCACCATCGGTGTTTCACCGATAACTGGTTTCCAGTAAAATCTATAAACGTGAAACCCACGCAGAACAGAAGAGTATGAGAAATCCATAGTCAATGATCGAGTTTTTCTTTGTTTTTGGTAGTCATTAGGAAATTAAATTTTTTAAGAGGAGTTCTGTCTTGTATTGTATTTATTTTTCTAATTTGAGTTGTGATAAAGTTCATGCTTTTTTGTTTGTTTGTTTTTCCTTGTTAAAGACCTTGTCTCATGAACAACTATTAGGTAAACCTTACTGATATTGGTGATTGTGAAAAATAAAGGTGCCGTATGACTTTATACAAATTTACCTGCAGTTTTCTGTATTTTTTTCTAATTAAGTTTACATTGATTGCGTGCAAATTAATATGCTGTAAAAAACTTACATAAATAGACGTGAATTGAGCTGATGTTATTTTTCATATCAAGTATAATCTCTATTAACGACAGTGATATCTACTGTGAGGAGTTTCAAGTATTTTGTTTTGGCGGAAGAAATTTATGTAGGCCTAATGGGGGGGGGGGGGGGGTGACATTATTAATATTGCAGATTTTCTATATGTGAAATCATATTAAAAGTAAATACGCATTAAATAAAATATGCAACTGGATACGCAAATATTCTTGTCTGTTTTTGACAGAAGTTGGGAAAAACGATGTTGTCCTGTCTTGGTAAAACATAACAGGGAAAAACGATGTTGTCTTGTCTTGGGAGAAATGTACCTCTTTAGTATGAAGGAATTGTTTCTTAACTTGAATTCCCGACTTTTGTTTAGTTTGTTTTCATTCATTGCAATATCGCAAGAATAATTTGTTTGTGCTAAAAGCTGATCACAGTGATTTAATCTGAAAGTAATGCTTACACTTAGCAATGTAGGTAAGTGGAGATAATTTCCGGTACAGCCGTATTCCATTCGTATTTCAATGGATACGAACGCGTGGCAATTTTTAGCAGACTGAATTTCAAGCCTTACGAACAAAATGATTATCTTCCAAAAATAATTAATTTTAATCGTTCGTATAGATTGGAGAATTACCGTATACGAGCACTTTAGAAACAAGAGGCGTGTTTGCATTGCATTCAGTGACAGTCGCCGAGGAGTTGGATCGATTTACGTAGAACGATAAATTCATTGGAAATGCGCCCAATGGTACACAAAGACTCTTGAGCGACGTCACGTCTGTCTGTGTCACATAATTTTTCCTGATAATTATCTTTATGTCAGCCGTGACAATGAGTCCGGTTAAAAAATAAATAAATAAACAAAATATCCTCCCATGCTTGTACCAAAGGCACAGAAAAAAGTTACATCATATTTGGACATCACATGATAATGACTGGAACAACTGCCTGCCATCACATGACTGGGACAACTGCCAGATAATAGAATTGTAAAGCAAGTGGACAATCTTGAGCAAGATACAAAGGGAAACACATGGACAGAATCCATCCAATCTTTTCACTATTGTTGGGGTTTCTCCCAAGATAGCAACTCGCCAAAGAAAATACATCAAATAGAAAACCTAGTAGAAAAATTGAACATAAAAAAGGAAAAAACTTTTTTGGCAGGAATTAAACAGCTGGACCTCAAACAAATTAAGGCCATACAATTAAAAAATCTTATGAATGTGAAAATTACATCAAAATCAGTGTCTCCTCCTTAGATATCAAAACACTGGAAAAAATTAGACTAAGTGACCACGACCTGGCAATAGAAAGGGGCCGATACACAAACCCTAAAACTCCACTTGACGAGAGAAAATGTAAAGCTTGCATCTGCGTAGAGGATGAAAAACACTTCCTCATGGTATGTACAAGATACACTGTTGAAAGGCAACGAATGCATGAAGAGCTATTGAAAATCAGTGTAGTGGGTCTAGAGGACAGTGATCAGATATTGCCAATTCTCCTTAATCCACCCTGTGAGAAAAGTCTCAAAGTTATAGCAGAATTTGTAAAAACTGCTGTTAAAATACATAGATCACCCACATTTTAGTACATCACAGCCACTAATTGTTGATAATGCTGTGAATAGCTTAATTAATTAATTAATCTTATAGCATAACACGCATTAACACATGTGTAATTTAAGCATAATACATATGTAAACATATATAAATGTATATCCTTTATATATTGTGTAAATAATGTAGTCTAGTGAGCCTGCAATTGTATTCATGCCATTTAGTGCTCAATAAACTTATTATTATAATCGGCTGGAAGATTTCCGGAGTCCCAAGGGCAACTTTATACTGTACATGGACACAAATATTGTAATGAAACTTTTATAAATATGTAATGAAATATTTTAATACCGCGCAATACTCAATCCGAAATTCCATGGTTCGTGTCGGATTTGCGTAAAGTGGCTCAAAGAAAACCGAGGGCACATGATGTCCAGTTTAACGATTTATTTGTTGACGCTCGCTAACTACATGTTCTAGGTGAAGTATCCAACTTCTGAACCCTTCCCACAACTCGCGTCCGTCTCCTTAGCTCTCACAAGAGGTCTCTCTAAATCTGATCCTTCCGATATTAATTCGGAAGGCTTATATCCCAATTTCTTATCTGGTGGATTAGGTGGATCCAGTGCTGCACTATTTCGCGGTACAAACAAATCTTTATTATTAATAATAATAATAATAAATTGAGCACAAAGAAATGGTTTACATTTACAGGCTCTTTAACTAATACACGTATAAAGTAATTATTTAAGTAGCAAACTATGCTCATCCACGCAGGGAGTCAAGTTTTTTTTAATTGCACTGTTTACAAATTTACATATGGCACTCACACTCTGGGCAGAGAGTCGATTGAGTAAAATTGATGGTTTATTGTTGGACCCTGCAAATTCACCTCTGATACGGAGGCGACCAGTATTTCCCGTTCGGCTCTGTGTTCACTGCATTCTAGAAAAAAGTGCTTATTACTCAAATCGCACAAGTTCACTTGCATTATATAATTACATCTAATTTAGAGAAAGGAAAATGCCTTGGTTTAATTCAATAGAAAGAAAATCGCCAAACCCTAACCATTTCAAAATCAGCAGCCACAATTTGCACATTGAAATTTGCCACACTGGAGTTAACTTATAGAGGATGAACAGCACTTTTGAATTACCTGTCCTATATACACTGCATGCAAAAAGGAACACTTACAAGTAGTACAAAGCGGCCACACGTTTTACACATTTAAACAACAAAGATAAATTCTCCCTCATAATGTACAACCCAAACGAGGCAGTAACGAGAAATACATGTGTGTCTTTGGCCAAATCCTTAACATCGCTCTTGAGAAAAGAAACTTTGCTGCATCTTCCGCTTAGTGATTTCTATGGCTATAAATAATTGCTGTAAATATTAAGATTCATTTCACTGATTATGCTCGTTCATAATTCATTTCGATAGTCATGTATACATAGCGTACGATCAATGCTGTGAGCAGTTGACTCGGCATTAAGATCGCACCTGGTTTATGATTACGGTGCAAACACACACACACATACATACATATAATTTTAATGCTATTTATCTGTATAAAAGTTTCTTTGTTATTATTATTATTATTATTATTATTTATCTCTGTACATTTCCTCCAGCTCAGTCGGGTGTAGAAAGTATGAATAAAGCATATATATATGTACATGTGTAAGGAAAAAAAAAAAAAAAAAAAAAAAAAAAAAAAAAAAAAAAAAAAAAAAAACGAGTCAAGTGCACAAGCAAGCGACTCCATTGAAATTATAATTTACAAGTCCGGGGATTATTTGAGCGTACTGAACAACATGCACTTGGCACCCGCACTCGTGACAAAGACACATGGAAAGTTACAACAGATGGGCGGCACACAGGTTCATCGCTCGGCCACGGGATAGGTCATAGTGCACATGATCTGAGAGACCATTCATCATTCACACCTTGGGTGGCATACGAGACAAATCAAGATGACTTATTTTCACCCTTTATTACGGCTGTAATTAAAAAAAAACTACACAGCTTCATTCATTTTCCAGTGATAAAAGCAAGGGATTAATCTTATCCTACATTTTAACAGGCGAGTTAATGATGACCAGGGGCGGTTAAACGAAAGGGTCATAAAACGATGATTAGTCTAATTGAATTCAAGATAAATACATGTTAGCCCACTGAAATGGCATACGTATAACGTCCGAAACATAACCCACGCATTTCCAAGTATACCACAACTGAGATGCAACATTTCATGTGATTGGACTACTGCTTCAGTCGAGTCAAATGCCCCGTTTCCACAGGCACCATCGGTCTGCATGGATCGACCCAAATCTGCAAGGACTCTTGCTGACTGCAATCAGCTTAACTGAATGACACACCTCCTTTTCTTTCCAACGTACTCGCATTATCGCCAGATTTTCTGTTTTCAGTTTTTTAAAGACACTGAAGCGGTTTGAAAAACTTTATAAAAAAAGAAATAGGGGTTGAGTAGGAACGGGGATACTAGGACATTGACGCCCCACGCCGAACATGGTCAACCTGAATAAGAGAATTGAAACTCTGGGGATTGGTAAACCTCTCTTCAGAGGATTGCAACGGTTCCTGGGAAAATGCATGCCACTGGCTGTCCCCATGGAAGGATGATTCTATTTTTACACATTGTTATTTCCACTATATCGTCCTAAGACATTGCAATGAATAAATTAATATTTTTGGGATTGATAGAACTTAAATTAGAGATTGGAAGGTCATCCCTTTCTATCTTACTGAAATAAGGTCCTGTCAATACATTGACTTTAATTAAAAAAATTATGAATTTGCGACAAAATCACTGATTAAAGAAGCAAAAATGTAACACTTTAGATAAAATCAAACAAATCAAGACGACCCAACCATCAATACACCAAATAAAGATAAACAGTGGTAATTCATTATTTTTCTCTTTATTCTAGTTAGTAGTTCTAGTTTTCAACAAATATTATTCACAAGTCAATTATCAAAATTAACGCTTTCACAGGAGGGGGGAGGGGGGGGAGGGGTGTAATATGACGTGCTTATACGAGCAATTTTTCGGTATGAGAGGAGTCAATTTACTCATGAAAAATGTGGTGGGGCATAGCAACAAACCTTGACAATTCAACTTCTTTGCCATGGATCCCCCCTCCCGAGTCTCCGCTCAAAGTGTCGATCTCTTACGGCAATGATTATACAGAATTATGGTCTAGTGTGATATTGCTACCTTTTTGTTAGCAATTACTTGAAATAAAAATTAATAACTAAAAAAAGGAAGTGGCTACTTGCAAAAAAAAAAAAACTAATGTTTTGTCACGCGGGGCAGTATTTGTCATGAGATCGAAGCACGTGCTGTGTTCACGTAAAAAAAAAAAAGAAAAAAAACGCCACAAGCAGAGTTGTGCTGTGGTATAAAAGACAGAAACGCGAACACAAGAAAAAAGAAGTAAGAACACGGACGGTTCAGCTGCACGAAATTGCAGAAAAAATGGTTAGATATGTGACGGTCTTCATCCTTGTGATGATCTTCGCAGGAGTTTTAGGCAAGGGTTCCAAAGGACCCAAAACTCCAAAACCTCCGGGACCTCGCACCCCCCGGACTCCCAAGACTCCACCTACACCAGGGAATTGCTTCAGCCCAAAATATTGGCAATTGGAGTACAAGACAGACGAAGTAGTTGTAGATACGCAAGGTTCTAGCTATCAGGTGGGTAAATCCTCCAAATTAAATGGTAGAGTCTACTGAATTCGATTGTCACGAATTAAAGCAGTAATACGATTTTTTTTGCGCCATTCACATTATTTTACGAACTGCACTATAAACGTTTTTGCACGGTGAATATTTTCATCAATTTTTTCCCACATTTTTTTCGGTTGTGTTCTGAAGTTGATAACATGGTGCCAAAGTGATCTACTCTTTTCGAGAACCGTAACGTGACCAAAATAATGGTAGTTACTAAATGATATCACTATGAATATATCCAATCATATTAAATAATTTAGCTGATATCATTTTGAGAATGGAAGTATTTCGCTTGTAGATAATACATGTAGTATCGAAGAAATATGAGATATTGATATCAATGTTGTAGGATAATTTCCTTTATAGAAAAAGGCAGATTTATTTCAAATGCAAGCAGACTAAAGGTAGGGTTTCATTTGCACAAAACTTTCCGTGAAAAAGAAAATTCGTCTACGCGATAATCAATACATTCTACCTGTGGATGTATGCACCAGCAGGGCCAGGGACGAGAGCAGAATATGTGTCACAACCATCTCAAGTGTGTCAATATTTTGTGCGTTGGTCGTCTGATGATTTTTGTTTTACCCATACCAATGAAAGATTTACATCCGTGCTTACGTGTTAGTTTGAATTACGTCGCTGTGTAATTTTTAAAAATATTTTTTCAAAATTTTAGTTTAAAAAATCAATATTTCATGTATTTCGTCTTTCAGTCGTCGTCCACAATTGCCTTGGACTTGGCCAATTCAACGGCATGTGTTTTGGAAACCAGAGTTGAAGGAGGCATGTCTTCAGTTATTCAGACCATTTACGATTACAATGACGTAAGTATAAGAATTGATGTCTCTTCTTGATTATTTTGTCTCCCAGCTCTAAGGACAGGCAGTTATGTCAGATATAGCATTTGTCTATCTTTTCTTTTTCGCTCGTGGCGATACTTATTAGAAAAATAGAACCCGAAAACGAATTTGACGATGAATATTCAGTAATATATCCCGATACAAAATACCCCGCATTACTTTTTGGTCCTAGTTACGCAAAGATTAGAGCAGGGAATTATATCGGATATATAATTCCCTGATAAGAGACAGGTAGTGTTCTTGAAAAGGGTGTGTTTCAATTACAGAATGACTTGAGCGGTGGATAACCTTCGGATATCTTGCCCTTATAAAAGACTGCCATACCAAAATAAATTAGTTGCTCCCTTCGTAAATATCGAGCTTATAGAAAACTGCGCCTTTCATTTGCTCTGGAAATTACTGTGCCACACGGACACGTGCCTGTGACGCAATACCTGACGATGCTGTCTGATGTAAGAGGTAGTTATCAGGTTGAAATATCAGACTGAGCTGTCACTATCTACCTGCCAGGTGCGTTTTCAAACTCTGGACAACAACCCGTGATCATTGATCATTTGCTTTCTTTACCCGAGGGGTTGAAAACCTTCTTAAAGTCATATGCCTGCCTATATAAAATTCTTCATCTACTGTAAGTAGAACGCCGCTTGAAAAGCGGCTGTGTCGTGTAGTTTTATTTATATTTAAAGGTTAAGAAAAAGGGATTTCGTTACGTTGTGATTTATTTCCATAGTCGCTTATATATTGCGAAAATAAGCATTGTTATGTCATGCAATAATGCTGTCACATCAAAAATATACCGGGATAAATTTGCTAATGCGAACTAATGGCGTAACAACATCGTTTTTGGGATGAAAATTGTAATGACACTTTCAAACAGATCTGCCTTATCAGTTATCTGATCAGCTATAATCACCGTTTATCGGCTAGAGAAAATTTGTCTTGAGGATAACTCCAGACTTTGTCAGGAAAGAGGCAATATAATGCTTTTATTTCAAGGGGAATTAAAATGAACTCAGATCTCTCAAACGAAAATGTGAAAAAAAAACCCTGGCACCGGATTTTTGTCCACAGCCTAGTCGTCAACCATGCCAATTTTAGTGATCAAAGGTGTAAAGTTACGCGGGAAACCGATCACTGTCTCACACCGAGTTACAAAACAGCAAAACTGACTACGAACGCTTTGCAACCCTCTGTGCAGCAGTGCGTGGGGAAGGAAATAAAACAGCAAAACATTTGCTCTTAAAGTCTTAATTCAGGGGCGTAACCATGCAGGCATACGCACGGATGCACTGTGCGTACAATTTTTTTTAACTAACCATGATATTATTCTCCATAAATTCAGTGTATTTTTCACGGAATATAATCGTACCTGGGAATTTTCAAAATCTGTGCGTACAATTTTAAATGGTATAGTTACGCCCCTGTAATTAGTGTTAAGTTGCGCGAATATCAAGATAACTATTTTACAAGAAAGCGAGATGAAAGCTATTTTACCATATGTAGGTTTTTACAACTTAATGAACTCCTTTAAACCTACCGGTATGCATAATCATGAGCATTGCTTAGTCCATATTAAACCATTGTTTTTTTTTTTTTTTTTTTTTTTTGTTAATGACATGTTTGTTACCATTGAGAAAAGTAGACCCATATCAAAGGCCTCGATAACAACACCAAGTCCACTCAAGATTAAAGTAAAGATAACGCCCTAACATTTCTTCACTGTTTAATCTCTGTTGCCAATTTTGATTATTAATTCTTTGTTTTTTTTAATTCTGTGATTTATTTCATACATTTTAGTTAAAGGAATACGTAATAAGCGAGGACGGAAATTGCACGGAGCAAAGTATACCGGGAAATAGAAGTCTCGCAACCGACTTTCTTTGCATTCCAGGTAAATGTCATTATTTTGAGAGATTAGAAGGGGACATTTGTGAGGGATTGTACCTACGAATTTAAGGAGAGGACACGTTACTAGTTGTCACTGTACTCCACCTACATACGCTGTTGGCCAGATACTTTGTACTTAATTGAATGCGTAGTTTTTCATATAGAGGCAAAAGCGAATAGAGAAGAAATACGATTTAGAACCAATAATAATAATTATAATTATAAGAATAAAACCATTTCATTTTGCAGTTAAACACATGGTGGTACATGTGCAATAAAATGATGTAAAATTAAATGAAACACAACAAAATTATCTTTTCTTGGCAATCGAGAAACCTGATGGATATCGCATCTGCATCTTTATTGTCACAACATTTTTCTGAAACCATAATTAGGCTAATGGTGGATAAAACTTCACAAGAGCATATTTTCTCAACTTTTTTCGATACGATAGCCACGATCAAGTGCTACAAAAATAATTATTACAACTTAGACACATGTTTTGCAATTAGGGATTGTAATTATGCAAAACAGTTTTTCCAAAATTTAACGTCTTACCCTAAGGCATGTTGAAAGCTAAATCTTAAATTGCTTTTCTTCTTTTCAAGGAATGGCCTCATGTGACGATTACGTTACTCTCGGAGTTGGCCGAGGGGACATGGACGCTTTTATCTGTAAATTGGATAAAGAAATGGATGGGATGGTCTACAATTACACATACATTACCCAAGCAAAATCAAACTTCCTGGTATTTAAGAAGATGTTCGGAATAGGTAAATGATCACGTTTTCACATTATGTTTTTGCCTTCAGGCACGTGATAAAACAAGGTTTGCGCCATTTGATATTCATACATGATTTTAACTATTTTCACAAAAGTAATTTACTTACTGTAGATAAAAAAGAAATAGGTAGGCGAAGGCATGCGGTTGACTCAATTTATTATAAAAAATCATAAATATATTTTTTCATATAAATAAGTGTGCATTACAACAAGAAATAGAGAAAACGCGTTTACACAGAAAGAAGACGTATTAGCCGAATCTAGTTCAAGTATGACACAGATTCCTAACATGAGAATTAACACAGTGCACGTATAAAGAGTGAAATTGCTTTGTTTCTTGCCACTTTAACAACCATTCTTTGTTTACAAGGCGCAGACAACGGGACAGCCAAAGCGACACTCTTCGAGACATTCGTCGTGAAGCCCAACAAGACAGCCAACCAGACAGACGACGAGAAAGACGACACACCCACAGTCAGTATAGCCAGCCATACTTATTGTGCATACGACCTCAAATACTCAATAACAGATCCAAGCATGTGCAACATACCTCAGAGTTGTACAAAAACAAAAACTCAAGTAAGTTGCCTTTATATTGGGGATAACTTTGTTGAAATGTTTATTTTGCTGTTTGAGACGTCCTCTTTAATAAATCAACCGAAATATTGTTGATTTCAGAGAGTTTTTTTTTTTTTTTTGGGGGGGGGGGTTAAACAATGGCTGATTTACCAAACAATCAGGTTTTTAGTTCGCATTGAAACCCAGAACATGCCTCATATAAACCTTATTTGAATACTTTTATCTTCACTACAGAATGGCAATAGCAACTTTCGGTCTCATGTAAAAATCCACCTTGTCTCAATAAATATAATATATCTTAGAAATTTAACTAAAAAATACAGCGCCGACGACACCGTCTCTTCTCTTAAGGTGTGGACATATATACACATATGCTTGAAATATGGGGGAAAAATCCACTTAAATCATTTTATTCAACCTGACACCCAAGTTGCAAATAAAGCATCTGGGGGCAAAATGATTTTCCCGTATCTTTCTTCTCTGAACCATCTCGTTATTCCCGTGAAAATTGAAACACCATTGTATTAAATGTCTACGATTTTCATTTTTGACAGTTCTGTTGGAAACACCTCTACTTCTCACACTAATAATAATAATAATAATAATAATAATAATAATAATAATAATTCTATTTTAGTTTCCTTATGATAGAAGTTGGGAGGAGGCGGAAGTGAAAACGAAGAACATTCGTGGTAGAAGCTGGGAGGAGGCCGAAGTAAAAACGAAGAAGATTCAAGTGCTCTGAAACTACAACAGGAACAGAAAAAAAGCACAACAAAGGATCAGTTTGTGGAAGCAAAGACAGAAAAGTTCGACAAAGATGAAATCAATATTTAAATTGAAACGCGATTTATTTTCCTATTTACCGGCACGCAAAGACACTTAACATTTTACTTTGTACGGATTTATTTCTTTAAGGTACCTAATACATGCTTTTTTATTCTTGATCACACCAGTAGTTATTTCAGTAACATTTAAACTTAATAACATGAAAAAATTGACAATTAAAACACGGTTATAATATAGGGTTCATAACTCGACTTTAAAGCAAAAGAAAGCCCTTGAACTGATCCTTTGTTATAGTTTTCAAAAATATTGACGCTTTAGCAGGTGAATTTTGATTATAATATAGGATATTTGACTCAGCTTTAAAACAAAAAGAAAGCCCACGGTCATGAATTAGCCCTTTGTTATATTCAGCACTGCTGCGTATGCCTTGGCACATATCTGTATAAACGAAGATATTAAATACAATGACGCAATGCCTCTCTATACACAATGTTTTAAAACACATGATGCAGAAATTTATCTGGACTGCTGATAGACTTTCGGCGACGTGGATGAAGATTATGTTGATTACGTTTTAGCAACTCCTAAAGACGTGCAGTTCATTTCAGAAAGAGAATACGAATCATTGATTGATAATGAGCATACAGCTTTATCCCCATTCACTCTTGCCATCTGTATATAAGGAAAGGGTTCATTTTACTGAATCTATATAAAATAGTGATGATAGCGTATACGCAATGCATCAAGACACACGACGCAGAAATTTATCTGGATTTTTTCGGCGATGTGGACAAGAATTACGTTGACTACAATTTAGCAACCCATGAAGATGTACAATTCGTTTTTAGAGAAAAAACTCTCATTGTTTCAAATGTTTTGACAGTTTTTATATACTATTCAACCAAGAGAAAAAAATCTTCTTAAAATGTATCAATAAAATAATCAGGTCTATGTGTGACGCAGAAATTCGTTTGAGTTGTTTAAAGAACAACCGTTTGAAGAATATGCCGAATAGTTCCTAATTATTCAATAGACCAATCAAATGTAAAAAAAAAATCATGAGCTGATTAAATAAAAAACATTGGCATGTATCTGACTTTGTTATGTTTGTGTTTCAGAGAGTTGATCGTTTCTCACATATGGCAGACGACATTAACATGGGAGGATCTGTGGGTACAGGGTATTTAATGCATACGTGTTCCTTCATGCATAAAAATCTTGAAATTTCGACAATGCAATTCACCCGAAGGTTTTTTTAATACATGCAACTAAAACCCTTAGGAATATTACAATCAACAGACGATCAAACTAATCGCTCGTGCTTTACTATCCATGATTCCCTTTCTCTTGACAGTTGTGCTCTTTTTGGTGAAAACAAAACGCAGAACGTTTGCATTAAAACATTTTAAATTACTAAATATGGTACCCAAAGGTGACTGATTAGTGATTGCTCTAATGTAGACTCTCTCACATGTCTGCCTTAAAAACGCTTTACAACACAAAGCTACGTGTTGCTTGGCTGTGGTCAACGCTTGTAGGTGCAACAAAGGAACGCGACAAATGGAGAAAAGCGGCCTCCAAAGTACTCTGCTGGATGCTATAATCTGCAATCGTAAAGCGGGTCCTAGCCTCCTCAAGTGTTTGAAAGAGTTGGCCCCAACGGATATGTTCGTTTAAGACTTTAAAAGTTATCGTGAAGTTGTTTTCTTTGGTCACATATCTTCCAGGCAGGCGCGAACTTATAAATGAAATAAGATCGTTGGTGGTAATTTCCTCTTCATCTGTCAGACGTATTTCGATGTTAACGCCGTCCCCGTATGCATTTTTAAGCGACTGTGGAATGCCCATAGTAACAAAGTGCTGGTCGATCATTATTGTCACTCGAGTGCACTGCATTTCACTTTCTTCAGTGCTAAAATATATAAACATCTATTTTAAAATAAATTAATGAAAACACTAACGTTTTACTTTCTGGGTACTAGATATCTTATTTGTAATAGTTAACAGAAACTTGGTAAAAAAAAGCTCACAGAAAGTTGTGATTTATGTCACTGCAAACTGCATACAAGACATGAATGATCTAGATCGGGTGCAAGGGACAATCCACACAAACCTGTTGGTGGTCAGCACTAGCGTTGTGCCTTGTTGACGTATTTCTTGTAGAACTGACTATATCTTTCTCTTGCACAATGGATCAATACTTGTTGTCGGGTCATCCAGGAATATGATGGTTGGTTTTCCAATCAACGCGACTCTTGTTCTTTATTTT
Source organism: Lingula anatina (assembly GCF_051362555.1). Classification (NCBI taxonomy): domain Eukaryota; kingdom Metazoa; phylum Brachiopoda; class Lingulata; order Lingulida; family Lingulidae; genus Lingula; species Lingula anatina. The sequence continues at coordinate 4,126,807 of NC_141772.1, read as the reverse complement.
CTCTTTGTCCCAGCACGGTCAGAAAATTAGGGAAAAAGAGCATTGAAAATTCTGTCTTCGTAGACAATGACCTGGTAAGGCCAAGAATACGTATGGTGTGCATACGGTTCAACTCGGCAACTAATTATCAAAACAAATATATTATTTAACAGTTGCGCACCATGATTAGAAGGCATCAATTCTCAGTTCAAATGGCAATGTTTCACATCGAGCGCGACTGAAACAGCTTCAGGAATGCAATGTTCACAAACAGGGCAAGATTAAAAATAAAATCGAGACAACATAGAGGCAGACCTAGATTAGGAGAAGTTTTTGTTGTGCGACTTTAAGATCGTAAAAAGTTTCTTTTATACTTTGACAATTACACATAACATACATGAATAAAGATTAAATTTAAAAATGTAATTGAAGCGTATTTGGCGAAGTGACAGGCAAAAACTTCGTTGCATCCCGTGTAAGATAATTTTTATTGAAATTTCGAACCATTTGTTTAGAAAACTGCACGGAAAGTCATTTTGATCGGGTTTCCGACATTTTTCTTATTATGTTCCTTGTCTGCTTTATTTCTTCATTCATTAAAAACGTAGCTGATTCTTTTCTGAAATTAATTTTAAAATTTAATTTCCGTCAGATTGAACTTACTCATTACGATCCCCCGCAAATGTCCATGTACGTGATTCAACTTTTGAATTGAAAGACACATCCTGCAGTTTATAAGTTATGAAGACATGTTATCAAAAATAGAAATCTAACATCAAGTTTGATAATAAATTAAATTTCAAAATTACACAACCATACCGCCAGGTTGCAAAGCTATATTGACTATGAAGTGCGTTTTTGTACGTGTCGTACATAATGTTTATAATCGGGTCAAACATACTACTTATATTTTCATCTTTTGGAATCGGTTCGTCAATACTTAACTTAAAAACATGTGTCCTCAGAGGACTGCACAAACCTGTTCAGCACTTACTTATGTTGCACTTAATATGGCCCATAGTTGTGTTACTATGGAGACATTACCGCGAGTTGTAGTCATTGATATAGAAGTTTAACAGCCCGCCAACCAAGATGAAGGGAGGAAACAACACTGTGAATATCCCACCCGTTATTTCCGGAAAGGAAAATGACGTCACCATACCTACCACGTCTAGTAGTCGGTATGGAACGATGTAAAGGAGGAAAGCTTCCAGGACGACAGAATAGGCGCCTTTAAAACATGAAATCTTATTTGAGCGACATCTGTCCGAATAATTTATTTACGATTTTCAATTATGAAATGAGTATGTAACAAAGATAGTCCATATGCGATGCTTGAAGTAAAAAAAAAAAGTAGAAAATACGGACTTGACTTACAAAACTTCGTCGGGTTGAAATTCACTTGTATTAACGAGAGCAACATTCTAAATAATCTGAGTAGAACTTTGTTAAATGTGAGTGTATCATGATTGTTTCATATGAAAAGTGGGATGTTCGATAAGAACTCTATGAAATAAATCCAAGAAGTCCCGACATCACAAACAGGAAAATGCACGTGTAGGTCACGCTGATCAAAGGGGGCCACCACTTCCATAAATCATTTCCCCTGTCGTCATCTTCGCCATCCATGAGATCGTTCTCCATGTGGCGACTATAGAACGGCAAAGGGTGGTTGTTGACCGATTTGGAGTACTCGTCTCCGGCAGGGTACCTCAGCAAGGCACTGTTGACAAGATTGAGAGCTAGTGGCATGCTGTGATAAGCGTAGCCGTTGTAAAGCCCAGTGCTTATGTTACATCCATCTTCGTCAATTTCATAGCTAACTCCAATCATGTACTCATTTGCAGACTGAATCGAGCCGATTTTACCCTGAGTGTCCAGCAAGAAGTGATCCACAGTTTGGTTCCATGATGGAGACTTGGTAACCGTGGCCAGCACGTTTCTGTACATATCTGAGATGTTCCTTGCTCATGGAGAGTCATCAGTTTCCACTGTCGAGAAGAAGGGATCTTTGGATGCACTATTCATTACGTGGATGGTGATTGGAAGATCTATTCGTTCTGAATGGGACCTTATGTTTTGTCACGCGGGGCAGTTATTGTCATGTGCTCGAAGCACGTGCTGTGTTCACGTCAAAATAAGCCGCCAGAGGCAGAGTTGTGTTGCGGTATAAAAGACGGAAACGTGAACACAGGAAAACAGAATTAAGTACACGGTTCGGCTGCATGAAATTGCAGAAAAAAATGGTTAGATATGTGACGGTCTTCATCCTTGTGATGATCTTCGCAGGAGTTCTAGGCAAGCGTTCCAAAGGACCCAAAACTCCAAAATCTCCGAAACCTCCCACCCCCAAGACCCCCAAGACTCCTCCCACGCCAGGGAATTGCTTCAGCCCAAAATATTGGGAATTGGAGTACAAGACGGGCGAAATTGTTGTCGATACGCAAGGATCTAGCTATCAGGTGAGTAAATCCTCCAAATTAATTGGTACAGTCTACTTAATTCGATTGTTACGAATTAAGGCAGTAATACGGTTTTGTTGCGACATTCACATTTTTCGTACTGCACTATGGACGTTTTTGCACAGTGAACACTTCCTTCCATTTTTTTTACCCAAATTTTCTTCGGGTTTCCTTAGTTCTGAATTTTATACCATGGTGCCAAAATGATCTACGTTGTTCGTGACGTGCCTCAATGGGTGAAATTATTCTGCCGTAGTTTCTAAATGATATCATTACGAATATATCCAAAAATATTTAGCTTATACATAGTCTTTGAAAAGCTTGAGAATGGAAATATTTCGGTTGAAGATAATTGTATCGAAGAAACATGGGACATTGGTATCAATGTTGTAAGATATTTCCCTTTATGGAAAAAGGCCGAGTTTTTTTTTCAAGTGCAAGTATACTAAAAGGAGTGTTTCATGTGCACAAAACTTTTCATGACAAAGAAACTTCGTCTACGCAATAATCAATACATGTTCCCTGTGGATGTATGCACCAGCAGGGTCAGGGACGAGAGCAGAATATGTGTCACAAGCATTTCAAGTGTGTCAATATTTTGCGCGTTGGTCGCCTGATGATTTTTGTTTTACCCACACCAATGAAAGATTTACATCAAGTCCATACTTACGTGTTACTTTGAATTACGTCGATGTTTAATTTTTAGAAATATTATTTCAAAATTTTAGTTAAAAAACTCAATATTTCATGTATTTCGTCTTTCAGTCGTCGTCCACAATTGCCTTGTACTCGGCCAATTTAACGGCGTGTGTTTTGGAAACCAGAGTTGAAGGAGACACGTCTTCAGTTATACAGACCATTTACGATTACGATGACGTAAGTATAAGAATTATTGTCTCTTCTTGATTGTCCCCTAACTCTAACGACAGGCAGTTATGTCAGAAATAGCATTTGTCAATCTTTTCTTGTTCGATCGTGGCGATACTTATTAGAAAAATAGAGCTCGAAAACGAATTTGACGATGAATAATCAGGATATATATCCCGATACAGAATACCCCGCATTACCTATTGGTCCTAGTTACATGTACGTGAAGATTCGAGACAGGTATTGTTCTTGAAAAGGGCGTGTTTCAATTACAGAATGACTTGTGCGGTGGATAACCTTTGGATATCTTGCCCTTTAATAGATTGCCATACCAAAATAAAATTAGTTGCTCCCTTCGTAAATATCGAGTTTATAGAAAAATGCGCCTTTCACTTGCTCTGGAAATAAATGAGCCACACGGACACGTGACCTGTGACGCAATACCTGACGATGCTGTAAGAGGTAGTTATCAGGTTGAAATATCAGACTGAGCTGTCACTATCTACCTGCCAGGTGCTTTTTTAAACTCTGGACAACAACCCGTGATCATTGATCATTTGCTTTCCTTACCTGAGGGGTTGAAAACCTCAAAGTCATATGCCTGTTTATATAAAATTTTCAACTACTGTAAGTAGAACGCCGCTTGAAAAGCGGCTGTGTACGGGGTGTCGTGTAGTTTTATTTATATTTAAAGGTTAAGAAAAAGGGATTTCGTTACGTTGTGATTTATTTCCATAATCGCTTATATATTGCGAAAATAAGCATTGTTATGTCATGCAATAATGCTGTCACATCAAAAATATACCGGGATAAATTTGCTAATGCGAACTAATGGCGTAACAACATCGTTTTTGGGATGAAAATTGTAATGCCGTTTTCAAACAGATCTGCCTTATCAGTTATCTAATCAGCTATTATCACCGTTTATCAGCTAGAGAAAATTTGTCTTGAGGATAACTCCAGACTTTGTCAGGAAAGAGGCAATATAATGCTTTTATTTCAAGGGGAATTAAAATGAACTCAGATCTCTCAAACGAAAATGTGAAAAAAAACCCTGGCACCGGATTTTTGTCCACAGCCTAGTCGTCAACCATGCCAATTTTAGTGATCAAAGGTGTAAAGTTACGCGGGAAACCGATCACTGTCTCACACCGAGTTACAAAACAGCAAAACTGACGATGAACGCTTTGCAACCCTCTGTGCAGCAGTTTGGGGTAGGGAATAAAACAGCAAAGCTTTTGCTCTTAAAGTCTGAATTAGTGTTAAATTGCGCGAATATCAAGATAACTATTTTACAAGAAAGCGAGATGAAAGCTATTTTACCAAATGTAAGTTCTTACAACTTATTGAACTCCTTTAAACCTACCAGAATGCATAATCATTAGCATTGCTTAGTCCATATTAAATCATTGTTTGTTTGTTAATGACGTGTTTGTTACCATTGAGAAAAGTAGACCCATGTCAATGGCCTCGATAACAACACCAAGTTCACTCAAGATTAAAGTAAAGACAACGCCCTAGCATTTCTTCACTATTAAATCTCTTTTGCTAATTTTGATTTTTAATTCTTTGTTTTTTTTATTCTGTGATTTATTTCATACATTTTAGTTAAAGGAATACGTAATAAGCGAGGACGGAAATTGCACGGAGCAAAGTATACCGGGAAATAGAAGTCTCGCAACCGACTTTCTTTGCATTCCAGGTAAATGTCATTATTTTGAGAGATTAGAAGGGGACATTTGGGGAGGGATGGTACCTACGAATTTAAGGAGAGGACACGTTACTAGTTGTCACTGTCCTCCACCTACATATGCTATTGGCCAGATACTTTGTACTTAATTGAATGCGTAGTTTTTCACATAGAGTCAAATGCGAATAGATCAGAAATACGATTTAGAACCAATAATAATTATAAGAAAAATACCATTTCATTTTACAGCTAAACACATGTTGGTACATGTGCAATAAAATGATGTAAAATTAAACGAAACAATAAAATTATCTTTTCTTGGATATCGAGAAACCTGATGGAAATCGCATCTGCATCTTTATTGTCACAACATTTTTCTGAAGCCATAATTAGGTGGATAAAACTTCACAAGAGCATATTTTCTCAACTTTTTTCGATACGATAGCCACGATCAAGTGCTACAAAAATAATAATTACAACTTAGACACATGTTTTGCAATTAGGGATTGTAAATATTCAAAACCGTTTTTCCAAACTTAACTTCTTAACGTTAGGCATGTTGAAAGCTAAATCTTAAATTGCTTTTCTTCTTTTAAAGGAATGGCCACATGTGACGATTACGTTACTCTCGGAGTTGGCCGAGGAGACATGGACGCTTTTATCTGTAAAATGGACAAAGAAATGGATGGGATGGTCTACAATTACACATACATTACCCAAGCAAAATCAAACTTCCTGGTATTTAAGAAGATGTTCGGAATAGGTAAATGATTATGTTTTCACATTATGTCCTTGCCTTCAGTCACGTGATAAAAAGGGTTTGCGCCATTTGATATTCATACATGATTTTAACTATTTTCACAAAAGTAATTTACTTACTGTAGATAAAAAAGAAACAGGTAGGCGAAGGCATGCGGTTGACTCAATTTATTATAAAAAATCATAAATATATTTTTTCATATAAATAAGTGTGCATTACAACAAGAAATAGAGAAAACGCGTTTACACAGAAAGAAGACGTATTAGCCGAATCTAGTTCAAGTATGACACAGATTCCTAACATGAGAATTAACACAGTGCACGTATAAAGAGTGAAATTGCTTTGTTTCTTGCCACTTTAACAACCATTCTTTGCTTACAAGGCGCAGACAACGGGACAGCCAAAGCGACACCCTTCGAGACATTCGTCGTGAAGCCCAACAAGACAGCCAACCAGACAGACGACGACAAAGACGACACACCCACAGTCAGTATAGCCAGCCATACTTATTGTGCATACGACCTCAAATACTCAATAACAGATCCAAGCATGTGCAACATACCTCAGAGTTGTACAAAAACAAAAACTCAAGTAAGTTGCCTTTATATTGGGGATAACTTTGTTGAAATGTTTATTTTACTGTTTGAGACGTCCTCTTTAATAAATCAACCGAAATATTGTTGATTTCAGAGAGTTTTTTTTTTTTTTTTTTTTTTTTTTTTTTTTTTTTTTGGGGGGGGGGGGGGGGTTTAAACAATGGCTGATTTACCAAACAATCAGGTTTTTAGTTCGCATTGAAACCCAGAACATGCCTCATATAAACCTTATTTGAATGCTTTTATCTTCACTACAGAATGGCAATAGCAACTTTCGGTCTCATGTAAAAATCCACCTTGTCTCAATAAATATAATATATCTTAGAAATTTAACTAAAAAATACAACGCCGACGACACCGTCTCTTCTCTTAAGGTGTGGACATATATACACATATGCTTGAAATATGGGGGAAAATTAACTTAAATCATTTTATTTAACCTGACAACCAAGTTGCAAATAAAGCATCTGGGGGCAAAATGATTTTCCCGTACCTTTCTTCTCTGAACCATCTCGTTATTCCGGTGAAAATTGAAACACCATTGTATTAAATGTCTACGATTTCATTTTTGACAGTTCTGTTGGAAACACCTCTACTTCTCACACTACATGTAATAATAATAATAATAATAATAATAATAATAATAATAATTCTATTTTAGTTTCCTTATGATAGAAGTTGGGAGGAGGCGGAAGTGAAAACAAAGAACATTCGTGGTAGAAGTTGGAAAGAGGCAGAAGTAAAAACGAAGAAGATTCAAGTTCTCTGAAACTACAAAAGGAACAGAAAAAGGCATAACAAAGGATCAGTTTGTGGAAGCAAAGACAGAAAAGTTCGACAAAGATGAAATCAATATTTAAATTGAAACGCGATTTATTTTCCTATTTACCGGCACGCAAACACACTTAACATTTAACTTTGTACGGATTTATTTCTTTAAGGTACCTAATACATGTTTTTTTATTCTTGATCACACCAGTGGTTATTTCAGTAACATTTAAACTTAATAACATGAAAAGATTGACAATTAAAACACGGTTATAATATAGGGTTCATAACTCGGCTTTAAAGCAAAAGAAAGCCCATGAACTGGTCCTTTGTTATAGTTTTCAAAAATATTGACGCTTTAGCAGGTGAATTTTGATTATAATATAGGATATTTGACTCAGCTTTAAAACAAAAAGAAAGCCCACGGTCATGAATTAGCCCTTTGTTATATTCAGCACTGCTGCGTATGCCTTGGCACATATCGCAATGCCTCTCTATACACAATGTTTTAAAACACATGATGCAGAAATTTATCTGGACTGCTGATAGACTTTCGGCGACGTGGATGAAGATTATGTTGATTACGTTTTAGCAACTCCTAAAGACGTGCAGTTCATTTCAGAAATAGAATACGAATCATTGATTGATAATCATGAACATACAGCTTTATCCCCATTCACACTTGTCATTTGTATATAAGGAAAGGTTACATTTAACTGAATCTATATAAAATAGTGATTATAGCGTAAAAGCAATGCATCAAAACACACGACGCAGAAATTTATTTGGAGTTACGTAGACTACGTTTAAGCAACCCATGAAGATTTACAATTCGTTTTTAGAGAAAAATCTCTCATTGTTTCAAATGTTTTGACAGTTTTTATATACTATTTAACCAAGAGAAAAAAATCTGCTTAAACTGTATCAATAAAATAATCAGGTCTATGTGTGACGCAGAAATTCGTTCGAGTTGTTTAAAAAACAACCATTTGAAGAATATGCCGAATAGTTCCTAATTATTCAATAGACCAATCAAATGTAAAAAAATCATGAACTGATCAAATAAAAAACATTGGCATATATCTGACTTTGTTATGTTTGTGTTTCAGAGAGTTGACCGTTTCTCACATATGGCAGACGGCATTAACATGGGAATATCTGTGGGTACAGAGTATTTAATGCATGCGTGTTCCTTCATGTATAACAAATCTTGATATTTCAACGATGCAAATTATCTTAATGGTTTAACTTATACATGTAACTAAAACCGTTAGTAAAATTACGACCAACAGACCATCAAACTAATTGCTTGTGCTTTACTATCCATGATTCCCTCTCTCTTGACAGTTGTGCTCTTTTTGGTGAAAACAAAACGCGAAACGTTTGGGTTCAAAACGTTTTAAATTATTAAATATGGTAACCAAAGGTGACTGATTAGTGATTGCTCTAATGTAGATTCTCTCACATGTCTGCCTTAAAAACGTTTTACAACACAAAGCTACGTGTTGCTTGGCTGTGGTCAACGCTTGTAGGTGCAACAAAGGAACGCGACAAATGGAGAAAAGCGGCCTCCAAAGTACACTGCTGGATGCTATAATCTGCAATCATAAAGCGGGTCCTAGCCTCCTCAAGTGTTTGAAAGAGTTGGCTCCAATGGATATGTTCGTTTAAGACTTTAAAAGCTATCGTGAAGTTGTTTTCTTTGGTCACATATCCTAAAGGCAGGTGCGAACTTATAAAAGAAATAAGATCCTTTGTGGCAATTTCCTCTTCATCTGTCAGGCGTATTTCAATGATAACGCCGTCCCCGTACACATTTTTAAGCGACTGTGGACTGCCCATTGTGACAAAGCACTGGTCAATCATTATTGTCACTCGAGTGCACTGCATTTCACTTTCTTCAGTGCTAAAATATATATACATCTGTTTTAAAATAAACGAATAAAAACACTTATTTTACTTTCTGGGTACCAGGTATCTTCTTTGTAGTAGTTAACAGAAACTTGGTTAAAAAGCTCACAGAAAATTGTGATTTATGAAGAAAGTCAAATCTCATTTTGCTCTGGCATTACCATACAAACTGCATACAAGACTTGAATGGTCTAGATCGGGAGCAAGGGAGAATCTACAGTGTACACTAACCTGTTGGTGGTCAGCACCAGCGTTGTGCCTTGTTGACGTATTTCCTGCAGAACTGACCATATCTTTCTCCTGCACAATGGATCAACACTTGTTGTCGGGTCATCCAGGAATATAATGGTTGATTTTCCAAACAACGCTATTGCTGTGGTTAATTTTCTCTTTGTCCCAGTGCTGTCAGAAAATTAGGAAAAAAGCGCACTGAAAATTCCGTCTCCGTAGACGATGACCTGGTAAGGCCAAGATTACGTATGGTGTACATACTATTCAACTCGACCGCTAATTATTAATACAAATATATTATTTAACGATTTTGCACCATGTTCAGTAGGCATCATGACTGAAGCATATATTGGAAAATACAGTTCTCCGTACAAGCGGCAATGTTTCATATCAAAGTTTCTTTTATACTCTGACAATTACACATAACATACATGGATAAAGATTAAATGTAATTGAAGCATATTTGACGAAGTAACAGGCAAAAACCTCGTTGCGTCCCGCTTAAGATAATTAATGTCGAATCGTTTGTTTGGTAAGCTGCACGGAAACTCATTTTGATCGGGTTTCCGACATTTTTCTTATTATGTTCCTTGTGTGCTTTATTTTTTTCATTCATTGAAAACGTAGCTGACACTTTTCTGAAATTAATTTTAAAATTAAATTTCCGTCAGATTGAACTTACTCATTACGATCCCCCGCCATTACTCCGTACATGTGCGTGACTCAAATTTTGAATTTCCAAACACATCTTAGAGTTTATTTGTTATGAAGACATGTAATCAAAAATAGAAATCTAACACCAAGATTGATAATAGATCACATTTCAAAATTACGCAACCATACCGCCAGGATGCAAAGCTATATTGACAATGAAGTGCGGTTTCTTGACGTACATAATGTTTAATCGGAGCAAACATGCTACTAATATTTTCATCTTTATAATCAGTTTTTCAATTTGTAACTTGAAAGCATGTGTCCTCAGAGGACTGCACAAACCTGTTTTCCATTATAACTGTCAAAGGTCACACCTTCCAGGAATGATGTACCGTCAGATGGCAGCAAATCACCCGTGAGCATCCTGAACAGAATTTCTTTGCCGCGGTCATCAAGGCCGAGTATTCCAAGAGCTTCGCCTGAAAACAATCTTAGTACTCATTTATATGGTTATTTTTGTGCCATATAATACTCCAGCTATGAAAACTACAATGGCAAAATGAAATGAATATTTCAAGTGCTATGCAGAGCGAGAAGAGAACTGCAGGGCAAACTAGAATGCATAAACAGGACGGGTAGTGTACAAGAGTCACCTTTCCGTACTGACACTTGAACTGGACCCTCTTCCAAGGGCTGGGGAGTCTTTATTCTACTTTGTTCGCTTTTGAGCGTATTGGTCATGTTAGAGCTGCGACTGGTACTTCCTTATGAGTATTGAAAAGCCTCGGTTGAGCTAGGGGTCCGAAAGCCTTTTGTTTGGCGCACCTTGTACCACGTGGTAAGCACGTGCGTTTCAACGATGATCAAAATGACAAGGAAGGCAAAACCTTGGAAGAAGAGAAAGAGGGCGTGTTTTCCGAAGCCTGGATACTGGAAGGACAGCGTGTTGTCCACATGTGGCATGCAGAAATATAAAGTTCTGTTTTCGACGGGAATGGCAGTTTGGTTTTTATTCCACTCGACGCAGCGGCCTAAACAGGAAAAAACAGAAAACATACAGAATACTCAATCTAAAATGCTAGTACTTTTTCTCAGTAAAGTGTGAAATGCACTTGTTCAAAAGCCTAACCTCTTAAATGAAAACATTTTTCTTCTTTCATAACTGTGTACTGCACCTAAATCAGATTGTAAAAATGACTGAGCATCTTTATGAAATCATTGTTTGTCGTGTATATCATCAGTGGAGGTGGGGTTCAGACATTGGTCTCCTTCCCTATAGTAGCCCATTTGAATAAAGTAAATAGTGGTTTGAAACTGCAAAATAGTCTTTTGATTAAAAAAGACCATACATGCATTATCTTTTAGGACTACATTGTGCATGTACCAAAAACTTATAATAATAATAATAATAATAATAATAATAATAATAATAATAAGGGGACAAAGTTTCGTGCTTTCAAGCTCAAGATTGAAAAAGTCAATTGTCATTAACTCTTGCAACCATTAATCCTATATATATCCGCCTTCTGTACTTACTTATGTTACGGCTGAATATGGCTCATAGTTGTGTTGCTATGGAGGCAGTATCGCGAGTTGTAGTCATTAATATAGAAGTTCAACAGCCCGCCGACCAAGTTGAAGGGAGGAAACTACACTGTGAAGATCCAACCCGTCATTTCCAGATAGGAAAATGACGTCACCATGTCTACCACGTCAAGTAGTCGGTATGGAACGATGTAGAGGAGGAACGCTTCCAGGACGACAGAATAGGCGCCTTTAAAGCAGGAAATCTCATTTGAGCGACATCTGTCCAAATAACCATTTATTTACGATTTTAAATTGTGAAATGAGTATGTAACAAAGATAGTCCATATGCGATGCTTGAAGTAAAAAAATGTATGTAGAAAATACGGACTTGACTTAAAAAACTGCATCGGGTTGAAATTTACTTGTTTTAACGAGAGAAACGTTCTAAATAATCTGTGTTAAATGTGAGTCTATCATGATTGTTTCATATAAAAGTGGGATGTTGATAAGAACTTTATGAAATAAATCTACTGAGTAGGTGCTCACACACATTTCATATTTGGGTCTTAGCATTTCAATTTAGATCTAAAAAGAGGAGCTAATACGTGTTTGCGGGAAACAAAACATGGAAATAAAAATAAACGTACCTATTGTTGTAAACGTAATCATGATGTACTTCATGATAGGCCTTCAGACCAGTTTCAAATTTAAACGACAGCAAGTAGGTCAATGGCAGAGTGGCCCACCCGAAGAGCACTACCAGAATGATTAGCGTTTCTTGTTGTCTGTCGGCTATGTACAAGGGCCATGTATGTCCAGCTAATACCAAGCCGATCACCGATATGACAGGTACCGAATAGATCATTATATCCCAACAACACCTGGACAACCAGTACGTCATACCCGTGGAACCGGACACAAAGAGCAGAAGCTTGGTCTCGTTGGTGCGTTTCTCAACCGGGCCGATGGCGAAGGAGCCAAGAAGTGCCGACATCACAAACAGGAAAATGCACGTGTAAGTCACGCTGATCAAAGGGGGCCACCACTTCCATGAATCATTCCCACTGTCGTCATCGTCATCCATGAGATCGTTATCCATGTGGCGACTATACGACGGCAAAGGGTGGTTGTTGACCGATATGGAGTACTTGTCTCCGGCAAGGTACCTCAGCAGGGCGTTGTTGACGAGGTTGAGCGGGACCTTATATTTTGTCACGCGGGGCAGTTATTGTCATGTGCTCGAAGCACGTGCTGTGTTCACGTCAAAATAAACCGCCACAGGCAGAGTTGTGTTGCAGTATAAAAGACGGAAACGTGAACACAAGAAAATAGAAGTAAGAACACGGTTCGGCTGCATGAAATTGCAGAAAAAATGGTTAGATATGTGACGGTCTTCATCCTTGTGATGATCTTCGCAGGAGTTTTAGGCAAGGGTTCCAAAGGACCCAAAACTCCAAAACCTCCGGGACCTCCCACCCCCAAGACCCCCAAGACTCCCCCTTCGCCAGGGAATTGCTTCAGCCCAAAATATTGGCAATTGGAGTACAAGACAGACGAAGTAGTTGTAGATACGCAAGGTTCTAGCTATCAGGTGGGTAAATCCTCCAAATTAAATGGTAGAGTCTACTTAATTCGATGGTCACGAATTAAAGCTGTAATACGGTTTTGTTGCGCCTTTCACATTATTCTGAACGTTTTTGCACAGTGAACACTTCCATCCATTTTTTACCTAAATTTTCTTCGGGTTTCCTGACTTCTGAAGTTTATACCATGGTGCCAAAGTGATCTACGCTGTTTGAGCACCGTAACGTGACTAAATGGGTGAAATTGTTCTGTCGTAGTTTCTAAATGATATCATTATGAATATTTCCAAAAATATTTAGCTGATACATTGTCTTTAAAAAGCTTGAGAATGGAAATATTTCGCTTGAAGATAATTGTATCGAAGTAACATGGGACATTGGTATAAATGTTGTATGATATTTTCCTTTACGGAAAAAGGCCAATTTTTTTCAAATGCAAGCAGACTAAAGGTAGGGTTTCATTTGCACAAAACTTTCCGTGAAAAAGAAAATTCGTCTACGCGATAATCAATACATACTACCAGTGGATGTATGCACAAGCAGGGCCAGGGGCGAGAGCAGAATATGTGTCACAACCATTTCAAGTGCGTCAGTATTTTGCGCGTTGATCGCCTGATGATTTTTGTTTTACCCACACCAATGAAAGACTTACATCAAGTCCGTGCTTACGTGTTAGTTTGAATTACGTCGCTCTTTAATTTTAAAAAATATTTTTTCAAAATTTTAGTTCAGAAAAAAAAAAAAAAACTCAATATTTCATGTATTTCGTCTTTCAGTCGTCGTCCACAATTGGCTTATACTTGGCCAATTTAACGGCGTGTGTTTTGGAAACCAGAGTTGAAGGAGACACGTCTTCAGTAATTCAGACCATTTACGATTACAATGACGTAAGTATAACAATTAATGTCTCTTCTTGATTATTTTGTCTCCCAACTCTAAGGACAGGCAGTTATGTCAGATATAGCATTTGTCTATCTTTTCTTTTTCGCTCGTGGCGATACTTATTAGAAAAATAGGACCCGAAAACGAATTTGACGATGAATGTTCAGTAATATATTCCGATACAAAATACCCCGCATTAGTTATTGGTCCTAGTAACGCGAAGATGAGAGACAGGTAGTGTTCTTGAAAAGGGTGTGTTTCAATTACAGAATGACTTGTGCGGTGGATAACCTTCGGATATTTTGCCCATATATACATTGCCATACCAAAATAAATTAGTTGCTCCCTTCGTAAATATCGAGCTTATAGAAAACTGCGCCTTTCACTTGCTATGGAAATTAATGAGCCACACGGACACGTGACCTGTGACGCAATACCGACGATGCTGTCTGATATAAGAGGTAGTTATCAGGTTGAGATATCAGACTGAGCTGTCACTATCTACCTGCCAGGTGCGTTTTCAAACTCTAGACAACAACCCGTGATCATTGATCATTTGCTTTCCTTACCTGAGGGGTTGAAAGCCTTAAAGTCATATGCCTGTCTACATAAAATTCTTCAACTAAGTAGAACGGCACTTGAAAAACGGCTGTGTGCGGGGATGTCGTGTAGTTTTATTTATATTTAAAGGTTAAGATAAAGGGATTTCGTTACGTTGTGATTTATTTCCATAGTCGCTTATATATTGCGAAAATATGCATTGTTGCAATAATTCTATCACATCAAAAATATACCGGGATAAATTTGCTTATGCGAACTAATGACGTAACAACATCGTTTTAAGGATGAAAATTGTAATTTCGCTTTCAAACAGATCTGCCTCACCGTTTATCGGCTGGAGAAAATTGCCTAGAAGGATAACTCCAGACTTTATAAAGAAAGAGGCAATATAAGGGGCATTAAAATGGACTCAGATCTCTCAAACAAAAATGTGAAGCCAAATCCAGGCACCGGATTTTTGTTCAGAGCCCAGTCGTCAACCATGCCAATTTTAGTGATCATAGGTGTAAAGTTACGCCGGAAACCGATCACTATCTCACACCGAGTTACAAAAAAGCAGAACTGACGACGAACGCTTAATTTGCAACCCTTTGTGCAGCAGTGTGGGTAGGGAATAAAACAGCAAAGCTTCTGCTATTAAAGCCCTAATTAGTTTTAAGTTGCGCTAAGTTGCCCTAGCATTTCTTCACTATTAAATCTCTTTTGTTAATTTTGATTATTAATTCTTTGTTTTTTATTCTGTGATTTATTTCATACATTTTAGTTAAAGGAATACGTAATAAGCGAGGACGGAAATTGCACAGAGCAAAGCATACCGGCAAATAGAAGTCTCGCAACCGACTTTCTTTGCATTCCAGGTAAATGTCATTATTTTGAGAGAATAGAAGGGGACATTTGGGGAGGGATTGTACCTACGAATTTAAGGAGAGGACACGTTGCTAGTTGTCACTGTACCCCACCTAGATACGCTATTGGCCAGATACTTTGTACTTAATTGAATGCATAGTTTTTCATATAGACGCAAATGCGAATAGAGCAGAAATACGATGTAGAACCAATAATAATAATTATAATTATAAGAATAAAACCATTTCATTTTGCAGCTAAACACATGTTGGTACATGTGCAATAAAATGATGTAAAATTGAATGAAACATAATAAAATTATCTTTTCTTGGCAATCGAGAAACCTAATGGAAATCGCATCTGCATCTTTATTGTCACAGCATTTTTCTGAAACCATAATTAGGCTAATGGTGGATAAAACTTCACAAGAGCATATTTTGTCAAGCTTTTTCGATACAATAGCCACGATCAAGTGCTACATAAATAATTATTACAACTTTGACACATGCTTTCCATTTAGGGATTGTAAATATACAAAACAGTTTTCCCAAAATTTAACTTCTTACACTAAGGCATGTTGAAAGCTAAATCTTAAATTTCTTTTCTTCTTTTAAAGGAATGGCCACATGTGACGATTACGTTACTCTCGGAGTTGGTCGAGGGGACATGGACGCTTTTATCTGTAAAATGGACAAAGAAGAGGATGGGATGGTCTACAATTACACATACATTACCCAAGCAAAATCCAACTTCTTGGTATTTAAGAAGATGTTCGGAATAGGTAAATGATCACGTTTTCACATTATGTCTTTGCCTTCAGGCACGTGATAAAACAGTTTGCGCCATTTGATATTCATACATGATTTTAACTATTTTCACAAAAGTAATTTACTTACTATAGATAAAAAAGAAACAGGTAGGCGAAGGCATGCGGTTGACTCAATTTATTATAAAAAATCATAAATATATTTTTTCATATAAATAAGTGTGCATTACAACAAGAAATAGAGAAAACGCGTTTGCAAAGAAAGAAGACGTATTAGCCGAATCTAGTTCAAGTATGACACAGATTCCTAACATGAGAATTAACACAGTGCACGTATAAAGAGTGAAATTGCTTTGTTTCTTGCCACTTTAACAACCATTCTTTGTTTACAAGGCGCAGACAACGGGACAGCCAAAGCGACACTCTTCGAGACATTCGTCGTGAAGCCCAACAAGACAGCCAACCAGACAGACGACGGGAAAGACGACACACCCACAGTCAGTATAGCCAGCCATACTTATTGTGCATACGACCTCAAATACTCAATAACAGATCCAAGCATGTGCAACATACCTCAGAGTTGTACAAAAACAAAAACTCAAGTAAGTTGCCTTTATATTGGGGATAACTTTGTTGAAATGTTTATTTGGCTGTTTGAGACGTCCTCTTTAATAAATCAACCGAAATATTGTTGAAATGTTAATTTTAGAGTTTTTTTTTTTTTTTTTTTTTGGCGGGGGGGGGGGGGGGGGGGTTTAACAATGGCTGAATTACCAAACAATCAGGTTTTTAGTTCGCACTGAAACCCAAAACATGCCTAACATAAACCTTATTTGAATGCTTTTATCTTCACTACAGAATGGCAATAGCAACTTTCGGTCTCATGTAAAAATCCACCTTGTCTCAATATATATCTTAGAAATGTAACTAAAAAATACAGCGCCGGCGACACCGTCTCTTCTCTTAAGGTGTGGACATATATACACATATGCTTGAAATATGGAGGAAAAAAATCCACCTAAATCATTTTATTCAACCTGACACCCAAGTTGCAACTAAAGCATCTGGGGGCAAAATGATTTTCCCGTACCTTTCTTCTCTGAACCATCTCGTTATTCCGGTGAAAATTGAAACACCATTGTATTAAATGTGTACGATTTCATTTTTGACAGTTCTGTTGGAAACAACTCTACTACTCACACTAATAATAATAATAATTCTATTTTAGTTTCCTTATGATAGAAGTTGGGAGGAGGCGGAAGTGAAAACGAAGAACATTCGTGGTAGAAGCTGGGAGGAGGCAGAAGTAAAAACGAAGAAGATTCAAGTTCTCTGAAACTACAACAGGAACAGAAAAAAAGCATAACAAAGGATCAGTTTGTGGAAGCAAAGACAGAAAAGTTCGACAAAGATAAAATGAATATTTAAATTGAAACGCGATTTATTTTCCTATTTACCGGCACGCACAGACACTTAACATTTTACTTTGTACGGATTTACTTTTTTAAGGTACCTAAAACATGTTTTTTTATTCTTGATCACACCAGTAGTTATTTCAGTAACATTTACACTTAATAACATGAAAAAATTGACAATTAAAACACGGTTATAATATAGGGTTCATAACTCGGCTTTAAAGCAAAAGAAAGCCCATGAACTGGTCCTTTGTTATAGTTTTCAAAAATATTGACGCTTTAGCAGGTGAATTTTGATTATAATGTAGGATGTCTGACTCAGCTTTAAAACAAAAAGAAAGCCCATGGCCATGAATTAGCCCTTTGTTATATTCACCCTTATCGTAACTGCTGCGTATGCCTTGGCACATATCTGTCTAAACAAAGATATTAAATAGCAATGACGTAATGCCTCTCTATACACAATGTTTTAAAACACATGATGCAGAAATTTATCTGGACTGCTGATAGACTTTCGGCGACGTGGATGAAGATTATGTTGATTACGTTTTAGCAACTCCTAAAGACGTGCAGTTCATTTCAGAAAGAGAATACGAATCATTGATTGATAATGAGCATACAGCTTTATCCCCATTCCCACTTGTCACTTGTATATGAGTAAAGGTTACATTTAACTGAATCTATATAAAATAGTGATGGTAGCGTATACGCAATGCATCAAGACACGACGCAGAAATTTATCTGGATGTTTATCTGGATGTGGACAAGAATTACGTTGACTACAATTTAGCAACCCATGAACATGTACAATTCGTTTTTAGAGAAAAAACTCTCATTGTTTCAAATGTTTTGACAGTTTTTATATACTATTCAACCAAGAGAAAAAAACTGCTTAAAATGTATCAATAAAATAATCAGGTCTATGTGTGACGCAGAAATTCGTTTGAGTTGTTTAAAGAACAACCACTTGAAGAATATGCCGAATAGTTCCTAATTACTCAATAGACCAATCAAATGTAAAAAAAATCATAAGCTGATTAAATAAAAAACCATTGATATATATCTGACTTTGTTATGCTTGTGTTTCAGAGAGTTGATCGTTTCTCACATATGACAGGCGGCATTAACATGGGAGGATCTGTGGGTACAGGGTATTTAATGCATGCGTGTTCCTTCATGCATACAAAAATCTTGAAATTTCAACGATGCAATTTATCCAAAGGTTTATCCTATACATGTAACTTAAACCATTAAGAATATTACGATCAACAGACCATCAAATTAATCGCTTGTGCTTTACTATCCATGATTCCCTCTCTCTTGACAGTTGTGCTCTTTTTGGTGAAAACAAAACGCGAAACGTTTGGGTTCAAAACGTTTTAAATTATTAAATATGGTAACCAAAGGTGACTGATTAGTGATTGCTTTAATGTAGATTCTCTCATATGTCTGCCTTAAAAACGGTTTACAACACAAAGCTACGTGTTGCTTGGCTGTGGTCAACGCTTGTAGGTGCAACAAAGGAACGCGACAAATGGAGAAAAGCGGCCTCCAAAGTACACTGCTGGATGCTATAATCTGCAATCGTAAAGCGGGTCCTAGCCTCCTCAAGTGTTTGAAAGAGTTGGCCCCAACGGATATGTTCGTTTAAGACTTTAAATGTTATCGTGAAGTTGTTTTCTTTGGTCACATATCCTCCAGGCAGGCGCGAACTTATAAATGAAATAAGATCCTTTGTGGCAATTTCCTCTTCATCTGTCAGACGTATTTCAATGTTAACGCCGTCCCCGTACGCATTTTTAAGCGACTGTGGACTGCCCATAGTGACAAAGCGCTGGTCGATCATTATTGTCACTCGAGTGCACTGCATTTCACTTTCTTCAGTGCTGAAATATATAAACATCTATTTTAAAATAAATTAATAAAAACACTATCGTTTTATTTTCTGGGTACCAGATATCTTATTTGTAGTAGTTATCAGAAACTTTGGTAGAAAAAGCTCACAGAAAGTTGTGATTTATGAAGAAAGTAAAATCTCATTTTGCTCGAGCATCACCGTGTCACTGCAAACTGCATACAAGACATGATCGGAAGCAAGGGAGAATCCACACAAACCTGTTGGTGGTCAGCACCAGTGTTGTGCCTTGTTGACGTATTTCTTGCAGAACTGACCATATCTTTCTCCTGGACAATGGATCAACACTTGTTGTCGGGTCATCCAGGAATATGATGGTTGGTTTTCCAATCAACGCTATTGCTGTGCTTAATTTTCTCTTTGTCCCAGCACTGTCAGAAAATTAGGGAAAAGGCGCATTGAAAATTCTGTCTTCGTAGACGATGACCTGGTAAGGCCAAGAATAGGTATGGTGTACATACGGTTCAACTCGGCAACTAATTATCAAAACAAATATATCATTTGCGCACCATGATAAGAAGGCATCAATTCTCAGTTCAAGCGGCAATGTTTCACATCGAGCGCGACTAAAACAGCAAGATTAAAAATAAAATCGAGACAAATGTGTCACTTTACGTCTCCCTTTTTAATGGGAATGTGAAATGCCCCTTGTATTTGTCCTAAAACATTTGCACACCATACAACTCACCTGCAACTATCTATAACGTCATCGGCCTGACTGGTGAGAAGGCAACATTCTATGACGTCATCAATCACATGCTCCAGATCAGTTTCTGTGACTCCTCGCAACCGACCAATCAGGTACAGCATCTCTCGACACGTCAGGTCACCCATCAGAGAGCACGATTTGGGGCAGTAGCCAACATGGAGGCGGACCTGGATTAGGGAGAAGTTTTTGTTGTGCGGCTTGAAGATCTTAAAAGTTTCATTTAAAATTTCAAAAACTTTGAAAATTACACATATAATACATGGATATAGATTCACTGTAATAAAAGCGTATTTGGCGAAGTGAGAGGCAAAAACTTCGTTGCGTCCCCCTTAAGATAATTATTGCCGAACCATTTGTTTGGAAACCTGCTCGGAAACTCATTTTGATTGAGTTTCCGACATTTTTCTTTTTATGTTCCTTGTCTGCTTTTTTTTCATTCTTAATAACGTAGCTGATACTTTTCTGAAATTAATTTTTAATTTTAATTTCCGTCGGATTGAACTTAATCATTACGATCCCCCGCCATTATTCCGTACATGTACGTGACTCAACTTTTGAATTGCCAAACACATCTTACAGTTTATAAGTTATTCAGACATGTAATCAAAAATAGAAATCTAACATCAAGATTGATAATAAATCACATTTCAAAATTACGCAACCATACCGCCAGGTTGTAAAGCTTTATTGGCAATGAAGTGCGATTTCGTGTCGTACTTAATGTTTATAATTGGGCCAAACATACTACAGTATAAACAACATACTATAAACATACTATAGTTTCGTCTTTTGAAATCAGTTTTTCAATACGTAACTTGAAAGCATGTGTTCTCAGAGGACTGCACAAACCTGTTTTCCATTATAACTGTCAAAGGTCACACCTTCCAGGAATGATGTACCGTCAGATGGCAGCACATCACCCGTGAGCATCCTGAACAGGGTTTCTTTGCCGCGGTCATCAAGGCCAAGTATTCCAAGAGCTTCGCCTGAAAGAAATCTTGGTACTCGTTTATATGGTTATTTTTGTGCTATATAATACTCCAGCTAAGAAAACTACAATGGCAAAAAGAAATGAATTTTTTAATCGCTATGCAGAGCGAGAAGAGAACTACAGGGCATACTAGAATGTATAAATAAGACGGGTAGTGTATAAGACTCACCTTTCCGCACTGACACTTGAACCGGACCCTCTTCCAAGGGCTGGGCAGTCTTTATTTTACTTTGTTCGCTTTTGAGCGTATTGGTCATATTAGAGCTGCGACTGGTACTTCCGTATGAGTATTGAAAACCCTCGGTTGAGATAGAGGTCCGAAAGCCTTTTGTTTGACGCACCTTGTACCACGTGGTAAGCACGTGCGTTTCAACGATGATCAAAATGACAAGGAAAGCAAAACCTTGGATGAAGAGAAAGAGTGCATGTTTTCCGAAGCCTGGATACTGGAAGGACAGTGTGTTGTTCACATGTGGCATGCAGAAGTATAAAGTTCTGTTTTCTAAGGGAAAGGCAGTTTGGTTTTTATTCCACTCGACACAGCGGCCTAAACAGAAAAAAAACATACAGAATACTCAATTTAAAATGCTAGTACTTTTTCCTCAGTTAAGTGTGAAATGCGCTTGTTTAAAAGCCTAACCTCTTAAATAAATACATTTTTCTCCTTTCATGACTGTGCACTGTACCTAAGGCCCCTATTTCACACAGACCACGAATCCCACGAATCGCCAAAAATTGACAAATTTCAGGATTCGTGAGGATTCGTGAGATTTTGTCAATTTTCTGGTCTAATTCGACACGCTCACGATTCAGTTACGATACAGGTGCGATAGTGTTACGAATATTCGTGGGATTCGGTTGGAATCGCACGAATATTGTCCAGAAATTCACTACGATTTTTTGGAATCGGGAGTTCGTGGCCAAAACTTTGAACAGCTCAAAATTTTTGCCACGAATTCCAGATTGATCAAGAATTGCAAGAACTTCACGAACTGATTACGATTCAACCACGAATCCTGAAATTTTCAATTCCTGGCGATTCGTGGGATTCGTGGTCTGTGTGAAATAGGGGCTTAAGGCAAATTATAAAGATGACTGGGCATCTTTATGAAATCACTGTTTGTGTTGTGTATCATCAGTGGAGGTTGGGTTCAGACTTAGGTCTCCTCCCCTATAATAGTCTATCTGAATAAGGTAAATAGTGGTTTGAAACTGCAAAATAGTCCTTTGATTAAAAAAGACCATGCATGCATTAACTTTTAGGACTACATTGTACATGTACCATTAAAAATAATAATAATGATAATAACGGGACAAAGAAGCCTGAATTTTTTATCTGAAAGTTTCGTGCTTTCAAGATCAAACTTAAAAAGGTCAATTGTCATTGACTTTTACAACCATTAGTTCTATACCTGCCTTCAGTACTTACTTAAATTGCACTGAATGTGGCTCATAGTTGTGTTGCTATGGAGACAGTACCGCGAGTTATAGTCATTGATATAGAAGTTCAACAGCCCGCCAACCAAGTTGAAGGGAGGAAACAACACTGAGAAGATCCAGCCCGTTATTTCCGGATAGGAAAATGACGTCACCATATCCACCACGTCAAGTAGTCGGTATGGGAGGATGTAAAGGAGGAAAGCTTCCAGGACGACAGAATAAGCGCCTTTAAAACAGGAAATCTTATTGGAGCGACATCTGTCCGAATAAGGATTTATTTACGATTTTAAATTGTGAAATGAGCATGTAACAAAGATAGCCCATATACGATGCTTGAAGTAAAAAATGTATGTAGAAAATACGGACTTGACTTACAAAACTACGTCGGGTTGAAATTTACTTGTTTTAACGAGAGCAACGTTCTAAATGTGAGTCTATCATGATTGTTTCATATAAAAGCGGGATTTTCGGTAGGAACTCTATGAAATAAATCTACTGAGTGGGTGCTCACACACATTACATATTTGGGTCTTAGCATTTCAATTTAGTTTCAAAAGGGGGAGCTTATACGTCTTTGTGGAAATCAAAACATGGGAATAAAAATGAACTTACCTATTGTTGTAAACGTAATCATGATGTACGTCGAGGCCTTCAGACCAGTTTCAAATTTAAACGACAGCAAGTAGGTCAGTGGCAGAGTGGCCCATCCGAAAAGCACTACCAGAATGATTAGTGTTTTTTGTTGTCTGTCGGCTATGTACAAGGGCCATGTCTGTCCAGCTAATACCAAACCAATCACCGATATGACAGGTACCGAATAGATCATTATATCCCAACAACATCTGGACAACCAGTACGTCATACCCGTTGAGCCGGACACGAAGAGCAGAAGCTTGGTCTCGTTGGTGCGTTCCTCAACAGGGCTGATAGCGAAGGAGCCAAGAAGTGCCGACATCACAAACAGGAAAATGCACGTGTAAGTCACGCTGATCAAAGGGGGCCACCACTTCCATGAATCATTTCCACTGTCGTCATCTTCGCCATCCATTAGATCGTTATCCATGTGGCGACTATACGATGGCAGAGGGTGGTTGTTGACCGATATGGAGTACTCGTCACCGGCAAGGTACCTCAGCAAGGCGTTGTTGACAAGGTTGAGCGCTAGTGGCATGCTATGATAGGCGTAGCCGTTGTAAAGCCCCGTGCTTATGTGGTATCCATCTTCGTCAATTTCATAGCTTACTCCAATCATATACTCATTTGCAAACTGGACCGAGTCGATTTTACGCTGCGTGTCCAGCAAGAATTGGTCCACAGTTTGGTTCCATGATGGAGACTTGGTAACCGTGGCCACCACTTTTCTGTACAGCCTTGAGATGTTCTTTGACCATGGAGAGTCATCAGTTTCCACTGTCGCGATGAAAGGATCTTTGGATGTACTATTCATTACGTGGATGGTAATTGGAAGATCTATGCTGTTACCAGCTATAAGACCAGCCAGAGCGGACTGAGAGAAGCCTTCAGGGTTGCAGGAGGTCAGCAAAGCGACGATCACCAGTAGTATAATTTGGGAGCACGTGAGCCAACGTCTGCGCCACGAGACCAGTGCATGGACGCAGAACATGCTGAAAAACTCGTGCAGCTGGTGGACCAAACCCAAAGGAAGTATTCTGAACTTGCGCCGACCCAGCTTTTTCCCTGAGAAATGAGGAACGCAAGTTTAGGTAAATCGGCTGTGTGTTGCATATATTAATCGTAAGTGAGAAATGCGTTACATTGTACCTTAATGTAACAAAGCGTATGATTTTAAACACGTTTTTTCACTTTACATGAAAAACAAAAAACACATCGAACTGAACTTATCTAAAGATAAGTGATATTTCTTAAACATTTAAACAGTTAAAGGCCTTGAATTAATGTCGCCAAAAAGAATTCAGTTCATCACTTCTTGACGAACTCCTGTTGCCTGCCACAATTTAGAATCGCGCGAAATATGGAAGTGAGTACTGAAAGTTATGGTGAAATTTTAAAACAAATACGCTTATTTTTTTATTTCCTCAGACTGGTAGAGAATTGCGGCGAGTATCAGGAAAGATGGATTAAATAATGGTTATAGTCTTAGAAAAATACCGTTCACTCTCTGGGAAATCAGTGCTTAAAGCTCCCTTTACACTGGACGGCGTCCTTTCTGCCTTCTATATTACAGCCCTGTTCTGTACATGCCGACAACTGGCTGACCATTGAGCATTCTATCTGCACCCTAAGCAATGCTTGTTTCACCTTTCTACGACCACAGTGATGCCAGCTTCATGGTCGCACGATAGACGCAGAAAGGACGCCGTCCAGTGTAAAGGGGGTTTGAGTATGAATATTTCACGAGGAAATCTTACGCTGGGCACCTTTGACTTAAATCCACGAAAACTATCTGGGTTATGTTGCATATAATAGGTAATACATCAAATACAGTAAAATAATAAATTGCTGTACGCTGAGCATATATTTTATTTTTTCCAGTCCATTCCCTTTTTGAAAAATTGCTCATAAGAATGAACGTTATATGTATTGGCACCATTTGCAGAACTTCCACAGGAGTGGCGGTCTGCAAGAAAATTCTAGATTCCAAACGACCATCATCATCATCATCATCATCATCATCTTTATCAGCATCATCGTCATCATTATCAGCAGCAGCCTCATCATTTTGTCTGCCGTGTACTTACGCGTGAGAAGCCGGGATCCACTCTGTGTTAAATCAAAGGAAGTGGTACTAGCCGAGGTGGTTTTCATCTCAGATTCCCTAGCAATTCTAGTCAAGAAAGATTTTCACAACAGATATACATTTATATTGTATATTTTCATGTATCTTAAATGACAAGATGATAGCATAATATTTATTTTCGTTCGAGGAAAAGGACTAAACATAATCTGATTCAACATGTGTACACAAATAGTTTTCGATGCAAGAATGTACAAAATGTACAAACGCGAGAACACTGAAACTTGACAAATACTTAAAATTCCATGTTCAATACAGGCAGAGCGTTTAAAAGTAGGAACACTATTTCAGACAAAAGTAATTATTATTCAAGTACCGTAAATATAATTCATCAAGGGTTGCAAGGCTTATTCCAAACGAAGACACTCCAAAGGCAGCTTTTTCTTCTTCCAATTGCTCGAAAACTGCTGCAAACTTCGGTGATTGGGATCTCGGTAATGAAATTCTTATCTCGGACTCTGTTTCTGACATAATTCGTGCACCTTCTATACCGTCTTCAATTAGCTGTTTAATTGTTTCAGATCGACAAAAGTTGGTTTTCACCAAACGCAGAACGTACGTTCTTTCTGAAATAAAACATAACGAAATAAAATAAAGTAAATATTATACTGTTTGTTGCGTTGTTTATCGTTCTGACCGTAGTAAAAAAGGGCAGATTCACAGATATGGAAAATACAACAAGAGACAGTGGCCCATCAAGTATCACCCCTAAGTTACTGAGAGAAGAAGAAGCAATCGGGTGTTTCAAGAAACAGTACTGGTTAATGGACTTGGTAGACCTTGGTCAGGTCTTAAACCCTCGGACATGACCGCCAGTGGGGGACAGATGGTGCAATATTCTACAACGCAGCACTACCGCGACCCCGGAGAGTTTCGGGACTGACTTGATTGCGCTAGATTTGATGAGGTAAGATTTGGTAAGATGATACAGAGAATCATAAGGAGCAACCCCAGTGCTGTAATGTCACATCTTGACCACTAGCGCGCATGCAGTCGTGTTTATACTGATGACGATCTCAGGACAAAAGTTGCACTGTAATTGCTACATTGCACCTTAGCTTCATCAAACGGCCCAGCGGAAGATGATCGAATCAAGAAGGAACGTCCTATCCTCGATGTAAACGCAACATTTGCATACGTGTTCTTCATTTTGCTAACAAAGAACCACACCCGATTTATATTCCACACTTGAGATCATGGTGAACATTAGCAACATCCTACCATATTTTTCCTCTAACTCCGCTATGGTGCCACAAGCCACTAGAGATCCCTTCCTTAGAACCCCAATGCGGTCAGCCAGGGCCTCCGCCTCTTGCATACTCTGTGTACTGAGAACTATCACAGAACCCGCTTGCTTAGACTGGTTAATGGCCTCCCATGCACGGTGTCGCATGCACGGGTCCATATTTTGAGTCGGTTCGTCTAAAGCTATTACCTGAAATAATATAACCTTTTGACATGCCCCTGGGTGAAGTACGAATGTAAGCCTTATAGTCCCCCACCTGATATGCATAAAAGCGTTTAGAAAAGCTCTTTCCTTCAATATGTTATGTGGCCAAACAATTTTCACGGTGCATTAAGATAAACAGTAAAAGAATATCCACAATAAATTCGGCAACCAAGAGGTGCGGCAACATAAAGATAATTGCGGTAGTATTTATGCCGAAACATCAAAATGAATAGCCCCGCCGTTCGAGCCTTTTAATCAGATTCAGATCAGATTAACCAATCAAAGCAACGGAAAGGGGGTCACGTCACCTTCCCACCAGGCCATGCCATGTAAACAAAGCAGCATGGTCGGCTGTAATGAAGAGTCTGAGGAGGGAGACGCGAAATCTTCGCCAAATTCTCATCTTTCGTGTTGCATGCACATAGAAGAAGGTAGCTAATTAAGAGACTGTAGATACTATCACACGTGTTCGCTGGGAAAATTTTAGAGTCGCAGCGAAACAATGGCGGAAATTTGGCAGCAGAGAAGCCGCTGCTGTTCAGTGGATCCGTACAGTACGGATTTAGATAAAGGATTCGACGATTTGGAAGCCAAACCACGATGTCACTTTTCTTGCTACAGAAAGCTAACTAACAAGAAGGGGCTATCTCAGGCGGCAAAGAAGTATGAGAAAGCTGAGAAACAAGGCAGTCCTGCTGAAGAAGGTATGTCAACATATTGTAATTTGTTTTTAAATCAGCCCTGATCGTGTGATGTTTACATTGTACGTGGCTGATGTTACATAACAATATGTGACTGATAAAAGTGATATGAAAGAAAGAAAAAAAAAAGAAAATGATAAAAAAGTTTATTAGTGTCATTATTATTTTATTTGTAAATACTTAGAGGTTTTAAGATATGAAACAACTCATTCTCTGTTGAATAAGACCCCATTTCCAGAGATTAGATATATCTACTTTAGGGGTTCAAGCTAAACAGCTGTCAGTGGGGCGGACACGAAAGTTAAATACCCCCTTACAGCTTGTAGTAGGCGGGACGGACATTTAAGCCGGATTATCTGACAGTAATCTAGTGAGACTCCCCGCGGGGACAGATCAATCTAAAAGCTCTGGGAATACAGCCTAAGCTAGCTGTATGTTCTTGCCATGATTAACATCTCATTATTAGTTCATCCATATTAGCATTTCATTTACACAAAATAATGTAAGGCTTCACACAACAATTAAGATATACAAACAAATGTTATGGTGGGATTTTATGAGACAGAGGCTTAAGTATCATGGTAGAATCTTTTATGTTATTTGTGGAGTGTTCCTCCCCCCCAGTTACATTGCTGCACATGTGCAACCATTAGTGAATATAAATATGTATAGGCTAAGCCCAACTTCAATGAGAATGTATTTTAGGGAATATTTACTGTATCTTGTGAGCCAGAAAAAGTAGGATAGCTTTTCACAGAACAAGCTGCAATGTGATTAATTTAATTAGGACTGTTAGGAATAATCCTTGTAGCTTTCCCTTATGAATAAAATCAGTAAAGGTATACATAAATAGTATCAATAAAGAAATACGTTGACAAACAGTATCAATTAAGGAATAATTATAATGAGTAGGGTGACTGGTAGATGTAGTTCAGTTTAAAGAGAAGAGTCACTTTTATTCAAGGCATCTGATATTAATCTGGGCAGCAGAATGCTAGTGGGCTCCCTATTAATTATTAGATCTTTAAACTTGATTTATTTGTCTTAGTTGCAACAAATATTAAACAGTGGGTCTCATTTGCCTATGGTTTGTTACAGCTTAGTTCCTCATAAAAGGAACATGCTGAGCCACTAATACATTGAATCCTATACCTACCCTATGCCCTTTGAATCATGAGGATATATGTAATTATAGTTGTTAATATCACTTGGTGTCAATCATGTGATAAACTCACATGCGACTGTCTTATCTTATTTCATTATTATTTATTTATTTTATAGTTAAATCATAGTGATTGTATATACAATTGCACTTGCAACAATCAAGGATTTGCGGTCTGCTCTGTATTTGCTAAATCATTTGTGTATCCAGGTATCCAGATGTTTTTATTTGAAATATGTATTCTATGTTGTCTTTTTAT
The DNA here is from genome assembly GCF_051362555.1 of Lingula anatina. Taxonomy (NCBI): domain Eukaryota; kingdom Metazoa; phylum Brachiopoda; class Lingulata; order Lingulida; family Lingulidae; genus Lingula; species Lingula anatina. Next base: position 4,097,906 of record NC_141772.1, on the reverse strand, counting down.
TTATACAGGGCAACTGTTTTTATAACTGAATTTTGAGCACATTACTATTTTTACATATCTTTGTTACACCCACTTGGATATTTATCCAACGTTAAAGCTGTTTCTGTAGTAGTCAGTATCTGCACATTATAATGCACTAATATATATGGTATGAAAAGTAAAATGTTATTTTGCTTCTTTTACAGAACCATCAACCAGTTGTACTCTTCCCAAAATACAAGGTCCATCTCCCAAGAAATTGAGATCAGTCTCAGGGTTTGGTATATCAAAGTCACCAGTGCTGCCAGCTATCTGCATTATTTGTAAAAAAAAAGTTGTGGTCACTTAGTCTAATTTTTGCAAGTGTTTTGATATTTAATGGGGAGACACTCATTTTGATGTAATTTTCACATTCATAATATTTTTTTTATTGTTTTGTATGTCCTTAATTTGTTTGAGATTGAGCTATTTAATTCCTGCCAGAAGTGTTTTTCGATTTTTTTGTTCAATATTTCTAAAAGGTTTTCTATTTGATATAATTTCTTTGGTGGGTTGTTATCTTCGGATAGATTCTGTCCATGTGTTTCCCTTTGTATCTTGCTCAAGACTGTGCACCTGATTTACAGTTCTATTATCTACTAGTAGTTGTTCCAGTCTAAGACTAATCTTTAGACAGGTTTAGTTATAGTTGAAATAATAGGGTAACTGCCAAGCTTAGCTCTAAAAATGGTATTGCTAGCCTGCTTTCTTAGACCTAAAATCCATTTGCAAAACTTTAAGTGTACCTGTTCGAATGGCATTTTATTAATCTTTTTCAGATATGCACAAGAAATGTAGAAAGTTATAATTTCACAGTTGAAATAATTAAGTTGGAAAAATATATTATATATATCATAAAAGCCTTGTTAAATGTGAGCTGTTATTTCTTTTAATATGCTGTTATTACTAGACAATGCTGCAATTAATTGCAACAATTAAACTTCTTTAAAAATTGTACCTCTGCAATTTAAAGATAAACTTGAACATAAAAAACTCAATTATTCTACCTAGTGAAGCACTTATATATTTTTGAAATAATTTTTTGAGCACTTGCCAGCTTCATAAACAGACAGTCCGCATGATACCTAGTTTGTAACTCTACACATGGATTTATACTATTTATCAGTGTAAAATATTGAGTCAAATAATTTTAAGTGATTATATGCGCTTTAACACACCTGAGAATTTAAAATGCATTCAATGTAACATTACTGAACATACATGCAAGTGATTATATGATCACTATATTGGGTAATAGTGTGACCTGTGTGCGATTGTAGAAGTGGTACAGTGCACAGTCTACGGGCTATACTACATACCTTTTTGCCGTGAATTCACGTCATCATTTAGCCAATTATATAAATACACCTAAAATACACGTATTTTCCAACTATTTAAATCTTTCTCTCGATATTGACATCGATTTTAAAAACCTAGGACGTATTTTTTTTATTGAAACAACGCATGGGAATCATCTATTAAATGTGCAAGCTTCGCATGGAAATTCATTGTTTACATCGATCAGATGTAGGTCAAGTGATCACGTGACCCCTTTCCGTTGCTTTGATTGGTTTAAAGGGTAGAACGGCAGCACTTGGAACTACTCGGATGTCTCCGCACTCGACAGTCGAGGATTGCCGATTGGAACGGCAGGGCTATTCATTTTGATGTTTTGGCATAAATACTATCACAATTATCTATATGTTGGCGCATCCTACGGTTGCCGAATTTATTGTGGATATTTTTTAACTGTTCATCTTCATGGCACCGTGAAAATTGTCTGGCCACTGGAGCTTTTCACACAATGAAACGATAGACCAGTGTAGGTAAGGGACTATTAACAAGCCTAGACAGGATACTAGGTTTTGTACAGATAAGGTCCCATTTATTTGCCTGATAAACTGATGAGAAAACTTCATGAAATACTCTCAAAAACCTAAAGAATACTAGCAAAAAGTCATTAAATACTCTCTTACTTCTCAAACGTCAAACCAAAAACATCCTCGTCTTTGCATTTGTGATAATGCCTTACGTCAAATGACGATGTCATTAACGACGTCATTCACTTTCAACCAAAAGACCTACCTTCGGGTTTCCCATAAGCGACAAAGCCAAAGAAAGGGCGCTCTTTGAGACAGTGGAGAGAAATTTCACTCTTGTATAACGATTGTTTTCTAGATTCAGCAAGTCCAGAAGATGGCTTAGCTGTACTTTTATATCTTGGCTTTCCATACGGCGAAGCTGAAAATAAATGCAAAAAACCATAACGACTGTTAAAATTCAGCCTGTTGAAGTGGCTGTATGTTGTGTGTGTGTGTGTGTGTGTAAAAGAGAGAGAGAGAGAGGAATCAACAAGTAGTCACTTGTAATAGATTGCAAGGAAAGCTATGCATCATCTGGAATATTAAAACATTGCACATAGGCCGTGATTTCTATAACTGAACCACACACGTAATACGTTTTGTAGTATGCTTGTATTTACGGTGCCAAACTGGCATATCTCACCTTAGCAATAAACACCAGATGCTGTTCCACAGTGAGAAAATCAAACAACGCCGACTGCTGTCTGCACAGACCGATACGATCCCTAATGGCTGAGATATCTTTTGGTGCTGAGCCGGGGCACACGTGAATACTTCCAGACGTAGGCTGGAGCAAACCTGAAAAAATCAGTTAATAAGACAAAAGAAATCACACAAGTGTTATTTTTTAGTATGCGGTATATATACGCATTGGGCCATCTCAATTTTATTTGCAGTTCCTAACTCCAAGTTAGATCTGCAAGTGAGGTCCCATTGACTTGAAATGAAGTTATGAAAATGGCAATGTCAAAAGTATGTTTGCAAAAAAAAAAAAAAAAAAAAAAAAGACCGACCTCAATACCCTACCTGTAATCATCTGCAGAAGTGTCGACTTCCCCGAAGCATTTCCACCCAATAGAGCCAATGTCTCGCCTTCAAACAAGTCCAGGGTCACATTGTTGACAACATTTCGCTTTCCGTAAACCTTATGATGGAGTAATAAAGAACATGCACTTTCATGAGTATTGTTGCAATATGCATGATTGTTGCGGAGAATATTTGGGATAAATTGATGCATTTTTTCTCCATTTGACAAAGGGAAGAACCCTCTTTCAATACACTACATTACATTATACGTTTCAAAGAGTATTTTGTTTGGGCATAATGTTACATGCCACTGCCCTTTAGGAGAAAAACTAAAATGTAGAAAAAAGAAAAGATACCTTAGTCAGTCTTAACAGCGACATCCATGGTAGGCGTTCAGTTTGAAAGCTCTCCGTAGCACTTCCCTCCTCCTGCTGTATTGATGAAAATGGCGCTTGACCAACTTTCTGCTTCTTTCGATTCCGCATAAGCCACTAAAAATTTTTAATTTTGTAATTTTGTTTTGGAATGGAGTTACATTGACGACAATACAGAAACTTATTCAATATTCCAGGATATTGTCAAAATAGAAGGATCAGCCCAAGAAGAATTCTAAAAAGATTAACAGAAAGCAATGATGGTTAGCACAAAAGATATATCTGGAAATTTCAACAGCGTTTTTTATAAACCCTGAATTAACCTTATCTAAAACCCTTGAGAGAATAACACTGGAAATCTAACCGTAACGCCAATAATTCACCCATTTTGTTTGCCAATAAGAGAGCTACTTGTATAACTTTAACATTGATAATACCAAGACAAATTACCTCGAAAGGAAACAGCCACGGTTTCGGAACTCCCCCTGGACCTGGAAACACCTTGCTGAAATACCATGTTATCAACATGAATAGCATAATGTCCGCGGCAAAGGCAATTAAGACCTCCCCAATGGAAAAGTTGTCACCAAATGTCGTGTGCTGCATTATATTATCCCAGCGTAGGCCTACATGTAGATAATATAAAGAAAAAAAGAGAAATTAAAATATGTCAGAACATGCATCTCGATCATTTGAAAAGCGTGAAATGAACACTGGAAAATATGACATGTCGATTTTTCAAAAATATGACCAATGTACTGAGCTATTGAATGCCCTGATTTTAGTGTGTATAAATTGCGCCAATTAAGAAACCCCAGGGCGCAGTTTCTCCATGAACATGTTATTTAGAATATACGTCTGGTAATTTCACAAGAAAAGAAATTAAATATCATTGACTTACCCACGTACTCAACTTACTTCTGGACCCCCCCCTCCCCTGTATGTAGGTACATGTGGCAGGACAATCATTTTAATAAAGGGAGAAATCTTTGAGATCCACGGGTACTAGTATATGTATTTTTGCACGGAACATTCGTCACGTCCATTTCATATTCAGTGGAAAACTACAAATCCGGACCTAACAGAATCCGCATCGGAAAGTGTTCATTTGCAAAAAGTGAACCAAAGAATAAAGATAATATATACGTCAACGGATTGTGAAGGCCTGCTCGGATGGGGGCAGGTTAAAATACCTTAACTGTTGATATACGATTATTCTTACCTCCGTTCAGTGGAGAGCGGCAGTAGATGAGGATCTGCAAAGCGCCCATCTTGAGAGCAAAGTTTGGCAGTAAACACATTGCCAGTTTTTGTGATTTCGACATGAATTCGTAAAATAACGGTGTGCTTAGACAGGCGGGGACAAGGTACACCACCATGAATAGCGCTATGGCGGCAACTTTAAAGAATGAAAATTATAATGGCCTATGTATTACGTATGTATTACAGATTATTACAATTATTACAGAGTATTACAACTGTAAAAATATAAAAATTATAAGTATCATGGATTCTTTTTAAAATATCTAAATCAAAGCTAATGGTCACCTAATAAGTACAGTTTAGCTTTTATCAAAAGAACTAAATCATAAAGTTGAATAGGGCAGTAAAACTGAAGTAAATCCAGATATCATTTTAAATGCTTTTATCTAATAAATATTGTATGTTCTTACTTCATCTCCATGATAACATATTTTATTCAAATAGGATGGCATGTCTAGTAACACTTACCTGTAGAGTTAACTAAGCTGCACACAAAGCACAATAAGATGGTCGATATGGCGTATAGCAAGAGGAACAGAAACACAACATATTGGTTTATGATGGTGGCCAGGCTGCCACCATCTTCACTCGAACCAGCAGATAGAAATAGTATTGACAACACGACCATCATGATGACGTATGGTATGCTCCAGTACAAGAACCAAGAGAGCCAATATGCCTTGTCTGGCACGCCACACGTTTTCAAAAGAACCTATATATAAAACAACATAATTCCAAGTGATCAAAAAGGTGGATGGCGTTGTATGCAATCTATCCAAAATTGTTTTATCACACTATCCTATTGGATCAACTTAACAGCCACGTGGATGCCTTTATTTGGCTGTTTAATACCGTAATTTGAAGCCAGTCACTCTACCATTACTTACACTGTATAAACCTTTGTTGCTGTTCTTTGGGAAAATTATAGATCATCACATTATTTATCCTTTTCGCACGCTACTTGCTTTTAAAACTAAGCTCCACATGTTAAATATATCAAATATATTTACAAATGTATATATTGCTGTATGCAAGTTGTAATTTGTTCTTCCCGACTAGAACCGTGAAATAGAAAGGCGATAATTTTAATTGTTTTAGGAGATTGGCAGAACCCTTTGTAGACACAGGTAACCAAATGTTATTTTTCGTACACTTTCCATCGTATACACTTACTTTTAGTCCCGTTTCCTTTTCATATGATATTCCTCGGGTAACTTCCAAAACTAAAGATATACAGCCAACAATCACAACGGCGGCAAGGGGCTCGGAAAAGTAACTCAGTTGATCAGTCTCAAAGTAACTACTTGTCTTGTGCTCCAGCGTTGGGAATCGCTTGAGTCGTGTAGGAAAAGGGCGAAGAGGAGATTTCGAAATCATCTTGATGTAAGATTTGTCCACAGAATCTTGGATGGCAAGAAAACCGTTTTTGTCGTATTCTGGAGATGAATAATTTGTATGCACATTTTAAGATGATTTTTTAAAAAATCATAATAATAATGGTACTGAAACGTGCCATTGACTAATTCTATGTTACGAATGAGATACTGAAAGGATGACATGTATTAATGGATTTTAATTATACTCTTCCCTGTTCTGTACTATTTCAAGTGTTATGTGATATACAAATAAAAATCTATCTAATTTATCCCGACTCACAAAAGTACAAAAACATTCGTTTTACCCGGGCCAGTTTCGAAATAGAACGCTCTTAAGACGTTCGTAAACCACTCTCTTGTGTGATGTAACGACGGTTCTGAACGGAGGCGGATAGTGTATCCGAACTTGGAGGTTGGCATACCGTTGTCAAAACTTTCGTCATTGAAGACTACCCCGCCCACAATATCAAATGTTTTTGGATTTTGCTCGACCAAGTCTTCCAACGCCTTACTGTTTTCTAGTCGATACACTGAGGTAAATAAAAGTGATTAAAGATAAATGATTAAAAGTAAGACTAAGTTGAAGCATTTTTGTTTGTTTGTTTTGAGGCTGAGCGCCTTTATTTTACTTAGTGACATTTCGTTGAAAACTGGGCATTACTCATCGAACTCGACAATTCTCTCTCCGCATTGTAAGATAAAGTAATCTTAAATATGTTTTACACAGTTATTTGCCTCTTTAAAAAGTTCTTTAGTACAATGAACTGGTAATAACCCTTCTCTTCCATCTCAAACATATTTGGTGATCAAATATGCCTAACATAGTTAATGCACTATTCAACTATTTTGTCTTTCAATATTACGTACCCATGAACGACTGACCAAGTGTTGATTGGCCCAGATAGTACTTGAACCACCCAAGAAACTCTTGCGGGGTGTGGTTCCCGCGGCTTGTTGCGGGCGCAACTCCAAGACCCAAACAAAATGCCCCGGGTACCCCCGGATATTGGAAATCTTTTTGTGGACTGAAGGTTTCATCGGGGACGGTGGTCACTCCCGATCCTATGTCTATGGTAAATTCGTAAGCAATAGGAATGGCAATTGCTGCACAAAACAGCAAGAGAGTGATGCACGTGTTTAGCTTATGGCGCCGTGTGTATTGGAATCGTAACCACAGCAACTGCCACGTTGCACGCAGGAATGCCATGGTGATGAAACGGTGGGTAACCTGAAAATCCAATTCATTATAAACTGAATGTGTTTTTTTCGCTGCTCTATTTAATTTGAAAATGGATATTGTAAATTACTGTATCTCTCTTTGCACGACTAGCCTCTCTCTCTCTCTCTCTCTCTCTCTCTCTCTTTGACACATGCGCACACATGTGCACACACACAGACACGCACTGTAAAATAAATGCACATCGTTCTGATTAATTCACCAGTTGATTTAAGGGCATTGTCTGCATCCCCCTAATTATCCACCTCAGGCATCATTACTACTCAGGGGTGGATCCAGATATATTTTCTGACAGGCTTCCGAATTATCTTTATTGATCCATCCTTCATTTTTGACCGTCGTCCGACAGAAGAAATTAGATATCTGTCAATGTAATCTTGAAAATCTGACCGTCTTCCGGAAGACCCAGAAGACGGCCTCACACAACAATAAGTTGATAAAATTGAATCCATCCAGATAAGAGCATGTAAGATTATATTCCCAGAGCTGCCCTTTGATGGGGCACTTGAAACGTGTAAACTTATCACTCTTGCTTGTAGAAGAGATGAACTATCTAAACATTATTGCATAACACCTACTTCGAAGGACACAAAATCCATCATTTGCTACCAGAGATAAATGAAAGTTCCTACACTTTGCGCCGGGGTTATAAGTACACTATGCCAAAACTGAGGACTGTACGATCATCCAAAACTTTTATCCCATGGGCTTTATCAAATTTTAAGAACTGAGGCTTTTATGAACTTTTAATGTGTTTCGAATCATTTTAACACTTACAAGCATATTTAAAGATTGTGCATCTCACCACTATTTGTTTTTATTGCAAAATCCAACTTTTTAAGTTGCAAATAATTACATGATATTATTATAAAAAAATCCGCCCCTATATTGTGAAAGTTATTCGTCTTACATTTTCACAATACTATATTAATTTATGGACGATACATTCTGAAGTCACAAGTGTTAAAGAATATGCGGTAGTCGTGTTCGATAACCAAAACATCGCATGGACTTTGTTCAAGTACATGAGAGTTACGTGCTTATCATGTTTAATCAATGGTCAGATAAGATTTTGTTGGTACTGTCGACTATCTGATAACCGCCTGGCTTCGCCACACAAGCGCGAGCGCCGCGCGTGTCCGTTTAACGTGCTTTCAACAATGTTGCTTAGATTAATGTGATATCTTTATCAATATGTTGTTACGCTTAGTACGTTACTGATACCGGTTTGATGGGGTGACTGTTTGATTGGTCACGAATAGCATCATAAATTGATATTTTAAACGTCTATCAAAGTAAACAATGTTGCTAAATGATTGCTTAAATTGATTTTGATTGCGTTTAAGTAGTATCTCTCTTTAAATCCCTTTGTCGAACTCCTATTCCATCGATACAGGACATTTATCCAAACGCATTTCAGGCCATTTTATGATTTCGTTCAACCCGATCAGACATTCAAACTTTGATTTAAAATTTTTGGATTATTGACAAAAATATTTTATCAAGTGCCCAAACGCGCCTTTTTACTTTCCCTTTCCATATTGTTTTTCAAATGGTGCTGCCTATGAGAAGCAATAACCGGAACGTTATAAACCGTATCTGATATTGCACAATTAGCGAGGAGCTTAAGTCTTGGAGTGATTAAGTCTTCTTAATACTGACATAGACTCTTAAGTTGCCTTTATTGGCAAATATTGCAAGAACTACGTTTAGGAAAACAAGCAATACCTACAAATTCAAAGGGCGCCCTTCAAATGGTTCCTCCTCTATTATTGACTACTATTCAATGCCAGCTAGAACTGTTGCCATTACTCTCTTCTCTGTTTCCGCGCCAGAGTATTACTACACTGTACAGATAACCATGGCTGGCACATGACACAGCAACGTCCAGGCTGGACATCCTGTACCATGTGACTTATTATCGTCATTATCACGGAAATATATGACCCTGGTATGGGTTTGAGGGTGCTTACGCGGAAATTTTCTGTTGAAACTGCATTCAAATATACATTTGATCCATGGTCGCATTAACTTCAAATTCGGGGTGCATGATAGGTCACAAAAATTGGTTCTCAACAAAATAGGTCTACTACTTTTTTTCTTGAAAGATAATTATTCTAGAAAACGAATGACTGAAAGCGCCTAGGAGGCGTGCTTGGAAGGGGTACAGATATATCACAACAGTGGAATTATCATGCCAGTGATTGGTTATGGTGAAAATAATTTATATCCGAAAATACGGTCTTAAGATAGTAACAAGTACATGAGTTTAACCTAATAAATTACACAATACTGTTATCAGCAATGGAATATAAGCATTGACAATAGCAAACCTTTCTTTTGTTTTAACAAATTAATTAAAATTTATTTTTCTTTTGTTAATTGTTGCTTAAATCTATTCATCACGGAAGAATTGTGTGTTACGTGAAACATATATTTGGGAACTACAGTAGTTTCTTCGCTGACAGTATAAATACCTTTTTGCAACAAAAAGTAAAGACCATATTTCATTTAACTTTAATGACGGAATATCAATATATATGGTGCAGTTTATTTATTACGAAACAAAAAGTCGAAATCTTTGAAAAACTAAACTTTATAATTACATTAAATTTTATTGGGTCAGGGGTCTGGAAACTTTCACGAAAATGTGCTCTATGGCAGTTAGCATTCCATCACAGATTTCTCTGTGTGTGTGTGTGTTGGGGGAGGGGGGGCGCTGACATTGCATTTTGCTGACATTTTAACATAGAACGTACAGTACATGTATTTTATCCGAGTAATGCCAGGTACAAGAAAGCCCCTTTTAATGCAGGGTTAGATTTCAATTGTTTTGTACAAGTACATGTAAGCCTCCTCGTAGAATTTGACCCCCTTACGTCACGCTTAACCTGGCCTTTTTGTACATGTATATGGATGTAGTCATGAGACGATATAACACTTTAACTTGTGTCACAATAAATCGCCAAAAATGAATACAAGCAGTTCTTTAGATTAGCAATATGCCAGATTGTTTGACAATTAGTAATATTGCTCATTTTGGTGAACTGTACACGATTGCATTTTCCTAATGCTTTTGCGTCCCATTCCAGGGTCACAGATTGATTTTTGCTAGGTAATCACTGAAAAGTTTTTGCCTCATTCTTCACAATTTTTTACTGTCCAGTCAGACGTGTTGCATGGAATCAATTCCCTACTCAACTGACATCTGATAAAGCGTAACGTTAGTGTCATTGTAAAAATAAAACACCAATAAGATACGAACAAGGAAATTCACCATGATGCCTTTTCTTAAGTATGACAACTAATCAAAACAGGCAAAGTGTCAAATACGGTCCTGTACAAAAGAACCTTGCTCACTGTTCTGGGCTGAAGCAAATCCTGACAAGTTTAAAAATGCTGCTTCCAAAGAACTTTGCTGGACGCTGTAATCTGCAATGCCAAAACGCGTATTTGCTTCCTCTAACGTCCAAAACAAATTACTCCAGCGCATGGAATCGTCTACAACTTTAAGGTCGATAACAAATCGATTCATTTTAGTAATACGCAATCCTTTGATGCGAGAATTGAGGAACGCAGCCAGTGCTTCAATGTCGATCTCTTCCATCTCTTCCTTCAGACGTATTTCAATGTTGACATATTCTCCGAACTCGTCTTTTAGCGACTGTGGACTTCCCATGGCGACAAAACGATGGTCCACCATGATGGTTACTCGGGTGCACTGCATTTCACATTCCTCGGTGCTACAAAAACAAACTTAAATTAAACTAACCTTTTTACTGGGTAATAATTACACGCAGAGTAACGACTCAAGGACAAAACATTGATACTGTTAAACAACAACAAAAATTGCTAAACATTTTGTACCTCAAAAATCCACTTGTATCACATTAAAACAATCAGGTATATATTTTGTTACATCTGTAGAATAGCATTCTGCACAGCATGATATGATTCCCTAAATAAATAGCTATTAACCCTCTTTTTTGAAATAATTTGATATATATTATGACTTGAATTTATAGAAGGAAACCTTAAAACGAACGCACATATGGCTGGTCAAAATCAATGAAGATCCCTGTTGTCGAACTTCTTGAAGGACTGTCCATATTTTTCTCCTGCACAATGGGTCAACACTTGTTGTTGGCTCATCCAGAAATATTATGGAGGGTTTTCCAATCAGAGCGATTGCTGTGCTTAATTTTCGCTTTGTTCCAGCACTGTTAAACAGACAAAAACATCACAGATATAACTGAAGTCATGCTTAATGGCTGTAAGTGGTAAAGAGGGCAAATAATTTAAGATCCCCCGTTTGACATTTTTCTTTTCAGTCCAATATCAAATTTACCTTATCCATTTAATTCAAACGCGTTATTGAGTATCCATTTTGCATACTTGTGGTGATACACTCCCAGCTATTGGGATAGTAAACCTCCTTTCTTGATCTTCAATCTTAGACTATCTTAATATTTTTTACAGCCAATCAATCTTAATATTTTAAATTGGCATTATGTTTGTTCATGTCGAACCCTACTATATATCAGTAGAAACACATTTGCTCCCTGTGAACTTAATGATAACAGTCGACCGTAGAAACACGAAGGGACGCACCCGAGATACTGATCATGACTCATCCAAAACTAATTCTGCAGTCTTGAATCCAGTAACTGGGGGTGTAGAATAGCGAATGGTCTAAAGAGCAAAGTGGAAATATGGCTAAGGGAGTGCTTTTCAAAATAAAGAAATGAATATATTCCCAACAACTAAAATAACTCGCCTGCAGCTGTTGATGACGTCATCAGCCTGACTGATAAGAAGGCACCATTCTATGACGTCATCAATCACATGCTCCAGCTCGCTCTCTGTGACTCCTCGTAACCGTGCAATCAGGGACAACATCTCTCTGCACGTCAGATCACCCATCAGTGAGCACGACTGAGGGCTGTAACCCACATGAAGTCGACTCTGTATTTTAAGTAATATAATCGCATTAGCTGAAATATTGTTGACTTTACAGCGGTCGATATTTAGGTGTTTGATTGGGCTACTAATTATTTATATCAGTCTTCTTACAAAAAAAAAATGAATTTTTAAATGAAAAAAAAAAGAAAAAGAAAAAAAAATTAAACTAATATTTATACCTCAAATTATGTCACTGCAAATCAACTGAATATAAGTGTTTAATGATGAAAAAGATAAATAAGCTGTCGTTTTCGTGAAAGTGAGTTGATGTTCTCACCCGTTCACTACTATGGTTTATTGAGACACCTTCTATTACAGAGGTGCCATCCGGCGCCAGCATATCCCCCGTTAACATGCGGAACAGCGTTTCTTTGTCACGGTCGTCAAGCCCAATCATTCCAAGTGCCTCACCTAGGATGAGAATGGACATTTCAGTGAAATCTAAATACAATACTGAATTGACTTGACCGGCCACGCGATTTCTAGTAAATTAAAGTTAAGAAATCACCAATGATTCAGATATGTATAAAGTCGAGTGAAAATGGGGATGATAATAAAAATTGGGCAATTTTGTTTTGACAAAAAAGCACAGACGGGTATAAACCACTTTCATATATGTCCCCTTGTTTGTGTAAGTAAATAATTCGCTTGGAAATTTATTCATACAATATTTAATTACATTTCAACACACCTCTACGTACGGACAATCGGCTCGGTCCGCTCCTTTGTCCTTGACCAGAACCTCTGATGCTGCTTTTTCGAGAGTACCTTGAAAATTGCATCACGTTCTCCGAAAGCGATCTTCTAAACCCTCTTTTTTGACGCATCTTGTACCACGTGGACATTACGTGTGTCTCCAAGATGATCAGGATGGCTAAGAAGACAAAGCCTTGGACGAAAAGGATCAATAGATTTCGCCCTAAGCCAAGATTTCCGAATTCAAGAATGTTGTTGACATATGGAGTACAGTAGTATATTGTTCTGTTTTCTCGATGAAGAGAAGTCTGATTTTGGTTCCATCCCATGCAGAGTTCTGCCGCAAGAAACAAAGAAGACCAAAATAATCAATTAAAATTAATATGGAAGTAAGGAATGACGGCAGGAGAAATCATAAGGAGAGAATGGGATAGAAAATTTAACTGAGTATTGTTTAATACTTTCATGTCTCTGCTTCATCAGTAAATGTTTCTGTTGATACAACTGTTATTAATTACAAGACAAGGTAAGATAATCTTTAAAAATTAACGGCAAATTAAACAACCCCTTCACAAAATGAAATTAATCATCTCTTGTGTCTTGGATTCGTTTTCATGGTGAAACTTTTTATATATTCATGAATTGCATGCCATTATTCATTTCCGAGCTTTAAATCTAATTGATAGTTTGCAGAAAAGCACTCCACATTACCGATATCGCACTGAATGTGGCTTCTATTGGTTTCTTGGCGGGAACAGATCTGCCTGTGGTCGTCATTCGCGTAAAAATTCATCAACCCGGCAGCCAAATTATAGGGGGGCGAAAGAATAGTGAATATCCAGTTCAATACGTCGTGCCATGCCCGAACGGTGCTCATCTCAGTCCTCCCCAAAAGTTGGTAGGGTAGGATAAATATGACGAATTCGACCACTGCGAACATTACACTTCCTAGATATCAATTAAGAAGCACATAACAAGTAAAACGGTATAAAACAGGTTACATACTGATTGCTTTTCAGCGCATCTCTATTGCCCATAATAGTTGAACTAAGGCATAAGTTCACATCATTTAAACTGTACAAGTTTAAAGGTCGCTTGGCATAAAAAATAAAAAATAAAATGTCGGTTCTTTAATTTCACAAGCATTCCACTTGAACTATATTATTTTACTGTTTCCAGCAAATTAAGTTTTCAAAGACACGGTAGTCCTAAGGTCAAACACAACTACAGATGCATACCTATAGCTGAATAAGCCACTGCAATAGTTGTCACAGCTTTTACTCCAGTTTCGAACTTGAAAGAGAGTAAGTATGTCAACGGCAACGATGCCCATCCGAAGAGAATCAGAAGCAGTATCAGGGTTTCTTGTTGTCTGTTGGGTATGTACAAAGGCCATGCTTGAAAAGCTAAAACTAAACCCATGATTAAAACGATTGGCACCATGAACACGATAGTGTCCCAGCAACATCGTGCCAACCAGTAGGTCAAACCCGTAGCGCCAGAAACGAACAGAAGCCTTTTTGTTTCGAGATTGCGTTCCTGAACCGGGTTCACGGCAAAGGACGCTAACAATGCCGACATAACAAACAGGAAAATGCAGGTGTACGCCATGGATACGACAGGCGGAGACAACTTCCACGACTCATTCGTTGGGTTCTTTTCGTCGACCAGAACATCGTTGTCCCACGGATCTCGATCAGTGGGAGGCAAAGGAAAGTTGCTGACTGCGATTTCGTGTTCCTCTCCCGCCAGGTGTTTCAGTATGGCATTGTTCACCAGGTTGAGAGCCAATGGCATGCTGTGATAGGCATAATTGCTGTACAAACCTGTCACCCTAACACCAGAGCCACCTGTGTATGAGTGGAACGCTACGCCAATGATGTATTGGTTGGCAAAGTGGAGAGCGCCTGTGTTGAGTTGAGCGCCTATCAAATATCGGTCCACTGCAGCGTAATCTGTGATGTTGATCTTATGTACAATACAGCCAGAAGTAGCAAGCATCAGCCTTTCATATATCATCGACAAATTCTGGGCCGATTCGGAACGGTCTGCAGCTACAGTGGTAATGCACGGGTCATCTATTTGTTCGACCATGCTGTTCATCGTGATAGAAAGATTAACCGAATTTTGGGATACAATTCGGGCCAATGCTGATTGCGAAAACCCTTCTGGGTTATAGGATGCGAACAGAGCCGTCGTCACGAGTAAGATTAACTGTGAAAAGGTCAACCAGCGTCTGCGCCATGAGATTAACGCGTGCACAGACAACATGCTTAAGAATTCGCGCAACTGATGGAACAAACCGGTTGGAACCAACCTGAAACGTCGTATGTTCGGTTTTCTACCTGTAAAGTAAATGGCATGGCGTTAAGGAGATAAATTTCAATTTTAATTATATAAAGCTTTACTTGACTTCTGAGATTTCAGGTTCATTTGATAGCTAGCTTCTTTGTTTTTCAAAAAGTCGCCCTGAGAGTAAGATTGGACATTTCGAATAATAAATGGCCCTTGGTATTTCGTTTGCAACTTACGTAAAATGATTTCGCTATCAGTGTTTTCTGACACGGCACTAAATTCTGAAGTAGTTTCTGAATTGACTGATTTGTTGGCGCTACAAAACAAAAGCAAACAGATCCAACATGAATCAATATTAAGTCCTATAACAACAAATACTAAAATAAAATGAAACATGATGTGACAAAACAAAACAAAATAATGAAAATTAGATAAATAAATAAAGAATAATAAAGAAATAAATAAAAAACCAACTTTGTATAGGAATATGATAGGGTGAACTTTGATGTGCATTCTTAGATTTGGTAAAATTCCATCGACTTCAAAAAACGCGTTTATCAGTATCATACAGAACCAGTTCATAATAGCCTCCCGACTTACTTCAGATATATACCCTCCATTGTGGCAGCAGACACTCCAAAGGAGGAGACACCGAGCTCATCTATTCTGTCCTCTAGTTTTTTGAAAACCAATGGAAACTTTGAAGTTTCAGATTTAGGTAGCGCAAATTGTATTTCAGTTTCAGAATCCACGGCCACGTGTGCATTTGGCATGAGCCCGAGAATAAGATCCCTCGTCATTTCTGTTCGATACATGGGCGTTTTTGCAGCACGTAAGACGTACTTCCCACCTGAAATGAGTTGACAGCTGTACAGACCCACGTGAAATCATTTCTGTCACGGATCGTTGCTCGACCCTGCATGAACTTTGCTCTGGGCTTATAGCGGATTTCAAGCTTTAAACACCACTAGTCCAGTTGGACAGGCGCAAAAGGGGAAACTCATGCGGAAACTCACACGAAAGACATACAGAACCCGAGGTGAACCTATAGTCAAAAATGAGCTTCACAACTGGGCAACTGACATGGACATCACTCAAGTGGTCCAACGTGCACTTTAGGTAACATGAAGAAACAGTGTCGGTGAAGTTCCAATGTTAAAAGAAAAAAAACTGTCCTTCCCTCACCATAGTTAGATTCCAACTCCACCATGGTGCCACACGCCACCAGAGATCCGTTCTGCAGAATCCCAATGCGGTCAGCCAGGGCCTCCGCCTCCTGCATACTCTGTGTACTGAGAACTACCAAAGAACCTGCTTGCTTAGACTGTCCTATAGCTTCCCATGCACGGTGCCGCATGCACGGGTCCATATTTTTGGTCGGTTCTTCCAACGCTATTATCTAGAACGACATATATTCAACTGATCGTATGTCACAGTCAATTCACAGGTAAATGAGAACTGCCCTGACGAGACAGTCAAACAAATATCAAAGGCACTTGCTTCGGTCAGAATGTACAAATAACGAGATACCCATCTTAAAGAAATGCACTCAGAGAGCACAGACGTCCGCAAAGACAAATGCTTATCTAATATTAATCATTAATTTATTACTGAATCATCACCAATTTCTAATCAATTTTAAGTTAACCTGTTTCTGTCTGTCACCAAACTTATTAAGTTTGGCTAAAGATGAACAAACAGGCACAAGGGAGAGGAATTAGCTGTTTGTTTTTGTTTGCTCGAATGTGGAATTAGTTAATGGTTTACCTTTGGATTTCCCATCAACGCCAGTGCCAGAGACAGCGCACTTCTCGTGGATGTGGGCAAAGACTTCACCATATTATCACGCTTGTCCTCTATCTCAAGCAAGGAGAGGAGATTTTTCAGTTGGACTTTTATAATATTGCTGTCCACGTGTCGTAACTGTCGAAAGTAGACCAAAAGGACAAATAAAACTTGTTGTTTTTAATCCGGATTGGTTTTAAACGTTTATGTTTAGGTTTCAAAGGAACATCAGTTAATGTCAGATGCTCAATTTTCTTCTATTTCCTTCTCTTTTTATTTTTATTTATCTATTTTTTTTTGGTCAATATATTTCGCAAAAATCAAGCAACAACAATACATTCTATGAAACATACAGCATTGTCCACTGACGATATAGCTAGTTTATATGTGCTTTGATTTTTTTCACTTTGATGAAATGAATAATATGTAAGAAAGGAATGATGGAGAGGAAATGCTTGCCTTGGCAATAAACACCAGATGTTGTTCTACGGTGAGGTAATCAAACAACGCCGATTTCTGTCTACACAGACTTATGTCATCACGTATGGATGTGATATTTTTCGGTGCTGAACCAGGGCACAACGTAACGTGGCCAGTGGAGGGTTTCAACAAACCTATTTTAGAAAAAATAGATGTTTTAGCTAAGAAAAGTGTTTTTCTGGGATTAAGAACATGACTTAAGTACTTTTGTAAATATTATGAACAGCATAATTGCATTTGAAAATTCATACCAGGAACTGAAATGAATAATTACATAATCAACAAAACAAATTTGTAAAAACCAAACAAAATAAATTTTTATGATGAATTATAATATATGGCAATAAATGAAAAAATCCATATATTTTATATAATTACATCAAACCTGTTATCATTTGCAGAAGTGTTGACTTTCCCGAAGCGTTTCCACCCAAAAGAACAAACATTTCTCCTTCGAACAAGTCCAGGGTCACATTGTTGACAACACGCCGTTTGCCGTAAATCTTTCAAAGTAAATTGGCGAAACGACAGGGTTAATATTATAAGCACAGGAGAAATTAATTTTTAATACCATCAGCGATTTGTTTAATTAAATGTGTTGGAATTATGATGTCAGTCCAAAGATAATGTTTAATGGCATATCTTTTTCTCTATTTCTCTTATTGCACATATACATTCAATTTTTGAAGTATTTGCACTATCACTGGTGAAATACATTGGGTATCCCAAAGTCTAAAATTCTCCACATATTTGGTACATTAAATGAAATCCTTTGCGCACGTGCATGAGCATATTGCATGAAAAACTATGAAATTTTGGTATTGTTTAATTTTATATTCATCAGCGTTAAAGATGTAGTCCATAGGTTTGAAAAAAAATCTCAAGAGACGATGCAAACCCAAGGACCCCCAGCATAATTACGATCACCTTTGTCAGTTGAGTAAGTGACATCAGGGGGGTCTGCCCACCGTGACAGCCAGTGCCGCCGTCCTCTCGTACACTAGCCTCGTGTAGACTGGTGTCTGACGGGAACTTACGCTGGAGCCGTTTGTAATATCGGTATAAACACTTCCGTGAAAAATATAGGAGTATTTGAGTTTCAACATTTCATGCTCATAAAGAAAAATGACACATTATTGGCATTTCCATCATGAAAAAAAACGTATTTAACAAGATTACTCTTTATTAAAATCTTTATAAAAGAAACTGAAATGCGAGACCTGGAATGTGATTGGTTCTTTATTAAGGTGACAAAACAAACCAGTCTAGTAAACCTTCATAAAATGATCTAAAATCAATGAATAAACAGTTCACGCACAGCGTTTTAAAAGTACATCTAACTAAAATGACAAGCTCCTCACCGTAAACGGAAAATACCACGCCTCTGCTACGGCGTCGGTCCCCGGAAAGACCCGACTGAGGTACCATATGCACAATATATACAGTACTATATCCACCACAAGGGCCAACATCACGTCCATCATTGAGAAGTTGTCCCCAAACGTGGTCGGATCCATGACATTGTCCCAGCGTATACCTAAATGTAAATGTAAATCAGACCCAAGAGTTATCCTTAAATCTAACTAGATGTCAATACTGTACAAACAAATAATAAAAATGAATACATAAAAATAATAATGAATGAAATATGTAGGTTTGCTAACTGGGAAGATCATCTCCCTTTAGGATGTAGAAAGATGTGTATTCAACTTAACAGTCTCAGTCGTAGAGAACCATGTTGAACATAACATTAAAGAAGAAGAGAACGAGAAGGGAGTCACGTGTACCCATTGACCGCATCTTCCAAAACCCAGCCTGGACATATACTGTAGTCTAAAATTTACTGCACACACAAAAATAATTTACCCTGATTAAGCGGAGACCGACAATAGCACGCGACCTGCAGGAAGCCGATCTTCAGAGCACAGTTTGGCAGGAGACAGAGAATACTCTTCTGAGCCCTGCTACACGACAGGTAGAATAGCGGCATGCTGAAGCACGCTGGGGACAGGTAGGCCACCATACAGAATGCTATAGCGGCGACTAGATAAGAGACAATAGCCAAAGGATATAAAAATAAGTTCATTTATTATAATTTGAATCCAATATTTAAAAGTTCATCAAAAGGTTTAAAAAATCTTGCTAGGTAAAGATTATTATTTTGATAGAAGTGAGTTGATGTTCACTTAAATGAACTAATTCCCTATTAACATGTATTCCAATTTTTTTACTCAATAAAAAACAGATTACAATGCAGCTTATTATTTACTACTTACTAGTACAAATGGTGTACACTTATTTTTTTTTTCGGTCTGAACACTTTGGCATGTTACAATTGATTCAGATGAGGTCAAACTGAAAATGGATATTAACCTAAAATACCTCGTTATAATTTGGCCATGCCATATATAACTTTACCAGTTTTCAACTCCATTACAAGTGTGTCCGACAATTTGAATTTTAGAACTTGAATGAAGGTTCTACCATCGCGATTTTTTCTCAGATCTTTGGATCGCAGAAACCTGTGTAATTTTCATTCTCTTTAAAGGGGGCGTTATTGAGAGATGCAGAAAATGTCGCATTTGCAATATAACGGTCTTTAATGGCAATTATCCTTTTAAGAATGACCTTATGTGAACGCATTTCTGGACACTCACTGGTGGAATTCAGCGTGCTGCACAGAAAACACAGCATGATGGACGCAGTGACGTAAAGGTATAAGAAAACCAACGTTAACGAAGTGTCTATGAGGGCGGACAGGCTGCCGGCGTCCCCGCCTTGCCCAAATGGATAGGCATGAAGTGAGAATAAAGCAGCGATCGTAATAGGAACGAAAAAGAACGGAGCCGTGTAAATGAACCACGAGAGCCAGTAAACTTTCTCTGATACACCACATGTCTTCAGTAAAACCTGAAATGAGCAAAATTTGGACGTTTTGATACTTTATGGATATAGCTATAATAAAGGCCGTTAAATCAGTGCTATTCATACTTTTTATGTAATATTTATTATACTTAAGAATCAAGGGCACATCACTGTTGGTTCTTCAGTAAAACCCAAAATATCCCATTTTGAAGTTTGCATATATTTTAATGTTTACCTTAACAGAATTGTTATTGCTGTGCATTACTTGAGAACCAAGGGGATTTTTTGACACAAACATCTTCAGCATGCTTACTCACTTTCAGGCCCGTTTCTTTCTCAAATGTGATGTAGCGCGTGATTTCCAGCACCAACATTGTATACCCAAATATAAGGAAGGCGGCCATAGTTTCAGAGTAATATCCCAGCGCAGCTTTTAAGTATCCACTAGTTTTGTGCTGAGGCATGGGGAATTTCTTAAGTGCCACTTCAAATTTTTCATATTTGTGGGGCTGTGTCCGAGGTAGGAGATCCATCAACGTCCTGTCCACGGCATTCTGGACAGTCAGAAAACCATTTGAATCATATTCTAATAAAAAAGAAAAAATGCTATGACTCAATAGTCAATAAACATTATGAATGCTGCGATTACTTAAACAAGAGCCTTTTTAAGCAACAGATATATGGAACCTCGTTTTAGGAAAAAGTCTAATGTATGGATTCCTATACATCCTTTATGACTGAACGCTTTTCTGTTTTTGAAACATGCCAATGTCTCAATTAACATAAGTAGTTAATTATTGATTACACGAGAAAACACGTTGAGGGAGCAGGGGCGGATCCAGGATTATTGGAGGGGGGTCCGTTTTTTTAGGAATGAAATACCTCGGATACAAAGCCGACCCCCGGCCCCCTTGGCGTCGGGTTCGGGTGCCCCGAAAATTGGGTGTTTTGGAGGTACAGCGGAACGGTGTCATTTGGTACGGTTTAGAACTATGGTTCAGCTAGTCAAAATTCGAATTTCAAGAGGGGAATATTAGTGTAATTTTTTCAGAAACCGAAGGAGGGGACCCCCAAATCCGCCACTAAAGAGGAAGCCAAGAGTATTAAACTTCTTTAACCTTAGGCCTAACTTTTTTAAAGAAAAAAAACTGTAATTAATTAATTCATATTAATTATAATGAATATTTGATAACCTGGCCCTGCTTCGAAATAAAACGTCCGCACAATATTAGTCAACCAAGCTCTTGTTTGATGAGGTGCCGGTTGGGAACGCAATCGGATGGTGTACCCAAACCTTGGATTCGGCCTGTCATGTGAAAAAGCGTCGTCTTCAAATATAATCCCTCCGACGAAGCCGAACACGTCTGCCTCTTCCTGAAACCTTCGGAGCAGCACGGAGCTGTTTTCCATATTATAAACTATAAATCAAGTTTGATCTATTCGTTTACAATAGAAATAATTTTCAAGCAAAATGCACTCAATGGAACAAAATTCTAGATTGAATCAATACTATAAGAAGCTATGGGTAAACACTAATACCAAGGGTATTTGTGACAATTTGAATCATGCTTCTCGTTGTGTTCAATATTGCAATTTATAGCACATATGATTAGGCATACTGTTACAGTATCCGAATAATCAATAAATTGTGAAGTACGCCCTATCCCATTACGTTTCAAACAACAGTTACTTAATATTGAGAATCTGGACTTACCATTAAAAAACTGCCCAGCGCGTGAGCACCTAAGCTCCATTTGTAACTTCCACCGAAAATCCTCTGGAACCCTGCCACCGCGGCTCGTCTTCGGTGCAACTCCCAGCGAAAGATAATACGACCCTGGGGCATGAACTCCAGGGTATATAGGTACCCGTTGGGATGGAAACGTTTGATTACCCGCAAAATAAACCTCCGGTTCTATCTGCAGGGTGAGTCTGAATGCCAATAAGGTACTTCCGCTGACGACCATCAGCAACAACGTTATGATGGTGCCGAGTTTGTTGCGGCAGACATACTGGAGACGCAACCACAGGAGCTGGCGTAAGTGGAGTAGAAAAAGCATGGCGGAATCTCTCTGTGGCAAAACCAGTTCTGCAACAATCAAAACACTCATTTGTGTTAAAACTAAATTAAATAATCAATAACTTTCCTCTTGTACATGTACCACAATTCTTTATCGAAGGAAACTAACAGTTCATTGAAGCACCTGCTGATAAAAGCGTACCAACAATACAACGGTCT
Source organism: Lingula anatina (assembly GCF_051362555.1). Taxonomy (NCBI): domain Eukaryota; kingdom Metazoa; phylum Brachiopoda; class Lingulata; order Lingulida; family Lingulidae; genus Lingula; species Lingula anatina. The sequence continues at coordinate 4,075,428 of NC_141772.1, read as the reverse complement.
TCACGCCATTCGGCAGATAACATGTTTAAAGCATCATCGAAACCAAAGTAAGTTATTTGGCAATGAATGGGACAGTTGTTAAATAATAAAGTTGTTAATAATGAAATGAAATAGAAACAGACTCATAGAAAAGAGAAAAAATCACCATGTTTCTGTCAGGATTTGTTAACAAGCAAAAATAGAATGACGCGGCCTTTGTCCCATGATAAAGATCATTACCTTTTTCTTTATTTTTGATCTTGGAGCTGGTTTAACGCAACAAAAACCATAATTGCAGTACTAGGAAATTTTTGCTTTACTACAAGCGGCATATATATATATATATATATATATATATATATATATATATATATATATATTTCAAGTGTATATTGGCCGCTTGTAAGTTTACTAACCAGATGTTTCTAAATCTGATGCACATATGATAAAGATAAACTATTTGACAGATAACCTTCATTTTTCGATATTATATCAGTGATTGTGTGTGTGCCCACGATTTTGCCCTACAGAGTGTAAGGGTTTGTGACAATTTGCCCTATCTACGTGCACAAACGTGTACGATACGCAATAGCGGAACGACAAGGATCACGTGCTCGTCTCTCTAAATCCCCATATTACCTTTTTGTTTCACTAGTGATGGCGCTGAGGCTACTTTCAAGAATGCTCCTCACGCACGAACTCCTTCCCGATTCCTTCCCTGCGATCTAGCTACGTCCTAGACGGACGCAAGGAACCTAAAAACCGTGCGTCCAAAACGTAGGACCTAGGCTTAAGACATTCTCAGGGATTCGCGACGATCCAAAATATTTTAAAGGTACAATATGAGGCATTGTGCAATAAAAAGTATATGAAACTGAGCCTCATTGCGTTACTATCCTTTCCTTTTGAATACTGGGATACTTGTGACATATCAACTTCAGACCCCTCCGTTTGCTTGTTTCTTTGGAAAGAAAACCCTTACATACTGACATGGCCGAATACATGTACGCTCACCTCGGAGGCGCTTCGCGAAGCAACGAGTCTCATACAAAGGGAATTTCAGTAATCGAAATATTGGTTATCAGCGACATTCCACTGAATTCACTTACTCACGATAACATCCTGTGATTACCACGTAGACGTCGGTCCAAAGCCTCTTCCTTACTGTCTCCAACACAGTCGCTCAACAGGCACGAAAGCAGAACCTTTATCACGGCTCAAAATTGTCCTTCGCTATCTCGCGTTATCTAGTCACCCTGATTTTCAGACATTACCGACCTTATATTTAAGGCCCCATTGTCATATACCCCATTCCCATACCTAGATCGATCTACTAGGATCGACCCATCTCCGAGGGGTTTTATTATGTGAAGTGACCGAAATTGTCTGTGAATTATTAAATGTCTCCGACATGATGAAACGTCGTAGTCTATGTTGCCGCCTGGCGGCAAAGATGGCAACATATATTGTATACAAAGACAGACGGCAGAAAACGGTAACTAAGCAACCTTTCTATTTCATTCATTACGCATGCGTAATGGCAGAGTACAAACTGTAAAACATTTTGGTTTATTGAACAACAAAGGATACTCATTATAGGGCCATTGTTTATTAAAATAAAATAACGACGAAAAACAATAAAAGGCCTGAAAAACATTTCCAAGATAAGTTTGCATATAACAATTTTGACTAAGAAAGCAAATTTAAAATTACTTTAGAACAAGAAGTGCCATATAAAGATTGGTATGTTCAAGAAGTTGTAAAGAGAAGGCCTTCTCTTTACAACTTCTTGGTATGTTTAAAGCCATGCCATGAAACAAAATCACTAAAAAGAAAGATGGGGAAAAAGCGCTTAAAAGGTAATCCTCATTATACACCTTCACTCAGCTTTCCATATCAGCATTGTTCTTCAAAGGTTGCGCAAGGTTTCCAATACGTATTGCCCTTAGCTGACAGCGGTAAGATCAGTGTCTCCTATTGGCTGCCGTTCAATGAAGAAGGAGTTATAGCGAACATTCTTCAAGCATTCAAAGGCACACGGTGGCCTGGCTTGCGGAATCGAACTGACTGCCGCTTGAGTACAAAAACGTCCTAATGCTATTATACACGTTCCTCTGTTTTAGAAAATTTAACAATTGCTTTTACAGGACCAAGGGTAAAGACTCGATGCATTTTTTTTTTTTTTTTTTTTTTTTTTTTTTTTTTTTTTTTTTTTTTTTTTTTTTTAGCTTCACAGCTATGATGAAAGCCTGTGTTTTTACTGGTATTGTTATTTGTTAAATCTCGCCTTACATTTGAAACTCTTTAGATTAAACCATACCGGTAGGCCTATAATTTGCATTACATTCTCAGAGCACAGGATTATTAACATTAGCAACTCTAAACTCTTTCAGCCAAATATACTTCCATTCTTTCAAAAAAAAAGATTTAGTAGGTCACAAACAACCCGTGTCCTTAAGGATATTCATGTTTGAATGCTTTTGATAAAAATCGTACAGTTCACTCACTACTTGGCGCAATGATATCCCATTCCACCCTCCCAGCCTTAAACTGTCTTACTTCAAGTATATGGACAGATTTCGGCCGGCAATGGTGGTAACTCAGCATTAACTCTCAGCTGTCCGATGACGCGACCTTGCCCAAACTGGCTGTCTCTTCCCTCCCTTTGCCCAAAAAGGTTATGGAGAGATTGCAGTCAAGGATGTTCGGAGTGTCAGCGCTCTGGTTAATGCCGAAAGGGTTGGAGAGCATTCACATCGAGAAGAGCCGAGGTCTAGTAAGGCCGAGACCTAAATATGGAGGACCTACATGAAAGGAAGGCCGCGTAATCCTTAAGGTCTCTCAATGACATTCACTGACATTCATTCATTCATTCAAATACAGATACAGTGACTGGGGGACATGCTTTGACGTCAAATGTCGCCGAGGGCACGTCGATTAAGTCCGTTAAAGCGGTTGCACAGTGTTCGTAGTTATCCTTAAGGATGAAACTGAAAGTTCAGAATTTGTAAAAAAAAGAAAAAATATACTACTCGATACCGATTTAATTGATGTATTACAATGTTTGACTCCTACTCTACTGTATTGGATTTTGAATGTATTAGTTATTCTTGTTCAATGCGCAATGTGGGCTTTATCATGTTCACCAAACCTTTTTTTAATGTTCGTCGGATCGACATAGACTACCGTCCTTAAAATACGGACACCAAGGATTAACCCATATTCAACAACAGACAATAATATGTAAACTTGATCGAGACCTGTCTCCATATTCAACAACGGACTGCAGTATAAACTTCCTCGAGACCTGTCTCCATATTCAACAACGGACTGCAGTATAAACTTCATCGAGACCTGTCTCCATATTCAACAACGGACTGCAGTATAAACTTCATCGAGACCTGTCTCCATATTCAACAACGGACTGCAGTATAAACTTCATCGAGACCTGTCTCCATATTCAACAGCGGACTGCAGTATAAACTTTAAACATTCATGTATCCATAACCAACAACGGAGCAGAGCATAAACTTCAGTGGGATTTGAATATTTAGTGGTTTTGAACTTTTAAGTTGTATTAAATGAATAAATATCATAAATATCGGTGAAAAAATTAGCCCCACCGTTTTTATGTTGAATTGTTAGAGCACTTCAACAACATCTGAAGCAAGTGTATACCTTTTAGAAACAGAATAGCAGTCGATGCATATGACCAGAGCGATATTCCCAATTAAGGGTTAATTTTCTCAACGAATATTTATTTACACGGAGGTAAGATACGAGCTGTGACATCAATTTCATCACATGGGTGGAATAAAAGGATATATAAGCAACTTTTTTCACTATTTTTTCAGATGTTCTAATACAATACAACACACTGGCCATGTTCGATCATATTCTTGACACACGTACATAAACAAGAAAATATACATATTTCTGACAATAAAATAACTATTCATAATGGCAAATCCGTTACGTTTACAAGTAACAGAACCAGTGAGTGGCGTTTCAATCATATTTTACAACAATATCTAATCTATTTGGTATATGATCGGGGGATGGGCTAGATACTTTTTCATACCATACAAGTTCTATATCCATACTAAGTTTTCATAAATTTATCTTTAGTCTATCAAGCGAAACAGTAATCAAAGCACCTGTGCTCAATATTTGATATATGATTGATACTTATGGATACGCTATAAATAACATATTACCCACTCTATATAATGTGTGGGGGGGGAGATTTTTATCGTTTTCTGGTGTGTGTTAATCGAACTAGGTCTGCCTTATTTTGGTCAGTCCCATGTGAAAATATGGCGTCATATAGTGACGTCGTCAAGTTGGCCTTGCTATAGTTTAGTTGTATACCATATCCCAGCGATCGACAAGGGAAAATCTCGATTGTAAACGATAGACGACAATGGGTGGAAAGGCTATATTAGTTCCCGCCAGCTGACATCGGTAAAGACCAGTGTCTTCATCCGGGCTGTGATCAATGAAAAATGTGTTACAGCGCAGGTTGCTCAGACATTCCTAAGCACAGTGTCCCTTCCCTTGTGTGGTCAGATTGTCCAGTATTTCATAAAAAAGGAAATTAGTTCTATGCTTGCGAAAGTCGGCTTGTCTCCGTGTCCCTGAAATATTTAAAACATATATAGTATTTTGCTCCCAGAATGTTGTTCTTAACATATATGATGTTATTGACACCGATGTCCCGAGTTACCCGAAAATATCAAAGAGCCACTTGTAAATGTCATTTCTTTGATGATTACAAAAACGTCCGCCCATGCTTCTGCATCCAGGCTACGTGGACGGATTTAATGGGTTAAAGCCTATAATGTTTCACGTAATTATAAAGAAACTAATATGCTAAACAACAGTTTCAACATTTAATCAGAGAACATTTCATATCATTTAATAAGAAATAAATGCAAACTAGTTTGCATCTGGCTCTTCAGCCAGTGGCGAAGGATTCCCCTGCAAATGACCTTTGTACTTGAAGGCAATGGGCACTTACAAGGTCATGCGAAGGTCACGGGTTAAATTTGACCCCATATGCTGAAAGCGCATGTGCCAATGGAGGGGGGGGAGTGAAAACAAAACATCACTTTTAGCCCACATCAATATTTCTCCATGAAATAGCCATATAACCTTGAAAATGAGGGTCAAGGTCAAATTTGACATTTGATTTGGCAGTATTGTGTATATTTTGCCTTTAAAAGCTCTTGTGACCTTGAAAAGAAGGTCAATGTCACTGAAACTGGGTCTGTGACATTTTCTTACCATAGGCTACCTATGATAATTATTTCAGATTTTTTGCGAAAAAAAAACGCGCTGAAAGAATAATAAAAACTAGACTGCAACTGGCTGAAGCCAGTGGCGGAGGATTCCCCTGCAAAATAGAGGTGGAATGACCTTGAAGAAAAAGGTCAATTGCAAGGCCATGTGCTTAACTGATCCCATATTCTGAAAGAGTATATGTGGATTAGGGGAGGTGGGTCGACAATACATCAGTTTTAGTCCAAATAACCTTGAAATTGAAGGTCAAGGTCAGATCTGACATTTATTTTGGGGTTGTTGGGTATAGGTTTGGAGTAGTTTACTATAGCATGTTATCACAAAAAATCAGTATTTCATGGAGAAACTGACAAAGTCACTATTTCTGTGACATCATAAATATTCTAAAATCTATATTTAAAAAATGTATCATGCAATCGCTACGAAAGTTCAATTGACTTTACATAAGACTATAAGGCATCATGTGCATCTAAGAACTAGGCTCTGGGCCTCCCGGTTTTTGAGATATGGGAAAGAAACCTGTTTTAAGGCAGTTTGGCCATTAGCGACCTCGACCTTGACCTACTTGCACCTACATTTGGAGATTTACCTCAGTATCATTGGCCAAAAGGTCCTTAGCCACATAGATTATACTTTAGGCATAAGTGCAATTTCAAATTTTGCAAATTTCGTCTTTAAATGTCCCTGTGACCTTGAAAAGTGGGTCAAGGTCACTGTTACTGGGTGTATAGCTTATTCTGACCATAGGCTACGTATGATAATTATTTCAATTTTTTTTTCTTGCGAAACAAAAAATTAGTGGAAAGAAAAATGCCCAAATGAACTTGAAATTGAAGGTCAATGTCAAATTTGACATTTGATGTGGGGGTGTTGGGTATATGTTTGCGGTAGTTTACTCAGCAGGTTATCACAAAAAATCAATTTTTCATGGAGAAATTGACAAAGTCACTATTTCTGTGAAATTATTAATATTTAAATATTTAAAAATCTATATTAAAAAATCTAATCAGTCAATTGTCAATATTATTAGCGACTGCACTGGATAGATCCCCAAAGCAACTTTTTACATCATCCTTGCGGCTCTGTGACATCTGGTTTACCCCCTGCCGAATGTCAACCACTTGGAGCATATCGTGCAATAGGTTTACCTTGACATGACCTACTTTCCCTAAAATTGAGTCACATGAAATAGAATTAATGTGTGACCTCACCTATGAAAGAATTTGTCAAAATGTTGAAATACTAGGAGATATTGCATTTTGAAATTTGCAAAATTTTCACTTTAAAAGGCTCTGTGACCTTGAAAATTAGGTCAAGGTCAATGAAATTGGCAGGGGCAGGGTACTATTGTTGAAAGAAAGAAAACACCGCAGGGATGACAATGCTGTTTCCACGGTTACCGAGACAGGCCACATGGGCAACCCGCAGAGACCTGCATGCTATGCCAGGGTCGATTTCGGCGACACTGAACTGCCTATACGCAATCAATATCTATTTAAGCGATCATCTAGCTACATTGTTTAATTTGATAGACCTTTGATATACCAATTAATGACCCCAACAAACCACTATCAGTGACGTTCTAGGCGTAACGTCATATTGATTAAGATATCCCATTAATCTAACAAACATGGTTGAAAGCACGTCAAGCAGAAACACGCGGTGCGCGTGCCCATGAAGTGAAGCTATGCAGTTATCGGATATAAATCGGCATTACAAACAAAATCTAATCTGACCATTTATTAAACATGATAAGCACATAAATTTCAGTTTAGATCGTGTAGTTGAACAAAGTCCATGAGATGATTTGGTTATCGAACACGACTACCGCATATTCTTTTACACATGTGACTTCACAATGTATCGCACATGAATTAATTAGTATGATTATGTTTGTACAGTATGGCGGATAACCATCACAGTAGTATATAATACCCCTGACGGTTAGTATTTCTGAGGGGGATAATAAGCGGGATTCGGATACTGACCTTAAATTAACAGGCGAATTAATCAGAATTATGTGCATTTATTTTACAGTGTGTGCGTGTGTAGGGGGCATAGAGAGAGGCTAGTCGTGCAAAGAGAGATACAGCCATTTACAATAATTATTTTAAAATTATATGAAGCAGTGAAAAAAACACGTTCAGTTTATAATGAATTGGATTTTCAGGTTACCCACCGTTTCATCACCATGACATTCCTGCGTGCCACTTGGCAGTTGCTGTGGTTACGATTCCAATACACACGGCGCCATAAGCTAAACACGTGCATCACTCTCTTGCTGTTTTGTGCAGCAATTGCCATTCCTGTTACTTACGTGTTTATCATAGATATTGGATCGGGAGTGACAACCGTCCCTGATGAAACATTCAGTCCACAAAAAGATTTCCAGTACCCGGGGGTACCCGGGGCATTTTGTTTGGGGCTTGGAGTTGCGCCCGCAACGAGCCGTGGGAATTACACCCCTACCAATTTTCTTCATTGGTTCAATATCTCTCTGGGCCGATCTACACTTAATCAGACGTTCATTGGTAAGTTAACTTGTTAAAGAGAGTTTGTGAGATTGAAAGTAAAATAGTTGAACTGCGCAAAAACCATGTTAGGCATATTTGATCATCAAAGAATTTTGAGATGAAGGAGAAGGGTGATTACCAGTTCATTGTACCAACGATCTATTTAAAGAAGCATATGACTGTGTAAAACGTATTTAAGACCACTTTATCTTAAAATGCAGTGATAGAATGGTCGATGAAGAATGTCCTCTCTTCAACGAAATTTTACTAAGTAAAATAAAGGCGCTCAGTCTCATGACAAAAAGGGATGCTCTAATAAAATATCACTTTAAAACATTTATCTGTGATCATATTTTAACCTCAGTGTATCGACTAGCCAACAGTGACGTGTTAGAAGAATTGATCGAGCAAAATGCAAAAGCATTTGATCTTGTGGGTGGGGTAGTCTTCAATGACGAAAGTTTTGACAATGGTATGCCAACCTCCAAGTTCGGATACACTATCCGCCTCCGTTCAGAACCGTCGTTACATCACACAAGAGAGTGGTTTACGAACGTCTTAAGAGCGTTCTATTTCGAAACTGGCCCTGGTAAGACGAATGTTTTTGTACTTTTGTGAATCAGGATAAAGAAGATCCGTACCTTTTTGGCCAAATTAGATAGATTTTTATTTGTATATCACATAACACGTAAAATGTACAACAGAAAAGAGAAGAGTATAATTTAAAACTCATTAATACATCTAATCCTTTCGGTAACTCATTCGTATAATAAAATTCGCATATTGCACATGTTTCAGAACCAATATATATATTTTTAGTCATCTTAAAATGTGCACATGAATTATTCATCTTCAGAATACGACAAAAATGGTTTTCTTGCCATCCAAGATGCTGTGGACAAATCTTACATCAGTATGGTATTGAATTCTAGTCACCTCGATCTCCATTTTCCTACTCGACTCAAGCGATTCCCAACGCTGGAGCACAAGACAAATAGAGACCTTGTGACTGATCAACTGAGTTACTTTTCCGAGCCCCTTGCCGCCGTTGTGATTATTGGCTGTATATCTTTAGTTTTGGAAGTTACGCGAGGAATATCATATGAAAAGGAAACGGGACTAAAAGTAAGTGTATAAGTTGGAAAGTGTACCAAAAAAATAACATTTGGTTACCTGTGTCTACAAAGGGTTCTGCCAGCCATTGAAGACAAAATACACGCCTTTCTATTCCACGGTACTGATCGGGAAGAACCAGTTACCACTTGCATACGACAACGTATATTTGTAGATAGATATGATATATTTTGCATGTGGAGGTTAGTAAAGAGCGTGTGAAAAGGATAAATAATGTGATGAGGCATGATTGCCCCAAAGAACAGTTACAAAGGTCCATAGCTTTTAAGTAATGATAGAGTAATTAACTCCAAATTACAGTATTAAACAGCCAAGTAAAGGCATACACATGCCCGTGCAGATGGTCCAATGCGATAGTGTGAGAAAACAATTTTGGATAGATTGCATACAACGCCATCTACCTTTTTGATTACTTGAAATTATGTTGTTTTATATATAGGTTCTTTTGAAAACGTGTGGCGTGCCAGACAAGGCATATTGGCTCTCTTGGTTCTTGTATTGGAGCGTACCGTACTTCATCATGATGGTCGTGGCGTCAATGCTATTTCTATCTGCTGGTTCGGGTGAAGACGGTGGTAACCTAGGCACTATCATAAACTACTATGTTGTATTTCTGTTCCTCTTGCTATACGCCACATCGACCATTTTATTGTGCTTTGTGTGCAGCTTAGTTAACTCTACAGGTAAGTTTTACTAGACATGCCATCCTTTTTGAATAAAATATGTTATTATGGAAATGAAGTTAGAACATACAGCATTTATTAGATAAAAGTATCTAAAGATTAATCTTAATTTGCTTCAATTTTACTTCTCTATCTACGATATCAACTTTTTGAATTATTTATTTTGATAAAAGCTAAAATGTACTTAAAGGCTGACCATTAGCTGTGACTAAGATGTTTTTAAAAGAATCCCTGATACTATTCATTTACATTTTTAGGAGTTGTAATATGTATTACATAAGCCATTATAATTTTCATTCTTTAAAGTTGCTGCCAAAGCGCTGATCATGGTGGTATACCTTGTCCCCGCCTGTCTAAGCACACTGTTATTTTACGAATTATTGCCGAAATCACAGAAACTCGTCATGTGTTTACTGCCAAACTTTGCTCTCAAGATGGGCGTTTTGCAGATCCTTATTTACTGTCGCTCTCCACTGAACGGAGGTAAGAATAATCGTATATCAATAGCTACGGTATTTTCCAGTCCCGATGCCTTTGACGTATATAATATCTTATTCTTTTCCTAACTTTTTTTGGAAATGAACAATTTCCGATGCAGATTCCATAAGCCCGGATGTATGTGGTTTTCCTTTGCATATAATACCAGTTACAAAATGGACGTGATGAATTGTCCATGCTGTAATACATATGTACCCGTGAATCTCAACAATTTCTCCCTATCCATGTACCTACTTGCAGGAGAAGGGGATCATTCCAGAAGTGAGTTGAACACGTTGGTGATTCAACGATATTTCATTCCTTTTCTTCTAAAAAGTCAAGGAATATATTCTAAATTACATGTTCACGAAGAAATTGCGCACGGGAGTAGGCCCTATCATAAGTGGTGCAATTAATACACAAAAAAGTCGGGGCATTCAATTGCTCAATTGTTCAATTGCTACTTTGATCATATTTTTGAGAAACCAACATGTCATATTATCCCGTGTTCATTTCAAGCCTTTTCAATGATCGAAACGTATGTTCTGACATATTTAATTTCTCTTTTCATTCTTTATATTATCTACATGCAGGCCTACGCTGGGATAATGTGATGCAGCACACGACATTTGGTGACAACTTTTCCATCGGGGAGGTCTTCATTGCCTTTGCCGTGGACATTATGCTATTCATGTTGATAACATGGTATTTCAGCCAGGTGTCTCCAGGCCCAGGTGGAGTACCGAAACCGTGGCTGTTTCCTTTACAGGTAAATTTTCCTGGTATTATAAATGTTAAAGTTATACAAGTAGCTCTTTTTAGGGCGATGGAAAGTGGTAAATTATTGACATGACGCTTAGATAAGAAACTCTCATGTTATTTTCTGAACGGTTTTGGATATGGTTAATCGTGGGGTTGATTAAAAAGCTGTTGAAATTTCCAGATATATGCCTTAGATATATAACGGCCTTACGCTCATTGTTTTCTGTTAAACTTTTTAGATTGTTTTTTGAACTAATCCTGTAATTTTCATACTACCCAGGAATATTGAATACAATTCTACCGTATCGTTGACACATTCCAAAAATAACACAACTACAAAATTTTAGTGGCTTATGCGGATTGGAAAGAAGCAGAAAGTTGGCCAAGCGCCATTTTCATCAATAAAGCAGGAGGAGGGAAGTGCTACGGAAAGTTTTCAAACTGAACGCCTACCATGGATGTCGCTGTTCAGGCTGACAAAAGTATATGTTTTCATTTTCTTTTTACTTTATAAATTTTTACATGTCTATGTATAAATATGTATGTGCTTTCATTTTCTTTTTACATTATAATTTTTTCACTGTGACGTATTCTTAAGTGGTATGGCATGTACCATGGGGCCCAAACAAAAAGGTCTTTGAAACGTATAATGGGCGGATTTAGTGGAAGAGGGCTTATCCCTTATCCCTTTCCCCAATGTTTCGTTGAAATGACGGATTCATTCCCTTTGCAAAAATGGAGAAAAAAATGCATCTTATTCATCCCAAATATTCTACGTATCAATCATGCATACAGCAACAATGCTCATGAAAGTGCATGTTCCTTATTACTCTATCATAAGGTTTACGGAAAGCGAAATGTTGTCAACAATGTGACCCTGGACTTGTTTGAAGGCGAGACACTGGCTCTTTTGGGTGGAAATGCTTCGGGGAAGTCGACACTTCTGCAGATGATTACAGGTAGCTGTCACACATTAAGGGATCATGACAAAGTGTCATTTAATTTTCTTTCTGACTTTGTAGATGGCATAGGTATTGAATTATTGAGAGTACATAATTGAGGTCAGATTTTTTTTGGCAAACTTTCTTTTGACACTGCAGTTTTCATAACTTTGGATCTCATTTGCATATCTATCTTGACGTTAGGATCTACAAATATACGTAATAAGGTCCAATACTGATATAACGCATACTAAAGAATACCACTTGCGTGATTTCTTTTGTCTTATTAACTGATTTTTTCAGGTTTGCTCCAGCCTACGTCTGGAAGTATTCACGTGTGCCCCGGCTCAGCACCAAAAGATATCTCAGCCATTAGGGATCGTATCGGTCTGTGCAGACAGCAGTCGGCGTTGTTTGATTTTCTCACTGTGGAACAGCATCTGGTGTTTATTGCTAAGGTGATATATTGCAAATTGGTACCTGTAAATACAAGCACACTAGAAAACGTATTACGTGTGTGGTTCATTTATAGAATTCACAACCTATGTGCAACGTTTTACTAAGGGTGGAAATTATGGGCGGCGGTTTATACAAAAATTAAAAACACGATTAGTCGTCGTAGTTATCAAAATAGACGAATTAAAAACACGATTAGACGTCGTCGTTATCAGACCAGACGGCAAAATACGACAAGTCGTCAAAACGCAACTAGAAGCCAAAACTCGATTTGACGCTAGATGGCGCTCATGTCAATGGTCTTGGCTACCCTTGCGCCGACTTCACAGTCAATGCCGCGAAAATCTGACACTGACAATTAAGTGCTTAATTTGTGATTGACAGATTGAGGAGAGTTGACAGATGTTGTACTATAGTAGGCTAGTATGTGATAGATACAATACGAGTCGCAGAGCTGTACGTGAAATATTACGAGTGTATTGTCGAGCCGCAGGCGAGTGTTGTATCTGGCTTAAACCACGGCCTCTGGCTACTACACTGCCCTTGCGATATTTTACTCATACATGTTAGGGGCCCTTGTGGTCACTTAGTCCTGTGTTGGACGTCCCGGATCCCCCCCCCCCCAGCTCCCCTCGACCTAAGTGTTAACACCTGCGCCTACCCCGGTGTAAAAGGTGTATTAGTGTGATCATATGTGTGGAATTTCATATATATATGTGGAGCTGGAGGGGGGGGGGGTTGATCTTACCTGTTGATCTCTCTCTCTCTCTCTCTCTCGCCGACACACACACCCACGCACAGCTATTTAATAGTTCCTTTCTTTTTCAGTCGTTAATTTTTTTCAAATTATTTTCAGCTCCGTCGTATGGAAAGCCAAAACATAAAGGCACAGCTAAACCATCTTCTAGACTTGTTGAATCTAGAAAACAATCGTTATACAATAGTGAAATTTCTCTCCACTGTCTCAAAAAGCGCTCTCTCTTTGGCTTTGGCGCTCATGGGAAACCCAAAGGTAGGTCTTGGGTGGAAATGACGTCGTCATATGACGTATGGCGCAATAAAATGACGTTGTCACATGACGTAAGACATTATAAAAATTGCACAGACAAAATTGCTTTTGGTTTGACATTTGAGAAACAAATGAAGATAGTGAGTATATAATGACGATTTTGCCGGCATTCCATTAGGATTTTTGAGAGTATTCATGAAGTTTTCTGATCAGTTTATAATTCAAATAAATGGGACCTTATCTATAATAAACCGAGTATCCTGTCCAGCCTTTTTTCATTATTAACAAAAACGGTTATACACGTACTACCCTAAGAGCCATGTCAAATGGTTTTATTATTCCAGGTAATAGCCTTAGACGAACCGACTCAAAATATGGACCCTAGCATGCGACAACATGCATGGGAGGCCATTAACCAGTCTAAGCAAGCGGGTTCTGTGATAGTTCTCAGTACACAGAGTATGCAAGAGGCGGAGGCCCTGGCTGACCGCATTGGGGTTCTGCAGAACGGATCTCTAGTGGCTTGTGGCACCATGGCGGAGTTGGAGGGAAAATATGGTAAGATGTTGTTAATGTTCACCGTGACCTCAAGCGTGGAATATTAATCGATATGTGGTTCCGTGTTTGTAAAATGAAAAACACGCATGAGATGCAAATTAACAATGCAACAAACAACGTGACAAACAGTATAGTGCTTTCTTCATTCTATTTTATCTTATTGCACTTTATTTCAGAAAGAACGTACGTTTTGCGCTTGGTGAAAACCAATTTTTGTCGATCTGAAACCATTAAGAGAATTATTGAAGACGGTATAGAAGGTGCACGAATTATGTCAGAAACAGAGTCCGAAATACGAGTTACATTACCGAGATCTGAATCGCCGAAGTTTGCAGCAGTTTTCGAGCAATTGGACGAACAAAAAGCTGCCCTTGGACTGTCTTCGTATGGAGTTAGTCTTGCAACGCTTGATGAAATATTTTTACGGTACTTGAATAATAACTACATTTGTCTGAAGTAGTTCCTACCTTTGAAACCTGCCTGTAATGAACATGATTTTTTAAGTATTTATCGATTTAGTTTCAAGTGTTCCTGTGTTTGTACATATACATGTATTTTTTGTATCGAAAAATATTTGTGTGCACACGTTGAGTCAGATTGCGTTCAGTAGATGTATATCTGTTGTGGAATTTCTTCGTAGTATTGCCAAAGAATTGGAGATGGAAACCACCACAACTAGTACCACTTCCGTTGAATTAACACAGAGTGGATACCGGCTTCTCACGCGTAAGTGTATGGCAAATATGTTGATGATGATGATGATGTTGATAAAAATGATGATGATGATGATAGTCGTATTCACAAAATATGACGAAATCTAGAATTTTCTCGCTGATTGCCACTCGTGGAAGATCTGTAAATGGTGCCAATATCATGCGCATTTCTTAAAAAACAGAATGGACAGAAAACAAATAATATATACACATATATACTCAGTGTACAGCAATTTATTATTTTCTGAATTTAATTTATAATATATCATAGGCATCTAGTAGTTTTCGTGGATTTAAGTCAAAGGTGCCCAGCGTAAGATTTTCTCGCGAAAATCTCGTACCCTGTACTTAACGAATTTCCCCAATGGTTAATGGTGTTTTTAAGACTAACCAACATTTAATCCATCTTTCCTGACACTCGCCGTAACTCCGTAGAAATCCTTAAGCGTGGTTTTCTAAATTCCACCATCACTTTCAGTACTCACTTCTGTATTGCGCGCAATTCTAAACTGTGTCAGAGTTCGTCAAGAAGTGATGAATTGGATTATTTTTGGCGAAATTAATGCAAGTGCCTTTATCTGTATAAATGTTAAAAAGTATTTCTTATCTTTAGATAAGTTCAGTTAGAAGTGGTTTATGTATTTCAAGTAATATAAAAAAACGTGTTTAAAATCTTACGCTTTGCCACATGAAGATATAATATCGCGCATTTCTCATTTACAATTTATTTATGTAACACAACCTTGCTTCGATTTCCCTTAACTTCCGTTCCTCATTTCTCAGGGAAGAAGCTGGGTCGGCGCAAGTTCAAAATACTTCCATTAGGTTTGGCCCACCTGCTACACGAGTTTTTCAGCATGTTCTGCGTGCATGCAATAGTCTCGTGGCGCAGACGCTGGCTCACGTGCTCCCAATTAATACTACTGGTGATCGTCGCTTTGCTGACCTCCTGCAATCCTGAAGCCTTCTCTCAATCCGCTCTGGCTGGCCATATAGCTGATAACAACGTAGATCTTCCAATCACCATCCACGCAATGATTAATACACCCAAAGATCCTTTCATCGCGACAGTGGCAACTGATGACTCTCCATGGGCAAGGAACATCTCAGGGGTGTACAGAAACGTGGTAGCCACGGTGACCAAGTCACCATCATGGAACCAAACTGTGGATCAATTCTTGCTGGACACTCAACGTAAAATCGACTCGATTCAGTTTGCAAATGAGTATATGATTGGAGTAAGCTATGAAACTGACGAAGATGGATGTAACATAAGCACTGGGCTTTACAACGGCTACGCCTATCACAGCATGCCACTAGCTCTCAACCTTGTCAACAATGCCCTGCTGAGGTACCTTGCCGGAGACGAGTACTCCATAGCGGTCAACAACCACCCTTTGCCGTCGTACGATCGCCACATGGATAACGATCTCATGGATGGCGAAGATGACGTCAGTGGAAATGATTCATGGAAGTGGTGGCCCCCTATAATCAATTTGACCTACACGTGCATTTTCCTGTGCGTAATGTCAGCACTTCTTGGCTCCTTCGCCATCAGCCCGGTTGAAGAACGCACCAACGGGACCAAGCTTCTGCTCTTCGTGTCCGGCTCCACGGGTATGACGTACTGGTTGTCTAGGTGTTGTTGGGATATAACGATTTATTCGGTACCTGTCATATCGGTGATTGGCTTGGTATTAGCTGGACAGACATGGCCCTTGTACATAGCCGACAGACAACAAGAAACACTAATCATTCTGGTAGTGCTTTTCGGGTGGGCCACTTTGCCATTGACCTACTTGCTGGCATTTAAATTTGACACTGGTTTGACTGCCTCGAGGTACATCATGATTACGTTTACAGCAGTAGGTTGGTTCATTTCTTTTTCCATATCTTTTTTTCCTCAAACGCGTGTTGGCTCCCCTTTTTGAGACCCAAATTTGTTATGTGTGTAAGCACCCAATCAGTGGAAATTTATTTCAAATATCCCACTTATTATATGAAAGAATCATGATGCAATTACATTTTACACAGTTCTACTGAGTTATTAAGAACGTTGCTCTCGTTAAAACAATTTCAAGTCACATACTGTTTTGCAAGTCATGTCCAAATTTTCTACATACATTTTTCTTAAGTCAAGCATCTCATATGGACTATCTTTGTTAAATACACATTTTACAATTTAAAATCGTAAACATATGTTTAAACATATGTCGCTTAAATAAGATTTCCTGTTTTGAAGGCGCCTATTCTATCGTCTTGAAAGTTTTGATCCTCTACATTGTTCCGTACCGACTACTACAAGTGGCGGAAATGGTGACGTCATTTTCCTATCCGGAAATAACGGATTGGGTCTTCACAGTGTTGTTTCCTCCCTTCAACTTGGTCGGCGGACTGTTGAACTTCTATATTAATGACTACAACTCTCGATACTGCCTCCATAGCAACACAACTATGAGCCAAATGCAGTGCAACCTAGGTAAGTACTGAAGTACTGATACGTGGTTAATGGTTGCAAGAGTTCAAGGAATAATAACTCTTCGTTTTGGCCAAAAACCGAATTTTCCTGGGGTAAACAACATACTTAGTTACAAAGTTCGTCCCTGATTTTTTTCTAAAGAGTTTGTTTTTGTTATAATCTCTTAAGAGATTACATCAGAATATAGCCATCAATGGAGGTCACGTAGTCTAAAGATGAGCTCAGATATCAGAATAATAGCTTTAACTGCCCTTTTTATGGTAAAACAGAATATATCATATTTCTATGAGTTTTTCACAATGTTTTTATTGTGAAATATAGATCTCATACGAAGAGTTATTATCCCTTTATTGACATTTGACCTTTTAATATTGACCAGACCCAGCGCAGATTCCTATATTTGATAAAGATCCCTATATTGGATTGACCAGGGGTCTGTTTAATGAAAGACCTTAAAAATTTTGAGTTTGAAACTTTGATAACAAAATTAAAGATTTTAAACAAGCATATTTTGCACTTTACTGAGAAATAAGTACCAGCATTTTAGATTGAGTATTCTTTGTTGTTTAGGCCGCTGCGTCGAGTGGAATAAAAACCAAACCTCCATTCCCTTAGAAAACAGAACTTTATACTTCTGCATGCCACATGTGGACAACACGCTGTCCTTCCAGAATCCAGGCTTCGGAAAACACGCCCTCTTTCTCTTCATCCAAGGTTTTGCCTTCCTCGTCATTTTGATCATCGTTGAAACGCATGTGCTTACCACGTGGTACAAGGTGCGTCAAACAAAAGGCTTTCGGACCTCTATCTCAAGCGAGACGTTTCAATACTCATACGGAAGCACCAGTCGCTCTAATATGACCAATACCCTCAAAAGCGAACAAAGTAAAATAAAGACTGCCCAGCCCTTTGATAAGGGTCCAGTTCAAGTGTCAATACGTAAGGGTGAGTCATCTTCGCTACTCGTCCTATTCATACCTTCTAATATGCTTTGTCGTTCTCTCCTTGCTCTGGATATCGATTAAAAAATCATTTCCTTTTGCCATTGTACTTTTCATATCTGGAGTATTATATGGTACAAATTATAACCATACAAATGATTACCAAGTTTTTTTTCAGGCGAAGCCATTGGAATACTTGGCCTTGATGACCGCGGCAAAGAAACCCTGTTCAGGATGCTCACGGGTGATGTGCTGCCATCTGACGGCACATCATTCCTGGAAGGTGTGACATTTGACAGCTATAATGGAAAACAGGTTTGTGCAGTCCTCTGAGGACACGAACTTTCAAGTAACGTAATGAAAAACTGATTCTAAAAGATGAAAATATTAGTAGTATGTTTGGCCCGATTATAAACACTATGTACGACACGAAACCGCACTTCATTGTCAATGTGGCTTTGCAACCTGGCGGTATGGCTGTGTAATTTGAAATGTGATTTATTTTTTATCTTGATCTGTAGATTATTATTTTTGATTCCATGTCTTCCTAACTTATATGCTGTAAGATGTGTTTGGCAATTAAAAAAAATTGGTCACGTACGGAGTAATGGCGGGGGATCGTAATGAGTGAGTTCGTTCTGACGGAAATTAAATTCAAAATTAATCTCAGAAAAATATAATGTACGTTTTTAATGAATAAAAAAGTAAAGCAGACAGGAACATAATTAGAAAAATGTCGGAAACCCGAACAAATTATTCGACAATAATTATCTTAAGCGGGACACAAAGAGGATTTGCCTGTCTCTTCGCCAAATTTGCTTTAAGTACATATAATCTTTATCCGTGTATTATATGTGTAATTGTCGAAGAATGAAGAACCTTCTACGTCGCACGACAAAAACTTCTCCCAATCCAGGTCCGCCTCCATGTTGGCTACTGCCCCAAATCGTGCTCTCTGATTGGTGAACTGACGTGTCGAGAGATGCTGTACCTGATTGGTCGGTTGCGAGGAGTCACAGAATCTGTTCTGGAGCATGTGATTGATGACGTCATAGAATGTTGCCTTCTCACCAGTCAGGCCGATGACGTCATAGATAGTTGCAGGTGGGTTGTATGGTGTGCAAATGTTTTAGGACAAGTAAAAGGGCCGTTTCGTATTGGGAATTACAAACGTACAAGTGTGACGTCATCTAAAATGCTTTTACGCGTAAGAATGATATACATGTACTAGTCAAATGAATATTAGTAATTTGCGTTCCTTGACGTCATTATTGAAAAAAGCTGTTTCCTTAACCACCAATCGCCCTGCTAGTTTTAGACTCTTTCCCATTAGAGAGGAAGACGTCGAGTGACAAATTTTGCTTGATTTTCTTTTGAATATTGCCCAGTTTATAAACATTTCCACTTGTACTGAGAACTGTATTTTCCAATTATATACTTCAATCATGATGCCTACAAAACATGGTGCAAAATCGTAAAATAATATATTTGTATTTATAATTAGCGGTCGAGTTGAAGAGTGTGTACACCATACGTATTCTTGGCCTTACCAGGTCGTCGTTTACGGAGACGGAATTTTCAATGCACTTTTTTGCCTATTTTTTCTGACAGTGCTGGGACAAAGCGAAAATTAAGCACAGCAATCGCGTTGATTGGAAAACCAACCATTATATTTCTGGATGAGCCGACAACAAGTGTTGATCCATTGTGCAGGAGAAAGATATGGTCAGTTCTGCAAGAAATACGTCGACAAGGTACAACGCTGGTATTGACCACCAACAGGTTTGTGTGGATTCTCCCTTGCCCCCGATCTAGACCATTCAAGTCTTGTACCCTGTATACAGCTTTTAGTGACACGATAATGCCAGAGCAAAATGAGATTTTACTTTCATCATAAATCATAACTTTCTATGAGCTTTTTAACCAGGTTTCTGATAACCACCGGTACTACAAATGAGATACCCAGAAAGTACCCAGTACCCAGAAAGTAAAGCGTTAGTGTTTTTATTTGTTTATTTTAAAATACATGTTTATATATTTTAGCACTGAAGAAAGTGAAATGCAGTGCACTCGAGTGACAATAATGATAGATCAGCGCTTTGTCACTATGGGCAGTCCACAGTCGCTTAAAAATGCGTACGGGGACGGCGTTAACATTGAAATACGTCTGACAGATGAAGAGGAGATTGATACCGAGGATCTTATTTCTTTCATAACTTCGCGCCTGCCTGGAGGACACGTGACCAAAGAAAACAACTTTGTTATAAGTTTTAAAGTCTTAAACGAACATATCCGTTGGGGCCAACTCTTTCAAACACTTGAGGAGGCTAGAACCCGCTTTACGATGGTAGATTATAGCATCCAGCAGTGTACTTTGGAGGCCGCTTTTCTCCATTTGTCGCGTTCCTTTGTTGCACCTACAAGCGTTGACCACAGCGAAGGAACACGTAGCTTTGTGTTGTAAAGTGGTTTTATGGCAGACATATAAGAGCGTCTGCATTAGAACATTCTCTAACCAGTCACCTTTGGGTACTATATTAAAAAAAAGTAAGATCCGCGTTTTGTTTTCATTAAAAGGAGCACACCTGTCAGGAGAATAGAGCCTTTTTAAAGTATAATTATACTTCTCACTGTACTCGCACTTTAATTTGTACCATGGAAATACAGAACCTCTGGTTGAATCAAAATTTAGGATCAATGTCAAAATGAATAAAGAAATCTAGACAGAAACGCGGGGTAAGTTGGAAATGAGAAACGCGCAAAAATAAATTCAGAACACCTGGTCGGGTCAGAAAGGTTTTGAAATATCAAGGTGAAGAGTCAAAGATACTAGAATCTTTAACTACCCTGCGAAATAAAAATATCAAAAATTAAATATAAACTTAAAGTGAAACAACAAACTCGTCACTATTAAAAATCTATTAAAATTGTTTTTTATGAAATAAATTTCCTTTATGATAGAATAAGCTCACCCATTTTTGCTTTCCCGTTTATTGATATGAACTTAAGTCTTCTGGATTGCAATTGCGCAACTTTGAGAAACGCAAACACGCTAAGCGTTTGTGCACACAGGAAAGGTTAATTCTCTCTCTCATCTGCGAAACGAACCGATTCACAAACGCATGCCACGAGTCTGAAAATATACTTAAGTTGCGTTTTTTGTCGGCATTTTGTAAACAGCCCGTCACTTTTTAACAAGCCAAAAAGTACTTTACTCAGGAAAGTGCAAAAAGAGATGAGGCTTTTAAAAAGACACGTGCGCGTTTCCATTTCTTGTTCGGGAACGTTTTATATATAGCCTGGCCCTTTCCTGATTCGAAGCTTTAAAGGATAGGAGTTCTCGAAGTAGTCAGAGACGCAGCTATCTAGGCACTGAAAGACAAAGGTAAGTAGAAACATAATCCCATTTTAAAACATAGACGCAAGTTTCAAAATACGCTTATAAACGTATGATATTTTGGTTCACAAGAGCTTAACTTGGATACATGATCGTTTATCTTATTTGACGCATGATAAATCACAAATGGTCCACTTTATTTAAAATGAGAATATAGGGCCTGCTTTTAGTATAGCAATGTTTACCCAGTGTTTAAACGGGTACTTTCCTAATTTAGTTGTTACAAAAGCAGATTCATCCCATGTTGAAATTGGACGATTTTTTCTTTTCTTAAGTCGAGACAAACTTTTTTCACTCAAGATACATCGTGCACGTTTCTGAAATCTTTCAGTCTTAACTTTAACCTTGTCACTCTGGACCGATATTTCACCATAAAAGCTATACATTGTTCTTAGCTTACTGGCCAGACTTGTGATGTCATTCTTGTTATAAAACAAATGCTTGGACAGCAACTGATTTACCTTGGATCGAAGAAGACTAGAAGTTAAGACATATTTTCGTGCTTGCATTTTCGGTTAGCATTTTCTTTTTTCTCGTATAATTAATTATAATTACAATTACAGTAGTGATAATGATAATGATAAAAATAATAAAGCGCGACGTGCAGTAACTATATATCACATTCATATAAGGATATCATTTTAAGGAAACAGCATGGGTGCGGATGCTTCAAAAGGCTATGAGGTATACGACGAACGTTCACCACGGGAAAAAGACGAGGAGAAAGCGCCGCCCCATCTTCTAAAAACTCAAATCAAGCTCGCAGCGTTACTAGAACAGAAGAATTTATGGGCGATGAAGGAGCTAGCTTTAGACATCGGGCAAAATGATATGCACGCCTTGGTAAACAGTCCGTACAACGATACCACGTTTTGTCACCTGGCGGTGAAGACGGGCTCCGTGAACATTCTTGCCTTCTTGGTGAACGTTTGTGGTGCTGACGTGTGCTGTACGGGTACTGTGTTCGTGAAACATGAACGGGGTGGAATCGTCGCTGTGGAAAACGCGACGCCGTTATGGCTGGCGTGCCAAATGGGGAACGTGAGCCTGGTCAAAGCTCTGGTGTGGTTGGGCGCCGGCAAGACAAACCACGTGAAGACAACTGTTGGTTCTTCGGCGTTTCAAATGGCGTGCTATGCTGGGAGTCTGGATATTGTTCAATTTTTATTGGAGAACACAACGCCCGTTGTGGACTACAACTGCCTTCTGGCTGCTCTCGCTTGGAACGATAAAAACCACTTCGAGGTCGCTCGATACCTGATCAAAGAAAAATGGTACAGTGATGTCAATGAAAAGGACGCAGATGGCATGACGCTGCTCGCATGGTGCGCGCGCAGTGGAAACGTGAACGGCGTTCGTCTGCTTATCAAGTATGACGCCAAATTCACGACCGACCACAAGGGTGCCACGCCCCTCATGATCGCGGCAGCTCATGGTCACTTGACAACAGTTAAAGCTTTGTTGGAATATGGGGATAAAGCGAACGCTAAGGACAACGACGGACACGACGCCGTCTACTGGGCAAGCAGAAATGGTCATACGGACATAGCCAAACTTTTGTTGGACGCTAGATTTCGCAAACACTGCGGCAGATCCAAAGGACGTCCAAGACCGGCGTCTATTTTTATGGAAATTGATGACTGATTGGGCATTTATTATGCAAAAGGACTGGGTTGGTGGCGACTTCAGTTGTCATAGATAGCAGAATTGAAGTACTGATAAATCACAAAGATTCTATCACATCAGACGCTGTACTGGTTTTAAGGCAAAAGCACAAAAAATAAAGAATGGTGTACAAAAAGAGTAGGCCTATCTTTAATCAAACGGTGGTTTAGATTTTGAAAGAAACTATAATGTAAAATAACGTTGAAATCTCTTAAGAAATAAAATTGCTAGTTTCTTCTGCTAATTAAGGTACCTCTGAATGTAATAGAATTTTAGGGTACTATTGTACAAATATCGAAATATCAAAGCATACAGTGTATGCCTGTTGCCAAATATCTCAGCTCAGACCAGCAGTATGCGAAATGTGAGCTTTACAGAAGCGCTGAACCAGATTAATCGACACGAAAGGCAGTTTCTAAGAAAACAGATGGGTGTTATTTAAAATTAGCAATCAATCTTGTTAAAACAATTTTACAATCTGATTAGATCGCCGAGGTACGTCGAAGATGCGAATTTTTTCATGCCTCTACAGCGCACGACTTCGTGAACTATAACTTATTTCATTAAGCACACATCTGGAAATCTTATCAACATTTATCACACTTTTAAATTAATTACTTTGGCAAAAGTACAAAAACACCCCTTTAATCGAAAATATTTCGCTTGCGGAGGAAAAGTGTATGACCTGAGAGGCCCAGATCTACATACCTCCTTTGAACACCGTGAGCTCAAACAGTAAATCAAAACACTGACGTTCCGGCTATTTTACTTATCTTACGTCATACGGTACGTTAAATGGATCACTGTAATTTTATAAGAAGGCATAGTACGTAAACTCTCACAAAAACTCTCAATGACGTACCTGAGTTTGCTTCGGGTTTCGTTAGTACAACACGGCAGGCCGTGTAACAGTCTTCTCACCATTCGATTCACTCAGGTCAGGGTTAACGTGACGTAAGTGGATCAAAATCTAGGACGGGCTAACCTGCACGAGTCAAGGGGAACCGCACCCTGTTTCACCGAGAACTTTCTGGTACATTACAGTGCCCGTAGTAACATGTATCCCTAGTTTCTGGGGTCACTGGAAACATACCTCTCTTTGTTATCAAACAGAAAATAAAGCAGAAGAGAAAACAACGTTTTTCCATTAATTGTAGAGTAAATTATATTTATTAATGAATTTTGCTCTTCTAAAATGTTGACTGGATATGAAACTCCAGGTAAATCTCAGCCATTTGTTAACATACCATGACTTGTCTAAAAAGTGAGTATTTCAATGTAAGGACGGATTATCAACAATACAGTAGGAAATAATATAGTCAGCTCTTCAGATATGCAAATGTGGTAACTTCTTCATTTACCTTCGTTGCCATGTTAAAATTCTAAATGATATAATATCACGTAGGACAACAAGCTAATTCCATCAAGGAGCATTTTGATTAGAAGTGAAATTGCATTTACAAGACTAGAGTGAATTGTTCTCAATGGGTATACATGTATGTATTGCTTATAACGAGGATATCTTTGGTTTGTTGTTAAGCTAGTGCATTGTTAAATAACTAACGGTACCGGACTAGTTTATAAGCCAAATGACCAAAGTACTACCATTGCTTATGTGTGAAATGTTAATCCTACTATAAAGAGAGACACTTACGTACAGCCATAAAACAAACCTCAAACTATACAGACATATTCCTTCATGTAAAGAGTGCATCTATGAAAATATCTGCATTTTGTATAACTTTGAACACTATAAATAAAAGAAATGAGCCTTGCAATAATATGTACTGTATCACAGATGAGGAGATAGCAATGTTCAGTTTCATACAAGAAAAAAAAAAAAGCAGAACATCTAATATTTGAAGTTTGCTCCCAGTCAAGTCAACCTCTTAGTTAGGTCAACTAATAAAGTGAGCGCAGGAACATCAAAATTTGTAATGTGAAGAATAAAATTTAAATTTCTTCATATCAACTATGCATCAATTAAATATGAACAATATAATTGTTGATATCAGCATGCAGTTAGCACTTGATAATATGGAGGGATCTTCTCACAACCAAAACATGTATAAAATTTGTATATCCAGTGCCCCATGCACTTTCTTTAACATATGGCAATGTGGCCTTTAATGACACTTCTACATTTCTATACTTAAAATGGGAACATTCTTGTAAAATTGGTCACAAAAAATGGCAATATGTAAGAACCTTTTACATATGAAATCATAAATATATTTAAAAAACAATAACAACAGAATAATTGTGCTATGAAGTACTTCTGATACAAGATTAAAAACTGCAGTGAATACTGTTCAAAATATCAACATTATGAGTTATTCTGTGTTGATACATGCGTGACCTTAAATTGGTCTTAAAGTTGACCTTGTGTTGACCTTCCATTGACCTTGTATTAGTACTGTATTGACAAAATAAAAATTTTTCAATTTGCCAAAACTGAAAATTCAAGAGAAGAAAGACTAGAGTCAAAATTATGCTGCCAGGTAAAAACCAAGACCTGAATTCTGTGAAAAAATGCTATCATACGAAATAGTTTCTTCTGAGTGTGGCCATGTAATCGCTGGTGGACTTGCCAAATGAGGAGTTGATCATGCTGTCATCTGGTGGCAGGACGGGGCTGGAGCTGGCACCAGCTGAAATAGGAAGGTTTATTTATGAAAAAATAATTATAGTAAAACTGGAGTGGATTCTGGCACAGAAAAACTGGTCATTAGTTAATGACACAGACCATCACCAAGTTGTCAGAAACATTTGGTAGACATTTTTTTTTTAAATATCTATGCAAAAAGGCACTGTGAGCTTTAATTTTTTGTGCATTTGGTGCACATTTACACAGAGCAAACAAACTTCCTAAATTCTGTTGTTCTACATGTGGACACCAAGTTTCAAAACAAACATCATAAAAAAGCTTTTACTTAGTAATTTCAAATTGATTTACAGTCACACCATCACAGATACTGCGGAACCCAGTGTGCTTACCAGACTCCAAATGTTTGGCAATGCTTTTATCCAGTTGGTTTTTGATCTTGTAACTGAGAGAGTCATTGACCCCGTGTACAGGGGTTGTCTTCATGCCGCCCAGGGGGGAGACCCACTGGTTGTCCCTGCGTGCCATGGGGGGACTGGCACCCAGCAGCATGGTCTTCTGACGCTCAAGACTGTAATTACAGTGAAGTGTAATATATGATTAAATATAGCACATAAGAAAAAAGCATAATGCATAGGAGAAAATAAGCAATTTGAAACTTTTACTGAGAAAATGCCAAAGCAAAGTTCTTCTGTATTATTTATAGTAAAGCAACTGTTACTGGTCATATTTATGTTTCAGTAAATCTTTATCACAGCACACTGAAACAATCTACCTAGCATTATATCTAAGAATTTTTTGGCAAAAAATAACCATGGCTTGTGTTTTTGCTCATATATCCATGTTCATCTTCATCTTTCATCACATTAAATCAAGAAAACAAAAGAGGGAGACTAAGCTGCAATTTATGTTGCTGTGTGAACAAGCACTCATGCACATGCAGACAAACTTACGAAAGCTGCGCCTTGGTATTAGCAGCAGTATCCGTGGCTTTCTGCAACCTGGTGGCCACTCTCTCTCGAAGCCGTACTTCATTTTCATACAACTCCTTGTACTTCTGCAGCTCCAAGTCCTTGGTCTCCTTCTGGGCCATGGTCTGGTGGTAGCCTGCCCGCAGCTTGGACAACTCATCCTTCAAATAGAAAAAGATGATTCTTTTTTCATTTTATAAACCCTTTATTCACTTTTTGTCTGTTTTCTATGGGAGGTTCCTTATTATGTGAAACATGTATTAGAAAGAATATTATTCTCACGATTTTCCACAAAAAAAAAAAAAAAAAAAAAAAAAAAAAAAAAAAAAAAAAAAAATTCAATTGAAAGAAAAATTTGCTGGTCCAAGATTTTATCTCTGGGAAACCATGGGGCTGCTCTTTGCATGTCTGCATGCAAAATCAGCTTTTTGAGCATGGTTGAAAGGGAGGAGGCATGCCCTCTGTGACCACCCCCTTAAGCCTGTGAGACTACATATCCACTGTTTATATATTAAAATACTTTAACACTGAATACTACTTAATGAATACCACCCCTTATCATTATTTACAAATATAAAACAATATCCAACATTTGCCACGACTACACAAATCAAACCCAAACATACCATGAGTTCTTTCTTGGTTTTCTCATACTCATTCCTAATCTGCGACTCATTGTTATTCCTCATAGTGTCCAGCCTCTCTCTGGCACGGGCCTGGTCCTCCAGGTAACTGTTCACCTCCTCCAGCTTGGTGTTCAGCTCCTGGCGCAGCTTCATCTCGTTGTCCTGCTGTGCACGCTGCAGCTCACCGCGGTCCACGTAGTGCTGGTTCACATGGTTCTGTAATGGCCAGGGTATAAATAAGTTAATTATGTAAACTTGGAACATGTATGGCATATAATACCATGTGTATGGTCTTGCATATGTGAAAAACTTGAACTTATAATATAATGCTGCCTCGTGGTTATATGGTTCAATCCAATTTGTTTACATGGCGGTTGCTAAGTACATGGTTCTGCTATATAAGGACAACAGTCAGATATGTTCAATAACATTAGTACTGCCTACATACATATAAGTGAACCTGTATGCTGCATACAGTGTACAAATACAATATATTGTAGATGGGCACAAGTGTAATTACATACATCATGAACCCTGGATGATATCCTTACAAAATAATAATACAATATATTTGACAATGTCATGCAATAGAGGCAGCATACTTAATTCTAAGGGGTGTTTGATGATTGGCTTTAAACTAAGGAACTTTCTTTCAATACAACTGACTGGATAAAGCTACAACTATTAAATCACTGTTAGCGTAATTAAGCAGAAAGTAGGGCCAATTTATCTGTCAAAATTGCATTACAAGGAAAAAATTAATGATACTGATAATTGTTTTCAATCAACAAACACTCAAATGATTAGATAGTTTGAAAAGAAGATGAAGCTGGTTATAAGCTACTAAAAGAATGAAAACTGTAGAAAAATTGTCAGCATGAAAGGGAAAATAGGCAATATAATCATTAATAATCATTAGTAATATAATCAAATATACAAAAACATGCAAAAATTTGAACAGAACAGTTGGAGAAAAAAAACACAAAGAAAGAAGACACATGCTGGCATAGAAGACTGCACATTCAACAAACACATGCTGGTTATATTAGCCACTGCTAATACCTATCAAGGAAAAGAAAAGAATATCAAGTTAGATGAAAATCAAGAAGAGATAGATGAAGATACTCATGCACTGACTCTAGCTCTAGACACAGCAGTAACGTCAGCAGTAGCAGTATTTCTGGTATCGCCTGCTACCTTGTATGAATTAAAGTCAGTCTCCATCTTATACTTGGTGCGCTCGAGCTTGGCAAAACTTTTTTCCAGGGTTTTCAGGGCATTGAGCTCCTGCTGAAGCTGCCTGGTTTTTGCCTCATATCTATCTTTTTGCTCTATTTCTTCATTTAATTGACTCTGGAGCTCATCCAACTGGAAACAAGGGGTGACTTTGGAATTAGGGACAACAGAATATCAGCATCAAGTCTAGTATTGCCCATTTTGCTTATTTTCATGGTACCTTTTATTCTCTCTCTCTTTTTTTTTTTTTTTTGACTACCATAGCACAACTAAATGGAAATTAAATCCACTCAGTCTATAACTTCATAGACACAGTGCCACTAATTTGAAACAGTTTTTTTATTTTTTATTTATTTATTTATTTATTTTTTCTTTTGACTCATAAAGAAAAAAAAATGAAAATTAAATCAGCTATTGCCCTTTAAAAATATTCCAGCCTGTGCTATTAATCATTTGAGTATTTTTACCTATATTTTGACTCTCAAAGAACAATGAGATGAAGATTGGATCTACTCAGTCTGAAGGCCTGTGAATATATAACAGCTTGATCCCAAAGAAAGTGGACACTGTGCCAGTGTACAAATACACACCACTTAAAAATGTGTATGAATATGTGCTAACAAATAATTATCCTATCATGAGCTCTTGAAAAACAAGTTACCAGTAAAAATTTAAGCCAAGGATTTGCATACAAAAACTGTGCATACATGTATCATCAGATCAGAGAAATAATGCACAATACATAAATAAATAAATTTGGGGAAAAAATCTCACTACTGCAAACAACTTTAACACATATTAAAGTGAATATATATTTCAATCTAAATACCTGTCTCCTTAAAGTCTGCATGGTGCCCTCCATGGCCAGGCGCTCACGATCAAACTCTGAGTGCAGGGATGAAATACGAGATTCACTTCCCTCAAGATCCTATTAAAAAACATGCAATTCAAATAATATGCATCATGAAGTGATGAGATAAACAACATGGATAACTCACTGACAACAGAAACAAAATGAATGACAAAAGAAGCTTAGGAAAACAGAAAGAAAATATATTGGTCGGCCTCAAAGAAAAGATATAGAAAGCCTAAACAGCCTAAATCTGATTGACTGTGGATAGAGAAGGATGGAGAATGCTATACATGCCTGTGCCAGTTAAAAAGCCACTTGATGATGATGTGTTATACATTTAAGAATATTATCAAATGGGGAAGCATTACCATATATGAAGCATGAACACATGCATATAAATACTTAAATGATTGTAAATTGTTAACTTTATTATTAAAGTTTGGGTAGCTGCCTGACGTAATCTTCTATATGAGTAAACTTAATGGTTCAAAACAAACATTCCAAGCAGGGATTATAAGATTTTTTTTAAATTATTTTTTTACCTTTAATCTCTTCTTGGCTGTCTTTAAATGAGTTTTTAAGTTAGCCACCTCCTTTTCTAAATTCAATCGCCTGAAATGACAAAAAGCAATGAGTGCAAAGCAAATATGAAAATGACAATAATTCTTAAGGTTAAAAAAAATTAACATCCATGCAATATAAATCAAATGAATTATATTCAAATGAATTGCGAAAAGGGCCAAGTTCATAGAAAAATTTTCTAAGGGTGGGGGGGGGGGGGAATACAAAGGCAAAAATATCCAGACCTTTCACTTTCAGCATCTAGCTTTGTCTCAGCAACTTTCTTCATCTCAACAGCTTTTCTGGCTTTTCTTTTCTCCTAAAATAGAATACAAGAGTAGAAAATACCAGGGGTTTGAACAGGTTATCATGTAATCGTAATTATACAAGTGATGAATCAAACTCGTCTGAACAAAGCATCATACTGTGGCTGCAGCAGCAATTTAACAGTGTTTTACATTTTTTCTAAAAAAAATAATAACCACCTTTTGCTCCACTTAAAAAAGATACTGCTAACATTATCCTTCAACATGTTTATACACTTAATCTCTTAACAATGCCAAAAAGCAAAAACATTGAATAAATAAATTAAATAAAACAAAATAAGAAAAAACATT
Source organism: Lingula anatina (assembly GCF_051362555.1). Taxonomy (NCBI): domain Eukaryota; kingdom Metazoa; phylum Brachiopoda; class Lingulata; order Lingulida; family Lingulidae; genus Lingula; species Lingula anatina. The sequence continues at coordinate 4,044,951 of NC_141772.1, read as the reverse complement.
GAATAAATAAATAAAATAAAACAAAATAAGAGCAAAAAAGAAAGAAAAAGTTATTTTTAAAAAACTTTTTCCTCGTGATAATGACTTTAAAAAAATATTTGTGCTGAGGTGGCAGGGTGGGTAAGAGGGCAAACACTCACCTCATCAACTACAGCCTGAGCCTCCTGTTTGGCTCTCTCTAACTGAGCAAGCTGAATAAAGTTAAAATATATGTGTAATAACAGTAGATTTTAGTACAGTAATGATACACATATGAAGGTGGGTAGTAAAAGGAGACATTTACAAATATGTCAAGTATAATATCATTCCAATGCTGAATTATATTTTGAGGGTGGTCGGAAAAAAGACCAAGTAATTCAGTAGAAGAAAAAAACAATTTAAAATTTACCTTACATCACATTTCAAACACAATTCTGAGCACTGATATTAATATAAATGACAAGACAAAAATCACAGGTAAACAGCAACTTTACAACAGATGGCTTCACCTAAGGGGCAAGATAGAGAGATATAGACCTCCGACCGTAAAAGATCTAGATCTAAAATCAATGACCTGGCTGGAGATCTAGGCCACTGCTCCAACATACCCTCAATCCCAGCTTTGACCTTGACTTGACCTCAGACTCCCACATGTCTCTGGAATCCTCTGCCTCTCTGGCAAGAATACTACGAGATGCTGCCTCTTGCTGCAACATGCACAAAAACATGGTACGTGAAACAATCTTTACACACAAAATCCATACATTTTTCTCTAAAAAATACAAAATATACCATGTAAAGGTATTTGATCATTAAACAAAATAATTAATCAAAACAAGCTGGTTTTATCATACTGCATTTATACTTACAGTGACTTTTTCTTCCAATTGAGCATTTGTTGTTTTGAGGTTAGATAAAAGGGCCTCCATACTATGACGAACCTAAAAGTAAAGGATCGATATAAAATAAATGTACTCAGAAAAAAAAAAGAAATGTATTTTTTTTTAATTCTCTGAAAAAGGGTTAACTTTTATACATAAATCAGGAATGCAACCTGTTCAAAATTGTTTTTTTTTACCAATACACTAGCATTTCACTACATTGTATAATTTAAGACATTTTAAAAATATTTTATAATTATATAAGACAAACATCTTAAAGCAGTGCTGAAATAAATGAGAAACATGGGTTTTAAAGAACTCTTATTTATCACTTTTATCAATCCTCAAAACTCCACAAAATCTGTACCCTGTTGGAATCCTCCATTTCCCTCTGTAAAGTTTCCACTTTCTGAGTCTCTGTAGTGAGGGAGGCTTCCAGGCGAGCTTTCTCTAGTTCCAGTCTGTGGACAGCATCTTCTAGCTCATCCTGAAAACAACACACAGATTTATTAGCTCTATGTACAGAGAAATATATAGGTCACAGAAATATGCTTAGTATATTTGGCAATCTTACATCAGAAAAATGTTTTGTATTTCAGTCCCTTGATGCTGCTAAAGCAATAATCTGAGCTTCAGAATTAAGAAATAGGGACATTTATATGAAATTTGACTTTATTAAATAGAACTAGGCAACATCATGTGCTTGTGAACAAGGCATGTCCAATGTGTAATTCAGAAACATACAATGAAGAAAAATATGTGCCAGAAAGCTTATAAAATATTTTGGCTGATCAAATGTTATAATATGGGCATATATTTAAAATAATAATAATTATAACAAAAACAATGTATGATGCAATACATGTGCATAAAATTACACAGTATTTTTCATGCATGTCAAAAACTCACCCATGCATCAAATAAATATTCAACCATATTCCTAATTCTCAGACCTTCTCATAAACAAATTGAGATATATACATAATTGTGATCAGGGACAAACATTCTGTTATGAGCTAGCATACCATTCACCAAGGGTGGAAAGGTTGCACTTTAACTCGCTACCATTTTACAGAGATAATTAATTTACCAAGCAAGCACATTACACCTGGTGGCAAAGTAGAACTGCTGTTAGAAACTGAAGCAGGTACCTGGCACTTGAACTGAAACATGCCACACTACCTGAACTATTTCATACTCATTGTACATAATAATAATAATAATAATAATAATAATAATAATACCATACCCCACGCAATACTGGTAGCTTATATATGTCTAACAAGCTGTGACATGAATAATAAACATTTCATATACCGTGCACTGTGGGAAATAACTTCCAAGCAATGTGTGAAAAATCCCCTCATTCATGCAGTATCTCCAGGCTGCAGAGGGCACATATTCTCAAAGGTTTGTAACTTACAACAATTTGTATACACTGCACCAATTTGAGTTCACTTGAAAAATTGGACTCCCAATGCAAGTCTCAAAATGTTGTAAGTCATAAACCTCCAAGAATCAGCACTAGGCCAATAAAAATATTATAATATGTCTCTCAACCCATGATAATTGAACCCCATGTCCCCATACCTGATATCTGTGTCCAGTGTGAGAGATGAGCTGAGAGTTAAAGCACTGCCATTAATAGTTTGCTTGCTTTATATTTAATAAGCTCATGCAGTTGACAATTCTCTATGGATATTTTACAGTCATGTACCTTATTTCAGAAAATTATAAATTACTTATTACATACTTTAACTATTATCCCAATTAAACACTTCACTGGACTGGCTGATGAAACATACAGAAAATGACACAGTACTTTAATGACACTGATAACAATACTAAATTTATTGTATGTCAGACAATCATATGTGAATACAACATTTTGGGGGGACGGATTTTACCTACTTCCTTAATTCATCAGAAATCTTACCTTTGTTCTATTGACAGCCTCAGCATTGGCAGAAGTGTTAGCCAGCTGCTGGGTGGTCAGCATGGAACTCTGCTCTACTTGTTCCAGCCTGTCTGTCAGCTCTGAAATCTTTGCTTTAGACTCAGCCTCTTTCTCCTGGCTGCTCTCAAGGCGGTGACGCAGCTTTTCAATCTCCAAACCCAGGCGAGTTTTCTCTGCTTCAGCATGCTCCTTGATCTAGAGGAAAATTTACAGCAAGATTGTTTTTTATTTCATTCATCAAATATTTAAGATAAAAAACATATATTACTGAGGTTTGTACAATACTTAAAATGTATAAAATCCCACTTATTTTTTTTCTCTGACACAGAAGAACAAATAATAGCAAAAAGGATGAATTCTGAAAACTCCGTATAAAAATTGCAAAAGTATGGTCAACTTTCTGCACAGTTTACACCAGTCCTCAACATCAACAATGGCCTCATGCCAAATGTTGGTAAAACTGTAGCTGGCCAGTAAAATTCTGTCAATTTGTTTAATTATTGGCCACTGCTTGGGCTTAAAGTCAAAAGATTCTTAGACCTAGGTGGCCTGCAGGCTCAGTTGGCTTATTAAGTTTTTGGCACAGACTGCCTCTGACCACCAGTCTCTTCAATACTGTGCCTATCACAGTAAACAAGACATTCCCTTTCTCTCTGCTTTAAATCTCTCACCTTCACAGTGACCTCTAAGTTGGCCTCAGTGGTGGTCAATTTCTTGGATGTCTCGGTCATTTCCTGCTGCAAGTGCCTCATTTCCTGCTCCAGCAGAATCCTGCGACTGTCCGAGGCTCTTACCTCTTCCCGCAGACGGCTGACTGTTTCATTGAGGGAACTGTTCTTCTCCTCAAGGGCACCTCTTGACTGGAGAGGAAATAAAGACAACTGGTAAAAAGCAGGAAAAAACTTGAAACTCTGAGATGAGATGAGATGAGATGACAATTGTATGTACTTCCCATCTTAAATGAAAATGAAAGCTACAATAACTACTTAATAATATGTAAAATTATAATAATGCCAATTTTGTTCAGCATGCTTGTTTTATTTTATACAGCTCTCATCCTTTCTCTCTCTCGCTCTTTCTCAAACCCACCAATCTCCCACCTTTATTGAAGAAAAGTTTAAAAAATATAGTGCAATTGAGGCTTTGAAAATACTTTTGTGGCCCTTAGACCAGTCTTTCCTTCAGGGTTAGCCCCCTGTGTTACCTTATCATGGTCATTCCTGAGAGAAGACAACATGAAGGAGAACTTGTCCTGTGTATCCAGGGCTGCTCTTTCTTTAATGGAGTCCTTGCTCCTGGCATCATCAAACTGTTGCCTTAATGTCTGCATCTCATGTTGCAGGCCAGTCACCCTGGAATACAATGGAAAATAAACTAGTATTACACTAATAATTGTTCCTGGCTGCTGGGCAATTTCCTTAAGTATTACTAATTAAAATTGCCTTCTGTCTTGTAGATTGATCTCTCTAAAATAAGGAAACACTGAATGACAATGATTCCCTGTTATTATCACGTTTCTAATGTTTTTGAAAGACGATGAACATAACATTCTTTGCACTGGTATTGCTACCATTCCATTTTTGTCTTAGACTGGGTGTGACACATACTCTAGTAGAAGGATAAAATCATGTATTCTATTGACATGACTATTTTCTTCATAATGATTCTTTTTATCACACACAGCAAGTCAGCTGTTACTGTACCCATCAAATACACAAAAGCTGTACAAAGTACAGACATTATACACTACAATCCTGAGTGAAGACAAAGAGCACAATTTCATGCATCAATAATAATAAGAAGAAGAAGAAGAAGAAGAAGAAGAAGAACCCAATGATCTCCCTCAGCTTACCTCTCCTGGGCAGCCTCCAGTTTGGCCTGTACTTTGGCATTAAGCTCCTTCTCCTTCCTGATCTGCTGGTCCAGGTGCTCATAGGCTGTCTTCTTCTGGTCCAGATCTCTCTGGAGGCTGGCAATTTGATTGCTCCTCTCCAGCAGAGAGGTATTGGCAGCTCTGAGCTGAAATTGGAACCAAAATAATGTAAAACTGATTTCTGCAGCAACTATGGGCCATTTCCTTGTATTTTTCTTCTTCCTTTACATATTACTACCTCAATAAATTTAAAAATATTGTTACAAAGTGAGTACTTTGTATATTTATTAAATTGTGACTAAAAAAATAAATCATTTGTTGAGAAAAGGTGTGTGAAGTTTGTCAGCTAGAAAAACTTACTTCACTTTCAATGGCAGTGTATTTGGCTTCTGCAGCACCATAGCGTTGTGAAAGACTCTGAAAGCAGACATTCATGTGCAACTTTCATTGTATATTTGCCATTACTGCTAACTAAATTTCAAACTCATTTTTTCTCTTCATAATAGAATGTTTCACAAACAGTGCTTAGCTGTAGTAGAAGGACAGGTCTTTAAAATTCAAGTGTGAAAAGTAATCTTTAAAATATGGCTCATGCTTAACAATGTATCTTACTTGATTTGATTCTTTAAAACTCTGTACTTCTGCTTCTTTCTTTTCTATTGTCTTGTCCCAGTCTTCCTTGTCTTTCTGATATGACCTGAGTAAAAAAATGAATCATTTAACATCAAACACATTAAATAACCACTTACAATAAGTTGCTTAAAAAAACCCAAATATTACTTTTCTCTTTCAATAAAACTTTTTTTACCAGTATCAAGTAGTTTACTAACTTTTCCAGTTCATTCCTGGCCAGTCTTGTTTTCTCTAGCTCCAAGTTGGCAGCAGTCAACAGGCTCTTCATGGACTCCAGCTGAAAGACGACATATTTTTTATATAATAAATATACTAATAGCCATCTTAGCATCCCCCCCTTTCATGGAGAGTAATGTAGTGTAATGTTGTTTTTAACAGACTGACAAAAAGTAATTAAATGTGATGAAAGTATAGTGAGGCCACCTTTAACACATGCATACTGTAGTATAACTAATTTAATACTAACAAAACCAATCATAACATATTTCTTCAAAACTCATCCTGCTCACACATCTACGTACGTGAAACTATTTTGATAAGACATAAGATCTGAATTAAAATATATTATTTATATATTCATGTGCATGCACGCACACACACCTCTGTCTCCAGTTTTTCTCTGCTGGACTTCTCCTTCTCTAAGTTGGAAGACAAAAGTGACATTTCAGCCTTGCAATGGCCTATCTGTACATTGTATTGCATAGAGGCATGGGTCAGTGCTTCTTCATTTAGTTTCTGAAATAGATCTTGATCTTGATGATAAAAGTCCTGCATGTATAAAATTATTCCCTGCCTACCTTTTTGTCTCATCATTATTATTATTATTATTATTATTATTATTGCTGAGGTTCATTTTATACAGCATGAAACAAAATAACCACAAACAAACACACCACTTCATTTTTTGCTTCATCCACTTTCTGCTGGAGTTCCTCATTCTCTGTGGTGAGAAGAGTTTGCTCATCTCGGTACTTCTTCTTCAGCATGTCCAGCTCCAGGGTGACTCTGTACAGCTCTGTCTTCAGCTTCTCGATATTCTCCAGTGCCTGCCGTCTGCCCTCGTCTGCTGTCTCAAACTTGCTCACAACCTCCGCCTTCAAAAGAAGACAGGAAAATTTCCAGATTGAGAAAGTTTACACATATTTACTTTGGCTCTTTAATTGGCTCTTATGTTTTGTGAATATAATATTCCAATGTCGAAGGTAATTAACAATCAAATGAAAATTAAATTTGCTCACAACCTAAGCTTTTAAAATAGAAAAAAATCCTGATAATCTACAAATTTGAAACAGTAATTCAAAATCTAATGAAGAATCTGTATTTCAGATTAATTATTCACACTAACGAATAACCAAACCAAATGAAAATGAAAGGAAAACACTTCAATTTTAAAGATAACAATAAATAAATTAAGGGAGCTGTAAAAAAAATTAATGATGAAAATCAAAATAATTTATGCTCCACATAAAATAAATAATTCACAAATGATCAAGAGAAAACTTCAACAATCTGAATAACATACAGCTAATAAACACACAAAGCTATCATGAATAAAATGAAATACACAACACTGGCAATGCAATAATTATTTTGCAAAAACAAAGGGGTTATACTAGCACATCACAATCTACATACCAGCTCTTGCTCCTACATGGTGGCCAAGCAAGCAACAAGGCAAAGGAAAGAGACACAGAGAGTAAGAGAGAATTAGTATGTTTGCTTTTACAATACACATACATATATCATATTTAAAAATCTATATGCTGTAAATTTAGAGCACATACATGCACACATACAAGGCAGCATTCTATGAAATGGCATGTTCTATGCAAGCAGTTTTCACTTGGTTTGAAGTGTTAGGTACAAAAACATGACATAAGGCATTCCACATACACAGTCAGTGGTGCAGGGACAGTGTGTGATAAATGTGTCAATTGTTTTTAACAATTAGTAACAGTGCTCTTCAAAAACTTCCAGTGCTTTAGTTGTCCTTTTATAAAGGCATGTAAAGCAGTTAGCATTGTTTGTAATAAATTTTAAGATTAAATTTTTAAAACTTAATTACAAAGGAAAAAGCAGTGCAAGCACACGTACAGTCCAGCATACCTCTATGTACTGGAAAAAATAATAAATTAAATGTAGGACAAGACAGTAGAAGCAACATGCAATAGAAAATCACAGAAAATTAAGGGACAAAAATTAAGTTGTTTTTGTGGTCAAAGTAATAGTGTTACACTAAACTAACAAGTTTTTTTTAGCCATTAATAGTTCATGCCATGTATTTTAAACACAGAAACAGGATTGAACTATTTTGACAGAAAATCAGGTTTCAAGCCTAAAAATTAGGGGAATTAAATTAAGAAAAAAGACGTAAAAAAACTAAAAACATTTTATCTCTCTAGAGAGGCCACCAAAATGTTTTCCAATTTCATGCTTCATCCATATTAAGGTTTTTAAATTCCGTTAAAAATATTATTACCTTCTGTGTAGTGGACTTGGATGTCTCCTCCTGCATGGCCTGCTGTAGCCTACTCTGTTCCTCACTTAACTGTTCTGCCATAGCACGGGCGTTCTTCTCCTGCTTCAACTGTCGCTGCAGCTCATCCCGCTCTTCTTCAAGCTGAAATATGCAATGAAATATCTTCATAAATTCTAAAATATATATTTTTCTCTCTCTCTCATTCTCCTTATTTTCTCATGCTTCAGCTCCTGGCCCACTTCATCACAACAGCCCATTTTGCTCCTCTCCAGATTTTGGGTAGAAATGCATAGATATATAATTATATTTCATATTTGTACATTCTGAATGTACCATCTTTTTTCTTTCTCGTTCTCCTTTTTCTCTATTGCTTTAAATGACACTGCAGCTCATTTGGCTCTTTATTATTGTCATCATCATCATTATTATTTTTACTACTATTTTAATTATAAAGTTACCTGTTTGATATTAGAACTAGCAATCCTGTTTTCCATCTGCAGGTTCCTCATGGAGAGTTCTACCTTCTGCTTGGCTTCTATTTCTCTGCAATCAAGAGATGACAAGGCCATAGCGACCAAGTTATACATATTCTCTTAATTTAATATTTAAAATTGAAAATAAAAATAAGTAAATAACTTCCACCCTCTGTATTAACTTGTGCCACAAAAGTGGGTTATCTCCTTCATAGTTTTATTATTTAAAACAATATATCTGATATAAATCTATGAAGTATGTTCACCTATCTTGGAAATGAGTCACCAAATCCTGTACACTATCTTCAAAATTAATGTTGTTTATTAAACAATTACCAGTGTCTTACTTTGTGTACTGGCTGTCCTTCCTTGCAAGCTGTTCTTTGATCTTATTAAAAAGGACCTCAGCATTTTTCCTCTTTTCTACTTCTTCATTCAAACCATATCTGAAGTGAAAACAACCATAAAATTTATACAAAATTATCTTATTGCAAAAATTACTCACAGTCAAATAAGAAAAGATTAAACAGGTAGTTATTATAATTAGAAAAAGTCTTGTTTCCTTCGGTTACGTCTCAAAGTCAGCAGAGAGGGTAACACAAAACTGTCATCAAGCAAAAGATATCATATTTACACAAAATGAAACTTTCTTTCAGCATAACTACTGGTAACATAAGATCCAGTGAAGTTATATGGAGTGTGAAGATAGAGGTCTGTCTCATATGAACTCCTATATAGACTCACTCATTGGTCCTGAGCCTGGCCTCCAACTCCAATTTGATCTGTTCCAGGGAAGACTTGGCCTGAGACAGCTCTGATATACGCCTGGGAAATAATAAGTCATATAATATGTTACCAGACATTAAAAATATAAAATTACTATCAATAAGTCTTCAATAAGGCTCCAGTTAAGATCATTTCTCAATACAGAAACGAGAAACAGGTAACACATACTTGTTAAGTTCAGCTTTTTCCTTCTCCCATGCCTTCTTCTTGTTCTCTAGTCTCATCCTGATCCCGTGTTCCTTGTCCAGCCTCCTGCTCTGTTCACGGAGCTGCTCCTGCAGTCTGGTCAGGTTGGAGTCTGAATTAGATATAATATACATAACAAAATTAATATAATATTCATAATATATACATCAATATGATTTATGGTAAAATCTATGCTTTGTGTTTACTTTCTGCACTTCAGATGGTCTGGCAGCCAATGCAAGTCAGGTTCACATATATTACATAAATAATATTAAATAAATAAATAAATATAATAAATAAAATTACATAAATAATAATCAATAAAATAAATAGTAACAAAAATATGATAAATGAAAATAAATACATAAAAATCAACTCTTTAAAATTCATGAAAATAAAATAACTTAGACTAGAAACAAAATAAAATAAATGTTATATTTGGTGCTAAAACCACATTTAATGTAACAGATCTTCAAACCTCATCATCTTACCATTGAGATTGGAGGTATTGAGCAGTGATTCCTTGAGATAGGGAGACATGCTGTACGTGCCGTTCATCACCTCACTGTTGTCAGTACTGGAGTATGACAAACCATCGTCCTCATCCTCATTCATGTTAAAAGGTTTTGTAGAATTGACTCCTACTGGTCTGGTAGCCGAGACAAAGCCATTTCTGTAAAATAGTATTGTAATTATGTCAGAATATAGAGAAAAAATAAATCTTACCTTTTAAAACTATGAATAAAAGTAATAAGAGCTCTGCAGAATATACTATCTTGTTATTTATTAATCTAACTGGATTAAGTCTTTTTCAGAGTATATATCTCCACATTTTGCCTTAAATGACGACCATTGACTTATAAAAACTATGTTGAATTACTATAATCCTACATCCCCACATGTTATAGTACCTATGCCTTGAAGTACAGCAGAGGCATTTTCCATTATCATACAAAATTAAAAAATCATTTGATTTTATCAAATTAATCAAACTCACCAACATATACTTTTTCATTCCATTTTAATTTTGTAACCATTCATTAATTTTGTGACATCAACCTGAGACCATAATGCATTGTGATCATACTATGACATCACAATACATCGTCAAGGATATAATAAATCTCTGTGTACTGTCTATGACATCACAATGCACTGTGTACTGTCTATGTCATCACAATGCATTGTATATTGTCTATGATGTCACAATGCACTGTGCACTGTCTATGACATCACAATGCACTGTCTATGACATCACAATGCAATGTATATTGTCTATGATGTCACAGTGCACTGTGCACCGTCTATGACATCACAATAGACCCTATACTCTAATTCAAATCACAATGCACAGGTAACTTTCTATGTCATCACAATGCAATGTATATACTGCCTATGCCTTCAGAATGTACTGTACACTTTCTAACACTTAAATGCACTGTGTACTTCTGTGAGATCACAAAATAACATCACAAACAATAACATACTATCTATGACAGTAAATACACTGTTTACTGTCTATAACATCACATCACAGCTCAGAGTTCTCAGCTAATACATGTACCTGATTGTTGCATCTCAACACTTTAATCTGGCTGTGAACTTATCTACAGTTGAACTTATACTTACACTTTCCCATTTCCACGGGGCGAAGCTAACAGTTCGCTGTCATCCAGACTAGAGTTGTCATCGTCACTGAGGGTGGCACCGTGGGAAGTGACGCCTGTCACAGAGTGCTGCTTCCGTCTCGCCTCCTCCAGTTCGCGATCCGCTTTTTCTCGCCTCTCTTTCAACCTTTGCGATCTGTCCTGGTCTGAGTCTGTAATATCTGATGACAGTTTGGGGGTCTCAGCTCTATAGAACAAAAATAAAATATCATTTAATTATAATCAAAACAACAGATATGTTTTTATATGTTTTATGCGTTGTGAGTCAAAACCATACAGTAAAATTATTTTAATGATTTCAAATAAGTAAGATATATCTAAACAAATTAGCAATGCAATGAATCAAATAAACCTGGCCATGGTCACTGAAATAAAATATTAAACAAAATCAATTTAATTGGTTAAAACAATCAAAGCCAATATATTCCAATGCACAGTTCAAAGTAGTCACTTTTCTTTATTTCTTTGTAATGCACTCTAATTATTCAACCTTAATAACTCAAGTTCCCCCTATCAATCACATGCCACTATTCAATATTACCCCCAAACCAACTGACAAAACAAATAAATAAAGAAACAAATAAATATAGAATGCTGGCTATTGCATAATTGAACCAACTGCTTTGATCTACATAATACCAGTGACCAGATAAGGACAGACTCCATGGTTAGACCTTCACCTAAATATTCATTTCCAAGTGGGATGACCAAACCACCCTTTTCATCAGGAAAATATCTCTTCTGAATCAAAATTTGATCTAGGTTCTATGAACACATGCATGAAGTATTTGAGGTAAAAAGTCCAACTTTTTCAGAAAAATGCCTCCTTCTCCCCTTGCTTGTCACAGGCCTGCACCCCCTTCTGGATCCACTTTCTTTTCAAACTGATATGTGCTTTCTTTTACAATCTTATCACTTTTGGTGAACACCCCTTCCCCCCTCCAAAAAAATTTTTTTTTTAATTGAAAAAATAAATCTTTATTGAGAAGAAATATGTTTTAGCAAAAACTGAAAGCCATTTTTCTTTGCAACTCACCCTACCACATATAAGACAGACACCAAAGAAGCAAGCTGTCTAAAAATCAAAAGCATGTAAAATGAGTGATAATCTCCTATGGAATGAATGTTTTGTTGCAATCACTAGAAAAAATCTGGTTTTCATATTACATTTCAACTGAGGTCAAGACGCTTTGAATTCTATAGCCTACAGAGACACTATATTGTTACAGTTATTACAATATAAATGTCTCCGGCTGAGCTATGGAGAATACTGTATTTCCTTATGTGAAATACATCATTTTCTGCACCATTAATGGACTGCTTTATTAAAGAACTGTACCAGCATTTGTCTCCAATATCTTAATCAGAAATCAGTATCTGAACAAAATTCAATTTTAGTGGAATTTATCCACACAAAATGATGTTGGAAAATTTACCCTGTGTCCGACACATATTTTCCTTCAGTTTTGGCATGTCACAAGTTTGTTAATCACAGAGGTAAGTTCTAAACAGACTATGAAACTCAAGTAATATTATACCATTCCTTTAAGATACATCTAGTATGTAAGGCTTCGTTCACATGCAATGTCTATTTTCTAAATTCTATTTTCTATTTTCGGTATGTCTTATGATCACGGTCTGTGCACTGAATATCCCGCGGCGTAATTACTGGCAGCGCGAGCCAGTAACTATAAGTTACTATAAGTAACTGGCTCGCGCTGCCAGTAATTACGCGGCGGGATATTCAGTGCACAGACCGTGATCATAAGACATACCGAAAATAGAAAATAGAATTTAGAAAATAGACATTGCATGTGAACGAAGCCTAAGTCTTCTATTTCCAACAGCATAAATCTAAATCCACCTTTTCTTTATGCACAATAATAAAATTAGTATACCTTATTATTAAATCATGTTGCCCAATTACCTGTTCATGTTCCCATCTCCAAAACCACATCCGAGTCATCCTGTGAGTTATTACTATTTTTAAATCAGAGTTTTCCCTCCATTCACCATCACCAGTTTCAACATCTGTCCTTTGTACAGTCAAGAAAACATAACACAAATCCTTTCAGAATAATTATACATCAAATTAAAATGTCCCTCCATATACCACCACCACTGGTAGTTTGACCATCTGTCCTTTTCAGGACCCACTGATTAAGGTAATAACTGTCAACCTCAGAGAACCTGCCTTTCAACTGATCCCATTAAACACAGTGCATGCTGCTGTGCACCTTGTCAATTGTGCTGCAAATAAAATGTTGACTCGTGGGATTAGCCTCCTTTCCACTGACTAGCAACCTGATTAAAAATAGACCTCCCCTCATAAAACATGCATATTTCCCTACTTTTCCCTAGCTACCTGTGCATACTCCCTGAATGCGACGATAACGACTTACCAGGTGATGACGCCGTGAGCTGCCTCCAGATCTGTACTATGCTCTATGTGGTAACAACACAAAAGCAGAACTATTATAATTAGGTTGAAGTAGGCTAAGTAAGCACCGGTTCAGTCCAGTAATTCAGCAGACACACACAATACAGCTGTACAGTTTGTGGAGCAGCTTGCCTTTGTGCACAGCAGCGTTACCTTGTGTGTACGTCCACAGTCTATGAATTAATGCACACAATACTCTCTATTGTCATTCACACCCGGCGGGTCAATACATCCACACCACGCTTACATACTCACAGAGCCAGGAATTTTCAATCGATAAAAACAAATGTAACTAAAATGACCTTATTCTTAACAATATAGCAAAACAACACCGGTACGGTTTCCTGCAAAGCACAGCTCATACATGTCAGGGTAAATTTTCAGGAAATTTACTTAGCGTCATTGTAATTGATTTTTGCAAGTGTTACGTGCTATATGACTCAAAGCTAATGCTATAAATCTTTGAGTGTTTCATAATGTAAACATCTGATAATCCTATTAATGCCATAATAAATCTCCCATTAGTTAAAAAAATATCATTGACTTCACAAGCAAAAAAGCTTGATTTGCAAGTGACATATAAGCAATGAAAATATAAGTTTAATTAAAAATAATTTAAAAAAAACTTGATCCTAAAACCTTTTTACAAGGTGAAAAATTGCCTCAAAAGGAACTTGACCTCAGACTGCATTCATGCAGATATACTGGAAGTCAAATACAGGTCTTTACAAATTCTTATTATAATCTCTCTCACGCTGTGTCACATATAAATTGAAACAGTAGATGTTGAAAAAATTTTACATGGTATTGTTATAATCCCTCTGCCAGGGAAGTTGTCATTATTTTTATTTTTTGTTATTATTTTAAAAAATTTTTTGGAGGGGATGAGGCTAAAATTTCACCAAACACTGTAAATACAGTATAAATATGATAAGTGGGCAGTAAAAGAAGCTTAAAATTCACGGCAAATATCCCACTGTTGTAAAATTAAAAAAAGAAAATGCAGTGATAACAGAGAACACCATAAACGCCAGCTATTACCAGCTATAATCTTAAAAATTCACGTAAAACTGTTCTAAAATTTTTTAAAAATGCAGTGATAAAAGAGAACACCATAAATGTCAGCCATATCCAGACACTTTCCTATATCACAATCTGGACTTTATATCCTTTCATGGATGGAACAAAACAACTCATAAAAAATGTAAAGAAAGTGCAGTGCATTTGTAAAGGATTTCATCAGCCATATTCTGCACTCGGTCACTAACTACAGTAGTTTTTTTTTTTTTCAATACACAAGCTAAAATCAGTTTTACTTTCACTTTATTATTTTGGTGTCTACCTGGTCAACTTCTTCAGAGAATGGTGCTACATGTGTGGCCTCATTCCCTGAAGAAGGTGAATATAAGGTGAATATCAAGAGGCCAAAATAATTCAGAAATTAGTCCTGCTGCTGTGAAGATACTACCTTAGTGACTGACTGCAAACCACATTCAAACATGGCTTATTCTAAGACTTTGACTGACCTGAGCTGTTGTTCTCTCTCAAGTCTCTCCTGCTCCTCCCTGTCCTCCAGCTCTCTGCGGACCCTCTCCAGTAGCTCCTGCTGTTCCCGCTCCTGTCGCTCTTCCTCCAGCCGCTCTTCCTCCTCTCTCTGCCGGCGTTCAGCTTCAAGTCTTTCCTGTTCTTTTTTCAATCTTTCCGCTCTTTCTCTCTCCTGCTTTTCCCACTGCTTTCGCTCTTCCTCCTTGCGTCTTGATAGTTCTGCTTCCATTCTTTCCTGCTCTCTCTTCACTCTTTCTGCTCTCTCTTTCTCTTGGCGCTCTCTCTCCTGTCTTTCCTGTTCCTCTCTCTGTTGGCGTTCCTTTTGTATCTTTTCTCTCAAGTTATCCTCTCGTTCTTTTCGCTCCCTCTCCAATCTCTCCTTTAGCTCTCTTGCTTTCTTTTCACGTTCAAGTTTTTCATTTTCTTGTCTTATCTTTTCTTGTTGTTCTCTTTCCTCTTTTTCTTTTCTAAGTCTGGTCTCTTCTTCTTTCCTTTTTCTTTCTTCTTCCTCACGCTTCTCTTTTTCCAATCTTGCTTTCTCCTGTTTTTCCTTTAAGATGAAAATTAAAGATTCTAAATCTTTAATTGTATTAACATTTAAGTAGAAATTACATTATTCTAAGAGTTGTACATAGAACTGACCAGAAATATCTTGAAAAAAACTTGGATCTGAATCAAAATTTTATAGTTGTACTATGAAAAATTACAAACAACACCCACCAATTCTTCCTTCTTTCTCCTTTCTTCCTCTTCTCTCTTCCTTTGTTCCTGCTGCTCCTTCTCTTTCTAGAAATGAAAAAAAGGTTTGTGTTTCAAATGCCAAATATGCATCATGGTAATCTGTTCTCTTGAAGCACCCATGTTTGACTGAAAATTGTTTTTACCATTGTGATTACATAACATCTATGGCATTAACAGTAACCTTGATACGCTGAAGTTAAAACAAATAATAATGAAGAAGGGGGACAAAGGACAACTTTTATTTCAATTAGCACACTCCTGAAATTTACAAAATTGAGTGCTCACCCTAAGTTCTTCCTCTGCTAGTCTCCTCTGTTTCTCTTCTCTTTCCCTTTCTTCTTGCTCCCATTTCAGCACCCGGTCAGCCTCTGCCTTCTGTCTCTGTGGCAAAAAAAAAAATAAAATGTTATGAATGCACTCTCCATATCTCTCTGTCTCTCTCTCTCCCACCATACTCTTGCCTTCTCTCTCTCTCTCTCTCTTTCTTTCTTGAACTATTGCTTGATTACTCAACTTACTAAGTCTAGGGGTGAAAAAAAAGGGATGAAATTATAAATGCAAATTCTCAGAACAATAATACCAGTTCAATTTCACAATGATAACTAAACAATATTACCTTCTCCTCCTCATCATTTGGCTGCATTAAAAGTAAAAATATCACACACAAATGAACAGAAATCCAATTGATTTGCAAAATGTAGGGATATAGACCAAAACAGTGTCTATGTTAATTATATCCCCAACTAATGAATGCAGGGACAGATTGAAGCAGTCCTCCGGAAGACGGTCAGATTTGTCAAGTTTATATTCAATTTGATGGGTATCTAATTTTTAACATTTTTTTTCTGTTGGAAGACGGTCAAAAATGGAAAATGGATCTACAAAGTTCATTTGGAAGACTGTCAGAAAATATCTCTGGATCTGCCCCTGAAATGGTCAATTTCTTGCAAGTCAAATCTAACTTGGGACAGCAAATCACAATATTGCACCTCAGATTTTAAAATGTAACCTTCTTACAGTTCAAGTTAAAACCCTGTCTGAACACGACTTTGTAAACTTTCCACCAACCTGTCTGTCTCTCTCCCACTCACTCTCTTCTTCTTCCTCCTCCTCCTCCTCCTCCTCTTCCTCCTCCTCAGTACCATACATGCCAGTAGGGGAGGAGACAGGGGGCTGCTGTTTCTGGGGCCTTGAATCAGGTTTGGCATCTCTGTCTGATGGGAGAGCATTCTCCTTTGGGAAAATTAGTCAATGATGAATTAAAACTATACAAATATAGAAAAATTGACAATAATAAAGATATGGATATGGGAACTAAAAAAAATTGCCACTGTGGCAATTCTTTGACTGAAACATTGCTTTAAATCTAGTCTAAGAGAATAATCTTTATTTCATTCTTTCTTTATCAGTGTGATTCTTCATTTAGTGTTTTTTTAATATAGATCTTTCACTTACATCTGAGTCCCATCCAGATTCTTCAGACTCTTCCTGTTG
This sequence comes from Lingula anatina, assembly GCF_051362555.1. Classification (NCBI taxonomy): domain Eukaryota; kingdom Metazoa; phylum Brachiopoda; class Lingulata; order Lingulida; family Lingulidae; genus Lingula; species Lingula anatina. Next base: position 4,027,817 of record NC_141772.1, on the reverse strand, counting down.
CTGTTGTGACTTGGTCTGAAAGAATATTAAGTACCTCTAAAACGGATGAAAAAACACCTACATTTCTTTACCTATGCTCTGTATGTGCAGATGTAATGGCAATTCTTCAAACCTTAAAGAAACTTTGCACTTCGGGATGGAATCCCTGAGACATACCTGCATAATGCTTTCAAACAAAAGTTTCTACTCAAGCATGCACTACTTTAAATGTTGTAAACCATAAACAAAAACATTAATTAAATTAACATTTAAATAAGGATAAATGAAAGACTGCTAACAGTCCCTTGTGCTATAAATTCATTTTAGTGACTATTTTCTAATTGAATAACCAATCAAAAAACATTATAATAGTTAATAAAACTTCTAAAAATTTAGCAAAGTTAGTTAAAAAAACAATAACTTGAAATATCACAGAAAACTAAGTCAGTGACTACTGACAAATAAATCAGAAGTGCAAAATCACAATGACTACTTTGAGACATCATTTCATCTCAACACTAAAACTGAACTTTGGCAATACAATAAATGCACATGCAAATTTAATACCAGGATTACGCAGTTCTGATAACTTCTACTGAAAGACTTAACAAGAAAAGCTGTATTTGCTGCTTATTTTGTGATGGCAGGAAAAAGTTACCCTCTGATTTCAGGGCCCGACTAAACAATATACAAAATCACACTGTGTTTTTCCAACATTTTTATATCATACTACTAGTGCACCCTGTGGTCAGAGAATAGGAAGAAGCCATGTGTCTGTTTGTTTCGGAAACTGCAAGGCCCTGATCGAAGAGTGACTGAATTTGGATGCCAACTTGATTTCTAAGGTAAGTGGCAGTTTGTTAGGAATGTTTCTATATTATCTTGTTGCAGCTGAATGCATCTAATTATGCCAAAGCTCAGAAATGATACTTGATAAGTAAAACATATTTTGGCACACACAAATTGTGAAGGCAAAGGTCAAGTTCATCAAGACTAATAACTATCAAGTATTATCTAGTATAAAATCTAAATATTGACATAATACTATAAATATAATAGTTGAACTAGCACACGCTGCTACTGCGATCAATGACATCTAGCACATGTAGGACCTACAGAGAAAGTGAATTTAATAGGAGAGAATTCACAGCAAGTCATGGTGAGAAGCATTTGGCAAACAGAACACTATTATTATATTAATGATGTCACTGGATTAGCTGCTCAATCTCATTTATGTGATGCTGTGGTATATGAGATGAAAGATTATACTAAAAAACATGGCAATACACATTTTTATCATCTGAAAAGGAGAAATCTTTAAGTAGATTATGAAATAATCTAGCAGGTCTAGATCCACATTCTGTACAAAGCAGACCTTAAAGGTCAGTTTTATAGCACTAATCGACTGCAAATTAGCAGCATTTTTTCATATGCTAGGTAAGAGGTGTGTGAGCAGGTGGGGGGAGGGAGAACTTTTAGTGGTATCAACATATACTGCAATCTATTGCAATTATATTAACAATTGAAAAAGGTGCCCTATTAGCCAGAAAACAACTCTGTTGTACTAGCAGCCACACATTATGGTGATCACACACAATACACTGTAGGCTACGACTGGCAATCAACAGAAAGCAATCTGGGGTATGAGGTTAATGTTACACATCAGCCCTGTCCTAATACACCCTGAGTTTCACAGATCTACCATCTACTCCCCTTTAACCCAGCATACTTAACCATATACAGAGTACAGGAGATTTATTGGTTGGGATTATGAAACTCAGGGTGTTTTCAAAACCAGGACTGTTTGTGATGGGTGATGAGGGCATGAACCTGTGGCGAGGATCTCTCTGCCTCTAACATTTCTGCCTGTAGAGGGGTGACATTGCGCCTCTCCATGCTGCTGGCTTCACTATCCCACTCACTGTTCTCTTCCTGATGAAAGTGCTCAACATTCAATATGTGGAGAAAATATAATGCACACGGGGACACAGCCATATTAAATAATAAGCTACCAAACAGACAGTGAGTATATACATTTTGGCAACTGTAACAGTCCTTTTTTTAAAAATCTATTTGCCAAATAAAACATAAAACATTTAAGATTTGTCAAATATTCTGTAATTGTCCAAAACAAACAAAATCTTATTAAAACTCCTTAAACTCATTTGCAATTTCCTCACGAGTCTAATAAAGAGTGTTTTGAAATATAAAAACATTGTAGTCACACAAATTGTTAGTAGCTGAAGCTGACTCACCTGTTGTGATGGCGACCGTTGTGATGGTGACTGTTGTGATGGTGACTGAGGTGAGTTACTTATGGCAGGTGTACCCTGTGATGACCTTTGACCCGGATCTTTTGGCAAAACTGCATCCTCCACATCACTGTCCCACTCACTTGACTGAGTTAGTAAAAATTGCAAGAAAAGCTTAAATTTTAAGCAGAAAATTCTAAACAAGATAGCAAAAAAAAAAAAAAAAACCTTCATGCTTAACTTAAAAGCTGAAGAGATCAAAATACAGCAAATATTGACAAATAATAGATAATTCAAAATAAAGAGACAAGTCATTGAAAGAAAAATAACTTAGTCTGAAAAATGCATAATCAGATGATTAGTTCAGCTGTAAAAAATATCAAAGCATTTCAAGTACCTGTAATGAGGTCTTATTAGACTTAAACCAGAACTGGCTTAGGTAAGTGACATCACCAAACAAGCAACCAACCAGTTAGGGCTCAGTGGGAACTCACTGTAGACCCTCTGTGGTTAAACATTTTGTCTGAAGAGCCAAAGAGAGAGAGAGAGAGAGAGAGAGAGAGAGAGAGAGAGAGAGAGAGAGAGAGAGAGAGAGAGAGAGAGAGAGAGAGAGAGAGAGAACATTTAGCTATTACTGTATGTGTTTGTTGTTCTACCTTGCTTTCCTCCTCATCACCATTGCTATCCTCCTCCTTCATTTGATGCAGCAAGGGTTATAAACAACAGTGCACTATTAGGTATATACTTCAAGCAACTGACATACTCTTAGCAATCACTACACTGTGATAAACAGTGTATACAAACAGATATGAGAGGAAAACCCTACGCACCTCAGTTGATACTGTTGTTGCTTTGTCAGTGTGCCCCAGGAAAAGTTTTTTTTTAATTTTATAAAGAACAAAGACAAACTAATAGTATTAAGTTGTAGGGATCATAGAAAAAAGGCACACAAATATCTACATAATTATACATCTGTTTGGAGAGCTCTGTGTTCACACAAAGCCTTAAACTAGCTTCACAGTATGCATATCACTTTCCACAAGTGACTTCACACTAGCTCATTGATAAATATGATTACTAAATAGAACACAGTATCACTATAAAGATAAGAAGTGCCACACTTGTTATTGACTGAAATAACAAAAAGTTAGCTTGGTGTCATGTAAAAAAAACTTGTGGAAGGAAAAATAGATAACTGAAAGAAAACAAAGTTTTTATGCCACTCCAACAAATAAATCTGAAAAAAAAAAAGACAAGATCACCACATCCAAGGGTTGTTACAAAAGTGAAAATTTATTTTAAAAGAGATCAGACAAAGACAACCAAACTGAGACAAGCCGAGAGCACTCATTGAATTCCTAACCTGCTCCGATGGGTCCTGTGTATCCTGAGTGGCTTGGTCCCCCCCTGGGACATTGCTGGCCTCTGCCTCTGCTGAACCTGTGGTGCTCTTAAAACACAAGGATGTTAATGCAGAGATATCATTCTACGCCAATATACGGTGTCAATATTGTTTTGACAAGCTGACAGTGGACTACACTAACTCTGGTCATAAATCCAGTACTTACCACATATTACATTAACCAGTGAGACAAAGGCTTACTTAAACAACGAAACCATAGATTGAAAGGAGACCTCATTCTTTTATTCTGCCAATAATTGAAAATAATAAACCACACTCATGACATTTATGTTAAATCGATACAATTCTTTAAGGAACTAAACATAAACCTTGATATAATGGTCAACATTATCATCAATTGCTATCCCTACCAGGAACTCAGCTGAATCATCAACAAATTACATAGTCTGGATTAAAAGAGCACATGTGGTAAGAAACACCATTCTACTGTGTTTAATTAGACACATTCCCACTTAAACTATCGATCTACACATATTGACCCAACTCTGCAGGGACTCTCACTGAATGCAATCAGTATAACAGTATAACAGACTAACACACCTCCTCTTTGGATCAATCTATGTAGAACAATAGTCTCATTGGGAAGTAAGTGGTAAGGAAGGTCAAGAGTGGACAAAAGGCTTCAAGATAATCCAGATAAAAGCAATAGAGATGTAATGCTTGTGATACGGAAACTACACCAAATCGTGTGTCAGAATATCACCGATTAAGAGAAATACAAAAGAATAGCTATTTTAGAAGATTAGAAAACAATATCCTAAGTCTAACACCACATCAACTAGGACTGACCTATATCACATTTTCACAACACTTTATGTTATCATATAGGAAAGAAAAAAGTCACAAACTGAGACCCACAGCAGCATTTTTAGAAATCCAGTTCTGCCCTAAATTGGGCAAGGGTGGAAACAAACTTATATCTTACATGATATCCTGGATCTATTAGTACTGAACACAATGAAAAATTTAGAGCCCACGAGCTGGACATCAATCGAAGTCTTCCCTTCTACCTACCACAACTAGAGATACAATTAGGTGAAAGCTCCAGACAACAAAACAGAAAGACCACACAGCTCTCTACAGGTCTGCTGAGGCATGGACTTAAACCTGTGCAGGTATATGTTTAGATGACATCACTAGATGATCTACTTAACTAGCTGGATATATAGCAGAGTCCACTGGGAGCTTATAGTGGACCAACCTATACACAGGGATCTGTTGAATTTAGTTTTAATTTTATTATTCCCTTTTGCTGGGATGAATCATTGAAATTACTGTAAAATCATTTTGGTCTGCTGGTGATGTCATCTGAACATGAACCAGAACAGATTTTAGTATGAGTGTGAACAGACTAAGTTTATAGCACATATTCTTACAGGTGGTGGTCCAGTGAAACTGGCAGTTATGGACCTCGAATCTTTACTTTTTGGAGACTCGGACCCTTTCTGTTGCAAATCCGCTTCACTTTGTTCCTCGTCTTCATCAGTCTACAACATACAGGACACCATTGTTGGTGATAAATACTTTTGTTTTTATGCTATTTATCTGACTATTTAATAAGTGCTTAATCTGCAATAGTGGACAACACACTTGTTTAAGAATGAAGTATTGATTTCATTCAGATATAAACACTGTGGCATGCCTTATCTCTATCAAACTATAAGTATAATTATAAAATATTATAATGCTGAAAGCAAAAGACAGGGAAAAAAACATTAGACAGATGCAATTTTCCTTACTGCTGAACCTGCATAAAAAAGAGTTTAAAAGATGCACACATTGCATGTAAGAAAGCTTGTAAATACACTGTACTAAACAATGAATGGAAAATATAATAGCATGGTGTCGATGCAAGCCAAATCTATAAATTGGAAAACATCTATCTAGAACTGAAAATCTGTATAATAAATTCTTATAAAAGGACAGACTATGTATAGCCTAGTATTTAAGCAACATAAATTGTTTTCATCCACCAGACAGAGAGAGAAATGACCAATATCCCACAGCTTTTGTATACTGTAACCATATCATTCCTAACATTCCCTTCAGAGAATCAAATACAGCAAACAATACACAAATGACAGCTATTTCATTCTGTTAAAGCTGTAATGGTTAACTTATTTTCTAAAAAATACCACCAGAAAAACATCTTAAATGCAATGTATCTCCATGAATGTGCTGATACTCCATTAAAGCACAAAAATATTGGTCCAGTAAAACACAACAGACTAAGCAGGCCACACCAAGATTAATATGGAAGTTACCCCTATTAGGAAAGTAGCGTGATGGGGGGAGCTAGGACTATTCTCCTGTTTTAACTCCCCCATTTCTTCTTCTTCTTCCTCATCTTCACCCTCGGATTCTTGGATTGATTTCTAATGAGAAAAGCATGAAGTGTGATTTTTTGACGCAAGATCATTACAGGTATATATGGCACACCAACAATACTTTGTGAAAGTTCCAACCAACCAACCAACCAACCAACCAACCAACCAACCAAAATTTTAAGCAATTTTAAGCTTGCCTATGATGAAAAATTAAATGTAAAATCATTTGGTTCATTTCAAAAGAATACAGAATGAAACACATACACACACACATGCACACACATGTACACGCACACACACACACCTTGTAGTCTAACAGAAAGAAAATGAATGAAACAAAATAAAAATAAGTGTCAAAATTGTATTCCAAGACAGTTACAAGGAAAAAAAGCATTCTTATCAGTCTTATGCCCCACTGCAGACACTAAGTCAAAAATAGTCTGAAAATGCAAAAGCCACAAGACAAAAAGTACTCTACACTTCACTAGAGATGACACACAACAGCCCCACTGCACTGTATGTATCACCTGCTGGATGAGATGTTCATATTTTAACAGTGTGGAGTCTCCCAGTGCACCACACTCTGTATCATTATCACCATCATCTGAAGACTCACTGTCATACTCTTCTTCATCCCTGGTGGCTGGCTACACATACAATACCACATAATAAAGGTTACAAAAGCCAAGGATGCATGCAGGCCTATGCCCTGTGTACACACTGCAGATGAAACTTTTTCACACACACACACACACACGCACATGCATACACACTTACTAATAGACTGTAATCTAAAAATTTCAAAAATAATTATGAGTTAAATACACAGACATTGAGACAAATGTATCTTCATGAAAAAAAGGATCACAAACCCTTGAGAAAAAAACCAATACTGTAGTTCACACTACCTTTTGAGGGCAGAGAGAAGAAAAGGAGACATGGCACACTATCTTTTGTGGACATGGAAATATCCAAAAACACAAGTCAGACAGAGAAACTAAGTTGTGGACACAGAAAATATCCATAGCAAAAGTCAGTCAGAAATACCATGTTGCTGACACACAAAATAACCAAAAACACACAACAGAGAGATAGACATATTTCCACATGTAAAGACAAAGAGAATTCAAGCATTTTCTTTGAAAATTTGCAAAAAAATCAATTCAAGAACAGGAGAGACAACTGCACCTGATCTAATTCCTCCATCTTATTGTCCTCAGACTCACTGAGATAGAATTCCACTGACTGAAATACAGACCATCTCTTTAACAACTCAACTTTTTTTTAAAATTTATTAACCTTTTTCTTCTTTTTGATATCAAAATCACAGCCAAGCCAAATTTTAATCCAAGAAATCTGTAATAATTCCCAACAAGCTTTGTTTGGATTTCAAACATACAAAACTTGATTTTCAACTCATCATATATCTTTAAGATTTGTTTGTTAGGTGAGCCTTAATAATGAGGATCACATTCATGAAATCATATAAAATATGTGGACCTTTTGAATGGTTTTCTCAGTTAGGGATGCTCTTGAAGCCTTCCTCGATGGTTCTCTTGAATCCTCAGAATCTACATAAAATGATGCTCTCTGAAAAAACAACTTTACTTTGTTAAATAGTGACATTCCTAGGACAAGCCATACCAGTTATTTAACCTCATTTTATCTTGAAAATATTGGTGGACCTAGTTCTAGAACAGTATCACTTAAGATTGCTAAGAAAATAGAAAGATACAGGTATAAACTTGACCAAAGTCTAGACTTGACCACAAGCTTGGCAGCAGCAGACAAATGGCAATTCAGAGAATGGCACTTATTGAAAATTGGAATTTGCACTATATTTACCATCAAAGTTTCAAATTGAGAATCAGCAAAACTATCACTACACAACTGCCAGAAGATCAATGGTTATACAGATACATCATTGCACATATCTCAGATTGAATACTGTCTTCCTTTGACTTTTCAAAATAAACCATTTATAGCCACACAAAAAGGTTTTATCTTGTATAATGATTAAAGATCAAAAGAATGGGCAGCATTTGAATCTAAAGACAGTGTTATAGTAACAGTCACACACTCACGCCAGTCCAACAACTACACTAAAATCACACATAATGCACACTACCATAACTTCACAAAATGAGACAAAAAGACTTTGCTCTGGTTCTCCAACTTATTTGTCATTATAGAAATGTTACTTTGTGTGTCTGATGCTGATAGAAGCAAATGAATCTCAAATGTACAGAATAAGGTGAAAATACTGAAAGTGCACTGGACATAGAATTATACATATTTTTAATCAAGAATTGGCCGACTAATTTTGTTAAATAACATAAAACTGCAATGAAACAAGGCCAGACAAAATGTACTTCAGACACATCAAAATAATAAACAAACAAAAAAGCTGGAAGAGATCTGCTTCATGCCATTTTGGAAGTGAAAAAGAACCTGTTTCATTTCATCCATCTGAGTTCGTTCTTCCCCTGCATCAGCAGCTTCCGAGTCCCACTCACTCCCTTCCTCTTCTTCCTCAGTATACTACACATAATGTGACAAATATCATTTATCATCATTGTAAGTTATTATTAGTCTGAGAGAAATTCCAGAAATGGCCTCAGTTTGCAAAAGATTGAGTAGAAAAAAATTTAATCTACAACCTGTAGATGCAGGCTGTGCCATTGCTTATTATTTCAGGTAAACCATCAGCCACCAGCCAATGTCCTCACAAGGTTACAAAGTTGTCATTATGATCATAATGTTATCATCTATTGACAGACACTGTAAGTGTGGGGACACATTTTTTACTCTATATGTATATAAACAGCCTAAGGTGAAAGAGATAAATTACATACACTGAAAATAATGAAAAATAATGAACATTATTATGATAATGCATGATAACAAACAATGACAAGCTGTACACAGCCAGTATTTTTTTAAGTGAATTAAATTCACTATATGAAAGAGGCACTGGAAGGAAAGATTTTTTCTGAAATAGAATATGGATGAAACCCTTTAAATTCATTCTTGCCTGACAAAGCAGCTGCAAAACGTGTGTATTTGCATGCAGATATCGATGCTATTGCAGTTACAAAGAACTTTCAGCACAAAGGTAAGAAAACCGTGAAATCACATTGAGAAGTACTGTTTCAGTGAAATGCTAAATTATTTCAGTAAACCAACATACATTAGTCTGTTAATTCTTACAATAAGTATCAACAAAAGAACAAGAAAACAATTTGTACCTTCATAATACATCATAAAATTATGCAAAGTATGTGAGAAGCAGAATTCTTAATATGTGGAGAACAAGCAAATTTTCCCTCAACAACAAGCACAAGCAACAACAACAACAACAACAACGCAATGCTGATCCAAGGTGTCATCAAGAACTCATAACCAACAATACCTTCTTCATCTCTATCACCATGGAATCATCCAGCAGATAGTCAGACACAGAGCGGCACATGGCAGGGTCTACGTCTACAGGGAGAGAGGAAGCAAAGCCATGCAGTATGGTTTGTGTGCTAACACTATGGACCATGCCAGTAGCCTGTTGAAACAGGGGCTCAGACAGAGAGGAGGAACCTGCAAGGGAAGCAGCATCAAGCTGACAGATGAGGTTAGAGTGCATCAGCTCTGAGAGAGAAGAAGAGGAAGACCTCGAGCTTGGTATGACTGGTAGCTCGCGGTGATCTGTGCTGGTAGATGTCTGATTGGAATCCGGTGGAGAGACAAAGCGGTCGGAACTCTCAGTGTGGACGGCTGTGGAAGAGGGTACAGCCCCACACCATAGCAAATCACCATGGGACTGTGGCAGCCTTGCAGGAGCCTCATCCGGATGACCACTGGTCAGTGTAGGACATGAACAGGCAACTGCCTGACCACCAACTGCTGCCCCAGTGTCTTCAATCATCAACTTGTCCATAGATGAAACCTTGCTTTTCCTCTTAAAGAAATTGATCAATCTTCTCTTAGAAGAAGACTGTCCACTTTTCTTGCCTCTGGAAACTTTTTTCTTCACACCAGCAGACTTCTCACCCGGTTCCTTACTACCTTTACCTTCTTCAAACCCTTTCTCTTTGCTTCCTCCTTTCATGCCATCCTCAGTGCCTTTGAGCTTGAGAGATCCACCACTGGTATGGGTGTTAGCATGAGCCGATGGCACCAAGAAAGGATCAGACCTAGCAGCAGTAGTAGCAGTGGTGGAGGTGGCTGGAACCCACCCGTGTCGAGGACACAGACAAAAATACTGCAGTTGTAATGGCTGACCCACAGCTGTCTCTACAGTCTGGGTGCAGGCACTCTTCATATTGGTAACCCTTGCAGGTGAGGCTGATATCTCTGATACTGCTGGAGTGGGTGAACCCCTTACTGTTTCTCCTGTGGTTATTTGGGAAGTAGACTGAGTGTAGCTTCTACTGTTTGATCTAGTCATCACTGAACTGGAGGGTAGCCCTGATAAGGTACTTTGTGATGCTGTTGCTGCTGTAATTGTTGTTAATACTTGAGATGTTGCTGTCGTCACTGCTGTCACTGATGCTGCTGATGTTGGTGTCCCTGGTGCTGTTTCTGATACAGAAACTTGTGAGGCATCATTGGTGTTTCTACTGCTAGATCTAGATGACCCTAAACTCCTGTTGTTATTGTTTTGATTGGAGTTAACCAACACATCCAGTGACCTTACATACACCTCAGGTGTTCTCAACAACAATGGAGTGTTTTTCTTTATCTGGGAATATGGTGCTTTTGAAGACATACAGTTATGCTTCAAGTTCTCTTTCCTTGGTTTCCCCTTTGTCTCCTGCTTCTTTGATCTAAATTCAACTGTCTTTACATCACAGTCATGGCTACTCAATGAAGACTGTGCCTCTTCCACTGGGCAGTAAAATGTAACCGACTTCTTACACCCATCTCCACTCTCCTGACATCCACCATTCAGTTCTTGCAGTGGTAGAGGCCTCTTGAGAACCCCTTTCTTCTTCTTCTTGTTGGCCATTCTCTTCAGGTCTCTGATAGACCCAGCATAGGCAGACTGTGTAGGTGAGGGAATGGCTGACTCCATTGTGGTCATATCATCCAGGCAGTCATCTGAGGAGGTCCTACAGCCTGGGGGTTCTCCATCTCCATCATAGGACTCTGCTATAGCCATGGTCAGTGAACTGTCACTTTGGGAGCCAGGACAGCCACTGTCACCAGCCACCACGTTTTTTTCCATAACTGTGCCATCGGTCATCGTTTTGCTGATTGCCATATTATTGGTCAACACATCACTGGTCACTTTGTCACCGGTCAGCACCCCATTGGTGTTTGTTGGTACAGGTCTGGCTTGGTCCAGCATGTTGTCCACCAATTGTTCACCAACTGACGTATTTAGTTGAAGAAAGGTGTTATTGATACTGCCAGCAGTAGAAGGGTTATGGCTGCTTTGTCCATCAGAGTTCAAAAGTGGTGCTGCGCTGTCAAGCACAGAGTAAAAAAGTGGTGTCAATGCACCAGGCATTGGAGAAGATAGAGGAGCATCTAGACTTGGAAGCAGTGTATCTGCACTGGGCTCTGCTGAAGAAAAGGGGACTGTGTTATTAGGACTTGTACCAGGAAGTAGGTCTGCTGCACCAGATATCATCATGGTGTGAGGTTCTTTTCTGCTACATTTTTTAGCTGAAAGCCGCATGTGGTCTTTGGTAGTTTGCTGAACTGCTGTATTAGATAGTGCAGAAGAAAGTGGTGCTGTAACAGTAGATTCTGTTGCTAAAAGATGTGGTGTCACTTTAGAATTTGCAGTACTAGAAAGTGGTGCTGTTGTTTCAATCTTGGCAGTAGAAAGTGATCCAGTTTTATTAGACTCTACAATAGAAAGTGAAGCAGTCACACTAGGTTCAGCAGTAAATAGTGGTGCTGTCTTGTTAGACTCTGTAGTAAAAAGTGGAGCTGCCATGTTACAGCCAGTAGTTGAATGGGTTGCTGTAATACCAGACTCTTTAGTAGAAAGTGGTGCTAACATGTAAGAGTCAGTAGTAGGAAGTGGTGCTGTCTTGTGAGACTCTGTTGTAAAAAGTGGTGCTGATAGGTTAAAGTCAGTAGCAGAAAGTGGTCCTGTAATATCAGACTCCGAAGAGGGTGGTGCTGTCATGTTAGACTCTGCAGAAAGCATTGGTACCTTTACACAAGGTTCCATGCTGTACAGTGGTGCTGATATTGGAGACAAGCAGGGCAAGCAGACAGAGTGTGACACAGGTACAGGAGTGCAAGCAGACACTGGGCAGACAGCTACCTCTAGAGACTGGGGTCTATCTACTACACACAAGCTTCCTGCTCTCACCTCCTCTTCCTCCTCCTCCTCATCATCATTTTGAGTTGTCTTCACAGGAGGCTTGGGCTCTTCTTCTTCTTCCTCAGAGTCCCATTCACTTTCCTCTTCCTCGTCTTTCTGTGGCTTCTGTTAAAAAATGAAATACTGATGGCATATTTACACATGTCCAAACAAAACAAAACAATGTATACAGTCATGTTTTCAGATGATCATGGTACATAACATTTTCCCTGCTATAAATGATTACACTTGTTTGGCAAATATATATAACTATAAATTATCTTATCTTGATATATTCATTTACATCTGATCACTTATGATTGATATCATGTGTGCATTATTTAGTTTAATGGGTATAAATACTGGACAGCAGTACTGAGAAAACCAACACCCCCTGATGGCCTACACTACCTTCTGAGTATTGTTGAGTTTGCCAGGTGGTGGCACTGGGCTGTTGGACTGAGAGGCAGCTGTGGAGTCCCAGTCACTGTGCTGGTCAGCATTCCTGGGTGTACGTCCAGTATCCAGGCCACTGGGGTCACTGACCTCACTTAGGTCACTCATGCCTAGCTCAGCCATGATGTCTGACACAGAGAGGTAAACCACAAACTGAATTTGTGTGCGAGTGTATTGATTACTTTCATAGGTACCTTTAAATTTCTTTGAGAAAACTTTATCATATTATTATTATTATTATGAAAACAGTCATCAACTTGCATGATGGTACTCTATACTAAGTCTAGTAAACAAGTATAATTTTTCAATCATTACAACAGAATAATATTATGTAATATAAGTAATATATTTAACTACCTTTCTGCTTTGACTTGTTTGCATCTGTCTTCTCTCCTGACTTTGTATGGACTGCAGCAGTTTTCTTCTTTACTTGATTCCTCTGAAAACATCAGGACAGCATAGAGATAGAGGATGAAAAATTAAAATATTCAAAAATCATTATGTGGTGGTTATTTTTGCACAATGATTAATGAGGAGTCAAAGATGATTACTTTATTCAGCAAATGACAAATTCAATGTGTAATCAAAGTAAGCTTGATTATGTTGTAAGGCCATTGATTTAAAGATGCATACTAAATTGTGACATAAATACTATCATAACCTAAAATAATTATAGCAATTATAATAATGGTTCCAACTTCCACATCTCACAAATTATATTTTCAATCAACATTAACTTCTATATTTGTGGGATGCAGATTTTAAAAAAATCATGATAATTATCACATTTAGGATAGTAAATCTGAAAAGAACTAAATATCATACTTCAGACGTGTCACTTTCTTCCCCATCTTCCTCTGTTTTACTTTTTGGTGCAGTTCCTTTTTTAATGGTACCTGTATTCCGTGCATTGTCATCATCATCACTCTGTTCTCATGCAAGGGGAAATCATGCAGTTAAATTCTACAATCTCAGGATTCAGTTCACACATGCATTATGGATCATTTAATTGTTAGAGAAAGAGTCTGCCATTAGTATCTTTCTATCTAATCCCATGACTGACTGATTAGAAACAAATTTGGACACACCCTACCCATATCAATAACATGCCATTAAAATCAGTAATTAATCATAATTTCATAATGCAAACACTATTATCTATCACTATTATCATGTACTTTGAGAAAAACACTTGGTCCTATCTTGACTGAATGTCAGTTACTTAGATGATATATTGGTGATTTATGCGGTTTTGAGCAAAGTGTCAACCAAGTATTTATAAAGCCAAAAAAGGCATATTGCTTTAAGACAGAGTGGTGGAAAAAAAACTATAACTACAGGTAATGTTATACTATTCATTATAAATGATGCATTCTCACCTCTCCCGAAGAAACTGATTTTTTCATCGGAGTCAGAGCATTGGTTTTCTTGATAGGCACCGGAGACGGGGGATCTGAATTCCAGGAATTCTCGGCATTGGATGACTTCCAGGAATCCTGGGACTGAATGGACCTCCCGGAGTCTGGCCTCTGGGAGACAGGTTGAGGTAGCTTGGACTTGCTCTTACCCTGTTGAGATTTCTTGGAGGAAGCTATTGGAGGGCTCTTGGAGGCTTTCTTGGCATCCACCATCTTGGGAATCTTGGAGGAAGATCTACCAGAAGTGCTCTTGGCAGATTCTATGAAATACAAAGAAATAATATAGTATTTTTCTATTATTATATATTAATAAAAATAAATTAAACAATTATTTTGAAAAGTGTACCCATCAATCTAAAAATGTCACAAAGTTTTTTTTTTGTTTAAACATCCTGTGAAGCTACTTATCTTTCTTAATTCACAATTCAAAAAATGATTACACCCCTTAAAAATAAGCACTTTTTTTCAATATTGCCTTCTGAAATGACAGGAAGACATTTGGCAATCTAAACAAATCATGGTTTATTTAAAACAAAGTTATTTAAACAGAAATAGTGACCAGCATCTGATCAAAGTGCAGGGACAGCTCGAGCAATGTTTTGGAAAAACTAATTGCTTTTTTAAAAGGAAATTAAGCTTTGATATCAAGATCTCACAAAGGATACACTTTCATCTAATAAAATCTGAAGCACTTACCTTGATCAGTGCTATGTAAGGATTCATTAGAAGATGACCTCAACAGTTTGGCAAGATTTATACCAGGGACTGCAGGCTTCTGTAACATAAGGTAAGCATTGTTCAGTCAACTCAAATATATAATTGTTCATACTCAATTCTTTAAGTGTAAAAAGTGTGTGTGTGTGTGTGTGTGTGTGTGTGTGTGTGTGTGTGATCTGTCATTCCTATCCTGAAGAAAATTTCTTTGCCAACAGCATAGGCCCGATAAGCTCAATTAAATACCATGCACAAGTGGGCATTTGGCAGTGTGCTGGTAAGTTTGGAAGAAATATCGTTCAAAAACAAAATCTCTTAATGAACATATCCAGAACAAAATATGTAAAGTAATTAAGGAGGAGTTTTAGTGTGTTAAACCTGTTTCAGAGAGTCTGAAAAATGGATAGACATAAATGAATGATCAGTTCAAGTCTTTATGACAATGATTTACAAATTTTAATGTAAAATATCAAAGTCACGTAAATATATAAAAAATAAAGCACCAGTCAGAAAAGCACACAGAATAATAACACTTAACATTTACTGAGAAAGAGAAAAAAAGATTTGACAAAGATTTGTCATAATATAATATTTCACTTATCAAAAGATAAAAAACAAGCAAAATGAAAAGAGCACCCAGATTGTGAAAAACTGTATATACTAAATGAGTGGAGTTCAAATGCCACATAAGAAAACCAAAGTCAAACAATTACAATAATTATATGCACAGGAGGAATGAAAGCAATAAAAATCCTACATTTGTAAACCAATTAAAAGAGGATGTTGTCAACCAGGACTCACCATTAAATGTTTTTTTTTTTCATTTTGAAAATAAAAACTGCAAATATTTCCATTGGATTCAGATAACCTAATATTTGATATGTTTTAACTAAATAAAATCCTTATCTAATGCTGAGCCTGGTAATAAGAAAAACACCCAATGTACAGGGCAACATTAAAATAAAACTAAATACCTACAAAAAAATGCCACTCAATGTTAAGCAAGCACTGAACTAAACCTAAATACAAACAAGAAGTTTGCCAACCTATATCAGCAACCATTAAGTAACTACACAGAACCAACCACAATCAGCAAACAAGCAAGTAGACAAAGGCAATACCAGGAAGGGTATATAAAACAAACCTCTTTCTTATTGCTCTTTTTCCCATCACCTCCATCATCATCATCCTCATCCTCATCCTCATCCCAATTTCCATTGGTTTGCTGGGACGAAGTAATACAAATTATAACAGACATGCAGGGCAATAACAAACAACATAAACATTCCCCCTACTGCTATTAAAACCTATGTGACATGCTAACATAGGTATTCAATACATCACAGCCTATAGTAACACCTAAAGTATTACCTACATTAAATTAAGACATAGGTAATACCTTCTTGGTTTTAGGTGCATCCTTAGGAAGCTGGTGATAAACGTCCCCCAACTCCACTACCAACTTAGCAACCAAATACACACACATCTCTCCCTTCCTCCCTACCTCCTCTCTCTCTCTCTCTCTCTCTCTCTCTCTCTCTCTCTCTCTCTCTCTCTATTACAACAAAGTTAACTTAAGGGGTCTACCTTCTTAGCCTTGGGGGTGTCCAGTGGGAGCTGGTCGTCTGAGTCACCCCAGGAATCATCAGCTCCATTCCCATCCACATCTGATGCCCTGCTCACAGAGTCCTCTGAGAAGTCACCTGGGGATGAGGGGTGTAGAGTGAGTTAAATTTTACAGTGGTTTTCTTTATATCATAATTGTGCAAATACTTCACTGTTAGGAATTATGATGTTGAAACTGTAAAAAAAAACAAAAAAAACTTGAGATAATGAACATTATTCTTAGTCTTTACGCTTTAGTGCAAGGTGAGATACTGCCATGTGACAGATATATATATATATATATATATATATATATATATATATATATATATATATATATATATATATATATATATATATATATATATATATATATATATATATATATATCCACAGAATAGTCATTTGCATGCAAGGTGAGACACTGCCATATGTCAGATATATCAACAGAATAGTCATATTTGTGCTTGGTTTGTTCCTTAATAGATGTGTTGTAAGTGGATTTCTGCTGTGGCTTTTTTTTTTTCAGATACAGATGGAGGAAAATGGGAATGACATTGGATTCTTTACTTTAAGGATCATTTACTGTATGTCATACAAAGCTCTCACAGCAGTAAAAAAAAGTCAAACCTTAAAATATCAACACAAATAAACATTAAATCAATTTTCATGCATCAAATGGAACTTTTCGACACAAAAATCAGCATTTCAAATCTATGAACTTTTTACCTCTTCTCTTTTTCTCTAAAAGGATAGCAAATTTAAGATAGATAGAAAAAAGCTATTAAGCATTATACAATCAGCATAATTTAAATTACTACTGTGCTTCAATAATGCTAGGTGGTGTTCCCCATTACAATAATACACAGTGTAATTCAAGATTCTATAAGATGTAATGAACAGTTACTATGAATAAAAATTCATCAACTACTTAATACAAAGTAATAAGAAAAACAAAACATCAATTTTCTAACATTCTATTACTATGATCTTCAGCAAAAATGACCAGAAAATACAAACACCACCAATTACTCCCAATTTTAAAACAAAATCTACATGATACAAAATCTACAAAAAACAATTATCCCCTGCAATTATCCCCTGTATGTATAGACATAGGCCCTCACCAACCACCTCAACTGAAATTGCTATTTTTCTCAGAATAAAATGAATATTTTCCCAATTACTACCCCCATAAAAAATACACATCAATTTACCTCCTGCATCAAGAGCAGGGGCTCCAAACCCCATGCTTTCTCCCTTGTTCTTGGACTGTCCCTTGTGTACTGGGGTGCCCTTCTTGCTTCCCGCGGCCGCCCCCAGGTCCCTGGCACTGCTCCCCGCTGACCTGGGGGTCCTGTGCTTCATGGTGTAATCTGCTATCAACTGGGAACAGGCATGCTGGCCAGCTATAACAGCACAGTCATCAGCTGTCCAACCTACAGGGAAGGGATACAATAAAGGTTAAAATGCCCTAGCGTGTGGTAAAAGCAACATAATATCTTATGCTAGGTTCAAACATGATCATTTCTGAGAGAAAAGAAGAAATCTGTCTCTATTTTAAACTTGGTTATAGAAACCATTATTTTGGGCAAAATACAATTTATGTTGTGTACTAAATTTGCTCTAAAAGGGGGTTTGGTAGTGTGCAGGCTAAGAACATGCAACAAAGCAATAATAATTTGACGCCATCAGTGAGGTACCTTTGGCATCTTTGCATGTTGTATCTGCTTCTTGCTGCAAGAATAACTTGACCAGAGTTACATTGCCCTCCTGACAGGCATACATCAGGGCAGTCCTGGAGAATAAGTAAAAATAATAATAATAATAATGATAATAATAATAATATTACAACCAAAATTAAAACAGGCAATAAGTTTAACAAGCTACACACTTATATACCGCAGCTGTCTTTACACAATATTTTTGTCTTAAAAATCTTTTGTCATGAAACCAAAATAGAATATACTTTCACTGCAGTAAAAAGTCTTGCAAGGAGAAAATATACTGCCTGTATAAAGGCTCATCCCAGAGCAAAAAAAACTGACTATATGAGTGCTCATCCCAGAACAGAACAAACACTCAGTGCTAACACTGGCTGTGACAGTACTCCTACCTCTGCTGGCTGTCCATGGCATTGATGTTGGCGCCCTCTTCCAGTAATATCTGACACAAATTCTCCTGCCCTGCCAACACAGCCACATGCAGGGGGCAACGACCCTCCTGGAAAACACAATGTCATTTAATACAGAAATTAAAACTTTTTTTCAGAAACACAAACAGTGTGTGTGTGTGTGTGTGTGTGTGTGTGTGTGTGTGTGTGTGTGTGTGTGTGTGTGTGTGTGTGTGTGTGTGTGTGTCAGAGCAACCAGATGTATGCAAACATTTACATATTTGTCTAATGCTATACATGAGCAAAAGTAAAAAGTGTATGTTTCATGACATAGCTCAGTAATACCTTGTTCTGTATATCTGGCTTTGCCCCTGTCTGTAGCAGCAGACTTGCCATGTCATACAGTCCTTCATTTGCACAGTAGTGTAGACAGGAGTCCCCAAGCCTGTCTTGAACATTGGGGTCAGCTTTGGCATCTAGGAGTAAACTTGCACATTGGTCCTTGTGACACTGGACAGCCTGATGAAAACCACATATATATATATATATATATATCAAATACAACAGCAATGCATCAACACAGAATGGGGATTGGGGGGGGAGGGGGCATTAAACAATCCATAATATTTCTATTTACTTTTCGGTAAGCAATTAATTAATTTTGCAGGATACAGTAAAATAACTGCAGAAAAAGCCCACTGTAAAACTGGGTAGACCTTGTTAATATCTACTATGATTTTAAGGCAAAAAATGGTTGAACACAGTCCACAACAATCAAGAATTACTAAAATTTACATATAAAATAATTTTTTAATACTACATTTACAAATAGCGTGTTGCATGTTAGAGTATCTGCAAGAAGTAAATACAATGTTTATTCAGTCTTTTATCCTGAGAATTTATTGATTTACACCACACTTATTGAGGTCACCTGTATATCATCAATATGTGAATATTCAATTAAGGCCACCTGTGAATAACAGGTGTTCTTTAACCACAAAACCTCTTATTGATTAATGATCATGAGAAGTGAACAAAGGATTACTAGTAGTTGACAGGTGTTTGATTGTTTCTTTATGTAAATATCAATCCTCAGGCTGTAGGCCACAGTTTTAAAATTGTTCTTTATACAGGACTTATTGCATTTTTTTTCTGTTTTTTTCTTCTTTCTTTCTAGTAGCACATCCCTATACTTATAAGTTTCCACTTTAACTAATGATAAACAACTACTAAAATATAAATAATTCAACGGATGAAAATAAGAAGGGCATTATATCCCAATTACCTTTAGCCGAACTCAATTACTTCCATTTGATATGTCGAAATATTGATTCAAAACAGTAATGAATTGAAGGAAATGTGAAAAAAAATAGTTATACATAATGTAAATAATTTATTTTCTTTGCAAAAGTTAATCATCTTCAGCATTAAGTGGAAATTTACCCTAAGATATTTGTGAGTCTAGTCATTTGAAATGTGTTCCAGGCACCTACCCTAGCCAGTGGAGTACACTGGTCACTGTCTCCTATGTTGAGTTTGGCTTTCCATGCTATCAGCTCCTCTACTATCTCTGTGTGGCCCTTGGCACAGGCAAGGTGGAGAGGAGTCCTGAAATTGATAGGAAAAATATTACAGGTAATTACAACTTAATTATAGATCAAGGAGGTATAAAAAAAAGGGCAGAAGTCACATAAAACAAGAACCATAATCTAAAGCTACTCAATTTTTCAAAAAAAAAAAAAAAAAAAAAAAAAATGGCTGAAAAATGGTCCTAGTCCCTTACCGAAAAAGGTAGATAAGATGCACTCCGAAACCTAAAGAAGAATGTATCTTGTATGTGCACTTTTGTACAAAACGCCTCAAACTGTCAAAATTGCAGTGTTAGGTAAAGGCAGACGTTAAATCCCCACCACCATCCACCACACACACACTTTTTATAGACTTTTCCGTATTTGCAGATATCTAAAAAATGTCTGGTTGTGACAGTATTCGCCCATATCAGATTGGGCCTCATATATCACTTATATGACCCAGTGATGCATGGTGACAGTTCTTGAATTTGTATAAAATTTTCAAAGCACAGAATGAAAATAATTTATAATAATAGCAGGACCTTACATTCAACTATTTTGCTCCTCACTCCTTGGTATACATAATATGCTGATAAAGGGATTCTCAGAATATACCTACCTGTTTTCTTTATCGAGTGGGCTGGCCTCTTTCTTGGCTAGTTGTTTGACTTTCGCCAAGTCGCCTTGCCAAGCCGCTTTATGAAGTTTCCCTAAATCCTTCTCTTTCAGCGACGTATAGCCAATATTCACTTGAGTCTGGGCTGCATCCGATGCATCCTGAGCATTATCTGATTTCTTGCTCTTACCAAATTTAAGAAATTTCTTCATGGTGAAATAAATGCAAAAAATAAATAAATATCAGGCGAGTGTTCGATTGGCGTCCGCCATGATTTAAACAACCTCGTTTTCGATTAGATAATTCTAAAATACTTTCTGAGAGATGGCGTTTGTCATGAGAAGTTTCATAACAGTGAGCACGATTGTAAAAATATACAACACATTGGATTATCTCATCAGCTAAAAGTTAACAATTTGAACCAAATGCTTATTCAATAGCAAATAATATCATATCAAATGCAAAATATTCTGACTTCAATTGCATCTCTTCTTGTTTGAAAAAAAGGTCAACTCGGGTCAACCTGCCGCAACCTGCCGCAACCTTCACCCTGTAGCAACAACATGGCATCAAGACTGCAGCTGAGACAGGCACTTGTTTTCAGCCTAGGGTGGATTGCATATGCTTCTACATATCTCCTCAGGAAACCCTTGGGTGTTGTAAGTAGAACTAACACATTAGATTGCATATCTCCTCAGGAAACTCTTGCGTGTTGTAAGAAGAACTTATACGTTATCCTGCTTCTCTGCATGCAATTTCATTAATGCATTATTGAAAGGGATAACAACTCTTCATGTGAGATTCAAAATACCACAATAAATACATTGTAAACAACACACAGAAATTATATTAAATTATCACCAAAACTGCAGTCATCACAATATTTCTGAAATCCTTGCTTGCCCTCAGACCATATGGACCTTCAAATATATCATGTACTGTAGATGGCTACCCTTTGTAATATTATCTTAAAAGATACATCACATGTTAGTACAAAAAAAGGGGGGAGGGGATTTTTTTCATGGCATTTTCCTACCAAAATGAAGACTTGTTATTCCTTTAAAATATATGAAAAAGATAAACTGCACAACCAAGATGCATGCAGTTTCGTGATATGTTTCAAACAGACTATGGCCACTGCAAATCGACAAGCAGTTGCAATGTTATGTGCAACATTTACAATTATGACATTATTATAGCAGTGAAAGGGCAATGGGGAGTGAAGATAATGATATGCAAAAAGGGATCAGGCTCTGAAATAACTTCAGTCAAACAAACATAACATATACAATTACTTTTTTAAGTAACTTAGAACAGTGCAGCCACATATTTTTGATTTATCAAAATTTCAAAAATTGTAGAAAACCTATTTATCTAGGTCATTTTAAACATCCACAGATCAAAACAGATCTGGAAGATGATCTGAAGTTCTCCAAATTGCAGCTTGGATGGATGGATACAGCACTTCTCTTGCCATATGCAGTAATGCAGGTGAGCACAATGTCACACCCACTGTCACACCTAACACATTTACATCAAATTACCCATTTGGCCTTTTATACTATACCAATATATTATATCTTTAAGTAGCATTTTGTTTAACACAGTGTCATTGATTTGCCACACCTAACACAATGTCACTGTCTACGTATATTTTTTCCACTGATTGGTGCACCAAATGCATTTCATGTTTTTTAATTGTAGCTTGAACATGTACATATCTTATGGCAGATAATCTGACTAATTTGTTTTAAAATATTTCAGATGTTTTTAGGATCACTTGGGGATCGTTTTGGTGCAAGAAAGACTTTTGCTTTATCACTTATAATTTCAGGATTGTCTATGGTGAGTGGCTACATTATATGTTTCAACTTTTGTCCCAAATATTGCAACTACTTAATCATTAGTCACACTGATGTCAGGAGACAGTGAAAAGTTTAAAATTTCCTCAACATGATCAACAATACTGCAAAGATCAAGTTCCATCAGAATACATAGTTTAGTCGCATTGAATTAGAATAAAATATTATCAGTATATGATATGATGTACAGTTTTGATTTAAAAAGGAAATTTAAAAATTCAGTCTAAATGGCATAAATAAACTTTTAAAATATATACTAGTATCCCCATAGAGTTTGTTTGGCATGTGACTCATAGTTAATAATCTGTATTCACAACATTGTTATTAATTGCATCGCATCTATTCCAAGACAGATAGGCATATTTAGAAATAATATGCCAAAACTAGGTTTTTAAGTTCTGTCATTGAACTTTTTTGCCATACATGCCCAGTATTTATTCACTAAACTCAAGCAAAATTAATTTTACTAAACAATGTTTTGTCAACATAAGATAGAAAATGTCTTATTGTGATTAACAAAAAAGAAATCTTGAAAAATATAATATTGTGAGTTTAAAAATTGCAACAAAATTATCATGATAATATTTTTAATTGGTATGGATTTCTTTGTATTTCAGATCTCTCTGGGGCAGTGGAGTTCATACCACATATTTATAGTTCTTCTATTCATAAATGGAACAGCACAGGTAAGGAGGGTTATGTTTCATAAAAAGACTGGTTGTTTCTTGCTAGACTGAACAGCATAATTTATTTTTATTATAAAGCCAATGTTGTGCCAGAAATGATACTTAAAGGGTTTGCTTCATGCCGTCAGAATGGCCTGAACGGAACATATTCTTCAGAAAACATGCCCAACTAACGATATCTTTATCCAAATACACAAATTAAAAGCTCATTTTGTAAATTTTTGGCTTTAAAAAACGTCCTATTTGCTCGGCCTGGGACTTAATGAGCTACGTGGTCACGTGGTCTAATGACGACAATCAAGCCACTGGAGAACAGAGCGTGCTTAGCTGTCAAACTGAGCTGCATTGTCTACCTGTAAGATGACTTCTCTGGCTTCTGATAAAAGTTTATACTCATTCAAATCTCTTACCCGAGGGGTCTAAATCCTCGTGAAGCTGTGTAAAACCATTTCCTGTCTAGTCATTTCTTTAACAAGCATTTCATTATGGTTATCCCAAGTTGTATAAAACACTGCATTTGAATGAGTTAAGGGAAATGTTGATTATTGCATATGAGGTCCATGTTATTTGTGAAATTCAATTTATTTTATTAAACCGCTGACACTCCGTCTTGCATACTTTTATTAAACTGAGGTAAACAATGCCCGTTATTTTACAAGTCCTATCTTAATCATCCATCTAACTGGAACTTCCTTTACCTCTTAATTAGAGGGTTAAAGGGCATTCAATTTGTCTTGCTTGTATCGAACGCACTCTCTATCTAAGCTTTACTCCAGTTATCTCAGGTAAAAATCTACCTGTGCGTTAGTTACAAAGCGCAGCTCCCGTAGACCTGGGGGTACTAGATAAAATCTGAACACCAGGTTTATCGAGGAGCTAGAGAAAGAAAGGAAGAATTTCTCCTGCACAACTTCATAGGAATTTTAACACGGACTTGATCCAGCTTAGACCTCCAAACTAACAGGGTGACAGGGGCAATTTTCACAAAGAAATCATAAAACTATATTTCAGTTAACCGCCTTTAAAATAAATATACCGTTCTGGGTAAATTAAAATAGTTATTAAATCGCAAGAATATTTTTGACTTAAATGATGATTTTATTATTAATGGAAATTAAGCTACTATATGAGGTACATTTGCTGTGATTACGCTGTCCTTCATGTTTTGCGTAAGTCTACATTTTGCTGTATGTGCTTGTAACCTTTTTAAATATGTGCGTACAATTTTTGCTGGTTACCCCCCTGTTATGTGATGAGAGTATTAATTTGGCAATTAGTTCCTCAGCTTTTTTGAATAGAATTGCAGTGTAAAATTTTCAACAAGATGTTGGCGAAATAGCCCATTACTCTTTGTAGGTATTTCCCCCGTCAAAGTTTGTCTAAAATTAGCTTTCAATCTTTACTCTTTCAAAGACAGTATAAAGTTACCTGACATATTTTTGTGTAAACTTAATGACAAGCCAAGTGTCTCCAGTTCATTCCGTACTTAATTTTACCCAAGCAAATTTTTTTCTTGAGTAGATCTTTATAGCACGGTGTTATAAGCTTACAAATTTGCAAAAAAAAAAAAAAAAAAAATTGCGTACTGACGCAGAATTTGCGTTTCAAGTTATAAAATAATCAATCTTTTAAATTATTTAATATTTCAGATGAAATAATCTTCAGAAACAAATCCTCAAAGCATAAACGAATTAGGATAACGAGCCATTTTATTATAGCAGTTCCCATTTTTTCTTTAATATAACGCTCTTTTTCCTGTTTTTCCTCAACACGTTTTCTTCCACGGAAGCTTCAAGATACCCAGAGAGCAATTTCTTTTATTAATGTTCGCGACCGTGTTTGAACTTAATTGTTTAAGTATTGATATTTAACGTCATTTACAAATACCAATAAAATAATCCCATGAAATAAATGAGATATATTGAAAAATATGAAAGCCCACCAAGACGAGTTTCATACCTGTTATTACCTGGCTTGGGAATTGCAGCAGTGCATAATTAACAGGTTTGTTGTAAACGAGCTTTTGGTCAACTACAATGCATTTAAAATGCATCAGCAATCAGTAAGTTTGCCAACTGATGACAGTTAATCTGAAAGACTACCAGCTCCTGATATGATCTAAACCACCTGAGGTGACCATGATCTAGAGCATCGCAACTATTGTCACCGAAGTTAGTAAGTAAGTCACGGAAGACCGTCACAGACAAAGAAAGATTGTCAACGAGAGCTGCAATTTTGGTGAATCCCACGGCAACACACCGAGGCATAACGAAAATTCCTCAACTCCGTTCAACACAACTTTCCTTAACTTCTCCGTCTGTATGCACCATGCAGCTCAGTTGAGTCTCATAGACCTTTATCGTGATTGTCGTCACAGTACCACGTGACCCAGATCTGTTGCTTCATTTTTGCATATTGAGGTGAGGTTTACTAAAACGCTTTTTTTTCTACTAATAGATTGTTTTTATAATTTTTAAATGGTGGGGATCGATTAAAACATACCTCTAGTGTATAGATTGAGTGCTGTATCTTCAAAATTCGAGAAATGGATTTTTACATGAACATTGTCCTTTAATACTTTGATAAATTCAAAAGTTCATGAAAGAGAAAGGGCGTAATTCTATTGTGCCATTTATGTTGTCTTAGAAAACAGTACAAAAGTGACACTCCAAAAAATTGTGAATTTGAACTGTTGTGCAGTAGACTACAATCAGGCAGTGGTAAGATAAAACAACCAGAAAAATGGCTTCCATCAGCACGTGCCAGTGTCAGACCCCACTCTCCAAATTGCACAAAATCTTGCTTGATTATATACTACGTCACGAGGCATTAAATTATTTTATTTGATGCCTATTGATATTTTTTTACAGTTTTTATTCATATTTGTTTAGTCTCTGTGTTGGCCATCATGTTCCAAGACCATAGGAGCCTGGTTCTCAGACAGTACCAGAAACACTGTGTTTGGGATCTATGGAACATCAGCCTTTGCTGGAGGAATCGCTGGGACTTCTTTGGCAGTGAGTAATTATAGCCAATAGAATGCTATCCTGTCTGTGTACTGCTGGGCTCACAGTGATGTTATAACAATTGTTAAAACAGATAGTTAAGAACAAGTCCATCCAAGACTCTGAAAAAAAATTAAGTTATTGATTAGTCTGTGTCAACTTCACTGGCTTCAACTAGCTAAGCATTGTTTTTTGCCTCTTTTTATACTAAATGATGTGATTAGTGCACTTAACAAAGAAGTAGATTTGCTATATTTTTTATTGTTAAATTTTTACTTTTAGGTATATCTCCAATCTCTGTATTCCTGGAGGTCTGTGTTTTTCTTGCCATCTGTTATATTGGTAAGTTAATATAATAATTATGTTACAATAAATGCAAATGCTTTCGAAGTCTAAGTTGAAGATCTATGATAAATGCAATGATGCATTTTTATTCTTCTTTACTTTGTGTGAATTATTATTATTATTATTATTATGTTTTTATGTATGTGACTGTATGTTGCTTTGCATAGTTGTGTGTACATTTAGTCTATTCTTAAAATATTAGACTATTCTGTGCATGTTAAGGTGTTTTTCTTCATACTATTATTATTGTAGAATTATTATTGTTGTCATTGTTGTTGTTATTTTAGATTCTACTGGGTGTAGTAGTACTAATCTGTTTCTGTATCCCTGCTGATGTGGGTATAGAAGTCCCGGGGAAAGGTGATAATAAATTCTAAGGGCTCACCTTAGCATTAACTGGTTACCTTTTAATATCTAAATAATATTAAATATGGGGAGACTGAAGCATGGGGATGTTCATTACATTTTAATTAAAAAATTATGACATATCAATATAATTGATAACATTTTGTGTCAGTATCAATGTGGAATTTTGAGACGTATAAATCAGTTTCTTTTTTTTCAGTTTTAAAAGTTGAATAATTCCAGTGTTTTAATTGCTTTGTTTGAATAGCAACCTCAAGTACAAGGATGAAAAATGGTACAAATCCTACCTTTTTGCAACTGTGGCAAATTCCGTAAGCTATTTTGAAAAATTGTTTGTTAATGTAAAATACTGTTTGCTTGAAATCTGTCTCTTTCTGCAGATATTGATACAAAACTTGCAGATTGTATTTCACTGTTAACTGTTGTTTTACTGTTGCATGTTACAAAACCAGTATAATAAAATTTTAAGTAATTTTTGTTCTTATTCAGCCCCCTACACATCTTTCAGAAAGCAGTTAGTAGTAGCAACTTGCCATTTTGAATAAAACCTTTTTTTAACTTTTTAATTCCTCTTACTCTTTTTAGTATGGTACCAGAGATTTCAGTGGGGATGTTTTGCCTAAAACTTGTCCGTTACTGCATGTACATGTGGCTGCCTATGTACCTGTTACAACATGTGAGGAAACATACACAACACTGTCTGGTAGATTTAGGATGAGAGAAATACAAAGTTGTTTTCCAAAATCAAAATCATTTTTTAATTTGAATTATGTTATTTGAGACATTTTGCTGTGCTGCGCTTAATGTGTAATTTCCCCGTCTTTTTAAAAATGGTGACTGCTTATATTTTGTTTTGAAAAAGAAATTTTCTATTGTATTTCAGCTCTCCTATGCTAAGACAATGGCAGGGATGTTTTCCACCATGTTTGAGATAGGAGGTGTGGCTGGGAGTGCTTTTATAGGATTTATACTTGACAGGTATGACTCAACTGCTGGATGCTAATATAGAAGAAAATTGATTACAATCTGTAGTAAATGACATAGCATGTTGCATGGGTCTTGCTTTAGGTAATGAATGTTTGGTCTTTAGCTATAATAATAATAATGATGATATTATATATCATAAGCTCTTTTCAGCAATTAAGATATCTATAATAATTACTTTGAACATTATTTAAACCATTGCATATCAAAGTCCGAACTCTCAAATTATTTGCAAATTCGAGAAACTGACAATATAAATCACATTAAATGTCCTTTCATTATTTTGTTATCCATGAATGGTATCTGCATGGGACAAGTCCAGTTTTATTCAATTTTAAATGAATTTGCTTTTATATGTTCATATCCGTATTGTTAGATTTTCCCATGAATTTTCCATTCGGGGTATGGTTTTTTCTTGTTACTAAGCAGTTCAGTCATACTAGTAATGTTAATATATTGTGTAATTGCTATAACTGTTCTAGACTGGTGTTTTTCATGGGATTTATTTTCTGGAAGCAAGTCTTTCCATGAGATAACCAAGTTTTATAAATTGTAATATAATATTGATAATAATTTGTTAACTTACTGTTCTAAATTTGCACCTGGATATTT
Organism: Lingula anatina; assembly: GCF_051362555.1. Classification (NCBI taxonomy): domain Eukaryota; kingdom Metazoa; phylum Brachiopoda; class Lingulata; order Lingulida; family Lingulidae; genus Lingula; species Lingula anatina. The sequence continues at coordinate 3,999,167 of NC_141772.1, read as the reverse complement.
CTTACTTGGAACAGGCATTTACATGTTACCAAGCATTACAATAATTGTTAATGTTGATAATTGTATTGTTATTGTACCAGGTATTTCCAATGACATTTCTTACCTGGAACAGCTCTTTCCATGCTGTTCAGTACTACAATGATCATTGTAAATGTTGATAATTTAAAATTAAATTGTATTGTTATTATACCAGGTGTTTCCAGGGGTATTTCTTACCTGGAACAGCTCTTTCCATGCTGTTAAGTACTTTGATGATCATTGTAAATGTTGATAATTTAAAATCAAATTGTATTATTATTATACCAGGTGTTTCCAGAGGCGTTTCCTATTTGGCACAGCTCTTTACAATGTTGTAAAGTATTACAATGATCATTGTAAATGTTGATAATTTAAAATTAAATTGTATTGTTATTTTACCAGGTGTTTCCAGAGGCGTTTCCTATTTGGCACAGCTCTTTCCATGTTACCAAGCATTACAATAATTGTTAATGTTGATAATTGTATTGTTATTGTACCAGGTATTTCCAATGACATTTCTTACCTGGAACAGCTCTTTCCATGCTGTTCAGTACTACAATGATCATTGTAAATGTTGATAATTTAAAATTCAACTGTATTGTTATTGATCCAGGTATTTCCAGGGGCATTCCTTACTTGGAACAGCTCTTTACATGTTGTAAGGTATTACAATGATCACTGTAAATGTTGATAATTTAAAATTAAATTGTATTGTTATTTTACCAGGTGTTTCCAGGGTCATTTTCTACATAGCGCAGCTCTTTCCATATTTTAATTAAAGTATTACAATGATCATTGTAAATGTTGATAATTTTCCTTACTTGGAACAGGCCTTTAAATGTTACGAAGTATAACAATAATTGTTAATGTTGATAATTGTATTGTTATTGTTCAAAATTAAATTGTATTGTAATTGTACCAGGTGTTTCCAGGGTCATTTCCTACTTGGAACAGCTCTTTCCATATTGTAAGGTATTACAATGATCATTGTAAATGTTGATAATTTAAAATTAAATTGTATTGTTATTGCACCAGGTGTTTCCAGTGACATTTCTTACCTGGAACAGCTCTTTACATGTTGTGAAGTACTACAATATGATCACTGTAAATGTTGATAATTTAAAATTAAATTGTATTGTTATTTTTCCAGGTGTTTCCAGGGGCGTTCTTTACTTGGCACAGCTCTCTCCATGCTACTGAGTACTGCAGCACTTCTGATGTTTGCTGGTACAAGCAGCTGGGGTTACTTGTTCAATTCTCTGTTTATGGTGCTTGCTGGTGCTTTCAACTGTGGGCCAGACAGTATACTTGGTGAGACACTTCAGGATAGTATATTTATTAGGGAATTGATATGGAGATAAATGGGGGATTTGGACAGTGATTGTTCTCTATTCATTGTACTTACTGGAACTTTCAGCCACTGGCCAGATATGAAGCTATTGCATTATTTCTGAAATAATACTATTCTCTAATATAATATCACAGACTTATAAAATCTGGAGGGGAGAAGTTGGGGTAGAGAACTTTTTTGGGTTGTGCTGTAACTGTAGCCACAGTGGGTTAGGTGGGTTTGGGTAGGGGGGGGCATTGGTGTGGAGATGGTGTGGAGAGTGGTAAATTTCATTTATTTTGCTTTCAGCTCTGAAATGTGTTACTTTGTAGAAATATCATGATACAAAATGCAAGAATTGCTAGCACAGTCTTTGTTTTGTAAATAGTATTGTATGTATATATTATATGTTCGCCTATTATTGACAGTGACATAACTTTGTAACTGCTGTTATTTTCAAAGAAATGCTGCACTCCAGTGTAATCTTTTATTTCAAAGAAGAAATTCTGTCAAAAACACATCTTGGACATAACAAACATTGGATGATATTTATACATATAAAAGAAATTGTGGACAATTTTTAATACTAACATTTATGGGAAATAAGAAACAAAAGGCAATTAATAATGATGATGTGCTTGTCATTTCTAGGTGGTGCAATTGGTGCAGAACTGGGGGAAATGGACGGAAGAAATGCAGCAGCAGCTGTCACAGGAATTATCAATGGTATAGTATTGTTATATGTAATTAATGAATTATGTACAAAGACTCCATATAGACTGTTTGATGTGGAAGTGTTGCATATCTGGAATATTTGAGACAAAGGCCAGAAAATCCCTTCTTTTTATGTTTTTACGTATGAGTATTATATATTTATTCTTGATCTTTTTGAGTATCACGCTTGTGTGGGGCATTTGAGGAGTCACTGATAAAGATGTGATTTCTCAGAAATCTATTTAGGCAGACTGAGTATTTCTGTCTTTTTTTTTTTTTTTTACAATTGATATATACTTCAAATATATTTCCTCTTTCCCCAAAACACGTAGGGTTTGGCAGCGTCGGGGCATTCATAGAGGGTCCACTGATTGGTTTGGTGTCTGGCTACTACGGTTGGTCTGGCATGTTCTACCTGATGGTGCTCCTGTCCCTCTGTGGTACCTTGTCTGTATTCCGGGCAGCTATTGTATACAGTAGACAGAAATCTGGAGCTCGTTTGGAATCAGACTTGAAACTGATATCTGTAGTGTGACTGTTACAGTGATCTGAATGTGCAAATATTATAGAAAGAGGTTGAATTTTATTTTTGATGACGGCTTGGAGGACACTGGTGCAAAATTATTATTATTGTAAATAATTATAAAATATATGATGGTGCCCTTTTCAAATGCAATTTAAAATCGGTGTATGTGTTGCTATAAAATGATGTAAATCTCTTTATTTTTTAACATTATGATTAATTTATAGATTTTTATATTTCTTGTTAATAAAATATGTATTTATATTTTTTGTTTTTGTGAAAGGTGGAGGTTAAGTCATTCCAGATATATATATTTTATGTAATAGTTCAATTATAGTAGTTGTTAGTATTATATTATGTGGGATTAAATGATATATCAAGCCTACATCTGTTACAAAATATAGTTAATAAAATAATGAAACATTAAAATACTTAATTGCCAATTAGGAGTCCCACATCACACATCACTGTGTCACACTGTTCCACATTTTTATATAAGGTTAAAATGAAATATTTTCTAATCCCAACTTATGATAAGTGTTTTAGGACAGGATGACATTCAACTCCCATTACTCTAACTTACAATTACTTTATTTTATCATGTTATATTTAATTGTTATATAGGAATATATATGCATGTATGGCATCATGGACAAATACAGAAATGAGTGCAATGATGCCAAAAGAATCATTCCACATTTTAATAGATTTATAAAATGTTATGTAATTATATTATGTAATTAAAATTGAAGATTAAATCTTTTATGTGATTTCAGTTATAAGTCTAAAATAAATATTTGTTGTTTTGTTTCTTGTTTTACCCTTTTTTTTTTGCATCCATCAGCTGTTTTCAAGTTTTTGCAAAAAATATTGTTATGTATGGGCATTTTATAGAATGATATAATTTATTATAACTACTTTAGTTTATTTTGTGTTGTAGTTGTGTATTTTCTTTTCATAATTTCAGTTAAATAAAGTAACTTATTTGACAATTCAGACAACACATCTTGTCTAACAAATTAATTCCTAAGAAATTGTAGTTAGAATTACACAATTTGTAATTTAATGCATGGATCCTTAAAAACAGATTTTCTCCATGTAGAGTTGTCTGGATTTTTGCATAATGTGCGATTTGACTTGAAATGTAAAAACTTTTAATTTCAAATATGCAAAATGATGAGACATTTCATTAATGTAGAATTTTTTCTAGACATTTGTTTTTGTTGTGAAAATAATTAAGTCACTCCTCTTTATTCCCCCCATTTTTATATACAAACACTGTCTGTAAATATTCTGAACACCATGTCTGTCCATAGTGTTGCCCCCCAAAACATCAAGTCCCTATAACTGCTAAACACTATTTTTGTTTAACTTTGAATTAACTGAGTAGCATGGTGTGGTTAAAAAGGAGTTCCTTTCAGCATGATTTGATAAATTTTACAAAAGTTACATAACTATTTATTTATTTATTTATTGTGCATGTATTTTGTTCACGTTTTCTCTATAAATGCCAAACCATATATATATATATATATATATATATATATATTTTTTTTTTTTTTTTGTTAAATTTTCACATATTATCAAGCTTGTACCTATTTAAAGTCGGCTTAATCATATTTTTTTACAAAAGTTATTTAATTTTGTGCAAATGTATTTATAGGGACGGTTGCAACATATACGTTACAGTTATTGGCATCCATCCACATTTTTGCTTTACTTCAAATTTTCTGAGTGAAAAAAATTCATATAATTAATTTTTTTTTTTAATTTACTTATTTTTGTAAATACTGTTGCAAGTTTTACAAGCTTCAGATAAGGCTACAAAACACTCCTGTACTTGAAGCTTTGCTGTGTACTGCAGGTCCCGCGTGCTGCAAATTGATTGTGTTAGATGAGACCAATAATCTCTAATTTGAAGTTCCTCATAAGATGTAAATGTATATCATTATCAACCCCCACTTTGCCTATCAATTATTAAAATGTACAATGGAAAACATCCCAATTTATTCTCAGTATCGGATCAATGAATTACTTGGGTCGATTTCCTTTGGCTATGAGATTATTATTAAGGTCAAAGGTCGTCCGTCTCACGAGAATAAAAGCCGGGTGGTATTTTGCAGCGTCATCCAGACAACTCTGACGTTTAAACAGCGTTGAAGTCTGAAAGTACGTGGATCCTTTGGATCATTTATCTCTGAGGTTACTTTCAAGATTAAACGAACACGTTCACCGGCTCCCGAACATAACACCAGCGTTCGGGCAGCAAAAATGGCGCCACTTGCGGGGGACCCGAAAACTATCGTGCAAGATCATATTAACAAGCACAAAGTGATGATATTCAGCAAAACTACCTGTCCTTTTTGCAAAAAGGTAAAGAAGCGTATCATTTTTATCTCTGGTGTGGTTGGAATGGAAGAGCATGAGTCTCGAGCGTGTGTATCACGCGCAGTGATTTGTATTGGAAACTTCTCGATTTTGTCTAAAACTTGCAGTCTAGATTTACATGAAAGAAATCACGTCCATTACGATGTCAGTACCTTTGATTTAATGAAGTTGTGTTACAGAATCCCAGATTATTTTTTGTTTTACCCACAGCGTTTACTATCACATTCAGGGGTGGAGCCATGGTTATTTGCTCTTTACTGTTTGGGCAGAATTTCTATCTGGAGCAGCACAGGATCAAGATATATGTCAGATATTCAGACATGCTGAAAACTTTTCAGAATGGCCAGACATTTGGACCGACAGTATTAAAAAATTTGCTGGACCGAATGGATTTTTGTGGGACCGAAAATCACCCTATTCGAGAGGGGAATATTAGTGTGACACCCCCCCCCCCCCCCCCTAAATTCGCCACTGACATTTGAAGACAGTTTTACTTGTTTCATAACAGATTTCATAAAGTCACTGATCAGTCCCATATGAGAGAGGGTCCTGTGGGTGGGGCGTTCATGGGCAATAAAATCATCAATTCACAAATCGCAGTAAATAAATATTTATTCATATCTTATTGAATGCTTGTTTAAAATCACAAATGGCCATGTATAATGACTTTGTATCATGAAGTTAAGAATTCAGAGTCCTCAGAATGGGTTGCTTCATGGATCAAGCTCCAAAAATAGGAACATTTCACACATTTCTAGACATAAAAAGCTGTTTTCACGGGTAAGCAAAATACCCAATATAGGCAGCAAGAGTGCACTGTCAACAGCCTGAGATTCTGTTAACAGTGTTATTACTTCATCTGTCACTCCTAGTAAGGTTTCCAGCATCAGCTTATTAGTTTAGCATATTCTCTAGGTGCCTGAAAATGTGCAGGGTAGTGATTGCGGGGCTGTTATGTAAGAGAATCACTTAAACTGGTCTCCTGCACTTGACACAACAAATGACAATAGTTTCCATGGCATTTTACTGATGCTTTAATCAATATCTGACATATATCTCCTGTATTGCTCTAAGTAGAAATTCTGCTCAAACAGTAAAGTTAACTTGATTATAAAACCTATACTACATTTATAAATCTTATGGGACCTCCTAAATTATCTGCAATCTTGTTTTTCTACAGATGTTGTATGAGAAAAAAATAGGCATACATACTTAATTTGTAAAGCTTATCTCTTATACAGAATTGCAAACCAGGTAGAGAGGCTTTACATGTGTCGCAAAATTGACTATGTACAATGTTGTTGGAAAACTGCTCAGAAATTGTGCAAACAAATTAAGTAACAGGTGATCAATCTTAAAACGGAAAATCTGAATACTAATGATGGAATGTTTTTTAGGCAGAACATTTGATATGAAAAAAAAGCTTTATGAGGATACGCTGAATATTTGTTGCTTGCAGTACGTGCTTTATGGATATTGGTTACGATATTTGATTTCCAGTTCTAATCAAGCATGTCTGTTAAGTGAAGCATGACACAGTAAATGAGAAACTTATATAGTATCAAGTGTACTATTAAGCTGTACAATTACTAGTAGGATCAATGTTCCGTCATTGGTTACCTGGGTAGACCACACTGTGATTATCTGATATATAATCTCTTGAAGATAAGCTTTCATAGCTTTAGGCTGTACCTCGAGCTCGGTACACAGTGTTCAAGTGGTGATAACATGATGGAAACGATCAATAAAGAACAAATATCCCCATTTCACCTATGCTTTTTATTTTAATATTGTTATTTCTCTCTAGACTTAGCTGTCTTGTACTGTTGTAGTTTGTTTGTTTTTCAATTAGCTATTTAATATTAAACTACTTAATATTTTACCATGCCAAAGTAATTTATCTGAAAGGAGAACAGTTTATGAGTCACTATAATTTGAAGAATGGTCTCAGTAAAATGATGATTAGGGAGAGGAAAATAATGGACAATTTTTGAAGTTAGCAGAGGTCAGTATGTCGTATTCCTCGCCTCAGAAGAGTTATGTCCGTCAAGACACAGTTCGTTTATTTTTTTATTGCCTCTTTTAAAGTCCTGGTTGCTTCATGTGCTTTATCAAATCATCATATGTAAGCCCTGGAGTTAATCAGATTTTACTGTAGATTTAACCTCTAATTTTGTTTTTTTATATACTCATGAGAAAAAAAAAACACTGACTGATGATGAGATTTTTGATACTAAATTTGTCTTGTTTAATTTTGCATTTCCTTTTTTTCCCTTAAAAATATTCATTTGTAATCTCTAAGGATGTGACATTTAGATTACAACGGAAAAAAATATTATTAAATCAATTTCTTTGGGCTTACTAGAATCTGTTATTAATTTGAAAAGTGACCAGATAAAAGATGTCACCGCTTTCACAAGGTTTAAAATTAATATGAAAAAAAAGTGAGGCACTTTTCCTTTTGTTCGGTTGTACATCATTTGTGCAAATGCCTAACAATTAGTATGCCAGCATCTACCAGTTTTGCCAGTAGTCTCAACAAAGAGCACATTTGCTAATTGTGCCATTGCATGCTGGCCTCTGCCTTCCAGGGGTTCATATTTCCCTTCATAGCTTGAATAATGATTTTAAAGAAGGAAAATCTTGAATTTGATTATTCTTCATCTTTTTAATGTTTGTTTAAAGTTCAAATTAATAAATGCGATTGAGCTGAAGTTTTGACATTAGCGAGGGTCGGGTTAATTTGTCTTTATTTCTGTTCTCTGTGTGGATATATGGTAAATTGAGGTTTTTCCTTAAGGTACTGGTTGCTTTCAAAAAGGGGCTATATTGTGTGGTAAATAAAGGTTGACATCAAGGACAGATCAATATCTGTGGTCTTTTATTTATAAGAAATATGTACTTATGGTAATGCCTAGTTGAAAAATGTCCAATATCATGCTATAATCTGTCTGGGCTTTTTTTTTTTTTTTTTTTTTTTTTTTTTTTTTTTTTTTTTTTTTTTTTTTTTCTTGAAATAAATTGAAATTAATATTTGTTTTCTTTCTTTGTTTTTTGTCAGGTAAAGGAACTGTTTAATTCATTGAAAGTGGATTTCTTTGCTCTAGAGCTGGATCAAATTGGTGAGTTATCTTTGCATTATTTAATGTTATTCTGTGGTACTAGTAGAGTTTTCCTTAGGATCTAGGGACGTATGATATGATGAACAACTCACCAAATTTTACAACTTACATAACCTGGCTTTGGCAAAATTTTGGCAAAATCCCCAGCCAAAAATGAAGGTATCTTAAGTCTTATTACAATTAATCACAATTTTTTTTCATGTCTTGTAATGATGTCTGTATATGTTTTCCATTTCAGACAATGGGGGCCTTATACAAAGTTCATTAGCAGAAATCTCTGGCCAAAGGACAGTACCAAATGTTTATATAAATGGGTCACATTTAGGTTTGTTGTGGTTTGATAATTTATATTTGAAATTGCCTTTTTAGCAACTTTATTAAATGTACAGCATGTGCACAGCAATAGTAACTGTTATCATTTTAATTTTACAGTGACTGTACAAACTACACTTCACCTGTGAAAAATTTGAATTGTCTTTCAGTTATTTATTTATTTTTTTTTACATCTGTCTTGGGAGTAGATTTATCTAAACTGCAAAAGGTGAAAAAAAAACTACCATGAATACTGTGATGCTATATCTGTAATTATAGGAGGATGTGATTCCGCTCTAGCGGCCCACGCCTCAAATAAATTGCTACCTCTGATCAACCCAAGCACAGACCAGTATGACTACGATTTAATTGTGATTGGTGGGGGCTCTGGCGGCCTGGCTGCTTCAAAGGTGTGAATGGTCTCTAATATGTACTGAAGCTACAGCTTGTAAAGTGAATGGAGTAGTTGACATAACTGTAGTCACCTCTGTTGAAGTATTGAAAATTGGCTTGTGATTAGTCTCTTAAACTCTAGTCACATCTGTTGAAGTAATGGCCGTGATTAGTCTCTTATACTCTATTCTACTCTGTTGAAGTATTGGTTCGTGATTAGTCGCTTAATCACATGTTCATTTAAGGTAAGTCTTATTATTTAATTCATTATTGTTTTCATTTTTTATTGTAGGAAGCAGCGTCTCTTGGCAAAAAGGTTGCTGTTCTGGATTTTGTAAAACCCACACCTGTAGGGACAGCTTGGGGTAAATTTTGTATTGATGTATCTCAATGATGTCGTCTTTTCATAGAGTCGAATTGAATGGGGTTGCTTTTAATCCTATTCTGCTGTATTTTTTTAAGTAATAAAAATTGTCAGAGCATTAATTATGTCTTGAAGATTTTTCATTTAAATGACATAGGTATATATTTCTATAAAGTTTACATAATTGCAACGTGATGAGCAGTATTAGATCTTGCTGTGAAGAATATGATTCTACATAAATTCAGTGATCAGAATTAAAGACTAGTTGTTGGGCTTTGGATGACTGATGTGCTTCTTATAACAGTGTGTGTAATAAAAAAAAAATATTTACCAATTATGTCTATCCTGCTGACCAGTTTTTGAATGATTTTTCCCCCCATCGCTGACGTTTTCATCATTTCATTTGATTAATCTGAGAATAATGGAATATTTCAGGTCTTGGTGGAACATGTGTCAATGTGGGGTGTATACCAAAAAAACTGATGCACCAGGCGGCTATATTAGGTAGGAAGTTCAGAGCAATATTTAATATTTGAGACATTGTCTAATATTTTTAGGCAGTATATACATTAATTGCTCTATCTTTTCAATGAAAAGTGTGGCAGAACTTAAAAGTTTTGATATGTGTGTTTAGTGAGATTTTTTATTGCCAGTTGAAAGAGTTGGTTGTGACAGGTGTGTTAGGTGTATCGATTTTGGCAGTTGGATGTGTTTGGTGTGTTAGATTGTGGTAATTCAATGTGTTAGGTGTGACAAGCCCGTGTAATCAAATGTGTTTGTTATAAAAGTGTGTTTGGCCCTGAAGTGTATTTGGTATCACTTTTGGCTATTGAATTTGTATGACAGGACTTGACAAATGCTGTGTTGGTTATGAAAAGAATTTTGTCAGTTCAGTGTATAAGGTATATGAAGAATTTTGCAACATATAATTGTTTTTAAATGTCAAAGAATCACCCGGTATTTTTACTTTCTATTTTGTCAGAATGCTAAAATTGAATTGACACACTTGGAGCATGGTGATTTTCATTGTAACTGGTTTCTTTGTGTTGCAGGCCATTCTCTAGAAGATGCCAGAAAGTTTGGTTGGGAATTTGATGAAAAAGGTGGGAAATCCTTTGTCTTTAATTGTCATTGGAAAATGTAAAATCCTATAGTACTAGTAACTGGTTTTTGCTTTTTTTTAAACAGTCTATGTTTCAAAGTATATGGTTGCACAAAGTAGAAGGGCAGTTATCGAAGTCAAATACTCAATAAAACTGATATAATTCTATGGTATTATGCTTTCCAGATTTGGAAAAAAAATATTATGGTGGTCCCCATTAGGAATTTGTTCATATCTCTCGGCATTATAAGCCTTTGTGCACGATGTCACATTCTAATGATTTCTTACAACTAATTATAATAAGCTTATTTTATTTTCCTTATAATCAGTTATTTGACAGGTATTAATCATGATATTCTCATTATTTTTAAAAACAGATTTTGTGTACTGACCTTTGCAGGAACAGTTTGTGACACCGTTGTTAATTGTGTTATTTAAGGCTTCATATTATTTACTTTGCAGTGTCTCATAACTGGGATACAATGAAAAGTGCTATTCAGGTATGTATTCTTTCAGTTTTTTTTTTTTTTTATAGTATTGTAAATGACAATATAATTAATTATATTCTCAAAATTATAAATATTATTATTATGATTATTATTACTAGTATTGTGGACACTTTCAGGATTATATAGGATCTCTTAACTGGAAGTACAGAGTAGAACTTAGAGACAGAAGCGTGGACTATTTTAACAGCTTTGGAGAGTTCAAAGACCCACATACAATCAAGGTACTGTAACAGTTGCTGGTCTAATGTTATTTTTTACACCACTCGGTATAGCTGTTTTATATGATTAGAACAGTCTTTAAGTGTCACAATAGTCTCAATAAATCTCAAGTCTAAGTGTAACACAAGCCTGGTTTAGTCTTTTTGAATAAAACAAACCTGGTTCAGTCTTTTTGTATAACACTAGGCTGGTTTAGTCTTTCTGTATAACACTAGGCTGGTTTAGTCTTTCTGTATAACACTAGGCTGGTTTTGGTCTTTCTGTATAACACTAGGCTGGTTTAGTCTTTCTGTTTAACACAACACTGGTTTTCCCCTGTTGTATAACACAATAAGTATACATACACAGGTTATTAAGTTAGTCATTAAGCATTTGTATTAAACTTGGCCCATGTGGCATGCATTACTTAGAAGATAGGATTGTGGAATAGCCGAAGGACACAGAACTTGCACTTGGGAGATGAGCATTTTGCCTGACACAGGAGTGTAACTTGTGAATTATTCATTTTGGTTTTGACATTAGTTCCAAAGCTGGTGATTTCTGTTTAGCAAGATAATTTTGCGATCAGTTCCTCTCACTGCAGATTTAGAGTTCTTTTATTAACTAAGATAATTGGCCACATCTCTCAGTGTCCATATAAATGATTAAAACAAATCCCCTGTGTGGAATTTTCATATGGTAAATGTGTATATTATGTTGGAAGGCCATGCTCTGGGGAATATTACAGATGAAATTAATATGGGATATCATGGAGGTTCATTAGTCTATGATTTGTTGTTTACTATATGTCCTTCATCCTTGTTAGCAATCAGTTGAATGTACAAGCAATGTAAAGGTATTGATTTTAGCTCTGAGCTGCTGGCATTTTTATGTGATTCATGTAAAACTTGAAAACATTGAGAAGGCAAATTACATGCATGACTGAAGCCTGATGAAAGCTGCCTCACAACTGCAGTTACCAAGGTGTTTTTCCTAGTACGGTAATTAATTAAAAATTTCAAACACCCTGACTCCTTCCGATATTTTACTTTTATCGTGTTTTGATACACACATAATGTACTTACTAACAAACTAACTTTTCAACTTACCAACTGAACTTTCAGGAAAAATTAAAGAAACATCATGTACAGGAAAATTGAATATTTATTAAGTTCAAATATTATTACTATTGCAGTATTGAAAGTTGACTCTGAGAGATGCCTCGGGTTAATTAGTGAGGAACGGGAAATTGGAATCCTATACACATAGCAGAAAGGTGTATTGAACTTTTTTAATAGCCAACCAACAGTTGTTTAAATAAATATGGAATGCATTTTTATTCCTAGGTCAACACCCAGTTATAGGAGGACATTTCTTTTCTGTTTTTATTACTTGTGAAAAAAAATTGTTTCAGGCAACTAACAAGAGAGGAAAAGTTCAGGACCTCACTGCAGCCCATTTCCTTCTAGCCATGGGGATGCGACCTCGGTACTTGGGCATTCCAGGAGACAAAGAATACTGCATCACCAGCGATGATCTCTTCTCCCTGAAGTACTGCCCAGGGAAAACCCTGGTGGTAGGCGCGTCGTACGTTGCGCTGGAGTGTGCGGGTTTTCTCGCGGGGATTGGGCTGGATGTGACAGTCATGGTGCGGTCTATATTGCTGCGCGGGTTTGACCAGCAGATGGCGGAGAAGATAGGGGATTACATGGCCAACCATAGTATTAAGATGATCAGGGAAGCTGTGCCTACAAAGGTGGGTACCAGTACAAAGAGAAGGTGAATACACACCGGGCAATATATGGAGATCTCTTGTTTAATATATTATTAATTATCAAGAACCTGCGGAAGAAGTCAGCTGGCAAGAAACTTTGAAACTTGGGAAGAGGTTTTATATCTTTCTATAAAAACGGACAGTTCCTAACTTGCGTGCCTCAGACAATTTATGACTGCATTCCCACAGATTTAGATCGATCCAGATGGATTGATCTAACTCCCTGGGGGTTCATGCTAAATTGCTGTCAGCCGAGCGCGCACTATAGTTAATTACCCCCTTACAGCTTTTAGTAGGCGGGACAGACATTTAAGCTGGTTAAGCTGACACCAATCTAGTGAGACTCCCCAGGGGGATAGATTGATCTAAAAATCTGTGGGAATGCAGTCTATAAATTACTGTAGAGAAAAAATTCTGTCTTGATACAATTTTAAATATCTTGCATAAACCATTCTGAACATTTGCGTACTAGATTTATTTGACTGAATGTCTTTGTTCACTGTAGATTGAGCAGATTGAGAAAGGGGAGCCAGGGAAACTGAAGGTTACTGCTAAATATGTGAAGACTGGAGAGGAGTTTGTTGGAGAATACAATACAGTAAGTTTGAGCTTAGAGAGGGGAAACACTTTCACCTAATTTACATTCCACATTTCTTTGTCTTTGGGGTAGAAGATTCAGGCCAAATGCTAAAGATTATAATTTGAGTTATAAGAAATGTGAAATATTTTGGTATGTGCCAAATTCATTTTTGATTTTGACCAACATTTTGGTGTGGATAAAATTATCCAGCACTCTTTCTAACGTGTTTAACTAAGTGTGAGCCCAGAAACTGATTACCATGGACAAACTAATTGGATGGTTTTTCATTTAGATTCACTTGGAACGTATATTTGGTTAAAAGTTCCCTTCATCATCATCATTCAGTCCACTCCTGTGCTGCTTTAACGCCAGGTCCTGTCATTTTATTTCCTGATGAATGTAACTTTAAGTGCATAACACAGATTATGAATTTTACATTATTTTTGGGAAGGATTTTAGGTTTCTTTGTACTGGGCAACTGAGGTAAACTACCGTAAGCCTTCTTTCATGTTTAAAACATATCACTTATAATTTCCTGTTCTGTAGGTATTGCTTGGAATTGGCCGCGATGCCTGCACCAATGGGATAGGGCTGGACAAAGTGGGAATCAACCTGAACCCAAAGTGAGTCACAAGAGGCATCATCGTGATTGTAAAGTACTCTATAGTATCAGATTATTGGGTAACATAATGCATCTGACGTTTGCATGTCATGGAATTGATATTGAGAAATACTATCATGGCATTACGCTTGAGCAGAAGAACTTGGAAATTATTTCCGTTGAAATTTGTTCATTATCAGATAATATGTTTTATGATTGAATTGAAGTTATGCGTAAGAGATGTATTCTATAACCAAAGCTCATTGGCTTGTTCAAAAATAGAACAAGTTGAAGAATAGTGTCTGGGATGCCTTCCTTAAAGAGTGCAATAAAAAAAGGCCATTTAGCAATATAAGAAACGAAGATTGTATTCACAGGTGTGATAACTAAATTATTAGTCTGCATGAAAATGAATTGAGCAACCTCTGTGCAAGTCAAAGAGGAATATATATATATATATATATGTGCCTCAATAGCCAACACATTTGCATGAATGCAATCTTTAGACAATATATTATGTACAATTTTGTTTTAGAATATAGATCAAACAAAAAAGGAGAAAATTCAGAGCAGCTATATCTATATCTCTCATTATCATCATCTCTCTCTGTCTTCCAGAAATGGCCAGGTTATTGCCGAGGCTGAGACGACCAATGTCCCCCATATTCATGCCATAGGAGATATCCTGGATGGCAAGCCAGAGCTGACCCCTGTGGCTATACAGGCAGGCAGGCTGCTAGCCAGGCGACTGTTTGGAGGGGGTAAAGAGCAGGTAGGTGAACCAGGTTCATTCAGGGTCATTTGGGGGGAGGGGGAGGTGGGCAGCAATGTGCAAATAGGATAATCTGGGTCTTGTTGGGGGGTGGGGGTCATGTGGGGTGAGATTAATGTGCAGGTGGGATATTTTGTGTTGGAGGGGGGGGATGCTAAGAGACAATGTAGATGTTTGTTAAACCTGGTACTGATGGATATGATAAGAAACTAGTAGGTGAGATTTCTGTTCTGTGCTTATGTAAGGCAGATTTGGCAGAGGAGGTTATATAACTTGGCGCAGTCATGTGTAAGGATTCGTGGATTGGTGTGTTATGTTTGCGAACCTTTCAGCTAGTGAGTGGCAATAATTGAGATTATTGATTTTTTTTTTTCAGTGTGACTACACCTATGTTGCAACCACAGTTTTTACTCCATTGGAATATGGCGCTTGTGGTTTCTCTGAAGAGGATGCAATTGCAAAATATGGAGAGGAAAACATTGAAGTGAGACTCTGAAACCTTAAGAATATAGATTACATTTAGAAATATTATCAGTGGTTGGGGAAGGAAAACTTGCAAACAATCCAATATAATTTGTTCAATGTTTACAAATATCCACAGTTAAGATACTGCTTTGCTTTCTGTGGGGATTGCATTTTTACAATCATTTTGGTGAATACTATAGCCTCTTTAAGTCAGCTGTAAAATGTTACAGGAGATTTTGATCTATGGCAGTGTTATTTGATATTTTATTATTCTAGAAAATTATAGGTATGTTTTCAAAATTTTCTTGCTACAGTGATATCAAATACCAAAAACCAAGTAATAAAACTGTCTATTGAATATACATACCTACCAAGGCAAATCATACCATGATTTTTTACTCTTAGTTTTAACATTTTGAATGTGTGTTATCAGTATATGAATCAAACTTTTTTTCGTTATTATTATTTTTTTTAATATACCCTGTAGATATGTTTTCAGGTCATGGTTCCAAATGCTGCACATCCTGTTTCCATTATAATTACTATCAGTAGTTGTGATGACTTGGGTTGAGATTGTCTTGATTGCATTTCAGGTGTATCACAGCAACTACCGCCCTCTAGAGTGGACAGTGCCTGGGAGGGAGGAGAATGCCTGCTATGCAAAACTTGTCTGCTTGAAGACAGAGAATGTAAGTATAAATAAAGTCTGAATTGCCCCCTAAGCTGCCAGAAGTTCTACTTTAAATTTGAATGCCTGAAATTTGAGGGTCACCACATTGTATACAAACCATAGTCCCTTAAAAATCTGGAAGTTATTATTATTATTACATGGTAAAATTATTTACCATATTTTTACAAAGACAGTGGGTCAAAAAACACAATGCTGTGTGTTGGATTTTTTACCAGTCCAGTAATCTTTCACAAAAGGTGATCAAACAGTCTTCTGTACTTTGGCCTTCTATCCAGGTCTCCTTCTATTATAATTATAAATGTCCCGACCCGTTCCTGCAATATCTTATGTGTTTGTTTGTTCTTCTTCACTCCAGGAGCGTGTGATTGGTCTGCATGTAGTGGGTCCAAATGCAGGGGAAATGACCCAAGGGTATGCTGTGGCTCTAAAGTGTGGCGCCACCAAGGCCCATTTCGATGCCACCATTGGAATACATCCAACCACCTCAGAGGTAAGTGAATGGGACACTGTCAAAAATTTTTTTTGTTTGTATTTATTTTGTATATATTAAATTTTATAATTATTTATCATTTTATTTTTGTATGAGCAAAGTAAGTTATTTTTACCAAAATTGTGATAAAATGGATAACACTTTAAAAGGAGTCACACTTTCTGCTTATAAAGAGCTTACGTCATAAAGAGCTCTCCTATAGATGTCAGCATTGTATTTTTTTCCCCTCCTTGTCAGCAGTTTTTGACCAGTTTTACTTTCATTTTACAGGTATTTACCTCACTCAGTACAACCAAGAGCTCAGGACAACCAGTAGATCAAGCTGGCTGCTGAGGTTAAGCCCTGCTGTTGCCAAATTAGAGAGGAGTCTCAAGAGTCACCTGTAGATGTCACCAGCGTTCCAGGAAGAACATTTTCACCTATAGATGTCAGCATTGCATCATCATGCCTGTGTCAGTTCAGCACGTACAAGATTAAGACTTTGAACATGACCTAGTAGCATATACATTGGATGTTGAAGCAAGGCTAATTATTAACTGAATGCATTTCACTTAGATGATTGGCTAAATAATTTTACTATCGTCTTGTTTGTCATTATAATTTTTTGGTGATGTGTGGAAAAAAGTTGCAACTTTACCAACTCGTACAAAGGTGAAAACTAAAAAAATGATCTGTGACTCTTGTGAAGAATGAGACTCCTTTTCTAGGCAACGGCAGGGCCTGTTATGGTTTCCCTGGTAACCATTGGCGGTGTAGCACCTGTCAGGTGTATTGATGATGGCACTGCTTGTAACCCTTAGCTAAGGGAGAGCAAAGCTTGATGTACATCGCCAGTGGAAACCAAAACTAGTGTATTATACTTCACTAATACGTCAATTCTTAATAATCATCTGAATATTTTTTTTTTCTTTGGTTGCTGTCAATAGTGTTTACTCTTTGTGGGCTCTTGCTGACACAGCTATTGTTTTGGTTGAAAATTATGCAAACTTAAACAGTTATTGTTTCCATCAGATATTGATGTGAGGTTTTGACTTGATAGCACCAATGTTGAAAACTCTTATTTGGTAAACTGCTGTCAACAGTTGTGAAATATGAATTTAAATATAAATGCATTTTAATATTATAAAGTTTAATTTATTTTTTGTGGAAAAATATTTTTGCAGGTGATGTAAATGTTAATGTGCTGGTTTTAGCCTAGTTTCCTAATTCAGCTCGTTTTTAACGTGGTGGACACTAAAAAAATTGTCATTACTGAGGTGAAAGATGTTGCACATGTATTAAGAAAAAAATACTTGAGTATGTTAAGTATTTTTTTGTTGGTGTTTTCGATTACTGAAAATGAAAACCCAAGTTTAACTTGAGATTTGACATGGTTTAGAGACCACAGCAATGGAAATTAATTTGGAAAACTGACATAATCTTGATATTAAGTAACGCAAAACTGGCAAACACTTTATGAACTAAGTTTTGTTTTTTTGCAGATGAAATGTAATATCTTAATGATACTATTGCACAAAATTGAATTAAATTAAATTTTAAATACACCAGATAAATTTTGTTTCACTATCTCACTTGTGCCCACATACTTAGTTCAGACATGAGCCCAAGTTTCAAAAAAAAAAAAAAAAAACTGATATAGAATCTCAAAAAAACAATCTCAGGAACCATCAGAATTAAATTAAAAAATCTGGAATTCCACGTTTTTACAGAAAAAGCTCATGTCTGCTTAGTTTCACATAACAATATTCTTCTATTCTGGCACACATTAATTAAAATGAATCCCTTCTTTACAATTAGCGCAAATAACTTACTTTTTTCATTTGAAAATTCTAAACAGGAACTAAATTCAAAATTGATTTTATTAACTGCTGTAATATGTACAAAATTTGAAATACATAAAAAGAAATGGATGTTACTGCACCAGAGCTGGACAAGGGTATTGCCTGTTCTCATAAACGTCCCATTTTCAAATATAAAATCTCCACTGGTTTCCATAGGAGTTGGGGTACAGGGAGTCCAAAATGTGAACTTGTAATTTGGTCATCGATTTTCAAGGGATCCAACCCAAGCAAGCCCAACCAACCAAACCCTAAAATTTTGTAAGCTGCCCAACTGTCTTTGGAAATGTTAGCTGTCTTGTGAAGCCAATGGCTGTCCAAATAAGGACTTGATGGCTCTCTGGGAAAAGCCTTGATGATGTGTCCATGTGGTGTCTGATAGATTTCATTATTGTCGAGTGTCAAATTTACTACCACTCCAGTGTCAAATGTCACTGAGAATTCCAACACAAAAGCAACCAAATGATATAGATGTTGCTGCTCTCATAAAGGTATCCACCCCCAGTAATTGCATTACTTCAAACTCCTATATCAAGACACAAATGTAGCATCTTTATGCTGGCACACTTAAAAGGAATATTATTTGATGCTAACTTGTATACTTAGTTCTTATCTACATCATTCCATAACCTGATGTGTATGAGGAGTTCAATGTACATGATCATTTGTTTTTTGTGGGGTAGTGATCACAGGTTATTTCTTGTCTGGGGGTTTGCCACCTCTGTTCCGTCTCAACACCTCTCCAGGACTTGGGTATGGCCTCTGCTGAAACAGAGGCCCAGAGGCGGTAGAGTCCACGCCAGTCTTCACCTCATTCTGCTCCACGAGACCACTGGACCACGTACCCCTGGAATAGGAACCATTATCAACTTTACTTTTACCATGCTGTTTTATTT
Organism: Lingula anatina; assembly: GCF_051362555.1. Classification (NCBI taxonomy): domain Eukaryota; kingdom Metazoa; phylum Brachiopoda; class Lingulata; order Lingulida; family Lingulidae; genus Lingula; species Lingula anatina. The sequence goes on along the minus strand of NC_141772.1, from coordinate 3,980,087 downwards.
AAGTACACCTTAAATAAAGTCCCCCCCCCCTCCCATCTTTAAATATCTTCATTAGTTCTTTGGATACTGTAAATTTCTTAAAACCCTAAAAAATTTAAACTATGGGCAGGGAAAGAATATATCAGTAAAAATAAGAGTATGTTAACAATAATAACATTTCTAAACAGGCCACTGCAAAGCCACAGAGGTGAAAACACTGGACCTCACCTTGGAATGTCGGAGTAAGCAGCCGGGTCCATGGGGTCGAGCTCATCCCTGAATCCTGGAAAACCAAGTGTTCTTTATTTTACTTTACAAGCCTATCTTATCATGATAAGGTGAAAAGAAGTATGTGTCTTCCTTGAGGAAAAAAAAGGACTAAATTAAATGTTACATCCAGGATGACAAAAAAGGGGCTATGGATTTTTTTTAACTTGCTTAAGTGAAATTTAAAGGCAAAAGTGATGAAAATACCAAAAAAATCATTGCGTATTCCTTGCTAAACCTCACTTCTATACCTCCAGACCAAACTTACCATTAAAGTAAATACAATGAAAAGAGAAGAACATGTTCCTATCTTATTTATTGAATGAATGGGTACCTTTTCTCTCTCTTCTGCTCTCTCTGTGTCTCTTCCTGGAATTTTCTTTCTTGAATTCACTCTCAAGTTCTTCCAGGTCATCAAATCTTAAATCAGACTGAAAGAAAACGACACTTCAAATTTACCAGCATTCAAGTAATTGAAGACTTTGAAGAATGAATAAAAATAGGTAAACAGGGTAGTCTTAAAGTAGTTCTTACTCTTAGTTTCATCACAGATTTAACAAAAAAAAGGAAATATTTATTGAAATTATAATTATTATTCATTGGTACGTGAAATACAACTCTGACAAAAATTAAAACTATTATCTTTATTGGTCATTTCAAACACATAGCTTATGAAACTGATCAACTTCTATTACCTCTTCCTTTTCTTTGTCAGCTTTCTTCTCCTCTACTGTGGGAGTCTCTGACTTAAGCATGGCTGTAATAAATGGACCAATTTAAATTATCTTTCAGTTAATAATCCTTTAAAATTAGAAATAAAATTTGTCAAACAAAATTTTATGCTAGTGAACAGATAAATAAATAAATTGACAATTTTTTAAAAATCATAATTACACCCTGTGTGCTCAGCATTGGCAAGCAAAACCTTTCATTTAATACATTGGCACTCTTCAAACTTCCAACAAATCTATCTTCTTAGTTAGCACTTTGTAAAAGGGTAAAATGTAAGATTACATTTAAGATTTAATACATAGATGTTGGGCCATGTGTACCCCTTTTAAAAGCATCCAAAATTTAACGTTGGAAGACTTACATTTTCTGTACCTGTAATAAAATGCTCTGCTGATGTAACAGTATTAGGTGTAACAGTATGCTAGATGTGACAATGACCAACTTTACCTTCCAATTTCTCTGCAGAAACTGTAATCTTAGCTTTGGGATGGAGTGGTGGTAACCATGACACTTCTTCTGTGAAAGTGTTCCAGTAGTAATATCTACCCCTGATGTGAGGAGAAAAGACACACTGTATTTAATGTGATCATATTCAATACTCAATTCTCCAGTTAAACTTAGTTATAGGCACCACAGTTCTAAGAATGCAATTAATTCTTTCTAAATGAATACCTGTTGTATAGACCTATGCCAAGCCTGAAGCATTTCTTCACATAACAAACTGTCACCTCCCTAACACAGCCACACCTAACACAATGTCACATCTCTAACACAGTCACACCTAACACAATGTCATATCTCTAACACAGCCACACCTAACACAATGCCACATCTCAGTCTCAAACATTCCATCACACCTAGCACAATATCGAAACTCACGTGTCTGGATCGGCCACCTCCTCCCATCCAGGGGCCAGTGGGTACTTGAGAAGCATCTTCTTTCTCTTTGGTTCCGAGTAGCTGTCAGCAATGAACTTCCTCAGTCCCCATGTTTTTCTGCACCACTGGGAGCAATCATGGTACCTGTTAGTCTTGTTTGGGCAGTTAATTACCTGAGGGAGGAAAATAGAACAACCTTGTTAGGGTAACTTGTGACACAGGAATTGAGGAAGATGCTGATAGTCCCAGGATGATCCATTTCAATTATAAATCAGTCTTCCTTTCAACTTGATTAATTTTACTTAAAGTTTATGGTTATAGCTAAATCTGAAAAATGAGTAATTTCAATTATGCATATAAATTATAAGAATAACAATATTTTGGTTAATTTCAAAACTTGCAAATTATAATTTGCTGAGGAAAGAACATGACAAGATCTGTGCCAAAAAGCAGGGTAAATACATACTAGCCCAGCTCTAATTTTACTTGCATTTGTTTATGTTATAAACTGACAAATAAACACAATGAGCCAAAGTGAACTCAGGAACTCACCTCATGAATGAGTTGTTTCTCTTCATTATCTTCACCTCCTCTCAGAGAGGATGACAAACTGTGTGATGTTGGTACCGGGATTGTAGGCACCCCATGGGATCTTAACGGTTCATCATAATCTTCAGCAAATACCTCCTCAACTTTATCTAGAAGGACAAATCATCATAGGGTGTAGTTTTTCAATTTTCCCATATAACAAAAGAATTGTGATAACAATACCCCAAGGTTTTGAAATAGATACATTCACATTAGCCCAAGATTTTGAAATAGAGATTCCAAATTCATTTTTTACAGGGACAGGCTGTCTAGGCTTCAGATATTTTGCTACAAGTGTACGGAATTCAGGCTTAATTAGAGTATTATAGGTGGACCCTACCCACAGTATGTAATATGGTAACAGGGGCTGCATGAAGATTAAAGGTTTGATATTTATCTAAATGATTTTAATCGAGGTTGATCGGGTTTTTGCACCATGGTATTCGAATGCAACATCTTAAGGGTAACTTTAAGTGATTTTCGGATTCATCAGAGAACACGACAGTTCATTATGGTCTGATAATTCATTGAACTGCTGGGGTCTTTTCTCAATTTTGGCTTCTCGCTAAGTAGTGCTTAAATTTAAGTGTTAGCAGGGCCGACTAAATCCAAACCTGGTTCGGTTTCTTCTTTCTGAATGATCCCTCTTTTCTTCAGCCTAGCAGCTAGGGCTGCAGGGAGCGGCATCGCGTCGAAAAATTAAGATATCTTGCAAAGTTTTTTGCCTTAGATCTACAAATCCAAGCGTGCTTTCACAGTTTGAAAGATATTCTACCTTCTCCACAGAAGAGTTCCGAGCACGATCCACGCATGCGTGGGGACTACGTGAGGTCATATGGTGAGGTCAAGCAGTCGACAGACTTTTCTTAAATTAATCAAGTCTACAAATATTACTTTAATAGTATTGGTATCCACTCGAAACAGGGGTTCTTTAAATTACATGAATGATAATGCGTCGTGTGATACTTTTGGTACTTCAAAAAGCCATTACTGGTGTTTCGAGAAAGACGAACAGCCAATTATGGTTCAAGTTTAGTGTCTGGCGGCGCTTTCACTTTCAGTCTCGGTTAAAAACATCGCATATTTCACGTGGTTTTATAACAACTGCATTATTATCTAGTCGCCATTTAAGGAAATCGGACAGTCAGTTTTGCCGAAATATTTCATTTGTCTGTGCTGCCCTTGGATGTACGATACACACCAACGAAGCCAATAAAACAGGGAATTTAAAAAGTGATGAAGATGATGATGGTAAGCTTAGGATGCAGCCAGTGATATGCAAAGTCCGCTTAATAAATTGACATCTGCAGGTACTGTATATGCAGGCACAATACATGGTAACACCAGTAACCAGTGTCTAGAATAACCATTTAATAGCTCTTAAATATATTATTTCACGTACTGCATGGGTATATGGTCCTTTTGAAAAGAGTAATTAAATATATATACTTACAATATACTTTATACAATTGTTGTTTAATTATCATTATGTAATTTATTTTGATGAATTTTACTTATTTATTTATTTATTTACTTATTTATTTGTTATATTAATGTTATTATTACTACCACCAGCTTGATTGCCTGACCCTTTTACACCCCCAACTCCAAGTCATGTGGAGGTTACCAGTCGACGATGATGTACCTTGCTTCTCATACACTACGGTTAAGGACCTGCATTCTTGTCTCTTGAAATTAGGTCATGTTTATTCTCATCTTGAACACCCTTGATTTTGGGCTTTGTTGGTGCATTTGCATAGGTGTGACGCTATAATCACAATACGCCCTACAGTATCTGGGCTCACTCTTACATTTTTTTTTCCTAGCCATTTGGCTTAAAGTACCAATTTTCTTTTAGACATATATCAGTTTTACTTTGGCCAAATTTTGTTAAAACATCAGTTTTTTCTTTTTGTCAAATAATCAATATGTGTGACACTCTTTATTACTAGGGAATATGGACAGGATTTCCAATGCTGGAAGACTAAATAAATTAACAGTGGCACCACCTCCTGGTCTTCCTGACAGACTAGTCGTCCTTCAGGCAGAGGATGGTAGTTTGGTCTATTTAGTGGGCACTTGGCATTTTACTAAAGAGAGTATTGATGATGTGGTCAAGGTATTTTGAAAGGAACACAGTGAACACTAGACCTAAATATATTACAAAAACATGTCCAGAAAAAAATTTTATGTTTGTCATTATCACAAGATATACTGTAGCATATCCAATAAAATGTCACAAAAATAAGTTCTTAAAACTGGTTTTTGAGTTCTTTTTCATTTTCAACTTAATTACAGGCTGAGATGGAGATTTGTGACTATCACATCTAATCTTTCATTTGTTTCTCAGCCAGAAGACCAGCTTTTACAATGTATCTTGGCTTTTTGAAAACATCTTTATTTCAATGATAATTAAAAATTTATATGATTCTGTAAGATACTTTGTCTAGTATATAAATTTCTTCTCTTTATAGACAATACAAGCTGTTCAACCAGATAAAGTGGTGGTTGAGCTGTGCACTGACGCCTTGAAGTTGAGATTTGGCAAAGTGCAAATATTTAAGCAAAATGAAATGAAAGTAGCAATCGCAGAGGTAAGTGTACTAGTAATGTGTGTGTGCTCGCCTTAAAAAAAATTGAAATAGCTTCCAGAAACTGTAAGCCACTCCCAATTAACCTGGTTGTATTCAGCAAGAGTTCTGCGGTGTTTGGTTGATATATGTAAACCGAACATTTCAGTGGGCATGCACCCATAGCCATTGCAAGGTATATGGAAATGTATAAAATGAAAAATTATAAGTTGAGCAAATTTGATTTTGGAATATATTGGGAATCAGAACCCAGTACAGAAATTAATGTTGCACGCATTGTTAGTAAAACCTGTGCTATCTTTAGGCAAGATTAATTCCAAAAGGCTGTTTGTAAATTCATTTGCAGACTGTTACAGGTCTGTCTTGTGTACAGTCAAAGGTTGGGTGATATGTTTAATATATATTTTTACAGATTTTAAAAGAAATGCTAAAATTGAGCATTGATTCAGGTGTTCAAGTTGATAATGAAAGTTTTAATGGTTTGTAACTTACAGTCATATTTTGGTATGAAGGAAATGTTTGAATACATTCTTTAATTTTTAGGCACAAAAAGTTCCTGGTACTTGTGAGGTTTGTTTAGGTGACCTTCCTCTTCACATCATAAGGAACCATTTCAGAGCTGCAGTTGAAAAACTGAGTACATGGGACATATTCCTGTTTTATCTTGCCACACGCACCATTGTCGAAAAACTATATAGTACTAAGTGAGTGATAACACATTTGCCTAGCAATCCTCTTGATACAAGCATCAAATTTGTTCTTCCCTGTAACTGCTCTAGGTTGCTTACAGTTGTAACACGTTCCATGGTAATATACTGTATACCAAATGAAATGTTACTAGGAATCTGAAATTGTTACCTTGACTGAGCAGTAATCTGCCATTTTTATTTATTTATTATTAGGTTACATTGAATCATATTGAATTTAATGTCTTGTATGTTTTTAAGAATTTTTCTTCTTAAAAGATGTCATCAGTTTAAAGGCCACCTGTCCAGTAGTGGCAGGTCACATACAGTCATAAGTCTTTTGGCTGGCTATGTCACCTGGTTATGTCACCTGAGCACGTTTTTTTAATATTATAAGTTCCATGTAAGGAGCCAATCGGATTATTCTTCTGTGCCACCCTTCACGTACTTTTATGTCACAATTCTTACCTTAACCGTAGGAGGCCAACCTCATGCATAAGTTCCCCCACCAATTAACATTGTCACAATGTTACAATTCCTAACCACAGGTGATCTTCTAATCCCTCTGCTTTCCCACCTACTTCCATAACTGCATTACAATTCCTAACCACAGGTGGTCAGTCTAGACCCTCTGCCGTCAATCGGCAGTCCTCGGCTCATTCCGCAAGCTCCATACTAACCTCGGATGTGATAGGCGGAGAAATATGCACCAAATCCATGCATTTTGTCCGCCGGAAATGCCTTCTCACTCAATCGTTCATTACGCTCATAAAGATGGCTGTCAATACCCCTGATTTTTATGATGCTTTACAGTTTGCCAAACAATGCACTAAGATTGACTTTGATTTAAAAGATAAATAGATACAGGCGTTGAAGGAATTAGGTTTAAATTAGCGCGAGGTTGAAAGTAGTACCTATCCAACAATCAACAATCAAATATGTCTGCCTCCGTATTACGTCCGAGGTTATTGTCGAGTGCGGAGACATCCGAGTAGTTCCGAGTGCTCTGCTGTCCACCCTTTACCATATATTGCAATACTTAACCATAGGTAATATTCAGAGTATTTTTTTCTGTCCGTTGTCCCACCCATTACCACTGTATTACAATTATTTTTAATTGTCATTTTTTATTACCATGATAAATTGTTTCTTCAACAAAAATGTAATTCCATCAGTGATGCTCTTGCTTTAATGATATTCCGAATTCCAGAAAGAGTCATGTTGACAGGCAAAAAACTTGGAATGCCTTGGTGGAAGAACAGCAGATATGGAGAGAAAGATTTCCAGGTGGTTACAAAGTTATAATGGAAGAGCGTGATGTATATCTTACTCACAGCCTAAAGATGGCAGCACAAGCCTTGCCACATCCAAAAGAGACAGGACGTAAGTTGCAGTTTCAAGATGAAGGGACAACATGCACAGTTCTGGACAGGAAGAAACTGCAATTAAGCAATCAATCGCAGGGTTAATTCTCAACAACCAGCACCTGCTAGTACAGTCACTCACTGAAATTCAAAGTTTAAAAGCAATAATCTGTCCACTTCACTTTTAAGAATGAAAGTCATTGGTTCATAAGCAAGCAATAATATTTTACTCTAGGGGTACAGTTTAAATAATTTGAAAAAAAAGTTGAATTTTTTTCCTTAACAACTCACACTGGTAATATCCTGACCAGTTATTGCAATGACCCTTTATTTTTTTTTTTTTTTTCGTGACTAGGATTGTTTTGTGAAACTGGCTTGATAATATTTCAAAGATGTGTACATGGCTTAAAAAATTTATGTATAGTAAAATAAAGTCAGTAAACTATATAATTAAAGCTCGATAAAGGCTATCGATATGTGTACTTTAGGAATGAAGCCAGCAGTAGTTGTGGGAGTTGTTGGCCTGGGGCATTTACCAGGGATTGTAGACAACTGGAACAAGGAGCTTGACCCTGAAGCAGTGACCAAGTAAGCAGAGGATATAGCTGGTCAAGTATAAATCAAAATGCACATTTTTGTTTCTTTTATTATTGAATATTCTGTTCATGATCCAAAATAATGAATAGAAGCATTTTTTGTTGTTGACAGTGAGCTGAGAAAATTTATCATAATTAATTTGTCATTGAAATATAAACATTGCACCATTCCCTCTTTTAACTTAGAAAATTGAACAGTACTTCATTGTGTGTGTATTGAAGGTGTTTAAAAGCAAAAAAGATCAAAATTGTGATCCTGGAATTTTCCACCTCCATCAGGGAAAAAGTGAAAAATTGGAACCGGGTTTGTTTCACTGGCCAGAGTAGATTTGCATAGTGCACTGTGCTACTCTGTAGCTTTTTATGTCTTATTGTAAATGACAAAAAAAGCTAGATGTGATTAACAAAATTACTATCAATTTCATTTTCTTTTAGGACATATCTAATTTCTGACAGGTTAAGGAATATAAAATGCGTTGCCCTTCTTGTCAAGATGACATTCATTGGGATGTTTGTCTATGTGAGCTACAAGGTGACACATTCTTTGTTTGGAGCCAAGAGGCTTGTTGTGTTCCTGTCTCTATTGGGCTTGGGTTATTATGGCACAAAGGAAGTACTTGGACAGTACTGGCTTTCAAGGAAGCATTAGAATGATGCTGGACTAGCTGTGGCATAAATTTAGAAATGGCTGATCCAAGAATTCTAGTTAACGGGAAGCTGGTGACTATTACCGCTGGAAATTCGAGCAATTCAGTATACCAAACATTTTAAAAAAGAACTCAAAACATACCTTTTTAGGAAATATTTTGATTAACTCTTAATTGGTTTTATAAATCTTGTATTAATTGCATTTAATTGTATGGAATAATGGCTGTTTTACCTGGATTTTATTTATGATATTTTATGTAGTATTATTTATGATATTTTATGTCTACTGAACATTTTAAATGGATTTTAGACTTAAAATAAATTTATTATTATTATTATTATTATTATTATTAGATTTCCGTGAAACAATGAAATGATGTAAGAGTCAATTCGGGAATTGTTAAAGCAAGATCTGTGATCAAATTTCCAGGAAGTATCTGGGCCCAGATTTTAACAGGGTGTTTAACACTGACCAGTCTATAAGTCTAACTGGTGAATAAATTCTCAGAACACCAGTTAACTAACTGGCATTAAAACATTTTAACCAGTGTTAAACACCCTTCATCCTCTCACTGACTTTTACTATGACAGATGGATGGGAGTGGTATGGTTATTTAATAATGCTTTCAACATGCACAGTATGTTTATGCCTTAGGACTTGTAATACCTGTTTATTGAATATGTTTAAATAGGTCAAAATTATGATCTTAGAGTTTTTAACTGCCATCAGAGAAATATCAGGGAAAATCAGAGAATTGTGTTTACCTTAAATGCTTAGAATCCTGCTATATCCCTCGCTTTATCATAATAAGTAAATGGTATCTGTTTCTCATGGTGCAATATTTCTGATATTTTAACCCAGCTCAGGTTTAACTTTTCCTGATGTGAATGCCCCCTTATTGAAAGCCATCACAAGTTTAACTTAATCATGGCGCGAATACCCCCGCAGTTTAAAAATCCGCCTGTAGTAAATGGTGTATTCAAACACACAACCGTGGTTGGCGCCTAGGGGTATCACGTACAGGAACCCATGGCGCTTCATTTGGTTCAGGGGCAGGAAGTCCCACAACATGATGTACTGCAGGGAAGGCACCAGGTGGTGCTGTACACCATAATCCGTCTCGTAGTAGTACCCATGGATCATGCTCTGCTGGGGGTTGTCATTGTAGTCGAGGTAATACAGCTGGAAGTGAGATGTGGCAAGAGTATGAAATTAAGCTTCCTTATATTGTCATTGATTTTAGAATATATTGTTTAAATGGTTATGCTTTATTTATCATTTAGAACGGAATTAGCCACATTGACTTTTATACTTTTTTTTACATAAATGGGTATTGGAGGGAGCATAGACAGCAAGCAATTTTTAACATGTTCTAACATCTCCCGTTTTAAGTTGAATAAATTATTCTTATTATTGTTACATGTATTTTCATCATTATAAGAAAGTCTGTTAAAAATATTTTAAAACTTTATTGTTTGTGTACTACATGTATTAAGGTCTTCACAATGTTTTAAATATTCTATTACAGGGTGTACGTAAATAAAACCGCAACAATCCAAACTACTTATTTCATTTTATCCTTCACTTCTGATAAGCCTTTCTGATAAGCCTTTATCAGTCATCAAAATCTCACCCTGCCTATACTATACGCGCGTACACCTACGTGTGCATTTGGGGTCTTTCGGACGATCTTGTATTTTAGGCATTGATTGTATCATTGACTAAAGCAGAGGTCATTAATTGGACAAGGAATGAACCGGGATTAGCTGAAAAATGACGTACCTGAAAACCTTGGGTTTCAGCTAACAGGTTGAATCCAATCACTACCACGGACTGGTTCGAGTTGGAGTGGAAATTGCAGTACGAGAGAATGGGCCTTTCATTGTCGTCTGATATTTGCTGGAATTCACCATATAGTAAGTTACCAATCGCAGAAAGATATATGTACTAGACAGTAGGCCTACATGTAGTTTACTGCTAGATATTGAATAATGCCTATAAAGTGTATGTGCTTATTTTCTACAGTCACGGGGACTTTATATATATATATATATATATATATATATATATATATATATATATAGTATAGCGACAAGTGGGTATATGCACTGTAACAGCAGACTTCACAAAGCTCGTTGCCTTTTAACCTTGATGAATATACCTGAACCCAAAACATCGCGTAACTCGGATAAGATCCCCGTATATACAAAGCCAATGAAACCCGGTAACACGTGTTACCTGTGCCAGACTGCTTCCCTGGTTGGTACAGGTGAAGAGAGAATCCCAGGCTATGGCAGCTATTTTCTGGACACTGACCCCGCCTGCTGCGATGGCCCAGTCCACGCGAGACTTGTCCACTGGTGAAACTTTAGCAGGGATACCTTGAAAAGATGGAATATGTTGGTTATCTATTTGATTTCGCATTTTGTGAACTATATGACAACACGATTCCAGAAAAAACACAAAAGTACTGGTAGACTACGGTTGGCTCATAGACTGTAAATTTGAGACGACATTCTGCTAGAGTCGTGCAAAGATTCGAGTAAGGCAATGAAGATTTTAATTTCAGACAATACCAACTAACTTATCCGTGCCATATTCGAGATAACGATGATTCGAGTTACAAAGTGACGTTCTATGCTCAGTCTAACGTAGATTGTTCAAAGCACCTGAGCCGGTGAAGTCCACGTCCACCGTACAATCCCCTCCGAGGTCGTCAAAAGCTTGTATGACCAGCCACAACTCCGTCTGGATTTGATTATTTGCCCGGGCTGATGCAAGAAACTTAAAGAGCTGCAAAAAGATTTTGTCTTTTTGATTAGTTTATGAAGTTTTGACGTCCTTTAATTGTCAGTTGGGTATAATCCAGTGTTTTTTATAAACCAAGTAATAAAAGTTTATCAGAAACGTTGTTTTTAACGCAATCTTTTTGTTTCATTTGACCTCTTTGTGTAATATTATTTTGAACTTTACATATCCAAGTAAAACTTCAAAGCGCAGTCTTTGGTGATACGCACCGATTGGGTATTATTTGTGTAGATATCCCCAAATGTAACTGTGTCTGGTAAAAGTGGATTGTGTTTCTTGAGAATCTGGAACAGCATCTGATCACCATCCTTAATCTGCACAGTTGTCTCATTTACCTCATGGTACGACGACCTCCCTAGACCACGCCCCTCTTGGAGAGCTATGACGTCAATGCCAACGTTGGCCAATCCCGTGACTCCATCGGCGTAATCCTCGAGGGCATCGCCACGTGCCTTGGTTAGGTCGATAGATGGAGCTGTCAAGAATTTCTTTCCACTGTTGCGCACCATTATTGCTACTTGCTTGTAGATTTCGGCGATGTCGTCGATGGTTAAGCCACTTTGACCGGTTGCACTACCCTTTAACCCTTTGGTTAAGTCAGTCAGGACGTTGATATAACCGCCGCTGTATCCCGTCAATGTTTTCTGGTAGTGAGGGCCATATCTGTCACTGTGATCGGCCAGAACACGATACACCCACGTTAAATATGACAACACCACCTGGTAACCCGCAGGGTTGCTCTTCAGATCCGGAGGAAGTCGAGGGAGACCGAAGTAAACGCTCATGGCTTTCGATGAAGCACTTTGGAGGACGAGGTTTTGGGGATCCCAGGACGCTGAGGAGGTGAACACGACAGATACGTTGGTGCCCGGCTCGAATACGCAGGCTTCACTTCAGAGGATGAAAGGATAGCTGTGACTTGATATTAAGATATTAACCGTAATGAAATTGTAGAAGCAATGAGAAATTAAGGGACCAATATTATGGATATACGCACAGTATATATGCGAGAGTCAAGATTGTGGTTGGAATATTTCCAGTCTTGCCTTTCAGCTGACAAATCTTAGATTGTCTGGGCGAAGTTGAAGTATATTTTGAAATAACTGCCTAACTTTCTAAGTTGTTCAAAAATTTTGGCGTCAATTTCTTCAAAAGGGATATTATTTTCCCTTGTTGTGTTTTCTGTTAAGATTGCATTTTTCCAGAAGGGAAGAATTTTCAAGGAATGTGTGTGCACATGTGGATGTATTTTACACAGCCTAGCAGTAAAAAGTAAGGAAATATTTTACCTCAAAGTTATATGCAAAATAATTAAAATTTTGGAAGTGACATATGCTTTGAAATTATTGATATTTGATATTTTTATATAAAAAAAACTATAGCAAAAACTTGGTCATAACTCACGCTTACCCCCCCCCCCCCCCTTCTCCCATTTTCCTTATCGTAATGATATAAATGCTAACCCAAAGCCAACAAAAGTGCTACAAAACAGTGGTTACTTCCCTGTTTAGGCTTACCTGTCTCCCACTGCAGTGGTGTGAAGCACAATTCTATAATAAGTGACTCCAGGCGACTTGACCACAATCTTTCTATCCAGGGGACAAGCGAGCATCTTTGGGCCGTATATCTCATTGTATTCATACGTCACCCATGAAACGATCTTTAACCCTTTCTTGTTTAACTCCTGTTCCGTGTAGTCTGTACATAGGACGCCATTCACCTTGCAGCTGACACAGATAAAACATTATTTTGACAGTTGACGTTACGTACATTGCGTTTCAGAGATATTTTTATGGGCGTTAAACGTGTATTCCGTTTCTGGAAAAGTTGTTTGAAGCGAATGTAGCAGCTGTTATTGTCAGTTAATTTCTGCCCAAATTTATTCAAAACGAAGCGCATGCAGAGAAATCTCTGCAAAAATATGTAATATTTCTGTTATTGCCTCAACAAAGTTACTGAAATTATAACTTACTTAGCGAATGCCTCGTCCTGTGAAATACTCGTTTTGGTTCTGTTATTATACAATGCTCCAACCTGCAGCACCGTGTCCCCACCTATAGCTTTGAACTGGTCTAGAGCAGTATTCCATTCCGACAAGCTGTTTCTATTGGCAAACCAAGACGCCGTCACGGGGTAGTCGGCCCGTGCCAAAACCGAAAACAGTAGAATCAATGTGCAACTATATACATGCAACGTAGACATATCGACTGGTGCTAGTTAAGTGAGTCGGGCGGTGTGGCTACAATCCGATATGTCTTGTTACTGTGTGGTATCGCTTTATCGAACAGATGGTGATTTTCCCATGACAGGAGTTCAAGGATTTCTTGAGGTGAACTCATTGCGTAATACATGTACATATATCACATTGAAAGACCTCGTTCTGTCCTTTGGTTCTCATATTTTTCAAGCAAAAATACTTTATACAAAGGAACTTCAAGATCAGATTCTTAGATCTGTATGCGGAATTTGTTTGAGACTGCGTTTTCCAAAGATGTAAGGGATTTTTTAGTTTTAAAACACTTCTTGAAATGATCTGTGGGTTGATTTATTTAATTTATTTATCAAAAAACTTGCAGTTTGGTTGATAGGACGTTGACAAAGGTGACTGGAATTGATCTTTTTTCCAGTGGTGTGAGGAATAGTAGCCTACATTTAAATCGAGTTTGCATTCAAAGGTAACGCTGATCATGGGTAAAGATGTAAGTGAAGCACACATTCAAAGATACATCCGTCATGGGTTCCAGCGGAAAGAAATGGCGCGCAGACATACCCACAAAACGCCATTTGCAGAATTTTTGTCATTCCGCATTTTCGTTTTCACACAACACATTTGTCAAACTTAGTAGACTTCAAATAACAATTACTAAATAAATGTTAAAGACATTAAGGTGAGAGAGAGAGAGAGACAAGGTTTACATCATGCTAAAATGGTTTTAATAATTATAAAAATGAATGATCTGTCGAGAGTATTGTGAAAACAGAGATTAAGGTACTTTTCTTTATTCCTGGAAACATAGTGCATAGTGAATGTGGTTATAGCGTTGTTTGGTATATTCCACGGCCAAGGAGATTGGTGTGTGAAACATCACTGAAGCGTTATCAGTGAGATATGAAAAGTTTTACTAACTGTGATTTGTGAATTAATTTATTTATTTCCCGTGAACTGTGATCACTCCCCCCCCCCCCCCCCCTCATGGGACCTTCATTAATATGCCGCTCTCCTCCAGTTTCCCGACAGAAGCTAAGCAGAACCATTGCGGGTTGGGGTTTTTAATTAAAATTAAAACAAGAATTAAAATTCTGTCAGATTTGGACAAATTAGATTTTCTTCAAAGCGAATTCACTAGCAATGCCATGTGGCAATGAACTCACACAGAACATGCGATGAAATTTAAAGTGGCTTAATGACAATGTATAGCCAAGCAACCAAGCTTGATAAAAGGGGTCGGTGTACCAGTAACGTAACATAGCGAAATGTATTTACACTTTATGCTGAAGCTGGGTAAGTGGGTCAAACAGTATGGCTGAGAAGGAGACGTGTTTTGGGAGTAAGTATTACACAAGCGAGTTGCATCAGCGTAAATTAACTAAATTGGGAGAATTTTGGTCACAAAACAGCTTTGTTCTTATTTTTGATACCGCTGTTTGTTATGCAGTTAGATAGCATCTTCGTAGTTATAATGTTCAATGTTACTGGATATGCAAATATAGGTCTGGTAGTAAATATTTTGCATATCCGTATTCTACTTTCCCTTGATACAGTTCCTGACGGGTATACCAAGGCGCCTGCTTTCATTCCACCCAACAAAGATCAATTGAAAAAAATCGCTGAAGACTTGGGCTTGCAACTGTCGCAGGAAGAACTGAACGAATATAGAGGTACATACCGTGCGTGTAAGCTTAGATGTGTATATAGACACACACAAAGGCAGGAATACACACACTTAAACACAGACAGGCACAAGTACCCGTGGTATTATATCTAGGTCTTGTACATGTTAATGCTGCCATATGTGAATGGCAAATATAAAGCTCCATTTGTCGTCTGCGTGATGCACATTGTTTAGCTATCTGACCCACATGTTCTGAAAGGTGCATGTATAGACAGCATAAGCAAGTTAAGCGTTACACTCTGGGTAACAGGTATCCCAACTGAAGATAATTTGCAATTTTGGCCTTGTACATCATTGTCACTAATACTAGCTTTTAATGCTTAGAATTTATGCTCACCCTGGAGGACAAATACCGCATACTTGATGAATTGCCAGAACCTACTTTGCCTGTTAAATACCCAAGAACTCCCGGGTGGCGTCCTAAGCCGGAGGACAACCCTTTCAATGGCTGGTAAAATGTTTTGAACCCTTTGTCTTATACGTTTTATTGTTTGGACTACCACTCGGAATGATATATCGCAACGATTTTTATCTCATGATAGTAAGTCATTAATTAGTGGAATTTAATGTAAAAATTTCGATTCACAGTGCTACCATTATGACCTGTTAAACAAATACGGTTATCACCGAAACGCAACATAGAGGTGCAATTGAGGCCACAGGCATGCTCTTAAAAACATTAAGTGCACAGACTGCAATCTATGTTTGATTATTTTAGGGTCCCACATGAAGAAGTTTGTATCAAAGTTTCACTCTCCTGGAACCCTGAATAATAATCAATAATTCATAGTTTATCCCCAAAAAGGAACATGCGTTACTGTCATAAATGTAAAACGTCCAGCTGTGAAACGTTACACTTTGAAAATTCAGTCATCACTGGTTTTGTTCTTTGATTTGTCTCCTACAAGTAGGCCTATAACGTTGTAAAAAATTATAATAATCTTCCGTATAGAGCTGTTAATTGTTTTATAGCGCCTTTAGTTTGCGTATCATTGAATATTTAAAAACGGGGAAAATTGACACTACCGACAGTAAAATAAGTATTAAATAAATTATTTTTCCCCTTGTGATCCAAATATTATATCAGATATGTCAAACTATCATGGAATCGCGATTTATTTTTCGGCCAGCAACAGAAATCGCTGTTTTCTACTGCACCAAGTACTTGACCAAAATGATCCTTTTTGACAAATTTTCTTGGGAACACAGGCCTAATGTGAAGACGTGGTAAAAATTAAATTTTGAATTTGAATTAAGACAGTCATGGATTTTTGTTCTATGCACATATATGTTTTAAAAAATTGAATACAGCTTTGAATTCATTCAATTATATTTTTGGACAATTCGGCATGTGAAGTGCACCTCTTTGTTCGGTTTAGGTGTTATATGGAAATTTGGTTGATTGTTGTATCATATTCAGTTGTCAGAGTTTATATTAGGTACTGGCGTACGGATATTCAAGGTGCCCCCTCTGGGAAGTTGGCTGGGAAAACCCTGGGTATCAAAGACAACACGGCGGTGGCTGGGGTACCTATGATGAACGGGTCCAGGGTGTTGGAGGGCTACATGCCAGAGTTTGATGCCACTGTGGTCACAAGGATACTGGACGCAGGTAAAAGTTGTTTTTTTTTTTTGTTTTTTTTTTTTTTTTTTTGCCATAAACGGTTTTTGCCAAGTGACTTATTCAAAATTGATATGGATGCCGTACATGAACGTCATAATGTAATATATTCAAACACAATAACATAATGAAATGCTTGACATAAAGGTCCATTGGCAAAAACATTATAGACATCAAGAATAATGTTTAAGTCATAATAACGAATGCAAAGTATATGTATAACACAGCCTTTGATTGCTGAATATATGATGTACATTAGATAACAACTAAATACCACCGCAAACTAACGCCATTGTAATAAAAAAAAAATCAAATACTTTGCTCGTGTTAATTTCTTTTCTTCGTATAATAGGTGGACGAATTTTGGGAAAAACTGCGTGTGAGGATCTGTGTTTCAGTGGAACTAGTTTTACCAACAGCAAAATGCCGATTTTAAACCCCTACGATGTATCCCGGTCCGCCGGTGGTTCTAGTTCGGGGAGTGGCGCTTTGGTAATTATTTTGATGTACAACGGTTTTAGAGTTTAGCGGTATTCGCACTTCAAGGTTTTTTTTTTTTTTTTTTTTTTTTTTTTTAGGCGCCTACCCTTTCGTAAAGGTTGGATTACTTAAATGTTAGATAATAAGAACGTGTCATGGGTAAAGAAGGAAAGTTCAAAGCGCTAACGAAAGTCTTAAAAGAATAGATATGAACAGATTTGAATGTATATAAAGCATGATGATTGAGGAATAAACACTCAAAGTCAATATTGGCACCAATATTGTTTAGAAATATAAAAGAATTGTTGGCGTTCTATTTAAATAAATGATCGCGATTTTTACCAAACCGTGGCTTTTATATTTGTTCTATATTAATCTTCTTTTTTTTTTTATTTTTACTTTTTATTAATTTTACAAGGTCGCCGGAGGTCAGATTGACATGGCTCTTGGCGGCGACCAAGGTGGATCTATACGTATGCCTGCCGCATGGTGTGGTATTGTGGGGTTAAAACCCACGTGGGGGTTGGTTCCGTACACTGGCGCAATCGGTATGCACCCTTGCGTTGACCATATGGGCCCCATGGCCAGAACTGTAGAGGACTGTGCTCTTCTCTTGGAGGTAAATTCCAGTAACCGCAGAACATTATTATAGCATTACCATAACATTTATACAACCAAAAAACGTTATGGTAACGTCATAAAATGTACTGTGTTTGCTGGGAAAGGACATAGAACTACCCAAGGATGGCTTCAGGTGTCTCTCTCCTGTTTCCAAAACACCATTTATGGTCTTAAGATTTTGATGAAAGTTGTGAGAGTAAATCTAGAGACCATTTGATCAAAAAATTAAAAAAAAAAGATTGGGCGGGTAGTTCAGTAGGTCATCGTTATTACAGTGTGTAATATGTGGATTTTGCCAAAATTGCGTAAGGGCAGAAATATGCAATGATAAAAATTCCACCCTAGCCATTTAAATCTTATTTGGGTATCTTATAGCTCTTGGTAGGCTTCAAAGCAATTTACAAAATATGACCCTGTAACGAAAGTGTTTTTTCTATTGTTATTTATGTTTCTCATCCCTGATGGAGGCTTTATGGCCAATAGCAACTATAGGGGAGGGAAAGGGCTGTGGACCCAAGATGTCCTTATCTGGTGTATAAATTGGCAAAGCAACCAATTTAAGATACCCTGGTGCCACCGGCCACAGGGGATAGTCAACTTAAGAGCCGCCTATTACTTGACAGTCTCCATAACGGAGCCCTAGTAAATTGAATTGAATTGAACGACACGGACATTCAACCCGATTAAATTTGATTTGTCCACTGGTGTTTGTGAAAAGGGAGTTAAAAACCACTGTAGCGTTGCTGCATGCTAGGACCAGTCGCTTTGGTCCTGTACAGAAAACCGTACCAGCTAGATACTGTACCAGCTAGATGTGAAAAGGACCCAAGAGACATCAGTCGGTACCTTTTCTTACGCTTTTTATTTTCTTTGAGAAGGGTTCACTTTTGTTTTAAACGTTTCAGGTGATCGCTGGTTATGACGACGGCCTTGATCCCAGGCAGGTACATATACCAAACATCGTGGTTCCTGAGTACTCAAAACTGGTGCGTCTTTTCCTCTGATATTCCCTTTACTTCGATATATATATATATATATATATATATATATATATATATATATATATATATATATATATATATATATTACGCCTAAGATTTTGTCCACTGCAGTACAATGTCAACCCATAGTGGTCTACTTAAAGAGATAACAACTGTTCACTTTGGCCAACAATGGATTTTCCTGGGGTAAAGTACAATTTTCCCATAATTACCAATGGTTAATGAATCCATTCTAATATTCAAGCTAGTTAGTTTTTTTTTCTTAAAAAAAGTTTGGTTTTTTGTAATATTCTCAGAGATTATTACAAAGTGTAGCCATCTATGGAGGTCACGTGATGTGATGGCAAGCAAAAATTCCAGAATAATTGCGTTAACCGCCGTTTTGGTGGTAAAATAGCATTTAATATATTTCTATTAGCTGTTAACAATGTATTTATCGCAAAATATGGATATCATGCGAACAGTTGTTATCTCTTCAAATTGTAAGAATTGGCCCAAAACATAAGCATTGTCTTGTCTTTCTTGTTATAAAACCGGTGCAGTGTTTATTCAATTGGACTACTGCTTATTATCCGAGGTCAAAGTAGGCTAAAAACTTACGTCTAAAAGTTGAGATATATTTTCGGATCAAAGTTCTTTGGTGAAACAGATTGCCCACGGGAGTCTAAAGATCAGAGTTAAGTAGGAGAGAAGAGTTATTATTTAAAAACCTGTACTATTTTTCCTAAGTTGAGCGCAGATCTCAAGGGCATGAAAGTGGGCATGATAAAAGAAGGATTCGCCAAGTGTGACAGCGTTGTCGAGTCCACCATTCGTTGTGCCATGCAAAATTTTGAGGAAGCCGGTGCCACCGTGGAGGAGACTAGCATCGGTATGCATATCACCGGTATGTTAACCGAGCTGCTTTTCAGATTGGCATGTTACAATTGTGCAGATATGTCACTTTGCATTGAATGTAGCTGTACCATTAGATCTGAGTTACCATATTTTATTGGTAATCATCATAAACTAATGTATTTCTCTGTTGTCAAAGACGCAATTCCTCAACTTACGCACTAAGCAATTCATTAAAAGGCTTCGTTTTTATATTATATTATATTATATTATATTATATTATATTATATTATATTATATTATATTGCACCATTCCATTTTATTAACCTTCGTAGGTGAACGCTTTGTGGTACCTATCTTATATGAAGGCACTTATGAAACCATTGTGAATCTAACATGTGAGTAACAATAATAAATGCGGGTAAAAAGACTATATTATATAGTGATCCTGATCTAAATATAGACAAAATGATACCAAAACTGACAGCACTATGCCTTAATTAGGCCCATCGTTTATCTTTTTATTCGTCCAAGATTGACATAACAGCAGAGCGAACAACTGTGCCGATGTAATTATTTTAAGTATACTGTATTCGCCATTTACTATCGCATTTACGCCTTTATTTTATTTATTTATTATCATTTTCTTTTTGGAAAAAAGATTATTACCACAGCAAGTAAGAAAGATCTGGTTATATTTAGTTTCATGTGCATGTCATTGCAATGCAGTGTCCACTGTGTGCACGTTGTGTGATCCCAACCTAAATTAAATGTTCTTTTCTTATAGCTATTTTTGGGTTTCCTGGAATTTACCCAACTGCCATGGAACAGGCTGCAGCTCGTGGAATGAGGACGCATCTCAATGATGTATCTCATACGCTCAAGGGAGTGACCTTGGTCGGAGCGTACACCAAACAACGTTACAACCACATCCACTATGCTAAAGCCATGAACTGCGCACGACTGCTGCGGAAGGCCTATGACGACGCTCTTGCCAAGTATGACGTACTCGTCCTGCCCACTATGCCTTTTTTGCCAACAAAGCTGCTAGAAAAAGGATGCAGCGTCAAAGGTTGGTAATTCTTGATAATAAAAAATTTAACTCAGTAAGAAAAATCACTGTTGATCATATTGTACAGTACACGTTGTGCATACTCCTTGTAATACCGATTTTAGTGCTACATCTGCGTGTATGAGCAGTATATGGTACAAATTAGCTTGAAACTGAAAGCGTTTTGGTTTACACCACAATAACCAGTACCAACTATCATTTCAGAAACTTTAAAACGAGTCCAAGATATGCTTATTGGCAAACCACAGTTCAATATCACACACCACCCAGCCCTTAGCATTAACGCTGGCTTTGCAAATGGGCTTCCGGTTGGCTTAATGATCGTAGGAAAGCATTTCGATGAGGTCACAGTGCTCAAGGCTGCGTACGGATTCGAGAAAAAGCGAGATGAGAAGTGATGACGTGTTCTCTCAAGCTCTTTAAAGTATGTCGATTGTAAAGTAACATTTATAGATATTCCCCTCAGTAAGAAGACTATTTGAAATACTCATACATATGAATATTAAATCGAGGGCATTGGGGATCCGCTTACAGGCAATCCAACTATATAATAAAAATGGGTCATGTACTTCTCTGGTTGTACAATATACATGTAGCTGTGCTGCTTTTACGCGGGCTTCTGCACTACATAAACCAAGATCGACTAAGGACTAGAATCAAAAATGGATTTTCTAAAGGTTAAAATTAATGGCCGTCTCATTTTATCAGTTTTCTCAAATGCAACACCAATTAAATCCACTTGAAATGATTTATACTGACAGTCAATGAAAAGGCATCATTTTTTTATCAAATGATATTTTAAGTTCCTTTGGCACATTAAGAAAATAAGTTTTCATGTGAAATATGACACATTATTCAGTCACACAACGTAAAATAAAGGTCAGAAAAGATCATTAAAATAAGATTATTAAAATGCAAGGTCACATGATCAAATCTCTTTGGTTCCGCCCAGCCTCCAGCATCCCCAGGGCCCGCAGTCACTCTTCCAGTGTCAGACGTGGCATCACAGAACTTTTTTGTCATGTGTCATACTGAATTTGGTGACTACCTTAAATAGGCTTAATTAATCACCATATATTGAACCTGATTAATTAACAACAAATCAGGAAAAACACACGATATTTTAACAGCTGATAACAAAATCAGCTGATCACAAAATCTGAAATTTTAAACATCCGAGTGGTCAGCCCACTCTCTTATGACCAAACAAGTGCATTTGTACTCGTTTATATGGTTGGAATCGATTCTCGGTAAAAGTATTAGAGTACAAAAGAACAAAGTTTTCAGATAAGTTTTCATTGACTGTCAGTATATATTGCATTTTTTCAACCATATTTTTGCCTTTTGAATGATCCATAGGTTTTGTAAATACATGTGATATCTTGATATCTATATTCTTTTTCTATAAAGAAAATTAAAACAGAGTCAGCAACATACAATGACAGGAGTGCTTTATTATTATAAATGGACAGTAAAGAACAAAGCAGTTACTTTTCACAGGAGTGAAATCAAGCTATGAATCTCCAAGGTTCCAATATCACGGTCATCTTTTCCATATACTGAACACAACAGTGATGGGTAGTGTTCCAGAGATTTTAATCTTATAACTGATTGATCCCGAAGTTTCTTCTTCTGGTTGAGAGATCTAGGGTCTCCTAAGACAGTAATGATAATTCAGCAATCTTAGAATAAGTGTGGTAACTTGAAGCAACATGCCACTATAGGTTAGTGAGACTGAACTGTCAATTGTCAATATAATATTTGTCAATCCACTGGTGCCAATCCTCCTTTCCTACAAAACTGATTGAGACTGCCAAGCCCAAGATGCACATTTGTTATGGGGGATTGTCCCAACATAGCTCAGTTCGCCAGAACATCCACTACTGCATCTACCCAAAGATGGCAGGGCAATCTCAACAGGCTGTCAAAAGAAAATGTGTTAAACATATTTTAAACTTATGTTAATTGCTGTAAAAAACAATGACTAAATAATATACTGATCAAACAAATTGCATAAGTAAAAACAATGATTGAAAATGAAATCAAATATGCATGATTGTAGCTACCAGAATTTCATGATAGAAAAAGAAACAAATGAGAAAAGGTAAACCTTTTTTCTTCTCTGTGGAAGTGTTCCAGGCATTACAGAGTTGGTGCTCACATCTGAATCTGATGAATTTGCCCGTGCAATTTCAGGTGACTCTTCTATTATTGTCTGTAAGATTGTCCAGGTCAAGGTTCGCATCCAGGATGTAAAATCTGAAAAATAAACATTATACATCAATAAATGCTTTACAACAACAGAGGCTTACTGTGTTCAGAATAGAAACTATCATAGCAGGATCAATCTATCTCAACGGAGTATCACACTAAGGCTCAGTCATTGTAATCAGCTTAATTGTCTGGCACGCCCCCTTGCAAAGCAACATGAAAAACAAAATGGAGCGCAAAGTTTTCCTGGTTTTTCCTAAAGTACTTTTAGTTACAAGTGTTCTGTGTAATATGTAAGTCTTGAAAATTGAAGCACAGTGTGTTACAAATTCACATAAAGCTAGTTTGTTAACTTTGACTTCATTGTAAACACACATAAATCTGCATAGTGAATATAAAACTAAAATATAAAAAACTGGCACAAGTAACATCCCCTAAAATGCCATGTGTGTTCCATACCTTTGATTCTGGGTAAGGAATTTCTAATGAAGCTGCTTACAGGCTCAGTTGTCACATGTAACAAAGCCCTAGAATTTAATGCACAAATATACTCATAAGTTTGATACACAGTTAATTCTTTTCAGTAGACATGAAATAGAAATCAAGTAAAATCTGTGAAATATACCAGTACGTCTTTTAATTTTGCTTAATATTCTTTACAATTTACAACTAGCAAAGGTCTTCAGGGCCATAAGTCACACCTTAAAAAGATGCAGAAGATTGGTCATTTTGTCAATTTTGATACAATAATAAATAATGCTTATAACAGCACAATTAACACTTAAAGGGATAATAACTCTTTGTATGAGATCTATATTTCACAATAAAGACATTGTAAACAACTCATAGAAATATAACATATTCTGTTATAATAAAGTAGAAGTATCATGGATATTCAGAAAACGTGATTAGCAAAGGTCTTTAAGCCATTGGAAGTTCAAAGTCACACCCTGAAAATGTCGATATGCGAAAATTCTAACACAAGACTATATAATTACCAGAAAAGTTAACCGATAGGACAGGTTTTTCAACTGAAGCTATATTTTAGCCCTATGCTACTTATCTGTAAGTTTGAGAAGAGTAAGTGATGTGGTTTTCCTTTAATGGTCACTATGGAGGCAGTGCCCAAAATATGGTTGTTAATAATAAAATAAAAGTATCATGGATATACAGAAAATGTGACATGGAAAGGTCTTCAAGGCCATGGAAGTTCAGAGTCACACCTTCAAAATGCCAAAAAGTAAATAAGTGATAACTGCACTGAAATGATTTTCTTTCCATTTTCAACACTTTTTTACATAAAACAAAATAATCAATTTACTGTCATTTTTAAATGATCAACTAAAAAAATTGCTGACATAAGAAAAATATCAATAAGACAATTTTAAATGTCCAATTTGCTCCATTCTGAGATTCTGAACATAGTGAATGATTAAATTTGACAAACTGTAAAGATTTGAGTTTTTTTCCCATTTTTGACACTTTATTACACAATACACGGTGACAATAACAGGTTTACCATCATTTTTATATAATCAACAAACAATATTGTTCAGATGCAGAAAATGTCAAAAGAACAACTTTACATATC
The DNA here is from genome assembly GCF_051362555.1 of Lingula anatina. NCBI lineage: Eukaryota > Metazoa > Brachiopoda > Lingulata > Lingulida > Lingulidae > Lingula > Lingula anatina. The sequence continues at coordinate 3,955,624 of NC_141772.1, read as the reverse complement.
TAATTAGTTCAAAAATGAGACGCCTGAAAATTAAATTTGAGGAAAAAAAAACATTTGTATACAAAAAAAAGGCATAACTTCACCAAAACTTAACTGATCAAGCTTATTTTCAAAACTTAATCTGTATTTCAGTAACATTGATAACTCCTGTGAATTTCAAGACAATTGGCCAATCGATTTCCCTTAAAATGTGTTATAGGTGTTGCATATATGCTGAAAAAAGTGAAAAAAAAAACAGCAAACTTTTATAAAAATGGCCTGATCATGCTGATTTTCGAACTTGACCTGCGTATTATGAGTATTCATCAGTTTTGTAAGTTTCAAGCTAAAAGGTAAAACAGTTTTTCTCTTATCGTGTTGCATATATGCTGAAAATAGTGAAAAAACAGCATAACTTCCAAAAAATTAACATCCGAAGAGCAATTTTAAATGATTTTCGGGTTCATTAGAGAACACGACAGCTCATTAAAGTCTAATAATTCCGATAATTCTGATTTTTTTTTTTTTTTTTTTTTTTTTTTAAATTTTGGCTTCTCTCTTAGTCTCTAAGCAGTGCTTGAAATGACGCGAATTTAACAAGTGTTAGAAGGGGCGACTAAATCCAAACCTGGTTCGCCTTTTTCTTTCTGAATGATCCCCCTTTTCTTCAGCCCAGAGCCAAGGCTGCAGGGAGCGGCATCGCGTCGAAAAATAAAGCGTTTGTAGATCTACACAAAAGCGTGCTTTCACAGTTTGAACGATATTACCTTCTTCACAGAAGAGTTCCGAGCACGATCCACGCATGCGTGAGGACTACGAATCGCAGCAGACGACAGACATTGTCGAAAATTTGTGTATGCCAGTATTACAAGTGCCATCATTGCTTTCATGTTTGTAATGGCGCTAATCTCAACAAAGAACAAACCGAGCTTAGGTGAGTAGAAACATCCTTGTTCGATCGGTGTTTATTAGGAAGTCAAGACGCGCTATTAGTTTGAACATAGAAGTAGATTTTCTCTACTTCTTTGGTTTGAATAAATGTGGTTGTTTACTATTTGAAGTGAAGGCAATGGAACGCTAAATTTTCAAGCATGTCAGATTGACTTCAGCTAGCATGCATTTTAATTTAACGTGAATATACCACTTATAATATATGGCACACTTCCAATGCTTTCAGAAATTGTCAGCGGACCCAGCATTAGCAGATGCTCCATCGCAGTGGCCGCATGGTGCCCAGAGGAAACTAATCGCCAAAATCCACGGCGCCGTGAAATCAGTGTACAACGGTTTCCAAAACCGACACCAAAACGTTATTCGGTACCATCGCCGACGGTGGTGGCTGCAGAGTGGAATTCACCTAAACCTTTTGCTCCATCTGATGGTCCAGCATCTGAAGATTTCGCTAAGGGAATCGACATCTTTAACAAGAATGACTGTCCGAATCCTGGCCATTTATCTCGCTCTTTTTCTGCCGGCATCCTTGGCTGTAGGGTTCAGGTTAAACTACGACAAGAAAATCCCATTTACAACCAAAATCTACGTTGATGATCTTTTAAAATTTCTGTTGTTTGCCGACAACAAAAATCCAAGGACTTCGAAAAGAATATTTAAAAGACTTTTGTCAAAAGGGATAATCCTGCCCTTCTAATAATTTGAAATAAAAACAGAAAACCAATTACTAAGCACACGTATAATATGAGGAATGTAAATTTGTCGTTATAGCCTATTTTAAAATTTTCTCAAACAATTTATAACATGTTCTAACATTTCCCGTTTAAAGTTGAATAAATTATTATTTTTGTAACATGTATTTTCATCATTATCAGGAAGTCTGTTAAAAATATTTTAAATTTTTATTGTTTGTGTACACAATGTTTTAAATATTCTATTACAGAATGTACGTAAATAAAACTGCAACAATCCAAACTTCTTATTTCATTTTATCCTTTACTGCTTGCTGATAAGTCTTTCTGATAAGCCTTTATCAATCATCAAAACCTCACCCTGCCTATCCTACATGTAGGCTACGCCTACGTGTGCATTTGGGGACTTTCGGACGATCTTGTATTTTAGGCATTGATTGGATCATTGACTAAAGCAGAGGTCATTGATTGGACAAGGGATGAACCGGGATTAGCTGAAAAATGACGTACCTGAAAACCTTGGGTTTCACCTAACAGGTTGAATCCGATCAATACCACGGCCTGGTTCCAGTTGGAGTGGAAATTGCGGTACGAGAGAATGGGCCTTTCATTGTCGTCTGATATTTGCTAGAATTTACAGCATATTGTATAACGCAAGCTGTGATCAAAGTAACCAATCGCAGAAAGATACGTACTAGACAATACGTGTAGTTTACTACTAGATATTGAATAATGTCTAAATGTGCTATTTTCTACATGAATAATCAAGGAAGTAGTTGAGGTCTGTCAATGTATTACAGATACGGGGGCTTTATGTATATAGCAATAAGTTGGCACATGTGTAACGCAGTTGGTAGCAAGAGCAATTCCAAGTGATTATCCTTTAATCTCTCAAAGGTACAGAGAAATCTTAAGCTATCTTGAAAGTCGGTGTTGGACGGTGCTACCTTAACTGGAGATGCAAATGTGACCATCGAGCCTTATAAGGTTATACATTCGAAGGGCCGCACATATATTATATTAAGTGCCCAGTATTATGTTTATTAATCATCAATTACAGGTGAAAGTATTGTTTTATCAACGAGCGTAATATAGAATAGAAGTTTAAGGCCAAGTAGCCAGTATAACTAGTAACTGTTTATATAAAGAGAATTATCCTGTCACCATCAGGCACGGTAAACAGTGACCTCACCCTCAAAATTCAGTATAAAGGGCGTCCCGATTTCTACACCAGGGGACGAACGCTAGACCGATCCCAGAGTGACCAGCAACGCCGAGAGCACGAGAGGGAGACTGAGGACGGCCGGATCAATCAGAGCCTAGATCGAGGGAACGATTGGGTCACTGTCTTACCGTAGCGCTGTGCCTACCTGAGCTAGATGTCCCTGTATATGTAACGGGTTAAAGTAATAAACTGTATTAATAGGGAAACCTATCTTAGACTGTTGTGTCCTTCTTACGAACCTCCGCGCACACGCCAAACAACCGCACCGGCCCCGTTACACATGCACTGTAACAGCAGACTCCGTAACCTTGGTGAAATTCTTCTCTGATTTATACATGATTTTTACATGCAGGTATTTTAAATGTAATCATGGCGCGTAATGTGTGAAGGCGATGATGTTGTAGGAGCTGTTGCGTTTTACAACCATCTGCCTGAGTATTTATTCTAAAAAGTGTTACTAGCTTTTTCCAGCTTTACCTTAATACACCCTGTTTCACATACAGAGCACATCTTACCAGTAATATGCATGGGAATACTGGTTTCTTCCACAGTGGCACCGGCTGCCTCAAACCACTGCATGGAGGCCCGAATGGTGGAATCTATGTCTTAGTCGCATTTATCAAAGCCTTCTTTTACCAAACCCACTTTCATTCCAGTCAAGTCTGCAGTCAACTAGAGGAGGATTAAGATCAAATAAATAAATCATCTCGCTAGCGTGATTTTTTTTAGTTTGGAAAGATCTATGTCTATTTCAATAAACAAATGTTAAAATTTCTAATGCCATTTCTAAATACCATACATGTAGGGACCCTACTTACAAGAAAACTGAGAAGAAAATGTTACAAAAATATGTTTGAATTTCATTCGAAGACAACGTATTGCATTTCTATCCAGTGTAAGCTGTGTAAATTTAATGTGGATAAGCCTTGTGAGAAGTGTAACATGGTATAACTCCAGATATAGATACTTTGCATAACATGCAACGTCACGTACCAGTTTTGAATACTCTGGCACCACGATGTTTGGCGGCTGTCTGGGGTCAAGGCCGTCATCGTATCCAGCGATCACCTGAATTGAGGCAAAAGAAAGAACAGTTATGGTTTATATGATTACTAAAAATATACGAAATAATGACTACATATTCACAGGACATGCTACATGTAACTTCGAAAACTGAGTGCATCAGTAATTAGGCCTACACGCGTTTTACCCCATTTGATTTCCTTGCTTGTTCTATTTACAAAATGATCAATGTAAAATACAGTTTAGAAACCTTTTGACCGATAATATATTAAAACAAGGAATATAATCTCTATTTACCTCTAACAGCAGGGCGCAATCTTCCACTGTTCTTGTCATGGGTCCAAGATGGTCCAGGAAGGGCTGTAGGCCTACGGTGGACGCACCGGTGTACAGAACCAACCCCCACGTGGGTTTTAACCCCACAATACCACACCACGCGGCAGGCATATGTATGGATCCACCTTGGGCGCCACCAAGAGCCATGTCAATCTGACCTCCGGCGACCTTTTTAGAGACATCGTGATCAGTTACTGAGACTAAAAGATATTGCAGAAATTGGCATCATGTATGCTTTCTTTTTCATATCTTGGAAACAAAAATTGCGCGAGTGAAATATATATGTATTGCTCTAATGGCCGTAAACCTAAACCTATAGATATTCCACTGAATTTATTGAACCACGTAGATCCTCGGATCCGATTAAGTTTAACTTAAATAATTTTAAATGCTAATTAAAATCGTCCTGCTTACCAGAGCTGCACTTCCAGAACTAGAACCACCGGTTGTACGTGTTGTATCATATGGATTCAAAACAGGCATCTTGCAGTTGGTGAAACTACTTCCACTGAAGCATAGGTCTTCGTTTGCAGCTTTTCCAAGAATCCGTCCTCCTGAAATGTGAAGAAAAATGTATGATTGAAATAATTCTTCTCTGAACCTGCTGTCAAATTTCATTGATTTAAAAAAAAAAAAATTTATTTTCTTACAAATTTTGGGTATGGATTACAGAAGGCTGGCCTTTTTTATAAAGTCTGATACTTGATCTGATAAAAGTAAATCGCATACCTGCGTCCAGTATCCTGGTGACCACAGTGGCATCAAACTCTGGCGTGTAGCCCTCCAACACCCTGGACCCGTTCATCATAGGTACCCCAGCCACCGCCGTGTTGTCTTTGATACCCAGGGTTTTCCCAGCCAACTTCCCAGAGGGGGCACCTTGAATATCCGTACGCCAGTACCTAATAATATTTTATTCGATACAAGCCGAAAATCTGTTAAAGAAGGTTGATTAAAAAAAATAAAATATGGCGAATGGTAGACATAAATTTGCAATTGGCGTATGCAAATGTTGGACGACTTCATATGATGAAACATCGCACATCTTGTATTCAAACTAAACACTTATTTAAGATAGAGTAAACTGAGCGTTCCTGAGAATATTTACCAGCTATTAAAAGGGTTGTCTTCTGGCTTAGGACGCCATCCGGGAGTTCGAGGGTACTTAACAGGCAGCGTTGGTTCTGGCAGTTCATCTAGTATACCGTAATCCTCTTCCAGCGGGAGCAAGCACTCTGAAAAAAAAGGCACCGATGTCAAATAGCGTATTTGGCAAGTAAACGTATATTTAATAAGAAAAAGACGGAAGGTACAGAATTACGACCATAGTAAAAGTGGATAGATAGGTAGATCAGTGGAAAGGTGACAGATTTATGAAAAAACGGCCCTAAAAGTTCATAAACAATGTGCTCAGACATAATCCATATTTTGTGTGTGTTTGTTTGTTTGTTTGTTTGTTTGTTTGCTTGCTTTCTTGTGCTAAATGTTGCCTTGGGGAAATCACGAAATATACACCCACTTTTCAAAAATTATTAATATAACTAAATGTATTATGATTACCGTGACGAGTCTCTATTTGTATTATGGAAGAGACTGACAGACTACAAGTCTGTGAACAATTGACGACATGGCACTAGTTTATCTTCACTTGGTAATGAATAAAAAAAGTATCAAAATTTCCAAGAAATGGTCAATTGTGCTATAAAGGGACCTGTGATCAGCGTAGTTCGTTGGCCTATATTCTCAAATATCTGGTGTTGCACACGCAGCCATGTTTGTCATTTTTTAATTGTCCAACCCGCGCGTATGTGAAAATAAAATTCGAAAAGTAACAGATTACTTAACTAAACTAATTCTACTCCGACAATTTTGTGCGTGTGTGTGTGTGTGTGTGTGTGTGTGTGTGTTGTCGGATGCATGTGGTTATGCAGTACATGTACATGTACCTCTATATGCAGTGAGCTCTTCCTCTGACAGTTCAAGTCTCAAGTCCCCTGCGATCTTCCTCAGCTGTTTTATGTTGGGCGGGTGGAAAGCCGAGGCCTTGGCATACCCATCGGGAACTAAAACAAGTTTTAGACATCTTAAGACTTCTTGTATATAAATATATACTTAATGAAAAAAGCACCATCAAGTAGGTGATTATTTTATTGACACGTGCTTCACAGTTAAAATTCTTCATTGATGACATACGCGTATTTCCGTAGATAAGCCAATCATGTCTGCTCTTCCGAAATTGCTTGACCATATCATACTTTTAAAGTGTTGCCAATACATGAGAATGTGTTGTTGTAACCTGTCAAACTACAGGTAAAGGTACCAGTATATTCTTCTACAGTAGGTCTACAATACTTCCACACATAAAGGAAACCCTTGGATCTGTCAGCTCACAGTGGATAGCGTTTGAAATCACGATAAACTGGCCCGAGGACCATAACGATGGTAATTATTAAATCTGCCATGCTTTTAATTCCAAAAATAAAGTTTTAATGCCCCTCTCAATAATACCTATGCTAGTAGCACTGCTACTACTGGGTTACTACCATTCAAATAGATGAAAACACAGCAAAACAACACAACCCTTACAAATATGCAACTTCTTATATCCTTATATATTCTTATATAAAGTGCTGTATTCACACGTTATCAGAACTAAACCAGCATGCCCAATATATCAAAGTCTCACCCCCAAAACATGCTTGCTTCTCGGCCATTTTGTTCTAATCATACTAAATGCTGCAGTTAGCTGTTATCATGAAAGCGCAGTTCCTGCAGTATATTAGGTCACCCAAAGTAGGTTAAATGCACAATAAAGAAATAAAGTATTGATATTTTGACTTTAAAGTCAGAGTAAAGAATCAGTACGTTTTTTTAACTCATATCACGAGTTGACGTCCTATAGATATTGTAGGAACACAATCATATTAAGGTTTAACTGTTTATTTGTTTGAATTGTACGTGCCTGAAACAGCAATTACATGTAGCTTACATCAGTAACTCTATTCCGTGCCGATGTGGCAGGAGCGCACGTCCTGGGAATGCAAGTCCTAGGGCATGCATTTCTAGGAATGGCAGTCCTAGGGCATACGTTAATAGGATTCAATGTCCGTAGGACGAAGGCTTCCAAGTAATGCAAGTCCTACGTGTAGAAGTGCAGGTCCTATTTGGACGTGTATTTCTAAAATTTTAGGAACGCATGTCCTATACAGTTTACACAGAAAAAATTATATGAATAAATAGATATAGAGATATACTAGTTTTAAAGAAATAATTTGCTTTTGTTTTAGTTTTATTTTCACATTTTGCGATGTTTTGATTTTCTGATAGGCAGTTTATATCGATTTTTTAATAAAGTAACAAAAAACAACACAGCTTTTATAGTTTTTCTTCATTTATATATTATGTATATTTTTTCTACTCATTGTGAATTTTGAAGTTAAAGATGTGCAGTTAAACTAGTTGATCTTAAAGGTTCTTTAATCTGCAACATTTATTTGGGAAGCTATAACCTCTGACCTTCCCATACTATCAAATGAGGGAAATATCACTTTTACACAAAACACAGGATCTCCGTTCTGAGATTAATTTTTCGGTTTACACTCGCAGAAATTGAAAAATAACCTCGAACTCAATGGAAATTTGTTCTTGAATAGTTTGGACTGAGGATATAAGACAAATCAAGACAGTTAAGTAGGGCCTATTTGAAAAAAAATACTATTTACCCATAAAAGTATTCTGTAATATTTCATTGCGATTTTGCCGGTGCATGGTGTCTTACCTTCCTAACATCAGGTATAAGGGAGAGTATCCAGTGGTATGGTGTTTTGCCGTGCTATAACCAAACGTACGTAACTTGGTGTAACTGTCGGACACAGTCAAGTATTTTGGGGTAAAAGTAGACAAGAAAAAATGCTTTATTTTGTACCTGTAGCGCTTTCGTAAAACTATTCTGGGAAAATAAACGAAATACATGTATATGATGATGCCCCATGCAGACTGTTTGACAACCCACATTGAAAAACGAACGTATTTTTTCCTGACTGCCTGGATAGCTTTAGGTTGTATTTACAATAAGGTTTTGACGGCTGAAGTTAGCGCGCAGTATTGTTACCCAAGAAAGAAATCCACAGACAAAAGTACACAAGACATCTTTCGCGATCTGAGACCTCATTATCCCCCTTCAAAATTAATTAATTAATTAATTAATTAATAATTTTTAATAATATGCTTGGCACCACCAAGCAATATTAATTCTAATTCCAATTCCGTCCCAATGCCTTTAATATTACAGTAATTTTTTTACGTCTACTATTTTAGACTATATACAAGGTACAAATTATTTTACCCCTCCCCCTTTAACCTAACATCCCCAAGTAAAAACTTACGTTCTGCATGTTGACAACGTGCCTGAATTCACTTACTCCGCGATGTCTTTTCTCTCGTTGCCAGAAGCAGTTTTATCATCATTCAATGTCACACAGACAATATAGCTTATCTAATATTACACTGGTATTATATAATTTGATGGGCGTATTTTTTTCTTTTTTTTTTTCACGAATTCCATCTGAATTCGCCGAAAAGATAGTAGGGGACGGTGTCTCGAAACTGAGGGTCCGTGTGACAGAAATTTCGCCCAGCATATAGTTATAACGGATTGAGTTAGTTTGACCTAAGTGGGTCAAAATCTAGGGTGAGGTTCACCTGTACAAATGAATGGGAAGCGGACTCTCTGTCGTGGGGGACTTTCTCGTACATGACACCGGTTTCGCAAAAGAAATTAAGACCTACATGTACACTTGAATTTAAGCCACATTTTTCGTTTACCTTGACCTTATACAGATGTTTTATTGAACTAATAAAAATCGATCCTAAATTGAGGAAGACCGAGAATTTTTGTTCTGAAAATCAAGACCAACATTAAGTCTAAAGATGTTTTTGAAACCACCCCCTTAAGTTCCACGTGCAAATCTGACAGAATCGCATTGTGACACGGCACTGCCTCGAGCGAATAATATAACACTACCTCATTCTGCAAATTGCCTCGTCTTACGAGCTCGATCTAGTTATCAATTCAAGAGTCGTTTTCTAGGTCAGCTCACTGTTCCGCCTGTCAGAGTGCGAAAACACAACATGGCGGAGACGAAAGCTAGTTTCGGAGGTAAGGTTTTGCTAGATTTGCACAGGTACGAAGTGAGTAGTTCTAGTAGAAGTAGTGCTTTTGCTAAACTTGTGCATTGAAAATATAAACAACCTGTATACAAAGGTTATTTTATTATTTCTCTCTTCTTCGTAAGTGCATGAATCAAAATTGCTGACTACCCTTGAAGTCTGTCATATCGGATGAAGGATATGCTGTCTCTACTGGCATGATTTGAAATCCTTTTATTTGTACAGAGATATGTGTGAGTGTGCTAGATGACTTAAATTCCCGATTGCTCTAGACCTCCACTCTACATGTGCCTCTCACAATCCATCGGGCAACGCAAATGTTGATTTTACTATTTTTAGTAATGCAAGCAAGAATCTTTAATACGAGCACGAAGTAAATGCTTGACAAGCGCCATTTGGATAGGAAATAAGGTGCACCGCGAATTCATACAGCTAGCTGGTATGTTTGTGGATGGGCGTGTACTAGCACGAAGTTACATGCGCCACGCTGTGCGTGAACGTGAATTTAATTAATTCATGAATTTGTGCACGGTTGATTGCTCACCTACCTGGGTATATACTACACAGGGCAACAGTATGTGTGTTTGCATAAGCTGTCCCGCATTTTGTTTGGCCAAAATTGATTTACATCACTTCTTATTTAGCAAGTGCTACTATACCATTAAGGTAAAGTGAATTTGATATATTTGATATCTGTGATCAGTTCAACATGGCCTCAATTGACCCTCATAAAGCAGCCAGTCTGGTATTTTATTACATACGTATTGGACAGGTAATACGTTGTTGAACTGTTATAATACATTAAGTGTTAATTTTCCGAGTAACAGTATTTTCCAATATCAAGGGCTTACATTTGTTGTTTCAACATGCAGACTTGCAAAGTCTTCAGTGAAATATAATGTGAATAAATGTATTTCAGTCCCCGAAGGGTGTGCAAAGGCCCCGGCTTTCCACCCGCCCAACATAGAACAGCTGAGGAAGATCGCCGGAGACTTGAGACTTGAGCTGTCGGACGAAGAACTCGCTGCATATAGAGGTACATGTATAGTATAAGCACACCCGCCAACATACATCCATACACACTCATACACAAATACACACACACAAACACGAGAGAGAGAGAGAGATTAGGAATGATTTACTGAAGTGCATTATATACCCAGTGCCTGCTTGCTTTTACACAGTCAACTGCCATATCTGCTCTGTGTCCATATCTACATAGTGCAAGCACGCGTGTTTGTCGTACCAGGCAATGTCGCTGGACTTAATCGATCAGCTAAGATAAAAAAACCCTTTTCGTGCTCTGCTTGTTGCTATGATACACCATGGCGGCAGTTCAGCAGTACTGACTAGACTTCCTGCATTTGTATTCACGACATGTTTTTCGTATTTTGCTGGAGAGTGGCCTGTGTGTGCAGCGCTTCTTGTAAAAATTGTAAGTGTTCCTGATATAGAGCTTTTCTTCGCCCCCCCCCCCCCCCTCGGATTGCATGTATAAACCTCCAGATTAAGACAGATTCACTATGTAACTTAAGATTCATTAAACTAGTGTTAGATGGTCTAAGACAATAAAAGTCATTTTTTTCAATATTACCAAATTTTGCTACTAAACACTCTGAAGGTAGTTTTTGAACACATTTAAAAAGGTAAAATGCTGTTTTACACACAGGAGAGGTCAAAAGCCATGGAACATTTTCAAAAAAAAAACCGTGGGACCCTAACCCAGGTCAATCAGCATTACAGGAGGAATTCCCAGCTAACCAGATGTGTCCCCGGCTCGGTGCTCTGCTCTAAACTATGCGGGTTAAGTTTTTTCTCAGGTTGGCATCACCGAGAATAGACTACCTGGAATACGGACTTGTTTCGCGAAAGTTGGACGTAACATTTTACATGAACAATACGTGCTGCATACATGACCAATGAATTTGTAGGCTTATTTTCTTATTTATGTAATTTTCTTAATTATTAGCACGTATTGCTTTACGTTATTAGTGTCAAGACTTTTAAAAATGAAAGATTATGGAAAGGTACAAAGGTAATAATGCTTACCCACTTTGTGTGTGTTCAAGGGGGGGGGGGGAGCATTGAAATTATACAACATTCAAAATACATAGCTTATTCATTTTCATTTTCAGTCTCTCAGGTAACACCCGGATCTTCCGATAGAGGTTGCAGTATTGTTCATGTGCACATGCGTGGCGGTTTTAAATCTTCTGCTATTACAAATGTTATATTTTTTATCGTTAAGAGCACATGCTCGACCTGGAGGAGGAGTATGGTATTCTAGACGAACTGGCAGAACCTACGCTGCCTGTTAAATACCCTCGAACTCCAGGCTGGCGTCCTAAGCCCGAGGACAACCCTTTTAATGGCTGGTGAATATTGCTATTATTTCACGTTTTGAAGGATCGATCAATACGGCTTTTATTTTAATTCAAGCGAACTATAGTGATACAATACTTGTTGGATACAACAACCTCCATTGGATGTTGTTTGACGAATATTTCAATGATACTTTTTTCTCCGTTATTAACACAGCGACAATAGTATGTTGCTTTGAATATGTAGTTTCTACAAAAACAGCATTGTAGTCTAGGTCTATTTTTAACACACTGTTCAATATGAAGCTGAGGTAATGAGGTCATATTGGAAATTGTCCTTTTTTCAACCAAGTTAAAAGTAGGTCATTGTGCATTTTTTGTGATTTTCACGAAAACATACAATTGCTCTCAGCACCTACTTTATTATTATTATTATTATTATTATTATTATTATTATTATTATTATTATTGAGCCATTTGTTTATTTTTAAATCATTTATTGCACAGGTACTGGCGTACGGATATTCAAGGTGCCCCCTCTGGGAAGTTGGCTGGGAAAACCCTGGGTATCAAAGACAACACGGCGGTGGCTGGGGTACCTATGATGAACGGGTCCAGGGTGTTGGAGGGCTACATGCCAGAGTTTGATGCCACTGTGGTCACCAGGATACTGGACGCAGGTGAGCTAATACTGTCTGCTCCAATTCCAACGTTCTTGATTTAGAAAAATATTTTGGCGGGAAAGTCGACAAAGACTTGCAGACGAAGATTTAACGCTGCCATATTTTGTTTAGCTTAACTGTGTCATATAGCTAGAGAAGATTTAAAGACAAAGCAAAAAGATGATAATAATGCAGTTAGAAATAACTTATTCACTCATTTTTATTGTTAAGGTGGACGGATTCTCGGAAAGACCGCGGTTGAAGATTTGTGTGTCAGTGGCAGCAGTTTTACCAGCAGCAAAATGCCAGTGTTGAATCCTTACGACGCAACGCTATCAACGGCCGGTTCCAGCGCCGGTAGTGGTGCCTTGGTAATGGTTGTGATAATGCATCTGTTATAGAATAATCTCTCTTTATATTTCAGAACATAGCAAAACAATAAATATTTTTGACATTTTTTTGGTCATGTGTATGTTTTGTCCATATGTTTCAAGTTTCGTTTTGCTCTCTCTACTTTGTTAAGGTTGCAGGAGGCCAAATTGACATGGCTCTTGGTGGCGACCAAGGTGGATCTATTCGATTGCCCGCCTCGTGGTGTGGTATTGTGGGGTTAAAACCCACGTGGGGTTTGGTTCCATACACTGGTATTTCAGTTATACACCCCTGTATTGACCATGCAGGCCCCATGACCCGAACTGTGGAAGACTGCGCCCTAATGTTAGAGGTAAATTTAAAGTTACACCTGGACTGCAATTTTTTAATTGTTATTAAGATGACCGTTGTAAAACAAAAATTTCGAGTAATTTGTTTTTTGGCCATCTGTGTGTGCAAATGTAGACGGTTAATGGATAAATATAAGACCCGGATTTTAGAGATGGCAGGGCATGCTCACAGATATACCATGCATAGCTACTGTAACTCTACGGGTTGTGAATTATATTTGATATGACTTTGTACGTAACAGGAATTGTTACTATAATTATTATTTTAATTCAATATGTCATTTCTTAACGAAGAAAAAACAAGAAATTAAGGGCGTATTCCCAGAGCTTTTAGATAGATCTATCCCCGCGGGGAGTCTCACTAGATTACTGTCAGATAATCCGGCTTAAATGTCCGTCCCGCCTACTACAAGCTGTAAGGGGGTAATTAACTTTTGTGCCCGCTCGGCTGACAGCTATTTAGCGTGAACCCCCAGGGAGTTAGGTCGATCTAAAGTAGATCGATCTAATCTCTGGGAATGGGGTCTAAGGGTAACCGTATTCATAACCGCTTTGTAGGAAGGCCGTTTGGTACATGCTTCAGTACTCTAATTTTGTGTAACCTGAAGTATAAGTAGTTATAATTTATATATGTTGGTGATAGAAACATTTGTCCGGGTTTGATATTTACAATCCGTTATCCGTTTATTATATCAAGTTTGTGATATCCGTTAAAGTCATAATAACTCTTCGTTTTGGCCAAAAATTGGATTTTCCTGGAAAAAACGGCAATTTTCCCGTACTTACCAATGGTCAACGACCCCTGCATTCAAAGTTAATCCAGGGTTTTTTTTCCTAAACGTACGGTTTTTTGTTAAAATCTCTGAGATTTTAACTGACGGAGCTCTCTCTGACATTGCATAGTCACTGGTGATCTACTTAAAACCGCGGAAAAAAGCAGACAACAACAACATTATGTAAGATTCATGAGATATAATCGTCTTTTTGTATAAAAATGCATTTATATCCACAATGTGTGTCATTCTGGGCTTTTCGTTATCCGACGCACTGTACAAAAACTCGCAACTTACGTCTGCGTCTGCATTAATGCGTTTGGCGCCATTTTATTTTGCTCTCGAATGAACGCGAGAATCCGCGTGACACCATTACGTCATTAGCAACGAATGCCTTGATGACCGGGAAGAAAGGCATCGAAAGCCCTATTGACCAGCACAGGTTTTAGTTTTACTACAATAACGGCCGTTTTAGTGGTAAAATACAATAGAATATATTTCCATGCGTTGTTTACAATGTATTTCATGCGGAATTTTGAATCTCAAAGGAAGAGTTATTATTGCTTTAAGGTGATCGCTGGATACGATGACGGCCTTGACCCCAGACAGCAGCCAAACATCGTGGTGCCCGAGTATTCAAAACTGGTATGTTTGTAGGTTTCACGCAAGTTGACCTCTCTATTGTTAGAATGTAACTTGATGATCAGTTTGGTTTAAAGGATGTATAATTCAGACTGTTTTAATTTTCTTTTAGGTTAATTAATGATTAGAAAAAATGGCTGCCTTTGGTATGCGCTGTTGTTTATAAATGTGAATCTACGCCCATCCTAAAAAAAATAACGAAAGTCAACCATATAAACGTACATTTATACTAGCTGAATGCAGACCTTGCGGGAATGAAAGTGGGTGTGGTCAAAGAAGGGTTCGACAAATGCCAAAGTACTGCCGTTGATTCCACCATTCGGTCAGCCATGAATTACTTTAAAGCAGCCGGTGCCAGTGTCGAAGACGTCAGCATCCCCATGCATATTACTGGTAAGACGTCTGAAAACGACGGAGGAACATTGGTCGATTGTTGTCAGTTTACAAGGAACAAATGGCATTTATAATGAGATACATTTGTAATTATTCATGACTCCATTAGATATTTAACTGGGTATCCCATAAACCCAATTGTTGGAATGGTACTGGAACCCAACAGTTTAAATGGTATTGGAACCCAATATTTGGAATGGCATTGGTACCCAATAGCTCAAATGGCATTGGAACTGAACCGAGGTGTTTTGCTCAAATGCCCCTGTGATCGGTATACTTTAGAAATCCACGTGTACCGGTACACTCTACGAGAATGACAGCTCGATAGCATGGCTGTGGCGTAAGAGAGTCACCTAAACGAAGCCGCGTCGCTCGACACTGCCACTTTACTTACATGGTATTCAACCACTAAATGACAGGAAGCGAATTTGTGGGGATCTCGTGAAAGGGGGTAAAATCCCGTGTAGCGTTATATATAGTTACATGTTAGCGCCTCCCATAGTGTATGGGCACATCTGTATCTCTAAAGTATACACCTTGGTAGAAGAGCCAAATGCATTCATAAGGTATATCGTTTTATTTCATAGGTCGGAATATCGCTGCACCAATTATATTTGAAGGGTGCTATGAAACCATGGTGCAGGGGGGCGGTAAGTTCTCACTCAAAGCAGGTGCTTTATTATTTTGAATAGCTAAATGTCCATAATGACATTAACAGATAAGTAATTGTTGTGCACAGAAGATGTTTTACATCTCATTTGGAATGTTTTGTATAATTAATTTTTTTTCTGAAATGACGTATGTAATTTGTTGTTTACAGCTGTTGCCTTCGGATTCCCTGGCTTTTACCCGACTACCATGCAACAGGCCACAGCTCGGGGGATAAGAACCCATCTCAATGATGTATCTCACACATATAAAATGGTTTCCTTGCTCGGAGAGTATACCAAGCAACGGTACAACCACATCCACTATGCTAGAGCCATGAACTGCGCACGACTGCTGCGGAAGGCCTATGACGACGCTCTCGCCAACTATGACGTACTCGTCATGCCGACCATCCAAAAGCTGCCACAGAAGCTACCGCCGAAGGGATCGAGCATTAAAGGTAATGATGATCAAATTAAACAAGCTTACAGAAGGAGGGGGATAAAACAAAAAATTGAAGAGTGAAACGAAGCAACTTTCAACTGTACCCGAGTTTTTTTCGCCACTACACGTACATGATGTGTACAGAGATGGCAACTTTTCAGGTATTGTGTCGTTTCGCTCGATACTATTTTCTGATGAAGGGAGAGCAACAAGAAACACACTAACTACTTTGTCCTCCCCTAAATTCGCCATTAAATGTAAAAGCAGCCACGTAGATGTTCAAAGCTTTTTACTGCTTTAAACTATGTTTCGACGCAATATTCTCTCCTTTTTATTTACTGATACTTACTAGTATTTAGCGTGGCTTAACCTATTTTAGATATTCAAAGTGCTATTTTTATTTTACGCATATACTTATTACTGTTTTTTAGAAAGCATCGAAAAATCCCTTGAGATGCTGTCGAACACGGCCCAGTTTGACGTCACCCATCATCCGGCCCTCAGCATCAACGTGGGGTTTGCAGATGGACTTCCGGTTGGCCTCATGATCGTCGGGAAGCACTTTGATGAAACCACCGTGCTGAAGGCTGCATACGGCTTCGAGAAAAAGCGAGATGAGAAGTGATTTATCGTCAAATTCAAAGTTGGTCACGAGGATTCGTCGATTTCTGATAAGATTGATTTTTCCAGATAATGAAAAATAAATATACAAGAATATTCAGATTTTTATATACTGCAAATATGTTATTCAGGCGCAGGTGAAATGGGTAGGCCAGTCCTACAAGACTAAGGACAGTTATCCTTGCCTTGGCCACAAAATATTCATTGTAACCTTGCGGTAGCTGGTGTATTATACCTATAACATAGAAATCACACTTTAGCTGATATTTTTGGAGCAACAATTCCTTGTGTATCAAAAATTCTGAAGAACGTTTTAGAGGATTAAGAATACGCGTAGCAACCTGTGGAAAGTTGGCTTTAGTTTGCGTAAAAATTGTATTTCATAAATATATGTGTTAATTTCTACATAAGTTGGAACAACCGATTTATATTTGTTGTACCATAAAGTTTAAGCACCAGCATTATTCTGACGCATTATATTAGCTTAGCTGCTAGCACATGTAAGCCCGTCGGATGCAAAAAAAATGCATCCGAACATTAACGAATACTACTTCACTCTGAAGATGAAAGAGACGGACAAGAGTGTAGCATGGTTTCATCTGATATTACAGCGCAGAGGTCCAGTGAGAATTATTGCACACACATGTAACTGACGTTGTCACTCAGGTGGTATCAAGGGGAGGGTAGATTTTGCCGACTACTCATAACAGTCAAAATCCATGCGCACAGCATACTCTTCAAAATCAAGTGGAAGCTTGGTGTCGCCTGCTACGAAAATTGACTGGTCACTCGTCTTTCTGTCGTGAATGGCCATTTATCGCTTATAAAATAAGGAAAGGCATGACCGGAGTTTGTTTTGCGAATGTGAAGACTGAAGCCTATATTGATGAAGGAGCCATGTAATATTTTCTACTTGCATTATATCTCACAAGTGATACCAGACATGATAAGAAACGATGTATAACATTCTTCTGCAAAATGGCTACCAATTGTCTCCAAAGCATCAAGTATGTGTTCTTTACCTTTAATAAGCCGCTTTGGTCTTTCACACTTGTTTCAAGGTCGGTAAAACCCTTTTGAAATGTAATGAAACATATTTTGTACTAATCAGACTACAAGAAGCATCTACCAGTTAGGATATGTGACAACTTAAGCCTACATATATATTTATTTAAAATAGTTTCTACTCACACTACGTGAAACAGATAATACTAAAAATGTATTTTTACCAAAAAAATATATATACCGGCGTATGACACACTTATAAAGATATAATACATGTAGTTTCAAACTGGTGAATTTTGCTTAATTTTAAAATTGTATCTGGCGGCCATCTTGGATTTTATGGACAAAATGGCCACCAATGGCCTCCATAACGGCAAAAATGAGTTTTTTGGCTCATAATTTAGTACCGTATTGATGGTATATAACAAAAAATAGCATTGAAATATATTTCAATAGGGGTTATCAGTGTCCATGGTTTTGCAGCTTTCACAGACAAATATTGTGAAATTCACTTAAAAACGCCCTCTTTGTCCTTTCAATTCACCTTCTATCACCAAAACAATATTAGAATTGACATGTGCACCTCCACAATAGTAAGAATCGACATATTACACAAATATGTAAGTCAAACGCTTCAAAAATCAACATAAAATCGCAAAATTATGTCCGCTTTCAGGATGGCAGATGGCAGCCATTCGGATTTGAGGCGCAAAAGGGCCGCCAATTGATTCCATAATGTCAAAAATGAGTTCCTTGTCCCTAATTTAGTCAGGTTTGATAATCTATACATCTTTATAGCAAAAAAAATAAAATAAAATAAAAAACTGATGGAAATTGATGAAATATTATATTTTGGTACCCAGTTTGCATTTATGCACTTATCAATAGAACGTGTCTCTAGGGATAAAAATTTTTCTTTTGGCCCAAGGAACATTCATGCCAAGTTAGACATTTGTACTACAAAATGCAGCGTTGGCCAATTTTGGTCCTAAACAAGCATACTATGTAACCCTGACAGACTTGTATTGTTACAAGGCACTGCCGCGAGCGAATGATATACTACTACTACCTTATCCCTCAAATTATCACGTCTTACGAGGTCGATCCGGTTTTCAGTTCAAGAGTCGTTTTCTAGGTCAGCGCACTGTCCCGCCTATCAGAGTGCGAAAACTGCACAATATGGCGGAGACGAAAGCTAGTTTCGGAGGTAAGGTTTTGCTAGATTTGCAGAGGTACGAAGTGAGTAGTTCTAGTAGAAGTAGTGCTATTGCTAAGCTTGTGCATTGAAAAGATAAAAAACCTGTTAAACAAGGTAATTTTATTATGCCTCTCGTTTATTTTATTATGTCTTCCTAAGTGCATGACACAAAACTGTTGAGTGTCCTTGGAGTCTGTCACTTCCCACCGGATGAAGAATGTGTTGTCTTATGTCCATGATTTGAAATCCTTTTATTTGTACAGAGATATGTGTGAGTGTGCTAGATGACTTAAATTCCCGATTGCTCTAGACCTGCACTCTACATGTGCCTGTCACAATCGGGCAACGTATATATGTTGATTTTACCATTTTAAGTAATGCAAGCATGAATTTTTAATCCGTGCACGAAGGAAATGCTTGACAAGGCCAGTTGGATAAAAAATAAATTGCATCGCAGATTCATACACCTAGCTGGTGTCTGTGCGTGCTCGTGCGCGTGTACTTTCACGAAGTTACATGCGTTGGCAGACACCGTAATTAGGAATGCTGACGCATGACACGTCGTGCTGCGTGAACGTGATATTAATTAATTCATGAGTTTGTGTTCACGGTTGACTGCTAACTTTCCTGTGTATATGTTGCACAAGGCAACAGTTTATATGTGTGTTTGCCTAAGCTGCCCCTCATTTTGTGTTGCCAAATTTGATGTAGATAGCATTTTATTTAGCTCGTACTTCCAGTGCATGTGCGTATATACTGATAGGTGAAGTGAATTTGATATTCCACGTTGTTGTTATCAGTTAAACTTCGCCGTAATTGATCCACATGAAGCGGTAAATTTGTAACCTCTCAATTTGAAAATTGTAACCTCTACAAGTACGCAGACGATAACACCTTAAGTGCCGCACACCCAGACTTCGATATCTCAAAAAAGGAGCTTGAATATGATGCAAAAAATGCTATAAACTGGTTCTCCTCAAATGAGATGGAAGCGAACCCTGAAAAATGTCAAGCTATTTTTATAAGGAAACAGCAGACAACCATAGTAACAAGCAATTATCTTTCAATGGAAAATTGATAAAACTAGAACCTTGGGTCAAGCTCCTTGGGGCTTACTTTTAACAAACACATCTCAGAATTATGTTCTAAAACAGCATGTCAACTAAACACTCTGAAAAGGGTTTCAGCTTATATAGATGTTTTAAGTCGGCTAGCCATGTTCAGGCACTTTACATTATCAAACTTCAATTATTGTCCGTTAGTATGGCACTTTTGTGGTGAGGGAAATATGAAAAAAATAGTAAAGATACGGGAAAGGGGTCTAAGATATGTCTACGACAACCACACATTTGCACCCCAACCTTTAATAATTACATATTTCTTTTTAGTTAATTTTAATTGTGTCACTATAATATATTAGCCTTATCGCACAATTAATTTTTATATTCCATTACAAAACATCCCGGTGACTCCCTTCGCCACATAAGTTTTCATGTAATTAGCAAAAAATGGCCCTATTTCCGTAGAATTATAAAAGCAGTTACGATGAGCTGTTAAATACACGTATGTTAGGTCCTGGAACTTTGCACTTGAACAGACTACGTCAGGGGCGGATTGAGGCCGTCTTCTGGGTCTTCCAGAAGACGGTCAGGTTTTCAACTTTACAATGACGGGTATCTAATTTTTTTTGTCGGAAGACGGTCAGAAAAGGAGGATGGATGAACAAAGATAATTGGGAACACTGTCAGAAAATATCTCTGGATCCGCCCCTGTACGTATGCTTGCACTTGAGGTTTACAAAGCTATAAATGGGCTTGCACCTTCCTACATCTCCGACCTTCTCCAGGAAAGAATAACAAATTACAACCTTAGAGGGGAAAAGACTTTAAATATCCCCATATTTAACACAATAACATATGGTAAAAATCCTTGTCACATCTTAGGCCAAAAATATGAATGATCTCTCAGACGAATTAAAGCAATTAAAGCATCAATTCAGATGTGTTTAAATCACTTTTAAGTCTTTGGGAAGGACCCAAATGCAAATTTAGCTTGTGTAACCTATATGCATTTAGTGAAACTGTGAAATAACACAACATGTTTACATGATTTTATGCATCTATACTACTGAGCATTGTATGTAGAATTGTTTGTTTTTCACAATTAATTAGCAATAAAATAGGTGTAGCATTTTGCATATTTTTCATAGATATTTTTTTCATTTACTTTCTGAGTAGATTTCATGTGTACTTGTATACTCCTAGTAGAAAGATTTCCCATTTACTATCTTACTAGACTGCATGTGTAAATATCGCATTATGTAGAAATGTTTATCCTTACCCAATCGGTGAATAGCTGCAAAGCTAATGTTTCCTTTCAATGTATACCCGATGAAATATAATTTATTGTATTGTATTGTATTGTAATGTATTGTCGTTGTCTGGCATTTTATTAGCTAGGGGATATATGGTTGAGCTGTTATAATACATGAAAGTGTTAACTTTCCGAGCATTTTGCAATAGCAATGGCTTACATTTTGTGCTTCAGCAGATAGAATTGCAGTTTTTTCTGAAATAAAATGTAAATAAATGTATTTCAGTCCCAGATGGGTATGCCAAGGCCCCGGCCTTCCACCCGCCCAACATAGAACAGCTGAGGAAGATTGCTGGAGACCTGGGACTTGAGCTGACAGACGAAGAACTCACTGCATATAGAGGTACATGTAAAGGATAAGCACATGCGCCAACATACATCTATACGCACTCATGCACAAGTACAAGCACACTAACATACGCCTGCACACACACACACACGCGCGCGCGCGAGAGAGAGAGATTTGGATTAATTTATTGACGTGCATCATATATACAGTACCTTCCTGCTTTTGCGCAGCCAACTGTCATATCTGCCCTGTGTCCACATCTGATTAGTGCACGTACACGTATTTGTCATAGAAGGCAATACAGTCGGCTTATCAATCAGCTAAGATAAAACCCCTTGCCGTGCTCTGCTTGTTGCTATGATACACCACGGCGTCAGTTCAGCAGTACTGACTAGACTTCCTGCATTTGCATTCATGACATGTTTTTTGTATTTGCGCGAGAGGAGCAGGGTGATCAGAGCTTCCTGTGAAATTGGAAGTGATCCTGATATAGACCTTTTCTTCCCTCCCCTTCCCCAACCCTATTGCATGTGCAAACCTCCAGATTAAGAGAGTAAATTAAGTTTCATGCAGATAGTTGTAGTCTTAGGGTGTATTCCCAGAGATTTAGATCGATCCAGGGATTAAGATTTAGATCGACCTAACTCCCTGGGGGTTCACGCTAAATTGCAGTCAGCCGAGCGCGCACCATAGTTAATTACCCCCTTACAGCTTTTAGAAGGCGGGACAGACGCTTAAGCCGGCTAAGCCGACGGTAATCTAGTGAGACTCCCCACAGGGATAGATCGATGTAAAGTCTATGGAAATGGGGTCTTAAACAAGAAAAGACAATATTTTTTCTCAATATTTTTAACCACATTATGTTTCTTATTACTCTGAAGGTAGTTTTTTTTAACACGTTCAAAAAGGTAAATGTTGTTTTGCACACAGGGGAGGTCAAAAGCTATTGGACATTTTCAAAAATACCGTGGGACCCAAACCCAGGTCAATCAGCATTACAGGAGGAATTCCCAGCTATCCAGATGTGTCCCCGGCTCTGTGCTCTGCACTAAACTATGCAGATTAATTTTTTTTAGGTTGGTGACACTGAGAATACACTACATGGATTACGGACCATCGTTTCCTCGAAGAACTTTTAAAAGAAAAGTTGGTCGTTACATTTTACATGAACAATACCTGCAGCACACATGCCCAACGAATATGCGGTTTTTAATTGTGTAATTATCACGCATTGTTTTACGTTTTAAATGTCGAGAGTTTTAAAAGTGAGAGCTTATGGAAAGGTGCAGAGGTAATATAGATAACCCATTTTGTGCGTATTCAAAGGGGTGGGTGGGGAATAGCACTGAAATTATACATCTTTCAAAAAACATAGCTTATTCACTTTCAATTTCAGTCTCTCATGCAGGTAACATCCTGGACCTTCCAATAGAGGTTGCAGTATTGTCCATGTGCACATGCGTGGAGGTTTTAAACCTGTGCTATTACAAATGATATATTCTTTCTTCATTAAGAGCACATGCTCGACCTGGAGGAGGAGTATGGTATTCTAGACGAACTTGCAGAACCTACGCTGCCTGTTAAATACCCTCGAACTCCAGGCTGGCGTCCTAAGCCAGAGGACAACCCTTTTAATGGCTGGTGAATATTTTTATTATTTCACGTTGTGAAGGATCGATTTGATTTTAGTGTACTATAGTGATTCAATACTTGTTGGATGAACAACCTCCATTGGGTGATGTTTGACGAATATTTCAGTGCTCCTTTTTTCTCCGTTTATTCACACAGCGCCAATAGAATGTTGCTTTGAATATGTAGTTTCAAAGATGGCATTGTAATCTAGGTCTATTTAACACATTTTTCAATATGAAGCTGAGGTAATGAGGTCATATTGGAAATTGTCTTATTTTCAACCAAGTTAAAAGTAGGCCACTGTGCATTTTTTGTGATTTTCACTGAAACATACAATTGTTCTCAGCACCTACTTTAATATTATTATAATTATTATTTTTATTGAGCCATTTGTTTATTTTTTAATTATTATTTGAACAGGTATTGGCGTACGGATATTCAAGGTGCCCCCTCTGGGAAGTTGGCTGGGAAAACCCTGGGTATCAAAGACAACACGGCGGTGGCTGGGGTACCTATGATGAACGGGTCCAGGGTGTTGGAGGGCTACATGCCAGAGTTTGATGCCACTGTGGTCACCAGGATACTGGACGCAGGTGAGCTAATTACTGTCTGCTACATTTCCAACCCTCTTGATTTGGAAAAATATTTTGACGGAAAAGTCGACAAAGACTTGCAGACAAAGATTTAACGCTGCCCTATTTTGCTTAGCTTAACCGTGCCATATAGCTAGAGAAGCTTGAAAGACAAAGCAAAAAGATAATAATAATGCAATCAGAAATAACTTATTCACTCATTTTTATTGTTAAGGTGGACGAATTCTCGGAAAGACCGCAGTTGAAGATCTGTGTATCAGTGGCAGCAGTTTTACCAGCAGCAAACTGCCAGTGTTGAATCCTTACGACGCCACGCTATCAACGGCGGGTTCCAGCGCCGGTAGTGCTGCCTTGGTATTGGTTCTGATAATGCATATTCTCCAGAATAATTTTCTTCTATGAAAGAACAATACATTTTGTGCCTTTTTAAATTTGTCATCTATATGTGAATTTTATTTTATTTTCCTCATATCTGGCAAGTTACGTTTTTCTCTCCCTTACAGTGTATTTCTGGTATTTTTCTCTCTACCTCCTAAGGTCGCCGGA
The DNA here is from genome assembly GCF_051362555.1 of Lingula anatina. Classification (NCBI taxonomy): domain Eukaryota; kingdom Metazoa; phylum Brachiopoda; class Lingulata; order Lingulida; family Lingulidae; genus Lingula; species Lingula anatina. Next base: position 3,931,387 of record NC_141772.1, on the reverse strand, counting down.
GGTCAGATAGACATGGCTCTTGGTGGCGACCAAGGTGGATCTATTCGATTGCCTGCCGCATGGTGTGGTATTGTGGGGTTAAAACCCACGTGGGGTTTGGTTCCGTACACTGGTATTTCAGTTATACACCCCTGTATTGACCACGCAGGCCCCATGACCCGAACTGTGGAAGACTGTGCCCTAATGTTAGAGGTAAACTAAAAGCTACACCTGACCTGCAATTTTTAATCGTTGTTAACATTACCGTTGTAAAACACATTTCGACTAATTTATTTTTTGGCCCACTGTTTGTGCAAATGTAGACTGCTAATGAGTAAATATAAGGCCCGGGCCCCGTATCTCGAATGCATCGCGTATTGCGAATCGCTAATAGAAGCTACAATGTATGATATGGGACGAGTATGGGCGAGTTATGGAATCGAGAAGCTTGCACACGTGCGCAACATAGGAACCTTTCGAGATACGGAGCCCCGGATGTTAGAGATAGGCAGGGCATGCCTACAGATATTCCGATCCACGCAAGATAACTGTACCTCAAAGGGTTGTGAATCATATTTGATATCAGTTTGTACGTAACGGGTAGTTTTTTTATTATCTTTACTAGCATATGATCATTTTCTCAACAAAAGAACAAGAAATTAAGGGTTACCATATTCGTAATCGCTTTGTAGGAAGGTTGTTAGGTAGATGGTTCAGAAAGACGATTATATACAGTGCAGTTTGTACTATTATTTCGTGTAACCTGAAGTTAAGCAGTTATGATTTTTATATGTTGGTTATAGAAACATTTATCCGGGTTTGATATTTACAATCCGTTATCCGTTTATTATATCGAGTTTACGATTTCCATTAAGGTAATCGCTGGATATGATGACGGTCTTGACCCTAGACAGCCGCCAAACATCGTGATGCCCGAGTATTCAAAACTGGTATGTTTGTTTGTTTTCACACAAGTTGACTTATTTATTGTTAGAATGTAAATTGATGATCAATTTGGTTTAAAGGGAGCATAATTCAAATTGTTTTATTTTTCTTTTATGTTGATAAATGATAAGAAAATATGGTTGCATTTGGTATACTTGTTGCTTATAAATTTGAAAATGTGTCCATTCTTTATAAAACACTGAAAGTCACTAATCCATATTTACATTTAATAAAGCTGACTTCAGACCTTACGGGCATGAAAGTGGGAGTATTAAAAGAAGGATTTGACAAATGTGAAAGTAGTGTTGTTGATTCCACCATTCGGTCAGCGATGGATTATTTTAAAGCAGCCGGTGCCAGCGTGGAAGACGTCAGCATCCCCATGCATATTACCGGTAAGACATGTGATAATGACGGAGGAACATTGGTCGATTGTTGTCAGTTTACAAGGAACAAATGGCATTTAAAATGAGCTACATTTGTAATTATTCATGACTCCATTAGATATTTAACTGGGTATCCCATAAACACAGTGGTTGGAATGGTACTGGAACCCAACAGTTTAAATGGTATTGGAAGCCAATATTTGGAATAGCATTGGTACCCAATAGCTCAAATGGCATTGGAATTGAGCCGAGGTGTTTTACCCAAATGCCCATGTGAGCGGTATAGTTTAGAAATCCACGTGTACTGGTACACTCTGAGAGAATGACAACTTAATTAACTATAGTGTAAGAGATTCGCCTAAACGAAGCCGCCGCACTCTACACTGCCACTCACATTGTAATTAACGTCACTCAACAAAAGGGGGTGAATTCGTGGGGAACTTATGAGAGGAAAGAAAAGTCTATGTAGCGTAGATAAGTGCTAGGCCCTGTCATAATGTATGGATATATACAGACTTGACATTTAATATGGAATATTTCAGTTTCGAAGGTATGCCTAGGTAAAAATGCATTCTTTTTTCAAAAATCTCCGATCTCATATAAGATATGTGAATGGAGAAGTCTGTAGTCAGGTGTGTCACTTCCAATTAACTGAATACCAGTTTTGTTGCGCTGCTGCATTATGTAATATGCAGTGATTTAATTGGGTAGTGCACCTTTGTGCAGGTCAAAGTTTGGCTTTGGCACAGCATGGTTCTGTCAAAAAAGTATCAATATGTCGACAACTACTGCATTGAAGAATTTGAAATTTTGCATGCAAGTGGTCGGTTTTGCAAGGTGTAAAATGAGCTATGCAGTGCTCTGCAAATTTGTTAATCTGTGGCAGAATGGCGCGAAAAAGTCAGACATTGCCAGAGAGATAATTGTGCCAAACGAAACGGCTCGCACAGTTTTATAGAGTAATGCCCAGACTGATGTACCTACACACAGGCCAAACCTAATGTATTGAAATCTTACCACCAGGGTACAGGACCCACTGTCTGTCGGGATATGCTACTGCAACTAAACAAAAACCACCCAGTCCGTTCAGAATGAGGGGTAAATTGTCACCAAAACGCATTTTTCAAGGCCCTTAGCGAACACCAAACTGGTTTTAGCTGGTTAGAATGCCAGACGCCCTCAGGGGAACCCACAGTAAACAGCAAAACATCGTTGTATGTTTCTCTAATGAATTGGGGACCTTGACCGTTTCTGAGTTGAACACTGAAACCTCGTGGCTTTCTTTATTGAGGTTAGATTTCACTTGTACCGCTCAACTAGTCAAAACAGAGTTTACAGACATCCAGAAGAGGCCAACGACTAAGCGTGTGCCGCGTCTAAAGTGACTAAGGTCATTAATAGCGTCAGTAATTGGAATGGATACCACATTGGTGCCAAAACGCCAATGATGGTCATCCACGAAAACCTGAACCAGATAAAATAAAGGAATAATCTGGGAACCACTTGACTATCATTTGATAGGGGGCACCTTAGGAACAATTTTAGGTTGCACAGTGAAATTGCCGGTACACACAGAGCACTTTTAATAGCAGATTACTTACAGAACCAAGGGAATGAGAAGCTACCTTGGTAATCAAAATCGCAATATTTAAACCACATAGACAATATGTGGGTAGGTCATTATTAGCCGAATCAATGGCATACATGTCCTACAACAAAACTGGACCAAATTGGACAGATTTTGACCGGTGCCCAGAATGATATTCCAGATTGAACTCTAAAAACCTAACCCAAGGAATGCCTTGCCACTTGAGAGCTCTGGTAGCAGACAGAAGAGGTCAAGCGTAATAGCGACTGTTACTGTGACTAGACACTGACATGGGGGTTCTTTGTGAGTCGTGTAACTCTTTTACAAAAATAATTAGGAAAATATGGAGATCCAAATTATCTCTTTTAATTGTTGTCGTATGACATAGAACAGACAATGTCTTTTTCTTTGTTTCTCTGGCGAATTCCATTAATGAACTGATGTCACAATGATATCAAAGAGATAATTAAAAGTTATTAAAACACGATTTTAATCCTCATTTTCATTTACCAGTCAGCAAAATAGGAAAAACTGATGAAAAATGATTTGGAAAAAAATATTCCATATTAAATGTCAAGTCTGTATGTACCTCTAAAGTACACCCCTTGGTGTGAGAAGAATCAAATGCATTCATGAAATATATCGCTTCATTTCATAGGTCGGAATATCGCAGGACCAATTATATTTGAAGGGTGCTATGAAACCATAGTGCAGGGGTGCGGTAAGTTCACACTCAAAGCAGGTACTTTATTATTTTTGATTGCTGAATGTACATAATGAAATTAACAGTTAAAGTAAAGGTTGAGTATAGAATGTTTTATATCCCACTTTGAATGTTTTGTGTATATAAACATGTTTGTTATTTTAAAAAATTAATGAATTTTGCCAAAATATTTAAAACTAAGACAAACCTTTTGTGATTTTTTTTTTTTTTTTTTTTTTTTTTTTTTTTTTTTTTTTTTTTTGCTCATGTAATAATTTATCTACGCGAGCATATAGTATGTTATGGCAAAATGCTGGAGTGACGTGTGCAAAATCTATCACAGCCTGGTAAAACATAATCTTTGCTCCAAATAAATGTCTAAAATGATTAGCAACAGCAACACTTTATTCTAAAGTATTTTCTCAAAATGGCGTATGTAATTGGTTGTTTACAGCTGTTGCCTTCGGATTCCCTGGCTTTTATCCGACTACCATGCAACAGGCCACAGCTCGGGGGATAAGAACCCATCTCAATGATGTATCTCATACACTGAAAATGGCTGCCTTGCTCGGAGAGTATACCAAACAACGGTACAACCACATCCACTATGCTAGAGCCATGAACTGCGCACGACTGCTGCGGAAGGCCTATGACGACGCCCTCGCCAACTATGACGTACTCGTCATGCCGACCATCCAAAAGCTGCCACAGAAGCTACCAGCGAAAGGATCGAGCATTAAAGGTAATGATGATCAAATTTAACAAGCTTCCAAAGGAGGGGGGGGGGTGTAAACAAAAAATTGCAAAGTGAAACGAGGCAAATTTTAAACTGCAGGAGAGTTTGTTTGTTCGTTTTCGTCATTACCTGTAGCCTACATCTAGGGTAAAGAGATGTCAACATGTCAGGCATTTTCTCATTTTGCTCGGTACATTTTTGATGAGGTGAGAGGAACAAGAGGCACACTAACCTTAAAATTGAAGGGAGGGTGACGTCATGCGACGCTACGTCCTCTCCTGATTTCGCCACTGGGTGTATAAGAAACCACGTAGTCGTTCAAAGCGTTTTACTGCTATAAAATGTTTCGCCACTATAGTCTCTACATTATATTTATAGATTCTACATGCTCTTTATTGCGGCTTAACCCATTTCAGGTATTTAAATGCTTTTTGCGAAATTACCGAAATATTTTTCCTTCTATGCATATGGATATTACTATTTTTAGAAAAAATCGAAAAATCCAATGAGACGCTGTCGAACACGGCCCAGTTTGACGTCACCCATCATCCGGCCCTGAGCATCAACGCGGGGTTCGCAGATGGACTTCCGGTTGGCCTCATGATCGTCGGGAAGCACTTTGATGAAACCACCGTGCTGAAGGCTGCATACGGCTTCGAGAAAAAACGAGATGAGAAATGATTTATCGTGTAATTCAAAGTTGGTCACGGGGATTCGTCGACTTCTGAAAATGTTGACTTTTCCAGATAATGAAAAATAAATATAGAAATATTCAGATTTTTATATACTGCAAATATGTTATACAAGCTGAGGTGCTAGCCCATGTTAGCACGTCGGTTGCAAAAAATATGCATCCGAACATGAACGAATGCTATTTCACTCTGAAGTTGAAAGAAACTGACAAGACTGTAGCATGACTTCATCTGATATAACAGCGCAGAGATCCAACGAAAATTATTGCACATAATTGACGTCATAACTCAGGTGGTGGCATCTGGCGGAGGCTAGGCTTTGCCGACTGTTGATAACAGTCAAAATCCATGCTCACAACATACTCCCCAATATCAAATGGAAAATTGACTGGTCACGGCGTCTCTCTGTCGTGAATGGCCATTTATCGCTTATAAAATAAGGAAAGACGTAACCGGAGTTTGTTTTCAAACTAAAATTGCCTTCAGGCGTTTGAAAATATCCTCTATTCAGTGATCTAATGCAAAGCTTGTCGCAACTGAGGCATTTAACTGTACCAAATGAAAGCTTATCTGTAACTGATGTTAGTCTTGTCATGGAACATCTAGCAGTAAAAAACTGTTTTAAGCAATCTGAATAAGTACATTTTGTTTTTATAACATTTTCCAAAATTACATAACTGAACTGAGAAGAATTCCACGCTTTCCTGCAGGGGATTCCTCCAAGTCACCTCCTCCTGTAGTGACACTGTTGTAATGAGGTTGTTAAGTTTTAGGTGTACGCAGTATCCCTGTCGACGTGATCTCCTCACGCACTTTTATAAAAACAGTAGTAAGAGTCATGTCATAAGACAGAGCTGGATAAATATACATTTACCCTTCTCATGCTGTATATTTACATGTAGATGGCCCTAAATATGCATATATGACATTGAAGTGGAAAATTAAATTTCCACGTCTCCCATTTCCTTTTGCACTGTGAAACACTGGAAACCAACCCCCACACGCACCCAAATAAATACAAACATAGTTCTTACTATTGCGTTAATTTAATAGCTTAAGGAGAGCATCTCCGAGGTGACTACGCTAACAACAAACGCTCTTCACTATATCACAGTCTAAACAAGGTCCAAAGTTTTTGTCCGTCAGAATAGAGCAAGCAAGGTATAGGTTAGAACTTGGACATAATAACGTTATTATGTCCAAGGTTAGAACAATCAATTGTCTTTACTGCTATCAGGGGGGGGGGGGGGGGGCAGTGCCCGAAGTGGTTACGTAATTGTGACCAACATTGTCATTGCATGTAGACTTCACATTCCATTACATTCCATTACAGTGCAGAGCAAAGCCAGAGAAATATTTTTGAATATCGCGAAAAATAATCTACGCGTTCTTGGAATAGTAGAGGGTAGTCATTTTTTTTTTCGCTTTTGCCATTTTGCCTCTTACCGTTTTGCTGTTTAAGCTTAAGTTGATTAAATGCCTGGGGGAGGGGGGGAGGGTCCGTTAAGTGTATATTGTCCAGTCGACCCACGACCCTGCGATAAACCAATGAACCAGTAAGTGGTATTACATAACCTCGCCTGGACAATGGACAAATATTTTCCTGATACGCGACAGACAGTGGATATAGTATACAAAATGGCCGAGAAGGAAACATGTTTTGGAGGTGAGGATATGCATATATTGGTGTTGTTCTGATAATGAGTGAAAAAAACTTTTTATGAAGACATACATAGAAAAGTGTTCATTATTTTTCGCTGTTTAATTGTGATCAGTGATCTGGCTTCTATTTGTGATATTCATATGCTGCTACTGGGCATCTCTCACTTTCAAAATGTAAGTGTGGTTTTAATTTGAAAACGGAATTCATAGTAGAATGGCATTGGGGGGGGGGAGTGATTAGCATACCAGGGCCCCGTAACTCGAAAGCATCGCGCATTCCGAATAGCGATATCACATAGAGGCTACAGTGTATTATATGGGGCGAGTTATGGAATTGAGACTCTTGCGCTAGGTGGTAATGCGCTATGCTTTCGAGTTACGGGGTCCTAGTTGTACAATCCGTGGACTTTATTGGGGCAGGCCGAAGTCACTAGACTGACCACTGTGAGTGTCTGTGACCAGCAGTAGTATAGACAATGCAGGTAGGGTTATGTAATAACTGTGTTTATTTACGGAGAACTGTCAAACAAACCGGTGTAACGAAACTGGGGGTCCGTGTATGATGGCTAGGGTTAGCCTGACCCAAGTGGGTCAAAATTTAGGGCGGGGCTAATCCGTACAAATAAATGGGAAGCGGACTCTATCATGGAGGACTCTTTTACGGTACACCGCCTTTCTTGCAGACTGAATACGAAGGCGATACTATAATATTGCATTAATCTATCATTATCACTTGCTTGGTGTAAATGTATTTTGTCAACGGATGAGACATTTGATAATAAGTTGAAATGCATGAGTGGTTTATGTGACAAGCGATTGCTCTTTTAACGAAAGGGTTGTTTTTGGTAGTTGCAACAACATATCTAAGAATCAGTAAATAATTAATGATCTGTTTACAAATATGATAATTTATCTCAAATTCTAGTAACCAAACCCAATTTGCCACCCTGAAAGTCTGCTAGTTCAGGTTGTAGTTGTTCATGCCCCATTATGCTTCAGTATGCACTTATTTTGTAACAATCAAAGTTTTACTTTTTTTATACGCTCATACGCACTTCGCTTTCCTTCATGCCCCCTTCAATCAAAATGTAAATAAAAGAAAAGATTTCAGAGTCCTATATTTTCGTAACGGCTATTTTATATAGTTTTAAACTTTGCAAGAAAAACAGTGTGAGTTGCAGCAGCTACGGTCACATGCAGACATTAAAAGTGACAACTTGTGAATGAAGCTGGCATTCCCAGCTTTCCATCCTGTGCCACGCGCACCCATTTAATGGTCAAGTTTTTAAACCCATCCATGGGCACGAACGAGAAATCTTCTTGTCATTGCGGTAGTTGCGCTAATGGAACAATATGCACAGCATTGTAGCATGTCGCTATATTTGGTGCATCTGCTTTTTTATTCCTCATAATGCTTTATGCAAATAAATCTCTACTTTTCTGGCGGTGTGAAATAGCTAAAGCATTTGTATACAATTTTTTAAAATTACAGATACTTGATTGTCTCGATAATTTTTTCGATATATAACATATCACATCACCCCTTTTATTATGTGAAAGGTTATCAAAATATAACCTGTATGTTCGGTGTGAAGATGGTTATAAAGGAAAAGGTATTTATGAGAGGTATTTAAGAAAATTTTAGTACTTCTTGACGCGCTATAAATAGCCTTCTAAGAAGTTTTGAAGTGACTTCTGATGTGGCAAGCCGGAATCCGTTTTATAATGTCTTTAAAAAATATTATTTTTCATCGCCTGGAATGAAACTGGTTCTCTTATGTTCAAAAATGATGAAAGGTAACAGGAATCTTTCATAGGATGAATGATTGTTCTGTAATGCACAAACAATGCTTAGACTGTCAGAACGTGCCAACCCGGACTGCATTTTTTAGCTACGTGTTTCATTATCAAAGATTCGTTTTGTATGTAATGTTATAAAACGATAAAATCGTAAAAAAAAAAGATCATTTTTAGCTCGATTCAACACACCAGTGAGAACGCAAAACAATTGTATACAGAGTTATATGACAATACAATGGTGTGTACATACAGTATAATATTTGTGTAACCTACTTATGATCACGTAAGATTTATATAATGGTTGTAGAGTCATCAAGTGCACGACGCCACATTAATTTTCTTTTGTTTATTAAAACAGATCTCGTGAAACAGAATCATTTGTACCTTGAAAATATAGACCAAGCCAGCATAGACTTAACCGTGAATTTTAACGCAACCAAGTTATCGTTATTGTGTTGGAGTTAGTAAATGTGGGGACTGGTATGATTCAGATCGACTCTGTCAGACTAAATGATTGCATAAAGTCAGAAATTATTACTTTCCCCGTTAAAATCAGAGTTTTCTTCAAAGTAGAACTATTTCGTATTTGAACGATAAGAAGTTGGTCTTCGTTGCTTTTAAAAAAGCGGAAAAATTACACTTTTTCACAGTCGAACAATAAGTAAGTTGCCTGTTGTGTTGTGTATGGAATGTTACGAAGACGTTAAACAAAAGTGAAAAATGCCGGTGGTCATGTTTTGTTAACTACCATTAGCATTTGTCAGACATGTTATGAAAGTTAATGTCTTCCGTTAAGTACTTTGTTTCCTATTGCAATTTGCATGGTTGGGTTTCTTTACTTCTTATGATACGCCCTTAATTTCTGTAATCATATAAGGATCTTAACAAGTTTCACCTGCTCACATTAGACCAACCTCTTTATATTACGTACTCACGTGTATTACACAGACCTTGATGCCTAGTGATGTATATATTACAAATATAAAGTCTTAACTATTAAAAAAACTTATTTCAGTCCCCGAAGGGTGTGCCAAGGCCCCGGCTTTCCACCCGCCCAACAAAGAACAGCTGAGAAAGATCGCTGAGGACTTGGGACTTGAACTGTCGGAAGAAGAACTCACTGCATATAGAGGTACATGTACAGCATAAGCCCAACACACATCCACACACGAACGCATGCAAGCGCTCACTGTCTATTCCTTTCTAGCTTTCTTTCTTTCATGCATTTAAAGTGATATTAGCGTTTATGCAAGACATCTTATTGTCACCTATGATGCAAAATGACACTTCTCGTTCAGAACGCTTGCTAGGGCTAGAAGAGGATTACGGTATACTGGATGAACTGTCAGAACCCAATTTGCCTGTTAAGTACCCTCGAACACCCGGATGGCGTCCTAAGCCAAAAGACAACCCTTTTAATGGCTGGTAAGTGTTTACTTTATATACATCCCACCGTTTTTAATGTTTACTAAGAGTTTATTTGGATGTATACGTACATGAAAGCGGAAGGGGTACAATTCTTGAATATCTTTCCGCTTTTTCCTGCTTACACTTCATTTTAAAGTACATATATAAGATTGCTTTAGACCCATCTATGAAAAAAATCCTCGATTCTCCTTGTTTTAAATCTTTGATATTCAGCTTTTAATCAATATTTTTGTGTGCATCGAATAATACATTATTAGGTACTGGCGTACGGATATTCAAGGTGCCCCCTCTGGGAAGTTGGCTGGGAAAACCCTGGGTATCAAAGACAACACGGCGGTGGCTGGGGTACCTATGATGAACGGGTCCAGGGTGTTGGAGGGCTACATGCCAGAGTTTGATGCCACTGTGGTCACCAGGATACTGGACGCAGGTGAGTGTTTAAGATTTACTGGAACCGGTATGAGAGGAATATTGGTCCACAAGGAATCGTAGTCCTTTTTTCTTTACAATAATGTGGCATGTAAAATAGGAACAGGGGGATAAGGTCAAGAAATCCAAAGGGGCTGTTTTTTCGGCAAAATTCAAATTCAATGCATTTCATATATTTCTAAAGAAGGTAATGTGAACTTCTGGAACTCAACCCACTTTAAACATCAATTTAACAATTCGAATATTTTTACAATTATGCCACTTGAATCGAAAACAATTGCAATTTTTTTCCTTCTTCAGGAGGGCGGATTCTTGGAAAAACCGCAGTTGAAGACCTATGCTTCAAGGGCTCCGGTGCCACTAACAGCAAGATGCCGGTTTTGAACCCGTATGATACAACACGTACAACTGGTGGGTCTAGTTCCGGAAGTGCAGCTCTGGTAAGCAGAGCGATTTAATCGTCATGAACATATTACATTGGTCGCAACGAGTGCATTTTGGCATAATAACACGTCTGTCATTTTATTTAGGCGCACAATTTGCAATTATATCTAAGATATGTACAAAAGTATGGTTAAATTTCGTAAATTATAGAGTAAATTCCCGTAAATTTTGTCTTAGTTGGCATTACATAAAAAAGTCTTTTTTAAGGTCGCCGGAGGACAGATTGACATGGCTCTTGGTGGCGACCAAGGAGGATCTATACGTATACCCGCCGCGTGGTGTGGTATTGTGGGGTTAAAACCTACGTGGGGGTTGGTTCCGTACACCGGTGCGTCCACCGTTCAGCCCTTCTTGGACCATCTTGGACCCATGACAAGAACGGTGGAAGATAGCGCCCTGCTGCTAGAGGTAAATACGAAAGAACCATGAATTGTCTGGTCCACCGAAGACATGTGATAGCGGGATCATACATGTACATAGAGTTCATTTACCATCTGATGTCAGGCGCTTTCAAAATAAATACAAAATTAAAATACCAGCAATATAAAAAATTCGTGACAGACTACCAGTATTTTATGGCGCGAATCTGAATCTCTTTGGCGAGTGGGATCAGACATTGATATATTCAGTATTCAAATTTGTTGTATTCTGTGAATATAATTTAATATTTCATACATTTTTCCATTATCATTTCAACCAATCCAGGTGATTGCTGGATATGATGACGACCTTGACCCCAGACAGCCGCCAAACATCGTGGTGCCCGAGTATTCAAAACTGGTAAGAGTTACTTCCTTTAAGGAGGCATCAGTTGGTTATGCCATGTTGTATTTCTAATTTTTTTTATAAAGGCAAGTCAAATATGCTGTTTACTGAACAAAAAAGAAATAAGTTTTGAGACAAAAATGGGATCAAATACTTTAGCCACAGTTTCTCTCAATGTACAAAAATTGCATTTTGAACTGTCATTGGTTAATATAAAAATTAATTTAGAGATAGACCTAGTTCTTTTCAAGGCGGGTGATACTGGAGTAAGTACAAGTAAATGAAACTTGTATCCGAAATAAATCCACGATAACTAGACATAATTTACATGTGTTTATTTGATCCTTCTCATCTGCTAGTTGACTGCTGATTTGACTGGCATGAAAGTGGGTTTGCTGAAAGAAGGCTTTGCTCAATGTAACAGCGACATGGAGTCCACAGTTCGGTCCGCCATGCAGTATTTTGAGGCAGCCGGTGCCACTGTGGAAGAAATAAGTATCCCAATGCATATTACTGGTAAGGTGTATTCTAGTGATAGAGCGGGAAAGACCTGGCTCCATCGGGAGCGCTGTTTTATTGACAAATGAATTTGAAGGAAAAAACTTGACTTTTGTCCAAATATTTCAATACCTGGAAACTCATTTAAAAGTTGTTTGCTTTTCAGGAGGAAAGATCGCAGTGCCAATATTATATGAAGGCAGCTGCGAAAATTCCCTTAACGCGGGAGGTAAGTTATACCTTTATTTCCTTATTTCATGTGATATCACATGCACATGAGATAAAAGCAAAGACTATCTAAAGATATGAAGATATAGGATGACAAGAACCCTGTTGATAACATTATGCATAAACGGCGGTAGTAAAGAACGGGTAATATAATGAACGTTGGTAGCTGACGTTGTTTCAACGTTTGTTTAACGCCTATTGCCTGCTGGGAAGTGGTGGACTAGTGAGTCTCTCATCAACCTGCTAGACTAGAAAGACGCTCATTATCAAGAACCAATCACGAATGAAGGACTTTTGTGAAAAATTCTCCAAACTGCTTACTGATTTCGTTCTGGTTCCAGGTACCGCCTTCGGATTCCCTGGATTCTACCCAACTTCCATGCAACAGGCCACGGCTCGAGGGATAAGAACCCATTTCAACGACATTTCGCACACTGTCAAGATATTCTCCTTACTCGCGGAATATACTAAACAACGCTACAACCACATCCACTATGCTAAAGCCATGAACTGTACACGACTGCTGCGGAAGGCCTATGACGACGCTCTCGCCAACTATGACGTACTCGTCATGCCCACGATGCGCACTTTGCAGGCAGAGTTGCCAAAACGGGGAGCAAGTATACAGGGTATGAAAAATGAAAAGAGTTGTAAATGAATAAATTCATTTTACACATTATAATTTACTTGTCAATTAAAAAATTTAAATGTTGTAAAAGTATAACACAACCTTTCGTGATCACAGTTTGTGCATATCGAACAGGTATCGAAAGAGCAAATATGCTGTATTTGTACTGATCGTTTTAAAACGTAAAGGCTCTTCACTCATAAATACTCATAAATATACTTTTACTCACATTATTTTCATTTCGTTTTATGATATAACTCAAACCCCAGAAGAATAGTTCATTGACGTTTGTGTATTCACGCAGACGCTTGGTTTGCTTTCAGAGAACTTGGACAAAATCTTTGGAATGCTCAACAACGCAGCTCAGTTCAACCTAACTCACCACCCGGCACTCAGCATCAACGCTGGATTTGCAGGTGGACTTCCGGTTGGCCTCATGATCGTCGGAAAACGCTTTGATGAGGTCACAGTGTTGAAAGCTGGTTACGGTTTTGAGAAAAAACGAGATGAATAGTTTTTAGAGGGTTAATATGTCATCAAGGCCATTGACAGGGGAATCATTATTATCACTTCAGTTTCTCAACGACGATTTTCATAAGCAATCGACCATTTCCATGAACGAAGTGCATGTGTGACGAAGTTGTTGTCTTTATTACTGGTGTTACGCGAGGTAGCAAATACAACTCAGTTATAATCTTTCTTCTTATTTATTTAACTACTTTCCAGTTGTTGCCCACGTCACTTTCTTCATTTCTATTCTACCTCATGCAATCTTAAATAGCGGCCTTCTCTCTGTTCATATCACGCGTAGTTGTATACACTGTAAATGCCATAAGAGCATGACAATCAACTCAAATTATTCTACATAACACTCCCCGCTCCTTATTCACTCGTGGCTGTCATTTACTAACATTACACATGCAAAAAAATCTCTTAATAGATTGTTACAGAGTGTAGCTATCTATGGAGGTCACGTGATGTGATGGCAAGTACAAATTTCAAAATAATTATGTTAACTCCCGTTTTGGGGCAAAATAGAATTTATTGTATTTCTATGAGTTATTTACAATGTATTTGTTGTGAAATATTGATATCTTACGAATAGAACGGTTGTTATCGCTTTAACGTTTTGTTTTTATTTTTCGGAAACAATATAAATGTCTAAACACATATGCCAGCCATTTTAATTGAAGTCTCTAGATTCAGTGTTTAAATTTTCAGGATGTGTCCGAAAATGGTCTATATTTGGGTGGTAATTAAGTTGTGAGCTAATTAATTTGTTAGTTAATAAATTAAGGCTTCGTTCACATGGAATGTCTATTTTCTAAAAATCTATTTTCTATTTGCGGTATGTCTTATGATCACGGTCTGTGCCCTGAATATCCCGCGGCGTAATTACTGGCAGCGCGAGCCAGTTACTGTAAGTTACTATAAGTAACTGGCTTGCGCTGCCAGTAATTACGCGGCGGGATATTCAGGGCACAGACTGTGATCATAAGATAGCGCGAATAGAAAATAGATTTTTAGAAAATAGACATTCCATGTGAACGAAGCCTAATAGTGATAGCAATTTAGTTAATTGGCCGTTTTATTAATGAGTAATTACTGATAATGCGAATTGAGCACATTAATTAATTATTCGGCTAATTAATGAATGATTTATGATTCATGATATTGAATTGTCTTGCCAGAGGTCTGCATTCTCACTAGCAGCGGGTAAAATTGTAAAACGCACTTTTGGTTGGGAATTAAGTGCGGTTATCACATCTGTCATCTGCGTGGATTATTTTCAGTATTGCTGTCTATAATTGCTAAATACTCGATATCAGGAATGTTGCAGAAAATACTTAAATTACATTTCAGCAGTGAAGAAAAGACTTCTTCTTTTCACTTTAAAGATGAAATAGACAACGCTCATCGTTACAGAGTGTAATCGTTGGTTGCTCACGTTGAACCGTGGTAGCAATACATGTATTTCCAACCTTGTAACCCTGACGCATGCGCACACAATGCTAAATTGTGCTTTGGGTGGTCAGTAGATAAACAAAGAAAGCTGATATTTGTCGAACTTATCTAGAATAAACAGCTCTGTAAGATAAAAGTTGAAACGTAAGGATTTATGGTAAGGTGATTTTCTCGTTTCGCTTCTTCATTTTTTCCCCTTTGCTCTTCTTTGTTACCGTACATGTACATGTCGCTGGTTAATTCGTGACACTTTCCTCTACACGTTAGCGAAAAGCGCACATGATTGCACTGTGGCCTTCGTAATGCGCCTACGTTGTTGACCCGGCACGTTGTAGAGTATATCACCCAACGTGTTCAGCTGACCCTAGAGCCTAGAGCCTGACACCATTTTGGACTTGGCATATAAAATGGCCGAGAAGAAAGCATGTTTTTGGAGGTGAGAGTTTATTGGTTTTCTGCTTGTTGACAGCTACATGTCTTATGTGCGTTTTACAACACTGCCGGGCGTCAAATTGGGCCAAATTGACGCGGTGTATTACAAACACCCACGCACTTAACGTACTCTTCACCGAAAGCCTCCTGAGTGGTATGGTCATTTTAGAACTAAAAATTATCGGTCTTTACGGATGTCCACAGCTAGTTGTAATAGAAGCAGACTGTACATTTCACGCATATGTGTGAGGCTGAACCCAGACTGAGCCCGCTATTTCAGACATCCGTCGTTAAGGAAAACATCACACTGTGGGCGTAACCCGATCCTTTGCTCCTTTACAAACAACAAACACAGCAAATGAGTTTGACCAGCGCACTAGTAGTGCCACCGTAGTTCCACCTAGAATGACTACAAATAACTTTTATTCGACACACCCTATGATTGCGCATGCACTAGTCTGAGTCTTTTCATCTCATAACGCACAGAAATCATATTCCTGCTATACTTCGAAACGCCGGTATATTTAAGAATAGAAACCTCACAACAATAGCGTGAGGTGTGTTTACCTTACAGCGACAAGTTAAAGGTGAAACTCAATGCCCCACGAATGATGTATTAAAAAGCAGCATAAAAGTGTCACGGAAAACGCAGTGGATTCTTATTGTCGTGCAAAAGACTAATTCTATAGATAACACTAAGATAACAACCAGACATAGCCCCGTGAATAAAATATAAAAGCTTTTATTCCCTTCCATTCCGAGTTCATCGTTATTGCTGACAGCAGTGCGCTCTTCTCCAAAACCTTGCAAACTGGCTTGATTTTACGCTACGTTGCAATATACTAGAGCCATCTTGGGTGATTCCCATTTACTGTAAGTCACGCACACCACTCGTCACAAACACTACGCTAACCAGAGGTATATGTTTTACAGATGAATTGTCTTTAATCAGTTAAAACCTTATTTTAGTCCCCGATGGGTATGCCAAGGCTCCGACCTTCCACCCGCCCAACATAGAACAGCTGAGGAAGATCGCTGGAGACTTGAGACTTGAGCTGTCGGACGAAGAACTCGCTGCATATAGAGGTACACCACACCAACAAATTCATACACGCACGGTCGCAGACATTCACTATATCTCTTTCTATTTCTTTCCTTCTTTCTGTTTACATGGACGCACGCAAGAACTGCCACTTAACTATTTATTTATTTACCACTTGCCCTACCTTATGTGCCTTTCGTCTCATTCTAGAGTGATATAAGCATTTTTGAAAAAAAGGAAAAAAATATAGTCGCTTTATGTTAAAATTTGACATTCTTTCTTCAGAACGTTTGCTCCCGCTGGAAGAGGTTTATGGTATACTAGATGAACTGCCAGAACCAACGCTGCCTGTTAAGTACCCTCGAACTCCCGGGTGGCGTCCTAAGCCAGAAGACAACCCTTTTAACGGCTGGTAAATATTCATGTGAAGAGTTCTGAGTAAGTGTTTTGTTTGAAAATAAAGAGTGCGATTTTTCATCATTTGTGGCTGTCCGACATTTTTTTCTCTTACACTTAATTCTCAGTTGCATGCACCAAATTTGTGTCTACTATTCGCCATATTTTTCATCTTTTGTATGCAACCTTTTTTTAACAGATTTTTGGCATGTATCGATAAAAACATTATTAGGTACTGGCGTACGGATATTCAAGGTGCCCCCTCTGGGAAATTGGCTGGGAAATCCCTGGGTATCAAAGACAACACGGCAGTGGCTGGGGTACCTATGATGAACGGGTCCAGGGTGTTGGAGGGCTACATGCCAGAGTTTGATGCCACTGTGGTCACCAGGATACTGGACGCAGGTGAGCTCATACTGTTTGCTGGACAAGCGTGACAGGAATGGTGCAGCCGATGGTAGTCCACTAATATGAGAACAGTGGTGCATTTAACATTAATTTTTACAGGTGGCACTGCCTAGTATACTGGACCCATACTTAAGGCTTACCCTAACCTGTATCAATCATATGGACTCTGGACTTCCTTTGCTATACCACTACCGCACCAGTTACGAAATGAATAAATATTATTGGTTCCTGTAATTCATGACTTTATATTTGCAAGGAATGAAAAGCATAAGTTTTGAGTTCTGTGCAGTACAATTTACGTCTCAAAATACGACCTTATGTATATTTGACTGCTGACTCATGAAGGGATTCCAGTTGGGAAGTATACAACGTTTATTTTGCACATTTCAGGAGGGCGGGTTTTGGGGAAAACCGCAGTTGAAGACCTATGCTTCGATGCGAGAAGTGACACCAACAGCAAAATGCCTATTTTGAATCCATATGATGGCACACTGTCAGCAGGGGGGTCCAGTTCTGGAAGCGCAGCTCTGGTAGGCCTAAGCAATGTGAATATTACCAAGTTGAGAATTATGGAGATTTTTTAGACAATTGTGCATACTTTTGATCTCTTCATAGAGAAAACTATGCACCAAACGACGTCATCAAACCAGATGGCCACAATGTAGAGAGCGAAGAATTACTCCGCATATTTGATGTCAGTTTCCCTATTAGGCCTATCATTTAATAGTGGTAGAAATTACATAAAATTATTTTTAAGGTCGCCGGAGGTCAGATAGACATGGCTCTTGGTGGCGACCAAGGTGGATCTATACGTATACCCGCCGCGTGGTGTGGAATTGTGGGGTTAAAACCCACGTGGGGGTTGGTTCCGTACACCGGTGCGTCCTCCGTACAGCCCTTCCTGGACCATCTTGGACCCATGACAAGAACAGTGGAAGATTGCGCCTTGCTGTTAGAGGTAAATAGGAAAGTAACATGTATTGCCTAGCAAACCCACGATAATTGTTTAATACACAAATGCTTTTACAGCAGTAATCTTGTCAAATGTAGAATCAAGTGAAACGAATATATCATTTTATTTATCTTACATAATTTCATACATTTCTTTCATTAAACGTGTGATCTATCTGTTCTCTTTTGCCACAATTCAGGTAATCGCTGGATACGATGACGGCCTTGACCCCAGACAGCCGCCAAACATTGTGGTGCCCGAGTATTCAAAACTGGTACGCGTTGTGGCATTGCCTGCACTTCTCAAATGGTTTGGTAAAACATATATCCCACATACCGTTGGAAAAAATTGAAAATGGTACATTCTCTATGAGACAATATTCTTATGAAATTTCCGACGCATTTCTCGCAGTTTCACGTTGGTAAACATAATGATAAAATTCACACTCCATATGTAATAAATAGCCTTTGTTGTCAGATAAAACGTATCCAAAAGAAGTTCACGATAGCGAGTCATGACTTTTTTGTTTGATCTTATTCTTTACCCTAGTTGACTGCCGACTTGACGGGTATGAAAGTGGGTTTGGTAAAAGAAGGCTTTGATAAATGTGACAATCATATAGTTTCCACAGTTCGGTCCGCCAAGCAGTATTTTGAGGCAGCCGGTGCCACTGTGGAAGAAACCAGTATTCCTATGCATATTACTGGTAAGATGTACTCTCTTTATGAAAGGGGGTGGGTTGAGCGAAATCGGCAGAGACCAGAAACTATGTGACTATACATGCCACCAACAACTGCGTGTGTTGTCGCCATCGCTGTCGAACGAAAATATTGGCCTCACAGCGAATTTCTCACCCTTAATTGAAAGAGTCATATATACGGTGACCAAATGCAATTTAGTTATCAACTTTATTTGTTTGTGAAACTCATTTCAGGAAGAAAGATTGGTGTTGCAATATTATTTGAGGGATGTAGTGAAAATGCTCTTAATGCAGGAGGTAAGTTTTTTCTCTTTTTTATTAAAAGGTGTAGCATACGTAAGGTAGAAAAAAAGGGAGCCTATAAAATTTTGAAACTTAAGAAAAGGGACGTAAACACTGGCAAGAAATATAAGGAACGGGTAGTACACTACCAAGACATGTGTGATACTAAATAATGGTCGTTACGTGGGATGGGGATAACTTTCATCAACCAGATTTTCACTAAAGGTCAGTCTTAATGGTTCTGAGCGTCAACTATGTACTGTATGTGTACTTAGAGCCGTTATTAAATTAAGATTTTGAATAATATTACGCACATACCTTCGACAATTCCAATTTTCTGTATCAAGGGTTTTCTAAAAATGGTAGATCAAGGGTAGTCTAAAAATGGGAAAATTGGTCTAAATTTTTCTGCTTCGTGAAACGGGTCCCTAACTGTTTTCCGATTTCGTTCTGTTTCCAGGAACCGCCTTTGGCTTCCCTGGATTCTACCCAACTTCCATGCAACAGGCCACGGCTCGGGGGATCAGAACCCATTTCAATGACGTTTCACACCCTGTCAAGATAATGGCTTTACTCGGGGAGTACACCAAACAACGGTACAACCACATCCACTATGCTAAAGCCATGAACTGTTCACGACTGCTGCGGAAGGCCTATGACGACGCCCTCGCCAACTATGACGTCATCGTTATGCCCACGATGCGCACCTTACAATCAGAGCTGCCTAAGAAAGGAGCAAGCATTCAGGGTAAAATGAGTTGTAGACGAAGATATTCATTTTACATTAGTATAATTTAAAATCTTTAAATCAAAATGTTGCAAAACAGTGGGTGAGCTATTGCATATATCCCTTTGTTCGGGATATTTTCTCTTTCCAAGTTAATCACTTTCCATGTGATGACATTGATGGCTTTTAAATATCATTTTAATATCAGTATTATGTTAGTACTCATCTCTATTATTTAAATCCCGTTCTATGGTCTAATGCACTCGAAAAGAAAATATAATGTTTTTATCTTAACAAAGACTTTTTGTTTGCATTCAGAGAACTTAAACAAAAGCGTACTCCACAACGCAAGCCAGTTCAACCTAACTCACCACCCGGCACTCAGCATCAACGCTGGATTTGCAGGTGGACTTCCGGTTGGCCTCATGATCATCGGAAAACACTTTGATGAGGTCACAGTGTTGAAAGCTGCTTATGGTTTTGAGAAAAAACGAGATGAATAGTTTATAGAGGGAAAATGTGCGACCATGGCAACTGGAGGGGGAATTATTTTCATTACTTTCGACTAACAACGATGATTTTAAATTATATGAATGCTATTTTTAATTCTTAAATTTTAATTGAATTAATCAATTAATTTTTTAATTAAAATTCTACAAATCCAATGCTGAAAGCATTGCACTCGGGGATTAATTGCAGTGCATGGTAGAAACGTGCAGCTAGGTGCCGCCATGTTGAATTCTTACATGCAGAGCTTACTCTCTAGCATTCGTTTGTCTACTGCAGAGCAAGCTCGTCATAAAGCACAAAAAGTCAACATGGCGGCATCAATCTGCAAAAGGCCCATTAAACACGTGGCTTTTAATAGCACCTTATGATGATACATTGTTACCGCGTATAAATTTGATGCCACTTGGCGATGTCTTTTCAATTTTATCAACATTATTGCCTCTAAAGAAAACATTTTAAAACATCAGGTGTGAGTGGGTTCTAAATATGAATAAATGATAAAACGGATATCTACACCGGTATTTTTTTTTTTTTTTTTTTTTTTTTTTTATACCATACATAGCAAAAGCTATTACAGGAAAAGCACAGTGGGTGTGTGCCCAGTTTTCTCTTATATAAACAAATAAACAAATTAATAAGAAAAAGTAAAAAAGAGTTAAATAAAATAAGAAATAAGGTAACGAACGAACAAGACAAAAAATCCAGTCTCTGCCTCTCTTAGAGGAAAATGATGGATCCGTCGGTTTATTAGTTCATGTGTGGCCTGGCAAATGTCCGTTTTTGGATGTGGCATCCATTAAAAGTTGTTTCTTTTTTTTAATTAAATAATTATATCTTTTTGTGGTATAGGCTACTGTGTCGATTAATACCCCGACTGCAAATCAAGGTGACATCCGTAAAAACCATTGGCTTCGCCTCCTGCTTGCTTGGCATGTTGTTGGAAGTGCCAATTAGTGACAAGGGGACACCATTGATGAGAAGGTCCAGACTTGGCATGTCTGTGACAAACTTTGAGTTTACCACCACACTGACCGTCCCCTTCTCTCACCCCTTACCCGGACTTGTAGCCGATGGATGTCACTTAAGGACGGAAAAATGCTTTCTGCAACCAGTCCAACCCCCTCCCCCCCCTCCCCCCCCTCCCCCCCCTTCCCCCCCCCCCACCCGGCAGTGCGTCTCCCGTACAGTCGGTTATCCTAGGCCATTCTATACAGAGGTGAGACGCCAAGTTCTTATCAAACTTGACACAAAAAATAAATAAATGAAGACTTTAAAAAACGTACATTGGTAGTAAGTCAACAGTTCAATATCTCAAGATAGATTAAAACTGTACATATAGCGCATTAATACAGGCTGCAGCGTCCAATGATATTATTGCTCGTTCCCACAAGCCTACCTGACAAAGATTCAGCCAAAGGAATGGGAGCACCTTAGAAAAATTAAAAAAAAACGTTAGCGTCCCGAAGCTATCTCAAGGTTCTATAGCAAGGGGCGCTGTCAAAACCACGTCTCCAGGGGCCTATTTTGATATGAGGGATATTAACCAAGGCGTGAGGAGACCCTCCCCCAAGCACCACTAGTGGCACTGACGTCATATATCGCAGTTTGGAGGCCTAACAAAGGATATTAGGGCCAAGGAGCTAGGAAGGAGCAGCATTTATCGCTAAGGGTACAGCTTCTTACCACTTGCTACAGGGTAACTTCGGAAAACAACACGGTTCAGGGTCAGAGAAAAGATCCATTTAAAAAGAAGCAAGGTGAAAAATATTCAGATAAGAAGGACGTCTGCTGAGCATTGATTTGGCTTAGATTGCCTGCAGAATGACAGAAAATTTTGAATCTTATGGAGGTAAGCTCGTAAATTTATGATTTGAGAGGCAATTCGTAGCACGAATGATACCAGTATTTGTATCAAAATCATTGGTTATATATTTATGGGGGTCACTCTGGTCTTGATTGTCCGAACGCAGTGGGAGACGGGGATAAATGGTGAAATGTCGAGTATATATATAAATAATAATTTCATTTCTGTGATAATTAAATGAGTTTTTGTCGGTTGTGCCACGAATACGGTTATACCAACAGAGTATTTCCTATAGGTTTACATTTTTTCTTGACACCTGACTTCTTTTGACCCGCCAGTCGCGTACTACCTTCTGTTACTGTGTTTGCGGTTAATATATTGGCCCCACTGGCTTCCTCACCTTAAATGAGCCCAAACACCAGTCGGCTTTGTTGATTCATTGGCGCTCTAGATAACCAGTGTCGTGTAAATTGTACGAAACCTTGACCGGGCACTCGGACTATTCGGTGTCCTTAGCTGCACTGGGTGGGCTAGGATATCTAACTTATCTGTTTCGCCGCTTCGATAACCGTTCTGAAAGTTTTTCAGATTCCTCTCATCCAACACATTACCGATACATAGAGATTCTCCAGTACTATCTTTTCCGGCAGCAGGATAATTCCCGAAGCAGGTGTAATGTAGTGCTTATTAATATAAATGATGGGAATAAAGGGATGGGGGGACAGTACCTTATTTCCTGCTTTAGGCTAGTAAGATAGACAAAACCATACTTCATTTTTTCTCAAACGGCCAAAAATTACCCGCAAGAAAACGCAGTAGATACTCCAGCGCAGTAGACTACATGTGTATACATGTACGCAATCATACTGCAAACCGCAGTAGACTACTGCAATCATACTGCAAACATGCTTCAAATCTGCTTCGATTTGGGAGCTAATTAGCATATTTGAAACATGCTTCTGTCATGCTGCTAATCTACTGCATTAATGCTCCTCTCTGTACAAACCTATGTACTTTTTGGAGTAGAATTGCAGTAGGCTATGCTGCATTTCTACTGCAAATATGCTCCACACCACTACTGCGTTAATGCTTTTTTTGCTACTTCGATACTACTGCATTTTCGTGCGGGTTATAAACTCTGTTAACTTAGACTTCAGCTTCTCCTTCATTGTACCACCATCCGTTAATAATGCCTGATATTTATCTTGCATGATGACTTGTTTGCCACCTGTAATTTCGTGTTCAATGTGTGATCGCTATCTGATAAAACGTGAAACACAGACCATTTCTCAGATGTTATGTGATGTTTTCATAAATTGTTTGAAATCCTAAATAAACAACGGGTATCAAGCCCGAAGTCATATTTTCATCACATTATAGTGTTTTTAAGGGGTGGGTGTGGGAATTTTGCCTTCACTATTTCAAGTTAAGACGATGTAGTGTGCGTTTTAAACAGGAGAGATATCCATATATTCAGAAAACCTGCATGTGGTCAAACTTTAATTTATTAACCGTGTATAATATACATGTAAGTCTTCTTAACAGGCTGGCTTTAATTACATCGGTTTATACATTATCACCAATATATTATAGGAATTTATATTTCTTAAATTTAACAATTTTCCAGTCCCCAATGGTTACGCCAAGGCGCCCACTTTTATTCCTCCCAACAAATGTCAGTTGAGAAAGCTCGCAGAGAACCTAGGACTGGAACTATCGGAGGAAGAATTAACTGCATACAGAGGTAGAATAGTAATTCACAGTCATGCTATTTCTCTTACGTAACGCATTAATACACCTGTAATGCACAGTATTTATTACTTGCTGCAAGGAAGAAAAGCAACAGACGATATAGATATCCAACAGTATCGCGGCCCCTTCAGAAAGAAGATGATCAGATAACTGAAATGCTGTCGCATGTCGGCCATATGGAATAATTATGAATAGGTTCAGATTTTTAGTTTTCTCTCTCTCTCTCTCTCTCTCTCTCTCTCTCTCTCTCTCTCTCTCTGTGTGTGTGTGTGTGTGTGTGTGTGTGTCGCGCACTCTCCTCTGCATCTTAACATGTCTGGCGTCTGCGCAAAAGATCCGTAAGTCGACCATAAAAACTTTTTCATGCTACTCATTCCTTTCAATTGAATGCTTTGTGCTACAGACTGGTCATTTTCGTCACATACAACAATTACTAACAACCAGTGTCTATTGTCTTTTTTATCTCTTAGAACGGATGCTCGGCCTTGATGAAGACTACAGCGTGCTGGATGAACTGGCAGAACCTACGTTACCTGTTAATTATCCTCGAACCCCCGGATGGCGTCCAAAGGCAGACGACAACCCTTTCAATGGCTGGTGAGCACAAATGGGCACTTTCGGCACAGTTTAAATTAAAGGCGTTTTATGCTAATGTTTAGTCATCGTCTGGCTATAGATGGTTTGAGTGTAGCGAAATATGTCAATCGCTTTAGGGAGCCTTTATTGTCCGTAACCTAATAATGAAGATCGCTAAACTGATGTTTGGTGTAATCAAACAGTATAATTCCGGGAGTAAGACAAATCTGTAAACGGTTTTGATCCCATCTAGATCTGGGTGACCCCTTTGATATAAATATTTTTTTCTGATTATAATGTTCCTCTGTAACTGTTTTTCTTCAATAACCATCACTAATTATCTTTCATCTGAAAAGAGATATAGCTGTCAAATCCACGACGCTGCAAACGCCTTTTTTTTTCTAGCGTCATTTCTTACAGCCATGTGATGTTGCAATGCAGTTGAAAGAACAAAATATCTCTTATTGCAAACAATGAATAATGCGACTTTTGGTATCTTTTGTCGAAGAGTGACTTGATGCTAACGTAATTCCATCGTTAAACATTGTTTTACTTTTTTTTTAAACTATTTAGGTACTGGCGTACAGATATTCAAGGTGCCCCCTCTGGGAAGTTGGCTGGGAAAACCCTGGGTATCAAAGACAACACGGCGGTGGCTGGGGTACCTATGATGAACGGGTCCAGGGTGTTGGAGGGCTACATGCCAGAGTTTGATGCCACTGTGGTCACCAGGATACTGGACGCAGGTGACGTGGACAAATATTGGTGTTACGCTTGAATTGATATTTGGTATTTCTTTAAGTTTTTGAAACTATAAGGGGGCATTTGGTCGGGTTAGGCAATGATTTGACATGCCAACTCGCTTCAAATGCATCTTTAATTTTAGCATGGATTATGGCCAGATTTCTCAAAACTGTGATACCGATAAATGCTCTCCATGTGGGAGCCGTTACAACATTTTGACAACAATAAACTTGTTTTATTCAGGTGGACGAATTCTTGGGAAAACTGCATCCGAGGACCTGTGCTTGGGTGGAAGTAGTTTCACCAACAGTAAAATGCCGGTTTTAAATCCATATGACCCAACGCGTTCGGCTGGTGGTACCAGTGCTGGTAGTGCAGCCCTGGTAAGTACATGACTACACGTTGTTTTCTACATGTGAACACCGCATATCCCGTAGAATTTATTGCCTGCATTTGGGGATGCATATGGCACAGGCCAGATCCCAGTTGGGTCTTTGCATTGTTAACAGCATAATGAGCATGTTAATTGGCCAAGTAATTTACAGATGAGCTGCCAGTTTGCTTGTATGGAATGCGTAATTAAATAGGGGCCTTGATCTATGACACCCCCTATTTAATTTCTTCTAAAAAGACCCAAGTGGTCACTTCGTAAATTTTTTTTCAGAGATTTAATTTTGAGTCACAATTTTTTCATATTTTGAAGGTCGCAGGGGGCCAAATTGACATGGCTCTTGGCGGCGACCAAGGTGGATCTATACGTATGCCTGCCTCATGGTGTGGTATTGTGGGGTTAAAACCCACGTGGGGGTTGGTTCCGTACACCGGAGCGTCCGCCATGCACCCTCATCTCGACCATATGGGACCTATGACGAGGACTGTGGAGGACTGTGCCTTATTATTGGAGGTTAGCTGTGACGTAAGAGGGATTAACGTTAACAAAACACGCCTTACAGGTCAATTTTTGAATTCAGTTCGATGAAAATAAAATGCCTTGCCGTCTTCGGTGTATTCAAAGCTACTCTGCGTGTTGGAATTCCGATATTTTATAGGGCTGTACGGCATGTACCGGTAGGGCATGTATCAAAAGAAAGAGCAAATCCACCTTTTTTTTTTTACCAAAAGCAGTCTTTTCCTTTAACGTCGTAAAGGCGGTTAATACTTTGTTTTTGCCAAGAAATATGATGGATGATTTTTAGTTGTTATTCCCTTAATACCCGCGTTTTATCTTAGAAGCATTTATCCCATCTCAGTGTAAAAATTATCCAATAAATAAACTAATGATTTGTAAAGCCTGTTACAAAAAGAAATATTTACTTGTATTTTTCACTTCTCTGAATGACACAATTAAATATATGCGCTATTTGATTTTTTTTCATTTGCCAAAGGTTACTGCTGGTTACGATAATGGTCTTGATCCAAGGCAACCTCAGAACTTAGTGGTACCAGAATATGCAAAACTAGTAAGTTATCCATTAATACTTTGGACTGTGGTGGGAATAAAATTGTTCAGTTTTCAGATTTGGTCAGAATTTTTGCACTGCTCAATAGAAGTTTGGCTAATTTATTGTAAAACCCCATGTCAGACCACTTAAGTTGACAAGATTATATCCGATGACTGTGACGTTTTGTGTATTACAGTGTAAAGGGTTAGCTTTTTTATTTCTAAATTATTGTTTTGCCCATCTCGGTACTACATTTGTTTTTGTGAAAGCTTTTGTATTCTCTTGTGATCATATGAACTTGCTATAATTTACAACAATCGGCTAAAAAACAGATTAACATGGGGATGGAACATTTGTATGTTCTGTAGGTTAACGTATGTACATGTACTTGTCTGTAAATTTTGGTCGTATCAAGTCAACCCTATTTTCAACAACTCTGAACTATGGCTCCCTCAAAGGTATACAATTTGCATTTCAAATAAGTACACAGTCATATTTATTGTGGCTAAATAACGTTAAACTACCCGATAAATCATGATTGTCACTTAGGTTATTAATTTGGAAGTAGTACCAAAAATTTTAGTCAAAGTCAGGGATGGGTCGGGGGGTAATTCGAGTATAGAAAACATTACTTTTTTGCTTGCGGAAGTTAGAATTTGGCACAATTTCTTTAAGTATAGCTTCAAATCTTTGAATCTGCATGCAGCGTAATACCTTTTACTATAGTTGTCTGCTGACCTCACGGACATGAATGTGGGTTTGGTAAAAGAAGGATTTTTTAAATGTGAAGAACAGGTTACTTCCACCATTCGGGCCTCCATGCAGTATTTTCAAGCAGCCGGTGCCAAAGTGCAAGAGATCAGCATTCCTTTGCACATTACTGGTATTATTTTATTGTTTTAATATAAAAATGATTTCCTATATTTTACTGATCATGAAATATGAAAGATGTGAAAAGAAAGGGATACCGATAATGTTCAAATCATAGCTTTCAAGCTGCACACTTACTTGCATGCATGTTACATGTGACGTTTTAGGTATTCTTAGATGTTAGCCAAATCAAATAGTCTGAACGCGTACACGTAAATTTAATAAATACGATTAATTTTAAATACAAGATTTTTCTATATTCAAATAGTCTGAACGCGTACACGTAAATTTAATAAATACGATTCATTTTAAATACAAGATTTTTCTATATTTTACTTGTTTTACTATGTTCTGTACAGTGTACAATTTGGACATAACATTGCGTTTGTCCTTTTGTAGGCCGAAAGCTGGTTGCGCCAATTTTATTAGAAGGATGCTATGAAAACATTTTCAATGGAGCGGGTTAGTATTATACTTGTTTAGACGAAACGACTGTATCAATAAATGTCGTATACAATAGGTCTATGTTGGACAAAAATTGTAAACGTTACTTTTGTGTTAACGTTTTTAATGCCAAAAAATAGCTGAAACGCAAAAGTTTGTTGCCTTTTTCCGCTTTCTTAACATTGGCTACAGGGAATCAATCTTGACTTCTATAATTTAAGGATCGGCGTTTGGTTTTCCCGGATTTTACCCAACATCGATGCAAGAGGCTCAGGCTCGTGGTTTGAGGACCCATTTCAATGACGTGTCACACACGGTTAAAGTCAACGCCTTGATTGGAGAGTATACGAAACAACGCTACAACCACATCCACTATGCTAAAGCCATGAACTGCGCCCGACTGCTTCGACAGGCCTATGATGACGCCCTCGCCAACTATGACGTCATCGTCATGCCCACTATACACATTTTGCCGGCAAAGCTGTTGGAAAAGAAAGCCAGTATTATAGGTAGGTAGACTCACTTTCATTGAAAACTGCAAGATCTTCCCAGAATAACTGATTCACGACAGTTACTAACTAGTTTCGTATACACACTCCTATCAATTTATCATGTGCAAAATAATTTTGTAAGGTTAAACTTTAAATTGATTGCTAATAATAATAATAATAATGCCAATCTTTACGAAAATTACCTTGAGCACACTACGGATATAATTGAAATTAACCGTAATACTGAACCTTACCTTTGAAACTGAGGTTGAGTTGTCACCGACGTCACGTGGTGACATTCTGTGTTTCAAACGTAAGATCGAGTTTGAGCGTTAATCGCAATCCCATCCTTATTACATTTTGAAACAGCTTGAATGAATCAAAACGTTCATTTTGACATACTTTGAATATTTCACTCGTTTCTAGCCCTCTCTTTCTATCTGTTTTAGAGAGTATAGAGCGAAGCCTTGAGATGATTCACAACACGCCCCAGTTCAACGTCACCCATCACCCGGCACTCAGCATCAATGCAGGATTCGCAGATGGACTTCCGGTTGGCCTCATGATCGTCGGAAAGCATTTTGATGAGGCGACTCTTCTTAAAGCTGCTTACGGCTTCCAGCAGAATCGAGATGGACATTAATACGCCATCCACAGTCCAGTGCCATATTTATTTAGCAAAGATTGCACAAACATGACAATCGACGAAAAAATATTATTGGCTCTGTTATCGGCCTTTGAAGGCCTAACAGGGTTGTAATTTTTTAGACATGAAGAACAAAGTAACGCTGTTGTTACCTTTCAGTTATCGAATACATGAAAAAAGAAAGAAAGAAAGAAAAATCAAATCAAAGCCCCAACCTCAAAAGTAACAATCACACGTTACAGAATCTTATAATCGCAACAGGTGAATTCTAGATGGAGCGAAATTTCAAAGTTGGTCAAGGAAGTGCGTCTGCTCCATTGATTCAAATGTGCAGAGTGGGGAGACTAACAATGTACAGTGAAGAAAACTTGATTTAAAATGATTTTAGTGATGTGAATAGAATTGTTTCCTAAAAATAATAATTTTTTGTTTCCACTACAAATGTCTGTCTACCCATTCACATGATAAAACGCCTTAGCGCTTGTCTATTTTTATTCTAGGTCCCAAACTACCGTTGTTCTTGTTCTGGCCACTGTTTTATCCACCCAGAAAAAAAAATCCCGAAAAAAAGACTCATGTTTATCTTTACAAATATGCATAATTTTTCATTCAAGATCATGCACTTAAGCTTTGAAAAAACAAATACACAACTGTTGAAATACTCGATTCGTGAGGATGACGTGGCTACAATGATGAACAATGGAACGCTGCGACTGAGACGTATTTGACGAAGTCATCAGACGTAAGGAGACGTCCCCTCAATGACATCAGCGAAATGTTACAAAGCACTAAACGTCACAATAAAATTACATCATAGGGCAGCGGTTGCCGTGGAGCCGTTGCTATAATCACGTTCGACTCTGACAACGTCTACGTTTGACGGTGTTTTTTGCACGTATTTTTCAATTTACTTATTGTGAAAATGTTATGTATTTCTCAAATGCGAGCTATGAAGACCAAAACAAGGAGGGTTTCTTCCCTGGTAAGTGGTTTTAAAAGGATATCTTCTTACTGTTTGCATGATGGAATGACTATTTTATATCGGCATTTCACTGTGAACATTAACGTAATTATGTTCTATGCCCCACTAAAATCTTTTTGTTGAAAACTTAAATAAACCACCTACTTCATCACAAATCTAAGTTAGAATTGAATGCAGTCCAGTCTGCAGATGTTATACATGTCATGGAAAAATACTTTTTTGATTGCGAAATTCACCAACCAACTAAAACTTCATGTGCCTTTGGCATTTTCCATTTTCGCCAAATACAAACAATTTACTCACCAGTTGACTCTTAAGGAAATCAAACTTGCAGTTCATAACTTGCTGGACTTTAACTTATTTGCTTTTGTTTTAATTCTTAACTTGCAATTAATGAAGGCATACGCAATTACAGTTTATTACATGGGATCTGTTATCATTCTCAGGGACGGCCTAGTGTCTGGGCAGTCATGAAACAGAGGGTGCGGAGTCTGTTTTGCGCTGGTAAAAGTCCCACCATCTCAATCAGCACTGCCGCCAGTGAATCCCTCGTACAAGGAATGAATGGAGGAAATGGATCGCTCCGTACTCCAGATCTCCTCCGGGACATAGCTGACATTTCTCTTCAGATTTCTTTGGATACCATTGAAAGTCTGAAACCTGGATTTTTGTCATCGGCTACCATTGACGATGATCTGGTGGGTGTGATGAAGAATTTCTTTTCTTCTTATCTTTACTTTTTACGGACTTCGTTCTCTACCCCTCTCTCTCTCTATCTCTCTCTCTCTCTCTCTCTCTCTCTCTCTCTCTCACACACACACACACACACACACACACACACACACCTGTCACTTTTGTCCACAATACGATGTAGAACACTGTTCAGTGATTACTTTTCAAATTCAAGTTACTACTAAGCTGAAATAAGACAGTACAAATAAAGGTCTGAAATACAAAATTTCCTGAACTTTCAATAAAAGGCGCTGTTTCCTTTTTTCAGAAAAACATCAAGGAATGCTCTCCTGCTGACATCGAGTTTGATAGAGACTCTCGCGGGAGGCTGGTTGAAATAGGCAGCGGTGGCTTTGGCACCGTCTTCCTTGCCACTCACCGGCCCACTGGCGACGTCGTGGCCGTGAAGATGTTCAAGAGGAAATACTCCTCCGACCAGAGAATTCGCCGCGAGGCAGCCGTCCTGGGCCACCTTGCCGGCACGAAGCTTTGCCCTGAGTTCTACGGGTTGGTCGACTACGGGGCGGACGGCGGCGTCGCAGAGGGCAGATTTGCTCACCTGGCTGTAGTCACGGAACTGGTTCGCTTCAGGAAGAGCACTTTGCAGTGCTTCGACTTGAAGAAGTTCTCGCAGACTTACTTTGCTCGCCGGGGACTGACGCCACAAGACTGGCTGAACTTCAGCCTGGAACTGGTAGAAGGAGTGCAGGAGATACACGAGGTGCGTTTCAGTATAATTTTTAAAATGTTCTGATCATTTTTTCAGACGTGTGATTAGTTGACAGTATAATATTTCTGGATTGTTGCATTAAAATAAGTGTGCATTGTTTTTCAGTTTTATTTATTTATATGTTTTGAATTTCGTTCCTCTCTCTCTCTCTCTCTCTCTCTCTCTCTCTCTCTCTCTCTCTGGGGCCGTATTCTCAAAGGGTTGTAACTTTTGTAACTATTTACGTAAACTTGTAACTTTGGTCTTTCGCAGTATTCTCAAAACTAGTGCAGCTATTGTACTTACGAATTTTTGTAACTTGTCACGTAACTGTCCGTAGGAACTTAGAAACTTTCGAGAATACCAACCTACGTGAACAATCGGACTGACGTGTAAAATCTAATTAAAAAAATTCAAGCTAAAACCTTTCGAGAATACGGCCCTTATGTGCTTGTATCCATTTCATGTAGCTTTTCTAATATTTTATACTGATGTCTTTAAATTACTTATGAAATATACTTTAAGACAAAATTTTATTCGTTCCAGAAAGGAGTCGGTGTCTTTGATCTCAAGTACGAGAACATCATGGTGACACGCGACCGTCAGGGTGCCATTCACCCTCGCATCGTGGACTTTGGAGCCGCGTGCGCCCTCAACGGCGACAAGCCCATGATGCCACCAGAGAGGTTCTCTTTAGAAACCCTGAGAGCTCTCCGCCACGATAGCGTCCATCTGGCGCCTGAAATCTTCGAACATGGCGTCTCTTCAGCAGCCTGGGATGTGTACAGTTTAGGCCACGTGCTGCAGGACCTGGCGGAGGGAGAGAAGATGGAGGACTTGAAATTTTTGATGGGACAGTGCGTAGCAGACGATCCTGCTCTGCGACCATCTTTGGCCCTCCTTCTGCAGGAAATGAACGCGCTTTCAAACGCAGATATGGCTTAGACTGTGACTCTGTATATAACTTAAGCCCTGATTGGAATGTACAAAATATTACATCTGATGTTATCAGACTTACATAAAACTACAAGGGCTAACCTCATCCAGGCATATTGCCTCAGATTATATAGCGAAAACGCGTATGCGTGGAGTACATTCCTATGTACATCTTGTAAATACATTACTGTGTGTGTGTGTCTGTGTGTGTGTGTGCGTGTGTGTGTGTGCGTGTGTGTTTGTGGCTGTGCCTTTTTGCTCTTTTTTATTTTCATATTCAACCAAATAAACCTGACAGTTTTTCAAAGCGACATTGTTTCACTCAAAACACCGACCACATCAAATGGACAATTATTCTGATTGTTGCATTAATTTTACAAAAATTCCCATAAACTATTGTTTATTGTACTATATGTGTCATCTTATACTACTTTTTGCCAAGAGGTCTTTAAATTGATTGCAAGAGATTTTGCCTCGTGCAGAAAAATATTGGCTACGCGCATCCTGAAAACAGACTCCTGTTTTTCTTTGTTTTTTTTTTTTTTCAAAATATGCATAATATCTCATTCAGGATGGTGCATTTTAAGTTTAGAAAAAACAAATACACAACTCCTGTCGTGAGGATGTGGCGGCCACAAAGAAAAACAGTTGAATATGGCGACATAGCAGACGTCCCCTCAGTGACGTCATCGAAATGTTACAAACCACTGCATGTCACAATAAAATTACGTCATAGGGCAGCGGTTGCCGTGGAGCCGTTGCTATAATCACGTTCGACTCTGACAACGTCTACGTTTGACGGTGTTTTTTGCACGTATTTTTCAATTTACTTATTGTGAAAATGTTATGTATTTCTCAAATGCGAGCTATGAAGACCAAAACAAGGAGGGTTTCTACCCTGGTAAGTGGTTTTAAAAGGATATCTCCTTACTGTTTGCATGTAGGAATGACTTTTTTATATCGGCATTTCACTGTGAACATTAACGTAATTATGTTCTATGCCCCACTAAAATCTTTTTGTTGAAAGTCTTAAATAAACCACCTACTTCATCACAAATCTAAGTTAGAATTGAATGCAGTCCAGTCTGCAGGCGTTATACACCTCATGGAAAAATACTTTTTGGAATGTAAAGTTTACCAACCAATTAAAAATTTGTGTGACTTTGGCATTTTTTCATTTTCGCCAAATACTAAAATAATTTACTCACTAATTGACTCTTACGAAAATTAAACTCGCAATTCATAACTTTCTGGACTTTAACTTATTTGCTTTTATTTTACTTCTTAACTTGCAATTAATGAAGGCATATGCAATTACAGTTTATTACATGGGATCTGTTATCATTCTCAGGGACGGCCTAGTGTCTGGGCAGTCATGAAACAGAGGGTGCGGAGTCTGTTTTGCGCTGGTAAAAGTCCCACCATCTCAATCAGCACTGCCGCCAATGAATCCCTCCACGTACAAGGAATGAATGGAGGAAATGGATCGCTCCGTACTCCAGATCTCCTCCGGGACATAGCTGATGTTTCTCTTCAGATTTCTTTGGATACCATTGAAAGTCTGAAACCTGGATTTTTGTCATCGGCTACCATTGACGATGATCTGGTTGGTGTGATGAAAAATTTCTTTTCTTCTTAATTTTACTTTTTACGGACGTCGTTCTCTCTCTCTCTCTCTCTCTTTCTCACACACACACACACACTCACACATACACACACACACCTGTAACTTTTGTCCACAATACGATGTAGAACAGTGTTCAGTGATTACTTTTCAAATTCAAGTTACTACTAAGCTGAAATAAGACAGTACAAATAGAGGTCTGAAATACAAAATTTCCTGAACTTTCAATAATAGGCGCTTTTTCCTTTTTTTCAGAAAAACATCAAGGAATGCTCTCCTGCTGACATCGAGTTTGATAGAGACTCTCGCGGGAGGCTGGTTGAAATAGGCAGCGGTGGCTTTGGCACCGTCTTCCTTGCCACTCACCGGCCCACTGGCGACGTCGTGGCCGTGAAGATGTTCAAGAGGAAATACTCCTCCGACCAGAGAATTCGCCGCGAGGCAGCCGTCCTGGGCCACCTTGCCGGCACAAAGCTTTGCCCTGAGTTCTACGGGTTGGTCGACTACGGGGCGGACGGCGGCGTTGCAGAGGGCAGATTTGCCCACCTGGCTGTAGTCACGGAACTGGTTCGCTTCAGGAAGAGCACTTTGCAGTGCTTCGACTTGAAGAAGTTCTCGCAGACTTACTTTGCTCGCCGGGGACTGACGTCACAAGACTGGCTGAACTTCAGCCTGGAACTTGTGGAAGGGGTGCAGGAGATACACGAGGTGCGTTTCAATATAATTTTTAAAATGTTCTATGTTTTTTTTTTTCAGACGTGTATATTTCTGGACTGTTACATTGAAATTGGTGTACATTGCCTTTCCGTTTTTATTTTCTTTATGTTTTGAATTTCGTTGCTCTCTCTCTGCCTGGGGCCGAATTCTCAAAAGGTTGTAACTTTTGTAACTATTTGTTACTTGGTCTTTAGCACTATTCTCAAAACTAGTGTAGGCCTACTTACTTCTATTGTACTTACGATTGTTTGTAACTTTTCACGTAACTGTCCGTAGTAACTTACAAACTTTCGAGAATACCAACCTACGTGAACAATTGGACTGACGTGAAAATTTATTTTAAAAAAATACAAGCTAAAGCCCTTCGAGAAGATGGCCCTTGGTCGTTATGTGCTTGTGTCCATTTCATATAACTTTTCTAATATTCCATACTGACGTCTTTAAATTATTTATGAAATATACTTTAAGACAAAATTTTATTCGTTCCAGAAAGGAGTCGGTGTCTTTGATCTCAAGTACGAGAACATCATGGTGACACGCGACCGTCAGGGTGCCATTCACCCTCGCATCGTGGACTTTGGAGCCGCGTGCGCCCTCAACGGCGACAAGCCCATGATGCCACCAGAGAGGTTCTCTTTAGAAACCCTGAGAGCTCTCCGCCACGATAGCGTCCATCTGGCGCCTGAAATCTTCGAACATGGCGTCTCTTCAGCAGCCTGGGATGTGTACAGTTTAGGCCACGTGCTGCAGGCGCTGGCGGAGGGAGAGAAGATGGAGGATTTGAAAGTTTTGATGGGACAGTGCGTAGCAGACGATCCTGCTCTGCGGCCATCTTTGACCCTCCTTCTGCAGGAAATGAGCGCGCTTTCAAACGCAGATATGGTGTAGACTGTGACTCTGTATATAGCTTAAGTGTGTGTCCACGAGAAAACCAAACCAAATGTAGAAAATGCGGCAAGGTGGGGGTGAACGGATTTACATCATATTTGGTGTGTTTGAACCTTTATATGAACAATATCTGAGGCTGCAATATTTCCTGAAAAAAATCCCTACTTACAGAGATATGGCCAGTGACAATTTGGGGGGTTTATCAACCAAAAATTCTTCTGAAAAACAGGGTTATATTGATTGGCCTTAAAGTTTATACAGGTGTCACCAAATGATTTAGTTTGGTGATATATTATAACCTAAAGATAGGGGATTAAAATGATATACACTTTTTCCACTCTCTTTGTTTCCATGGTAACAAACCAAGCGTTTTTCTCAGGCCTACAAACCACATGCTTTGAACACCCCCCTTCTATTTTTGACAATATCTTCATCTTCACAGGTCTTTGGGGTAAAGCGTGTTCAGGACTAACAGATAACTCATTAATCTATTTATACATGAAATCAAAACTTACTGCTGTTCTACAACTTGTCCGTTGTAACAGATAGAACATGACCTAATTTCTTCATTTTTCGTAAATATATCCGAACACGTATATCGGTGCACTGAACTTCAGCCATCTCTTTCAAGTCAACGAATGGTTTAAAACACTGTTAGTTGAACTTTTTATTTTCATTTTACCTATTCTAATTTTTTTCTGGTTAAAACAAGCATCTAACACATTTTAAAACCATGTGAAACTAATGTACTAACGTCAGAACAACACAACGTCATTATCCAACATGGCGGAAATCGCAGACTGTTTGTTTACAAATCTTCCTCAACGAAGTCGTATATCATGTGATTTATACTCTGACTACAGATATAAAAAAACATGTAGTGTATTGAAAAATTGCAACAGAGATATTAACAGTCATCTTCGTCGCGTTTACGTGAAGCAAAACAGCGTGAGTTACGAAAGCACACTGATTCTTGTCAGGTGTGAATTCTTTTGTATCCGATGACAGCAATTGGACTTTTTCAAGTATCTTTGGGAGAATAAATGGGTTACACCATGTGACCAGCACTGGGATATGGGCTTGGTTTGTGCTGGAAACCATCCACACAGGGGAAAACGAGCCTATAACGAAATATGTCATGGGATTAACTTGCAGATTGTAGCGATTTGGGGTGAGTGCAGAAAAATCACCAGCCAGACCAGGAATCGAACCCGGGACCCCTCGCTTACAGGGCGAGTGCTCTTACCTACTGAGCTACCCGGCCGGTTCTACCTGCCCCTGGCACTACACTCCTCCCCCCCAAATGCCGAAAGACGCGAGCCCTATCTCGCAACACCGCTGCCACCATTGTAGCGATTTGGGGTGAGTGCAGAAAAATCACCAGCCAGGCCAGGAATCGAACCCGGGACCCCTCGCTTACAGGGCGAGTGCTCTTACCTACTGAGCTACCCGGCCGGTTCTACCTGCCCCTGGCACTACAAGATGTCAGTGTAGACAAAAAGGCATTTGAATATACTGATGCCACTTGGTTCAGGTAAGAAACGGGTTTGTTTGTATTTTAATACAGGCTAAAATCCAGAAAAAAAGTTCACTCAGAAAAATGATCTAGGTGTAATTTTTTAATGGTAAACGCTCCATTTTTTTAAAAAGAAAAATGCCCCCTTTCAAATAATGAAATTGCAGCCTAAGGACCTGTGATAATTTTATCTTTTAAGCTATATTTGTGTGGGTATTTATGTAGGTTTAATGGTACTTGGGTAAAATAAATTTAAGGGTAACAATTGGAATTAGATTGAAGCTAGGGCTGGTCTTGGCAAAATTGCTAGGCTCATCATAATTAATATTCGAAACCATGCCTTACTTATAAAACATGGACAAATGGGATAATAATTTATTTTTCATCAATGTATCAATTAACTTTCAGATAAGTGTTTTCATGTGTCTATAGTAAGCTATATTTATATTTCAGGCATATTTGAGAAGTGTTATTTGACACACAGTGATCTTATGGTCAGCAAAAGAGTCCAAAGTCTTGCAGAAACTGAAACTAGTGTGGAAATGATGGCTGTTGTAGAAAGGCATGTACAGTATGTAAATGAAAGCCACAATATAACAAATGCTGAGGAGATGCATGAGGCCCTAGTTTCTGCAGTTGGAGCCATTTTCTACATCCAGCTAGACAGACATCTTCCAAACCCGCGTGGACTGGAGTGTCCAATTACAACAATTTAGCTTTCTTGATTCCTACAACATGAGAAAAGGTGTCTTCCTTCCTTGAGCAGTTTTAACATGAGTGATACTGATGTTAAAGTTAATTTGGGTTTTTCTGAGGCAAATATGCCAACTGGGACTATACCAAGCAAGATCACAAACAGGGAAATTTTTTCTTGTCCAGAGAAGTTTTCTCTGAAATCTTTTGCTACTAAGACTGAA
This sequence comes from Lingula anatina, assembly GCF_051362555.1. Classification (NCBI taxonomy): domain Eukaryota; kingdom Metazoa; phylum Brachiopoda; class Lingulata; order Lingulida; family Lingulidae; genus Lingula; species Lingula anatina. The sequence goes on along the minus strand of NC_141772.1, from coordinate 3,893,272 downwards.
GAGTATTTGTAAGGTCCTTTTTTAGACCACAGTTATGAAATGTGCCAAAAAAAAAACAGCTTTTGATCAAATTAAAGTCTAGTGGGCCAACAATCTGACTAAAGAAAAACTTAAAGCACATCAGCTGTGAGAGAACTCCACCCTCTTGAATATCTCACTGAGTTACACAATGGATGAGCTTTAAAGTCATCTAAACCTTTGAAACTATATTCAAATAAAGTATAGGAGTTTTTACTGAAGGAGTTTAGAAGGGCACAAGAAACAGGCCAGCAGAACCTAGCATTTGTGAGCATGAAGATGAGATTGAAATGTCAGTAAGAAGGGTTACAGACTATTCAGGAAGAAAAAATCGGCAGTTATTTTTGAATGTATTAAAAACCTTGATGTTAAGAGCTGTAATGTTTGATACAAAACTGCAAAGATGTTTCATAACACCAGGATATATTTTGCGGTTGTGTTAGTTTTGCTTTTTGAATAGAAAATTATCTTGTTTTGCTACATTATGATATAGTTTGTAATGATCACAACTAATGTTGCACTGCTTTGCATGTATTGCTATATTATAATTTTGTGATTTTTTTTTATTATTTGAAATTATTCATCTGAGACAACAATAAACTAAATTGAATAATTTTTTAGTTACTGTATGCTCATAAATAGTCACCAAAAAGTGGTGTGGATGATTAAAAAAAAACTCTTGATAATTAAAAAAGATTTGTTCTGGCTTTGCTATCATAAATACTATGGCATATCCTGATCTCTATATGATAAATATTGCACCAAAAAGAAATCGCTACTAAACTAAGATTTTAATTTGTATTCACCAAATTGATGATATTAAAAAATATATATATATATTAAAATTATCTTGTAAACTCTCAAGTTAATTGCCAGTGCCTATCCAAAGTAACAGAGTCTATGATTTATTTCCTCTAAATTTTTTGTCCATATAAATTAAGAAGTCCTTATATGGCAATTTACAAATATGAAGCCCAGTGACCTTGACCTACTGACCTGATATTCATTAGTACACACCCACTTTCCATGTTCACCAGCCCTATTAATTTAGTAACATCATTGTAGAGCAAAATGGTTTAATAAATTAATCAAACCTATCGTCTACATAGACTTGAATGAATCCACCACGATTTTTTGCCTTAAAAATGGCCAACTTTGGAGGTATTTTTCAGTACCTGTTTTAATACAGCAGTAACTTTTGAAACTTGATTTGGAATGACCCATATCTGCCTAAAATATTCATGCAGTTTTATAGCTGTAAACCCTGTAAAGATGGAGATATATGCAATTAAAGATGGTAGTATCAAAATTGGACTTTGGGGGGAGGGGTGTTATAAATGGGTGTGGCTCGCCCAAGCAGGGTCTTATCTGAATTCTACATATATCTGTGGCAAGCCAAATGATTGTTTTCAATGATTGTAAGGTCTAATATTTTTTAGATTTCTCCATTTTTGTTTAATTTACACAAAATATATCATTATTTTTCCAAGGTAAAAATGGAGTCTCAAAGAGGCTACATAAGCCATGACTTATAATAGGCTATAATTCTCTGAAGAAAGGATATTTTTGGGATTCCTTCCTAACTCATGAATAACTTCCTAATATGCCTCCATACAACAAATTTGGTTGAAATCCGCTGACCCCCACCTTGCCACCCTGGGCTGGTTCTCTCGTGGACAAGCTCTTAAGACCTGATTGGAATGTACAAAGTATTACATCTGATGTTATAAGACTTATTTTAAACCACAAGGGCTAACCTTATCCAGGCATATTGCTTCAGATTATACAGCGAAAACGCGTATGCGTAGAGTACATTCCTTTGTACATTGTACATACAAGCTGAATATCTCATGAGTTCTGATCACTTTTTCTTGTAAATATATCAATGTGTGTGTGTGTGTGCCTTTTTGTTCTTTTTTATTTTCATATTCAACCAAATAAACCTGACAGTTTTTCAAAGCGACTTTGTTTCACTCAAAACTCCGACCATATGGACAGAACAGTTATTCTGATCGTTGCATTAATTTTACCAAAAAAAGTCTATTGTACTATATTTGTCACCTTACATTACTTTTTACCAAGAGATCCTTTTGTCTCGTGCAGAAAATATTTGCAACATTTTCAAATTTACACCACATAAGTATCTAACGCGACAACAGACCATGGGTTTTGTACGCCAATGTCTAAGTTAGAAAAAATCGCTTGAAATATAATAAGATTAATAATATACAATATGAACAGTTCCTCTTTGTCGTCTAGCCGTCGAATGACGCGTTCTAGAATGATCTCTAGAATATCTAGAATGATCTTTTAGAACCGACCGGATGGCCTTGTGGTTAGAGTGTCCGCCTCCGGAGCGGGAGGACGTGGGTTCAAAACCCGTCCGGGGACATACCAGTCCTTTATAAACGGTACCTGCTGTCTCCCCGCTTGGCACTCAGCACTTTGGGGTTGAAGCAGGGTCCTGGTCAGGCAGAGAACGATATTGTAAGATTGATAGCACTCAGCGCCTCATACGGCAGCGGGGCTGTATCCTCCCCAGGGAGGCGAGATTGTACACAGCGTGTTTTGACCAGTTGTATACTTGTTATATGTATGTACATATTTGTAAAGTCTAACGAACATATTCATATGGAGTTTAGACTTAAAATAAATATATTATTATTATATTATCTCTACTTAAGATCAAACCTGGGGTAGCCACAGCTTCAAACCACGCTCACTGAATCCCTGCCAAAATTTGTCTCACTTAACACTCACTTACGGTTCTCAATCTGTCCTAGAACATGTATTGCTCTTTAAATTAAAAAAAATCCTCAGTCTGTTTAAGGACATTCCGAATGACATCCCAAAAACAGTTCTCGAACTGTAACATTTATTACAGAACAACACTAGAACTGTAAAAAATACACCAAATGTTCTAGAATAGATTGAGAACCGTAAGTGAACATTAAATGAGACAAATATTCGCAGGGGAAACTGCAACGAGTGAGCACCATTTGCGCCCGATGTGACAGGTATGGCAGGTCAAGATGTTTTCAACGAAAAAAACTAGCAAATCTTAGTGAATTATCTTTATTCAAAACTGGACATCATGATTTAAGTACTTATAAAATTCTTATAGCCGATTTAATAGTTTCTCAAATACAGAATTTGCCTGCATATGATAAAATGTAAAGTTTCTTTAATTTCCAGGAGATGGATGAACTAAAAGATTAAATCTCATATTGCCAATAACACAAGGTTATCTAATACGTCTTAAAAATTCATGTTATTATAATAAGATATGTTAATATGAACAACACAATAATAAAAAAAAAGACTACAAACGCATTGCAATATATCAAATTAGAAAGGTCGATCAAAATCAATTTTGACAATAAAAATGTGACACTAGTTCGTATCTCTGCCCTTGAGTATTTCCACCAAATTTTGAGTACTTGATGACAAATGTAGATTTGTGAAAAGCTTAGTCTTTAGCCTGCATTCTATAATCAAAACACATTCATTTTTTTGCCAATAAAAACTAAAATGGCGAAAGTAAAACTAGCCATTCACATGCCTGGACACAACTGACCAATCTAGCACAAACTGAAAACCCATCCAATCTATGCATCCAAGCTACCAATCAGACACGGGTTATCATGCTCCATCCTACACAAATAGACCAATGATATTTGAATTTACTTCAGCCCATTTTACCTGTCTTCTTAAGAGTAAATGAGATAAAAAAGAAAAGAGATTTGTAATATATGACACGCTAGACACATAAAGCTAAGATATATTAAAGCTGTATATATTTATATATATGATGTTACACAGTGATGAAATGTAAGTTCTTCTAATTAAGCACCAAGTTAATGACCAAAACTGATATGAAAATTTGTTTTTACATTCTAACATTTTATAGGTAAACAAATGCCTGTGTAAAAGTTTAAATAATCTTACCTACACTTACACACTCAAATTAAAATTTACAATAAAGAATGTGTGGGCCAGTTATTTGGTTGTGCAGCTTACACTTCTTACTTTCATTTAAAGTGTACAGTAAAACTTAAATCCAATGCTCAAGTATCATATGTATGTGATTTCACCAACTGCTTCAGTCAATATGATACCATGATACAAAGTGGTGCTAAACATAGGCGTGACTGTGCTTAAAATGGGCTGACAGAACACACGAGTTTTAAAAAGCGTAAACACGAGATTCTGGGTCAAGTAAAAAACCCTGGCAGTGTTACAGCTATATCAATGTACCAATCAATTTTCTTATATAACATGATAAAGAAACCAAGCCTATTTATTCCTTGAGAAAACAGTGCCTCAAGTAAACAAATTAAAAATTAAAAAATATCCAATCCATTTTAAAGTATGATTTACAGTTCAGTGCCTCTGTTATCTAGTAAACAAAGACTGGAGAGCAGTTATGTGGAATAATTCACTGTTATCATTTGTATAATTTATCATACAATTCATTTATCAAAAAATCTAGCGGTGGGACATAATATAAGTTGCACCCTATAATTACATGCAATAAACTTTTACTAGAAATATTTACACTTATATAAATGAACACATTCTTTCCATGTTAATACTATTGGCATTACACGTAAGATGACAGTGCTGTATTTTAAACCTACTTTAAGTAGGGGCAAGTAGATTGGAATGCTATACAGCCTTTTTCTAACTTTTGTTTGGAGAAAATGGAACAACCATTTTAACCATTTTGGAAAAACTACAAAAAAGACACAAGGTATCTATAATGCAAAAACAATGGCTTGATGCTCTCCTTAAGATTTACTTACTTTTATCAATATCAATATTTGTAACTGATACTTTGTTTCTATCAAATAATCTTCTAAGGAAGTGACATATATAGTAATTATCTGAAAAAATCTTCCTTAAATGGTTTTGTTGGATATGTATGAAAGCACACTTTCAATATTTCTGGAAAAATCGGACAAATATGAATTGTATGAAATTTGTGAGTAATTACTAAATGACTTAATTATAACAATAAAATCTAAAAGCATTTCTCCATCATTTATTACTTACATACACTAGTATAGATGGCAGCACATGATGGAGCACCATGTGACCTGTTCTCAGTTTTAATAAGTTAAACATAGAAACACAGAACAACGTCCCAAAAGTTAACATTTGACCTTTTGGCTTGGAGGTTACCTACAGTTCAATCCCAAGAAGAGTTCCGTTGACCTGTCAGATGAATGTTGAATTTTTTCTCTACTATTTAATCCACTGTTTGATTCACCAGATTACTTATTAGGGCTGGCAATCTCGATAGAAATCAGACTTTTCCTGGATTTCTTGAGTGAGAAGTTTCATTCGTGCAAGCAGGGCCTCAATCTCGCCAGAAAGCTCTGTCAAAGACTTCTCTCTTTCCATGAAATCTCGCTCCATTGCTGAAGAACAAAGCAGTTCATTGTAAATGAGTGAATTTCACTTCTTTTTTAATTTTTTTTTTGCTTGTTTAGGTTTGAGGTCAGATGCTCTGTTTGGCAAGAAGAAACTATGAACATTCAGTAATTTATGTAAACCAAATAAACATTTAAGTTATGTGCAGACAAACTAATATGTTTAAGTGCCTTATAGCTTTCTACAAAAAATACATTTATGAGAACTTTAAAATATTTTATCTTTACATTAAATATCTATAACTGACAAAAAAGTGTTCAACTATATAAGAATTTGCTTTCAACCTACTTCGAAGTTGGTACAGTTTAAACTGAGTACTTTGTGCCAAAGTTGTTGCATTATTTTTAAGTTGGACTGCTCTCTCTTTTGCATCCTTGGTCATGTTGTATTTGGCCTCTAGCTGAGCAGAAGCATCCTGGTACTTGGTCTCCAAGTCTGCTGCATCCTGACAAAAAAAAAAAAAAACAATCACAATGTCACATCTTACAGTGCTATTAGTGATAATAATCAATCACTTTGGAAACTAAGTTGCTTCCTAAAGCTATGTTCCACTTGGGATTATAACCAGTAAAACTTAATGAATTAAGAAAGATACATTCTTATATTCAAGTCACAAACCAGAAAAAATACTGCAAACATGTTTTAAAAGTGCAAAATATATTCGATTGAAAACCAAACTTTGCCAAACTCACAGATTCTGCCTTATTGGCCATTTTCATGGCTCCGTCAGCCTCCCCTTTGGCTCGCTGGACGCTGAGTTCATTCTGGACATATTTCTTCTTGACATCCTCCAGTTTTGTGGTCAAGTTCTGGACAGCTTCCAGGGAAGCATTGGCTTTGCCCAGTGCGGCATCCGTCTCTGATTCAACCTGCAGAAATAAAGGAATAAAACAGATGATTTCAATTTGGTACTATTACATTCAGAAACCCCTTCAAAAAGAACAAAGTATGTACTGTTTAAATAATTTTCTTTAATTTTAATTTTCAATATCAGAAATGAGAAAAAATACATTTGCAAAAAACTACCATGTTTAAAAACTACTTGTTTAACAAGGCAGCAAAGCTGTCAAATGTACAGACAAAGAACAGAAAATAAAGATGCAAATAAGTGAAAAATTAAATTTTCACAAAAAACTGCCAGAGAAATTTACCAAACAGTATGCGTTGCCTATTGAAGCTGTATTTTAGTCCCATATTTCTTTCCTATAAGTTTGAGAACAGTAAGTGACATGATTTCCCTTAAATGGTCATCATAGGAGCAGTGCCCAAAATAGGGGTTTCTTCAAATTTTGATACAACATTAAATAATGTTTAACAGCATAATGACAATCAAATGTTATTAATAAAATATTAGTAACATGGACATTCAGAAAATGTGACAAGCAAAAGTCTTCAAGATCATGGAACTTTAGAGTCACACCTTGAAAATGCCAATATGTGAAAAATTAAATTTTCACAAAAAACTGTTTAACTGCCAAAAAAAAAAAAAAAAAAAAAAAAAAATACCAAACAGACTGCATTGCCTACTGAAGCTGTATTTTAGTCCCATGTTTCTTTCCTGTAAGTTTGAGAACAGTAAGTGACATGATTTTCCTTAAATGGTCATCATGGAAGCAGTGCCCAAAATAGGGGTTTCTTCAAATTTTGATGCAATATTACATAATGTTTAACAGCTTAATGACCATCAATTTTTAATTATAAAATATTTGTATCACAGATATTCAGAAAATGTGACTAGCAAAGGTCTTCAGGCCCATGGAACTTCAAAGTCACGCCTTGAAAATGCCAAAATGTAAACAAGACAGCACTGTTCTGAAATGGGTTTATTTCCATTTTTAACACTTTTTTAACATAAAACAAAATAAACATTTTACTGCCATTTTTATATGACCAACTAAAAAAATTGATGAGATGGGAAAAGTATCAATAGAACAGTGTTAAATGTCCAATTTCCTCCATTCTGAGATTCTGAACATAGTGGATGATTGAATCTGACAAACTGCAATGATATGAGTTTATTTCCATTTTTGACACTTTATTACACAATACATGATAACAAGTTTACCATGTTTTTTACATAATCAACTAACAATGTTGTAAAGATGCAGGAAATATCAAACAAACACTTTTAGGCATCTTATTAGTTAAATAATGAGACTGTTAACATGCTTAAGAATTGAATCTGAGGAAATGTGAAAAAAAACAGTATAACTTCTAAAATAATGGCCCGATTATGCTGATTTTCGAACTCAACCTGCGTTTTAGTAAGATTGACCACTCCTGTGAGTATAATTACAATTGGCCAATCCGTTTTTCTTATATTGTGTTATTAGTGTTGCATTTATATTGAAAATAGTGAAAAAACAGCATAAATTCCCTCAAAATAGCCCAATCATGCTGATTTTCGAACTTAACCTGCGTATTATGAATATTCATCAGTTCTGTAAGTTTCAAGTCAAAAGGTAAAATGGTTTTCCACTTATCGTGTTATCGGTGCTGCATATATGCTGAAAAAAGAGAAAAAACTGCATAAATTCCCTAAAAGTGACCCGATCATGCTGATTTTCGAACTTGACCTGCGTATTATGAATATTCTTCAGTTCTGTAAGTTTCAAGTCAAAAGGTAAAATGGTTTTCCACTTATCGTGTTATCGGTGCTGCATATATGCTGAAAAAAGAGAAAAAACTGCATAAATTCCCTAAAAGTGACCCGATCATGCTGATTTTCGAACTTGACCTGCGTATTATGAATATTCATCAGTTCTGCAAGTTTCAAGTCAAAAGGTAAAATGGTTTTCCACTTATCGTGTTATCGGTAAAAGTGCACGGCGACGGCGACGGCGACGACAGCGACGACGGCGACGACAGACGCAGATGATGGCTATATGTACAGACACATCTGTGTCTGTACATAAAAATGTGATCAATGGCATTTCAAAATACATACAGCTTAAACCCCACTGAAGCTACAGAGAGTCTAATTTTCAAATGACATAACATTTAAATGCATCTTATTTAAACAGATAAATTATCAAAAGAGCACCAATACATTAGGTATCATGGAAAATGCACACATCAGAAAAAAACTTCACCTTTTGTCTTCAGATATGGTTTACTTTTAATATATATACACTCATTACAATAACTAGTAATCAATGTGAACTACCAAGTAAATTAATCATACATGTGTAAAACTCGGAATAACATGTATTTCTACTGATGTTCAGTATACAACAGCCCAAATACTATACCTGAGTGAGATGTGTTTCTGCCTCCTTAATATTCTCATTGGCTTGGTCTATAGCCTTCTGGGCTTTGTCCTGAGCCTCTTCGGCCAAGTCCAGGCGGTCAGACACCTTACGCGCTGTGTCCAAGATGGTGGCCGCATCAGCACTGAAAGCAATATTTGACGGTGTTTGACACAAAGTAAAATCAGAAATGATCCAGTTAATTAACTATTGCATCTGTTTTATGGCATAAAGACTCCATTGTTTAAGTTTTAGACCAAAACTTTAATTTTATTTCAGTGGACTGGTATGAATTTATCTCTACCTTAAGTGTATCAATTTTTTTGTTCTAAAATTACATAAGTTCTTAAGTGATACTCTGGTAATTCACCTGGCTTTTTTAGCTTCTTCCTGCAATTTGTGAGCCGTTTCATTCCGACTCCTGGTGGCATCCAAAATCTCGTCAATATTGGTAAGTCCAATGACAGTTTTGTTAATCTCCGCAGCCAAATTTTCTATTTCCTCTGGTGTCAGTGAAATACTCATTGCCAAAACCTCTTCTGCGACCTGACGGATATCTTCTGGGCGAGCCCCACCCTTGGTGAGGAACTCTGCAATTGATTCCAGTAGTTTCTGTAACTCTGTTCGAGATGACTCAGACATGTTCTTGGCTTGCTCAGCTTTGTCAAATGCGGCCTGTACCTCGCTCTTTGCCACTGAGGCATCTGCTTCCACTGCTTCTACCTAGAACAGTAAAAACTACATGTTAATCCTGTTATCTTGTGATGATTTTACCAAAGCTTAAAATACTAAAGACAACCAGTAATTGTTCACTGCAGATGTAAGTTGAACAGTTACAACTGAGATGTTCAAAAATCCTATATTCAGGATTTTCCTACCAATTTTTCCTTGGATAAAAAGTAAATTTCGCCTAATCATGAATTATTGCTTGATATCAGTTAAATTTGGTGTTTCATACCATTTTAATTAAATAATTAAGTTTTAAATGTTTCTTGCAATACGCAGACTGTCTGTGCCTGCCTTTAGTAGGAAATACTGGCATCACATGCTTTTATTTGAGGGATTTATGGTTTTTAAGGCCTGAATTGAGAAAGCCCAGAAGCTTTTAATAGAGATGTAGACGGAAAATATGATTGTGGGACAGCTTGAACAATGAAGTATGAATGGCACAGTACCAAATTGTGTAATGTATATTCCATGTATTCATTTATGGCCCATGTTCACCTTTCTCTTCAATATATACACTCCCAAGACCAGATAATGACCTGATTTGCCAGTTATAAGAAGATTAACAAACCAATTTCATGACATAAAGACCTGCTTGGCTGCACATAAATAAATACATCATATCAATTCTTACCTCTCCAAGTAAGTCTTGCAGATTCTTTGACCTCTCTGCCAGAGTATCTTCTGTCTGTTTAGCCAGGGAGAGGGAGTTGTTCGCCTTGGTCACGGCACCTGCATCGCAGCTTTGACCGCCACCTATAATGCCGCACTTGCCACATCCTCCTCCACCACATAGCACGTCACATGGTGTGCCACGCCCATCACATACCTAGGAGGAATAAATAAAAAGATCTTTAAGTGTTCAAATCTCCAGGCAAGAAATGGTTTTGGTCTACTAAAAGATATCAAGTGAATGTTAAAACTCCTAAATCCACAATTTGCATGGAAATTTGGAATCTGACACATACAAAGAGCACTGGGATCAACTTCTTATTTTTTAAGAAAAAGTGCATTTCAGATTACTTCAATAAGAGAATACTATTAACTTAACGTTCAGATAAATAAATCAATTAATGTTTCTTTAATAAGAAATTTTACCATGTTGTTAACATCTGCCAGCTGATTCTCGAGGAGTTCGATGTCAGTTTGCACATCTTCAATAGCATCTTCGTTTTCCTGTGTCTTACGCTGGAACTCGGCCTGGTTGTCTGCCATGAACTGCTCTGCTCGTTCTCGTGTCTGTTTGGACTGGGCAACAGTGTCATCTGTGTCATCCACAGTCTTCTGCGCTGCTTCCGACCTTTTCTGGCTGCTTTGCAAACTTTCAAACGCACCTTTTAAGAAATGGCCAATAGAATGTGTTTTTAATATTGTTTATAAAATTTCCTCTCTGAAAAATGTGTATCTATGACAGCTCTCTGAATTACTATTACTGCAATTTTATTATCTCCTATAAGAGTGTGAGAAAAAGATTTAAGAAAATAACATCAAATTGTGTTAGGTGTGACAACAAAATAATGTCAAATTAGGTGTGAGACTCACCTTGTACATTCTGTTCCTTCAGTTCCTCAGCTTCCTTCTTCAGTTCATCAGCGGCTTGTCTTAGTCCATTAATGCCAAGACGTAGAACCTGAATGCTATTTTCCGTCTTCAGGATTTCTCTTCCTGCTTCCTTCACTCCATCTTCAACTCCCTGAACAGAGTTGGCCTGGCCATCCAACTGGGTTCTGAATGTATATAATAACATTTATCTGTAACTTAAGGTACTTGGATTGTTCATTGATATTAAGTATATATAAATACTGGCTTAATAATAATGCCTAGAAAAAACTGTTAGGGGGTAATTATCTTTACCCCCTAGCAGATTCTGTAGGCATGACAGACATTTAATTCTCCTTTAATTCTTTAAATATTTCCTTTGTAAAACATCATTTAAAAACTTCTTATTTAGTAACACCTGATGCGGCCAAAAATACATGACACCAACATTTAAGTACACACAATTTTAAACATGTCAATATATCCTACCTGAGCTGTTCCAGCTTAAGTTTTAGCCCCTCAATATCAGCCACAGAGACATTTGCATTTTCGATTAGCTGGCGAACCTGGTCAAGTTTGCTCTCCATCTCACGGAACACCTGCTCGTAAGCTTTGCTTACACCCTGAATTTTGATTTCATTTGCTTCTTGGATCAGCAAGCGTGTCCTTCCTGAAGAAGAAATGGGTTAATGATGGGTCCTTGTATTTAGATCTTGAATTTCATTCTTTTAACAAATTTCTAATTTGTTTATATTAAAACTGAAGATGACACTAACCAAAGAACCCATTTTTAGTTTCTGGGCCACCAAGACAGTTTTATTAGGTTACAGTCTGTCACATCATTGAGTCTACACTAATCTATCAATCTGATTTCTATTTTTGAAAAATTTAAAAGTAGGTTGGCCATATTTGATCTCCAGAATGAACTATGAACCAAGAACACAGTAACTTACCCGCCAGATCCTGAATGATCTTGTCCCAGTTATCAAAGCACTCTCCACAGGGCACACAGTTGGGGAGCTGGCCCGTGGTCCCCCTTTCGCAGCGGTCACACTTGTGTCCAGCCACCCCTTCCAGACACTCACACTGACCAGTACGGCGGTCACACTGCAGGCTGGCTGACCCTTCCCGGTTACAATCACAGGCTAGTGGGATAGAAATCAAGTAAATAAACAGACATGAACAAACTGAAAAAATCTGAGGCATATCACAGATTTACAATGACTTCAGGGCATAATTGGACAGCAAATGACATTTTTTATGATATATGTGATGTTGGGAGTATTGCATATTTGCCATGTTTTTGATGTTCACAGTATATGTTTAATTTCAAACAGTTGACATGAGGAATTAAGACTAAAATTAATTTCTCTCTGGTTATGTGATGCCAATAGGGGGCGTGATATGGGTCAGCGAGTTCTCATGTCATTAGTTTCCATAACTTATTTTATAGACTGAAAATTTTTGTGTGCTCAGACCTATGGCATTTCTAGCATTTAGTACCTGGATAAACCCTTAGTCAAAGCTGTCAAAAACTTATTCTTAAAGTTAAGACCAACTTTACTGAAATGGGATGCAATGCTGTCTGTACTTACGATAGCAGGCTATGTTAGGGTTGCCCCAGTAGAATGCCTCACATTCTCCACATGTCAGCCCTCCTCTTCCTGGCTTACACTCACATTGGCCATCAAACTGGAAAACATAACTCGTATACTTCATTATCTATTATATCTATTGCAAGTAAAATTAAAATCTTGTCTTGGAAATGTGCAATCAGTAGTGCCACCTACGGGAGGCAAACAATACCACATACCGCACTTATGAAAGGGTGAAAGTATGTCTGCTACCTAAGCTCAAGTTGCAATGTCATAAAGGCTTCAATATTACATCCCTATCTAAATTTTACATATCTCTTTTCAATCCAATTAAAGTGGCACCCCTTCAAAAAATATATTTTGCATGAACAAAACTAGAAAGAGTTTATTAAAACTCTTTTACACACACACATTTTTTAGAAAAATTTCTGGTTATTTCATCAAACTTGAAAGCAACAGACAACAACAGCTCACCTCATTACACTGAGTGGACAGAGACCCATCAGGGTCACAGTTGCAGGCCTCACAGCCAGTACCGCTGGCCAGCTTCCAGTGGTTGGGAGCACACCGGTCACAAGCTCGTCCAATCACATTGGGCAAGCATGGACACTGTCCAGTGACAATGTCACAAGCTCCCATGGAGCGGTTTGTGCCGAGAATGTTACACACACATGCTGTAATATTCAAAGATTAAACATAATCATAGCAAAGCTTAAATACAGAATATCTTTCTCCAATGTTATGTAAAACAAAAATCTGAAAGTCTTAAGCAACTTTAAACAATCCAAAAGTTAAAAATTTTTACTTTCCTCTTCATTTACAAATCTTCTTTTACCCGGCATGAGCCTAGGTTTAAAAAAAAAAAAAACTCTGAAAATTTATCGAATATCAGACAAGAAGAATCTCAGGAACCATCAGAATTCAATTTAAAATGCAGAATTCTGCAGAAAAAGCTCATGACTGTTTACTGAAGATCAACCTACCCTGACATGTCTGCCTTGTTGCATCTCCATAGTAACCCTCCTTACACCTCTCACAGCTGTAACCTTCAGTCTGGTACAGACACTTCAAACATTCCCCAGTGACAGGGTCACAGCTACCAGGTACGTCAGGATCAATATTATTATTACAGAAACATGCCCTGCATTCCCCACCAGGTACAACTGGGTTGCCATAGAAGTTATCAGCACAGCGATCGCAACGGTCACCGGTGTACCCAGGGCGACAGTCACAGCGGACATTTTGTTCTCTGGTCAAGCTGCACGTGTCTGCATGCTGGAATCCGCTGCCTTGGCCACCAGGACATGGGCAGGCACGACAAGGAATGTTGGCGCCTAGTCTGGGATCTCCATAGTAACCACGGACACATCTGAAAATCAATGGGGAAAGATATGAGAAAATGGATCACCTGAGAGAACAGACTGTGTACAATGCATTTCTCAACAATTTTTAGCAGGTAATTATTAAGGAACTTTAGAATTAAGAATATAAACCTAAAACTGATAACCACTGATATCCTGCTATTATTTTTATTAATGCAATATAAAGCTAGAAAAGTGAGAAATATTTGGTTATCCACGCTGAGACATAGTGAATACCAAAGTGTATTAAGATTAGGCAGATATTGCTTTAATGACTGTGCCACATAGAAACAACTCTACTAGGGTGTGCTAATGGTGAAACATTCCAAAAACAATACTCACAGTTCACAATTGTCTCCAGCAGTGTAATCTCTACATCCAATACATCGCCCTGTGGTGTCCTCACAGGTGTCAGCATGACCATTACATTGACACAGGCGACAGTTGGGGAAGTTATAATACCCACGCTGACACTGGTCACACTGGCGGCCATAGGCGTTAGGGATACACAGACACTGGCCAGAAGTCACATCACAGAAATTGTCGCGGGAACCGAGAGCATTACAGTTACAGGCTGAAATTATATATGAAACATTTTAAGTGAAGTTTAAACGACAACGAAAAGCATTACAGGTACAGGTAAAAAAAATCTACTAGCCCTTCTGGGCACCAGTTTCAAGGAATCAACTGACCCAAAGCAGAAACACTGTCCACTGGCTAAACAAAGTTACATTTCTATTTTTTGGGCGCAGCTTAAAATTAACTGAGATTAGCATTTATGTTGCAGACTGGGTTTGTCACTAACCTAAGCATCCCTGTGGTCCAAATCCATACGTTCCTGGTGCACACTTATCACAGCGTCTTCCTATGACATTTGGTTTACATTGACACTGACCACCAGAGGGGTCGCACACGGCACTCACGGAGCCAGTGGGGTCACATTCACAGTCTGAAAAGATAACCAGGTGTTTATTCAAATCTATTTATCTATCTATACATTTATTCACTTGACAATTAATAATTTGGTTTTTCAGCAATGAGTAGTTTTTTTCAACAGAAAGAGTGTTGTTTAAACCTGCAATAGTAACTCGAGGGCAGAACACTATCTAATGTTCTCATTACTAAAAACATTTTTGGGCATGTTTAGTTGAACACTACTACCCATGCAGTGGAATTTCTACTTCAAAGCCAAATATTGACTTAATCTTAATGCACTCAGTGTAAAAACACAATCCTAATGCTAGTTTCCAACTTTGTTATGAAGTTCTGTAATTTACCGTTGCTGATTAATTACCAGCAATGCACCTTTCCAAAATATGCAATATCCATACACAACTACTGAAGATTTACACTTACCAAGAGCTTGCTGGTGAATGATGGCTCCTAAACTGAAGAGGTATTTCTTGCAAACCTCAGCAAGGTCTGGCCTGGCTGCCGTCAGCTGGTCCTCTCGGCAGCGGTAGCGCTCGAAATCTGTGGTGATCTCCTGTGGGGTGCCAGGAATACTGTTTATTCTTGGGACAAGGACAATCTGGAATAAGAATATATGTGATGTTGTATAAATTAAATTGAGTTAAAATAATTGATTTCACATACTTAAGTCCTCTTGAGTATAAATTTATGTTCAACTATTTGTTAAACCATACAGAAGTTTAAAGAAATAAAAATAATGTGATAAAAATCACTTAAATATTGTTGCAGTCCCAGTAACAGCTTTCAGTTTTTAGTGAACACAGTAAAACTTTTATTTCAAATAGAAATTCCAATTCTTTACAAATATATGAAAACTTGACTTACTGAATCAATCAAGGCAGTGGCGTCAGGTGTAGCTCTGTCACTCTTGTACCTGTTGAATTCTAATTTGATGGTATATGAAACACCTGTCTCTAAACAAGATGGCGGGGAGACTGTGTAGTAACGAATACCTGAAATGCATTATTATGCCATTTATTAATTGATTTTTCACTTTTGATTGTATGCTATTTTAACAAAAAAAGAAAAACTTTTTAAAAACATTTCCAGAAATCGACTCAAACACCATGTTTTACCCAAAAAACAGTTTTAGACCAAGAGATATTCTATTTTAGTGGACTACTACCTGCTTTTTTTTAAAATAAAAGTAGACCAAAATTTTGGTTCTTAAGATAAAAACCAACTTTCAATTTAAAGTAATTCTGTGGAACCAGCCAATGGATGTGAGTGGACAGTAGCCCATGGGTGTCTGTTGACTGACCTGCAGGTAGACTGGTAGCCTTGAAGTCATCTTGAGGAATGCTGTTGGCACAGACACTGTTCTGGTCCACCCGCCCTGGTCTTTCTACAGTCACGCGAACATCATCCCAACGATCTGGCATCTGAATTACAGAGAATTTATTTAAACTGCTTATTCAATTTTCATAAAATCTGGTGTTGGTATAAGCCAGTATCGCATACCCAATCAACTGCAAAATATCAGGTACAGACTCGAGAAAACCACACTTCCTTTAAAATATATATACTGTATAAATTTTTTTTTCACTTCAATTTTTTAAAAGCCATCAGAAAAAAAGGGAAGCAAAAAAAAAAATTCAACAATCTATCCTGGAGTCCTAAAACAAGATACAGCAAGTTACCCACCAACACCCACATAAAAAATTCACTCGATTCCTACATCACAGACATCTGAACTTACCCGTTAAGTCCTTGGAATGCAGAACAAAAGAAAAATTAATTTGGTAACTTTTTCTTCATACCAAACTTTATGCCATTAGAAATTTTAGATCTCATAAAATCTTTTAGAAATGAACATAAATCCATAAATAATTGCACCTTTCATCTTATCAACATCTTGATGCAGGCTAGCTAAACCTTCACTGATTTTCACATTGGTAATTTTTTCAGAAAAATCACACAGAAATTGACTATAGTGTAATTATTTTTTCAAATTTTGAGGCAGAATTTAATTACTTTTATCAAATGGAAAATATTTTACATGACATAACTAGCCATCTCTTCAGACTTTAAAGCTTAAACTAGGACAGATTTAACAGGAAACATAGTTCTAATAAGTTTTGTTCACAAGTTTCTGAAGACTACATGATCACTGCCATAATCTAGTACACGATTCCACAGTGACTGACAAAAGTATTCACGATGAGATTAAAAGAACACAGTCTTCATAGTAAATCTTTTCAGTTCATTAAAAGAACAGGCAATAATAGTACCCATGGTTTCTCCAGTGTATTCTTTACCTACCTGTGGCTCATATCTGATGACGATGTCATACTCCATGGAGGAAGGCAGGTTGTCCACTGTGAAAACCAGGGAGTCCCCCTCGCTGACCCGCATAAACCCAGGACCTGTCCATGTGGTGGGACGTCCCGCCACAGGCTCACGGATCACCACCTGGTAATTCTGAAAATAATTTCCTCAAAATGTGTATCTGTAGCTGTGCCAAAAATATCTGCTTAATTATATATCGGTAAGTTTTGATGAAATTATCTGTCTATTTCTCAACCCCTCCATCTTAACTTGAAACAAGGGAAAAAAATGTTGCTCTTCACTAGTAAAATGTAGCAAGTGGTTATAAATTGTTTTTTCACACAAGACTGGTTTGTATTCCAGATTTTGAATAAAAAACACAAGTGCACTAGTTAAAACACCTCAATCACTATCTGGTTCTACTATTGTGAAACAAAACCACAAACATAAATGATTGAACAAAAGAAGATGGCTACTTACCCCAGTGCCTCTGGCAAACTCGCCCTCATAAACTAGATAATCCAGATTAGTGATGAAATATCCTGGTCGCGGTCGCTCACAGCGACGGCCAATGATGTTCTGCCTGCAGGCGCACTGCCCTGTCGTTTGTTCACACATGTTGTTCAAGGCACCACCAAAGTCACAGTCGCAGGCCTTACAACCGTCTACATCTGGGCCAAGCCCCCAGTAACCAGCCTGTGTGAGGAGAGAGAGAGAGAGAGGAATATTTATTCATTTATTTATCTAATAATTTATCTAATATTTATCAGACAGCCTAAATAGGAGACTTTTAGACCGTCATGAAATAACTGAAAAAATCAAAAAGTTGGTTTTCTATGAATTTTCTATTTTTAAATTTTTGTTGTTATTTTCATTTATTTATTTGAGTTCCATATGACACCCTTCAAGTCAGATGGATGTTTATAAATTGCATAAAATTATGAACAAAAAGATATATTACAGGAGCAACCTGAACATAACTGATTGTTAGATTGTTGGTATCAGTTTACACACAAACTTTCTCCTTACCAGACACTGGTCGCAGTTCCTTCCTGTGACAAATCTTTTACAGGTGCAAACACCAGTGATCTTGTTACAGCCAAAGTTCCCCACGGTGCCATAGGTGTTACATTCACAGGCTGGAAAAAAGATGGAATATTAAAATTTCTGTTTGTTTGATTTGCTTCAAATAATGATAAAATTACATCTCAAGTTAATCATTACCTAATTGTATGTCATACAGTTGGTGTGTTCTTGGTAAACATAATTTAAATTAAGATCAATGTACAAAGCTTAATATTAACTTCAATATACACAAAAAATATTTAAAAATCTATATCGTTATTTTTGGCAATAATAAAAATCTAACAAATAAAATTTAGCTAACAGATAAATCTATAAAATTCATTTCAGAATGATCCTAAAAATTACTCACGTTCACAACCATCGATGCTTTCTTCACGCAAGTTCCAGTAGCCATTTTTACAGGTGTCACACCTGGGTCCGTCTACGAACCGTTTACAGAAGCAGCGCCCTGCCACCAGGTTGTGCTCCGGGTCTGAGCGACTTTCACACTCGCCACTGTTCTCAGAGCCCTTGGGGTCACAGTCACAGGCTAAGGATGGGAAAGAAACAAACCTTTAAACTATTTACATGAAAAAATTCTGTCTAAAAAAACAAGTTGTTTTTAAGAACTCAGGTCTTTGAAAGTAAGATTATGTGATGAAACTCAGTAATAGCAAGGGGATAGATCTTGAGCTGAAAACCTAAATTATACATGACAAAATACTTTCAGAGGTCCTTTATTTAAAAGATTTCAAGTGAAAATGTAACATTGTTAATAATAATAATAATAATAATAGTAATAATATTTTATGATTGTTATTATAATTTTAATACACATTTTTCCTTTGAAGAAACTTGTAACTTTAAATGCATAATACAGCTGAGGAAATAATTTGCCAGAATACTTACGTTTGCAAACTTCTGGATGCCTGATGTCTTTGGTGGGATCTTGATAGTAAAATGGCTTACATTCCTGGCAGTTACGACCCATAGTATTGTGTTGGCAGTCATCACAAACACCTCCACTGACACGTCCCGTGGCCTCGTACACGGCAGGATCAAAGTGACATCTGCTGGCATGATTATTGCACTCACATTCTGAAAAATAAAATAATTATTTCAATTACATTTTGATAAAAAAGCACCAAAAATTTTAACAGATTTTCCTTTTTTTCAACCAGAAGTGCGAACCAGGCATGTGCCAATCACTTCAACTGCTGGCAAAATGTCAAATCTGATAAGAAACACACTAAAAATTATGCACCATTCATTTCATTTCCTTTTCATAATTACATATTTACGGATATAGGTTTCTTGTTACTGTAATGTAAGGAAATGCAGAGTGATGTAGCTGAAACTGTTTATGGACATTCTTTAATATTTTCTACTAGTCTTTATTATAACACAGTTACGGGTCAGATTATCGAAAACCTCCATATATAGCTGCTGTTCTACTAAAACTTAATTAGTTAAAGAATACTTGATAGTGTGTACATTTTTTAAATTGAAAGTTTCCACCTCATCACAATATTCATGGCATGCATGAAAAAATAAATAAATAAATAAATAAATAAATAAATAAATAAATAAATAAGCAAGCAAACACTGGCCAGTTGGGAAGTGATACAATTTGCACCCTGTGTTTCATAACCTACTTTTGCACTCATTTGACTGGTTTCCTCTGGCAGGTCTCCATGGCAAGTCATTGTAGAAAGCTTCACACTGCTCACAGTTCAAACCTTTGGTATTGTGGGTACACTCACAGCGTCCATGAACCTGGGGTCAAGGTAAAATCAGGCTCAGGTCAAGGTCATTTTTATTCAAACTTGACATGTGCAAATTGTTTTCATATTATAAGGTTTCAAACAACCATATTGTAATTGAGCTATAAAAACTGACCATAATATGAGCATATAAAACGAAAACAATGAAATTAATAATAAAATATTTTAACTCTTCTAATTTAAAAAAATATATATAACTAGTGACTCAGGAACAGAATACGGACTCAAACATGGTGCATTTTTTTCAGAGAGTGGGGAATATGGGACAAATATCTATGGGCAAAACTCAACATGGTCATTTGAAGCAAATTTCGACAAAACTTCTGATAAAAAATATGCCAATTGTGACTTACCATGTCTGATCTATTTGGCAAGCCTGGTAGTGGCAGACAGCGAGAAGCATGACCATAGCAGGAGCAGCTTCCACGGACTACCATTTCATAGATGGAATAGTAATACTTCTCCTTGATCTCTGGTCTGCTGTCAAGAAGGTCATCACCTAAAAAGAAAACATTTCACTTTCAAAATGGTGCTGACATGGGCAAGAGGTATTGGTGCAAAAATAGGCAAGAGGTGTGGATGCAGGCACAATCCATTGGTGTTGAGATGGGCAAGAGATATTAATGTTGACATGGGCAAGAGGTATTGGTGCAGAGATGGTGAAAAGGTACTGGTGCTGATTGCAATGGGTGAGCTGTATTCATTTTGAAATTGGCAAGAGATCAAGATAGACCATTCTTATTGTGTTTTAGGTAGGATGCCAAACATTTAATTGCCTCACTTCTTTCAAAGAAAGATGTCTGTTTAGCCATGGTAAGCCATTAAGCCACTAGAGTGTCTCATGTAGAAAGAAGGCAGTTCTGTTGAACTTGTAGGGAGAACTATCCTAATATCAAGGCCTGGCAATGTGTGCCACATTCCTGTGTACTAAGAAATAGCCTCCATGTGCAGAGGTTGTGGCCAATAATTAAGTATGCCAGGCTTAAATTGTCAATATTAAAGATTGAAAAAAAAAAACCTGTGTTTGAAAATGCCACTGACCTGCCAACCAAATCTTAATCTTATTCATTTACAGGGTCTTTATATGTTGTCAACCTGTTAGACTTGATAAAAGACCACCAATCAAATAAAGAATAATCTTGCAAGTTTTTTTTTTTTTTTTTTTTTTTTTTTGTAAAATGAGGAGTAGACCGCCCCCATGTCCAACATGGCCTAGTTCACTATAAAAACACACCAAGTGGTCAGTGGATTCTATATTTGTGCATTCTACTGTAAAGGAATCTTATAGGTGTTATCTGAAACACATGCCATGACTAAATGTTAAAATGGGTAACAGAGGTACTCTCTCCCTGTCTTATAATTCTCTCTCTCTCTTAAAATCTTTCTTTGCCGCCTTCCCAATTCTGATATTACAATCTCTCTCTCTCTCTCTCTCTCTCTCTCTCTCTCTGACTACTGTTTCAGCAATCAATACTACAATCATCAAGTTGACATGAATTACAAGAGACTATATATGATAACCACAACAGTTTCTGCCTTGTCTTTGACACTTGCTGACCTCTCACCAATCTCACCACAAATATTTACACAATAATTACAAGTTTATGTATTTCCTATGAGCTTGCTGTTGTGTGTTCAACTTAATGCTACCAGATTTATCTTGATCTGTGCATTTTGCATTTAACAAATAATAATCATATTTGTCTAAGAGGAAGTGTGGAATCACACAGAAAAGAACCAAAAAGTCATCATCAGTGCTATGCAGAGGGTGGTAATACAAAGAGAACCCACTGTTCTTCAGACTACTAAAGCTGAATGTAATAAACCCAGTCACTTGGTGCTATGTTTTTAGCCCATTTGCCAATTTATTTCAAATAAAACATCTTATTAAAAGCAGGTGTTTAGAAATTTTTATCCAATTGCCATATCAATTGGACAAAAAGCATATCCCTGCAATCTTTAAAAACTGTTTTAACATAAATTTTTCTCTTGGGACTAAAAAGCTGTTTTTATAATATGTGATTTATATACTTAATTCGCTGAATGAATGTTATCATTATAATTGTAATTATCACAAACTATTTGCACTGTGGAGGGGAACAAATCACCAGTCTTCAGCTGTGGTCTTACTGCATAAGCTCCCAAATTTCATGTCACCAAACCACTGAATAATTTAAGCCAATACAAAATGATAAATTAAATTAAAAAAGTATAATTTTTACATTTTATTTCACCAAATTAGTATATATTACGCATTTTGCTTAAATGCCCCATGCTAGAATGAACACAGTCTTGTGTTGATAGGAAATAACAGTTATGGAGGGTATAATAACACAGCTGTCTAAATTTCTACAACCTTGGTTGTGAATGAGCACCCCATTTATCCATCCTCTGTATTCACCAGCCTTTGTTGCTTATTACATGAAACCCGGGGCGCATGACAATAGACAGACAATGTAATGAACTGGGGCAGGGTATCGTTATTTAATGCACAGACGATGTAATGTGTTGGCAATGGAATGGTCATTTCAATGCGCAGAGGATTTAATACACCAGGCCATAGAAAAAATAACAATGGACAGACAGTGAAATATACACTGTGTGGTCACTTGGCCTGCAGTCAAATGGTCGCTAAAGTGCAAGAATTAAATGTCCACCCTCTCCTGAGGGCCAGACACTCCACAGTGACACTCTACTGCCTTTTTTTATTCAGGTTAATATACAAGTGCAAAACTCAATGATAATTGAGTATTAATGATAATTAAAATATATTCATAAGCTTGCATTAGGTTTCTACAGGTCAAATTGAGCCAGGTCCACACTAGTATTTATAATGACCACTTAATGGTTACCATAATGACAATTTACTTTGGAGAAAAATATCAGCCACATTTCCAATTAAAATCAAATAATAACTAATTCATAAATCTGGATTAAATGAAGTAAAGTTAGTTTGGGAATTAACTTCATCAATTCCAATTCAGAAATCACTGCAATCATGACTGCATGGTTTGTTAGGTATGGAAATCTCCCAGGACCCCTATGTACAGTGTGTGTGTGTGTGTGTGTGTGTGTGTGTTACCCAGCTGTTGCACCAATGCCACCAAATACATAAACTATACCAGGTAGTATAATAGCATAAGCTATCACCCAGACCTACACTTACACCAGTTTGAAACTAACCAACTAACCAACATCATTAGATATCCCAATTTTAACAATAATTTTATAAGGGTTCTAGGACATTTTTACAAAATGCTTAAAACTAACAATTTTATTTTTAATTGCAATGTATTATACAAATAATGGTGTATATCTGAACACTGAAAACAGCAAAAGCATAGTAGTGAAATTACTGTACCAGATACAGATTTAAATACCTCAGCAGGACATCCATCAACCATCTAATTACCCTTATTAATACCTACTGGTGCACCGGAGTACAGCAGTGAAAAGATGCTGCACAGCAAGTCCACACCAGTGCAAACAGTAATACCTCTGATAGTTATTCTGGTAATCTGATGATGTCATCAAGACCCACACCAGCTCTGATGAGGGTCCTAGTCTAGACACACCTCTACAGCACCTGTCTGTTTCACAAGAGAAATTTAGTCCAAAAACTGTTGTAGACTAAAAATTAAGAGCAAAACTTAAGTCAACTTTGACCCATCAGAAATAGTCAAGTGACATGGTATATATTGCAGTTCATGTTTTAATTCATTAACAAGACATTTCCTACCATCATACCAATACTCACTTCATTCAAATGGACTATTTTGTCCACATATATATCTATTTCAAACTGAAGAAGGCTGAATTTCTAGAAGTTCAGACCAATTTTGAGCCCATGTCCTTTGGGAACACTGCCTCTATGTCATAGACACGAGCCTAGACTACCGAAAAAAACTCTGCACATTTATCATGGGACCCAACACCTAACTGGCCTGGGGTCCAGGGGATGCCTTAAAATTGAATTAAAAAAAGCAGAATTCTGCATTTCCACGTTAAAAGCTCATGTAGTGAGGATATGTGCTATATTTCTGCCAGGCTACATACAGACATTTCAATCCAGACATTTCTGCTGGACTTGGCTTCATACGGCCACAGTCCAGACAGTGTTTGGATCCCTCAGTTCCCCACCCTCCAGCTGTCAACACAGGGCCTTCAGTACAGCATGAGGTCACCAGGCGGAAAGAAAACTCTCCACAAATGTGAGAGCGCTGCTCTGTATTATAATTCTGCTTCCCTTTCATCTGTAACAATATCTGCTCTCGCATAAGTTCATATCCACTGCTTTGATTTGCAGCCTTGAAATGTTTCATCTCTTCCTGCCGCATGTGTTTAGCACACGAGTGTATGTTTTAATACAAAGCTGAGAACTGGACGCCGCCGAGAGATTCCTGAACATTTTCATTTTGACAAGCTGGCAGCAGCAGACCTTATATTCCAGGAAAATGGCATCTTATGTACCACAGCTGTTTTTACATGTGGATTTTAACTGCATTTGTTTTAAAGGGACAGCATACTTGAGATAAATTTCCAATACAATTTTCCTCATTAAACAATTCATGAAAAGAATGAACAATTATGGGCATTCTTTGCATTTTTCTTTTAAAAAAAACATTATTTCAATCATCTTAAAAAGATGTTATATATGCATTTGGGATGTTGCAAAAAGTTTAAGACCACAGAAAGTGAGGCGTTTTCATTTTTTTCTATTAATAATAATTTTTGGTTGTTGTAATTTCTCATTCCCAGTTATGATTGGTCCATCCCAGCTATTCCATTTTGTGTGATATCTCACCAATACCAAGGCCAGGTGGTCAAGGGGATACCCTTGGTCAGTTTATGGTCAACTGATGGTCAGTGCTGGTTAACACATTCTTGTGGAAGAGTATTACTAGCTAGAGGCAGTACATTAAGGTGTTGCCATACACAATCCATCACCCTGTCATAACTCAAAGGTTAAAATCATTACTCCAGAACTTAAAAAGCTGACTCTTCTCACAATTATGTTGATCTAGGCCATTTTTCTCTGCTCTCGGTGTGTTCTACCATGTAAAATTTTGCACCTGGATGTCTGAAAGACACAAGTTTTTCCAGATTTTCGCTCTAATGGTAGTCCCTGTCTGAACTGATCGTGAGGTAAATTTTCCACCCTCTTGTTGTCTGGGTCACATATTTCTGCACCCCCTGAATGCACCCCTCAGTTTAATAGAACATTGCAACCTATATGCACGGGTCTCCCGTTTCCTGACACTAATTCATCATTCTCCCTGCCTCAAACACAAAGGTCTTCCCTAAATAATGCCCCCAAATACAACCTGGCTTTCAATGCATTCATAAAGCACTGCAGATCAAAGTGAGGTGACGTTATTGTGGCCTGCGTTATTTGGCCAATCTCAACCCTGTGTCGGGCAACAAACACTTTTCACAGACTGGTGTACATTTCCAAAATGTCCAACCCTACAGGAATCTGAGCCCATTTTGGCAAAAAAAAATGATTGTGAACTTTATAAATCATATAGTATCATAGTATTAATCCGGCAAAGTTTGAAAATAAGTGTAAGAGATTTTAATATTTTCTACAACAGGAGGATCTGAAAAGTTTGTCAAAATGGCAAATGATCATTAGAGCTGAAGTTTTCAAGTCCTACTGAAAATATTACATATCAAACAAAGATTTATCTGCAAAATGAGCAGATATGCTGCAGACAAAAGTATAAATTTACTACCAGCCAACTGTGAAATACTTTACAAATTAAAATTCCCAAACATATTCAAATTTTCTATCCAATTTCTCAAGTTTTTAAGTAAAACTCCAAACTTCACAAACAAAACTGTGAAATTTACCATCAAATTTAATAGCCAGCCTGGAAAAGTACTGATCTTGACCACATAACCCCTTTTTTGGCAACCACAGGATGTATACGAGGGAATAACATGGAGATTGCAAACCACGAAACTATCACTTCTTTCTTTTTACATTCATTCAGACAGGAAATATTTTACTTCTGTATTAACACAGGTCAAAACAATATGGGCACTAAATTTTAGGATCCATATTGGAAACAATGAAATCTTTCTTTTTACTTCAATGTTGAAACTGACTGAAAACCCTGCATCCACATTCTAAATTTGGTGTTTTGTTTAGGTGTTGTATTTTTCTCATGCTCTATATAAAGTAAACAAACAGATTTACTTTGCAGAAATGTTTCAAACTTCATCACATATATCAGACATATATATATATTTATATTCCTAACCCAATAATATTGCACCCATACAATATTCAAGAACCACTTTAGTACACACAGGAAATTCACTGCATTCCTTTACTATTGAAACAGGAGCAATTATAAGAAAAGAATGGCCAACCAGAAATCCATTGTTCAAATTCCAAACAAGCACTTATACTAGTATATATTACTTTCTTGAATGGGATGTGACCCTAAAACTTGTAGTTTTAAGAGAATCGAACTCCACGTTTGTTATTCCATAAGACTCCATAAAACTATTGGCCTTTTGCATGTGACACCATTTGCTAGCAAGAACTGATAATTCCCATTGAAAAATGCAGTTGCAGATCTGCAGTCTAATATCAACATCTACAAATATATATTATGACATTCTTGATTTTTTGGCCAATTGGAAGTCACCGTGATGTATGTAAAATCTTACCTAGTGTGTGTAGTTTTGTGAAGTTGACTCTCAGGTTGGTCATCTTGAGCAGATCCTGAACATCCTCACTGTAAGGGTCAGTGACAACAATGTTTGGAGGCACAACTCTCATGATTACCTGCAAAAAGCAAGGACAGTGATCACTTTTTCTTCACACCAGACACAGAAATAAGATATTTTATCCTTTAAGACTTTTTTATCAGGCCATTGTCAGTCTAACTGCTGAGATGACATCTGTTGTACAGGGAAAAATTTAACAACAGTGATTTATAATAATCAAATATATTTTGTCACCCTTTTCAAGCATTTATTTTACATAAACATAAAAGAAACACAAGCAAATAGCTTACCTCTCCTTCTGTAGAGGGCGCCACCTGGGAGTAACGAGATTCGCAGATTACATCATCCAGTGATCTGATCGGTCCAGTCCGTACTCCAGGAAATGTCTGCTCACAATCCTCAGCAAAATATCGATATACCTTCCAGGTTTTTCCAAAATCATACGATCTCTCAACCAACATTCCGGCTGGCCGGAACGTTTTGAAGGTCATAATCAAATGAGTGAAGTGAAACTCAGCCTCCAAATCTAACTGAATGGAGACGTTTTCTAGTCCATTCTGAGCCTGCCACCAACTGTCTTTTCGCCCTAAATAGGCTGAGGAAACAATATTTTCTATTCTATGGCTATAGGGATACAGTCCTTCTACATACTGCTCTCTAGAGTCACAAGTAAAGCATTTCTTCTGGTCCTCTAAGTGAGAAACTATACAATAGGTCTCTGGCCTGTCCAGACCACAGGTTGATGTAGCACTCAGTTTTTCCTCTCGGCCGATGAGAAGATCGCCTGTCGCTGGATAACAAGATGTTTGGAAACATGGCTGTTCTATCTGAGCAAGAAGACCTGAAAATGCAAACAGAACTTTTTTTAAAGATTTGGAATTTTTTGTTTTGTTTTGTTTTTGTTTTTTTTTTATTTTTCAAATATTGTCATTGGCAAAAGAATTGTTTAACAAAATTACCCATATGTAAATGACATGCCCCACAGTTAAGAACCTGGTCACATTATTTCTCTGAAGCCTATGTGACCACTTTTATTCCAATTGCCTAAATAGGCAAAATATTCAAATAAAAACAAATTTTGGGGAAAAATTCAATACTAGAGAATGTGATGTTCAACATTTGACATGTATAAGAAATAACAGCATTCATCTTATCCACCCCTCCCCCCTCCACACCATCCCCAATCCCCCAAAAGTCCACTCATAGTCCGCCATGAAAGTAGCAGGTTGCTATTGTTACTGACGGTATCCAGTTTCACTAAGCTATATGGCAATGTCAAGTCAGGCATACTTCAAATAGTCTTGTGTCCATTAAACATGAACCAAGAAACTTTTGAGACCAAAGGCGAAATAGCAACACAGGCTGGCGACTCTGCACCCTGAGTTTCAGTGCCTGTGCCTGCGCCCGAACCTTTCTTGTGAGCATAGACGTTTAATTCACTGAGACTTGGAGGGATTTATAGGTTGCAGAAGAGCTATCATCAAAGCCTAGAGACTCAGGGTAATAAAGTGCACTTTTGGTTGATAATGTGATTGTTAACTATCAGTACTCTGAAATTCAGGGTCACGATTTGTTGGGGGAATGTTGGCATAAAACCTGTCTTGTCCAGTGCTTTTTGTACCTATGTGCTCTTTAATGCACTGGGTACCGTAGTAATTTTATTGTATTTCATAATGAAATTGGGTTTATGGACTAATCTTGATTGACATTTCATTGTTTTCTGTGGTATGTTATTGTAACAGCTAGTAACAATGTTTATGTGCAATGGGTTCACTCAGTATGGCCTGTGCAAATGTTCTTAATGTATTTTCATTAATACAAAATACTACACCCAAGTTCACATTGAAATCTCAATTCTTATTCTGACCATTAACAAGATTTAAGCAGTCAAATTGCTACGAGTGCCATATTTATGCCTATCAAGTGGGGGAGGGAGGTACATATGAGCAAAAAGGTTTCTCCAAAATATCATTTTCCACGAAATTTTAAGTCAAATGAACAAATTGATTGAAAATTTCACTTTTCTTCAGTCAAAGTAGATTTTCTGTGACATTTGTAGTGCAAGCCTCCTATACAGCACCAGCGTAGACCATCCATGTGTACTTCATCACATCTATTGTAGGACCCAGCATCGTCAGCAAGCGGATATTATATTGCAAAAACGCAAGAGCATTCGCACATTAACACCCTCTCAGGTCATGGAAGGTAGTTAAGAGGTGAAAAATGACCATGCCCTTAAAGAACCGCTGTTCACTGACGTGGCCAATAAACTAGGCAACCAAACTGCTCATTCAAGTAAATAGTCATGCTTCCTATAGTTGGTTAAAAATCCCAACTTTGTTCACACCATTTTTGTATGCTGCGCTGTGGACCATTCATCAGTATTTCATCCTCGTTCTTTTGTCCTCCATAATTTTTTTGTCAAAATGTTTCAAAAAATAGTTAAGATGCATATGTGCTTGAAAGTTTTAAAAATACCTTTAATTTTAACTGTTAGTTGTCTGACATAAAATTAACTGCCGGAGACTCCAGCAAAAGAATCTGAAGGTAACCAATGGATGTAAAATATTTGCAAACATGTAGAACTTCAACATTCTTTCCTAACATTTTAACATGTGGTTGAATCTTCATATCGAAATGACTCATCAGAGATTCCACAATAATTTAAACCACAACCAAGGACAGGTGTAGGCTATGACTATTATACAGGTACATGTGATACAGGTAATCACCGGTGGTCATCTTGTAATTATGTCAATACCCACTGGTCACTACTGGACAAAGGGCATTGTAATTTGGAATTATATACTATCTCTTGTGAACTGTTGGAGATAACTGGCCTAACTTAGGAAGGGAATGTCATCTTCAACATATCAGGGAGGAAGTAATCTTAAGACTTTTATCTTACATGAGATAGAAAGGATATAGCTAATAGGACTTGTACAAGGATTTCTATATAATTATAGTAAGTGGCCATTACCCCCTCTGTCTCTGATAGTATGAAACATGTGGACACCCATATTGGCGAAACATTTGTTTGTGCCAAAAAGCTGAAAATTATTAATTTTAGTGCAAAGAAAAAAAATAATAATAATAATATAATAATAACAAGTTTAAAAACTGCATTTATAATTATATTCAACAATTTGCCTTTGATGTTTATCTTATAATTGTCTTATAAATATTTTGCAAGCATGCTTTGTACTATAGCAGCACATCTTAACTATCAGGACAAAATATTTGACTTTTACTGAGACTTTTTGAGGAAAAAACAATGCCACATTTCCCATGCTTACAGCTATACTGGCCCAAAATTGGATTTAAAGGTCAAATTTTTTATATTCTAAACTAAAACAGTGCCATAAAAAAGGAATGTGGTCAAATTCATTGAAAAATAAGCCTTTTGAGCATCTGTCCCAAAATCAAGAGAAAGATGTCAGCAATTTCCCTTTTATCAATCTCTGAGATCATCTCTAAATAAAAAGCAGCATTTCACTTTTCTTCCTGACCACATCACCTCCAGAGCTTCATAAATCACAGCTGCGGCATACTTAGCTTTGATACCAGAACAAAGTGCTCCTCCCATCATAAACCCAAATCCATAGAGGAAAATCTAATAAAAATGGCCATCTGAGGAAAAATATACAATAAGGTGATAGCAAATACTGGCTGTTTTGCCCAATGCTCAATATGATTCATTTAGAATGAAAACTGGGGGGCAATACATTTGAAGCAAATTCTAAATTCAGCAATGATTTAGATAAATTTGTTTAAAAAATATCTTTACTAAAATTTACCTTTACAAGCTTCAGTAGCTGTCACTTCCAATGCACCCCCCCTCCACTCACAAATACACAAATGTATCCTTGTAAGTGTTTCTCTTTTACATGACCCGCCCAATGTATTTTCAATTCCTGTTTATATATATTTTTAGGATTTTCACCAATTTGGATTAAAAGAGTTATGATTTTTTTCTTTTTTTCCAGTCAGATAGGAAAATAATTCAAAAGTCTCAAAACTGTAGCAGATATATACCACAGCACACCTTAGCCATGGATAAAATACTTTTTGGTCTCTAATGAGGAACTGGGTTTCATTTCCAGCATGCAAAGAGAGCTGAACCCCCGTATTATGTCTGTGCATCCAGTGTGGTATAAACCATAAAGCAGTTGATTACATACTTTGGCCTCAGTACACATAAATATTGACATAAAGTAAAGACCCTACTCACAATGGAACCTGGTATAAAGCTGTACATTGTGAGCAATCTGAAGTATGGTACTGTTCTGTACTGTACTGTACTGTGCTGTGCCACAATTCACAAGAGTATAAGCCAGCGAAATATTTATGGATTTCTCTTTTTCATTCACCACTGATGTAAATACTGCTTTCAGTGATTTGAAGTCTGAGAACTGAACCTTTTCTCTTGATTATCCACTAAAAAACCTGGCCCCCATTCACGAACCAACATTAGACCGAAAATAGGTCTAAACTTTTGGACCACATCATTTTGGTCTCCATCAACCTATGATAAATCTGTGGTAGTCCACTAAAACAGTACATCTTCCTGTCTTAGTATAATGCACATGCAATATAACTCTTATTACACTACTGCTGATTCATTTTGGGTCTAAGCAGACTTTACAAAATGGTCTTAAAATTTAAGGAGCAACTTTCAGTCTAGACTTCTTTTTATGAAACGAGGATCCCCAAGCTCCTTATACTGCTGCCATTGTGCAGGGAGAACAAGAGAGTGTACACACACACACAGATATTTCCTGTGTAGTGAGGTCAAACACATGGCTCACATTCCTCACCCTCTCTCTGCTGGCAGGAACACAGATAAAACAATACAAAAAGATGCTGATCCCTATCTTATGAGTCACACCATTTTGCCAAAACTGGCAAGAGGTGGGTCTGGGTCCATTTAAAGGTTGTGTTCAGACGGGAGATTTTGTTTTGATTTGACATACTTAACAATGCGGACCCTAAACACCTCCCACCCCACCCCCACTAGCCTTCCCTACTGTTCCTTCAAATTTAAAATTCTGCATTCATTTTGGTGATGATGTTACATTGTTTCAAGTGTAAGTTTTGAGGGTTTTAATATATCGCCTAAAATGACACATTTCATTGCTGAAGTTTTAATCGGGTGAGAAGCTGCAAAACACTCTCCTTCGTGGACACAACTATAACCCATTAACAGCAAGTTTTAGTTCTTTACTTTTTTGTCGAGGTAGTACAATTTCTTGCCAGCTTTCACAATCTCAGATAGAGAGAAGCTCACTCAATGGTATAAACATATAGACCAGAAAGAGAACACAGAACCATTTCAAATACCTGGAATACTTTGAGGTGTAGGCAAATATTCACACTTGATAAACCTATGCCTAGTATCAAGTGTGCAACTGCCATTCATCACAGTAAATACAGCTGGGAGTTCACTCCGATTGATAAAACAGTTCATCTACTTGACCTCTATTTGTTAAAGGAGACAGAATATCACTCACGATAGATAATTTTTTTTCCTGGTTGCTACCCTCTTTCTGGTTTTGGGTATTGTATCCCAAAGGTGCACACCCTATATATATTGGAGACATATTTGCAAAATAATAAATGTGTGTTTAACAGTTACACTATGGTATATGTGAAGTACCACTTCTTTTGCAAATAGAGACTTGCTTTTCAACATTTCTGTAACTTTTAAACTTTTAAAAACCTCAAACAAATTCGAAGATGTTCACTTAAAATCAATTTAGCAGTTAGTCAAGTGATATTTTTGCTTCAAACTTTGTGATAATTGCAACCCATCTTGCGGTGAAAAACAGGAGTGATCTGGATAAGGAATCATAATTTAATCCCTCACCCCTTACCCAACCATGAAATCAAGCACATTAACTCACCCTGTCCATCTCATAAAATTTACTATTATCCTGTTGAAACAAGACTCCTAACAGCTCTTCAATCTTAACAAGCACTAAAGATGATTAACTGAAGTTAATAACATGCAGATTACTTTTATCAATTTATCTGTAACATGGCGAAAGACCCTGTCATATGCTTAAATAGAAAACCATGCTAGGTTGACCCGTAAGTGGATAGAGATATATAATAGGAATAGTGGTGTTGTTCTGACAGCGATAAGTCAGGTAGTGTCAAATATTGAATTTCTATCATTTGAAGAATGGGCCTTACCTTTTATAAGGATGGCTATAAAGGGCAGGGCTGTCCTGGTCCTGCTGGTCATTGTGCTGTTTTAATGACCCTTACACTGACCTCTGACGGACCTCTCTCTGTCTGTCTCTCTTTCTACAGATGTCTTACACTCCTCAGTAATTGTATTACCAAGTCCTGGAAGGCAAATGAAAAGTAAATTTGTTAATTTGTAAGCACAGGTAAAACATCTGCAACATGTGTGGCAATTTGACCAAATCTTTACTCTATGAAGGATTTTAAAATAAATTTTAGCTCATTTTTTTTTTCATTTTGGGCATGAGTTCCAATAGATGGACAAATTCATACAACATTGGGCTAGATGTCATGGTCCAGTAAGATCTCTGTTTGACAGAACATGATAGCGGAGATGCTCTCGATGTCCAGTTAAGTTAGGATAAAGATCAAGATCAAAAATACAACATATTGCATTAACACAGTTCATCACCCTGTCTATCAATTCCAATTATCCTGCAGGATGACTTAATTCAGAAACACACAGACTTTCAAATTATCGAAGTCCCAGCAAGTACATCCTACAAATTAAGCAAGCAATTTTGAAAAAACGTCAGTGCCTTCCGTATGTCAATTCTAAACATGAATGAGTTTTCCTTATTTAAATTTAAGGTAGCAGTTCTTATATAACTTTTAATATCAGATCCAGACAGACTTTGGAATATCTTTTTCGCTTTGATCTGCAGTGCATGAAGGTTGACTAAATGGAGCATATAAATCTTGTCTTGTGGCAAATATCTACGGCGTACTATCACAACGATTAGGAGAAGCATAGAAAAGCGATATGCAGCGCAAATTTCCGAAAGTCTCACAAGTTTGACACAACTAGGCGTAGGCGGGTCGGTCGTGGAAAGCAGTGATTACAAACGCTGCAACTCACATTACACAAACCAAGTTAGGGGACGCGAAATCGGTCCCGACAAAGCACCCGAACGATACACAACATACACATATAAATACGGTGCAACTAAAATAGAGTGTAAAATCTACTCCCCGCGTGCTGACCCTAAGTGCAATGTACTTACCGTCCTTCGTAGCTGGTCCGCTGGTCAGAATGCGGTCTCAGTATCGTAGTCCGGCCACATTCATTCACAACTATCTCGACCGCAATATGTGATTACAGCTGGCACAAGAAGCGCTATCACCCCCGTCATTAATTGCTTTAACCCCTGTGGAATCTCACTCTTGAAAATATCAAAAATATTGTATATTCCTTTGATAGTAGCGATCTAATTCAAAATTACAATGACTTTAGAAAATGAATATATTAAAAGTGCTTATTATTCAGATTGATGAAATGAATAGGTTTGGCAAATTAAAGTCAGTGAGGGTGTACAAAATCAATGGAAGAGCAAAAGCACTTCCTGAATATGAATAGTCTCCAAACTTTGTCTCTCAATGAAGAATACAACACTGATTTTTATCAATAAAATTTCACGTATTTGACTGTTTCTTTAATGCTTAAAGGTGTTTTTATCTTAGAAATCCTGCAAAATACTACTTATTGGCCGAAACAAAGTTGGGTTGGAGGCTAACTAGGTCTTCAAGGCATTTGTAGGTTTTGCTACTGCGCACAGGTACTGCGCAGAAAATTAACAATGACATTTACATTGATGAAATTCATTCGGCTTTTTTTGAAGATACCAGGCAGTCCAAACTGCTGCTGTCCGTTACATTATGCTTTCTACGACACACAGAATAGTTAAATGGGAGCAACCTTATAGAAACGAAAGAGAAATACATTTAAACTAATTTTAATTAGTTAAAACAGTGCATTTCTATACGTTGCGAGGCACAAAAAATAAAGTTCAGTCACAAATGACTTATAAATATACGTCACACGATTAAGTAAATTAATTTATGACATTGAAAAATGTAATTTTTTTTCTTTTTTTTTTTTTGTGATCGACATGTATTTTCCACAGATTTTCAAGAGAGACTTATTATTAACTAGGACATTTGAAAGTATGTCCTAGTTTTAAATAAGTACATGCTTTTTAAACTTAATTTGACGTGTCCACATATTAGGTTTATTTTTGAACAACTATTTTTACATCTCTCTGATAAAGCCATATTTAAGTTGTTGTCCTCTCAATCCTTTGAAAATTTGAAAAAATATCTTATCAATGATGATTTTTCTGGAGGTTGTTGGAACAAAAAATTACTAGTACTCCTAGCTTAATTCTTGTAGACAAACTTGAGGTTCGGATGCACATTTAATCTGCGGCGGAAATGGCTTAGGCTTGCAAATTGTTGGAAGAAGATATCTACGACTCTATCAGTTACCCTACAGACCTGGTTTGGTCGTAAGACCTTGGAAGCGGAGGGAGGCCGTCTTCTGGGTCTTCCGGAAGATGGTCAGAATTTTTCAGGTTTAAATTGACGGGCATCTATTTTTTTCTGTCGGAAGACGGTCAAAAATGAAGGATAGGCCAACAAAAATAATTTGGAAGACTGTCAGAAAATATCTCTGGATGTACCCTGAGTACAACAGGTAATATAAACATAAACCGATTATCTCCCGCTTGCTATTTTGACACGCCCCTTTTGATATCGGTCTGTAATGATTTTTTTAAAATGAATTGTTATCATTAAACTTTTTATTATAACTCATAAAACATAGTTCGGACACTTTCAGATCGAGAGGTGAGTATCATTATATAGTCTTTATGTCGCTGATGGTGCCTCAGCGGACAGTTTTATGGTATGTACTACCTGAAAAATTGGGTGAAAGCTGTGGTACTGATAAACATTTTTGCGGTATTTTACTTTATTTTAAAAGTCTTGAATAGATCATAAATTTTAAACATATTATTTTTAGAAAGAACACAGTTTCATAATTTTACAATGTAAGTCTATTTTTGAGTGAAATCTTGGGCCGATCTGTTATGATGGCTTCAAGGTGTCAGGTTAATCTGTATATCCAAAAGGTTTTGGTATTTCTCTTCAGATTGCTCATGGACATAATGAGCTCATTATGTCCATGGATTGCTCAAGTTTATTGGTGAATCCTAAAAGTGAAAGTCAGTGAGATTAAATAAGGTTGTTGGAGTCTGTATGTTTTTATGACTTTAAATGTCTATTTCCATTAAAAATCCAACGTTTTACGTTATCATATTTGAGAAAGATAAATATGCCTTCACGTGCGTAAAGGCATTCTATCGACGGGTATAACTTAATGTCGGCCACTGCATTAAATCTGTGCATTCACTTTAAATTTAAGGAAAAAAACATAAACATATGTTGTATTTGAATGCAAATGTTGTAACTTAACTAAACTGCGGGACAATATTTTCATTGTGAGTGGAGTAGGTGTGAAGGCGAGTAGATTGTGTTAGATGTGCCCGGTTGAGACGAGACTTCAGTTCCTAGCGTCATATATTGTGTTTGGTAGGCACATCCGTTTGATAGGTTATATTGCGTTTTAGATATTTTAGTATTTATCTTGGAATAAGGATCTGTTGTTTTGCTTATTTTTCTCTTTTTAGTTTATGTGGCTGTCATGTCTGGAACGTTTCAGTTTGACAAATCACCTATCTGCTATAAAGAATAAAGAAATACCCAATTTGACATACTGTCCTCGGGCGCCAGCAAAAGTTGTTTTTTTTCAAAGTCGAAACCAACTTGATGCTTATCCTTCATTCATTAAAGTTTTGGGTTGTATCAGTAAGACAAATTATTACGGGTAAATTTTGTCTCTACTTTTGTTTGTTTCTGTTGAATGATGCAATCGCCTGTTTATCAACGAAGAGGTATAACAAAGTCTTTAGATTTTAAATAAATTAATTTAATATCATAAATAATACACTAAAATTAAATATTCGTATATACAATTCTGTCGATTAAAACATATATTCAAATTAAAATATATATATTTAAATATAAACTAACATCTTACAGTCTTACATCTTTCAACTTCATGTCTAAAAACCTTCCACTAAATCTAAGTTATTAAATCATATTTATTCTAACATAGCAAACCACCATCCACATAATCGACATTCTGACTAGAGTATGTTTGTTGCAAACCGTTGAATTTCGTTTGCTAAAATAACTAAACAGATAAATAAATAAACTAGTCTACTCTTCCTTTTTAGCCGATTCCATTTTTGCGCCGTTTTGAGCATTTTTATCGGAATTGTCATGTGGCGCCACCTTAAGTGCGTAAAGAGCAGATCGCCTAATAATGTTATAAGCGACATGTGTCCCGATTACGACCAACAACAACTGCTGGGGGATGGCAATCAAATAACAGAACAGCGACAGCCGACTGGTACTCCAGTAATCCACGTTCATCATTACAAACACAAGGATTTGTGGGATGAAGCGAAACAAAGTGAATGATGCTGAAAAGGAAAAAAAAATCAAAATAAACAATGTTAAGCTTTATAAGCCACAGGCCAAGGCAGATGGCTGTAGGCGCTACCTGTGAGCATTTTACAACTATAGCGTACGTGTTTGATATCGTTCGATTAGTTTTGCTGACTTGAGATTGTTTAAAACAAAGCCATTTTAAGTGTGTTGTCGTGTTTCATTGTGGTGTTGAGAATATAAAACAAAATAAAAAATATGCCTACTAGCAGATAAAACAAAAAACCAAAAGATGCAAAGGAATAAACGAAAATATTTCATGGACAACTGAAAAGAACTGTTTCAGAGAGATAGACCGAATAAAAAAATTACCGAAGAATAAAACAGTCAGCCATTTGTATAAGACCGATTCTCTGAGGCCCACCATCACAATTATTTTCCTCCCGTGTAGGAACACGTTTGCCACCTCACACAAGTAGTCCCAGGGGGAGTAGGTACTTATCCTTCCGCAAGGGGGAAACTGGGACACCGTGATGAAGAAGATGGACTGAAAGTAAATACATGGAAATACATTTATACATACAAGTATTTCATGGCGTGAAAATGCTAATAAAGACTTCCAATTATCAGGTAGTTTAAACTATTCTGCGGAGGGAGAAGGGGACACAATTAAATGCCTTGTTTAATTTCAATCGTTTCGCGCATGTCAAAGTAGAATATCATTTACATTTTGATCTGACCTGGTCTCTTCTTTCGTCTCCCCTTATCCTCCAAAGAATCTAAGACAATGTATTTCAGGTTTTTCAAGTTTGGATAATATATTCTAATTGACAGACGCGCAAATGGCAGATTCTGGGGCGGATTGAGGGTGCAGCGGGCACATCCCCTCCCACAGTTTCTAAGATACTCCCTCTTCTTCCTTCTGAACCCCCCCCCCCAAAAAAAAAAAAAAAAAAAAAAAAAAG
Source organism: Lingula anatina (assembly GCF_051362555.1). Taxonomy (NCBI): domain Eukaryota; kingdom Metazoa; phylum Brachiopoda; class Lingulata; order Lingulida; family Lingulidae; genus Lingula; species Lingula anatina. The sequence goes on along the minus strand of NC_141772.1, from coordinate 3,855,015 downwards.
AAAGAAAGAAAAAGTGCACAGTGAGAAAAATAACAAAACCAAAACTATTAAAATTAAATTCCTTGGCCTTTACATATTTAGATATCCTGCATTTCCAACGCGGATCAAATATGGCAAAACCAAAATATTAATTAAAAAAAAAACCCTTGGCCTTTACATATTTAGATAGCCTTCATTTACAACGCGGATCAAATATGACCGACCCACTTAAATGCTTTGTTGCGGAATCCCCGCAGAAATTATATTCGTTGTCATTTAGGGGATTAAACGGCAAGCTTTTAAGTGGGTCGCCATATTTGATCCGCGGAGTAGTTAGTCCGCTGTTGTGAATGCAGCCATAAATTGGCCCCGTCTACTGTTTTACACTGTACCCCTCCAAAACCCTCTCCCTGGCCTTAGCAAATCCTTAGATCCGCCAGTCCGCGGGAATCACTGGGCTAATGGTAAAACATAAGGACAGAATTGTGAAGTGGTGTTTTACGTATTATGTAACATAATAGCAAAACGGTGAGTTGATTCCAATACATCGTGATACAATACTTCAATGTCTTAAACTGTTAGTACTATCTTATAACTGCCCTCATACAGTTTACATAGCAACAAACGTATTTACACGGACGAGGTTAAATATTGAAAACGCTTTTTCTTACCAGTATATGGTGAGCGTACATTTCGAAACTTCCTAACTTCTCAGGGCTTGTATATTTGAAGACAGTATCGTAGATGAAATACCCTAAAATCGAAATAATTGAGGTCATAGAACAGAATTATGCCAGCAATATTGTGTGACAGAATGTACTCAGAAATTACAAAATTGATAAATTTATGATATGATTTAGATAGGTAAAAAACAAGAGATCATAATTACACTTAAAGTACTTAAATCAACACATTTTTTAAAACCCCATGCACATCTCTTATTACACTCTTCAGATTATTGCTCAATGTTTTCTACAAAAATTTACGCCGCGCCCTCGAAGTGTCAGTAAACATGGACGTTAATTAAAAATAAAGCAACCAAAATTGACCTAAGAATGACCTCCAATTACCATATTCAGCACACTTCTTACCTGAGGACATGAGATGAAGATAAAAACCGCGATCGGAGTCCCCCATCCACTCCTCCTCTGTCAAAATACTGAAAATAACAATCAAGTCAGAGATAATATGGCGATTTTCATTGTCTTTTGTGTAAGGGCAGAAAAAGGGTATGCACCGCTGTTGTTTTTAAGAGGCAGCGTGTTTTTATTAACGTACTATAAGGCATGACGTTTCGACCCTCCGTGTTAAAATTTCTATGGTTAGTCCCTTTATTATTTTTAAGTGATTTTTAAGTGCATAAACCACTTCTTGGTGAACCTATCTTAAAACACAAGTGACACTTTTTGATCATTTTAATTCCAGGAATTAATATCGCCTAAAATTATTTAAGTTATCGCCTCCGGACGAACGTCGCCACCTGTCAAACATCTTAAAGGTACACTCCATGGTTATGAAATCCCATTATTTTTGCCTTCCGCAGCTTCTTATAAAACGTAACATACTCCTTGAAATAATTTAACCCCTTGAATATTTTTCTGGACATTGATGTTTCCTTTGGAATCCATAGGAAAATGGTTGCTGTTATAATGACAGGCCACCCATTTTAAGCTAAATCAACCTTAATAAATTTTATCAAAGATCGAATCCAAGTGCAGAGCGGGATAGATAAATAATTCGTGAGTACAAAAAATTGCTTATTTTCCAGGGAAAAACAGATTTTGGCGGGTCTTATGAAGTGTACCTTAAACAATAATCTTAACACAGTTCTGAATCGCACGCAACGCGTGGAATATAGTAGGCAAAGTGATGGTGGTGTTTGAAAAAGCCACAACCTTGGATCAAGCACTTTTTAATACACCCAGATTGTTACAGTACGATGGCGACTGTCAGGAATGGACTGCGTCAAAAGTTGGTTCGTCAGAGAAATCACCTTACCTCAGGGAAATTAGCTATAAGCACGAGTATATATATATATATATATATATATATATATATATATATATATATATATATATATATATATGTGGACTGAATGATACTTACATAGTTAAGGCGGCTACGGCACAAATAACAGCATGGACCCACGAAGTTACAAACATACGCCATCGGCCAGGAAAGGTGGCACATTTTTGTGGTGTAAAATGTGACTTCACTAAAATATTGACGGCGGTAAAAAACAGGCAGGAAAGAGGGCAAATGACAGCCACAGCCTTAGCCTTCCATATTAATTCTTCTCCGTAGCTCTCCGAGTCCATTTTGGGTGACGCTCCGAATCGGGAATGTGTGCACTGGAAGATATAATGAACGGAATGTAGGAAACTTAATTTGCAAGTGTGGCCAAGATGAATAGACGCCTTTATACCACGGGTGGCGTTTGGAACTAATTGCACTTGTATTGTGCCCACAAGATTGACTGTATTTTCATACGCTTCATTGCGATTTACTTGTCGAATTACTTGTCAGTCACACTTGAACGATATATACTCGTACTGGAACCAGGGGCGGATCTACCAGGGCGAGTGATAGATATTTTTACAGATATGGACTGTCCCTGGGATGTAATCTTTTTACGTTAAGCATTTTCAGATACTTTTTATGCTGTTACTTTTAATTTTATTTGCAACAATTATCCATATAAGACCCAGACATTGTCACTGGCACAGATATCAAGGTAATGGGGTCCATGACTGTTAGCCACTCGTTTAAATGTGGGGAAGTGTGGAGATATGCAGTGGATTCCCATAGACACCATCTAGCATATTATCATTTTAATTAAAAAAATACAGATCAAAATATACATAGCCAATGAATATCTAATGAAGGAATTGTCACTGTGACCCTGGTATAGGGTACGCGTGCATGACCTAGGACCCCCATGACCAGACACTGCCAATGTTCCCGAGCAGCATAATTATAGAAAATGAAGACGGCGATTTCTATTCTCTCTTTATTTAATTAGTGTAATATTCCTCGCGGGATAGCACTTGGGTCCGATGTTTATCTGCATACTTTTAAGAGGCAACAGAGGTGATTTTACATAGCCGTGCAGACCAACCGAACCATAACACCGGAGCGTTCTTCTCCTTTTTTATGGCCAACTTTGACGTTCTCTGTACTTGTCATCAGTATCATGTACCCTCAGGGCCGCAGTTGCTATTGTGGACATTTTTGGTGAGGCGACTGAGACCGAGAGCCAAAATGACTGTCTATTTATCTATAGACATATCCGTAAATATCTGTGGAAAATCGATCTGTCGCCCTGGTAGAGGATATGTATCATGTATCGGACTCAAGTTTTGAATATATATATATATCTTCAAAACTTGAGTCCGATATATATCTGCTCTCCCCACCCTCCCAAATAAATTACATAACATTTTTTGAGATTTTAGAGCCTTTCCATTTCTTGCATTTGTCAGGCAAAGCCAAATCCTTCGATGTTGAATTACTGGGATGGCTGCACCTGGTCGACAATGTTATATGTGCTATAAAGATGTGTCACTGTATCCCTATATATTATTGTAATTGTTTAATAGCATATTAACTAAAATTATATTTATATTGTCATTTTCATCCACCTAGATATGTCCAACAGACTGTAGCTTCTCTAATTTAAAATGTCTAATACATATTCGCGTGTACAAATTATTGACATGGCCTGAAAAGTAGGTGTAATTAACTTAATGACGCACTCGAAGCGAGGTGACATGTCAGATCTTCGCCAATAAACCTGAAAAACTTGCCACCATAGTCATCATGTAGTCATACATCACTGCTTCACTGTGTGGATGAAATATTTTAAAATATTTTAAAGCGTTAATAAATAAATAAATAAAAGGCAGTTTCTTGTTGCATAACATTTCGTTGTGCAGAGATACCATTATAATATCCCTTATTGTATAACAACCTGCATTGTCAGATACAATCTTCCTGTCTCTAATGATAATAATATGCCGGCGGTATAACATAAATGTTCAATCATCGCTTGACCCATACATTCCCTGAGCTAACTCTATATAGAGCGCATTTAGAACAGCGGACTTGAATCCTAGCCCCGAGTGAATCAGTGAACCCCCAGTGGATCCTCAACGATTAATCAGGATAATCTCTGCGTCCCTCCCCGCAAAAAAAGGAGCGTCCAAAGGACGTATAACCCGCCCCCTTTTGCCGGGAATAAGCGTGTATGATTTTAAATAAAAACAATACGTATCATATACCCGTATCATGTCCACAAATACACATCCGAAAAAAACTATGTTCGGCCACATGGGTAATATCTAACATTATCTGTCACAGTGTCTAAACCCCAAATCCTTCCAACCGTGACACTCTATTTCTTACAAATAATAAAAATATCTCCTAGCTTTACAGATTCAAGGCAGCGGAAAGAAAATATCAGGAAAAATAGGCGTTATTACCTAAATAGAGCACAGCGAATGCACTGTTAGAGTTAAGGTATAAACTGGTACAAGAGGACGTCCGAATTTTTCAATTAACTATTTGAAAGAAAGAACGCAAATTCAACTTGGGGACATTGAGATATAATCATATACAAGAAATGGTATTCACATTTTACACATTGTCAAAAACCCAAAAACGCATTACCTGAAATCAAATACGTAGCTGATAATTTAACAAATCTTACCTCTTTGAAAAGATGTCTGTGTATGCCAAACGTCGAAAAACAACTGGGAGAGTTAACTGCGTGTGGTGGCTATTTTAGAGCGACAAGCGGCGATACAACGTCACTGATAGGGATGAGACAAAACGTCATAGGTTGACCTTCATCCATAAACGGAAGCTAAACTAGTTGATGGATGTTTGTTGACAGACATGTTTGGAGATGCGACTGTGCACGTTAGGTGACGTGCGCATCATCTGTCTGACACGAGATGATGGATAATTTTTTCACTCTCACCTCATTTATAAACTAGATAATTATTTTTGGATATCACAACTCTTTCTTAGGTACTATTTAATTATTTGATGATACTTTTGTGATTTTTCACTTTTTTCTTTTGAAATAGAAAAAAATCAGAGTCCTAGCCCTGCCCATGAAGTCGCAATAAAACTTCAGTTGAAGAAGAGAAAGTCCTCAAAAATGTCACTTTTTGAAGATCTTCCTAAGATATCTTGCCCACTAACAAACAACTAGGCTATTCATGCTAACAAAGAAAGTGAAGGAGATAATTCAACCTCCTTGGGAGGTACTGCCCTCTACTAGGTTAATCTCTCTCTCTCTCTCTCTCTCTCTCTCTCTCTCTCTCTCTCTCTCTATATATATATATATATATATATATATATATATATATATATATATATAGGCCCTATATATATAACGCAAATTCAATTTGAAGACATTAAAATATAAATCATATACCATGAGATATGATCATATTGATTATTTACTAGATATATAACTAATTTATGACAATAAATTCTGCTGGAGGAAAGTGCACATAATTAATCTGCGACCCGCCGATAAGCGTAGGCGAAATCAACACAGTCGAAATCTTGTTTACCTTCACTGACCAAGACAACAACGTCCGATCAACATGCTTTGTGTCACGATGGATTTAAATAAAACAATATGTATCATAGGTCCCCGTGTCATGTCCACAAATACACATATGCAAAAGTTTTGTTCGGCCAGATGGATAATATCTAACGTAATCCGTTACAGTATTCAGACCCCAAATTCTCTGTTTCTTACAAAGAATTATAATATTGATATATTTTGGCTTTATAGGTCCTCTGATTCATTCAACGTCTTCTGCGACCTGGCATGGAAAAAATGTGTATTGCCTCTGGACATCAGTGAATGTTATCTGACAAAAAAAACAACGTGTACACGGGAGTAGTTGAAACCTTGAAACCCTGTATTTTGTCCTCTGTATGAACCACCTTTATTGGTGTCTTTATTGTCTGGTTAATAATTTATCAGATGGAAAATATGTGCTTGAAAGTGATATCCAGCTTGTTGTCACGAAATATTCCCATTAGACTCTGTTTTTATTTTTTATTAATTAATTAATTAATTTATTTATTTGGTTAATAATAAATAAATAATATTTATTTATAGTCTAAAATCCATTTTAAATGTTCAGTAGACTTTACAGAGGTAAAATGAACAGAAAAATGCCAGTTCATTTCATCCGCGAAAAAAGTCCGGACCAACATGTATTACTTACGACCCTAGAACCTGCGACGAAATTAAGCCTAGGTTGGCAAAATGCTGGTACTAGAACAAAGAGTAAGACAAATTCATTTATTACCTGTTTGACTATGCTACAGGTGAAATAAGTACATGAAAATATAAAAGAATATTTGAAAAAATTAGTGATGTGGTGTAAATGTGCTTAAAGGAGGTGGATCCTTTATCGAAAAAAAAAACGTAATATGTTGTCACAAAGCCTGCCGTAGATAAAATTTTGATTTAGAGCTGACATTTGCCAGGGCAACACAGACGTAACATTTCAGCACAGGGCCACAGAGCAAAATTGCGCATAACCAGCCAAAAAATTATCTGTGAATATATGATCCGGATCACCACCAAATACTAATCTGTTCCTTGGCCCACTTTTGACAGTTCCTGAAAATTTCATCAAAATCGGTCCATAACTTTTTGAGTTATGTTGATGACAGAAAGACAGACAGACAAACAAACAAACAAACAGGGGTGAAAACATAACCTCCTTGGCGGAGGTAAATATTGCAGATACGCCGTTCGTCTATTGCAAGTTGGTCAAGTATATATATATATATATCCCGTAGTCCTGGTAGAGGGGAGGTCAGTTCCCGTCGCGGTTCGTTTCCGTGTAAGCGTGCAAGCAGAAAAACGAGTGAACCGATAAATAGCTCAAACAGTGATAAATGCGTTGCAAACTTTGATAATTTGTGTGCTTAATCACTTTTAAGCAATCTCTTGAATACTTAAGTTAAGATTAAAGATGCTGTTCTATACATTACTGATCGCATTAGAAATTGTTTCGCTGAGATGTCCGTAAGCTAGTTAGTTAACAGCGATTTTTTTCGCCCTGTCGATCTTCCAGTTTTTGTTGTTTATTTAGGCGTTATATTTGACCAACTTGTAATATTTGACCCAAGTTTTTGGAGGTTTTCCTCTTTTATATCTCGTTTCCCAGGTACCCTACCATGATGTGAGCCAAGTTATATTCTGAACGGCGTATCTGCAATATTTACCTCCGCCAAGGAGGTTATGTTTTCACCCCTGTTTGTTTGTTTGTCTGTATGTCTGTCATCAACATAACTCAAAAAGTTATGGACCGATTTTGATGAAATTTTCAGGAAGTCAGAAGTGGGCCAAGGAACAGATGATTAGTTTTTGGTGGTGATCTGGATCAATAATCAATCAATAACCAATAAAAAATTGCTGCCTTGGCGGAGGTCTGCGCTCTCGGAGTGTTTTTCTAGTTTTCTTTTATAATGTACCGGTATGTTGGAAGGAAGGAAGGTTGGATGTATATGCGATTTCAAAATTGTGCAAAATTTCAAACTTGACACTTTCGTTGGTGTCCAGTATTTCCAGCACCCTGTGATACATGCTATTGTTAGGGGACTTGTGGTCAGGGTGATGCTTCCTGAATCCTAATGCATCCAGAGATATGTTTCGGACATGAAGAGAAAAAGGCAGAATATCTGGTATAAATCACGTGTTTGACATAAGCTGAAAAATTTTCCTCGCTGTTTGCTTTGTTCCAAAATAAATCAGATAATACAAGAAAAGACTACAAAAATGTCCAATTTACAACCATGGAAAGCAGTCCATGTAAATTTATTGCATGCATTTTATTTTCTCACAAAATCCGACATCTTATTTCTACATTTTTATTACTTACAAAATACATTCCATAACCTGAACCTAACACATTAGGCTGACTGGAAATAATCTATTCCACACATCACAGACAAAGTATATTTTTGGGGAAATTGGAAAAAAACTAATTTGTAGGAATACTTGAAATATTACAATATCACAATCTTTGCTTTAAATATAAAACATTATGCCTGTCAGATGTGTACAACACTTACATAATGCAAAAAGTAAAACTGAAAGGCATGTAGTGTGTTTTACAATCATTCAAAACGCTTTCCTGAAATTTCAACAATTTCTCTTTATCACCATATCTGTGAGGTATACTTTCTCCAAAACAGCTGAGCAAATTATTATCAATATGAACCTATTTAGGACTTCTTATATTTATACTTCTTATATTTACCATCACTGTCCCTCCATTATGAGAGTGGCAAAAAAGCAACTTTCTCAACATTTTTGCATATAGTGTTCCTTGATGATTAAAAGAAAAGTATAAAATTACTAGGACTTATTTTTTAAGGAGTGGTATTCAGTGTATGAAGTGACTTAAAAATGGAATGATCAAACAGTAGTGCTCCATCTTCGTCTGAAGCAAGAAACAACCACAGCAACCTTCTCCAAAATACACTGCTGAACCCATCACCTTGTGACTCAAATTATTGCTCCTCTTGAACAAATCTGTGCAAAAAGGTTCTTCTTTGGTAGTAGCTGACACTTACAGAAATTCTGCCTATTAACTCTAATCTTGGAAGTTACAGGGATACTGAAAAGGGTCGATGCATATAAATCATGGTAGATTACAACATTTAATAGCTATCACATCTGCAAAATTGATATTATGCAAATTCAAATGAAAGCAGGTGCCTACACAATATCATTTGGTCAATGTTTACAATATACACAGCCAGCAGTCACTTTGAGTCAACACTGTATTTCTATGGACAATTTTCTACTACAACTACTACTTCCATTACTACTAGTATAACTACTACTACATCTGCCAACAAAAACATAAATATAAATTCATATCAGAATTGTCTTAAATACTGTTTGTCAGCAGTTGGAATACTACCAATGGTAAGAAGTAGAAAGTAACCCTGTAAGTTTTTTTTCTTTTCTTTGTTGGTATAGGTTTGTTGATATTCTATTTCCCATACCCACCAGTTTAAACATATATCTGGACAAAGTTCCACAGAGAAATTCAAACCGAAAATTGGTCTTTACTTTAAGACAAAATTTCTTAGCCTACCTTCCCACCCCTCCACGTACATATGAAATATTGTGTGTGTTTAATAAAATGAGACATGTTATATTAATAAAAAAAAACTTAAACCACTGCCTCCTTTCTTTCAGTGGTTCGCTATGTCAAATTTATTTTGAACTGAAGACTGAAATTTTCATTCTTCACGTTGAGACCAAGTCTCGGTCTGAAGTTCTTTTCTGCAACCACGCCCAGAAAGGGTTCAACCCCTCTAAACTCCTGGAAACAGTTAATTCACAATAGGTATCGGTTTCTTAATCACATTTGGAATGCACAATTATGTTTTGGTTTGGTACTCACTGCTAAGCTGGAAGCAATCACAACTTTTCATATAATATTTTTTTTTTAGATGGCTACCCTCCATGATAATCTCTGAAGATTACCAATTTTAAATAAATATAATAATTTGGAACAGATTCGTTACCCATTGGAAAACATGGGAAAATGTCGTGCACCCCAGGAAAATCCATTTATGACACTTTCCTCACCAAAATGAAGAGTTGTTATCCCATTAAGCGGGTGCAAGTGTAGACCCTACTTCATGGAGTTGCTCTCAGTATTGTTTTACCAATAACACTGAAAGTCAATAACGTTGAAAGAGTCTTTTTTGCCTCATTTGTTTTGTCAAATCTTTCACTGGATTCCAAGAGTGGCGAGGGCTTTTGTATCCCAACTTTGACTGTCAGATCAATGATGTCTTCATGTGCACAACTTTGATGTCTGATATTTCCTTGTTTTACATTTCTTCATTGTATGCCTTTAAAATTGTATCATAATTAAGCATTAGTTCACATGGTTTCTCAGTGTGACAGAAGCTTCTGTATCCCATTTTTATTTAACAGGTCAAGGTTTTGGTGCATTCTGTCTCAAAGGAATGCAAGCATTTATCACAAAAATCAGCCCAAACTTTTGCTTTCAGGCCTTACTCAAAACCACCTGTCCTAAAATCTTTCAGTGTAGAACTTGCTGCCTTAGCTTCCTTATTCTAGCCAGAGGGTGCATCAATTCTTGCCAGAATCCAATCAAAGATGTCCTGTCGCACTTCAGCACCATCATCATCGGGTTCGTAGTGAAGCTGGTGGTAGTAACCATCATAAAGCTGAAATGAAAAGATACACTTTTAGGGTGCATTCCCATAGATTTTAGATCGATCTATCCCCCTGGGGAGTCTCACTAGATTACTGTCAGATAATCCGGCTTAAATGTCCGTCCCGGGGAGTTAGGTCGATCTAGTTGGATCGATCTAATCTCTGGGAATGGGGTCTTAGTTACCAATGTGTCCAATTTTCCTACCGGTCAAAATTAAATTGTCTGATGAATTTCAAATGGTCATTATAACAGTGCACATTAAACAATAATCACATCTGATTTGAACCTGATAAAAAAATCTAGCCTGCAGGCAACAAACAACACCCCACAAATGCCTAGGCAGACAATATGGTATGTGAAGACTAAAAAAAGCAACATTTTGAATGCGATTTGCTGATCAATTAGTGAACTAGCATTCATGTGATACATCTGGGTCTTTGACTTTTATTCCTGGCATCAAGGCGTAAGTTACATTGACTGACATAGTAATTATAAAATTATAAAAAAAATTATTATAAAAAATTTAAAAAATTTGAAAAAACAAAAAAAAAAGATTAATTGTATTTTCCAAAAACAGTAAGTAATTTGTAATATCTCCAATGCCAGACAACCCGCCTCCATTATCAGGATACAGGATACTGAACATAAGACACTTGAGCCTTGTTGATTACACAGGTGAGTTTTCAGTAATCTCTAGAACTCTGGATGATACCAGAAAGCACCTGCACTAATTCTTGAACTTCTCACCTGTGAAATCTCTCTGTTATTCAGCCCTATTCATACAACTGCTCAGCAATTATACTCTCACCTGTTTTCTGGGTGGTGATTTAGGTAAACAGACTTAAAGTCTCTAGTGCCATGCAGCCATTTAATTCTTACTAGGTAAGTAATTTGCGCATCTACTTCTCGGAGTACCCCGCGGCGAGAATTAATTACAGCTTTGGAAGTAACTGGCTCGTGCTGCCCGTAATTAAGCCGTGGGGTATTCAGGGCACAGACCGTGATCACAAGATACCGCAAATAGATTTTTAGAAAACAGATTTTTCATGTGAACACAGCCTTAAATAAGTTTTAATTCAATCTCGATGTGAACACGACTGACATCTTAATATTCTATACCTTGATTGTCTTGTCTGTACTTTGAGCCTTCTCGTGGAGCATTTCTGATCCCTTGTGGTCAGTTATCCTGTCCCCAGTTCCATGAAGGACCAGAAATGGTGTGGTGACTGCGTGCAAGTTGGCCTCGATGGCTTTTAACCCTTTCAAGGCACTCACGCCAAACCTGTTTAATATAGTGTCAATAAAGAGAATTGACTGTAGTAAAGCAAGGGAAAAATTAACATTGTGTATAGAGAATAATCTCTCCTATCATAATGCATATTTTTCTATCAGTATGTTGTCTACTTACTTAACCATGATGCAACCTAAATAAATTTTATTTATATAATGTCTTGCTCACCTTGCCTTCATTCCTCCCTGCCAAACCAGTGGATCTGCATTATACTTCTCTACCTGGGAAAAGAAATTATGGGGGTATGTACAGTAATTTACTCTTGATCATGTGATTGTACCTTCAAAGTTAGTTAAGGTTAAGCACTTCATTTACTTCCTATTTCTTGAAAATTAAAGAAAGCCACGCTGATTTTTTGCGGTAAACAGTAAAACTTTTACTTAAGAATTCAACTTGGATTATTAGTTATAATACGGCATAAGTAATTTTATATAAACAATATTTATATCTAAAACTTCACAATATTAAGTTTCAGCTAAGAAAATGATCATCTCTAATAATATGTTAAAATATACTAAATAATCCATTTAAACTAATTTCCTCTTGAATCAATGTCAGATTATTATATACCAAAGCCCCAGACCTAAAATACATTTTCCGACTAAAGTTGAATAGTTTTAATGCTCAAACACATGCATACTGTTGAAGGTACCACTAACTCGGTGGGGCTAAGATACCAGTTGTGCAATTATGGCACTTTGTATTACAAACTATAAAATATGACACCTGAAATCTGAACATCACATATGCAAAAAAAAAAAATAATAAATAAATAAATAAATAAAAAATAATAAAAAATAAATTAAAAATAAATAAATAAAATAATAATAATAAATAAATAAATAAAAACTGTTTTGCTAGCAAAATAGAACTAAGTTAAACAAAATACCATTTCTTGTGCTCTTGTGTTAAGAGTGCGATCAATAGTAGTCAGCTGCATTTGAGGAAATAACCAAGCTATCCAGTGAGCCAACCACAGCTGAAAAAAAACATGCACATGCAAAAGCTGTTAAGTTTAAGCAAGCAAAGTTTGTTAGGCACTCTCTATTTAAATACAGATCCACTCTGCACCTAATTATTTTTAGCCAACTTAAAAAATAAAATGTCCTTTAAAATCAAATTCCTTGATATGATCTAAAAATGATATCATTTTTCATTTACAAAACCTTTAAAATGGCTAAAAACGAAATCAATATGCAAGAGTGGACCCCTCAGAAACCTCTCTAAAGAAGAAGTTGCAGCAGAGATATCTTGCAAAGATAAGTCTTGTTCACATCAGTATTACCTTAGGCTGGTTTTAGGTTTAAATAAAACCACTACACACAAAACTGACCAGTTATTCAATGGGCTACAGCCCAGCAATATGTCTATTTACAACGATTCAAATTAGAAATAACTTATCACTATTTGTGTTCACATGTTGGCAACAAATTTAATGTCAGTTGATGTGTTTAAGTAGTGGTCATATCTAAATCTTGAAACAGCCATTTGATCTTATTATGAAAACAAGACTACTTCTTCATCTTGCAAGCACTTTCCTCTTTCAAAAGGATAAGGAATATCACCTACTTTGACCTTCAAAGAAATATGCTTCTTTGGCCTTCACCTTTGCAGCCTGACCTTCACCTTTGTGTAAGACTATTTGTCTGACAAATGAATAAATCAAAATAGTTTGGGAACTGAAATACTTGTTAGCTAAAATGCAATCTTTAATTTAGCAAGTAGTAGCGTTTTAACAAGAACAAATGATAAACTAACAAACACTTAACAAATTCTTCAAACTTGTAAAAATACAGCTCAAAAGCTTCAGTTCCCACAAAAAAATTGTTTTTTTTCTGGTAGAAAAACCACAAGGTCCAAAAGTTATATCTAGCAGGTAGCTCTGTGAATTGTTTTGAAACATCTAGGTTAAACATTAAGATAATTTATTACAATAAGATTGCTACAAAGATGAAATATCAACACCTCATCAGTGAAAAAAAACTTCAATAATAAGATTGTAAAATGGAAATCATGAAACTTACATAATTCAAAATATTATTTTATTTAGAAAAAAAACCCCACCAAAATGAAGTATGTTTTGGCATATTTAAAATGCATATTTTGCAAAATCTTAATGGTATATTTTTCCATGCCACACCTTGTGTGTTAAAAAACATCATGATCAACCTCATATTCATGGTTTCTTCCACTGATGAATTACACTCAAAAACACCAAAAGGAATGCAAACTTCATAGTCTCTCTACAACACACCTAAGGATTAAGCTAAAAACAATCAGCACACAACAGGCACATAAACCACAGAAGATAATTCAGGATCCACATCCAAAGCCTACCACGTCTTTGTTCCTGCACATGTTATCATGTGGTAATTTCCCCAACTGAAGTTGGGGTGTCCATCTGGCAAGAATCTTAGCTAAAAACACCTGTTAAATGATTGGAATTATGAAGAGAAAAAACTTCTTAAAAATTTCATGATGTATCTAGGTTATTGTAAGTTTGTAAAAGACCTTGTTTAACACAAATGAATTAAAAGAGGCTGAAAATGCACCCTGTATTTTGGCTTATTTAAAATCAAAATTAAATATAGGTTAAATTAAAGCCAGCCAAATATGGTTTATTATTATCTGAAGTTCAGGGTGTGCAAAATATAAACACTGCTTTATTGCATATCCCAATGATCATACTAATTACTCATAATTTTAGTACAGTGATTGGAATTTGTGGGTAACAGCTATATACTCCTTATATGGTAAGAAAACTATACTGACTTTAAAAGGAGTGACATTGTCTGGATGAGGCACTACACTGGGTGCTATCAGGATCATCCCACGGAAATAATCAGGTCTTTCTAGAGTGGCCGTGATAGCCATTGCCCCTCCCTGAAAATAGTTAACCATGTTAACATTATACTATGTTGTTTTGAGACAAAAAAATTTAAGAATGTAAGTTATATATAGTTGGCCAGACTGAATTTTATCTGATTAAAAAATGAGTAAATTCCATGATTACATTGAAAAGGGCCTAGTAAATTGATCAATGATGATTTTGATTAATCAGAGTAAATTATATTTGCAAATAATGATTCCTAATTAGCATTAGTTAGTGTAAATTATTCATTTACATACAAATGAGTATTTGGCGGCATTGTATTGTAATGTAAATTAGATGCAGTTGACTGCTATTAATTTTTTATGATAAAATAATTAATAAAAATCAATGTATAAATAGAAAGAGGAGTAAATTGACAATGAAGATTTTGATTAATCAGAGTAAATTATATTTGCAATGAACTTGATATGGAAACACAACCCTTTGGATTTTCCAAGAGCAACACCTAAAATTTTTCTGACAATCTTTCAATTTGATAATAATTAAAGATTACCAGTGAATGTCCCAGTAAGAACAGTGGAATGTCTGAATACTTTTCCTTCATTTCATCACAGTGTTGAAAGATATCTTTAATGTAAATGGACCAATCTTC
Source organism: Lingula anatina (assembly GCF_051362555.1). Classification (NCBI taxonomy): domain Eukaryota; kingdom Metazoa; phylum Brachiopoda; class Lingulata; order Lingulida; family Lingulidae; genus Lingula; species Lingula anatina. The sequence continues at coordinate 3,840,010 of NC_141772.1, read as the reverse complement.
TAAGTCAACTCGTGTTCCTTCACTCTGCCCGTGGCCATCTGAAATATCACAAGAAGAATACCACAAAATTTAAGCCAACAAAATGAAGACAGTATTGAGCTACATGTATGTTGTATTGCTGTATCCATATGTAAGAGACTAGTATACAGAATGTGAAAGAGGATTGGTGAACAGAGAAAACTTTTTCAAGTGCAATACTATATCTTATGAATGCACAGTTCAATGCCACTGTCTTTAATTCATTTATTTTAATTAAAATCATACAAGATATGTGTGTGCGTGTGTGTGTGTGAATGAGAGAGAGAGAGATTTCTCTTACAGCTATCATGGGAGAAGGTCAATACATCTTTGTCCGCCAGAGGCTCTGCTAGGATGTCGTACCACAAACAGTGCTCATTTAAACCATGAGCAATGAACAACAGGGCTCTGGAAAAAAAGGGGGGAAAATTCATATAATTTGCCGTGGTGCCAGGCCTAAATTTCCCCATTATACTTTGATTATCAAATAAAACATGATTCAACTTTATATGTTCGCACAAGTATCATACATGAAAGTTATTACGCTTTACAGAGGCTGAGATACACGGTACATATACCCAGCTGCGGTAGCCCACAACAAAACCGTCACGGTTTCCTAACCTCGGTTTCCGGCTGTCCTCTTTGAACTTCGTATCCCAATACTTGCAAAAGATTGTGTGGCCAACGTTGCTGACGAAATGAGGCACGGTGCTGTAGGGGACACCTTGAGGAGTTTGTTTTTCACTGGCCTGAGTCATGATCGTTCTAGCTTGGGTACTTTCTCTTCTACCATATGCGGAAATGGTACACGACAACAAATTTGACCCGACCTTCAAATGACATTAACCCTTGGTGCGTATGAATATATGTATTGGAAATATTGTTTATTTATGTCTAAATTTGGAGCACTTACCCAATAATAGTTATTAGTTCTTCAAGATTTTAAGTAAAATCCAAGATGAAGTTGTACTTATCAAATAAAGTGAAATAAAAGTCCGTTTTTGTTGCACTATTTTGAATAATGGCATGTACATGCAAGTTCGTTATGAGGCACCGGTAAGAATGAAAGATCATTGTGGTGGTTTGGCCGATGGTTGGCAGTATCATGCGGTAGTTTCTTGCTAAAATGGGATTATTCTAGGGAGACATTTTTTAACCCAAAATGGAACGCCCAAATACCCTTGGGCATGACTCGGACGACGACTCTGCGCTAAGAATGGACCGCATCGGGCAAGAACAACGAACTCCAGCGTTTGTTTACGTTTTGACACTGTTCTCAGCAATCGGTGGATTCCTCTTTGGGTATGACACAGGGGTGGTTTCAGGAGCAATGATCCTCTTGCGAGAAGAGTTCCGCCTGGACTCCCTGTGGCAGGAACTTATAGTGAGTGTAACGATAGGAGCGGCCGCCGTGTTTGCCTTAGTTGGCGGTGTGTTGAATGACAGTTTCGGTCGCAAGCCTGTTATCGTTACGGCCAGCCTAATCTTTACAGTGGGGTCCATAATTATGGGGCTCGCCATTGACAAGTATATGCTGCTTGCAGGACGCATTGTGGTCGGCATTGCAATAGGTATGTCTATCCAGATGTAAGGTTATCATGGTCTAATAAATTTCATTGCCACTAATATATTGGGAAGCAAGATTTGAGGTGATGAATACTTGCTACATACATGCATATCATGTACAGTGTATCCGCATGTACACACTGTGTATGTACTTATACCTATCCTGGGGTATCGCTAACACTCACCAATTTATCCAAATGCTAAAACTGACTTAAAATTTGCTAAACAAAAAGGGCTTGATTTGGCTTGTTTTAGTCAAATTATAATCTTTTGGATAACAAATTGACAAAAAAGTGGTGATTTGGCTAAGCGAAAAAAAAAAAAAATGCTAGCACTACCCCACCTATCTGTCTGTCTTCTAGTATCCACCTATATATCTACTTATTTATTCATCTATTTATTAATTTATGCTGCCTAATCCTCTCAACCATCACATCTCTACCACAGTTTCAAACATACTGTAAATAATTAATTTAACCTCCATTAGATCAATTAAAATGGATGAATAAAATTATTGAACAAATGCCTAGTGGGTGAATAAATGTATAGATGAACAGAAAGATTAAAAATGAATAAAATTAAGAACTTTGAGGATTTTTCAGTTATTATAAGAGAATAAACATATATTGATAATTATCAAAAATAAATAAAAATTATTAAAAATAAATGGGAAAGTGGCTTTATTGAGTGTTCTAGATAAATTTATTCATAGCCCCCCCCCCCCAAAAAAAAAGAGCGTTCTAAAGTGAATTTAAAAGAACTTAAAATTAACTTAAAAGTTAATCATCACAACTGATATAAAAAAAAACATTTGATTAACATGAACATTTCAGAATCATATCCATAAACTTGAAAATTTGGTGAAATAAAATCAATAAAAGCTTTACATTTTAGCCTACTCATCACACATGTACCTATAGATATTAAGCCACTGTTTAAGCTAGGTTTTCACATTAAAACCTTAACACTTACAGAAAGCTTTCAAAATTATTACATTTCCAGTCATTAAATTTGGATCAAAATCATGTCCATACTGAAGCCTATCACACTAGAGAGAAAAATAAAGGTCAAGCAATAATTGGAAATACAGTAGAACTGACAGGTCTTGTCAGAATCGGTCTGTTCTTAGTGACTATACTAGACGTGAAAAATCCTTTCAGGAATAGGCATGCATCTTGGAACATTGAAGCATCATCTATTTAAAATTATTACTTTAAGAACATAGCATTCCAAGGAGATGTCTGGAAATAAATTAAGGCAACAAAGATAATTAAATTGTCAGGAGATCTAAGTTCAATTTAACTCATAATCACCTCCACGCCTCCTGAGTATCTGTCTATCCTGAAAAATTCATCAAAATTTGTCAAGAATTTTTACATGGTGATTTTGCTGATGAAATAATCTTGCATTTCCACTAGCAAGCAGATATATGCATTCAGACAATCTAGTGCTAAAGAAAACTCTGCCTCTTTGTTGGCGAGGGTAACAAAAATCTGAATGTGCCAATTCAGCGAGAAAGGACCAGTAAGATGACAGACAGAATGTCTTATTAACAGTCAGTACAGATTTGTTGTATTATTCAACAAGAGCTACAAATCCAGGTCAAAGTGATAATGAAGTAGATAGCTATGATTCAAACCCTGGAGAAATTAACATCAATTCTGGGAAAACTTTGCGCTAAGTCTGGTTGCTGTGATTGACTAAATCCTTAGACTCTTATGCAACAGCCTACGCAAAATCTGGCAAAGCAATCAGCAAGTTAATAACGTGGGAGTTCAGATTATCAAAAAGTGTCTATTAGATGTAAGTGCACTGTGCAGTTTGAATGATTACGCCTTTAGTTGTTTTAACTATTAAAATAGTAATAGAAAAAATATTGAAATGGTTTTAACTGTTTTTAATAAGTTAAGTTAATATTTACCCTATTAGCCAGAGTCAGGCTAATAAAAATGCCTTTACTAGTATATGAAACTGGTTGTTAAATTATCATCTTATAGTTTTGAACATGAACATTATTTTTCTAGTTAAAAAAAAAAAAAAGAACTGTTATTGTCATTTTGCTGATGAAGTCATATCAGTGGTTTTGGTTTGAAGGTGTCATTTCATTTTCTTGATGTTTTTTTATTACCTGGGCTCAATGGAAATATTTCTGTGGGAAGTGGGAATGACTACCTGAGGAATCACAGTAGATCTAACTTAATAATTTGATAAAACTCTTCTAAACATTGCACTGATAATTCCGTGGTAACTTAATAACTTAAGGACCATGCATGAATAATATTATACCCTCCCCAGGGAGGTGGGAACAAATATAGTTACAGTCAGTGCAAATCCAGACCAATGTTGAAATGTAGCGATGATGAAATGTCATGCTAAAATAAGCTATAGTAAGCCTGGTCTATCGTAAATCCCACTGAGACATAATGAAATGACAATGTAGTATATAAAAACAAGATAGTACTTTTTTTTCCATTTTTTTATTCTGTCAGTGCTCAACATCATTTCCGTAGCCAAGAACTTTAATAGGGAAGGTTTCATGAGTGGTCTATGCGTGTCAATTACAGCAGTAATTATTTTATTCCCTTATTTTATAAATTTGTATTGTGAATGTTCTTTCAGAAATCATTTTATTTTGAGATAATTGAAGCCCTGATGGGTGGATACAAATTCAGGTTTTGGTCCTGTGAAAATTCACAGCCCTACAAAGACCTAACCCATGCTTTGCCAGAATCTAGGGCCCACTACAGGGGCGGATTTAGGGCGTCTTCTGGGTCTTCCGGAAGACGGTCAGATTTGTCAAGTTTACATTGACGGGTATCTAATTTTTTCTGTCGGAAGACGGTCAAAAATGGAAGATGGATCAACAAAGATAAATTGGAAGACTGTCAGAAAATAACTCTGGATCCGCCCCTTCACTAGTCAGCATCTTATAAGTGTGTGTTGGAGTCTTCAAAGCATTGTCAAAATCTTTGTATATGTATGCGAAATATGCCAATTCATCCAATGATCAAGTGATGCAATTAGTTCTGCCATGTTAGGTGACCTGTTCTGCAAAAGGGCTGAGAACCCTGTCCTTTTTTATTTACCTGTGATGAATCTCACCTGAGCAGAATACTTAAATTCAAAACACTGTCCTCATATTGTCACCATATTCCAGTTGATGACCTTTGAGTTAGCACTTGAAAACCTTGCACAAACTAGTGAACTTGGTAATTTTTGTCTGCAGTCCATATTTTAAAGGGCTAGATTTTTACCTGGCAGCTGTCGGTTTCTTCTTTAAATTTAGCTGATGTGACAGAATCATTGGTCATGACATTTACAAAGAATATCTCATTAATGAGGATGTGTGTCTTGTATCTGCTGATCAAAACATTGATTTATAATGAGATTTGCACCCAGTAATTTTATCAACATGTGTGGTTCAACAAAATATCTGTACTAGTAATATAATTTGATGAAACTTGTGTCCCTTGATGTAGAGTTTTACTAATTGCTGCAAATTTTGTCAAATCTATACGTGCTGATATAGTTTTCAAACTAGGAAAGATGAGAGAGAGAGAGAGAGAGAGAGTCAAAAATAAATTAAGACTGAAAATTCTTTGTTTTTTTTTTAAAATATGAGTACTATAACACTGATGGGATTTTTCCAACTATTGTTGGACTTTTGTCAGAATTCTGACTTTTTCGGGGTCATTTGGGTCATTCTTGTGAATTGTCTAAATCCAGTGAATCGTGTAAATCCTACTTTTTCAGTGAGGACTGGTCTCATGCCTGGTATAATGCTCCATTGCATTTCTGTGTACATACATGTAGAAACCGATATTTTTTCCTTTTGAAGTTCTACATATTCTATAATCTGTCATAGTTCGTCTCTACCCCTTGAGGCCATTCTATACATACATTTACCAGTATTCTATCTATGCATGGAAATAATAAACTTTGTTGATGGCCATTTTCTCTGGTATACCAAACTCATATTGGGAAGTGACATAATTGATTATAGGCAAATATGAGCTGACATTTAGCTGCCGTATTGACATGGAAGTCCTAGTGTAGACACAGGCCTCTTCAATGGCAGTTATTGGATAGCCCTGATGACTTGGGAAACAGTATGATTAAGCCAGTCTTGGGAACATCAATCAAGCTTAGTTTGTTGTTGGCAAATGAAGTATGGGCACTGTCCATAGGTTTTCTGTTTACAGTACTTTAGGGGGATCCTTGTTGTTCCATCAACCTCATTTCATCTGCTGAGGCCCATAATGGTGCCATTAAAAATCTTAAGTTTGACTGGTTAAAGAAACCAATGGTAGGAGTTTCATTATCTTAAAATATCTCTGGTCTTTTCGTAAAGCCTGTAGTAAAGACTCTGAAACATCTTATCAAAAGTTTGTGACAAAAGAGCTTTTGATCTCCATCATGTACCAAACTGATGAGACTTTTCAAAAACAATTCAAAATCATACATTTTAACTTTTAGATATTTTTATTTAAAAGGACAAACTGCCTCATCACTTTTACTGTAACTTTTAAGTTAAAATTTGTTCTCTTTCTCTGTAAACTGTGTATTTACGCTTTTGTTAAGTATGACAGTTTAATTTGATAGATATTATCTGAGCAAAATTTCTAATCACACGCAGCCAGTCTTATCCCTTTGTTGTCCTGCCTACCAACAATTGGTTACAATTTCTAATCATAGGCAGCCAATCTTTTCCCTTTGTTGTCCTGCCTACCAACGTTTAGTTACAATTTCTAATCACAGGCAGCCAATCTTATCTCTTTGTTGTCCTGCCTACCAACATTTAGTTACAATTTCTAATCACAGGCAGCCAATCTTATCTCTTTGTTGTCCTGCCTACCAACATTTAGTTACAATTTCTAATCACAGGCAGCCAATCTTATCCCTTTGTTGTCCTGCCTACCAACATTTGGCTACAGTTGCCAACCACAGGCAGCCAGTATTATCTTTTTGTTGTCCGCCCACCAATATTTTAAATGAATGAAGTTTTCTACTGTGCCCAGTGATAGCAAAGATAGAGCTCATTATAAGGGTACCATTTGCTTACATAGTTGAGGCTATTGAGTTGCTGGCTTGTAAATAGACCTCTGCTATAGCAGAATGATAGTAACTGTACCAGTATCTATCATTAAAAATGTATGAATTATATCAAAGGTCCATTGCCAGATGGATGACATTCATTGTTGTATGATATTTGGTTATTATGATCATAATGGTTCAAATAATTATGATGCTGGAGTAATTTGTAACCTGTGGTACACTGATGGATATTATCCCAAAGGATCTGACTTTTATTGAGTGGATTGAAAAAAAAAAAAGACCAAATTTAAATCAATACATGCATTTATCAAAATATGTTTAAGTAAACTAAATTAATAATTGTAAAATATCTTAAACTAGGTGTGACTGATGTTCACTTTGATCACAGTGATCTAACTGCCTACAAATGTAAAGCATGATAAAAATGTTTGCATTTATGATTAAAACTTTACGTTATACATTTTTCAGGTTTAACATCAACAACCATTCCCATGTATATCGCGGAGGCTGCTCCTTTTCACACTAGGGGGCGCCTTGTGTCTACTAACGTGGCCATGGTGGCTTTCGGACAGTTTATTGCTAATGTGGTAGATGGGCTTTTCAGCAAAGATCAGCACGATGGGTGGAGGTTTGTGGTCTACTTCTGTTTAGACAAGAACATTTTGGAATGCCAATCAGCCTGACTTGCATCATCTGATGACCTGGGCCTTTTTCACTAGAGAATTTAAAACCAAAAGTTGGTCCTAACTTTTAAACCCAAAACCTAAGTCTATTTTGATCCAATATAGTCCGGTTAAATGAAATATTGAGTCTGTTTTATGACAAAAAGAAACAGTCTCCCCTTTAAACCAATAGTTACTCCGTTTCGGTGAACTACTGCAGAAATATCCTAAATTAAAAATAGATTGAATTTTTGGTCTTTGAGATAAAATCAACTACAGTATATACCGAAGTTCTTCATGAAACAGGCCCAGGAACATGCAGGAACAGACCTGCAGCAGTCCTTGAAAGTACACAGCTCATTGGGGCCATTCAGAATAGAAGATCCGAGTACCAACTGGTCCAAGGATCAAATATGGCAGACCCTACATGAAAGGAAGACTACTACTACTACCATGTAATAGTCTCTCCACCTCTCACACGCCTCCCCATGCGTCGTCCCTGCAGGGGCATAGTAATTAAATCTTGGCTCCATTCAACCAGACATGTGGAGAGGTGTGTGAGAGGCAGATAGACCATTAAAGGATTAAGCGGTCTTCCTTTCATGTAGGGTCTGCCATCTTGGATCAAGAAAGTTGATACTCAGATCTTCTATTCTGCATTGTTAAAAGGACATCATCATTTTTCAACCCTGCATAGTTAATTCCTCTTAGCCTAGTATAATTACAATATTATGCACATCACTAAACCTTCTCATCATTACTCCCCTGCACCGTCACTCCCCCTCATGGATGGAAACTGAAAAATTGCCCTTAGGTCTTATCAGCAGAGTGGATTTATGGATGATGATTTGATTCTTTGTCACTTTTGGATGCCAAGAAGGCGTATTTTTGAAAAGAAAAATGTTTTGTTTTGGATGTTACTAGGGGGAATCTGTCCTCAGGGAGGGTAACGATGCAGGGAGATAAAGGGGTGTAGTCTTTAAAGGGATCCTGGTCTCTTTAATTTTTAACCAGTGGCAACAATCAACGTAGAAATGCATATCTGCATGTATAAAATCATTTCACCAGCCAAATAAAAATTATATCAGTCTTGGCTTGATTTCCACTTTAATTTCTTATTGGATGCAGTTTTAAATGCTTGCATTAATGTTATTGTTAATATTTTCATGTTTGAGTTCATTGCATGATTATGTAGGCTTGCATATCAATGTACCACTCTCATTTAGTACCATGATTATATTGATTTCTCACTAAATTCAAACAATTCCCAAATGCAATCTTTTGCTTCTAAAGCATCTTCTCAGATAATTCTGTATAATTATTATGGTAATAGTTTGTTGTCATCAAGTCCCTGTGTCAGTAACTGAATGTAATAAGTCTCGAAATGATAAGATATTTGGTATATTAATTGGGATGTTTGACATTAGTGAGATATTATAATTTATTTTCAAACAAATTCATTTAGTATACTGGTAATGCTGTGGCTTTGTTTGTTTTCAGATATTTCATGCAGACATTCAGCATTTTATTTTTAGAATTTAATTTTGTTTGTCTGGCCAGCCTTTCTCTGTGAACAAATTTATGTGTCGCAGACTCTTCAGATAGAAATATATATAAAAGATTTTCAACAAAAAATGAGCTGTGACCAGTTCAGAAACCAACATTTGCCTTTGCACTGTGTGAATTGAATTTATACAGCAAATTTCAGTATAGTAATCTGAGCGGAAGATATTCCAATGCCAATTCATGGCAGTTTGTAACTATTCATGGTAATTTTAATTTTCTCTTCCTCTTGCTACATTTCTCCCTATGTGTATCAGCAAGCTTCTTCATTTTAAAATCTCCATTGGTGCATACTTAGTGGAGCACACCACATTGCAAAAATGAAGATTAGCTCCCCTTTGTCATAAATGAAAATTTGGCTTTCTTTCTCTCTGTCACAATGTGGCACTTAAAAAATGCTGCATTATAATATGTAGATGTATATGAAAGGCTGGCCTTATAAAGTCTAGGGTTACAACCCATCCTGTTATGTGTCATGACCCATAGATGTTGTAACTTGTTGTGCGTTTGTCGCAGGTCTTGCCTCCGCCTGCATCCCCATGTACGTCGCTGAGTGTGCGCCCAGTCCCCTGCGCGGCCGTCTTGTTGTCTTGTATCAGCTTTTGATCACTGCAGGCATTCTGGTAGCGGCTGTCTGCGATGGACTATTCTGCTATGTTGAGCAAGGATGGAGGTAGGAATTGTTACATCTACTCCACTAATCTTAGGCTGTTTCAAGAGTGTATTGGCAGTAAACATTTTACATTTTGGGTCAAACTTGAAGAAGATGCTCTATTAACAACCATTTTTCAGAGTCTTCACAACCCCCTTTTTTTTTACCAAAAACAAACAAACAAAAAAATGCACCACAACATTTTTCATAATCACATGTTATTAATTTGTATATGAAGATTTATTAAATTTTATATTTGATTATTGGAGCAAGCCATTGTTTTTCTCATGCATGTTTAACTGTTGTTGATTATCTTGTTAGTGTTCATTCGAATGTTTTGTATGTTGTTCCACCTGTTGTGGGCATGCAAATAGATGCATTATTTGGTAAAATTTATTTATAAAAATGAAAGAATTTTGTATTTTTAATATTATATATAATATTAAAAATATAATGTTATAATTCTGTGGAATTACCTTGCACCCCTTTAACATTATTTTAACTGCTGTAAAAAAAAAGGAAAGTTTTGTGTCAGATTACCCAAAAATCTTGCTTCATGCATTAAAATAAGTAAAAAAGCAATTGATATAATTTTTCATTTTATATCATGAAAAACTCACATGGTTTATGGAAGAAATGAAATGTGCTGTGCATGTGCTGTATACCTGAACAATGTTATTGTAAGGAGTGGTAGTGTTTATACCTGAAGTAGCTATTTATATATATATATATACTTGAATTGTTAATTGAAGTATAATCTCTTGAAGAGTTTATTGCAATCTGTGTATATACTTGAACCGTCACTATGGCAAGTGGTAGCTACCAGTAGTGACAGTCTGGGTTCTTTTTTTCCTATATATTTTATGATGACTTTTATAATATTATAGAGTTATTGTAGTGTTGTACATACTTGAACAGTATTAAGTGGGAGTTGAAAGTGCTACCAGCAGTAAGGATTCGGTCTATATTTTCACTACACTCTTTATAATGATAATTTTACATAATGGAACCCTTATACAGACGGATCAATTGTTTTTATTTATTGGGTGGGTACATAGGTTTGCCTATACAAATGCCATGAATTTTTCATAAAACAAGATCCTGTCCTTTTGAGATACCATAGTACAATATGTGAGCCAAGCACCCATTATGTACATTCAGGATACATATTAACAAATTTGCAGGCTTAGATCCCATTTACTTGTTAAACATTTATGATACAGGGTCCTTTTTTTTTTAATCTGCAGTCAAACCCTACTGCTAGCTTACTGTCATAGTGAGCTATGGTGCGTATATTATGTTTAAACTTGCTAAAAAAAGTAAGGAAATTTAAGGTAATTGAGTCCAATTTAGGAGTTTTTGTTACCTCTGGTATAATATCTCAACACTTAAGTGTTGTTGGCAGATATTCACCTCATAAAATGAGGCTCTGTACGTCAAGTGTCTAATCTAAGGACAATATAAACTGGTTATTGGAGGGAGGGGGGGGGGGTGAAATCACAACCCTCAACCTCCTTGCCCATGGGTTCTTCAGTAACTGGGACCTTCACTCAGATAGCACAGCAACATATATATCACCGTTCACTTCTAATTAAAAAAAGCCATGAAAGCAGTGCTTGACATTTGGAGCTGTTGATCGTGACTTTTCTTATCACCCGCCACAGTGTCATGTTCTCCTTGCAGTGCAGTGATAATACTGCTCACTAGAGGTAATGGCCCAGAATGAAGTATCCTGGAAGTGAGCAGGCATCTCTAACTTCAAACAACACCATGTGTTCTTATTTATAATGATAATAATAATAAATAATAATAATAATAATAATGGATTAATTAATTTTAATTAAAAATAATTAATTAATCAAGTTAAATTAAAATATACAAAATAAATAAAACTGCATACCCTAGTCAATGACAAAAATAAAATGAAACATTCTGAGAATTATTCCATCAAGATGACTTAACATTGTGTCATAAATGAGATTCTTTTGTTCTCTAGAGATGCTTCATCTGGTTATGGAAGAAACTAAACAATATTATCAAAATTGGATAATATTATGATTCTTTAAAGGAAAATATTTGGCAAATTTTGTCATGGAATTTTATTTATTTATTTTTATTCTTAATCTAAATTTTAATTAATTTTTTTGATAAGACAGCCAGAACAAGACCAAATTGAATGTATATGCAATCGAGCACATAAGTGTGAGGCCTAAAACAAATTTAATCTCTTCAAACTCTTTGATCTTTTATATTAACTTGTATGTTTTTGCCAAGAAGCACATCAAAAAATCCAATAACCCTGCACAATTAAGTCCTTTCAGCATCTCCCAGCGCTGGCCCTCAGAGGTATCTCAGCTTTGTTCTTAACCTCAATTGATGATGTACATGGTATTGGGTATCTTGATCTTCTCTCAGTCTTATTCCCACAGATACCATTGGTCTACGTAGATTGATCCAACTCTGCAGGGACTCTTGCTGAGTGCAATCAGCTTAACTGAATGACACACCTCCTAGTGATGTTATGTATACACTACAGAAATGCTGGTGATTTGTGGAGTATGTTGGAAACAGAAAGAGGTATTTCATATGTTATACTGATTGCATTGAGTGAGAGTCCCTGCAGAGTTGGATCAATCTGCTGAGACCGTTACTTTCAATGGGAATGAACCCTCATGGTCATCCTACTGGTCAGCCTCTACGGCCACTCAATGCATTAATCCTGCTTTATTCAATACGACTTTGACCCATCTAAATTTACTATGCCAATATCAATACTGTAATATGAATACCTGTCTTCATATGTTCCATTTCCATAACCAAAGTAAGACGTCGACAAAAAACATATCGAGTTATCCTGTTGAACTGCCTCATTTGGAGAGTTGATAAAAAATGATCAAGATTAGCATACGTGCCTATTAATTGTGTAGATTGTGAAATTGCGTATGGTATCTTTAAATAGGTAGAGATAAGGAAGATGGTTATAATTATTTGTAATACTATTTAATTAAGATTTTATCAGTTACCAAAAAGAATGATACTTTGTGGCAAATGAATTATCTCAATGTTCAGGTTTTCTGGGTACAGTTCAATATAATCAGGTCAGGAATATAAAGAGTGTAAAATTTCAGTAATCAGACTGAAGTTAATTGACAAGTAGACTGGGAAGGTGGTTTTCCCCTTTGACAGATACTGTATTTAGAGACATGTGGGAGGGAAAGATATTGGCGTGTGGTCAAGTATCCTTAAGAGACCATCAAAATTTGTTTAGATGTATCTTGTCTGAGATATCTTGCCCACTAATGGATTAAGACCAATGAAAACAGATTGCCTATGTACATTTGGCAGAAGTTGATGTAAAGATGGCCCTGCTATCTGATATATACTAAACAGTGTGAACAAGCTCCAATTATTGTAACTGGGGTATGAAAGATTTCTCACTTGAATGAATTTTCTGCAGTTTAGCCAGAAATTTACATTCATTGGCAATAATTACATCAATTTAGCTTTGTATGTTCTGTTTATTTCTATTTCCCTGTAATTTAAAGGGAGCTTTGATTGAAGTAGTATTGATTTGGTTTCCATATTTTAGTATTTCTATTAAATTAATGTGATTGCTTGTTGGCACTGATGTAAGCTAGCTTGTGAAACAAACTAGAAAATCAAAGAGACAAAGTATTTGAAGACATTCCTTGGAATATGCCCCTAGAGTTTCATAGAACATTGGACGCTCACCAGGCTATTATCGGCAAACCTCTGCTGCTTCCAGTATAGAAAAATAAAACAGATATGAATTTCCTTTGTGCTCTGACACTAGGGTTGAGAAGTATCAGGAGGGGATCCATGTTTACAGGCAATGTCATAGGAAGGGTGTTAGTGGGCTAAAGTTGAATAACTTCTGTTTTAGTGGCAGACTCAGCACATTGGGGTGTGGGGTTGTGGTGTATACAAAATGTATGCCCCTTTTATTACCCTTTTTCAAACCAAATTTTGGTTAATAATTGCTGCATATAGCCACACTTCTATGGATTTCAGATAAATATTTTCCACTTCAGACATTGTCCATGGGATAAATGCTTTATTTATTTATTTATTTATTTATTTATTTATTTATTTATTTATTCAGAAGAGACCCTCCCTTTTGTTCTGGTTTGTCTTTTGTGTCAGAGTAATGACCCCAAAGCACTAATTGCTAGTAAACGAGTTTGATGCAGAAATAATGATCAAGGTGACAGAAATGGAACAATTTGTTAATTTTACATGAGTCACGTTTCATTACGTGCATTGTTATCAGTTTCTCTATTTCACCATGACGTGAATAAATGAGATTAAGCTCTGTCAAACAGCAACCTATCACTATGTTTATTAATATTTTTTATCTCACTGATGCTTTTTTTTAACCTTCCCTTTTTATGATATAGTCCTTCTCAACAGCTATTTCCTATATCCCTAGAGACCATGTCTTAGAGGCCATGCCCATAACTATAAATAAAAGATAGACAAGATCTCTAGCAATTTAGTCATTGCCCAGAAAAACCATCTAAATATGAATTGGTTAACGTCGTAGGGCTGTTTAGCATGTCATACTTCAATCAGGTGGTAAAATTTCTGGTTCTAATTAAGATTAACACTGACCATGACATGACATGTTGTAGGCCCATCACCGTTTCAAGATAAACTTTGTCTGAACAGTGCTATCGACTGATTTCTCTGTAAACTCCATGATATCCTGGAAATGTGTAGTGCTGTGTCTAATTTCCCTGCAGTCATATTTGCAATCAGTTGTTTTAACATTTCATTCCATTAACGTAACATCAATTTGCTGTGTTTTTTTTTTTTCATCTAGGGAGCATTTATACGTGATGTAATTATATTTTGTAGTAAACAGCAGATTAATTCTAAATCTGTTATAGACATACCCCTTTGAGAACATGACCCAGATGATGCTTTCTATTAGGTATACCAAATTTATTGGGTCCTAGGATAATGGTAAAATTTTAGCATACCCATATTTTGGCAGCCAAGGTTGAAATAGCTCATTGGTACCAGAATTGACCAGTTTTATCATAGAAATATTATGTAATAAAGAGGGTGAGGGCGACTATCCATGGTGGGCAGAATTTTTAAAACCACACCTTTGCAGCTGTTCTGTTAGGATCAAAAACACGCTACGTGAAAAGACCTCAAGGTTCTTTAAGAGAAGTAGGTCTGATCCAGTAATGGAAGTTTTCAATATTGTCACATGGTTTTAAATGTCACCTGTAAATACTACATCTTGCAATCATATCCATTATGTTTAATTATTTGTCACTTCTTGCAGAAGTAACTTTGCTGCTGGCAACAGCACTTCTTCCAAAACACCAGGCAATGATAATCCTAATAACTCCTGTAAAAATTTGCCGTTTCATTATTTGGTCGCGGAAATATCGTTCCGAAAGGAAATGATTGCCTGGATTAATCAGAACTGCCAATCCATTAATCTGCCAGCAGAAATTGTCTGGGAAGGAGTAATGGCTGGTTCATTGGTGTAATGACAATGAACGCTTGTTGGACTGCCTGAATACTAAATACCCTGGAAGAAATTCTGTGCTCCTTGGGAGTAAAGGGTGTTTCTAAAGTAAATGACCATTTACAATCATTTATTCCTTAACAACTAGACTTGGTATAGTTCTTGAACAGCTGTTTACCAAAAAGTTTTGCACATTGTTCAATTTCAAACTTGAAGGTGCATAGCTATAATTATACTTGTATCGTATATATAATGTTATAATTATACTCTCACTATGATAACCTCAGTGGATTTGAAAAAAATTGCGGGGGGGGGGGGGGGGGGGGGGAGGGTGTTAAAAAGTATTGTGGGTCTTTGTGTGCAAGGAATTGGTTAAAAATTAAAAACGATTTGTTAATATTGCACCAAGCAAACTTTTTACATTGGTATCCATATAAGCTTTTGACAGTCCACATATTTTTTCAGGTTCTGTAGTTGATATTGAAATCATATCACAGACTTACAATAGTGTTATTTGAGTGTCAGAATGATGTCCTTACTCTCATTTTCTAAAACAACTTGACAGAGAATCTATTTATTCATTTATTTAATTACAATTGATCTAAAGCAAATTTTTTTTTATTTCAATGTTTGCAGGTACATGCTTGGATTGGCAGGAATTCCATCAGCTATACAATTTCTTGGGTTTCTTTTTATGCCAGAAAGCCCCAGGTAACTTGTTGTCTAAGTTATCTTTCATTGCCTCTAGATTTTTAATAAACTTTAAAGATTTTAACGCATACTTATTATTGGGGGGGAAAACTTGAAAACTTGTTGCATTTCATTGCACTTGCACTATTACACTGTTACACAAACAGAAGGAGAATGTTTTACAGGGAAGTCTATCTAGCTTTTGGATTTTTAAAACTTAGATATTTCAGCTACTAAGTTATTTCTGGCATAAACCAACATACTTTTCAGGACATCCTAATAATCTTTTTAAGATGTCACCAATGGATCAATATTTTGGGCAAAGTACATTGTTCAGTTGTTCTGTATGAATATTTAGAGTGATTACAGAAAATGTTTTATTTCCAGGTGGCTTATCACGAAACAGCGCGATGACCAAGCACGGCGAGTGTTGCAGAGTATACGTGGTGTCTTAGATGTAGATGATGAATTTGATGGAATTAAAAAAAGCTGTGAAGAAGATGAAATGGAGCTGAGAGAAAGGGGTGTGGGAATTGCTAAGCCTTGCAAATTTCATGAATTTAACTTGCTTCAAAATATGTTTTTGGATTCATGCACGCGAATGTACATACGTGCACACATGCACACGTGTGCCTTAGCTATGTTATACGTACCTGAGTAAATTCTCTTGCTCTCAACAACATACAAGTATTACTTATATTATTAAAATTCATACACACTATAATTTCTGATATTTTTAATAATTATATTTTCATTTCATTCAATTCCCCCAGGTCGCAGACCGGTGCTGCTGATCATGCTACAGACCCCAGCTGTGAGAAGAGCTCTTATCATCGGATGTAGCCTTCAGATTGTGCAGCAATTAGTGGGGATCAACACTGTCATGTGAGCCAAGTTTATTGAGTTGTGTTAACATTAAACTGAAGTCCACACTTATCAGTGGGATGCGATTTCGCTTTCAGACTATGCAGCAAATTGGTAGCAATCAACGCTAGGAGTGACAGTTTAGTCAAGGTGCCCAGTAAAAGATTTTCTCTGTAAAAAAATTGATAATTTACCAGATTTTCCTGGGGTAATTGGTATTTTTTGTCGAACCATCATGTGATAATTCTTTCTTGACACTCGCCTTAACCCAGTCTGTAACAATCAGGGAAATATGGTCCTAAACCCATTTCGGGCTCATGTTGTTTGGATGTGAAAATGAGATTTTGTGTAATAATATGGCTATAAAATGCACACTGAAAGAAAATCAGTTTTGAGAGTATAGAGGGTGTTGTTTTAGAACTGATTCGTTTTAAAATAATTATGGTAGAATGGTTTACATGTCCCTTGACCATATTGGAATGTGTTAAGCATTTGCCAGTCTCAGAGTTAGTCTTAGTGTTACATGATTGATATAAATCTTGTATAATAGTGGAGTAATGTATTTCTTCTTACAGGTATTATAGTGCCACCATCATCAAAATGTCAGGGATCCGGGACAAATCTACAGCAATATGGCTGTCTGCTGTTACTGCTGCTGTAAATTTTGTGTTCACTTTCGTTGGTCTGTATTTGGTTGAAAAAATTGGAAGAAGACCATTGACACTCGGAAGCTTAATAGGTAAATGTGTGTGTGTGTGTGGGGGGGTCAGTATGTGTGCGTGTGTGCGCACACATGCATGCATGAAGTCAAATTTGTTTACTTGTGCATCTATATTCTATTTACAAATCTGATGTTGTATTTCTTTAATGAAAATTTAGAGCCCATTTTACTCCTTTTTATATTTTTGTCCATTTAACCAGTGACATGGTTTCTCTGCCATTATCCTTTTAAGGGAGTTATAATTCTTTACAATATAGCATGATTGATTTTAAGGCCTGACAAGTTCAAAACCACCTAAAATTTAAATTGACACAAGAGTATGGATATTCAGTCAGCAGTATACATCTGAAACAGCTGTGGTGTAGATGTGAAATACCTCAATATTGGTCAATATGATTTTTTAAAATATTTTTCATTTTAAATCTTTCGCTCAAATAATTATGTTACTTTCTGATAGGATCTCAGTTCACTTTTCAATACTTGTGAATCAGCTTTGGTACATCTTTATACAATAACAGGGCAATGTTTCATTTTAAATTTCGGTGATAATTTATGGTAGGATAACAGGTCTTTTTTTTTTAAGTTGCAAAGGTGATCTTTTTTTACCCCTCTATTGACCCAACATGAAAAATGTAATAGAACCTAGACCAAATTTTGGTTCAGAGCGGGCCTTTTTTTTTCAACTGAAAAGCCAGTTCTTGCAAACCAACGATCCCTCTCCTGTGCTCTTCCATGACGTCTGCCATCCATTTGACTACTGATTGAGCCATGCTCTGTCTGCTCTGAATAGGCCAACCTAACACATAGCTCAGACATGTTCTCCTTCATTAGTTTCTGATGTTGTACAAGTCCCAGGATGTTTGTACAAACAGAAAATTATTGATCTGTGGAAGAAATTTCTGATGATGGGAGTTGTACTACATGTAATATAATATAAGATCTCAGATGGATTGACCTTGCTGTATTTTAGTCAGTCTTCTGAAAAATAATTAATATTAAATCTAGGTTTTGTCTGATGTGGTTTTATTTTGTAAAACATACTTAGAGGCTATTTTGTTTCATGGTTAGAGTGAACATTTATTGGGAACACCACTTCTTGTAAAGACTTGATTTCTTTACTAAGTATTGATTTATGCAAAATGCCATTCTTTGTATGTAGTTATGTATGATCATGTACTTTTCAGACGTAACAGGACGAGATTGATTAATTTATAATTAATTGATTAATTCAAGTGAAAAAGCTGTTTGAAGAGCTAATATTGGTTGAAGGTTTTCGTTTTTAGTAAGCTGAAAATCACTGAGTAGTTCAGAGTCCAAACTATACTTTTCTATAATAATTGCAACTTTTTCATTAATCAAAGTATACACTATAATTATTTAGAACTAGTGGCTTTTTTTTCATAACCCTATATGCTTTTAAATAATCTTGTCAGATAAGTGACACTGCCAAAACATTATTCTGGCAAACAAAATTAATTGATTTTCTTCTAATTAACTAAGAAATTACCAGACCAGAATTGCCCACAATTTAATGGTCGATCACATATGGTGTGGACATCCATCTCTCAGAATGGTCATCAAGTACCTTTAATGATGAGCATTTTCTCAATAAAGAGGTTTTCATAAGAGTATAATAAGCCTTAATGGCACCCTGACTTTCAGAGAAACTGTCAACTCTATATTATCAGCAATCATGCTGATATTAGTGGTGACATTAGTTTCCAGTGGCCTCTGAAACACGGGGCACCAGGAAGGACACGCGGACATGTATTTCCGTATCTTAATTAGAAACCCACTGATACGTGCAAATTAAGATGGAGATTTGTGTGCATGCCTCAGGAATATTGACTCCATACATTGGTGTCTTTTCTAGCTGCTCTGCATATTTCAGCCTTTAATTGTACCACCAGCGTTAGCGCTGGCGGTACACATGGTTTCGGTCCCGTCCGGATCGTTCCGCCGGCTCCGTTGGCTCCGCCGGCTCCGCCGGACGGCTACCGTTACCGCTTCTCCTCCTAGACGGTAAGGGCCCCCGTACCCATCTCATGGATTTAGGTCACCTATAATCTCAACTCGTTCCACGTAAAATTTGGGCTTTGTCAGTATTGGGGTCTGGGTGTGGCACTCATTGCAATGCACCCTTGTCTAAAAATGGCAAAATTAAATGCTAATTATCTACCCTACGGAAGGAGTTATGGGAAAAATTTCTATAGACGGCTTTCCAAAAGTCATATGTGTAGATTTCAAATATACCCTTGGATTTGACCTTTGACCTCTACTTCAAGGTCAAATGGGCCAAAATTTTCAAAAAAATGAAATTTTTTACGAAAAATTTTTTTTTGCCCTGTTATTCAGACACCACACAGACTTAACCAATAATATTATTGGAAAGTGTTACCCTTCAGGTCATCTTTCATCTCCATGAATTTGGGGTCAATCGGTGCATTTTCACGGGAGTAGCGGCCATAAGATACCGAAACTGAAAACTGTCTCTAATTCGGGAACCGTTAATGCTAGAGACCCATTCTTTTTTGCATTTTGTAGAGCATGTAAAGCCCAACACTGAAGGTGGTCTCGGTTTTTTTGTATTCCATACGGTTTTCGAGTTACGCTGTATCAAAAAGTACATATTGGTGGTAAAAGCAAAATGTGCAGTACGGTAATGGATAATAAATTTTGAACTCTGGAAAAATAAAACATAAGGCTTGGCAAAGCAGACAACTTGTGTTCAAAAATGACATTATTTCATCAAATTTGAACTTCTGAAACTTCAGAGCACCTCCTATTTCAAGAATTTTGACCAAAATGACATTTTCTTTATTTTAATTAATTTTTTCTGTACGAAATTTAAGGCACATTATGGTAACTCCAAAATTATAACATCTAGTCCCTTATATCTCCAAAACTGGCAGAGATAGGTCCATAGTTACTATTGAAGTTGAATAGGAAGTCATATACTGGCAATCTAAATGTGACCTTAAAATTGACCTTTGACCTACTTTACACCATGAACTGAATTTTGCAAATTTTGCTTTCCTTTTATCTCCAAAACTGGCAGAGATAGGTCCGAAGTTACTATTGAACTTGAATAGGAAGTCATATACTGGCAATCTATATGTGACATTAAAATTTACCTTTGACCTTCTTTTCACCATGAACTGAATTTTGCAAATTTTGCTTTCCTTTTATCTCCAAAACTGGCTGAGATAGGTCCGTAGTTACTATTGAACTTGAATAGGAAGTCTTATACTGGCAATCTAAATGTGACCTTAAAATTGACCTTTGACCTACTTTTCACCATAAACTGAACTTTGCAAAATTTGCTTCCCTTTTATCTCCAAAACTGGCAGAGATAGGTCCATAGTTACTATTGAACTTGAATAGGAAGTCATATACTGGCAATCTAAATGTGACCTTAAAATTGACCTTTGACCTACTTTTTACCATGAACTGAACTTTGCAAATTTTTCTTCCCTTTTATCTCCAAAACTGGCAGAGATAGGTCCATTGTTACTATTGAAGTTGAATAGGAAGTCATATACTGGCAATCTAAATGTGACCTTAAAATTGACCTTTGACCTACTTTTCACCATGAACTGAACTTTGCAAACTTTTCTGCCCTTTTATCTCCAAAACTGGCAGAGATAGGTCCATAGTTACTATTGAACTTGAAAAGGAAGTCATATACTGGCAATCTAAATGTGACCTTAAAATTGACCTTTGACCCACTTTACACCATGAACTGAATTTTGCAAATTTTGCTTTCCTTTTATCTCCAAAACTGGCTGAGATAGGTCCATAGTTACTATTGAAGTTGAATAGGAAGTCCTATACTGGCAATCTAAGTGTGACCTTGAAATTGACCTTTGACCTACTTTTTATCATGAACTGAACTCTGCTAATTTCTTTCTCTTTTAACTTCAAACTTGACAGAGATAGGTCCATAGTTACTCTTGAACTTGAATAGGAAGTCATATACTGGCAATTTACTGTGACCTTGAAATTGACCCTTGACCTACCTTACGAAGAACTTAAATTTGATTGTACCATATATATTTTTTGCAATAGTTAAAAAATTCTTGTTGATTGCATTTTTACAGCTTGTCAAGCACAAAACTGGTGGCTGTGTCCCTTATTTTGTGTATGTGGGGGTCTATACGAATGCGTTTGCTCCAGCTGGTGGTACAATATTTGGAGGCGGTATCACCTCTCTGATCCTCTAGTTCCAGTTGTTTGCGAATGAATGAATAACATACCAGTACGTAGAGCTATGACTGTGTTTAGAGAACTTGATCCCCATGTAATACATAGTAAGGATGTTTTTGTCTGTATCCTAGATAATAATCATATATTGTTTGTTGTTGTTTATAAGTTTGTAAAGTATAGACACTTAACAGGCTTTCCCACCATTTATTGGTGAGAAGTTTCATTGGTTTCAAGGATCATTGAACTAGGGCCCACTACAACTAGGTCTGGGTACATCCTAGCTATGAACTAGGGCCCACTACAACTAGGTCTGGGTAGGTCCTAGCTATGAACTAGGGCCCACTACAACTAGGTCTGGGTAGGTCCTAGCTATGAACTAGGGCCCACTACAACTAGGTCTGGGTACCTCCTAGCTATAGATTCAAAGGAACATTTGTTAAAACAACAACACCATGCAGTCAATCCTTTATCTCTTTCCAAAATTGCACTGGAGACTAAAGACCAATGAACATCTGAAAAAATGCTTTTATAAAAAGTATCGGACCGAGGAAGCTTTGGACTAATGATGCAACTCTACAAATTTAAACAGAAAGTTCCAAACACCACTTCAAATAGAGCCATGTATCTCAGGACTTGTCTAGATGTGCCAGCGTGCTTGCTCATCCCATTTAGATAATCCATGAAAACTAATCAAACTAAGTAATTATCAGCAATTCTGAATGTAGAATCAAGATCAATGTTGGTTGTTGTATTCTTGGCTTAAACAGGAAGTAGAGTTGCCAACTATGAGAAAACTAAATTAATTAGAGGTGCACTGGGAATATTTTGATGGAGGGCCGCTGTCTCATCTTTGAAATGCTATTTACATTGTTATTTTAAGTCAGAACAGTAGAGTGATATTTAATACAGTTAGGCCCTGTGTATTGAATCTTACACACTTACAGTTGATTCAACTTCCTTCAAATTGGTTTTCAAGTGGGAGTTTTTGTTATTGTTGTGGGTGCTGGTCTTTATCAAGGTCTTAAAAGCCAGCCTGTGGTTATCTCCACCTTTTTTTACCTCCCACTTAATGTCCTGATAATGATAATGATAGTAACAAAATTGATATAAATATATAGAGCCTTGTCTGTTATCATGAGGAACCTTTCAAAAAAATACATAAAATTTTGATTAAATTTGCTTCTACACTGGAAACCAAGAAAAATCCTCATTGTCAGTTTCATAACTAATTGACATCGTCAGATGATAAAATACTTTCTGGCCTGAAACAAACTAGTTCTCCAGCTTTTTACCTAGCTTTTTCTGGGTATTACTTGCTAAACATTACTTTTAGAGACAAACCTAATAGTATTCAGTCAACTTTGTTCCATTTTAGTAAGTTAATACAACTGTTTATATTCTAAACTTTGAATTTAACCAGTTCCCATGAGTACCCTGAGCCTCAGAGGGCAATTTATGAAAAGGCGCCTTCTACCACATTACATCTACATACTCTAGTTTCAAAAACTTGAAATAGCATAGGTATGCTGACAGAAGAGAATTGTGTTTCTGGTATCCTCTGAAACTTGGGTGCCTTGATTTTGAATTTCTACCCTCAATCATGTCCATGTGCCTGTAGTCCACTGTGGTTTGACTTCTATACTTTGGTTACCATATTACACTGTGTGGGTCCTACAGCATTATTTCAAAATACAAGACTATAAATCTTCTAAATCAATAAGAGAGCTCAAGCTTGCTTATAGAGCTTCAGTGCATACTTCACATGTCTAGTTTCTTTCATTTGGTGTTTGTTCTGATGGAATTGGCACATTTGAGGTTTCACACAGGCACTTTGGTGAGGAAAAAAGACGCAAACTGGTTGACCTACATGTACTTTGCATTTAAGATATGTCAGTCAGGGATATGGCCTCAAGTTGAAATCCAGGAACAGGGCCCAAAATGAAATGACCTTTTTGAGCAAGCATGTACACAGACATTTTTATGTACAGACACAGATGTGTCTGTACATATTGCCATCACCTGCGTCTGTCGTCGCCGTCGCCGATGGCGATGGCGATGCCGATGGCGATGGCGATGCCGGCGCCGTGCACTTTCCTTGTAAACACGATAAGTGGAGGGCAGTTTTACTTTTTGGCTTTATATTTACAGAGCTGATGAATATTCATAAAACGCAGGTCAAGTTCGAAAATCAGCATGATCGGGCCATTATTGTAGAAGTTATGCTGTTTTTTCACTTTTCAGCATATTTTTCACATTTCCTCAGATTCAATTCTTAGGCATGTTAACAGTCTCATTATTAAACTAATAAGATACGTAAAAGTGTTTGTTTGACATTTCCTGCATCTTTACAACATTGTTAGTTGATTTTGTAAAAATGATGGTAAACTTGTTATCGTGTATTGTGTAATAAAGTTTCAAAAATGGAAATAAACTCATATCATTGCAGTTTGTCAGATTCAATCATTCATTATGTTCAGAATCTCAGAATGGAAGAAATTGGACATTTAACACTGCTCTGTTGATATTTTTCCCATCTCATCAATTTTCTTAGTTGATAATATAAAAATGGCAGTAAACTGTTAATTTTGTTTTATGTTAAAAATTGTTAAAAATGAAAAAAAAAAACATTTCAGAACAGTGCTGTCTTGTTTACATTTTGGCATTTTCAAGTTGTGACTTTGAAGTTCCATGGGCCTGAAGACCTTTGCTAGTCACATTTTCTGAATATCCATGATACTAATATTTTATTCTTAAAAATTGATGGTCATCATGCTGTTAAACATTATGTAATATTGCATCAAAATTTGAAAAAAACCTATTTTGGGCACTGCTCCCATGATGACCATTTAAGAAAAACCATGTTCTCAAACAGTACAGTAAATATATATAGATGTGTCTGTACATATTGCCATCACCTGCGACTGTCGTCGCCGTCGCCGTCGTTGCCGTGCACTTTCCTTGTAAACACGATAAGTGGAAGGCAGTTTTACTTTTTGGCTTTATATTTACAGAGCTGATGAATATTCATAAAATGCAGGTCAAGTTCGAAAATCAGCATTATCGGGCCATTATTGTAGAAGTTATGCTGTTTTTTCACTTTTCAGCATATATGCAACACTGTAAACACATTTCAACAAAAACCGATAGGCCTGTTGTCATGAAACTCACAGGAAAAATTGATCTTACTAAAACGCAGGTCAAGTTCGAAAATTGGCATGATCGGGCCACTATTTTAGTAGTTATGCTTTTTTTTCTTTTTTCAGCATATATGCAACACTGTAAACACAATATAAGAAAAACAGATAGGCCAATTGTCATGAAAGTCACAGGAGTGGTCAATTTAACTAAAATGCAGGTTGAGTACGTAAATCAGCATAATCGTGCCATTATTTTAGAAGGTGTGCTGTTTTTTTACATTTCCTCAGATTCAATTCTTAGGCATGTTAACAGTCTCATTATTAAACTAATAAGATACGTAAAAGTGATTGTTTGACATTTCCTGCATCTTTACAACATTGTTAGTTGATTATGTAAAAATGATGGTAAACTTTTTATCGTGTATTGTGTAATAAAGTGTCAAAAATGGAAATAAACTCATATCATTGCAGTTTGTCAGATTCAATCATCCACTATGTTCAGAATCTCAGAAAGGAGGAAATTGGACATTTAACACTGTTATATTGATATTTTTCCAATCTCATCAATTTTCTTAGTTGATCATATAAAAATGGCAGTAAACTGTTCATTTTGTTTTATGTTAAAAATTGTTACAAATGGAAATAAACCCATTTCAGAACAGTGCTGTCTTGTTTACATTTTGGCATTTTCAAGTTGTGGCTTTGAAGTTCCATGGGCCTGAAGACCTTTGCTAGTCACATTTTCTGAATATCCATGATACTAATATTTTATTCTTAAAAATTGATGGTCATTATGCTGTTAAACATTATGTAATATTGCGTCAAAATTTGAAAAAAACCTATTTTGGGCACTGCTCCCATGATGACCATTTAAGAAAAACCATGTCACTTACTGTTCTCAAACAGTACAGTAAATATGTACAGATGTACCTTGCACTTTTATTGTAAACACGATAAGTGGAAGGCAGTTTTACTTTTGGGCTTTATATTTAAAGAGCTGATGAATATTCATAAAACCCAGGTCAAGTTCAAAAAACAGGATGATCGGGCCATTATTGTAGAAGTTATGCTTTTTTCTTTCACTTTTCAACATATATGCAACACTGTAAACACATTTCAAGGAAAACCGATAGGCCTGTTGTCGTGAAACTCTCAGGAGTAATCGATCTTACTAAAACGGAGGTCAAGTTCGAAAATCGGCATGCAGCCTGAGTTGGAAAAGCAGTCTAATTGGCTTCTTTTTCTGGAAGTTATACATTTTCAAAGTGTGAACTTGAACTCTCATGGGCCTGAAGCCTTATGCTTGTTACACATTTTACTTTCATTGGTATTTCCTGTTGAGCATAATTAAAAATTGATGTTGAATTTACAGTTTAACATAATGTACTTTTGCATCAGAATTGACAGTAGCCTATTTTGTGCATAGTTATTTCCTGCTTTTTGTCTGTACATTTGACAGCTTTGCTGCCTTGTTCTAAAAAAGGGGCCATTTCTTCACTTTTAAATGCATTTAGGTGTGATTGTTTATTATATACATCTACAGAGTGCATTTAGAGCTACTTCCTTTGAAAAATAAGGTACCCAGCTCCATCAAAAGAGTCAATTATTGAAATAAGTATAGTCTAAGAGTGATGCATGTTACCTTATAATTTTTTTCAAAAAAATTGTTTAATAAAAGAAATACAAAACTTGTTTGGTGGATTACAACACTAAAAGGGACCAAAATTTAGTTATGATGATTGTATTTCTAGACATAATTTTTATGGTTAGTGATCAAGATCTAAAGCAAAATATGGACTTTAGGTTGTAGGCCCCTGGATCCTTTTCATTATTATACCCAAGACTGATTTTTTTTCTTGTTTCCAGACAACTCTCTCCGTCAATAACTGTCTCACTTACTCATGGCATCTAAAATTATAACTTTGTTAATTTTTTCTTCTAGGTGCTATAGTCAGTCTGGCTTGGCTTGCCATTGGGTTCCAGCTGAATGCCCTCCACTCCCCTCCCATTACAGTGGTGGAAGCTGTGAACCCATGTAATCAGCACAGGTATTGGAGAATACCCCAGACCCAGGAGGTTCCCTTGGAGCGCATTCAGAACAGGGGACTAACAGATCCATGGATCAAATATGGCCGACCCACTTGTCAATGAATGCTTGTTGCGTAATCCCTGCAGGAAATCTATTCAGTGTCTAATCCTGAATTATGCAGCAAGCTTTTTTTTAATGTAGTGGATTGCCATATTTGATCTGCAGATCTGCTTGTCCGCTGTTCTAATTGTGCTCTTATGTAAACGGGTTTAGGACTTGAGATATATTTCATGCTTTCAGTGAATGATTGACTTGAATTTTAGTTTCTCCCACTGCAGTGATAATAACACAGGGATGTGGATCTATGTGAATTTCATTACTTGTAACAAGAATGTGCTAATTTGAAACTTGAAGTGTGATTTCCGCTACAGTTATGTGAACAACACGCCAAAATAGATCTCAGTAGATTTCAGTGTGTGAAACCAATGCATGCATGATGAACTTCATTAAAATGAGTTTTTCTTTTTCTTATAATAATATTATTACACTGTACATGTAGCACAACAAAATAAATCTTTGTATATTTTAGTATCTGAAACCAGCAGTGTGTGATAAACTGGTTATATTTGAGGCCATGAGGGCATTCAGAACTAACTAATCCGTGGACTAACTGATTCGGTGACTAAATATGGCTGACCCCACTAAAAAGCAGTGCCGTTTAATCCCCTGATGGTCTCCCCACCTCCACATGAACTGGCCCTTAAATGGATTAAATCTTGGCTCTGAGGTTAAAATGCAAGGCCCCTGCAGTGACGGCGCTTGTGTAGGCGTAGAGGCCATCAGGGGATTAGTTAGCGCTGCTTTTTAGTGAGTCTGCAGATCAACTTCTGAGTACCCTCTGTTTTCTCCTTCACACCAACATGTTTCACTGTATATTTCAGCACTTGCGACCAATGCATGGTAGATTTGAGCTGCGGTTTCTGCTACAACGATGCCAATAACACGGCTGTGAATGGCTCCTGCCTGGCCACAAGCTATGATGACCCACTAACTTCACTGTATGGCAGGTGTAACAGCACTAGCCTTCCAGGTACACAATGCTATAGTGCAGTGGTAGTCTCACATATAGGATTTTGATTAAGGAGAGGCATGGGGTAGGGGGGCCAGAGTGACAGAGTCTAAGAATAAAAATGTGAACTTAACAATAGAATAAGACATCAGCTTTGGTAGCCTTTAACCCTGGATTTTATGATATTATGAAACATTTCATTTGTCGAGTTTTGTTGTTATGGAATTACAAGACCAAATGCTAACTGCTACCTTATGTGCCAAAGTGCAAAATCTTTTGTACTTTATCTTGCATGAAGACTATAACTCTTTCCAATGCAGGTTCTGTGGCCTGGGCATATGACTACTGCCCAACCTCTTTTTCATGGATGGCCATGGTAGGACTGGTGTCATATTTGGTCTTCTTTGCCCCAGGTAAGTAGTTTTGAGTCACATTCACACTGCAGATAGGCCCACTCTATTTGGTGCATTGTCATCTTGGCACAATTATACATGTACATGTCTGGTGCTGATCACACTGCTGATATCAGAAATGGCATGCAGATGACTTGATTGAGTGTTAGGAAATTTCTGAAAATCAGGGTGACAAAATTGGATCAAGAAGAAGGGACTTATCTGCAATATGATTGCGCCTTAGAACCATGAAATTCAACCTGCTGCAAATTTTGTCACTGTACATTGCCAGATAAAAATATTGAATGATTTTCTCACTAGGTCACTTTGTCAGAAGTGATTGTTTAAATCAGAAATTGACACTGAGACCTGATGATGACCTACATTTTATATTTATATTTATATATTTGTATATATTCTGATCACTGTGTCTGTTCACACCCTCACTGTCTGACACATACGTTGTTCACCTTATAACTGCCAAACTATATTTTTATAAATCACGATTTACTGACTGACTTTGTTTGGTGAATAGACAGCTGCCTCTTGAAATCCAGCATGATTGTCTTACTTTGACAAAAGTTATTGATTTTTTTGTGCTTTTTTCTGTTCACCCTATTTGTGCCATCCCATACTTTATTTTTACTTCAAATATATTGGGTGGCTTTGTTTAGTAAAAACACATATTCCTTTTGAATATCAGTGTGAGAATATTATGAATACAAAAGTTATTGATTTTTTGTGTTTCTTTTTGTGTATTTCCACATTTCTCTTGCTATAACTACCAAACTGTAGGTATTTGTTGTTTTCTAAAGAGATAGTTTCTTCTTGAAGTTGATCAGCATGATCACATTACTTTTACGTAATACTATAGTTTTTTTTTTTTGCATGTATTTTACTTTCATATCAACATTGTTGTGCTTATTTGTGTTTTCAAGACATAATTTTACTGGTAATGTCGGATGAGGGCCTTGGCAGAAACAGTGAAGGTTTTAAAATCATTCATTTTGTCACCATTTGAAACTGATTTATAGCTGAACATGATGCTTATTTGTAACTATATCTACAAGAAGATGGTGACACTGCCCACTCAAGCTGTAAGGGGCATAGACAACATAGCTACTGAGTGACCTTGAAAATTTTCATATGCTTCTTTTCCCAGGTTTTTTTTATCTTTCTTTCAAACATAACAAAAATGCTTTTATAAAAAACACCACAAATTGTATTTGAGCTATCCTGTGTGCAATGATATAGGAATCATGACCATTACTTATCCAGATTTCCGTCCTCTTATATCCAGGTATGGGGCCCATGCCATGGACAATCAACTCTGAGATCTACCCACTGTGGGCCAGGAGCACTGGCAACGCTGCTGCCACCTTCTGGAATTGGACCTGCAATCTTCTGGTCTCCATGACGTTTCTGACACTGACTGAATCTTTGACCAGATATGGTAAGGTCTGAAAGAGCAGTATCATTTGTGTTTTCAGCTGCATTCTTTGCTGATAGTTTTTTCTGTGACAAAACTTTCTTGATAATAATGATCATCATGATAACTAGAGGGACTCCTAGAGCAAGGCCATCTCCTGCCATGGAAAAAAGCCATAGATTTTTTCAGAAATATTATATCTAGATTCTGTTGAAGAACTTTTTACGCCTCAATAATTGTCTTTCGTAAATATTTCATCTAAATGTAAAGAACTTTTAAAGATATCTTGCCCACTAACAAACAAAATGAAGCAGTTTTGATAAAAACAATCTTTTTCATTGGCAGGTGATTACAGAAGGATGAATAATTTACATTGATCATTGTATGACAGATACTGTACAGACTGATATAAATAAGGCACATGATTTTAAAGTCAGATCTTTCTCTTTTTTAATGTATTAGTTGTTTGATTTTCAAATATAAATTAAATGTGTGATTATATTATTATTTTACTTACAGCATTTTTTTTCTTGTCTGGAATAGAAGTTATGAAGGCAACATTTAACTTGCTCATGTTGTTCGTGTGTAATTTCAGCAACATTTCTTTGCATACTTGAGAAGTGTCTGTGACAAAACATCTCTTTGTCTAATAATGTTGTTATAATATGATAAAGTGACACCTAAAATTACTCTAACTTCGGAAAATATTGAATTTTGTCCTGATATGTTTCCTGCATTGACGTAGAAACATGCCACTTTCCAACCCACTTTCAATTTGTCATATTGTAATTATATTAGACAAACAGTACATAGTCATGGTCTTATATTTCTCCTCAAAGGGCACTATTCCACACAGTCCCTGAAGTAATGTGCGCCGTTTTATTATACCAATTCTCAACCAAAGAATGAAAAAAGACAACTTTCAGTTTTGAAATATACACATATCTATCCCCATCCTGCCATTATTTCAAAACATCATATCTACCTTTCACACCCCTACCCTATTTTTATATAATGTCTCAATCACCCATCATTT
Organism: Lingula anatina; assembly: GCF_051362555.1. NCBI lineage: Eukaryota > Metazoa > Brachiopoda > Lingulata > Lingulida > Lingulidae > Lingula > Lingula anatina. The sequence continues at coordinate 3,809,415 of NC_141772.1, read as the reverse complement.
TCATCAAAGTATGCAATGAGTTGGTGCAACATTAATATCATCTACTTTTGTTACATGTGTTGTGGAAACTTGAGACAGCGACCGACTCCACAGTTGTCAATAAACTTTAGTATACCTCAATTTCAAGCTGGTTTTCCTTGTCTTCTTATGATCACATACAGAATGCTTTAACAGTAGCCCATTTTTCCACCCACTTACTTAAATGCATTCTCATAAATTAATTAAATGCACCCTCTTGAAATATCTTCTTCTTTCTCTAGGTACATTCTGGCTGTATGCAGGCCTAGGCACCATAGGTTTTATATTCCTGCTAATCCTTCTGCCAGAGACCAAGGGGAAGAGCCTGGAAGAGATGGAGGGGCTGTTTGCCAGGCCATGGTGTGGACGGGGAGCACCTGTTGCTTATTATGAAAAGAGTGTCCAGTATGTCCACATACGGGGCCTAAACAGGGATGGACGGGACTCGGATTTAGACTCTCCTGAGTGATAAAGCAGTTGGTGTAGGGTTCTATATGTGGGGTTATCACTAATATCCCAGCATCATTACTCCCCACAAAATTACTTTACTGCTTTGTTACTCCTAACTAGTTTTTTTTTTTTTTTTAAGAATGATTTTTAAAACATTGTCACGTTTGGGTCCCAGTATTAATAGTAAGGTTTTAAAATAAATAATATTGTTTTGTATTTCTGTTTTACCAGTGGAGAGTAATGATGACAGTGATAAGGTGTGTGGAGACCTAATGAGATGAAACTCTACAATCTTATAGTCATTGTTATTGTTATTGTCACAGTATGATGGCATAGATATGGTTGTTGTGTAAATTGAATTAAGTAATGTATCTACTCAAAGGGCTGTGATGTTCATTACAGAATCGTTATAGTAACTGTACCTTTGAAAGATTAAGTCTTAGAATAAGTTGAAGATTAAAGGGATAATAACTCTGTGCATGAAATCTGTATTTCACAATAAAAACATTGTGAGTGACTCATAAAAATATAATATATTCTGTTTTCCCACAAAAACGGCTGTTATAGCTATTATTCTGATATCTGAGCTTGTCTTTAGACCACGTGACCTCCATTGATGGCTATACTCTGTTAAAATCTCTTAAGAGATTTTAACAAAAAACCAAACTTTTTAGAAAAAAAACCAGGGACTAAGTTTGAATGTAAAAATGGATTCATTAACCATTGGTAAGTATGGGAAAATTGTTGTTTACTCCAGGAAAATTCATTTTTTGGCCGAAACGAAGAGTTATTATCACTTTAAGAATATTTTGTGCATGCTCTGAACATGTAACAACTGAAATTTGTTAAGCTTAAACATTCCTTTTTCATGTTTTGTTGTTCTCATGTCATCATATATAATTATAATCATTTTAATGTTTCAAAACTACATAGTTTATTTCTCACCACAAGATATTTAATGACCAAATTAGAGCCATTTAAATTGTTGGGGCTAAATATTGGGTCAAAAATACTCTATTGCATGTTAACTTTTTCAAAACACTATCCAAAGGTATTTTCCTTTTTATGGCATTTTCCCCACCAAAAGAAGAGTTATCACCCCTTAAGATACAACTGAGTTGAGCTTTGTTTGAAATTTAAATGATTGCATGATTTAACGCCGGTATCTATTTTGAGTAATTGGAATAAAAAATACTGTAACAAAATTAATGAAGTATCATGTGTAATGGCTAGTGACATGTGATACAAGTTAGTTATATTGTAGAGGCACTTTATGTTGTTTCAGTGTTGACAAATATCAAAAAGTATTTATTGTCTTAAAGTATCGTGTTGTTTTGATCAGTTGACTGTTGGAGAAAATGGCTTAATTTCACTAGCAAGGTCATTCCACCTCAAGAGTGAACTTTTTAAGAGATAGTTTAACAGCAAGCAAGCTATTGAGAACAATGTATGCCTAAGCATATTCTTTAAAAAAAATTAAATCTAAATAATATAATATATTTAATCCTTTCACTTTGAAATGCTTAGAGACAATTTTCTCTGGGTTTCTCGTGCTTACAATCACCTTGCTTCATTATTATTGTCAAAAATAAGGAGTCATTCATATTCATGTAGTAGGAAATATTAAAGTATACTTCAGTGGCAGAAGGGGTAATTTTTGTTAACTTAAAGGTTAATCTCTGCCATCTGATTAATCGTAAGAAAATATTTCCAGACCATTAGCGTATGGCCATTGTCTGTTTAATAACAGCTCATTACATTTGTTGCAGATGTCAACTGAAGCCCTATATAGTAAGTTGAACCAGTGTTATGTGAAAGTTTTTTTTTATTTTCTAAAGTGACTTTATTTTCAAGATATGTAACAAGAGCACAGACAAAAATGTAAAATGAGAAGTAAATAAATAATTTTATATTTAATCCTTAAGCGTACATTTCATTTAGCTTAATGCAAATGATCTCAAAAATGCAACAAACACTATGTTAAACAAATATACAATTCTCCAGAACTAAGACTAAAGCTAACAAGATGAAACCTCTAAACCTAATGACATTAAATCAGGATGGAGTTTTTTTTACTAAAGATTTTCTGATTTCAAGGACTACGTACACATGTATATACGATTATGATGCTGTTCAGTCAGCATATAGGCAAAACTATTCAGCAATATCAAGTATTTGTCTTTGTACATAAAATCACATTTTTATCTTCATGTTACTTTGAATTCTTCATCACAACTCTCCTAATTTTGGCTGCACGAAGGTGGTACTGTTTTTGCTCTGGCATGGCATGTTCTCCATTACTTTTTCTTTTCAAAGAAGAAGATTCCATTTTAATACATGTTTTTCTTTTCTTTGCACCTCTGGTCATTTGGGCTTCCATATTCTGGCCAGTGTTGGCAGAGACTTGTGGAGCCTCTGCAGCTATCTTAATCATGCTGCCAGTATCTGTGCAGGCAGTAGACGCCTGTGACAAATCACCACTTTGGTCCTGTGAGAAAGGCAAACCAGTCTCTTGTGAGAATGATACAATAAAATTATTAGTATGTGACGATACCTCATTACGGTCTTTTGAAGAGCTCTGTGAGGACATTTTATCAGGCACTGGAAAAGAATCTTGATTATTCGTAGATTCACCCTTGAATTCTTGTGATGAAACTTTGTCAGGTGATGATTCCTGGACAGATTTCTTTGCTACAGTTTCAATTGTAGGTACTTGTGTTGTATATTTGCTTTGTTCTTGTGGGATAATCTTACTAGAATCTTTGGATAATGAAACCTGAAGCTCACCAGAGTCAGCTGATGGTGTTTCAGTAGGCAGGTTTACTGGAGTGTCATTTTGTTTTTCCAGTACAGCCTTCTTAGGTTCCTGAGGCTTGTTCGTACAAACTGGAAAAGTATTTTTGTTATCTTGTGATATGAACCCATGCTCAGATTCTTGTGATGACAAAGTAGATTCCTCATGTTCTTGACAAGCCTTCTCTGGGGGAAAATGACAACTCTCCTGGGTGTTTGACAGAGAATCATCACCTCCACTGAGAGGACCAATATTTTCCACTGCTGTAGGAGACACTGTAGCCTGCCCATTGACATTTCCAGGACTGTTTACACTGCAGGTGCATCCACAATATCTGCAACCACCTTCTCTTTGTGAAGAAGAGGATGACACCTTATTCGTACTTTCAAAACCATTTATGTCCACCGCATGGATTTCTGTTTGTACACTCTTGGACACCACAGCATGCACTGGTCCCATGGGTTTCCCATTCAGTAGTGCACTTGAAGGAGAGGGAATATCACACTGTGTAGCAGTTTGACACAGTACACCCAATTTATATGGGTCCACTTGGACCTGCTGGTGGATGCATCCTTTTTGTTTATGCGGTATCATATGCTGTCTGGTAGAAGTCAGTTCTTGTGGCCCTGGTAAATTTTTTGATGCCATCTTTCCAGTTGGAGTTACTTCTCTATCAGTGGAAGTAGGTACTGGTGAAAATTTGGTCATGGCTTTAGTACACATCTCTGATAATGTAGGTATGGGGAGTGTTGAGTGTCTTAGGGAACATAGTGAGACCACATCAGACGTGTGGTTTGGAACAGGCTGAAAAGATGTTAATGGTGGTTTCTTGTAGTTGTTGCATTCTTTTCCTTCTGGCTTCTGATGCTGAGCTTCCTTCCTCTGCTCATAACATATAAGGTCTAACAATTCATTCATAGTTGAGTGAGCAATGGCATCTGTGTTTTCTACTACATTGTATGTTTTGTTTGTGTTGCTGGGTTTTATGGTATTCTCAGTGCTTACATTTTTCGGCTTATCCTCTGAAGATCCAAAAGCACCAAGAAAAGCATCTCTTTCAATTGTCTTTAAAATATCATTCAGTACATCCCAGGATACAGTTTTATTGATTTTGCCATTTCCTGCAAGGCAATCTTTGTCAGAAACAGCATTGTCACACATGACTTCATTTTCAGTGGTGTCAACTAAACTCTGAGTTTCAAATTTACTTCCATTGCCAAGGACTGACATTACACAAGGGATTCCAGCTGTTACAGTATCACCCCTGCATGGGTCAGACTCTTCTTCTTTGTTGGCAATGCCTGAGGTGCACATACTTGTAATGTCAGAAGAGTCACTGGTCAGGCTGTTGACATTCAGTTTAACAGTGCTTTTCCTCGAAGACATATTTCCCCCTGATTTATTTTCTTCATGTTCTTCTGGTGGGATAAAAAAAGAAATAAACATTATGTGATGAGAATAACGGGGTCAAACGGCTGGCAAATGGACACTGAGGGGAGCTACTGATGTCACTAAGTAGCACTCAACAAAACTCAGTTATGTCCACCGTCTCAATCAGGCTCTGCCAAGCTAGTCGCATGTCTCGCCTCCACGTGGTGGCCCTGGAAATGCTGAAGCTGAGAGGCAGCGGCGAAAGGCGGGTTTCGGGCGCCTGATAACCCGATTTAGTGACTAAGGGAAGGAAATCCCTGACAAAAAACCCTGGCCCTCCTGGTAGGGGGTTGGGCGTGGGGCCAACAACCCCACCCCGGAAAACCATAACAGTTACGGAAACGGCAACAAAGATATTCAACACTACTCGATGTGCTGAGCCCCCAGAGTCATTGTCGACTTATATGACTGACAGTGGTCAAATCCACCTGGAAACTACTGCCATGAAGATGGGCGTTTTGCACACAAAGACTAAAACCAGAATTGGCTTTTGGAATGTGAGAACCATGTATGAAGCTGGAAAACTAGCAGAAATTATAACAGAGATGGAGCGCTACAAGCTACACATATTGGGCATAAGTGAATGTAGATGGACTGGCTCTGGCAGACAAAAAGCAGCAACAGGAGAGACGGTAATATTTTCAGGACGAGAAGACGGACAACACCACGAAGGTGTTGCCATTATCCTACGAAAAGAAGTGACCCACTCCATGCTAGAATGGGAGCCTGTTAACAGCAGAATTATAAGGGTACGATTGAAAGGGAACCAAGTCAACCTGACAGTGATCCAGTGCTATGCACCCACAAACGACAGAGAAGACGATGTAAAAGATAATTTCTATCTCAGTTTACAAGCCACAATAGAGAAAGTACCTCAACATGACATGATCATTGTGATGGGTGATATAAATGCTAAAGTGGGGAGCAAACAATTCGAAGATGACAGAGTTCGGGGAAAACATGGATGTGGTGAAATTAATGCAAATGGTGAACGTTTAGTTGATTTTTGCAACGTGAATGATCTAGTCATAGGGGGCACTCTCTTCCCCCACCGCTTAATACATAAGTTGACTTGGACATCCCCCAATGGACGTGACAAGAATCAAATTGACCACCTAATGATAAATGGAAAATGGCGAAGATCTTTGTTAGATGTGCGCGTGAGAAGGGGTGCTGACGTTGGAAGTGACCATCACCTAACTGAAGCTTTTATAAGACTAAAGCTAAAAAAGTCAGGACCACAGCAGAAAGTAAGGAAACGATTTGATGTTGAACGGCTAAAGGACACAAAAATCAAGGAACAGTTCACAGTCCACTTAAAGAACAGATTTAAAGTTCTTGAAGATCTTGAAATACAAGAGACACCACCAGGACAGGTTGACTATCTTTGGAATGAAGTAGCCTCAACATACAAACAATGTAGTGAGAAATATCTGGGATATAGAACAAGAACCAAAAAAGAATGGATGACACCAACCACATGGAGGGCAATAGAATCCAGGCGCAGCACCAAAAAGAAATTACTAGATGCCAAGTCAGAAAGACTTATTGAAAGATACCAAGAGGAATACCGAGAAGCACATAAGATAGTGAAACGTCTTGTCAGAACAGATAAACGGGAGTTTTTAGATCAACTAGCATTGAGTGCAGAAGAAGCAGCATCACGAAATGAACAAGGAACAGTTTATAAGATCACCAAAGTTATCTGTGGAAAAATGAGCACAAAGAGCAATAATTCACCAGTTGCAGATAAAAATGGGACTCTACTTACTAAGGAAGAAGATATACAAAAAAGATGGACAGAACACTTTACTGAAACTCTCAACAGACCACCACCAACAACACAAGCGAATATACCAGAAGCAGCAGAAGATTTAGATATTGACATAAACACACCTACCAAGACTGAAATTATTAAATCAATAAAGTCAATGAAGAACAGAAAGGCACCAGGAAACGACAACTTGAATGCTGAACTATTCAAAGCATCACCAGAGATAGCAGCAGCCTTTTTGGAACCCCTGTACACTGCAATATGGAAGGAAGAAAAAATTCCAAATAGCTGGAATAAAGGAATCATTGTCAAAATACCAAAGAAAGGGTCACTCAGGGACTGCAATAACTGGAGAGGTATAACGCTTCTGTCCATACCAAGCAAAATACTTTGCAAAATAATAGCCAATAGAATATCAGATGCAGTAGACAAAGAGCTCAGAAAAGAACAAGCTGGTTTCAGAAAGGGTGTGGGGTGCACAGATCAGATATTTGCTCTACGTAACATCATAGAGCAGTGCACAGAATGGCAACGACAGCTCTTTATTAACTTTATTGATTTTGAAAAAGCTTTTGACAGTATACATAGAGATAGTCTCTGGAAGATCCTTAGAAATTACGGAGTACCACCAAAAGTTGTTAGGATGATAAGATGCTTTTATAGTCACTTCTGCTGTTGTGTTGGTGAGACTAATATGAGTTTTAAAGTCCAAACGGGCGTGCGTCAGGGCTGTGTGCTGTCATCCATCTTGTTTAATTTAGCAATTGACTGGGTAATGAGGCGCACCACAGAAGATACATCAAGAGGAATAAGATGGACTTTATACTCGACTCTAGAAGACCTCGATTTTGCAGACGATCTTGCATTACTGTCCCACACACATCAGCATATACAAGAGAAGACTGACATACTTAACATCTTCAGTCAGCAAATTGGGCTTAGGATAAGCAAAAAGAAGACTGAAGTGATGGCATTAAATATACAATCACCACCACCAGTTGAAGTGGAAGGCTGCATCCTTAATAACACCAGCTGCTTTACATACCTAGGAAGCATTGTAGCCACAGATGGAGGAACCAGTAGAGATGTCAACAACAGACTAACCAAAGCCAGAAATGCCTTTAAGAGCTTAAACAAAATCTGGAAATGCTCTCAATATAGTATAAAAACCAAACTCAGAATATTTGAGAGCTGTATACTATCAACTCTTCTCTATGGTTCGGAATGCTGGCGCATAACTGAAGAAGATATAAAAAAGTTGTCTACTTTTCACACTTCAAGCCTCAGAAAAATATTAAAAATATTTTGGCCAAGAACTATATCTAATGATGATCTGCTAAAGCAAACAAACCAGAGAAGTATAAGTGAAATCATCAGGACAAGAAGATGGAAATGGATTGGCCATGTTCTGAGGAAAGACCCAAATTCCACCACTAAAGTAGCCATGTACTGGACACCAGAGGGGCATAGAAAAAGGGGCAGACCCAAGACCACATGGAGGAGGACAGTTGAAGCAGAATTGAAACAACTGGGTGAAAGTTGGGGGACAATTCAACACCTAGCGAGAGACAGAGAGGAGTGGAGGACCTTTGTTGACGCCCTAGACGCCCAACGGCGTAATAGGAGATAGTAGTAGTAGTAGATGAGAATAACACTTGTACAAAGAAAAATCTTTATGTTTTGCTTGCAATTGTGGACTTTCTGTCAGAGTTATCATGCAGAGCATAAATTTATGCAATGCATAACAGACTTGCATGGGCATTTAGTTGAAAACATTAATTATTCATGTATATTTCTTAATAATTCAAAAGCAATATTCCAATAAAAACCAACAAAGGTAATATATAGAAAACCTTAATCTGTATTCTTAGTGAAAAATGGACTTAAATGACTAACATATTATCAAAAACAAACTAAAAAAACATTCAAATCAAAACTTGTACTGGTAGTATGAGACCATTTCCTTTTAAATTCATTAAATGTGACTAGTAGTTTACATATATAGAAGTCTTAAACCTATTTTTTATGTTTATCACATGCACCTAGTAATAAACTCTGTGCAGTTTATTATGACTTTTGCCTTCATCCGATAAAATCTTGAACTCGCGGTAGAGAAAGAAATTGCCAGTTAAGACATTAAAAGTATAAGGTTACCTGTGAAGATTGCACAATTTTGTTGGCTGTCTAGAGAGGTTTCTATCAAATCCATCTTCTGAAAATGGAAATTGGAAACAACTGGGATTAGGACTTCTTGCGTGATTACTGATTGCTTCTTTTCTTTAAAACAGGAAATTGATTTTTCACAAATATCATTTTACTGAATTTGTCATAAATCTCCTTAGTGCTCTGAAATTTTGCTAAAGAGAGATGCATTCCTGTGTTGTTGGCAGAAATGATTTCAATCAACAAGGGATTTAATCAGATTACTTGAAATTAAGTGTAAAACATGATGCAATCCACAATCATATCAGACAGACAGACAGGTATTAACACACAATAGTTGATTACATTAGAGAATGAACACATTTGCATTTATATCAGTATTGCATAACAATCTAAACCCCAATAATATGTGGCTTTAAATTACTTTATCTCGAGGTTCCCTTGACTCAGGAGGTTGTGCAACAGTATTCTTCAGAGAATCATCTTCATGTGTTTTCTGCATATTTACTTGTTTTTTGTTGTTTGCAATATCAGTTTGGTCTTCCTTCTTTGGTACTGCATTTTTGTTATATTGTGGGTTGCATTCTTTTATTTTTTCTTCTGGAACCATTTCCTTGTTTGAAGGAATGACAGCACTGGTGTTAACATCAAAGATTCCAAGCTCTGTTCCTGAAATAAGACTACAGGTCACGGCTCTCTGAACAATTTCCTGGCTCATTAAACTATTGGTTTTCTCTGAAACTGCCCTTACTGGACTATCTGTCATTTGCTTCCTCTCTGTTGTGTCACAGGCTGATGCTATTTTATCAGATTGAGATGGTTTGGTCCCCAGACCATGAGGAATAAAACCCTGCATCTGAAGCATGTTTGCTTTGCAAGTATCACTGGACACTGTTGGTAAAGACGATTGCATTTTAAGGTTTGTTCCACTGGAAGATGGGCTTTCAGCGAACTGACATGGAGTTTTCCAAATAGAAGGATTTTTGGATGAATTAACTTTATTATTCATCTCTTCACAAGCCACAGCGTTTTTGCATGAGGGTTTCTGAAAGAATAATTAAATTATTCAGAAATTGAGTTCTGAAATTGAAATGATGTTATATCTTTACAATCTGGTGTGCTGTTTGGGGCAGTTTGAAATGTCATATTATGCTCTCAGAGCAATCCTTATCATTACTAAAAGTTTTCTTTTTAACCCAAATTCATGCAACTGTTTACAGGGATGGTATTAAAGGAAAACATATGTACTGCTCTCATAATCTTAATAATTAAAGAATATTTGGCACTTTACAGAATTTAACACCACCTTTAAAATGTGCTCACCTGCATTTCACGTTTCTCACTTGATTCACTACTCTGCAATCCTCTAAAAATGAATTAGAAAAAAAAATTAATTGGAGTTTAATTTTCTAACATTCTGTGTGATGAGCAGCCTTTTGTTTTTTAGCAAGAATCATGTTAAAAAGTAATGAGCTATATGTTGATATGTTAAAAAGTTCACTGAATATTTTTTTTAATTCCACTCTATATATATTATCAAGTGTATCAACAGCTACTTATTAAATATTTTTTTAGGCATAGTAATCACTGCAGGGGCGGATTTAGGCCGTCTTCTGGGTCTTCCAGAAGACGGTCAGATTTGCAAGTTGACATTGACAGGTATCTATTTTTTTATGTTGGAAGACAGTCATAAAAAGGAGGACAGATCAACAAAGATAATTTGGAAGACAGTCAGAAAATATGTCTGGATCCGCCCCTGCACTGCAATATCTGTCAATTATCAGCCCAATGAATGTTCCAGTAAACATATCCTGTCACAACTGAAGCAATGCACATCCACTTGCAATCATTTCTATGAGTGACTCATAGCCATATACATGCATACATATATGAGTCCATATTGAACTCAGTGAAAGTTTTTATCCACATCTCCTCCCCAGGCAAAATTTTAACTTTTGAAGTCTTGCCTAGGCAACATTTTAAATGCCTACTAGCAGGCGTAATTTTTATACAAATTCAACTAGAAAGTTTTAAAACAAATTTTACTGTTACAAACATTACAGCACAGCATAGCTGAGGATATGGTCAACAAATCTAAATCTATGTTTTCTCAGACTGGGCAGTGTGGGTGTAGTCACATAGCTATTTTTGTGTTATATCATGCATCAATACCTTGAATGGCTTGGTGTACAGGTGTCCTGGTTATGCCTGGGTGTAACAAAACTTTTACCATGGCGCTGTTTAGGTGTACCCATCTCTTGTCCAGTGATGCTATGGGCATGCACCTGTGGACTAAAACCCTCAGATGAATGTCCTGAAGTAGGGGTCTTATCTTGGGATTTATTCAGTGGACGAGGATTGAGCTTATTGAAGGCAGCGTCATCTAGCAAGCAGTTAAGGATGTTACCATCACTTTTAGGCACTTCCTGTTTGTGATGACTCTCCTCATACTCCCAGAGCAGGGTGTCTTTTTTCTTATTGTTAGAGGTACTGGTGGCCACATCAGTAGTAGCTTTTAAACCATGCTCCAGTATTGAAGAAGGTCTGTGGTATCTATTCCTGGGTGTGGTATTTGATACTGCTGTGATGTGGTCATCTGCTGTATCCAGGGGATAACCTGAAGGAAAATCCCTAAAATTTCTGTCACATAATCCAGCTGGTTTATATTTGGACCAATTTGTTCGGTTGTGTGCTGTATCATTTGAATATTGTTCTAAATTGTAAATTTTTCTATCACGTTTTAGTCTGATATCTTGTCCGTCTTTTGTACCATAAGCATTTCCATCAGCCACAAGCACTTCATGAGGTTTTTCCTTCCTTGGGGTGTAATGTGTGTAGCCTGACAACCTCCCATCCCTTGGCCTGGCTTCCATCCCCCTTTCAGGCTGTTTTGTATGATGTCTATTGGTGGCATCATTTTGTGTAATACTCTGAGATGAGTAAAGATTATGGAAGTCAACATGATGATTTTTTGATGTTAAACTTTGCAGTTCAGCTGGATGGAACCTATCCATTTTGTGATGCTTCTGCACTGGTGTTATGAACAATTCTTCTGCACTAATACCTGGTCGAGACAGAAAGTTATTTGCTCTAGGTTTTGAGGAGTCATAGGGATACTTGAGGTTCATACTAGTTGAAGAAGATCTGTGTATTTGATTGGTATCCGAGGTGTAAGCCTTGGGTGCTGTTTGTTGACTTGATGGGGTCATGAGCATTGACAAGTATGGAGTCTATAATTAGAAAAGATAATATATTCAATTGACTACACATGCATACTGGAGTTTTGTCAAATTCTATATGTACGAAGTAAACTTGGAAAATGTTCATTACCATAGGTAACCAAGCCAAATAATTTTTTTCAGCATTAATTCCCTAAAAGAAAGAATAATCTTTTGTACTTTTTCAATCAGAGAGTTAGCTTGTAAATAACTTAAGGTTATATTTTTGCATATACCAGTATATGTGAGCATGCAAAATTGCACAACTATAACTAAAATAACTTAGGATTTGTACACCTGTTTATTATAAATTTTGTGTCACTTGCCTCAGGTTCAAATTCTGCAAAGTTGTATTTGGCAGGCGTGGAATTGAACTCTTCATGGTTCCCCTTGTGGTATTTGTAAATTGAATCATCTTCTTCAGGCCCAGATGTGAGCTGAAAATTGGAACAAACCACTTCTGTTGAATGATTTATTTTTCTACTAAATCAGACATGAACAACGATGACCATGTATGCAACTTTGTAATTTTTAGGTTATTCATCATCATTTATAACTGAACAAAGATGCTTCTCAGATTTATACTGTCAAAAATAACTTATTTAATTTACATTTATCAATGAAATACATGTTGATGAAGGTTTACCTCAAAATGTGACCCTTTGTCAAGATATCTGATAAATGGTTTGTTATGCTCAACATGAGTAACCCTGTCTGCTAGTGAGCTGGTACTTTCTATAGAGTATGGCTTCTGCTGAAAGACTTGACCTGCTGGTTTAAAAGTTGTATGGCCATCTCTCCAATGATGCCATTTATCAGGTTTTTGATCTACCGAATGAAAGCTTGAAGAAAATGCATTGATATATTTGGACAAGCCGTGATCAATGTAAGAAAATTCATGTAGAAACAAGTAATATCCAATTGCATTAATTTTTTTTTGTTTTGTTTTTTTCCTGCACCTGCCCCAGATTTTATTACCACCTTCTGCCAGAAGCTTTTAAGCAACATCTCCAATATTATTGTTTTCCTTTCCAATCATTCACATACAATTCTTTTAACAGTTTATTGACCCATCCCCTAATTTTCTGTCTTGATAACAGAACTTAATTAAATAAATAAATCTAGTACATTTGTACACTTTACCTGCTGCTCAGATCATTCAACTGTATTACAGATGGCGTCTCTGATAAATCTGGAGACATTGGGAGTTCTAGGTCTCTGTCTTCTCTTCTGAATGGATCTGGCCTCTGACCAAGGTCAACTTTCTTCACCTTTCTTGGAGCAAGATTATCATTTTCTATAAAAGGAGCAAATATATGTTATTTAAAGGCAAGAAGTCTAAATGACAGCCATGCAGAGATCTTCTCAAATCTCTTCAAACTGTTTCATACATATAATGTCAATCATTCACAAAGTTTATTATTTATTACTCAATATGACAAACATGAAATACAAAAACTAGCATGAAACTCATTATTCAGCCACCTTTGCTAAATGGAAAAGTGTTTTCTTGTGTTCAAATACTTGTACAGACTTTTAAGTTTAATAAAGATTTTATTTTTTTAATTAAATTAACACCTTAGAAAACATTTACAGATTTACAATTTACCCATTACTATCTTGTCACTGGACTTATTCACCAACTGCAGTGCCAGTAAATCCTGACTCACGCCTTTACATTTGCCTTCAGGTGAAGAAGTAAGTTGTCTCTGATGGCGATGCATTTTGCTTAAGAATTTTCGCCTTTCAAAGAATTCCTGGGAAAGAAGGGATAAAAAATCTCATATAATTATTTGTAAGTATGCCTTTAAATAAAAGATTGACTACTGTTCAATTAATTTTTTATTTTCATTTTCAGGGAACTTGGAGTTAGACTAATAGTGTGAAATTTCAAATTCTTTAAATTTCATTATTCTCTTAAATAAGGTTGGGCTCTATCAATAACAATCGATAACTGTACTTAAGTTCATGCTAACGTAGATCTACTAACACTGGCATCAAAATAACGTTTTCGGCAAGCTCTCTTTCACTGAAAGTTTCAGTTTTCTGGAGTAAATTGTCAATGACTTTTATTATCCCTCTACTAACTGAGCACTTTAGTTTACCTTTTGTATTTTCCTCTCTTGCTGGCTTTTAATTCGACTACGAACACCACCAACCCAGTTCATTGTTATTTTTTCTGTTGTTGTTTTCTTTCGAAGAAACTATAACCAACTCGGCTGCTGCCAAACACAGCTCAGCTAGCAGAGATAGCAGACGATGCGCTGACTTCCGGTTAATATAAATGCACGGGTTTAGACAATTTATAACAAAAACTGACGTTAAATGATAGGAGTTTTAGGTTGTTAATATTCTCGAAAACATCGAATTCTTTGTTGGGATATAGTGAGATTTATATGGTATATCTTATGAGCATTATATCGAGATGCAAGTATTTCGGTAAAATCCAAATTTTTTAATCACCAGAGGTAAAGGTCACTAATATGGTGGCCAAGGTTCGCGTCGTCCTCTTTTTCACGTGATATAATTTCTTAGTACTCATTTCTGAAATGGAAAATGCACAGAGAACGGTGTACAAACTGATAAAAATTGCATCAAAAAACCCTGGATGTCGGAAGAAAGTCATTGGCGGTGTTGCAGCTGCTTTAATAGCAGCATACGGAGTGGGAAGATTTTATCCTCACCTGACTAAGTATTTCTTGCCTGAAATCAAAGGTCGAAAACGGGCAGACGGATCAAAAGGAGATGGAGATGACGGAGAAGGTGAAGAAGCAGAAAAGCGAAAGAATGCAAGGGCACCTGGTGTTGATAGACAGTTTTTCCTACAACTAAGAAAACTGTTGAAAATTCTCATCCCATCTATTTGGTCCAAAGAATTCGCCATACTGGCCCTACATACGGCGTCTCTTGTATCAAGAACATTTCTGTCCATATACGTAGCTAAGTTAGATGGCAGAATTGTTAGAACAATAGTCAAACAGGATGTAATGAAATTTGTTGTCCAACTTTCCAAATGGCTACTCATTGCTGTGCCAGCGACCTTTGTGAACAGTTTGATCCGTTTTCTTGAGAGTAAACTGGCTTTGGCACTGCGCACACAACTCGTAAATCATGCATACAGCAAGTATTTCCTCAATCAAACTTACTACAGAGTCAGCAACTTGGATGGGCGCTTGACCAATGCCGACCAGTGTCTGACAGAAGATATTGCAGAATTTACTTCCTCTCTTGCTCATCTATATTCCCACCTCACCAAACCATTGTTAGATGTGGCTTTGATGTCTTTCACTCTGTACAAGGTATCACAACTGGAATTGTAAATTATTTTAATTACCTCTACCAATGAAGGAGATAATGTTTTCATAGTGTTGGTTTGTCTGTATATATATTAAATTTTTCCTCATAATGTCATATTTCATTGAACAATATTGTGGAAACATTACTATCATTGTAGCTGGCATCAAGTAGAGGTGCAAGTTCTCGAATTCCATCTGTTCTCGCTGCTGTAGTTATTGTGATAACAGGCAAGGTATTACGAGCAGTATCACCAAAGTTTGGAAAATTGGTTGCTGAAGAGGCCAGCAAGAAGGGATACCTACGCTATATTCACTCCAGAGTAATAGCTAATGCAGAGGAAATTGCCTTCTATGGAGGACACAAGGTAAGTATTATGCTTCACTTTATGTCTCCACATAACATTTATTTTTTACCAGATAATCAAGTAATTAACTGTCTTCAGAAAAAAAACATAATACAATTATTAGGCACAATTATATGTTTCACATGATTTATTAATGATAAAATTAAGAACAGCATCTCATAATTCAACCACAACTCTCCTTTTTATGTTTATTCCCTGTTTTCCTAGACCGAGGAGAGCCTGCTGCAGAGAAGTTACCAAGCACTAGCTAATCAGATGGACCTCATCTTCCGTAAACGACTGTGGTACATCATGCTGGAGCAGTTCCTGATGAAATATGTTTGGAGCGCTAGTGGTCTGGTCATGGTGGCAGTGCCTATGATTACTACTGTAGGACAGAGACAAGATGGTAAGCTTATATGTGATTATATGGTAGGAGGTGTGTGTAGTTATCAAACATGTGTGGCCAGTTATAGATGATCAATGTATACTGGATTAGGCATAGTTGCTGTATAGCATGAGCAGTGTAATGTTTTCATCCATGTTAACACGAAAATGGTAATAGAATATTGGCTCCAGATACTTCATTGTTTAGAAGCAGAAGTGGAGAAAATGGGGATGGGAGGCAGGGGGGAAAAATCGAAGGGAAAACAGTTACATCATAACAAGATCAATGCTAACAATATTATTCTGCTGTTTTATCTGTTTATCAGATAGTGACTTAGATGCTGATCCAGACCTGGTGCAATTAAAAGACTATGGTCTATATAACATATATCTAAATTAAGGCAGTTGGAATATAAGAGTGAAAAGATGCATTTAAATGAGAGTGTTTTACATGTGTGCTTTCAGGTAGCTTTATAGATGATGACCCAGATGGGGGAGTAAGTGAACGCACGCAGAATTTCACCACTGCTAGAAACCTTTTGATCAACTCAGCTGATGCAATAGAAAGAATGATGTCTTCTTATAAAGAGGTGGGGATTCTGTTCATTAAGATTTGTTTATTTTAGTAGACCACTGTTTTTCAATTGAACTTCTGATGTGAATAAGGTCTGGTGAATAATCTTATTCTGTTCTTTAATTGAATGCCTTTGAGAATTTAATTGTGTGACATTGAATTTATATACAGCTTATTTTTGTCGATTTTGTGTGTGTATATAGATAACAGAGCTAGCTGGTTATACCTCTCGTGTATCAGAGATGTTTGAGGTGTTTGAAGATGTGAGGAAAGGAAAATACAAACGTAACATGGTCACCTCCAACAAGGCTGCAAAAGGAGCGCAGAAGAAGATCCAAGGGCCCCTCCAGATTAAAGGTATAATAAATGTACATGGTGACAGTATTTTTTATGTACAGACACAGATGTGTCTGTACATATAGCCATCATCTGCGTCTGTCGTCGCCGTCGCCGTGCACTTTTACCGATAACACGATAAGTGGAAAACCATTTTACCTTTTGACTTGAAACTTGCAGAACTGATGAATATTCATAATACGTAGGTCAAGTTCGAAAATCAGCATGATCGGGTCACTTTTAGGGAATTTATGCTGTTTTTTCACTTTTTATGTACAGACACAGATGTGTCTGTACATATAGCCATCATCTGCGTCTGTCGTCGCCGTCGCCTTTGCCGTCGTCGCCGTGCACTTTTACCGATAACACGATAAGTGGAAAACTGTTTTTTCTTTTGGCTTGAAACTTACAGAAATGATGAATATTCGTAATACGCAGGTCAAGTTCGAAAATCAGCATGATCGGGTCACTTATAGGGAATTTATGCTGTTTTTTCACTTTTTTCAGCATATATGCAGCACCGATAACACGATAAGTGGAAAACCGTTTTACCTTTTGACTTGAAACTTACAGAACTGATGAATATTCATTATACGCAGGTCAAGTTCGAAAATCAGCGTGATTGGGTCATTTTTAGTGAATTTAGGCTATTTTTTCTCTTTTTTCAGCATATATGCAGCACCGATAACACGATAAGTGGAAAATCATTTTACCTTTTGGCTTGAAACTTACAGAACTGATGAATATTCATAATACGCAGGTCAAGTTCGAAAATCAGCATGATCGGGTCACTTATAGGGAATTTATGCTGTTTTTTCACTTTTTTCAGCATATATGCAGCACCGATAACACGATAAGTGGAAAACCGTTTTACCTTTTGGCTTGAAACTTACAGAACTGATGAATATTCATAATACGCAGGTCAAGTTCGAAAATCAGCGTGATTGGGTCATTTTTAGTGAATTTAGGCTATTTTTTCTCTTTTTCAGCATATATGCAGCACCGATAACACCATAAATGGAAAACCATTTTACCTTTTGGCTTGAAACTTACAAAACTGATGAATATTCAAAATACGCAGGTCAAGTTTGAAAATCAGCATGATCGGGCCATTTTTAGGGATGTTATGCTGTTTTTTCACTTCTTTCAACATATATGCAACGCTAATAACACAATATAAGAAAAACAGGCCAATTGTCATTATACTCACAGGAGTAGTCAAACTAACTAAAATGCAGGTTGAGTTCCAAAATCAGCATAATTGGGCCATTCTTTTAGAAGTTATGCTGTTTTTTCACATTTCCTCAGATTCAATTGTTAGGCATATTAACAGTCTCATTATTGAACTAATAAGATACGTAAAAGTGTTTGTTTGACATTTCCTGCATCTTAATAACATTGTTAGTTGATTATGTAAAAATGATGGTAAACTTGTTATTGTGTATTATGTTATAAAGTGTCAAAAATGGAAATAAACAAATATCATTGCAGTTTGTCAGATTCAATCATCTACTATATTCATTATCTCAGAATGGAGGAAATTGGACATTTAACACTGTTCTATTGATATTTTTCCCAACTCATCAATTTTCTTAGTTGATCATATACAAATGGTAAAAAACTGTTTATTTTGTTTTATGTTAAAAAAGTGTTAAAAATGGAAATAAACCCATTTCAGAACAGTGCTGTCTTGTTTACATTTTGGCATTTTCAAGGCGTGACTTTGAAGTTCCATGGGCCTGAAGACCTTTGCTAGTCACATTTTCTGAATATCTGTGATACAAATATTTTATAATTCAAAATTGATGGTCATTAAGCTGTTAAACATTATGTAATATTGCATCAAAATTTGAAGAAACCCCTATTTTGGGCACTGCTTCCATGATGACCATTTAAGGAAAATCATGTCACTTACTGTTCTCAAACTTACAGGAAAGAAACATGGGACTAAAAAACAGCTTCAGTAGGCAATGCAGTCTGTTTGGTATTTTTTTTTTTTTTGGCAGTTAAACAGTTTTTTGTGAAAATTTAATTTTTCACATATTGGCATTTTCAAGGTGTGACTTTAAAGTTCCATGATATTGAAGACTTTTGCTTGTCACATTTTCTGAATGTCCATGTTACTAATATTTTATTAATAACATTTGATTGTCATTATGCTGTTAAACATTATGTAATGTTGCATCAAAATTTGAAGAAACCCCTATTTTGGGCACTGCTCCTATGATGACCATTTAAGGGAAATCATGTCACTTACTGTTCTCAAACTTACAGGAAAGAAACATGGGTCTAACATACAGCTTCAATAGGCAACGCAGTCTGTTTGGTAAATTTTTCTGGCAATTTAACAGTTTTTTGTGAAAATTTAATTTTTCACTTATTTGCATCTTTATTTTCTATTCTTTGTCTGTACATTTGACAGCTTTGCTGCCTTGTTATAAAAATCTGACAAGGCAGATCCAGAGGTACCCCTAACCCCCTCCCCCACCCCCCCCTCCCCAAAGAAAAGATTCACTTATGTAATTAAAATATTTATCTTGATTTCCACGTGTTATAAAAAAACATATTAATATGCAATCATTTATTGTACCACCAGCGTAGGCGCTGGCGGTACACATGGTTTTAGTCCCGACCCGTATGTTCCGCCGGCTCCTGCGGCTCCGCCGGCTCCTGCGGCTCCGCCGCCAAGTCACCGTTACCGCTTCTCCTCCTAGACGGTAAGGGCCTCCATACCCATCTCTTGGATTTAGGTCACCTATAATCTCAACTCGTTCCACGTAAAATTTGGGCTTTGTCGGTATTGGGGTCTAGGTGTGGCACTCATTGCAATGCACCCTTGTCCAAAAATGGCAAAATTAAATGCTAATTATCTCCCCTACAGAAGGAATTATGGGAAAAATTTCTACAGACAGCTTTCCAAAAGTCATATGTGTAGATTTCAAATATGCCCTTGGATTTGACCTTTGACCTTTATTTTAAGGTCAAACGGGCCAAAATTTTCAAAAAAACAAAATTTTTGCCAAAAAAAAAATTATTTGCGGTCTTATTCAGACACAACACAGACTTAACTAATAATATTAATGGAAAGTGTTACCCTTCAGGTCATCTTTCATCTCCGTGAATTTGGGGTCAATCGGTGCATTTTCACGGGAGTAGCGGCCATAAGATATCGAAACTGAAAACTGCTCTAATTCCGGAACCGTTAATGCTAGACACCCATTCTTTTTTGCATTTTGTAGAGCATGTAAAGCCCAACACTGGAGGTGGTCTCCGTTTTTTTGTATTCCATACGGTTTTTGAGTTACGCTGTATCAAAAAGTACATATTGGTGGTGAAAGCAAAATGTGCAGTACGGTAATGGATAATAAATTTTGAACTCCGGAAAAATAAAACATAAGGCTTGGCAAAGCAGACAACTTGTGGTCAAAAATGACATTATTTCATCAAATTTGAACATCTGGAACTTCAGAGCACCTCCCATTTCAAGAATTTTGACCAAAATGACCTTTTCTTTATTTTAATTAATTTTTTTTTGTAGGAAATTTATGGCACATTATGGTAACTCCAAAATTATAACATTTAGTCCCTTATATCTCCAAAACTGGCAGAGATAGGTCCATAGTTTCTATTGAACTTGAATAGGAAGTCATATACTGACAATCTAAATGTGACCTTAAAATTGACCTTTGACCTACTTTTCACCATGAACTGAACTTTGCAAATTTTGCTTCCCTTTTATCTCCAAAACTGGCAGAGATAGGTCCATAGTTACTATTGAAGTTGAATAGGAAGTCATATACTGGCAATCTAAATGTGACCTTAAAATTGACCTTTGACCTACTTTTCACCATGAACTGAACTTTGCATAGTTTGCTTCCCCTTTATCTCCAAAACTGGCAAAGATAGGTCCATAGTTACTATTGAACGTGAATAGGAAGTCATATACTGGCAATCTAAGTGTGACCTTGAAATTGACCTTTGACCTAGTTATTATCATGAACTGAACTCTGCTAATTTCTTTCTCTTTTAACTCCAAACCTGGCAGAGATAGGCCCATAGTTACTATTGAAGTTGAATAAGAAGTCATATACTGGCAATTTACTGTGACCTTGGAATTGACCTTTGACCTACCTTGCGATGAACTTAACTTTGATTGTACCATTTTTAGTAATATATATATTTTTTGCATATTTTGAAAATTCTTGTTGATTGCATTTTTACAGCTTGTCAAGCACAAGACTGGTGGCTGTGTTCCTTATTTTGTATATGTGGGGGTCTTTATGAATGCGCTTGCTCCAGCTGGTGGTACAATATTCGGAGGCGGTATCGCCTCTCTGATCCTCTAGTTTGTAACAAAAAAGTACAAATCTGATGAGTAACTTATAATGGTTAATCGGAGTGAGTGTAAGGCTAATACATATACCTTAAATTCAGATACTGTCATTCTATACATGTGCTCTTTATCTAATACATGTTCTGGTCAATGTCTGATAATAAAAAGATGTGATGACAAGAGCTAAAAATGAATATTTATCTATTCATTTATTTTGTTTCTATAGGTGAAGTTATTGATACAGACACTATTTTACTGGAAGATGTTCCCATCATTACACCCAATGGAGATATTGTGGTGTCAAGTCTCTCATTCCAGGTAACAACAATACTTTTAAGTGTTTTGAAAATAGAAAATTGTTGATATCTACAGATCCAGTGGATGAGGGTTCTCTCTTTCTCTGGCTTTTTTTTTTTTTTGGCGTGGGGGTGGGGGGGGGGGGGGAGAGAAGGGAGGGGTGGTACATGAAAAATTGGAACAAAATTGATTAAACTACATACTGATCAAAATGGTATTTTGCTTATAACATCAGAAGAAAACAACTCTTATTTGGCATTTCTATTCAAGGAATGATAAGATTTTTTGATTTGATTTTTAAAAAATTCATCAGGTTCAGGGAGTTTACCACATTTGTTCCAGATGGACCACGACATGCACCTGCTGATAACAGGCCCCAATGGCTGTGGTAAGAGCTCCCTGTTCCGGATTCTAAGTGGTCTGTGGCCTGTGTATAATGGTCGCCTACATAAACCACCTCCCAGTCAGATGTTTTATATTCCACAAAGGTGAGTTAACTGACAGCAATAGTTGGAAAAAATTTCAATTCCAATTCCTTTTGTTGGTATAGTAATGACTTCTTTTCTCATTCTCATCTAAATTTTACCTGTTGATGATTTCATATAACAATGGTATGAATTTAGTTGTATTTCATCTCCTCAAGGTCTGTTATTCATTTTATTCATGGGCATGCTATAGAATTTGCCAATATATTCCAGACCTTATTTGTCCATCGGCACACTAAGAGACCAGGTGATCTACCCAGATAGTGTAGCAGATATGAAGAAGAGAGGATTCACAGACAGACATCTTGAGGATATATTTAGAATTGTAAACCTGCAACATATTATACAGAGAGAAGGAGGTAAGATGTCTGCAAAAAGTATTTATAGTTTTTGACAGAAAGATACAGTTTCTAGTTTCAGATGTACATGCGTAATAATTGTTCATTATTGGAATTACACAGCTTAATCATAATTAATCACATCCTCTGATATCTTTACATTTAATATTAATAATAATAATAATAGTCTTGTTTTATCAGATTGGGACTTTCCAGTTAGTTACTGGGGAATAGTCAAATGCCAGCCTTGTATGTCTGTTTTGCCAAAGTTGTGTCTATATTCTGGAAAAGTGAATGCCTCATTTTAAAAAATATGTTCAGGGATAAAATCCACTAACAAAAATCATATGTTAGACTAGTTGTATCATACTTTGTCTGAAATATGCTCAATGTATTAGAAAAAAATAAAAAGTATAGATTTTATTATCCTAAGAGTTGTTGTGTTCCAGGCTGGGGAGCTGAGAGTGACTGGAAAGATGTGTTATCTGGAGGAGAGAAACAGAGGATAGGAATGGCAAGGATATTCTACCACAGGTACAACCAGCTTACACAACTACCTTGACTGAAATGAGGGAAAATTAAGATGAAATTACTTAATCCATTTGTCAGCATTTCATCAGTGTCTTAACGTGAATTCAATTATCTGATTTGAAATAAATGTAAACCTAAACCAAAGATAGTCCTGTTTATTACCAAATTATTTATATTTATTTTATTGATTATTTACTGTTATGAAGTTACCTAATTACATCATTTTGGAGACTCCTATTTGTCAAATATGTGTGAAAAATTGGATTTAGTTTGACTGTGTATTAATAAGTGTCTTCACATGTTCCAGGCCACGTTTTGCTTTGTTAGATGAATGCACCAGTGCTGTGTCTATTGATGTGGAGAGCAAGATCTACCAGGCTATCAAGGATGCAGGGATCATGCTACTGACTATAACACACAGACCTTCTTTGTGGTAGGTGAATCATTGGGTTTGGTTGTAAGTCTATATATGGCACTGTGGCAAGCAAACCATTTTGTTATGTTGATGAGGAAAAATGTTCATCATCTTGGTAGTTCGATCATAAATGAAAATTATCAAACACAAGCCTGACATTTATAAGAGGGTCCTGGCCAATATACCCCCCAGTGGTCAGTGAGGGTCAAAGTCTGCTCACGTCATTAATCTGATGAAGGCTTATGTCCAGGTTGGCTGTAAGCTAATGGTGTGAAAGTTTTTTGCCTTGTGTTTGATAATTCTCATTTATGATTATGTTATATTGTTATACATATAATGTTTGTGTTTGGTGTAATGGGTGGACTTAAAAGATACTTAATCCTGTAATTTTAATGTCTCAGAAATAATTAATTAATTCAATGAAATTCCGTTTAATACTACCACATTGTACTGCCGCTGGCATAGTATTGATTTTACTCAGTGATTATTTACATCAACAATCTTAATTTATCTAAATAAATCCCAATAAAAAACACATTTATTTTAATGCAATATATTCTATTTGACTGTTCTTTGGTTATACCTGTGTATTTACATGTGTACATACATTTTTGCTATACTTTAACTTTAATTATACAACAATCGGCGCTTTGAACAATATGATAGTCTATTACTGTTTTTATGTGAAAAAGATTTCCCATTTAGACTGAGATATATTAAATCAGTGTGGCCAAAGTTGTTGACTGAGGATATGTCAAATTTTGTACCAACAACATGACTGCTGCACATTGTCTGAGTGAGTTCTCTTGGTCACTTAATTAGTCTATTTAAGAAGGGTAGCAACCTCACTTTGTCCATTTTTAGTGTGGTATTCCCTTAATAAATCAAATACCTTGTTCCCTTTAGTTTTGAGAATGTCCACAAATACTGCAGTTTTCTCTGGACATCCCACCCTGGTAGTTGTGGTTTCGTGTTTTGGGAGCTCTGGCTTCACCCATTCATATTCATGGTTGGTCATAATGCCTTCTTTTTTTCTGCAAGATACATTTCATTCCCAAGATCCTCACGTACTAAACTCTTAACATCACACCAAATATTTATCAATTTTCCAGGAAGTTCCACACTCATTTGCTCCAGTTTGATGGCGAGGGAGGCTGGAGATTAGAGGAGCTGGACACAGCCACGCGCCTGTCACTCAATGAGGAGAAACAGGGGCTGGAGGCTCAGCTAGCTGGCATACCTAAGATGCAGCAGAGACTACAGGAACTGTGCTCCATTTTGGGGGAGGACTCTGTGTTACTGGACCATGGTCATCTGATACAGCCAGAGGGGTCAGTGCTGTGATTGGTCACCCAGTTCACTGTGCACCGTTATAAGTCTGAGCTTGACTATGGTCAGTATATTCAACCCATGGGGTCAGGGCTCATAATTGGACACTGTTGATTATGCACTGTCATAGATAATGGTCTGCTGATCGACTTAAGAAGTCAGGTTTTGTTATTTTTTTTCCTTTTTGGTGTGAACTGAAGAGAAGAGATGGAGAAGGAGGTGTACTGGAAAGGGGGTTTACATAGAATTGTGTTCTGTAAGTTTAGAGTTAAACAAGAAAATAGCATCTTTGGCAGTTATTCATAGGCATACTATAGATATGATGTAAGTATATAATAATATGATAGGAAGACATATTTAATCTTTGTATAATAATTAGGTGCCAAAGATGTCCATTAATTAAATTAGAATGAAGATGTTTAAATAAACTGTATGTTGTGGTGTATTGTATATGTGGTGAAATTATTGTTCCAAAAATCAATGATATATAACAAAAATTTTATCTTAGTGCTGTGTAATGTGGTTGTAACCTCAACTATTGAAAGATAACTTATTGTATGTTATAGTGATAGTTTATCTGTGGATGTGAATACTATCTGTACACATTTTCTTTGATTAGAAAAGAAAATAAGTGATGCCTTTTGATGTTCCACCCAGCCTGCACAGATTTAAACGCCAAAAGTTTCCAGATCATTTATCTGCTGTAGGGTATTAGAAAATGTGGCATATTCTGCTTCTTGTCATGTTATGCTTTAGTTTCCTAGTAGTAGTTGATATGAAATGGCAAAGCCTGAACAAAATATTTATTCTGAAATAAGGCAGTTTTTATCTTAAATATCCTTATATGTTAACTTTTTTAAATGGGTTAGAAATTTCTTTTCTGATTAGGTGTTTCAAATATTAAGTAGCTAGAAGTTCTCCTCTTATATAAAGCCATTTCACTTTTTTTGTCTAGTTTTCATGATATACTGTATTTATTGAAAAATTCTTAATGCTCATGAAACTATTGACTTTTATGTATTTTAAATTGTCTTTTTGATATAAATGTGATATCATATTTATCAAAATAATTTTCAATTTTTACTTAGTTCATTCAAAGAGAACACCAGTATTATTTTTAAAAATCTGTAGAATAAGTTAAATTCTTTAATATTTGATAATCAAGTTTCCAGAAAAAGGTCAGAATTATCATTATTATTATTATTATAAATAACAATGTATTGTAGTCAGAATATATGTCAGAAGGCATTTAAAACATCTTGTTCACTGAAGGCATACTTACACACATGCACATAAAAAATGAATAAATGAAATGTCGTCCAGGTCCGATTGTTCTAATTTCTTCCTAGATCTCAATGAATAATCAATAGTCTCCTGCCATTGTCTCAGTGTGCCATCAGTATTAGTTAGCTTATTAACATACCTGTATTTTAACTGCATGAAAAAATTATATTTGAGCATTGCACATATATCTGTCATTAGGTTTTACATGTTACTTTAATAGGTATTTTGACATTTATATGGGCAACTTCAAAAGGCAGTCAGTTGATGGCAACCCTCTTTACTTTGTCGTGGTTGGGATGGCAGTTGAACCCATGTGCACACACACACTTGTTCATGCACATACGCACATTTGTTCATGCACACACACACTTGTTCATGCACATAAGCACACTTTTTCATGCACACACACTTGTTCATGCACACACACACTTGTTCATGCACACACACGTTTATGCACATAAGCACACTTGTTCATGCACACACACACTTGTTCATGCACACACACACTTGTTCATGCACACAGGAAAAAAAGGCCTGTTTTTGATAAAACTGTTGAGACTGAGAGCTGTAGAAGAAAGCAAGAGTACATCTTCATTTGAGAGCATAATCTATGTCTTCTGTATCAAGGTTCTTTTACACACTCCAACTAGAAACCATGTCTAACAGCCTGAGACAAGGGCAATAAATAGGTTGAAATTGAAACTGTCTTTTTAACACATTTTACTGTAATGTCAGCTAGTGCAGTCTTGAATATGTATCACAGAATAAGAATAATGTATCTTTTAAGTTAAAACTCATACTGAAGATTTAAAATAGACTGTTTCTAAGGTCCCATGCCCAGAGACACAACTGGTCTGCCAAAATCAACTGAACTGTTGGGGGGGGGGGGGGGGGGGAGGATGAATGGGGAAGGCCACTTCTTGTTTCAACTAAGTGATAACCACCAGCTTTTCTACTTAATACCAGGAGGAGGCATGTCATACAGTTAGTTTTTAATTTTGTATTTCAGGCGTGGGCTCGAAATAAGACATTACATTGTACGTTTTAGACTTAGTGGATAACGCGATCCAAATATTCCACGGTTCTTGTCAGATTTACGTGAGGTCGCGCAAAGAAAACCCAAGTCCACATAATGACCAGTTTAATGGTTTATTGGTTGACTCTGTCTAACTACATCATCTACGTGAAATCTCCAAGTTCTAGGCCGTCTCCCATGGCTTCGTCGAGCGGCCACCTTCGAATCTTCTTCAGTCTGACCCCTGATATTATTTCTAGACGTCTTTTATACATATTTCTTATCTATAGGTTGATTTGGTGCTGCATTTTTTCGCGGTACATATGAAATTTAATTATTCAAATTGCACACGTCCACTCAAGTTATATAATTATAGGAAAGTCATAAAACAAGTCAAGTGCACAAGCAATGGACTCTTATCAAATTAATTTACATGTCTGGGAATTATATTTGTATACACTACAATTTTGGTTGGTATACTGGGTGGACTAAAAAGATACTAAATCCTAAAATTTTATTTTCTCAAAAGTAATTTATTAATTCAGTTAAATTCCTTTAATACTACCACTTTATATTGCTGCTGATATAGTAATGATTTGTCTCAGTGATTATTTACATCAACAATCCTAATTTATCAAAATAAATCCCAATTAAAAAAAATTAAATTAATGTATATCTACTTGACTGACCTTTGGTTATGCCTATGTATTTACATGTCTGTATATATACAGATTTGGCTATACTTTTACTTTAATTATACCACAGTTGGCACTTTAAACAATAGGACAGTTTACTGTTTTTCATGTCAGAAAGATTTCCCATTTACATATGTAATAAGTCAGTATGGCCAAAGTGGTTGGCTGAAAATATGTTCAATTTTGTACCAACTAGATAACATGACTGCTGCACATAGTCTGAGTCAATATAGTGAGTTCTCTTGGCCACTTTCATCTATTTAAGGAGGGTAGCAAGCTCATTTTGTCCATTTTCAATGAAGCATTCCCTCAATAAATCAAATGCCCTTTCTCCTTTAGTTTTGAGAATGTCCAGGAATACTGCAGTTTTCTCTGGACATACCACCCAGGTAGTTGTGGCTTGGTGTTGTGGGAGCTCTGGCTTCACCCATTCATATTCATGGTCAGTGATAACGCATTCTCGGAGGAAAACATTCAATATATCCAGGAGACCAGGGACTGTGATGTTTTCACATAGCTTTGGTTTTACTTCATTCAGAACTGAAAATAATGTTGTTACACATTAGTCATTACAGAATGTTAAAAATTACATTCAGTCCTTTCATAATGTATAAATAGCAAATGTTGTGGATAATTATTATTCCATTTCTTAAAATGAAAATAAGCATTGAGATTAACACATGGTACTTGCTGGGTTGGTCTTACTTTGCTGGGCATACTTTCTCGCTAAAGGGTAATTAGTAGAATTAGCTTAATTTGTCTGACATGCCTCATCCACCAGCTGGGGGTAATAAACAATCCTTTGCTGATTAAGTTAATTCCACTGATTGCACTTTAGCGAGATTGCCCAGCAAAATTGAACCAACCCAACTAATACAATGTGTAAATCTGAATGCACTCTTTGACCCAAAGGGACCTGTAAAAGATATCCAAGTAAGATAAGTATAAAATCCTCCTTCCTGTTAGCATAATTTTTGGATGTCATGGTCAGGTGATCAGGTTAGTTAGACATTTTTGAGAATAAAAATACATATATAACAAAGAGAAACAGTGAATCATTACACTAATGCTAGAATACTGCTGTGCTTACCTTCCTGCCAGCTCATGACCAGGTGTGGTGGGTAGACCAGGCCAGCAGGAATGGAGACACCAGTGCTGACACATGCCACTTGTCTTGGTTTGGAAGCTGTCTTCAGGGTAAGGTCAAGTATCTCTCCAGGGAAACTGTATGGGTGCTCACTGTTCTCACTCACACAGTGGGGACACATCAGATATTTGTCATATGACAGCCCAGGCCAGCCCTCTTCAATGATGTTCATGAGGTCAAGGTGACCTTGTTCAAGAACACCCCACATGTCTGAGAGATGTGATCCACGGACAGCAATGCTGAAAACCCAGTCTTGGTTTTGGCTGACTGCATCAGAATTTGACTGGTGTGGCCCCCGTGTCAGCTGCATTTTACATCCCTTAAGTTCTGCATACACCCCATCCTTCCAGTCCATTCGCAAGGTCTTCATGAGTCCAAGATACTTGTGCTGACGAACAGAAAATTTCTCATATAAGCCATCTGGACATTTGTATGGAAAGAGAACCTGCAGGGTCAGTTGAGTGGTGTCTGGGGGAACCTTGCTGGGCCATTTGTTATCTAGCTCAGGTTGCCTTTCTTCAGTGAGCAGCCATGGAAAGTGGAATGAGGTATTAGATGGAAGGGATTCATCTTCCTGGACTTGATAGCACAGCTCCAGTTTCTGCATCATTTCTATCATGACATCAACTTCAGTGCTTGACAATTTGAAAGGCTCACACAGGCAGCTCATAGCTTCTTTGGATATGATGCCTCTGATGAAGATGTCTTCATGTATGGTATTTGCTTTGGTTTCAGTAATCTTTATGGACTTATGGAGCTTCTCTGATACGACCTCTTGATCATGACTGAGGACAACCTTGAGAACATTCACTAAAACCTCTTGCTTGTGGAAAACTACTTTCATCAGTGAGGGACATCTATCAAACCAAATGATGTCTCCACGATGAGCAAGGAAACTTAAGATGTCACATATCATTCTTTCTGTTTCTTCCTTTGAGTTCTTCTCTTTCCATGATGTAGGTGCATTCTGCAGAATGAGGCCTTTAATCATCTCCCAGCCAAGTGTGTTTTCAGAGCCTTCAATTTTCTTGGTGCAGATATTCTTGGCTGCTTCCACCCACATACCTGGCAAAACTTCAGCATTTCTCCTGGCGAAAGAAATGAGGTAGTCTCGCAGTTCTTTAACTCCTCCACAGGTTTTTGAACTGACTCTGAAAATATCCTTGTGGATGGGTTTTATTTGATCATACAAGGTCTGCAGTTTATTTGATTTGCTTTGGTAGGCCTGGCGGAGAGATGCTTGGGTTTTAGGTGTTTCTCTTATTCTCTTCTCAATGCTCTCCTGTTGTGCTTGATACCACTGCTTCTTTTTGTTTATATGGTCTTCATGGTGCTTGTTTATTGCAGAACACTTGTGTTTTACATGTGTTTCTCCTACCTCATCAAGATGAGTTCCAATTAGAGCTATTTGTATCCCTGGCATCTGTGCTTGCACCTTGTCAATCCAGTGCCCAATGCAGAGCTTGTAATGAGCCTCATCTTCTTGGTCATATTTCGACAGATTGAAAGTGATGAAAACCAAGCCACATTTGGAAATAAAAATGGGATGTCCTATTTTGTAGACGTCATGTCCACCAAAGTCATTGATGTTGAAGCCAATATTCAGGTCAGTCTCACTTTCATGAGCCTCCCATAATCCCTGCTCCACCACTCTTGTCCTGTCTGCCGTCTTTGTAAGAGTAGACTTTCCATTTTGCAGTGTGCGTGAAATGCTAGTTTTTCCTGCTTCTGTTTCACCAAGTAAGTTGACCTGTATTCTACTTGACTGGATTGCCTTGGTGTCAGTTAATGCCTCAAAATACCTCTTGATGGCACCTAGTCCCCTCTCGGCAGTATATTTAGGTGGTTGTACCAGAGGATTATCATCCACAAGTAGTAGTCGAAGGCTTTCCATATTCTTCATTTGATGTGGCAGGTGAGTGATTTTATTGCCTGACAGGCCAAGTGACCAAAGTTTTGTTAACCTCCTGATATCCACTGGTATGTAAGATATCTGGTTGTCACCCAGATACAGCTCTTTTAGGTTAGGCAAGCCACACAGTGCTATGGGGAATGTAGTGAAGGCATTGTTAGAGAGGGAGAATTTTCCGTGTATCTTAAGCCTGCTGATATCCACTGGTATGTCAGATAGCTTGTTGTTATCCAGGTTCAGCTCCTTTAGGTTAGTCAAGCCAAACAGTGCTATGGGGAATACAGTGAAGGCATTGTTATGGAGCTTGAATATTCTGAGCACCTTCAACCTGTTGATATCCACTGGTATGTCAGATATCTGGTTGTCACCCAGATACAGCTCTATTAGGTTAGTCAAGCCACACAGTGCTATGGGGAATGCAGTGAAGGCATTTTTAGAGAGGGAGAATATTCTGAGTACCTTCAACCTGGTGATATCCACTGGTATGTAAGATATCTGGTTGTCACCCAGATACAGCTCTATTAGGTTAGTCAAGCCACACAGTGCTATGGGGAATACAGTGAAGGCATTGTGATGGAGCTTGAATATTCTTAGCACCTTCAACCTGGTGATATCCACTGGTATGTCAGATATCTGGTTGTCTGACAGGACCAGCTCTATTAGGTTAGTCAAGCCACACAGTGCTATGGGGAATGTAGTGAAGGCATTGTTGTTTAGTTTCAACACTGTGAGGTGTGACAGGTTG
This sequence comes from Lingula anatina, assembly GCF_051362555.1. Lineage (NCBI taxonomy): Eukaryota > Metazoa > Brachiopoda > Lingulata > Lingulida > Lingulidae > Lingula > Lingula anatina. The sequence goes on along the minus strand of NC_141772.1, from coordinate 3,778,104 downwards.
GATATGGACTGTGGTACATTGTAAAAGAGGGAGAATATTCTGAGTATCATCTTAAACCTGCTGATATCCACTGGTATGGCAGATAGCTGGTTGTTATCCAGGTCCAGCTCCTCTAGGTTAGTCAAGCCAAACAGTTCTATGGGGAATACAGTGAAGGCATTGTGATGGAGCTTGAATATTCTGAGCACCTTCAACCTGTTGATATCCACTGGTATGTCAGATAGCTGGTTGTTAGCCAGGTCCAGCTTCTCTAGGTTAGTCAAGCCACACAGTGCTATGGGGAATGTGGCAAAGGCATTGCTGTTTAGTTCCAACACTCTGAGGTGTGACAGGTTGGATATGGACTGTGGTACATTGTAAAATAGGGAGAATATTCTGAGTATCATCTTAAACCTGCTGATATCCACTGGTATGGCAGATAGCTGGTTGTTATCCAGGTCCAGCTCCTCTAGGTTAGTCAAGCCAAACAGTTCTATGGGGAATACAGTGAAGGCATTGTGATGGAGCTTGAATATTCTGAGCACCTTCAACCTGGTGATATCCACTGGTATGTCAGATAGCTGGTTGTTAGCCAGGTCCAGCTTCTCTAGGTTAGTCAAGCCACACAGTGCTATGGGGAATGTGGCAAAGGCATTGCTGTTTAGTTTCAACACTCTGAGGTGTGACAGGTTGGATATGGACTGTGGTACATTGTAAAAGAGGGAGAATATTCTGAGTATCTTAAACCTGCTGATATCCACTGGTATGTCAGATATATGGTTGTTAGCCAGGTCCAGCTTCTCTAGGTTAGTCAAGCCACACAGTTCTATGGGGAATATAGTGAAGGCATTGCAGTATAGGTCCAACACTGTGAGGTGTGGGAGGTTGGATATGGACTGTGGTAAAGAAGATAACCTGTTTAAACCTGCAAATATCTTCTTAACATTTCTACACCTGTCAATGGACTCTGGTAGGTTGTCTATACCAGCAAAGCTTATATCAAGCTCAGTCCTTTCCAGCAAAGTGTCTGGTGTCTTGGACAGTGGAGACAACTGTAGCCTATGTAAGAGATCAAGTTCCTCTTTGCATGCTACTTGTCTGTAAGCCATGTCTCAGGAATGGAACAGTAGGAAGAGGTGTCACTGCTCTATATGTTTATGTTCATGGGTAAAATTATTGAAATGTTTGAGTAGGTAGTTATGTATTTGTCACCAATTTTAGCAGTATTCCCCCCTGATAACAGACATTTTGCTTTCAAGGAATGTAACAGAAGTAAACGATTAACTCAATCTTCAAACCATATTTTTGTTCATTGAATGTTCTTGTTATCTGAAATTAGAAAAAGATTAATTGGTAGAAAAAGTGGCAGTTACTTTTCTTCAAAAAGCTATACTCAATAGTTTCATATGTGGGGTTTGCTGCCAAAAATTACAATAATTTTTAAATTATTTCCTTTTGTCCCCCACCAATATGCAATTGTATAGTGTAGCTGCTACTGTACTGGTAGACAGTGACAAACTGGTAATATTTTGGAAATATTTTAAACATTGAGAAATATTTTGGTGACTAAAGCATCCATCATTTGACACAAGATGTGAATTATAAAATTAATTTTTTGGTGCATTTTAAACATCTTTGCATGATGTGAAAGTTAGATATTTTTGCATAAGGCAGTATTTTTATTACCTCATGGGGTGTCATATGGATGTAGACAAGTATACAGGTTTTCTGAAAAAAAAATTGAGCAGATTAAAAAAAGTATTCAGTGCCTTTACAGGTAAGTGAAAATCAACAGAAAAAGCAGATGTTTCTCTCTATCTTGCACAAAACTATTCTAATATTGTTTTATAACTGTTTTGGTAATTCATGAAGCATTAATGTATTAAAAGTATTTCTGAGTTTTAAGAAATGGTTAAAATTAAATTATGGCATTAAAGTAATCTTTTATCAAATATTAAAAGAAGTTTCAGTAAAATTATTACATAACATACCTTCTGACTAAAAGTTTTTAGTTTTGGGTGGTATGGTATGCATCTGGACAAGCATACAGGAAAATTTATATACTGCTGAATATTATGCTTTCTGGAAAAAGAAAAAAAACATATACTGTGGAAAGCCATGTATTCCCTCTCAATAAGTAATAAAAAAGATCAGCAGAAGAAAGTAGGTGCTAAGCTGAGCAGTAGCAATTTTAGCTTAAAACCACATATAGGATGGTTTAAACAGGAAATTAAACAAAAAATATCACAAAACATCCCCAAACCAACTGCCTGTAAACAAACAAGATCCATTTGAAATTGAATGCCAAACACACTTAATCCTTAGAAATAAAGAAGTAAAATTGCATTAAAATCCATAAAAATAAAGAAGTAAAATTGCATTAAAATCCATAAAAATAAAAAGGTAAAATTGTATTTAATTACAACCAGAGATTATAATGATTTACCATCAATGAAAGATGTTTCAATGTTCCATTTGATAGTTAACTTTGCAGGGAAGAAATTTAGCATGTGAGACAAATATATTTTAAGACACACAACAAATGTAAGATACAGGGCTGTGAGTATATTAAGAAGGTGCCTCTACCATTATATGAACATCTGGTGCAACTAGTGGTATTCTGTTACTGCTGTACATAGAAGACTTTAAGTACGTATTATACAATATTTTTTCTACAAATCTTTCTACCTCACCTGTGTGTACAAGTTATAGTTACTCTGCTGTAATATGGCTCACAAAACCTGCTGGTGGTACATACTCAGGAGGTGGCTCTGTGAGCTTCTCATTCAGTTGGCCCTGTACTGTAACTGTAGTGGGTAAAAATACTAAGCATATGATGTGATATAATGGACATTATTGTGTCAATTAAGCCAGGTGTCTAGATTTTATGCAATGTTTTATCAATTAAAAAGAATGAAAATACTCCCAAAATTTCTCATAGGGTAATAGCAAATATAAGAACAATAAAAACTTATTTTGATACTTTTTTAAAAGGTAATTTAATCAACTAAATAGATACATGCATTTATGGCCATGAAAGTAAAAGATCCCCCATTTTGGTGTTTATCCATTTAAATATTTATAATAATTTGAAATATCTATCATCAAGATGGACTTACTTTGAAATACAAGTTCTTGCTCAGTCCAAGCTGTCAACAACCTCAGGTAGTATGATAGAATTTTATAGCCATCTCAAACTTCTGGCCACACTTAAAAATGCAGAAAAAAAGATGGCCTCAGCAAATAACATCATGTGATGTTGATTTTGCCTTCCGGTATGTCACTAGAGATAATAATATAAAGTGCCTTGTCCTCAAAGCAGTGAGCCTGATGTAAAATATAATTTGCTATTGAGATTTTATTATGAAAAAAATCTTTGCTTTTGGTTGGAGAAAATGTTGTAACATTAAAATGTGAAGTCTCTTGTAAGTATCGTTCTGGCGAGATATTTATTTAAAGTTTGGTCTCCCTATCTCTCCCAGTTCACCTCTACTGGTGTGTGTACACAGGGAGGAGGTAGATTAAATATGTCACAAGACCCTGCATGACACTGTCTTACTGTTATTGAAGTAATATCAATTTGTACATTGAAGTGACATAGTTCTGGGGTCATGATTAACTTACTAGAGTCAAAATAATTGGTCACTGCTGAAAAGAGGTATCATAAGACATTAGAAAGAGTAAAGCTAGGACAGAGAACAGGTTTAAGAGCAATGGAAATGTTCTACATTACTCTCAGATTTTTATGTCTCTACTGAAAATGAGTCTGGTACTTGGTTCACAGATACTTGACTGTACTTCATAATGTCCCCAATTTTTTTTCTTTCTTAAATTATTTCCATACTTCCAAAACTCATTTTGTATTCAGTTATCACATTTTTCTGCAATTCACAATTACTTCCAAAGATCTTCACTTAGTAAACTCTGCAGCATACTGAATATTTATCAATTTTCCAGGAAGTTCCACACTCATTTGCTCCAGTTTGACGGTGAGGTAGGCTGGAGATTAGAGGAGCTGGACACAGCCACACGCCTGTCTCTCAATGAGGAGAAGCAGGGACTGGAGGCTCAGCTGGCAGGTATACCTAAGATGCAGCAGAGGCTACAGGAGTTGTGCTCCATTTTGGGGGAGGACTCTGTGTTACTGGACCATGGTCATCTGATACAGCCAGAGGGGTCAGTGCTGTGATTGGACACTGTTGACTGTGCATATTAGGACTGAGCTTGACTATGGTCAGTATATTCAACCCAAGGGGTCAGGGCTCTTACGGGACACTGTTGATAATGCACCATGGTCAGCTGTTTTTTTTTTTTTTTTTGTCTGCTTTTGTTTCCTTTTTGGTGTAAGCTGGAGATCGAAAAGAGATGGAGAGGGAGAGGTGTGAAAGGGATGACAAGGAATTGTTCTCTAGAGTTGAACAAGAAGAGCATCCTTACCAATTATTCATAGCACATGATATATATGATATAAGTGTATAAAAATGGTAGGAAGAGATGTATAATCCTGTGTGTAATTGTTAATTATTAGGTGCCAAAGATGTCCAAATACATAATGCAGAGAATGTTAAAAAAAAACTGTATGTTGTAGTGTACTTGTGGAGAAATTGTTGTTCCAAAAATCAATGATGTATAACAAAAGAACTAACCTAGTGTTGTGTTATAATCTGGTTACAACCTCAACTATTGAAATATAACTTATGAATGTAATAGTTAAAGTGTATCTATTGATGTGAATACTATTGTACATGTTTTCTTTGTTTAGAAATGAAAATAAGTGATACCTTTTGATGTTCCACGCAGTCTGCACAGATAAAAACTCCAAAAGTTTTCAGATCCTTAATCTGCTATAGAAAATTGTAATTTTTCTGCTTTTTATCATGTCATACTTTAGTTTTCTGGTAATAGTTGATATGAAATGACAAATCTTGAACAAGATTATTCTGAAGTAAGGCTGTTTTTATTTCCAATATTTTTACCTGTCAACTTTTAAATGGATGAGGAATTTCTGATTGGGTGTTTCAAATGTATAAAGTAGCTAGAAGTTCAACTCCTGGATAAAACCATTTTATTTATTTTGTCTAGTTTTCATGATAAACTGTATTTATATAACAATTCTTTATGCTCCTGAAACTAATGATTATTATTTATATTTAAATTATGTCTTTTTGATAGAATTGTGATACATGTATGATATCATATATATTATAGTATAAAATTTGATTTTCATTTTCAATTTTTACTTTGTTCATTCAAGGAGAGCACCAGTATTATAAAAATAAATCTGTGGAATAAGTTTAATTCTTTAATATTTGATAAACATTTTTAAAACTAGTTTTCAGAAATAAAGTCAGAATTTTCATAATATATAACAAAGCATTGTAGTCAGAGTATATGTTAGAAGGCATTTAAAACATCTTCTTCACAGAAGGCATACTTATACACATGCACATAAAAAAATAGATAAATAAAATGTGGTTCAGATGTAATATAATTTCTCCCTAGATCTCAATGAATAATCTATAATCTCCTGCCATTGTCTAAGTGTTCCATCAGTATTAGTTAGCTTATTAACATACCAGTATTTTAACTACATGAAATGGATTATATTGAGCACTGCACATTTATCTGTCATTTGTTTTTACCTGTTGTGATACTATAATTATAGTATATTAGGAATTTTGACATTTATATGGGCAACTTCAAAAGACAGTCAGTTTTTGCAACCCTCTTTACTTTGACATGGTTGGGATGGTAGTTGAACCCACGTGCATGCACACGCGCACACTTGTTCATGCACAGAGGAAAAAAACTTGTTTCTGATAAAACTGTTGAGCCTGAGAGCTGTAGAAGAAAGCAAGAGTACATTCATTTGAGAGCATAATCTAGGTCTTCTATATCAAGGTTCTTTTACACACACCAACTGGAAACCATGTCTAACAGCCTGAAACAAGGACAATAAATTGGTCGAAATTGAAAACTATCTTTTTAACACGTTCTACTGCAGTCTTGAATATGTGTCACAGAATAAGTATAATGTATCTTAACTCATACTGAAGATTAAAAATAGACTGTTTCTAAAGCTCCATTCCCATAGACACAACTGGTCTACAAAAATCAACCCAACTGTGGGAGGGGGGAACTCTGGCTGAGTGCAGTTGGCTACGCCTGAACAGGGAACGCCACCTCTTGTTGCAACTAATCTTATAACCACCAGCTTTTCTGTTTTATACTTAATGCCATGTCATACAGTTAAGTTGATTGCACATTCTGTAATGTGTGGACAACATTATTTTCAGTTCTGGATGAAGCAAAACCAAAAAATGCTTCTTTTTTAAATGAACTGTTTTTTAATACTTCGGAAAGCAACACTTTTTATGCAGAGACAGATGTGTCTGTCAATATAGCCGTAATCTGCATCTGTTGTCACTGATGCCATTGCCATGCACTTTCAGTGAAAACACAGTCAGTGAAAAAACATTTGTCTTTTTTTCTTCAAACTTATGGAACTGATAATTGATAATAAAATACAGGTAGAATTTGAAAATCAGCCTGATTGGGGCATTTTTTCAAAGTTATGCTGGTTTTATATACAGTCACTGTAAGTTTCTCTATATATTCTGATTTTTCTGTCTGTCTGTGTTGTCACCATCCTGTCACTGTCCGACACATGAAGTTCACCCCAGAACTGACAAACTTTTAATTTTCCGAGTGGCTTTTTTGGTAAAGAGACAGGTTGCAGAAATCAGCATATTTCCAGATGGACCACAACATGGACCTGCTAATGACAGGCTCCAATGGCTTTGGTAAGAGCTCCCTAGCTGTTCTAAAAGTCGCCCCGGGCTCAGAACTGCCATACTGTATTTTTGTTTTACTTAAATTTACTGAGTGGCTTTGTTTGGTAAAGAGGCAGGTTGCTTTCATATTCAGCATGATATTTCCAGATGGACCACAACATGCACCTGCTGATACATGTAACAGGCTGTAATGGCTGTGGTAAGAGCTCCCTGTTCTGTATTCTAAGTGGTCTGTGGCTGTGTATAATGGTCGCCTACTCAAACCACCACCCAAATCACCACTCAAAGATATATTCAGATGTGTAAACCTGCAACATATTATACAGAGAGAAGAGGGTACTAAGATATCTGCAGAAAATATGTAAAGTTTTTGATTGATACAGTTTCTATTTTCATATGTATATACATTATCTATGTTCATCACAGGAGTAACGCATCTTAATCCTAATTAATCATGTCATCTGATATGTTTCCATTTAATTATAATAACTATATCTTGTTTTAATTTTATTGGCTTGGGAGTTTAGAGTTAAGTAAAGTCAAATCCCCGTCTCCTTCGCTAGTGGATATCTCATTTCAAAATTATGTTAAGGGATGATATCTGCAAATCTAAATCATTTATAATCTAAAACCACTTTATTACTTTATTTCATTAAGACTAGTTATATCACACTTTGTCTGAAATATTCAAAATGTATTTGAAAATTTAAAAAATATATATTAATTTTAATTCATTATCCATTAAGAGTTGTTGTGTTCCAGGCTGTGGAGCTGAGAGTGACTGGAAGGATGTGTTATCTGGAGGAGAGAAACGGAGGATAGCCAGCTTCCACAACTACCTTGACTGAAATGAGGGAAAATTAAGGAGAAATCACTTAAGTCTTTTGTGGTAGGTGAATCATTGGGTTTGTTTGGTCACCCTGCTCTATGAGCTACTGCTGCAGGCAAACTATTATGTTTTATTGTTATACTACACATAACATTTGTGGTTGGTGTATTGGGTGGACTAAAAAGATACTTAATCCTAAAATTTTAATGTCTCAGAAATAATTTATTAATTCAATGAAATTCTGTTTAATACTACCACATTGTACTGCCACTGGCATAGTAATGATTTGACTCAGTGATTATTTACATCAACAATCTTAATTTATCTAAATAAATTCCAATAAAAAGCACATTTATTTTAATGCAATATATTCTACTTGACTGTTCTTTGGTTATACCTGTGTATTTACATGTGTACATTTTTGCTATACTTTAATTATACAACAATTGGCGTTTTGAACAATCTGATAGTCTATTACTGTTTGTGAAAAAGATTTCCCATTTAGACTGAGATATTTTAAATCAGTGTGGCCAAAGTGATTGACTGAATAAATGTCACATAGTCACATAGTCTGAGTGAGTCCATAGAGTCAGTTCTCTTGGTCACTTATTCTATTTAAGGAGGGTAGCAACCTCACTTTGTCCATTTTTACTGTGGCATTCCCTTAATAAATCAAATACATTGTTCCCTTTAGTTTTGAGAATATATAAGAATACTGCAGTTTTCTCTGGACATACCACCCTGGTAGTAGAGGTTTGGTGTTGAGGGAGCTCTGGCTTCACCCATTCATATTCTGGGTCAGTGATAATGCCTTCTTCGAGGAAAACATCCAACATATCCAGGAGACCAGGAACTGTGATGTTTTCACAAAGCTTTGGTTTTACTTCATTCAGAACTGAAAATAATGTTGTCCACACATTACAGAATGTTAAAAATTACATCCAGTCCTTTTAGATGTATAAATAGCAAATGTATATTGTGAATGATTACTTATATTACTCCATCACTTAAAATGAAAACAAAACCTTTGTCTAGGGGGTAATAACTGTCATTTGCTGATTAAGCTGATTCCACTGATTGCACTTAAGCAAGAACGCCCAGCAAAATTGGACCCACCCAGCTAATACAATGTGTATTATTTGTCTAAATCACTTGTCTAAACATCTACCAAAGACAACTGTAAAGTGAAGGATTACTACCCCACATTATCATAATGTTAAGTGACCATTTTGAAAATAATCAACAAATAATTAAACGCATTACTTTATTGTGTTGACAATGTGTGAGATGTGGTATGAGAATTATGTCCGGGGACACATGAGTACTGTGACAAGGAGGCAAGCAGGCAAGCATTAATTGAATAAGATTGTTCTGTACAAAAATAATAATTAAAATGCAGGGTGTTTTTTTCCAGTAAAATAAATTATTTTTCTTAATACAGACCTTGCCCTGTTTTATTAATTTCAAGCAGTACATGTAACGATTAATACTGCCACTGTTTCAAAAGCATTTTCAAAAATGTTATGCATCTATAAACAAAGACAATTAGCCATTGAAATGGCTTAGAGAAAGTCATCCAAATAATTAATACCTGGATTGTCTGTTGTATGTGATAACTATATCTGCTGTTCATCTGGTGTGAGGCACGGAGCTGATGTTAAACCACTGCAGCAGATGGTGAAACATGGCCACTGGGCTTGTTGACCTGTCCTGGGCCCCGTTGTGATTGGCTAGTTTAGGATTAGGGTTAAAGGTTTCCAGAGAGTTCAGTCCAGTGCTGCTGGTGCTCTGTGTGTTGGGAGGAGTACTGTCTGATGCACTGCTTAGCAGAGATAAACTGTTGATACTGTATTCTGTGGAAAGAAGAGAACAAATATGTTGTAACTCCACTGGATAACATGAAAGTAATTTTTTCTATAGTTTGATGTATAATATAAAATTGGTGTCAGTCTGTGATTATGGCTCACCCCAGAGTATACCTTACTTGAAGTTTTAACCCTAAGGTTTGTATGGTCTTTATTCAGGCAGATAACATATACCAGATACATTTTGCTTAAATTGTTTTCACAACTTTTTACCAATTCTGAAAATGTAAAAAGGGGTAACAAATTTTTAAATATATAACTGTACAAACCTGACTGTGCAGCTGGCTGGTGTTTGTCTCAAGTTATGGCACTGACTGTTTTAAATTGCCATCCTCCACATCATCTTGTTGTAGGCAGGGTATGACTGGAACTCGGGTTACACATGTCCCTGATACTTCAGGAACTGGTTGGAATTCCAGCTTTCCCATCCCTCATCTGATGGATCATATGGCATCAAGTCACCTATAATTGGTCTCATCTGTAGAAATTACAATATAACATTTTTTTAAGGATCCAGCAACAAACTTCATCAGCTGTGTTGTGTGCTCAAAATTACAAGAATAGGTTTTCCACCCTTAAAGCCCATTTCTGTGTGACACTAAAATATTGCGCTGGTAATAAAGACCTAAAGCTGTTGTGGTAGTATTATAAGTTCATATAAAGAGGTTTAATCTAATGCAACATAGTGCATTCCAAATAAAAAATAACTCTTCACATTTGTTAAGCAGCATCTCAGTGTAAGGTATTCCCCCACCCTCCCTCTCCATTTCTGATACAGAACTGGACAGACATCAACATCTAATAAAACAAAGATGGTCTAGCTATCATATCACATGTTCTGCTGTCCATCCTCCCCCTCCATTACTGATAAAAAACTAGACGGACATCAACATCTTATAAAACAATATTGGCCTATCATATCACATGTTCTAACCTGTAGGTGTACAGCTGTATGCCTTTCTCCTCTTCCCATCACACTCCTCTTCCCACCACGCTCCTCTTCCCACTACGCTCCTCTTCCCACCTAGCTCCTCTTCCCACCAAGTAGCATACCACGGCTATCATTATAATCCCTGCTAATGTTTACTCTTCATCCATTCTTGCTCCATTATTTCCACATAAGGGGGTCTGTAGATTGATGATGGTCAGCTCTCATGTCCTCTATCTCACTCATGGATTATATAGATCAGTTAAGGACAGGAATTACTGCAGGAACAGTTCTTTAGTCTATCTGGCCAAGATTCATTGTTTTTTTTTTTTTTTTTTTTTTCAAAAAGCTAGATGTATGCAGCCAATAAGGCCTAAGTGTTTCACTACATTAGGAATTAATAAACATTGGGTACATCAACTACAGGACATGACTGCCACAGGTACTGGGTCTATCTTAAAAGGGAAACAAGCTCACTTTGTCCATTTTCAGTGAGACATTTTCTCAATAAAACAAATGCCTTATCTCCTCTGGTTTTGAGTATGTCAAGGAAGACGGCAGGTCACTGAAGGAGGTGGTAGAGATGGACTTGATGTGATTATTGTTCAGAACTAACCACAGTAAACTGGTCAAACCTTCAAATGCTTGGTGCTTTACGTTTCTCTTCTGATAGATTAAACGGCTCTTGGTCTGATGCATTATAAGCGTCCAGTCAACCAGTAAATTGTAGGTGCATGGCTAGTTCCTTAGCTCAAATGACCAAGATTTACTATTTGAATTTTTTGACTATCAAAAAGATATTGCAGGCCAGAATGGTCACATTTTTTGAGCACATCGAAGACTACTGGACATTTGAGAAAACAACTACATGACATGACTGCTGCAGGTGGTGAGTCCACCACACAGTCAGTTTAACTGCATTTCCTATATTCAAATAGGGAAACAAGCTCACTTTGTCCATAATACTTGAGGTATTCCATTGATAAATTAAATGCCCTGTCCCCTTTCATTCTGTGAATATTTAGGAAAGTTTGATTATCAGTCTAGGAAAGTCCCCTTATAGTCCCCCACCTGATATGCATAAAAGCGTTAAGAAAAGCTCTTTCCTTCAATATGTGATGTGGCCAAACAATTTTCACGGTGCATTAAGATAAACAGTAAAAGAATATCCACAATAAATTCGGCAACCGAGAGGTGCGGCAACATATAGATAATTGCGGTAGTATTTATGCCGAAACATCAAAATGAATAGCCCCGCCGTTCGAGCCTTTTAATCAGATTCAGATCAGATTAACCAATCAAAGCAACGGAAAGGGGGTCACGTCACCTTCCCACCAGGCCATGCCATGTAAACAAAGCAGCATGGTCGGCTGTAATGAAGAGACTGAGGAGGGAGACGCGAAATCTTCGCCAAATTCTCATCTTTCGTGTTGCATGCACATAAAAGAAGGTAGCTAATTAAGAGACTCTAGATACCATCACACGTGTTCGCTGGGAAACTTTTAGAGTCGCAGCGAAACAATGGCTGAAATTTGGCAGCAGAGAAGCCGCTGCTGTTCAGTGGATCCGTACAGTACGGATTTAGATAAGGATTCGACGATTTGGAAGCCAAACCACGATGTCACTTTTCTTGCTACAGAAAGCTAATTAACAAGAAGGGGCTATCTCAGGCGGCAAAGAAGTATGAGAAAGCTGAGAAACAAGGCAGTCCTGCTGAAGAAGGTATGTCAACATATTGTAATTTGTTTTTAAGTCAGCCCCGATCGTGTGATGTTTACATTGTACGTGGCTGATGTTACATATCAATATGTGACTGATAAAAGTGATATGAAAGAAAGAAAATAAGAAAATGATAAAAAAAGTTTATAAGTGTTATTATTATTTTATTTGTAAATACTTAAAGGTTTTAAGATATGAAACAACTCCTCTCTGTTGAATAAGACCTCATTTCCAGAGATTAGATAGATCTACTTTAGGGGTTCACGCTAAACAGCTGTCAGTGGGGCGGACACGAAAGTTAAATACCCCCTTACAGCTTGTAGTAGGCGGGATGGACATTTAAGCCGGATTATCTGACAGTAATCTAGTTAGACTCCCCGCGGGGACAGATCAATCTAAAAGCTCTGGGAATACAGCCTAAGCTAGCTGTATGTTCTTGCCATGATTAACATCTCATTATTAGTTCATCCATATTTATCATAATTAGCATTGCATTTACACAAAATAATGTAAGGCTTTACACAACAAGATATACAAACAAATGTTATGGTGGGATTTTATGAGACAGAGGCTTAAGTATCATGGTAGAATCTTTTATGTTATTTGTGGAGTGTTCCTCCCCCCCAATACATTGCTGCACATGTGCAACCATTAGTGAATATAAATATGTATAGGCTAAGCCCAACTTCAATGAGAATGTATTTTAGGGAATATTTACTGTATCTTGTGAGCCAGAAAAAGTAGGATAGCTTTTCACAGAACAAGCTGCAATGTGATTAATTTAATTAGGACTGTTAGGAATAATCCTTGTAACTTTCCCTTATGAATAGAATCAGTAAAGGTATACATAAATAGTATCAATAAAGAAATACGTTGACAAACAGTATCAATTAAGGAATAATGATAATGAGTAGGGTGACTGGTAGATATAGTTCAGTTTAAAGAGAAGAGTCACTTTTATTCAAGGCATCTGATATTAATCTGGGCAGCAGACTGCTAGTGGGCTCCCTATTAATTATTAGATCTTTAAGCTTGATTAATTTGTCTTAGTTGCAACAAATATTAAACAGTGGGTCTCATTTGCCTATAGTTTGTTACAGCTTAGTTCCTCATAAAAGGAACATGCTGAGCCACTAATACATTGAATCCTATACCTACCCTATGCCCTTTGAATCATGAGGATATATGTAATTATAGTTGTCAATATCACTTGGTGTCAATCATGTGATAAACTCACATGCGACTGTCTTATCTTATTTCATTATTATTCATTTATTTTATAGTTAAATCATAGTGATTGTATATACAATTGCACTTGCAACAATCAAGTATTTGCGGTCTGCTCTGTATTTGCTAAATCATTTGTGTATCCAGGTATCCAGATGTTTTTATTTGAAATATGTATTCTATGTTGTCTTTTTATTTATACAAGGCAACTGTTTTTATAACTGAATTTTGAGCACATTACTATTTTTACATATCTTTGTTACACCCACTTGAATATTTATCCAACGTTAAAGTTGTTTCTGTAGTAGTCAGTATCTGCACATTATAATGCACTATGGTATGAAAAGTATATGGTATGAAAAGTAAAATGTTATTTTGCTTCTTTTACAGAACCATCAACCAGTTGTACTCTTCCCAAAATACAAGGTCCATCTCCCAAGAAATTGAGATCAGTCTCAGGGTTTGGTATATCAAAGTCACCAGTGCTGCCAGCTATCTGCACTATTTGTAAAAAAAAAGTTGTGGTCACTTAGTCTAATTTTTGCAAGTGTTTTGATATTTAATGGGGAGACACTCATTTTGATGTAATTTTCACATTCATAATATTTTTTTATTGTTTTGTATGCCCTTAATTTGTTTGAGATTGAGCTATTTAATTCCTGCCAGAAGTGTTTTTCGATTTTTATGTTCAATATTTCTAAAAGGTTTTCTATTTGATATAATTTCTTTGGTGGGTTGTTATCTTCGGATAGATTCTGTCCATGTGTTTCCCTTTGTATCTTGCTCAAGACTGTGCACCTGATTTACAGTTCTATTATCTACTAGTAGTTGTTCCAGTCTAAGACTAATCTTTAGACAGGTTTAGTTATAGTTGAAATAATAGGGTAACTGCCAAGCTCAGCTCTAAAAATGGTATTGCTAGCCTGCTTTCTTAGACCTAAAATCCATTTGCAAAATTTTAAGTGTACCTGTTCGAATGGCATTTTATTAATCTTTTTCAGATATGCACAAGAAATGTAGAAAGTTATAATTTGATAGTTTAAATAATTAAGTTGGAAAAATATATTATATATATATATCATAAAAGCCTTGTTAAATGTGAGCTGTTATTTCTTTTAATATGCTGTTGTTACTAGACAATGCTGCAATTAATTGCAATAATCAAACTTCTTTAAAAATTGTACCTCTGCAATTTAAAGAGAAACTTGAACATAAAAAACTCAATTATTCTACCTAGTGAAGCACTTACATATTTTTGAAATAATTTTTTGAGCACTTGCCAGCTTCATAAACAGACAGCCCACATGAATACCTAGTTTGTACTATTTATCAGTGTAAAATATTGAGTCAAATAATTTTAAGTGATTATATGCGCTTTAACACACCTGAGAATTTAAAATGCATTCAATGTAACATTACTGAACATACATGCAAGTGATTATATGATCACTATATTGGGTAATAGTGTGACCTGTGTGCGATTGTAGAAGTGGTACAATGCACAGTGTACGGGCTAATACTACATACCTTTTAACCGTGAATTCACGTCATCATTTAGCCAATTATATAAATACACCTAAAATACACGTATTCTCCAACTATTTAAATCTTTCTCTCGATATTGACATCGATTTTAAAAACCTAGGACTTATTTTTTTTATTGAAACAACGCATGGGAATCATCTATTAAATGTGCAAGCTTCGCATGGAAATTCATTGTTTACATCGATCAGATGTAGGTCAAGTGATCCCGTGACCCCTTTCCGTTGCTTTGATTGGTTTAAAGGGTAGAACGGCAGCACTTGGAACTACTCGGATGTCTCCGCACTCGACAGTCGAGGATTGCCGATTGGAACGGCAGGGCTATTCATTTTGATATTTCGGCATAAATACCATCGCAATTATCTATATGTTGGCGCATCCTACGGTTGCCGAATTTATTGTGGGTATTTTTTAACTGTTTATCTTCATGGCACCGTGAAAATTGTCTGGCCACTGGAGCTTTTCACACAATGAAACGATAGACCAGTGTAGGTAAGGGACTATTACTGGATCAATCTAAGAAGATCAGTCTGTCCTTGTTCCTGAAGACATCGACAAAGAGTATTATGTGCCCTGACAGGTTTCCTGGTTAAAATGTCCAGGAAGACAGCAGTTTTCTCTGGACATACCACCCTGGTAGTTGAGGTTTGGTCATGGTGTTGAGGAGGCTCTGCTCTCACCATTTCAGCTTCACGAAGGGTGATGATGCCTTCTTGGAGGAACTCATTTAACATGTCCAGGAGACAGGGTTCTGTGATTTTTTCACAAAGGCTTGGTTTTTCTTTATTCAGAACTGAAAAAAATTAAACAGCTACTTTTAAATGATATTCATGACAAAAAAAAAATTATCTGTTGTTGTTATGTAAAAATTGAATTTTAGTGGATAATTTCAATATTAAAATAAAGATTGGACACATGGGCAGAGGCGAGTGTAGAAGAATACAAAAGATTGCACAGAAAAAAAGCCTTACTGCTGTAAGAACAGTTATTTACATGTTAACTAAGTACATGGAGATAATATATGAACATTTTTTAAAAAATACAGTACCAATTATGGGAAGACAATCATTGGGTTATGTTTTAAAGCTAAAATGCAGTGCTTAATGAAAACAGATGAATGTAAAACCTTCTTGTTTGTACGCTTTTTGGATGTCATGTTTAGGTGAGGGCAGTTTGACAATATTGTTGAGCAAAGAGAAACAAAAGAAAGAGAACAATGCCATTATACTGCTGTGTTTACCTTCCTGCCAGCTCATGACCAGGTGAGGTGGGTAGACCAGGTCTGCAGGAATAGAGACACCAGTATTGACACATGTCACATGTCTTGGTTTGGAAGCTGTCCCCAGGGTTAGGTCAAGTATCTCTCCAGGGAAGAGCGTTGGATGCTCACTGTCCTCTCTCACACAGTGGGGACACACCAGGTACTTGTCATATGACAGCCCAGGCCAGTCCTCTTTAATGATGTCCATGAGGTCACTGTGGCCTTGTGTGAGAACATCCCACATGTCTGAGAGATGTGATCCACGGACAGCAATGCTGATAACCCAGTCTGGGTTTTGGCTGACTGCATCAGGATTTAGCTGGTTTTGCCCTCGTGTCAGCTGCATTTTGCATCCCTCAAGTTCTGCATACACCCCATCCTTCCAGTCCATTCGCATGGTCTTCATGAGTCCAAGATGCTTGTGCTGACGAACAGAAAATTTCTCATATAAGCCATCTGGACATTTGTATGGAAAGAGAACCTGCAGGGTAAGTTGTGTGGTGTCTGGGGGAACCTTGCTGGGCCATTTGGTGTCTAGCTCAGATTGTCTTTCTTCAGTGAGGAGCCATGGAAAGTGGAATGAGGTATTGGATGGAAGGGATTCATGTTCCTGGACTTGATAGCACAGCTCCAGTTTCTGCATCATTTCTATCATGACATCAACTTCAGTGCTTGACAATTTAAAAGGCTCACACAGGCAGCTCATAGCTTCTTTGGAAATTATGCCTCTGGTGAAGATGTCTTCATGTATGTTAATTGCTTTGGTTTCAGTAATCTTCATGGACTTCTGGAGCTTCTCTGACACAGCCTCTTGATCATGACTGAGGACTGCCTTCAGAACATTCACTAGAACCTCTTGCTTGTGGAAAACTACTTTCATCAGTGAGGGACATTTATCAAACCAAATGATGTCTCCACGATGAGCAAGGAAACTTAAGATGTCACATATCATTCTTTCTGTTTCTTCCTTTGTGTTCTGCTCTTTCCATGATGTAGGTGCATTTTGCAGAATGAGGTCTTCAATCATCTCCCAGCCAAGTGTGTTTTCAGAGCCTTCAATTTTCTTGTTGCAGATATTCTTGGCTGCTGCTAACCACATACCTGGCAAAACTTCGGCATTTATCCTGGCAAAATAAATGAGGTAGTCTCCCAACTCTTTAATTCCTTCACATGTTTTTGAACTAACTCTGAAAATGTGCTTGTGGATGGGTTTCATTTTATCATACAAGGTCTGCAGTTTATCTGATTTGCTTTGGTAGGCCTGGCGGAGAGATGCTTCAGTATCAGGTGTTTCTCTTATTCTCTTCTCAATGATCTCCTTTTGTAATAGATACCACTGCTTCTTTTTGTTTATGTGGTCTTCATATTGCTTCTTTATTGCAACACACTTGTTTTCTATATGTTGGATTTCTACCTCATCAAGATGAGTTCCAATAAGAGCTATTTGTATCCCTGGCATCTGTGCTTGCACCTTGTCAATCCAGTGTCCAATGTAGAGCTGGTACTGAGCCTTGTCTTCTGGGTCATATTTAGACAGATCGAAAGTGATGAAAACCAAGCCACAGTTGGAGATAAAAATGGGATGTCCTATTTTGTAAACATCATGTCCACCAAAGTCATTGATATTGAAGCCAATATCTTGGTCAGTCTCCCATGTTCCTTGTTCTACTACTCTTGTCCTGTCTGCCATCTTTGTAAGGGTAGACTCTCCATTTTGCAGTGTACGTGAAATGCTAGTTTTTCCTGCTTCTGTTTCACCAAGTAAGTTGACCTGTATTCTACTTGATTGGATTGCCTCACTGACAGTTAATGCCTCAAAATATCTTTTGATGGCGCCTAGACCCCTTTTGATAATATGTTTAGGTGGTTGTACCAGAGGATTACCATCCACATGTAGTTGTCTAAGACTTTCCATATTCTTCATTTGTGGTGGCAGGTGAGTGATGTTATTGTTTGACAAATTAAGTGTCTTAAGTTTTGTCAACCTACTGATATCCACTGGTATGTGAGATATCTTGCTGTGTGACAAGTCCAGCACCTCTAGGTTAGTCAAGCCACACAGTGCTATGGGGAATGTAGTGAAGGCATTGTTAGAGAGATAGAACATTCTGAGCACTTTCAACCTGCTGATATCCACTGGCATGTCAGATAGCTGGTTGTGTGACAGGTTCAGCACCTCTAGGTTAGTTGAACCACACAGTCCTATAGGGAATGTGAGGAAGGCATTGTAATTGAACCAGAATATTCTGAGGGCCTCCATCCTGATGATATCCACTGTTATGTCAGGTAACTGGTTACGAGTCAGGCACATCTCTTCTAGGTTAGTCAAGCCACACAGTGCTATGGGGAAGTTAGTGAAGGCATTGTTATGGAGCCGGAATATTCTTAGCACCTTCAACCTGGTGATGTCCACTGGTATGTCTGATAGCTTGTTGCCACTCAGGTGTAGCTCCTCTAAGTTAGTCAAGCCACACAGTGCTATTGGGAATGTAGTGAAGGCATTGTTATTGAGCCTGAATATTTTAAGCAACTTCAACCTGGTGATTTCCACTGGTATTTCAGATAGCTGGTTGTAACTCAGGCTCAGCATCTCTAGGTTAGTCAGGCCACACAGTACTATGGGGAATGTAGTGAAGGCATTCTGGAATAGGCTCAACACTTTAAGGTGTGGTAGGTTGGATATGGACTGTGGTAAAGAAAATAAACTGTTAAATCCTGCAGATATCTCCACAACATTTGTGCACCTGTCAATGGACTCTGGTAGGTTGTCTATACCAGCATTGTCTATATTAAACTCAGTACATTTCAGCACAATGTCTGGTGTCTTGAACCATGGAGACAACTGTAGCCTATGCAAGAGATCAAGTTTTTTTTCCTGCACTTCTTGTCTGTAAGCCATGGAGCAGTAGAAAGTGTCACTGCTCTATATGTTTATGTTCACAGGTAAAATTAATTGAATGTTTGAGTGGGTAATTGTGTGTTTTCCACAAATTTTAGCAGTATTGCCCCCTGATAACAGACGTTTTGCTTTTATAGAAGGTAACTAAAGAAATGGTTAACTCAATCTTGAAACATTTTTGGTCCTTGAACTATCTTGTTATCTGGAATTAGAAAACAATGAATTGGTAGAAAAAAGCAGGTACTTCTTTTGTTCAAAAAGCTTTGTATACTTAGTACTTTAATATGGGGAATTTATTGTCAAAAATTACATTTAATTATTTCCTGTGGTCCTCCAACGACATGCACTTGTATAGTGTACTCAGTAGCTGCTACTGTAGACAGTGACAAACTGGAAATATCTTGTAAATATCTTAAACATAGATGTTATGGTGAGGGAGCTACTCTTCATTTGATACAGGATGTGAATAATAACACCCATTACTTTGGTGCATTTTAACCAATTTTGCGTAAGTGAAAGGTAGATATTTGTGCATAAAGCAGTAATTTTTTTTACCTAATGGGACGTAATGTAGATGTCAACAAGTGTACGGGTTTTCTGAAAAGAATTTTGAGCAGGTTAAGATGCTTTCAGTGTCTTTACTGGGAAGAAAAAATTACTAGAAAAGTAGATGTAAGTTTCTCTATATTGCACAAAAGTATTCTAATACCGTTTTATTACTGAAATGGTATAAACACTAAGTAATTTATGAAGTATTAATGTATTGAAAGTATTTTTGAGTTTAAAGAGTTGATTAAAATTGAATAATGGCATTGAAGTAATCTTTTACTCAATATAAAAAGAAGTTTCAGTATAATTATAACATCATATACCTTCTGACTAAAAGTTTTTAGTTTTGGATGGTATGATGTGCATCTGGACAAACATATAGGAAGTTTTATTACCGTGTAATGCTGATTATTATGCTCTCTGGAAAAAGAAAAAAACACACAATGTACTGTTGAAAGCTATGTATTCTATCTCAATAAATTAGTAACAAAAGATCAGCAGAAGAAAGTAGGTGATAAGCTTAGCAATAGAAATTTTAGCATGATCTTATAGCAAAAGTTTGATCAAGTATGGATATCAGTTTTATTGGTTCTACTAGCTAGCTCATGACCAGTTAGGGTGTTTTTAAAGCAGATAACCTTCCAATGCATAAAGCCAAATATAGGGTGGTTTAAAGAGGAAATTATACACAAAATATCACAAAACATCTTCAAACCATATGACTGTAAATTAACAAACGCCATTAAAAATTTTATTGAAAATGGCAAGCACACTCGAAACTATAGAAATAAAGAAGTAAAATTGCATTAAATTACAAGGGTTTATTATAATTTACCATCAGTGAAAGATGTTTCAATGAAGTCCTATGTACCACTTGGTACTTAACTTTGCCAGGAAAACAAATAGATTTAAATAAACACAATAAACACAAATGTAAGATTCAGGGCTGTGAGAATTTAAAGAACTTTAAGGTGCCTCTACCATTATATGAACAACTGGTGGAGCTGGTATTCTGTTACTGCTGTAGATAGAATAACTTTAATTATTATATAATATTTTTCCTTCAAATCTTTCCACCTCACCTATTTACAAGTTGTTCTCACTCTGCTGTAAAGTGACTCACAAAACTTGCTGGTGGTACATACTCAGGAGGTGCCTCTATAAACTCTTGGTTCAGTTGGCCCTGCACTGTAACTGTAGTGGATGAAAATACTTAGCATATGATGTGATATAATGGGCATTATTCTGTCAAGCCAGGTGTCTAGATTTTATGCTAACTTTTATCAATTAAAAAGAGTGAACCATATAAAAAGGTTCTCATAGGGTAATACCAAATTTAAAAACAAAAAACACTTTTTTTGATATTCTTTATAATACAATTTAATCAACTAAGTAGAAACGCCCATGTGACCACGAAAGAAAAAGATCCCTCATTTTTGTGTTTATTCATTTCCTACAAAAATTTTAATATTTATGATAATTTGAAATTTGTAACATCAAAATGCACTTACTTTGAAATATAAGTTGTTTTTTCAGTCCAAGCTGTCAGCAATCTCAGGTACTATAATAGAATTTCATAAGTATCTCATATACCATAATCAAAAACGCAAAAAGATGGCTTCTGCAAATAAAAGTCATGTGATGTTGAAAGTGCCTTCTGATATGTCACTAGAGAAAATAATGAAAAGTGCTTTGTCTTTACAGGAGTGAGTCTGGGATAAAATGTAATTTATTTCTGAAATTTTATTTTGAAAGAATGATCTTTTCTTTTGGTTGGAGAAATTATTTTAACATTAAAATGTGAAGTCTCGTGTAAGTATCGTTCGGATGATATATTTATCTTAAACCAAGTCTCCCTAACTTTCCCTGTTCACCTGTACTGCAGTGTGTGTACACAGGGAGGAGGTAGATTAAATATCACAAGATCCTGGATAAAGCTGCCTTGCTGTTATTAAACTGTTATCAGTTTGTACATTGAAGTGACATAGTTCTAGGTTCATGATAAACTTAAATCCAGACAAAATTATTGATCACTGCTAAATAGAGGTAACATAAAATATTAAAAAGAGTACAGCTAGAGCAGAGAAGAGGTAAAAGTTCCATGGAGACATTCTAACCAAGTCTCAGATATTTATTTCTTTACTGACAATGAATCTGACACTAATTGGTTCACAAATACTCGACCGTACTTCATTTTGTCCCCCCAAAATATTTTTTCTGACTTAAATTATTTCTATACCTCTGAAACTAATTTTAAATTCAGCAATCATATAATAATTTCTGCAATTTACATTCACTGCCAAAGAACCTCACTCAGTAAACTCTTTACATCACTCTAAATATTAAACTCATTTCAAATTCAGCAATCATATTTTTTTTCTGCAATTTACATTTAATTTCAAGATCCTCACTCACGAAACTCTGTACATCACACTAAATATTTATCAATTTTCCAGGAAGTTCCACACTCATTTGCTCCAGTTTGATGGTGAGGGAGGCTGGAGATTAGAGGAGCTGGACACAGCCACGCGCCTGTCTCTCAATGAGGAGAAACAGGGACTGGAGGCTCAGCTGGCAGGCATACCTAAGATGCAGCAGAGGCTACAGGAACTGTGCTCCATTTTGGGGGAGGACTCTGTGTTACTGGACCATGGTCATCTGATACAGCCAGAGGGGTCAGTGCTGTGATTGGACACTGTTCGCTAGCTGTGCACCGTTATAAGTCTGAGCTTGACTATGGTCAGTATATTCAACCCAAGGGGTCAGCAGCCTTACCAGTAGGCACATGATATGATATAAGTTTAAAATAATGATAGGAAGAGACATTTAATCTTTGTGTAATTATTAGGTGCCAATGATGTCCAAATATAGAATGCAGAGGAGTTTTAAAAAACTGTATGTTGTAGTGTATTTGTGGTGAAATTGTTGTTCGAAAATCAATGAAAACAAAACATTTATCCTAGTGTTGGGTTATAATCTGGTTACAACCTCAACTATTGAAAAATAACTTATTGTATGTTATAGTGATAGGTTATCTGTGGATGTGAATACTATTGTAGACACTTTTTTGATAAGAAATGAAAAAAGTGATACCTTTTGATGTTCCACCCAGTCTACACAGATGTAAACTCCATAAGTTTCCAGATCATTAATCTGCTGTAGGGTATTAGAAAATGTGGCATATTCTGCTTCTTGTCCTGTTATGCTTTAGTTTCCTAGTAATAGTTGATATGAAATGGCAAATCCTGAACAAGATATTTATTCTGAAATAAGTCAGTTTTTATCTTAAATATCCTTACCTGTTAACTTTTTAAATGGGTTAGAAATTTCTTTTCTGATTAGGTGTTTTAAAAATTAAGTAGCTAGAAGTTCTCCTCTTAGATAAAGCCATTTCACTTTTTTTTGTCTAGTTTTCATGATATACTGTATTTATTGAAAGATTCTTAATGCTCATGAAACTGTTGATTTTTATGTATATTTAATTGTCTTTTTGATAGAAATGTGATATCATATTTATCAAAATAATTTTCAATTTTTACTTAGTTCATTCAAAGAGAGCACCAGTATTATTAAAATTAATCTGTGGAATAAGTTTAATTCTTTAATATTTGATAATCATTTTTTAGAACAAGTTTCCAGAAATAAAGTCAGAATTATCATAATATATAACAAAGCATTGTAGTCAGAGTATATGTTAGATGGCATTTAAAACATCTTGTTCACAGAAGGCATACTTATACACATGCACATAAAAAATAAATAAATGAAATGTGGTTCAGATCCTATGTTGTAATTTCTTCCTAGATCTCAATGAATAATCAGTCTCCTACCATTGTCTCAGTGTACCATCAGTATTAGTTAGCTTATTAACATACCTGTATACTAACTACATAAAATGGATTATATTGAGCATTGCACATTTATCTGTCATTAGTTTTTTCCTGTTGTGATACTTTAATAGGAATTTTGACATTTACATGGGTAACTTAAAAAGACACACACACCAACTGGAAACCATGTCTAACAGCCTTAAACAAGGACAATAAATTGGTTGAAATTGAAAACTGTCTTTTTTAACACATTTTACTGTAATGTCAGGGCAGTCTTGAATATGTTTCACAGAATAAGAATAATGATTTACAATAGACTGTTGCTAAGACCCCATTCACAAAGATACAACTGGTCTATAAAAATCAACAGTGAAGGGGGGCACTCTCGCTGAGTGCAGTTGGCTAAGCCTGAACAGGGAACGCCACTTCTTGTTTCCAACTAATTGTATAATTACCACTTTTTTGTGTTCTACTTATTGCCAAGAGGAGGCATGTCATACAGTTAAGCTGATTGCAGTCATGAAGAGTCCCTGCAGAGATATATATATACCTATAATTGCCAGCAGGGGAGATTCCCTTGCATGCTCTACATCCCCCATTCCAACACTAACACACACACACACACAAAAAAAAAAAATACACACGTTCACACACACACCTCTTTTTTTAAATGAACTGTTTTTTTAAATACTTTGGAAAGTAACACTTTTTATGCACAAACAGATGTGTCTGTACATATAGCCGTCATCTGCATCTGCATGTCATCGCTGTCTCCATCACCATGCACTTTCTGTGATAACACAATAAGTGAAAAACCGTTTTTCCTTTTGTCTTCAAACTCGTGGAACTGATGATTATTCATAAAATCAAGGTAGAATTTGAAAATCAGCATGGTTGGGGCCTTTTTTCAAAAGTTTGTTGTTTTTATATACAGACACTGTAATGCGGTTTTTATGTACAAACACTGTAAGTGTCTGTATATATTTTGATGGGTCTCTGTGTTGTCACCATCCTGTCAATGTCCGACATATGAAAGAAGCCCCAGAACTGCCATACTGTATTTTTGTTTTACTTTTAAAGTTACTGAGTGGCTTTGTTTGGTAAAGAGGCTTGTTGCTTTCAAAAATCAGCATGATATTTCCAGATGGACCACAACAAGCACCTATTGTTAACAGGCCCCAATGGCTGTGGTAAGAGCTCCCTGTTCTGTATTCTAAGTGGTCTGTGGCCTGTGTATAACGGTCGCCTACATAAACCACCACCCGAACCACCACTCGAAGATATATTCAGATGTGTAAACCTGCAACATTTTATACAGAGAGAAGGGGGTAAGATGTCTGCAGAAAATATGTAAAGTTTTTGATAGATATAGTTTCTTGTGTCCTATAGCTATGTATATACATTATATATGTTCATCACAGGAGTAACATCTTAATCCTAATTAATCATATCATCTGATATGTTTCCATTTAATTATAATAACTATCTTGTTTTATTGGCATGGGAGTGTGGAGTTACTACAGAAAAGTCACATTCCAGTCTTATATGCCTGCTGCTTTGCTAAAGTTATACATGTACAGTATATGTATATTCTTGACATTCTTGGCCAGTGGATTTCTCATTTCAAAAATATGTTCATGGATGAAATGCACAAATAAAAATCATATGTAATCTAACACCACTTTTAATTATTAATTTATTTCATTAAGACTAGTTATATCATACTTTGTCTGAAATATTCAAAATATTTTTGAAAATTTAAAAAAAAATTAATTTTAATTCATTATCCATTAAGAGTTGTTGTGTTCCAGGCTGGGGAGCTGAGAGTGACTGGAAGGATGTGTTATCTGGAGGAGAGAAACAGAGGATAGGAATGGCCAGGATATTCTACCACAGGTACAACCAGCTTACTTAACTACCTTGACTGAAATGAAGTAAAATTATGATGAAATTACTTAAGTCATTTAACACCATTTCATCAGTGACTTGGCGTGTATTTAATTTAAATAAAATTTAATGTAAACATGAATCAAGGATAGTCAGGCTTGTAGCCAGGGGGGGTTCGAAATATTCAAAATGTATCTGAAAATTTAAAAATATATATATTAATTTTAATTCATTATCCTTAAGAGTTGTTGTGTTCCAGGCTGGGGATCTGAGAGTGACTGGAAGGATGTGTTATCTGGAGGAGAGAAACAGAGGAAATGGCAAGGATATTCTACCAGGATCTACTGGGTTTGGTTGAAAGTCTATATATGGTACTATGGCAGGTGAACCATTACGTTGATGAGCAAAAAATGTTCTTGGTAGTTGGATCATAAATGAAAATTATCAAACACAAGCCTGACATTTAGAAGAGGGTCCTGGCCAATATACCACCCAGTGGTCAGTGAGTGTCAAAGTCTGCTCACATCAGTCTAATTAAGGCCTATGTCCAGGTTGGCTATTAGCTATTGGTGTGAAAGTTTTTCGCCTTGTGCTTGATAATTTTCATTCATGATAATGTTATGTTGTTATTCTACACATAATATTTTGGTTTGTTGGGTGGACTACAAAGATAATTAATCCCAAAATTTTACTTTCTCAAAAGTAATTTATTCATACAATGAAATTCCATTTAACGCTACCACATGATGTTGCCGCTGACATAGTAATGATTTGACTCGGTGATTATTTACATCAACAATCCTAATTTATCAAAATAAATCCTAATAAAAAAAACATTTAAATTAATGTACTATTATCAATTTAACTGTTCTTTGGTTATGTCTGGCTGTATTCCCAGAGCTTTTAGATCTATCTATCCCCGTGGCCGGGGAGTCTCACTAGATTACTGTCAGATAATTAAATGTCCATCCCACCTACTACAAGCTGTAAGGGGGTAATTAACTTTCGTGTCTGCTCGGCTGACAGCTATTTAGCGTGAACCCCCAGGGAGTTAGGTCAATCTAAAGTAGATCCATCTAATCTCTGGAAATGGGGTCTCTGTGTATTTACATGTATATATACAGATATGGCTATACTTTTACTTTAATTATACCACACTTTAAACGATAGGATAGTTTATTACTGTTTTTCATGTCAGAAAGATTTCCCATGTAGACGGAGTTGTAATAAGGGGCTGACTGAAAGTGCATTAAATTTTGTACCAACTAGATAACATGACTGCTGCACGTAGTCTGAGTGAGTCCATAGAGTCAGTTCTCTTGGCCACTTAGTCTATTTAAGAAGGTTAGCAAGCTCACTTTGTCCATTTGCAATGAAGCATTCCCTTAATAAATCAAATGCCCTTTTCCCTTTAGTTTTGAGAATGTCCAAGAATACTGCAGTTTCCTCTGGACATACCACCCTGGTAGCTGAGGTTTGGTGTGGAGGGAGCTCTGGCTTCACCCATTCAAATTCATGGTCAGTGATAATGCCTTCTTGGAGGAAAAGATTCAACACGTCCAGGAGACCAGGAACTGTGATATTTTGTCAAAGCTTTGGTTTTACTTCATCCAGAACTGAAAATAATGTTGTCCACACATTACAGAATGTAAAAAATTTCACTCAGTCCTGTCTTGATGTACTAATAACAGTTTTTGTGGATGATTACTTATTCAATTTCTTAAATTAAAACAAGGCCTTTGACTACATTCAGATTCACACATCATACTACCTGGGTTTGTCCAACTCTGATGGGTATTTTCACTAAAGGGCAATCAGTGGAATCAGCTTAATAGACTAACACGCCTCCTTAAGCATCAAGGGGGTAATTAACAATCATTTGCTGATTAAGTTGCTTCAACTGATTGCACTTTAGCAAGAATGCCTAGCAAGGTTGGACCAAGCCAGCTAATACAATGAGTAGATCTGAGTGAACTCTTTGACAGACAGGCACATGTGAGAGATCACCAATAAAATAAACATCATAAAATCCTTCTTACTGTAACCACCTTTTTCTCTGTCATATTTAGGTGAGGGTAGTTTTACAACATTTTTGAGAATAAAGTTGTACATAAGAAGGAGAAGCAGTGGACCACTGAATAGTATTGAGCTTACCCTCCTGCCAGCTTCGTGGGTAGACCAAGTCTGATGGAATGGAGACACCAGTGTTGATACATGGCACCTGTCTTGGTTTGGAGGTCGCCCCAAGGGTTAGGTCAAGTATCTCTCCAGGGAAAAGGGTTGGGTGCTCAATTTCCTCACTCACACAGTGAGGACACACCAGATATTTCTCATAAGACAGTCCAGGCCAGTCCTCTTTAATAATGTTCATGAGGTCTCTGTTACCTTGTTTGAGAACACTCCACATGTCTGAGAGATGTGATCCACGGACAGCAACGCTGATAACCCAGTCTGGGACTTGGCTGACTGCATCAGAATTTGGCTGGTGTAGCCCTCGTGTCAGCTGCATTTTGCATCCCTCAAGTTCTGCATACACCCCATCCTTCCAGTCCATTCGCATGGTCTTCATAAGTCCAAGATGCTTGTGCTGACGAACAGAAATTTTCTCATAGAGGCCATCTGGACATTTGTATGGAAAGAGAACCTGCAGGGTCAGTTGAGTGGTATCTGGGGGAACCTTGCTGGGCCATTTGGTGTCTAGCTCTGGTTGCCTTTCTTCAGTGAGGAGCCATGGAAAGTGGAATGAGGTATTGTATGGGAGGGATTCATGTTCCTGGACTTGATAGCACAGCTCCAGTTTCTGCATCATTTCAATCATGACATTAACTTCAGTGCTTGACAATTTGAAAGGCTCACACAGGCAGCTCATAGCTTCTTTGGATATGATGCCTCTGATGAAAATGTCTTCATGTATGGTATTTGCTTTGGTTTCAGTAATCTTTATGGATTTCTGGAGCTTCTGAGATACTGCCTCTTGATCATGACTGAAGACTGCCTTGAGAACATTCACTAGAACCTCTTGCTTGTGGAAAACTACTTTCATCAGTGTGGGACATCTGTCAAACCAAATGATGTCTCCACGATGAGCAAGGAAACTTAAGATGTCACATATCATTCTTTCTGTTTCTTCCTTTGACTTCTCTTTCCATGATGTAGAAGCATTCTGCAGAATGAGGTCTTCAATCATCTCCCAGCCAAGTGTGTTTTCAGAGCCTTCAATTTTCTTGGTACAGATATTCTTGGCTGCTTCCACCCACATACCTGGCAAAACTTCAGCATTTGTCCTGGCAAAAGAAATGAGGTAGTCTCTCAGCTCTTTAACTCCTTCACAGGTTTTTGAACTCACTTTTAAAATGTGCTTGTGGATGGGTTTCATTTTATCATACAAGGTCTGCATTTTAACTGCTTTGCTTTGGTAGGCCTGGCGGAGAGATGCTTGGGTTTTAGACGTTTCTCTCATTCTCTTCTCAATTTTCTCCTTTTGCACTTGATACCACTGCTTCTTTTTGTATATGTGGTTTTCATGTTGCTTCTTTATTGCAAAACACTTGCTTTCTACATGATGGATTTCTACCTCATCAACATGAGTTCCAATTAGAGCTATTTGTATCCCTGGCATCTGTGCCTGCACCTTGTCAATCCAGTGCCCAATGTAGAGTTGGTAATGAGCCTTGTTTTCTGGCTTATATTTAGACAGATCAAAAGTGATGAATACCAAGCCACATTTGGAAATAAAAATGGGATGTCCTATTTTGTAGACATCATGACCACCAAAGTCATTGATATTGAAGCCAATGTCTTCGCCAGTCTCCCATGTTCCTTGTTCTACTACTCTCGTTCTGTCTGCCACCTTAGTGAGTGTTGGCTGCCCAAGCTGCAATGTACGTGAAATGCTAGTTTTTCCTGCTTCTGTTTCACCAAGTAAGTTGACCTGTATTCTACTTGACTGGATTGCCTTGGTGTCAGTTAATGCCTCAAAATACCTCTTGATGGCATCTAATCCCCTGTTGGCAGTATCTTTAGGCGGTTGTACCAGAGGATTACCTCCCACATCTAGTTGTCTAAGACTCTCCATATTCTTTATTTGAGGTGGTAGGTGAGTGATGTTATTGCCTGACAGGTTAAGTGTCTCAAGTTTTTTCAACCTACTGATATCCACTGGTATGTCAGATATCCAGTTGTTTAACAGGAACAGCTCTTTTAGGTCAGTCAAGCCACACAGTGCTATGGGGAATGTAGTGAAGGCATTGTTAGAGAGGTAGAATATTCTGAGCACCTTCAACCTGCTGATATCCACTGGTATGTCAGATAGCTTGTTGTGTGACAGGTTCAGCTTCTCTAGGTTAGTCAAGCCACACAGTGCTATGGGGAATGTAGCAAAGGTATTGTTACGGAGCTGGAATATTCTAAGGCTCTTCACCCTGGTGATATCTACTGGTATGTCAGATATCTGGTTACCACCTAGGTAAAGCTCCTTTAGGTTATTCAAGCCACACAGTGCTATGGGGAATGTAGTGAAGGCATTGTTTTTGAGCCGAAATATTCTGAGCACCTTCAACCTGGTGATATCCACTGGTATGTCAGATAGCTGGTTGTCACCCAGGTCCAGCACCTTGAGTTTAGCCAAGGCACACAGTGCTATG
This sequence comes from Lingula anatina, assembly GCF_051362555.1. Lineage (NCBI taxonomy): Eukaryota > Metazoa > Brachiopoda > Lingulata > Lingulida > Lingulidae > Lingula > Lingula anatina. The sequence goes on along the minus strand of NC_141772.1, from coordinate 3,748,152 downwards.
GGGAATGTAGTGAAGGCATTGCTTGATAGGATCAATGTTTTGATGTGTTGCAGGTTGGATATGGACTGTGGTAAAGAAGATAACCTGTTCTTCCTTGCAGATATCTTCTTAACATTTCTACACCTGTCAATGGGCTCTGGTAGGTTGTCTATACCAGCACAGTATATATCAAGCCGAGTCCATTTCAGCACAGTGTCTGGTGTCTTGGACTGTGGAGACAACTGTAGCCCATGTAAGAGATCAAGTATCTCTGTACCTGCTGTTACTTGTCTGTAAGCCATGTCTCAGGAATGGATTAGTAGGAAGAAGTGTCACGGCTCTATATGCTTATGTTCATAGGTTATAATATTTGAAGGATTGAGTTGGTAATTATGTGTTTGTCACCAATTTTAGCAGTTTTTCCCCTGGTAACAGACAATTTGCTTAAATAAGAAAGGTAACTAAAGAAAATTATCAACTTAGTCCTAAAACCATATTTTTGGTCCTTGAATCCTCTTGTAATCTGAAATTACAAAATGATGAATTGGTAGAAAAGTGGCAGGTACTTCTTTTGTTTAAAAAGCTATACTCAGTGGTTTGATATGTGGGATTTGTTGTCAATAATTACATTTAATTATTTCCCCTGTATAGTATGACTGTATAGTATGACTGTTACTGTAGACAGTGACAAGCTGGAAATATATTGTAAATACCTTAAATGTAGAGAAATGTTTTGGTGACAGAAGTACTCTTCATTTGGCACAAGTTGTGAACATATATTTCTTTGGTGCATTTTAACCACTTTGCATAATGTGAAAGTTAGATATTTGTGTATAAGGCAGTAAATTTTATTACCTCATGGGATGTAATGTGGATATAGACAAGAGTACAGGTTTTCTGAAAAAAAAAAAAAAAAAAAAACATTAAGAATAAAAAATATGTTCAGTGTTTTTACTGGCAAGCAAAAATCAACAGAAAAAGCAGGTGTCTATCTTGCACAAAACTATTCAAACATTGTTTTATTACTGTAATGGTATAAAAACTAAGTAATTCATGAAGAGCTAATGAATTTTTGAGTTTATTACTTGAAAGTATTTTTTGTTTAAAGAGTTGGTTAAAATTGATTTGTGGCATAAAAGTATTCAGCATAAATAGAAGTTTTGAAGTCCTAAGAAGGTTTAGAAGTAAATTATAACATTGAGTAAATTGAAAGGAGTTTAAACAGTTGATTCAAATTGATTCATGTCATTACAGTTATCTTGTAGTCAAGATAAAAAAGTTTCAGTATAAATAACATTATATACCTTCTGACTTAAGGTTTTTAGTTTTGGATGGTATGATAGGCATCTGGACAAGGGTACAGGAAGAATATTATGCTCTCTGGAAAAAAAACACATTTGTACTGTTGAAAGCCATTAGTAAAAAGGACCAGCAGAAGAAAACATAGAAATAGAAAATCAAGCATGATAAAATAGGACAAGTTTGAACAAGTATAGATATCAGTTTATTGGTTAGCTGCTTCAATAGGGTCCACTTCAGCTGTCCTACTAGCTAGCTCATGACCAGTTTGAATGTTTTTAAGCAGATAATTGTGTAATGCTTCAAGTCACCTATAGGATGTTTTAACATGAAATTATACACAAAATAACACAAAACATCCTCAAACCAACTGCCTGTAAATAAACAAGATCCATTTAATTGACATTGAATGGCAAACACACTCAATCCATAGAAATAAAGAAGTAAAATTGCATTAAATTACAACCAGGGTTAATAATTATTTACAATTAATGAAAGATGTTTCAGTGAAGTCCCATGTACCTCTTGGCATGTGAGATAAAAAAAATAAATAAATACAATTAACAGAAATGTAAGATGCAGGGCCATGGGAATTTTAAGAAGGTGCCTCTACCATTATATGAACAACTGGTGGAGCTGATGGTATTCTGTTACTGCTGTAGATGGAATAACTTAAAGTATTATATAATATTTTCCTACAAATCTTTCCACCTTACCTGTTTACAAGTTACAGTTACTCTGCTGTAAGGTGACTCACAAAACCTGCTGCTGGTACATACTCAGAAGGTGGCTCTATAAACTTCTGGTTCAGTTGGCCCTGCACTGTAACTGTAGTGGATGAAAATATTAAGTGATATAATGAACATTTTTGTCTCAAGCCAGGCGTCTAGATTTTATGCAAAATTTTATCAATTAAAAAGAATGAAGATACTCCCAAAAATTTCTCATAGGGTAATAGCAAATTAAAAAAAAAAACTTATTTTGATATTATCAAATTTAATCAACTAAATAGAAATGCCCATTTATGGATATGAAAGAAAAAGATCCCCAATTTAGGTGTTTATCCATTTAAATATTTATAATAATTTGAAATATCTATCATCAAGATGGACTTACTTTGAAATACAAGTTCTTGCTCAGTCCAAGCTGTCAACAACCTCAGGTAGTATGATAGAATTTTATAGCCATCTCAAACTTCTGGCCACACTTAAAAATGCAGAAAAAAAGATGGCCTCAGCAAATAACATCATGTGATGTTGATTTTGCCTTCCGGTATGTCACTAGAGATAATAATATAAAGTGCCTTGTCCTCAAAGCAGTGAGCCTGATGTAAAATATAATTTGCTATTGAGATTTTATTATGAAAAAAATCTTTGCTTTTGGTTGGAGAAAATGTTGTAACATTAAAATGTGAAGTCTCTTGTAAGTATCGTTCTGGCGAGATATTTATTTAAAGTTTGGTCTCCCTATCTCTCCCAGTTCACCTCTACTGGTGTGTGTACACAGGGAGGAGGTAGATTAAATATGTCACAAGACCCTGCATGACACTGTCTTACTGTTATTGAAGTAATATCAATTTGTACATTGAAGTGACATAGTTCTGGGGTCATGATTAACTTACTAGAGTCAAAATAATTGGTCACTGCTGAAAAGAGGTATCATAAGACATTAGAAAGAGTAAAGCTAGGACAGAGAACAGGTTTAAGAGCAATGGAAATGTTCTACATTACTCTCAGATTTTTATGTCTCTACTGAAAATGAGTCTGGTACTTGGTTCACAGATACTTGACTGTACTTCATAATGTCCCCAATTTTTTTTCTTTCTTAAATTATTTCCATACTTCCAAAACTCATTTTGTATTCAGTAATCACATTTTTCTGCAATTCACAATTACTTCCAAAGATCTTCACTTAGTAAACTCTGCAGCATACTGAATATTTATCAATTTTCCAGGAAGTTCCACACTCATTTGCTCCAGTTTGACGGTGAGGTAGGCTGGAGATTAGAGGAGCTGGACACTGCCACACGCCTGTCTCTCAATGAGGAGAAGCAGGGACTGGAGGCTCAGCTGGCAGGTATACCTAAGATGCAGCAGAGGCTACAGGAGTTGTGCTCCATTTTGGGGGAGGACTCTGTGTTACTGGACCATGGTCATCTGATACAGCCAGAGGCGTCAGTGCTGTGATTGGACACTGTTGACTGTGCATATTAGGACTGAGCTTGACTATGGTCAGTATATTCAACCCAAGGGGTCAGGGCTCTTACGGGACACTGTTGATAATGCACCATGGTCAGCTGTTTTTTTTTTTTTTTTTTTTTTTTTTTTTTTTGTCTGCTTTTGTTTCCTTTTTGGTGTAAGCTAGAGATCGAAAAGAGATGGAGAGGGAGAGGTGTGAAAGGGATGACAAGGAATTGTTCTCTAGAGTTGAACAAGAAGAGCATCCTTACCAATTATTCATAGCACATGATATATATGATATAAGTGTATAAAAATGGTAGGAAGAGATGTATAATCCTGTGTGTAATTGTTAATTATTAGGTGCCAAAGATGTCCAAATACATAATGCAGAGAATGTTAAAAAAAAACTGTATGTTGTAGTGTACTTGTGGAGAAATTGTTGTTCCAAAAATCAATGATGTATAACAAAAGAACTAACCTAGTGTTGTGTTATAATCTGGTTACAACCTCAACTATTGAAATATAACTTATGAATGTAATAGTTAAAGTGTATCTATTGATGTGAATACTATTGTACATGTTTTCTTTGTTTAGAAATGAAAATAAGTGATACCTTTTGATGTTCCACGCAGTCTGCACAGATAAAAACTCCAAAAGTTTTCAGATCCTTAATCTGCTATAGAAAATTGTAATTTTTCTGCTTTTTATCATGTCATACTTTAGTTTTCTGGTAATAGTTGATATGAAATGACAAATCTTGAACAAGATTATTCTGAAGTAAGGCTGTTTTTATTTCCAATATTTTTACCTGTCAACTTTTAAATGGATGAGGAATTTCTGATTGGGTGTTTCAAATGTATACAGTAGCTAGAAGTTCAACTCCTGGATAAAACCATTTTATTTATTTTGTCTAGTTTTCATGATAAACTGTATTTATATAACAATTCTTTATGCTCCTGAAACTAATGATTATTATTTATATTTAAATTATGTCTTTTTGATAGAATTGTGATACATGTATGATATCATATATATTATAGTATAAAATTTGATTTTCATTTTCAATTTTTACTTTGTTCATTCAAGGAGAGCACCAGTATTATAAAAATAAATCTGTGGAATAAGTTTAATTCTTTAATATTTGATAAACATTTTTAAAACTAGTTTTCAGAAATAAAGTCAGAATTTTCATAATATATAACAAAGCATTGTAGTCAGAGTATAAGTTAGAAGGCATTTAAAACATCTTCTTCACAGAAGGCATACTTATACACATGCACATAAAAAAATAGATAAATAAAATGTGGTTCAGATGTAATATAATTTCTCCCTAGATCTCAATGAATAATCTATAATCTCCTGCCATTGTCTAAGTGTTCCATCAGTATTAGTTAGCTTATTAACATACCAGTATTTTAACTACATGAAATGGATTATATTGAGCACTGCACATTTATCTGTCATTTGTTTTTACCTGTTGTGATACTATAATTATAGTATATTAGGAATTTTGACATTTATATGGGCAACTTCAAAAGACAGTCAGTTGATTGCAACCCTCTTTACTTTGACATGGTTGGGATGGTAGTTGAACCCACGTGCATGCACACGCGCACACTTGTTCATGCACAGAGGAAAAAAACTTGTTTCTGATAAAACTGTTGAGCCTGAGAGCTGTAGAAGAAAGCAAGAGTACATTCATTTGAGAGCATAATCTAGGTCTTCTATATCAAGGTTCTTTTACACACACCAACTGGAAACCATGTCTAACAGCCTGAAACAAGGACAATAAATTGGTCGAAATTGAAAACTATCTTTTTAACACGTTCTACTGCAGTCTTGAATATGTGTCACAGAATAAGTATAATGTATCTTAACTCATACTGAAGATTAAAAATAGACTGTTTCTAAAGCTCCATTCCCATAGACACAACTGGTCTACAAAAATCAACCCAACTGTGGGAGGGGGGAACTCTGGCTGAGTGCAGTTGGCTACGCCTGAACAGGGAACGCCACCTCTTGTTGCAACTAATCTTATAACCACCAGCTTTTCTGTTTTATACTTAATGCCATGTCATACAGTTAAGTTGATTGCACATTCTGTAATGTGTGGACAACATTATTTTCAGTTCTGGATGAAGCAAAACCAAAAAATGCTTCTTTTTTAAATGAACTGTTTTTTAATACTTCGGAAAGCAACACTTTTTATGCAGAGACAGATGTGTCTGTCAATATAGCCGTAATCTGCATCTGTTGTCACTGATGCCATTGCCATGCACTTTCAGTGAAAACACAGTAAGTGAAAAAACATTTGTCTTTTTTTCTTCAAACTTATGGAACTGATAATTGATAATAAAATACAGGTAGAATTTGAAAATCAGCCTGATTGGGGCATTTTTTCAAAGTTATGCTGGTTTTATATACAGTCACTGTAAGTTTCTCTATATATTCTGATTTTTCTGTCTGTCTGTGTTGTCACCATCCTGTCACTGTCCGACACATGAAGTTCACCCCAGAACTGACAAACTTTTAATTTTCCGAGTGGCTTTTTTGGTAAAGAGACAGGTTGCAGAAATCAGCATATTTCCAGATGGACCACAACATGGACCTGCTAATGACAGGCTCCAATGGCTTTGGTAAGAGCTCCCTAGCTGTTCTAAAAGTCGCCCCGGGCTCAGAACTGCCATACTGTATTTTTGTTTTACTTAAATTTACTGAGTGGCTTTGTTTGGTAAAGAGGCAGGTTGCTTTCATATTCAGCATGATATTTCCAGATGGACCACAACATGCACCTGCTGATACATGTAACAGGCTGTAATGGCTGTGGTAAGAGCTCCCTGTTCTGTATTCTAAGTGGTCTGTGGCTGTGTATAATGGTCGCCTACTCAAACCACCACCCAAAACACCACTCAAAGATATATTCAGATGTGTAAACCTGCAACATATTATACAGAGAGAAGAGGGTACTAAGATATCTGCAGAAAATATGTAAAGTTTTTGATTGATACAGTTTCTATTTTCATATGTATATACATTATCTATGTTCATCACAGGAGTAACGCATCTTAATCCTAATTAATCATGTCATCTGATATGTTTCCATTTAATTATAATAACTATATCTTGTTTTAATTTTATTGGCTTGGGAGTTTAGAGTTAAGTAAAGTCAAATCCCCGTCTCCTTCGCTAGTGGATATCTCATTTCAAAATTATGTTAAGGGATGATATCTGCAAATCTAAATCATTTATAATCTAAAACCACTTTATTACTTTATTTCATTAAGACTAGTTATATCACACTTTGTCTGAAATATTCAAAATGTATTTGAAAATTTAAAAAATATATATTAATTTTAATTCATTATCCATTAAGAGTTGTTGTGTTCCAGGCTGTGGAGCTGAGAGTGACTGGAAGGATGTGTTATCTGGAGGAGAGAAACGGAGGATAGCCAGCTTCCACAACTACCTTGACTGAAATGAGGGAAAATTAAGGAGAAATCACTTAAGTCTTTTGTGGTAGGTGAATCATTGGGTTTGTTTGGTCACCCTGCTCTATGAGCTACTGCTGCAGGCAAACTATTATGTTTTATTGTTATACTACACATAACATTTGTGGTTGGTGTATTGGGTGGACTAAAAAGATACTTAATCCTAAAATTTTAATGTCTCAGAAATAATTTATTAATTCAATGAAATTCTGTTTAATACTACCACATTGTACTGCCACTGGCATAGTAATGATTTGACTCAGTGATTATTTACATCAACAATCTTAATTTATCTAAATAAATTCCAATAAAAAGCACATTTATTTTAATGCAATATATTCTACTTGACTGTTCTTTGGTTATACCTGTGTATTTACATGTGTACATTTTTGCTATACTTTAATTATACAACAATTGGCGTTTTGAACAATCTGATAGTCTATTACTGTTTGTGAAAAAGATTTCCCATTTAGACTGAGATATTTTAAATCAGTGTGGCCAAAGTGATTGACTGAATAAATGTCACATAGTCACATAGTCTGAGTGAGTCCATAGAGTCAGTTCTCTTGGTCACTTATTCTATTTAAGGAGGGTAGCAACCTCACTTTGTCCATTTTTACTGTGGCATTCCCTTAATAAATCAAATACATTGTTCCCTTTAGTTTTGAGAATATATAAGAATACTGCAGTTTTCTCTGGACATACCACCCTGGTAGTAGAGGTTTGGTGTTGAGGGAGCTCTGGCTTCACCCATTCATATTCTGGGTCAGTGATAATGCCTTCTTGGAGGAAAACATCCAACATATCCAGGAGACCAGGAACTGTGATGTTTTCACAAAGCTTTGGTTTTACTTCATTCAGAACTGAAAATAATGTTGTCCACACATTACAGAATGTTAAAAATTACATCCAGTCCTTTTAGATGTATAAATAGCAAATGTATGTTGTGAATGATTACTTATATTACTCCATCACTTAAAATGAAAACAAAACCTTTGTCTAGGGGGTAATAACTGTCATTTGCTGATTAAGCTGATTCCACTGATTGCACTTAAGCAAGAACGCCCAGCAAAATTGGACCCACCCAGCTAATACAATGTGTATTATTTGTCTAAATCACTTGTCTAAACATCTACCAAAGACAACTGTAAAGTGAAGGATTACTACCCCACATTATCATAATGTTAAGTGACCATTTTGAAAATAATCAACAAATAATTAAACGCATTACTTTATTGTGTTGACAATGTGTGAGATGTGGTATGAGAATTATGTCCGGGGACACATGAGTACTGTGACAAGGAGGCAAGCAGGCAAGCATTAATTGAATAAGATTGTTCTGTACAAAAAAGTCCAAATTACCAAATAATAATTAAAATGCAGGGTGTTTTTTTCCAGTAAAATAAATTATTTTTCTTAATACAGACCTTGCCCTGTTTTATTAATTTCAAGCAGTACATGTAACGATTAATACTGCCACTGTTTCAAAAGCATTTTCAAAAATGTTATGCATCTATAAACAAAGACAATTAGCCATTGAAATGGCTTAGAGAAAGTCATCCAAATAATTAATACCTGGATTGTCTGTTGTATGTGATAACTATATCTGCTGTTCATCTGGTGTGAGGCACGGAGCTGATGTTAAACCACTGCAGCAGATGGTGAAACATGGCCACTGGGCTTGTTGACCTGTCCTGGGCCCCGTTGTGATTGGCTAGTTTAGGATTAGGGTTGAAGGTTTCCAGAGAGTTCAGTCCAGTGCTGCTGGTGCTCTGTGTGTTGGGAGGAGTACTGTCTGATGCACTGCTTAGCAGAGATAAACTGTTGATACTGTGTTCTGTGGAAAGAAGAGAACAAATATGTTTTAACTCCACTGGATAACATGAAAGTAATTTTTTCTATAGTTTGATGTATAATATAAAATTGGTGTCAGTCTGTAATTTTGGCTCACCATAGAGTATACCTTACTAATAGTTTTTCACCCTAAGGTTTGTATGGTCTTTATTCAGGCAGGTAACATGCCAGATACATTTTGCTTAAATTGTCTTCACAACTTTTTACCAATTCTGAAAATGTAAAAAGGGGTAACAAATTTTTAAATATATAACTGTACAAACCTGACTCTGCAGCTGGCTGGTGTTTGTCACATGTCACTGCACTGACTGTTTTGAATTGTCATCCTCCACATCATCTTGTCGTAGGCAGGATATGACTGGAACTTGGGTTTCACATGTCCCTGATACTCCAGGAACTGGTTGGAGTTCCAGCTTTCCCATTCCTCATCTGATGGATTATATGACATCAAGTCCCTGGCTAAAGTGGTCTTACCTGTAGAAGTTATAACATTTTATTAAGAATCCAGCAACAAACTTCACCAGCTGTTTTGTGTGCTCAAATTTACAAGAAAAGGTTTTCCATCCTTAAAGCCCCATTTCTCTGTGACACTAAAATATTGGGCTGGCAATAAAGACCTATAGCTGTTGTTGTAGTATTATAAGTTCATATAAGGGGGTTTAATCTAATGCAGCATAGTGCATTCCTAATTAAGAATAACTTTTCACATTTGTTAAGCAGCATCTCAGTGTAAGGTATTCCTCCACCCTCCCTCTCCATTTCTGATACAGAACTAGACAGACATCAACATCTAATAAAACAATATTGGCCTATCATATCACATGTTCTGCTGTCCATCCTCCCCCTCCATTACTGATAAAAAACTAGACAGACATCACCATCTAATAAAACAATATTGGCCTATCATATAACATGTTCTAACCTGTAGGTGGCCAACTGCATACCTTACTCCTCTTCCCACCACCCTCCTCTTCCCACCATGCTCCTCTTCCCACCACGCTCCTCTTCCCACCATGTTTCTCTTCCCACCATGCTCCTCGTCCCACCAGGCTCCTCTTCCCACTACGCTCCTCTTCCCACCTAGCTCCTCTTCCAACCATTCTCCTCTTCCCACCAAGTAGCATACCACAGCTATCATTATAATCCCTGCCAATGTTCACTCTTCATCCATTCTTGCTCCATCATTTCCATGTAAGGTGGTCTCTAGATTGATGATGATCAGCTCTCATGTCCTCATTCTCACTTATGGATTATATGGATTGATGATGGTCACTGGGTAAAGCAGCTGCCAGGAATTACAGTTCTTTAGTCTATCTGGTCAAGATTAATTGTTTGTTTTTCTTTTCAAAAAGCTAGATGTATACAGCCAATTAGGCCTAAGTGTTTCACTACAGTAGGAATTAATAAACATTGGGAACATCAACTACAGGACATGACTGCCACAGGTATTAAAAGGGAAACAAGCTCACTTTGTCCATTTTCAGTGAGACATTTCCTCAATAAAACAAATGCCTTATCTCCTCTGGTTTTGAGTATGTCAAGGAAGACGGCAGGCCGCTGAAGGAGGTGGTAGGGATGGACTTGATGTCATTATTGTTCAGAACTAACTGCAGTAAATTGGTCAAACCTTCAAATGCTTGCTGCTTTTCGTTTCTCTTCTGATAGATTAAATGGCTCTTGGTCTGATGCATTATTAGGCATCCAGTCAACCGGTGAATTGTAGGTACATGGCTAGTTTCTTAGTTCAAATGATTAACTATTTGAATTTTTTTGACTGTCAAAACGATATTGCAGGCCAGAATGGTCAAATCTTTTAAGCACATCCAAGACTACTGAACAGTTGAGAATACAACTACATGACATGACTGCTGCAGGTGGTGAGTCCATACAGTCAGTTGAACTGCATTTGCTATATTTAAAGAGGTAAACAAGCTCACTTTGTCCATATTACTTGAGGTATTCCATTAATAAATTAAATGCCTTGTCCCCTTTCATTTTGTAAATACTTAGAAAAGTTGGATTATCAGTCTAGGAAAGTCCCCTTACTGGATCATTTTAAGAAGATCAGTCTGTCCTTGTTCCTGAAGACATCGGCACAGAGTATTATGTGCCCTGACAGGTTTCCTGGTTAAAATATCCAGGAAGACAGCAGTTTTCTCTGGACATACCACCCTGGTAGTTGAGGTTTGGTCATGGTGTTGAGGAGGCTCTGCTCTCACCATTTCAGCTTCACGAAGGGTGATGATGCCTTCTTGGAGAAACTCATTTAACATGTCCAGGAGACAGGGTTCTGTGATTTTTTCACAAAGGCTTGGTTTTTCTTTATTCAGAACTGAAAACAATAAAACAGCCATTTTTTAATGGTATTCATGACAGATAAAATATCTGTTGTCATTATGTAAAAATTGAATTTTAGTGGATGATTTCAATATTAAAATAAGGATTTGACACATGGGCAGACGCAAGTGTAGAAGAATAGAAAAGATTTAACAGAAAAAATCCGTACTGCTGTAAGAACAGTTATTTACATGTTAACTAAGCACATGGAGATAATACATGAACAGTTTTTAAAAAATACAGTACCAAGTGTCTGAAGACAATCATTGGGGTTATGTTTTTATAGCTAAAATGCAGCGCTTAATGAAAACAAATGAATGTAAAACCTTCTTGTTTGTATGCTTTTTGGATGTCATGTTTAGGTGAGGGCAGTTTGACAAAATTGTTGAGCAAAGAGAAACAAAATAAAGAAAACAATGCCATTATACTGCTGTGTTTACCTTCCTGCCAGCTCATGACCAGGTGTGGTGGGTAGACCAGGTCTGCAGGAATGGAGACACCAGTGTTGACACATGTCTCCTGTCTTGGTTTGGAAGCTGTCCCCAGGGTTAGGTCAAGTATCTCTCCAGGGAAGAGGGTTGGCTGTGTACTGTCCTCATTCACACAGTGGGGACACATCAGATATTTGTCATATGACAGCCCAGGCCAGTCCTCTTTAATGATGTTCATGAGGTCATTGTGACCTTGTCTGAAAACACCCCACATGTCTAAGAGATGTGATCCACGGACAGCAATGCTGATAAACCAGTCTGGGACTTGGCTGACTGCATCAGGATTTAGCTGGTGTAGGCCTCGTGTCACCTGCATTTTACATCCCTTAAGTTCTGCATACACCCCATCCTTCCAGTCCATTCGCATGGTCTTCATAAGTCCAAGATGCTTGTGCTGACGAACAGAAAATTTCTCATATAAGCCATCTGGACATTTGTATGGAAAGAGAACCTGCAGGGTAAGTTGTGTGGTGTCTGGGGCCACCTTGCTGGGCCATTTGGTGTCTAGCTCAGGTTGCCTTTCTTCAGTGAGGAGCCATGGAAAGTGGTATGAGGTATTGGATGGGAGGGATTCATCTTCCTGGACTTGATAGCACAGCTCCAGTTTCTGCATCATTTCTATCATGACATTGACTTCAGTACTTGATAATTTGAAAGGCTCACACAGGCAGCCCATAGCCTCTTTGGATATGATCCCTCTGGTGAAAATGTCTCCATGCATGGCATTTGCTTTGGTTTTAGTAATCTTCATGGATTTCTGTAGCTTCTCTGATACGGCCTCTTGATCATGACTCAGGACTGCCTTGAGAACATTAACTAGAACCTCTTGCTTATGGAAAACTACTTTCATCAGTGAGGGACATCTATCAAACCAAATGATGTCTCCACGATGAGCAAGAAAACTTAAGATGTCACATATCATTTTTTCTGTTTCTTCCTTTGAATTCTTCTCTTTCCAAGATGTAGGTGCATTCTGCAGAATGAGGTCTTCAATCATCTCCCAGTCAAGTGTGTTTTCAGAGCCTTCAATTTTCTTGGTGCATATATTCTTGGCTGCTTCCACCCACATACCTGGCAAAACTTCAGCATTTCTCCTGGCAGAAGAAATGAGGTAGTCTCGCAGATCTTTAATTCCTTCACAGGTTTTTGAACTGACTCTGAAAATATCCTTGTGGATGGGTTTCATTTGATCATACAAGGTCTGCAGTTTATCTGATTTGCTTTGATAGGCCTGTTGGAGAGATGCTTGGGTTTCAGGTGTTTCTCTTATTCTCTTCTCAATGCTCTCCTTTTGCTCTAGATACCACTGCTTCTTTTTGTTTATGTGGTCTTCATGCTGCTTGTTTATCGCAGAACACTTGTTTTCTACATGTTGGATTTCTACCTCATCAAGATGAGTTCCAATTAGAGCTATTTGTATTTCTGGCATCTGTGCTTGCACCTTGTCAATCCAGTGTCCAATGTAGAGCTGGTAATGAGCCTTGTCTTCTGGGTCATATTTAGACAGATCAAAAGTGATGAAAACCAAGCCACATTTGTTAATAAAAATGGGATGTCCTATTTTGTAGATGTCATGTCCACCAAAGTCATTGATGTTGAAGCCAATATTCACCTCAGTCTCATCTTCATGAGCCTCCCATAATCCCTGCTCCACCACTCTTGTCCTGTCTGCCTTCTTTGTAAGGGTAGACTCTCCATTTTGCAGTGTGCGTGAAATGCTAGTTTTTCCTGCTTCTGTTTCACCAAGTAAGTTGACCTGTATTCTACTTGACTGGATTGCCTTGGTGTCAGTTAATGCCTCAAAATACCTCTTGATGGCACCTAGTCCCCTGTTGGCAGTATCTTTAGGTGGTTGTACCAGAGTATTGCCATTCACATTTAGTTGTCTAAGACTTTCCATATTCTTAATTTGATGTGGCAGGTGAGTGATGTTATTACCTTGAAGGTTAAGTGTTTCAAGTTTTGTCAACCTGGTGATATCCACTGGTATGTCAGATAGCTGGTTATTTGACAGGTTCAGCACTTTTAGGTCAGTCAAGTCACACAGTGCTGTGGGGAATGTAGTGAAGGCATTGCTTTTGAGCAAGAATATTCTGAGCACCTTCAACCTGGTGATATCCACTGGTATGTCAGATAGCTGGTTTTCTGACAGGAGCAGCTCCTCTAAGTTAGTCAAACCACACAGTGCTGTGGGGAATGTAGTGAAGGCATTGTTATGGAGCTTGAATATTCTGAGCACCTTCAACCTGGTGATATCCACTGGTATATCAGATAGCTGGTTGTCACCCAGATACAGCTCCTCTAGGTTAGTCAAGCCACACAGTGCTATGGGGAATGTAGTGAAGGCATTGTTATGGAGCTTGAATATTCTGAGCACCTTCAACCTGGTGATATCCTCTGGTATATCAGATATCAAGTTGTCACCCAGATGCAGCTCCTCTAGGTTAGTCAAGCCACACAGTGCTATGGGGAATGTAGTGAAGGCATTCATATTGTTGTAGAGCTTGAATATTCTGAGCACCTTCAACCTGGTGATTTCCACTGGTATATCAGATAGCTGGTTGTCACCCAGATACAGCTCCTCTAGGTTAGTCAAGCCACACAGTGCTATGGGGAATGTAGTGAAGGCATTGTTATGGAGCTTGAATATTCTGAGCAACTTCAACTTTGTGATATCCACTGGTATGTCAGATAGCTGGTTGTCACCCAGACCCAGCTCCTCTAGGTTAGTCAAACCACACAGTGCTATAGGGAATGTAGTGAATTCATTGTTACTGAGCTGAAATATTTTCAGCATATTCAACCTGGTGATATCCACTGGTATGTCAGATAGCTTGTTATTTGACAGGTTCAGCACTTTTAGGTCAGTCAAGTCACACAGTGCTATGGGGAATGTAGTGAAGGCATTGTTAGAGAGCCAGAATATTCTGAGCACCTTCAACCTGGTGATATCCACTGGTATGTCAGATAGCTGGTTGTCACCCAGAAACAGCTCCTCTAGGTTAGTCAAGCCACACAGTGCTATGGGGAATGTAGTGAAGGCATTGTTACTGAGCTGGCATATTTTGAGCACCTTCAACTTGTTGATATCCACTGGTATGTCAGATAGCTGGTTTTTTGACAGGTGCAGCTCTTCTAGGTCAGTCAAGTCACACAGTGCTATAGGGAATGTAGTGAAAGCATTGTTATGGAGATCCAACACTGTGAGGTGTGGGAGGTTGGATATGGACTGTGGTAAAGAAGATAACCTGTTCTTCATTGCATATATCCTCGTAACATTTCTACACCTGTCAATGGACTCTGGTAGGTTGTCTATGTCAGCATGGCTTATATCAAGCTCAGTCCATTCCAGCACAGTGTCTGGTGTCTTGGACTGCGGAGACAACTGTAGACTATGTAAGAGATCAAGTCTCTCCTTTTGTGCTACTTGTCTGGAATCCATGTCTCAGGAATGGAACAGTAGGAAGAGGTGTCACTGCTCTATATGTTTATGTTCATAGGTAGTACTGTTTGAGTGGGTAGTTATGTTTGTCACCAACTTAAAACAGGATTCCACCTTTCCCCTAACAAACATTTGCTTTTAAAGGAAGGCAACTAAAGAAAATTATTTACTAGATCCTAAAACCATATTTTTGGTCCTTGAACACTCTTGTAATCTGAAATTACAAAATGATAAATTGGTAAGAAAAGACAGCAGGTACTTCTAAGTTCTTTTGTCCCACACAGTTATATTAAGTACTTTGATATGTGGATTTACTGTCAAAAATTACATTTAATTATTTCCTGTGGCCCTCCAACAACATGTAGTTGTAAAGTACTGCTGCTACTGTAGACAGTGGCAAACTGAAAATATCTTGTAAATATCTTAAATATAGATGTTTTGGTGTGGGAGCTACTCTTCATTTGGTACAGGATGCGAATAATAACATCCATTTTTTTTGGTGCATTTTTACTATTACTTTTGTGTAACGTGAAAGTGAAATATTTGTGTATTAGGCAATAATTCTTTACCTCATGGGATGTAATGTGGATATGGACAAGTGTACAGGTTTTCTGAAAAAAAATGAGCAGATTAAAAAAAAAAAGAGTTTTATGTCTTTACCTGTAAGTAAAAATTAACAGAAAAAGCAGGTACTATGTTTCTCTATCTTGCACAAAACTATTCTAATATTGTTTTATACTGTAATGGTATACATACGAAGTAATTTTTGAGTTTAAAAATTTGATTAAAATTGAATTATGGCATTAAAAGAGCATTGTACTCAGTATAAAAATAAGTTTTAATATAATTATAACATTTATATACCTTCTGACTCAAAGTTTTTAGTTTTGGATGGTATGATGTGCATCTGGACAAGCATACAGGAAGGTTTATATACTGCAGATTATAATGCTCTCTGGAAAAAGAAAAAAACACTTGTCTTGTTGAAAGCCATGTATTCTGTCTCAAAAAATTAGTAACAAAAATCAGCAGAAAGTAGGTGATAAAAATAAGCTGAGCAATAGCAAGTTTAGCATGATAATATAGCAAATGTTTGATCAAGTATGGATATCAGTTTTATTGGTTAGCCTCTTTTAATATGCTCCACTTCAGCTGTTCTACTAGCTAGCTCATGACCAGTTAGGATGTTTTTAAAGCAGATAATTGTTTAATGCTTAAAACCACATAGATGGTGGTTTAAACAGGAAATTATACACAAAATATTATAAAACATCCTCAAACCAACTGCCTGTAAATAAACAAGATCCATTGACATTGTATTTAACTTTGCCAGGAAGAAATTTACATGTAAGAGAAATAAATTTAGGACAAAATTAACACAAATGTAAGAAGCAAGCTGTACTGTAGATATTAAAGGAGGTGCCTCTATATGGACATCTGGTTCAGCTAGTGGTATTTTATTACTGCTGCAGACAGAAAAACTTAAAGTATTCTATAATATTTTTCCTACAAATTTTTTAAACATCTTTATTCTCATAAAAGGTTAAATATTAGTTACATTATAAATAAAGGTGGGAAGTTGCCGTAGCATTATACACTCACCTTAGAAATATCAAATCATAAAATTAGATAATGAAAAAAAACATTCAGATCTTTTTGCCTCACCTGTTTACTGGTTGCTGTCACTCTGCTGTAACATGACTCACAAAACTTGCTGGTGATATGTACTCAGGAGGTAACTTTATGATCTTCTGGTTCAGCTAGTGTACTGTAGTGGATGGAAACACCATAAGCAATTGTATGATGGACAGTACTGTGTCAAGTCAGGTGTCTAAATTTTGTGCAAAATGGTATCAATCAAAAAGAATGATGATATACACCACAGTACAAATTAAGATTCTCATACGGTACATGTAATAGCAATTTTTAAAACAATACAAATTTATTTTGATATTATTTGAAAGACAGTTTAATCAACTAAATTAATACGCCCATTTATGGCCACGAAGAAAAAAAAGATCCCCCATTTTGGTGTTTACTCATTTCCTACAAAATTTTAGATATTTATGATAATTAGAAATATGTAACATCAAGATGCACTCACTTTGAAATACAAGTTCTTGTTCGATCTCAGGTAGTATAATAGAATTTTATGGCCATCTCGAACTTCTGGCCATACTTAAAATGCATAAAGATGGCCTCAGCAAATAACATCATGTGATGTTGAAATTCCCTTCCGGGATGTCACTAGAGATAATAATGAAAGGTGAAAAGTGCCTCTTTTTCACAGGAGTAAGTCTGAGATAAAATATAATTTACTTCTGAGGTTTTATTTTGAAAAAAAAAAATCTTTCCTTTTGGTTGGAGAAAATATTACAATATGAAAGTGCCAAATCTCGTTCTGAGGAGATATTTATTTTAATCTAAGTTTGGTCTCCCTATCTCTCCCAGTTCACCTCTACTGGTGTGTGTGTACACAGGGAGTAGGTAGATGAATATATGTCACAAGACCTGACTTACTGTAATTGAATTGATATCAATTTGAACATTGTAGTGACAAAGTTCTGGGTTCATGATTAACTTACTGAAGTCAAAATTATTGCTCACTGCTGAATAGATGTAACATATGACATAAGAAAGAGCAGCTAGGGCAGAGAACAGGTTGAAGATCCATGGAGATGTTCTGCTTTAGTCTCAGATTTTTATTAGTACCACCAGCGTATACGCTGGCGGTACTCATGATTTTAGTCCCGCCCCGTTCTCGTACAGCTCCGCCGGCTCCTGCGGCTCCGCAGTCGGGCGCCGGAAACAAGTCACCGTTACCGCTTCTCCTCCTAGACCACCAGGACCTGTGCCCCCATCTCTCGGATTTAGGTCACATATGATCTCAACTTGAACACCCTGGTTTTTTTGTCTCTGTCGGTGCATTGGCCTGGGCGTGACACTTGTTGAAATGCACCCTTGTCAAAATTTTTGAAAATTCAAGGCTAAATATCTCCCAAACCAAAGGAATTATGGGAAAAATTACCACAGAAGCCTGACCGAAAGTCATATCTGGAGATTCCAAATATGCCCTTGGATTTGACTTTTGACCTTTTTTTCAAGGTCAAACAAGCCAACATTTTCTAAAAATGGGAATTTTCTGCAAAAAAATATTTGTTTGTGCTATTTTTTGGAAACTACACAGATCTAAGCTCTCCTGTTATAGTGAGGGGTTACAATTGGGGACTCCTTTCATCTTTGGGAGTTTGGGGTCAATCGGTGCATTTTCACGGGAGAAGCAGCCATTAGATACCGAAACTGAAAACTTGCTTTTATTCTGGAATGGTAAATGCCAGAGACCTTTTGTTCCTTGCATTTTGTAAAACTTGTCAAGTGCAATACTGGAGGTGGTGTCCATTTTTTGTTTTAGATATGGTTTAGGCATTGCGCTATATCAAAAATTACAACATCGCAATATTCAGGGGGGGAAATGTTAAATATTCCAAAATTACCAGAGATATGCCCATAGTTACTATTGAACTTGAATAGGATGTCATATACTGGTAATCTAACTGTGACCTTGAAATTGACCTTTGACCTACTTTTCATGATGAACTGCACTTTGAAGTTTTCTGATCTTTATATCTCCAAAACTGGCAAAGATACGCCCATAGTTACTATTGAACTTGAATAGGAAGTTATATACAAGTAATCTAACTGTGACCTTTAAATTGACCTTTGACCTACTTTTCACCATGAACTGAACTTTGCAAATTTTCTAGCCCTTATATCTCCAAAACTGGCAGAGATACACCCATAGTTACTATTGAACTTTAATAGGAAGTTATATACTGGTAATCTAACTGTGACCTTTAAATTGACCTTTGACCTACTTTTCACCATGAACTGAACTTTGCAAATTTTACATCCCTTATATCTCCAAAACTGGCAGAGATACACCCATAGTTACTATTAAACTTGAATAGGAAGTCATACACTGGCATTCTTATTGTGACCTTGAAATTGACATTTGACCTACTTTTCAACATAAGCTGAACTTTGCAAATTTTTTTATCCCTTATATCTCGAAAACTGGCAGAGATAGGTCCAAAGTTACTATTGAACTTGAATAGGAAGTCATATACTGGCAATCTTACTGTGACCTTGAAATTGACCTTTGACCTACTATTTATGATGAACTGCACTTTGCTTGTTTCCTGGCCTTCATATCTCCAACATTGGTAAAGAAATGCCCATAGCTACTATTAAACTTATATAGGAAGTCATATACTGTGACCTTGAAATTGACCTTTGACCTACTTTTTATCACAAACTGAACTCTGCATATTTTCTTGCCCTTCATATCTTCAAAACTAGCAGAGATCTGCCCAGTGTTGTCCCTAGGTTTTCTCTTTTGTCAGCATACCGGTATATGCAATACTGATAATGCATTTCAAGGAAAACCAATAGGCCTATTGTCTAGAAAATCACAGGAGTGATCAGTGTTAGGAAAATACAGGTCAATTTGAACATCTCCTTGATTGGACCATTTTAACTGTTATGTTTTTTTGATTTTTTTTCTTTTTTTTTTTTTTTTGCATATTTTGAGAACTCTTGTTTATTGCATTTTATAGAGCTTGTCAAGCACAAGACTGGTGGTGTCCAATTTTTTTTTTTTTTGGTGGGGGGGGGGGGCATACGAATGCGCTTACTCCAGCTGGTGGTACAATATCCAGAGGCGGTATCGCCTCTCTGATCCTCTAGTTTCTTTACTGAAAATGAGTCTGGCACTTGGTTCACAAATACTTCACTGTACTTCATTTTGACCCAAATATTCTTTTTTTTCTGTCTTAAATTATTTCCATACTTCTGAAACTCATTTCAAATTCAGCAATCATATTTTTTTTCTGCAATTTACATTTAATTCCAAGATCCTCACTCACGAAACTCTGTACATCACACTAAATATTTATCAATTTTCCAGGAAGTTCCACACTCATTTGCTCCAGTTTGATGGTGAGGGAGGCTGGAGATTAGAGGAGCTGGACACAATGAGGAGAAACAGGGGCTGGAGGCTCAGCTAGCTGGCATACCTAAGATGCAGCAGAGGCTACAGGAACTGTGCTCCATTTTAGGAGAGGACTCTGTGTTACTGGACCATGGTCATCTGATACAGCCAGAGGGGTCAGAGCTGTGATTGGACACCCAGTTTACTGTGCACCCTTATAGGTCTTAGCTTGACTGTGGTCAGTATATTCAACCCAGTACACTTATGGTCAGTGCACTTATGGGACACTGTTGATTATGCACAAAGCTATATTTATTTTATTTATTTATTTATTTTTTTGATAGATTATTGTAAGTTTTTGTTCCCTTTTTGGTGTAAGGTGGAGAGAAGAGATGAAGAGATGGAGAGGAAGAAGGTGTGAAAGGGATTACAAGGTATTGTTCTGTAGAGTTGAACAAGGATGGTATATCCTTACCAATTATTCATAGCACATTATGTAAATGATATAAGTATATAATAGTTATCGGAAGAGATATTTAATCTTTGTGTAATTATTAGGTGCCAAAGATGTCCAAATATAGAATGCAGAGGATGTTTAAAAACTGTATGTTGTAGTGTTGTGGTGAAATTGTTGTTCCAAAAATCAATGATATATAACAAAAAATCTTAGTGCTGTGTAACCTCAACTATTGAAAAATAATTTATTGTATGCTATAGTTAAAGTGTATCTGTTGATGTGAATATTGATGTGAATATTTGTATACATTTTCTTTGATTAGAAATGAAAATAAGTGATACATTTTGATGTTCCACCCAGTCTACACAGATGTAAACTCCAAAAGTGTCCAGATCATTAATCTGCTATAGAAAATGTGTAATTTTTCTGCTTTTTCTCATGTCATAGTTTAGTTTTCTGGTGAAATGTAGTTGAAATGAAATGACAAACCTTGAAAAAATTATTCTGAAGTAAGACTGTTTTTATTTCAAATATTTTTACCTGTTAAATTTAAACATTTAAAAAGGTTAGAAATCTGTTTAGGTGTTTCAAATACATTAAGTAGCTAGAAGTTTTCCTCTTAAATAAAACCATTTCACTTCTTTGTCTAGTTTTCATTGAATGATTCTTAATACTCTTGAAACTATTGATTATTATTTATATTTAAATTGTCTTTTGATAGAATTGTGATATAATGTCATATATATATCAAAATATAAAATTTGATTTTCATTTTCAATTTTTACTTTGTTCATTCAAAGAGCACCAGTATTATTAAAATAAATCTGTGGAATAAGTTTAATTTTTTAATATTTGGTAATCATTTTTTAGAACAAGTTTCCAGAAAAAATGTCAGAATTATCATAATATATAACAAAGAATTGTAGTCAAAGTATATGTTAGAAGGCATTTAAAACATCTTCTTCACTGAAGGCATACTTATACACATGCACATAAAAAATAAATAAATGATATGTGGACCAGATCCGATGTTGTAATTTCTTCCTAGATCTCAATGAATAATCAATAGCCTCCTGCCATTGTCTCAGTGTGCCATCAGTATTAGTTAGCTTATTAACATACCTGTATTTTAACTGCATGAAATGGATTATATTTGAGCATTGCACATTTATCTGTCATTTGTTTTTACCTGTTGTGATACTATAATAGGAATTTTGACATTTATATGGGTAACTTCAAAAAACAGTCAGTTGATTGCAACCCTCTTTACTTTGTCGTGGTTGGGATGGTAGTTGAACCCACGTGCATGCACACACACACTTGTTCATGCACATACGCACACGCACACTTGTTCATGCACACAGGAAAAGGCCTGTTTTTTGATAATTTAAAAACTGTTGAGACTGAGAGCTGTAGAAGAAAGCAAGAATACATCTTCATTTGAGAGCATAATCTATGTCTTCTGTATCAAGGTTCTTTTACACACTCCAACTAGAAACCATGTCTAACAGCCTGAGACAAGGGCAATAAATTGGTTGAAAGTGAAAACTGTCTTTTTAACACATTTTACAGAATAAAAATAATGTATCTTTTAAGTTAAAACTCGTACTGAAGATTTAAAATAGACTGTTTCTAAGGCCCCATGCCCAGAGACACAACTGGTCTGCCAAAATCAACCCAACTGTTGGGGGGGAGGGGGGGGGATGAATGGGGAAGGCAACTTCTTGTTTCAACTAATTGATAACCACCAGCTTTTCTACTTAATACCAGGAGGAGGCATGTCATACAGTTAAGTTGATTGCAGTCATGGAGAGTCCCTTCAGAGTTGGGTTGCATACCTACAATTGTCTGAGGGGGAGACTCCCTTGCATGCCCTACATCCCCCATTCCAACACTAACACACACACACACACACTAACACACACACACACTAACACACACACACACACAAAAAAAATATGTGCGCATGTACACGCACACATACACAAAATAAAACAAAAAAATGTTTCCTTTTTAAGTAAACTATTTTTTCAATACTTTGGAAAGTAACACTTTTAATGCACAGACAAATATGCGTCTGTACATGTACATAAAGCTGTCAACTGCGTCTGTTGTCCCCAACACCATGTACTTTCAGTGAGCATGCTAAGTGAAGAAGGTAGAATTTAAAAATCAGCGTGATTGGGGCATATTTTCAAAGATATGTTGTTTTTATAAATAGACACTACACTGTATATTCTGATTAGTCTGTCTGTCTGTGTTGTCACCATTCTGTCTGTGTCTGACACATGAATTTTTCCCCAGAACGGCCATGCTGTATTTTTGTTTTGATTTAAATTTGCTGAGTTGCTTTGAGAGTGACTGGAAGGATTTGTTATATGGAGGAGAGAAACAGAGGATAGGAATGGCAAGGATATTCTACCACAGGTACAACCAGCTTTCACAACTACCTTCACTGAAATGTAGTAAAATTAAGATGAAATTACTTTAAGCTATTGTTACCATTTCATCAATGACTTGATGTGTATTTTTAAATAATTAAAATAATTTGATTTGAAGTAAAATTAAATGTAAGCATGAATCAAGGATAGTCCTGTTTAGTCACCAAGTTGTTGCTATGGAGTTGCCCAATTATATTTTGGAGGTTCCTCTTTGTAAAATATAGAAAAATTGACAGCGTAAGATTTGATATGAAATATTTGGAACTGTGGAAATTTAAGAGGGGGCAACACCTGTTTGCATATCCTATCTTCATTAATAGCATGGAAATTTCAGGAGAGGGTGTATTACATCCTTTTGTGGTAATCCCTGTCCCCATCCCTGGCTGTGTATTTAGAAATGTCTTCATATATTCTCTGGCTGTGTATTACCAAGTGTCTTCATATATTTCAGGCCACATTTTGCTTTGTTAGATGAATACACCAGTGCTGTGTCTATTGATGTGGAGAGCAAGATCTACCAGGCTATCAAGGATGCATGGATCATGTTACTGACTATAACACACAGACCTTCTTTGTGGTAGGTGAATCATTGGGTTTGGTTGTAAGTCTATATATGGTACTGACTATAACATACAGACCTTCTTTGTGGTAGGTGAAACATTGGGTTTGGTTGGAAGTCTACATATGGTACTGACTATAACACACAGACCTTCTTTGTGGTAGGTGAATCATTGGGTTTGGTTGTAAGTCTATATATGGAACTGCAGCAGGCGAACCATTATGTTATGTTGTTATACTACACATAACATTTGTGGTTGGTGTATTGAGTGGATGAAAAAGATACTTAATCCTAAAATTTTAATTTCTCAAAAATAATTTATTAATTCAATGAAATTCCACTTAATACTAACACTTTATTTGCCACTGATATAGTAATGATTTGACTGGGTCATTATTTACATCAACGATCCTAATTTATCTAAATAAATCCTAATAAGAAACAAATTTAAATTAATGCACTAAATCTATTTTACTGTTCTTTGGTTAATTATGTCTTTGTATTTACATGTATAAATACAGATATGGCTATATACTTTTATTTTAATTATACCACACTTGGCACTTTAAACAGTAGGATAGTCTTAGACTAGCTATTACTATTTTTCGCGTCAGAAATATTCCCCATGTAGACTGAGTTGTAACAATTAAGTCAGGTGGCCAAAGTGGCTGACTGAAAGTACATTAAATTTTGTACCATCTAGATAACATGACTGCTGCACATAGTCTGAGTGAGTCCATAGAGTCAGTTCTCTTGGCCACTTTCATCTATTTGAGGAGGGTAGCAAGCTCACTTTGTCCATTTTCAATGAAGCATCCCCTTAATAAATCATATGTCCTTCCCCCTTTAGTTTTAAGAATGTCCAAGAATACTGCAGTTTTCTCTGGACATACCACCCTGGTAGTTGAGGTTTGGTGTTTAGGGAGCTCTGGCTTCACCCATTTATATTCATGGTCAATTATAATGCCTTCTTGGAGGAAAAGATCCAACATGTCCAGGAGAACATGAACTGTGATGTTTTCACATAGCTTTGGTTTTACTTCATTCAGAACTGAAAATAATGTTGCCACACATTACAGAATGTTAAAAATTACATTCAGTCCTTTCATGATGTATGAATAGCAAATGTTGTGGATAATTATTATTCCGTTTCTTAAAATGGAAACAAGTCCTTTGAATAGCGGGTAATAACTGTCATTTGCTGATAAGAGACCTGTAAAAGATATCCAAATAAGATAAATATAAAATCCTCCTTCCTGTTAGCACAATTTTTGGATGTCATGGTCAGGTGATCAGGTTAGTTAGACATTTTTGAGAATAAAAATACATATATAACAAAGAGAAACAGTGAATCATTACACTAATGCCATTATACTGCTGTGCTTACCTTCCTGCCAGCTCATGACCAGGTGTGGTGGGTAGACCAGGTCTGCAGGAATGTTGACACCAGTATTGACACATAATACCTGTCTTGGTTTGGAAGCTGTCCCCAGGGTTATTTCAAGTATTTCCCCAGGGAAGAGGGTTGGGTGCTCACTGTCCTCATTCACACAGTGGGGACACATCAGATATTTGTCGTATGACAGCCCAGGCCAGTCCTCTTTAATGATGTCCATGAGGTCACTGTGGCCTTGTGTGAGAGCATCCCACATGTCTGAGAGATGTGATCCACGGACAGCAATGCTGATAAACCAGTCTGGGACTTGGCTGACTGCATCAGGACTTGGCTGGTGTAGCCCTCGTGTCACCTGCATTTTACATCCCTTAAGTTCTGCATACACCCCATCCTTCCAGTCCATTCGCATGGTCTTCATAAGTCCAAGATGCTTGTGCTGACGAACAGAAAATTTCTCATATAAGCCATCTGGACATTTGTATGGAAAGAGAACCTGCAGGGTAAGTTGTGTGGTGTCTGGGGCCACCTTGCTGGGCCATTTGGTGTCTAGCTCAGGTTGCCTTTCTTCAGTGAGGAGCCATGGAAAGTGGTATGAGGTATTGGATGGGAGGGATTCATCTTCCTGGACTTGATAGCACAGCTCCAGTTTCTGCATCATTTCTATCATGACATTGACTTCAGTACTTGATAATTTGAAAGGCTCACACAGGCAGCCCATAGCCTCTTTGGATATGATCCCTCTGGTGAAAATGTCTCCATGCATGGCATTTGCTTTGGTTTTAGTAATCTTCATGGATTTCTGTAGCTTTTCTGATACGGCCTCTTGATCATGACTCAGGACTGCCTTGAGAACATTAACTAGAACCTCTTGCTTATGGAAAACTACTTTCATCAGTGAGGGACATCTATCAAACCAAATGATGTCTCCACGATGAGCAAGAAAACTTAAGATGTCACATATCATTTTTTCTGTTTCTTCCTCTGAATTCTCCTCTTTCCAAGATGTAGGTGCATTCTGCAGAATGAGGTCTTCAATCATCTCCCAGTCAAGTGTGTTTTCAGAGCCTTCAATTTTCTTGGTGCATATATTCTTGGCTGCTTCCACCCACATACCTGGCAAAACTTCAGCATTTCTCCTGGCAGAAGAAATGAGGTAGTCTCGCAGATCTTTAATTCCTTCACAGGTTTTTGAACTGACTCTGAAAATATCCTTGTGGATGGGTTTCATTTGATCATACAAGGTCTGCAGTTTATCTGATTTGCTTTGATAGGCCTGTTGGAGAGATGCTTGGGTTTCAGGTGTTTCTCTTATTCTCTTCTCAATGCTCTCCTTTTGCTCTAGATACCACTGCTTCTTTTTGTTTATGTGGTCTTCATGTTGCTTGTTTATAGCAGAACACATGTTTTCTACATGTTGGATTTCTACCTCATCAAGATGAGTTCCAATTAGAGCTATTTGTATTTCTGGCATCTGTGCCTGCACCTTGTCAATCCAGTGTCCAATGTAGAGCTGGTAATGAGCCTTGTCTTCTCGGTCATATTTCGACAGATCAAAAGTGATGAAAACCAAGCCACATTTGTTAATAAAAATGGGATGTCCTATTTTGTAGATGTCATGTCCACCAAAGTCATTGATGTTGAAGCCAATATTCAGGTCAGTCTCATCTTCATGAGCCTCCCATAATCCCTGCTCCACCACTCTTGTCCTGTCTGCCATCTTTGTAAGGGTAGACTTTCCATTTTGCAGTGTGCGTGAAATGCTAGTTTTTCCTGCTTCTGTTTCACCAAGTAAGTTGACCTGTATTCTACTTGACTGGATTGCCTTGGTGACAGTTAATGCCTCAAAATACCTCTTGATGGCACCTAGTCCCCTCTCGGCAATATGTATAGGTGGTTGTACCAAAGGATTACCAATCACATTTAGTCGTCTAAGACTTTCCATATTCTTTATTTGAGGTGGCAGGTGAGTGATGTTATTGTCTGACAGGTAAAGTCCCTCAAGTTTTGTCAACATGGTGATATCCCCTGGTATGTCAGATACCTGGTTGTATGACAGGTGCAGCTTCTCTAGGTTAGTCAAACCACACAGTGCTGTGTGGAATGTAGTGAAGGCATTGTTATGGAGCTTGAATATTCTGAGCACCTTCAACCTGGTGATATCCACTGGTATGTCAGATAGCTGGTTTTCTGACAGGTGCAGCACCACTAAGTTAGTCAAACCACACAGTGCTATGGGGAATGTAGTGAAGGCATTGTTATGGAGCTTGAATATTCTGAGCACCTTCAACCTGGTGATATCCTCTGGTATGTCAGATAGCTGGTTATTTAACAGGAACAGCTCCTTTAGGTCAGTCAAGCTACAAAGTGCTATGGGGAATGTAGTAAAGGCATTGTTAGAGAGGGAGAATATTCTGAGCACCTTCAACCTGCTGATATCCACTGGTATGTCAGATATCTGGTTGTGTGACAGGAACAGTTCCTGTAGGTTAGTCAAGCCACACAGTGCTATGGGGAATGTATTGAAGGCATTGCTGGATAGGTCCAACACTGTGAGATGTGGGAGGTTGGATATGGACTGTGGTAAAGAAGATAACCTGTTATATACTGCAGATATATTCTGAACATTTGCACACCTGTCAATGGACTCTGGTAAGTTGTCTATACCAACATTGTTTATATCAAGCTTAGTCCATTCCAGCACAGTGTCTGGTGTCTTGGATTGTGGAGACAACTGTAGCTTATGTAAGAGATGAAGACTCTCTCCACCTGCTACAACTTGTCTGTAAGCCATGTCTCAGGAATGGAACAGTAGGAAGAGGTGTCACTGCTCTATATGTTTATGTTCATAGTGAAAACTATTTGAATGTTTTAGTGGGTAGTTATGTTTATCGCCAACTTAAAACAGGATTCCACCTCTCCCCTGATAGGAAACATTTGCTTTAAATAGGAGGTAACTAAAAATGATTAGCTCAATCCTAAAACCATATTTTTGGTCCTTGCACACTCTTGTAACCTGAAATTACAAAATGATAAATTGGTAAAAAAAAAAGTAGCAGGTACAGTTCTTTTGTTCCACAAAGTTATATTTAGTACTTTGATATGTACAATTTATTGTCAAAAATTACATTTAATTATTTCCTGGGGTCCTCCACCAACATGCAATTGTATTGTATGGCTGCTACTGAGTGACAATTTGGAAATATCTTGTAGAGATTTTAAGAAACATACAGAAATCTGAGGGAACTACTCTTCATTTGGCACAGGATGCAAATAATAACATCCATTACTTTGGTGCATTTTAACCACTTTTGCTTTATGTGAAAGTTAAATATTTGTGCATAAGGCAGCATTTTTTTTACCTCACGGGATATAATGTGGATATGGACAAGTGTAAAGGTTTTCTGAAAAAAATTGAGCAGATAAAAAAAGGGTTCAATGTCCTTACTCAATAGAAAAAGCAGGTGTTTTAACACTAAAAAGTTTCTTTATCTTGCACAAAACTATTCTAACATTGTTTTATTACAGTAATGGTATAAATACTAACTGATTGTACCACCAACGTAGGCGCTGGCGGTACACATGGTTTTAGTCCCGACCCGTATGTTCCGCCGGCTCTGCCGGCTCCTGCGGCTCCGCCGCCAAGTCACCGTTACCGCTTCTCCTCCTAGACTAGCTACTAGGGCCTGCGTACCTATCTCTTGGATTTAGGTCACCTATAATCTCAACTCGTTCCACGTAAAATTTAGGCTATGTCGGTATTGGGGTCTAGGTGTGGCACTCATTGCAATGCACCCTTGTCCAAAAATGGCAAAATCAAATGCTAATTATCTACCCTACGGGAGGAATTATGGGAAAAATTTCTACAGACGGCTTTCCAAAAGTCATATGTGTAGATTTCAAATATGCCCTTGGATTTGACCTTTAACCTTTATTTCAAGGTCAAACTGGCCAAAATTTTCAAAAAAAAAAAAAAATTTTTTTCGGAAAAAAATTATTTGCGCTGTTATTCAGACACCACACACACTTAACCAATAATATTATTGGAAAGTGTTACCCTTCGGGTCATCTTTCATCTCTGTGAATTTGGGGTCAATCGGTGCATTTTCACGGGAGTAGCGGCCTTAAGATACCGAAACTGAAAACTGTCTCTAATTATTGAACCGTTAATGCTAGAGACCCTTTCTTTTTTGCATTTTGTAGAGCATGTAAAGCCCAACACTGAGAGTGGTCTCCGTTTTTTTTTTTTTGTATTCCATACGGTTTTTGAGTTACGCTGTATCAAAAAGTACATATTGGTGGTGAAAGCAAAATGTGCAGTACGGTAATGGATAATACATTTTGAACCCCGGAAAAATAAAACATAAGGTTTGGCAAGGCAGACAATTTCTGGTTAAAAATGACATTATTTCATGAAATTTGAACATCTGGAACTTCTGAGCACCTCTCATTTCAAGAATTTCAAGCAAAATGACCTTTTCTTTATTTTAATTAATTTTTTTGTAGGAAATTTATGGCACATTATTGTAACTCCAAAATTATAACATTTAGTCCCTTATGTCTCCAAAACTGGCAGAGATAGGTCCATAGTTACTATTGAACTTGAATAGGAAGTCATATACTGGCAATCTAAATGTGTCCTTGAAATTGACCTTTGACCTACTTTTCATCATGAATTGAACTTTGAAAATTTTGGTTCCCTTTTATCTCCCAAACTGGCAGAGATACGCCCATAGTTACTATTGAATTTGAATAGAAAGTCATAAGAGGCAATTAACTGTGACCTTTAAATTGACCTTTGACCTACTTTTCACCATGAACTGAACTTTGCAAATTTTCGTTCCCTTTTATCTCCAAAACTGGCAGAGATAGATCCATAGTTACTATTGATCTTGAATAGGAAGTCATATACTGGCAATCTTACTCTGACCTTGAAATTGACCTTTGACCTGCTTTTCATCATGAATTGAACTTTGCAAATTTTGATACCCTTTTATCACCAAAACTGGCAGAGATAGGCCCATAGTTACCATTGATCTTGAATAGGAAAAAATATACTGGCAATCTCATCTCATAGGTAAATATGGACCTATCTCTGCTAGTTATGGAGATTAAAGGGAACAAAGTTTGCCAACTTGAATATTTAGTCCTTAGAGGCAATTTACTGTGACCTTGAAATTGACCTTTGACCTACCTTACGATGAACTGAACTTTGATTGTACCATTTTAGTTCTATATTTTTTGCATATTTTGGGAATTCTTGTTGATTGCATTTTTTACAGCTTGTCAAGCACAAGACTGGTGGTGGTGTTATTGGTGGTGGGTAAATTGCCAGTATATGACTTCCTATTCAACTTTAATAGAAACTATGGACCTATCTCTGCCAGTTTTGGAGATATAAGGGGCTAAATGTTACAGTTTTGGAGTTACAGTAATATGCCATACATTTCCTACAAAATAAATTAATTGAAATAAGGAAAAGGTCATTTTGGTTGAAATTCCTAAAATGGGAGGTGCTCGGATCGGAAGTTCCAGATATTCAAATTTCATGAAATAATGTCATTTTTGACCAGAAGTTGTCTGCCTGGCCAAGCCTTATGTTATCTTTTCCAAGCGTTCAAATTTTTTAAACATATTACCGCATTGTACATTTTACTTTCACCACCACAGTACTTTTTGATACATCTTAACTTGTAAACCGTATGAAAAAAAAAAACGGAGACCACTTCCAGTGTTGGGCTTGACATGCTTTATCAGATAAAAAAAAAAAAAAAAAAAAACAAGAGGCCTCTTGCATTAAACGGTTCCAGAATTAGAGAGAGTTTTATGTTTCGGCATCTAATGGCCGCACCTTTGGTGAAAATGCACCGATTGACCACAAACTCACAGAGATGAAAAAGATAACATGAAGGGTAACAACTGCCAATAATATTATAGTTTAGGTTTGTGTAGTTTCTGAATATCAGCGCAAATAATTTTTTTTTCGTAAAAAATTCCCCTTTTTTGAAAATTTTGGCCTTTTTCCCCTTGAAATAAAGGTCAAAGGTCCAAGGGTATATTTGAAATCCTCATATATGACTTTCGGTCAAACTTCTGTACTAATTTTTCCGATAATTCCTTCAGTTTGGGAGATATATAGCATTGAAAATTTTGGCCTTTTTCCCCTTGAAATAAAGGTCAAAGGTCCAAGGGTATATTTGAAATCCTCATATATGACTTTCGGTCAAACTTCTGTACTAATTTTTCCCATAATTCCTTCAGTTTGGGAGATATATAGCATTGAATTTCAAAAAAATTAACAAGGGTGCATTTCATCGAGCGTCACGCCCAGGCACAGGCAAATGCACCGACTGAGAAAAAAAAGGGGGTTCAAGTTTAGATTATATGTGACCTAAATCCAAAAGATGGGCACACAGGCCCATGCAGTCTAGGAGGAGAAGCGGTAACGGTGACTTTTATCCCACTCCACTCGGCGGAGCCTTACGATACGGATCGGGACTAAAGTTTGGAGTTTTAATCTGTGCAGACTGGGTGGGACATCAAAAGCTATCACTTATTATTACCACCAGCGTGAACGCTGGCGGTACTCAAGGTTTTAGTCCCGATCCGTATCGTTAGCGCGATAGTTCAGTAGTTAGTTGTTCTAACCAACGACTGCTTCTTGAAACGGGACCCTGATCACTAATCTGCTATAGGCCATTAGAAAATGTGTCATTTTGCTGCTTCTTGTCATGTCATACTTTAGTTTTCTGGTAATATGTAGTTGATATGAAAGGACAAATCTTGAACAATATTATTCTGAAATAAGGCTGTTTTTCTCTCAAATATTTTTACCTGTTAACTTTTAAATGGGTTAGAAATTTCTTTTCTGATTAGGTGTTTCAAATATTAAGTAGCTAGAAGTTCTCCTCTTAGCTGAAACCCTTTCACTTCTTTGTCTAATTTTCATGATTTACAGTATTTTTTGAATAATTCACAATGTTCATGAAACTACTAATTATTATTTATATTTAAATTATGTCTTTTGGTAAAATTGTGATTTTTATATAAAATTGTAAATTTTGATTTTCATTTTCAATGTTTACTTTGTTCATTCATTCAAAGAGAGCACCAGTATTATTAAAATAAATCAAATAAATCTGTGGAATAAGTTTATTTTTTATTAAATATTTGAAAATTTATTTATTGACAATCATTTTTAAAACAAGCTTTCAGAAAAAAGTCAATTATCTTAATATTTCACAAAGCATTGTAGTCAAAGTATATGTTAGAAGGCATTTAAAACATCTTGTTTACTGAACGTATACTTATACACATGCACATAAAAAATAGATAAATGCAATGTGGTCCAGATTTGATGTTTTAATTTCTCCCTAGATCTCAATGAATAATCAATAGTCTCCTGCCATTGTCTCAGTGTGCCATCAGTATTAGTTAGCTTATTACCTGTATTTTATTACCTGTATTTTAACTGCATGAAATGGATTATATTTGAGCTTTGCACATTTATCTGTCATTAGTTTTTACCTGTTATGATACTATAATAGGAATTTTGAAATTTATATGGGTATCTTCAAAAGACAGTCAGTTGATTGCAACCCATGTGCAAGCACACACACTTCTTCATGCACACACGCACACTTTTTCATGCACACAGGAAAAAGGCCTGTTTTTGATAATTTCAAAACTGTTGAAACTGAGAGCTGTAGAAAAAAGCAAGAGTACATCTTTATTTGAGATCATAATCTAGGTCTCCTGTATCAAGGTTCTTTTAAACACATCAACTGGAAACCATGTCTAACAGCCTTAAACAAGGACAGTAAATTGGCCAACTTGCCCCGCGACGTCAATAGTGTTTTTAGTCAAATTGTAAACCATCTGACATTATATTTGAAAAATAACGACGTTGCATACGTAGCTTACTTCATGGCGCTTACTTTAAAACCAATTATGCCCAGTTAGCTCTACAAGGCCAAAAGTGTTTAAATGGGCCAAAAAGCCCTGGTCTCCCCTATACGTACCGTGTATGGCATCAAACTGAAGCTCAGTGTTTCAAGTTACACAGAATCATCGTTGTTCATTCTAGCACCATAAATAGCTGCAATCCTTGAAACTAAAAAAATGTGCACCCGGGCAAGTTGGTCCCTCATATTGACCACTATCCTTTGCGCGCAACAGAGCTACAGACCATTGTTGAAATATAAACTCAATGGTTTGTTAAATAATGACCAGCTTAAACGTGAATTTGTTAGTTTCCTTAACAACGAAAATTTATTATTCATTTTCATTCATTAAAAACATGCTTTATGCCATTATAAATTTATTCTTAATTGAAACAAAAAAAGTTTTATTAATAGATATTTTAGTTCTTGCAACACATAAAGCGAGACGTATACGGAAACCTCAATAATTTAAATCTGCTTCATTTGAACTATTTGTTCTTCAAAGACTCTTAAAAAACAATTTGATAAATTAAAAATTGTGTGAAAATGTATTTCAAGGCGTTTAAATGGGATGCTTACTTCATTTACGTATAGGGGGCCAACTTGCCCCGTGAGCCATCTGGCATTACATTTGAAAAATGACGTTGCATACATAGCTTAGTTCATGGGGCTTACTATGAAACCGGATTTGTTACCCTAACTCATTCCTGGTTGGCTCCACAAGGCCTAAAGTGTCTAACTGGGCCAACTAGCCCCGGTGTCATGAAACTGAGGGTCCATGTGACAGAAAGTCCGCCCTCCATATTGTTATAATGGTTATTGTTAGTCCGACCTAAGTGGGTCAGCACACGAACGGATCAGATCAGATCAGAAGTTTATTGACTATCGCCCTACATCCGGGCATGATCAAATACAAATACAAGAAGTAATCCGCAGAGTGATTACCATATACAGTTTGATATACATTATATAATGTCTAGACTAAAGCAGGGAAAGTACATGTACTACTCAATAAAGATCAATATAGGGATAATTAAAAAAAAAAAAAAAAAAAAAAAAAAAAAAAAAAAAAAAAAAAACTGATTCAACTAGAATAGGCTACACTAAACCTTATATTAAACTAACTATTATTTGGGGGGATATGAAAACTGCATCATCAGTTAATCTAGGTTTTATTCAGCATGGATGCAATTTTCATATCCCTAGCTTTAACGAACGAAACGTAGTGCCTCGATATGAAACCAGACAACTTTTGTGTTTTTAATCTCCAAATACGAAAAAAAATCAATTATTTATAAGCTAACGTTAAGAACGTATTATATCATTTGTTTTATATTAATTATTATTTAAGATCACAATAATAAACAAGTCGCATTTCGATGTACTCCATGCTATAACCTTTATATAAAAATAGCAATTTTTACGAGATTACAAATTGTATCACATTGTTTGGTTCCATTGCCTCGCTTTCAAAAATTAGAACATGCGCTCCAAAATCGTAAAACGAAGTTAAAAATTTTATATTGGCCGAGTTCCCCACTGTTAAGAATATCCTCGCAGCATTATCTGCAGTTAACCTTCCTACGATTTTCAATGTATTTTGCAATGTAATTTACAATCCTCCAGGTGAAGAATTTTATTAATCAAGTGTAGGGGAGGTGTGAAAATCCCCATTGGGGCCACATATAACACTATAAATCATAGAAGTAGAGAAAACTTCTATGCTATAAATACAATGGGAATCCCCTTAAAATGAAGGTAAAATAAATGTTTTTCTAAGGAATTCCGACGGATTTACTTTTTACAACATAAAATCAATAGAACATTTCTAATATAAATTTTCAAAAAGACACCAGAGAGCTAATGAAATAAAATCAACCAGACGGTCTTTGTCAATTTCACCAACTTGTTTATTTCAAACAGCGCACTTTTCGCACATGCGCAGTTGTTTGAAGCCTGTGCTAAGTGGGTCAAAATCTAGGGCGAGGCTCACCTGTACATCAAAGTAATGGGGAGTGGACTCTCTGTCACTGGGGACTTTCTGGTACATGACACCGGTCTCCCCTACTGCCAACGCGCAGTTCACCGGAACCAGACAATTATTATAACTTAAGTATCAATAATAACCAACAAATATTTTGATTAAGCCGGTTCGAGATTTTATAACAAAACGTCAATTATTACGAGGCTATGAATCGTCTCCTTTAGATGGGAGCTATTGCCTCGCTTTAGAGATATTAAACTTATCGGTCGTATCGCCGAAATGCAAGTTTAATGTCTAATGTCGGTTAATTTCGCCAGTGAACATGGGTTTTCTGATATGATTTAACTGAAATAAACTTTCTTACGTTTTTTCGAATGCATTTTGTAGTAACATTCATATTAGCTAATAAGAGTATTTTCCTGATGAAGAGTGGGGGAGGAGTGGAAAATTCCCTTGGGTCCACACATAGGCCTAACACTATAAATACAAAGGGAATACCCTTACAATAAAGGCGAAATACATGCTATTCAAAGGAAAGTCCGATGGATTTACCTTTAAATACACACAATCAACAGAGCATTTCCAATATAATTTTACAGAAAAATACATCAATTGAAATCAAGTCAAATAGACGGTTAAACACAGGCTTTGGTTGTTTATTTCAAACAGCGCACTTTTTGTGCATGCGCAGTAGTTTGAATCTTGTGCTAGTCTGGTGCATTTAAACCTAAGATCTAATATACCGTTTATAAGATCTTAGTTTAAACTAATTTGCGTTAGAGGGGGGTATGCTCTATTGAAACTTCCATTGGCTAACAAATTATGGGTGTCGTTGCCGCCAACTATTTTCAGAAGTCGAGAGGAAGAATTGGAAATTTATATTTTTGTTGCTGTCCCATTTTGGTTTTAAATGTGGACAAATCTGATCTCTACTAATGAATCACAGTTAAATAAAAACGATCTGTTCGAGACCTCAAGACTGTTGTCTAGTTTTGTTGGAGCGGAGATCTTTATGTCTGACTCAGCCTTTGCGTTGATCTTCGCCTATATGTCAGGACATTTGGTAAATTCTAAACAACATAAATAATTTACTAAGATATGTTTTAAAAGGTGGTATAGATTGCTCGAAAAGGATCTTTAGCCTAACTTTTTGTGCCAAGGTATATGTAGGCCTAGGCCCTACTTTTCTATGTTGGTTTCAAATAGATTGGAACTAAAATATTTTGTGAGATGAAAAATAGATATCTTTGAAAGCAGTTATATAAAAATGTATAGGCCTCGTGCTGTACCTTTAAAACCTCGAACGTTCAGCGGCCAACTTCGCACCCAATTCTTGAAAAGACTTCATCAAAGCAAGATCGTCTCTACTCCGCAGTTTCCGAGCGTCAGGCGGTTTCCAAGCGCAGTTTGATCTTGCATATAACTATTTAGGCTACAGTTATCCTTTACATCCTAAAGACAATACGTATTTTACGTTAAGTTTTGAAAACGACTTTTGGCCTTGAATTCCTTCAAGTTTTTTTTTCTCCGAGAAGTCGAATAAAATGGCGCCCGTTGAAAGCTGTCATGTGATGTTGTTGACATTAATAGTGTTGAGTCATGAAATATTTTCAGTTTCTCGCATTCCTCTTACATTCCAAAATTGATTCCTTTGATCCAGTAAAATGCGTTATCTTAATCTCCAGCTATCAAACTTTTGCTGATTTTGACCGATATTCGCCTTAGGGTTATAATAACACGGTGTTGCTAGGTTGACCCGAAGTGAACTTGGTCAATTGAATCGTTTGAATCAAAGGCATGGGGCGGTATTGACATAACGCGTTTTGACAATTACTTTGTGTGGTTGCTGCTGTACTCAACAAAGGGACATGTGCTGTGTACGTGATCCACGTGAGGAACCAAGGCGTGGGGTGCGTGAGTGTGAAATAACGGGTACCAGCATGTGTCTAAAAGTCACACCTTTTATAAACATGCATTTAATAAAGCGTCGATTTAGAAATACACCGGTATACAAGGCGCTATTTGTAAACACTGCTATTCAAGGACTTGCTTTTCATTATTATTGTGGGGCAAAGGGTTGATTTTTGCAATAAGGATCGAACCAGATGGTTTGATTTTAGCTTCAGATGACTTCCGTTAATTTTATCAATTTTTAATTGCGAGAGGCTCATCTAAAAGACGAAAGCGTGTCTAAATTACAATTTGATAAAAATATTTATGTTGGCTGAACAGGAACAATTATAGCAGAGTCAGTTTCAGACCATGAAAAATTTACAGAATATTGAGATGTGCTGTTTTCTCTCTCTTTTTTCCCCTGTGTATATGCAATAATGATAACGCATTCAAGTGGAAAACCGGTTGACCAATTGTGTGCAAACTTACAAGAATGATCAAAATTACAGATCGAGTGTGAGAATAATAATAATGATAATAATAATAATAATGATAATAATAATAAAATTGTACTGAAGATTCTGCGCTGCTTACAAATATCAATTGTGTTTGAAACCTGAGAGAGTCAAAATTTACAAAGATTGAAAGAAAATGAAGAGGAAGGTAAATTTAAAGAGTCATAATTAACAGTAAGAGTATTTGAATAAAATTTGCTTAAGATTTCTTTAAAGTGTATTGATAAAGTTGTCAAAAGAGACGTTTGATTTTCTGCTAAAATATGACTATAGAATTTGACCATGAAATTGATGTACACGCTGATGAGCTTAAAAGACAAGGGTTTAATATATTCAATGTTTGCAATTAGTACTGTACATGGAATTTGGTTTTCTCAGAACTCCAAAGGAGGACTTGTGGACCAACAATTTGGACCACAGCAATAAAGTACTCATTTTTACATCTTTCTCGAAGATGATATATTGTATTGTATGATGGTCTTCAGGCCTGTAGCCAGCAATTTCAGAGGGGGGTCGTTTTCTGAAAAAGTGGACCTTTTATCACAAAATCCTCAAGTACATCGATCAAATTTTACCCAGAGTGGACCTTATCCCAGCAAAAAGGGTGGTTCTTTCGAACCTCCCGACCCCCCCCCCCCCCCCCCCCCCCCGGCTACGGGCCTGGGGGTCTGACTATTGGTATTCTTGTATGAAAGCCTCAACCCATAAGCATCATATTTAAAAGTAATGTTATATTGTCAAATTCACTGTACTCTCTGTGTGGAGCTTTTCTCTTAAACAAAACGTGTTTTTAAAATAGGGATCCTAGTTTAATGGTGAAAATGCAAAATTTTCGTTCGGTCAATGGATTTATCTAATTCAACGGATCTATCGGCCCCTGGATTAACTGGTACAGTTGTGTGTGTGTGTTTATGAGATTCTAGTAATTATGTTTTTTATCGGCGGCGTATCTATCGGTACGTGAATTAATTTATAGACACGTGAAAGTATTGAAACGCTTATATATACCGAGACGTAAAGTATCTATTGGAAAGTGCATCTAGCTATATGTATTTGTATGTAGGTGAAGATACCTGTCTAGATCGCCTCTAACACAATGGGTTTGTTAGTTCAAGTAATATCACCGTGTTTTACTATTGTTTTTCTGCTAATAACTTGTTTTATCCAAAGGACAATGAAGGCTTGTGCGAGTAAATTTTGAAGCCATTTTCACTGTCTCCTGTTTCATAGGATATAGGTTTTAAGATGAACAGAATTAACAGACAAGAACGAACTTATGTTACAAGATGGTTGTTGAAATTAAAATCTGTGTGAGACGGCAGAAACTACTGGAGGGGAAGAAAACGCTGACTGCGTTCTAGTTCATCTCAGATGGTCATTTTTGGACTGCAAACTATGAGGTGAAAACGTAGGCCTACCCAACTACCAGACTCGGCACCTACGGATCCAGAATAAACCGGTTTATCAGACCACACTACCCGTTTTCAAGGTGTGAGTCAGATCGCATTACAGAGTTTCAGTCACCACACCGATTTTGCCTGGTGCGCGATGTGATAGCAATGATCCTAAGCGGGGTGGAAAGTAGTGCATCTCATCTAGATTCATGCGCTGCTGCAATTTTCCCTGTTTATGCTAAAATCTGACAATACCGCAATTTTTAACATAACATGTAGGTTCGGACATAGCCAATGATGTTTTGTAAATAAGAACTTGCAAACTTAAATATTAATTTAGAAAAGTAGACCTAATTTTGATAGCGGAAGCATATTCTGTCGGGGGTTAAATATTTTCATGACTACCGGGATGGACGAGATGGAGGGCAGGGGTAATACTAGAAAGGGGTGAGAAACGTCCATTGTTCTCGTCAGCGAGGCTGGCCTTTTTCAGTGTATGTACGCACAGACAGAAAACTAAGTATTGTGGGAACGTTACTAATGAAGCCACTGGTAGTAGGCTACTAGTAGATATCAGCCTGTAGTCTTGAACAAGCGCCTCGATGACGAGTGAACAGTTGTCAAAAACGAAAGACCCAGGTGTGGTAGTTCTGTTCTGTACTGACGGCTAGGCTCGTCTTTATCATATAAGTAGCGCGTTTCCACCCCCTGATTGAGGGAGTCGTCTGTCGCCATGTTGTTGTATTCATACGACTCCTACTTGACGAAAACGAGGCGCGATACCCGGATGACAAGTAGGCTTATACTGGTTAATTCTGGATCCGTAGGTGCCGAGTCTGGTAGTTGGGTAGGCCTGAAACGGGGATATTAATTGTAGAGAGAGTATTATTTAAAGAGACAATGCCTTCTGATTTATTTAGCTCCAAGAATCAATAAAGAAAATAATTTCATAACTGTGTTCTGTCGATTTATCTAGGACATCTAAAGCAATTTAGGATAAATGCTTTGTACGTGAATTTTAACCACTGATACCCCCGGTGGTTTTTCCGATCACATTCATACAGATACAGAAAATCTACTACCCAAGTTGTGTCTTCGCTTCTCAAACATAAATGCACATATACCTCGCATACTAATGCATGCCACACGCTCACTTCTAAACAAGGTCGTGACTAACCAAACGGGAACCCACCCTTATTTTGGGGATCTACATATCCCAATTGGTAACGCATGGCATCCCACAAGGCGAAGTCATTGCAGGTATGTTTCGTTCTGCAGTGTGGTAGGCCTACAGGTAGGATACATGCATGCTCTAGAGCAACATGTAGTAGATGTGCGTCATGGTCTAAGGGAAAGTGAAAACTCTAGTTTGGGCGCTCAACACTACAGAATTGAGCCTGGCATAATCACCGACATGGTAAGTCGATCCTCCTGTCCTTCTTTTGAATAACAGACTTTATTTTCTGTCTATTGTACTTTTGCCGATAGATAACTGATAAAATTTATGACTTTTTATTCATTTGCCGTGGCCTTCCTGTGTGACATTGTAATTAAGGCGGTAAGAGTCATATTGGATAATCGCATGACTCTGATTGATGCGTTGAAGAAACATGGTATTTCAAAAAGATGAGTATCATATCTACACAAGAATATCATATTCAAGGCGTGTGGTTTATGTGGGCTGCACGGGTAGAGAAATACTAGGCATGTCATGCAAATCATAACAACCGAGATATAGCATTCAGAGTAACACTTATGTAATGCCAAAAGGATGGTACGATATAGGCTTTTGGGCCTAATGGCTGGCGGCAGGTGGCAGGAATCGCGGAAACAGCCACGGGGGTGCATAAAAGATAGGGAAATGTGGAAAGTGAACTAATGGTGTGAAATCGATGACCAATATACATTTACTTGCTTATTTTCCGTGTTGTCAGCAATTTTTTTTTTATTGACTGGGTCTTGTTCAGGATGGTGCCGACAAAAGCGGTGTTGAAATTAAACTCTGGATGCGGACGCTTCGTTAACAATATTTTTTTAAACACCAAGTTCTGAATTAGGCGGCATTCAAAGGTAACTGGGAACTCACCTCTGTTAACAGGGTGCCTCAACCATGTAACTTTAGTGGTTCAAATGACCTCTCTGAAACTCGGGGTGCACAGTGGAGCCCCCTGGAGGTCAAAATTGTATTTTTGGACGACAGATGGCGTATTGGGCAGTTTCAAAAATTGTCACCGGACGCGTACGGTGAACACTACACGTTTGTGTGAATTGTTAACATGAAAACAGAATAACAAGCATTAAAAGTATGAATGCCAAGGAAAGGTTTCGCTGTATGATTCGTTGTAAAGGCACATTTGAAAGACGTAGAGCCCATTCCCAATGAAACTATCATGTTCACGGTCCAACCCAGCGGGGACCCTGGTTGAATGCAATGAGTGTTGTACAATAAGCTGCCTGCTCTAGAGGCCAATGTACTCGAATAATCACCAGGTTTTCTGTAGTCTATTCAACACCAAGAGAGGCGGGACCGAGGAGGCGCGTTAATCTGTTAATTTGTCCCCACGGAGTGCGATCGATCTACGTAGAA
Organism: Lingula anatina; assembly: GCF_051362555.1. Taxonomy (NCBI): domain Eukaryota; kingdom Metazoa; phylum Brachiopoda; class Lingulata; order Lingulida; family Lingulidae; genus Lingula; species Lingula anatina. The sequence goes on along the minus strand of NC_141772.1, from coordinate 3,706,926 downwards.
CGAGAGATTCATTGGGATTGAGCCCTTAAAATATATTGTGTGAAATATTCTAAAGTGTTTCCTGAAAGCTGTTGCAGAACAGCAAGTTTCTGGTTGCATAATTGATAACTATGATGTTATGAATATCGTTTTCTCTGATCTTTCTTATTATCCAACCATGAAGGTGACATTCAGAAACAGGCTTTCTGTAAACCATATCTCTTTAAATCTATTGTATTTACGAAGCGTATTCGATCATTTATCTTTCGCAATGCATTCTTTGGCTGGTAAACATATATGTAAACTCAATGTTTCCATTGGGTGTTTAAAGTAAAATTCATGTTTTCCTGCTTAATTGAAATAAACCGCACTACTTTCAATGTATCATCAGACAAGATTTGCTGAAAACCTTTTGCCGAAAGACTGCTGCTCATGGTAACATAAATTGTACGTTGAAAATGCAGATTAGATAGGTGATTCGTATGTAAATTTGCCCACTGTGACTTTATTTTGCCGACTTCCTGTCTTCGTTTATTCGGTAGAGAACAACCTGCGTGGTTCCATATCGGCTTGATGACCGTAGACATGTTTAATACATGTACCAATGAGAGCTGTCAATCATTTCGGACCTGTGCTCGACCTCTATTATACGCTCTCATCAAATGTGTAATATGTTTAAATCAAATGTACTGAAGAAGGTGACAAGGTAACCACCGGAGTTAAGAGCCGTTCATTTAAAACAATTACACAAGCTGGATATACGGGCGATAATTTTACAGCAGTTTGCATCTTCTACTCATTACAGCAGTTTCAGTATATACATGTACCAAATTTAACTTCTATGAAGTAGAGGGTTATGCTTTGCGGTTATAATGATACTCCACATGTGACACCGACTCAATCTCTATCGATTTTGTTATACACTATACCCAGTTTTCCCACTTACATAAGTTCATCAAAAATCCGATCATATGTGTTAGGAACAACAGATGGGGATTGCTATTTTTTAATGCCCGTGCCCTTGAATTCTTTACAGCAAACTCAAGCATATATTTCATTTTCTGTCTACTTATCACGCTTAATAGTCCCCTGTGGTATTGCGTGGACACGTCTAGGCGGATAGGACGTCACCTTTTCTTTGGCTTTAAATATATCTATATCCTTGTAATTGGACCTTGGGGGGAATCAATTGTGCGTTAGTGGGAGTTTTGGTGATGTGTTTTCAATTACTGCGCTAAAAATGCATAACAATAAGATTTTTAACATTGTTGATTTGATATGCCGCAAGCCTGGGGAAAAACAAAATAGCAGTGAGCATGCAAAAAAAACCAGGAGCATCTTAATGCGCACCATGACATGATGCCAAATTAACAGAAGGATAATTTTTATTTGCGACTTGTATGCAGCGGATGCCTTTTTTAAATCACTTTTAATGGACTAAAACGTGTTAAGTAACAGCACCGTGAACCATTATTTCACACAGTTAAACAATATTGAGTGGGACTATAATGGTGAGAAAAAAACTCCTCAGGGTCCAGCGTTGATTCATATCCCGAATGTCAGAAAACACTGAATTCTCACCTCTCAGCTATCCAGACGCCTCTGCTATTTAAGGGACCATTCCCATACCCCTATCGTACGTACTAGCAGGATAGATTTATCTCAGAGAGGATTTCGCTAAACTGCTGAGTTAGATCGATCCTGCTAATATGATAGGGTTATGGGAACCCAGTGTAACACCCCATTTCCATAGATTTTTAGATCGATCTATCCCTGTGGGGAGTCTCGCTAGATTACTGTCAGCTTAGCCGGCTTAAGCGTCTGTCCCGCCTACTAAAAGCTGTAAGGGGGTAATTAACTATGGTGCCCGCTCGGCTGACTGCAATTTAGCGTGAACCCCCAGGGAGTTAGGTCGATCTAAATCTTAATCTCTAGATCGATCTAAATCTCTGGGAAAGCACCCTAAGACACGAGTTTCCAGAGTCCTCTTTTACTCAGGGTGTTGGTAAGGGAAATTAAAAATATTTCTTATGGTGGCCTGGAGAACAGCGTGGAAATGCACTGGGGTGAAATTAATCTGTTGCAGATTTTACCTGGCTGAGCCATAAGATGAGTTAATTTCCTGAACTACAGTGTCTATTACGTAAACACCAAGATGACTTCTAAGGCCATAATTTTGAAAATGCCGTGTATGAAATGTTTAGTTCCCATGTCCACATCATTATTTTGATTTATGTGTCCTAGCTAAATGTTTTTGTCGCTGTTTGGACACGGGTCCTGGTTATGCAGACTGGATAAAAAAAACTTAAGAAGCACGAAGACCTCGTTTGACCTCTTAAGGTCAACATCATGGTGTTGGGGTATTTGTGTGACAACAAACAATTTCAGAGATTCAATAGACTCTCTAAAGAATCATCTGGAGTTAAGACTGCAGTGGTAATTTCAGAGATATAGAATCTGGTCAAATGTCACCAGCTTGCTAATAAAGTATAAAAAAATTTGCGATCTTTACTATCGCTGTTGGTAGAAACGAGTCCATGAAAAAAAAATACATTTAATGACCAGCGGTGAAGGATTCAATGAAAAACTCATTCTTATTTGAAATTTATCAAACAGGGAGAAATGTGGTGCCCCTCTGTCAATATAGATAAATTCATGAGCAAGTAGATAAACAAATACATGCCGGCTTCATCACCTTTAATCAAGCCAAAAGACTGGAGATATCGATATTACGTCTCTTAGCCTAAGAGATACTTTCGTAAAATTGGCTATTAATGGTTTCTTGGAAAAAATAATGCCATGGAAAATATCATCAATTGAGTTTGGTGAAATGAAATGTAAATGACAAAGATCAGTCTACCTGGGCAAATTGAGTTTTAAGGACGCGCAAACCTACCTTTCTTTGGTTCTTCATTTGCATTGACGTAAAAACCAGCTAAAGAGCAGCACAAGACACAACTTTTAGGAAAAAAGTGGGCTCAAATGGATGTACACTTTATTATGGAAATGATATGTCAGTTGGGTGAGGATTAATATGTACTGCACAAATTCCGTAAAAAAGAGAAGATTGACTTTTCAATCTCCAGTGCTACAAACAAAACATATTCTATCCCCAAATAAGCGTCTTTCCGTGTATGTTCCTCAGAGAAAATAAAAAAGATGAATTTAGTCGTTAGACAATATATTAATCAAGTGATAACAAGAACCATCTGTACATCTAAGAATCGATGAAGTAACCAAAAGTGCAACGCAACCAGTTAAACCCAATTAAAGGCTCATCTTATAGGTCATAAAACAACAAGGAACCGACCAATATCTCGACTGTTCACAGTAAATATTAACCACAAGTTTTTTATTCGAGAAATCTTTTTCGTCTTATCCCGGTTTTCCAACACATATTTTGGACACTAACGATCGTGTATTTCAAACTGTAAAACCTATAACTAATTGACGACAAGAACTATTCACACCTTCCCCAATAAAAGTCAGTATGCCATAAGTGATGCTTAAATGATTTTGATTTTTCTGTGAAATTCTTTCAACCAAATTAATTGTTACGCAATCAATAAATAGTACTGGTAGTACTATTGTGCGTTACCGCATGCCAAAGACTATGAATTGTACACTATATTCAACACCATATTCCTAGGCACTATATTCAACAGCTGGATCCAAAAGATAAACTTGCCTCATCTGGAATTTTTCCAGATTGTTTCCAATGATAAAACGTGACCCCTGGCGAGTGGTGCTGGGGAATTCCCAACCTGTGAGCCTTCGTCAACTCTTTCTATCACCTCTCGCTCTAATCCTGAAGTATCCTAGTAATATACATATTGTGTACGTGCAAACAAATAAATCTCCATTTTGTAAACATCATCGAGCAAATTCTAAGTAGGGGTTTGCAAAGGAGAACAATTTAAAAGAAAAAATGATAGATAGATAGACAGATAGAAAAAAACGTATGTGTGAATGTATTAAAAAACTTCCACGCAAAATCAAAATCTTCGTCTTTTCTTAGAACAGCTGCAACAGCGGGTGGAATTCTGTTCGTTGACAACCATTACGTTCTCTAGGGGACCTCATGGGCTCTTCATTTAAATAAAGACATTTACTGCAAGCTGGTTTTATACACATGAATGAACTGATTCATGACAAGACGATTTAATAGAATTTCGCAAGCGGAGCATTAATTATCAGATTGCATTACAGATTCATGTTCATTGATACAGGAAAAAGTAAAACGGAAAATAATCCGCGAAAGACGGATATTCTGATGGCGAGTACGATTTTTTCCTGCTAAAGCCAAGCATTGACTTCACATGACCAATGCATTGAAAACTGACCCAAAACGCGTTGTTGAAATCAATACTTGAGTTCCGGTTAACCGCACGGTTAATTTCTCGTCGTTAATTATCCCAGTGAATGATATCATACGGGGATGTTTTTTTCCCGACATATCTTCTTTAAACGACTTAAGGATTACCTAGTAAGAAATAATGAAGTTGAATCAAATACATGTACTGTTGTACGTATGATCACCACGACAGAGGTGGACTTGTCTACAGTGAAGCCTCTCAGAGTGAAGTAACGTCATCCCGAGAGTCACGAGTCAAGAGAACAATGATTTCACTTCTCTATTAGCTTGCATCAGGAAACCACTAGCCCCTTGTATTCAGGGTGTATAAAGCATGTAAATGCAAAACTTGCCTTATTTTGATTCATAATAACAGCCTACTTCTCATTTTTAAATTTTTTCATATTTAAAAATATACAAAGTTTTGTCAAAAGTCACACGATAAACGTTTAGGCTTAACATAGCCAAAATCTTTATTTTCTCACTTTAACTGTAACGAGTGAAATTCCACATTATCCATTCACATTTCGAGATTGTTTCAAAATACAGTAACCAAGTTAAAAAAAGATTCATCGATCATTATTTTGCCAATGGTTTTGGAAATTCCATACACTTGTGATTCAGGATACAGTTTGGAAATTCCAGAGTTTCGTAGGAGGAATAACAAAATGTATTGAAAAAACGTGGGTTAATGAACAGATATGAAATTATGCCTTGACAGGAAATTTGTAGGAGGAACATCAAAATTCAATATACCGAGACGTAGTAGTTTTGTCCTTAGGGTAGAAATTTAAATACATACACCAATCAACCGTTAACCCACTGACAGAAGCTTTTTAAATCTAATTTTCCTTTCTTTTGTGCCTTTCTTGCACTGAGAATAAAGTCCAAGTGACTCCAAACTTGGAGTCCAGCAGTGGTGCCTAAAATAACTTCCAATTGGAGTCAAGTTGACTCCGATGGAGAAATGCCATCCCAGACCCCAGAGGAGGGTCACAATTGACTCCATTCACACATCCCTTCATCCCTTGATTTATCTCTACAAAAGAGTCACCGTGACCCCATATTAAGGAATTTTTGACTCCTTGGCACATCATGAACAAAAACAACAAAAACAGCGACAAGGGGAGAGACAACAACAACAGCGACAAGGGGAGAGACAGCAAATATCATTCATTTTAGATTATTATGTCCCCGGACAGCGTCGAACTCGCGTCCTCCAGCCACAGAGGCGGACACCCTAACCACTAGGCCATTCGGTCGAATGTCAAGTTAAAACGGAAATAATGAACACTTTGTAAATCTGGAAATAAACAGCATGACATATATACAAATATACCAATGAGTGAGCATACCTCTCCACTGACATGCATTGGTGGGTCATGCCTACAACCTGGAAACAAAACCTGGTGACCTGTATACCAACATATCGCATAAAGGGTGTGGCAACTGAAAGCCCGGGCCAGTAATAATCAAGTGCACGAGTTCTGCATGCAGAAATACACAAAAAAACACTTGTTCATGCATAAAACCGACTATGGCCAGTAAAGTTATGTTTATACTGACAAAGGGTGATGAAAACTGTTCTCTCCACACCGTCTGCTCACTGCCATGTCAAGTAATGAAACGAAGCTTACTGTCCAGCGAGCGAAAAGAGTCGGTGAAAGGGGTCAGCCAGACACTGGCCCCCGATAATTTGACCCTGATTTTAGAGTCAGATTGACTCCATGAGAGCCAGGGGGTGATTGACTCTGATAAGAGAGTCCAAACCTCTGGTAGTGGGTTAATTTGACCCTTATATAGGAGTCAAATTAACTCCCTGAGGGTCAAGGGGTGCTGGACTCTGACTAGAGAATCAAATGACTCCAATTTTATTCTCAGTGTGTTTATTTGGCATCCACAAATAGTTTATTCAAGGTGTGCGCCAAGATGGGTTGTCATGTAAAATAGAATAAAGAACTCTATGTGACGTCATTCACGTCTCTGTGACGTCAAATGGAGGCAAGAAGCACTAACAGTTTTGTAGTGCGGAACAGCAGTTAACAACCTCTATCCGAGCTGCAAAATAGTCAATTATCATTTAAAGAGGCCATCAACCGAACATATTCTTTACTGTTCGGACTTTCTATTGAAACCGCAATCCTTAGAATAAAACCAATACTTGATACTTAAACTTGCAAACTTGATACTGATTCAATATACTTTTTTTTCATTTTCAAGGGAATTGTATGAATATCATTGGGTAGAGTGGAATGAAGTTGGTTTTACCCTACATTACTTAGGAGTATTGGTTTAGTCCTCTTCCTTAATTATACTGAATGATCTTGAAAATGGCTCTTTATCACAAGATTTTCGTAACGACCTGTAGGCGTCAATTGTCAATTTTCGATCAGCGATTTTCATACCATTAGTTACTATAGCATCTCCGAGTCCCAGAATAGTTTTATTTCATCTGATAAATTTCGTATTTTCGACCAGTTTTCAACACCATAAGCTACAATTTCAATAATTTACTCTATATTAAATGCAAATCACATATTTTATGTCAAATGTTAGGTGTAAATGACAAAAAACTGAGATAACAACAGCTCCAGGGTATCTGGAAACGGGGACCCGGGTTATCATTTTTCAGGTTTATTTTGCTCATAGACTCCATTTCAGACTAATGATTATGACATACTATAAAATTAATCAATGTGACAATTAGACATTTCTGTCATTTTCAGGATAAGAGAAAATTTAACACCTAATATAATGATCATATAGTGTCTAGTTAGAAGTATGGCAACATTCCTAACGTTACGCGAACAAAGTAAAATTCTGAAGAGATCGCATTTTTATTTGAAGACTCTGAAAACTTTCCAATATTTTAAACGACCAAAATTTGTTTTAAAAGCAGAAAGTACAGAAAGTTTATATATGTTTGTCTTGATGGCCAACAATATTCTCTCCTTGACACTTTACAAATAGCCTATCATCAAAAAAGCCTTTTATTACGTTACAGGAAAATCCTGAATGAACTGAATTGCAATAAGGTGTACTCCTTTGTTTCAAATACTTTTTACAAGAGATTTTGTAATCCTTATTATAAGATCCATTCTAGATCCTCTAGTGAAAGTATGGTGAAACATCAATGCTTATAAACATCAATGCTTATAAACAAGTTAAAATTGACCAAAGCTATTATCCTTGAACTATCAGAATTAATCTGACTGAGACCATTGCTATGAACCACCCGTACTTCGAAATTAGAAGGGAAATTATCTGTGGGGTCTTGGGACACCACGGGCTTCTGCCATTGATTTTCAACCATAACCGACTAAACTTACTTGTTGGTTTTTGAAATCATAGATATTATATTAATACCTTGCATTTCTTTGCTCCGAACAAATCCTGACACATATACAGACACATTTACTAATATGGAGATACTAGTGTATATTAAGCATCTATCTGTGGTGACATACCTGTACTAAATAATTGTGAAACTTTATCTCAATGGGGTCCATATGGTGAGTGCTGGGTTTGTCATGGGTTTCTTAGCGTTATATAGGTACCCGGCACCCTTGGCTTTTCTGAAGACCAATGTAGGCTCAATTATAGTATCTATTGAGTACCTACCTGTCTTGCTTTGAAGGCGAAAATGGGCAAACCCAGATAGAACCCACGTGGACACCTAAGGGAACCAAACCAGAACCTTAATGGAAAACCGTTGGAACCCCTATGGAATCCATGGTCAAACCCAACTGGGACCTTAGTGAAGCCGATCCCAAACCCATGCCAAAACCAAATGGAACCGATGCAGAATCTTAGTTGTTCCCATGCAGTGATCATGGGTAAACCTTATTGGAAACCAGTCAGTAGCTACATGTACATGTAATATCTGCTACCTGACAACTTTGTTATTTTGACATAATAAGGGTTCGAACTTCTTGTTTGGAATTTAGTTGTTTTATCATTATCAGCCTCACCGTCAATGGAAACCACCCAAGACAGCCAAAAGTCTAATGATTTAACGTAAATTTAAGCTAAATTTCACGGGATTGGGAGGAGAGTGTGATCAGTAATAATGCCTTACCATCGAGTATTGTGCGGCTACGAACAAAAACTGACAGAATATATCCATGGATACTTTTGGTTTTTTGTTTTACATTCTGTCAAACTTGTGCATTCTGTCAAACTTTCGTATGACGTCACGCAGTATTGAAGGCCCCGTTATGGTTGGTTTCCATTGGGTCTAGATCACGCCCAAATTCAGTGAATTCGATATAAGATTCATTCTAGAAATTAAAAGATTTTAAAAAGATTTAACGACTTAGGAAGCCTGTGTATCCGTATCTCACTTTACGGTTTGTTAATATCGCTATGAACCGATTAACAACAACAAAAAATTCAGTTTAAACTGTTCACAGCTAGTGTACTTAGACATAGAGTCATCCCATAAATGCATGAAACCATATTATTTTTAAGCTCATTTAGAACAGGCATTTTTCTCATTTGACCGCCAACCTTTTAAAATTTTGATTGTTAAAAGCATTGATTATCCAGTTCAGTATAGTTATGCGGATAGTGGTATCCTACAAGATATCATTGAGCTTATAGACTGCTCAGTTGACTGGTGATGGTTGGAGTTTTCTCTCTTTAATGAGCACTTTTATACCAAGTGTAGACAAAATAGTCTAATTTGTTTGTGACAATGTGTTTTACTTAATTGATAAACACGGGGCGCTGTGTTCATTTTATTGTACTCTGGAGTACCATAGTCTGTTTAGTACTTTTATGTTGGACGGGAAATGGCCCAGACAGAGAAAGGTTCAGGCATAACAGTAAATTAGCCGCACAATTCCCTGTAGGACCTGTGATGTAACTTTTTAAACAAGGTAACCCCTAGGTTATTATGGTCTGGGTAAATACAATCTCGTTTTACAAAGTCATCAGCGAAAGCTAGCTGTGAGCGTCATAGAAGAATTGCATTGGGACGGAGGGTAATACACTTCTCATTTTTCCTTAGAAAATGTTTTAAAAACATTAATATGATATACATATGGATGTTTAAACAGGGAATTATATCGGATATAATTCCCTGGTTTAAAGAAACAAAACCTACAACTCGAAGTTAGCACGACGAGAGGTGAACATTTGACAGACACCAGAAAACACTGGAATTTAAGAAAAAATTATAAATAAATAAATAAATAAATAAATAAATAAATAAAAGTTCATTGGGAATTCAAGGCATTGGCTGTTTTGAAATAAAATGTCTAAACCTACATTCTCTTCTACGTTCTTATTTGTCCACAATTATTTCCTTTAAAAAAATCAAATATAGTCAACGCTGATCTCCATTTATTCCGGTAAAAGTAATTCTGAGCATATTCAAGATCCGTACCTCTCCCTTTCTGTCCGAGTACATCAAGAAATGATCCAACATTTTTTCCTGTGCTCTTAAAAGAGAGAAAGGACACCGCAACGTTAAGTGATTGAAGGGCTTGGCAGGGACTGGTAAATGAAATGTTTAGAATAATCCAAAAGCGTATTAAAATGTGAATGTGCATTAATTAAAAAGCTAAATCGATTCTAAAGAAACCAAGCGTGTTTTCTATCCATTTTCCCTAGAAAAGATTTACTGTTTCATCATCATTGCGCAATAGACGATGAAAAACCTATTTCACTCTGTCTGTATATAAATATAATAAATCATTTGCGGTGCAGTTTTATGTCAATATTATATCATTCTCCACAGCTTTAAGTGGCGTTCGGTTGTTTTTCTGCAGAGGATATCTACTGGGGTATCACCACTACGCACCTTGCAGTTGTGTTAGTCAGAATTTCATATAGACACCTGAAAATCCGAAATACTTGAATGGGTTGTAATTGAAGTGAACATCCCAAAGAACGCAAAGGTATACGATATGGATTTGTATAACTAAACTTAATAGGTAAATGCTTGTGCTCTCTCTCTGTCTTTAATTTTTTATTTATCTAACTACTTATTGAAAACAAATACTGTTTACATATGGTTATCTGCTAATATCGCTACTGAAATCGTATAATTGTATTCCCTAATTCCAAGTTTTGTCCACTGACATCGATTGGCCTCGTTAAATATTTCCCAGCAGTTGCGACGGTGTATGATAATAAGTACTATTTGTGTTGCTAAATTAATCCGAATTTAACTATTAGGAATCCGGGGATCCATGGCGGAACCATTTATGTTGCTAAATTGATCTGAAAAGACTTGACGCTCAGGCTATCTGAGGATATTGGCACTGTCTATAATCCGTCCGGCTAAAATTGTAACGCCACTGAGCTCAGTTGAAAAAGAACTCATGAGATGGTGTTTTCTTGAAAGGTGTTGTTCTTGATCTCTCTTTTTTTCTGTTTTGACAGAGTCGGCGCCTCATGCGGCTCAACTAGGAGGCACTCTAAATTTTGCGCCTAATTTTCTTTTAAAAAACATTTTTCTTACTCAAGAATCATTGCTCGATGCGGCCCTGCACGTCAGTTCGATCTTGCGTTCCATTTTAATTAAATAATTCAGTACTAAATGCCTGACCTGTCATTTAGGACGAAATCTGCATTCCTGAACTTCACCGGGAATGACCTAGTTTTTACTTCATTACACAAGAAAATTTTATATTATTTTGTTTCGCGGCCCTGTGTCAAGTATAATACAGACGTTGCTAGCTGTCACGGCTACCTGTGAGGGCTGAGAAGATAATAATTCAGATAAACTTTTATTTAAATGATTTTATCGTCTTCAATGTCTAAATTACATGTAGAAAATATAGGAAGCTTTTCAAGACACAAATATGACAGTGGGATATTATCAAATACGTGCTGAGTACCTTTAATGTAAATCTCTGTTGTTCTTTGGCTGGGTCAGACCACTTAGCTTTACAATGATTTCTTATAATGGCAAAGTCATTTGTTAACGTTTTTCTTGGGACAGATGAAAACGCAATGAATCAATGTAATCCCGGGTTTCAAGGAAAACACCTTTTCAGTGAAAAGGCAATCAGGTGGCGTTCAAGTGAAAATCTTATACCGCGCTTCCTTATAGCCTAACATGAAAGTTACTATAATGAGTTTCACAAATGAATCTCGTAGTTAAAGCACCCATATGTCCGCAGTTGTTATTAGTGACAGGAAACTAGGCTGGACATTTTCTTGCGTTTTAAAAGAGGCCAGTAATTATTAAATTGTGCGTGTAGAAAAATGACATTAAGAAATTGAATCGATACAATTTATGGCTTCATGTTATTGGTTGTCATTCCGCGTCATATAAATTACAACCACGATACATTGTCACAATAAAGAATCAAATCAGTTTTGGCGTGCAAGAAAAGATGCACACATGTAAAAGTTAAAGGCCTAAAGTTTTAAAACTAATTGATACAATTCAAAACTCAGTTTTATCTCAGTGGCTTTATTCAACTCGTTCGGTCTTATTATTATTATTATTATTATTATTATTATTATTATTATTATTATTATTATCATAACCACGTGGTTCAAACCAGGTTTGTACAATCGGATTGGCAAGAGGTGACTACGTTCATCGGGAAACCCCATATTGTACTAGTAGGGAATATCTAGGTCTAGGGACAAAGAAGCCATATTAGTACATTTTTACCTATTTGGCACCCGGCTGAGCGTACAGACTGGGACGTTACGTTTTTTGCAGTCATCCATGTTATGCATACTTCGGCAGGATAGCTTAATCATTTAATTTAGATTCAAACCACATAGGCCTTAAACTAATCAAAAGAAACTTTTGAAATGATAACTTAATGTTTTCCTGCTCAAGATGATAAAAGCACTTTACCTCGCTGGTGCTATGAAATAGGGCAGATCCTCGGTGGCAAAATAACAGAATCCAACTTAAAGGTTAATATAATACTGAATCGTTTTGAAATGCGAATGGACTCTCAAAATCCCCACAGAGTAAAGTCCTTTCAAGTTAATAAATGTGAATTATGGCAATTTACGATTTCAATATTTTTCTCAAGATGAGTAACGAGATAGGATATTACAGAATGATTTCAAACATTATCATCCTTTGATCGACAATTTTTCGTTAATGAAGTGTCCGACAGCAAAGGTGATATATGTTTCTTTTTAACGCAAAAACCTATCAATTCCGTGAAAAAGAAATCGCCCGCTGACAAAAAAGTATTTCAAGCGCAACTCCTAGTAGTGTGCTTGATATTTTTTTCGATCAATGGCGTGAATACACCGTATTCCAATAAAAAGCGGGCAATAAGTGTAGATGCCTAGGTGCTTCCGCGTGTTTGCATGTATGTGGACATGCCCGAGTGCTCTTGTGCGTGTTCACGACACGTGTATTTGCGTAACATTCTGCTAGCTTCTGTATGTGTGTCTGTGTGCACGTTTATGCATGCACATGGACAGCAATCAGGTCGTGCTTATGCATGTGATTTACCTGTTAATAAACACCTACACAAATCCAAGTATATGCACAGGTGTCATTGTGTGTGTGTGTGTGTGTGTGATTAGCTGAACTGGGAGGCAAATTTATACAATTTTGCATGTGTATCTGAGTGCGCCTTTGTGTGTGTTATTGTGTACATCAAAACTGCCTTCTGTAGAGTGTGCTTACCTCAGAGGGTTTATAGCTAACAAAATTAAACCAATAATCGTCCTCGACGTATAAATACAATTTCACTTTTATCTCCAAGGCCATGGGAGTAATTAAGGCGCTTTTTATCGCATTGATCCACGTATAAAAGAGGTAAAGAAATTTATATTCTAGTCACTAGAATCCTTATGATATCTGAATTAAACGTTTATCTCGCCTGATTTAACCGTAAGTATCTATTCCTGCACTCTGGGGATTTTGGCGGGCCCCGCGACGTCAGCGCCGTGTCAACACATTCTGCTAATGGTTCTCCAGTTCGAAGGTGGTCACCTAGGGTATCCGAGGCCGCGTCGATGATGATAGGACTCCAAATGTGCAACCACACAGGAAAACAAACCTGTTCCGGTGTATTATTCATGACGTCACACATGTTGCTTATCAGCCGTTTGCCGACCCAGTGGAAATCCACCTGCGTTAATAGCGTGTACGTGTACAGTAGATTGCCGTGGTTTCAAATGGCAAGCTTAAAAAGATCATTATTTTTGCAAATGTGCAATCATAAAAGGACCGACAAACAACTTCACTGATATGTTTGTGTCATGGTTTATCACGGTTTTGAAATAAATGGCCCTTGCCAGAAGTTCTGAATGTTTCAGCTTTAGCTAGACTCTTGCCTGCTTTTCGCTCTGGAAAGCAAATTTAGATCTTCGGTTGACCCTTGTTCTGTAACTGTACCGGTATGTTACGGACTTCACATCCGAAGGACAACTATACAGATGAATACCAGCGGTAAAAAGTGTTTTGAAAAACACATTTGGTGGACACAGGATATTAAAGGGAGTGGGGGTAGGGATGGAGACAGATGAGGGGCTCCCACCCTGCTATGAATATTTCCAAAATAGATTCATATAGTTAGGGAGTTTTGTACAAGACATGTTATAACCCCTTGTTCACGTGCACCCGAGAATCAATTTCTGAACCAGCTGCTGCATCTTGTAAGCTCCTCACGTATCAATGCAGTGTTCTCGTTGGCAGACAATCAGGTTCTTGTTTTCATGTTGCAGCGTCTTTCCAGGAATTATACAAATGCATTTAAAACTTTAATTAGAAAATAATGATGACGCAATTACAAATATATTTGGTTTAGATGGATAAGCACCGGAAACTTCTCCGAGACATTACACAAATGTGCGTATCATTATGCAATTTATTATAGATAAATGGCGTACGTCGATGTTAGATTGAAATTACTCAAACTTCTTAGGCGATTATAAATCTGATGATTATATAACGACTATTTTCCACTTAATCTTCAGAATAATGTATATGCATATGAAGTGCCAACTAAGGTCTTGCTAGCAAACGTACCCAGAGAAGGATAAGCAAAATGACAAATGGAGTCGCTGAATAATACCATTACAATTGTGTCTTAATGAACGGGATCCGGTTGATCCGTCATATTGATTTTGCTGCGCAACTGTATTATTTACTTCTTTGCTATATAACTGCTGTTCTTTTCCCATAATTTTAATTAGTCAAGTTCACACCGGTTTTATCTGAGACCTACATGAATTTAAGTTTTGAATAGGGTTTCTCGACGATGATAATCGTTGTCTAAGTGCTTGTTTCACATAAGAGTTGAAGCCTCGATGAAACCTAGTCTAAATTTTTAGAAAAAACTTTGAGTCTACTTGATCCCAGAAATAAATCAGTAGTAGTGCAATTAACTGAAGTATTGAGCCTGCTGTATAACAAGGAACTTATGGCTTACCTTTCGGACCAATGCTTATTTTATTTAAATGGACTACTTAATTTTGTGGATTTAACTTGAAGTGAAGCAGACCAGTTTTTGATTCTGAATGTAAAATTTCGGGATTTAATCTTTTCTTGAAACTGGTTCAAGAAATCAGTAGGCAGGGGCCTAACAGCGTCTTTTTAGAGGACGAATTATGAGTACGGAATCAGTGGCAAACCCTTTTGTTTTTCTTGCAGCCATACGTCTAAAAACTAAATCGCAACTGGTGTGAACGGGATAAAAAAGCACGAGCATCAGGATATTTTTTCATCATACCCACGTAATACGTTACATCACAGTAATCTGATAATCAAACTCCACATTTCCCGTTGAAATCATCTTTCGTGAAAAGTGATTTCTCCATTAAACCCGCATCACTTCAGAACCGCTGTGTAATAATACAATTTAATGAAGTTTTCTGCTAGGAAAAAACAACAAAAACGGAGACGTTTCCACCAGTTTAGATATGTCTGAAGATAATGTGGTTAGCGCTTTTAAAGTAGGTGGATCTGTATGATCAAATCGAGCCAAATCTGATAACCTTTCATACCAGGTTGTGAAAATGTCAAAAAGATACGAAATTGGTGTGGACCTCGTGCCAGATCAATGTAGTTCATCGCTAAAAAAGGTTTACCTCTGCGATCTCGAAAACAGTATGCCTAGGTAACCAACTAGCAAATTTACCACTGGGGAGAAAGTAAAATAAATTCCAAACTGTGCCAAAAAATACAATGCGAAAAGAGAACGGGAGCGCCGAGCTGTTACGTGTAGCTTCAAGGTTACCACATAATACTAATTGCAATATCAGGCGAGGTAAAAAAAAAGTATTGTCTATCCGAGAAAAGGAACAGCTTTTGAAAGGTATACCATGGGATACACAAGGTTAACATAACAGTTAAAAGACTAGACGATTTTCCTTTTTTATTCCGTGCCGCGTCCCATATGTCGATGTTTTTCTTAACCAACTCTTGTGGGCGATTAGTTTTCAAGATCATTACCTTTACTCTTTATCCTTTCCAGAAACTGTTCTTCCGGCCCGAGAAACAGTCAGGCTAAACCTTTTCCCGATGGACATGGTTTTAAAAATACAGTTATTATGGGCACAAACATAAGCAGTTAAAACCTTTCTGTCACTTGGAATGTGCAGGTTTAAGGAATTAACTGACACTGATTTATGCAAATTTTTATCTGTTGGCAGTCGTATGTCTCATTTCCTGGCAGACAGATAAATGCCCTGCTTTGTCAAACCTCTGTAGAAAAAGAATGAGACTTAAAAAAAGAACTGATTAATGATATATAGGGAGGACTATATCCTTGTGGGGGGGGGGGGGGAGTTGTTTAGGGTGTTGTACTGGAAAACGTCCTGCAAACTGTCGTGGCAGCTTCGCTCGGGGTTAGAGGTCCTGTTGCCCATAAAACCCAATATATGTTGCATAAAAACAATGAATATGACGGTTTTGTTATTCGACATGTGGAATAAAAGTCATATATGCACTATTAGCAAATTGATGTGTTTAAGCCCAACATGGAAACTGTACAACACACCATGAAGACTTTGCGTTAGGATCAGCAGTTTTGACAATACTGGTATATGCATGGTCTGAAGCTGTGTTCACACGCATGGCTACGTCAAACACGTCATTGGCCGTCATCGAAGGCCGGTGTAACGAAACTGAGGGTCTGTGTAACAGAAAGTCAACCCTCCATTTAGTTATAATGGTTAGGGTTAGCCAGACCTACCCGTAAGTGGGTTAAAATCTAGGGCGAGGCTTGCCTGTATAAATGAATGGGAAGCGGACTCTCTGTCATGGGGGACTCTCTGTCACGTTACACCGGGGACCGTATGCTCCTAGAGTCATGAGAGTGATACGACCTAAAATACACTGATCAATTATTTCAATCCAGTTTGTAAAAGTGTGAGACATGCTTTATTATCGATGCAGAATGAAAAAAAAACACAACAACTCCAATGCTTCAACAAACAATAAAACAGAAAGGCCACCATTTATATGCAAAATAATCGAAATAAATATAAAACAAGCAAGGGTCACGGCAGAAAAATACAACTACTGATGCGTAATTAATGGGTCATTAACACCTCAAATTCAAACTGCCCGTAATTAAGACTCTTTTGCTTCATTGGACTCTTTTAAACTAAAGCTTGATACACACTTCGCCAGTGCCAATCCTCTGGACAAAATGTCGTTCATGAACTTTGATTTCTCGGAATGACCGCCTGATCATTAATCTAATGTGAAAATTCTGTAGATTAATCTGACGAGAGATATTCCTTTAACGTACAGAATTCAGTGATGATAGCAAATATCTCCAATGAAACGTAAAAGGTCAACACCAGCATTTATCAATTACAGTTTATTGTATTAAATGCATTGCAATTGGAAACGGCCTTCTTGTTAGAAAGTCATAACGGCAAAGCTTCAAATTTGTGACTAAAGATCGTTGGCGATTGCATGATTTGTCAGTCAAAGAGTTGATGAATGAATGCATGAATAGATAAATGAATAAATTTAGTAATAAAAAGAGTATAAAAAGAACACCCTTATCAATAATGATTAATTTGGATGACCTAATTATTTAACTTTAAAACCGTAGCGACCCCTCTTGACGACTACACATCTTCACAGATCCAACTATACTAACTACAGTGTCAAGTTTATATTTTATCGCCGGGGCACGGAACAAAGGCCATTTAAATGAAAAACCACCAGCATATTTGATGAGAGTAATTTTTTAAAAGTTTGTGTTCCAATTTTTCATACGTGTTTGGGAATTTCTTTGTTCCTTGCCCCACCAACCATATAGTTTAAATGATACGTGAATCTCTCTGCTCTCTGTAATATCCATAAGCCGTGTTCTCTCTGGTTACAGCAAAACATTTAAAACTTGTAGAAGTGTTTCAAATTCCAGAGACAGAGGTAGCCACAGTAAAGTTCTTTATGGAGTTTATTAAATATTCTTTGGTATACAACATATAAAGGAAGGCTGGCTCCCACAGCAAATTGGCAACTGCAGTTAAGTTTGTGATCCTGTAGGTGGTACCACCAACCATTCTGTAAAAATCAATGAAAGAACGGAAATGTAATTTTGTATATTGCAATACAGTGACCATATATTGTAAAAATATTGGATCCACGAGGCGAATGATTTGATATGTATGTATTAGAAGTAGTTTCAAAATGAAGGTTTTCCGAAAACACGCCTGTGAATCAAGTTTCAGAGAGACCCAATTCAACAGCGAGCCACTGATGCAAGAAAATAATTAACCTCTCGAAGGGAATGCCTTCGTTCAATATAACCGCACATCGCCCCAAAGGGTCCTAATACTGCTATACAGCGATAAAATTCTGTAATATTAATCACTATTAATGGACAACATAGGAGAAATAGACCCACCATTACCCACAAACACAAGTTCTCCCCTGCATAATGTTGCCACTGTGAATATTGACTTGTCTCTTAGCAGGCTGATCAGTGGACCCCTTGAGTGACTTCATATGACGGCGGTATACTTTTTTTTTTTTTTGGGGGGGGGGAGGGGGAATCAAAGTTTAATGCTACCCAAGGACGCCCCATCCCCAACCTTTCGTCCTTTGACAAACTCTTTAAGGTCTTTCAATGACATAATCCTCCAAGACCTCTTTTGATGAATATTGATCTCCATCTGAATTAGGGGCCATGTCTGCCAAGGTGCTGTGATTCCATAGCCGATATTTTAGGAGGACAACTTGTCAAATATCAAGTTCTTGTAATAAATAAGATGCATAAGAATGAGCCATAACTTAGTTATAAATCTCTCAGAAAAATAAACCATTAATCAATAATTAATTGGGGTGAATTTAGTCCACGTGCAACCCTTAATGCTGATATTTTTTAAAGTATTGTGTGGGCCGTTTATAGCCTATGCAAAAGAAATGATTTGATACATCAATACATTTAAATGCTTCGCCGTGTTGGTTATTTGCAGGTGCACGTTTACACAGCTGGTAAATGGAAAGAAACTTTGCATCATAACAGTACGATTATAGCTACACACAGTACATGTATGCACTTATCTATTTTTTTCTTTCAAAGCCCCTTGCTCCAAGACAATTATATTCCTGCTGGCTTACAACTGCTGTTATTTATTTTCTTTATCAGCGTCTTTGAGCGAGATAGACATACTTATGCCTACAGGTACAGGTGGGAAAGGTCACGAGCCAAAAACACGTGGAAAATGGCGTAAGACTTCCTTGCATACAAGACTTCAGCACGCGGTGAGGCTCCCGCCTGAAACAACCAGAAAACGTTTTGTCAGACTATTTTTCTAAAACCTGTTTCCAGTCGAGAAGAGTCGGCCTAAGTCAAACTGGCCCATCTCTGTGGACCGTATGAAATGCAATTAGGACTACGCTTAATCACCAGAGAGAGGTAATTGACATCGATTATACGACACTGCTAGACGGAAGCAATGCCCAAAAGATCCAGTCGCGGTAGTGCGTGCGCGTGCACCACGCACGAACCCGAGATAGTTACGTCTGCTTTTTCTCCTTCTTTTTTTTTTTTTTTTACTTTTCGTCACTTCCGCCATATTATGTATGCCATTGTTGCATGGTTATCCCTTGAGAAACATTTGTATGCTTATCCGTAGATTAGCACAACATGCATACAGTGAAAAAAACACCCAGGCGCCTAAGTTCAAATGAAGACTGCTCTATTCCTAGAATAATAGATATGCATGAGTTTTCAATGATTTTTCATGGAAATATTTCATGCTACAAATGGTTTCTACCATTAAGCAAAACTGATCGGAATAATTACCCTTCGAAACGTCCACCCCGATGGTTTCGATGCTTTTAACACTTTCAAGAAACCATCCATATTCATGTGTTTATCAGGGAAAGTTATCAAGAAATACTCCGTACCCCGAACGGTTTTCACCCTCGGGGGCCAAACCGATTCAAATAAATAAGTCTTCTGCATTGGTCAGATTCTGGGAGATTGACCTTTAAATAAGGGGAGCGCTCATGATTTACATCGCCTCGGCGTGGCGAACGCAGCCCCCAGTGATAAAATTTAAGTAGGCAGTGCAATGAAGCGTATTAACCGAGTGTCTGATTAATCGCACCACACGGGGCGCTGTACGTTGTACAATTTACGATTCTTAGGAACAAAGCGCGCAAGCGGGATCTATTTTAAAAAATACGTTTCCTGGTTCGGGCTTACATGTATATATATATATATATAGACACGTGTAGAAGGTGAAAGACTCAGTTGCAGCGCCGTTAGTATACATGTTAAGACCACGGATACCCGATGACAGCCACACAGAGAGACACGCAGAAGGGCAGGAGTTAAACGGTGCGTGAAGTCACGTCTCAATCGATGTGACAAAGGCAACTTTAAGTTCGTGTGACTGTGTGTTGCGTGACAACAGCGATCCTTTAAACCCTACGCCATAAATCTACTGTGGTCGACCGCGAGACAGTTATAATCTATACAAAAAAAGGCTATTTCCATCTCAATTCAACAGGATGTCGCTCAAAAAAATAATAATGGGTGAATACTAATAGGTGACATTATAACAACAGGACAGGCAATGAGAGGAACGGCCCTGCGGATGTAGTACGTTAAGTGGGTAAGTGGAGAAAATAGCTTACAATTTCGCTGTGGTAGTACTGTGTACTCCAAACGTGTATCACGGCGATTTGACTGTTCGCTCCAGTATCATTGCTGGTGTTATGAGGAAAACTAAGGTGTGAGGTGTGAACCTGTTTCGGTGCCGCCTTAACAGTGCGTGGTGAGTCGGATTCGTCAATTTTATTTCTCATTGATGCATGTAAACATCAGATTGTAGAATTCATTTATCGGAAAATTGAGTAATACAGTTAAGCTTAGGTATTTGGTAACCTCTTTGTTGTGGATATTTTGGTAATTTCAGTAAGTAAAAAACTTCCAATTTCGCGTACGATACCACGGCCGCAGTAAGTAGGTAAACTGTTACACGTCGTTCGGTTTCACAGTTACTCATATTTAACAACATGACAAAATGATAATTTCATCCTGGTAAATATTGCCCTGGTGTTTCGCTGCGGGCTGTGCGCTGTGCGCCAATCTAGGGGTATACTCATCCTTCATCGTAGGCAAAATAGTGGCAAATAATGAGAATCAATCAAAATCTATCCTGAAAATGTAGATCATTAAAATATTTTAGCCAGCACTTAGATGTTGGCGATGGCGCCGCCGTCGCTGCTGCTGCTGTTACTGCCGCTACTGCTTCTGTCTTCACGATTTTTTGAAGACCTACTCTGTGATATGTTAAAGAGTAGAACGTTCTTTGTCAGGTATGTGTACATTACTAGTCATAGCATTTCTGCGTTTACTAGTCATTGTTAGATCCGACAAAGGTCACCATCGTCCCTTTTAATATCTCATGTACATGTATTCCTGCTTGTCAGAAGTGAAACAAAATGAGGATTATGAAGATTAGAAAAATAAGAAAGCGCGGATCAGATCTTCAGTTCACGGTAAAGATTTGTCAAAGCTCAAATACAAATATGACACCGAAAACCTTTTGCTTTGACAGGCAATCGTGAGCGAAGCAGTAACACGGGGTAATACTGAGCTATGTGTCATAAATGATACCTATAACATATAACTGAGCTCCCGGAACTTTAATTACTTACGAATAAACATCTGTTAACGCATTCTCCACTTTAAAAAAGCTTGATCGACTTTTATGTGCTATCAGAGCAAAAATAGCATCAGAATTCTTAAAACTATCAGCGAAAACTGATAAATATAATGACTTATGTGCACATACACTGCACCTGTCAGAGACCTCTTTTTGGGTGGCTTAAAAGACCACTGGGAAATCATGCATTGATCTGTGGTTATTTTGTGAGTAAGATGCTTACACTCTTGTTAAAAACTATGGAATATTCAAGTAGAATACCAATGCTTTGATCATCGCAAAAAGGCCAAACAAAGAAAAATGCATTTATCAGCCAACTTTTCATTTTGAGAGAGAAAAAAATATATATTGTACTTATCTCTTAAAGCTAACTGGATATAATATGAATTGCAACTGCACTCGTTAGTGAGGAAGTTTAAAGTGTAATTAGTGTAATGACCATTGCTAAAGTCAGGCACATGGGCATTTTAAGACTCTCCCAACGACACTGAGATATATGAAAACTGAGGCATACTTTATTACTTTTCGAAATATTCCATATGTTTTAGCAAGAGCGCATCAAATTGACTTATTTCATCGCATCTGTGCGTTGCGAGTTCAATACTGAATAAACCAAATTGCTTATTGATACACAGATTCAGAACAGTGGCCCATTGGATAGAATATTTATTTCCACACCACTTAATAGCATTCACCGGGCACATGGCAATCAACCACACAAGTTAACTATATATAATTTTGGTGCATAATAAGGTCAATTCCTAAAAGATTGATTTAACCCAAAGCATCAGGACAAATAAAATACATTTAAACTTGTGTCGTAAACACAAGACAACCCTTTACCTGCATGACTGAACAATTCAAAACAGTTAAGTTAACTATTAAGAACCTTAAAATATTGACACATTGTCACTATTTGATTGACCTTGGGGGCTGGGGGCTAAAAAATTCTGTCGTATCTGGATATCAGTAAGGAGCGCCAACTGTAAAGAAACATACATAAAATAGTGTTCCGTGCGTCTTTTTTGTTTTATTCCTGTTTAAAAAGGCTCGGTGAAAAGTGTTGCAATTTAACGTTATTGTTGATAAAAGCTAAACGGAGTGATTGTATAGACCGATTGTACGGAAAACGATTTGACCTCTTTGAATGCAGTACTCATGTGCAGCCACTACGGGGATTCTTTGTGATGCGATCCCAGGTAATAGAAAAAAATCAATAAACCGAAAATAACACTTTCATCCCCAAACCGCTGATATGACATCACAAGCAAAATGACCAAACTTTATCTGAAGACAAGTGAATCCCATGAAAATTATATGATAATATATTAACAACCAGAATCATAAAGGGGTTTATAGACTGGTTTTGGCTAACTGGGAATATGTCCTTAACTTTCAATGTTTCGATAGTGTATAAGTACCACCTGGGGCCTCTCACCACGTCGTACACCTTTTAATTTCCTTGGCTGTCATAAGGCTTTATTTATGTGTATTCTCTATAGCATGGAATAACCCTTAGGATATGGTGCCAAAACTTGAGTAACGATTCAAATGTAAAATGACTGTTTCAACATCACCTCAAACGACAAACGCGCACCATGTTGCTGCGATACATTCAGGTGACGCAATATGATTACTAGAGTGTCAGAAGCAATTTAAACCAATCTGGATCCCATTCCATTGTGTAGAAGACTTTTTGAAGCCATCTTGTTTTTCTTACGCAAAATGTTAACCAGTTGGTCGGTGTAATCTGAAATGGATCGCCCGCATGTTTTTGTTGTTTCCAGAAGAAACGTTGTAACTCTTTTCACGCGGCGTTGTGTATAATGGAAATAGATGTTGTTTTTCTTGGGGGATAATTTCCTTAACAAAGAACAGGCTGTGTGTGTAAACTATGTTTAAGTATAATGTTCTTTGTATTTAAGTATAATGTTCTATGTTTTCTATTTATTTATTATTTATTTTTTTATTATTTTTTTATAATAATTTTTTTGTTGATAATAACACCTGTTAAAATGGTATAAAACCCAGGGTCTTCACCCTCAGTGAAGCCTAGTGCAATTCATCAACAGAGTAAAAAAGGCGTTCAAAGAGGAGTATCATCCGGAATATATATATTAGCATGGTTTTATTAAAAGGGGATGGAAACTCATAGTGCGTGGGGCTGTATCTTGGTCTGCCCTTGACTCTTTCCTGCCTGCTGTTCCGGTTCATGACGCAAACAACCACCTTTTTCATTCCTGTCATGCTTCTAATTTCCCGACTTTCTTTGCTTGGGACGTCAGAAATAGGTTGTGCGCTCAATCTAAGATGTACGTGTCTGCCATCTCCGCCCCCCCCCCCACCCCCCCAAGTTGAACCAAACTATTACACCGCAGTTTTTTAACATAAATATATGCAGCTTTTGCATGTTCAAAACAATAATTGACTGTAGAGAATTTCTCATAAATTTATACAAAATACATGGCTTTATTACTACGGGTCAATAGGCCGCCAAGTGCACGTCAATGTACGCACATTCAGTATGTGCATCCTTTTTTTTTTTAATTAATTTAACTTTCCGTGAACTCACCACGAACAATAATAAATTATTCAGATTATTTGACGCATTTAGTAGATTAAAGTATGGGATTGGTAGTCTTCGTTTAGAGAATCGATTTAATAAAAAAGGGAGCATTAAGCTAAAACTACGGGGCTTCACTCTCTAGTGTACGCTTGATTGGAATCAGCCGTTACGTAAGCCCAGCCACTGGTCATTGAGCTGGCCATTCAAGTCAAGGACGTAATAGGAATAACATGGCGGAGGGGGGGGGGGGAGGGGTATCTTATACCTCTCGGTGGAACAAATATTAGTAATACGTTCTAAATACGACCGAAGTTGCACTATCTGGTTCGCGCAGTGCCAATTGATATAATAACTTCCCGAAGGAGTGCTTTTTAATAAAGTACAGCGTATGTGTCGTCACAGGTGGTGTTCCTGAACTGAGGATATGGCTCTTGGTTGTTGTGTTTCTCGTTAAAAAGAAACAAACCTGGGCCATGAATTCAAAATACTCATTTAGTTCGCGCGAACAGCATCTAAATTACATGATCCCCTCGGGACAGTTTCATTTACATAATTGGATATATATGTCACGACAGCAACTTGTGCTAAACATATGTGCCTTTGATCTAGAACCACTGAGTTTCACACTGGCATTCGATAAAACGGAGCCCTTCCCTGAAATACGTCCTTCATCAATAATGCTTATCAACTTTAATTGTTCACATATGTTTGAACTCTTTCCCGGTCCATCAGTCTCTGACATAATCCAATTTCCCGTAGAGAACTTTATTTGCCTTGAACGCCATTAGTTCGATTGAATCATTCAGTTGGATTTACGTAACGGTCAAAGCACGTTTTAAACTATTTCCTTAATTGTTCACCGCTCTGAAGTGATCATTAAGTTCTTTGCATGTTATTACGGAATGAATACTTCTACATTATAGTCTAATTCCATTCCAATATCAGAGCGGACCTTTCATTGGCGACGTACATAATGCGTACAATACCGCCTTGGGTTGTCTTAATTGCTTGTCCAACGCTTGGTCTGCGGCTACCATTGTAATTAACTAATTTCACACGCACTCTCTTCTAAATGGAATGAACATTAATCAAACGTGTCGCTTAAGATCACAATTAATTCAAGCAATGCGCTCGATTTAATTAACGCAGATCCATGCTGTATTGATTTGAGAACTCGTTAGAAAATAAGCAATCATTACAAGATGGCTTTTCTGTGAAACGCTTACTTTGAAATCCCAAAGGGCATGCAATATTCCAAAAGACACTTTATACAGATACAATTATAATTCCAAAACGAATTATCTCCAGTGACATGTGTTAGTGATGTTGCATAATTCGTATTTCTTTGTACTTTCAGAGTATAAAAATGCACTGACGCTACAGTGGTCGACCTGGAAGGTGACTCTGCTGCTTATGACAGTGAACTAAACCCATTTGATATCGAGATTGACTAGGATCGGGTTAATCATATTCCAGCCAGTATCTGAGAAAGAGCGTAGGCGGTGGATTTCCTTCACATCAAAGCACCAAGTCATACCGTCTACCGTGATAAAGTCAATATCTTCTAAGCTAGACATCTTTTAAGTTTATCCAGTGTCCAAGCATTATCATCAAACATGGCAGAGTGCATAGGCGATCAGCATTTTGCATCGGACTGGGATTTTCATAAGTTTTCTTTCGAGAATTACAGCAGCGACGACTTCGAGCTGGAAAGCTCAGAGATGCAAAGGGCGTTCGAAATCTACCAGAGCTGGAACAATACAGAATCCGATGTTTTGGAAGAAGAGCACCATATGTATTACTTCATTCCGGTCATTCTGTGTGTCGTTGGTGTCATAGAGAATATTATTTCACTTGGCGCCATTGCTCACGTCAGACAACAAGGAGACACAATGTATCATATCTTAGGAAGTCTGTGTTTCTCCGACGCTCTGCTCTCTTCGGTAGGGGCAGCGTTTTTTGCTTTGCACCAAGGCAAGGGAATGTTAACACTGTCGACGGTTTGTTTGACTAATGTCATCCGTCTAGTAATGCTAACCAGTATATTTGTCGGTGCTTTGTCAACCGTATGCCTGGTCATATATACAACACTGAAAGTGCTAAGACCACTGAAAAACCTCTACCTTCTCTATTCGCCGAGAATTTGGGTACTCTTGGCTGCGATATGGTTGACATCGCTCGTCCTCGGTTTTGGAACATACATTAAAGCTGCAGGCGACGCGAAACTTCTGTCTTACACCTGTGTATGCATCGCATACGGATTCGACAAGAAGAACATTTATATAGAAATCGGTATCACGACGGGTATTATAGGGATCACCCTGGTAATCGTGGCTGTATGCTATGCCAGAGTTCTGTACATAGCTCAAGCTGCCAGGAGAAAAAGTGCCTTGTTGTGTTCCAACGAGGGCTTTAATTCGTACAACGGAACAAATGGCCGCCACGGGGCAGTCGTGTTACAGAACTCAGAGTCGGAGCCGCCCAAAACCTCCCTGAGGAAGACTACTGGTAATGGCGCCAAGAAAAAGAAAACAAAGGGACCTATTGAGCGCAGGCTAAAAGTGGCTGTGACTGCAATGCTGCTCTATGGAGTATTGTTAGTGTTCTGGCTGCCGTACGTGGTTGTGAATTCAGTAACCTCTGCCGGGGATCTCACCTCTGAAGACAGCGCTTGGTACTCTTACATCGTGACCACCCTCTTCATCGTGAACGCTATCATCAACCCGCTCATTTACGGATTACGGCTTCGGCGCATGCGCGCAGGCTTCGGGACGATGTTTCGAAGAATTGGAACCGCGTGTGGCATCTCCATGCCAACTGAACGCACGAGCTTAAGATCAACGCAGATGGGCACGCAGCTAGCTATAGCTCCACGCAGCTCTGTCACCACGTATTGTCCCAACTCTGCTAATAATTCTCCTCAGATTCGGCGGGACATGATTAAGTGACGGAATCTTTGAAATTTTCATTGAGAGATGTTGTCGTTGGTGTTTCCTTCTTTTTGACGCTTAAATGTTGCTTATAATAAAAATATAGTTAAAGTTTTATTTTAATGTTCGTCTACGTCATAGTTGACTCTGTCACAAAAAAGGGCCTCATGTAACATGCTCAAGTTTAGCATCTGAAGGTACCTAAAATTCGAATTTCTCATTACCGCGTACATCCTTTGTTTATAAATATTAAGTTTGAAAAGACAATAAGTCTACAATCCGATGCATAAAATACGAGTATGTTCCATGACCAACAAGATCAGTTGCGTCGAGAAGATTACAGTCAGAGAAAGAAGACCCATCTCTTATTTTGGGCCACATCTGTGTGGCAGTGAGATATCCATGAGGAAATTGAAGACCTCCCAGTCTTCATGGGTAATTGAGAGCCGTGGAGCAACATTGTAACACGAATTACGGATGCATCTGAATGATAATGATGATATGATGATGATGATTTTGTTTCTCTTTTTCACTTTTTTTTATTTTGTTAAGTTGTAACATAAAGGTTGATATACATATAGCAAATTTAAAGAGAGGGTTGATTTAAAAGTTTATTTCTGGACTGAAATAACTGTAATAAATGGCCCGTGACGATAACGGCTTTCTCCCCAGTTTTTTAGACAAGAACGTACCACCTTTATCTTCAAGCCATACGACTTTTCGAGAACATGTGATTTAGTTAAAAAAACACAAATAAGAAGTGTGAAGTGTCATAAATCACACATGTCAAAAATGAAATGTAAAGAAAATGCATTGTGACAACAATAACGACAATGATAACAATAATAATACTGTAATTGTAAGAGTTTATCCATAATAAATCAGCCTTAAGCTATACTAAGGCTGTCTGCCATGCCAAAAGTGATGTGAGTTGTCATATAACTGAATGTGCAGTGTATGTGGTAGTTCTGGATGAGTGTGTATTTACTGCGTATGGCCTCGAGTGCATGTACTCACTACTTACGCGTTTAGACGTTCCATTTGCACTGTTTACCCAGTCTTGGTGATAACAATAGTTATTACGATAATAATTACAATAATGATAACGTTAATGAAAACAATGAGATCCAAAGGCATAGCACAAAACTTTAACCTAATTACACTCCTGTAAAATATATAAGTTATAATTATGATAATGATATTAATAATTCATTATTATGTGGCACATACCATCAAATGAAAATACAAATTAAGAAATAAGATTTACAAATTGATTAATACATTTATAAAATTATGAACATGAAAGAGCTACTTATTATAAATAAGAGCATGCATTTTAAGGAAAGAAGATAAACTCGACTGCATTAAAAACTATAAACACATGTAAAAATGCCAAAAAGAAAAAGTTAATAAAAAATTCTTAAATTTCACCAAATTATTGCAGGTCTTACACCAGTAAGTAAAGTATTCCAGTAGGTCACTTCGTATACAGAGATACATCATTAAAGTGCTGGGTGTGTATTTGCATACATTCAAAAAAGGCTTTCTCGTTCCATTGTGTTAAATTGGAGTCCCCGGCGTTGCTATAATTCTGTGCAACATTTGAAAAGATATTTGAAACAAAACACGATTGAATCAAAAGATTAAAGTGATAATGAACCCCTCCAAAAAATGATATACTGAAATTGCGAAATAGTTTATAACGCTGACAGCCGCCCTCGTACCCTTTTTCAGCATCTTGATATTAGCCATGATACTAAAAATTGAAAAATGCTTTGAATTCCTTATTTACTAAAAAGACACTGATGACTTCGACTGTTTTTGTTTACCTCTGCTAACTCCATATCTATTAATATGAATATGCTTTTGTTAACGCTGTACGCCGTATCACACATGCACAAACACGTAACTCGTGTTCTCTCCATATCCAATAGAAACTATATACTATAATACAACAGTATATAATTGAATCCACTGTCCGCTGTGCGGCAATAATACAGATCGTATTTGTTTAATCTCTCTCTCTAAATCGCATTTGTTTAATATCTATACTCTACGTAACTTTGGGCCAGCTCATTTCCCATCGACAATCAATAAAGAAATAAGTGGACGCCAGTAAGCCTAATTATGTTACGGCTTAATAGACGGTAAATTAATATGTGTTATCTAAAATCTAATACTCTCTTTTAAGGGCATATTGTACGTAATCTTTAAATATTAAATCACTGTCTGATCTTCAACCCATCCTTATCGCCAACGCATAATACTTGCATTGGTTGACAAAAGACATTCTTTTCCCGAAAAACCTTTTGAAGGCTTATTTGTAAAAAGTAATTTAGGGTCCATACGTGTAGAAAGGTAACTAAATCACTTTTAACCCTCCGTGTTATTTGTTTTCGATTCCATGAATTTCTCGTCTAATCCAACATGGGCTTTTCTTGCCTAACCACAGATCTGATTAACTATAGTATAGTGCGGTGTATTCACATAACGGATGTTCAGTACCCGGCCCCCCCTCCCCACCGAAATTTCGCACGACAATATCGATATATTTTTGGGGTACAAATATAATTTGTATATACAGGTTTGGGGTATTACACACATACACTCAATTTTTATCAAGAGTTACCGTATACATTTGGGTTTTCGCTCGCGTCTCGTTTTCACGAACTAAAACTGTTAAATAGCATAAGTAGGTCATATTACTGTCCAGTAGTTGGACTGTGCAAGAAGCAGAAGGGGGACCGCGTCTTCGGGTAGTTTTTTCGAACGTATTAGATACTATATGTCTAGTTACACAGATAATCACTGGAGATGGCTTTATGCCTTAGGAGATGGAAATCAGGAGTCTAAAACAAGGAAGTTGATTAATTTTGTGACGATGGGGGACGAACATTTTGCACAATTGTGCGAAATAAATCCTTATGAGGAGTAAGAAGAGATTTAAAATCAATCGCACTTGTGCTGCGTTTATTTGATTATCTCTATTCTTAACTTTTTTTTTTTCATTCGTGCAGTACATGAGATATCATATGCGCTTCCCGTCTAGTCGAGGTTCCACCACTTCTAACCAGTTCTAACCGTAAATGGATGGCATTTGAAACTTCAGATGAAAAATCTAATAAAAAAGCGCTGAAAGATACAATTTGAAAGAATGGAATTAATGGTGAATATCTGTTACACCATCGTCTTTAACGTTACCATGCCCTATTGCTGCCTAATTCCAGCAGACACATGATGTCATGTTGACATATGACGTCATGTCTGTGGCGAAGCAAAATAGTGAAAATACAAATCTACCACATACTCGTTTTATCACTCATATTTTGTATTCCATTTTTATGGCAAACCAGTTGAAATATTTTTGTATCTCAAAAAAGATAAGACTGGGCTTTTAAAATTTCAGTTTTTCTTATCCAACGTTTACCACCAAATTTGAAAAGGGAAAAGAGAAGTTGATTTATTAGATAGAATAGTTACTAATATGGAATGAAAATTACTTTTCTGTAACATCTTCGAGTCTGGTCGCCGGCGTGTACGTTTTAATTGCTTTGTCCATCTATGCTCCTCGAGAAAACCATTTCTATTGATCAGAAGACACTTGAAATGGAATATTTCTTCCCATTGTTTAAGGTCAGTGTCTAATGGTCGTAATATGTCAAGTTAAACAGCACAGTGCCACACGATTGATCTCTTTTCTCGTTGAAGACGCTGTTCACGTATCTACGTCAACTTTAATCATTCCACGTGGGTTCTGTCCGGGCGTCATTCATCAATTGCCCGCTGTTTCAACAATTTTGTAATTTCGTGTCTTTTACTGTGTTAAGTGCACATAATAGTGATTCGGAAACATGTAGGCATAGAAGTGCCAACATCCCTTTCGATCGTTGAATTTTCAGCCTTCTTACTGTCGTTTCTCATTATGACATAAAAGTTCATCATGGCGTCCTGGTGATTTAAACGCATTCGTCTTGTCATTTTGAGACCAAAGAACCATTATCCCAAAACCCTCCCCATGATTATTCAGTAATTGATTTCCCTGCTTTTTTTTTTGTCCAGTTCTTCTTTTGGGCTACAACTGACCGCGAGATGTGAAGTGATAGTGTTAATTGTAACTGCAGGCCCAAATCTTCTAGGATTATAACGCGTAATTAGGGTTAGAAATTGTACATTCCAGACTGGATTTATAATCTTTTATTGGGTGGGTTAAAAAAAGTTGCCCCGAACGATTATTTTTGATTCCCAGAAATTTTTCCAACATCATAAATCGAAATTTCACTAGATAGTGCTTCATTTAAATTACCAAATTACCAAAACAGCCTAAAACAGCTGTGTGGTTTTCAGCGCATGAATGGTAGTCCAATTACGAAATGCGGGAATTCAGCGTGTAAAGTGGTGTCCTAGATAACGGTCATCTTCTACCCTCTCATATCAGGGCCCCCTAAAATAGTATACAAAATTACACTATGGGACATTTTTGTAACAGCTAGGTTACTAGCGCAGCCTGTGTTCAGAGGGCATTCATCTCTTATGCTTGCCATACTGCCACGGCCTCTAGGCAGTTGACAATTGTTTTAAAATCACGATGGGACAACACTCCAAACCATTCGCGTAAAGTATGAAAGTACCTTGAGCTGATATGAACTCTCCAGCTGTTGGTAAACAAACACCAATTCAATACACCGGGGCCTATCTAACCCGCCAAGTATACAGCGGTGGGTTCCTAAATGATGGCAAATGAAATGGCGATATATATTTCATACTTTTTGGGATATGTGTCACTGCCAAAGATCGAGACGTGTATGAACAGACGTGCATTGTCATAATATAGAGGCTGAGAGCAGAACTTAACCGTACAATAGACAACCGAATGATCAGAGATCACGGGACTATGGTTTTTGAATCGGTTACCACAGAAATATTGCTTTCTATATAGTATTGACTTAAAACTTTGTTATAGCACCAGATAGCATTGAAAGGAATTTCATTGAATTATCATCAATGACCATTTGAGTCCTTAAACCTGTAAAATTTAACCTGTAGGCCTACACATTTAGTGCTCAATAAAGAATTATTATAATACGCAAATTAAAGTATATACAGAACACATTCATCACGCGTCAAAGAATGTTAAAACATTAAAAGCGTATACAACATCGGTCTAATTTGCAACCTGACAACAATTCAGTTTCGACAGCTGCCTACGCTGGAGATTATAAGCCATGGTTGTAGTTCTTTTGCAAAGGGAGTTTGTTTTGTTAAACAGTTATGACGGTGTCATAGTTCAATTATAAATGGCACGGTGCAAACCCGGTAGATAGCCGCTTCATTTCTATAATTCTCACAACAAATTACTATCATTCCAACCCAAAGGAAGAGGTCGTCTTCTAAATGGTAGGCCTACCTGTACAGCTAGCGTTCTTAGATGCCCCACACCCTGTAGGCTTACTATACGCACACCGTTAAAGGTCTTTGCTCTGAACCTTAACAACACTTGTTGATGGATCTAATACACAGTTCCAGACAGAATAATACCTGTATCTTGGTGGAAAGTGACTGGGTTATAAATAATTGGTTTACTGGAAATAGACAAAGGCTAGATATCCGTAGCTTCATCTTAAGCTCTAATGCATAATAATTATAATAATAAAAATAAAATACATTGTAGGCAGGCGTCGGTACTTCTGTTCGCCTCACTGTGAATATTATTAAACCAAATGTAATGACCCGCTTGCAAACAATCAAATTCTCTCTTCATTACGAGCGTTATTACAGCTCACCACGGAATGGAAATAAATTTCCATTCTATATTTTATACACAGCATGCGGTAGAGTGCATTTTGATAAGATTTAGCACGCTAGAGCAAGATGAAAATAAATAGATGATTTACTGATGTACTTTCATACTGCGTCCAAAGTTTGGCTTGAATTATTCATGATAGATCTAGCGTTCTGGCATGGCGCCGGAGTAGATACTGGTTCCTTAAACATCAGCCATTTGCAATTCGTACTGAAAGGTTTTGAAAGGCATATAATGGGCATTACACCTTCGCACAATTAAAGTAACCAAACCTTTGTATATCGTGTTTTTTTTTTTTAACTTTATTGACCACATTTCACAACCTTCTCCTTTTCATCATTCATCGGTAAAATGGATTATCCATGGCGTGAGTTTGCGTGATTCCATTTTTGTGTGAAAAGTGCAACCCTCAGTCGATACATTTTGAAATGCTTTTAAGAATATTTCACATAATTCGCATTCTTGCAGAACATCGTTTTTTTTTTATGAGATACAATTTTGTATGTTGCTTACTACAAGTTACCAGTTTTATGAGGGGAAATATCTTTGCTCTTAATATTTACCAGAAAAGGGTCCATATTGAGTTACTTTCAATAAAAAGAGATATTATCTTGAATTTCAATTCTGAACAAACCTCAGCAAATAAAAATCACCTTGATATTTGTTGTCGAATCAAATGAAAAAGACTCAAAGTCACGGCTTATTTCAAATTTGACATTCTAACTAAATGATCCACTTCCTCTCCGCTATCAAAGTTTCAGCTGAAGTCATGTTTATAGAGATTTCTCAAATGTCGTGCAATTAATTCTGACAAGTTGCTTTCGCATTTCCGGGGGGTTTTCTTTACAATCCAGGGCTCCGCCATGAGACCCTCGCCATCCATCAACTTCTTTGAGATTAGATAACAATGAGAAATCGTTACAAGAAGGAGATCCATTATTAATCATCCGGGTCTTTTCTCCCTGGACTCCCGTGGCCACAGTGATCAATTTTTACTTTGTGCTCTACACAAAACACTTGACATGCTGTTGTTTCATTGATACAAGAAGTCAATAAATCATATTTTCATTGCCTTTTTCGTATAACCAAAATACGAACCCTTGTCAGTTGACATTTTGTCTTTATTAGCAAAACGCGCAGTATCGGCGAAGATTCAATACATGTAGGCCTATATACTGTTCACATAAAGCCATAGATTTTAATCTACGTTTTGAGTTAAAGAAAAATGGACAATTGCCAGTTTGCACTGTATCCTTTGAGTGTCAGTTGACTTTCTTTTAAGGTCAACAAGCTACAACAGTAACTTAAGATGGTACAATTGGACGCTTTAGCTCGGCATTCATGAAAACCCCTCTCCCCAGTTTTAGCAATCGTTTTAAGGATGTAAGGTCTTCGAAGTTAAATATGTTATATTGTGCTTCACGATTACCTGCCTGGATGGGCAAGCGTTAAGTTTGCACTGTGTATATGTATATGTATATTGGTATACTGTGTATATTGTATACATCGGTACGTACTGTCTCACTGTGTGTTGGTATATTGCTTGGACTTGATGAGGTAAAATGTGATCAACAACAGGGGCTTTATTGTATAATTTTGTTACAATGCACGAGCACCTATAGTTAGGCATACTTTAATATTCGCATTACATGCTCATTTTTTTTTTAAGGACGACTTCATAGTTACAACCAGTTGCCATGACTATTCCTGTAACTGGATGTTCTTACATTAAATAAGTACGATATTTTTAGAATAAGATACAATTCCCTTAATTTCCTTCCAATTCTGATTCCACTCTAAAGGGCACCACGGGGCTCACGGGGCTTGGCAGACTGAGATAAACGCAGTCTGAAGGCGACTGAAGCAAATATTCCGGACGTAAGCGCTGCAGCATCATGGGACACATGATAGATTAAAGTCAAAGAACAGACAAGAGGGAGCGTTCTTCTTAAAACGCCGGCATGAAAATGAAACACAAGGGATACGGCACTTTAAATGGTCTATCTATTTTGATGTTTAAAGACAGTTAATAGGGGTCTGGTTATCACACGTTCTGCATGTTAAGCAACTCCTAATGATGTCAGTAACTGAAGGGGAGAAACAAATTCTTTGGCGTTTAGAATGTTTTGATTCGGAGATGGGCCGAATAGATGTCTGATTTCAAGTGAAAATCCGTCGACCTATTGATGAATGAATAACTTTTTCCAGTTAAAAAGCCTGAGCCATTTTGGTGAATTTTTTAATTCATGCGTGAAATATAAGCAAAAAAAATGAACCCCGTTGCTATCTTGACGCACTAGGTGCGTATTGTTTATTTTTTAAAGAATGCCTCCAGCCAATAAAGTTAGCTCATTTGGCTCATAAAGCTGCCATATTTAATACATAAAGCTACCACATTCAGCCTATTAAGTTGCCAATTCAGCCCATAAATCTACCATTTTTGGCCCATAAAGTTGCCATATTCAGCCCAAAAAGCTTTCACATCCAGCCCATAAGTTACCATATTCCACCCATAATGGTACCATATTCACCACATTAAGTTACCAATATCCAGTCCAAGAAGTAACCATATTCGCCCAAAAAAAGTAAGTCTCTAGCCCAGAAAGTAACCATGTCCAGCTCATAAAGATAGCATATTCTGTCCATAATCAGCCTATAAAGTTATCATATTCAAAAACTTTGTCTTTATTTATTTGAGAACAAAATTTTAGTGTATAAATCCCTGAAAATATACACCTGGATTTCCCCGTGTGAAATGCTCAAACACATGCTACAAAGTTAGAATTCTGACAGTAGGATTGCGTTTGAACTTCAGTTTATCATTTATCATTTCATATTTAAAAAAAAAAACGTCGATCTAACTGTGAAAAGATAATGAAACTATTTATGTCAAATTACCGCGTCAATCATTTTGACCAACTTATATAATTACGTATCTACAAGGAATACTCATACCGGTGAAAAGGACATATGTCCAATTACTCTTGCTAAATCAACTGCGCCAATAGATCCCTTTAATTCCACTGAAACAAAGGGATTGATTTTAACGTCCGTCAATGGGCATGTCTTTACCACTCTTGACTTAACGCATAGCAAATATATCAAGACGACTGAAATTATTCGCTTTTTCGTTTCCAACATTTGATTCAAAATTATAAGAGTTTCTATAGCAATTTTGTAAATCCATGCTGTAATTGGAAAACTTATTCCAAATAAGCTGCAACAATTTATCCCCCCCCCCCCAATTTCTCAAAACAGAGGAAAGGGGTACCAAGAATCCCACATAAACTTGTTTCGTATACCATAAAATGCCCTATTATAGATATCATGCAAAAAAATAATAAACAAATGTATAAATTTCTGTTGAGGTCCCTTTATAGTAGCTAGATAGTTATATTCATGTTCCTACAGTTAGAGCTTTAGAAAGCATTAAACTTGGTGATTAAAGGAAATATGTTGATATTTCCAAGAAGGTATTTATTTTTCTTTCCTTTAACAGTTTTAAGACAGAGTTCTACGAAGACACTGTTCGATACATTTACGCAGATTTCTGAGGAAGGTGAGAGTTGAAAGTCCTATTTATTTATTTATTTATATTTGTTCTGGGTCTACCTCTGAGGCTGGAAAATTGTCTGCGCAAAAAAAAAAAAAAAAAAAAAAAAAAAAAAGATTTTATTTGAATAGAGCCGTTCATTTGTTGTGGGGAAAATGAAAACGCACGAAATTAATGATTGACGCTGGTAATTTAAAGCTATTGTTTTCTGAAGGGAATCATTGATGATTGTTTCAGCCTAATGAGTTAAGTGCTGTCTAATGTCAAACTTGTCCCTTGGATTTCACAGCACTATAGGAAATGACTGCGATACATGCCTTCCATTCCTTTTGTCTCTCAATACCCCTCCTTGTATTTTACTACCTCTCTCCTCTCTCTCTCTCTCTCTCTCTCTCTCTCTCTCTCTCTCGCACACACACACACACACACACACACACACACACACGCACTTTGCTCTCATAATTAAACGACCACAGATGAACGACACAAACATCATTGAATTCTTGCCACGGCCAAATCCACCCGGACAAACGGCGCTTGTACTGTGGAAATTACCTTTTTCATATAACTGACCGGTGGGAGCGGGATTTCCTCTTTCTGGTTGATTTTAAGTAATGAGTCGCACAGAGTGCTTGTCTAATTCGTCGCCCAGTGTGCTCGTGGCCTTTGATGTCTGTACTATAGGTGATACAAGGGAATAGGTTTAGGTTGACAACTTCTAAGTACCCGAAATGAGTTCATTGATTGCTTATCATTAACGGAATATATCACACGCGCTGGCAGTACATAAACAAAAAGATACGTAGATAGATAGTAAGACAGATTAAAAATGAGTTAAATAAATGGTCTAAGTGAGCAGAGGCTGCAGTTAACTCCGATTAGTTGAACTTCAGTGGAGTAGTGTTTTAATGATTCACTCCCCCCCCCCCCCATGTAACCCACCTATAGGAAAAAATGCCCCTATATAAACTGACAATACAGGTGTGTATAATTATCGAGATAAAACGTTTTGAAACCACAACATTTTGTTTCCATTTATTTGAATATTCGTGCTTAATTTCCATGTAGACAGTTTTCATTTAGTAGTTAAAATAATGAATGAAAACAACATCAAATGGCAACAAAAATTACAGTCCCGTGAGAATAACGTCTGTGCTAAATGTTCGGGCCAAGAAAAAAAAACATTTTAGAGAATAATTTAATCGGATTGGTCATATTGCTTGAGCCATTAACGTATTTCTCTGTTTTGTCACTAAAATTATTGCTGTAATGAAAGATATCAAAATGCTGATTACCCACGTAATTGCAGACGAAAGTAGTTTACAGATTTAGCTGGGATTCTGCCAACCCCTTTATTACCAGACGTCACAAATATCAAACGACAGAAGCGTGCTGAAAATACAGTGGTGAGTTTCCAGTAATCTCCGAAACACAATGCCTGCAAACATTTAACATTCACCGTAGATTACAGGCCCCCTGCAAATCAGTAATTAACCCTCCTTGTCAGCTGCTGACGTCATGAACAATTACACCTTTATCAATATACAAAATTGCCACTTGAAATCTTCACGGTAAGTGCCCATAATGCTGTAGTTGTAATCGAGTGACTACATTTCCATTTTGTAATTGCGTTTTTTGATTGTGGTAGGTGTGATTGACTGCTGGCACATCCGGGTGCTCACCGCACAACAACAGCAGCTCACTGAGTTAAACCCGCAGCTATTTACAAACATCCACATTGTTTTAGGTGTTCATTGCCTCTGGTTCCAGAGCATCGGACAGCTACAGCAGCTCTTTCCGCAGCTATTTGGGGTTATCAACATTGTGTTAGGTGTGAACGGCAGGAGCGCAATCACGCCACAGTTGTGTTGCGTCTGTGTGTACCAACCGTGCAAACGCATCAATAGTTAATCGCCAGTTTAGATGCTTAGACCTATATTTGTACAAACAAGATGCACTGCAGATTGTCGGGCCCATTGAACTCAACAGCAGTCAAAATACAAATGCTTCACTAAAAAATGGCCTTTGAACAACCTTGTTATGTTAATCAGAATGATAGGTAAATTAAAGAAGACAGAGAGTTTTCATGGTGGCCTCTCTGAATTCGCTGGATCTGTACCAGTAAATTACCGGATTAACCACTGTTCCAATGCTGTTTAAGCACACAAAAAATGACCTGTAAATATAAAATGGTAAACAATGAATAGGCCTATAACACTTGCTTTTCTTGTTTAACGGCTTCTTTTGAACATGCAGTGAAAGAAAAATGATCATGAATCTGACAATTATAGTTATACTAAGCACAAATACGCTCTTTTAAAAGTATGTTTTTCTCTTACATTCACAGTGCTAAGATGTCATCATTATCCTAGAATGCGTTAGACTTTTTATGATGAAAATCGATACATTTTATATAATCGAGAAGGTGAAAGGCTCCCATCATAACATGACATTCTTGTTATTGTTAATTTGCGGAAACTGTTCATAACGTTATTATGCATAACCAGAATAAGTTGGATTTCTGTGTGTCCTCCGTGGTTCCATAGCTAATTCATTTATTCTGTCTTCATAACTTCACATCGTTTATGGTAACTACGAGGGTAGCACCTTCGGTACGAGTTAACTCTGCACTTCTTATCTATAAACTAAACATATCAGGGACCATTCCCAGACCCTGTCGTACTAACTGTGGATCGATCTATCTCCGAGAGGAAATTGCAATCAATCGCTAAATTGCAATCAACTTAACTGGCTTAGATGTCTGTCACGACTACTGAAGCTGTTAGGGGGTAATTATATAATTATCGTTTAGCAGCTTCAGTATGCGTGCCAGACATGTAAGCCGCTTAAGCTGAAAGCAATTTAGCGAGAAACCCCTAGGAGTTGCATCGATCCTCTTAGATCGATCTATGTATGGGAACCCAGTCTAACACGTTTTCTCACAATATTACAATATATATGTACCCCCCTCCCCCTCCAAAACACACACACACACACACACACACACACACACACACACACACACACACTCCAATGCCGTTGCAGTTAAGCGGACACTAGTCAGAGGCATCGCAAGGTCATAGGCCATAGCTTTGTATCAAGGCGAATCTCTCTTTAAATTACATGGCTTACTATTAGGCAAACATGCAACCTGAAAGGAGCGACGCATTTTTCACACAAAGGGCGCCAGTCATGCCACGTTATTTCTATACTTGCCTGATATGAATCAACTGCGGAGTCATCCCGTGCTTGGATTTATACAGAGCAAAAACCAGCAACGGAGTGTACAACATCATCCAGACAAGTAAAAGATAAAACAGCGTCTTGGCTGCCAGGATGTCGTATCGCGGTGGTGACGCGGTCTCGTCGGCTGGTGCTCCCTGGGGTTGCGGCAGCGGCCCCGGATCTTCGAAAGGAGCAACTTGGTTGGTCCTTGTCTTCCTGACAGTGGCATAGATGCCCGAATACGATACGACGATGAGGACGAAGAGAACCCCATACAACGGTGGGCAGAAATGGGTCGTGAGGATGTCTTCATCCGTTTTCGCTAAAAACTGCCGATCGTCATTCAGGCACATGTAGTATGATGAGGTCGGGGTGAACGCCGATGCCACCCCGAACAAAAGCCCCATTGTAGTGCAAACTACAATACTGCCAAACGTGAATACCTTGTATGGCGGCTTGTTCCAAAGGCACCTGAACTGAATGAGCCGCACGAGCGCCAATGCGCCAAATACACAACTGTTGGTAATGTTGGTGAAATATGAAGCCGATACCAAAATTTGACATTCATCCTCTGTAAGTCCGGAATAGTCATTAATGTGTTTTTTTAGGTACAGCGAAGACGAAAAAAGGCAGTGTGCAGCGTCCATCAGAGATGACCACGCAACCAGGGTGTTGGTTGGCGTCCTGAACGCGCTTTTCAGTCCTATGGTCAGAACGATAGCTGTGTTCATCAGAATGCCGAAAACGACGACGAATAAAAGCACGGTACAATTGATGCCACGCAGAACCTCTGGTAAATTTTGGTCGTCATCTGGAACCACGGTGGAATTGAAAGTTCGATTGATAGACCCATGAGACACGTTTGTGGCAGCAGACATTTTCGTTGTCTGTGGGGCGACAAGAGGAATTACTTTTATGAAGTAACGTGTAAATCACGCAGCTCAAACGCGTGGGCAATTAACACGTGCGTAATTGTCTCAGAACCAATCCTGACCACCAATAGTCGTCACAGCCTCGTCTTGGCTTTATTCCTGCGACAGTGTCATTTGCATATTTCGGCGTCAATCTAGAATGTCTAAAAAGGTAATGCTTTAATTTGAACTGCAAGAGTCCTACGTCAATCTTACATTATATTGCCAATATTAAAAAAAAAAAAAATAGAAAAATATTCATAGCAACATGCTAGCTCTCACTCAAGCGAAATAATTGATATTTATATGGTAAAGCTGACACAGCATGGCTGTTTAAGGATTGCATTATTAAGAAAAGAAAACGAAACGTGATCAAAAAAAGATTTTAATGAATTGGTATTACGTTTTACGTTACCATGGCATTGCCAGCACGTTTCACTGTCACGAAGGTATTCACAGTATTAACTGCCGTCGTCGTTTTGTCTTCTGTACGTAAAATGACACTCAGACAGCGCTTAAATCTAGGACACAGACATACCAGTCTGTTTTGCAGCTGTACATTATGGAAAAGAAAGCTCTCAGAATAGTATTGTCATGTTAATTGGTCATCTCAGGGATCATTTACCAGCACAGCACACACATTAGAGAAATACAAGAAATTGTTCTTCGTCGCAAATTTTGATGTGTGAAGAAAACGGGTTATTGTGCGTTACCATCTTTTCCGTTTTCAACTTTAGTACAACGTATGATCTCCCATATACGCGAACTATACAAATAGTTCAGTTTCGGGATTAAAAAAAAAAATACCTAAAATTCGCTCTGCTTTCATTAAACAACAAGGTGTAAGGAAATCCTGTTATCTGAGCGTGTAATCACACATGTTTTGACCCAATCCTGTTCGATTCTTTCAGAAACGCACTACATGTCATGTACAGCGACAGCGCACAGCTAGCGTGTAGCTTCGTTTTTCCATTCAGATTCGGCCCAATGACTTAGCGTACACAGTAGAAATTTCCATTGATGACATTAATGACGTCACATGAATATTAAATGAGAATTATTAAATGAGTTTTATCTGGTTCCCGCCTTTCGTCGTGAAACGCTCCTGTCATCGCTGTTTAACCGCCGATTCAGGATCGCAGCGTGCTTTCCCAACTCTGTGAATTTAAGTGTACTCTTCCCTGATAATATTTATATATTGGTCTAACAACGTGCCACAAAAATTGGCTCACGTAAGCATTCGTTCAATCCTGTTGTCACCCTTGCCAGTAAAAGGCTGCGTCTAGGTTTAATAAAATGAGCTCGTCTAGATTTAATAAAATGCCAGATACGAGAAGGCGCCACATATACGTATATCAGCCACTTGGGCTCAGCCAAATATCTGAGTAGTCATATTTATATATATCATTTCTTAATGGTTTATTTATTTAAATTACATTTTTATTGTACATTTCCATATGTCCATCTAGATGTATACGTTTACAATGAATAAAACGTTGCATCTGACTTTCATTCCACGCCAGACGTCGAAAACCAAAGACACTGGCGTCGTGTATCATGTTTTTGTGCGTGCTGTGCATTTATGTGAGAATCCTTGAATATATATATAAGTGGAACTCGTGAACAGGTTGATAGATCGAAATATCTAAGTGTATCATAGGACATACTTTGGTGATAAATAGGAAAGTTGTCAAGAAAATTATATTTAGGTCTGACACGCGCATTGCTTATCTTCAAAGTTTCTCAAGAACATTTCAGACAATGTGATCCTGAACGCTATGGTGCTTAAATAACACCAACAAGAGGAATTCTGCTTTAAGAAAAAAAAATCATATCTGCTGGGAAACCAATCATATATGCCAAATTCACGCACACACACACACACACACACACACACACGAAAGACTTCTTCACACTTACAGAGTCAATATGAAACCTTTTGAAATGCTGTCTTTAAGTGTTGCTATGAAACATACAGGACTCACTGTTTACATGTATTTTTATAATGACACCACAAAACAAGGGTTGAAGAGTTTAAGTTACTAAACAAGGCAACAGTTACATGTATCACAAACCTCAAGGCTCCAAGTCTCAATCAATGGCAGTTATGGTTTATAAGCCCTAACAAATGTACAGACGTGGGGGGGGGGGGGGGGGGGGGGCATCAGGTAAAAGGAACCCAAAGTAATTTGGCTTCATATGCATGGTAATCTTCTCTCTCTTGCTACAAGTGAAAAACATCCGTGAAGCTTATTGAAACCTTGTACATCACAACTG
This sequence comes from Lingula anatina, assembly GCF_051362555.1. Taxonomy (NCBI): domain Eukaryota; kingdom Metazoa; phylum Brachiopoda; class Lingulata; order Lingulida; family Lingulidae; genus Lingula; species Lingula anatina. The sequence goes on along the minus strand of NC_141772.1, from coordinate 3,664,243 downwards.
CAGTCTCAACTACAGGTGCCCAGAAGTAAATCGATCCCCAAGAACAAATTTACACTGGATTAAGCTTCTGTGTGAATATATATGTAGATAATAGCGGTAGCTGGATTGATTAAGAAAAATATCCAAGCCAACATGTTTTTTGTTATATCACCAGCATAGATTTGCAAGATAATAACCTTGGACTTAACAAACATATCAACTGGTGTTCTTTAACATCATCTAGGAATTTGAATGTTATGGTAGTTTTGGTTAAAAAATGGAACCCATCCAATTCTAATTTTGGTTTAAAACATAAAACTGATAAACATCAAACATTATAAAGACCGGAACTGAGGAGTTTTTGATAATACTAACACCTCATATGAATTCAGAAAAAGGCAAATGAAATATCTGGGTCATACCATCAGAAAAGTCGGAACAGAAAAACTGGTACTCTGTGGGGAAATTGACAGGTTTAATGCCTTCGTGACAAATCAACAACTGTACAATAACGAGCTCATCCAATCGACTGCAAATGCAATAAACTGGAGGACCATGGTCGTCGATGCCTGCACCAGGCCAGACACATGATGATGATAATGAATACCTGCCGAGACTGGTAATGAAGGACAGGTCTGCCAAGCGTGTATTAAGGCTAATACAAGTATAACTAGAAAAGCACTCCAAGAGCGCAGACCTCCGCCAAGGCAGCGATTTTTGATTATTATTGATTATTGATCCGGATCACCACCAAAAACTATTCATCTCTTCCTTGGCCCACTTCTGACAGTTCCTGAAAATTTCATCAAAATCGGTCCTTAACTTTTTGAGTTATGTTGATGACAGACAAACAAAAAGACAGACAGACAAACAGGGGTGAAAACATAACCTCCTTGGCGGAGGTAATGAAAGGAGGCCATATTTGCGTAACGTACAGTACATACTATGTGTAACTCAAGAAGTAGAACATTTGCAAGGGAAACACAAGGATAACAGTTAGGGAGTAATGAATTTCATGATTAAAAAAAATGTTTTAAGGTTTGTTGGAGATATGCGTGATGCAAGTTAAAAAAGGCAAGCTGTGCTGAAATCTCTATCTATTAGTCATCAAGTTTTCTGTTCACCGATTTGGTAACCAAGGTAACGGGAAATAAAACTGAAAGTTATACTGTATGATGCTGCTATTGTTTCATGATCCATGACAACATGAAAGAGACAATTTAAAGGAGAAACATATATAACCAAGGTGTAATTCTAATTTTAAAATATGTGAGTAAGATGAACCCCAGCTATTAGAAATGACATGTTGGGCCCAATGCTGTTAACAAAGAGAAGCTGCAGTGAAGAAAACCAAGTACAAGATACTGCAAACAGTGGTATAAGATGAAACAACAATGGAAATATCATATGTATGAAGGTGTGAGGTGGAGAGAAAACACTCACAAATATTAATCCAGACAGAAGTATACTGGAAAGGTTGCAGAAAAATTAACCAAACCCATGTTTATTGCGTTTCCTGTTAAGAGACTTGATGCTGTTAGTTGAATAGGACAATCAGCATCATTAGTCACCTAGTGAAGATTCTACGTGGGTGCTAATGAGGAAGTCACACCACAAATAGCCAAATTGCAGTGATTGTGTAGAAAACAGCATAACAAGGAATTCAGTTCTCATGATTGGGCAATGCAAAATACCATATTTAAGCGTTTTATAGACTATAACCATTGTTTATTTTTCAAAATAATTTATTTCTGACTGAAACCCATGCTCTACATGTTTACAAACACCATTACAAATCATAAATTCAAAACTACAAAGATTGACATATATATTAGAAATGGGAAAGAAAAGTTATAAGACAGATAAATTTAGATGCTGTACATTTCAAATTTGTTTCAACTACTATAGTTGTTGTTAAGAGCTCTGACATTTGACTATTACTGATAAACTAAGGCCACAAAATAGCTGCTGTAATATCAAAACTCCTATGACTGTATATTTTTAGTCTTGTTTGCTTCTTATTGCTTTTTTTCCCCACCTTGATCTTAGTGTTTTATTGGGTCTAGCCAGTTCTATAATTTTGTTCTGATAATATGGACAGCAGCTTTTAAGATTATAATGGTCATTAGTAATATTTCCTTTGATATGGATGGCCAATGAATATCCCAAAGAACTGGTACAATGTGATTAGCATTGTGAATTCTACATAGGAGGCATGCAGCTAAATTTTGAATAGACTTAAGATTGTCTATTTGATACTTGTAGTTTGCATGTTCCAAACAAGAGACTATTACAAGAATGGTGTCTATAATTCAAGTCAAAGCATGCTTACCATCAATAAAGTGAATAATTTTAGATGTTAAGTACAATGATTTGCATGTAATGTATTTAAATGTGATGACATTGTCATATCTGTTACAAAATTCCACCCACATTTCTAACTTAAAGAGGGGGAAGAAGGGCGTTATCACATTTTTATCACTCTTTAAAAACTTAAATGTAACATCCAAAATCAAGAATAACATCATTATTTTATGAATAATTTCTACCTCATATTCTTAGTTCTGGATTTACTTGCTACTGTAGAAACCCCCTCGCCTTCATATATTTTATATCTGCAAAGCATCTCCTCCCCCCCCCCCCCCCCCCCCCACACACACACACACACTCTCCCTTCAACCTATGTCAGTTTCAGTCACCCCAAGTTACAGGGACAAATAGAAACTCTGCTCTCAGCACTAGGCACTAGTGAAAGATGGAAGAAACCACCACTTGGAGGGGGGGGGGGGGGCACAGGCAGCCCTCTCCGACTCCAACCGACTTCTGCTGATACCATATCAAAAATCTCCACAATGGTCTTGCCCCATCATTGAGCTATATTTCCATGTATAAAAATCTTGTGCCATGATTATTGGTGTAGAAACCAAGTACACTGCTTGAAGTTGAGTCAATCTGTAATCTGTGCACACATATTTATACATGTTACAGTCATTTCAAAGCCATATACACCTTGGAGACTTAGCCCCAGTATACAGATATATCAGTTTCTCTAAAATGCTGACGTACGCTGAACTATCATCTTTCCCCCATCCTAAGCTTGAGCATTTACATAGTTTTGGGTACACTAAACATTACCATCAACTTCTTTTGACCTATGAGTAATGTTTACTTATAAGTTACATGTTTGTGTCAACAGTCATATAACTTAGCTTCCATACAATGTAAAACCCATGAATCATTTTATGGTATACATACAAAATTATGTGTATGTACATATTTTATTACATCCTCCTCATACTAGAACTTATACCAGCATGCTTCTTTGCTATTTGCATATGTTCTTTATTTTTAAAAAATAATATCAACCCAATCTGGTCATGATTGCCATAGATTGAACGACTTATATATATGATGAACTTTTCACCTTTGCCCAGCAAATGATCCCATGAACACATAACACTGAACAAGTGGATTTGAGTAAAACAAGAAAATATTTGTAAAAAATCTGCCACTCTTTTTTTTTGTGATTTTTGAAATGCTGAATCCAGTTTATTCTCCTTTGTACTGAGGTGGTCTCTTCTCTTTAAATGCCATCAGCCCCTCCATCCTGTCTTTTGTGGGAATTACCTGAAATATATATGGTGCAGTTCATTATCTATCAATCAATTAATTACTCAATTTTTAAATAAATGAATAAGCTAATTTACCTACTAACTTATCAATTGAAAAATAACAATAAATAAACAAATACATCATATTTAATGGGTGGCCATGAGAGAGAGAGAGAGAGAGAGAGAGAGAGAGAGAGAGAGAGAGAGAGAGAGAAAGAGAGAGGGAGGGGGAGAAAACGATACCTGAGCATAACACTGCTGTTCAAATGCCAAACCAGACATAAGGTCAACCTGACAACAGAGAGATAAAGAAAATTAACTAATTCAAACTGTTCCAGTACATGATATTGCAATAATATATGTACATTCATTTTTCCAAACTGCTCAATACAAAATTTTGCAAATATTCACAACTGTGACCAATATAATTTCAATGTAGTCTGTACCAAAGAATGTTTTAGCCTTCTGGCTTTTCCAGCATGGACACATACAGACACACGCACGCACATGCAAGCAGCACGCACACACACACACACACAAACACACACACACACACACACACACACACACAAAGAATGACATATACGCATTCACAAAATTCAAATGCAGTAATCTGCAATACCTCTGAGCCTTTGTTAATTGCCAACTTGGCCATCCTTAGTGCTATTGGACCCTGAAAAATACAATGACTTCCATTTATTTTCTTTAAGAATATCACAATTATCACCTCAACAGTTCAACTATACAAAAAAAAAAAAAAAAAAGCATTGAGATCACCTATAAATTGGACATGTACAATGCTTGCTATCAATTTAGATATTTTTTACAGAATAAAGTATTAACACTCAGTCTGATAAATCTACGTAGCTCACCACAGGCACTAAGTATAAACTCTCTGTTTCCCTTTTATCCTATGCTGGGCAAACTATATGAAAAACTTCTTATCAGTTATTAACACAAGAATTATATCTGCTACCCGTGGTGAACTTGGCTTACACAGTAAATGACCTAGCACTAGTGGGCTAGATTTGGTCTTAAAGTGCAATTTAAGTTCACAAGTGATCTTACACGATGTTAATCATTACAGCAGTAGTCTTAAAATGGACTGAATCTGCTTTTAAGATCAAAAATGATCTAACATCTACTTAAGTGGTCAAGCAGTTTCCTCCCCTCACAATGGGCGATACCTCTGCTCACAATAGGAGAATGTGTAAGGGGAGACAACTTAATTGGTTGTTAGACTAGAAATGGTCTTACTCATGTTTTAAGATCATGTAGGACTATTTGTGTTCTTAAATTGCACTTTAAGACCAAATCAAGACCACTAGTGTAGCTTTACCTAGGTCACTGACCTATAGGTAATTGGTATGCAAAGGAGGAATGAGGTCTCTATACAGTAAATATCCTTTTAAAAGCAGGCAATAGGCACGAGGCTTACTTAAATGTAGCAATTTCAAATCTATTCCTGGAAATTTCAGCAATTTTCCTTAGTTGTACCATGTCCAAATCTGTAGAGAAAATTCAGATCTGATAACCCTATTTACAGTTGTAAACTTTCACTTTCTAGCATCATGAGGGAAAGTTGCCTGGGTTTGAGGAAATGACTTGTCTATGGTGACAATGTCACATATTGGTAAGTACAACGATATTTATAATACTTAAAAGTGAGATGGTTACAACAGACAAGGAGGTAATGTAGGGTGTGATGGTTGTGTTAGGCAATGACATAATGTAAGATGTGATGGTTGTGTTAGATGTGATGGTTGTGTTAGGTGTGATGACTGTGTTAGGCAAAAGATAATGTAGGAGATTATGGTTGAGATGGGTGTGATTGGCTGTGTCAAGCAATGAAATAACATATTTAAGATGTTATGGCTGTATTGGGCATGTTTCTTAATTTGGGTTTGTTGAATAAAATTAGTTGTAAAGACTTGTGACAGGTACTGGTATTGCCCTTAGCATGCTAAGATTGCATTAGTTATGCAAGGTGATGGCATTGTGTTGGGTGTGCTAAGATTGTGTCAGTTGTGCCACTTTTTACCCACCCACCTGTGGTGCTATCTCCTTAGCCAGCTGCAGAGCTTTTAAATAAGCTGCATCCCCGTCATCATTCTGTTCTACGACGTGGTTCACTACTCCCATCCTATGTGCCTCCACCCCATCCAGAGCCCGAGCCGTAAAAATCAACTCCTTGGCCACAGAGGGACCACACACTCTGGCTAGGTTCTGAGTGCCACCTAAATATAATTCATTATTCCCATATTTACAGAATCTACCCCAAAGAGTTGTGAGTAACAGTGCTACATGCATACTTTCTAAAATGGTTATAGAGCTGCCTTTGAAGTACTAAGTGGCATTTAATGACAGTTTCACAACTGTGCAAAGTTAAAAAAACATATTTATAACATGTTTAAACTTGTACTCTTTCAAATGAAACCCATTTCAGAGGGGCCATGTTATGTCCATGAAATTTTGATTTTATGTCTTTTTTATGATGCCGTTTCTGGTACAGAGCTTATTAAAATACCACTTATCACTTTAGTTTTCAGTAATATTGAAAAAAAAAATAACATGGTTCTTAAAAGCATGCTGAGCTCATGTTAGGATGTAGGCACCTGTTAAGTATTTCAATGAATAAATGTTGAACAAATACAATACTGAATAAGCAAGGTGTTTCATGTCATGAGACTTTTGATACTATAACACCTACCTCCTCCAGGAATGATTGCAAGTTTTGTTTCGGTGAGGCCCATTTTGGCAGAGTCAGCTAAAAAATATTTACATGTGGAATGATGCAGTCACACCAAAACCAAGATGAACAGGAACTTCACTCAAAATATTGGATCTTGTTAATATCTAACATTAATACAAGTTTAAACTTTGCATTAATAATTATCACAATAAATCTGTACTGATTATACACAAATCAGCGTTTGGATGGCAAAGAAGAAATAAACAGGTATGGTTATAAAGATTTCTTTTCTAAATGACCAGTGAATACATCTATAGCAGTATTTTACTTTTACTGCACAAAAATTGCATTTCACATAAACATAATATTATAGACTCTGAGGTTTTGTTGGAAATTTAATTGAAAAATGGGCTGCTTTTAAAAGACAGCCAAAATTTTTTTTTACTTCCACCCCACCAACTTGCAACCCATATTTCAGATCCTAGATCAATTCTAAACTGAGTTAAACCTCCACCCCACCAACCCACCCAAATGGTAACATACCTGCTACCCTAATGTCACAGCCTAAAGCAATCTCTAAGCCTCCTCCTAATGCTGTGCCATCAATGGCTGCTATGGTAGGGAGAGGAAGGTTCATGAAATCTAAGATGGTGCTCCTCAACTTGGCCACAAAAGGGCCTACTTCTTCCTCCTTCATTGCTGCCCTCTCCTTCAAGTCAGCTCCTGGTGAATTCAAAATAATAGTTAATGTGGATTATGTTTTATTCTGCTCTGTAAGCAATATGATATTCCCCTTAATAAAGGGGGCAAACTAGACCAATTCAACCCCTCTCCCCCCCCCCCAAAAAAAAAAAAATAGAATAAGTGGCCCACAAGTACAAGAATCACATTCTATGTACAAAGTGTTTATAAATACAAATAATCAAATATATCACTTTCATTAAAAAAAAAAAAACAGAAAAAACAAAGCAAAAAAAAAAAAAAAAAACTTTTGACCTTGACAGTTCATCAATTATCCACATTCTTCCAATATTTCATATAATTATTAATACTATGAAAATTTATGAAAACCTCAAATTTTGCACCCCCAGTCCTCTAATTCTTGACATCTTTGATCAACCAGAGCATTTTTAAAAATTGTATCATGGTATAGCATTAGCTTTTTAATGGAGGAATAAGTGTTGACCAGTCTCAAAAGCCAACTCAACAAGAAACAACTAAACGGTCTAACCGATTATCACTGATCACATACCTGCACAGAAAGCTCCCTTAACATCACTTTTTAAAATAATAACCCTCAGAGATTTGTCAAACTTGAATTTCTCCAAAGATTCTTGAAACTGAAATAACAATTATCACCATGTAACCATCTGTTATGTGATCTATCTCCTGGTTTTTCACCAGTAATACAGCAAACCAATTCAAAACCTTCAGTGTGTAAGATGGTTGAGGCTATACAGATACCAGGACACACTGAATATAAACTCAAGTATTTATGGGTAAACGGAATATTTAATTTGTAAATGAGAGAGAGAGAGAGAGAGAGAGAGAGAGAGAGAGAGAGAGAGAGAGAGAGAGAGAGACTAAACAGCCAAAGCAAAATCAATATACTAACGAGCTGTAAAATATTTTTCCCGATTGCATTTCTAGTCTTGGGCCTGTTCATTGCCAAAACTGCAACACCTGAAGCACACAATTAATTATTTTTGTACACGTCAACATTAATTTATTAAAAGTATTATTTTTTGCTTTTTCTGTGTTATTAGGTTTAAAACACATCTGAATAAGAAACTGGTCTAACATTATATATTTAACATTATAATTATTATAATGAAATAATATACACTTAAAATTCGTAACAGGTACTGCAAATTTGTCTGGAAGTGAATGTCATAACACACTGCATAGTTTTGAACCATATTACTATTATACAAGGGTGCATAATATATATATTTTATGTCAAATTATACTTTGACTGTTAGGGCATGTCAGACAGACTACAAAACTATCCTAACTCTAGCTGTGGCAGTTGAGTGACTCAGATAGACCGATCCAAGTTACAGTGAGTATTTGTTCAACTTGAACTTCAAGTTGAAGCGTCGGCCAAAGTCGAAGGCCACCGGGGATCAAATATTGTTTTGATAAAAGCAGCCAATAAATTACAACTCATCATTTTTACCCGATGCATCGCCATCTAGGTATCGCACTTCGGCCTCGCGTTCCGTCTGCACACTCAGACATCTGCGAGCGACATCAACGACGCGACATTTGTGGGGATTCCACAAGAACCTTGAGAAGCGACAGGAGGCTGCCATGTTTTCCCAGCATCCAATTCAATTATTATCTCTTAGAACATGATAAATGTATATCCAACTTCAAGGTTATTGAAACCACATATCTACATTTCTGATATGACAGCAATAAATTTCTGGTTATTCAACAAAAAATATACTTATCAATTTAGAAGAATATAAAATGCCAGTGATGTTGTACTGCAAGAAGAAAACGCTTGCATAATTTTTTGTCCAGAACATAAGCGGTCCCGTGACCAGACTGCTCTAAGGCCAAGGTGCAGAAGGTCGGACGCAAACAAACATGTCCATTCGCTGATCAGATGATCGAAATGGCAAGGTAAGCATGCATGTTATTCGCAATTTTTGTCGCATAACTGACTGCAATTGCGTCAAATCCACAAAATGTTTTGTTAAGCAGACTGCGTCCTACAGAAGCAATTAGATGTAGAATTTTTTTTTTTTTGGAAACCAACCTAATTGGTGAATGATTGGCAATGGTAGCGGTGCAGGTCGATGGCCTCTTTCTCTTAGTGCTGGGACCAGTTACACTAGTGTCAAATTTATCTCTCTGAAAACATTAAGAACGGTGCACACATAAGGCATTATACTTGAAAACCGTCTAGACCTGTTTACATTGTAAAAAGCGACAATGACAGACACCTTGGATTGTTTTAAGTTGGGTGGAATTTTAATGACGCCGGGGATGCGGATCTCATATTTTGGGCTCAGCTCAGTGCATGCACCTGTTCCTCACATCGTATGTGCTATAACTTATAGATCTTTTGTACTTAAGCCAACTATTCACATTGCATGGCAGGAGCGAGAGCCACTTGGATTTTTTTTTTTTTTGTGGGGGGGGGGGGGGGGGGGGGGTGCTCTATTGTCTTGTTATCTGATGTAGTGTTTAGCTTGTATTTTTAATCTGTTTTGATTTCCCTCAGATGATGTGCTTAGAACCATATGGTACATACTATGTAATGGGTACAGTATTAGATAAACAAACAGACAAAATCTTGATAATCTTTTCTGTCACCTCCAGATATATAAATAAGCCAGGCCAAGGTCATGTCAAAGAATAAGACTAAGGCTTCGTTCACATGCAATGTCTATTTTCTAAATTCTATTTTCTATTCGCGCTATCTTATGATCACGGTCTGTGCACTGAATATCCCGCCGCGTAATTACTGGCAGCGCGAGCCAGTTACTTATAGTAACTTATAGTAACTGGCTCGCGCTGCCAGTAATTACGCGGCGGGATATTCAGTGCACAGACCGTGATCATAAGACATGCCGCAAATAGAAAATAGAATTTAGAAAATAGACATTGCATGTGAACGAAGCCTAAATTACTGTTGCCTCCCACAGAAGTATATGGGGTTATTTTCAACTGAGATTTACTTGTCAGTAAATTGAATGATGTCATATATATAAGGACATATTTAAGGCCGGTGATAGTAAAAGGACCAAAGTCATAGAAACAAAGCCCTGGGCTTATAAGTTTTTATAAAAAATTAAAACAAACTTCCCAAAAGGCCAATTAAAGACGGGGATTAAGTACAGTGTCCAACGGATGAGGCTCTGGCGCCAATTTGAGGGGAAAAATGCCGTTTTCGGTATTGGGATTTTCTCTATAACCAAGACAGCTATTCAAGTGATTCAAAAGGCCTCATAAAGCTGGGTGAAAGCACTTCAGCGCGGTACCAGGGAATTGTCTTAAACTATTTACTTTTGATTTTATCATCTTTTACGTTAAATTACCCCATATTTCAATGGCTTATTCACTTCAAAAGGCGATATCTTTCAAACAAACAATTTTCTCTTAAACCCCTGATATCATGCTGTAGTCCACATTCCTAACAACAATAGGTGCAACTTTTGTAACGATCGGTTGCTCAGATAGTGAGATATACTTGGGAGCGATTCACTTATCTCGTCAATATAGAAAGCTGTTAAAACAGCCAAAAACGTTCACAGGTTGGTTAACAGGGCTTATTAGTCAAATGCTTAGCTGACAAATTTACCTGTTATCGGTTATACGATCAGCTGGAACCATTGCTTATTGTCATCTAAAAATATTTTGTTTGGGTGCTTTGAAGGGGCAGAAAATCGTGCTTTTGTTACATTTTCCGACCACTCGTTAGGCATGTAAGCGTGCCGCCATTTTGATTGACAGCTCTGGAGAGGGCCCTAGCCTTGTGATGCCCAGTAGGGTGTCAAGGATATGTAGAAGGAAGCGCTAACAAAGGTGATTACGTTTAACCGCAATTAAGAGGTGTGAAGATGCATTTGAACGTTTCAATGGCTCTTCCTCGGCAATCGAGTAATTTTACCTGAGAGATTCCTTCTTTGTTATCGGCAAAGTGATCAGATAAAACTGTGTCGAGAGCAAGTGTCCGTCACTTGTGTTGATACGAGTTTTTTGACGGGTAACGCTGCAGGATTATTTTGCACGGCACTTGGTAGTCGTCAGATCAACGGAAAAATCCAGTGATTACTTCAGAGCGGTCTCGCTCAAAATGCCAGCTAAGATAAAGGGGAGACGCTCAGCTGCACAAGATTCAGCGGTAAAAGTGGCTGAGAGAAGGCTTTTGAATAAATATTTTATTTTTACACACATGACACTTAGACCTTATTTGCTTTTTACCTGCTAGCCTTGACTATTCTCGGGGTCTTTTTGTGATTTTCATTTTTGGACACTTGAACTCTTTCTTCCCGCTTGATCAGTGATTTTGAAATTGTTTTTCTCCAAATATCGCAAAATGCAAAGCCGCTAACATGCGTTTTTATTTTTATAGTTTTAATCATGCTGTCAACCTTTGCTTGGATTTCTCTTGTTTGGCCATTCAAATCACAATTTTTCGCGTGTCTCTCAAGCTCCATGATATCATATCTTGGAGAATAAAATTTTATTTTGTCAACATTAGATTTACCTTTTGCAAACGGCGACCAACAATCATTTCCGGTTTCGTAACGTGTCGCAGATACGCTCGACGATATATATCGCAAAAATTAAAGGCTAGGCTAAAAGTATCCTTTTTTAGCTTTTTTATTTATGTTTTTATCGATTTTTCTTTCATTTGTCAATTAATTTAGACGTTTCGATTAACTCTTTCACCCATTTATTAGGTATACAGAAATCAGTCATCCGACTGAACAAATAGGGCCGGTTTTCCCCAACCGCCACGCATAGGCCTTACTCTCAAAATTTTCTTTCTTTCCTCTGGAAAGGGACTTTTAACACGAACTTTTCTCTTCCCCATAGTGTACTAGCTAGACTTCTTCGCTGCTAAGCTGATGTAAGACTTATGACCTATTACCGCACACGTAATCGGCTTATAACTCATTAACTGTGCTCCGACCCCCTCATGGCAACGGCCCTTAGTAACAGAGGCGTGGCTTAGTTGTCAGCCTGACTGGGGCGCGTGCCGGTTGAAAAACTCATCAAAAGACGCATTTTGCGATGCAAATTCATAAAAATTATTACATCCAACGTTAGATACTTTTTTGAGTAATATAAACACACAAAAAACTCAAAAACACGATTTTAAGCGTATTTAACCCTATCACCGACCTTAACTGGCAATTTCTCCCTTTCAGATTTAATATTAATTTTTTTGAGCATATATGTTACTACTACTAGGGTATTGGCCTTACTGATCCTATCTGTGGTAATTGAATGAGTGGCATTGGCTGTCGCCAGGAAATAATGACTGAATTCAAACTCACCTTTTCTCATAAGGTTGCATGTCATTCTTGACATGGGGACTATCTTTTTGAGCTGCCCAGGTTGAGTGGCTGCTGACTAGTATGTGGTATTTCACAAAAACATTTTCAGAAAGGTAGTGTCACGTAATGAGGCTCATCTTGAGGAGCAGAGATGGAGGTTAGGAGGTGAAATGGAACCATTTTCTTTGAAAAGAAGGAGTGTATTTCCCAGAGTTTATCAGTCTATTGTCATCCATGTTATTCAGAAGGATTGATGAATTCCAAATTTGACAAAAGTCATGTTAAACTGTTGCTCACATGTATTTAATGCTTTTTACGAAGAAAAACATTGCTGTTCTGATAGGTAGCTACCTCATATTATGCTTGGAAATCATTGAGGGCTTTATTCACTTTAAAGTTATCTGCTATGGTGGACTTTTTGATATATTTGCTGTTATACTGCTTTTAGTACTCTTTTGACGAACAGTTCTTGTCATTCCTCTCTCTTTCACATACAAAGACACTAAGAGGTATAATAAAGAGGTATAGCTCAGTGGAGAGGGTTTGCTTAGCGTTGACTTCAAAGCCAAGCTGTCTGTCTGGTTTAAGGTCGCGGGTTTCAGAAACTCTCCAAGATATTGATTCTGTTCAGTCCGTCTGCACTCTCTTGTAACTTATAGAATCTTGTTGGAATTGCACTTCAGATGTACAATTTTTCATCTTTCCATGCGCTGTGATCTATACTAGTAATGGTCTTTTGCTGTTGCCAGAGAATTTTTCTTTAAATAGCTGAGAGATGAAGAGATATAGAGAATTGAATGGCATCTCTGTGAATTAATTTCCTCTCAAGTCCTTGGCAAACAGAACTATTAAGATTACTTAAGGTTTCTCAAGTGAAGTCGTATATATAGACTGTCCTCCATGGCGTTTCTCTGAAGACATGCCTCTGTTTTTTTATCTTTCGTGAATTCACTTAGGGGTGACTAATTTTGGTTTTGAAAATATAATGTTCTTTGTGTCAAAAGTGTGATGTCATAGAACTCTTCATCCTACACACACACACACACACACACACAAACACACACACACATTTTGGCATGATAAATTGGTAAAATTTTTTGTATTTTATGACTATTTTCTTGGATCAAAATTGAAGAAAAAATGCCCAGGCTTAAGATAGGATTGTTTTGTGGCAATCAGTTTCTTATTTTTGATGACATTTAATGGAGCGTACACTACAAGAAAAATGATCTTGACTGCTGATTTCTCTGGAGCACATGTCAATTACTAGTACTTGTGATAAATTTGCTCAGTGGTTTTGCAAATTTAACGGTATCACAAAATGAAGGATGTGGCAAATTATTAGGAAATGTTTGACATATAGTTTTGTCTGAGGTCAAAAGGTCATGGAATTATTTTCAGGTGAAAACAGGTACTCTCCTTGCGTCTCCTTGTGTCTCAAGTCATATGGTAGTTACTGCCACTTTACGTAGTATTTGGTGAATATATTAAGTATATAACTTTTGGTATTTATTTTATTAATAATTATTTGTTTTAGTTTTGCTGTTGCTTATGGATTTATCAATTGTATGAACAGTTGCTAAGAAAATGAATTTTTAGAACTTAAAAATTAGTGACTTTTCATTTGAGAATAATGGGTGATTTCCTCCTCACTCCCCCCCCCCCCACCACCACCACCTTAATTAAAGTGCTGGAGATTTTGTCCATCATGGCTAGATGTAAAATTTAACATTTATAAATCTATAGCATATATTTAACGTCACAGGCATCTTATTAATTGGAATGTTGCCAGTGTAGAAAATAAATTCCGTAAGAATGAATGGCATTTGCTCTTTAAAAACATCTTTCCCGGGCACGTGATCCACAGCTGCAAGACGTGAACCAGTGCCATTTCAGTAAATCTGGGAAATTGTAAGACAATTGTTTTCACTTATCACCAGGATATGTGTCTATAAAGGGGGTCCCTGGTCCACCAGTTCCAGTGTAAGTTCTTATCTGGGACAAATGCTGGTGAAGCACTACAAAGAGGCCAAGGCCATATATATTTAAATATATATATCTGAAGCCTTTAAAGTTATAAACAGGGCCGACTGGTGGCTGTACTAGAAACATGACAAACAACACCCTGGAAGTCAAAAGGTTTCAGGATTGTCTGTAGGTTGAGTATCATGAGGGTCTGTGGGTCATGTATATCATAAATATTGTTTTCTAAAAAGTTCAAGTTTAAGAACACCCTGAAAGTGACAGGTAAAGTGAGTGTTTGTGGGCTCTCTTCTGCTGCCAAGGTATTTGTGACATACTACATACTTACTCAGTCCTCTTTAGGACTGGGGTCATGAAAGACAGACTACTACATAAAAGTACATTTAATGATTTTGCACAAAAGGAGTACTCTACACAATGGTCCTGTTTTCATCCAAAGTTAGAATTGTGATTAATATTGATCATTATGTGAAATAAGTATATATGTAAGGGACACATGCATTTCTATGGGAAAAAAAATCAATCCTCCTAAACAAAAGATGTTTCTCTTTATTTGGCTTTTATTTTTGGCTTAAGTTCCAGGTATCGTGAAGCTTTTTATAATAAGGGACATCTCCAATATGTTTAATTCTTAGGGTCAAACTGCCCCAAGTCAGATGTAGCATTTGAAATGTCTTTGTAATTATAGCATTTTAATAAATATGTTGCAATCATGTGCAGCAAAGAAACAAAAAAACCTTTATCCTAAACCAACCACCACATAGCCATGCAAAGTAACTGATTTTACCTGGATCATATTATTGTCAGAATATCAATCTTTTTATAAATATTTCAAAAATTGTTTAAATAAATCCCACTTTAAGGAGCACTCAAGCTAAGAATATTGTAAATGTAAAGTCAGACTAGTACTTTTGCATCAAAATAACAAATACTAGTAGATAAAAGTCAGCGAATATCGATACTGTCTGTAGAGTTGACGTCATTATTGTGTTTGGACCGTAGAGATCATGGCCATAGCATGCTTATCACATGTGCAACTGCCAGGTAGAGGCCTACTTCATCATTAAGGTATTGTAAGACATGATTGGATAATAACAGGTAATTAACGCGTGAAATGCTGCCGCTGCACATGGTATTGGATGGACAGTATTTTTGATTTTGTTCAAGCTTTGCTTATTTTTTCTTGATCGAATCAGCTTTCAGCATTAATCTAGAATGTTTAGTAAATCAAACAAAGAAATGTACTTGTTTTTTAACAAACATGCTTGTAAGGGAGAGCAGAGAGAGAGAGAGAAAGAGAGAGAGAGAGAAATAATTTTAAAGAAGGAGAGAAGGAGAGAGAGAAAGGAAATGTTACAAACTTATCCAAGTGCTATTGCCTTAGAAGCACACAGCTGTGCCCCCCTCCCCTCCTATCCCTCCTTAGCAGCAGCTGTGTGGGTGCTGTACTTAGAAGCTACCACATCATATTTAATTGGAAGAACTCTGTATTTATGAGTAATGGTGTAATACAAGTGTTTTTTATTCAAAGGAATATGAATCAAATGAGCCAGCTGCCAGCATGATTGTGGTTTATCCAGTGAAAGATATATTTATATATATACTAGTACTTGGAACAGGGTACTTTTTCAAGAAATATTGTCAGCTTATATAACATTAAATGTAAATTATGATGTTCATTATTTTGTTATTACTATTACTTAATTTTTTTCCAATGAAGTTTTTGAAGATGTGGATGTTGAGATAATGGGTAATATGCAGTGCATTATCAAGGATTTAGTAAATTTGAGTCAAACTTGCTGCTGAATGAGATCCTAATGACCTCCCCCCCCCCTCACGTTGCTACTCCTGTTGCTACTTCTCATAGTGTACTGACAGGTGCAGCTTAAATGGCTAAGCATGTAGCTGAAGTTGAAAAGAAGACCTGCATCTCAGGGCAACGCCATGCTGCATGTGAATTTAAATAAATGCGGAAGGAAGCTGTGACCAACATTTTTGACCTCGCCTAAGCCTACACATGTATGCTTGTGGCTTACACTTGATTGCACCATATGTTCCATAGTAACGTGTCAATGACCTTTGGGTTACTATATGCCTCCCCTGACTTTAGAAGGCAAACCAAACAACCTGTTTCTTTTATGAGCCCCTGCCTGAATGCAGCATGCAGGTATGCACAATTATGTTGTTTTTGTAGGCTTTTTTATTCCTTTTTGTGTAATGAGAAAAAGAAATCCTTTTATTCCTTTTAATTCTTCCACAAACTTGGTCGTATTCTTTTCAAAAATTATCTCAAAGTGTTTTTGCGTATATACTGTATTTGTGTTTTTGACATATGCAGACATTTGGATTTACATGTTATGTGCAACTCAAAGAACGATGCTATGGTGTTAATCTACCTATGCATTTATTCAATATGTAATATAGATATATAACCACCACCAAGAGTCACATACAGTGAGTAGACCAATGTAGTTTATATATATGCAGCCTTGGCCTCACAAACATCTGCGTCTATCATGTGCTGTCTTCATGTACTGATTTCTGTGCATACCATGCATTTGGGGTCATGAAGGAACGTACAGCTTTGTTCACACTAGATTAGCTTTTACCATCAAGTGCCATGTTTAAGAGTATCTAGGTTGTCTAGTTTGATCATGAAGCAATGGCCTGTTTTTCAGTCTTTATTCTAGGCTGAATGTACATCTGATGAAATGGTTTCCCTTGGCCTTAGAGATTGAATAAATCGACCTAAACGAATGTTAAGGTCTGCTGAGCATGGACAACTGAAGCATGGTGCTCTTAACTAGAATAAGTTCTTATAGCAGGGAAGTTGATACTGTGGAAGCATGTAGATTTATTTGTGGCTCAACTATGTCCCTGGTTGCTGAGTGTGGTGTCTTATAATGGTCAGATATTAGGGTTCTCATGGTCACAATTGGTGTGGATTGACCCTCAACCTGTCCTTAACCATTTAGAAGACCTACAGTTCATGATTCATTTTTAAAACAATCTTTTATATGTGTACTGGTACGGGACTAATTTTGCATTTGCAAGATGGTTTACTTTGAAATGTCAAATGCTGGATGGTTAAATTGATAAGTCACCAGCTTGTGCGTATTAATGGAAATAACATTGCTCTTTTCCTAAATGTCTGATTACTGGTAAGCAGGAGTCAGATTGCTGCCTGAGCTGACAGTAATCATCTTCACAAATATCCCAACAATCCGTATTCATTAAAAGATAATGATAAAGTGTTGCCTCATTTTGATATATAGATACTTGTGATCAAAATTTGATTAGTTTGAAAAGATTCCTACAAGTCACCAGCACGAAATGAGTACTTCTCTAGTGTGTGTGTGCATGTGTGTGTGTGCATGTGTGTGTGTTGGAGGGGGTGCTCTTGCACGGATATCGTACAGCTGTAGCCCCCCTTTAAGTGCATACCTGACTTGGCATAGAAAGCCTGGCATTAACATTTTTCCTTCCTTCATCTTTAACCCTAAATTAATCAAATTAACAGAGAGGGCATAAGGGTCAGTGCACCCCTGTTATCTAGCACACTGAAGTTTTTCTACAATGTGTAGAGAGATAACAATCTGTTAGGCAGACACATGGATGTCCCCTTTGGCAGCCAGTCATTAGAAGTAGGTCATTGTGAGGTCAAGCTTAGAATCCTGTCAGTGTGCTATCTTACCCCAGGAATGTGTGCTTTATGACATGACACTACGGGTGATATATGTCATTCACTGTCAGCTGGTTTCTTCAGTGGCCTGTCTTACACACTGAACTCGAGTTCAAGTATCTAAAATATTGGTCTTCAATTTTAGATCAAAGACAAGTTGACAATACGGGTGATATATCTCTTTCACAGTCAGCTGGTTTCTTCAGCAGCCGGTCTTACCAACTGAACTCAAGTTTAAATATATCTGAAATATTGGTCTTCACTTTTAGATCAAAAGCTGTTGTACTTAAATCCATGGTATTTGAAAAATAAGGCATTTTGTATTTTACAAGAAAGGGATTTCCATTGTTTTAGACCAATAAGTTTTTATTCTGAAGTAGACTGCTTTGGACCGCTATTCTGCTATATATGTATGGATTTTTTCTTGAACTGGAGAAAGACCTAATTTTTGGATGGCTTAAGATATGGGGCAGGTATCACAAAAAAGTTCGAGGAATTTGGGCTGACTAAACTTTGACTGCTGAAGATGGATAACGGTCCTGGCATGTTGTAGGAATGATGGACCCACTTAAATTGGAGGGCTTTAGGGGCAGGAAGATAATTCTAAAAAAAGTGCAACAAAAATGAGGTAAGCCACTTTTGAGTTTCTTTGTAAAATGCAACTTATTTGGTTGAAGTTTTAATTTTTTATGTGCCAAAATTTGTTTACTTTTTAAGGCACCAGAATACAAAATAAGGAGGTTTTTTTTTTTCAAACAGAAAGATCTTCCTTAATTTTGACAAAATAATTATAATGTTTTTTTTTTCAAGAGCAATTGTTATTCTTATGCACGGCAGTTGATCTTTAGAGAAACTCATCTCAGGTCCTTGTCCCAGGTACATTTTGACAGCAGTAATTTAAAAAAGTTAAAACATATCTGAGTTGTTATTATGTCTCTAAAATTCTCATTAACCTTGTCAAGAATTTAACCAAGATTTGTTTGTTGATATTCTGAGCATCCCTGTAACATAATAAAGGGGATAATAACAAAGATATTTTGATTTAATCAGTAAATGTCAGTTCACTCATGAATACAGTTTGCATCTTGCCACGTTAAAAAGTAGGTTTTTAAAGATTTGTCTTATTGGAAGAATGTTTACAGTACACTGACATTAAAGGGTTAATAACTCTTCATATGAGATCTATATTTCACAATAAAAACATTGTGAATAACTCATAGAAATATAATATATCCTGTTTTACCACAAAAACAGCAGTTATAGCTATTATTCTGATATCTGAGCTTGTCTTTAGACCACGTGACCTCCATTGATGGCTATACTCTGTTAAAATCTCTTAAGAGATTTTAACAAAAAACCAAACTTTTTAGAAAAAAACCAGGGACTAACTTTGAATGTAAAAATGGATTCATTAACCATTGGTAAGTATGGGAAAATTGTTGTTTACTCCAGGAAAATTCATTTTTTGGCCTAAACGAAGAGTTATTATCCCTTTAAGTGACTGACTATGGAGATTACCACCATGTGTCTGTGAAATAAATAATGACCATCATTAGTTGTATTCATGGAACTTTCTTTGAAATTATAAAGAATTAATCTTTATCATGGTCATTTAAAAACAGTTTTGTGTAAAACTGTCAGTGTTCAGCTGGATTTTTTCATATGGAGAAGTCGGTCTTATGAGATAGGCAACTTTCTATAGTGACTTTAAGAAACCCTTGGTTGATGGTGAATGTTTATCGTGTGTGTGTGTGTGTGTGTGTGTGTGTGTGTGTGTGTGTGTGTGTGTGTGTGTGCACACACTCATATACATGCTTGTCTGTGTATTGAAGGGGTTAATGGAGGTGGGGGTAGGATATTTCGGGCAGAACTGGGGTTTGTGTCTGATTTTTCTATTCAGAATCAGTAAGAGGTTTTCACAGGATTTGAGGTACATTGAGGCCAAAGTGTGAATGATCAATTTGGGAGGGGGGGGGGGGCATAGTTTTAGGTCATGCTGCAGTGTAGTTTTATTTAAGTGGGATGCATCATACAAACTGGGAACATCAAGCTGCTTTCTTGGTAATTTGCTGGGCTGTCTTGACTAACCAACCAGTCATTTCCAAAAAAAAAAAATTGTACAAGCTGTCCATCTTTCTTTGGCAATGTAGGCCATTTTTTGAGGCCACTGATCGTCCAATGGATGACTGTGACACTCTGGAGAAAGCCTTGGGTCTCCCTGAAATCTGTACATGTAGAAAATCACCAATTAGCCAAATTTGTTTTTCTATTTGAAATACAACACTAGGCAACCAAACTAAAAATACATAAGCCCCAGATTATCAGACATCCCAGCATTACCTAACATAACATATTTGTACCACTGCAATGTTCACATGTGCCGTGCATGACAACAGTACGGCTGCACTCGCACATGTAGTAAACAGCTTTGTGCTTGAACTTTGATATGTGGAAAGATAACGGCAGGAGGTGCGTGTTCCAACAGCTGATCTGTTAGTCAGACACTGGTTATATGCAGACCTTTTTGTCAGAGATAACAGCACTGAGGGTGCGACCTTTTGTGTATTATTATATGTAGTATTTATATAACTGTGAGACCAGTGGTGTGTTTATAGCAGTTTGAACAGTTTAGATGTCAAAGCGTGACAGTGGCACAATACATGTAACCTGTGACTTCACTTCACAGACATAACCAGACAGGTGTGCCATGTGGTGTTTACTGAGGTTATGTCACGGCATAAAAACCCAGTCAGGTGGAGCAACAGTATTGATGGGATCATAGCTAGTTGATGTGGAATTAGGAGCCACTTGCAGGGTAAACACACATGAGTTTCTCACCTGAGGTCAAAAACCTGTGCCAGTGCAAGTATGACTAGACTGAGAGAACTTATACTCCGTTCACATGGAAAGTCTATTTTCTAAAAATCTATTTTCTATTCGCGGTATCTTGTAATCACGGTCTCTGTGCCCTGAATATCCCCAGAATTAATTACAGCTTTGGAAGTAACTGGCTCGCGCCGCCAGTAATTAAGCTGCGGGATATTCAGGGCACAGGGACCATGATTACAAGATACCGCGAATAGAAAATAGATTTTTAGAAAATAGACTTTCCATGTGAACGAAGCCTTATTTGGGGGTCATAGAATTACAAGGTGTGCATGTGGTTTAAGATGAGCATTGGTTAAGCCCCCCACCCCTTCCTTTGATCCCAGTTCGAAATTTGTTTTTAATTCTTGTCTGACATTGTACTACAGACATTTTAATGATGAGAAAATATCCATCCTTCCACTTTTTATGCCCCCCCCCCTCCTCCAACCTTTCATGCCTTAGCAACATAGGAACAACCCTTAGGCTTCCTATTTTATTTCAACACATACTTGGGTAAGTTATTGTGGTAGAGATAAAGTTCTCACCAGTTGACCAATGCTGGGGAATATATGCTGCTGTACTGGTGGTTTGGTGAATTTGTAAAGGAGAAAAGGAACAGGGCTGTAATGAATAAAAAAATAGGTTTCCCATTACCCTCCATTAAATATACAGTATAACCATGGAAACAAGACCAAAACTTTTCTATTCTTGTGTCATCCAAATTACAGTCCTTGTCTACTGTTTCATGTCTGCTGAGCAATGGGAAACCTATAAATATTGGGGGGAGGGGAGGGGGGGCATGTCTCTCCTGTGTAACACAGTTCTGTGACAAGTACTTGGACAGATTTGCCCAGCAAGTATGCTCAATACTTTATTATGCAGTGTGTGTGTGTATGTGTGTGTGTGTGTGAGGAGAGAGAGAGAGAGTGTGTGAGTGTGTGCATGCATGCAAGCATGTGCGTGTGGCCCATTTGGCAAGTAGTGAGTGATTTTCTTCTTGACCCTGTATATAACAGCGGAGCAGTGTTCTCCAGATGCCGAAGAGATACTCGGGCAGTTTGCTTTGGTTAAAAAAAGTGAAATTGAGGGTATTAGAACTCCATCTGGTCATTGACTCGTGGTGAATCTCGCGTATGTCATGGTGGATTATTACTACAAATGCAGACATGCCATATCCCACGGTGTGCGAGATACGTCAGGTCTGGATCATTTGTTCGTTTTAGCCGTTTGCGGCGTAAAAATGTATTAAACAAGAGTAGACCAAGCATGTATTGACCATGCATCAGTCACTCCATGCCGCTGGGGTGATTCAGAGCTCTTCATTGACATATGACAGATGGGAAAGATGAAGGGCACCACTCTACTGATAATGCAGTTAATTGCAGCTTATATAAAGGGTAGTAGTCCTAGAGATTGGACATTATTCAGAGGTATGGGATAATAACAAAGAAGGGGATTTTTGGAAGGGTTTCATTTATTTATTTATTTATTTATTTATTTATTTATTTATTTATTTATTTGCAATATTAATGATGATTATGTCAAGCATATAAATATATAGTATAATATAAAGTGAGAGATGAAGACAAAGTTTTGAAAATGTGATCGAAGTCTATTTCTCTACTCCTTTCTATCTGCCCAAGTGCAGGTATGTGTAATAGTCCTTTAATTCAAATACTAGGAAATTATGTTCTAGAGAATGGACAGTTCAGAGATGAGTGACTTATATATAGTTGTCAGAATTTAGTATTATAGTGAACGTTCTACCTACGCCTTTTGGAAAGAATTATATACTGTATCTTTTTCTAACTTTTCACGTCTTATATTTGGTCATTTCAACAGTGCAGATGCAGTGTGCTACGGTTAACTTTTTACACCCCCCCCCACTCTTCTTCTTCCCTTGCTTCATTTTATTAGCTATCTGCTAAAATATATTTATGTGAATGAGTAAACCAGTATTTTTAATCAGAGGTAAAGAGTTTCCTTGGTTTAAAGTAGGTAATTTTTTTTCCTTTTGTTAATTGCATTGCGGTACATTTTGTCTCTAAACTACATTTAAGTGGTTTTTATATATGGTATGAATGTATATATCAGATTCAAGTTTGCTAATTTTCTGCTTTTGCAGGCAGTTTAATTGATTCTTGGAATCGGAACATGTAACCAACTGGTATGCTAACATTAAGAGAACTCCATGTTGCAGGCAGCTGAAGTTTCACCCAAGAGAGACATGAACACAGGTGAGCCTTTCTTCACTTTTCTCTCACTTTTTTTTTCACAAAATGGCTTTTTTTTTACTAGTCAAAGAAGTATTGCTTTGTATAAATTATGTATATTAATGTTCAATATCTGTTTAAGTCATGAGTCAGTCCATGCTTGCTGTTGTTGTTGGCTATGCTGTCGCTGTCCCTGTTTATGAATACCTTCAAAATAGAAATTATTTTATTTTATTTTATATATATTTCAACTCACTGGGGTCAACTTTAGGGTTAGTAGGAAGATCAAGTGTAAAAGTCAATCAGGTCCAATTAATTGTGGGAATTCTCTCTTTATTGTGACTTAAAGCATTTCTTCTTTTCTTCATTTTCTCTGTTTTCTCCTCTTACTGTTTTTTTTTCTTTCTGTTGAGTTCTGAAAGAACCTTTGCCTTTTCTGAGCAAGAATAGATAGTGTGATTTGGGTCCATCGAAGATTTTATATTTTTCTATAACAAAAATGCCATATTAATTAATAAACTTATAATAGATATTCCATGAGGTAGCAAAATGTATGTGGTGTAAACAAGTGCAAAGCACAAGTGGTTGTCACTCTGATTTCTGGCGAGTGTTGTATGTCACTGGTACTACTTCTGATGTGGAGAACAAACAACCTCAAGTTGGTGTGATGTAACTCACGTTCATACGAGATGAGATGTTTTTGTTCTTTACATGTGCCATGTAATACATGAAAAAATGTTACATGAGAGGAGGTTGACTCTTTTCTGTGCTTGTATCTTTCTATTTGCTTGATTCATTTGTCATGTTATGGCTTGGGGATGGTTGGGTCATCAGGTAAGAGTTTTTTACAAGGGGTTACTAGTACCCTGGCCTCTTGATAAAGTCTTGACATAAAAGAAAGGTGTGGAATCTTAGTGTCTGCTTAGGGTCTAACTTTATTTATTTATTTATTTATTTATTTATTTATTTATTTATTTATTAAACACTCTACAAAGGTGGCATAAGTTGATATAATGGAAACTGATGTCAGCCTAGGCTTATAAAATATAAATATTTAACTTCATCTTGTGAAAATATTTCATGGTTTTTCAATAAATTCATCAGTATCCTTGGCTAAAAAGAAAAAAAAAAGAGGACAAATTAACTTGATCTCTTGCCAAGGACCAATCAACAAGTTTTAGACATTCATTAGTCCAAGTAGCTTAGTATTTAAAGTGTTTCTTAAACTAGCATGACTTTTGTATACACTGTAATTTCCATTGACAAAAACATTCAAAAGGTGCAAATTGATTTAAATGCACCTCACAGGATGTTTCATATAAATTCCCTTACCAATTTTTTTTTTTGGTTCTGCTGGAAATTGTCTTGACTTACTGATTAACATTTACACACATAGGCACAGTGATAAACATGTAGGGATTACTTATTTGATGCAGTTATTGTGATATTTCTGTAGTTCATGGTCATGCTGACACTAGTGTCTCTTAGTTACTGCAATTTATATGACAGAATGAAAAATTGATTGATTAATAGAAATATACGGCTGTCATGCAGGTGGAATTATGCTGAGGTCTGATTTCAAAAAGAAAAGAAAAGAAAAAATTACTGCAGTCTTCATAGTTGTGCGTAGATTCCTTCTCATTTCGCCCACAGCTTTTGATGTTTTATTGATTAATGTCTTGTGCAAAGCCTTGGTGATGTTATAAATAAACCACCATGAAATTTTTCTTCCAGATTTTAAATCTTCGTTGGTGAAAGTGGAAAGCAAGATGGAACACAAAGGAAGTGGTTCCGTGTGTAAAGTGTGTGGGGACGAGGCCTCAGGGTTCCATTATGGAGTGGACTCTTGCGAGGGTTGCAAGGTGAGAATCCACACAGGACACTTTCTCTCTCTCTCTCTCTCTCTCTCTCTCTCTCTCTCTCTCTCTCTCCTCTGTGTGTGTGTGTGTGCGCATATGTGTGTGTGTGAGTGCGCATATGTGTGTATTAGTTCTTTAGAGGTCTTCGGAGAATCTGCTTTTTAACTGAATAAAGTAGTTGTACTTTTGCTGAAAAGATACCACTACAGTGTATGCCTGCTGATCTGTCTGTGTGTGTGTGTGGGTGGGTGTGTGTGTGTGTGTGTGTGTGTGTGTGTGTGTGTGTGTGGGTGGGTGGGTGGGTGGGTTTGTGGTTGCATGCATGGATGCACATTTGTGTGTTCATGAGAGTTCTTCAGAGTTTCTGCTTCATAACTTATATAACTTTCGCTGTATAGATGAAACTAGTGTCTGCCTTCTGGTCTGCTGTTTGTGTTTGCATATGTGTATGTGCATGTTCTTGTATATCGTTTCTGAGCTGGTTAACAAGTCCTTGATGATCTCGTCCACATATTGGCCGTGGGTGTTCATACAGCGTCCTGTTGGGTGATAATTTGTGTACTTGTCTAATGCTTATATTGTGTGTTTACATATTTTCTTTCAGGGTTTTTTCCGCCGTTGTATAACCCAGGGGATGAACCACAAGTGCAACAATGAAGAGAAGTGTGACATCACCCCATTCAGTAGAAACAGCTGCCAGTACTGCAGGCTGAAGAAATGTTTTGCCGTGGGGATGTCACGTGAAGGTGAATACGTAATGGCACATACAAATGCCAGTTTGTGGGTGTGTGTCACGCAGGGGTGGACAGAAGCTGTCTTCTGGGTCTTCCAGAATTTCTTAAGTTTGAATTTCTAATTTTTTCTGTCAGAAGACGGTCAAAAATAGAAGATGGATCATCGAAGATAATTTGGAAGACTGTCAGAGAATATGTTTGGTTCTGCCCCTATGTGTTTGTGTTTGTGTGTTGGGCGTGGGTGGGAAGAAATAAAGACTGATTCAGTTCATTACAAAGCTTATGTCATCTCTATGTTTTGAGTTTGGCCAAAGTTGTCACCTGGATGAGTAGAGCTCTTCAGCAGATTTCCCTCATAAATTGTACAGAATTACTCATGTTCCACAAACACTACATAATCAGATGTGGGCGTTATCAAAGGCAGCTTATTTAGATCTCTTTCATGTATAATCTAGCTATCATCTCTCTTGTACCTTAATTTGTATTTCACACATGAGTAATGGATAGGCTCATTCCATACAATGTATTGGGGATTTTTGTTCCTTGGTGAAAAAACGTTTTACGATAAGTTAACAAGTAACTCACATGTTTACTGCCTGAGTTACACTCGCATGTTGTAAGCTTCTGTCCTTGTAGATCATGAAAATCTCTAAAAGAAAAAAAAAAAAAAAAAAAAACTAGCAGGAAATCCTAGATGGATGTTGCTTATAGGTTATTATTGATTGAAAGGCTTCAGGCTATCCAGTCATTGATTGGTAGCGACGAAACCGGAGTCTTTTCTTTACTGGCACACGTGTGTCAACAACTCAGTTTCTTTTAAGATGTCAGTGGATTTGATAGAGCAGACAAAATTTAAAAATTGACCTAGAAAATAGTTTTGGATGCTTTTATTTTCAGGAAAAGAATGCAAAACAGCCATCTTCAAAAACTGTTTGGATGGATTAATTTTCACCAATGATTTTTTTATCTTGATAAATCTGGAGTATTGCAGTAATTGTCTGATTTTATTAAGAGGTGAAAAGCAATATGTGATTAAAAAAGGAAAATGCTTATTGAAAAGGAAATAAAAACAAAAGGTTGTTCGTGCATTGACTATAGTGATCCAGCAATTGATGGTTAAATATGAATTTTAAAGATGTCCTAGATTTCAGTTGTTTTCTGCTCTGTAAAAAAAAAAGACAGAAAACAAAACAAAAAACAATTACATTGTCTTTTACCTTTCAGCATCAAGACTTGGACGACGGCCAAAACGCCTGAAAGGTGAAGGTGACCTCTCCTCTCGTCCTCATCCCTCCACACAGCCCATTGCCCCTTACCCCCCTCTAAGCCCATTTCAAGTCAGCCACCTCAGCATGGCTGAACTTCAGCGACTCATCCAGGTGAAGAACGGAAACAAAATCCCCGAATTTTTACAGAACTACATCTTGGGGAGCCCATCAAAGGACAGCCCCAGTGCAAATGGATTGGTTGCAGTGGGCGGGGCAGCTAATAGTGACAGGAGTTTGACCAATCAGATTGAGGCTGGCACTCAGATGACCAGTCAGAATAAGACTGTGATTCAGGCAACCAGTGAAGCTGGTTGTGGGACTGGAACTAACAACAGCTCGCCTGGCCATGTGCCTCCAGAGCTGTTCCCAAGTGGTGCACCCACTAACGGGGCGAATAACATCAAAATGGAACAGCAGGGCATGCCACCTAGCTGTAATGGTTCAAACAGCACAAACTTTAACACAAACTTTCAGATGCTGACTGACCCGTCTCCAGGGCACATGACCCCTGGGTTCCCTTTTTCTGATGCCGATCAAGAAGAGAGGGACGAAGAGGAGCTGAATAGAATTATGATACAAAATATTGTAGAGGCCTCCAAGCAGCCAATCACTAAAGAACGCCAGCAGCTGATTCACCAGGTGACGGATGTGATCATCGAGGCCCATTGCGACACCTGTGGCTACCTGGTGGCCAAAGTCCAGGAGACGTGGGAGAGATTGGGCAGCGCTATGCCCAGCATGGCCATGATGGTGAGTGAGAATGACCTGGAATGGGATGACCCCCCCTGTTGTACAGATCTTGATTTATCTAGTCATTGTTTCATTCGGTACAGAATGGAAAATGGAGTCTCATACGGGGGACACTTATGCACTGTAGGTGGTGTATCTGAGCTCTTTGGTTTTGCCCATATTATTGATTCTGGTAAAATTCATCAGAAAATTGAGCTGATTGTGCTATTCTCATTGTATATAATCAGTGTCACATCCCAAAAACTGCTTACATTATTTCAAAATCATGATATTAATATGTGTTCACAAGTTAAAATCAACACAGTATTTTGCAGTAAAAGAAAATGTAATGAATTAGTGGTCTTATTGTTTGCTTTAAAACCAATTGTGAACAAATATGGCCATAAAAACATTTTAAAGGAATATCTGAGTTTTTGAAGATTCAAGATGATATGTTTTATTTCAGTCTGAAATGATGAGAAAAATGAAAACCAGTCCCGAAGCTGGACAGCCTTCATCTTTATGGGATAAATTCCTCGGACAGATGCTCCCTGCTATAACAGATGTTGTCAGATTCTGTAAAAGAATCCCTGGTAGGGTGGCCTGCTAGACATCTATCTTTACAGCTTAACTTAGCAGATAAATTGTGGCAAAATCCAAATTTATTAGTTGCTCGACAGTTTATTGAGTAAGATATTTCTTGTTTGAAAGGCCTAAAATGGATAAGTTGATAAAAGACTTGGCCATATCTTTGCCATTTAACTTTCCTTACTATTATTATGATCATAAAATATGTGAGAACAATGTTGGGGCAACCCGGTACTAGTAAATAATATCATCATTCACAATATCCCATACTTGTCTTTGTAGGTTTTATTGAATTAGGTGAGGATGATCAGATAAAACTGATAAAGCAGGGCAGTTTTGAGCTGGTGTTAATCAGGTACCTTGGCCTTATTGACCCAGTGAAAGACTTTATGATAGACCCCAGCATGGAGCATCTGATTCCTAGGTAAATATACCAGTAGGCTACTCAGTGCTTTCTTTTCCCTATGTTTCATGGTCTCACTCGTATAAAGAGCTTGAATATGAAATCTATATACTGTTTTGTACTGCTGATATTCATTTTAAGTTAAGATTCTTTACTAGTTTTTAAGTAATAATTCTATGTAAAAAATGTGGTTTTTTGCATACTATTCATAAGTGTGATAATACTTTGTCAATTCATCAGTCATCATTTGAACTCAACTGAAATGTTTTCACTTACATTTTGCCTTTTCACATTGTAAGTAAAGCCAAATTTTCTCTTTTTTTTTGCTCCAGAATGATAGTAAAAAATATGCCACTGGGGGGATTCTTAGAGAGTTTCTTTGAGCTGGCTGGTTATCTTAATCCTCTGAGGCTGAGCGATGCTGAGATGGCACTACTGTGTGCAGTGATCATCATTAACCCTGGTAAGGTTTTTTGAAGGGAACACCTACTTATTACTTCCATTTATTAATGAACACTATGTATGGGAACACAAAGGGCAGGTGAATAAATCAAATTAAGTCTGCAATTTGAAAAAATATGAAGTTCATCATTCCTGTATTTATCAGACCTATAGCCCTGCGTATTTAAGTATGACACACACACACGCACGCACGCACACTTAACATGGTAGATCATCATTATTTGTGTAATATCTACTAAAATATTGCAATTACAGCCAATGTGAAATTGAAAGATAAATTGTTTTATTTCAGAGTGTGCAGGCCTAACCAACCGTAAGGGGGTGGTCAAGTTACAGAGTGTATTTGTGCAGGCCTTACTCAGTCAGATGAGGAGCACGAGAACTAGAGGTAAAAAAAAACGACACTATAAGGAGTGATAAATAAAAAACGACACTTCATTGCATTTTCACTTCAGCACATTGACTATTTTGTTTGAGATAAATAAATTATATTTTTACCATCAGAAGTAAGTGGCAAAAGTAAATAATTAATGACAAGAACTTTTTTATAGTGAAAGAAATGTTTTTCTAAGCCACAGTAGGTTTTTCTGTAGTATTTGTTGGAGAAAATTATTTAACATGCTTGAGCTGCTTGACAAGGGTTAATTACAACCATAAGACATACAGTGATAAAGAGAGGAACAAACTTGGACTGCGTTCAGATTAAAACATCGTACCGGCTGGATTGATCCAACTCTGCAGGGGATTTATGCTTAATTGCATTCAGTGTAATCAGCGTAATTGTATGACAAACCTCCTTGGTGGCTAGGGTTAACTAACTTTCTTGTTGGTTCTGCTTTATTACCCCCTAGCAGCTTGAGGAGAAGTGTCAGACATTCAAGCTAATTACAGTGATTTCACATAGTGAGAATCTCCTTCAGAGTTAGATCGATCCAGCTGGTACAGTTTGTTTATCTGAATGCTCCCTTATATTTATGTTCAATCAAAGGGGGAAGTCTAATTTAGATGAGGAAAAAATATCAATGGGAGTAGGTATCTTTGGGTTATCAGGATCAGGTGTTGCTCCCACTTGGTTAAGACCTGGTTTCATGTGTTTAGAGACCTGCCTTTAATATGCTTTCTGTTACATTTTAGATGAAGTGGATGATGTGTTCTCCAAGATTTTGAACTTTCTACCTGTTCTGAAAAAGAACAATAGTGAACATTCAAAAGCACTTCGTGGCATCAAGATGGAGATGCCACAACAGATGGAGAAATTTCCAGACTTACATAAAGAAGTTTTTGACCTTGATAATTAACTCTGTGACCTTGGTTTGCAAATTTTAATCTGCAATGGCTACGTGTGGAAGTTAAGTTAGAAAAGGCTGCCCAACCAACTTTTTCATGGTCTATGAGTCAGCAGATCTAGATCAGAAGCAAGACAATACAGGAGCAGATGGATAGGGGGCGTTGTGTGCAATACGTCTGCTTGTTGGCACTGGAATCCATTACAGAGGGAATGCTATCTGGAAGGACAGATACATTTGAATGAGTTAACAGGAATGCTGATGACAGACAGGCATTTTGAATCAAAGGAGCAATGTTCCAGAGTGGGGAAGGTTAGGCGAGAGGAGTATTGAAGTGTGAAACAATGGGTTTGATACCTGTATATGGTTTGCGAGATAAATTGATCCAGTGTACTCCCTGTACTGACAGGCTCACTACCTGAACAAGGGCTGTCCAAGCTGATAATGGTCATGTACACAGCCAACACGGGTGTATGAAAATCCAGGGAAATATTTAGAATGGATAGAAGTGACAGGACTGTACAAGGTCTATGGTGTGTATGATGGCAGGTGTTTTGTCACTGAGAGGTCGGCTTGTGACCCAGGATGAAGGTACTTGGAGAAAGTGGTCACAAACAGAAGGCTTTGATGTCCATGAATTCCTGTTCTAGGGTCCTGCATCACTGAAAGACTGGATGACCAACTATGACTTCATGACTTGATCTAAGAGGCGATTTTCTAATTAATAGCCTACTAGAGAATGGAGCTAAGGGGCTACTGCCACTTATGAGGTAAATTATCTGCAAAATCTCTGACAGTTTGGTCCTTAGTTGGATTAAAAGACCAAAAAGAGAAAAGGGTGTATGGAAACTTTGAGTGAAGCACAGTTTAGTCAGCTAGACATCTTTGGCAGTTGTGACTGAGACCCTTTTTTGACTTTTGTTGTTTTGTGCAACAGGGCCCTAGGTGTTATGATGCTCTCAAGATCTGTACATGAAGACTGACAAGTAAGATAGTCCAGTCTGAGCTGTGATAAGACACTGAAGGTACCCGACTTAGGTATCAGACTGTGTGCAGTGTAGTGCTGTTTGATATGGAGATTTCCATAGAGAGTTTATAGACAGATAATGGATTGTTTTTTTTATCTCAAGATGTTTTGAAATAAGGAAAAAGGAAGTTAAAAAAGAGTATGGATCGCTTTAAAAACAAAACAATAAAAGCAATGATTAAGTGCCACTTACTAGAAAGACATACAGAACAAAGTTGACCTTGACTAGACGGATTCATGTGACCCCTTTGAAGTGTAACCTTGACCTTGTCGCCTGTGACCTTGAATGGTGCTTGAAGGAAGCTCAACTGTGACATTGTAGGGTCAGCCATAACTGGGTGACAGTTGTAGCATTAAGATCAGCTGTGACTAGATAGAGGTGGAGACCCTGATTGTAAGCAAACTGGATGCAAAACAATGTATCTAGTACCAGATGCCTTACATTTGTGTGAGTGTATGTGTGTGCATTTTATATATATATAATTATGCACATGCACACACTTGCACAGATATATATTGTATGTTTTATAGTGTGTGTGTGTGTGTGATTATAGCATATAAATTATCATATTGTATTTTTTGTGATACAAAAGTATTATTATTATTAATATTAAGTGCTATTCAAAAGCATAATGAAATTAAAGCGATCATGATATATATAAACTGATGAATTCTGAAGCCAATGCTTCTGTAAGGACGTTTGCAAACACTTCTCATTAAAATGTGTGGCAAATTCTCCTCCATATGAAAGTGGTAGTGATTACATGGATTACTATCAGAGAGCAATTGTAGTTGTGGAAATATTGCACAAATATAAAATGATTTTACCCTGTATAATTCTGTCAGTATTAATTTATAGCACCATTTCTTATAGTTTGAACAGGATTTTAATTTAATTATGCAAAAGGTAAAGTTGGTGACCATGTTCTTATATTAGAGGTGTATTTTTCTGGTGTTTCTTCCACTTTAAACAAAAATTTCCTGACCATTGAAATGTCAAGGATCTGGTGTCTTGGCATTTCTGACAGAGAACAACAACACAACACTATATTTTACAGAGGATCTTTTACAGACTAGTTTTCAAATCTTTCCTATAAGTGCAATTTATGAAAAAATATTTTTAACAAAATGACACTAGATTTTGACATAACAGTTCATTTTAATCAGCCATGTAAAATCGGCAAGAGTGAAGAAAATATTTCAGGGCATTATTATTTTGCAAATTAAATGATAATGTCACAGTGTCCCCAGTGAATGTAATTATGTCTAGTAATAGTTAAATAATATCAAATTTACAATCACACTATGAGTGATTGCAATTGCTTCTCATCACTGATCTAAAAAAACTATTTAATTGGATAAGTTTTAGCTAGCCAACTGAATGTTGTTAACTGTGACAATATATTTATGGTAGAAAAATAGCAATAAGAAATTTTCCTAAACAGAGTATAATTGGATGTTGTAAAGAAAAGGTAATGAGTACAGTACATGTATGTACTAAATAATATGAATTGTGGGGGATGGGGGAAGTTTGCATATTATTTTTAATTATTAGCAGTATTTGTACAGTTATTAACATGCAAATCTGTTTGTCATGAATGTTTATTTTTCTCTCTTGGCATACTTAAGCATGGCAAATATTTTTATTGATTGGTAGAAGATTACCATAATAAGTTGTACCCATTGAAATCAGGGTTCTAATTTTAAGTTGGAAAGAATGTGTTTGGTTTTACATGTGCTTTTGCCTTGTTAAGTAACTTACCCTAATTCAGGATAAGAGTTGATGCTTATAAATATTCTTTGTAAATATTTTATGGTAAAACATGTCTGTTAGCTTTTTGTTTACAAGATGTTATTTTTGTTAACAACAATGTATTTTGTCATTTTTATTGCAGTCTGTACAAGCGCTTTACTATCAAGCCAATTTTATGATGTGAAAATAAAAATGTATCTCAGTTGGTAACTGAAAGAAAAAAAATAATCAATTGCAGAAAGGTTTTTTTCCTCACTATTTGTTTGAATTCTCATCTTCACAGAATATTTTGACTGGCCATTTATCATTTACATTCAAATGTTCATAATGACAGCTCCGTACTATAATTTTATCGCTCACCATCATCGCTTTAAGTTTTTTTTTCTGGTTTTTCACAGCAGAAGCAGCTTTTGACTCTCAACTTTTCCCTGGCACAAGGGGACAGGTATTTCTCACAAAATGCAGACCACTTTCAGTTCGAACATCATTTAAATTCATGATTTTCACCTTTCATCCAATTACAAAAACAGACTTTCTGATCTCAGCCAGCTTTTGTACTTTTTTTGAAAAAAAATTTGTGAAGAGGAAAAAATTAATGATTCTAGTAATTATTTACATAGCCTTTAAATTTCTTTTCCTCACTATCTTTCTAGCCCAAAAAAAGCTGGTTTGTAGTTTAGTAATCCAACGAATGTTGAGTTGAATTGTTTTAGAAAGGTTTAACCAACTTAAAATGAAGTCTCAAGACTTGGGTGTTGTTAGTATTGTTTTGTACTGTAAGATTTTGAAGTACCAGGATTTGTGTTCAATAGGCTGCATTTCAAGCCATGTTAGGACGGCTCAGCTCAATATGTATTTTATCAGTAAACAGTATACTTATGGTTTCTTGCAGGCAGCAAATATTGCCCCCTGCTGTTCAATCGATTTGCTTTAAGTTAGTAATTTTAACTGCATGGTTAACTGAGATGTTACAGCACAACTTGCTTTGAAATAAAGGTCTTAAAATACGGAGCTTGGTCAGATACTGTAAGTTGAAAACTTACTTAGATTGTACATAATAAATCTGTCTGTTCACATAACAAACTTGTCTTCTTTATTGTTTGCAGTATTTCTTTTTCAGTCCACGTCCATGTGCACTTTTTGGGATGAAATTGTTCCTTTCCTTATATATCGATTTTTTCCCCTTAGTTTGAGAGTGCTAAAAATGTTTTTACTACCCCCCCCAGTTTTATCAGACTTCTTCCAGAAGCATTTTAATGTAAAAACTAATGTGTCATGCTTGATTAACTATCAAAATATGCTAAGTGAAATAAAAATAATAAAGAATACAAGCTCGTGTCTTTTTATCATGCCTGTAGTAGGCTTTAACTTTCACATCAGTCTTCAAAGGTTACATGAAGTCTTGGGCAGAAATCGTCTCTTGCAATGTGTCCAAATCAGGGACACCCATGATGCAGTCAAGAGTTTGACATCTCTTGCAAGAACAGTGTTGAAACGTATCAGATAAGAATTGTCAGTAAATTTAATGAACCTTTTCAGACACAAGGCACCTGTCAAAACGATGGACATTTCATTCACTATATTGTTTGTTTATACTCCTTTGTGCAGATCTGGTCATGTGCTCTACCAAGCAATGTGGGATACTCCTCTTCTGTTCTCTTCCTTTCAGTCATACATATATAAAGTACATGTAATACATATGTGTAAACAGTCTACATTGCTGGCAGGTCCTGTCAGGAGGCCACAGTTGTCTCCAGGTTATACAAGTCTATGAGATCATGGATTATCTTTTTAATAGTGGAGATCTGAATGTCCTCACACAGGGCCTGAAAAAGAAAGTGTGGAAATCATTTCAAGGTGAAATTCTGATGAACATGATATAATTATGAAATAGGATTGATATTTAAAATATCATTGAAAAGTATAGTAGCATTGATAATGATCACACACAAAACCCCAAAAAATGCCACGAATGGTAGCATTACTGTTTTTTAAAAACTTCAATTTGAATTATTTTCTCTATCAAAACAGAGCGAGGGAAAATTTATTTTTCCATTGTTTCTTAAAGGATCAGAAAAGCTTAAAATTTAATCTGGCTGAAAAATTTTCTTCAAGGGGTCTCAACCACCAGAGTATTGTCACACCTAACACAATGATTCCAAATACACACTCCTACCTCCCACCATTTGGTCTCAGCTGTTGGACTGAAAGGTATTTCCACAGCCTGACTCTGTAAGGCCAAGTATATCACTGCAACTGCTACATGCTGTGGCTTGTACTTCAGGCATACGCTTCCATGGTAACTGTCTCTTAGCAACGCCCAGGCTGTCGTAGCAACGGGGGCCTGAGACCATGTATTCTCTTCTACCCAGTCACTCAGTGATTTCAGATAGTGTAGCATGTACTGTAAGGATTTATAGTTCTTAGTTACAAATTAAAATATTTAGTACAATTTTAAGATATCATAGTGCATATTATAACAAGATGAGGGCTTGACCAACTCCAAATATTTCCAGTTTTTACTATTATAATGGTATGTCTAGTTACATTTCTTATGAAGTAGTCCTAAGAGCAGAAAGTATTTAGCACTCTTTATCATTTTTTCAGACAACACAAACAGAAAATCAACAGCATTATTTTCTGGGAGAAAAAAAATGGTATGTGGTCCCTTAAAAATACTCCTCACCTTATGAGGATGTTCAAACTCCACAGAGTAC
The DNA here is from genome assembly GCF_051362555.1 of Lingula anatina. Lineage (NCBI taxonomy): Eukaryota > Metazoa > Brachiopoda > Lingulata > Lingulida > Lingulidae > Lingula > Lingula anatina. The sequence continues at coordinate 3,628,369 of NC_141772.1, read as the reverse complement.
TTCATCATTCTCATTAACAGCAGTTCAGCATTCACCACGGACTCCTTCAATGTCCAGTACAAGTCTCCTATCTCTAGGGCTGGCCTGTCTTTATGGAGGGTTCTGAAACAAAATAACCTTGCTCATTAAAGGTAATCCACAAGGAAAAGAAGAGGAATCTAGTGGCATAGGAACCCTCCATCCAGGGTTTTATCTTATGCCAGTGAATTTTACCACGGTATCTTCACTGTGGTACATGTATGTATCAAGGTCCAGTTCTGAAATTATTTTCAAATAATAAATCAAAAGATTTGAATTATAAAAACTCTGGATGAAAGTGAGGTATGTATTGTAATCTTTCTATTGCAACTGTAGACTTCACACAAGTAGTTTTCATAGCCAGTAGTTTTCATATCACCAAAGAGATTGTCATATTAAAAAAAATCAACCAGAATATGCTAACTTATATTGGCCATTAATTTAACAACAATGCCTCCTCGTACAATCATTCCACTGATGTAAATAAGGAAGCCTCATCATCTTGCCTTTTGTTGTCAATTAAATCAACAACCCAGGCTTTCTACCTAAGTCACTTGGTGGCTAAATTAAGTTCTGAACCTGCCTTGAAGTTGTGCCTACCCACCTGTAACACACATTTACAACATCTCGGATTTTAAGGTGCTGTTCTTCAACCTTGCCAGCAAGATAGATGGCAGCAGTTGCTATAAGCTACAAGATAATAAAACCCCACACATAAAATGTAAGGCAAACAACATGTAAAACACAATTTAAAAATTTTCAACAAAGATATTACTCTTAAATTACCAAGGAAGACAAATTAGTATCAAACAGCTGTTTAAGATTTTTGGTGTGTTACATAATAATTATTATTATAACAATATCAGGTTTACAAACAGGAAATTAATCAAATAAATAACAACAGAAACAAATACTAATACTAAGCATGCAGATCATCTGAACAGACTATAATATTGAGGACAAACTGTTAAACCTGCTAGCCAGACTAAAACTCAGAGATAATTTCTCATCCAGATACATATTCACTCACATAAGGGTCATACTCATCCAAACTGCAGTTTTGAAAGAACTTATGGTACAATATTGAAGCTGTGGCCAGTGTTACCGAACGCAGATGAAGCTTTAGACCTAAAATTTACAAAAGGTTTTACCATTTAACAAAGATTCAAAGAATACTTTTATAATACTGTGGACAACATTATGTTATTTATATTTCTTTTTTTATTTAAAAGGATAATATAAATAAATATTTTACCAGGGAAAGATGCCTTTCACAGCCCCCCCTTATAACACATTGCTAACATCTCAGCGTTACCATTTATGAAAATTCATCTCTTTATAGTACTACATACTAGTAGAAAGTTTTCATCTGGGCATTAAAGGAAATATATTTTTTCAATCATTCATATCAGAAACCTGATTCCCAATCTTACCACATTCCATTACAAACTGCATAATTTTAAAATGTTTCCTAGCAGTGGCCTGGTCTGCCTCCAGTTCATCTCCACTATTGTCCATTTTGTAGTCTTGAAATTATTGAAAAATCATCTGTGATTTATCTAGAGAAAAAGAGGATAATCAAAAATTTTGATTTATATCTAAATTACAACATAGAAATTGATATGCAGTGTTTTATTTACCTCTGCGTCATGCGTAAAATACGCATGAATCCTAAAATTGACGCAAAAAAATATGATCTAGTGCGTCATTTGACCCTAATGTATGACAGCCACAACTAATTACTTTCAAAAGTGTTGTAATATTGCCGATTTAAAACCTACTAGTAGGCCTATTTCCGATCGTTGTTGTGTTGAAAAAAGTATGTCAACTTGCCACCGATAGTACACTACTAGTACAATATGCTGCTATAGGCACAATACGGGTTTTTAAATTCAATTTAAATATTTTATTATGTTTTAAGACCCAAATGAAAATGGTTTGACCTAAAAAACAGTTTAGTCCGCAAACTGGTGACAGAGATTACTCTAAATGGTTAAAATATGTTACACTACGTGTATAAAATCACAGGTAAATTTGTCTAGTATTGTGTTTTTATGTTTAACAGTCAAAACATAATATTTCCAGATTGGAATATAATTTGTAATTGCCATAGCAATTATCTATTGAAATTCCTTGTCTTCATTTATCTACTTTTTTGTGTTTGACAATCTTTTTCCTTCCTATATAATTTGTTTTCCATTTATGTCGATCCATATAAATTTTGACAATTTTTTTACATACTAGTCAACACAAAGTTTCTCCATATCAATTTTAATTTATCGTTTATCTTGATGATTTTTTGTTTATTTATCTACCTTTAGGTTTAATCATGTTAATAATCCGTTGTTTAAATGGTTTTTGTTAGAAAAAGAATCAAAATGCATACTTTTGTCCATATCATTTTGAAGTTGTATGACTGTTAGTGTGTTTGTTGTCATATGTTGAATACACTTTGGTTACTAATACAAAGGCTGTTTTTTTATTTTTTATATTTTTTTATGTAGATAGAATTCTATACTTTTAGTCTGGAATACAACAATTACAATAAACAACATCAATTCATATACAATCTATTTACATTATACATGGTTGTACGCATCATTACTAGTTAAAATTACCCATTCAAAAAGGCGGGAAAATTTTGACTCTTGAAAATAAAAAATGACTCGTATTCTGTAGTGTCAGCGAGTCATCTGACTCTCTAGTTCCAAATTGTAAATAAAACACTGATATGAATAGGGAAGTGATGGACACTAAAATATTTATACTATGATCAATGCTTTTGCTTTAAAAAGTCTGAAATTGTCATCACAGCTGGTCTAGATAGCAGGCATACGTTTTACACTCTACCATCATATTATTTCAATTCCTTAACTGAACAATCAGAATAAATGTGTTATTTCGAAAATAAAAGACGTAAATCATGATCATGTTATCAGAAAAATGAAAGTAAACTAAAAGTAACGTAAATATTACAATTGATACCAAATGCATTACGAAATAAATATAACGCAGGCAAAATAATGTGCAAGGCATGAATTTTCAATACAAACACTTTAAGCGAATTTTCAGTTGAATACCAATACATACCATGCTACGTTTGTCCACAGAACAGCGTATTCACCTCAGCAACAAAATTCGGCATTCCTGCATGGAAGCAGCCATTTTTGACTGAAAACGAGGCCGCGCATGAGCAACAATGCTTTTAACCGCCATCATTTGAAAGGTGGTTTTCTTGATTTACTGTGTTTCCAAGGAAAATAAACAGTGATATCAGGGTGGAATCTTTGCAGAATTGCCCTCAACGATGGCAACTGTTTTGGTAAGTAACATGAGCTATGACCATTGCATTTGAAGTGGGCAAATGTCTTTTATATGTCCATCAATGGCACCTCTCTCCATTGGCTTTCATTGATATTATTGTGTATGAGCAGAGAAGAGGGGAGATCTCATATCAACAAACATCAAAGGTTGCTCTATCTTGTTACTAGTAATTGAAATAAAAATGGGCATTACCTTTGCTTACCTTGAGAGGTAAGTTGAATCCTTCCAACTATTGGCTGCTTTTGTTGATTACTAGTAGTAGTAGGGGTTTTGTCAGATTGGGACCCATTCCAATATCCATCTTAGAACATTCTTTGGATTTCGCACAAGAATGATGTTTAACTGTCTTACACTTACTCTGTTTTCTTCAGGAGGATCCCACCCTGGAGCGCCATTTCAAGGGCCACAGGGACACTGTGACCAGTGTGGACTTCAATCCAAATATGAAACAACTAGGTCAGTAAATGGCACAACATTTTATGGACTCTAGACTATTTGAGTAAAGGTTTCTGTGACTTCTGACACTCATAGTCTCAAACACAGCTTCATAATTATATAGTACCTCTTGCCAATACCAGTGTTTATTTAGTCTATTATCCTTTTTATCAGTTAAACAAAATGAGAACCTGTTTTGATTTTGACACACTGTACAGTATATATATTTTTGTGCCCTTTCAGCGTCGGGTTCCATGGACTCTTGTCTCATGGTGTGGAACTTCAAGCCACAGATGAGAGCATACAGATTTGTAGGACATAAGGTAGGTGCTGACCATACTATTACTGTACTGAGCAGAGGATAACAGTCTTATGCAAAGGATAGTGTTATCCATAGGATAGCACCATCCAGTGTTGATGAAACTTGGCCCTGGAGATTTTATCATTCCTTATGTTAGCAGCTGATATCATAGAATAATGGGAATTATTTTTCATTTTTCTTTGATCTCCAATTGTTATTATAATTTTTTTTCATTTGCAAAAGAAAAAAAAACAAACAAAAAAAAAAAAAAAATCTGGCCTACACTGTCCTGCATGCTCATGCTTACATTTCTCATTGTAAAGTCTGTATATTAATGTGACTGTGTTTATTTTTTGTTTCCAGGATGCTGTACTTGATGTTTGTTTCTCTCCGTCTGGGCACCTGGTCTCCTCCGCCTCCAGGGATAAGACTGTCAGGCTCTGGATCCCCAGTGTGTAAGTGGAGGCCACACATCAGGACTTCCCTAGTCTATTTTATAGAACAATTAAAAACAACATCTACTGTCAGGACCTGCCTACTCTATTTCATATAGCAATTAAATGCCACATCTTGCTTCTAGATAATATTGTCCATTTTAACTTTGATAACAGGATAAAAGTTGCCTTTGTTAATAATTTTTATGGGTTCTACTTCAAACGTATTTTACAAAAGTCTTTCTGAACAGTTATATATAGCAATGTTGACATCTACACTATACTAATGTCATAGGACCCATGTGAGATGAGGACCTTCTAGTATTTGAATGTTATGTCCGTATGTATCATTACAGTTACTGAAAATGAAAACTGAAATTTCTTGCTAACATATTGTGTTATTGCACGTTTATTTCCTCCTGTCCACATTCTATTTAATCATTGTGAGTTAATCAAATTCCCAGCTTGTTTTTTCTCAATATAAATAATATCAAGACCCACATTGCCTTTTAGGAAAGGAGAGTCTACAGTTTTCAAGGCACACACAGCCACAGTGAGGAGCGTGGACTTCTCTAGTGATGGCCAGTCTCTTTGTACAGCCTCAGATGATAAAACAGTCAAGGTAAGGGGGGGCTTGGGTAGCGCTAGCACTCGCCAATTTAGCCAAATGCTAAAACTGACTTAATTTGGCTAAACAAAAAGGACTTGATTTGGCAAATTTTAGTCAAATTAAAACTATTTTCATAAGAAATTGACAAAAAAGGGTGATTTGGCTAAGCGAAAAAAAATTGCTAGCGCTACCCCAGGGGGTGTCTGTATAGGAGTGGTTTGAGGAGGGGGTGGGGGGAGTGTTTAACTATATAAATTCTGTAACTTTTTTTTTCATAAAAGCTGAATGCCGCGATGTTTGATTGTTTCAGAAATTAAGAAAAAAAAAGAGGTTTACAACTTGTACTGAGTAATTCGTGAACTTTCAATGTTGAAAATTAAATTAAAGGCTTGCTAAGCATTTGGTTCAATATAATAATAGCATAAAGAGCTTAGAAATTACTTTTTCTTTACTTTGAGATAAGATGTGTAAGTTTTTTATTTTTGATTGACTGTTGATTTTATTTATTCTCCAGGTGTGGACTGTTCACAGGCAGAAGTTCTTGTTTTCATTGAACCAGCACATGAATTGGGTCAGATGTGCAAGGTAATTGTGATCTCACCCAACACAATCTCTGATCTCACCTAACACAATCTCTGTCTCATCTTGCTTTTCTCCACATACTACAGTCTTGCTGCAGATTATCATTTCTGTTATTCTATTTTAGGTCGTTATCAGGAAAAATACACTTTAAAATTAGATCTTCTCTGGGATAGTATATGGGGCATCTTGATCACCCTTCCATCAAAATTTCTGCACAGAATTCGACTTTCAACTGCACACCTTCTTAAATCATGAAAAGGCATAAAATTGGAATGAGTAAAAGAATGTTTTTAATACACTGCACTCTACTACGTTCCAGTGTGTTTTACAATGACCCTTTTGTTAACCCTGTAGATGCTTTCACATCCCAGCTCCTATATGAGGGTTTGAAAGCTAGCAAACAAACAATATTTTTGACTGCCAGACCAGGAACTTTGCTCCTGTTTTAACCCTACAGTGCTTAGTGCCAAATAAGTAAACGGCCAGTACTGGTATGCCCCCGGAGGTAGTCAAACACATCCTATTTTAGAGACCTACACTGAAGAAGGCCATCCATTCGGTATTATTCAGTATTCAGTGAGTGTGGTATTAAATATATGAATAATTCACCATCTTTTTGCTTTAATATTTGGTTTCTTTGCTGACAGGTTCTCTCCCGACGGCAGGCTCATAGTGTCTGGCAGTGATGACAAAACTGTCAAGTTATGGGACAGGACCAGCAAGGAATGCGTACACACCTTCTTTGAACATGGGGGGTGAGTATGGCTAGAGGATGGAGACATGAGGATTTTCTGGATTTATTTATTTATTTATGGTATTTTATTTGTCTATTTTTTTTTTTTTTTTTTCAGAATTAATATATTATAGAGTCAATATTTTTATGTATTTTTTAAAATATTTGTTTTATTATTATTTCTTTTAAATATTTTTCTTTGCAAATTGATATTGAAGAATCATGTAATTGATAGTCAGCACCTTTCTCACATTATGCAGCAAAAGAATACTGTCTTTTGTTAGTCCATGTTAGGAGCCCAGTCAGCTTGCTACAAAAGCACCAAAGCATAACCTCATTCTCTTCACCAAAAAAAAACAAAGACTTGTCTCCTGAATACCAATGACTTTCCATCACATGGGTTCTTGGCTTAATCTCTGTTTCCAATACAAAGGTAGCTATGTCATCTTGGTGATCAGCTTGGTTTTGTTTCATTAATGCTTGGTAGCAAGTTCAGCAAATGTACAAACATTTGTGTGTGGAAACAGTGGATGAGGGGCAGGGGAGGACGCACTTTGCCCCTTGTTCCCTAACTTCGGAAGATCCCTCTGCTCCTTTTCCTTCTCCCCACCCCACCCCACCCCCAAAAAAGGGAAGGCCCTGCATGAAATTGTCATGAGATTGTTTTTTTCTGCTATTTTTATTTTTGACCCCTTCCCCCCCTCCTCCTTGTGCCCAAGCCAAATTCAGGATCTGCCCATGTACACCATACTTCTTGTAGTTGAGTCAATAGTGTGTAGTTGTATCAGAAGCAAGTAGTTCAAGTGACTGTGTGCGAACAAAGCTACCTTTCTTGTCACAAGGATGAGTGGAAGTCTAACCAAGGAGTCATGTATGAAGCTCCTTGGTCTAAGACCCCATTCCCAGAGATTAGATCGATCCAACTAGATCAACCTAACTCCCTGGGGGTTCATGCTAAATAGCTGTCAGCCGAGTGGGTAAGAAAGTTAATTGCCCCCTTACAGCTTGTAGTAGGCGGGACGGACATTTAAGCAGGATTATCTGACAGTAATCTAGTGAGACTCCCCACGGGGATAGATCGATCTAAAATCTATGGGAATGCGCCCTTACTTGATCTTGATTGTCTGCTCAATGTGGTCACATTACTTGTCTGCTAGCATAACAATTTTACTTTCATGTCCAGAACATTTTGAAGAGATTGACTATTGTAAATGAATCCCTTTTTATCAGGACTGAACCTTGGGTTGTGGATTAGGTAAATATTTGGACAAAATGAAACAACACTTGATTTTTTAAAGAATAAAATATCTTTATTTTCTGAATGATTCACAGTATTTAGCAAGGCCATCTCAGGAATTTGACTCTTTTTTGTTCAAGCAGTTTAATTTTGATCACACTTTGTAGAGTACAATCAGCACCCTGTAAATGAAAAATTAATTAAATAACCTAAGATAGAACTTCACAAGATGTCACTTCTTACTACTGTTGAACAAGGAACAAGGCTTGTAATTTTAACATAAAATATTTTCAACCAAATACTGTAAAACAGACACTCAGACACAAGAGATTCAATATTACACAGTAAATGTAAGCAGTGAAGTAAATATTTATATTTCCTATATAGGTAAGATATGATTGTGCTTATACGCAATAATCTTCAGACTAAAGGTTATGATCAAAAGCAGTAGCATGGTCTACTTCACCAGAGGAATGCTAGCATATAACTTTATACCAAAGCAATAGAACATATTATAACATAATTATCCTGGCTAGTTATATTTTTACCAAAAGCTGACCCCCCCCCCTCTCCTATCCCCCTCCGTAAAGATCTGCTTGCATGCGGTGCTTGCATTTTCGAGAGTTTTTTGAAAGATCCACTTTCATCTGTATACAAACTACATGGTTGCTGGTATTGTGTTATAGCAGTGAGGAGTTCAGTAAATAATTACCTATCACAATTACCTTTATGATGAGCCTTAATAAATGTGAGATATATATTTTAGGTCTCTCTGTCTAATCTTAAGAGATAAGTCTTGAATCACACGATTAACAAGCCCAAGTTTTAGATCCAATTCGGCCAGTGCCTACATTTTCAAATTTATACATAAGCCACATGGGAAGATTTGAAAAATGAGTTATTGGCAGAAATAGGATCTAAAGTTTCAGTATATTACTTTATATATACATCCGTGTACATTGATAATAAGCATAACTGTAAAATAAATGATTCATGCCTTGATAATATTATCGATACTAATAGTGATAAATCCCCATTTACAGAATGTGTGCAGTTGAATTCCTTTGATAACTTGGTTTAAAACTTAGATAAAAATAAAGAGTTTTGAACTGCGTAAAAATATGGATTATATATTAAATAATTATTGATATATTGATAATGTTAGTGTCAGCAAAAGTGAACAACAATAATGATTTCACATAATTATAATGATCTCTTCAGTGTAAGTAATGTGGTTATTAACAAAGACAAAAAGCTATAAATACAAGTGTAAAGGATACATTTCTAACACACCTCCAGTCACTTTGGCCTAGTGGAGAATTCTAATTTTTATCAACATCCATACTGATATATTAATTAGTTATTTACTTATTTGTGTATACCAGTGTACTGATGTGGAGAGATATCTTGTAAGTTAGACGTCCATTTGTTGAATATTTGTGTAAGTTCTTAGACAGTGACTAAGCTACCTTTTACATTTACAGTCGAGACGAAAGCTTGCCCGGGGGAAAAAGAACTGTCACCTGTTGCCATTTAAATCTGACGAAGTTTATAATGATAGTCTTGCTGTCAAAATGATATATGTATATAATAATAATAACTGTATAAAAAGTTGCAATTTGAGCTTCCCCAGTGGTCAAACAATATTGCATATATATATATATATATATATATATATATATATATATATATATATATATATATTGATATGTCAGTTGATTGTTTTACTGTAAAGTTAGAGATACTCATAATACTGCCGTATGGTAAGTTACTGCTGTGGTGAGTTTTAAGCTGAAGTGAGGCATTATTATATTATATTATATTTATTAAGAAGTTGACGCCAAGCGCTCTATGCATGATCCCCTACCAGGCTGAATAAGCTTGTCTATTTACATTCTTAAAGCTCGACACCAGTTTTGTTTGCTGTGGTCCCACTGAAGTGGATCTCGTTTTCCCTACTTGGGTGAAAAATGGCGCATTTCCGCTCTTGTTAAGATGGCTTGACTTAGTACACCTGGTCTAGCATGGGACATATATGACTTCTATGTTAAGTGGCCAGTCTGGTGGTCCTGGGTTACCCACCCATCATCATCATTATCACTGAGAGAGGAAAGTTAGTGCTGTTAGATTGCTAAGTAATAATCACAAAGTCTGCTGAAATAGTATGAACCCAAATTGAGCCGTCATCACTTGACTTGAAATGCGGCTTTTGTTTGCTCAGCCCACAGCTAATGTGTTATACCCTGTTAAAAGTATTGTTCCCTCTCCCTCCCCTCCCCCACCTTGACTTCCTTTCAGGGGATATTATGTGACAAAGCCCCAAATTGCCTTTTGATTTGTCTTCTGTTTTCATGATACAGCAGCTTGGTCCCCCCCCCCCCTTTCCTTTGGCTACTTATTATGATGTACACTAGTAATAAGACACTTGAATTTTGTGATATGGTTCAAGCTTTATTTAAATCAAGCCTCGGTGGAGCGTGAATTCCCAGTAAGGTATATAAACCACTTCTACTAGTTTCTTATACAATTCCAATAAAGTCAACATGCCAAGGGATAAACTGATTTAATTTTTTGGTCAGCCATAAAAGAGCTTTAAACTACACCATCACGTTTTTTGGTCGTAAGTGCAGTTTTTGTGAAGTGCTGAAAGAAATTAAACTTGTTTATTAAAGGAGGGACATGCTTTGTCATAATTGTCTTATTTTGTATTCCTTCAAACAAAAAAAAAAAATGCTTGCTTTTATCCTTACTGTCAGGGTGGGGCTTAACAACAGATTATGCAAAGCAACAGCTGTACAGTGGTCTCAAAAAACAGGTCACATATCTTTATGGCTGTCTTTTTTTCCCCCACCAGGATTTCAATACCAGTGACCTCATGTTGGTGGCGTGGTCTTTTACCATTACTCATAACTCTCTAGGTCACGCCCCACAATATTTATCTTTTGAGAAATTGGATATCATATAGAGCCTTGATGCTTGCTTGATGGCATTTATCCTGTCATTTTCTTTTCTTCTACAAAGTTCAAAACTCTCCCGTTAACACCCTTTTTTTGTAATATAGTAAGTTCGTGACTTTTAACTTTGATATATATTTGGGGGTGTGTGTGATTATAAAGGGTGTGAAGGGAAGGCCATTTTTTATTATTATAATTATTGCCAATAACTTTAACTAGCCAACTAAAGGTGAAGAAAATGGGAACTATTTGATCATTTTCTTTTAGTTCTTCACTCCTATTTTTTCAGCTGTATGATTTCAGCAACTTGATTGAGGTAAAAATAAAAAATTTAAACCACAATATTTTCATGACTGTATGTCACTTTTCTCTACCTTCTTGCTTAATCCAGCATAAACTTTGTAAAACTGAAAGGTTGAAATTTCACCAAAAAAAAAAAAGAGTTTCAAATACTTAACATTTTCTTCCGGTGGTTTAGATAATCTTAACAGCATATTTGCATGTGCTAGATTGAATCTAGACCCTCACTTCAATATCATTATAAGGTAGAGAATTATATATTAAAGCAGGGATGTGATCAATTAGAAAATTACCTAATTTCTGTGGATTTTATTCAGATCCAGCTCAATCCTTGCTGGAACTGGTTTATAATAAATCTAAATTAATGTCTTAATTTTCAGACTTAAAATTTAGTGATTAAGAGGAGGAATACCTGCGCAAGTGGTTTGTTAGTTGCATTGTTAAGCCTAATTGGTGTTATATATGATATTTTATATTTGTATGGGTAAGATATATTAATTTCTTCTCATGACCTATCTCTGGTAACCTTATTTACAAATCTTTCATTGCACTTTCCTAACAATAAACATAACTGTGAAAAACCATAACTGATTGATTAATATTCTATACAAATTGCTTCATAAAGTGTGACAAAGGCATGTATAACTATCATGTTAATATTATAGTCCAGCCAACATATTTTGGCATCTTAACTGCATTTAACCATTTGAAAATGCCATCTCACCTATTGTCTGGCAGTTTTTTTAACCCCGTTAACTTCCTTGTTGATTTTCATAATGTCTTTTGGCTTTCTTCCTCCACTATGTATGCCATCTTAAGAATATGCTTCTGATGTCAGTCAACCAACTGAACAAATGAACTGGAAGTATTGACTTTCACAGTTAAGAGAAATCCATAGGAATCAATTTGCCCTCAGTCACCATTTACTGCGATGGGCTCGGAGGACTCTCCGTTAACATGTACCACTGGCTGGTCTTGGGTCTCTTTCATTTCTCCTGCGCTGATATCTACGGTGCTGTAAGCCCCATCGCTGGAGCTGAAGAAGCTCGTTCTCATCTCGGGGTCACTGTTGGGACTGCTGGGAATGTTGGTGCGGAACGCTACCCCTGGTGGTGTGCGTGGGGGGCTTGGGGGCACCACCACCGGTGCGTCTGGAATGTCCTGGTGGACTTCGGCACTTGTTGTGTCAGTGCCATTGGTGGACGGAGGTGGAGGTGGCGTCTGTACTCGCTTGTTCTTTTTCTCGACGGTGGCGTACAGGTCCTCAGGGGAGGTGCCGCTTTCTTTTGTCGATTTCCTATCCCGATGAGGGTGGAAAGAGTCAGGTCTGATCTCCGTCGGGTACTCTTCGAAATAAACGGGTCTTCCGTCTATCCAATAATGACCCTCTGGGACTGGGGACCGTTGACGATGGTAGTCCTGGGGAATAGAGTATGCGTACCTAACACTGTCGTCTGTATGTCTGTAGGGCTGATAGTATGGCCGGCCCATGTAGCCGTATATCTCATCTTCGTAGACTGGGATCAGGTACATGCGTTGTCCACCTCGCCCCTCTGGCATAGCAGACGGTGGGTGCCTGGAGAGTGTCCTGACCCCTTCGCTGCCCTTCTCCATCATGGAGGAGTGACGGCTTATTTCACTACCCTCCCAAGAATAGCGGGTATCGTAGTAGCTCTCAAAAATCTCACCTTTCTTGTGGGGTTTGAAATGGCGCAGTTCCCGGTAGGCGATGGAACAGGCTTCCACCAGGGCGAAGGCTACATCTGTGTTCCTGCACACAAACGGGTAGCACTCCAGCTGTTTGTCAGCTGGCGTGATTCTCTTCATGATTAGAGCAAACAGTGGTGGGTGGCCATTGTCTGCTTTCGCCAGGGGGCTGTCAAGGTTGGCGAAGATGGGGTGGTCGGCCCCATCCCCCTGATACCTGTTATTGACATATTTGAGAGCAGCGCACAGGTGGAGGTTAGCCATGGGAAGCCATTCCACCTTAGCAGGGTTCTCCTCGTAGCTGATACGAATGGCGTCGCGGTAAATCAACAGCCTGGCGTCATCATCGACGGAGTCCTGCCTGCGCTGGGGACCGTAGCAAGACAAAAGTGGCTTCTGGATCATGTTGAGCTCCTCGGGGCCGATGGGGCCACCTTTTGGAGGATCGTTGACCTTGACCTTGCCCAAAAATCGTACCCTGCAGCGGGCCAGTGGGTAGAACCTCGACGCATTCTTAGAGCTCATGATCAAAATGTGGTGAAAGTTACCTGTAGTTCTCTGTTAATGTTCCCAGGAATGTTTGTGCCTATTAAGTGCAGCCAATACTCCAAAGGTATTAGAAATGCACAGTGTGTTGTAATGTGATCAGGTAGCACTGACTGGGTTTTTAATGTTACTTTGCCAGGGAAAAAAAAATCAATACCTGTAATTTTTCTGTGTAGAGTTATATGAGGACGAAGCTTGGGTCTCTCCTTTCTTTTTCCTCTCCTATGACAGTTTCTCTAAGTCATTCACTGAAGAGAAAATTGATGTCTTGATCAATCTGAAACTGAGTTTTTTTTTCACAGGATCCCTTGTAACCAGGCTTAATGATATCCCAAGGCTCTCTCAGTAAGCCTGCTCCTGGTCATGTACTTTATGTTGAAGAAACGTCAAGGATTACCAGCCACTGAGTCCTTGACAAACACGGCCTCCACTGAAAACCCCACCCTTGTCACCAGTATCCGCCTGTTGAGTTGAACCGGGCGGGTGTGTTTTTCTATGGCAAGAGGACCGGGCCTGGTTAAAAATACTACCTCCTTGTTGGCAATTGTCAAACAAATTATTCTCCCCACACATTGTGTGTGTACGGGGAGGGATCACAGTAATTGACCTGACCCCACTCGTGTTCACCAGGTGGGGCTTGGGCAGTGTAATCCACTTTGTCGGACACCTCAAGCTAAGGCGGGGGACCCATGGTAGCTACATTGTGCCCTGAGGCATGGATAGTTGTGATGTTAGTGCTCACTGTCCAGGTACACTGGCCTTGCAGGTTGGAAATTGTAGCCATTAGAGGTGGGGGGTGCTTTGAACGGGAAGTGTGAAAGTAGAAAGGGGGAAAGGTGCTTAATTATAGTAATTATTAATATTGGTCAGGGATTTTGTTTCCCCTACTTTACTGACCTGGTGTATGTCTTTATTAAGGAGGACAGCCTCCGGGTGGAGAAGACTTTAATACCCTGGTCTCATGTCATGCCAGGGATGTCCTGGCAGACTCTGGAGACCCATTTGTTCTGTGACCTGTCATAGAGTGTGTTGTAAAGACAGTTTTGATTTCTCAACTTTTCTATAATGCTACCCAACACTGTAAATGGGAAGGGGGGGGGGGTTGGTTCAGCTTGGTATATTATGATGTACCTCAAGGTTTTGGTGTGTGCTATTTGTTTTGTTAATGTAAGTGCCTTAAAGAATGTGTTCCAGTGAATGGGTGCACACATTTGCTACATTCACTTTTACACAAAGGAGCTTGGCTATGATGTAACCAGTGGATTCAGCCAGGATTTATGTCTCTCTTTCTGTTATGTGAAATATTACGGTTCATATCACAATGGGGTCTTTTTTTTTTTCTTTTGATGTCAGTTCTTCAGGCTCTGGCAAGCATATAGAATTTTCGGTTGTGGATAATATATTTGGCTAGCAGCAATGGATAATGTTTTCATTTTCAACTTTTAAAAGTTAATTTTACTGCTGTGCCATTAAGAAAAGATTTGAGCTCAGTCATTTATTTCTAATTGCCTTGAAAAAGAAAAGGTGTGCTAAAGTTGAGGCGTTATCGGGTCTATGACGTCAGATACTAACGTATCCTGTTTTGAGTTATGCAGTTGCCCATTGTACATGCACAATTAAGCTCTACCTGTGTCTATTGATCGAGTCACTATTTCAATATTGATCATAACTTTGTGTGTTACACTAAAGGTTTTCATTCTGGCTCTCTCTTGCATGGCTGCATTAGCATAATGGTCAGTTTTTATGTCGCCCCAGACTAGTTTTTTTTTTCTTTTCGTGGTTTCATTTTAGGTGTATCTGTTGACACCTGTGGATGTCTTGTTTATGGTAATTGTTCCCTTAATTTGATTCCCAATTGTCCGGCTTCGTGTCCCAAATCAGTGTTATGTTAGCTATACCTATAAAGGAAGAATTGTAAGTTTAGAAAATTATTATTATTATTATTATTATTATTATTATTAAAATTGTATTCAGCGGTTATATTTTTGAATTATGGATAGCTCAAATAAAAAAAAATCTATGAGGAAATTGAGATTTTTTGAGAGATGGGTGTTTGAATTTGTTAGAAATTACAGGAACATTAGACCCTGGGAATTGGATGCTTAACTCATTAATCTTGTTTTGTAGGTGGGTGTTTTTTTTGTTTTTTTTTTTGTTTTTTTTTTTTCATGGCTAGGATTTTGCCCCTTTTTTGCACTGGAAATGTTTTTATTTTCTTGTGATTCAGTTATAAATGAAATCAAAGCTATGAAAATAATTAAATTTTTAACAAGTTTTTCATGCTTACAGCTTTAATGTATGAGAAGAAAACTTGTGAAGTAACAAATTATTTTGAAATAAGGGGCAAGGAAGTTGATTTGTTCTATGTTCTGTATCCTTTCTTTTTCTTAAAGGTATTAAACATTGTAAAATGGCTCTTTGCTGTTTGTATTAGATTCAAGGATCATCTGTGCTTGAGCAGATTTATGAGATACCGTTTTTTATGAGCATTATTATTACTATATTTTTCAAAAAGCTCCACATCAAGAGAACAAGTCTTGGATCTATCTGATATCGTATTGTGTTCTCAGTATGTGGCTATCATTTGCAGGCTTCCTTTGTCTGAGTCATTGTTGGTACCTCTGAAAGAAAGTCTTCAAGCGCACAATATCCTGTATGCTGGATTTCAAATAAAAAAAAAATATATATATATATATATATTTTGCCCTGTGTGTATAGATATATCAACCTTCCTAGCTAACTGTAATGGGAGCACATGGGCCCCTGACAAGGAAAATAAAACTTAAAAACAGCTAGTTGGTCTTAATTTTCAGACCCAATTACGGTAAAGTCTTGAAAATTTCGTCGCTTAAAAATTAATTAATATTTTTAATTGTGTAAATCCGACTAATTTGTCAAAATTACCTCTCCCCGACTCCTGGGTATGACGAAATTTTCAAAAATCCGGCCTTTGGGCTTTTATCCTTAGCGACTGTTATCTTTGACCTTCCTATATTGTGGGATATTTATTACTACTTCCTAAGTCATTTTCTGGTGGTAAATAATAATCTATTTATTAGTGCATCTCGATTAAGTTATATTTAACTTACTGTACCCGAAAACATGTTGAGAATTATTTTCTCGGTAAGAAACATACCTCCTGATAGAGGAGAAGGATCAAGATAAGCCTAATTGCAACCTTGCATCATAACCTGGACGCGACACGTTTAAAATATTACGCACTTGGGAACGTTTGTTGCATGCAGGGCTTTTCCCAGGATTGAGTGTCAGGTATTCTAAAATTACCATCTGTAACTTCCTAAAAATTTACAGGGTGTTAAAATAATGATCTCCCGTTGACGATCTTCCGCAATTTAAGTTCTTTGAACTAATATGAAAACTGCATTTTTTTATTGCTTACATCGCGAACAATCTCCCGATGAAGATGTGAAAATTGCCTTTTCGTCTAGCAAGGATCGCGACCGATCTCCCGCTGACGATCTTCCGCGAACGAAGTTCCCTAAATCCCTTGAACTTATATGAAAATTGCATTTCATTCTTGCTTACATCGCGGACGATCTCCCAATGATGATATGAAAATTGCCTTTTCGTCTCGCTCGGATCGCGAACGATCTCCCTCTGACGATTTTACGCGAACAAAGTCCTGACGATAGTACGCAAACGATTCTCCGCCGAAGATATGCCGTGAGCGGGGAAGGGGGGGTTAAAGATAAAACTAAATATATGTATTATTTATAATATTCAAAGGGGGAGGTGGGTTTAAAATAATGATCTCCCGCTGACGATCGTTCGCAAACTAAGTTCCTTGAACTAATATGAAAACTGCATTTTATTATTGCCTACATCGCGAACAATCTCCCAATGAAGATATGAAAATTGCCTTTACGTCAAAGCTAGGATCGCGAACGATCTCCCTCTGATATGATCTTACGCGAACAAAGTCCTGAGGATATTACCCGAACGATTCTCCGCCGAAGATATACCGTGAGCGGGGGAAGGGGGGCGGATTAAAGATCAAATGAAAATGAATATTTTTTAAAAATCCAAAGTGTGTGTGTGTGTGTGTGTGTGTGTGGGGGGGGGGGGGGGGGGGGGGGGTTTAAATAATCTCCCGCTGACGATCTTCCGTGAACAAAGTTCCCTAAATCCCTTGAACTAATATGAAAATTGCATTTCATTCTTGCTTACATAGCGAACGATCTCCCGATGATGATATGAAAATTGCCTTTTCGTCTCGCTCGGATCGCGACTGACGATCTTACGCGAACAAAGTCTTGACGATATTACGCGATCGATTCTCCGCTGAAGATATGCCGTGAGCGGGGGAAGGGGGGGGGTTTAAAGATAAAATGAAAAATAAATATTATTTGTAAAATTCAAAGGGGGAGGGGGGGGGGGTTAAAATAATGATCTCTTGCTGACGATCTTCCACGAACGAAGTTCCCTTGAACAAATATGATAAGTGCATTTTATTCTCGCTTACATCGCGAACGATCTCCCGCTGAAGATATGAAGATTGCCTTTTCGTCTCTCTCGAATCGCAAACGATCTCCCGCTGATGATCTTATGCGAACGGAGTCCGTTACAAATATGAAAATTATCTTCTCGTCTCGTTTGGATCGCGAACGATCTGTTGACGATATTACGCGAACGATTCTCCGCTGAAGATATGAAAATTGCCATCTCGTCCCATTCGCATTGCGAACGATCTCCATGTGCGAGCCAGGTAATCGTTAAATGGTCCTAAATTGAACATGGACATGAATAGAAGTGACGGGTACATTTCACTTCGAGATAATATCTTGACTTTTTCATTGTGTCTTCCGGGTACATTTCACTTCGAGATAATATCTTGATTTTTTCATTGTGTCTTCCTCATTTAGGACAGCCGCCGATAACAATAACGGCGTTACAAATGACAAAGCCGCGGCCTGTGACTTCTATTTGCCGGCTTGATAACGCACCTTAAGCCAGGTAATAGTAATGCAACTAAAGACAAAAGGCCGACGTTCCCGCAATTGAGAACGGGAATTCACATCTAAACCATCTATATTGAGAGTAACCGCTCGCAGGGGCGAACTATTGTTCCTATCTCCCATTGAGAGTGTTATCGGCAATGTTATCCTGATGGTATCATTGTCTTGAATCAACTGACGCATTACCTTCATGTTTGAGCTGGACAACGCGGCCATATTTGGTGACGAACTTTTCAAAAATTATCGAGTACCTCATTTTTAAGGTCGACGAAGTTTTCAAAGGGAAAAAAATTACGTCGGCGGCAAATCGTCTGTCGACGAAATTTTCAAGAACGACGAAATTTTCAAGACTTTACCGTAGTATACTTACAGCCAAGGAATATCAGTGATAGTTCACTAAAATGAAACCTTTTGATGATTTATAACAAGGAAAAGTAAGGCACTGTTTTATACCAATACCTACTTAATCCTTCTTAAGGCAAAATAAAGCCTCCCACACAGTTGGATTGATCTACTTTGACCGATGATGTCTCTGGGAATGGGGCCTTAATGTATAAGGAGTGTATATAAATTAGCCGATCATGTCAAAGCTTGTCAGCACTAGGTGTCATTTTGATATCAGTTTGATCCCAGGACAGGAATGGAAGCAAAACATGAGCCATATTAATTTTGATGAGTGGTATTAAGATAAAGGTTCATTTATGAAGGTAAATTTGTTCAGCCACTCTATAATCAAGCCTGATTTTGTATATTTTATTATTTCATCATCATCATTATTATTATTATTATTATTATTATTATTATTATTATTATTATTTTATCTCCAGGTTTGTGAACCATGTAGCCTTCCATCCCAGTGGGACATGTATAGCAGCAGCCGGGACAGACTCCACAGTCAAAGTATGGGACATCAGGATGAACAAACTGCTGCAACATTACACTGGTCAGTAAATGATTCTCTCTCTCTCTCTCTCTCTCTCTCTCTCTCTCTCTGTTTGTTTTTGTGTGTGGAGGTGTAAGATGAAAAAAAATGCTTTCTTGAATCAGTCTTTTATGGCATTGATTTCACTTTGGAAGCATTTTTTATGAATTTTGAAAATAATTTTATTTATTTATTTGTTTATTTATTTACACTTTAAATACTTATTTCTTTATTTACTGTAATTGTCTAGTATGTATATTGCATATTAGTATTTTGGGGGATGGATGCCTTTTGCATTTTCAGACTTTATCCAATAAATAAAACCTGTAATATATCCTATCATATATTCACTACAGCTCACACATCACCTGTGAATAGCTTGTCATTTCACGCCAGTGGCAACTATCTCATCACTGCCTCAGATGATTCTACTCTCAAAATACTGGACCTGCTGGAAGGAAGGCTCTTCTATACTCTTCATGGACATCAGGTAATCACGAAATTGAGTCTGCGGCGATGACCATTGGCCCCATGAAGCCTAAGTACCAAATACAGTTGAAGTTGAGCCTCTGTCGAGCACTGAATTTGTTACTTTACTGGCCACGGTATCTGCTTAGAGTTAGTTGATTGTTATACCATAGTGTTCCAAATGGCTATCAGGTAGAAAATTAAAAAAAGAAATTGGCACAGAGTGGTTATGTATTGAATTCAAATATTTGTGTCACATTTGGGCTACTCCATTCTCAGGATGTGCTTGGACTACTTTACATGGACACCGTTGTGAAAACTCCACTTGTATTGTGCATGGTTGACAGACTGGTGCTGTGGATTGAGATGTTCATTATTTACTTATTTACCTGAACATACTTTATTACTTAAGCAGTGATTCACTTAATTATCCTTCCCTATGACTTAAAATTACATCTCAGTTTTCATCTTTAGATTAGTAAAATGGTTGTTGTAAAATGATTTCCAAAAAAAAAAATTTTTTTTTCATTTAGTGCCTTTGATTTTATCTTATTAACAAAGCCATCTGAATGTCTGAATCACATTAGAAAGTAAGTGTAGATATGTATCAGTGTATGTGTTTTTATAATACAATTCTTTCAATTAAAAATATTTTCAGATTGACATAACTATTCTAAGTCTACTACCATACAGTGTTTCAATCTCATTCTGTTCCCTTCCCCAGGGGCCTGCCACTGCTGTCAAGTTCTCACGCTCCGGCGAGTATTTCGCCTCAGGGGGCTCGGACGAGCAGGTGCTCGTGTGGAAGACCAATTTCGACCAGGTGGACTACAACGAGGTGCTACAGTCACACCGGCGGAGAGAGTTTGTGGATCCTCCTCCCCATGTGCACGACATCCCTCCGCGGTCTCCTCATAGATCTCCGGCCAGGCCAGCTGCACCAAAGGTATCCAGGACTCCGCCACATATCACTGGGTTCCCCTGCAAAAATTTGTCTCATTAATGCTCGCTAACGGTTCTTAATCTGTCCTAGACCATAATGTGTTTCTCTTCTAATGAAAAATGTTCTTAATCTGTTGTAGGACATTCTGAAGGACTTCCCAAAAACAGTTCCAAATGTTCTAGAATAGATTAAGAACCGTAAGTGAATGTTAAATGAGACAAATTTTCACAGGGATTATTAGCTTGGACGCTGTATTTAGGCCTGCGTATAATAAGGGTGCAATAAGAACAATTTGCAACACTGACTAATAGATCCTCAGTTCAGAAATGCTATCCATCATTTGTAACAACATCATCTTAGGACCCTTTCAGAACAAGTTGATCCACAGGCTAATACAGGGCTTGACATTAAGGGTGGCCCACTGGCCCAAAAAGCAAGTATGCCATGTGTCAAATCATCCTGCACTATTTACCGATATCTCGGACCAGTATCAAAAAAAGTTAGTGTCAAGCCCTGTAACAGATCTGTGGATCGAATGTGACTGACCCACTTAAAAGGTATGCCACCCGATCCCCTAATGGACTCCCTGCAGGGGCAGAGCAATAAAATCTCGGATCGAAGTTTATAAATGTGATTGCAATTGAGTACATGTGCATTTGGGTTATGAAAAAGAAGAGAGCGTAGTTTTGCTGTTATATCAGTACACAGCAGTTTTTCTTTCTCTATTCAGTTAGATGCCCGCGCAGGTTTACGCAATATGTCAGACATACCGCCAGGTGTCACTGATGTTGGTCCTGCCCTGTTCTCTCAACCACGGGTAATAAAAATATTCCTCCTCTTCCATCTTATAATATTAGCTAGAAAAGAAGTTTATAGTCAACAACATTTTTTAATCGAAGTCATGCCTGAATTTGAGCATCTAACTAACAGAGACACCTAGATGACAAATTGTGTTTTGCTGCCATCTATCTTAACTTTTTTTCCTCGTTTAAGATAAAATGCTTTCTTTTTTATATACATGTATCTAAAAAGCCAATAAAAGACTTATTTATATCATGTAACTTCATGGTTGTATTTACGTGACAGTACATCTGAAGACACGAGTTATCCTCTCCTTTCAGAATACGTCGCATGATGCAACGGTGGGCCTTGGAGACTTGGAGATGACGTCAACAGACAGAGCCATGCGGGGCGACACGTCTTCGTATCCCTCTGGTACTCAGCCACTTGAAGCCCAGTCTCTACCGCCTCAGCTCAGTAGCACACTAGAACATATTGTAGGACAGCTTGATATCATAACACAGGTAGGTTTTTCAATTTTATTTTTATATTTTCTTTTTTAACAAAGGCTTTTCTGGTCATGTTCAGGTGGAACTGAGACCCCATTCTCAGATTATAGGCTGGTAAAACTATTGCTACTGTAGCTAAAATGCCGGGAAAAAGACTCTTATGGACAAATTTGATGTTAAACATTTAGATGTTTTGAAAATAATATTTGCTATCAGACATAGCTCTATTCCCAACATATAGGTTTAATATTTCTGAAGTTGTCGATTGATTAACTAAGCCAAAGTCTGATTTTTGGCATGATATGATATTGTCCATACATTGGCAATGCAAGCAAAGTTGAGCCTTTTGTTTAAGTGCATAGTCTACAGCTTGCATTTCAGTTTGAAAAGAAGTTTTTGTTGGAAGTCTCACAAAAGAACTGAATGGCCGAAATATTGTATTTAGAAATAAAGACAACTGTTTGCTGTTATTAACATGTAAATTGCTATTATGGTCGAATAATTATTCTTTTTTATTCTTTTTTTTTTTTCTTTCATGTAGACTGTGTCTATTTTGGAACAACGACTGACAATGACGGAGAACAAACTCCGTGAAGTGATAGACAATCAGCAGAAGATCACACTACAAGTCAGACCTAATGACTAAATTGTTCCAAAAATGAATGTGCATGGCGTTTGTTTCAAGTATATATTATTGTATGTCAGCACAGCTGTCCAAGTCAACTGTTTTTTAAATGAGCAAGATCTGCAGTGTTTGTTCAGCTTCAGTTGCTGACAGGGTGTTTTTTATTTGGATACAAGGAAAAGATGTGTGTGTATAAATATAGACATCTTGTGTCTGGGAGTAAAATATTAATACCAATGTAAAAGTCATGAGAAAAAGGGAATGCAAGCATTGTTTTTGTGTATACTTTAAAGAAAGAGTAATTTCTCAAAACTCACTGTAAATATGGACTATATAGATTGTGTATTTAATTTTTATGTACAGACACAGATGTGTCTGTACATATTGCCATCACCTGCGTCTGTCGTCGCCGATGCCGATGCCGATGGCGATGCCGATGCCGATGCCGATGCCGATGCCGTCGCCGTGCACTTTCCTTGTAAACACGATAAGTGGAAGGCAGTTTTACTTTTTGGCTTTATATTTACAGAGCTGATGAATATTCATAAAATGCAGGTCAAGTTCGAAAATCAGCATGATCAGGCCATTATTGTAGAAGTTATGCTGTTTTTTCACTTTTCAGCATATTTTTCACATTTCCTCAGATTCAATTCTTAGGCATGTTAACAGTCTCATTATTAAACTAATAAGATACGTAAAAGTTTTTGTTTGACATTTCCTGCATCTTTACAACATTGTTAGTTGATTTTGTAAAAATGATGGTAAACTTGTTATCGTGTATTGTGTAATAAAGTGTCAAAAATGGAAATAAACTCATATCATTGCAGTTTGTCAGATTCAATCATTCACTATGTTCAGAATCTCAGAATGGAAGAAATTGGACATTTAACACTGCTCTATTGATATTTTTCCCATCTCATCAATTTTCTTAGTTGATCATATAAAAATTGCAGTAAACTGTTAATTTTGTTTTATGTTAAAAATTGTTAAAAATGGAAAAAAAAAAAACATTTCAGAACAGTGCTGTCTTGTTTACATTTTGGCATTTTCAAGTTGTGACTTAGAGGTTCCATGGGCCTGAAGACCTTTGCTAGTCACATTTTCTGAATATCCATGATACTAATATTTTATTATTAAAAATTGATGGTCATTATGCTGTTAAACATTATGTAATATTGCATCAAAATTTGAAAAAAACCTATTTTGGGCAATGCTCCCATGATGACCATTTAAGAAAAACCATGTCACTTACTGTTCTCAAACAGTACAGTAAATATGTATATAGATGTGTCTGTACATATTGCCATCACCTGCGTCTGTCGTCGCCGTCATCGCCGTCGCCGGTGCCGTGCACTTTCATTATAAACACGATAAGTGGAAGGCAGTTTTACTTTTGGGCTTTATATTTACAGAGCTGATGAATATTCATAAAACGCAGGTCAAGTTCGAAAATCAGCATGATTGGGCCATTTTTGTAGAAGTTATGCTTTTTTTTCACTTTTCAGCATATATGCAACACTGTAAACACATTCCAAAGAAAACCGATAGGCCTGTTGTCATGAAACTCACAGGAGTAATCTATCTTACTAAAATGCAGGTCAAGTTCGAAAATCGGCATGATCGGGCCACTATTTTAGTAGTTATGCTGTTTTTTCATTTTTCAGCATATATGCAACACTGTAAACACAATATAAGAAAAACAGATAGGCCAATTGTCATTAAACTCACAGGAGTGGTCAATCTTACTAAAACGCAGGTTGAGTTCGAAAATCAGCATAATCGGGCCATTATTTTAGAAGCAATGCTGTTTTTTCACATTTCCTCAGATTAAATTCTTAGGCATGTTAACAGTCTTATTGTTTTACTAATAAGATACATAAAAGTGTTTGTTTGACATTTCCTGCATCTTTACACCATTGTAAGTTGATTATGTAAAAATGATGGTAAACTTGTTATCGTGTATTGTGTAATAAAGTGTCAAAAATGGAAATAAACTCATATCATTGCAGTTTGTCAGATTCAATCATTCACTATGTTCAGAATCTCAGAATGGAAGAAATTGGACATTTAACACTGCTCTATTGATATTTTTCCCATCTCATCAATTTTCTTAGTTGATCATATAAAAATTGCAGTAAACTGTTAATTTTGTTTTATGTTAAAAAAGTGTTAAAAATGGAAATAAACCCATGTCAGAACAGTGCTGTCTTGTTTCACATTTCCTCAGATTCAATTCTTAGGCATGTTAACAGTCTCATTATTTAACTAATAAGACATGTAAAAGTGTTTGGTTGACATTTCCTGCATCTTTACAACATTATTAGTTGATTATGTAAAAATGATGGTAAACTTGTTATCGTGTATTGTGTAATAATAGGTACCGGCAGCAAGCATATAACGCATAGAAAAACCTGCTTAAAAGCGCCAAAAAGGTCATTTTCAAGGTTTAATTTCAGTATCAAATTTAATAGTAACCCCCTATATTTTTATACCATATAAAAGGGCAGGTGTTGCTCTTACAAATAATATAAAACAAAGCTAGATTTGACATTAAAAAACGTAGTCTAATAAGAGATGTAAATAACATGTTACGCGCAGTTTAGCAGAATTGTACTGCTGCTGACAGCACAGCAGCGCTTAGGTGCAAATGCGCTCCTTGACAAGGCATTAGAAAACGTCTCGGGGATTTTCCGCTATTACTTGCACACGCATGTTTTTGTTGTCATCTTAAAGCTGAAAAGAAGAGCTAGCCAACGAAGTAACATTCGAAAATATCCACCAAGAAAAAATTATAAAAGTCGACAAAAAAAGGTAAGTTTTAAAGATTTGTCGAAAGAAAAACTAAAATATTTATATAATGCAAATTATTTACCCCCCACAAACTATGTATCAAAATAAAGTGCAAATTCTGTAGATTTTAATGATATTCGAAACTAAATTACAAATCCACAGGCGCAAATTCTCCAGGCGATCAAAGATATCAACCCGTGTGCCGTCTACAACATGGCTGCGCCCGCGAAGAGCGTGTCGAAAGCTCCTCTGCCGTTTTTATCATAAAATTTGTGTCTACTTGTCTAATTTAGGGACAATGAAAGGTAAGAAACCCCCTAAGCTAGTCACGGTCACATGCTTTTGGCATTTCTTGACGAAATCTATAAAATATGTTCGAACTACTTCAATATGCATGTGTAAAGAAAGTTGAGTTCATTTGGTTTGTATTACGGACGAGGCCTCAGGCAAACAATGGACTTCAGAGCTTTCCTAGTGTGTCCAAATTAAAAAATGTGACACGTTTCTGTTATACTAGTGTTACATATGATCTAAAAATTGTACTGATTTAATTTAAGGACTTAGGGTCTCATATTTTTTAAGATAATTAATTTTCTACTGCACACGATCATGAGCGATTATAGGCCTACGACTTTTTTTAGTAGAGCTATATTTAAAAGACATCGTATTTGACAGGAAGTAACTGATGCTTTAATTTATTCATTGTTTAAAATTGCAAACACTTATTTCATTTATTCAAGGCAATATATTTTGACAGTGTTATTTACCATTATTTTAAGGCCACAAGCAGAACTCGGGAATGGCCAGCCCCAACACAAGCTGGAATGAGTGTGAATTGCCTGAAGTAATTATCAGTTGAATAGGTAGTAATGGAACATATTCTGCTCTCATCAATAATTTAGGCCTTACTGCTGTATATCAACAAATATTTCAGAAACATAATTTTAGCATAATTCTTAAAATAACAAAAGGGAAATTAACTTATTAAAATATTGTATGAATAGGCCTATATTAAAATTAATTTTAGAAAAATTTGTATTTTATAGATTGGGATATTTCTTACTTTCACATCATGATGCTTCGTGAAACTGCTCAATGTTTTTATGTGTGAAAACCTTTGATCAATTATTTTAGATGACGACTACCTCCATATATTGGGAAAAAATCTTCAGCGTGACAGAATATGGAAGGTGACCAGATCCCCTATTGTGCATTGTACAAACAAGCATCGTGTCCAGTTGTTTGTGTTGAGAAAGATTTATGCCTTTTATTAAAGGCTATTTAGTAAATTTAATTTTAATTTTAATTAAGAGGAAAGGAAATTTATTTCAAGTGGGGTCTAAGACAAAAAATAGGAGATAGAAGACACAGACTGAATATATGTCTTTGCATGGGACCTTGAACTGAAAACATTATCCAGTCATTGTTTGGAAATTCCTATCTTGAAGGATTTACAGATGCTGTACTTAAAATACAAAAACATATTCTGTTAAAGCAGTGAAATGCAGTTATATGCATTGCAAAGAATAAGAGTACTAGTGTATTAAAAGTAAGATTGCTCTGGATAAGAAATGTTGGCATAATAAATTAACAAGACAGTCAAATTACTGATGCAAGTAGATTTTTCGGGTATTTATACTGTGTTTTGCCCATTTAAAAAAAAATATGTCATCTAAATACTTTGTAAATGCAATATTGTTAAAGATAAGGTTATTAGCTTTCCAATGATACCTAGATCAAGCCTGTGGCATGAATGGTAACTGAGTAATCATCAATTTACTTTTGCAATTCAGTTTAAGTACATGCAATGGTAGAAATTCCATCTGCGATATTGCCTTTTTTTCTAATTTTGCAAGCTATTTATAGAAAAAGTATTATCCCAGTGTATTTGAAAAAAATTAGACATGATATCTGTATATAGTTGTGCCATTTAAAACAAAAATTGTTAGCAATTACCCGTAGAATAACAAATAATAAATGCATCAATTTGCTTGTATGTGAATAATCAGCATTGTTTTATTATGGCCGCTTGATACAAAATAGCATTTTCATTGCAGAGTATCTCAGAAACGGTTATTTTTTTCCAACATGAAATGATGTATTTTACTTCTATGTATATAGTTGTAAGTAATGCATTACTTTAATACTTACTGATATCATTTTTGGTCAGTACAGAGGGTCTGTAAAATGGCAAAAAATAACGGAATCTCTATTAACTTGAAACGTCTATTTTACTAAAACTTAAATCGCTCATATCTCGGGAACTGTTGGTGCTAGAGAGTCAAATAAAGTATCATTGTACATCATTTCCAAAGTTCTTTCATTTGGTGCATTGTTTATACCTGTAACTATTAAAACAAAAAATGGCTGCCGATACCTAGTAATAAAGTGTCAAAAATGGAAATAAACTCACATCATTGCAGTTTGTGAGATTCAATCATTCACTATGTTCAGAATCTCAGAATGGAGGAAATTGGACATTTAACACTATTCTATTGATATTTTTCCCATCTCATCAATTTTCTTAGTTGATCATATGAAAATTGCAGTAAACTGTTTATTTTGTTTTATGTTAAAAAATTGTTAAAAATGAAAAAAAAAAAAACATTTCAGAACAGTGCCGTTTTTGTTTACATTTTGGCATTTTCAAGTTGTGACTTTGAAGTTCCATGGGCCTGAAGACCTTTGCTAGTCACATTTTCTGAATATCCATGATACTAATATTTTATTATTAAAATTGATGGTCATTATGCTGTTAAACATTATGTAATATTGCATCAAAATTAAAAAAAAAAAAACTATTTTGGGCACTGCTCCCATGATGACCATTTAAGAAAAAGCATGTCACTTACTGTTCTCAAACTTACAGGAAAGAAACATGGGACTAAAATACAGCTTCAGTAGGCAATGCAGTCTGTTTGGTAATTCTTACTGCCAGTTAAACGGTTTCACATATTGGCATTTTCAAAGTGTGACTTTGAAGTTCCACGGGCTTGTTTATTATTGCATCAAAATTGGCAAAATGACCTCTTTTGCATCATTTTTTCTGTTATTTTGTCTGTACATTTGACAGCTTTGCTGCCTTGTTTTGTAAATATTGTTGGTAAGCCTAGAGAGTTTGTACATATTTCTTATATATAAAAAAAAAGTCTGGAAAATTTTTACTTACATGATGCTCTGATAGAATGTGAAATGTTCATTATTTTGGGGATAAATATGAAATGCCTGTAATATTGAGGAGGCAAAGGCAGTCATTTAGTGGTATGGGGTAAAAATAGATTTTGATCACCTATTTTATGTTTTCCTTATTGCTCAGTATTACCACTACCTTATTTCTTCAATTTCAGGATCTGTATAAAAATGTTTTTAGGTCAATTTTTAGGTTTTGACTGGCAAGAGTAAGAGTCATTGCCCTTTATCACCGTTTTGAAAACCCTTGCATAAATCTAAATTGTGCTATATATTTTAACATCAAATGTAGAATTCACTTTAATTTTCAGATTTTTTACCATTTAAATTTCAGTGTGCTTAACATGACATATTTAAGCTGTATTATGCTTTTCAGTTACAAAGCTAGTTTTATTTTAGTAAAAAAAAAAAAAAGATCACATCATCATTCGTAACATAAAATATGTAAATAATGTTAATGTATTTTCTTTAACTAACTAGAATTGGGAGGTTTGTTTGCTCAAATAAAATAGATCTTGCTCAGCCAACTTCTATTAAGATATCTCCATTTTCGTTCAGAATCTCGGGGAAAACAATGCCATATGATCAGCAAGGCAGTAGAAGCCAACCTTGGCACATTTCTGTTCCATTCTTTTAGGTGGTTTTTCTGCTGAGCTGAAGACTGAGTGACATTCAAAACTCTACAGAGCTTATTTTGTTTTATTTGGGAGAACAGACCTATAGACTGTGATAGAAAAGAAATAAGAATTGCTCTTAAATTGGAATATTCTCTGGAAAATAAAGCAGTAGGGAAGTTTCAACTATAAATTTGTTGTTATTCACCCAAACTCCGAGGTTTTTTGTCATTCTGGTCAATATGAGAAATTGTTCCAAAACGCCATTTGTTTGAATGACCAGGTTATTCAACCCCTAAAAAAGACGTGGCCCCTATCATGCACGCGTGCAGAGAGCCCACGTGTGTATGTGTGTGTACAATCACACGAGTTCTCACTGCGGATCAACAAGATCGTGGTGCCAGAAATTTTGCCGTAGCTCAGTTGTTTGATAGATAACATTACAGCTTATTGTACTGATATCAAGCATGGCTTCTTAAGCAGTTGGAGACTTAGAAAAGCACAAGGGTTAATGAGACGCAATGATTTAACACGGTGATATTTAGATTTTAGAAAAATGCTTCATACAAAAAAAAGAAACATTACAGCAAATTAGTTGAGGAAAAATGCTAAAATATGGAAGGTATATGCATATTTTTATGCCGCAAATGAACTGTATTACTAAATCGAGAGAGAGAAATTGTGCTTTTCGCGGCATGTACATGTAGACGTTCGGCGTTCCCTTCAAGAAAAGGTGTAGAATATGAATTGTTTTTATGGTGAACACACGAGACTCCACTGTTTAAAATAAATGAACATTATAATACTGCACACCTTTTTGTTGACAAAAATAGGTGGCGACAGGTATTTTTCAGAATTGGAACCGTTTTTGTGGAATTGCTGTGAGGTTAATTAATTACATTCGTAAATTCTCGCTCGACAGTAAAAAAAAAGTGCTTAGAATAAGCCAGAGAAACGTGAACAGGACTATCTGTGACCTTCGTAGAAGATTTAAATTGAGTAGGCCTTGTTTCAGGTTAACGCGCCTATCTTAAAAAATTGTTAGCGTAATTACTGTATTGTAATATGTGTGGTGCGTGGTGTAACCTGGATAAGTAGATAGGATGGCTGTGCGATTAGTATACATGTATAAAGGAATGAATAAATTTGTTGAACTTTGCCTTCACTATAATGTACAGTGTGTCCTACATCATTCGATTTGCTTTTCTCGGCACAATTTAATGAAAACTTTTTCAGAATTTGGGGGAGATAGGCACACTCAGTCCCCCACCACCACAGCTAATATAGTAACAACGGACCTTTCCATTTGCTGTCAAATAATCATTGCAACAACGTCGGTTATTGGTGACACCGTAAAATTACATTCAATTAACATTTATGGAAATCATGTGAACATTTTCTCTCTTTGTTAAGGCATGTTATCAAAATAATGTTCGAAGATCGGTTGAGGGGTTTCCAAATTCAGTTTTTGAACAAATAAGAGCGTACAGGTTAAAAAAGTGAAGTAGAGAGAAAGAGGAATTATTTATTGAAAAATTAACGCAATAGAAATAACCCAGTTAAACTCCCCAATCTTCATGTTTTGGTTATGTAAGATTTCACACTTTCCCAAATGACGTGGCTACTTTCGGTTTTGGTATATAGTATTTTATTTAGCTTAAGAGACTCAGATATATATGTAAATGTTTAACAAGGGGTGTGGCATTCAGCGAAATAAAGTTGATAGCGCTCCGTGTGCTATATATCATTCACTATAAGATCTGCCAACCGACCGCTCTGCGTAAAAGCCAAAATCGTTGGCGTTTTTATGTGTAGTTGTCGCAGTGCACTTCTTTTTCTGTAAACAGCGTCAAAGGAAAAACGTTTTACTTATAATTCTCAATATTACAAAGATGTTCCTTACGAGTAATAACAGTCCTTGTGTCAAAACCAGCCCATATGAATTTTTATCTTGGAGTTCTGGGATTTCAAACATATTTTCCTTTTCATTGTGTGACTTTGATATTCCACGGACCTGAACCGTGAGGCTAGTTACAATTTTAAATACGGGTGTTACCTGTAGTTCATAATGTTAACTTAGTGGTGATTATGCGGTTAGAATCATGTAATATTACCTTGAAATTGAAAAACAAGGCAGCAAAGCTGTCAAATGTACAGACAAAAGACAGGAAATAACTATGCACAAAATAGGCTACTGTCAATTCTGATGCAAAAATACATTATGTTAAACTGCAAATTCAACATCAAATTTTAATTATCCTCAACAGGTAATACCTATGTAATTAAAATATGTGACAAGTTTACACTTTGAAAATGTATAACTTCCAGAAAAAGAAGTCACTTAGACTGCTTTTCCAACTCAGACTGCATTTTAGTCCTGTATTTCTTTTTTGAAAGTTTGGCAATCATAAGTAACATGGTTTTCCCATAATGGTCATCATGGCAGCTGCACCCAAAATTGTGTTTTCTTCTATTCTGATGCAATATAACATAATGGTTTACAGCATAATGACCGTCAATTTTTAATAATAAAATATACGTATCATGGATTTTCAGAAAATGTGACTAGCATGGGTCTTCAAGCCCGTGGAACTTCAAAGTCACACCTTGAAAATGACAATATGTGAAAAATTAAATTTTCACAAAATAACTGTTTAACTGGCAGTAAGAATTACCAAACAGACTGTATTTCCTACTGAAGCTGTGTTTTAGTCCCATGTTTCTTCCCTGTAAGTTTGAGAACAGTAAATGACATGGTTTTTCTTAAATGGTCATCATGGGAGCAGTGCCCAAAATAGTTTTTTTTTCAAATTTTGATGCAATATTACATAATGTTTAACAGCATAATGACCATCAACTTTAATAATAAAATATTAGTATAATGGATATTCAGAAAATGTGACTAGCAAAGGTCTTCAGGCCCATGGAACTTCAAAGTCACAACTTGAAAATGCCAAAATGTAAACGAGGCAGCACTGTTCTGAAATGTTTTTTTTCCATTTTTAACAATTTTTAACATAAAACAAAATTAACAGTTTTCTGCCGTTTTTATATGATCAACTAAGAAAATTGATGAGATGGGAAAAATATCAACAGAGCAGTGTTAAATGTCCAATCTCTTCCATTCTGAGATTCTGAACATAGTGAATGATTGAATCTGACAAACTGCAATGATATGAGTTTATTTCCATTTTTGAAACTTTATTACACAATACACGATAACAAGTTTACCATCATTTTACATAATCAACTAATAATGTTGTAAAATTGCAGGAAATGCCACTTGGTAAATATGTCCATGCAAGAACCGCCCCCTTCTTCCGACCTGTAATGAGGTTGCCTTCACAACTGATGATCCTCGGACCAACTAGTCCGTATATCAAATACGGCCGACACAACTTGAAAGCAATGTCTCATAATTCCCTAATGCATGCGATGTGTATCCTTAATATTTTGACTGCATTATTGATATTCCTGCTGGAGTCGTACCTTTGTCAGAAGTGGCGCATGAGTTCCAAAATATCTATGAAGACTATGAAGACAGTTATCTAAGCAACGGGCATAACCCCCCAAGCCGTGTTCATCTTATTCTGCATATTCCCCAAAACGGTGATCTTATGTACGTCCGCAATACTCCTCAAGGAAAGCACGCCGAAGTTAGAGCGAGAGCTTACCTACAAGATGTAAAGAACCGAGGTGTCACAAAAGTCGTCATGTACCTGAATTGGTCCCCATGCCGTGATTGTAGCCCCATGTTGGCAAAGTTAAGTGGCCCGGAGTTTTCGCTGGAGATCGTGTATCGTGGCCTGTACTACGGTGGTGAGGGTCTGGATGATCTCCGTCAATTGGAACCTTGCACTGTGCGTCAGTTTGGTGAGGAGGATTGGGAATTCCTGAGACAACATCTTCAAATTGCTTAAAGATTGTTAGTGGATTTCATAGGAACAAGATCAACGGTTGGCAATTTTATACAATGCTCTTATTGATTGATGTCCGCAGAAATGTTTAATGATTTTAAATTATAGGATGGACAAAATAATTGCTGATGATTTTAAATGGAATATGTGTCACCATCAGTATTAGTATCTGTGGCCAGAAAGCAACGTCATGATAACGTTCTGCAGACATATTTTCTTTTCAAAAAGACTACGAAGTATGTTAACAACTTAATGTTATCATGTTAACAATTTTAATTAGTGCATGTATCTAAATGTTAATGAAATGATTTATTCATTATTTTTACTTGTGCGGTATTGGACTTAGGATAAGGATGTTAACATTTTCGTGGTGGAGGGAATAGCATATATATATATATATATATATATATATATATATATATATATATATATATATATATATATATATATGGTACCATATTTAATTATATCATAATTAATAACACCATGTATTTATCTAGTAATTTTAAAGGATTTTTATTGGCATGATATGTTAAATTTTTTGTAAACATATCTTATACGTTTCTTATTGAACTGCTGTGATTATATTCGACATATATAAATTATATAAATCATATATAAATCATTATTTTGATAGGAATGTGATAATTTTATTATCTTTATTATTATTATTGTTGTTGTTGTTGTTGTTATTATTATGTTGAATGCACTGGGTGTAAAAAAGGCAATCGCTGTGCATTATCTAATCGTCATCGTCTGCATAATCTTGTTTAACGTAAAAAACACGTATCAGTGATATTTTCTACATATTTTAAATAAGGATTCACATTTCATTGTGTATGCTGATTTTGCTTATAATGAGAATAATAAGTGTATATAACGAAATAACTTTGTGTATCATTTATTCTTTATTGGCAGGATTAGGGTATAAAACGCAAAGTATCATTTTCTCCTTCCGATTGATATTGAATTAATATATCAACCGCCATTCCACCCTGTCAGACGGTGAGAATGAAAGTATAAGGGTAAAAGTAAAGACATTGTCAGAAGTCATTGTCATTGCGTTAAAATACTTTTCAATGATATTTCTAAATATATTTTAAATAAGGATTCACATTTCATTGTAACTGTGTATGCCGATTTTGATTATTATTAAAATAATAAATGTATTTAACGGAATAACTTTGTGTATCATTTATTCTTTATTGGCAGGATTAGAGTATAAAACGCAAAGTATCATTTTCTCCTTCCGATTGATATTGAAGTAATATATCAACCGCCATTCCACCCTGTCAGACGGTGAGAATGAAAGTATAAGGGTAAAAGTAAAGACATTGTCAGAAGTCATTGTCATTGGCAGAAGGCACTATAAGGGCTCATTCACGTCGACACTATCGATCTATGTATATCGATCCGACTCTTGGGGAGTGTATTCAGTAAATCAGATAATCTCTAGCTTTTTTGTATTCTACTCAACGCCTGTTAACCCCGCGTTCACCTGTTAAACTGATTGCATTCAGGGAAAGGCCTCGCAGGGTTGGGTCGAGCTACGTAGACCGATATTGTCTTTGGCAATGGACCCTAAGAAAGCTGGAGATCTATTTTAATGAACCTTAGGAAGGTTATTTTATCAAGAGAATAGGACGTCCCATAGGACCGTTTCTTTTATTGTACGTACAAGTAACAATTACAGGGAAGTGCACAGCAACAAATAGATAAAGGTGGTCACATCGTAAAATTACACTCAATTACGATTTTTAGTAAGAAGGATTATCAGAAAAAATGTTCAAGAGTCGGTTGAGGGGCTTCTAAGTTTAGTAAATTATTGCGACTAAATTATTGCGAGGTTAAAATAGCGAAGCTGGGAGAGAGCGCAGTCTTAGTTATTGAAATCTTAACGCAATGTAAATAACCCAGTTACATTTTCCAAACTTATTGTTTTGGTTGCAAAAGATGTCACACAATCCCAAATGACGTGGCTGCTTCCGGTTTTGGTACATTTTTATTTAGCCTAAGGGGCTCAGTTATCTGGAAATGTTTAATAAGTGGCTCCGCATTCGGCGAAATAAACTTGATAGTGCTCCGTGTGTTATTTTTTCACTGTAAGATCTCCCACCCAGACAGCTATACATATTGCAGAGGGGAGAGGTGGGGTATGCAGTCATGTGGAAAGGAAAACACCTGCCGCAGTGGGACGGATGAAAGCAACTCGATCGTACCAGCTAAAACTTACGAAAGCGAAAGTTAACCAGGAAGTGACTCGTTGCAAAAGCTAACCAAGAAGTGACTCCATATTAAAAAAGACGGCTCTCACAATTTTCATGTAAGTCTTTCTCCCTCTTTTTCTCTCTTTCTCTCAGATCCCCTCTAACACAGAATGTTCTAAAATAAGGTCGTTCTCAGTATGAAAACGTGTGGACCGCCGTGGTGAGTTCAAACAGATAAGATCAGATAAATAAATTTTGTCTCTGTGTATGGATCGCCTTAAAAATAATACAAAGTACTTTATTATCAATCCTCTGCTTCACTGGCAGCTAGTGCAATCCTTTCAGAATGGGAGTGATATTGGTGTGTAACTTTGACAAACCAGTCTTGCAGCTGAGTTTTGAATAACTTGTAATTTTTAACCTGATATACCAAAGAGGAGACTATTGCAGTAATCTAATCTTGATGATATAAATGCATGTTCTAATTTTTCAGTGGTTTGGTTATTTAACACTTTCCTTATTTTTCCAATGCGCCATAGTGCATAAGATGCTGATTTACACACTCCAGAAACACGCTTCTCCATAGTGCTATTTTCATCGAGGGTAAATCCCAGACCTTTTACAGAACTAGATGGTTTTGTAAGATCTCCTATCCAAATGTTGGCGTTTGTTGCATTTTTCCTATTTGCCTTGAACCTTGATGTAAACCACATCAACTCAGTCTTAGACCCCATTCCCACAGATTTAAGATCGATCTATCCCTGTGGGGAGTCTCACTAGATTACTGTCATCTTAGCCGGCTTAAGCGTCTGTCCCGCCTACTAAAAGCTGTAAGGGGGTAATTAACTATGGTGCGTTATAAGTGGAACAAGTTACTGTCTAGATTGTACTTTATAGGACATAAATTTTTTCAGCCTCCGGCACTGTTTTAGTTTTTATAAAAATTGGAAGTCCTTGACCCCAAATATGAAGGTCAGGACACGTCGTTCACACAGTCCAAAAGGGGAAAAATCTAATCATACTGTTTTTTTCATCAAACCGTCCCAGTGTCCAGTCTGCTTCTTCACTTTAAATGTTTCGCAGCTGCAAGACAAAAATGTCGATATTCAATGCTTCGTCCTTACTGGCATCATGTTTATCTATATTAACTTAAATGGGGCAGACACGTACTAGTTCATTTTCACCGATGATTTATGTATACAAGACGATTGTATTTCAGGACGGATAGAGTTTTATTGATTTGTTGATAGCGTTGGACTTTAAGGTTATCAGAACACATGATATGCCAATAAGTACACTTATGCATGGAGTGGTGGCACCAATCACCTGATATTCAAAACAATTCTACTTATAAACTACCGATCCATTATGAACAATAATTAAACCTTACGATAAGCCAATCTGAAATTATAAGTGGGGATAAAGGCCCGTTCACATGACAAGTCTATTTTCTAAAAATCTATTTTCTGTTTTGCAACTATACATAGGGGATGTTTATCTTTTGATTGCTTTTTATAGAAGTACGACCCACTTATACAGTGTATGTGCTCACCTCTAAATAAAAGTTTTTTCATTTAATTTTTTCTTTCTTCCTATCTTTTTTATTCTTTATTTATCTCTTTCTGTTTTGCCGTATTGTAATGGTGACCATGAAATAGTTTAGTCAAATTCTCTTTCATATACATTTAAACCACAGATAACGATTCACCTGTCTGAGTAGAACTATTCCCCCCTTAACTTCAGGTGAGAAATGGCTTACTCTACCAGTTACCTATCGACAGCGCCACGTACACCAGTCATGTCTAAAGTCGTACCTTTAATAGAAGTGTCGGGAGACTTCCCAAATATCTTGGATGATTTTACAAACAGTGGGCCACATGGCAGGCCGTGGCCAACGGGTAAAACTCATCTTATTGTGCATTTTCCCGAAAACGCCGAACTTCCAGATATGTATACCTGGAGTAGACCCGTTGACCCGTATACCTACAATACAACCGGTGTCCACGCCGAAATGAATGCGATACCTTACCTAGAAAACCTACATGTGAAAAAAGTCGTCATGTACCTGAATTGGTCCCCATGCAGTGCTTGCAGCGGCAAGTTAAAAAAATTGGTAGAGACAAAAAGAAGTGACCCGGATTTTTTTCTGGAGATCGTCTTTAGGGGCGTATACAAAATTAGAAAAGAATCTTGTACACAAAAATGCAAATGTCAAACGGCTCCAGGCAATCCCGAGGGACTGTACAACCTCAGCCTATTGGAACCTTTTTGCACTTTGCGTAGTTTTAATAGGAAGGATTGGCAAGATCTTGAACGATTGCTCGATAAAAAGGACCCCAACAAAGCTTTTGAAGAGTTGAGTATTCACGATCAACCGACAAATGATGAAATGGACGTAGAAGTTGCTACTGATTTAGTAGCGATTTTGAGGAATCAATATAAAGGGTAAGTATTTACAAAGTTGAAACCATGTTTTATGTATCCATATCTACATATGTCCTGGCACATGTAAACTGGAAGAGAACTTATTGCTTGTCGTCATGTGATGATAGCCAATTAATAGTATGCTTTTAAAAAATAGTTTGCAGTTACGTAAAGTGCAGATATATTTTATCTGTCTACGCAGATTCTTTCTTTCATCAGTTACATAGCAAGACCTCCTACACAATACGGGGCTCTTGTACCCTTGAAATACATGACGGGGGACATTGAAGGTATCCTTGATGACTTTAGAAGCAGTGGACCTCATTTTTATCCGAATTCAAAACCTAGAACTCATCTTATTCTGCATTTTCGCAAAGACGACCTTCAAAGTATGCATACCTCCTCTGGGTTTGATGAAATGCATGCCGAAAACCATGCGATAAGTTACCTACAAAAGCGCCAAAAAACCGGGAAAATCGTCATGTACTTGAACTGGGCCCCGTGCCATGCTTGCAGCAATGCTTTAATCGCTTTGATACAGGAGAAGGAAACTGTGCCGGATTTTTTTCTAGAGATCGTCTTTAGGGGCATATGCTATAACAGAAGACCATCGTGCACGGTGCATTGCGGTTGCGTCGATGAGAGCCCCGAAGGACTGCGTGCCCTTAGTCGTATGGAACCTTATTGCACTGTGCGAAGTTTTAATAGGCAGGATTGGAAGAATCTTGAAGGATTGTTTGACAATATCGAGCGATGGCATAGGGATTCCATCGATGGCGACATTGCTGATGATTTTAGGTGGATGCAGTATCAGTAATCACAGTGGGTATTTACAAACCATGCTGGTTGTATTGATATCTACATGCAGTTTGACTGTTGTGGTGTAAAAATTGATGATTATGCGTAAATTAACTGAAAGAAAACGTATTTAAAGAACATCAACAAACAGTCATTTGTCACATAGTATAGATGGTGACTTCTTTTAAAATCTTAGGGTAACATCTAACATGAACTTGCATAAAGCCATTTTTAAGGAAAGAAAGAGATAAAATCTTATATATATATATATATATATATATATATAGAGAGAGAGAGAGAGAGAGAGAGAGAGAGAGAGAGAGAATTTAATCATATCTTAATGTACAATATAAACAATTTACAAACCTCGTTCATATAAATGACAACTAGATGACCGTAAAGGCTGCTAAGGTTTATATCTATTTTATGCATATATCTATTTTATTTTATATCATATTAACAAATCTAATAAGTGCATCTATCTAAATTGTATTTAAATGATCTGTTCATTACTTTTTTTGATAGGAATTTCATAATTTCAATGTTAGGTATTATTATTAGAATGATGAATGAACTGGGTATTTAAAGGTAATCGCTGTGCATAATTGCTGTGTCTAATTGCTGTCACATGATGTGTTTAATTGCTGTGACATGATGTGTTTAATTGCTGTCACATGATGTATCTAATTGCTGTTTCACATGATGTGTCTAATTGTAATTGTCTGCATTATCGTGCTAGCGAAAAAAAAAACGTTCCAATGATATTTCTAAATATTTTTTAAATAAGGATTCACATTTCATTATGTATGCTGATTTTGATTATTATCAGAATAATAAATGTATAATACGGAATAACTTGTGTATCATTTTTTTCTGTATTGGCAGGATTAAAGAATGAAACGCAAAATGTTATTTTCTCTTTCCGCTTGATATTGAATTAATATTTCAACCGCTATTCCGCCCTGCCAGTCAGTGAGAATGAAGGTATTGGGGTAGAAGTAAAGACATTGTCAGCGTTTCAAAAACTGTTCTCGCAAAAGACGTTATAAGGGCTCTTTCTCGTAGACACCATCGAGGGGCGGATCTATAGATATTTTCTGACAGTCTCCCAAATTATCTTTGTTGATTAATCCTCCATTTTGACCGTCTTCTGACAGAAAACATACGACACACCTCAATGTTAACTTGAAAACCTGACCGTCTTCCGGAAGACCCAGAAGACGGCCTAAATCCGTCCCTGGGGCATCGGCAGGATCATAGTGCCCCTGTCAAGCATATTTAATGTGTGCGTTACAAATCAATTGCATCTGGTGTGCGCCACTTAATACACCTAACAGACAGCACATTTTTCACATTGAGATTCAAAGCCCTCATTGTTACTCTAGCATAACTGCTGATTGAAAAAAACGTATACATATTCGAGTGAATAACACAGCAGGCAGCTCAATAATAATTTTAGTAGCAGCAATGATCTATATTTGAGAGAAAACTTACCGTCTCCCTAACAATAGTTCCATTTTTCCTTTGGGATTTTCTTCATGCTCTAAGGAACGCGCCATGGTCTAGCCCAGGTAGAAGTACCTGGCTGAGATAAGTACCGGTTTTATGGGGGTGGAATATTCCTGCGACTTCTATTGAAGACTGAAGTTTACCACATTAACGAAGGAGACGTGCATTAAAGATGTCACGATTGAAGGTTCAATATATGGGAACAGGTTCCACAACAACTGCCCTGCCAGCACGTTGTGTTAACTGGCCTGGAACAAGTTTCCTGTATTTTTGTAAAGGGTCTATGGAAAGCTTATACGGTATACTATAGAACATTATATATTGGGATTTAAAAGGCGTCTGTCCGTCAGTGATACACAGCGAGTGGAAGGCGGAGGGTATAAGGGGAGCAAGCGCCGAGGCCGTGCAAGCAGGATCTTGATTTTTCTTAGAGGAGTTGTTTGATTCAGGTGAGTGGGCGTGAAATCTTGTCTCTGTAATAACTTCAGAAACATAATGGAATTTTCTTTAGTAGTCTGATAATTTGCTTGTGATTTTGAGTTACTTATTTTGGTGTATGTATTGAAGGTAGCTTTGAAAAAAAAAAAAAAACAGGTGCCACAGGACCGTGATTTCAAAGCAGTATTTCAAAATTTACTAGTCAATTTATATAATTTCTTACCAATTTTTTAAACTTCCGTACAAAAGGTTTCGCCGTGTTGATCAAAAGCGTAGACAAGAATTTGAAAGTGAAAAAGGGAATGGAAATATATCCAGTGTTCTTTCAAATGCAGTTAAACAATTCATCTTCCCTCTTCTTTTTGTCCCACAGTTGGTGACACAACGCAGAAGCAGATCACATAATTTCCCATTTAACAAGACGCCGATGAATTCAGTGAGTGCCGCCGACACCGCCATGGCTATGCACTCTGTTCTTTTCGAATCCGCGACCGACATCATGGACACTTTTGAAAGGAGCGGTCCTCACTTCCCTGACCGAAACTGGCCGACGGACAGCTACTGCGTGTTCAAGTGCACGTTGGAGAAGTTGCCTCGCTCCTTCATCTTCAATGATAACCAAGATGGCCACGCCGAGGAGCAGGCCGTGAATTTCCTGGCAAAAAACATCAAGAGCCTGAAACCCCAGAAAATTCGTTTTTATTTGAATTGGTCCCCCTGCGCCCGCTGCAGCTCCCTGTTCTTGAACTTCAGCAGAATAATAACCGAGAAGAAGCTGTCGATTGATTTAGAGATTGTGTTTAGAGGCTTGTATGAGGTTTCCCGACCGTCGTGTAAAGGCCTGCCTTGTGATTGCGCCGTGCGCAAACCGGAGCACGTGCAGAAGCTGCACGCGTTGTGGAGGTGCGAGCACGTCACCGTGCGCACGTTCGTCGAGGAAGATTGGAAAACGCTGGTTCAGTTGCTCCATAACAATGCCGCCACCAAGCACGACGACGCCCTTCTCAGGAGGGATTTTGAACAACTGATGACGGAGCAAGAGAATAAGAAAAGGGATGAGAAGAAAAATAAGAATTAAAATAGAGAAACTTAAAACCAATACTTTACTGAGTTGCAGGGTTGTAAACCCTATGAACACAAAATGAACACAATGAACACAAAATACTAAGCTTTATCGTTAATCCATTATACGTAAAACTAACAGTGAAATCAACACAGAAAACAGAGGAAATCCCGGATGAAAATTACTCGCAAATCAAAATAACTTGCCAACACCTTATAGACTGGCTACTTCAGTGAATAGCTAGCCACTAGCTACTTCCTTGGGGTGCAGCTTCATAAAAAGTCTAAAAGTCGTTGGTTGAGCTTTAGCCACCAAAATCGACTTTCTGATACTGATCTAACACGTAAAAGCTTTTAAGAATGGCTGACCCTCAATAAGTGTAATCGAGATGCCTAAACGATGATAAAGTATTGTCACCAATAGCACAAATCATTGTAACACAATCCACATTAGGCTCAGGGGTTAATTTAAAGACCGATAAAACGAGATAAGCGGCACTTTCAGATTATTTGTGAAACGCTAGTTTGTCGGCTAGGGTTTAACTTTAACCCCCAAACAGACTCGAAATGTGTTGTGCTGTTGATCAAAGGTGTCGTTGCTCGATGCTCTTGACTTCTACAGCAACAGGTGCGACACCGCACAAAATGCACTGTTGATAGGAAACGTCACATTTACCTCAGCGCAAAAGACAAACCAAACGATGCCCAACTCTTTCAATGATGTTTTTCTCATTCCTTGGGAGGAAATTAATGTAAGATGCAGATATAACGATATAGTTCTTAAAGTTTACAAAGTTAATTTGATTGGTTACTTAGGTTTTTGAGATGCTTAAGGGCCATTGGCTTTAATGAAATCTTTCAATTATGTTCTTCAGCAGCTTGTATTATTTTAGTAAAATAAAGTTTTTGAAAGGCATTTTACATCTGTGTTGTATTGCCCTTGTTCAAAATGCTTAGTTTTGACGTAAAATTGTTTATTCATTAACTTGTCAATTTTCTAAATCTCTCAAACCTGCTGCCGTTCTCTTTAATTCTTTCAAAAAGCGCTTAAAAAAAAGCGAAAAAAATTAAAACATATTATATGTATGCCGTTAATATTTAGAATAGATTTCAGCTTTCATTGCCTTATGGCGGTTCTTTGTGTGAAAGCGCACAATCAAACGAACATCGATCGCCTTCCTGTTTTTAATGTCTTTTGTCGCAAAATTTGCCGGTCAAGCAAACAGATTTTTCTTTTTCTTTTTGCTCGGTCTGAATGCCATTCCCAACCAGCTTGGACCCATGGTGCCCCATTCTCGTTTGATGGGTTCTACCCAGCTAAGAGTCCACTATTGTTGTGGTGGTGTACTTTTCGTGGTCTAGAATTTCAATTATCTGCCCACAATGTGTTCGATTCTTAAGTGTCAGGCCTGGTATATTTAAGAAATAGACCGGCTTCAATATGATACAAAAAGCGCCCGACTTGCGACGAAAAAGTTATGTAACTCCGTCGCTGAGTTATGTAGAATTTTCGCTTCATGCCTTTAAGCATATTCTGTTCTTATCATACTATTCAGTTTGAAAAACGTGGAAGTTGTAAAATGCACTTTTTTAAGATACAGGTTTTATAAACGGGTTAGGCGTTTACTAACACTAACCGAAGATCTTTCAGCACTAACGCCCATATTAACCACATAACCCACGAATTAACCAACACATCGTAAAAATATTAACCACTACCAGAGCAATTTTTAGCACTAACGTTCATCCGCTATGGAAGTGATAAACACTTTTCCGAGCGCTTAAAAGCAAAGCTAAATTAACCTTTTTAATCAAACTCATTACACAAGGGCTTTAAACCAGATTATACTATCAAGAGTTGGACTGAATATGAAATTAACACCAAAATCAATGAAACTACACCGTACCAAGCTTACGTGCCCACATTAAGTTTTTTTTTTTCATACATGTATGCGGCTTTTTCTGTAGACAAACGTTTGTTTGATGCCATTGTTTGGAAAACAATTCAATGTCGTCAGTAATAAAAAAAAAGGTACGACACGGCACAATATGCACTGCCACTGGCGTTCAAACTTCGCACGGCTGGCTCAATCCCGTCATTTCTTTATTGGCAAACGCATTCCCTCCGGAAAATAACAGAAAATGAACTTTTTTAAACAAAATGAAAATTTGAAAAGACTTTGTCGCATAATAGACACAAAAAAAGGATCTCCACACCGCCCTGGTGATTTTGGCGTACTGAAATTATTGTGGCAATAACAGCCAGTCATTAAACTTGATATCAAGTGGTCGGGCAGATTGATGCCTTGCAATCGGATTCCATAGATCGAATAGATGCCTCGATAAGCTCAAAGAAACAGGATTGTGTTAGAGAAGACGAAATGTGTTTTTCACTCTATCTGAAACGTTACCATTGGGTTATTGTGCTACTCTACCAGAGGCCAGCTGGGTGGTGACGTCATTTCTGTGCCAATATATTATCGCTGGACAGCACAGAAATGTGCGCAGAATTAGTCAGAGCGACGTCTATGAATATTTTGTGAAAAAAATTAACACTGTGGTCCTGGTAGAGGGTAAAAAACATGCCATCTTGTAAATTTTTTTATTTTTATTTTTTCCTTTTTTCAAAGCTGCACATAGGGGCCTACACGTGCAAAACGCTACTAAATCGAGAGATCTTTCCAATTTTGTGCTCTACATATTTCTGTAATTTTGACCTCGTCTACTGTTTTATTTTTGCAAAATTTTATTCCTCCACATTATTACAAATAACACTCATCAGCAATCCCCTCAGGGCATAAAAATGACCCCCAACCCCATGTCGGCTAAATGGTTGTTCTCGTCCGCTTTGTGATGACCAACAATATCCTTACCATGTCAGGGCACATTATTCTCTTCACAACCTGGGGTCCAACGTCCTAGTTACCACCACGAAGTCCTCATAAGCTGGACCCCGTACAAGACACACACTGACACAGCGGCCAATCCTGACCACTGGCGGATCTGGGGGGTTTGCGGAGGGGATGTCGTGGGTAGGCCCTTAAAGATCCTTTAAGGGTTAAACAGATATCAGAATAAGGGTTCATGGATATAAAATTTTTCAAATTTAAAACAGCAGAAAGTGTTAATTTAATTTAACATGTACATGTAGGACACAAAGATAGAAAGATTGTTTTTCCATTGAATCCAGAGAAACCATCTACTGAATTTTGTATTTAAGATAAAGTGGCCAAAAACATGTTAATGTTGAATGTTTTCGAATTTGTTGACCAATGGAAAATTGTGAAAGCAAATAGAAAAGCTTATAACATCATGAAATATATGTGAAGTTGACTTTTTAGACGTACCAGAGAGTATAATGAACAGATATGGAAAGGAGTCAGCAAACAATGTTCACACAAATATAAAAATAGCAATAATATATAATGATAATCATTATCATTATATCAAGAAAAATCGTGATCTGTTATTTAATGTCTCTCGGAAAATAAAAAAAAAAAACTTTCCAAAATTAGACAGCCTTACATCCTCAGAATGTCAACATCAAATAGAAGAATCATGATAACCTCTTCCTGTCTTTCTGTTC
Source organism: Lingula anatina (assembly GCF_051362555.1). Classification (NCBI taxonomy): domain Eukaryota; kingdom Metazoa; phylum Brachiopoda; class Lingulata; order Lingulida; family Lingulidae; genus Lingula; species Lingula anatina. Next base: position 3,583,431 of record NC_141772.1, on the reverse strand, counting down.
TTTTCCTGGAAAAGATCATCTTCGAAATCCCAGTATTCAAATGACAAAATGCTGTGGAATAATTAGGAGGACATCCGGGAATAATCTGGATACTCCCGGGAATAATCTGGATACTCCAAGAGGACAACCGGGAATTCCATCTGAGCGATAGGGCGCGTTCCTACGCTAGGATTCGTAGGCATGGGCAAACTAGTATAGGGTCGAGTTAAGCATTACATTTTAGTTTATAATATACATAGATTTTTCTATCAAAAGATATGCTTAGTCATTGTTCTTTAAAATTTTCGCGTCTGTTCTAGCATTTTAGGGAATGACAAAGTTTTGGGGAATGACATAGTTTCAAGAAACTGCAAAACGAGTGAGTAGTTTTCAATATAACACAGCTTGGACTGGTCCCACAAGACAACTTTGAACCGAGAGGTGGTCTTAATTGAAAATAGCGACTGTAAGTTTACTTAAATGTGGAAGTCTGCTAAATGAAATATTGCTCCTGCTTTAAGAAAAGAAAAGAAAATACACGGTACATGCATTTTAATGCATTATTACGGATTTATCCTTAATTTGAATAAAGCAAGATTTTTTGGGGACCCAACCCTAGTCCGTTACTAGGAAACGACTCTATCCACGCTCGGTTGTCAACTTGTTCGGTTAAGGAATCTAAAAGCCACATAATGGATTAAATAATTTTAAACAAATGTAATGAAATCGTCACAAGTACGTCCTCTGCAACTGTATTCCGATAATGCGCGCGACAACTTACAAAGCTGAATAGTGCGCAGCTACCAGATATATGTGAATCCAGGGGGAGAGCACAGCAGGCACGTGACCCTCTCTCAGCATCAGAGCTACATCTTTTACCCCCCCACCCTCCCGAAAAAAAAAGCGCCGACAGGAGACGAATTCAGGCAAAACCTAGCTTGCTCCACATTCTTTTTTAAACCAGACTTTCAGCATTCTGTTTATCCTTTGATTTAACGCCGTTTTACAGCTAAGGGAAGAACTGAAAGTTTGGGCATCTGGTCTTTTAACTACTATTTAAAAGTAACTAGGTTGTTGTTTTAAGGGGTATTTTACGGGATTTTGACACAAACGTAATCAAAGATCTTTGCTGGGGCAGGTCTGGTTGAAATCCTACAAAATTCTAGTCAACTTTCACTTTCGCGAGTTCTCAACTAAAAACATATCAATAAGATATATTGTATGTCATTTAGACCACATTTTCTCCACATGGCATTCTTGTTATGCGTTTTCAGTCACATGTCACGTACTTCTTCACTTCGAAAACATGCAACATGCTATTTGCAATAACGTCATCTGTCCTAGTAGAAATTAGACGGAATAGAATTTATTTTCCATAGTTTTAAATAAATATGTGCAATAAGACAGTTTGAAATAAACATTTATTTTTATTTTATTGATATAATTATCAATTTATTATTTTCGATTGGTTTGAACAGAATGCAACATATAAGATAAAACGGTACTCCCACACAGGCTACTCTCTGTCTAACCACCCATAATTCCTAATTGTTTTCTGGGTTCCTTCAATTTACATTTTATTCATTTTTAAAAGTTTAAGGGAAATTTTTACAGGGGAAGAATTCAGCTTCCATGTCTTAATAAAAATCTAAAATGGAAAATACAGCGTTAATGTTTCCTTTGATTTCCGTCTAAAAGCACAAAATGTCCCCCATCACGTGAAACTCTGTCCAAAAGGTTCGCGCTCAGTAATGTAAGGTCACCCAAATATTAAGCGTGGTGTGTAGTAAACGCTTTTTACCACCTTTTAGAAAAAACAAATTGCCTCATTTTTTATATAAATCACCTCGTTTGCAGCAGTGATTTAAGGCAACTGCAGCGTGTACGTGGAGGCATTTCCTTCGAGGGCGAACCACAGCCTGACGACAACAGTCACTAGAGGCATTCTTTTTAATTTTTTTTCTCTCCGTCCCCAGACACCAATGATTACATCTTTCAGTCTCTTACAAAACGTTATAGCACAAACTGAAGGAATTTTAATGTTTTTTAAATGGCCGGTTTTATCTAAAATGCACCAAGTGCTATAACTGTTACAGATAGGAAAGGGCTTACTAAGAAACGTTTATTATCCACCCTAAAAATAATCTAATGCTAGATAAATGGATGATTATTTTTTTCTTGGGCTGAATGATAATACTCATGCCATGAATTTCCGTAATGCCTTACTATAGATATCATTTAAAGCGAATTCTTATCATGGTATAAAATAAATCAATTGAATAAGTCAATATAACTAAAATTCCTGGAACTAAATTTTCATTCAATATCATCATGACTTCTAAATTGGATGATACTTAACATAATTATGAGAATAATCTAACTGAAATGTGTGACACTTTGAACAGCTATAGGACTTATTACAAACAGAACACTTGTTGCAACAAAAACTGTGAAATATAAATAAGATTCTGGCCCATATAGCCAGCCATTTCAAGAGAGGGGGGGGGGGGGCTTTTTCTGAAAAAGTGGACCTTTTAACATGAAACCTTCTTGGACTTAGATCAAATTTTACCAAGAGCGAACCTCATTGCCTGTAATTTAATGTCTCTATCCCAACAAAAAAACCTGAGGTAAAAAGTTGGTCTTAATTTTTACATTAAAGAAATTTTAATTTCTTAAAGGTACATACGAACTGAGCATCGGTGGAGCGTGGATTCCCAGTAACACATGTAAACCACTTCTACTAGATTCTTATATGACTCAAATAAATTCGACATGCCAAGGGTTAACCTGAATAGACCACTCGATCAGCCATAAAAGACCTTTAGACTGCTCCTTTCTTTAAATTTTTGGTTGTAAATTTAACCTACTTCCGTGACCTACTTTCCTGCCCCATTGATATACAGCTTAGAATGCCAGCAGAAAAATCTGTTCAAACATCATTTTCGGGTAAAATTAAACAATGCCTTTTGGTAATTCTCTTAGTTATACTACTTGAAACTATATGCTGGCATTTGGTTGGTTTTTGTGACAAAAAATTGACTTTGTATGCATCTTTAAAAGTAGCCTAACTATTAGTCTTAAGCATATTAAGTTATTTTACTTTTTCATAAAATAGGAGTAATATTTAAATGAGGCTGACAACTACTAATGTACTTTGGGTCAAAGAGGACTATAAAATTTTAGACTTATGATCTTAAACCACACATGTTCATATCCTGCAGTATACCTTTCTGTATTGCATCAGTGTGAGAGGTCCTACCCGGTAATATGTAGTTTCACTATGGGTGGGCGTGGGTGGGAGTGTCACTCCCTTCCAGAAGCCCAAATGTAACCAGTCAAAATTAATACAGTTTACTGGGGGGTGGGGGGTGGGGGGTGGGGGGGGGTGAGGAATCTATGCTCTAGCACAGTAGCCAGGCATTTGTCAATCTCTCAAACTAGAGCAGTACTGAAATATGTGACAAATTAATGAGCGAAAGACTTAAGGGTCTTTTTTTCGTTGTTGTTTAACCATCCTTTGTGACAGGGGAGTAACGGGTTACACATACAGGTATTCTTATACTAGTGGTGTGATGATGCAAGAGTTTCTAGTTCACCCTTATTAATCCCAGAGTGCTTTAGTCATTCTCAGATGATTCTCCCCCACAATGACATCACTGCTGACATATACAAGAGTTTTTTTTCTAATTATACAGCAGGCAGCTAATAAATTACCATTAGAAAAGGTTTCAGAACTGACCATCCTTTACCTTATTTGTTATTCAAATCCTTCCTTGTTTGTTTATTGTTGTTGGTTCTTGCAAGTTTAACAGTAGAGAAAAGGAGTGGCCACATTCACCGCTGCGTAATTCAACCTTTGGTAAGCCTACCAAAGGAGAGTTTGGTCCCTCAACCTATAAACAACTCAGTATGCATAAAATTGGGCATAATTATATATTCATGAAATCATGTTCAGAAATACAATGTGGGAGGCTTTCCATGAATTAACTTTATCCTTTCACTATGTATCCATATTGTGAATTATGATAAATGTTTCTGACAAGTATTCATATTTTCTGAAATGACTATATATTATTATGAACATCTGTGAACACTTTTCCTCACTACTGAAACTAAAAAGTAAAAAAAAAATTAATATTTGTTAAAATGTATTACATATCTGCATTATATATTTGCTGCAAATATTCATTTTAATGCCATGAGAAAAAAATTCTATACTTTAATAAAAGAAAAAAACTTTACTCATATCGTTAAAATATATCATCAAAATATTATGAGTTGCCAAAGGATACCATCTGAATGATTCGAAAGAAAAACTTTACCACAAAATTGAATTCAACCTCTTCCGTTTCTCATTCTGATATATTCCACGTTCTCAGAACATGTTGACTCAAAGCACCCTGAATTTGACTACTCACTTCTAAATATATACTAGAATTCCTTGGCTGTTTTAGCACTGATAAAACATACATATATGAGTAGAGAAGGAGAGTCACCGTCACTGCTCTGAAAACCAGGGTGACTTTTGTGATCAGAATGAATAAACAACAATAAAATCTTAAAATATTGCCCATCAAAAGAGAAAATATGGGTCTTGAAGAAAGACATTAATTTACAAAGAGGAGTTTTTCTTTTAAGAGAGGTTTTGCGTCTTCAAATGTCCGAGTCTCAATCTTTGGGCTCCAACCATCTGCACAAACTGACATCCGTCTGAGACAATTAAATTTGGTCGTCTGTTCATGATCAGGTCCATAGCCAGCAGTTGCAAAAAGGGGATTCTTTTTTCTGAAAATGTGGACCTTTTGTCATGAAACAATAGTTGACATAGATCAAATTTACCCAGAGTGGACCTTTTCCCAGCAAAAAGGGAGGAGGGGGTTCTTTCGCCCCCCCCCCCCCCCCCCCGAATCCCCCCTGGCTACGTGCCCGGTGTTAGCTATATTTTGGTTACTTCAATGGCTTGTTTTTTGGTGATGTAACAGGCTGTTTGTGTTGGGCATGACACGTATGAAAATATGCCCTTTTAGTGGAATGAGTTCTATCACAGAAAAGGTTAAAACAACCACTGACAAAAATTCAGGCGTCATGACTGATGTCACTCAGATGACTGTAATTATAATAAAAGAAGAAAAAAAAGGAAAAAATAAAGAACTTAGAGATTGTAACAGAGGGTTGTTTTTGTCAATTAAAAAATGTTTTTCTCTGTCATGCTATTAGGAAAAGAATTTCCGCTCCAAAGTCGACTTCGATTGATGAAGATTAAGACAAAAATGCAAACACAAACGTAAAAAAAAAAAATGTCCTTTTGTTGTAATAACTTCTGAATGGTGTGTTTTCTGTCACTGACAAGCATGAAGGGCTTACGTACATATGTGACGTTTGAAACTTTTCATTTTCATTTTCTAGAAAACATGGAAATACAAACATATGGCTGAAATAATGCTGGAACACAAAACAATTAACACAAAAATTTTTACTTATAAATCATTATCAATGAAAGTACTGGTAAAAGACAAAGTTAATATTGAACATGAGAAGGAAAACACTGAGAAGGCATTCAAAATCCAATGTGGAGTATTCAGCACCCAGAATTTGCCTCCCGCACTTTAAAGGATGGCCAGATGCAAATGTGGTCTGAGAATATCAGTGTACTCTATTACAGTATTACCACACACATTAAAGTAGAACACAGCCAAACAAAACAACCACACCTTTGATCCTACACACCTGTCTGTAAAGGTGTATATGACGTGTGGTAAAACCCAGGTTGTGGTCAGTTGTATTACCAATGCGGACACAGAGATCATATTGATTGTTTGACAGAAAATGTGAAATAATCACACCTGGGTCTGTTTGTACATGTACTAAAGAACTATATATATATATAGTCCGAAAATTGGTCTAAACTTTTACACCAAAATTCCACGCTTGGACCAAAGATAAATTGTTAGTAGTCTAATTAAATAAAAATTGTGCCTGTTTCATAATGAAAAAAAAAAAAAAAAAAGAATAGAAAAGAAAAGAAAATGCTGTAGTTTTTAGACCAGCTCTTTTTCTGTTGACCACTTCACATTCATTCATACTTTATTTAAGTCTTAGGCCCCATTTCCCATGGACACCATCAGTCTACATGGATGGACCAAATCTCAGGGACTCTTGCCAAGTGCAATCAGCTGAACTGAATGATAGACCTCCTCTTGATTCCCATACTCATATAATCACCAGCTTTTCTGTATTCCACTCAATGCTAGGAGGAGGTGTGTCATTCAGTTAAGCTGATTGCACTCAGCAAGAGTCCCCACAGAGTTGGATCAATCTCTGTAGACCAATGGTGCCTATGTGAATGGGGCCCATAAGTTCTTTTATGAAACCATAGAACCTCTATATAGAACCTGTACCTGAAAGAACTGACAAACTGCCAATAGGATGTAACCACACCTTGTGGTGAGATGTGACCACCATGGGTGCAAACAGAGTAAACAATTTACGCATTTAATTGTGAAAGTTTGTTTACCTGTTGGCAAAGCATTATAATCCTAACCATTCCGTAATCAAACATAACTATGCTATTAATAGATGTATAATCTAGTGATTAAAGTGTGAAAATAATTCATTTAAGTTTTACCCACACCTTTCCATCCTTGCTCATAGAATTTTTGTTCTCTTTAATACTTGACTTTGTTTGTGGACATGACAGTTCTAAAGGTTAAATGATTACTGTACAAACATAAAAATCAGGCCAATTTGCCCATGTTTAATATTGGTTAACTTCTCAGAAAAGAATTAAAATAAAAATTTTAAAAAATTGAAGACACCAAACATCTTGCATGAAATATAAGATTTTAAGAAAATTAATTCAATTTTTAGCTTCTTAAAAAATTTCCATCAACTATTCTTTGAAAATGGGCTGTGCCACAAATTCAAATATACATGATTTAACTGCTACTGAATGTGAAACTGGGAGCAAAAAATGTGGTAATTTCCAGAAATTTTCAAATGCCTAACGTTTTGTCACATTTTGTTTTTTCATCATTCTCAGAATTCTAAGACACTCACATTTATTTCTTTCGAACACAAAGCCATCTATCTTTGTAAAAACTTTTGAATCAACTTTTTAAATTATTACAAACAAAGCATTTTTGTGGTAGACAATTCTTAACTTTTATATGTTCAATTTTTTAAAGTTACTACCGTAGTCTTATACACAACAGTTATGGACCCAGATGATAAAGTGAGGCTGAGTTAATGGGCATGCCCACGTCATGCTGGAATGTCCTTTGGCTGTACTTACACAATGGTAAACTTGGTCAGACATACATGGTCATCACCCAGGTCTGAATAAGGTCTATATGGGACTTTATATAGTCTGATACACATACAATATCTCTGTGCCTGTTGAATATGGGACTCTGACATTGTAAATAGCTGAATGGTATTGGAGGAGGATGGGGGGGGGGGGGGTGCATTAAAATAATGTGAATATTTTGTGATTTATTGTGATATATTAATAATAACTATTACATGACATTTAATTGTGTGATGTTTAAGATGTTTAATTTCAAATTGTGAAATGAATTATTTCATCTGTTTTGAAACAAAAAATTGAGACATGGAAGCTTTTCACTGTGAGAGATAAGAGAGACCACATGAAAAGAGAAAGAGAGAGAGAGAGAGAGAGAGAGAAAATGAAAAAGTTGTTCCTTTTGGACACCATGTACTTATTAATTAATGAACCAATAAGGTGAAGCTGCCTACAGGAAAAAAGTAGCAAAAACATCACCACAACCACTCATGCTGGATTTATCTATACATACATTTTTTACCAGCATATATCCTATTAATAAAACTTAAAGCAATAAAACAACTGAAGTCTACAAATCTTGAAAGAAAGTTGAGAGAGAGAGAGAGAGAGAGAGAGAGAGAGAGGTAAGATAGAGGAAAGGATGTTAAGTCATTATTGAGCCTGGTGGTCAGATGTTTGAACACTAGAATATGTTGGGATGGTCAACCAGATAGTCTACTTTCAGTTTCCTGGACACTAAGCTGACCAGACATTCTTTGCAATGTGGTATTTTTTTGTTTCCTTTTTGTTGAATAACTGACCATGTAGTTTTAATCAATCATTAATACACAAATCATAAATTAATCTAAACAGACTTGATAGCTAGCATAGCTAATTTTACATAAAAATATGTCTAAGAGCTAAGGGTGGCTAGAGAAATTAATTAATTACATTGGTTTATTTGTTTCTCACCAAATTCATCTTTAATATGAAAACAAAAACTGTTAGAAACAAACACACAAACCAACATCAATATACAAATAAAACCTCCTTTGTCATCTGTGGTCAGAATCAGAACACTGATGACCATGCAAATGACCACAGACTGGAATGTAGGAATGGTCAGTGAAGACTTCCTGAACACTAAGCCTTGTCCAGGGATTTGTCTATGATCAATTTGGTTATCTGTGATGATCAGTTAATTGCTCATCAATGGCGATAGCTGTCCACCTACGTACTCTAGGAAATATTAACCCTATGACTGAATGAGGGTGATTAAGACAAGAGAGTGTCTGATAAGAGTGGAAAGTAAAAAGTAAAAATTTTCATGTCAATCACAGTAGAAACTGCAAATGAAAAAGAGAAAGTTAAAGTCATTTAGCATAATCATATTGAAGCACAATTTTTTGTGGCTAGTCACCTTTTACATCAAATTATAGTATATCTCGAGCAAATTTTGTGGAACAACTTTTTTCTTTGGTATTAACTGAAGACTCATGAACATTGAATGAGTCAAATTGCTTTAAAAAAGTTAGTCTGTTTCTTGCTGCTTTTTGTTTTTTATTCTTTTTAAAAATTTTTTTTGTCCAACAAAATTGAAAGTTAACACTTAAAGCAAAGTTCCAAAACAGAAACAACTTCCCTGAGCCTGATTATCTATCTATCTATGGGAGTGATCTATGGTAGTCCTTGGGAAAGGTGGGCATAAGAAATATGAGTACACCACTATATCTTTTTTTCATTTGGGGGGAGGGGGGAGACGGGGGGGGGGGGGATGGGACAGAAGCTTCTGGAGCTATAAGATGGTCTATAGGCATGTTGCCCTGTGCAAATACCCTGCCTCTTCATCCTTAATGGAGTGGTATATATCAGCCGTATGTGTGTGTGTGCGTCTGTGTGTGTGTTAGTTGAGGAAAATGTCAACGGCAGCTGGGGAAGGGAAGGGGGGGGGGTTAGAAAAAGAGTGTACCTAGTGCAATTCCAGTGTTTTCCTGAAAGTGCATGCATGCAGCAGTTAAATCCATGTCCAGTAGCAGCAAACAACTCAAGGACAGGTTCTACTTAATGGTGCTTGATTAGCATACATGCGGTCAGTTATGAGTGTGAGGGACAGGTCAATTGTAGGCCAATGTGCTGGCTATTGATTTAATGTGTTTTCCTCCCACACTTCTGAATGGGTATTTAGATGCGTTTCCACCCTCAAGAAATGCATTAAACATATTATGGTAATTTTTCATTACATAAAGAAAAAAAAATGATGGAGTATTTTTTTAAGAAATGATGTTTTGTTTTTCACACTGAACTCGGATTAAAAATTTCTAAAAGACGAGTTGGGTTCAAAAACTGAGTTTTTGTGAGTTGCTTTAAATTATAAATGTTGAAGTTTGTGAATACTAACAGCAGATACAATGTGCTCCCATAAAAACTACAGGGTGTATACCAGTTGTACCTTGGGCCATACACATACACCAATGCTTGGAACTAATTTTTATTTCAGATAATTGCATATTTCATTTCTTATGTTTAACAAAAAATAATCGTAACAGTATTACTTGAAGCTGGGAATATATTTTGGCAAATACAACACATCCAATGATTTTACACAAGAGTTGGTCTTTAACCACTCGGTACCACTGAAAACACAGTTTTAATGTAGAGAAACCATTAAACTTTTGGTGATGGCCCCTTAGCTATAGAGGAAAATGTATGTGTCACCAGGACACATAGGCATCAATCATCAGTTACTGAGGGTATAATTTTGATCTTATTTCTTCCAAATTTGAATTTTATTTAAGTAAATGTCACAGAAAACTATAGTATGCCCTCTGGGGAACAGTGTAACGTTAACTAAGAAAAGTTTTTTCTTCAAATTTTATAGAAATTGTTTTATTTTGAGAAATCAGTTTACATAAATTCTCATGCATTCAAACTCCTGAACTTATGCAAATCTTTGCCCCAATTCATTATGTATCCAGATAAAAAAGATAATAATAATGGCTATAAGGTGAAGGGGAAGGGAGGGGGGAGCAAGTAAATGTCAAAATTTGGATGAAAATGATTTGTTAGAAAATAGAAAGGATAATGCATATACATCAAAGTTGTCAAAATAATTCTTGCTTTTTTCCTGAGACCCATCCATCTGACTATGCCCCTCTAATGATATGTCTAGTATGTTGCTCCGGGAAGGGGGGTGGGGACATAACCCCCTCCCCCGACATACCATTGCTCTTTACAAAATCATTTGATCCATCTCAAAATTGTAATTTATATCAAGTTACCATAGTGAGTTTCTTTTGGATTAATTTTGGCAAATCACCATTATACTAGAAAATATCAACATCCTTATTGGACATTATTAAACATAATTTAAATGACTACCAGTCAAGCAATTAAGAAATGTTACATATAGAAAGGATACTGGGAATCCATTTAAATTAACAGGAAAAAGAAAATAAATTGAAAATGACATTTAAAATTGTCACTCTATTTTTTTGACAAATGTCATACCAGGATATGAAATGGAAGTATACTGTATGACTTAGAGATCAATTTCTGTGACTAGAACTACATGTAATAGAACGGAAGGAGGAAACATGGGGGTGGTCTCTCGCCCTGATTTTCCCCTTCTAAAACTTCAAGTCTCTACATGAAAACTTTTCTGTTTTTGTGCCACCTCTCTCATAGTAAAAAACTCAACATCACTGTGTTGATGACATGCTTTCTTCCTTGACATTTTAAAATGGACTTTGAAAAGGTTTGTTTATATTTGGAGCCCAGAATTTTTCATTTCTAAAAGCAACAGGTCCAATAACAAAAAGGTGTGAAAACTTTCATGATGCCATTTGGTACAGTTTAGAAATATGATTCAGCTTGTCAAAATTCTAATTTCAGGAGGGGACCATTGGTTTGATTTTTTTTCAGAAATTGAAGAGGGGGTCAGGATCCCCATGACCCCCCCCCTCCCCCCCTTAATCTGCAACTGATTTTAATACTTATAAGTCTTCCAACTGCTGGCAACCAATAGAGATGGCTAAATGTGCCTGGGACATTTTAACCCTTGATTCATTTATGTACGTATTATCTGACAACAGTTATATCTCATTTTCAAAAGGCAGCACTTAAGTTAATACACTGTATTGTCCAATTTACTGAATTCAAGCTGGCTATTATATTATATAGATATATGATTTTGTGGGATGCAGTTGCATGCAGGCTAGCTAGCTGTGTATAGCACCACACCAGTATAACACAGGTGAAAAAAAAACTACAAACCACATTTTTATTTGAGTTGGAAAACCATTCAGTGTTCTTGATAACACCCACACTCTCTGTGAAAAGGGATATTTTTATCAATATTTTCCCGTATTATAAATACAGTTGAATCAACTTCAGTCACTTAAGCAATACCTGCATAAAAATTCATCATGATAAATTCATTCTCTGTGTATGCATGATTTTTAAATAATTGAGATCTGTTACAATTTTGGATCCCGTTAAAATTTAAATGTCTTACAATACTCATTGAAGATATGGGGGAGAAGGAGGTATAGAAAGTAACCATTATTGATGAATTTTACAATCTATCCATTTTTGTATGGAATATGTCAGAAAGAATTTCGTCTTAGTTCTGAATTTTTATTTCAGTGTTTGAAAACAGTTGTTTTATTTCAATATACTATAATGGTCATACATGTACATGTACCACTTTCATTCTAGATCTTTGCCCCATCTAAGATCTAATAAACAGAGATCTTAGGCCCCATGAATCAAATTCCATCATTGATTTACGGAACTCTCCTTTTACAATGAAGCAATATTGGTTTTCTAAGGACCAAATATTAAGTATCATAACATATAAGGTTGCATTCACAACAGGGGACTAACAAGTCTGCGGATCAAATGTGCCCAACCCACTTGAATGCTTGTTGCAAAATCCCCAGGGGGAATCTATCAAAAATCTATCAGTGTCTATTAGGGGAACAGACGGCAAGTTTTTAGGTGGGTCACCATATATGTGAATGCAGCCAATGAAGCAACATTGGTTACCTAAGAAAAAACAAGAAGTATAATTACAAGTATAAATAATAATAATAATAACATGACTGATGTATCTGACAAATATTATCTTATGTAAAAAGACAACAAGCTCTGGATGTAGGGCATGTACCTTGAACTGAAGAAAACGTTATTTTTAGTCTGAAGGTTTAGACCAATATTTAAGCTTTAATTCCTTTGTGAAAAGGGCCCCAGAAATCAAACCGTGTTGCCTGATCCCTTAAAGATAAAATGATTTCCATTTCTTTGCTAATCTATGTGCCAGTCACTGTGCTAAAAAGAATGAACCATGCTGTATCCAATTCGTTTCATTTTCAACAAGCTAATTTTTTTGACGAGATAATTTCATTTTTTTAAAATGATTTTTACGTCATGTATGGAAACTGTGATGGAGGGATATTTATGACGCCCTGTTTACATCCTGTTAAAGAAAACAATTAACACTCACAGTCCTTATCAAAGGCAAAGACTATTTCAGACCTGAAACCAAGCCAGATTGCATCATCTTGAAGAAACGAAACTAACTTCAATACTATACTTTTAAATTTACTTTTATCAGCCAATGCTGATAAGATAAAAAAAAGGTATCCCAAAATGTTTATTTTCAAGCAGCTCATTTTTGCTTTAAAACTCGAAACTTGAATCACTTTTACTTTCAAAATGTTTTTTGTTTTACTCAATTTCCCGAATGTTGTTTTTTGAAGCAGCCCCTAAAGGGAATTGAGGTCTGTTCTCTTTTGTACCAGCCTTCTACATGACCCAGCCACAAATTGTGGCTAACCACCAGAATTCCCCAAAGATTTGACATGTCAGGTAAAAGTACATCACCTAATAGGAAATCAAGAAGCTGGCACAATGTTCGGGGCACGGATGTAAAAATAGCTCTCAATTATACCAATTATCTTAGATTTATCTTGTCGTGCCATCTTTCTTGGGTGACATCCTGATTCAATCAAATTAGATCACACTATCCTGTTCGGGCAGGGTATTAGAAGAAAAATGAATCAAAGAGAAAAGATATTCCTTCCTGACACTATCCTGAACATATATCTTTGAATGAGTCAAATTAACAGTCACCTTTAACTGTTGAAAATTTAAGAAGCACAAGAAGAAAAGTCGAAAACTTTTAACAGGAAAAAAAATTATCTTTCATGAAATGTAAACCTAATGGGACATGATATTTACAGAATGAAATCTGGTTTTAAGAGTACTACCATTCCTAGGGCATATTCCAATCTCTCTGTGAATACATATACGTGACTTTCCATGATAACTGCAGTTCTGACACTCTGTCCAAGAGAATGTGTGATTCAGCTAGATCTGAAGACAATATACTTTATTTAACTGGTAAAATTCTAGACATGAACTATGGTTTTGCCTCATCCCTGTTGAATGCCCTGAGCCAGCATTCAAATAAAGACATTTTTCTACAACAAAGAAACAACATTTATCAGAATGAAAAAAAATTTTTCTTCTTATCAATTAAAGTTTGTTAACAGGCCTGTAGCCAGCAATTTCAAAATGGGGGTTCTTTTTCTGAAAAAGTGGATCTTTTACCATGAAACCTTCCTGGACTTATATAAAATTTTACCTGGAGGGGACCTTTTCCTGGCAAAAAGGGTGGTTTGTTTGAACACCCCGAACCCCCCCTGGCTATGGGCCTGGTTAATAAACCACAATTACTGGATATACTTAAAACATGTGTTGTGATATATGGGTGAAATATTGAGTGTGATATTGCCCCATATGTACTTCACAAGGAAAAAAATCTACATAATTATAAACTAAACATTATTCTTTCAATAAAAAAAATATACATACCAGAAACAGAAACATGATTCCCGTCATTCCCAAAAGATGTGGTGATTTCCTGTTTATCAGAAGAATGGGTTCGGGGTGATCATTTCTGAGTATCAAAGCCCCCTGGAAATTTGGTAAGTGATATGGGGGTAGGGTACGTGGGAGGATGGGTGGATTTTTTTTTTTCGTGAACAGAAAAATTAAACGTTGTCAATGATTCTGATGGATAGACAGTTGGATATGTCAGACAGAGAAAATGAAAGATTGTAGTACACCAGTGAGTGTACAGTGAGACAATTACCAGACTTAATTGTACACATACGACTGAAAGAGTAAATAGACAAGAGGCATCCCCTCAGTGACAGTCACTATCATCAGTGAGAAAATTGTGGAAAATTTCCAACAAGGGAGGGCCTCGTCTGCCTGAACCTAAGACTGGGTTCCTATACCTAGATTGATCTAACAGGATCAATCCATCTCCAAGGGGTTCTCACTAAATTGCCTTTAGCTTCAGAGGCTTAGATGTCTGGTATGCCTACTGAAAGCTAAACTATAATTAATGGAGATAGATCGATCCAAAGTTAGTACTATAGGGTCTGGGAATGGTCCCTACTGTAAGTATACAGCCTTGACAATGAAGATCAGCAAAGGCAAAAAGATGGACAGGCGCAGACAGACAGGATAGATGGAAACCAAGAAAAGGACTGAGATGAATAATTAAGTCAATTCCTTGCTCCATGATTTTCTATCAGATATATCATGTAGTATGTAGATGGAAGAAACGATGAGGCATTGGATTGCCTACATATATTAGGATGTATGAACAAAGACACATGCACTCACACACACACACAGAGTTCATCAATTAACATTACTGCACTACTTCATCATAAAAAATGGCTTGACTTTCTAAATTTATTGCATCCCGATGTATTAAGTATTATGAAGCAGTGAACTCATCACACCCTATGAAATAGACAGACAGCGAAAAGCACAGGTTAATTCTTACACAGTTATTCAGGGAATGCCTCTTAATGACAGCTACTTCCTGTGTAGGCGTTACTATGGTAATGTACCATCATCGCTCTCTACCTGGGATGATGCAAAATGCATTAATACAGACGAATTGCAGCGGAAATGGTTTCTGATAATCACAATAAGGTTTATGTAACTTTATTTAGCATTTGTTCTAGAAAGGTGTGGGCCAGCGTGCTGTAGAATATTCTGCCCTTATTTGTAAATTATATCAAATGTCTATTTTGGCTCAGGCTGAGTTAAATAAATGACCTGGTAATGCACTGGAAGACCCCAAGGATAAAAAAATTATACTCCAACTGTAAAATGTGGGGCACAGGAATGAAAAAAATCTCTTGGTTTCATTTGGTTTACCTTGATATAAAGGATATACTTAGGGACAACACATGGAACACATTCTTTTAATTGTCCCCTCCCCCCCCCCCCTTTTCTGGGTCCACCATTGTAGTAATTAACAACTGGACAAATTTTCATCTTCATTAATGTAACAGTTTTTAGATAAAATCTAGAATGGCTTCATTTGTGGGGCTTAATTAACAAATGACTGTATTGATGGAGACAGCCATTAGAAGACCTTCACTTAATCAGTCTAGTAACTGTGATTGTCTTTGGTTACACATGGGAGGCCATGCGGAGAATGCTGGTATACGTATTACATGAAGAGCAGCAAGTTTTAAAATGTAGACAGTTTTCTTCAAATAGAACTTTAGTCTAAGAGATTTGCATGACATGCCTCACTGTTTAGTGTCTGTCTGGCTACATATGGTTGTTTAGTAGTGTTTGTTTTAAAGAAAATAATTTGAAAAGGAGGTAAAATTTCATTTAAAGTGTTGTTTCCCTTTTTTTTTCATTACAGGTGGTTTTAATGCACCTTTTAAAAAGAAGGGTGAAGGAAAAGCCACACATTATGCTTCTTGGCAATTCTCTCTCCCCTGCTGAAAAAAAAATAAAAATACAGAAAATATGGAAAATATTGAAAAAGATGAAACATGACCAAACCAAACATAAAAAGAACCAATGAATTTTCTGGAACGGATAAGAGCTGCAAAAATTGAAACTGGGCCAAAATAATTCTCAAATCAAAGGATGTGGCAATGTTATAAATGGATATTTCCAGTAAAGGATACACCCAATTTACCTTTTATTGAAAAGGATGCCCCTTCACTATGCTGATAAATGTCAAACTAAAGTAAGAACAGACATAATTTACAGATGAGGAAGTCAGTCAATTATTTGACATGGAGCCAACTGATAGGAGTTTTATCTTTCAGTGGGAGTTTATTGTGTGTGATCACAATCTTAAGAGTAGGAAAAAAAAAACAAATATGATATTAACCCAATTAACAACATAAGGAGAGACATCGATGTTCAAATTACTTGCTAATCTACATGAAATTTTAAGCGTCCTCAAATTTTATCAAATATATAATAATAATAATAATAATAATAATAATAATAATAATAATAATAAAAATAATACGGAATTGACAAGTAAAAAAACACAGGAAATTAGATAAGAAATGAGGACTGCGATATAATACAGACTAATAAGACCATTTTTAGTGATGGGTATTTTGCTTCTTAATGACTTCAGTTATATTTTTGTTTATTTTTGCTTAGAGCTCTCAGGCATGAATTTGCATGAAAATTTAACATTCTATAAAGTCATCCTGTAATAATCATCAATTTATGGATTTAAATTATATTCACAGAAAATCCATTTCAAGTTTTATTCAGATTCAATTCTGACTGAAACTGCAGGTCTTTAATATGCTCTATAACATGTCCAATTCAACAATGACAGTCACTGGACCAAAACCACAAGGAGCGTTCTTTCCTATTTTTTCTCTCTGACAGTTTGCTCCAATATAGGCTGTTATAATTGTCCATGTGGTGGTGTAACGGCATGTAAAACGACAACGAATAGTGAAACCGTTATGCAACCATGTACGCCTGCCACTCCAACTTTATTGGCATATTATTCACAGTATTCTTTGGGGTTATATTGCACTGTTTATTCATTGATAAGCATTATCGCACCATTTCAATAGCACACTCAGAGTCACCATATCCCTTCATAAGATTTCTATGTTGCATTCTGTCCTCTTGCGGTTTGGAAAATAGCCAAGGTAAATATAAGTATGACTTTATTTACAAAGCCAGTCACAACCATATTAGACTAATCAATATTATTACGTTATTACAAGCCTGTAATTGAAGGTGGTGAAAGGTGGTGAAAGTTGGAGGGGGGGGGGATTTTTTTTGTAATTTTAACCTTTTTAGCTTACAAGGGTTCTTTGTGTGGTTTTCTCAATCTTTATTTATTTATTTATTATTTTTGCACATTAAGTAGAAGTTTTAACAAATCGAATGTTATAGAACATGGAACTTAGAAGTTTTATCAGCGAGATGACTTTGAAAATTAATTCTGTTGGTATAATCCTCTAGTATTTTAAAGCATACCAAAAGCACCTGTGACATAAATCCATAAAAAAGGTCATATTTCCAATCAAATTAAATTTTCATCTTTCTCAAGAGATGACTTTTTTCTTTCTCTTTTCTCTATTTTTCTGGCTAGGAAAATTTTTTTTTAAGTTGAAAAAAAAAAATTAGTGACAGAATTCACTTAATCTGATCATATAATTTTAGCAGATCCATTCAGTAAATGTGTCAAATGAAAACCACTTCATCATTTCAAACATAATTGCTTATTGTGTCATTTCAAAGAAAATCCATTATTTTCAATACAAAACCCCCACTGTACAGCGTACACGATTCATAATTTTGATCACTAATCACCAACACGTTCTCACATCTCTCAATCATTATAAATCATAAAGGTGGCCTGTTAATTACTTCCCTCTTTGCACCTTTTCCACAGGTAAAGTAGGTTGAATGTTACACCTTGTCATAATTAAAGCATATATTGATTTTGTTGTACTCCCACCATCACATGTCAATCTATGGGAGACCTGTAAAAGCAAGAGAGAAATAGTTGGTGGGTTTAACATACTTCAAAGGAAAAAAAAAAAAAAAAAAAAATATATATATATATATATATATATATATATATATATATATATATATATATATTACACTACAAAGAGAAAGAGAAATATATGCGGGCACAGTCATACATACTGGGTACAGTAGGAAAAAATATGAGTTCATATAGGTATACAGACATAGGGATATTGCTTTGTAAAACAAAAACTTTTGGTTTGCTGCCAGTGATTTTATTAGGATATGAGGTCGTGAAATGAAAAGAGAAATATAGACAATATCACACAATAAATAAATAAATGAATGAATAAATAAAAATACAGAAAGAAGCAATGCTGATAAATTATTAACAATTTAGTTTTAGATTTCTAACAAATAGGATATCAAAACCACTTTTTCCTCTTAGAGATGTCAAATTCTTCATATGAAAGACAACTGCCTTATTATCTATTTCACTAGCAGTGAAATCCTGATTTCATCACCTGAAGCTATTGTATACCTATCTTGGTGCTAGGAGACAGCCCCCCGACATGTTGACCAAACAAAAACTGATGACAAAGAATTTTTTTACTTTGGCTATTTTCATACAGGATCATATTTCAAGGTTATTGAATGTTTCAAATGGATATGTAAATAAAAAAACACTTTATAGCCAACTTGACTTAATAACTGATCAATCTATAGTAGAAAGTGAATTGTATTTCATACAAAGTAAAATAAATAAGAGCCAACTGTTACAGATTCACAGAATTTAATTTCATCGTCTGTCTAATTTCAATACCTAATTCGTTGTTCATGTAAAACTGCCCACGTTGAATAAAATTTTACGGCGTCACCCACTATATACAGTAGTGTCGTAGTTAGGTAAAGTTTCATGTTCCTGAGGTTCTCCCCTAAATCGCCCTGGTACACAGTATTGCTCAATGAAGATCCAATTATGTTTCCAAATACGGCTGATGACGAGGATGACGTCGTTCCATTCCGGCGCTTCCGATTGGTGGAGCCGCCTGTCAATCGTCACTTGGAGTATAAGAGTATAAGCTCGCGCCATTACAGGCAACATATACACGGCTGAAGTGAACTTGATCGTTCCCGAAGAAAATCAGTGTTTAAGACTACAATTTCGGACCGATCCAGCCAGTGTTAAGACACCAAGCTATATTTACGTGAAGTATATTTATTCTGATATAAACTGGAATAGGAAAACGACGATACGGAGACGACGAGACGATCAGTCTGTCGTTTAAACCAGGACTCAAGTAACACGAAAATCTACCGAAATTTGTTCCACCTCCAATGCCTTCCCTCGACATTGACAACGCCAACATGAGTGCGACTGACTACTGTACGCCAGAATGGCTTGGACGCCGACTTAACAGCGAGGAAGGAGCCCTGGTGCTAGACTTGAGAGCTCAGAATGACTTTATTCAGTCTCACGTCGAAGGGGCCATTAATCTGTTCATCCCAACGTTAATGCTCCGGCGATTAAAATCGGGCAACCTGTCTGTTTCCTCTGTTATTCAGTGCAATGAAGGAAAGGAGAAGTTTAACAAGAAATGTAAAACACACACGATAGTATTATACGACGACAACACAAAAGACTTGAACGCTAATCCGACCAGTATTATTAACTTACTCGTGAAGAAGCTTAAAGTTGACGGCTGCCAAGTACGGGTTTTACAAGGTAAGTTGAAAATCGTGTGGGTTGTCATTACCGCCTTATCTAATTCATCACCGGAGACATTAAGATTTCAAATCGCTATCATGCGACCTCAGTATTTGCTGTTAAGTCTTCCTTGTCTACGTCATGGTATTTCACAATCGTCCGCTCCGCGACTTTTTATGTATTTTAAACTTGCCAATTTTAACCGTAGGGACCGCTAATGGAATCCAGATTTCCAACGCGACTGTTGCTGCGTTGATATGTTCAATGTGACTAGACGTCAACATGTGTTTAAGTCAACTGGGTGTTTTGGAATGTTGGGAGTACATTTCCGTTTTAAAAATCCATAGCTGACGCGAAAACCCGATCTTTCTTATCGCAGCGGTCACAGCGCCGGCACGTTTCCGGTGTTTATAAAATTTGCCTCGCGAAGGGGTCATAAACCACTAGGACGTCACTCGATCCCCGCAGGCGAGATCTTCTTTTAAATCAAATTGTGTGCCAGGTTGTGACCAAGAGACATATTTTTTTATTATGTTCGAGATAATCTATTTCCGTCAAAACAGTGTATAGTCTCTAAACAATTCAAACGGGTGCCGCAGGCTCAGGAGACTTGGGGGGGGGGGGGGGGGTAGAGGTAGTTAATTGATGAATCATTATATTCATTATTTGAATTGTTTAATAACGGTTTACCATCCGAGAAAAAATGCTTTGAAGATGAACAACCATTGAGAAAATTAAAAACGCGTACAACTGCAGCATATTGCTGTCTTAGAAAATATATTTGCAAGAATGGCGCATTGCTATATTGATTTTGCCATAACCTGTAATTCAACACGGCAGCAAAAAGTGGAACAGAGCTAAATGTTCAGATTGAGAGGTGGCAGCTTAAGTTCCATGGTGATATAATTTTTCCTTTCCCTGGCTACCAGGAGTCATGTTTTGGGATTTAAATTTTAGGTGGCTTCCAGTCCTTCGAAGAGCTGTACCCAGATCTTTGCGAGGGGGTCGATGACAACGAGACAAGTACTATTATGGGACTTCGAAACCTGTCGCTGTCTGATAGAGACAATGTCAATTGCACGCGGGAAATCTCAGGGCTGGATACCCCATTTCACAACGCGCTACCTGTCGAAGTGATTCCCAATCTTTATCTTGGCAATGCAAGGAATTCTGCCGACTTGGAAGCCTTGAAGAAGCACGGGATTCAATATATCCTGAATGTCACCCCTAACCTGCCAAATATGTGGGAGAAAGATGAACATATTGTGTACAAGCAGATCCCAATAAATGACCATTGGTCCCAGAATTTGTCCGTCTATTTCCCTGAAGCAATATCCTTCATTGGTAAGTATATTTGATAGACAACCATTTAAAAATGATTTATCAGAACATGGAAACATTTATCCCAGACACAACAGGTGGAACGTCAGAAAAAAGTGTGGAAAACCGATATATTTAGTATTCCCCATAGACTGGGCTCTTCATTTATTTATTATTATTTTTTTGCATTCAAAATGGTATGGTATATGAAGGATTTGAGCCTGTATATGCTATATGTTAATAAAAAAATATCAGCTTTTTCCATTGCCTTTTTTTCTTAATTTATGTGTGAAAAATTAATAAAAAAGGTATTTTTAAGGCCTTAATTCTCCACAGCATTGCTGGCACGTACTGCAACTTCCTGGAGGCTTAATTACAGGATGCCGCAGACTAATTACTGCTAAGATAATCTGATGAACTAAGTCATGAAGCCCTTAATTCTTCCTTCCTTATGAATAATAAGGATGTCCAAATATGGAAAGACATAAGCCAATTACATCAGTGCTGAGGTTTATTTAGTGTTGCTAATGTCTGTTTTTTTTTTAAAACAAAATCAGTACTTTCGAGCAATGGAGTCTTTCATAAGTAGAAATAGGGCAGTGTGTTTTCATTTGGTTCTTTTCTCTCTCTCTCTCTCTCTCTCTGATACCCACAAACTCACTTGCTAATAGCATAAGCCATCTCTCCCTCCCAATTGCATATAATCCCCATCAGTATATCAATGTTTACCTCCCATCCCACCAACAAACCGCAAGTTGCAGCTATGTTTATCTGTGTTATATTGTGTGTGGCAGGTAAGATTAGGAGATTAGGATAGGGGTAACGGGTTTTCTTTTCTTTTTTTTTTTTTTCGTGATGGCGTCTGAAATCCGTACTGAAATCTAAAAACTTTTTCTTTTGAAGGGATCCCTAATTTTGACAGGTAATACAGAAATTAGAGGTTTCACTGTTCACCTGAGGTGAAGCCAGCCTCTGATATATCTGTGGAATATGCTGAAACTGATTTCATCCGTCCAAGAAGGTGGGCGAGTCAATTATCATCCCTACACGACATGCTATGGTGATGTTATAATGATGTCGTGGCTTTCTTACAGCTCAGTCTGCACTGTACATTTTGTGTAGGAGGAAATCCCTGATCTTCCAGGTATTATTATTATAGGTGTTTAAGTGAGAGAACAGTTGGTCACTGTTTGACCCATAATAATAGCTGGCGATAGGTAGGTCTTCCATGCACATGGAGGGGAAGGGGTTCCAAGTAGGTAACAACTTGATTATACCTCTTTGAAGTGGTCCTTTAAGAACCAGTGCTCAGGGGGGAATGCAGGTAAGAAATCCATGGCAAGTGCTGGTTGTGTAATCATCTTTGGCCCTGTTGAGGCTTATGCATAAAGATTTTACACACCTGTAGGATTTGAGTCTACAGCCGTGGGAAGTAGGGGAAGAAATCTGGTAGCGTTTTACCCAGTTAAAACAAGTGGCACATGTTAGGTGCAGACTTTTAAGTCAGGCGTGATTTGGAAGGAGTTATTGCATTTATGAAATGCAGATGAAGGTTCTGGAAGAAAGTAATGTATTGGCAGAGGTTTTACGTCTGGCACAATTTACTTTCTTGTGTGAATGGTTGTTTTGGAGTTTCTCAGGGAGAGTTGAACGTTTTGAAGCAAGTTGGATGTTGGAGGTTGTATTCCACATGTGAACACTTAGATAATTTTCCTTAAAAAACAACTGCTTAATCTCACTTCCTCTTGTTTAAGTTGAAAACAAAATGCCAACAAACTTAAACCTGCTCTGTTGTTTTAGGATATTAGTTACAAAGTTTTTTTTTCCTTCAGCAATCTTTTATCAGTAAAAAAAACAGGGAAACTAATAAAAGCTGTAGATTAATACTGAATTTAGACTAGCTCAAATTCAAAACCATTTTGGGTTTATATGAAGTCACCACTGTACCATCAAATTAAATGTACAAGGCAAAATGGTATATGTTTACAACCATTGGGGCATGCTGTCTGCATATAGAAATGGCTACCTGCATCACAAATATACAAAACCACACAAATTAATCTGGTGTGATGAAATTGGGACCTAAAGGGATTTTACTTTTAAGAACATCCATCTGAACATACTTAATGTAGGCTGTCGGCTGGAAGAGAGAGTAGAACGAGAGACCATCCATCTTGGTGAATAGCAGAGTAGGGCCAAGGACAATCGAAGCAACAATGCATAACCAAAGAACGTCCTAAATGGATAAAGTGCGCGACTGCCATATAAATGTTATGATGAAATACAGGCTGGGGTTATGTGGCATAGTCCCATAGTACTTTCTGGGCATTTTTTTATGTGAGGCAAAAAAGTTCTTTTAAGCCTGGTTTTCATTTGGATATCATTCAAGAACTATTCTATGTGTAAGTTCACTGAAACAAATTTTTACCTCTTAAAAGGAAAAAAAAATACGTAATACCACAGACATATCTGATTAGAAATGTTCTCTAACAGGTGTGAGAAGAATGATGAAAAAAAAAAAGCAAACACCAAATTCAACTGAAAATTGCTTAGTAATCATATTAATCTTCATAGAGTTTGTGACAGGTTAAGATGATGGGGGATGTTTGACCCGGATCTTATTTCTTTAGTATTAAATGAACCCACCTGGACATTGTGGAGAAGCTCTGTGCCGAGGGCAACAATATAGAGGGCTGCCAAAATTGTATGGCATTGATAAACTCCATTCTGCAAGCCTTTCAGCCTCTCAAGTATGCATTTCCTGCCCCTTGACCCTTGAGGCGGGAGGAAAAACAAGGTTTTCATCTCGGCTTTGCAAACCAAATTTGTAAAGCGGCCATTCATCCGCTAGGTCAATTTGAATGCATGGCAGAGTGCGTAAAGGAAGCTTGTGTTTGCTCACAGCCCATGTTGAAACTCACAATATTAATGTAAAAGGTATTTTGTAGGTTGGATAAAACGGTTTGTGTGTATGGATATGACACATGAAAACACGGCCTATAGTTTTGAGTTGTGTGGGTGAGGGGAGTAGAATACACATCAGTTCACGCTCCAGCTCTGACTATGAGAAAAAATTACTTCTTCTTCAGTGAATTGTTTGATAATACTGAGACCTTTATGGACTTTATAACAGTGCCTATTGAATTGCAGTGGCTTTTGGTGGCATGGTTTCTGAACGTCACTTTTGCTGAGCAGTTGCGCAGTTGTCATTGCTAATCCAATTTTTTTCACAAATCTTCAAATTTGTCAAAAATTAGAAGCTTGTTATTTCTGTTATATTGTACCAATTTGACGTCACATCCTTAATTAAGCCATTAAGTTTTTTAGAATTCTGTCATTAACTTAAAAATTCCCAGAACTAGCTCATTCTTATCCTGTGCTAAACTGGATTATTTGCCTCACAGGTGGAGGTTTTAAGCCTCTCATCCTTTTTAAAATTTAGTTAATTATGTAATTATATCACTTCTTCAAGTTGTGAAATTGGAAAACCAACTGAAAGTTGTGAATCCTCCAGCCTAGCCATTGTAGCACACCAGTATATATATAAATCTAAGTTTTGAGGCTGGTTCTTTACTTAATCAGTTTGGGGCAGTCCACAACAGGAAATGGGAATTCTAAGGAGATGTAATCATCATCATCCCCTTTGGTTATTATTGTTATTAAAACGGCCTATCCCATTTATCACTCTCAACATAAGATGGGCAGCAGCAGGAAAGGAAGGTTTACACTCAGTAAAATGGATCCATTCTTCAGCAGACATGAACTGAACCAGTGGGTGATGAAAGTACCAAATAGAAAAAATGGTACTTTTCAGAAGTCTTGCAGCATTTTTATTATTGATATTTATGTTAATGTAATAATTTTCTTCTTCTTTTTTTTTTTCATTGGACTTCATCAATAATTTGGGTTTGATTTTTTAAGTAACACAAATTAGACCATGTAAATGGGTGCAAACGCACTTCAACATTTTAAGTGCATGGATTCTGCAGCTATCCGATTTGCAGAACAATTCGATGTTTAGTTAATCCATTTATTCCCTGGCTCAACCTTTTTTCCCATTCAATAATTCAGTTAGATTTTTGTTTTGCTGGCTTGAATGCCCACGGGACCGCCAAGTGAATGGTTTAGGTTGATAATGATGATTCGTTTAGGTCTCCTTCAGTGACATCAGACATGGGGCACTTTGAGGTTGCTTGCGGGGAATCGTGCCGTGCGTTAAATTCCATTAAATAGCGCTGAAAGCTCAAACTGTTTGATTACTTGTTGTTTTGGTTCTCTTGCTCTTACAGTGCACTACAACTAAGTGATTTCCGGCAGCCTAGCTATTTTCCTGGTTTTATGCTGGTCCATTTTAATTCCAGCCACTTTTGTAGTCTGTGCATGTTTCTGAATGGTTATTAACACTCGTGTCAGTTGGCTATAATGGAAATGAGGACTCCTTTAGCTCTGCATCAAAAGGGAGTAGAATTCTGTGGTTTTGATAAAGAGGGAAAAAAAGTCGCGTGGGGAATATTTAAACAATCGGGTTTTCCATGCTTCTGACGTCTTTTGGTCCAAATGAATTTGGTCATGGGATTTAATGTGATTGGGTAGAATTAAGGTTTTGTTTTGACCGCAGATAAATTGAACCACACAATACAGTTTATCCACTGTGAGTGGTGATGGGTTATTTTCAGTCAAAACATAACAACAATGAAGTACATGTGCTATTTGTTGATACTTTGCTAGAAAAACAAGAACAATTGTATCTTGGATTTTATTTTTCTCCACTTCCACCACAATGTTTATGTTCCTGTTCCTTTGGTTATTTCAGATGAAGCCAGAGAAAAGGGCTGTGGCGTCCTTGTCCATTGCTTGGCCGGAGTCAGCAGGTCTGTCACCGTTACTGTCGCCTACCTCATGCAGCGCTGCCATCTATCTCTCAATGATGCCTACGACTATGTGAAGAAGTGCAAGCCCAACATTTCACCGAACTTTAACTTCATGGGTCAGCTCTTGGACTTTGAGCGCCACCTCAGTACGAGTCCAGACTGGTGCAAGTGCGACTCCGACATTGCATGCAGCTGTCATCAGTACAAAAGGTACTTTGACTCTCCCCGCCCATCCCCCAATTACAACAGCGTCAATGTGGAGGCTGTAGCATCATAGTCGTGCGACAATCAATAAAAAAAGTCACCAGTGGGAGCTGAAATCATCACCACCTACG
Source organism: Lingula anatina (assembly GCF_051362555.1). Classification (NCBI taxonomy): domain Eukaryota; kingdom Metazoa; phylum Brachiopoda; class Lingulata; order Lingulida; family Lingulidae; genus Lingula; species Lingula anatina. Next base: position 3,557,082 of record NC_141772.1, on the reverse strand, counting down.
CCATCATTTCCATTGATGCGGTCACAGATGCTCTCCCTCTACTGCCACCGTTTTACTCAAATTTAATAAATCATAATGTGACTAAAAGAACATTCCACCGCTCTCCTAACACAGTGACTTGTTAGTTCTTTGGGGACTGATCAAGGTCGGGTCAAGGTCACCTAGGGGTCATCAGGATTCTGTGTTACTCAGGAACACTGAAATTGTTTAACGTTAAATATATATATTTAATCTCCATTGTGCATATGTCATCTTCACTGTATATACTGCATATTAGCATCAGAGCACTCAGATTCAGTGGGGGTGCCTAAATTTCTATCACTGTGAGAGAACACGCAAATCTATAGTTATACTGTATATTGTGTTTGTATATCTGTCTGTTAAAAAGTGAACATTTACAGGTGCTTTGACTTCTTTATTTAAATGATAAACATCATCTTTGTCAGACAAAGAAGGACAAAAAAAAAGTACAATTCAACGTATACATACTGTTTCACACAGTTCTTGGTTGCACTTAGTCAAAATAAGTTACAGAAAATTCAGTTAACCTTATTTAAGGTAGCTTTAGAAGTGATCTTGTCACTTCCGGAATTTTTTGTTATTCTTGTGATGTTTTTGCAGCCGCAGACCCGTAAGAAACTGTTTGGCAATGCCTTGGTGTAATTCATGGTAATGAGCATAGATTCAATAGAGCCTTAGATGTGGTGGAAAGAAGGTAATTCTATACGCCCCTTTGCCCTGTATTGACGTCAGAGAGCAGGCAGGAGTTAACCATAACTTCTCTGCTGTAGAAAGGAGAGGCGATGCCACTGCGGAAATCCCCCATTAAGCCTACTCAGTTTATTTTTGGCAGAAATCTGAAGGCAAATAAAATACTCTTTCTCTTCTTGTTGAGAAAGGCATGCTTTGACTGAACTAAGTGCACACCCACTGTTGTTTTGACCAGCATATATCTTGTCTTCATCTTGTTCAAAGATCAGCAATACATTTTACATAGTTCTCTTGTACATTTGTTGTGTAAATATCAGACGATGTCGTTGTACATAGTGATATAAATAAACAAATTTTATAATTGAAAAAATTATTACCATCTTTGTTGTTCTTCAGACATATCTATTTTTACCCAGTTATTCATGACAAAAATAATATGAAATGGGGAAATGGGATCTGGGTTGAATATGAATATTTATGTTACGCAGTGTTTTTTGTAGAGTTGATGGGCTGGAGAAAACACTGCTACTTGTGCAGACTGGAAATTATATTTTGGGAATCTGATTTATATGCTATAAGAAAACTAATGACCCAAGCAAGAACAAATGACAATGTACTTATATTTCACTTGGGGAGGGGGGGGGGGGGGTAAATTAATGGTTTTGAATGAAATGAAATGCCATAACGTGTTGAGCTGGCCAAATGCTTGTCAATGACAATATAAGAATAAATTAAAGGGCCAGGAAAACGCCTTCACAACTTTCCCAAAAACTGGTCTTTAGATACACATATTACCTATACTTCAAATACCATGTATCCACCCTGATTTTCAGATTCTCTTCTTCACAACACGCATTATAATTCAGTCTTGGTAAACTTAGGACTCGGGGTACTGAGCAATCTGTATTCTGGACAGCAGTGATTAGTGATGATTCCTCTTGGCATGAATCGGTGAAATATTTAGGATTGACACGATTCGAAATGTTTTGTTCTTTCTTTAAAAAAAACTGTTACACGATCTGCTTGTAAACAAACTCCTGCAGGTGTTTCATCTGTTCACTATAATTTTTTGTTGTGCGCGTTTGTTGGAACAAGTTACCTGCAGGTTGCAAACTCAGAACACTAGCAAGGTCAAGGACACTTGGTATCAGTTTTGAACTGATTCTGTTATCTTTCTGTGTGTGTTTAGTGTATGGTGTTCAGTGCAGGAGTTTTCAGATTTATAGCGAGAGGAGACATTTCACCAGTGATTGAAAGCCTGTGCATTACCCACTTTTGAGTTCAACCATTTATTATGTGGCATATTATATGCATAAAAAATACAAACAAAAGGTTCAAAAAAGTCCTTCTAGTACACCTGCACCATATAAAAGTGCAAAAAAAAAAAAAGAGGTTTAAAAATAGTCATCCTAGTATGCCTGCACCACATTTTAACAGCTTGTATAATGTGTCAAGAAAAAATCTATTTCCACACACCTTATTATCTTATTTGTCACTATTACTTATGTAAGGTGCATGAAATTAATGAGAAAAATCACATTTTTATTAAAAGAACAGGACAAAGTTTGACATCATGTACTAGTAATAAAGAAAGAAGGATCTAGGATTTTTATTATGGAGATTACTTTTTTTAAAAGCCAGGAACTTGAGCAGAGGTTATATGCTCAAAAAAAGGGAAAATGGCACTGACTGTAAGATGGATGTCAATCTGCTGGTTATACATTTTGTAATGTAGATGAGGAATGCTAGCTCACAACAAATTATTTTTGGTTCTTATATGGAAAGGAATTGCATGTTTAAAATCACCAGGGATATTTTCATTGAGTGGCAACCGCAGATTCAATGTGTTACTCACTCCACTCCTCCCAACAAGAAAAATGATAATTGTTATAATAATCCATCATCTAAGCAATGATGAAATGGCTGAAATTGTCAAATAGTTTGCTTTTTCATCATCAAAAAGAAATTGCTTTTCACATCTGTGGGAATTAAATTCCTAAAACCAGCATAAGCCTAAATTGCAGTTATATAGAGAACAGGAGGGACCAGACTTACAAAGTTTGCTTCTTTCAAAATTTACATCCAAAAATGGTAGTGTCTTTTAAAAAATCATTAGTTCCATCTCTAAATGTTCAGCAAAGACATGAATGTTTCTCCATATCAAGTAGGAAAAATATATATCTCAAAAAGGGGTTAATACTTGAGATGCAAATAGCATCTATCTGTCACATAGCAGCACAAGCCGACATCTATTTCTGTCCACTTTGCAATTCAAATGTCTCCATGGTGGCATGGACTGACTGATACAAGAACTAGTTGTGGGTCATAAAAAAAAAGGGGAAAAAATGCAGTGTTCACACATGCAGGGGATCCAATGCTTCAGGTCCATTCTATTTCAGATGTGTTGTACTGTTTAGTAAATCACACATGTGTAAGGACACTGTGATGTAACAAATAATGAAATTTTAATAGCCAGGTGATTTGAAAGCTGGCCATTACGTCATGCGTGCAGAGACAGCATAATTTCGGTCACCAAACGTGTCATCAAAACTAGAGTGAAAGAAAACTTTGGAGTCAGTCTCTTCAGTGTGAATGCACATAGCCTTACAAGCAGGGCCAAGGTGCTGCTCTGGTTCATGTCAACTATTGTGAAATACATTAGTGGTTTTGATAAGGGGGTCACTGATATAGTTGAGGGGCTCTTAAGGGGCAGGGGGTATCGTTTAGTTGTGGGGCCCCGGCTATGGAGCTTTAACTGTTTTGATATAGTACATTTAGAACAGAGGGCATGTTGCTCTTTGGTGGGTTATTTCCTCACTTGTGAGGTACAAATTGGTAGTCTGTTCCTCAAAATTTTAATATGGATTTTAATATGGATTTTGTGAAATATAAGGACAAATATAGTAGGCACAATTTACCAAGTCAGATATCAAAGTTATTAAGTAGTATTAGATATAAGCTCAAGAATTGAATCCAATTTGTGAAGATGGTCCTAGATTTTTCTAGAAAAAAGTCTCTGATATTGATGTTGTGGTTCTGTCAGAATTTCCTCATTTATCATAGTAATTTAGGCTTACATTTACATTGGGGATTCTGATAGAGGATTCTTCTATTATCTCAGTTAGGAAAGGGGATAAAAATATTTCACAATCAGTGAAAAGTACATATTTCCATCAAGTAATTAATTAGTTCTCTTTCTTCAACCACTCTTTTACTCATTCTGTTATATGTTATAACATTTTCCTTTTGGGGTTAGGAGGGGGGGGGGGGAGGAGGTGGTCAAAGTGAAACAGTTAAATAGGAGGAGGTATCAAATAGGACTACAGTGAAGCAGTTTTATCAGTTTAACCACTTCAGATCTGAAAATAGTGTTTTATTTATGTGTAAGCACTATCAGAAGTTGGACACACTCAGTAATCGCTGTGCTTCCCATTTCATATTTATTATTTCAAAAAAAGCCCATAAATTTAACATAAAACTCTAATTATGTCACCAGCAATGGGATGTGCCTTATCACCTGTGTAACCATAGGCGTGTTCAAACAAGGTTACCTTCAGACTGGGTATGGAATTTAAATTACATCATCACGATTACTGGAGGCTCATATCTGGACCCCATTTCACACCTATAGGGGTTGATTTATACACATAAATTGGCAAAGCCAACTGAGATTCTTGCTGATTCATTGAGAAAAATTGAAAAAGGAATGTCCTTTATAAAACTGTCAGCCCTTATTACAACAATTTCAAGATTCTATTCACAGTAGTACTGTAACTACGGAATTTTAAAGTTCTAAAATTCTGATTATACATTACTTAGCCAATTTAGCTGAGCCAAGCAGGTAAAATACATAAAGCCAAACAATGCATTTAAAAAAAACGGTCAGGACCCCCCCCCCCCCCCCAGGCATAAGGGCAGGTGGTCTAAAGTAAGACATGTTATTAAGGACCATTTTGGGTCTAAAATGGGCTGAGTATGAACACGGTTTACCCACAACCCACCCTCTCTCCTGGAGCTGGCCCGTACCACCTTCATAAATCCTGGTTCCTGTCCTTTTTAATTGTTTCACTTCTCTCAAACGCAGACAGAAGAATGAACACTTAATGACTGTAAAACACGGCTAATGGACAGGAAGTGTTAATTTGCTATGCTGGTTAAGGCATTTAGTAATGTCTGGAATAGCAAGTAGATTTATTCCGCCAACGATTATGTAAGGCTGTCTTCATGATGGGTTTGAAATGCAATGTTTCAGTTTCAAGGTGTTTGATACCAGGGTTTCTGCTATAATGTATGTAACTTCATTATTTTGTCACCTGATCAGGAAACTTGACCTTGCTCAGAGGTCCCCCCCCCCCCTCCCCCGCCACCACCCTGAGTTTCAGTGTCTGGAAACAGCAAACAAAGTTGTAATCTGCTTGTCAAAAATTTTATCGCAACTCCCTGATTAACTTTGTATATTCAAGATGGTAAACCATGAATCAGCTCAAACATTTATTAGATACACCATATCTTGATGATTTATAAAATTAAACTTTGCAAGTGAGCTGGAGAGTTAAACAAGGCTTTTAAGGGTAGTTTAATCTAAAGCTAGGTTTGGAAATTACTTATTGCATCATAGATTCAACAGTGAAAGCCAAGCAGACCTTGGTTAGTCAAAAAAGTAAAGACACTTTCAAAATTAACAGCAGTCCTTGAAAATAATTTAAAAAAGGCCAGCAAGTAAACTTTACCACAGAGAGAGAGAGAGAGAGAGAGAATAGAAAAAAAGCACCATCTTATTTATAGTCCTAAATTTTGCTGACTTTTATCAGTCTCAAATTGCTTAACTTCACCTTCTATTATTTTATGAAATTCTTATAAGAAGGCTAGTTCTGATCTGTCCTCTTTATGATATTCCATAATGCGTAGAATACCTGCTTGTTTACACCATTTCTCCATCCTCAATATGTCTTTTGATGAGTTATACATGACATTTGGCAGGGACCATCTGTTTACAAATTTCACTAGAGTGATTTATCAGAAACTAGGATATGGGGTATTCCGCAGCATTTTTCCTCTCCGCAACAAATATTTTTTCACATGATACACTTTTTCATCTCTTTAGACCTCATAAAATTAAAGAAAAAACCTTTCACTTTTTTTTAATTCATGAGCAAGGAAAAAAGGGAAATTAATAAATGACAAAATGTTTTGCAGATGGAAAATGTATTATGAAGGGGGATAAAAATGTGGAATAGCCCATATACAAGTATTTACCAGTCAGATTATTACAACCAGCTACCATTATTGTACAGCCTATTAGTCTGCAGTTGTAGACCACATGCTGATGTCCTGCTTTTGAGTTCATCTTACAGAAATTGCTCGCCCAAGTTACGGACACCACCGGTCATTTACCTGGACCGTCAGCATGCTTCTGCTATTATATCTAGTAGCGTCTGTTCTAAACAGCAACGAGGAGAGTTTTTTTGCTAGATAGAGACAAGTTACAGTCAGTGCTCTAGCCTATACTCTGGGAGAGATTCTTGCATAACAATTGTTAACAAGCAAAGCCTTTTGAATAAGAAATATATGTTAGCGACTTGCTCATGTTCAACCATCTATGAGAAATAATAAATTATGCATAATTTTGATTATGTAAACTGCTTTTGATGTTTTTTTTAAAAATAATTTCCTATTTAGGTCAGATGTGACCAAATGTACAGCTTCATCATGACTGAATGAAAAATAAACTGTGTTGAATTGTTATCCGACTCCATGTAACTGATTTGTATGCTAGAGTTCCTTATAACAAGGTTTTTCACTGTGAAAGTTCCCTTAAAACTATTTTTATTGTGCACTAAAATACATCAAATTGCTTCCTTTATTGCAAATGTATGCATGTTACGAGACAGATGCTAATTATCTACCTGAATAGGACTGTCTTAAGGCAAGGTTTTAGAAGTTTCCCTTAAACAATTAAAATATACTGAAATAAAACAAATGACTTCCTCTATTATAAAAAAAAGAACATTATAAGAATCATTATTTAAGATATATGATATTCATGTATGGATCATAGCTAACCGCTGTGAATTAATTCAACAGACCAAAAAAGTGATAAAGATCCCTTAGTTAAAATGAAGCTGTTCGCTAGCTGTTTGCTTGGTGTACGATTAAATGCACTTCACATTTCATTATGAGTAATTGTTATCATTTTCTTGAATGATATGAAGTGAAAATATCCTTTTTTTATGATAAAAAAGAAAGGGTTAAATTCTTCTTTCAGTAAGGACATGGAAAGTTTCTCCAAACAGGGACTTTTTATACAACCTTTTTTTTTCATCCACACTGGATCGTTAACTTATTTTGTAGGTACATGTGTGTTATAATTCATCAATTGGGTTTTAGCTTTTTTATTCAACCTACTACCGGGTACATAGTAAGTTCAAGCCACGAGAACTTTCTACCGCATTGTGAAAGCCAGTGCACATAAATTTTTCTAAATTCTCTGCACGCAGAGTTCATGACATCCATACAGAGTGGGAGAAAGATTTTAATTACCAAAACACACAAGTCACTCAACTTCTGAGACTACTTGCGGTCCAGATGTATAAATAAATGGTAGTTGCCATGGTGACCATTTTGAACATGTTGAGAATCTGAAAAAGAAAACAGCAAGAGATTTTTGACACAAGTTCTAGTGTTTTTCATGACTAATTTTATGAAAAGACAAGCATTTTTATCAGCAGTACATAAAAGGAGTAATTAAATTAGAATACAAGTCTTACAAGTTCTGTCTTGTTGGGGTACTTGATACCGTATATCATTTTACAAGAACAAAAGGGCTTCTAAATCATGCCTGTATACGCCAAGGTTATTTTTGCTCGTAAATTTGAGCATGCTTAAGGGGAACAAAGTTACATTACATCTGTTTATGTCTGTTCAAGAATTGTTTATTTCTGTGCTCTGAATCACAAGGTGAACAAACTTAAAAATAATGACAGGGAACAATTTTCCCCTTTTTTTTTAAAGAACTAAAACTTTTTCCTGTTCAATTTTTTTTCTTCCTTAATTGGAACTTTTCCATATTCTTTCATGACTTTATAAAATGAATTTTTTTTTTTTGTAATTCATATCTTATATTAACCTTTTTTGAGCATAAATGAATTGGAATTTTTAATTCTTTCTCTTTTAAAAGCTTTAGGTGGATCTTTGTGTACTTTTGCTTTTCTCCATTTTATAATAATTATTCTAAATATATTACAGTCTCCAACTCTTACCATTGGATTACAGCCCTTGTATGGCAGTCTGTTTGTTTTTGGGTGCATCTGAATCCCTAAGGCAGATGCAATCAAATACTCACCAGAAGAGAGAGAGAGAGAAAAATGGAGAGAGAGAGAGAGAGGGGGGGGGGGAGGGGTAGATGCAATCAAATGACTGCCCCCTACACCTTGTGTTACAATTTAAAGTACCCAGGAAACTCTAGTGTCTGTTAATTCCCAGTGTCAGAGACAAAATAGAAAGACGAGCTCCTAAGTGTCCTCTGAAACTCAGGGTAGCTCCTATAAGATAAGACTAAGACAATTTTGATAAAGCCAATCTGAAAGCTGCCTTACATCAGTCTGGGTAAACCCTACACCATATATGTGAGAGCAGGCACATACCTACGTGTACACATAAACATAATATCCATCTAACAGGGTCTTCACATGTTCATGTGAGTATCACATGCCAGGCTTGCCCTTGCGCTGTGATTAGTAGCAGAAAATAGAGTTGAACATTTTCTTTTTGCTTTTAATTAATTTTCTATCACTCTCATTCTTTTCTTTTTTCTTTTTTTTTTCAACCAAAAAGGTAAGGACGTGATTCACATCCACTGATCCAAGACCCAATCTCTTATTTCAGGCATGTATATAACCATGCAGCATTTTCATAGGAAGGGGGCCCTTTCCTGAGAAAGTGGACCTTTTTACCACAAAACCAATGTGTGCCTCAGTACTGGCACTAAAAACCTAGATAAAATTTTGGCTCAGAATAGACCTTTTCCCAGCCAAATGTGTGGTTCTTTCAACCTCCTCCCCAACCCCTTCCACAAGGCCTGTTCTTTCTCTCTCTCTCTCTCTCTCTCTCTCTCTCTCTCTCATGTACATATGCATAATACATTTATGTTGTACACAAGTAATATTTCAGGCTCAATTAATCTTCCCAATTTGTTACAGCGAGATTAAAAACACTGCCTAAAATGCACAAAGACAAGAAATTTCTCAAAACAACAATAACAACAAAAAATAATTATGACATCAATTTCTGTCAGTGTTTTGGCTTAGACCCCCTTCCCACAGATTTTAGATCGATCTATCGCTGTGGGGAGTCTCACAAGATTACTGTTAGCTTAGCCGGCTTAAATGTCTGTCCTGCCTTCTAAAAGCTGTAAGGGGGTAATTAACTACCATGCGAGCTTGGCTGACAGCAATTTAGGGTGAACCCCCTGGGAGTTAGGTCGATCTAAATGGATCAATCTAAATCTATGGGAATGCACTCTTAAACCAACTGCTATAAGCAGTGTACTTGTATAAGATGAGTAAGATAGCGTCAGCCCACATAATGGTGAAAAAAGCACAGGATAAATGTGAAACGGGAAATATGATTTCCTGTCTACGAGTACGGAGATGTCACAATACAAAGTGGTCTTTGTAAAGAGAATGATTTAAGAACAGAACTCGATTTAAAGAAACAGCGAAGATTCTTAGTCAGTAGTAAAAAACATGCACAACATCATGTATTTTCATACAATTTTGACAAACTCCTGTTTTGAACTTCTTCATGTATAAATACGTTAGATTTCTATATTATTTGCCATTCATTTGAGATATTTGATTTTTTTGTTTTTCATATCCCAAAAACATTTAACTGGTTTGTATCTCTGATAATTGGGGTTATATAGCTTGAATTTAGATGAAAAGAAAAAAAGTAAGAAAAATTAGCATCATTAGTAGGAAAGGTAAACAGGCCTTAGCTCTAATATACACTTACTGGTATTCCAACATTTAAATTAACGAAGGGAAATGATGTAATGATGGATGCTTGTATGTGGACTTTAAAACACCCACATACTGTATATTGTCTGAAGGTGGCAGTGAAGGAAACAAGCAGCATGAATACATTTGCCAGCACGTAATATTTTCATGTACGCATTATCACTAGATGATAATCACTAGATCAATGTGGAAAAACTGTATGGTGCACATATATATATATATATACCAGTATATGCTACCCCTTTGAGCAGGTTTGTTGTTAAATTCACAGTATAGAATAATTAATACCAATTTCATTGAATTTTGTTAAGTGCTTGTCTAAAGATTATTTTTACATAATATTAAGACCAATTACTACATGCAAAAGCAGTCCAGGTAAATCCCCCCCTTCCCCCCGGCCCTGCTCCCCCCCCCCCCCCCCCCGACTTACTTTCTCTCTCCTTCTCTTTCTCATCCCCCCCCCCCCCCCAAAAAACAAACACACACACTCACTTGGCATAAATTGTTTGTACACCAATTATATTGCCGACTTCTACAACTTTTTTCTTTCAATTTGAAACTCGATCTGCCTGGCATTTATAGCAGCTATTTTAAGCAGTGCTTGTACACTGGAACATTTTGATTGAGGTGACACTGTGGCCCCCAGCCATTCTGAGGCTCACTGAGTAAATTGTGTCTTCTGTATTAACGCCAATGTAATAAAACGCCCCTCCTCGACAATGGGCATTTATACTTCCTCATCGCTGCATTATTTCCTGAAGAACAGAGTTAGAGATGATTGAAGCAGTTGATTTGAACTTAGGGGTCAGTTTACTTTGTGCTTTGTTGGTGAAAAAGGGGTCTTTGAAAAGACTGTTTGATATATTTGTGTACAGAGTCCAACAAATTTGCTTCAATATATTTCAGAACCAAGCTGAGTAGCATTTTTACAGTGGCCTTCCAGTTAAGAGATTTTTCAGCTAAAAAAAAAAAAAAAAAAAAAAAAAAAAAAAAAAAAAAAAAAAAAAACTAGAGATCAGCAAAGTTAAATGTGAATTATGGTAAAATTTTAAATAATTTAAAAACATCAGCACATCCAGCTGAAATTTTAAGAATATCTTCTCTCCTGAATAACTATCCTGATCATTTTATCAAAATTTTGAAAGACTTTTTGCTTGATATATCTTGTCTACTAACAAACAAATGAATCAACAGCAATAAGGGACTTTCTAAAATTTAAATATTTTCACTAGTACATCTTTCCTTGATTACAAAATTTATGCCAATTTAACATGTCTGGCTGATCATACCAGATAAGTTTTCCTGAATCAGAAATTAATATTTTCTTCAAAGCAGAAATTTTCCAATAAAAATGTTCCAAAAATTAAAACAAATATTCTTAGGAAATATTTAATGATAAAGCTAGAAAATATTACACATGAACTTGTGGAAATATCGTAATCATGTAATAAGTAAACAGACACCAGCTATAACTAATTTAAACCAAGCAAATCAAAGTAACAACACAGACTTTTACTGAAAAAATTCGCAGGCATAACAGATTCAAGTACAATACAAAAAAGTTTATTTCATGTCAGAAAATTTACATATAACATTATAGCTGGGGTAAGCTTTTCACTGACATTCATATTTTTTCATAATATCAAGCTTGCTGAGAGTTCGTTTGTCCTTGATTTAGAATCTCAATCATTATCTCCTTATTGCATCTTGGGGTGGGCATGCTTAGCTGGTTATTCTTGGAAATCATGGGATTCTGGGATGGTTCATGACTCCTGTGGTATTTACTGAAGTCAATGTCCTACATTATTGAACACTATTGAGAGTTAAACTGGCATCTTAAAAACATGATTTACTCTGTCACTGTATCAATGTTTTGGGATTAAATATGATAGATATTCCTGGAGTCACCTTTGGTCAGTTTCAGTGAATTTTAAGCTTGTGGAATCTTTCTTTCTTTGCCATCTTTGCTCCATATTTTTCATTCACCGCCCACCTCCATCTCATTAATTTCTGTTATTTTTGTTACTTCAAAATCAATCAATTTTTTTTATATAAAAATAAAAATAATTCAATACTGGATAAGCTAACTATATATATAGCAATGGACCAATTTGGACTTAATCGCATCTTCCTGTCTGAAAAACACATTAGATAAAAAAAAACACGCTTAATTTAAAGGATCAGAAGTGGATCATTTTCTTTTTTTTCTATCAATTTCCACTCTTCATCTCACCTCCCTAACATGTAACCAATGTTGAGAAAATTCTGATGAACGGAAATGGGTCTTAGAACAGGGAAAATCCATTCTCAAGGTTTAATCTAAAGCAATCAATCTCTGAAACACAGGAGGAGTATGCTGGCTAGCTGCGTCAATATTTGTAAAAGCAACTCAGAGGGGGGTAGAGCTATTGGATAAAAGTCAACACCGTTATCTAAATGCTACAGGCACTGTTTGAATACAAACAGTTGATTATACAATGACAAGGTAAATCAAGTCACTTAGGTGGCCACACCTGAGCATATTGAATACAGTCAATTAGTCATACTAGCAATAGGGCCCACTTTAAAAGAACGGGGCCCAGGTGTGTGGATTTCAAAACTAAGTGTAAATTCTATCTTGAAAGATGTAATCTAGTATAAAATACACTTCCATCCAGCCTCTGAAGATTGGGGCATTCACTGAGGCAAATTATTCATCAAGTCATTTGGCCAAAGTAATGTGATTTCCTTAGTGAATTTCAACTTTTTTTATCCTCACGTAATCTTTATAGTCTGCAATTAAGTCCCTAAGAACAAAACAGCTTTTTTCATTTTCATTGAGGGGGGGCTAGAAACTTCTACTAAATTTCTTTACTTTTTCAGACAAATTCCTGGATTTCAGTTCAAAATCTTGCTAGTTTTAATTCAAAAGTATGTACAAATTGTGACCAAAAATTGTGAGGTAATTAGTGAAGTTGAATGTGTTCCTATTGCTCTGATGAACCATGGTGCCTTAATAACTGGTGATACCCCCCCCCCCCCTCCCTGAATCAACCCTCCTGACAACCCCCAAGCCATATAATGTTCCAACCCTGCCCACTTAGCTTTTCATGCCCGAAGGCATCATATATCAAAAATACCACAATCGCACTCTGACAACTTGGCACCTAAATCAGCTATCCTGAATTTCCCATTTTATAAATAGTGTCAGGATGTCAATTATCTACACAATTTATATCTTCATGGTGACACATTTGATTGACAGTCTTGTTTGTTATTTTTTCCTATCTTGGAGGGCCTAAAGTCAATGAGTTTGTTACAAGTTTCCTTATTTTGAGGTTTATTTTTTCAATACTGTTATGTAATCATGTGTAAAACTTTAAACAGTAATCCAAAGTGCAGAAACTTGTTTAAATGGAATAAATTGAAAGTTCATGGCATTGCACTGGGTTCTTGGCAGCAAAATTTATGAAACAATGTAATTATAATAATATTATTCATAACAAAGGTGCTTTTTCCCTCCTCTAGTCAAATGAAGATTTAAAATCAATAAAAAGAGGGAATACTCCAATTCGCCAGCTCTCCACTAAAATTTTTCTTTCTAGCCTGTTAGCATTCCTGTGAAGGGCTCATATTGTAAGAAAAACATACTTTGTTTATAAAGACAACTTCAGTGCTACACTCAGAGACAAACCAGGTTAAATACTATAAATGTCAAGTGAAAACAAGACAGCTGAACATCCACCATTCTGTCTTCTTTTTATTATTTTCATACTACTAGTATGTCATAATTATTATGACTCCTTTTTATTACAGGGATAACAACTCTTCATATGAGATTCAAAATGCCACAATAAGTACATTGTAAACAATATAAAGAAATGTAATAAATCCCATTTTATCACAAAAAAAAAACAAAAAAAACAAGAAAATGATGAAGCTTCAAAATGTACCCTGTACCTGAATTAGTGGTAATTAAGCATTTTCTTTTAAACATTTCCTTTTATTTATCTACCAATATATTTATTATTTATTATTATTAATTTTATTATTATTATTATTTTTTTTTTGGGGGGGGGGGGTGTTCACAAGTTCTGAAAAATATTTGGATAAATGTTTTTGGCAAAATGACAAAATGGATATTTCGGATGATAGCACTTCCTGCAATAAAACCCATGATCTGCTGAGCGTTACTTCGATAACATCCACTGCGGTATTATTGTCACATTGCTGAGACCGACAAACAACAGAATGCTCCTCACTGAGCTGCGTTTCCTGTCTTCTATAAAAACCTGCCAAGTGGTGCGGTTGACCTAGATACCACACTAGGCTTTATATTCTACACAACTGACTGACAGTCTTCCACACTGCTCCTTTTCTGTAGCACACGAAAAATCTTTTGAAAAATCTTGACCCATGAGGGTTAAGTGGAGCAGAAACAGCAGACAACCACACACTCCAGCCATCTTCTCTTTTCACAAGGCTACCCGACCGAGAACTTATAAATGCATAGAGGCAGACTTCATTTATTGGCGCAGTGCCAAGTTAACTTTTTTATAATCCCCTTAAACAAATGTGCGCAATCTAGGTCAGGTTGCGGTGTCAACATTCTAGACTGACTTTGTGGCCCTATCACAGGTTAGACAAGGAAGATGTAAACAAATTCGACTGTATGATATGTCCTTTAGGAAATTTCCACTAAAAGTGACGTTCCAAAAATCCCTAGAACTTTCTACCAAAGACTTGGGAATCTAAAACTTTTGTAAAATAAAAATAATTCGGACCCCTTTTCCTTTTCCATAAAAAGTATGTGTCTGGTACTTTTAAATTATCCTAAGACTTTAAAAAAAGTCATTTCCTCATAAAAGTCCATCTTCAATGGTTAAAATGTAGCTGTATTAATATTAACTATATACTTAAATATGTGAACTTACCAGTACATGTACATGCATGTACAATGTATAAATTAACATCTTTTGACTAAACTTTCTTTTATTTTGTTGAAAATGTTTAACCAATTCGCTAAACAAAAATAATCCTATAGAGGAGCTGTACCATATATACCACTGACACCAATAGTAACTCATGGGTAACTTTTTTCCCTGGCTGTTAGCTCGATCTCTCTAACCTCTCGTACACAAATTAATCACATTTCACATTAATTCAAATAATTAAATAATCTTTTGGAAGCTTTGTGAAAGATAATGGGTGGAACATAAAACATATGGCTGCTGCCGGACAGACCGTCTCTTCATCCTTCTGCCAATTTAATTATTGACATATTCATCTCAAATCAAATATTGACAATGTCTGGGGTAACGCTTTATCTCCATTCATCACAAATCATTCTCATTATCAGCACAATCTTACAACCCTTTTTTCAGCACACAATTTACCAAACTCCCGTCCCTCTCCCCACCCTAAAATTTCATTTAAAAAATGGTTTCCTCTGGATCAGGTCTTCCTGAGATAATTTTTATTTTTACTTTGCCGTCTCATTCAGTCTTACCCATTCATGAGCAATGGTTCAGCACTGCACTGCCCTCTAGCGACAAATGAAGTCACTATGGTTGTTCCTGAAAGTTCTTAGGGAAGGACACCAGAGAAATTTCCCAATGGTATTTTTATTGTGTTATAAAATTCATTGAGATTATGCCAGAGATACTAATTCCGAATTTGTAACTTTTGTTATGTATTGTCACTCTTAATTGAAAAGACCTTCTCGATTTTTCTTTGTAACATGAAATAAGTAAATCACACCGTAAACTTCCAAGGCTAATGCAGGAGCTTGCCTGATAAAATGAAAAATAAATTCATAAGTTACTGATTAGCCAGAGTCAATAAAGATAGAGGTTGTCTTTATCAGGGAGATACATGTAATTAATCTACTGACAAACTTAAAATAAGATAAAACATCACGTCACTGCTTTGAAGATACAGTACAAGTACACTGTATTGTACGTTATTTATTAATATTTAATTGTTTTAAGATTAAATGTTATAAACAGTGTGTGTGAACATGTAGGAATGGAGGGTTATTTGATACGAAGTAGACATTCTTAATAAAAAAAGTGTTTAAGCTGATAAAACTACTCAAATCTTTTATCACCAAAGAAATGAAATTCTAGTTTCCACGATCAACCTCTATTTTAATGGTCAGAATAACATGATACAGAACTCAGTCTAAAACATGCAAATTCGATTATTTCTTCTTTGATTTTATGGTGTGTGTGTGTGTGTGTGTGTGTGTGTGTGTGTGAGAGAGAGAGAGAGAGAAAGAGAGAGAGAGAGAGAGAGAGAGAGAGAATACCACAAAAAATCTGTTTGAGATCTCAAATCTCGGACTGCCCACGTAGTGACTTAGTAATAATTGCTCTACATTTTTATCGTAATGTAGTAAGATAACGGTAGAGGCCAGGTCAGATGTCATGTGTACATTGGCTGATTACAGACTCACGCCACATTTGCACTAACGACATTCATCTTAGTGCTTCCAATCTGTCAGAAATTTTGCGTACCTGTCATGACATCATTATATTTTCCTTCTTTTCTACACTCACCTTTGCCCACCCCCTACCCCCTCCTGTAATGTTATTTCATTTATAAATTTAAAGAAAATTTATCAGTTCACATTTTTCATCCAACCAGGAATAAATATATCTAGCATCAGGAATAATTTTTAACAAAAGAAAATCAGGTATATATTTTTTTCTTAGCTTTTTACCTATTTCTTTATATTTTTATTGACATGCTCTTAATTACTAGTAACACTTCTTCTTTCCTATCCAGATAAAAAGAGAATGGATAAATAAACTGATTGTATTGACAGAGGCACAAAAGGTGCTAAATGCATGCTGTAGTACTTGTATAACTTTTTAAAATCTCACCTTTCACTATTAATTTTATCTTAAAATATGTAGCAAGAGATTGACCAAACTATCTGAGCTGTCTGTCTGTTTAAAAATTCTTTCTATTTACAATAATGCCCTTGATGAAGATAATTGAGTCTCTTTTCAAAAACAAGTTCTTTCAGTTAGTAACACATCATTATCACCTTTATCCAAGACAATAAGTGTGGATGTTTTTATCATACTTAAAGTCCTGCAACCCCAGGTTCAGAAGAAACTTTTGGAGCACGCTGTATATGCTGCTTATTATGAAATACAGGGTTGAGTTATTTGTTTCATAAGAGAAACTTACATTTGCAATAACCATCAGTGTCAATGTTTCCAGCGCAAGTTCATTTTCCAAGTGTGTGAAGAAGATGAATTCAGTGTAATCAAAAGTGTTTATCAGGTGTTTGTATCTTAAGGTGTGTTTAGACAAATACTGCGGTTTGGGCCTAAATTGCACCAGCAGATTACCCATTCAAATCAGTTCCTCTGTCATTTGTTTTTCAAACAAATATAGGAATTCTATTTATAACCATGCATACACATCTGTTCATTGTTTTGCCCTAATGGTTCAGATTTTTTTTCTGGGAAAAGCATTTTATTGTCTGATGATGTCCACACAAATTTTTTCTAGGTTTGTTTCCGGTGGTGGAATAGGGCAATAAAAATTAAAAATCATGTTTTTCACACCTCATCAGGAAAAAAATCAATGTCTCATATTATGTAAAACTACAAGTATATATGAGAGTGGAAATCCGATTGTCTAAAAAGTAGTGCTGCAAACTTCAAGTCAAATTGTTATGGAGACACAATATTGTTCATAAAATTTTCTCAGAGTTATTTGTCAGCTAATCTTACTCAAACAATCTCCTTAAATACAAAGTAAGATGTTTTTAATCCGTTCTTGAATCCTTTACATAAATTGTATTTTGTCCTGACTTGCCCGAGCGTCATTGTTCCTGTTGACTAAGTCAACAAATCATCTACATCATTCTGTGTATGCGTGTCTGTGGCGTGAACATCTGTGTACGTGCTCCCTGTCCGCATGTACCAGCCTACACGTGACCTTCGCAGACCCCGCGACCCATCAATTCACCTGCCTGATCCCATCTAATAAGGCTCACAACAGCAAGTAAACTTGAACCTTTTGAGATCATCTCATGAAATTTCAGTTCATTATCTGAAAATGAGAATTCAGTGAGCTTTTCTACGAGTCTGCTCGTCACCTTTATTTCTTATTCTCTCTCATGACAGCATTCTTGTTCTTTCATTGTTAAACTGATGACCATAAAACTCATAGTTTATTTCAACTAGAGAGCATGGTATATAGCATAAATGTATCCAGACAATATTAATTAATAAAATAATTATTCACATCTTAACTGTTTGATCTTCAAAATTAAAATTAATGGATAAATAAGTTAGTAAGTAAACCAATAGTTCCATTTCCTTTGTACTAGTACTTCATTTACAAGATATGACGATGATATTAAACTTTTTATAATTGTCTAATTCATTCAGTTAGTATGTTTTTTTGCTTTTGTTTTTCATTATCATCATTTATATATTAATTATCTATTTATTTATCTATTTAGGAGAGATAATCGAGTATTGACACGGATGCCTGCCAATAAAGCCAAGTAAGATATTGGAAATCATCCGAGAGATTAAGGTCTTTGGACTTACAGCTAATTTAAGTTTTCTCTATAAGGAAACATCAATGGCTCTTGGCAGGATCTGAGTTTTGGTTGGGCAGAACATTTTAAGATAAAAAACAGAAAACATTGTACATGTACTTTAGTATCAGCCTCAAGGTAACATCTCAGGTGTTTCCAATTTTGTGCAAATCAGGAAACAATTAGCTTTTCTGGTGAAACATTTTTCATGGAAATGACAATGACACTTGGTGTCTAAGATAACAAACTGACAGACAGAAATAAAAAAATTGCATACTGTCACAAACGACTACTAACACGGAATGATTCTCACAGTTTATGCATTGTACCCTGATAAACAGACCCAATATAAATCACAACAAATAAAATTCCACAATCTGAAAACCATTACTGAAATTAATAAAATTTTCCAACGAATCAAAGGTAAAATAAAACCTTACTTTTAGATTGAAATTTAACAATCAACCAATAGCCAATAAAATCAACAACTTTATATCTTGCCAATTAAAACTACACAGTTCATCACAGCTGTACGTGAAGAAATCAAGCTGCATTTTCTTCGATCGCCATGTTATTAAAATCACTCCTCGGGTATGACGTCATGCCGCCTTACATGATAAACGTTGACATTTGTCCCATTCCCATCAACAAGGGATTAAGATAGGCAGGGGGACACGTTGACACAATAGATCCATATTGACTGGTGTCAGGCTGACCACATCTGGTAAACAAACAAGATTGTGACCCAGCTAAAGACCCTGAATTTTCACATCAAGCAGGACAGTTTTTTGTATCGCACCAGTCATCCTTATACCTGCATGCCATTCATCTAAGAAGGGGAGGGTGGAGTAACTCCCCTAAGTAATCCCCAGTAGTCATTCCCTCAAACTGGCGTCATACAGAAAACTGTACTGCTTAAAGTGATATTTGGCAAAAAAAAAAAAAAAAAATGCTTTAAAAGGTTAAGGTAAAGTGCATTTGAAAATCACGACTAGATTTCGTAATTCAAGAAACATTATTTAATATCTATCTAAGAATAGTAATTGCAGTAGCTGTTTCACAAGTACCAAAGTTGGGGTAAACAGGATCAAGCCACATTCAGCCCTCAGACAGGCTACTCTTGATATCTTAACTGAATATTTACTTTCAACTTAAAACTTGATGCAAAGTGTGCACCATTATGTAATCATTAAAGGTGGAGGGTAAAAATACTCTCCATGTTTTTAATAAGGTGTATATGCTCTAACATGGAGACAAGGCCTTACTGGTATAGATCTTTTAAGTTGTTAAAACAACTTCACGAGATATTAATCAATTTAACTGAAGGATGCTTTTGAAACTGTCCGCTTTAAAAACAAAAGCTAAATGGAAAATAACAAAGGACTAAGGAGAAGATTTTCATAGAGTGATTTAAATCTTTAATAATATGTTATTCATAAGTTTTATTTAAATGCAGGAATATGGCTTGATCATGGGTATATAATATACGAATTATACTTTAAAGGGACCCAAAGATGGCTTGAATGGGGAATCAAAAGGTGATGACTGCTGATGTTGGGTGAAATATACAGTATGTGTTTGTGTGTTGGGGGAGGGGAGGAGAGGAGAGAGAGAGATAAAAGCATTTCTAATTCTGCAACTTTTTCTCACAGTTAGTACTTAATTGTTCTTGTTAGCTGGAGGAAGGTGGGAGGAAAAAGGGGGTCACTTCCTCCCTCCCTCAACAAGTGCCTGGAGCTGATACTAGTATCTCTGAACAATATGTACATTATATAACAAAAGATCATGGCCATCAATAGTGTACATAATTCGAGTTGTTTACCACTCTGTGCTTGCCACCATATCTGTATGACGTGCCCCGTGTCCATTTTTTATACATACCCCCACACTCCCTCTTTATGGAGAAAATCATTCAGAATTCCTCGCTAGTGTGACTTTGATTGATTTTCACAAAATGTTTACAAAGCAGTGCAGAAAGTAGGCTGCAATTGCATAAGGAATAGATTGAAATATCCACATATATACAATAAGGTTGTTGGTGTGAGAAAATAGATTAAGGATTGATTGATAAACACATGATAAGAATGCACTTTCTGTGATGTGTTATCACGTCACTAAGTAAAATTCGTCTTTTCTGATTGGGTGTGAAGTGCTGCCTATGGGACTGAATACCCTCCCCCACTGTGAACCTTGTTTCAATTCCTGACAGAATAGCACAAAATATTTTGCCTAATATCCGATCATAGTCTGTCATAAATTGTAACGAGGCACAGAGGGGGTATGGTACATTGTATTACTTAATCGAGACAGTGAATTATTCATAAAGTTTTTATTTAAAAGTGAACATTTCGATGGTTTGATAAATTCACCTATTTGCAGTCACATGCTGACAAGGAAGAGGAGCTATGAAATAAATAAATATAAGAGCCCATGAAAAAAAAAATAGGACAAAACTGGTCTCTTGTACATGTATTTTGCACAGAAATTTTCATAGACCATTGTACTAAGTACCTTTCCATCCCTCCTCCACCCCAGCAAGTGACCACCTAAGTAATTTCATGATCCTTAAATAAACACCTTTTTTTCTGTGTGGTTACAAAACAATATCATTGCTAAAAGGTTAAAACCATACAAACCATTTTGGATTCTATTCACCTTTTTGCTTGCTGTATTGTGGTGATGAAGGGAAAAAGGTCATTTCTTTTCTCGTCTTGTTTGGCAATTACTTTCTAAATTCAATTCCATGACTAACATGTTTTATAAACAAGTTGGTACATTTCATACATTCCTCATCTACAAAATGGGTCTTTCTTTTTATTTCAGCAAAATTTTTAATTCTTATTAAAAATATCACATTATGTACTACACAGATGAAGAGAAAATAGTTGTAAATTAAATGTGATTTTATTTTGGTCTAATTTTCAGGTTTTTTTTCAAAACAGTGTTGAAAGCAATGCAAAAAGCAACAGGTTTGGAGATGTGAGGAAAAAAAATGTGAATTAATGCAGTAATGCATCTGGTGACCTGCTCAGACAAGGGGCAATTTAAACCAGAAATCACCTGCATTATCTGACAACCATGAAAGTTAAATAATAATCAGTCATTAGTCTGAATTCAAAGCGGCTTCTCTGTACTGAGGACTCGTCAACAGTGTGTTCCTACTTCACTTCAGAGATTCAAATCAACTTGGTCATCTGAAAACACGAGTTCAGCCCACTTACGGTCTAAGTCAGTCTTTTTCTGAACAGGCCCCTTTTTGCCCTTACAATCTGCTGGCTTCAGATAAACCCAGCTCTTTTCAGGGTTTCCGCAATACCTTTCAAAGCCTGGCAATTTTGCGACAAGGGAAATGAAAGTGAAACGGTGAACCAAATGAACTACCTGCAAGGAATAAAGAAGTCCTACTCAAATAAAATGTTTTTTTTTCCAATTAAAACCAGACAGATATCTAGGAGAAATTCTGACGTAGTGGATTCTAAGAAAAACAGATTATGAAAATAAAATATTGATTCCACTTGTTGTCAAGCTTCTGATAATTACATAAAGGGTTACACCAAAGTGTAACATTATGAAAACTGTACGGTCTAACTGGAATGATTTTGTTGTAAAAAAATGTAAATATATGTGTAATTATCATGTTTTAAGGAATAGTGGGTAACCACAACCCAGCTAAGCCGGCCCCCTGATGATGAGTACAAGGTAACCAAAGGCAATCAATCTTTAGACTCTGTACAGGTCTCCAAAAGGACATTTTCACATCAAGCAATATGCTTTACAACAGTCTGTACAGGTACACTTTGGGAGATTTTGAGTTTTTAAATAATTATTAAAATAATTAAAAAATTCGAAAGAGAATCACCTGTGTAAAATTTAAACAATGAACATAAGTAAAAAAAATACAAAGAATACATGTTCATTCTGCTTACTTAAGTTAAGAAAAAGTGATCAAAAATTGTAAAGCATCAGGATGTTTCCGAGTCTTGGGCACCCAATAAAGAGATTATCTTCAAGTGCCCAATAATTGTTGAGATTGCCAGACAAATTTATTGATTGTAGGTTTTTGGCCTGAAATCTGATACATAATCCCTTTAAGGAATGCAAAGTTTCAGAAGACATTGGGAAACAGCTATGGAAACTCACCTAGCATATCCTGATAATAAGAATTTTTAAATTTAAAAATGCTTCCAATTTTCTCTAAAACTCTGGTGCTCTTCAAGGTAACAGACATGTGCACTGTTTTTATACTTATTAGATAGGACTATAGATAGTACTTTCTCTGAAAACCGCTTGAACCATACCCATATACTGGGGGTGAACCTGGCCAATGGAGAAAGAGAGGATTTTTTACGTTCAACAGATTCAGACTGACAAATAAAAGCAGTTCATATACTTATCCCTCAAAAATCCAGGATGTCACTATTGGGGGGCACAGTGTCACAGTTAGGTCATAGTCTTTGAAAAAATGTGCTGGAGCGTAAAAAGATTTATCTTAATAATTTTTTTTTCCGATTACATAAATGTCATGAAAAGGGTGACGTTATTATTTAGGATGTTGATGACAATTCTTGAGAGGAAAATAAAACTCCACTGGTTCCAACTGGCGCTGTGGTTGATATTCTAGAAGCCATTATTGGCAGGACCTATTCTGCACATCCTTATTTACAACGAAAAAAATCCTTAAAATGCAAAAACACAGGCAAATAATTTCCTTTTTTTCTTCTTTAAAGACAGTCCTAATCATTTGTTTATCCGTATAAGACTATAGTGCTACCATACAATATCCTAGCAAAAGGTTTCATAACATTCAATAATAAGCAGACAGAAGATACTGCGGTTGCTTGTCAAATGGTAATGGTTCGATCATTTCAAATGGGAAAAATTATCAATTTTTCAGATACATAATTCTGTCTGTTTGTTTGAAGACAAAAAGTTCGCCACATATTTTGATGAAATTTTCAGGATATTTAACGTACCTCCAGATTTATAGAAGAATTGATTGATGTTCAATTTCTTTGCTTAAGTTCCGTCCTCTAACAGTTATCTGTTAGCTTCAATGAGGTATTACGTTTACACAAATGAAAAATGGAAAAAAATATGACATTTATTGCAGGGATTACATCACAGAAGAATGCAACTAAATATATAACAAAACACTGTCACAAGTCCAATCGCTAATATTGGATGAAAACAACAACAATGATTTCATAAGATTATTTCACACATTGTCAGACTGATATATTAAGTGTGCCACACATTGCTGTTATGTAAACCTGATGAAGTGACCACAATTCTCATTCAATGATAAAAATACCCTCTGCCCTTTACGTGCTGTGCGTTCATCTGTATATGTACATGCACATTACTTGACAGTTTTCTCAGGAGGGGGGGGGGGGTATGTCATTTTGTACAATGAATGTTAAGTACAGGCCTAATGATAAAACATTGTGAACAACACCAGACAATACTAATAATTACATAAGAAATTAATCAAATATGCAAAGTAAATTTGTCCTCATCTACTTTTTTTATATTTGGCTCGCTTCACTTGGTAAAAATAGTTATCCCCTCTCTCCTCTCTCTCTCTCTCGTCCCCCTAGCAAAATCCTAGATTGGCCATGCATTGGTCCTCTACTTACAGACTTAAACACAATTATTAATTGTTAATAAAAAAAGAGTAAGTCACATTCACTATTAATGTAAAATCCATTCTTTACTCTGGTCCAACCTGATCATACATGGGGAAAAAAGTGCATGTATTATGTAAACAATACACTTGGATGGGGGTGGTAAAATGTCTGATTTACATCTTTTTTCCATGCACGATATTATGATATGCCAAATTAGCATTGATGTTGTCCCAAGTCGGCAGATATTATAATCAAACCACTGCATGGCCACGAGACTCACTGGAAATAGCCAGCCTTTAAATCCATCTTTCACCATAAATATGTTTTGAAGAAAACCAAGGAAAATAAGACTGGAGCCCTGCAATAATAAACATATTACACCTCCAACACATTAAACAGTTCAAATAAGTCAGAGAAAATGTCATAAAAATAATTCACTCTCTCTGTCACGCCACCAAGTCAACTAGCTATTCAAGAATGTTGTGCACTAAACACAAATTATATCTTTCACATTTAGTAAGCAAATCTGAAAAACAGGAAGTCATTAGCGGCACACTGAAGTGAAAATCAATACGCCTTTATTGATTCCTAGCGGAAGTGTTATATCTGCTGACCTTTAGGTTTCTAAGAAAAGGGCCTGAAGATTTTTCTCGGTGCACGCAGCTAGCTCTGCCAGTCATTCAGTAATCTTTATCAATGGGAGCATGCTTATGCTGCCGGCCAATGATTATTTCAAAGAAAGGACCGTTTGTTTCATCCAGCACTGTTTGCTTCATCAAATGTTAGATTCTGATAGATCTTCGTGCTATCAGGAAGCATTGCGCTGGACAATTATTTTTTTTTTTTATGAAATGGAAGCTTTGTGACCATTAAATTGGTATTTGTACCTAGGCCCGTAGCCAGTAATTTCAAGTGGACCTTTTTCCATAAAAACTTCATGAACCTAGATCAAATTTTACCTAGAGTGGACCTTTTCCCACTAAAAGGGGCGGTTCTTTCACACCCCCCGAACCCCCCTGGCTACAAGCCTGTGTATCTCCTCCATTGATCATGAGCAGTATGTACCAGATTCATTATCAAATCAGTGACACACTCAGTCTACATGTTAATTGGTGTTTGGCCAGACAAGGCTGCATTCATTCATGCCAAACCCAAATTAAAATTTTTCAGTTTTACTTACAATTTATTGACCAGGTAAACAAAATTATAATCCAAATGACTGATAAGAGTAACCTTCTCGTCCATCATATCTTTCCTTCATTTTATATGTTTACATATTAAAATATGTAATTATAAAATATAAATGTGAGAAATAAAAAACAGACACCATGTGATGCCCGTCTTCTCTATTTCAGTTTTTTACCTGCTTCAGCATAAAAAGATGATTACAATTACTTTATAAAAAATTTTAATCTCTTTTGACACACTTATGTTCATTACATTTGAGATTTTTACAATTCTGTCAGACTCTTTACCAACACCCCAAGTCAATCATAAATTAAATCACAATGAGATTCATTGTCCAAACATTTTGAATGTTTTTTTTTTCTGTACTAGTAATTCAATTTATCACTGTTACAGATCTAAGCAATTTCCAAATCTAGAACAAAGAAACAAAAGGGGGTGAGAAAACGGTATAAAAGGAAACAACAGAAATTGACTAGCATGCAGTCTTTTAAAGTCATTTTAGAAATCGATTAACCCAATGAAAAATATGAAAGTACTTTACAAGTACAGTTCTGTCGTCTAATAATACTGCAAGATCAAGAATGTTATCAGCTTACAAATCCGCCCCTGCAACGTCACTTAATCACCTTATAATACGGAATTCGATACAATAACCTCAATCACTGACCTTTCCTCATTCTCGCCACTGATTAATAAAGGAAACTCATATGCCACCATCAAACTGGTTATGACGGCAACATTATTGATTTTCGATGACTTTATTCTTAATAGCTGAACTGGACGTTTAATGAGCTGGAAACATTATAGCTCTCATAATGCTGATGTCTTGTGGCTGAAGCTGAAAGGTGAATGCCTGGTGTTAAATACTCATTAAAAATGAATTTTGATCCGTTTTTGCGAATTTGCCCCTAGTGTACAATGATGCCAACCCCACTTTAAACCCATCCATTCCAAACATTGTATCAAAAATCTTTCTGAAGACCCGTTTTTGAATTCTAAAATTTCACCACTCTCTCATTTCACTATTTAAAGAATAACTACATAAAAAAAGATAAAAAATAGTGGGTAATGCCAACCCAGGTTGCACACCATGCATGTTAATAAGAAAATTTAAAAACATCAAAGAAAAGATATTTTAAAAGCTTAAAATAATACCTTCTTTAAAATAAACAAAAAAACTACATTTTATATTTCACACCTTTTCTTATTACACTTTAACTTATTTTCATAGTTATTTATTTATTTATAATCCTAAACTATTAATTTTTTGCCAGATTACAACCAAATAATATTTCCCTTATAAAAAAAAAAAAAAAAAAAAAAAAAACAGACACCTCCCCAAAAATGCCTGACTATCCTGGAAAATAGGGCTATATGATTAATCAGTGTCCAACATTTACCTTAAATGTCATCTAGCGGTCAGTCACATTTAATTACCAAGTGAAAGGAAACAGATTTACACGTGCATCAGCAGCGTAACTTCAATCATCAAATGAGGGGTAACATTTCCGTTACCATTGGTTTGTTTGTAGATAAGATATAAAAATGTTCTAAACAAATATGGATGAAATTTCCAGGTTAAACAGTTAATCAAGAGGGAAAATACAAACAGTAATTAGTCCATCCTTTAAATGGGATGGGGGTGGGGTGGGGGGGGGGGGAGAGGGAGGTTGTGAATCTTACAAATACTGTACTATAAGTCATAATTTCTTCAAATTATAGCATTCCTATTGAGTGATAGAAACAAAATTTAAAAAGCAAGCTGCTCTATAGTTCTATTCTATGTTGTTAAAGTACCACAAATACTATACAGAAATATATTATTTGTGATTATAAAATTAACACCTGAGGAATGTTTCATAATTTTTTGCCCACTGAAAAATCAAGTAATTACCAAA
This sequence comes from Lingula anatina, assembly GCF_051362555.1. Lineage (NCBI taxonomy): Eukaryota > Metazoa > Brachiopoda > Lingulata > Lingulida > Lingulidae > Lingula > Lingula anatina. Next base: position 3,530,093 of record NC_141772.1, on the reverse strand, counting down.
AGTTACTCAGATTCCAACTAATTCCATGTCTCCCATATATATTTTCAAGATTTTTTTTGCCTTTACAAAACAGATATTTTACAGATTTTTGCTTGACGGCCAGCGGACGCATGCTAGAGTTAATAACCACTCTGCCTATACACCCTACAGATAAGTAATCTACTTTCCTAGAAATAGGTGCAAGCTAATCAATTGTCCAACATTAAACTCAAACCTCTTCAAATTACACCCCACAGGGTCCAGGCAAATACTGATAAAATTAAAAAAACAGAAGTCCAGCAAAGTTGTGGGAGTAGCATCCTTCTTATCAAGAGTTCACTAAAAAGTCACCTGCAAGAATAATATAATTTTAATGTATACCACAGGAAAAAGAATAAGTAAGGCCGCAAATACACAAAAGCCACTTACTATTGATGTCCAAAAATTCTTACAACGTGTATTGTTCTCAAATCGATTGAATATGTAAATAAGAGGAAGCGAGAATTGTCAGACAATATCGTACCTATTATTATACAAGTACAGCAATCGTATACTGTAACAAAATACCTTCTCAGGAAGTATATATTCTAAAGCTGATCAACAGGTACTAGAGATTCACTCTTGTCCTGGAAAAAATGGAATATCATGTTTGATCTTCATAGTGATCCCTGCATCACAGTCATCACAGAGAGCCAGGAAATGACGGACAAAGACTGACAATTATTGAAAGTCCAAAAATTATTCCAACTCGAAGTTCTGGGTAAAACCACGAGTACTTTTTCACAGTGCTCATGGTGTTGATTACTGACAACTATCATCTTACCAAGTCACGAAAATCAACTTTTAGTACACGTTTTCACGTCTTTGCCCATGCAGGTTTCTAATTATGGAGAAAAGCTGAGACCATGAGTAAATCTTGAAGAGAGCTAAAAATGTGGCAACACATCTTATGAAACTTGATTGTGCATATATTTATGAGGACACATGTACCTGATTTCTATGAAAAAAAGAAATATTTTTAACAATATCAAGAAAAAAGAGAGAGAGATTAATAAAGAAAAAACAATGACTATGTCCATTACCGTGCCTATGTATTACATTAATATATATGGACTTATATACTGCCATTCATCATCGAGACCTAAAGGATGCTACACAGCCTAGCTATACCTGCAAGATAACATGACTTTCTCCTACAGAACTGATGACTAACAGTAAGAAAAAAAAATAGAATGTATTTCTTCTCAAAATACTAAACCAAAGATCTCCTATTTGTCAATGTGAGAACTAAGCACTATTACTGTCGCCTGCTTTGTCTCCCACTCTTAGCAACGCACATCACAATTTTAACTTCCATTACATATTTGCAGGAGTTTTTCCCTAGAAAATGAGTTACCAACAGCTGTGCTTTTAATATATATTATTATATACTTGCAAGTTTTTTCTTCTTATTTTCCCCGAAAGCAAACATGAGATATGGATAATGCTTTTAAAAGCCAGAAAAACCCTAATATCACATAATGGAAACAAAACTTAATAAATTAAGAAGTGTTAGGCCACAATGGTGAGAGAATCAAATAAGCAGTTCCTCGCATGATTACTGTTGTATTCCTGACAGTAGTTCATTCCACATTTCCGTGGATTTCAATATATTATTTGTATTTCTCATTGCTATGTATAAGCACAGGCCACTCAAAGCTTTTATCGACAATTTAACACCTTTCTGTTTTGAGGTGAGAAAGTGTTCGGTATGGGGCTTAACTTCATCCCTGAACTAGGTTTTATCACAAAAATAGTTGACCACAAGTCTATGGGCTTCAATCCCATGACATCATTTTGGTTACATTGTTTTTGTTATACAGTTATGAGCTCTTAAATACAAATTTCCATTAAACAAAGGCATTATTTTGTCTTGTCAGTGATTATGATAAGATCTGAACAAGGTCTTTTAATAAAATTACTGGCAAGGTTTTGGAGTACTAAATGGTGTCATTAAAATGGCGGTGAAACGGTGTGTGTGGGTGCTTATGTAATGGAGAAATTTGAGAAACTGATTATTCAATTGTTGTCCCAAATTTCCGACATCACGTGTAAGATGACACGTGTGTAAATGTTAATTTAGTCACTGAACACTGAAGATGTATCTGTTATCCAAAAGATTGGGCATAAGGCAGTAAATAAGGAGTTTTTGGCAAAACCCTAATAGTATCCTCAACTCCAAGTGATGACACTTTGGGTTATCTTGGGTTAGCCCGTTTGGTTCAAAATCCTATATTCGGTATAATTTGGTTTGTCTCTTTGTGAGTGAGTGAGTGAGAGAGTGAGTGAGAGTGATTTTTATTTAGTTATTTATCAATTTTGTATTTTTTGTTGAGATCTGTACTTTTTTGAGATATGCAATAAAAAAAAATAATAATTTGGTTTGCTATTACAATCATGCAAGCATTTGTGCTCAAGTGGAACACAAATACATTTCTGTAACAGTAATAGCGGCACTTCAGACGGAGCAAAGAAACAGGATTTCCTTGCACCAAAGAGCAAAATCAATTTTGAATCTGTGGTCCACTGAGGGCCACTACAATATGTGCAACAGTTTCCAGTAGACTGACCTTTATGTAAATACTAATGCTTATTTGGTTCTCTCCCCCTCCCCTATCCTTTGGTATAACAAAATGGACAATAACCATCCCCTCTTTTTACTGATCACTTGAGTATATCATATAATTTTTTTATAAGGGTCATCCCCCTCTCCTCCTACGCAATGATTTTATCTACATAGAAAATGACTGGGCATATCAACATTTGCTGCGACCCTGGCATTGCCCTTGTTTTTGTACATGCAACCTTGAAGATGCACAGGTGATAATTTTCTACAGATAAACATCCATGTGTTGCCTTATTATCTTTTATATTTAGCATACAGCGGGAGATAATTATCTTTAAATTGCATTTTTTTTCCTGTAAATGCTCATAAATAAATACATATGCTTTTTATAGCTAGAGCCGAATTGAAATGACGTTGATTTTTACAAACTAGACATATTTAAACTACTAAAAGAATTACAACAATTACTAGGAGTATTAATAAATTGTCAAAAATTCTTTGACCTTTTCAAAAAATTCACTTTCGATAAATTATACAGTGCTACTTTCTTTTTTGAAACATGGCATTTCTTAAATATCGCAAAAAATAAATTAATCATGACTATACCAGTCTTATGGTATTTAATTTCCCCCACTTTTACATACAACATTTCTTTCATATCAAAGTACAAATATCAGATCACTGAAAGTCGAAAGATCACACGCGTAGAATTTCCCTAACTTTCTGTTTGACATTACTTATGTTTCAAAATGTACATAATGACTAAAATTTTAATGTGAGAATATGAATAATATTGAATTTTTCCCCTTATGTGCTGAAAAATCCAAGTTAAGAAACAGAAAAATCAGTGAAAGTATTTGAAAAACAGAGCATGCATTCATCAAACAACAGATCCATACTTAAAGGTTAAAATCAAACCTGTTATATTCACACACAAACTAAACAGAACGACTTTTTGACAACCATTTTCTTTCCCATTTTGAAGCACCAAAATCAGGGGCGGATCCCTGGGTCTTCTGGAAGATGGTCAGATTTTAAAGTTTAGATTGACGGGTATTTAATTTTTTCTGTCAAAAGATGGTCAAAAATGGAGGATGGATCGACGAAGATCTTTTGGAAGACAAAATATCTCTGGCTACACCCCTGAAAATGTACTTTTTTTTCTCAATTTTTCTCCAAACAACTCTTTCAGCCATACGATGGCCCCATCAGTCAGCGGATGTTCACTATCTTGATATCAGGCCACCACCTTAGGTTAATGATAGCCTTCACTGGGGTCCATCTTACTTGAAAGACGTCATAGTTATCATTAAGATCATTTGACTGTTTATACAAACACTGATATGACTGGACATCCTTCAGCAGATAAATATTGTTCCTCTACATCTATTAATATTTTAGAGAGAGAGAGAGAGAGAGAGAGAGAGAGAGAGAGAGAGAGAGAGAGAGAGAGAGAGAGAGAGAGAGAGAGAGAGAGAGAGAGAGATTTGACATGCATTAAAGTATTTATCATTTTTATTATTTTATTGAATTATTTTATTTATTTGCAATTGTTCCCATGACTCAATTGATCTGCAACAAAATGGTGGGGCTTCTTTTAGTGTGTTGAGAAGCAATTTCATGTGAAATGATACCTCTTTAAAAAAATTAACACTAGGAAGTTGAAGTGACTTCAACAGAAAGTCATTTAAAACATTTATTGAATTACAAATGGCATAAATCATTCAATCCAAGTACAGGGACAAGTAAAGTCTCAATTTCATTTACAATGGGCACGTATGATTATGGACATCATATCTCTCATCTTTATAATGTCACTTATATGCATGTACATTGTAATAAAAATAAAACAAAAAATTAAAAATAAACCGGATCAGGTCTGCATCATGTTACATATACGTCATAAGAAGAGGGAAATTAATATCTTCATGCAATTTCTTCTATAATTGATTAAACCACGTATTGGAATCAATAGATAAAACATAAAATGATAATATTACAAAGTTTACTGTTACGGAATGACAAAGGTATCCCTGAAGTTCGATTCTTGTGATGACGCAAGAAAGGTTTGAAAAAACACAACTCCAGCCAAAGTTTATGATGTCAGTGTGCATACCCTAACATCAATAAAATCAATACCACTCTCTATTGTAAAAAAAAAAAATAAATAAAAAAAAAATAACATGATTATATTGCCACAATCTTGATGACAATCCACTGGAATTTAGCCAGTTCACATGGGAAAGATGCCAGTTGGATTCTTGCCATGGCAGATAGTCAAACTGCCAAGGCAAGGTGCCATATGGAATCCTGTCAAGGCGAGATGCAAAGAAAAAAAACGATATTATAGTTTAATTAGTACGAACATACTTTTCTAGTACGTGCGTACTTAGGCCTTTTTCACACCAAGCGGTACACCAAGCGGTACAGACTTTACCAGTACACTTTGAGAGGTTTCAAGACGTAATTACACCACAGTGGGTTTTGCAGAGCACATTCAATACAGCGCGCTAACAGACTCGCGGATCAAATATGGCCGTCCAACTTGAATGCTTGCTGTGTGATCCCCGCCGGGTAATCTCTTCAGTTTAATAGGGAATTAAGTGGCAATATTTTAAGTCAGTGCATGGTCATATTTGATCCACAGATCTGTTAGTGCACTGTTCTGAATTGGCTCAGAATCTCAAGTTTGCTTCATACTGTTCTGGCAGAATTTGATGCATTGGCTGTTTCGAGAGTGGAGCTTCTATTAGGCGACTCTCTTAGGTAATAGCCACACTATTTAGTTGTGAATCTCTCAAAGTACATCAGTACATGTGTGCTGAGGGCATTTGTCACTAAACTGTACCACTCCATGTAGATAGAGCCTAAGAGACCATTCCCACAGATATTTAGATCGATCTATCCCCTGGGGAGTCTCACTAGATTGCTGTCAGCCTGACCGGCTTAAATGTCTGTCCCGCCTACTAAAAGCTGTAGGGGGTAATTAATTTTTGTGCGCACTCGTCTCTTGGAAGCTGACAGCAATTTAGCGTGAACCCCCAGGGAGTTAGGTCGATCCAGATGGATCACACTAAATCTGTGGAAACCCAGTCTAACCCAGTACGTACACACTGAGTTCAAATGAAACAAAGACTGTACTGATATCGAGAATGGATTCAATTTGGAGGACAGGCAGTAACAACAGTGATGTGGTCTATGTAAACCAACCCGAGTTTCTTCACGTACCTCCATCAATCCAATAGATGTGCGCATACAGAGGTGTGAAAATGAAGAAGTTGGCCCCCATTTGGCCCTAAGTGGCACTCCACAAGCACCCTGATTATATTGTTTTGCATCACTAAAATAATAAAGTTGTGGAAAGTGTGAATCATACTAAATGCAAATTATACCCCCCCCCCCCCCCCACTTTGAATTTTAAAAAAAATCTTTGGAGATTATAAACAGGACTTTGACTTCTTGAACTTTCTCTTTGTAGACAAATGAACCTCTCTTGCTAAGACATTAAACAAATTTCACTTCTGTAATATTTAGAACATGCACAGGATACAAGTGCAGGCCAGTTACTTTAGCAGATGACAAAAAGATGGCAAACAGAGATTATTTCCTTACACAATGTCATATAAGAAATGTGTGTAGGTGTTTCAGAAGGAGTTAACTTCACTTAATATTGAAATACACACTGAGTCACTCATCCGAAAACTATATGTAATATATACCTATGGTGATGTCAACACCAAATGACAAAAAGAAGGAGCGGCTGACTTTCAAGTGAGACTTGTACGCATGCAAGATACACCACGTCTTGGGGCTTTTGTTCCAAATACCGACCATGGTATAACTTTACAGATGCAGCACGATCCAGAAGGCGAATGTGATCAAAACATCATTGCAAAACACTGTTTGGGGTTTCCATATGCTGGCTTATGCTTTAGTGTCAAGATAGAGGACAATAGACTTGGGTTTGGAACAACTCGCATTCATGCATGACATGCGTATGCGAGGAATGCTACATCAGGATCTTTTGTGCTCGACATCCGCTGCGAAATACTTCAGGAAAAATGTATATCAACTACAGTGTTGACTTTTTTAAATAGAGAAAAATTATCGAATTATCAATCTTTCAGATACATCATTTTGAAAATTAATAAAAATATATTTCTCTGTAACATTGTGTTTTTTACTGTTTAGAATAGAACTATAAGGTAGCCTGCTTTTCAGTCTTGTTGCTACAACTCAACAGAAATGTCCTACTTTTAAGAATTTATCACTTAAAAAAGACAGTATCTGTAAAATACACAAATTTTCCCCACTGAAAAGACTGAATAATTTTGGTATATAACAGCTAATGAAGATAAGAAATAAATCAAATCAGGCTCATATATCATAATCTATATTAAATCTCAAGAGGATGATTGGCATGCAGAAAATATACCCTCTGTATAACATGGAAAACTGATGATCTGCCATTATCACACAGAACATATGGGAAGCAGCCAGTATATATAGAAAAAAGCTACAGTAAAGACATCCTTTTAAGGTATTCATGGGCAGTTGAGCTAAAAGCAATAAATAAATAAATAAATATACTCAATCTTTTTTTTCCTAGGGAAAAGGGACAATGGAGCAGAAGTTATGAAAAAGGTAGAACACTTTTATCAAAAGTAAAGGCTTGATTTTGGCAAAAGTCTAGTAAAAGACTTAAATTCAGACTACGAAGGAAAAAAAAGTCCAACTGGAAAATTTTGTCCTTGACAGACTTTTTAGGATAACGAGTAATCCATGTGAGTTCAAATAGGAGACATTGCTTTCCAAGTATTGTAGTAACGAGAAATGATCAGGCTATTTACATTTTTTATTTGAATGACGTGGGATATAAAAGGTGTAAATGCCCAAGGGAAGTGCCATTAAGATGTATTATATACAGGTCTGCTTCGTTTTCTGACAAATCTATTATCTATTTAAATTATTTCACACAATGTAAGATTACTTGGAAACTAATATAAGTAACTTTTATATCAATTAACAGTTAAAGTCTTAATTGACAGCCAATCTTTTTCAGTAGCTAGACCAGGATTTTTTTTTTTTTTTTTAGTACAAATATAACAAGAACATAACCGAATTCCTTTTCAATAGTTTTATGTACTAGTAGTAAATTTGTCAAATTTCTTTATTTCACTTTGAATCACTCTAAAAATGCCAACTCATCCCACCTCCCCCTCCTCAAACTCCCACACAAATGAAGCAAGCTTGCATTTTTTTTAAAGGCTTTATGGTCAAATCACATCCCATTGTGCATGGAGTACCATCCCAACTACCACAATTGGCAAGCAATCTTCCTTGGGTCACAACCAGTTAGGTTCCACGATATGCTACAACACATTCCTCAATTATTCCAAGAAATGTTGAAATCAAGTCTGTGTTTTCCTCAGTTCAGCATACCTGTTCAAAACAATACTGGCTCAGATGACAATTAACACTAAGCTATACCAAATTTTCCCTCCAAATCTAATTTTCTTCAAGAAAATAACAGTAATCTTCCGCAAGAGAATCATTGCTGGACCCACTTCTCTACTAGTACTTGGATTTGAGGTTACAAGTTCTAAAAGATCAGTTTAAAATGGCTGATCAGGCATTTTGACCACCATAGCCTGCCTGACATTTCAAAAGGAAATTGCTGACATCAGGAACTTCTGAATTTCTTTTTTACATTTTTAAGGCATGAATTTGGCAAACAGATAAGTAGCTTTGCAGGATGGACACAAAAACTGACATTTCAGAAGGGAAATTGCAGATATCAGGAACTAAAATTTGTGTGTATTTTTTCATTTTTGAGGTTTGAATTGGGCAAAATAATTAGCTTTGCAGGATAGACACAAAAACAAGTCTTTTGGACATTTTCAAACATGCCCATCATTTACCTTTATCACAGTATGTGACATGGTAAAGCTACCATCAGTTTAAGCTGCTACAGTATCAAAATCATTTTTTTTTTTTCTGATGGCGCAGCCACATCGAGCACGTCAGAAGGTCGCAGATTAAATTTTCTTCTGATATTATGCAAAGTGAGGCTATTTCTGCCACAGGTTCTATTAGATCCAGATCTCATCAATGCTCAGGAAATTACCCTAGGAAATTCTGTGGTACTTGTAGTTCTTCTGAATGTCAATGTTAAATATAGGACACGTCAATGAGTATAAGTAAAGAAAGACACTACCACGGAATTGTCCCAAATTTGATAATTGAATAATTATAACCTCCCAGGATTCTCAAACAAATTAACTTGGACTTAAAGAGTTGGTTGCCACATTTAGACTAAACATGCACTGGTCCACTAAAGCATTAGCCACTTTTTGAAAAATATTAAAAAGTTGCCAAATTTCATTTAATTCAACCACTACCGACTAAATTCTTGTTCTACATTTACACCAACTTTTGGTCTAAACGTCTTTTGTTACCCCCCCCCCCCAACACCCCACCCAGCCCCTTCTCCAGGGTATCCCGTAAGTAACACTTAAGTGTATTAGGGCTACACATAACTTACACACCAAATAACAGGAAACAGTTCAGGTTGTTACACTTAGAACCATTTATTCAGTTTTTTTTTCTTTGCCTTTCAAATTTCTTCGAACAATGGCAATCTTGATGTGTATCCATTTATGTGTATCTCTACATACACAGTGGAACAGTACACTGATGTTACCAGATCGTCAAAGTCCTTCGCCTCACAGATTATAACAAGTCCCATTTGTACAGTGTCTTTATATTACAGTCTATGGGGTGGTCTATGCCTTGGGCTTGGGGTGCTTCACGTTGTGTTTCTTGGCAAAATGCATGTTCTTCAGAAACTTTGGATCAACCTGGAAAATGAGAACAAACAACCCTTTGATTCCTCTGTTTTTATATCACCAAATATTTGTGATTGTTTGAGAATTCATATTTAAGTAATATACTGTTCATTTTAATTTCAAGTCTACTTCCACCCGTCCTTTTAAAACTATATCATTCTATTCATTTTTTTCAAAGTTGTCCTCGTGAGTTTAGAGTCAGGTATATCACAATTTAAGTTAAAAACCGGAAGAATGTCAGAAGTATGTGTAAGCATATGCATCAATAAGAAAACAAGATGAAAAACCAGGTCGTATTGCTTTGAGTGCCAACTTAACAAATCCCTTAAAAGGCATACAATGTCCTTAAACCTTTATGATTTTGTCCTGGAAATTTCAATATACCCAATCTAGAACACTAAGACTATTACTATTATTAACCCTGTTTTCCAGGTCTAAAGTCCCATTTTCACTGCTACAACACTAATTCACCAGACTACTCCACTGAGAAAGCAACTCAAAAAATAGAAACTCATAACACAAAAACAGGTTTATGGATCATTATTCTGTCAACACTTTTGGATATTATATTGGTATTTAAGTATGAAATAGTGATTTTAAAGCACTTTACCCCTTTAAGAGATGGGTATCTCTGGCGACTAGGCTTCTTGATCTTGTTACGTCTATCTTTTCGCTCTGCAAATAAAATACATAACTTCTTTAGAAATATTATCATTATCACCATATTTAAAGCAACATTCTGATTGCTAATAATTAATATGATCTTTCACATAAATTTATAATAATATTTATCTTACAACTGTGTTTGGTACACTTGAGAATAAATGAGTGAAAAAATTACAACAATATCAGTCTACTATATCAATGGCCCATATTTCTTTCTTTCTAATTATTGACATGGATACAATAGATCCAGCCTGTACCAAATCCTTTTTAACCTGGCGTCACTTTAGGGCTAAGAATCACAGCAGAAACAGTCGCAAAAATTTAATGAACAAAATTTTACTGGCCCGACTTCAGTTTGACTGTAATTGGACACATACAGGACATTTAGTGAAATGTCAGAAAAATATGACATGGGGTCTGGGAAGCCAACTAGCCCAATGAGACTTTTGGGTCCCAAAAAGTCAGACATATGCTGATAAGATGGAAAAATCTCATCTCTGCATTTAGGGCCACTGTGCATTTTAATACAACTTGTACTATTAGCTGTTCTATTAGCATAGCTTAAAGAGACTGGTACAGGACTTGTTTTCTACACGAGTCTACTTACCTTGGTTGTGAGCGGTGTGGTTCTTTGACTTTGCCATGTTGGGATGTTTGTCAACAGGGCCCCAGATATCTAGGGGGGAAAAGAATGAAAAACTGATGTTAAAAGCTGAGTCATTGCTATAAGTTTCAGTACCTGTAAAATGATGAGTGTTTTTGGATGTGATTTATTGGATTGAATGGTCTTGTCCATCTAAATAGCTCAGACAGAAAGTCAGACACTCAGGCTGTAGTGTAGCAGACTAAGATGCCCCCTTGTTCTATATACAATTTTTAGTCCACGTATTTTGCCTCTCACACTCCTATTCGCACCCTCTATATTACATGTAACTAAATGAATAAGAATGGAGTTGAATCGTTGTTAGAAATTATGCATGCTTCTAACAGTGGATAAGGTGACAAGAGCAGAGGTGTAGGGATTTCAAACGGACCGTTTGATTTTGCCAAAACGTATCTTAAAAGAAGTAAAAATTGCTTGACTTTTGGCAATGTGCGGCTCGTGCATCAAGAGGTGAGTAAAAAAAGCCACATCTGTATCTATGTTTTAAGACAGTTTTCGTAGATAGTACAATACAAACTTATGGAGATGCTTGTAGATTTTCTGCAAATTAAAATATACGGTAAAATGCTACACGGTTATATCTGAGTGTGCAGGAATTGTGGATGTTTTGTCAAATGCAAGATATCAGTGGATTTGTATCAGGCTCTAAGAACCCTGCCTACCTCTGATTTAAATATGGCCGAAGAGGTTACAAAATTATCCAATAGAGGGCAGATGCGTGGATGCGGCAAAAGAAGCTACATTCACAGCTGACAAAACTGCGGGGCGGGGGTTCTCTCACTAGGCCTATACATTTTGAAATAGACAGTGAAAACAAAAGGTCACTATGAGATTGGTCAGTTTGTATAAAGACAATTTGCATATATGGGGAAGTTCAAGCTAGTTGTTTCCTTATATGTTAAAAACAAACGGGAAAAGGAAAAGAGAGAGAGGATGCCCATCTGTTGATGAACAGGCTATGTTTCGGCTAATTAATCGACCAGAAATAATAAGTGCATTTTTCGAAATGCAAAGGTATATTAGTATTTATTCTAGTCATAAAATATTACAACCGTTCAATAAAAAATATCATCGCCTGTAGATGCACTTTTTGGGTCAGACATAAATGCAGCCACATATTAATATTCCCACGAACTGGTTCGCTTCAAAATGTTAATCATGGCATAAAAAATATTATATCCAGCTTGACAGAAAAGCTTACAATGTAGGCTGATTGTAGCTTTAAAGAGTAGACCAAGTACTTTCTTTTGAAGGCACTGTTCCATTAGACTCCTTGCTACTTGGGACTGAAATAAACCTATCCCGTTTCGTTTTTCTATTTCTACAGCAAGGGGTTCCAAGGGGCAGGTTGGAGGAGGAGATGGGGTGGTAGGGGGGGCCTATGTTGTGGGCAATGTAGAAGAGACTAAGCCCTGAGTGTCAGAGAACTGGCTGTGATATTTCAGGTGCAATGCGCGCGTGTGTGTGTGTGTGTCGAAGTCACCGAAAGTTCTTTGATATTCAAGTTACTCACACATCACACATACATATACCATATACCATATACCAACGAGCATACCACAGAGAGACATACAGCTTAGTTTGACGTCGACTTTGCCCAAATATAATGAATAAATGAATAATATTACAAATTCATTATTTGTCAATTTTATGTTACCCACGTGATATAATATTCTCTGGATAAACATTTGCCCCTATTTATACAGTTTTACTAGTATGGTAAAGTAAATTTACCACATAGCAATAGGCAGTAATAGGCAAGTATTAAATTTGGTAGACTAGCAGTACTAAAATGTCTCTCTGTCGAGCAGGTCCCATAAAAATATATATGCCACTAAAACATATATATACCGGTACTTACCGTTGCCCGAAGGTATATTATAGATCATTTTACAGAATACGGCCAAATTCCAGTAGGCCTAGTACAAAATGACATTAGGCTTACGGTAAGTCAATATAAAATTGAGAGTCTATATAATTCTATCTCGACATACCGTTATCACACTGAATAATTAATCACTTCAATGCCTGCGAGGAAAACTACAGTGTAGTTTCTGTGAAAAAAAATACAGTGCAGATAATACAGCAATTGCTGCTCAGATTGGTGCACTAATATCTGGTGTGTGTGTGTGTGCACGTTATGTTTTCACTCAATGGGTTAACAATACATTTTTACTGAACCATAAAAAAGGGATATATTCAATGGTATTCAACAATACACGACGAGGCAGCGCCTAGTATTAAACCAGTGCAGTTCAGTAAAGGGGAACGCACTGGCTCAGTAACATGGCTGGACTGAATGGGAGTCACTCGCAGGTAGGCTACGTATATGTATATACTCTCTGGTTATTTTACGGGTTAGAATAAGTGAAATTCTTCTCAAACTTTGACTATATGTTTAGCAAACCTCAAATCTTAACAGAATCTTTCAAGGCAAGTTAATCTATCCTATTTAAGTACACCCCCCCCCCCCCCATTAACAGCTAACAGTACGGATAAATCTATCGTAGTGCCCCTGACCCTCTTCTTCCCCAAATACTGGATCCGCCAGTCAAACCGGACTTGAAACTCACAGGGATCATTTCTTGACCGGAGATATCCCTGGATACTCACGCGCATTAGGAGAAAATGAACGGTGAGCAGGGCTGGAGAAGGGGGGCAGTATCCCCCTTCTGTAATACTCTGTCAAGATGTAATGAGGCCGACCGCCCTTTTATTGTAACCTCCAGTGGTAAGGGCAATGTGAAGGTGTGTGTGTGTGTGTGTGTGTGTGTGTGTGTGTGTGTTGGGAGTGCGGTGAGCTGGAACCGGGTACAGCATATCTAATACCGTTTCTTTAAAATACTAGGCATTTTCATGAATTATAAGAAACGGAAGCCCCCCCAGGGCCGTAGCCTGAGCAATATGCCAGGGGGGGGGGCAGTAAGCGGACACGAGGGGGCGAAGCCCCCGAGGGGGGAGGGGGTGTCCCCCAACCAGTGTGGAAAATTCTAAATCCCAGGGGGGGCAGCTGCCCCCCCTGCCCCCCCGGAGGCTACGGCCCTGCCCCCACCCCACGCCCACACTCGCGTGTGCTTCTCGTAGCCAATCTATAATGTTCGATTCGCACCTGCCATAAAGGTATTTCGTTGATTTTTCACTCGATATCCCGCCTAAGTCTCATTATTCTTTATTATTGATTTCAGGGTAATATCAATAGTAACGATTCTTTGGCGACGCATAATCACGTGAGACAACCACGAGACGCGCACGTGCAAGACACCGCCTTTAAAAACGACCCTACTGCGCTGTACGACCATCAACTTGAACTCCCACCAGGGGGAGCTGCGGGAGACAGTCTTGTCACGGCCCCAGAATCTGAAGGGGACGTTCTCTTTATGCTTGTCGCTTGGCTCGTGGCGATATGTACCTTTGTATTGTTTCTTACTGGAGCGTAAGTGCTATATTATAAATGCATTTCATACATATAACACAAATGCCATTCAGATAAGATTGAAAGCGAAGTTCTTTTCGTTCAGCTAAAAAAAAAAAGGAACGCACACCTTGCACAGTTTTGTTTTATTGAATAGCGAGTAAGATAAAAAAAGATACAGAATCTTCGTAGAATTTTTTTAGTTGCGGAGAGTCATAAATTACTTCATGTTTATATCCTTGCTCAAGTAAATGCACATTGTACCTCTTCATGATTTTATTGTCTCTTTTCAGATTAACATGTTGGAAGATCATGAAAACAAGATCGACACAAGACTGTGCCTTCTTGCCAATGTTAGCTGTTTACGTCAAGTTAGTTAACTTTTTAGCTTATGAGGGATAGATTTTTATTTAATACCTCTAAAATAAAACCCCTAAAATAAAAGTACCTGGCCTCATAAACAATCAATCAAAACATTTCATATTAATGATGCTTTTAACGATAACACTTTTTGCCTGCAGAAATAAAACAAGGGGACGATCGATGCTGAAAAAGAAGGGGTTGTTTTCGTGCCTATAAAGCTATTTTTATTATCTAACTATTTATTTATTTATTTATTTATCCCAGCACGCTCTCCTGGATGTTTTACGGCAAGTTGACCAACGACCGCCTAATGGTGGCTGTGTATATTTGGGGCCTGATATGCCAGAGCGTATATATAACTGTATATTATGTTTATACACATAGCACGGTGAGTACATGAAAATTTTAATTACCTGATATACATGTATATATATGTTAGTTTAGAAATCACGTAGACTATTTAGCTATAATCCTTGAGACTATTACAGTAACCTTCTTCTTATCTCAAAGTAGGGAAAGAGCTAGGCAAGCCTTCATCAGTCAGACTATTTGTATGTGGGCCGTTCTAAATTCTTTAAAAAATTCAATGTGATCCATGTCTATGACACAATGATACTGTTACTGTTAATTAATACCAGTAACCTACTCCCTTGCTTTCTTTCTCTGCCTTGAATTTAACGTGTCTTACAATGTCACAGGTATTCTATTTCAGGATTTAGTGCAAAAACAAATACTATCTACAGTGATAGTGTGTCTTCTAGCATGGACATACTACAGGCACTACGCCATTACTTTGAAGCTCCAAGTCTTCTACTCAGGTAGCGCCTGCGTGGCGACAAGCATTTTAGCTGATGCCTCGCCCTTCATTTCCATGGTAAGCATTTGAGGTCTAAAATATGTGGTAAAAATCCCTATTTTTAGCAAAAATGTGGAAAGTTTTTTCTCATTAAAAAATTCCAGATTTAAGTCATTTCAGGTTGAAACACCAAACCAATTTAAAGTTGAATTAAATAAAATGGTGTGTAGCGGCAAAAGCAATGAAAATAAGCGAAGGAGAGTAATATGTTATATATATATATTTTTACTTGAATTCAGATGGAGGTGATAACAAGTAAGAGCACGGCCTGTCTCTCCTCCTTCTCTCAGTCCTGCCTGAGTCTCTTGGTCTCTCTGGAGTGGCTGCTCTACGGGATTCTGGCCGAGGATATGGCTCTACAGGTAATGGATAAATGGAACTATAGAAAAGCACTCAGAGAACGCAGAACTCCGCAAAGACAAATAATTAACTATTCATTAACCATTAATTAACTTATGGATCATCATCAAAATCTAATCACTTTTAAGTTAGCCAAAAAAAAAAAAAAAAAAGTCAATAAATTTTTATGCAAGTCTGGTGGCAGGCAAATGGAGGTGAAAATATAACATCCCTGGCGGAGGTAACAAATAAATAAATAAATAATGATGTGTGTTTGGATATGAAAAGATGGATAGATTAAAGTTATAGAGAATAACTGAATGGACATTTAAGTTGACGTGTAGGAGGTCACACATTCACGACCTTCAGTATTCGGAAGGCCGATCGCTAAAAAAAAAAAAAAAAAAAAAAAAAAAAAAAAAAACGCCTGAACAATTCTTCTGACCGTATAATCGTTCTTTTATAGTTTTATCTTTCTTAGTAAACAATGTTAAATGCAAAGGCGTTTGATTTCGATGTTTACATAATCACTTAAATTTATTTTCTTATTTTTTCCAGATTACGTACCTAATTGGTGTTATTCTGAACGGTACCCTAGTCGGGCTTTACTTCATTTATCCCAAGGAAAAAGTTTCAACTGAGCAAGAACTTTATCACAGAGACAACAGAGACAGCAACAGCAACACATGATAAATAATTCTTATGTAACCTGCTTCTAGTTCCATTTACACAACGAACTCTGAGCCGTGATCGACACAAATTGTTCACGATTCAAGCAATATTGTCGGAAAGATAAAAGAGATGTATTGCATTATAGCATTATTCAAATAATGTGCGATCAAGTTAATTAATTAAATGCTTTATTTACCTCAGGGCTGATCTCCTGAAATGTTAAATTAAAACATGGCGGTTTAAATATACTGGGGTATCCATGTATATAACTGGCTAGTAATGTAGAACTAAATCATGATCCTTCAATTAGAATGGTAAAAAAAAAAAAAAAAAAAAAAAAAAAAACTTACCCAGGAGTTGCAGGAAGGGATTGAACAATGATTCGCGAGTGGGAAAATCTTTTCTTTTTTTCGAAAAACTTTTGATTTGGCGTGGAAATTTAATGTGACGAGAATGAACAAAAGACAATGAAATTAAAATTAAATTATGCTCAAGTGCATACGCTGCATCAAATACGGTAGATATACGAATTCAGATATCATATACTTTCCATGATTATTTTCCATTGAATTGTAACAAAACAAATACTGCGAAGCCTCACCCTACTGCAGGGGGTACACATTATAAAATAAATCAGATAGAAAAAAACAATGGTGTGCATCCTTTCTAAATATTGTTGGGAAAAAACTGGCTTCATATGAAGCTATCTGATAATGACTTCTCGACACTTTTTTTTTTTCTAATTTTGCTACTGTACTGAGGGGGAACGAACAATGGCTTCTGTCGGCTTTTGGGGTCCATAGATCCGGTCCTCCAATCAGCTTCTTGCATGGCAACCACTTTTCGGCTGTACATATGTTATCAGCTACGTCACAACATCTATGGTAATCTTGTTATAAAAACCCGTCTACTTGTTGCAACTGACATAAGAACAGTTCTCCCTCTCTGCATGCAGTGGTGTGACTGGTTCTCTGTCACTTGAGTCCCCTTTGTGGACAGGGAGGAGTAAACGTGGAATTTGCTCGCGTGGCCAAACTTCAAGAGGCCTAGAGAGACCGCATTGTAAAAATATGGTAAGTAACTATGTTTATACTTCTGCTTGTGCGTGTGTTTTTTATTCACCTATTTTTGACAGGTGGCGGTGGACAAGAAAGAACTTTTTAATGATATCGGTAAAACGCTGCGCGTCACCTGCCTCGCACGTGCATGCATGCTTACATAATTGCACGCTCTTGGGCCTTGGTTAGATCAAGATTTTAGATACCTATCACAGGGTTCAACTTCAAATGACGCATAAACGCACGTTAGATACTCTTGGGACACGTACTTGACCGTACATAAAAAACGAGTGGCAACGAATCTGGCAACGAATATCAGGGCTTCGTTGCAAACTTTGCCCATGAATATTCAGTTAAAAAGATGAAGAAAAACGAGAAAATGAGAATGAAGAACAGTTGATATTTTCGCAGACAACAGATCATTATGTGAAGTCGAGAAGTACCTTATATGGGCTAAAAAAAGTCGGAAAAAAAGTTGATTACTGATCCGCTATTATTCATTTCTTTTTCTACCTCTGCCAATCTATAGTGGCCTTCTCCCCATTTACATTAGATCCCACTGCTTAAGTATAATGAGGACATGTCAATCAACTCAGTTACTCTACAAAAAATCCTCGCTCCTTATTCACTCGTGGCTATCAATTACTAACATTACACTTGTTATTTATTTTTATTAGGGTTGTATTAGAGTTTACTAGTATGCATTCACCATAAAACTAAAAGAAACTGACAATATTTTGATCATCAGTAAAATTTGAGTCAATAAAATTTGACATATTGAAACAAAGAGAAATTAATATTCCAGATGGTCGTGTGGAGCGATGATCTAAATGGTTGCCTGGCAACGAGTGTCACTGATAAACGGGATAAAGACTGACCAAAAGCTGAACAAACATGGCCACCTGGATAGTTTGTTTGCCTTGATTAATGTAAGTTTATTACATGTATTTTATGAGTAAAATTTATCGCCGAGGGCAATAAACACGCCATTTTTACTTTGAAATCGGAATTCCTTTGTCTTTTGTGCAATAAAGATTAAAAAGAGTAAATCGTTTCTAGAGACTAACACCCCATTCTCATAGATTAGATCGACCTACATTGGATCGACCTAACTCCCTGGGGGTTCACGCTAAATAGCTGTCAGCCGGGCGGACACGAAAGTTAATTACCCCTTAAAGCTTGTAGTAGGCGGGGACGGACACTTAAGGGGGATTATCTGACAGTAATCTAGTGAGACTCCCCGCGGTGATAGATCGATCTAAAAGTTGTGAGAACAGAGCCTAAGGGCTCTCATTCCCAATCATACTCTCGTTCTACGTAGATCGATCCAACTCCGCGGGGACTCTCGCTGAATGCAATCAGATTAACATGCCTTCTCTTGTTTCCAACGTGCTCGTATAATCACCAGCTTTTCTGTTTTCTACTCAATGGCAGGATCACACATTCGGTGGCTACTGCCCCAGCCAAAGTCCTAGATGTTTTTTCGATTATTTTGATCCATTTGATCCACCTCAGTAGTTAAGGTCATTTAAAGAATTTTGAAGTCTCCTGATAATATCAATATATTGGAAATTTGGATTTCGACGTCCTGTGACACTTAACCATATACATGGATATAATCACATGCCTTTTCACATTTGGCGGTATAGTTTTTGTATCACAAAAAGTTGTATAAATTAAAACTTTATATATTTCCAGATAGAGATTATCAATAATAAAAGTTATTTTGGGAAGACCAAAGAGAAACTAATTAGCAATCGCACAAGAGAATGGAGCCTACCAAAGTTTGTCCCCATGGAGATGAAAATGCTGTGCAAGCGTCACTCACTATTTGACCTGTATCCACTGTAGAGGTAATTTGCCTTGTTCAATGATTTTCATTTATTGACTTCGGAAAAATGAGATTGAAATTTATATTGACATCACTATCAGTTTTAGAGTAGAGTTTGAGCATGAATAAGCGTGGAACAGAAAATTTTGAATAGCCATATTTCTATTCTATTTATCATGTGCTCCTTGACTCGTTTTTCTTCTGGATAATTTGTTTGAAGAATTTTATCGCTAAAATCGAGTCGCTCTAGATGCTAGTGTAATAAATTAAAGGTAAACGTTATGAATAAAAGAGAATTACTTTCTCGCTAATTCTGTAATCCCGCTTCTGAAATTAGTTTAAATATTTTTTTAGGAAAATGAACATTCAAAATTCGTTGGAGATGAACGATGCATGTGTCGGTGAAAAGAGAGGACCTCCCTCAGACAGAAACACAATGCAGTTGAAGAAGATCAGACAGAAAGCACCTTTGTTAATCCCGTAGAATGCCGGATAATCAGATGAGAGTTAACTGACTCAAAGTACCAACACGTATTTCGAAGCTGACGAAAGAATTCTATGCACCAGCAGCAAGGGCAGAGACGAGGAGGCTTGGTTCTCACAATCTTCAGGGTAATTACAATTTTCAGAGCTAGGTACACGTTAAGTTCTGTAGTAAGGCGAACAACTTTTGCAGGGCTTGTTTTTTCCACTTTCCTTGTATTTATTGATTTTTTTATGAAAACTCAAATAATTGTGCAAGATAACTGGGAGATTCAATTTGTGCCTTGCAGTATGGTGAAAACAATCAAGCTTGAAGATGTTACACCATTTCTCACATTTACGTAACCAGTACAGGTGCTCCATTATGTTGTAAACTTTGGAGGTACTCTAGGGCAGTGGTCCAGGGGGTAGGGTGGGTGGGGCAGTTTTTTTTTTTTTTTTTTTTCAAGTATCTGGATTCGAGAAATTCTAGTGGGTTTCTCTAACAAAAACATCATGTTTATCATGTTAGTCATGTGTATTATGTTTTAACCATTTCATTTAGAAACCACCTTGTCGTGTAATAACATACAGACGCCAAATGGGTCTGAATGTTTGTCCATAAAAAAACCTGCTCCCGCTCTGCAACACATGATCAGAGAGGTTTGTTGAAACAATATAGCGTGTCATTTTTCTACGAATCCAGATGGAGATAAGGCCTAGTGACCGTGCAAAAATTTGCTATGAATCAAATTAAAAAATATACTCGAAATACGGACACCGTTGAATACTTTTATTTTGGATAACGCGTAAATATTACCTTCCAAGTTTGTGGTCAAAATAGTTACGTGTAAATCGGTATGAGGAAATCCAAAGCTGACAACAATAACTAGTTTCAATCATTTAATGTTCTATCGTCGCTTCCTCCGGTACATTCAGATGTTATGTTGAATATCGTGACGGGGGCTTCTACGTGTGATAAAAGCGCGTCACTGTAAAGTTATGAACAACTCTCTTTTTCCTGTGAAAGGAATTTTATTTTGCTCATACGGACTACATCAAGTTGAAGATGTGACCCTTCAGTCTTTCCTTTCTATAGCTCGGATACGCTTCTATTTTCCCGACTCGCCGACCTGTCATCGATGATAACGAGGTGAGGACGACGCTGGCGCACCAGGTCGGTCATCTCCTTTAGCATGACCGTGTTCACTGTCGCCATAGGGCGATATCGGACCATATCCGCTCCTTTGTAGTCCCTCACCGGGCTTTCCTCAGCATCTTTATGATGGACCATGTTCTTCAGCATAGTGGCTGCTAATATCAAAACTTCCATAATAATATAATCCTTAATGTTTATAGTTCGTCATTCCAGGTCAGGAAGATCATCTTCTTCATCCCTGCGGGAATCAGTCTGCTCCGGAGGGAATCGGTCCGTATGCCTCTTCTTCTGATTCTGATTCCTCATCAGCTCCGACTGGGTGTTTATATGGGACTAGAGGCGTATTGTCCTCGGCATCCCAGTCAGAGTCCGATGAGTAGACCAATCTTTGGGCTCGTCTGGGTGGTAGTATTTGGGCCTCCTGCCTGGCAAGGGACATCAAGTTGTCACCGACGGCATCCCGAATTAATTCCGCATATCAGGCTTGTCTGCGATGGGTGTTCGTCATTCTTATAAAAATGTACTGCCAAGTCTCGTATAAAGGTTGTGTGACGGGGGCTTCTATGTGTGATAAAAGCGCGTCACTGTAAAGGGGGGAAGGGGGCTTTTGGGCAATGTTGTTGAAATAAAAGAAAAAGAAATCAATGTTTGGTAAGAAGGTAAATCATGCGGAAAATAAAACAATAATGACAACCACAGTCTTTCGTGAAAATTGCATCTAGTCCCTTAGGCTTTCTTCAATTCAGATCTGGAAGATCATCAGCGTTATCGTCATCATCTTCCATCCCCGCAGGGATGAGTTTTGCTCCGGGGGGGATAGGTTCGTAGCTCTCGTCATCTTCCGATGCTGACTCCTCATCGGCTCCGACTGGGTGTTTATATGGGACAATGGGTGTATTGTCCTCAGCATCCCAGTCAGAGTCCGATGAGTAAACCAGTCTCTGGGCGCTTCTTCTTGGTGTTGGGGACCGCAGGGTTTCACTGGCGGCACTTTGAATGATGGCAGCATATCTTGCCTGTCTTTGTGATAGGCGTTCGTCGTTGCCGTAGAAATGCACTTCCAAGACATTGGTGAAGGTGGCGGCCCTGTCCAGCTGCTCTCTTATGCCTAGATAGCTGCTGGAACTGCACAAGTGAATGCGGGTTCGATGGCCTGGCATTGGATCACTCATGCCCTGTTGAAATAGAAATATGAGGCCCAAAAGGTCACCAACCGCCTCGTCTGGTCTTGGCATATTATCTCTTCCCAGGAATTGGGCTGTTGATTGGGGCATCCAATCATCTACAATTAGCAGATTTGGTCTTCTCTGGCGTACCAAATTGACCATGTCGTAGAGGTTTTCTGTATTTACTAAGGTGGTCATGGGGCGGTATCTGACGAGATCCGCGCCCTCAAAGTCGCTGTCTCTGTCCAGTTCCATTCAGCTTTAGTATAGCGGCGGCTAGTATCAACACTTCCGTGATGAACAACTCCCTTTTTCCTGTGAAAGGAATTTTATTTTGCTCATACGGACTACAGCAAGTTGAAGATGTGACCCCGATGTCTCTCCCTCATTCTCTCTTTTCTGTGGCTCGGATACGCTTCTATTTTCCCGATTCGCCGACCAGTCATCGATGATAACGAGGTGAGGACGACGCTGGGCACCAGGTCGGTCATCTTCTTTAGCATGACCTTGTTCACTATCGCCATAGGATCATTTTCTTCAGCACAGTGGCTGCTTGTATGAGAACTTCCATGATGATTATGTCTGGTTAAATGGTATCTGCGTGAGATGAATGAACGGTGCTTTAAAATTACGTATTGCATCAATATACTAGAGATATGACTACATTAGTAAATTGATGAGGTATCATTTAGATATAACTTCTCAGTGAAATAATAACTTGCATTGGAATACGTCTTGTGGACATCTGTGCTCTGATCTAAGTCGGCTGGTTTAATTACAGCTGTCATTTTGCTGTCATTTTGCTGTCATTTCAACTACATATAGAAACTTAAGTAAATGTTTAATAGTTTGAAAATACAACATTGATAATAATATGTCTAACTAATTATCCTTCTCATCGGAGAAGTTCTTTGTCATCAGTCCTTGATATTACATCGACATCATTCATTGCATTTAACAATTTGCTTTGTGCAATTGGTCTGGTAACATTTTCTCAAAACTACCCTGGTTCATTCAGTAGCAATAATCTTAATCTTTACGTCAACACAAGATCAAGCATCTGAGTGTTCTTTTGTTTGTAGGGTTTATACCTCTCAAAAAGGCGTGTGTGGGTGGGAAGGGGGTATGGTGGCAAATTTGTAGAAAAAAATCAATGGTGGTGGCGAAAAGTTAGGAGGAAAATAAAATAAGAACAATAATGGTAATAATAGTCTTTTCCTTCAAAAGCTGACATAGTCCCCCATGTTTATAGTTCGTTATTCCAGGTCAGGAAGATCATCTTCTTCCATCCCTCCGGGAATTAGTCTTGCTCCGGAGGGAATCGGGCTGCATGCCTCTTCTTCTGTTTCTGATTCCTCATCGGCTCCGACTGGGTGTTTATATGGGACTAGAGGCGTATTGTCCTCGGCATCCCAGTCAGAGTAGACCAATCTTTGGGCTCGTCTGGGTGGTTGTCTTGGGGCGTCCTGCCTGGAAAGCGACATCAGGTTGTCACCGGCGGCAACCCGAATTATTTCCGCATATCGGGCTTAATTGCCTCTGCGATGGGTGCTGTCTATCTTGTAAAAATGTACTGCCAAGTCTCGGGTAAAGGTTTTGGCTCTCTGGAGCTGCTCCCTAATGTCTGGATACGTGTTAGAACAGCATAGGTAAATGCGGGTGGTTTGGCCTGGTACCGGGGCACTCATATTTTGGTGGAAGATAAACATGAGGCCTAAGAGGTCACCAACTGCTTTCTCTGGTCTGGGCATACAGTCCCGTCCGAGGAATTCAGCTGTCGACTGGGGTATCCAATCGTCTATTATAAGTAGGTTGGGCCGTTTCTGGCGCACTAAGTCGACAAGGTCTGTTAGATATTCTGTATTGACCATGATGGTCATGGGGCGGTATCTGACCAGATCCGCGCCCTCAAAACCTTTCTCTCTTCCAAGTCCCGTATCAATGTAATGAAGCATATGCTTCAGTATAGCGACGGCTAATATCAACTCTTCCATGATGATCACGTTTGTGTGAAGGGGTATCTGCTGGAGATGAATGATCTTTGGTAGAAGTTGGGATTTTACCCAAAAAAAATCTGAGGTCAGGACAAAGGCACTTCAGAAAATAATCCGAAGAAGCCGTTTATGGATTCTAATTGTCCTGGATAAAGCCCTTTTTGGTTGATATGTCTTTGGCCTACTAGGTCAGTCAGATCTGCCAAGTATTTTCGTTGGTACTCGTCTTTCTTTCTGTCAATATTTTAATGTTTTTTCTTTCTATCAGTATTTTAATCTTGCCAATACTTAAATTTTGATTTGACTGAAACTGGTCATTTCCTGCAATCGCGGAAGTGCTGGCTAAACATCCCCTGACAATCAATTCTTCCGCCATTCTTTGATCCTTGTCCGGAATCGCGCAAATAGATATGCATGTAATTTAGAAATGGGCTCGAAATACGGAAACCGTTAGTTCGGATAACGCGATAATATTACCTACCAGGTTCGTGGTCAAAATAGTTACGTGTAAATCGCTATGAAGAAATCCAACGCTGACAACAATAACCAGTTTCAATCATTTAATATTCTGTGACGGGGGCTTTTACGGATGATAAAAGCGCGTTACTGTATAGTTATGAACAACTCTCTTTTTCTGTGAAAGGAATTTTATTTTGCTCATACGGACTACATCAAGTTGAAGATGTGACCCCTCAGTCTCTCCTTTCTAAAGCTGGGATACGCTTCTATTTTCCAGACTCGCCGACCAGTCATCGATGATAATGAGGTGAGAACGACGCTGGCGCACCAGGTCGGTCATCTCCTTTAGCATGACCGGTTGACTATCGCCATAGGGCGATACCGGACCATGTCCGCTCCTTCGAAGTCTCTCACCGAGCTTTCCTCCCCATCCATATGATGGATCATGTTCTTCAGCATAGTGGCTGCTAATATCAAAATTTCCATAATGATGGGCGATACCGGATCACGTCCGCTCATCGAAGTCCCTAACCCAGCTTTCCTCAGCATCTTCATGTTCTTCAGCATAGTGGCTGC
The DNA here is from genome assembly GCF_051362555.1 of Lingula anatina. Taxonomy (NCBI): domain Eukaryota; kingdom Metazoa; phylum Brachiopoda; class Lingulata; order Lingulida; family Lingulidae; genus Lingula; species Lingula anatina. The sequence continues at coordinate 3,504,984 of NC_141772.1, read as the reverse complement.
TTATATAAAAACTTCCATAATGATGGCGTAAATTCGATCTGCGAAAGATGAATGAATTGTGCTCGAAAAGTCAGTTTGTTCTTCCGGCAAATTTAACCCTCGCTGATTTGCGTCTCTTTATGCTCTATAATCTTGCACGGGCTGAGCCTGTTTTTGGCGGCGTTGAAATAAATTGGACACAGTAGCCCATTTTGTCCCCGAAAAGTGTCATTTAATCTTATGCATCTTGCACCTCACAAGTCTTATGTTCAAACTTGTAGACTTTTGTAAAAGTCGGGTTTTAATAAGCAGGTTTGCGACTGTGTGATTTTATTTGCTTTAGCAGTAGGATACCCAGTAGTAATGTAAGAATGTAAAGAGAATTAAATCATCCACCCGAATTCTAATTTTCAGATAAGCGTATGCATGTTTTGAGTGTGTTCATTACATTTGGCGTCTGCATGTTTCACAGCTTTGCTGTCTTTTCATATAAGAATGTATCTCATCTTGTAGTGTCATGTATCGTAAAATGGATACATGAGAATGGACATATGTATCGTCCGAAAAAAAAAAAAATACGAATTTTGTTTTGTGTATTTGTGTAGGAGCACCGGCGGTCCGCCCTTGCTCTGTTTGTGAGATGAAGGTCAGTGCTTTCCAAGGTATTCCTTATTTTACTTGAGTATTGGTTTGGTCTTATTATTATATTATGTAATATTGTTTAAATTATCGACTAAGTGCCGATACAATAATACTTTACTCAAAATATGGTCCTATAACGTAATAATTAATACTCGTGCGTGAAGGTATGTGTGTAATAGACATACTTTCTGATGTATTATCTGATAACGAGCGAGTTACCTGTAAAATAAGGTAATTGATGTTATCATAATTTGATTCACTCCAGAGCATAATGATATGACTAATGGACTTAGAAAAGATAAATGTGCTAATTAAACATTGAATCGCAATTTGTAGTTAATTGTATTGTTAGAATACGTCACTTGTTCATCGAGTTAAGAGAATATAGTCTATGCATTGTAAGTTCCAATTGTACTATCAACCATGGTTTGTCTCGCATTTTCATTTGAATTATTATTTTTTTCATATTAAGTGAAATAAAGACAAATATTTTAAGAAAGAGGAGCAGCGTTATTTATATGGGGTGACTTCGTACACCAGAATGCTTGTCTTTATCTTCTTTCTACGTCCAAGAAGCTTTATTCACAAAGAAATAAGCTTTGGCTGTAAAGTTCTGAAGTTTTTTTGGGGGGATCGGTTTGCCTTCAATGCATGTAATGTAAAACACGCCTGAATGTTTTCTGGCCACTACTGACCATCACAATTTGGTTTAAAAATTCAGTAAAAAGACCTATAAAAAATGAAAGGCAACTCAAGTATACGTTGTATACTAAACTTAGTAATTGACTTTAGACTATGCATTACTCGTATGTCAAAAGCGAGTTGCGTCCTTTCTACGCAATGAACTGACTATCTTTGTTGAAATTACTTTTTATTGTACTATCAAACTGCAAAGATTACACCCCGGACTATATGCGAAAGATGGGTCTTAAAATTGTTTTAAACGAATAATTACTCATATTGTTTATGATTTTAGAACACTGTAAAATGACGTTTTGTAACCATTGAAAATTGCAAGCTTTCAGGAAAATGTGCACAATATATGTAAATTTCCCTGCTTATTTCATTATTAAAATTCCCAGGGCGTACACTTCTATTGTATAAAACTATTCTTCTCGTGAACTTAATAAAATGCCACACGATTGATTTTGTTTTTATTTATTCTCAGTTAAAGTAATGATAACAAGTGCGTAAGAACGTGACGCTTCGGAGAGTGGTTTTTTAAAGGTGTCACAGTTTTCCTTTATAGGGTTCTGTGAAACCTGTTTTATTTCAAGCTATAGGTGTGGCTTATTGGAAATAAGGCTTCTTGAAATGGAATTTGATTGCATTTCTTAATAATTCTCAGAAAATATCAAGCGTCAACGCCATTCATTCAACACTATATTCAAGAAAGATTTTCGGAGCACTTCATTTTAACTTTTGTTCATGAAGAATGTAAAAAATTCGGTGGAAAATAAGAGCTTTCACCAATAAATATCTTATCTATGTCCAGCATAAAAATTAATTAGTTTAAACAGTGTAAACGTGGTATACCGGTATATCCAAGTTGTACAGAGCGTATCTATTACAAAGCATGTTTTACTATAAAACTAAAGATAGACCTGCCTCCTGTGCATTTACTTTAGGGTTATTCTGTAAATTGTGAACAGTTAACTGTTGAAAGTGTCCAACTTTTTTGACGGCAAAAATCAATACTTTTTGTTACTGAAGAGAAAGTTGTTACGATTTGTTATAGGCTACAAATAGACAAAATAATGAGGAAGGACAGCTCCAACATATTGATAAGGCTGGAAGGTGGGGGCGGGGGTGATTCCTTATTGTCTGCTGACAAGAAAGTATTGAAAAGACAACAACATTTCAGGCAAATTCGTAATACTGTGTGATTAAATCATTCTTCAATTTTGTTGAGTCCATCATTTCTCCCTGGAAATCCTCCTCCCTCTGTTTCCGCTCCTGCTAAGTTTCTCTCAAGAGCAGCGGCTCTGATCGTGATTAATATGACTGAAGACCAATGAAAATACTTTTCATTTTAAATATTGAAGTTAATACATCACGCTGAGTAAGTGGAAGTTTTGGGTTTGCTCAGAGGCCCCAGCGTATGAGCTGGAAAAATGTTCACGGCAGTCACCTTGAGGGGGTCGCTATATCTGACCTTGACCTTGGTCATCCCTCCCCTCCCTCCTCACACGCCTGTGATATACTCATCATAGACGCTATCTTTGACGATTTTCTTCTCCTCTGAGGCGTCATCACGGAGCCCCTATTTATATTAAAATGCTTTAAAACATTGGTGAAATCTTTGCTCTTTCGACTTTGCTTTCCACCCATGAGTAACGGCAGGGGTCCAATGGTGCCCGCCACCACCCCGTTCCGACGGTTCCGAATCCGACTGAAAGTGGAGCCACTGGACGACCTGCGCAAAACGGAGGCGCTGCTAGAGTTCAAGTCACAATCATTACTGTTGGCAGACGATCTCCTTTCCGCATCGCTTAGATCCGGATCGGAAGAAATATTACGGAAATAGTTTTCCTCGCACATGGATACATTTTCGTCAAACTCCGATTCTTCTGCTAACATTTCCTGATTCTTAGTGTTCAAATTGATGTTGGTTGGAAGACTTTCAGCAGAAGCTTCCAGCTCTGGGCAGGGAATCTGCTTGTTTGTCCTATGCAGACGCTCGAGCCTAGCTAACACCGCCAGCATTGATTCATTGGGCAGAGACGTGCTCTTCTGTACGGTAGGTGGCTTGTCTGTTTGGGACGTCAAAATGTCCTCCACACTCTTTTGTTTGACAGCACCATTAGCTACGAGGGCAGGGGAAAATTTTGTAGTTGCTAGGAAAGAATCACCAATTTTATCACTGTCTGTTGTGCCCTCGTCATCTTCTTGGTCAGATTCTGATACATCTGCTTCACAACTGGGGGACATGTTGCGATTACTGCCAGGAGTGCTGAGCACTGAATAGGCGGTTTTGACGTCATCCTCATTCTGGACGTCATCAGACACCGTGAGGTCATGGTCTTTGCCAGATTGTCCGCTGCAAGGAATTATGTTCACAACTGGTAAACTTTCATCAAATCGTAATTTTTCTTGTCTGTATCTTTTTGTCAGCCCTCCCTCGTATAACTTCAGCCTGTCAAGCGCAAGTTCATAAAGAATCCTAACGTTGCTCACCTCAAGCTCCAGTTCTTTCAAGTCTGCCTTCGCATAGGTTGCAACATCCATATCATGAATCCGCCTTTTCAAAGAATTTTTTTCATCATTCAGTTTGTTTGTTCTTTTTGCTAGTTCCACATTATTAGCGCGCACATTGTCTAATTCAGTTTTAATCGTTTCCAACGAATCCTGTAACATTTTTGTCGTCTGCAAATGCGATTTTTGTACCAGCTCTTTCTCCCGCCGGGCACGCTTTGCCATTGTTTCAAAATGGGACGCCTTGCGTTCCAAAGTGTGAACCCGTCGTTTAAACAAATCAACCATCCGGTCTACTTGAAGCAGACACCCTTCCTCGCATTTCGCACAGTAGTTCAGTAACTCCTCTTTCCTTTGTTTTTCTCGAACGAGCTTTTCGTGAAGCATTTTCACAGTATTTGCAAGTTTGTAAATCTTGCTCTGCTGTTCTTCTTCCAGAAACTCCTCTCGGTGCGCATGCGTATTTGGTGCGTCCGTGGGCCATAACGTCATAGAATACGAATATTTCCTCCCTCTGTACTGTGGTGAATGCTCACTAGTGAATGAGTCAGTGGAACTGTTCAAGTCTTGCGATTTGCGCCTTTTCGCCACCTTGAAGAAAGAGCCGATCCTCTCCTTAATTTCTGTGATTTCGCGAAAATCTTCTGCGAAAGAAAAATTCTCGGTGGGCTCCTCAGAATTGTCGAGAGTAATAGGCACGGTCTTCGCAATTTGCAACTTGCACTCGGTCTGCACGCTCGTGGGACTAGAACACATACTTGGTGCGTCACCTGGAGAAGAAAACAGTGGTTGTGTCTGGTTGAGAAAGCGCAATGAGGAGGCACAACTAGCACAATCGCATCAATGTACTTGTGCAATTGACTGAAGAAATTTTGAAAAAAAAGACATCATTATGTCTACTTTTGTTAAATGAACCGAAATTGGCATACTTGAAATTGCACGTGCCATTTCTAAGATAAAGTATAAGCCTTAACAACATCCTAAAGGTCAAATGGCTGCTGGTACTATAACCACTCAGCATACTGAAATTGTCAAACTCCAAATTCATTCAACGACTAAATTAACGTGAGGCAAGCTTGGACAAGTCAATGGATTATCAAAATAATACAAGGAAAGTAAAAAAAGTCAACACAAAGCCTTTTCCGTAAATATGCAGTCGATCGCCTTAGTTGCTGCTGTTCGTGTCATCTTTGAAAGAGATAAGTACCTAAGGTATAAATTTCAGACTTAGATTTACAAGTTAAAATGCAATGCACATTTACTGAAACGCCAACATCCCGCAACCCTTACCTATATCAACGTTATTCCGCAGTGTACTGGGCAGTTCTTGAATACTTGACAAAATGGCTGGGAAAGTTGGTCTCAGCTGCGTTTCCTGTAAAAAACGAGCACATATTTCATTGCCTAATGCTGCCAAAAGTGACTTATGTAAAACATCATTCTGCTCTTATGAAATGGAACGAGGCTGTGGAATCGGAATCACTGGTTTGTTAAAACGAGGGATGGGTGTAAGTAAATACAAGTCCACGGTCTCTTTTATCTCCCTGAAAATAAGACATGCGTCTTGTTTGCACAGCTGTTTAACATAGCGCATCGATTTTTCGTGATTATGTCCTAAACTTACATATGTTTGTGAAGCTAAAAAAATACAATGCTTATTTTCTCGCCCGTGTGGTTTCTCCCACAGACAGCTTGCACTAACAGAGTTGTGGCTCAAATTAAACAACCAAACGAGACTGAATATTTCGGCGGGCTTGTCTGTTTATTGTTTCAACATAATAAGAGTACAAGGTGCTTTAAAGCCAATTACATTAGGCTCATAAGGTCAAACTGAGAGGGCGATCAATATATATGCTAATTAAACCGTTAATTATAGTATCAATCAAAAAGAGGCATTCCTAAATCTTTTAAGTAAACTAAAGTCAATGTATACCGTTGCGATTGCCTGATACTTCATAAGCCCTATTCCACGCAATGCAGTGGTATGGATATGTATTATTCTATTCAGACATCTCTCTTATGAATAATGAGAATAATTATTTTGAATCGTATGCCTGCGCTGCGTGCTCTGTATGTCTCCCTACACACCGATAGACTATGAACTAAAATGATAACGGAGGAAAGAAAGTAATTACATTGCGTTACCATTTTGCCCAAGCACTCTAAAACTCAAAACTGATCGAATATTTTTCATCCCCTTTCTTGAATAAACATTCCAGAATCTTGACAATCCTTGTTTTGTGTAAATACACGACCACACTTCCTCCAAAAATGTGGGATCGAAAGAGTTGCCTTGAAATTCAGGGTCTGGCTTATGTGACTTCAGGAGGGAGGAAATATTATCACTAAGCACCTGCACTGATGACTGGCTTTCATGGATAATGTAATATATCAACCATACATCTCAATACGCATGAAGATGGTCATCCACGTTCACAGCCGGGTGTGGCAGAAATGGTAGTCCTAGGAGTCGAAGTTCGGGGTCCTATATGGTTAAAAATAAGGGTTAGGCGGACGTATCGCGGAGAGTACAGTCTGTACAAAGTAATAAGAACGTAGTACGGTTCGTAGCTGTCACATCGGGTAAAATTATATGACACCTCGAGACGGCCAGATAAAACAGGAACTCGTTCTCATCGTTACTTGGAAATTGGTCATGATGAGGGATGACATCAGATAAGTTCCGGTCAAGTTTATTCTGTTGATAAGGTGGCTGTTTTCTTATCAACTCCAGGGCCGAGGGGACGAATTTGTGACGAAAAAAAAACTCTCGCTCCCTCTTCTTTTTCGGCAAAACCGGAGGTCAAATTAATAGATTACAGATTTAGCATACTGCGTACATATACTAGTGCTTTATTCAAGTGCATTTAACAGAACATTTTATGTCACCCCTACATCAAATTTATACCCTGTGTGGTCTCAAAATTTGATGTTTTTTTTTCAACTAATGAAACTGAATGTTTAAACAAATCATAGTGGAGTCTTACTAAGGAATTCAGCCTCGTGGTACTGTACCTCTAATGAAAACAATTCGCCTATTGTGAAAGGATATTTATATCTTCATTAGCTATTAGGTATTATAAATGTTTCATCAACTAACGCGTCTTAAAATATCACTGTAATTCCATACCCCTCTCCATTTGTCTCCAATTTCTCCCCCACCCAACGCGAGTTTTCCGGCTTAGGGACTGCTTGACGTCAAATAGGGCTTTTAATAAATTCTGGGTGATTGACCTCCCTCCCCGTGACAACCCTCTTGGTAACACGTCCACAGCAACGGAAAATGTTTAAAGTGATTCTTCATATAAAATAAATTTGATACTTTGTATATCTGGAATGCTATTTCTCTTGATTTCCCGAGGTTTTATTGGCTAGCAATGGACGTAAAGGTCTTCTCCCTGTGACAACGCACATCTTACCTGACAACAGCAAGCTTGGATGACCTGCTTCACACTGGACGCTAGAGCCTCAGGTACCGCTGACCATGTCCAATCCTTCAGCTGCAGAACGAAAGAATAATCTATTTGTAAAAATCCTGCACAATTATCATGATATTCAGTAATTCTTAAATAATTTATGTAACTGCCGCCACAGATGATGGCTACATTAAAGGATCCCGATTTAGTATTCAGCATAATTGAGATGTCGCAGGTGCTTCATTGCAATACCAGTAGAAATGATAAGTAAAATACTGTGTGCTATACCAGCATTGCCCTATGACCATAATGTAATATGTATTTTCAGGAAACCGTGAGTAATATATGGTGCGTGCTGTTTCATCTTTGGTCCATTGCGCTAAATGTATATTATTAGCCTGAAATATTTTATTCTTGACTTGATGCAATAGTTATTGACATCGGGGTAGGTTTTCAATTCCTGGAATGAAATATTCCCCGTTTACTCTCTCTCTCTCTCTCTCTCTCTCTCACACACACACACACACATACACACACACACACACTCACACTGCTTCTTCAATACATTGAAAGGATGAAAAACATGTACCACAGTAGACATATACTTCTGTTAAGTGGCGCAACAGCATAACAAGCAAAAGAGATAAAAAAGGCTGTTTTTCAAGTCAGTTTAAGGAGATCTATTTTGGTACGGCCGCAGAAGGCCGACTATCTACCATTGGAACTGACTTGGTTTCTTTTGGAAAACAATATAAAGGCACGTAACCTATCCCAAGTGCTATGGCGGTAGGATGGACAACAGAAGGACTAGATTTGCTGCCTACGGTTAGCTAATCATAAAGAGGCGACCTTCAACGGGGCTATTTACAACGAATTTTGTCGACCTAGATAAAGCGCACTAACTTAACGGGGACTTTTGCTGAATGCTATCAGATTAACAGACTAACACTCCTCCTCTTGTTTCCAACATACTCGTATAATCATCAGCTTTTCTGTTTTCTACTCAAGAAGTTTGTGCGTATTAGCTTGGTAGACAAAAATTCTTTGTGAACGGTCCCAAAAAATGTACCGTTTCAAAATGACTCGACACAGGCTGACTGGAAACACGACTTGCAGTATTCACACATGATGTGCTCCGCGTCCTATTTACAGGATACACACCAACCCTGTGATCATCAAACCGCTTCCAAATGGAGCACATTAAGTTGATTTATAACGTAACTAAAATTCCTCAGTCTATTTTTATTCTAGTAAGTCTTTGTATAATTTTGTAAACAATACACTTGAAGAGGAAACTGCAAAATTTACGTCAAACATAGCTTTTTTTCTACTTTATTTGCTATTCAGTACTAACACTTCAATCACAAGTGCTCTAAAATAGACTAAAAACTGCAATCGTGCATGTTGATACATAATATCATCACTGATGTTTTATTCCATCACGTTGTGTTGACCGCAATGGGGGTGTGGTCACTGTTGACCAATTTGGACCGACTCTGAACTCCTTCTCAATGAAGCTAACACGGTGCAACAGTAATCCAAGTCCTAAAGGAACCGTGGCCCTACAGTTTCTAGTAACAGTGGTCCTGTATATAGGACCACCATTACTTAGGACCAGCAGTCCTGCCAGAGAGGGATACTCTGGCATTTTACCGACCAATGCGGGGTTTGTGGTTGTGGTTTGACAGATCACGCGGAACCTTGAACGTCATTCGGGGCTCTTAAGGAGAGGTTTGTATAAGGCACCTTTTAGCTATACATTGTAGTACCCCATCTATATGAAGCACTAAATGGTAGCGTAATATGTCAATGAATCCAAGGTTCATATAATAATTATCAATCCTTATATCAACGCCACTGGCGAACACAAAATTTCAAATAGAGATAGCATTCATTTCTTTTGTATGCATCCACGAATACATCAAGAATTTAGCCTTCAGGCCTCTATTTTTACTCGACAAATCAGTCAGCTGTTGAGTCTTGAGAGTTGTGCATGTACGTATTAAAGAGGATACAAATTTACTATCAAAAACACTGGTTCTATTTCACACATCCGGTTCGACTTAAAGTTTCTAAAGCTAGGTTTAGTCTTGTCTTAACGGTATAACTTTTCACTTTCACACATCAGAATTCTAACATATAACAAGTCTAAAACTATACTTGGATTCACAAACTATGTGAAATGGACCAGTTCAAGAGGGAGGCGCTGTAGATGTTCGTAATATCATGATATACGAACGAATACACACATTTAAGGCCCTTGGCTCTGATCAAACTTTACATTATTAAGAAAAACGACCCTATAAAATCATCTGTGACACCCGACAAAACCTCACCTGTCATAGGGCCCACTATTCCACCAAACAGTGCTCTAAGTGCAAGCTAAGTCTCAATAGAAAATGTCTTTGCTCTATAGTAGTCGTGACCGCAAACATTAACACGCTTACCCGTCCAACGCGTGAAGTGATAAATATCCTATAATGTCGCATCAAGAGAGAAAACCCCGTATCCCTAAAGTGATTAGAGTGAGGACTTTCAGATGACAATTTACCGGGGATAACGACCCGTTCTTTTTTCATCTTTAACGGAAGGGCGCTGCTGATAACGTTAGTCTTAGTGATAAGATGTTGTATACCCGAGGGCTTATATTCCTTAATGATTTTAAAACCACATAACGGGCATTGCCTACAATATGTTACAAGGAGACATGCCATTATTGTGATAGTTTGCCTGTACACATACGTGCACATCCCGAGGTATGTTTTTCATATATTTTTGAACAAAGATGCAGCAGACACATTGTACGTTTGACCCCTCTTTCTTTCTTTCTTTCTTTAAAAAATCTGATAACAGTGCCAAGTAAACGGAGCGAACATCCTTAATAAATGTCGTACTGTGTGACGCCAGCTTTCCCTCCCATCACCGCTTTACATAATTCGTTGATTAATTGTAATGTTCCTTTGTCGTTTAAGATCAAATTAGTGAGCGCCTTCCGCTATTTGTCAAATTAGCTAAGGTGCCACAGTATGGTAATCTTCTTCCGCGAGATGAGAGACATTTAGTACAAACAAAGATCATCAGCAGCAGCAACAACAACAGCAATAATAATAATAATAATGATAATAATGATAATAATAATAATAATAATAGCATAGGTGTTGTGAAACTTGGAATGTTTCTTTGCCTTCTACGATGTTATAGTTAGAGACTAGAAGCAACAACAACATTCACAATATTATTAATAATAATAGCTTAGGTGTTGTGAAACCTGGAATGGTTTTTGCCTTCTACGATGTTATTTACGCTCAAGCACAAACAGGCACTACAGCAACAAATTAACCCCCGCAATTCCCTGTCTGATATCACCTCTGTATAATTTCACTGTTAAACAGAGACAGATATTAGAGATTGCGTCGAAACTTAAACCGTTACATAAAATTTCAAGTGCGTTTCTCAGAAAAAAATTGGGTAAAGTGCTTTATAGTTTACTCGATTTCTCCCACGGGCCACATAGGGTGTGCAGTGGCTTCGATGACCCTTATATACCAGAGACACGCGTCTCTCTCTCTCTCTCTCTCTCTCTCTCTCAAACACACACACAAGCTCACACTTCCTTACTTCTTACCTTTCATGACACCACAATATCCTTCCTTATCGTTCCCCCGTTAGCCCCGTCTAATATAGTTATTTTCTAGGTATTCCGTAAAGTAGGCATACGCCCGGGACGTGGCCTCTCAATCAAGTAGATGTACAGTTGTATCACTCTGTACTTCACTTTACGCGATGTTACTTACACGTTGCCCTCTGCGGTGACTATTACATCTAACTGTAGCATGACCACAGAAACCGCTACAATCTCTTAGCTCCATCTTCTCTCATATCGCCCCATGGCATATTATGTTAAGATGTCGTGGTTTTGTTTTATCTCATTTCAGCAAGTCTTTTTTTACTACTGTAGCTTTGAGATGCTGAAATGGGCCAAGTCCCCGTTGGTCATATTATTACAGGTCAAAACGCGAGAAATCATATCTAACGACCTGATAATTGCTATCTTACATTACCTGTGGCCACCTTTTGTAGACTTGTCGTTTTAATCCGTATAAATAACACAGGGCTAGCCATAAAATCCCAGCTCACACATAATAAACCTTGGTGTAGAGGAAAACAGTTGATTCACTGTCGTCCCTTAATCTCCGTTTCTCGCAGAGCTAGCTCGCCTATGTAAGATGGACCGGATTTCGTCGTACAATTATACTTATTAAGTATAATTTTTTCACCTCAGAAGAAGCGACCTTATCTTCCGCGATGGAAGCTGCAATACTTCGTGCGCACACTGCGTATGATCATGCTTATCTAATAGCATCTTATTATACCATATGTGCGAAGTATGTCCTTTTGCCTATAATTATCTAGATAGGATAAAAAAATAGGTGAATTTCACATAATATCAACATTCATGTGTAATCTCTGCCCCGACAGTAATTTATTGAATAGGTCTAAATAATGCCCATATGCTACATTTTACTAGTACCTGTTCTGTAGTAAAAGGCTGTCCCTCCGTGTTCTGCCCGCTATCAAATATCGTCCACAGCAGACGACCGAAATCGGCGACGTCTTGCGCGTGAGACGCGCGCTCAGCGTGGTCTGTGGAGGGAGGACAGCAAGACTTATCTTCGCACTGACCGAGTTGGAAAACAACGCATTTGCGATGCTTCTGTTTGGTAAGAGGCTTAGGTGAAGGGTCTTCGCTGATTTCGTCTGTGAATCTGAAAGAAAAACACACATCAATACAAGGTTCGTCATTAATTCGACATTGACCAAAATTGGCTCTATATGTCTCGTCAAAATGCACGCTTATTGAGTTTCTGCGGGTATGATGCCATCCTCAATTGTTTTGGAGTGTCCGCCAAGATTCGTGTAAATTGAATTGCCGGGAAAGCTGATGCACTTATACCGTGTATGTGCTAAAATGTTTGATATTGGCAAAGACATTCGACGACTCATTATCCTGGGTGGTAGATTTTTTTTTACTAACACTGACACTGTGTTAATGGAAGATCTGATATGTTTCATCTTTTTTAAACATTTACAGTGTATTTCGTTCAGAACCCTTCTTATATAATGAAGAGCAAAAGAAAACTGAGAATCTGTGTAACTTAGGGTAGCAAATATCGCTGAAACACAGGGTGGTCTCAATTCAGTGGTGTCTCAGCTACTATTGACCATACCAAAATGATGGAATCAATGGGAGATTTTGGAAGCATTACAAATGGATACAACTATGAGCACGTAAACTTGGACACTCGCAGACTCTCCCCACTGACTCGTGATGAGATGGTTGACCACAAAACCTTCCAATGAGGCGAAGAGCATCACATGCAAAAGCTGTATGCAGCAGATTGGTGAACTTATGCAGTCATCATATTTACGCATGTTCTAAATGTAGTTTAATTTCATAAAAAACCACACACAGTTTGTTTGCATAATGCAAAAAGCCAAACGACAGGCTCTCTCTCTCCTTCCCTCACCTCCTGATTGTGTTTCTTTGGGGAACTTCATTTAGTTAGGTTGACAGTCGATAAGTGACAAACCGAGAGACTCTTCAATTCCTGTGCCCAACATATTACAGAAAATTTCCCATGCCGAGTGAAGTGACCATAAAATATTGGCTAACTTCCCTAAAGCAAACTCCTAAATCAACCAGTGATACTAACCTTGAACTGTGAAACCCTGCAATCTTCACTTCTGTCCTCGGGAAAAGTGCCGTAACTACGCAGTTCTCCGCAGTCTGAAAGAAATGACAACGGATTTATTAAATAATCTGCTGTGCTGTGCTCTTTTAGGCTTAATAACCGCAATAACAAGCTGCACGCAATATAAGGGTGCCCGTTCTGTATTGCATAAGAAAACCCTCGAGAATAGAACAGTGAGAAAAAGACCACAGAAGACAAAAATTCCACTAAGATAGATATCGAGTCATAACAGGTCCATATGTTGATTATTCATTAACTACAGTCAAAAAGGCAGGCATACTGGTTTAATGATGTGTGTGTGTGTGTGTGTGTGTGTACAGTAAATATTGTAGACATGCAGAAAAAAAGAAATAAAAAGGCAGGATCGGAGATACATGTATGACGCAAGGACATGAAATGCCTATAGTGCGCCATATTGATACAAATTAGCCCTAGCGCCTATACATACACGCGATTTTATCACATTTATGAATCTCAAATAACATTTTCTTCTCGTGATGAAGCGTTTTGAAGATGATCCTCTCGCTTATCTATAAAATGCAGACAATACATCCAAAGCAAGACTGGCGCTGTAATATGTCACCACGGAAGTACGCTAGATGTCTGCATTTTCATTAAAGGTATTGCAGGCGAACTGTCGCTGTGCTAAACTCCATAAAACAGATTATGCTAGCGTTTTCGTTACATTTCCCCCATTTCCAATGTCAGATTCGCCCTTTTAAGCAAATATCCATTTTCATTTACAAAACGTTTTCTCATGGCATTGTTTTTGAAATTTTGTCGTAACTTTGGGTGGGGTGGGGTGGGTAACAATTACAGAAAATAAATCGATCAAAACATCTTTTTGAAAAAGTGAAACCGCCAGTGAGCCCCACCTAGACCCGTCATCCGTTAAGATAAGGTTATTAGACAACATCCATTATACACGTATAATTGACCCAAGACTCTAAGACTCATGACCAATTCACAGTCATTTTAAATTAAAATAAGATACTGATAAGGGTGCTAAGCCCCAACTGACGACAAGTTCATGTCATGCACGCGTAGTTGAAGCTGTATAACAGCTAGTCTCTTTTACATGTCCAGAAGATCTTCCTCATTTTACCATTCATTAAAAGAATCTTCTCTTTTTTTTTTTTGGGGGGGGGGAGGGGGGGTTCTTTTAATTGACTATATTATTCATACATCTACTTTGCTTATTTATCGTCATGATTTATTTATTTATTTATTTGTTTTGTTTATTTATTACACCTCTACCTTCATAATCTAACCAAGTTTCAGAGCTCACGCTGGCTTTCAAATCTCCATGCACACTCCCGCTTGTCATATGGAGTTCTGAAAATATAAACGCTTGTACGCTTCAAACTTGAAGCTCAGGTTTTCAGGTTCGGGCCAGAACGAAATTTAAAAAGGGATAATTAAGAAAAGAAAGGACCCTGTAACTATAGACATTGCGTCACTTTGACCGACATACGGGCTTTTTTCTCACCAGGTTTCCATGGATAATGCTGCGGTCGTGCAGATACGTCATCCCTGCGCAGATCTGTAGTGCCGTGTCCACGAGCTGACAGGAGGAAGACAGAAGATTGCACCGCAGACATTCAGATAAAGTACCTAGAAAATGTAATAATATAAATTTGTATTATCATTTTTAATGGTAATATAAGTGACAGATTACAACAAAGTGACGTTTAAGAATCTACAGAAATTGATTAAAAAAATAAGTTTTTAATGAAAATTCAGTCAAGTATGAAGATACCTGAAAAACGCAGACGACAAAAGATGACTGACAGCAGCGGAAATACAACTCCGAAAAAAAAAATCGACACAAGGTCCTCTTTATCGATTTTGTGCGACAATTTTAGCCAGGATATCTGAGATAACGGATGGGTAGAAGACAAGCGATTGATGCGAACACAAAATGTAATAAAGAACCCTACAGGACATATGTCATCATAACACGTGTTCTAAGACATTCCAGTCACGTTTTCTGATATGACGGATCGGTAGAATATGCAACAGATTGCAGCCAAAGTCCCATGTGATAAGCATTGAAGCCTACACTTACCATTTAAGTAATTGTAATCAGAATGTCTAGAAAATTGTTCTGATATTGATCCACAAAGAATGAAAATCTTAATAATATCAAAATCGCGTGCTAAATCATTATTGGCTGCTTACATTCTGATTTTACGAAATGTCATAACTAACGTTATATCAAACCTGCTAGGATGTGTGCCTTCCATAAATTAATTACCCTGGTTGAAACAAGCACACTTTTATCAAAGTTAAATTGATGACATAACAAATAAATGGAATATTTCTGTATTGACAGAGTTAGCAAGGTTTTCAGGAAAATTAAGAAATACGAATTTATTAGCAAACGTATGACGTAGACTCTGACGCTATATCCTTTCATTGATGTTTGTTCCTTTTTCGCAGATTTGGGGTAATAACAAATGTTCTTCATGGACAAAAGCACTTACCGTAATCTGATGACTCTGTTATCAGATGCATCCGATCGTCTATCCTTCCGACAAAGATGAAACTAATAATGTTTGGATGTTGTAGATTACTGAAATAGAGGTTAAAAACACTCTAAGTTTAAATGTGCAAGTATGGAGAGAAACTCGCGGAGGAGTATTTTGGTTTAAGGACTTTTTTCTCGATTTTTTAGTTCTTCGAAAAGATTCACGAAACATATATAAAACCTCGGTTGATAAAGTTAATTGTGTAGTTTAAAAAGTTCACGCCCTATAATGTCTAGCCTTCTCAAAACGTATTTTTCTCAAGTATTCAGATATGATTGAACAGTCCGTTGTTTGACTTATACAAGAATGATATCAACGTGTGCACAATAAAACAGCCTTCTCGGATGAATATGCAATCGATGCAATTGTATTGAAATGCCAAGGTTTAAACACCCCAAGTTTCAGCGTCTACCGGAAACTCACATGTGCTACATGTATTAGAGTCCGTTTTCATTTTCATGCTAATAATAAAGACGGCCTTCTAATAGTCTTTAAAAATCAGGGTGATGTAAACCCATTAAGCACGCTTTTAAGGCTTCTTTAATGCACAGTAAGATACACACGACACTGGCGTGCAATTGTAACACGGAGAGAGAAATATATAGATGGAAGTAATACCTAAGTATGAAACCCTGTTTTAGAAGAGGCTGGATGTCCTCCCTAGCAGCGTCCCGGTGAAGGCGGGTGATTCGTACTGTCTGCTGTCCATACTTCCCTTCAAGATGTTCCTATAGAAATAAACATACAGACAGCATGAGATAGAGAGGCTGACGGACAGGAGACAGACGAAAAGACAGTGACAAATAAATTACAATCAAAGTAATCACTTAAGTGTACTTGAGTAAATAACTGAGTGAGAAAAGAAAAGAAAATGTTTTACTAAATAATTCTAATTAATCTTAGAAGGAAAGAAATCGAAGCATTAATTAGGAGAGCAAAACTGAGACATAAAAGTGATGTATATTACTGAACTTACCAGGTTAGGGCACTCCATCTTCGTCACTGATGACGTCATTATGGTCAGTCTGTCGACTATTTTCATCTCTGTCGAGAACAGAAAACCTGCAAATGCAAACATTCATTAAAATACATCTGCTAGCAGATCTCGGATGCCGATCAGTATCTAAATTTAAATTCATTGCTATTCTAAAATGCACTGACAATGCCTGTACTGGGTATTTTCACTGGCAGACATAGATTTCACTCAGCAAATACAAAATAACAGACGAGGGCAATCTCACTGAATATGGATGAAAAATGATGTAGTTTTTCCTCATTCTGCATTTTTCCTTTTTGGGGAATGGGGTTAGCCTTATCCCTGGGTACTGTCAGTGCACATAATTAATATTCGGCCCTGGCGGAGGGTAGAGGGATGTACCCTAGAAGCCAAGGTGGGTGAGGGGTGGTATGTGGCCCAATGTGTCCCTCTGTATACTCCGTTGTATTTCTTTATACAGAAAACAATTCGATACAACAACGAATGGTTTTAGAGCCATAAGTAACTTAGTAACATTACACGACAAAAAAGGGTGTGGTAAAACATCTCCATCTTGATAATTTCCCATAAGGCGCGTCTGGAGAAGCCGTGCAAATGTCAATTCTTCCACGCCACACAAGCATACAGATAAAGGTATATGGCAGACACTTTTCAGACCCGTTGCCAGCAATTTCGGGGGGGGGGGGGGGGGGGTCGTTTTCTGAAAAAGTGGACCTTTTACCATAAAATTCTCTAGTACATAGAGTGGACCTTTTCCCAGCAAAATGGGTGCTTCTTTCGAAACCCCTGAACCCCCCTGGCTACGGGCCTGCCTTAGTAGTTTTCTAGAATATTTTCTCGTTACAAACCATTGCCATTCAAACCGAGCAGTGTACTTAACGCTTACACATAAATCTACCTGTCACAAACCGAGTGCAGTGTTATTTGAAGTATGCTCTTGAGAATATACAATTTATTTAATAAAAAGAGACAGAATACCCATGTATGTATATGAAGTAGAAGGTATTGTCCTTGTGCATAGTTCAAGATACAACAGAGTGAATACCCTAACCGTATTATCCACACTTACTCGAGACTGCACTTAGACCTACATATATACATATTGGTGGAGTCTCTCGTTTCAAATTCATTTTACATTGTTCGGCGAAAGTGCGGCGACATGCAAGGGTCTTGCACTGACGTTACATATGCGATGTTGCTGTCGCGAATGATCTTATCATACATGTACATACCTTTCACACTTCGGTTTCATGCACAAAATTTTTTACTCCACAGTGTCGGCAGTGGTTCAATATTTCCACACACCAATTAGTAAACAAGGTGTTCAGTAGGCATTCCATCCAGAAGTCACTCTCTATGAACCTTTATGAACCCAATACAACTTCGACCATCGATCTGGTCTTGAAAACGATGGAGTACAACGATGATGTAATGGCTAATGTTAACGAACTAACTAGAGCAGCGGAGGCATTGATTTATTATTCTGAAACGCATATTAAATCACTTCACCAAGCGACTGCATGAAACAGAGGGCAGTAAAAAAAACGTAGGCCTAGCATCTATATGGGCAAAATTGTCCGAAATGTTAACGGGGTTTCAGATTAGTGACTCTTCTCTTATTCTATCACTTGCAATTGGCTTGCGAACTCCACTACCGATACTATGGATCCCCATTCCTTAAAAAGTTTTCTTTTTTCCCTTTTATTACTGTTTAATGCTGAGACAGTATGCAAGAAACCAAGGTTTAAAAGGCGAGCAAGTACTTCAAAGACAGTTTGATGTCGGCAGCTGACGTTGCATACTTCTTAAGTTGACATTTAACGTGTGCGACAAGTCAGTAACATTTCTGCATTCCAACAACAGAGCAATAGACGTCAATAAACTAACATGCAAACATCTTGTACATTTTCAATTATTGTAATCAAGCTTACTGCCTACCTCAAAATCCAACATGCATTTTAGCTATGCAGTCTTAGTTATGAGATTTTTTTCTTTAGTGCTAGTACATACCTTACAATCCAACTGTTGTTGATTCAGTTGTAGTTTCACAAACATCACATTCGGTAATGAAATCTATCTCTCTGATCATAAAAGTCCTGAAAGAAAACTTTAACAGTTAAAAATGTTTGTGTTGAGTTCGACTTTAACTAGCCTCATTTCCTCAAACGAAATTGATAACTTTGGTAAGCAAACGCCTGAAAGAGATACACAACTGTTAAAAGTATATTAAATGTGCATTTTAGGGTCGCTTTATAACACAGCAAACAATTCCTGGCCGGTATGCCTTGGTTATTTTATTTGCTTAAGTTCCTCGCGATTTGCTGTAATATTAAATAGTCGTAAAAGGGGGTTTTGAGCACTACGTGAAAGGCACAATGAAAACGCAACAAGTGCTACAAGGTCCCTCGCTTCATTTAGGCAGCGTTTTTGAGAACAAGGCGGAGGTGTTCTTTTAAAACGCTCACGGTCAATTGCTTGTGTAATGTTGATTTAACGACCGTGGAGGGTCTTTTTACACACTAATATACAAGTTTATTATCCTTGAACGGGGTTAAAAAATAACTAACAATGTTCACAAGTGTGTCCCAGCAAAGGTTTGCTGCAATACCTTTGCTGTTCTCTCTCTCTCTCTCTGTGTGTGTGTGTGTGTATGTGTGTGATAAACCAAACGACGGCTTCAGGCCAAGCCCTTCTCGATCAGAAAATTATTGACATTAATTTGTCGCTTAAAACGTTTTTTTTTATTGCTTTCATTTAATAAGTCATATTGTAAGATAACCTGATCTGTGCAATATGTAAAAAATAATTTGTGCAGCAGCGCGCACGCGTCTCAGAGAGAGAAGAATTAGGTAAATGCCTTCACCTGATATTTCCTATCATCTCAAACAATCGCGTGACGTAAATTACCTGAATAAAGAAACTGAATCTGCTGTAGTTTTTTCTCCAACATCATGTGTGCACAAAATTGTATAGGCTTTAGCTCTGTGTTAGTTATAATACTGAACGGTAATGGACTACCGTTGACAGTCTGTTTTTCTATTGATTCTTCTACGTATAAATAACATTAGTTTCTTTTACAAAGAGTATTGGTTACATATGTTTTAGATGTTGAGCGCAATGCAAGTTTAGTCCTTTATTTCCTGGTATCTGATCTTTTCATACAACATAATAGAATCCTAAAACGGTGTTCATAATTATTATGGACAGACGTTCCCTTTATCTCAAGCTGCAACGACGACATTAAGACATTCAACTAGCAAACAATAAATAAATATATTAAATAAATAAATAAAAAGAGGGGGCAGTGAGGAGACCATTGACACAAGAGTTATGTCCTTCGAGGCTAATGGATAGAGAGGGTAGTTCCGTGAAGGGAGGGGGGCGGGGCAGTCCGATATCACGAAATGATCAATAGTCGGTATCATCTCGGATTATTGGGGGGGGGGGGGGGGGGGGGAGCAGACAGATGATATGAATGATACAAGATAAGCGTGGTAGTATCACACTGACCCTACTGTCATAAGGTCACAAGTATGACACAGACATCGATCACTCACCCTGTTACAATACACTACAACATGGTCATGTAATTACTTTATTGCTAAAACGATCCCCGTACCATGCCGTCCGATCCACTCCTAGTACGCTCTCGGGGGGGGGGGGGGGGGGTACGAATGGCATTGATAACACACACATATAGCCAGTCTTGTAAGTTGTCACAACTTTATTTATGTAACATGACATCTACTGTTGGTCACAGGAGAATCTTGGTGTTGTCAACTTGCGGCGTCCGCGCCCTCCATGTTTTATCTTCCCTTAATGGGCTCTCAACATGTAAAATGCCCCAGCCTTCTTCCACGTGCCCCCCCCCCCTTTGTAAGTAAGTGGTACCCTATCTGTGGGCCTACCTTCGCTGAACTTATTATTATTATTATTATTACTTTCTAACGTGAACGGGGCAACATTGATCGTCTTTGGGTCTCATCCTCTCTTTCTCTCTCATTCTCTCTCTCAAATGCACACACCCGCACACGCGCGCACACACACACACACACAAACACACTCAGTATATATTTGGCTCTTTAACTGTAAGTAGGTCTACTACCGGCACCACATGTATCTTCAACATTTTGCCCCGTGTGGAAGCTTTGTCACCTCGCCCATAGCTAAATGTGACACCAGTCTCCAGTAAGCCACTCTTGGGTTTATACACACAACGTAAGATAGAAAGATAATCCTTTCACAGACTTCAATCCTAGTTATATACCGCGACATGACATTTAAAACTGAACGCAGAGCGCCTCGGCTGATGCACTGTGGTTAGAAATCAACCTTTCGTAAACAATAGGGTTTATGGTTTCCTTGATTTTTCACATATTCCACACATTAATATAGTCAATTTAACAGATCGAGAAGAATACACAACTATCATCACTCTTTAGTTATATATATCACTGTTTGACAGTTAGAAAACATGAAGAACACACTATGGTCCAAGCAGAGGCTGGCACGTTAACTGTTTCTCTCCGATTTTCAGAAAATTCTGGTCGCGCAGTTGTAAAAATGTGCCTACGTTCCATGTCGCTTTACCTGACAGGAAGCTTGCATACAACTACCGGTGCGTTTTTCATTTTAACGTTGTAACATTTGCTTCTGTTCTCTATGTTCTCTATGTGTAATACATTGCAAATTTGGTGACTGGCTTCGAGATTGTTGTGGTTGAAAATTATAAGAAAATTTTTCGACTCTACTTATTCAGGTATATTTTTGTTTTTCTAAAAATCGAGTATATTTTGTCTTCTGATACTCTTTGATTATCAATAAAGGGACAAAAGGTTAATCTATTCAAAAGTGAAGAACAACAACCGTTTCTTCCTTAGAAATGCGCTAAGTGACAGTGCCTTGCCATGTATGGGCAGGTAAAAAAGTGTAAGGTTCTCATCTTATTCTCTGTCAGATCTTACTTTCAGAAAGACAGATTATCCTCGCCTCTGTCGCACCTATCTTTTGGATTTGATGGTTAATATATTATTAATGATGCTGTTTAAAGTATAAAATTTAATGTATATCTAACCTGGCACCAGCTCCCCTCAACGTCCTCTGCAAATCCTCACTTGCCACTGCGTCAAATGCACGTTACTCCGATGCCGACGCCTCTTAAAAGCTACACAGGGCAATAAATTTGTAGAACAACACCATGCACGGTTTAACCATTTAGTCAAGGACGCAGTCACAAAATTAACGTCCCCGTCTTTCAGAGTGTGGCCGTCGCAATGTTGTCATATGCACCAAATTAATGGTCATTTGACGACGGGTCACAATACTATTTCACATCACCCCTTTGAGTGTTCCTCGCGTCACGTGGTGACAATATTTGCACAGACCAGCCACGCGTGCGGTCTTCGGAGAAGGCGACAGCGAAATAACATTAAGACTTAAAGCCACCAGATCTCATGACAGACGCTTTTGGCCACCCTGTCATCGACTCACCTAACAATAGATGCCTGGCTCTCTCTGAGCTTTGAGGGTCTTTTAAACGATGAGCGTGTGTCAAAAGTAAAAGGTGCGGTTTACCCGGAGATAATGGCATGATCGGAAAGATGAGAGTGGCATTAAACCTGAGAAGTGCGTTTCTGTGGTTTTTGTAACCTCGCGTTGACAAGTATCTCCCGCCTACAGACGCTGGATCCATTTTTGCAGATATTCCATAATCATGCAAGGCTGCTGAAAGCGATTTCCAAATAACAGGAAAATATATGGAGAATGCATAGAATATCTTGCCGACAGAAGAAAGAACGCCAATGCTTACAAAATGGAGAAGAAAGAACTGTTTACAGTTTTAAAGGTTGACAAGGCCTGTATGTTTTGCTAGTTATGGATTGATCTTGCAAGAGTGTAAAAAATGAAAGACAAACATCATAATGAGTGCAATAAAAATAAGAGATTATTTTAAGAAGGCTTCGTCTATTAACACCGCCTTTAAAATCAAAAAAATTAGGGGAAGTTTTGATTAATCAAAGTCATTCACCTGCTTTCTGCTATCACAGCAATGCATTTGAACTTCTGACTGAATTATAATAAAAGAAGATTAGATTCGCTCGCAAAAATTAAAGTAAAAAAATCAGAATCGCCATACAAGATCACCATATAAATAAAAAGTTTCTCGGTGATATAAAATGCCAATGACACTGTAAGCTTTCGAAACCCGACCACTTTATTTACAAATATTATCTGAACCATTCCATATTTGACTTGATACATGTACCACAAAGAAATCAAAATATTTCATCCAGCCATCTCGTCTCCACGAGCAGCAGTAACCCTGTGCCCCGGCGTCCAATTATATCAATTAAAACCTTAGACGTGACCAAATGGACGTTTTGCCATTGGTCATCTTAAACAACAAAACAGTGTAGGTACACGGAAATCTGATATATCGTTGTAATCAGAGTGGCGCTTTTGTCGAGCGCAGTCATAATTACATCGTTGGGCAATCCCCATATTTCAATCGAACTTGCTGCTACAGTATATTGCAATAGCAATGGTGGCCTTCTTCTCTCTGTCTCTATGTCGGACAAAAGGACGGTCGGACGGACAGGCAGACAGTCGGTTAAATAAATTGAGAAATAAGAAAAATCTCAAATATACCATTTTCCGACCTTGGTCTTAGTTTGTATGAAACAGCCGCAAATCGGCCAGGTATTCGGCACATAATAATGCTATCACTTAATTCATTTGATATGTCACTCGATACTTTCATGTCGAAAACATCTTTGTAATATATTTCATATATTTTCATATATATTCCAGAGGAGGAGCAGGTTGGATCTCATCAAACTGAATCTTATACCCGTCTTTATTGTGAGCGCACGTTCTTTTTGTCAGATGGCTTTTTCAGAACATCATGTTTAATTTCAGTTTATCGAATGCAATACGCACCCGATTAAAAAAAAAGACAGAGAATTCAATTGAAGTTGAAACATTATACAGTAAAACACATGTAAAGCTCGAGACCTGCTCTGCACATTTGACCAAGGAGTTAGGTCTACAACAGATGTAATTCCTTGATTAGACATATTCATAAAAAGAAAATAAAAACCACGAAGATAATTGATTTTCACTTAAAAAATTACCGTGTAAGGCTATCCTCTACCAGGGCATCAGATTGATTTTTCACCAGATATTCACAGATATGTCTCTGGTTAAATTAACAGTTAGAGAAAATGTCCACATAATAAAAACTGCAGCACAGGTACAAGGTAGTGTAAGGGACAGTTAAAGATGAGGACCAATTTTAAACAGAGTACGCAAATTGACTATCAGTGACGCAACGTTTTGTCGCAGTTGAACGAAGTACTTACGGAGGGCACTTTACAGCATAAATAAATAAATACATGGAGCGGTCAATGTGAAAACGGCAATAACCACAAATCGCTTGTTACTCTAGTTAAAATGAAATGAAAACGGGCGCTTTGTGCTATTAATATAAAGGGCAGTGTTATTACCATTCTACCTTGCAGTGATATTTTGACTGCCCCGAAGCTTGCCATCTAATTAGAATAGTTTTAAAAGCGTTGTTTTTAAATTGCTTTTAAATGCGTTTTGTAATGGTATTGTAGTGTATTATTTTCATTTTGAAGTGCAAATAGTGTAAGCCTAATTTTTAAAAAAGGGAAATCAATTGGTTTTATCTAGAGTATTTTACAGAATGAACGGACATTCGCTCACTGCCTAATCCCTATTTTAACTGATGTTTAGTCCCTCATTGACGATAAAAGACAAAATTACAATGCTCCGCGAAGATAAAGCTTGTCATCACTCATTGAAAATATCTAAACCATTTATTAATTTAAAAAAAAATTATAAATGAAAGGCTTGTATGTTTTGAATTTTTTTTCTCATTTTCTTCTACGAAATATTATTTTTCCTAGTATATTTTATACTTTCTTACACATTTGCCTCCCGCATTATAGTTAGCAATATATTAAAAAAAAAACTAGAAATATAGAAGGTGTGCTCCTTTACCTCCAGTTTGTTAATTTTATGATGCTCAACCCGCAAAGGGAGTTCTGAAAGAGCGCAACTTGAGTGTCGGCATCCGATTTGGGGAACAAGAGCAAATAATTGTTATTCCTGTTTACTAAACCAAATCTAGATCGGGCAGATATGTTTAAATGGAAGAAAGCATTCGTCACCCGACACCGCCATGTAAATTCGCGCTTCATCTCAGTCGGGAAGAAGAGAACCTTAAGGTGAATTCGAAACATTACGTCACAGCGGAAAACGCGAGCACGGTAGCTCTCGGCTGACAACAGAAAAGGTCGACGTTGTTTTTCTTAGATGGCCTAGGGAGCAGATGGGTGAGATGCCATCTATTTTCAGTTCTGTATGCGATTTAAAATGAAAAGAAAGCAATCCTCGCTTCACGTTCCACGGCTTTGGGGACTTTAACATTCATCGGCATTTTTTTTTTAATTTTGGCACTCGATACATGAACATATTTGTCAGTGACGTGGAATGCGCATTTCTCGCGGACACGTCAATCACGTGCTTAAAGACCGTCAAATAGCCTCGGCCTGTCCTTTTGGTCAGAAATGACCTCTCTAGATACATTGTCCCTCTTTCACAAAATGATTATTTCGGAGGCAAAATTCCATATATGCACCTAAGTTTTCTCTCCTTGTGCATTGTTAGCTTGGATGCATAAGTAAAAAAAGTTAAGCTAGACACGGTAAGATGATTCCATCAATACGATACGATAAAGCATAAAATCTCTCACAAGACCACCCTCAAGCGTGAACTATTCAATTTTGGATCTCTGTAAAAGGCATCAAGTGTCAGATTTAATAGTTTGTCTGCTTGTGATATTGACGACTAGCGTATTTTCTGGGGCGGGTACAAGGACGCAAGTATTCAATTACAGCCTAATTAACAAAAGTGCTTCTAGGGAGAGAAGGTGGAGCTCTTAGGCATCCCTGTGCTGGGCAGAAAAAAATAAACAAAATGAAATAGAAAAATATATCAAGTAAAATCCTGAGTATACATGTCAAGATCTTCGGTTCATAGGTGCATGACACAAGGTCTAGGTGAAATTTTCAGTAAAAAGTTTACTGCATAGCTGGCGAATCATTACTTTGAATATTTTTCAAAGATTGGATTTGGGTGATGGTTTCGATCCTTTTCCTACAATGGCTATTAAAGTTAACGTCATGAAAACTGATCTTTTTAAACACGGTTTCTAGTAAACTTGATCAAGACAGGAATCCATTGCTATCTTGATATTAAAAACCCGCGCAAAACGCCTCTAATTATTTCTACGTTCGTTGCTCCTGCCATCAAATTGTGAGCACTTTAAATAAAACATACTTTTAATTAAAATTTATTTCGATTATTATGGTATGAGACATTACTCAATGCACAAGAGACAAGAGCCGTGATTGTCACAAAACCGACTGAATGACCCGTGGGTGAGAGACCGGCCATCTCTTTACTCGCCAAGATCCTATGTAAGCAACTAAGTTAGGCCTACGCGTTTTGTTGAACACCAACAAACAACTGGTTCGTCAAAATAATGGTGATAATGAAAAGTCATTAGTATAAAATGATATCACCTTTGAGTTCTGCAAACTCTTCTTTCTGACCGTATTGATTTCCCTTCACTTCTCATAATCTGTCGGTCAAGTCCTCGGGTGAATCTTTCCACTATTCTCGCGGCTTTCTGTATTCCCACCAGCCAAATGTCACTGAGCTATTTCTGGGCCAAGGAAATGTCACACGGAAAATTGCATGTTTTGTTCTAATCCCTAGCTTATCTCACATATATGGCCTTTAAATACATTTCATAAAACCATGGACATAATAAGAGATCTTATTATGTCCATGATAAAACCGATTCTTGGTAAACCACCAACCGTTGCCCTCCCTTCAAACACCAAGGCTTACCACAATGCTTCTTTTACTCTCCAAGAAACAACATAGGCCTTTCAGTGTATGTACATATATATATACCCGATTAAATAATAAAATTAAGTGGACCGTGCATCCTAAATCCGTTAACGAGTGGGCAATATAAAAGGTCTACCCGAGGGGTATCACTCCGCTATTGTGAATAAAACCTCTGCTGCAACAATATCTCACCGATTGCGACGTAACATTGCCTAATACGTAATTTGAATGAATGCGATTGAAATTACGCGAGTGCCTTAACGAGGGGGATTAACCCCTGGAGGTAAGGGCACAAGTGCGCGTTGTTTATCTGTTTGCGGAACGTTACCGCAAGTGATTTCACGTTAAATTCCTTTCTCTTTTTGCTGGCCTTGATAATGCTGATAATGATACAACTCCCTTGCAGATTTTTGTTGGTGGAAAATCTCTTTAGAAATTTAAAAATGGAGCATGTCGGGCTTGTCATCATTGTTGTTCACACAGTTCGCAAAATTATGAATAATCTCACGCCACGCAAACGCTTGCAGTGTGCTACTGTAAGTATCAAAACAGTTCCCCTCCTCAGCATGTACGATAAACAATTTTACTGAATAAATTGCAGTATGAATGAATGGATGAATTAAATAAGTGAATCTTATGCGTAAAAATATTGTAGGATGGCAAGTGAACGTTATCGGAATTTTTTCCGTTGTGGTCCTTAGAAGGGGTAAAACAAATTAAGGATGCATTACAATGAACCAAATACGAAGAACTAATATTTCTGTCATTATGACAGCGTTTTTTTTGTTATGTTACATCATCACACTTTGGGCTTCACTCTGCAGAGGAGAACCGCCTTGTGACAACACAGGACCTAGTGGTTTTCTTAACATTGTAAAGGTAAATTAAGCGTGGGATTCGATAATACGGTGCTTGAACTTGCGGGGATTAAAATTGCCATTGGATTAACTGGGATGTCATGCCGAAATTGTGAAGTTGTTAAAGGGAAATACGTGCTGCTATACACTGTTGGTATTGTGACCTTGAGAGCGTACAGCATGTGCATTTGTGTTTTTACATGCGTGTGTACACGTGTCTTTGAGGCATGAGGTACCTTGGAAGACTCCCAATGATGAAATTACAATTATCACCATGCCATAAATTATAACAAACGGAAGTATTTGACAAAAATCGTCAAATTAAATTCTGAGTTGGTTTATTGCCAAATCCCAGTTAAAAAAAAAGAAAATTCACGCCCCCCCCCCCCCCCAACTCTCTCTCTCTCTCTCTCTCTCTCTCTCTCTCTCTCCCCTTCATTCTTCAGGTTAATTTTTACTTGTTCAGTTTTTAAACATTTGGTTTCCCTTCCCTCAATGACAACTACACCTACCAGAGAGGGATATGCGTCCAGTCTCGTCTCTTGCCTTAACAAGGCACGCTGCACGTGGCCACGTCCGTTAAGCCCTCGGGTTGCGCACCTTTGAAGGGGTGTCAGAACCATAGGTGATGACTGCCTGAGATATCTTAATGCAGTTGTATGTGATAAATGCCGTGAAAGGTGAGCGAAGCACCAAATATCTTGTATATACTTAGTATATAAAAAGCATGTTTCCTCTATTATTAAGAAATGCCAAAGAACAACCAATGACTGCACTGTAATCAGAACAAGAATAAAAAAGTTCCACCCCTATTTATTTCCAAACCTTAACAAGAAAGGGGGTGATGTAATGACATGCGTAAATTTTATTTATTAAATGAGGTATACGCGTGTATTTGTTAAATGAGACCTCTAGAACGCTGCGGACATTTTTCTTTACAAATCTTCAGCATGGATATACACCTGGGGGTTGCCTTCATTAGCCCCGTCCTGTAACCGCTGGACAATGGCCAACAACGCCGATACAATGGAAAGTGACCAGTGGTACGCAGCTAAATATTAAATTGGTTTTGTTCAAAGTAACCCCAGGTTATTGACTAAATATTTACTGAAGAAAATTAGTGAATACCTGACCCGCAGTTCACTTGGTGCTGCTGGCCTTTAAAAAAAAAAAAAGAAAACCCACACATTTGAAGATATTTTAAATTGTAAAGTTAGAACAATTTCGAACCGCAAATTGCCTCAGAAATTGTTGACGTGAAACCAACAAATTCTGTACAGTTATTGGCTTTGGCTGAGGCTAGCTCTCGGCGAGGTTCACTCCAAAACTGGCTTAATTGGTCGTTGCCTATTTATTAACAAGGTAAAAAGAATTATTTAAAAATAATAATAAAAAAAAAATAATAAATGCTACGAGGTTAGATTTTATCTCGCTACAACGAACCTGAGAAAATATCAAGTGACCTGTTCTGTGGGTGGGGCCAAAGTGCACCAGATACGTGCCAGGATTATTGCCTGGAGCGGTCTTCTCTATCGCAATGTTAACAATTTTACTCGGCCCTGAAAAGATTTGACTTTAATTAAATTTCTCGAAATAACTTAATGCACATTGGTCATTTGGAGTGAAATAATACATATTCGCGTCCACAACAAAACTTGGTCTTCCTACCTCCCACCCTCGCGTTCCGGAGTACCCTTTTTCTCATTCCGTTCTCTCTCCTAAATAAATAGTTTAATAAGTGAAAAGAGACAAATCCAAGCAAAAATATCCATCCCCGCACCTGCCACATTATGGTAAAAATTTCCTCGTCTACAATTTTTTTCGTTTTTGTGGAGCAAAACATTTTCTATACAGGTGCGCCCCCACCCCCTACTCGCAAAAACCTGTAGGCCTACCCGCCAATACTCTACAAAATAAACCTTTCTGAAAAAAAAAAACTTGATGCATTTGTCTTATCCTGAGGAGAGCTGATTTGTTCATTTGAGAGCGCCCATTGTTTTGCCGTCTGCTACTGATACTGACCTGGATGCTGCCAGACGCAGTCCGGTTGCGCCCCATTTGACAAGATCGTCTGCAAAGAGTCCGAATTCGGGGTAACTTTGCAAGGTAATTCCACAGGCCTTGGGTCTCTTTGGGTCGTATTTAGAAGAATAAAAACGGAAAAATAAGTGAACTGTGACTCTGATCATCCAAATATTTTGAAAAATAGTTTTCTTTGTGGTTACGCTAATTCAATTTAAATCGAGTCGACAAATCCTTGTATTTAACTCTAATAATTCCCAGAGCCTGTGTGTTCGTGACGTCATTTGGCAGCAAGACGACAAGACGCACATGGAGCACTTACAACACAGATTTTCATGAAAATGGCGCTTTCAGTTTTGGAATTCAAGAATTTCGATTTTATACCAGACGGGTTTCACAGCTTTGAAGAGACTGTTACGTACTGCAAGAAGTTTACTAAAGTAAGTAGGAAGAAGTCTAACTTTGCATTAGGCCTATATGTACTGTAGACATGTGGGCTCTTTTGATGTTATAAACAGGAGGGAATGAACCAATGTAGCAGCAACAGTTTGAGTCATAGTGCATCATTTTGGTATTAATATATTATTACATGCATGTATCTTAGGAATCATACAAGGTCCACCAACATTTTTCTGAATTTGTTAGACAGCCATTTTTGTCGTGTAATAGTTTTGAATTTACCCAGGTTCCAAGAGTTCACGCTGTGTTTTTAAGGTGTTAATTCATAAACGCGTGTTGATTTATCTTAGAAGGATACAATGTAACTTGCCGTTTACAATGTGAAAATCTATTTCCTGACCGTATAATAATGTCACTGGTAATAGTGATATGGATGTACTAGAAGTACAAAGTACAGTGGAGAGATACTAGTATGTGTGTTTGTGTGTGTGTGTGGTAGGAGTTGATGAGTGGGGGGAAGGGGGGGGGGGGCAATTATTTTCTCCATTTGCCTGACTATTTCCTTGAGCATGAAAGTGGGGGAGGGGGGTATAATGCTTAAAAGGTTTTCTCAGAGAAAGATTAATACCATTGTCGAAAACTAATTGGAACCTCCAACCCATGAAAGATTGCATTTATTTCTTTGATCTAAGCCTTGTCTGATGGAATGTGCCTGGGATTTCATAATGCTGGCACTGTTTTCAAACCCTGCTTCCTCTTGCACTCTCTACCGTCACCTTCAACCTTTTGATCACTTTATGTTAAAATATGTTTTGAGAAATTTCAATATTTTATATGCTTCCAAGGTTTTCTTGAGTTTCATTTCAGACGGTGTTAAATGTTTGGATGAGGTTGTAAACATGTTCTCCAATGTACTGAATATAAGAGACCTTTCCCAGAGACTATCGTAATAACTTTGGATCGAACTATCTCCAAGGGGATTCTCGCTTGATTACAATTAACTTAAACGGCTTAGATGTCTGTCATGCCTTCTGAAGCTGATAGGGGATAATTAACTATTGCTTAGTAGCTTTAGCAGGTGGCCAGACATCTTAGCCACTTAAGCTGAAAGCAATTTAGCGAGAAACCCGGTGGAGATGGACCAATTCTGTTAGATCCATCTAGGGATGACAACCCAGTCTAATTTTTTTTATAATGTATTTCAGGAAGTGAGAAATATTTTAGAGAAGGTCCAAGATGCACAGGATCTTTTCCAGACTCTAGTGATGATCCTGGAGTATTTCACTTTGGCAGTAGACAAGTTAGTGATATGTAGAGACAGCCATGAGTTAGTCAGGTTTTTGTTTTTGTGAGTATTAAATTTTACTTTCCTGATTTTAAGCACACTTATTGAAATTTTATAGCATATTCTATATTTGACAAAGTGTCTTTAGATTATTGAAATATATTTGAAATAAAAAGTCATTCAGTGACCATTTTTTAAATTAATTATTGTTGTTCTCACAAGCACAGTTTCAACTATTGTTAATAATGTTTGCACTCAAGGTCAGGATTTTTGCAGAAAAATCTAAATATTATTTTTACTGAATCTTAGGTTAAGTAATAGTCCCCAGTAATAGCACAGTCGTGTGACTAATATGCTAAGCACGAGTGGTATTCGAAATAGTCCATGGTAACTGGCCAATCAGATGCCTGCAATTCTATAAGAGGTATAATATTAGAGCACATTCAGAACCTGTTGATCTGCAGACTAACTAGTCACCAGTTTAAATATGGCTTGCACGTGACTGTGGATTCCCTCCTTCCAAGGGTGCCGCCCCTGCAGGGGCAGAAAAATTTAATCATAGCTTGCTTTGAAGCGAGTAGAGCCATATATTTGAGTAGTCAGCAGCCAGTGGATCAACAGCTTCTGAATGGGCCCTTACATCATATTTATCCCCTCATGCAGGGAGTGCTGTAAGCCTCTGGTCAGTCTAAAGCTGAGAGAGTGTGAGGAGAAGCTCCAGTTCAGCTTCAAGGTCACTCTGATCAAGGTCCACGATGCCGTGGTGACCACCTTGGGGTTCCCATACTTCTGGCAGCTGTATGGTATAGCCAAGGTACCTTGGGATGACATGGTGTGTAAGATGATGGCAGAGCAGGACTTGGACACAAAAGAAGGTATGGGTGCTAACTCACTAATTTCATACTCCATACTTTTTCAATAACATTTAAGAGAAGTACACTGTACACTTTGGAAATTCCCAAAGGTCAAATTGTATTGTGTTCATATATGCTGCAAATATTTCCCAATTCAGAAAATAAAAAAGAACCCTCATATGAAAGAACCTATGTCAGCAGTTCCTTATGAAATGTATAGGAAGAAGGGGCGAAAAACTTAATTTTTACGTACAGACACAGATGTGTCTGTACATATAGCCATCATCTGCGTCTGTCGTCGCCGTCGTCACCGTCGTCGCCGTCGTGCACTTTTACCGATAACACGATAAGTGGAAAACCATTTTACCTTTTGACTTGAAACTTGCAGAACTGATGAATATTCATAATACGCAGGTCAAGTTCGAAAATCAGCATGATCGGGTTACTTTAAGGGAATTTATGCAGTTTTTTCACTTTTTTCAGCATATATGCAGCACCGATAACACGATAAGTGGAAAACCATTTTATCTTTTGACTTGAAACTTACAGAACTGATGAATATTCATAATACGCAGGTCAAGTTCGAAAATCAGCATGATCGGGTCACTTTTAGGTAATTTATGCTGTTTTTTCACTTTTTTCAGCATATATTAGCAGCACCAATAACACGATAAGTGGAAAACCATTTTACCTTTTGACTTGAAACTTACAGAACTGATGAATATTCATAATACGCAGGTCAAGTTCGAAAATCAGCATGATTGGGCTATTTTGAGGGAATTTATGCTGTTTTTCACTATTTTCAATATAAATGCAACACTGATAACACAATATAAGAAAAACGGATTGGCCAATTGTAATTATACTCACAGGAGTGGTCAATCTTACTAAAACGCAGGTTGAGTTCGAAAATCAGCATAATCGGGCCATTATTTTAGAAGTTATACTGTTTTTTTCACATTTCCTCAGATTCAATTCTTAAGCATGTTAACAGTCTCATTATTTAACTAATAAGATGCCTAAAAGTGTTTGTTTGATATTTCCTGCATCTTTACAACATTGTTAGTTGATTATGTAAAAAACATGGTAAACTTGTTATCATGTATTGCGTAATAAAGTGTCAAAAATGGAAATAAACTCATATCATTGCAGTTTGTCAGATTCAATCATCCACTATGTTCAGAATCTCAGAATGGAGGAAATTGGACATTTAACACTGTTCTATTGATACTTTTCCCATCTTATCAATTTTTTTAGTTGGTCATATAAAAATGGCAGTAAAATGTTTATTTTGTTTTATGTTAAAAAAGTGTTAAAAATGGAAATAAACCCATTTCAGAACAGTGCTGTCTTGTTTACATTTTGGCATTTTCAAGGTGTGACTTTGAAGTTCCATGGGCCTGAAGACCTTTGCTAGTCACATTTTCTGAATATCTGTGATACTAATATTTTATTATTAAAAATTGATGGTTATTATGCTGTTAAACATTATGTAATATTGCATCAAAATTTGAAGAAACCCTTATTTTGGGCACTGCTCCCATGATGACCATTTAAGGAAAATCATGTCACTTACTGTTCTCAAACTTACAGGAAAGAAACATGGGACTAAAATACAGCTTCAGTAGGCAATGCAGTCTGTTTGGTAATTTTTTCTGGCAGTTAAACAGTTTTTTGTGAAAATTTAATTTTTCACATATTGGCATTTTCAAGGTGTGACTTTGAAGTTCTATGATCCTGAAGACCTTTGCTTGTCACGTTTTCTGAATGTCCATGTTACTAATATTCTATTATTAAAAATTGATGGTCATTATGCTGTTAAACATTATGTAATGTTACATTAAAATTTGAAGAAACCCCTATTTTGGGCACTGCTTCCATGATGACCATTTAAGGAAAATCATGTCACTTTCTGTTCTCAAACTTACAGGAAAGAAACATGGGACTAAAATACAGCTTCAGTAGGCAATGCAGTCTGTTTGGTATTTTTTTTTTTTTTTTTTTTGGCAGTTAAACAGTTTTTTGTGAAAATTTAATTTTTCACATATTGGCATTTTCAAGGTGTGACTTTAAAGTTCCATGATCTTGAAGACTTTTGCTTGTCACATTTTCTGAATGTCCATGTTACTAATATTTTATTAATAACATTTGATTGTCATTATGCTGTTAAACATTATTTAATGTTGTATCAAAATTTGAAGAAATCCCTATTTTGGGCACTGCTCCTATGATGACCATGTAAGGGAAATCATGTCACTTACTGTTCTCAAACTTATAGGAAAGAAACATTGGACTAAAATACAGCTTCAATAGGCAACGCAGTCTGTTTGGTAAATTTTTCTGGCAATTTAACAGTTTTTTGTGAAAATTTAATTTTTCACTTATTTGCATCTTTATTTTCTGTTCTTTGTCTGTACATTTGACAGCTTTGCTGCCTTGTTTTATCTTTATCTTTTATCACTCACACAAACACACTCTTAAAGCCCATACTCGCCGTTTAGAAACGGAAGTAGTTGGGCTTACTAAAGCCGTGAATATTTGCTGAAAATTCAACAAACAAATCTGAAGACGTGTTCCTAGAAAATCTTGAAAGCCTCTGTTGAGTGTTGTTATTGCTGCATTGTCACATAACTGTTACATTGTTTTTCCAGTTTTCACGTACATTGGTTCTCAGGACATGAACCTCATGCGCCTTCGTGCAGATGTCATGCAGAAAAATGACTGCGAGGCATACTGCATGAACCTTTGCACCTGGCTTCTGAAGCACCCCTTCTACCGCAATGACACCGACTTAAGGGCCAGGCAGCTCATGTTACTCCATAAGCTGGGAGAAAAAGATAAATTTCATGTTGAGGTTTGTGATTTTTATACTGTTATTTGAAAAATTTGGAGAAAGGAAAATAATTCTTTTTATTACATACAGACAATATTTTTCTGCATATTCTCAGGCCTTGTTAATGATGTGTGTTCTCAAGCCCATAGTGATCTTGAACACCTAATAGAACTAGGATTTCATGGTGCAAATCTAAAGAAACTTGTGAAGACATACCTAGCTTTCACTTGTCAATGAGTCTCTCGCTGTTAACAGTTGTTCTTTTTTCCTTGATCCCACACTATTTTCAATATCCTATAAAATACAAGAAACTGCATGTTAGAGCTTTTGGAGATTCCAATATGTTGATTTTTTATTTTTATCTATTCATGTTTATTCATTGTCTTTATATTTTCCAACTCTGCTTTTGGTGCCCTCTACGTTCTCCATTTCCAAGCACTAAACTGAGAGAGATGTAAAAAATTGAACAAAAATATTGATAAATGATTTTCAGACATGGAAAGTGGATTGCTGTATGGGCTTGGACATAGTGAAGAACCATCCCATGATCCGTGAGGAGAGGAAGATCTTTGTCAGTCTGGTGCAGACATTCCTTGTACAGGATTGGGTGAGACCTAAACACAAGTGTTGCACAAAGGTAAGGAAAAGTCTGTTCACATCAGATCTAAATTAAATCTGCACAAAGGTATGGGAAAGTTTGTTCATATCAGATCTAACTTAAAGCTGCACAAAGGTATGTTCAAGTCTGTTCAGAACAGGTCCTACTTAAAATTGTTCACATGGCACCATGTAGATATCTTGGTCTCTCTAGTCATTTCACAATATTTTTATGACAAAAACATTTTTCTTTAGTACAGACAAACATATTTTTTCTTGCCATAATTATTCTGTATATATATATATGCTCTCATGAATAAATGAAGATATAATTTTGAAATGTTGATATTGAAAAATGATGAGATTCTTAAAGTTAGGTTTAAAGAGTTTTAGTTTCTATACTGGCAATATCATCAGGGTGCACATTGGTCTGCTTTAATTATTTGATCCCAGTTTTGCCTTGGAATTTTTTTTTCTTTAGGCGATTTCACAAAGTCATGTGCCCCCCCCCCCCCCCCCCCCCCACACACACACACACACACACACACACACACACACCCCCAAATGGCCAAATCCCGGGTCTGCTATTGTTTTGTAGTGATATCATATCACCTCTCATTACAGGAGTTGTTGAGGCTTTGACGTAAATCTTCCCGCTTCCTCCCTTAGCAAAATCCTGGATCTGCCATTGTTTTTATAGTGCTATCATATCCTCTCTCATTACAGGAGTTGTTAAAACTGTGGCTCCCCCTTCAGTGGCGAGATGATGTTGTGAAGGTGGTGTTTGAGGAGGGGGTGATGAAGCTGGTGGAGCTGGCTGTGGACACCACTCAGGTTATGTACCTGGTGGAGATGCTGCAGGAAGTGGTGAGCATACATGGCTGCATTGACAACAGTGGACGAACAACTCTGCAGATCAAATATGTCCAACCTACTTGATTACTTCCCCACTGGGAATCTATTCAGTGTCTGTTAGCAGACTAGATGGAAAGTTTTGACTGTGGTCTAGTTAGTGCGCTGTTCTGAATGTGGCCTATGTGGTTCTGTATACAGTCCCTGTTCTCAAAGTTTCTTCCATTTAGGAAGTTACGCTGGTGACTATTTAAGATTTCCAGGTTTAAGCTTTACCTGATGTAAACAGGATGGTAGGATTTTGATGTTTAAGCTTTTTCTGATGTAAACAGGGTTTAAATCTCAATATTTTGAAAAAATTGTATAAGCAAGAGTTTTTATTCACTTGGTGTGTGTGTGTGTGCACACATGATATATTTTTATTTTACATCAGGTTATTATGTCAGAACTTTTTCTTAATTATGTACAGACACAGATGTGTCTGTACATATAGCCATCATCTGCGTCTGTCGTCGCCGTCGCCGTCGTCGCCGTCGTCGCCGTCGCCGTCGCCGTGCACTTTTACCGATAACACGATAAGTGGAAAACCATTTTGCCTTTTGATTTGAAACTTGCAGAACTGATGAATATTCATAATACGCAGGTCAAGTTCGAAAATCAGCATGATCGGGTCACTCTTAGGGAATTTATGCTGTTTTTTCACTTTTTTCAACATATATGCAGCACCGATAACACAATAAGTGGAAAACCATTTTACCCTTTGGCTTGAAACTTACAGAACTGATGAATATTCATAATATGCAGGTCAAGTTCGAAAATCGGCATGATTGGGCCATTTTTAGGGAATTTATGCTGTTTTTTCACTTTTTCAGCATATATGCAGCACCGATAACACAGTAAGTGGAAAACCATTTTACCTTTTGGCTTGAAACTTACAGAACTGATGAAAATTCTTAATACGCAGGTCAAGTTCGAAAATCAGCATGATTGGGCCATTTTTAGGGAATTTATGCTGTTTTTTCACTTTTTTCAGCATATATGCAGCACCGATAACACGATAAGTGGAAAACCATTTTACCTTTTGGCTTGAAACTTACAGAACTGATAAATATTCATAATACGCAGGTCAAGTTCGAAAAACAGCATGATTGGGTCATTTTTAGGGAATTTATGCTGTTTTTTCACTTTTTTCAGCATATATGCAGCACCGATAACACGATAAGTGGAAAACCATTTTACCTTTTGGCTTGAAACTTACAGAACTGATGAATATTTATAATACGCAGGTCAAGTTTGAAAATCAGCTTTATTGGGTCATTTTTATGGAAGTTATGCTATTTTTTCATTTTTTTAGCATATATGCAACACTGATACACGATAAGTGAAAAACTGTTTTACCTTTTGGCTTGAAACTTACAGAACTGATGAATATTCATATTACATAGGCAAAGTTTGAAAATCAGCGTGATCGGACCAATTTTATGGAAGTTATGCTGTTTTTTTCACTTTTTTCAGCATGTATGCAATACCGCTAACGCATTTCAAGAAAAATCAATTGGCCAATTGTCTTGAAATTTACAGGGGAGATCAGTCTTACTGAAATACAGATGGAGTTTGAAAATGGTTCAGTTTTGGTGAAGTTATGCCTTTTTTTGTATATAAGTGTTTTTTTTTCCTTTGATTTAATTCTTAGGCATGTTAAGAATCTCCTCTGTGAACTAATTAAATATGTAAAGGTGTTCTTTTGACATTTTCTGCATCTTAACAATATTGTTAGTTGATTATATAAAAAAGATGGTTAACCTGTTATTGTGTATTATATAACAAAGTGTCAAAAATGGAAATAATAATAAACTCATATCTTTACAGTTTGTCAGATTCAATCATTCACCATGTTCAGAATCTCAGAATGGAGCAAAATGGCAATTTAAAATTGTTCTATTGATATTTTTCCTATGACAGCAATTTTCTTAGTTGTTCATTTAAAAATGACAGTAAATTGATTATTTTGTTATATGAAAAAAAGATGTTGAAAATGGAAAGAAAATCAATTCAATACAATTATCTTTTGTTTACATTTTAGCATTTTGAAAGTGTGACTCTGAACTTCCATGGCCTTGAAGACATTTCCATGTCACATTTTCTGTAAATCCATGATACTTTTATTTTATTATTAAAAATTAATGGTCATTATATTATATTGCATAAAAGTTGAAGAAAACCCTAATTTTGGAAATGGCTGCCGGAATGACCATTGAGGAAAAACCATGTTACTTATGATACTCAAACTTACTGAAAAGTTTCGTAAGACTGATGTGCAGTTTGTGTTGGAAAATCAGTGTGATTGTTTTCCATTTTGGAAGCAATGTAGCTCTATAGAGTGCTATATGGGGCTTCTGTGTATGGATGGTGGTAATTGCCCCTTGGGATAGTCACAAGCTAAATTCAGAGCTATAAAATCATTTGCCTAATTGATTTCCAAGTGCCCATTAAATAAGATTACATAAAACACACGCTGAGACTTCCCAGTAAAGTCCCATAGGTTAAGCTCTCTTAACTGTGTCACATAATTAGGAATCTATGATAATTATGCAGGTAAATGTTGTTTAATATTGCAAATAAGTTAACAAAACAAAACAAAAAAATAGATGAATAACAGTGTCTTATTATCCTCAAACACATTGGGGTTATTCATATCATGTCACATAATTAGGAATCTATGATAATTATGCAGGTAAATGTTGTTTAATATTGCAAATAAGTTAACAAAACAAAACAAAAAAATAGATGAATAACAGTGTCTTATTATCCTCAAACACATTGGGGTTATTCATATCATGTTATTACAGCAAGGTTAAAAGTTTGAATAGTAGCTTTAATGGGATATTTTTGTGTTTTCTTTTTAATTTTTTTTTTTCAAACACTGGCATTTTCAGCTCCCATCCACCTGAAGCTCTTCACATTTTCTGTATTTCCACATAAGCAGTTGCATTGGTTTTTATGTCTTTAAACATTATGTAATATTATTTTATGCACTGTCATCATTATTTAGATATTGGGATTTTCATTATGTGAATTTGGTCCTGAAACTGTAATCTTATTGCAGGGGTGGATTGAGGCCATCTTCTGGGTCTTTCAGATTTTAAAGTTCACATTGATGGGCATCTCTTTTTTCTGTTGGAAGACCATCAAAAATGTAGGATGGATCAACAAAGATAATTTGGAATACTGTCAGAAAATATCTCTGGATCAGCTCCTGTTATTGACGATGTCACCTGTTGTGCATGATTAAATTTCAGCGTTGATTGACAGTGCTATTGTAGGCATCAAAATTGACAAAATGAACCATTTTCTGCATTTTTATTTTGTGTTTTTGTCTGTACATTTGACAGCTTTGCTGCCTTGTTTCTTAGTTTCTTCTCTGACAGAACAGAATGACTGGAAAGACAAATTTTCAGGATGGTTAAGGCAGTTATCTAAAAAATGATTCCATCTTTCTTACAGTTTGGAAAACAGTTCCACAGTCTTTGTTTCAAAATCTGCTCCATCCGTCTGCAAGCAGAAAAATTAGCTCTGGAGGAGGCAAAAGACCAGAAGAAAATAGAAAAATCTGAGCAAGCCACTAGCAGCCTGAGTTATGTTTGTCAGGTGGTGTCCGCATTACAAGATGGCTGCTGGATGAAGAAGGTTAGCCTTCTCACTTCACTTTCTCTAGCACCAACTGAGGAGACTTTCCACCTGCTCCGAAAGGTTTCATGGCTTTGTGACCAAGAATGTGATCAAAGGGAAGGATATGAAGAGCACAATGAGGGTTGTACAGAGCTTGATAGTAATAATGAAGACCATGTAGTATCAAGCCCAGATGTCCAAATTTCTCATGGTAAGCAAACACAATCATCAGGTGGTGGGTCACAGCTAAATATGACACTAGCCTTGAATAAAGGAAATCCAGTTCTCACAAATATGGGTCATGGTGACCCAGACACCACTGCCACAGGTCAAACTCTTGGAACTTGCAGCTGGTCTCATCTGAGGAACTCTCCTGAAGACTGTTTGAATATTTTGGGCAACTGGGAGAGAAGCAAACATGGTCTTGACATCACAAAACAAAGCGGAGCACATCATGAAGACCAAGATATGGATAGTTCCAATAAACATGCTCCAGAGATGGATGAAGAAAACCAAGGACGTCAGCACTCGCAAATTGAAGCAGGCGTGCAGGATGGGGTGGAGAGAATGAACAAGTTCCAAGACAAACTCCTAGGCAACAGAGGGCGCATCCCAGGGCCATTGTTCCAAGAGGTCATTGATCTGTTGTCCAGTATTAGGGACCAGTCGCTTGACCCTAGCCTGTCATGGCCAGATCTCCAAACCAGCGTACTAACCTATATGCAGAAAGCAGGTCTCTATTATGATAGCCAGTCTGGTGAGTTCCTATGTAACATACAACCTGTGGTGAGAGTGGAAAGGTTAAAGGAAAGGTCTCAGTCCCATGAACCCAATACTGCCAGTAGTGAAGGAGATGGTGATGAAGAGGATGCTGATGATGATTACAGAACAAGATGGCCGCGGGTGATCAATGGATTTGTAACCCCCTATGTATCAGATGTTGTGAGACAGGACAGTGACTTGCAGCAAAACAGCACAGAAGATGGCAGCAGTGGTGATATAGAAGAGGAGGGTTGTCTCACTGAGCTAGAGTGCCTAGTGTCAAAGGACGTTGGTGTACTGGAAACACAGGCTGATATACTTGAGCAACCTGGCAAAGAACAACCAGTCCTGATTCAGGAAGAAGCTGCATGTCTTACCAATGAACTGATGAATATTGCAACTGAAATTAACAGTGCAGGGGATGTTTTACAGTCGGAGGTTTTGGATGGGCAGAGTCAAGAACATTTTGAGAAAATCAAAGATGTTGCTACAAATTTATCTGTTGAGACCGAGTGCACAAATTGGTGTTCCTCCAAGGACCTAACAGTTCAATTACGTCATGCTGCAACAAAGTACTACCAGGAAGAGGAGAGTGTGATTGAAACCTGTGGACTGGCAACCCATCAAGTGGTCCAGATTGTGTCTGACATAATTCAGGAGCTGGAGAGTGTCAAGTTGTGCGATGATTTACGAGACATCATGATAAGTGATGGTCCCAGATTTTCAGATGAACCCTGCTTGAACAAAACTTCGGTGAAAACCAAGGGGTCTTTGAAGGAATATAGCCCGATCGTCCCTGATGTTGGTTTGGCTGAGGAAAGTGAAAAGGACTTCTGCGAATTGGGCAGCTTGGCAGTTCTAAGCAAAGGCCAGAAGAAGGAATATGGACCTCAGCTATGTGAGACACATTCTTCTTGTAATCGAGTTGAAGGATCCAGGTGTGCTGAAGAAAATGGTGATACTGGCTCCCTTGTGAACAGTTTATCAATCAGGGAAAAGTGTTTAAAAAAAGCAAATGCTGCAGGATTGATGCATTCAAAAAAGAATGGTTGTCCAATTTGCTGTGCTATTTTTAAGTATCCTGGAAGTGTGAAGCGTCACATTACTTTTATCCATTTTGAAGACGTGGTGTTTTCGAAAACCACAGAAGAAAAGAAGGGCCCTTACATGTGCCTTGTGTGTAATGATTTTCAAACTCTGACTAAGCAGGACATGATTATGCAACATATATGTACACATGCTGAGGTCACAAAAGCATTAGCAGAATTGTCTGGTGACATTGCACATCAGAGTGAAGTAGACTCTGACACCAAGGATTATGTTGCTGTTGACAAATTATCCATTGAGAAGGCGGTGATGGAGTGCTGTGAGGATGTAGGAACCATCACCCATCTGAGGCATCCCACCAACACAAAGAAAACCAAGGCTTCAAGGGCTTCAAAGAAAACAAGACACAAGAAGAGGGTTGCCAACATAGCCAATGCCTTGAAGAAAAAGCTATCAGACTCTGAATTCAAACAAAAAAAGTCAGATTCCAAGTTTGAAACACTCAGTGGTTCAGGCCCACTTAAAAGGCAAAATAGTAAACAGGAACCAAGCAACCTTAAATCAACCATTATCTCCGACAAGGGCAATGAAACTGGAGAATTCTGGGAATGGGAATGGGAACTTGATGGTGACACTAATGGTGGAGAGTATGACAGTGACAACTTGGAGGATTCAGACTACGTACCAAGCTCCTCAAACTCTGACTCTGACTCTGATGGCTTGCCTGAAGGCATGCCTAAACCTGCTGACACATCCAGCAACAGTGCAAAGAGGCCATTTTCATGCACTTTGTGTAGGTTTTCCAGTAACCTGAAGGTGGTATTGAAAAAGCATGTGATTTTCAAACATGGTCTGTCTAAAACTGGGAGCAGTACCTCAAATCGGGATATTAAAGGTGTTTTTCACATAAGTTATGATAAAAACAAGTTCCTAAATGAGGTAGATGCAAACAGGAGTGAACAGAAGATGTCATTTGGGGTAAACAAAATTGAAGAGGGATGTTCAAGTTCAAATTCTGTACAAGAAAAATGTTCAGAAAGTTGGATGCTGGCAGGAAATGGAGATGATAAAACAAGATCAAACCAGGCCAAAGTATCTCTGAAGAAGTCATCTTGCAGGGCACCTAAAGAATTGAAAACCTCAGAACCAAAATTGATATCTAATGGTAATATAGTCAAAGTCTCAGAACAGAGAGAGGAACCATCACCTTTGGAGGTGGACAGTAATGACTGCCATCAGCAGGTTGTTCAAGGTGATGTGAAATGTGTGACAATTCATGGAAGGAAAGTGGAAAAGTTTCCACTTTCTGAATATTTGGCCAGTGCTCCACAGGCTATGATCTTGGCTGATGATGGTAATTGTATAAAGAAGGCAGACCATTTGGTACCTGAAGCTCAAAGGAAACTTTTGTTTCCTAGCAATTCAGC
The DNA here is from genome assembly GCF_051362555.1 of Lingula anatina. Taxonomy (NCBI): domain Eukaryota; kingdom Metazoa; phylum Brachiopoda; class Lingulata; order Lingulida; family Lingulidae; genus Lingula; species Lingula anatina. Next base: position 3,461,922 of record NC_141772.1, on the reverse strand, counting down.
AAGTGCACCTACAACTTTAAATTCCAAGTTTGGGCCTAGTGCTGTTGACCACATTTATCAGCCCCCACTTGATGTGGACAGAGTTCATGCTTCATCAAAATTTGAGGCATATAGAATGACAACCCCAAGTATGAAGAAAGTGAAGTGCCTCGGGCAAGAGATGAAAACTCAGATTTCCAAGTTGAAAAATGGGATTTGTTATCCAGTTTTTAAACGATCTAACATTAAACTAGAAAAGTTAAAAGCAAAAGTTGGGGACTCAAGAAGCAGAAAAGTTGTTACCCTTAAAAGAAAGATAATAAAGAAAAGAACCAGCTTGGCTCAGATAACCTCTTTCCTGAAAGAAAGACAAGCTTGTTGTCTTCAACAAGCACAGCAAGATAGTGATGTTGTGTTTTCAAACAATGTGGACAAAAACAAGGATGTGGAAGTAGCCAATGGCAGTGAAAGAAGAGTGCCATCAGTTCTGCATCCATTGCTCAAGGAACTCATAATGCCAAATCCTTCTACCTCAGTATCTCTCTCTGATGATAATGACGATGTTCAAGTTGAAAAGTGTGATGAAAGCACATTCTTTCCATTACCTGGGGAACCAGGAAGTGAAGATGTTGCCATGTCTACCAGTAGTGTTGTAGCAGCAGGGATGGATAGATATCGCCCTGCACCAACAAACAGTGAAACACCCACTGTCATTGAAAGATCTTTCCATTCATCTTCTCATGCGAAGGAGAAAAATGGCAGACTGAGGATGCAAACAGAACCATGTTCCTCTTCTTTGCCCTGTGGATCACCAGAAGTGCAAGAAGACTCAGGCAGTAATGGCCATCACATTTCATTTAACCATGCCTCTGCTCAAATAACAACCCAATTCGTAAGACAACAAAGCAACAGTGAATCTGAGAGGGAGGTCCTAAACCAGGATGAAATTATCTCTATTGACACCATACTAGAGTCTCTGAACACAGTGCGTGACTGGGATGTATATGGGCAGAATTCTTGCTGTCCTGCTGATGAAGCACCATTGCAGTGCCATGCACAACACATTGTCACAGCTAGCGCATTTTCACAAGTAACACAGTGCCCTCCAGCACAGGTGTCCTTTAGTCCAATAGTTACATTACCTATGAAAGATAATGCTCAGCGCAGTGACGCACCCATTGAATTGTCACAACTAACACAATCCATTCCAAGACGAACTTCCTCCAGCTCTACCAATGCTCTACTGCTGAATGATCTCACTCAACACAATGACCCAGTCAGTGCAGTGTCACAACTAACACAATGCATTCCAAGGCAATCTTACTCCAGCTCTACCAATGCACTCCTGATGAACGATGGCACTCGGCACAATGACTCACAAAGTGCATTGTCACAACTAACACAATGCATTCCAAGGCAATCCTGCTCCAACCCAACTGATGCATTACTAATGAAAAGTAACACCCTTCACAACAGCTATCCCACTGAATTATCTTGCCATACACAGTATGGTACGAGAGAGCCCTACAGTTCTACAAATGAGCTCCCAGTATTGACTGATGCAGATGAAGAACTTGCTTCTTATTTATTGAACAGTCATATGGCCAACCAAAGACCAAGAATATCTCCATGTTACAGTGGAAGATTTGAGAGATGTGGTGATGTTCTTAGTGATCAATTTGGGAGCCAGACTTCATACACTGAACCAAGTCAACATTTTCCACAGCAGATGGAAGAGAAAGTGCCAGAAAGAAAGCATATGGATTGTGAGTTAAATCCATTGTTTGCAGAAGCTGTGTCACTGTCTGCTGCTCCTCTTAACAATGGATCTGGTCAGCCTGCCACTCTTGTCACTGATGAATTAGAGACAAAAGTGCAGAAGGATTTGCCTCAATGTGTTGATGACTTTCCAGCAGAACACTTCAGAAGGACACCTCACCAGGACACTTCAGAAGAAGAGCCAAAGTATTTTTTGGAAGATGAAAGAATTGTTGAGAACTTTGTTAAGAGTCCAGAAATGCCTCTGGAAGAGAAAGTAGAAAATGAACAGTATTTGCTGCAAGAAAGACATGAATCAAAGAATTTCGTTCCAGACTCACAAGGCAAAGAAGGTATTAGTGATGCCATAGATGCAGTACCTGAGAGTCCTGTGCCTAATAATAAAGGGATTGAGCTGTTTGGAGACAGCAGTGCACTTAGCTTGAAAAGCAGTTTAACTTGTGATGGAAAAAACATACAATCTGATGCCAACATTGTATCCATTGGTGGGAGCATTATATGTAAAGATGACAAACGGACATCGAAGGACTGTAATGGTGCTACCATTGTTGACAAAGGCATACCACTTGATGATATTTGTGCTCCCATTGGTGACAGCAGCATACCTAGTGGGGATATCTGTGTCCCCAGAGGTGACAACAATGTACCTAGTGGTGACAGCAGCTTCCCTAGTGGTGACAGCAGCATACCTAGTGGTGATATTTGTTCTTACATTGGTGACAGCAACATACCAACTGGTGACAGCAGCATACCAAGTGGTGATATTTGTTCTTACATTGGTGACAGCAACATACCTAGTGGTGACAGCAGCATACCAAGTGGTGACAGCAGCATACCTAGTGTTGATATTTGTTCTTTCATTGGTGACAGCAGCATACCCAATGGTGACAGCAGCAAACCTAGTGGTGATATTTGTGCTCCCTTTGCTGACAGCAGCATACCTAGTGGTGTTGATATTTCTTCGTCCATTGGTGACAACAACATAATTTGTGGTGACAGCAGCTTACCAAGTGGTGATATCTGTGCCCCAAGTGGTGACAGCAGCATACCTAGTGGTGATATCTGTGCCCCAAGTGGTGACAGCAGCATACCAAGTGTTGATACCTGTGCTCCCAGTGGTGACAGCAGCATATCAGGTGCTAATATCTGTGCTCCCAGTGGTGACAGTAGCATGCCAAGTGGTGATATCTGTGCCCCCAGTGGTGACAGCAGTATACCAAGTGGTGATATTGGTGCTCCCATTGGTGACAGCAGCATACCCAGTGGTGACAGCAGCATACCCAGTGGTGACAGCAGCATACCAAGTGGTAATATTTGTGCTCCCATTGGTGACAGCACCATACCCAGTGGTGACAGCAGCATGCCAAGTGGTGATATTTTTGCTACCATTGGTGACAGCAGCATACCCAGTGGTGACAGCAGCATACCAAGCGGTGATATTGGTGCTCCTATTGGTGACAGCAGCATACCCAGTGGTGACAGCAGCATACCAAGTGGTGATATTGATGCTCCCATTGGTGACAGCAGCATACCAAGTGGTGATGTCAGCATACCAAGTGGTGATATTTGTGCTCCCATTGGTGACGGCAACATACCTAGTGGTGTCAGCATCATACCAAGTGGTGATACTTGTGCTCCCATTGGTGACAGCAGCATACCCAGTGGTGATAGCAGTATACCTAGTGGTGATATTTGTGCTCCAATTAGTGAAAACAACATACCAAGTGGTGACAGCAGCATACCTAGTGTTGATATTTGTTCTTTCATTGGTGACAACAACATACAAAGTGGTGATAGCAGCATACCAAGTGGTGACAGCAGCAAACCAAGTGGTGACAACAACATACCTATTGGTGACGGCAGCATACCTAGTGGTGATATCTGTGCCCCCAGTGGTGATAGCAACTTGCCTTATGGTGTCAGCTCACCCAATGGTAACAACAGCAAATTAAGAAGTGATATTTATGAACCCATTGGTCACAGCCACATACCCAGTGGTGACACCAGTGCATCCAGTGATGACAATAGCATACTAGTATCTAATGATGACATCTATGATCCCAGTGGTGACAGTGATATATCCAGGAGTGAAAGCAATGCGCACAGTGATGACTTCAGTGTACTAAATGAATCGGTGCCAAATGCTGACATTACTATACATAGTCATGATACAAGTGTCCTCACTGTTGAAAACAACATGGCAAGTGAGACTAGTAATAAGAGCATTGCTTCTGGTGGTGACAGAGCACCAGTTCTTGACAATGGTATGCTCAAAGGTGACAACTTTGTGCCTAGTGGTGATAGACGCCTGTCATATGGTGACAATAATGTGCCCATTTATAGTGATGTTGAAAGCAATGTCCCCAGCATTGGTGATGACAATCCAGTCCCCAAATTTGACAGTGGTGACAGCAGTATGGCTGCTGTTAGTGGTGGTGACAGCAATATCCCCAGCATTGGTGATGACAACCTAATCTCCAAATTTGACAGTGGTGTCAGCAGTATGGCTGCTGTTAGTGGTGGTGACAGCAATATCCCCAGCATTGTTGATGACAACCCAGTCTCCAAATTTGACAGTGGTGACAGCAATATTGCTGCTCTCAGTGGTGGTGACATCAGTATCCCCAGCATTGGTGATGACAACCCAATCTCCAAATTTGACAGTGGTGACAGCAATATGGTTGCTGTTAATGATGGTGACAGCAATATCCCCAGAATTGGTGATGACAACCCAATTCCCAAATATGCCAGTGGTGACAACAATATGGCTGCTGATAGTGGTGCTGACAGCAATGTCCCCAGCATTGGTGATAACAACCCAATCCCCACATATGACAGTGGTGTGCTCATTGGTGCCAGCAACATGGCTGACAGCGACAACGATGTGGCCAGCAGTGATAGGAGCATATCTAAAAGTGACAACATTTTGCATAGTGGTGATAGCAGTATGCCTAGTAGTAATGACACCTTGCTTATTGTTGACATGGGAGACACCAAAATGTCCACTGTTAGTGGTGGTGACATCAGCATACCAGAAGGTGACATTTTGCCCAGTGGTGATGTCATTGTGTCTAGTAGTACCTTGACTCATGGTGACAGTAGTGGGGACATCAGTGTGTCCACTATTGGTGGAGGTGACAGCTGCACACCTGAGAGTGACAACCATTTTCCTTTTAGTGAAAGTATTAAAGAAGCAAGCATTAGAACCAAAGACTTGTGTGATATTCCTCCCTTGGAGCATAGAAATGATGACATGGATAGTGAAGGAACCTTTAGGCTTGATAAAGAAAAGAATAACAGACCTGCCATTCATGAGGCTTTGAATACAAGCACAGAGGTTTCAAAGCATGGTGTGAGTGCATCAGGCGGTAAAGAACACAAGGACTCTAGGGTGGGATTACATCATACAATCAAGCTGGAATTCACAAAAAAGCTGAGAAGTAGATCAGTAATTTTCAAAAGCACGGAAAAAGAGATCAAAAGACCAAACAGATGCTCAAGTGTAAATACCCAAAAAGTGAATTCAAAGAAACAGTGGGAGGAAAAGTCAGAAAAGGATGAACAAATTGTATGGAAAGTGGACCAAAAAATTCAAAACAGGCTAAAAAAGATCAAGCATACTGTTAAGAATGGTAAAGGTGAACCAGCACAGTCTGAAAGCAGGCCCACTGGACAAAACATTGAGTCTCTAGAGGATAATAAGAGACATGTCCCACAAATAAAGGACCAACTGAATCAAACAGATGTGAAAGAGACAAAAAGATTGCCCAAGATTATGTCAAACCAAAATCCACCCAATGTTCATAAAAAGCTGAACCAAGAAACCACTGATGGGGCAGATGATAAAAGTGGTTGTGAAGGGTTTGGAATGAAGCACTTCACCAGAGCCAGAAGGAGACAAACCAGAACATCTGAACAAGGCCTAATGAAAGGAGCATGTCCTTCTGAAGCATACACTGGTTTTAGTAGAAAAGATAACAGTAAGTATAATACAACCATTCAGGTGACCAGATCAAGACAAAGGTGTTCCAATGCTGGTAACCTTGACCTAGGTAAGCCCAGACGTGAAGAAAGCAGACATTTCAAGTTCAAAGACTCCACTTATCATGGTGACCAAATTGATCTGCTAGCAGTTAGTGCTAGAAACCAAAGTAGAGAGCCACAGCTATATCAGGTGCATGATTGTGAACCAAGTTCACACAGTGTGAAAACCGAGCAGAAAGAAACTGTCCATGCAGACAAAAGAACCCTTCGATCAAGAGAAATTACTCCAATACCAGCACAAAAGGAATTTTCTACTGACATCAAGAGTGAGTTGCTTCCTGAGAAAAATGATCAAAAAGCAAAAAAGGACGGACTTCCAGGAGATGGTTCTTTTGATCTCACCTCATTGTCTTTTGTACCTCCTGGAGAGTGCAAAAACCCTTCTACTTCTAAGAGAAAATTGAGGAGCAAGGTCAAAGGAACTGACTTCAGGAGGGACAATAATGAGACCGCTGTGAATTTTGAGTACAAGAGACAATTGCGCAGCAGGGAAGGATCAGCAGGATTGGGCTCTTCTGGATGTGACAGTGATTTTGAATCAATTCAGAACTTGAAGAGGTGCAAAAAACCCACCTCTACAGCTGTCAGGAGAAGTAGGTCCCCCAACAAAAAGGTTTGTCATTGTCAGAAAGAAATCCCATCACCATGCCAGCTTGCTTTTGATTATCCAGATTCAAACCAGACCACAAAGAGATGTAAGGAAACAGTGAGCACTGCAGCAGTGGACCAGTACCTTTTACACAAAGAACTGAACAGCCAGAACTTAGAAAAAGCAAAACCACAGAACTCGACTTGTGCTGTTATTGGTACTATCAAAAACAAGAGAAAAAGTGAAAAGTCCAGTGCCTTAAAAGCCAAAAAACACAAGCCCTGGACAACAGCAGAAAATCCATACTGTTTGAGATGGCGAGAAGCAGCACAACAAGCCAGATGTGATGATTTCAGTGTAATCACATCTCCTAAAAGGCCCAATTGTAAGAATTCCTTTACAACAGCAGACTCAAAAGATAAGCTTGCACTCCAGAAAAACACTCAGAGGCAAAGGAAAGAACTAACCAGGGGTGCCAGTTTTGATTCTGTGCTGACAAGCAAAAGGTCAAAGAAGGAAATGGCAGCGAAGATCAAGCCCAGACGGTATAAAAACTCCAGCCATCCACGAGCCAAAACCAACACTATGGTCAAGAGAGGACCACGGGTGAAAATAGATCTTGGAAAATAGATTTGATAAACTTACTAAGATTCTTTGTTTACATTTGTATTTTAACATTCTTTGTTAATGTTTTTGTTTTCTTCCAGTTCATGCCAGTTATTTTGCATCTGTTAATGTAAATGTTGGGGACAAATCAAGCTTATTTTATTAGAGAACAGATGGTAATCATCTTTGAAAGTCCAAAGAAACAAAGTTAAAAGAAACAGAAGGAATTAAATAAATATTGTTTCATTTTTTTATTGTGATATTTAAAAAAGTTTATATTTTGATGTTCTTAGACTATATAGTTTTATAGTTGTTGAATTAGTTATTATATTTAACGTCTTGGTTGTATTATTACTATCTTTCTAGCTATATACTGTTGGGTTAGATAAATATCACTTTTGATAATCATTTGAACACCACAGGATACAGTTAAACTTAATTTCATTGTTTGTGTGAATATGATTTTGCTTGGCTGCCTATACAGTTCACTCAACACCATTGATAAGTTTCAAATACAGCACTTCCCAGGGGCAGATTGAGGCCGTCTTCTGCCTCTTCCAGAAGACGGTCATATTTTCAAGTTTACATTGACAGGTATCTAATTATTTCTGTCAGAAGATGGTCAAAATTAGATAGTGGATCAAAAAAGGAAGCCTGACAGAGAATAGCTCTGGATCCGCCCCTGCTATCATAACACACATGGCCTGAAGGTAGAGGCATGTAACCAACTGGTGCAGCTTTTTTGCATGACTCCTACAACACTTGCTGACGGACAGTTAGTCTCAGACTTTTATACCATGGCTGGCACTATAACAATAGGATGATTGCACTTGTATTTTGCTTACATGCTCACCTGTGGTTTAATATGCCCTTCAGTGCCTTCCGAGCAAAATACAAGTGCAACCGTCTTAATGTACCAGGCATGGAATAAGTCATGATACACTCACTCATACGACCACTCATTATCCACTGTATCCACTGTATGCCACGTTAATATATCGAGTTAAACTGTATCAAGGTGCAGCTGAGACGTTAGCTCTTGTATGTAACATACAGTGGACAGCTAGTGTAAGTTGTAACCAGACTTCCTACTGGTATGGTGGTATCATAGCCTTCTTAGATGTCTGTAGATTTTGTTATGCAAGGAGTCTTCTTTAAAAATTAATATGTGACAAAAACTTGGAAGCAATGGTGGGTACTGTAAAAGGAAATGCACTCACTAATAGGAAAGGTGCATTGTGCATACATTTTTTGTTAGATTTTTGAAAAGCAGATGGTGCTGTTATTATAGACATTGATATTTGGTGGAAGAGCATTTTGGTTTGAGATTTCCTTTTTTAGCTGTCAAAATTGTAAAAGGGTAATGTTATTCCAATTTAGTTATTTTATTATTTATTTTTGTGACATATTGCTGTTTGATACTTAAATCTGTGAAATCGATAATTTTGACTTCAACCCATTTTTGTTTTATCTTAAAAAACCATAGGCATATACAGTTAGTTTCTTCGAAGCCATCCCCTTTTTATTTAAATTTTTTAGTGTTTAAAATTAAGAATCAAGAGTTAAAAGAAATCAAAGAAAAATGGATAGATTAGTCCTGTACTTTCCTGTATTTAGTTTTTTGCAAAAAAAGAAAAAGAAAATAAACATAAAACTAAATTTCCATTCGTTGTTTAATAGTTTTAACTTGGCTGAAGTATGACATCCATTTTTGCAGTGATTTTACAAATCCGCGTAAGACAAGTAATCACAACTAATTTTACCCTCTATTAACTAGCAATTGTGATGGAAGCTGTCTGGAAAACCTCTGCCACAATAGTCACCCTGTAACTTCATATTACAAAACTTTGAAGCTAAACATTGCTTTATATACTGGGAATCTTACCATCAATAAAAACTTGTGCATTTTTTTTTTTTTTTTTTTGAGTGGGGGGTTGGTATGGGGCGTCATATTGTCATGGGTAAAAATGTCACAATCTTTCTTGTTCTCATTTACAAAAATGTAATAACTATAGAAGCATGCAGTTATATCAGCTTAAGATGCTAAGCATACCTACCTTTGTTAACCTTATAGTAGTCTCCCAATTCATCCTTCTACAAGTATTAATAACTTTAGAAAACATATCTGCATCAAGAGGTGGATTTTAACTCAAATTCCTGGCAAAGTCAAATTTTGGAAAGAAAAACTTTTGACAAGAGTAACAAATCGGTTTTTAATTAAATATTTTTATTGAAAATCCTTATCTTTCCATTGGCATGCACTGCATATGTGGCAAATAATTTGCACTTCTAACTTTCAAAAGATTATCCTCCAACAAGGAATGTCCAGAATCAATCTTAATTCATGATTCATTTTTAAAATAAGTCTTTGACGATGGAATGCTGCCATACGACGCTTCTTTTTCAATCCATCCTGCTTAGCAATCTTGGAGACAAAACTTGGATCCGTTTATTCTCCACCCCCATCTTCCTTTCAATGAAGGGATGGTGGGAGTGGTCAATAAAATCTGGATCCTGGTCATTTACTGTCCTGTGTCAAGACTACGGCCTGACCATTTGGTATGGAGTGCTGACCAACAACTAACAAAGCTTTACTGAGTGACTTTAAAAAGTACTGTCATACAATTTCCAATATAAATCCACATCTTTTAAGGACGGCCTAAGCAAGCTACAGACTGGTGACGATGTTTTCCATCTTTCCTAAAATGTCTTCTTTCTTGGATTTGGTGCTGGTTTCCGCTTCCAAGTACTGAGCCTTGGGGATCTTGCCAGCAATTAACTTCTCAGCGTAGGAGATTGCAATGTTGACCTGTTCACGGAACTGGGTGTCCAAACGCTGAAGCTCCGCAACCTAAAAGACAAACATGGTGAATGAGATTTTATATAATGTAAATTCTACATCTAAAACATAGTAGAACAAATTCCCCTCTTGCTTTCAAACACACACACTAAAAATAAATAAAATTTTCTTTTCAACCAATGCATTGCAACAATTTGACTCAAAACTCAACTACCAGAAAGTTATTTGGCTAGAACACATATTAAGCTAGGGTATGTCCCTAGGGGAAATTCATTGACAAAAAAAAAAAAAAAAAAAAAAAAAAAGCCCAATTACCTTCTCTGCAACATCTGTGCCCTCTTGTTTAAGCTTGGCCTGCAGAGCCTTAAACTGTTCAGTCAATGCCTTGTAGTCAGCGTCTATCTTTTTGCGCTGTGCGGTGAAAGCAGCAGTGTCTTTGTTGGCTTTGTACTTGTCGACAGCATCATCATAGCTCTGGTATAAGGCACTACGCTTGTCATGCACGTTCTGAACTTCTTCAACGAGCCCGGCCACGCGCATACGGCTTTCACTGGCCTCATCCTGAGAGGGAAAAAAATGAGATTAATTTCAAAGAATAGACTATTCTATTTCTTTTTTTTTTTTGTTTTAATTTTTAAGAGGTGCCAAACCGCTATTTGTGCTGTAAAAATGATTTCATATCTAAACCATCATATTAATATAGCTTTAAACCTAAGGTAGCGATTCAAAAATATTAATATAAAGAAGATAACTGTTGGTAATTGTATTGTAAAGTAACCCCCGTCGCCTCTTAAAGAATCCAGGACTATAACTGACCTTGGTAATGGAGAAGTCCAGGCGCACATATATGATGACAACTGTGAACAACAACCAGAATGCCAGCACTACCAGCAGTGGCTCCTGCAGCAATAAAACCTTGCCAAATGTGTAGTCCAGCTGAAAGACAAGAATCAAAATATGAAGATGACACAGAGACACAAGAACATCGCAAATCATCTGGAATTGTTCAATGAGCAGGAAAATAAGCATCTTACTATGTCCGGTGTAGATAGATAGACAGTTGTTCTAATTTATTCTTATTTATTCTGGATTGTAAGCAGAAGGACAATTAATAGAGAAAAACATTTTTATGTACAGACACAGATGTGTCTGTACATATTGCCATCACCTGCGTCTGTCGTCGCCGATCATGTCGCCGTCGCCGTGCACTTTCAGCGTTAACACCATAAGTGGAAGACAGTTTTACTTTTTGGCTTTATATTTACAGAGCTGATGAATATTCATAAAACACAGGTCAAGTTCGAAAATCAGCATGATCGGGCCATTATTGTAGAATTTATGCTGTTTTTTCACTTTTCAGCATATATGCAACACTGTTAACACATTTCAAGGAAAACTGATAGGCCTGTTGTCATGAAACTCACAGGAGTAATCAATCTTACTAAAACGCAGATCAAGTTTGAAAATCGGCATGATCGGGCCACTATTTTAGTAGTTATGCTGTTTTTTCACTTTTCAGCATATATGCAACACTGTTAACACATTTCAAGGAAAACCCATAGGCCTGTTGTCATGAAACTCACAGGAGTAATCAATCTTACTAAAACGCAGGTCAAGTTCGAAAATCAGCATAATCGGACCATTATTTTATAAGTTATGCTGTTTTTTCACATTTCCTCAGATTCAATTCTTAGGCATGTTAACAGTCTCATTATTTAATTAATAAGATACGTAAAAGTGTTTGACATTTCCTGCATCTTTACAACATTGTTAGTTGATTATGTAAAAATGATGGTAAACTTGTAATCGTGTATTGTGTAATAAGGTGTCAAAAATGGAAATAAACTCATATCATTGCAGTTTGTAAGATTCAATCATTCACTATGTTCAGAAACTCAGAATGGAGGAAATTGGACATTTGACACTGTTCTATTGATATTTTTCACATCTCATCAATTTTCTTACTTGATCATATAAAAATGGCAGTAAACTGTTAATTTTGTTTTATGTTAAAAAAAGTCTTAAAAATGGAAATAAACCCATTTCAGAATAGTGCCGTCTTGTTTCACATTTCCTCAGATTCAATTTTTAGGCATGTTAACAGTTTCATTATTTAATTAATAAGATACGTAAAAGTGTTTGTTTGACATTTCCTGCATCTTTACAACATTGTTAGTTGATTTTGTAAAAATGATGGTAAACTTGTTATCGTGTATTGTGTAATAAAGTTTCAAAAATGGAAATAAACTCATATCATTACAGTTTGTAAGATTCAATCATTCACTATGTTCAGAAACTCAGAATGGAGGAAATTGGACATTTGACACCGTTTTATTGATATTTTTCACATCTCATCAATTTTCTCAGTTGATCATATAAAAATGGCAGTAAAGTGTTAATTTTGTTTTATGTTAAAAAAGTGTTAAAAATGGATAAAAAAACATTTCAGAACAGTGCTGTCTTGTTAACATTTTGGCATTTTCAAGTTGTGACTTTGAAGTTCCATGGGCCTGAAGACATTTGCTAGTCACATTTTCTGAATATCCATAATACTAATATTTTATTATTAAAAATTGATGGTCATTATGCTGTTAAACGTTATGTAATATTGCATCAAAATTTGGAAAAAAATATTTTGGGCTTTGCTCCCATGATTACCATTTAAGAAAAATCATGTCACTTACTGTTCTCAAACTTACAGGAAAGAAACATGGGACTAAAATACAGCTTCAGTAGGCAATGCAGTCTGTTTGGTAATTCTTTCTGGCAATTAAACAGTTTTTTGTGAAAATTTAATTTTTCACATATTGGCATTTTCAAGGTGTGACTTTGAAGTTCCATGGGCTTGAAGACCCATGCTAGTCACATTTTCTGAAAATCCATGATACGTATATTTTATTATTAAAAATTGACGGTCATTATGCTGTTAACCACTATGTAATATTGCATCAGAATAGAAGAAAACACAATTTTGGGTGCTGCTGCCATGATGACCATTATGGGAAAACCATGTTACTGATGATTGCCAAACGTTCAGAAAAGAAATACAGGACTAAAATGCAGCCTGAGTTGGAAAAGCAGTCTAATTGGCTTCTTTTTCTGGAAGTTATACATTTTCAAAGTGTGAACTTGAACTGCCATGGGCCTGAAGCCTTATGCTTGTTACACCTTTTACTTCAATTGGTATTACCTGTTGAGCATAATTAAAATTTGATGTTGAATTTGCAGTTTAACATAATGTACTTTTGCATCAGAATTAACAGTTGCCTATTTTGTGCATAGTTATTTCCTGCTTTTTGTCTGTACATTTGACAGCTTTGCTGCCTTGTTCTCTTTGTTTCACAACATGAGCAAGTCAAGCAGGCAAAATTGAATTGGAAAGACAAATATATTTTAATCTATCGCTAGTGCACTTGTTTTCCCTATTAGTACGTTTTGTATTATACTTGCAGGGCTTGACACTAACTTTTTTCGAAACTGGCCCGCGATAGTGGTAAATATTGCAAGGATGATTTGACATGACATTTTACTTGGTCTTTGGTCCAGTGACCCCATCGATTCAATGGCCCTAGGTTGGTTTTCAGTGGCCCAGGGCCAGTGGGCCACCCTTAATATCAAGCCCTGATTTGTGTGATAAATCCCAGTGTTACCTGGAAGTCCTGAATGTGGTTCTCCACCAGGTTGGTCTTATGGAGGGTGACCACTGGCCTGCCCACTGTGTCCAGATATGTAAAGTGGAGACTGTCTGCATCACGCTTCACATCGTAGGGAGGGTTAAACTGGATGTTCCTTAAATGCCATAATAATAATATTGACAGTAAATTTATTAAAACATAGCAACCTGACATTGTACAAGAAATTAATTAGAATAAAATTTACAAAATAAAATATTTACATTGAAAAAGGAATCCAATATAATAATAAGACAAAACTGAGTTTGAAAATCAAACATTTTAATGAAATGTGAACTTGGGCTTCCAAAAACATGAAAATTTATTGTGGGGCAAAACACTAAATTGGTCTTCGGAAGGGGGGAGTGTTATCTGGTCTTAAGTTGTATAAACTCAGACATGCTGAAAATTGCCGGCCGCCGGCCCTTGACCCACCAATCGACAGTCGGGCCGACAATATTCTTAAAATTTTAGTGTATGTCGGCCCAATTTGGCCGGCAATAATTTCTGACTTACCTAGTACGGTTATAAATTTTTCAAAAATCTTCCACCCAGTATGTTTATTAACTACCTATCGTACCGGCGGGAAATTATACGAGTACAAGTCACGCTTTTTATTTTCTTAAATTGAAGTATAATGAGAAGAAAATCGAGATCTCAACTCATTACCTACTGTTCGACAAACAGCACAGGAAAGTAGGTCAAGCGGAAGTCGCTCTCTGAACACTACGAAACATGCGTTGTCTGATTTCAGTTCCTATAAATAGATGTGCTTTCCCTTCAACAGTGACAACTACTCATGTATATCGATTGAATGATGTCATGTCGCAAGGTGATAGGATCGTATTTATAGCTAACGAGGTCATTTCAAGTGCAGCAAATAAGTTTTGTCTGTTTTCAAACATCAATTATTTCATGCGGATTTATGATTTAAACGATGTTAAATCACAATTCTATGTAAGATAAACCCTTAGGAGTTAACAGGTATGCAAAACAAACCTTATATCTGAGAATAAATTTACTTTGAATAACGTCTCCTAACAGCGTATGGCTATCGGAGACGGCTTTGGTGCGTCTACGGACCCTGATATTGAACTCGTATCCGTGGATGCTGTTCACACGAATGTATTATATATTTTCATCATTAGGCGGTGACAAAAATGACATTTTGGTACATTATTCAGAACGTATGGCAATTTTTTTTTTTTTGAAAATAAATTAGATATCCTGTTTTCAATATAAATAATAATACTGAGTGAATTTTACCTGCTGAAAGTTTTTTTTTTACAATGATAAATAGTTTTTTCTGTCTCTTCTTCTTCTTTATTTTTATTTATATTTTTTATTCCATCCAGTACTTTTATTAAATTTCGAGATTTTTTCCACCCAGTACTTTTATTCCATCAGTACTTTTATTCGATACTTCAGAGTAATACAATTTACTGTTAAAGTCATAATAACTCTTCGTTTTGGCCAAAAATTGAATTTTCCTGGAAAAAACGGCAATTTTCCCGTACTTACCAATGGTCAACGACCCCATTCCTGCATTCAAAGTTAATCCAGGGTTTTTTTCCTAAACGTACGGTTTTTTGTTAAAATCTCTTAAGAGATTTTAACTGACAGAGCTCTCTCTGACATTGCAAAGTCACTGGTGACCTACTTAAAACCGCGGGAAAAGCAGACAACAACAACACTATATAAGATTCATGAGATATATTCGTCTTTTTGTTAAAAATGCATTTATATCCACAATGTGTGCCATTCTGGGCTTTTCGTTATCCGACGCACTGTACAAAAACTCGCAACTTACGTCTGCGTCCGCATTAATGCGTTTGGCGCCATGTTATATTGGTCTCGAATGAACGCGAGAATCCGCGTGACACCATTACGTCATTAGCAACGAATGCTTTGATGACTGGGAAGAAAGGCACCGAAAGCCCCATTGACAAGCACAGATTTTAGTTTTACTACAATAACGGCCGTTTTAGTGGTAAAATACAATAGAATATATTTCCATGCGTTGTTTACAATGTATTTCATGCGGAATTTTGAATCTCAAAGGAAGAGTTATTATTGCTTTAAGCTTTATATAATGCAAGTTAAAGTCATGTGTAGGTTGGGATAATTTGACATTTTGTCTAAAGCTGCTGTAAGAAACTCAAAACTTGGAAAAGTGCTCTTGGGTAGTTTAGACGGATGATTTAGCTCAGGTAAGGCCTGGTTTAAGGTTAGTCTAGGAAAATTGCAGTTTACCTATGGAAAATTTGTTTTCTGTGAGTTTTGATGCCTTTTTGGCCCTTTGTTTACCTTTAAGTCATATATTACCCAGACGTTATCTGAGCAGTAAAATTACTTTTCAATAAAAGATCTATTCAAAGATGCAGTTATTTGATTTTTAATCACCTAATTGCTACTCAACTGTCCTTTTAAAGTGTATAAAGCAGAAGTTAAAAGTGCACAGTTTTTACGCGAAATAGGGTAAATATACATTTTAATGCGAAAAACATTTGGGCCGGCAATATCTTGTCCGGGCCTGCAATATTCAGATCTAAGCAGGCCAATTGGCCTGCATTGCCCTCAGAGTTTTCAGCATGTCTGTAAACTACTTGAAAAATTTTCTTAACAATTAATATATTCTGAACAGCAAACCAGTCTTTGCATTTTATTGCGGTCAATAAATAAGGTCAATAAGGATACTTACTTGGATCCCTCAGGCAGGATAATCTTGACTGTGATATAGTCTATGACCTGATCATCATACACATGGTCTACAAAAGGCATCTTCAGTGCATAGTTGCTACCTGAGGGGGGGGAAATAAAAACTTCTCAATTAAAACATACACACTGCAGATACAGCACCAATGGGTGTAATGTAATGAATAACATGTTCTAATGGTAGCTCAGGCCCAATAAACTTCTATAGCAAAAACACAAAATTCAAACAATCTTTTTTTCAATCACAATTATGGTAAAATAGGCATCTATATAATTAATGAATCTTACCTAATGCAGCTCATTTCCTCATTTCGATAAAACAAAGACAAATGAATAAATTGTTAACAAGATGCCTATTAAACTTTAAACTTACCTGAGTTGTACAAATACTGATAAGCTGGAATGTTATAGCCGATAGTGTAGTGGGTTTTCCAGCCTCCAAACAGAGGAAAACGTGGGCGGAGTTCCAGCTCCATGCCTTCGTCCTGTTCTCGCAGGTTGCTGGTGGAAATGTTACCAATCTCGTCACGGTAGTAAATGTCTTTGGCGTTGGCAGGTAATACAGTCTGAAAATATTTTTAAAGTTTGTATAATTTACACTGAGTAAAGAAAGAAGGAAATCATGTAGCATAGATGGAAGGCAAATTGGCTGAAGATGCTCAGGTCTTACAAAATTGGAATAGAAGCAGATCAATTCATATAAAATTCTTTAGCGTCTTAACAGGCAAAACTTCTTTCCATGAATCAGAAAATGAAAGGTTCTATTCCAACTGACCTTGAATGATTTAATGGAAGAAGCTCCATCCTGATGTCTTTGGTAGTCATATCTGGAGAAGGGACCTTTCAGCTTGGCTCCAGTGTGGTACATATCAAATGTCTCCTCCACTGCAATGTTCCCCCAGTGGGACACCTCTATGGTCCGCGTCAGGTGGGTCACCGTCAGGAATGGCGTGTTGTTCTCGTAGTGGATCACAACCTCACCCTGAATGGAAATAAGAATACCAAATCAGACCCAATGTCATGAGGTGAAGAGGGTTTGACCATGACGCAATTAAACCCACACTTCTTAAAAGCCAAGTTTTGTAAGGCTTAATAGATTTCACAATGATTGCTTTTTAATTATAAGCAATTTACCACCACTTAAAAAAAAGCCACTGCTTAATAAAAGTAATTATTGGTCTGTAAATCAAATCCACACACAGAAATAGAGAACATTTCACCATATGCAGAAATAAGGAACATTTTTCATCTATTCACCTACTTTAGTAAAAGCTGGCCTAGATTCATAAGGCCCATAGGTAATGGTCTTGTCATTGACAGACACTGGTTTGGTCTTGGTGTAACTCTCAATAGTGCTGGAGGACAGCTGCACAGAGGTGGTTTGGGTCTTGGTGGAGTATGGGGAGTAGTAATATAGGTTGCCGTGGTACTGCATCAGCTGTTTCTCCCCCTGTGTAATCTGGGCAGGGTAGGGGCGGAGGACGTGGGTGAACACGGTCTCCACGGTGACCGTTGTTGTGCTGCCTTCACCGAGGGCTGGGATGTCAATGCGCCAAAACTTTGCACCCCTAGAACACAGACGTTTTATGACAAGTTCAGAAAAAACTTGAGGAATTATTATCATTTAATAATTAAAATCAAGGTCTAACTCAATGCAGAAAACATGTCAATAATGGTATGGACATTAATTCTATAAAACTTTCAACAACAGAAAATGAGCTTAAAGCAGGAATTAGCCTTGTTTTTTTTTTTTAATCACATCTCTGAACATTTATTGTGAGATCAAAACATTTAATTTAAAATTTCAAAATTCCATGGTCTTTTATAAAAAGCAAATGCCTGTATAAGAACCTCGTTCATCTCTAAAATAATAAATAATAATAATAATAATTAAATTAAATAATTTAATTAAATCGTGATCTATTTTTGTATGCTAGACATATTTGCAGCTTTCAGTTCAATAGTAAATTATGACCATATTTCCCCATATACTGCCCATATACAATCAATGCATGCTTCACAGTATGTGATGCGATGTGATGGCACAATCTGATTGGTTAAAAAAAAATCCCCTTTCTTGGTGAACAGAATATAACAAAAAAATACAACAACAACAAACTTAATTCAATTCAATCACACCCAATAACACTGCAGGATGTCTTTCATGACTTTTGCAGTAACTGTCATGTCAGTAGATTGTATGCAACTTACTTGGCATCAGTTGTGACAGTGGTTTCAGATACGGGTAAGTTTGAGTCCTCTCCGTCTTCTACCTTTGTCTGCAAATAAAATAATAAATAACTATTGTTTGTACATGACAACAGATCCTAATGAGAAAATGCTGTGTATATCTAATTGTTTGGCTCCAAACCAACAGTGCAATAACAAACTACAACCATAAACAATAAATTAATGATTCATGAACAAAGTCTCTCCCTCCCCCCTCCACCAAAATATTTTCAGAGATAAGGAATGCATATGAAGACTCCTAAACAAGACAACTACACATACCTGTGCTCCAATGAAGGATAAGCGATCCTTAGCATCTGCATCTTCGAGTGCAAACAGAAAAGATCTCACAGCACCCTTTCCTGTATTTTCCAAAGTGATGACGTTGGTAACTTTGGCGAGATGAGTACTGATATCTATCTTCCTTTCAACGTTGCTGTTGACTATGGCAGTGTTGACAGTGTCTTGATTTGCAGTGCAACATGTAGCCAAAAGAGTGGACACTACGATCAGTTCGATGCTAAATTTTTCCATGGCGCACTTTTAGCGATGTCGGCGGATTAAGCACCTAGAGAGATGCCGGTTCCACGAATTCAATATGGCTGGACCGGAAGAGGAACATGTAACCTCGTTTTCAAATGGCCAGGGTGGCAGACAGACATTTGCTACTTTATAAAAAGGGATAAATTTTAGGTTTAAGGCATTTTTTTCTTCCAAGTTAGGAAAAGAAACAATACTCAAGGATAAATTATTCCCATTGATGTGAGAAAAATTATTTCCCCAGCTAACGAGAGCGCGTGAAATTTCGCGCCATCTTCGTATTCACTTCCGAGGTCAACATGGCCGGGGATATTGACAGAAACCGATCCCTGAAAGAAGCGCTCTTCGAAAGTCTGACAGCCATTTTATCGCCTATGCAGAATGTGCGGGCGTCGGGTGAAGAACAGATTAAAGCATTGGAAGTGACAGAAGGTAACCTTATACATGTCTTTACACAGAATAGATACACACTGCATGCTTGAAAATGGGCACATGTTCATATCCAGTGCAGCATGAGTGACTAGGGTTGATCCAGTCTGCACTATGTGTATACATCCTGAGTCAGTTAACATAATTTAACAGAGTGGATCAATTTATTCAGTGGCAGTGAAAGTGGCAAATGTGTGTCTGTGTGTGTGTTCAGTCTTATACATAATAGGGTTCCAGACTGCCCAGTTTTGTGCATGTGTGCGTTTGATACATGATTGTTTTTATTTTGTTTGCATGTAAAATGCACACATTTCATTTTTATACAGCACTTGTACACTGCCGTATTCTTGCTTTGTGAATTAATATGCATGTAGCCATATGTACAAACTGACTGATGGATCATATTGAATATCTGTGATATTTCTTTATTCTAGAGTTTGGTGTCCACCTGGCAGAGTTCACAGTGGACCCTAATGGGGCCTTAGCTATCCGCCAACTGGCCTCAGTGCTACTGAAGCAGTATGTAGAGACACACTGGTCGCAGCATTCTGAGAAGTTCAGGCCTCCTGAAACTGTGGACAGTGTAAGTACACTGATACTCCTCTCTCTCCAAATCCTCACCCCAAGCCCACCCCCACCCCCACTCCCTTCCCCCAGTCAGATGTAACACAACAGCATGTTACATTCCCAGAGATCACACAAACCGACTGAAATCTGCATTTATTTCTCTGGCTGTTTGATGAGGTTCACATTTACCTGTATCTTTGCAGTGTTCAATTTCATAAAAATATCCAAAAATTATCCAATTTATTTTAAGCAAACTGGTCTGCCAAATTTTATCAGTGACATTAGTTTCACTTTCAGCTAATACCAAAGCTAAAATCTATTTCACAAAATTCATGTGGGATATATACCATTTCAGCAAGTAACAAGGTGAAAAGTAATGCATTATGAACTGCATACATCTATCCCAATTTTTCATTAAAATCTCAAGATATTTTCTCTAGGCCAAGTCTGTGATCAGGCAAATTCTTCCTATGGGACTAAAGGAAACCATCAGCAAGGTGCGTTCCAGTGTGGCGTACGCAGTGTCAGCCATCGCCCACTGGGACTGGCCTGAGGCGTGGCCCGAACTGTTTGGGATTCTCATGCAGGCTCTGACCAGTGGAGATGGGAATGCCGTCCATGGTGCCATGAGGGTGCTCACTGGTGAGTGTGTTAGGTGTGATGTCAGGGCATTGTGATGGTTGTGACTACATTGTGTTAGTTTGTTCAAGATTGTTATGTTTTGTTAGTATTCAGTAAAGCAAAATTTTTAAAGGGAGATTTTTTAAAATGTGAAAATAGTTTCATTAATTTGCAGTCTTTAGAAATTACAGTTTTCAATTTATGATGGGTCCAAAATTTGTTTTACCTGTTGCTGATGGAACAGGTAATTCAGTTGTAATCAGGTTTGTCAGAATCGACCTTTATTTACCTATAAAATTGAATCTGTCAGAAAAAGTGAAACCATATTTGCCAAGAGTTAGTACATAGAACACACAATTTGTTTACTGAGAGATGTAGTTATGTACTTATGACGTGGCAATATAAGTTTTTAAAAGTTTTGACTACGCCAGGGTTGTAATTTCATTTTATTGGATAATGTTTTAGAGTTTTGTCGTGAAGTGACAGACACTCAGATGCCACAGGTTGCCCCTGTCATACTTCCTGAGATGTACAATATTTTCACACAAGATAAGGTGAGAAATGCATTACATTGTTACATGTCACAACTTATGCAATACGACCTGACAAGCTACCACAAACAACGCATTTTATATCAATTTATCATGATTGCTTGCACCCTGCCGTCATTCTTGTGAAATCGTTTTGTAGGAACATGAAGTTTCATTAAATAAAATGGGACAAGATGTTAACTTTTTACAGCCTTCTTACATATTTTTTTTTCTTAGTAAAAATGACTGTTGCTTACTTTCAGGCATACAGTATAAGGACCAGGTCTCGAGCAGTTGATATTTTCAACACGTGTGCAGGTCTGATAGGAACAATGACAGATTACAACAAAGGGGTGGCCAAGCAGCTGCTGTTCCCAGTATTACCGCAGTTTGTGGAGGCATTCATACAGGCACTACAGGTCCCGGATGGAGAGACCTCTGACAGTGGGTTGAAGATGGAAGTTTTAAAGGTATTTTGCTGGTTTTCATGTGCGATCACTGGTAGTTTGTCCTCTGGATTTTGAATTTGGATGTTGGTATCATAATTTGGGATAATTTGCTCTAGATTTTAAATTTGGAAGTCTGTTTCATAATTTGGGGTAATTTCTAGGTCTGTCTGTAGTCTTTTATTTTGCCTGAATAATAGGTATGATCAAGAATGTGAGTTCATTGCTGTGCTTTAAACTCAACCCCTATCGCACCAAATATTGAATTTTATAGGGTATCAAGACTCTGCTGAAATCCTCTTCCAGGGAAGGTGGTCTTAGCTGCACCAGATGGTAGCAATTTTTCATTTCTGTCAATGTTAATCATTTCAGGGCATTACAACTCTAGTGAAAGCCTTTCCAAAGAATATGAGTCCCTGGCTGCACCAAATCTTGCCTCCAGTTTGGAACACACTGACGCACAGTGCTGACATCTATGTTAGAACTGTTGTCAATGATACAGAGGATGCCGTGAATCCTGTGGACTCAGATGGTATGAAGATGTAGTAGATTTTGCGTAATGTAAACAATTTGGAAGAGGAACATTTATTTGAGCTATGTGAAGATTAGAGTTAGGCAGTTTTCATTAAATTTTCAAATACTTCAGGATACTCCCTGTAATGCATAAAAATTACTACTACCAGTTTCTTACACAACTCAAACAAAATCTCCATGCCAAATTAATACCCAAATTAATCACTCAGACAGCAAAAAGAAAGAAGGGCTTTAAAACTGTGCCTTCTGCTAATTTCTGATTGTAAATGTGATCTTCTTACTCTATTAAAAATCTAATAAATTTTTTCCTTAGGGGAAGTACTCGGTTTTGAGAACCTAGTATTTGGTATATTTGAATTTATCCATGCGTTGATTGAGACCCCAAAGTTCCGGGGCGTGGTCAAGAAATCCATGGATCAGCTTATTTATTATGTGGTGCTGTATATGCAAATAACAGAAGACCAGGTAATTATCACTCCAAAAACTTTTAAATAAATTTATTTACTACAGTTCAAACATCATTGAGCATTTATGTTGTAAGCAGTAAGAAAAAGAAAAGAACAGTTTCAGATCTTTTACTGAATCACGTGAAACAGTCATAATTGTACACAATCATGTGATTATGGTATTAGTCAAGATAAACACGATTGCTTCTTTTTGACTTAATTATTGATATTATTTGCAGAAGATTGTAGATTTCAGAAGTAACTGTAAATAAATTTAAGCCTTTTTAGGACAGCATTGTTTCCTTTTTTAATCAGTATATTATTGCTATTTTATTTTTAATGTTTATTTTTATTTTATTTTTTTAATGTATTCAGATTGGCCTTTGGAGTAGTAATCCAGACCAGTTTGTTGAAGATGAAGATGACGACACATTCTCATATTCAGTTCGAATATCAGCTCAAGATCTGCTGCTGGTGAGTGGATTATGGCTTCTTTGAGAAGTTTCTAGATCATTTAAGGACATGAGAGAGAGGGGAAGTGTTCGGTAGGGGGCTCAGGAGCATCTTGATATTGGAACAAGTTGCCTTTTGATCTTAACAGGTTTTTCACAGGTACTGTCTTTTGTATGGGAGAACACAGGACACTAAACATGAGGTTTTAAACTGGTAAAAGTCCAGTCTGTATTGTAAGCTACAGGTCTGGGGTTACAGACTGGTATATTTTGTCTACTTTTGCACTCAGCTTCTTAGAGCGACTTGTGGTCTAAAAAGTTTTAGGTTTGAAATGTTGAACGTAAATATTTTAATATAGTTAAATTAGTGTTTATATTAATTTTGTTGGAAAGCAGTTATACAAAAGACCTCACACTTAATGGCATAGCATAAGCCTGAACACTTCCCTTTCACATGCTAAATCTGGAAGTTACTTCTGCTGACAAGGAAGGTGTTTGCATATGATAAACGTTGCATATAACAGACACAGAGAGCCATCCCAATTAATATGTTAACTGCAAGGTCAATTTTATTGTTGTGAAATAAAATTCAGTTTGTTTTTATTTATTTTTCCAGTCTCTGGCCAGTGAGTTCATGAATGAGTGTGCCCCTGGCATCTTTGCAGCAGTGACCAGACACTTACAGGAGGCAGATGCAATCAAAACTAGTAATCCCCACTGGTAAGTCCTGCACTCTGGAGCTTCATGCTGGTCTAGGTGAACCACGTCATTGAGCCAGTTGAGATGAGTCTTGGTAAAAGATGTTTTCTTAGGAGTCTGTGTGAGCTCCTCCAGTTGGATTTCTTACTTAACATGTGCACTTCCCATGAGTTAGGATGTCTTCGTAAAGTTTGTGTGTGCATGTGTGTGGTCACAGTTCAGGTATGGGAAATTATTATGTGGATTGCTTACTTCACAACCCTGCTGTACCAGTATTCCTGGTATTCTGTAGGCGGATGGAATTGTCATTTTTACACAGTTCTGACACAATGAAAAACCTATTTCACCACTGATAAGACTAAAGTTAAATTACCTTGTTTTTACCCTCATACAATAAAGTTAAATGAATAAAAAAAGATGTTTTAAACTACATGACATTGTACTTTGTAGGTGGAAGCTCCATGAGTCCGTGATGCTGACCATGGGTAGTATAAGGTCACTAGTGCTGGACGTCATTAACAGTGGACAATGCCAGTTTGATATAGTAGGGTTTTTAGAGTCAGTTATTTTAGGAGATTTAAATTTACAAGGTGAGCTTTGGAAAAGAATTGCCATTAATGATAAATATTTACAGATATATACTCGGTTGTCAATATTTATAATTTATACTTGTAAAGACTGAAAATTGAATTAAGGTTTGGCTTTAATAGAAGAATTACATCAACTGTGTTATGCAAATCACAGTGATAGCTACAGTTTATTCAAACAATATCTAATCTCAGTGTTATATCAGTTAATCATAATTGTATTTGTATTGTTATAACTTTGAAAAAATGTGTATAATATTTTCTTCTTGTAATTTGTCAGTGTCTCCATTTTTGCTGGGGAGATGTCTGTGGACAGGAAGTAGGTACACAGGGGCCATGTCACCCCAGCTTTTAGAGAGGTAAAAATTTATCTTTAACTTTTTTTTTTCATTTGTAATACCTGAAACTTTAGAATCAGGGTTACTTAGGAAGTTTGTTTTGCTGAAGTAAATTCTTCAGATAAGTGATGAATTAGGTAAAGGTAATTAAGTATTTCATTTGTTCTGGACTAAGAATGATATTATTTTTAATAATGAAATATTAATTTTGGAAGATAATGAATTGTAGAATATTGTTTGAATTTGTTAATAAAAAGGCTTTATTTGGGATGATTATTAATGAATTTTGTTCGTATTTAGAGAGAAACTTGCTGCTCGTTCGTAAAATCTTTCCGTAATTTTTCTCAGGTTTTTACAAGCGACAGTGCGTAAGATTTTTCCGTGATTTTTTCTCAGGTTTTTACAAGCGACAGTGCGTAAAATTTTTCCGTGATTTTTTCTCAGGTTTTTACAAGTGACAGTGCGTAAAATTTTTCCGTGATTTTTTTCTCAGGTTTTTACAAGCGACAGTGCGTAAAATTTTTCCGTGATTTTTTCTCAGGTTTTTACAAGCGACAGTGCGTAAAATTTTTCCGTGGTTTTTTTCTCAGGTTTTTACAAGCGACAGTGAGTGGTCTTCACCCTAGTCAGCCTCCCAGTGTGCGGATATCAGCTGTAAGAGCCGTGTTCGGTTTCTGCGACCACCTGAAGCAGTCCAATACGACCCAGCTCCTGGCGCCGCACCTGGGAAATATGTTCGATGGACTCATGTCCATAGCTCAACAGTTTTCTACGGAGGTGTTAGCTCTGTGTTTAGAAACCATAAATATAGTTTTATCAGTAAGTATGGCTTCTCACTCTTGATTAAGTCTAATGGCTTACTCATCTCTGAAAGATAGGCATTGTTATAAAGATGTTGAAAAAAAAGGAATGGATTCTGAAAATATTCTTTGGACAAATAATATTCTTAGTGATTTGCAATCACAGTGGCGCAGGTTTTTATTGGACAACAGATAATGTTACATTAATTTTCTTTTGTAGGTTGATTCTAGTTTTACTAAAAATGTGGAAGACAAGATCTCTCCATTGGCCATCGCTGTGTTTTTAAAATTCAGTGGAGGTAGGAATTTACAGTAAATCAATTCAATATAAAGGGCAGTTAAGCTCAAATAAAATCATCCAGATTAAAAAAATTCTGAAAAAAAAAATTGAATAAGGATGTAGAACGTAGGAGGTAAGAAGAAACAGTTAGTCTCATTATTTTAAGTGTTCCATTTATGCAAGGCAAAATTGAAGGGGAAAAACTTAATCTTCAGGTTAAACATTATTTATTTATTTATTTATTTGTTTATTTATTTATTAGGAAATGACAATACAAAAGACTTATTGTTTTCAATCTTGTTGCATTTTAGATCCATTAGTAGTAAGTTTAGTGCAGGACACATTTGCCCAGTTGTCTAAGAACTCTGAGTGCCGAGAGCCGCTACAGCAGAGACTGTTACCTACCCTAGTCAGCATACTGCAGGCTGCACCAGATAAAATACCCATGGGGCTACAGTCAGTAAGTCTATTTACACTGTCAGAGGCATTAACCCTTCTGTCAGTAATTTCCATTTGTTGTCAGTCGTATCATCATAGTTGTTTTCCCTGGAAAACCTGAGATTCCCTGCCGTTCAAACCCACTTCTTATAGTTACAAATTCTGTTTTGAATAGCATTTAATATACTGTCATTCTTTGCTAGTGGTTACAAAATGTTGAATTTGACCGAAAATTTCAAACTTTCTCTGGGAAGCTGTAATTTTGCGATGTGATAGCTACACCATCACAGTTTATCATTTCATAAAAAGGGAAACAGCAGCTGCCCTTTTTAGGGCACACAGGAGAGTTGAACAGCTATACCCACCAAATCCAAGACGCGTTATCCTGGGTAATATATTTTGCACAAACTAATGAAAGTCTAATGGAATGTTTTCAGTTTTAGTTTAAATCATAAGGGGGTGTTGTCTCAATGCTTCAAAACTGGTTTTGAAGAATTTAATCCACATTTCATAATTAATAAAAATGGTGAATATGTGGGTCACGGTAACGTTATTGACGTGGGTACAAAAACTTTTTATAATCATGTAAATAATAACAATATTTTTGCTATTATCCATACACACTTCATTCATGAAGGGCACACCACTTTCACATGCTTTTAAAATGGAATTGACAAACACAGAGGAATAATGCACATATTTTATTTACTGTAACTCTGTCATATGGGACACACACTGAACAAAGTTGATCTAAAGAATGTTCCAGATTGTAGTTTTTTATCAGAGCTATTATTTTTTTATTATTATTTTAACACAATAAAGTTCAGTTAAATACAAAATTTAACAAAATGAAGTTCAGTGTAACACAAAGTTCATAATTATAACATTCTTCCTGACATATGTAGACCAATGGTGATATCTGTTCTGTGCTCACTAAGGCATCCACTCTTGGGATTCTGAAAAAAAATCACACAAAGAATCTGTTAACTCTGATAACGAACAATGGATAACCTAAGATCA
Source organism: Lingula anatina (assembly GCF_051362555.1). NCBI lineage: Eukaryota > Metazoa > Brachiopoda > Lingulata > Lingulida > Lingulidae > Lingula > Lingula anatina. The sequence goes on along the minus strand of NC_141772.1, from coordinate 3,434,783 downwards.
CAAATAGTTTATTGCTTATTCAAACGAAGTACAGTGCATTATGAGTGGCAAACACGCATTACTGAGACACATTTTCTTCACCCATTTTCGGTGCTTCATTGCGTAACGTAAGTGTTGCTAGTAATCCATTATTGCTGTTTTTACAGACGGTTAAATTTTAAACGCACGGAATACAGTGTAGCAGCTTAATTTAAGACAAAACTAAAAAAAAGTAATTCAATTTCGATGATTGAGTTTTCGAGAACAAGAGAACATGAATACGGTATCACCGCGTCACCATGTTCAATATGACCTTTAGTCCCCCATGTGAAACAGACGCAAAACGAAAGTTCAGACGAAGTCACCCTACTTATAGAATGGTAAAAATCAATCGGTACACAAATATGTTGAAACAATTGAAGAAAAATGAAACTAAACTCATTATTTCTCACCTTCATACAAAGAAGATCCCAATAAACAATCCTGTGACGGTTAAATCGAGGGAATTACACCTGTGCCCTGCATCCTATCTCGACAGCGTCATTGCGTGACATGTTATCAGAATGGGCCACCAGCCAGTTTGAGCTGTTTTTTTTAGTGTGCAAAAGAAGCCATTCGTGTGTAAGACGTCATCAGTTAGTGAGTATGGAAGAAGATCGCTATCGATGTATAATTTTCACGCGGCATTTTAAAGTCGTCTGATAAAAATCGATCTCTGAAGTTTCAGCGTTGCGAACGTTATATTGGGACGCGGTGAAGAAAAATTGACCTTGCTGAGCAATAAATGTGAAATTCTTAAGAAAACTGATATTATCATGGACTTCGTGACACAAACTAACCGACATACTACTTTGGACGATTGAACAGTTTTAATACGGAAAGATAGGATTAGATGAAATTTACATCGGGGTGGGACACCGCATGTATCGTAAGTTAAGCTAATTTTGTGATCATTTTTCAGTGACTTCAAATAAATTTTTATTTAAATAACAATTTGCACATTCTGTTTATTATATCTTCTTGCAGTAGATGTATTTCCTGCTTCAATAATCCATTCAAACCCTAAACAAACTGTTCTTAAATAGAGGTAGGGTCAAAATTCCACAAAAAAGGACGCCATTTTGAGGGTTATTTCGATATATTTTCTGCTTTTTCTATTTTTTTGCTTTTATAACAACATCCTCCTTGCTCATGCAGCTTCTTTGATTTGTTATTGAAACATACACAACGATGTCATGAGAATTTGGTTGGCTATCTAAATTTAAATAACATTCTTGTTATGGCCCCCCTGCAGTGCACCACTAGCAAAGAATGACTGTATAATATTTTATGTGCAACTGCAAAACTTTTACTTGAGCATTTTCTTATTTTCAATACTTGTGATTTTTGTACATTAGAATTCATGTGATGCCAGAAATTAATACAAAATGTTTTTGGAAAAACTGACATGTCTAATACAAATATTGTATTATTTCTCTCAGACAGCACTAGATATGTTAGAGACGTGTGTAAGGCATAGTGGAAGCCCCATCTCTGATGCACTGGTGCGTGCATTCCCCGTAGCAGCGTGCTGTACACTCAGTACGGACGACAACGCTACAATGCAGGTGAGCAGTAGAAGTATATAACTGGTTGGGTTTCACACTTGATAGCTTTATGATGATTTTTTTTTTTTTTACTGCTGCATTTGACAAGAGAGTGTTTCTGAAGCATTGTTACGTTTGTGAGCATTTTGCACTTAGTATGGAGCAAAAAGCATTTTATATGCAGAACCTGTAAGTAGTGTACTTGTATATGTAGCTTTCTTCTAAATTAAGTACTTTTTAAAAAAAGATTTAAGCATGTTTTACTAGTGTAATTCCTGTTTGTATCTTTTTTCAGAGTGGTGGAGAATGTTTACGGGCATATGCCTCCGTAGCTCTAGACCAAATTATACAGTGGCATGACGAACAAGGTAATGAGGGTGGGGGGGAACCTTTTCTTCTTATTTTGTGCACTCTTTACAACACAAAACAAGCATTTAATGAAAATTTGTTAAATTGCTGTGCCTGACTTATGAGAAATTTAAACACAGAGCATAGAGTTTTTTTTTTTTTTTAATGCAAATAGACTCCACAGAACTGGTTATCTTCTAAAATCAAATTTAATTATTGTGATACAAATGTTTAGGATTTGAGGGAAGATTTTTGGATGTGAATTCTCAATTAAGGAGAGTATGAGAAATACAAATCATTTGGAAAGCTTTTTACTGTAATAATAAGAGGATTTTAATGAAATGTGTCATTATTCCAGGAAAGAATGGGCTATGGTATATAGTACAGGTGATATCAAGGCTCTTAGACCCCAAGACGTCCGAGTACACGGCTGCCTTTGTGGGGCGCCTGGTCTCCATAGTGATATCTAAAGTGGGCAGTGGGCTGGGAGAAAACTTGGATCTGATGCTGAGAGCAATACTGAGTAAAATGCAGCAGGCGGAGACGCTGAGTGTGGTACAGGTATGAGAGATGGTCTCACCTGATTTTTTTTTTTTTTTTTTTTAATCAGTGCAAGTGTGTGGGTTTACTACATTTAATACATTACATTTTAATTGTCAGGTGCAAAATAATTTTGAAAGATAAAGACTTCATTTGAAAATTTTAGGGATCATTTTTTTAAGCTATCATGTTGCCAAGTGTAAAAAAGGGTTTTTTTTATTTATTTTTATTTTATTTTATTATTATTATTATTTTTTTAAATACTATTTGTCAAATTAATAATTTACCAATCGATGTCTGTGTTCTGTACTCCTCCAGAGCCTGGTGATGGTGTTTGCACACCTGATTCACACCCAGATGGACGCCGTCCTGGAGTTCCTCTACAACGTCCCAGGTCCCACAGGGAAGCCTGCCCTGGAGTTTGTGATGAATGAGTGGTGCTCTCGACAGCACCTGTTTTATGGTGCATATGAGGGCAAAGTTAGGTGAGCACAGACATTGTGAGGGTTTAAAAACATTGGTGGATCCAGGATTTTGTCAGGGGTTGGGGAAGGGATGGACAGTTTTACTATAATATTTAAGGTACACATATGGGAAATTTGCTAGGTTTTGTCTCATTTGGCTGGATGTACTTCCAGTTGGTGGCACATCACGTGTCTGTCTGCGTGCGTCATTGCGTTTGAAGTTGCTCCAGTCTGTTCTAAACAACCAATTAAGTAAGTTGAGAAAGTTCTGCTTTTCAGTTGTGTTTGCAATATCAAAAGGTTTTATCAGTGTGTTAGCTGCTCCAGTTGAATAGTGTTAGATATTCCAGTTTTTTTTTTTTTTTTTTTTTTTTTATCTCCAGTGCTGTTGCATTGAGCAAGTTACTCCAACATGCCCTCAACAACAATGACCAACGCCTGAGTGAGATTCAGGTGAAAGGGGAACAAATCTTCAGCCATGATGGAATAAGAACCAGGTCCAAGGCCTCCCAAGGTAAATATAGGTCACTTATGAACGTGATGAAGTTTTGATACTGTGAACTGTTTCGTTGAGTCCTGTATTCATTTGTACTTACAGAATTTTTTTATGTTATGGATGTGAAGGAATAAAAGTAAAATACAAATGAATAAATGCATATTGTTGAAATAATAACACGATGTTGCCTAAAAAAATTTGGAAACATGGTTACTTGATTTATTTGAAATGAAAGATTCCAGTTCCATAGCAAATTCTATAGGTAATGAAAATTTTGATGAATAGATGAAGATATAATTGATTATTATGAACTAGGTTTTTCATTTTTCTGCACTTGTTTTGATAAGTACAGCTCATCTTGAAATTCAATTTAGCACCAGAACAGTGGACCACAATCCCCCTGGTGGTCAAAATCTACAAGCTGCTGATCAATGAACTGTCCAATCAGCTTGAGAGTAACATGTCCACCCATGTCTCCGCGGCAGATGATCTTGATGAGGTAAGTTAACTGCTGTGTTTTGTTTGTATTGAAAAAAAAAAAAACTGGTAGAAAAAGCTGTAGTGCGTTGTGTCAAAGGGAAAACATTGTTAGGATGGCAATGACTCAAATGTCAAATATCTTAATTGATTTGAAAAGGATAAGACTATATAGAGGGATCCATCTCTTGTGAACAAGAATTAAGGGAACCCTAGCATGACACTTTATTGTAATTTTTATGCATCTTTTGCAAATTCAAATAAAACCTAGGCGGTGGGAGATCATATGAATCAATTTTTTTTTGGTTATGAACTAAAGAAGCTATGATGAACAGTCTGTATGCAAGAACTGTTATAAAATTGAGTGCACTAATCAGATCTTCTTTTGTCAAACACCAGGGCGAGGAGTGGGAAGATGATGATGAAGATGAAGAAACTAGTGCAGGAGAGATGGGGGGAGAGACACTTGCTAGTTTACTGGACCACTTTGCCCCATCCTCTGACTTTCCTGGTAAAATATCATTTGAAGATATTTTTAATAAAAATAACAGCTTTATGCAGTTTGATTGCTATGGTAAAAACGTTGATTTCACCATGACCTTGACATCATGCTGTTCCAACTTTGATAGGGGGTTTGTACTATAATATTTCAATTGACACTAGTCTTGCAGTAATGACTATTGATTAACCCAACAAAAAACAATTTTCGTTGTAAATCTGTGAGAGAGTTTTAAAATTTTAGCCAATTTTCCAAGGATTTGTATAATATTGATACAAATTTTCAAAGGGAACTGGACAAGAAAGATTAAAGGGAAATTTTGTAAAGTAGTTTGTTAAGATGTGTTGCGTACAGATTGCAGTTAACAAAAAAAATAAATAAAAAAAGGCAGGTAGATCTGTGCTTCACTGTGCAAACTGTGGTGACGAGCTCATCAATTTTCAGCCATTGTTCTAGCATTAAAGACTTTGTAATTAGGTGTGTATGTTTTTTTATTGAAGGTTTTGAGGATGCAGAAGGAGAGGAGGAAGAGGAAGACCCGGACGCACTAGCTGACCCTGTCAATCAAATTGACCTGCAGGTAAGCCCGAAGACAGGCAATAAAGAAATCCTATACAAAGAATGGATATAAAATGTTTAAATCTGTACAGTCAAGTTGATATTAGTACTAGTTCTATAAGTAGAAGAGTACTGAAAAGTTTGAAGTTGTATTAGGAAGTAAATTTGGGAAATCCTATACATAGTACTGTGCCCAGACCCTTTAAGACTGGAGTGTTAGTGTTAGGATTCTTTCATTTTTGAGTAATTTGGTTTTTATAGAAGGTTTTTGCAGTTATTCACAAGACCAACAATATATAGATAAATGTTAAAAACTGACATGTTTGCTTGTACCAATATAAACAAATGGAAAAACGTTTTATTGTCTGGTACTCCAGAAAAGAACACTAGTAAATTGAAAAAGTATTGATACATAAAAGATGATCCTTTAAAAATGCCGAAATGCTGTGTGATATCAAATAGTAATGTTTATCTAGTTTTAGCCATGGCTTATCTATCATTGTGTTCATTACAGGCATACTTGACGGATTTCCTGCGCTCTCTGTCCCAACAGCCCATTTACAGCATGTTCAGTACGCATCATAACGACTCCGAGAGCCAGGTGCTCCAGGCCATAGGCATCGCCACTTGAATTAGGGGCGTCTGAAAAGTGTTTCAAGTGCTGTGGATAGACCAGGAATTCATGGAATTCCACTGACTGTGTGTACCAGTCCCCTGGTGTCTCATGGGACCCCTGGGGAGGGGGTGTTGAACCCTAATACCCCTGGGGATAGGGGTGTTTGACCCCACGGCCCCTTGCTAAATTGTTTTCCGAGGATTTTCCTTTTTGCTGCTCGTAGTCCTGAACTTTTTAAAAAATATATATTTCCAGTATAGTGGAACATTAAATTATTGCCAACGTGGTGCCTCAACAGCAGTCACATGATAGTCACATGACAATCACATGGTTAATGTATGGAACTGAGGCTGGTTTCAGTGTGAGTTGGGGAGATTTTTTATGTGCACTGTATGACTGATACAGAAGATTGAATATTTTCAGAATTTGATGAATGTAGTTTGGATATCGTAAAAAACTGACCTTTTGTGTCATACACAAGGGTAAAGTTGGCGAATCTCTGATAATGTCAAAACTTAATATCAAAATTTTTAATTTCAAAAATGGCAGGGATTTGCTTCTTTTCATTGTGCTGGACATATAAAGAAGAAGCTGCCTTTGAGTGACTATAATAAAAAACTGACTTTATATGTTTGCAAACTGGGGAATAGGGTAGTAGGGATTTTTAAACGAAAAATTTTGTGATTAAGCTTATTTTCTTTAAGAAAGAACAGCTGATGAGTAAAGAACTACAAGAGCATACAGATTGCATGTCAAGTTCTGTTGATTTTAAGAGAGAATTCTACCCTATATGGCTAACTGAGCTCCCTTTCTTTAGGAGTGGATTAAGTGTGGCATTGTGTTTGAAGTTGATCCAATAAATTTGGTGCTTTCTGTGGCTTTGTATAATAAGAAATAATTGTCAGCAATTTACAGTTTTGGATTTTGAGATTTTGAATTAAGATACTAACATCTTCCAATCAACAAGTATTGCTTAGAACTTTGCAACTGTTACATGTACAAGAATCTGCCATTGTCATATTTTTACTGATGATGCCTAACATTTTTACATAAAAATTGTCAAAATATTTGCAAATTGCAGTAGATGTGTCTCCCTGCGGTATTGTGGTCGTGTGCAGTGTAATAACCTGATAAGTCACATGTCAATATCTGCTAACAAGGTCAGAAAAGAAAATGTAGTTTAATAAAGATAATATTTATTACAACTTCTCTTTATTTATAGAACAGTTGAGAATTTTTCTGTAGGCCCTACTTGTTAATTAAACGACAGTTATATTCCGTTGTCTTCTGTTACACCCCAACAGTGATATGCCTCATGTCTGATATTTGAAAATGTTTAAAGATGAAGTATTCACATTTTAAAGTGAAATCGGACATGCAATATGTATATGCACTGGTTCCGTGCCAAATGCCAGAATAGTGGATCCGTGCCATATACGAAAGTTCTCTGTGACACAGGTCCTGGGTAACGAAACTGAGGGTCAGTGTAACAGAAAGTCCGCCCTCTACTTCATGGTTATCCACTATCCACTATCCAAGTGGGACAAAATCTAGGGCGGGGCTTACCTGTACAAGTGAATGGGAAACGGACTCGATCATTGGGGACTCTCTCACGTTACACGGGCTCTCCATCGACTTGTACCTGTAGGTCTTTCGCGTCCTGGATTTGAACACGGTCACGTCATGCTCACACTAACCTATATGCATCTAATGGGAACTAGAGTCTCTGTTACAAGAAACATCTGTTGCTTAAAACCGGACTTGTAAAGTATTGGAAATTTGTCCAGGTACTGGTCAATATTTCAGCTTTACCACGACAAGTGCACCTTTGCCTTTATACGAATTTATATGTAGATACCAAGTAAAATGACTAAATTGGTAAAAATATTTTGAAAGAGTTGACTTCTAAAAAGACAGTCGATGAAATGGAGAAAATGGGGGATATTAAGAAAGATATACAATACTGTCACTTCCATGGGTAAAATATCACGCCCAAGAGTACAGGAGAACGCAAATAATTTAAAAAAAAAATAATAATAGGGGGATATTATAAGGAATGATATACAATTTTGTTACTGACATGGGTTAAATGTCACGTCCAAGAGTGCGGGGCAACACAAAACCGCTTACCATCATTTGAAAAATTTTGTCAATTTTTCTCAGTTTTGAAATGAGAATTTTGTTCACTTATATTCAGAGAGCCCTTGATAATTATTCAGATCTTCGTCTCTGAGTTTGGGAATATTAACAGATATAGTCTTCACCTTTTTCTTTGACTTGGGCTGTATATATTCATCTTTACGTGCAGTGAGTTTCCAAGGTTTCACTCTACTGGAGCAACTTGTAACAAAGCCATTGTATGAATTTATCAGACAGTTAAAGCACCATTAACAGAGCGTCTCTTCTATCTCACGGTCCGCTGAGGCCGATTCTACAGCCATTGGGACATGTTCTTCGCGGGTCAAGACGCTGCGGAGTTCCCCCCAGAGAGATATGTAACCATCTTGGACGTCACAAATTCTGCGTGCGCACACTAATGGCACGAGCACAGACGTAATGGCGGCGATGAAGCAGCCAGTCGTCTGCGCAATGACAAGATAGGCATCTATCCGCCCGCCGCTACTTGTCACCATGCCTATGACAAGAAATACGATGACGCTCGGGGAATAAAATATTGCCATCACTGCGAACAGACACGCAACAGTGATGTTAAATTCGTGCAAACTTTTCAAATCGGCAAATTCGGCGACTTGTACAACATGTATGACTTTTTCATTTTTGGGTCGTCTGGCGTTGAGTAGTTTCCTCGACTGGCGGCAAAGGCGAAAGAGAAGAACGCAGTCTATGACTGCCACGAGCACGGAGAGGGTACCAAGATACCAATTGGAGGCCATGATGTACGGGCCATTGTATCGCGTGAAACAGTCCTCATATGAGTACACGTTTGAATAAATAATATGAAATATTGAATAAATCACGACGGTGTAAACATAAATTCCAATTATCCCAGACACAATTTTGGTTCGGTTGACCACAAACTGGTACATACTTTGCGCTGTTCCAGCCACATGTTGATTGATGATGAGGCCAGAAATGGCGAAAAGTGGAACAAGGTGAACGTGACGTAATATATCAGCAATGACGTCATCGCTGCATTGGAACTGATGCCATCGGGGGGCGACAGGGGTGGTCTGCGACACAGTCGTCTGCTGCCAGAGCACGATGACAGAATTCAGGAATGACACGAACAAGATCAAAAAGCCCGATGCCGCCATGTTTATAAGAAGCAAGTGATACAGTTTTAAGGGTTTCTTCAAAAAGCACAGCGCTGTCATTCCAATGATGTGAACCAACAATCCAAGTATCTCTACAAACAGCTTACAAGGAAAAAGTATCCTCGCCGTTGGCCACAAATAACTGGCGTCCACTTCTGGCTTTACGAAAATACGAAATAAATGTTTAAGGTGATGTCCTGGCATGGTTTCCAAACCCTCCTCCTCTGGAGATGAATGGTTACTAGTAGACGGCAAAAAAGTGGAATACGACATTGTTCTTTCTTCACTAAAATGTGTCACCCTAGAAGCTGGCTTCGTGAATGCAAGTCTAGGCGATATCGCACCTAACACCTAAACCACCCACACCAGTTCAAGAACAAAGTCAATTCTGATATTCAGTCATAATCAATATGAAAACACCAAAAAGTGATTAGCCGGTGTTTACTGATTCCGCAGCTGTGTCGCGTCCAAGGCCGGATATTACTATGTGTAGTGTAGAAACTTGATGACGAGTCTTGGGATTGATGAAGCTTCTGGATGTTGCTAGTTTAGTTTGCCAGCTGCAGGTGCCACCGAAGCCACAAAGATGGTGGACTGCATAAAGAAAAAAAGTCCGTTTTGTTTGTGACTTTATTGTGTTCAGCGTGCGCCTGTCAAAACTGCAGGGCGTTTGTCAATCCCAGCACGACAATCACTCTTAACTCATAACTAAGTCGTACCTAGGCAAAAACAGTCCGTTCACGTGAAATAAGCAGTATTTGAGCGTGTCGGTTTCAGTAAGGTTGCCGCTATGTCAAAACCACTTCGAGTTTTCCGAGGTTTTCAGTGTTGTTGTAACAAGCTTTCTTAGCCGCTTGTCAAGTACGCACGCAGCATTCTCTTCTTTTCCTAGAGGAACGGAAGGTCAATCACCAGATCTTCTTAACCTTAAAAAGATAGGAAATTGAATTATAAAAGTTCTGAAGAGCCTGAATACGGTCTTATAGGTTAACTCAATATACATGTAGAAAATCCATAGACTACTGAGAATTCTCACATTTTCGTTGCTATGGGATTTCTATTCTTTGAAGTGGACAGAGCGTGATTGACAGAATTTATTCCCTTGTAAGTATTAGATTTCTTTAGGGGTTTCAAGGAATGGGAAATAAGCAATCTGAAGATAGGCTACTGTACCTTGTTTACAATAACCTTTCTGGTGACATTTGAAGCAAAAAAGCTATTTTCTCCGCCAGACAATGACATAAGGACAAAACAGAGAAGGTCCTAGGCGTTTGTGGCAGCTGTTGTTCTTTTCGAAAATCATTTTCGTTTTTGGAGACCTTTGTGCATATCTACATGAATACGGCAACATTTCACTGTCATCTAATTTAGTAACGGAGTCAAAGCTCAATGCGGTTAATTATCATCGAGTATGTTTTTCAAACAATGTGCACTTATTGATTTAATTAATTTTTCAATACACAGTGTATATCTGCGTTATTGCAATGATCTCAATGATCATGACCTAGTGCTTTTTCTCGTTAAGTACTTGCACGTCACCGACTTTGAACGCATTCAGAACAGCGTACTAACAGGTCCGCGGATCAGTTATGGCCGACCCAGTTGAAGGCTTGTTTCGTAATCCGCGATGAATTTATATTCAGTGTCTAATCGGGAATTAAGCGGCAAGCCTTCCAGTAGGTCGCCATATTTGATCCACGGATCTGTTAGTCAGCTGTTCTAAATGCGCTCTTTCGTACATGTATGGCGAAAGCCATTACCTCTGTCTACTGGCAACACGAAAAAGACTTCCATACTTCGCGCAATTATTCTTGGACTCTCTGTCTCCCATTTGCAGCATAATTATAGCTGTTAATGGGACCATATACGTAAAAACCAAGTGAAGCCTGCAGAGTTCTTTATCAAGATCGTAGAAAGTATAATCTTTGCTTGTTTCACTGCGGCTAATAATCATTCTACGTCCTGAAATTACGTCCTGTGGGAGGTAATGCGGTGCAGGCTTAATTTCTATCCTAGTTACGGCGACAATCTGTGTGGGCTTTTTACCTAGAGGTAATCAGACTGTAATTCATCGGTAAAATTCCCGTGGAATAGTTCTCTATATGTTGGAAAGGGTAATTTATGAGCATGAAACGAAACCAATAAAATTGTATGCGATACACACAAGAATATATAACTTTTTATGTTCATGTGTTGAGGGAGAGGGAAAGAAGTGTTGCTTCCTTTAGTGATTGAACCGTCAAGGGGAGCATGATGGAACACGTACGTCAGTCCCCAAAAAAGCAAAGGACTATACGATTCGCATAAAATAACATTATGCTGTGGCCTTGAAAAGAGCATAGATTGGACTAATGCACACAGTTCGTGATGACAAATACGTTTGAATGACAAACTCTACAAAACGCATTCAATAAGCACTAGATGGTACATCGCCAGACCAAAACACGTTTACGTCATTGGAGTCAAAAGTCCATATTCGATTGAGTACTGAGTCATTATTGAATGGCAAAAGACGCATTCGATACTTTTTATTTTAATGAAATTGGATTACCAGAGGGCAGTTTTTCCTTCCTTGTCAACCTACCTGTCAAGTGCAGTGCAGGGACGATGTTTTGATAAATATATTACTTCGGAAGAGGGCAGAGATAAAAACGGCTTAAAGCTATCTTTTACAAACGCAATGCGTACTTTTAATTGCGTCTACCGACAAATTCTACCAGCGTTTTACTTACAGACTATTATTATCTATTACCATGTCGTTTTGAGGGTAATAATTAAGAAAGTTGTTTAAGAATCGTTTTGACTTGTTTGTGTGTGTGTGTGTGTGTGTGTGTGTGTGAGAGAGAGAGAGAGATAGAGAGAGAGAGAGAAAAAGAGAGAGAGAGAGAAAGGAGAGAGAGAGAGAGAGAACACCTTCAGTGGCTTCGGGGAAGCTGCTGGTCCGACCGGTTATGACTGCCTGAAAAGCCAGAGGAACGGTAAAATTACGTAAACATCGACTTACGGACCTGTACAGAATTTAGAAGACCTCAGGCCCCATAAACGATAATTGCAGCTTTCTAACACGAGCCTTAAATTTGGGAGCACAGAATAACGACTCCAGTCACGAATTAACTACCCCAACGTAGAATTACTTGCCACAAGCTTAGCGTTTTATAGCACAAACAACCCGGCCTGCAGATTTCTTATGGTGCAGGTCCTCAGGACTTTCAGTTCCTCCTTTCGTTTTCTCCATGAGATTGACCGAAGATAAGCTGACCGTTGCTGTCCAAAGATACGGAAAATTTAACGTTGACATGGGACCAAAACGTTACAGTAGTTAGATATAGAGACATATAATTCCTTAGTCTTAGATTATCTACATTTCTCTGAGGCTCCGTTTTGTAAGTTGTAATGATTTTATATTTACATTGGAATTTAGGACAAATGCTTGGAAAAGAATTATTCGTTTTTATACCAAAGAACATACTGTTGTTTTTGGCAAACAATCGACAAATAGTTACTTGGCATAATATATATATATATATATATATATATATATATATATATATATATATATATATATATATTAATGGAGTTGTACTGAAACTCGGTTCTGGCGAACTTGACAGCTGTTTTGACGTTTGCACGTGATATTGCATGTTTTTCTAATGACAAGACGAAAAACATTTTCCACATCTCACATCGATTTTTTTATGACAATATGCAATTTGGAGATCACGAATCGCTCCGAAAGATTGAGGAATATCTGACTGAGATGTAAAAGGACCCTTAGTTATCAATATGCCAACAGCTGTACTTGACGGTCCGTTGATCTCTTTGAAATGTCTCTGAATAGAATAACGGCGGTGATGTTTCACCTAAATGCACTTTCCTTAACATCTATATTAGTCCAATGTAAAAAGCATAGGAATTGATAAATTGAATAGAACACAGTCATAGGCGAATCCAACACATTTCACCCAAATTTCTTTTTAAAAGTCGGCGCCCATTCTGGTTCCAATTGAAAGAAAAGAAATGAAAAGGCCCATAAAAGGCTTCAAAGTTCTCAAAATTGCGCAGTTTCAGCCCTTCTTGATGAGCTGCATCAGTCATGGGTGACTGCATATTTTAGTACATGGCACGGTATATTAGCAGTGATATTTTAGTATATGGTATTCAGAGTAGTACATGTCCAATATTGATAGTATACTTTGGTACATGGTAAGGTATATTAGCAGTGATATTTTAGTATATGGTATTCAGAGTAGTACATGTCCAATATTGATAGTATACTTTGGTACATAGTAAGGTATATTAGCAGTGATATTTTAGTATATGGTATTCAGAGTAGTACATGTCCAATATTGATAGTATACTTTGGTACATGGTAAGGTATATTAACAGTGATATTTTAGTATATGGTATTCAGAGTAGTACATGTCCAATATTGATAGTATACTTTGGTACATGGTAAGGTATATTAGCAGTGATATTTTAGTATATGGTATTCAGAGTAGTACATGTCCAATATTGATAGTATACTTTGGTACATGGTAAGGTATATTAGCAGTGATGTTTTATTATATGGTATTCAGAGCAGTACATGACCAATATTAATTTATAGTATACTTTGGTACATGGCACGGTATATTAGCAGTGGTATTTTATTGAAGGGTATGCAGGGAAGAACATGACCAAGCTTTACATGTCTGATGATAATGGTATATTTTGGTATATGGTATGGTACATGGCCGATGATAATGGTACTGTATGCATATATTGGTATGTGGTTTGGAGCGTGACCAGTTATAATGGAATATTTTGGTATGTGGCATGGTGTATGGCCGATGGTACAGTGGTATATTTTCGTATGTGGCATGGTGTATGGCCGATGGTACATTAGTATATTTTGGTATGTGGCATGGTGTATGGCCTGTGGTAATGTTATATTTTGGTATGTGGCATGGTGTATGGCCGATGGTAATGTTATATTTTGGTATGTGGCATGGTGTATGGCCGATGGTACAGTGGTATATTTTCGTGTGTGGCATGGTGTATGGCCGATGGTAATGTTATATTTTGGTATACGGCATGGTGTATGGCCGATGGTAATGTTATATTTTGGTATGTGGCATGGTGTATGGCCGATGGTACAGTGGTATATTTTCGTATGTGGTATGGTGTATGGCCGATGGCAATGGTATTTTGCCACTAATGAAGGCATATGTTTTGGCTCGTAGTATCAACATATGTCTGGTAGAAATTAGTTGTTATGTATGTCTGAAATAGTTCCTGAAGACTGTAAGCATGCTTATAAAACGCCCGAGACAACCAGCAGTTACTTAACGTCCGTGCCTAATACATTCTAACAGGTTCAAGTAAAGTCAACTTATAATTGAAAATATCAGTTTTGCGCTCACCAAATCCACCCTCAAGAGACATTAATGTGGACCATACCACAAGAGTGGTGCTTTGAGAGCGTTTCTGACATCTATATTGCCAAATAATAAGCCAAGGTTCATTAATTGGAACCAAAGATCAATGAATTATTCCAGAAATGAGCGGAATGTGAGATCCACGCTTCTACGCAACGACTTCTAGAAGAGAGAATGTTTTGACAGCCGTTCTGTTTTTCCTATTAATTTTAGATTAATAGGGGGTCTAGGGAACCCCTTTTTAATCAGTGCAGTGAGCAGAAGCCTTTGGAGACTTTTTCACACTTTAAAAGAAGAAATGGAGCAAGCCCTGTCAGGCCATAAACGCCACGACGTCAATTCCTCAAACCTTATTGGGGTATGGCATACTAGAGGCCTATTTTGACTAATGTATATGTAAACGGGTAAAAAATGAAAATAATTTGTTGCTTATCGCTCAACTAACCTGATGCTTTAATTTCTTTTTGCCCTTTCTTCATTATATTGTTTATTTTCGCTGCATATGTCTGTGCGTGTGTTTTGCCTTTGGCAATCTGCTCACCACTTTGCCTTTTGTAAATACCACACCGGATGCAATTTTCTTGCACACATTTTATATTGTCCTTTTATTTCCCGTGACCGTCACTTTTGACGCAAATGATGTCATCAACTTTGACTCTTTTGACTGCTGAGGCGCCAATTTTACGTGGGCCGGCTTAATGCATGCAGTTCAGTGGTTACATGTAGCGTTGAAAGACCATTCATGTTTCTGAAGTCGTAAAAAGCCCATCAAAACTATATTTGCCCTGAGATTACGCGCACCAAGGCAATCATTATTACTTAGCGGGCTTTAACAATAAGATATCACACGTGGACTATATGCATTGTACATTGACGTACGTCTGTCATTTACAGAAAGAAAGGGGGTTGACGATTATCATATCTTATCAGAGGTCGTCACTCTACTCAGTTCTGATAAATGATATATAATCATTATGAGCAACGCCTCATCTAAACAGAGATCTTTTGAAAAACGTAATTATAGGCAGAAGACGAAGCGTGGCTTATTTTTTATCGATGGGATGATGACAATATTAATATAATTAAAAACGGACTGTTTCAATTTCTGCGACAACTTCGATATATGTTCAGACAATGCAACAGAATAATGGATAAATATGTCTTGCACGGAACGTGCACGGCCCAACTCCTGAAATGCAAAAACGCCATTTTGACTGCAAATTTTTTTCTTTTATATCTGGCGGGGCTGCCTTTTCTCCCCACTGCGAGTTTTCGTGCATGGTCTTGAATATTGGATCATTTTTCTATTCACTTCTGATACGCAGTTTTAAGGATTATATCTTAAGTTACATGTATCTGATGCTGATAAGTCACAAAACCTATAATGTTTTTTTTTTTTTTTTTTTTTTTTTTTTTTTTTTTTGCCGAAATCAGTTACTACTCTCTTCTCTCTTCGCAGAATTGAAAAAATAAAAAGACTTGGATATAAATTTTCATTTTCATCCAAAACCAAACCTCACAGCTATTGTTTTAAAAATTAATTTGATACTCACCATACCCATGCCCATGCCAGTCGGAGGGAACCACACTTCACAGCATATATCCGGAAAGCGTTGTCGATGGAGTTCGTACCGACAAAATTTTCAGAAAGATACTCGATCA
Organism: Lingula anatina; assembly: GCF_051362555.1. NCBI lineage: Eukaryota > Metazoa > Brachiopoda > Lingulata > Lingulida > Lingulidae > Lingula > Lingula anatina. The sequence continues at coordinate 3,418,866 of NC_141772.1, read as the reverse complement.
AAAGCTCTAGATATTGACCGTTTTTGCTGTCAGCAGTGTTATCGGCAGCGAATAGAGTAACAAACCTTATAAAAACGGCGATTAAATAGACATATACAGTCTGACTGTCAGGTTAATTGGCCGTTTCCAAGACAACCTCAGTAGTGGTCTCAATTTTTGTTGAATATTGCAAAGGAACGTCTGGCCAGAACTGTCAGTTGCTCCAGTCTTTACAGCGTTCCTGAAAGCATGCAGTTCTAGCAGTTTCGTTACGTCCTTCTTCTATACATGGAAACCGCGTTGAAATATCCAATCAGAATTGCTGAAATGTTCAATTGGTTCCACGCAGATCTAAACAGCGGACTTGCAGGTGTCTTCAGTCTGGCAATCCAGTTAAAAACTGCACACTGTTGCCCAATCAGAATCGATAAATGTCGGCCATCCCCTTACAGGTATTTCAATAGCTTTCCTCTAGCTCAAGGCATAAGCACTGTATTTGCACCAATAGCTTTATTGGGTATCTAACGCACTGGAATCGCCCCAGAAATAACCCAGTGCGTATCTCCAGAAATTGTTACGTTGATCTTAACAGCGTTCTTGGCAACGTATGCAGTGACAATAATAATAGCAACATGTCAAAATGTCTTTCACAAAGATTGTTGAAAAAGGACCGATTCGGCGTTGATCCAAGTAGTGTTCTTACGACCGGAAATATAGGCGGTTTGGTCGGCAAACGCAGTGAATGCAAACGCATTATTTCGGATTGACAGGTCGATCTTATCTGCGATCTAAAAGAGGTTCTGTGCATGTACCGAATCTACTTTCATGTCTTGTAATATACTTCTGACTGAAACGGCAGAAAATTCCAGCCCTGAAGTAATTGTGAAGAGTAGATTCTTTTGTTTATAGCACTTTACCCTCTTAGTTGACTCAATTTGAGAAGTAGCAAAGGAACCTTTATCAAAGTGTGATTATGAGCTGACCTTTACCGGCCAAAGGGCAGTCCTTTCGAACCCCCAACCCCTCCTACCAAATACTATTATAACCTTTAGTAAATTGAACAGAGTCCCATTTAGTCTGAGAAGCGTTGGCAAACGCACTGTTTTAGATATATCATGTTACGCAAGGAAAAAATGCAATTTGAATTTCCACTTCTTACATTAGCCCGTCTCTAAGTTACTCAGTGATCTGCGTTCTTCTCGGCGTATGCACTAAAATAATTGTTGGAACCCGCCACGGAATATCCATTCGGATTTGCCAGATGTTGGACCGTGTCCAATAGTTCGATTCAGTCGCTTAGCATCAGCTGACTTCGGCTTCGATTGACCTGGTATTGCTTCCCCAATTTCCACACGCGATGTGCCACGGGAAATCAAATGTTTGGCTTATCAAACGTTTGTTTTAAGTCGATCGACGTTTTTGCAGTTACTCGGTCGTCGGAATACCGGTCGCTGAGCACATATGAACGCGTCATTCCCTTCGTTGGAATCCCCGAGGAGAGTCGTTAATCAAGTTCACAGACAAAATGACAATATTTGTCATGATTGAAAAAAATATTTCCGATCTGGTGGCAAATGAGCGATAAAGGGTTCTTGTGATTGATTTTAAAAATGTTATCACAAACCGCATGTGATGCAAGGCCATTGCGAATCAATGAGCAGCGTTACAAAATTACTAATATTCTCATATGATGTACGTTATTGTGGAGAGTGTTCACACATCATAACTTCGGAACGAACCAGAGCCGAACCACCACGGCATTAGGATTTGCCTGTATGGCTTCTAGTGTCTTCTTATAGACTGAACATAGAGCGTAGCAAAAATGGCCGACACCTCAGCTGACATAGGAGGGAGCGTGGTCCCTGGTGGGTACAAAGCTTCAGTTAGTGGGGTTGCGAACATGGAGAAGGCGGTAGGAAAATTTGGGGTTTACGATAATTCCTGTGTGTCTGCTAACAAGACCCCTAGTTTGAACCAGTGAATGGCCGGCACAAATTGAAGTAAAGTAAATGGTAACAATGATATCCGCCATATTTTTCATACCGCTGCGCATATATATTTGGTCGATGTAGTGCCGGAAAAAATAAAGACCTTCCGAATAAAATATCCCGTCACCTATCCGTCATGATCAATAGTTCATGCGCTTTTCTCCGAAAAAAACATAGATGTGGGGTGTTTTGGTAAGATATCAATATAATTGGCTGTAGCTTGTTCTGTAAATACAGATATCGCTTTGGGAAATAAAAGAAGTTCGCATGATTGCAAAATACGATATTCTGTCATTTGCTCAGAGCTGATGTAATAGGGGCGGATCCAGGATTATTTGAAGGGGGGTCCGCGGATGCGAAGCCGACCCTTCCCCCATCTCACCGCCCTACTTGGTGTTTTAGAGGGCGAACGGCGCTATTTGGTACGGTTTAGAACTATATGATTCACCTTGTCAAAATTCTAATTTCAAGAAGGGACCAGAAATAGAAGGACCCCCTGACCCCCCCTCTAAATCCGCCACTGTGTGACAAAACAAATGTAATGTTGCTTGCTTTTGTTTCGTTTTTCTTTAAATGTCAAACCAATTAGGATTGCTGCAAGTAATATTTTCAGTAGCCATAAAAGGCAACATCGTCTATTCCATAGCTGTTAAGGGCGTTTTTCTCTTTACTCTGGGCATATTCCATTGCATTTGCAAATGGCCTACATTTAGTATGGGCGGGTTTCACATATATATGATTTTTAGAGTGCATCCATTGTTGACCTGAGGACTGTTTCACAAAAGAGCCGTAGCACGAAAGTTGGCCTAAACTTATAAAGCACAGGTTTTGTAGACTTTTACACAAGAAGAATCCGTAATAGTGTTTGTAAGTGGACCTGTTACGTATACATTAGACGCAAGGCTAATGGTGCAGACCAGTACTTGCTCCGTGATAATGGCTAGCATGTGACATTAAATAAACGATCTTTGGAACATTTAAAATTAATAACGCGTCTTGGGTTCTTGAGTTTTGAGATGATTATTTATTGACCACAGATGGTGTTTTTCTAGAAAATTCGTTTGGATGCAGTCATTTGAGTAAAGGTGGATTAGCCATTAAGGGGAAGGTATTGGATGCCGGACTAGAGTATGAGATTTTTTACTATACCTCGTTGTGTTTCGGAAAATAAAACTAAGTTTCAGTGATTTATATCTATATCAAAATTCAGTGTCAATATAAATATTGTTTACTGTGTGATATTGTTATCGTTTTCTATGTTTCGTCATTTGTGAATTGTTCTGTGTATGCAAAACTGTTTCAACATATTGATTGCTTGAACTTTTGCTTATATGCAAAATTAGAGCACAAGAAAATAAGGCCCGCTTACATGTACCAGCCAGTCAAACTCAGCCACTTTTCAATGCTATGTAGACCGAGATAAGTCAACAGATATTACCGATCTAACAGTGTAGATTACACGGAAATGATGTTCGGGCGTTCGTGACTGAATAATTTATCAGCAAACGGTATGCTAAAAAATTAACAATTTGATTCATTGGGTCTTAACCGCTTTTGTGACGTAGGCATTACAGATAATCTTTTATGTTTTTGGCACGACGGCATAGGAGCGTTAACGATTTTGTAGAATAATCGAAGGAAATCGGATTTAATGGGAAAAGTTATCAGATAAAAGTGAATGATTTATAGCAGTTTCACAAATGTGTTATTTCATTCAGTACTAATTACAAATGGAAGTGTAGCAGCCCTCACCACTTTCGTATGATTTACAATGCAGTAATAGTACAACGCAATAAATCTAAAACTAGCCGAAAGCAGATTTTAATGCTTATCTGCTTTGTTCCAAACACCGTCACGGAATTTATTCTTACTTCAACACGTACAGAATACGCTATGGGAATTATCCCCTACATGCACAAATAATGTAACAAAGAAAGATCGGCTGAAAGATTAGACTTGTGATTTTAACATTTTTCATTTCAGATTACTCAGATTAATGTTACTGCAAGCTGAAATTACATGTATCACTTATGTGTATAGTATTACTACCTCTGATATCATGAGTGCCGCGCACCCATACAAGTCTCTTTTATTGCATCTGCGACAGCAGCGTTGATTGATTTTTATTCCATATGATGTAATGAAACATAACCTTCCTGGACTTCAAAGTGAATAATTAACGTGACCGAGAACGATCTGTGCTCGTTGCGTTGAAGCGAAAGAAAAAAGTGCCGTTTATGATATAATCATTACCGAAAATAATTATAATCAACAGCTTACCATTTCCTGGAGGATGTGGTTCCGATGCTGGGTTAATTATCCCAGTGGCACACCCTGGGTCCTGAGGTCTCTGGAAATTCACCCCTGTTATCAGATACTGGAATGCGGATAACAGGACTGTCTCCTTTAACCCCTGAAAGTCGGGGTGCTCTGAAATGACACTTTATAAATAACCAGCGAGCGGACGTACTTTTGGGGTGTTTTAGTCATACTGTTATTATCACCCTGGTTATGTGAACAGGAGCAGGAATTGTGCAAAAATTCAGACACAATTGGTAGTGATCGAAGTCCCGTAAAAGTACAACAGAAGATAAGGATACTATATATAGTGCAATAATGTATCCACGTTATGACACCTTAGGGAATTTGACAGATTTGCCGCCACATCGCTTCTGTCGTTCTTTGACGTTTCCAACGACGCATAGAGCTACATGTACCATTAGCCGTAGAACGGTTGATAGTAACGCATATACCGGTATGTAAGGGAAGAAGCAGCACATTGAAACCAAATGTATATAGGCCTACATGCATGTACATATCATGTACACAGTGCATCAGTACACCACGAAAGGCCTGACGATGAAGTTAATCGGTATTCTGATCGTAGAATATATGCCCATGCGTATGGTACGTACTATACGCATGGTACGTACTATGTCAAGTATATTAATCGACACAAAATACTGTTGTCCTTCCTTAGGCCTAATGTTCAACGAAAATGGCTACACAGGGGAGATAGGCACAACCAGCACCACCCCCCACCCCCCGTCTTCCCTTCTATTCGTTTGTGTACACCCTACACCCCTCAAGTTACCAAAAATGATTGCGAATTTTTATATATGTGACCGACATCGGTAAATAAAAAGTTGCTTTCGCAAATACCAGGACCCTCGAAATGAATTGTTGTCGCATAGGCCCTATGTAGAAGAACATTTGCAAGCGAACGGCAAAAGTATTTTAACGACAGAAGTTCAGCAGCACAACACATCAATCGACACAAGAATTCAGCATCTCAGGTGGAAAAAATTAAGTAGGCCCCCTACTGTATGTTCTTGCTACGTACGTACGTACGTACGTACTAAGGTCCATATGCCATTTCTTAAGATGGGCACTAGGACTTGCAAAAAAACTGGGAAAACTTCTACTTTCTCGGAAAAAGATATACGTAAGTATTTAATTGAGATTCCTGGCACGGAACTCACGTACTCACAAAATGCTATCAACTCAATTACTCAGATATCTTAATTATCTTTTCTATGCTAGTCACTTGTACTCAAAGTAATTAACTTTCTGAACCCAACTGGTTTTTCAGAATTTTTCAGATCATACTAGTAGTTTTCTTTTGCCACTAACAAAATATTGTTGGGGAAATGCAAGAACTCATCAATTATGCTCAATTTTCGTGAGTACATTATATCTCTGTGCACCTCCCCCCCTCCGTCGATGTCCTTTACCTTCCCATTCTACCCATTAACCCTAAACACCTCAGATGTGACCATTATTCGACGTTTTTTTTCTAAGAATGGGTAACAGACATGTTTTTATGTGTTCCTCCCCACCCAAATGAGGCCGCCACCCCTCCCCCTGTGGCATTGGATAGGAGGGGTGTCTTGTCTTGGATACAACTACTGCGACACCTATATGTTATTTACACAACCCGGAAGCGGCCAATGATTGGTTAGTGATGGGCAAGCACAAACAAGACTTCGCTTGTCAATAAATCGTTGTGTGCGATTTAAAAGGCCGCGGCGTCTGTTCTTGCCATTGACAACTCAAATCGTCAGGTAAGTAAAAGTTTACAGTTAAATTCGAAGATTTTGCAACATTGTTTATGTGTTTTTTGCATTTATTTTTTCTTTGCAACACTAGAGTAGGCGGCACAGACATGCAGTAATAGTACATCCACATTTACACGTACATGTACAGTACTGGCACATAAACGGGTAGCATATCTTCTTCAGTGCCAGTGGCCTGCAAGCTCCATCAGACCGGCTCCACCACCATTATTTACTGTACACTACAATACAATGCCACCAAAGAGGAAAGCTCCTGCTGGAGGAAAGGCAGGGGGAAAGAAAGCCAAGAAGGCGGACTCTGCCGCTGCTGATTCTGACTTGCAGACTGCCATTAAAGCATTAAAGTCCACAGGCTCTGGGAAGAGGAAGAATATTAAGGTGGACAAGTTGTGTCCGATAGCTGGTAATGTGGACGTAAGTATGCACCAAGTACATGGACAATAGAGGGATAGATTAATGAAATTGAGGGGTGACCCCCTCTCCCCTTTCTTCATGTGTACCCTGAGTTTGAGACACACCCCTCTATTGAGAATAGTACTTTGCAGGCTTAGACCCCGAGTCAACCAAGATCCAACTTCAAATAAATAATTTTTGTCATCATCCCCCCCCCCCCCATCTCATAACTTATCCTGTTGTGTTGTTATTTGTAAGTGGATTAATCCACTGCTTAACATTTATTCACTCAAAAGGTTGTTCTTTATATGCACCAATTAATACATATGATATTGAATTTGCATTATTATATTTTAATTCCCCCTTTACATGTAGGTGTGGGAGGAGTATGACTGCATGCTGAACCAGACCAACATAGGGCACAATAACAACAAGTACTATGTCATTCAAGTTCTGAAGACCAAAGTTGGCAATAATTTCTATGCGTGGATTAGGTGGGGTAGAGTGGTAAGTTTATATGGTAATTACTCTGAAAATTTGAACAAAACTGAAAAAAAATTACATTTCCCAGTATATATTTATCCTAGGCTGACACGTTACAAATAAATTGAAAAAAAAATGAAGCACTAAAAAGAAAATAAAAGTGATACTCCAAAGTGGTTCTTGACAAATAATTATGTTTTTGAAAGTGACAGAAAATGATGGTATTAGAAAAATGGAATTTGGATACTGGTAAATTATTGTTGATAGCTTATGATGGTAAAAATAAAACTTGATTATAATTTTCTCAACAATTTTGAATAGAGTATAGATTGTGCCTTATTGTTAACTGTTGGAGAATTGTTAAAGTTCCCAAGAAAATTTTCATAGCTGTAATTTCTTGTTCAAGGTACCATAGTAAATATTAATTTCTCATGAATTATTTTCTTTCAATAGAAAAAATGCATATTAATTTATTTTTCTAATATGTCAATGCTTTTATTTGAGAGATTTGCATGTTTTCTACCATTGAAATATTTCTGTCTCCATTTTTTTTTTTTGGTTACTTATTTGTTTATTAATTAATTAATTAATTAATTAATTAATTTATTATTGTTTTGTAGGGAGAGTCAGGCCAGGACATGTTAAAGGGACCATTAGACGAGAAAAGTGCAGTGGCTGATTTCTGCAAGAAGTTCCGTGACAAGACCAAGAACGCCTGGGAAAACCGTGCCAGTTTTACACCTCATCCTGGGAAATATACCCTCTTAGAGATGGATGATGATGAGAGTGATGATGAGGCAATGGAAGAGACCAAAAAGAAAGTAAGAAATAGGGACTGTGATAATGCATGTTCACCTTAAATTTGTAGATTTTGGCAAAATGTGAAATGCTTCTTTCTGTTGAAGCTTATATAGAAATATGCAGAAATTTCCATTGATATTAGTCCAGACCAATGATTTGCCAGTGGCTAAAAATATCCAGCAAACTGATGAAAACACCTTTCATCTAAGGATGAGCATTGAATTGGTGCCAGTAAATACATGATACGGTATATTTATTGGATACAAAATCATCAGATGACTCATAAAAATGCGGTAGTGTAAAAAGTACACTTCATGTTTGAACTTGTCTGTTTCAAGAATTAATTTTCATTTCACAAATCAGATAATTACACTGAATATTTGAAACAATGAACTTAAACCAAGTACTCCTTATGAATATATCTGAGACTGAGGATTAATATGTCATATCATACTGGAAGGTTACGTAACACGCGTTACAAGGACATTATTTAGTATTGTTACATGCACTTGTTTGGCCTACTTTTGATAAGCTTAATATAATCATGTTTCCTTGCATAATCTTTCGGTTATACAAAATGTGCTGAGTATCTGTATTTATCACTATATGTACGTATGAGTATTAGTATGTAGCCATAGATTCTATGCAGGTTCATGCAATTAATGTATTCTAGTAGTTCTTGACAGTTCATAATCAATGTAAATTAAACTAATACCAAAGTGCATGATAAAAATGAATAATATACTCACATTTAATGTGAGTATTAGCAGATAAGTGGCTCAAGAATGATCGATTTTCACAATTATATGTAATAATAAAAGTATTCTTCTCTAGCTTGCTGCATTAGATGAGGCTGACATGGGTGCTGCCCCCTCCCCCATCTTACCATGTAAGCTAGATAAACCCACCCAGGACTTGATGAAACTCATCTTTGATACAGACATGTTCAACCATGCCATGAAGGAGATGGAGTTAGGTGAATATACTTTGTTTCATAAATGAAAAAAAAAAAAAAAAAACTACAGCCAGCTTCTTAGTTTTCAAGTTCTCATATTTGCCTGCTTCTGAGTTGTTAATGTACGTACTGGTACATGTACATGCACTTTGTGTCTCAAGTGTATAATGTGACTGTTTAATTATCCACTATATTTACACAGACGATTAAAAAGTTGCTTCATACGGTACATTGTATTAGATGGAACAAGCTTTTATGCAGGACTGTTTACAATCAGATTAAAGGTATATATATATATATATATATATATATATATATATATATAAAAGCAGCAAGTTCTCTTTTTTCAAAAATGCTGACAAAACACGCTCCTATAATCATATCATATATCATATCATATATGTAATTTTGTGTCTTTTGTAGATGTTAAAAAAATGCCACTGGGCAAACTGAGCAAGTCTCAAATAGCAAAAGGTTTTGAAGTACTGGATGAGATAGAGAAAGCAGTCCAGGCTGGTAAGAAGAACAAACTGCCAGAGCTCTCCTCCAAGTTCTTCACTCTCATTCCTCACGACTTTGGCCGCCAGAGGCCGCCAGTGATCAGCACCCAAGAACTGGTTAGGAAGAAGATGGATATGCTGCTGGTGGGTGATGATCTGTATTGGTTGTAGTGATTGTGACCTGTATTAAAAACCTTTTTGGTCACCTGCCCCTTTGAGATACCAGCTAGGAGCATGTTTCGCCAAAGAGCTTTACTTACTTATACAGTCTGAAAATTTAGCTACGTCTTTCTTGCCTATTAAATATTATATTTAATATGTGGACTACTAATGTTTAATTTTTGGCCAGATAAAGCTTATAGATTGATCCATACATAACTGCCAATTTAAAGGCTTTTATACAAAAAATGGACAAGACTTTTAAATCGATATACAGGGTATTTATGATAAGATCTTCTGGGGGTGTTTGTCAATTCATGCTGTGTGATTCATTGAGTAATTACCATAAATTTATCTATTACTGAAAAGATTCAAGTGAAGGTATATTTTTAATTTTGCTCATTTAGGTGTTGGCTGACATAGAGCTGGCTCAAAGCATGCAGAAAGAAAAAGAGAAAGAAAAGAAACCTGGCAAGAAGGTAAGAGATATTTTTATTAGCTAGGTTTGATATAAAAATTCCTGTATTGCAAATCACCATGCTGATCCTACATGTGTTTCACTGGCAAGAGCTAAACAACATTTGTTTAAGTCTTGATATTACACATTATTTTACATATTTGCTGTCAGAACCAGTGATACATGTGTTATACATGTACTAGAAACTCGAGTCAGACCAACAAAACATGAAAAATAGCATATTTTGACAATTAATTATATTATTTTCAATTCCTTTCAATTTATGATTTTATTATTATTTTATATATGTATTTTTTAAATTAATATTTCTTTAAAACCCCAAAAATGCAATTTCTACCTAAAAATACCACGACATCTTAAATTCACAACTTTTATTTTTCCCTCTTTAAGTATCACAATAGGAAATGAAATCATCAATTTTATTGACATTAGGAAGTAATCAAGGTAATCATTGTATCAAATATGACCTTAGATCTGTCCTTTGACCTTTATTTCTGTTTCAGGCATTGAATGAGGCCAAGCCCCACCCACTGGATGTCAACTATGGACTGCTGAACTGTGACCTGGAGCTACTGGATAAAAAGTCCAAGGAATATAAGGCAAGCTAAAATAATCATAATTACATTGATTTTGTTGATTTTATTATTATTATTATTATTATTATTATTATTATTATTATGTGAATCCCTCCTGCTCTTAAATGTTCTTCTGGGTCTTTTTTTCTGTGTGTCAGCTGCTTCCTGCAGCTTAGACACAGGATTTTTTCGCAATATGTGAGCTGTTCCAATATGACCGACAATTGTGCATTATTATTATTATTATTATTATTATTATTATTATAACTTTTGTTGTTGTTGTTTTATATGAAAATAAAATGTATTAAGTTAATTGTTTGGTTCCAGTTGGTAGAGGAGTATGCTATGGCCACAAAACACTGGCGTAAAGTCACATTGCAGGAGGTTTGGAAAGTGAACAGACACGGAGAGGTGAAACTTAGTTTGTGGAATTTTTTTTCCATCAATTAATTTATTTATTTTTACTATTTATTTATTTATTCACAAGAAAGGACATTTTCCTGGTATTTTTGGAGGATTTCCTCTTTTTGATCTCATCGATAATTAAGATCAAACTCATTTTTATTTGCCAGCCTGTTTAATCATAATTTTGACAGCACAGATCTTACAGCAAGATACGGTATTGTTTAAAATTGTTATTCATACTTTAGAGCCATCATCCATGATAGGCCAATCAAATAAAGAAATTCCTTTTTCAGATTTAAATAGAAAACCATGCTTTTATTAATGGTAATGTTTTATACCTTTCCAGGATACCAGATTTGCCGAGCACAAAAATTTAGACAACCGCAAATTGCTTTGGCACGGGACCAACGTGGCTGTAGTGGCGGCCATTTTGAAAGGTGGTCTGCGTATTATGCCCCACAGTGGGGGCAGAGTTGGGAAAGGGATATATTTTGCCTCTGAGAACTCAAAATCGGCTGCTTATGGTAAGAAAATTCAAATGTTTTTCAGTCTTTGTACACTGTGACTGTGGGGTTGTTGCTTGGTTTTTATTTAGAACAATTATATGAAATTAGTCCCATAAATGTTGCCTCCGAGAAGTCAAAGTCAGCAAAGCATATGGCAAATGGACATCTTTGAAAACATGATTGCTGGTAATGGCTTTTCTCTTTGTGGTTTGAATTTAACCGATAGTTACTTGTGGAATAAAGGACAATCTTGGCAGCACTGGATTTGACAAAAATTAAGATTCACAAGCATGCAGCTTCTTGTTGTTATATTAAAACCACACCAATTAAATAAGATTGATCAGTCTTATACCCAGTACTTGGTCTTTTTTGATCAGCATGTTCAACCCTGAAATGAATAATTAATTTCTTTAGAGACTACGATTTTTTACTTTGTTTAATATAAATTTTGATATTATAGTCATAACGTACTACTGGGTACATATATAATAATGCCAGGAAAGAAGAGATACACTGCTAGGATGAACTTTTTTGTTATTATAGTCAGGTGCAGTGGTAATGGCACAGGCATTATGTTTGTGAACGAGGTGGCACTGGGCAAAGAGCACTTTATAACCAAAGACAACTGTCAGCTGACAGCGGCACCTAAGGGCTTTGACTGCATTATTGCTAAAGGACGCACTGAACCAGGTAGGGAACCAAGTGTGAATCAGGGATGGACAGAGGCCGTCTTCTGGGTCTTCCAGCAGATGATCAGAATTTTCTAATTTACATTTAGTGACATCTATATTTTCTGGTGGAAAATGGGTCAAAAATGGAGGATGGATCAACAAAGATAATTTGGAAGACCCAGAAAATATCTCTGGATCTGCCCCTTTGAATATGTCAACATTGTATGGTATGGTATACATATAGTGAAGTGTATGATATAGTATAACTTGCTGGTGTGCTAGGAATGAGGCCAAGTCGTGGTGACATTTCCCAATTACTCGCACCCTCCTAAGAAATAAAGAATAGAAATATGGCATGGATTCTCCATACAAAATTGATTGTCTATAAACACCAAATTTTAATATTTTCAGCCCTTGCCTACCAAAAAGAATTGATAATGAATATAATGATATTATGTTGTTGATGTTATTATTATTATTATTTCTGTTAAAATAATATTTTATGACTTTAGATGATATTCTCATTTGAGGTTTTTATGTCTTGGACAATGTAACTATAGCTACAGATACTTTTATCCCATGCAGTTTGCTAGAATTTGAAATGTTAGAATTGTGAAAACAAAACAAAAATATGATTTTGATGAACAAAACTTGAATTATTGTATTCTCAATTACAGACCCTAAAAAAGACAAGACCATGGAAATAGAAGGCCGCACTATCACCATACCTGTGGGGAATCCCGTTCCACAGGACAAGTACAAGGACAGTTATTTTTCCCAGAGTGAATATCTAGTCTATAAGGAGAGCCAGAATAGGATAAGATTTCTTTTGAAGTTGAAAATGTATTAGGAATGCATTTAGGGTTATGAGGCTTTTTTTTTTTTTTTTTTTTTGTTTTCATGTGCACACATGTATTATATTAGTTAAGAAAATGATATATATACCATTGTTTTAGTCTTTTATTTGAATAGCAGATATTAATGTTTTCAGTATACATGCTTTTTTAAAAGCTTATTTTTGGCAGATTTTTGCCTTTTTAATGTCGTGAATTATCATATTATTTGCTTACATACAGTACAATACTTAGCTAAATTTCCATTTTCGTACATGTACAGTGTACAATGTTCATTTGTACTCTACCACATACTAAATACTTCACACACATTTTCCTGACAATGTATAGTGCATGTACTTGTCCATGTATATTGTCCATTGTTGTATACATAAAACAAACGGTTTGTTTAGTATAATTTTCTGCAAAATACTCCACATACCTATATCACATTTCAGACCTGTCATTATCCCCCACAGTCATGTGTATGTTATGTATGGTGTATCTGTTTACCTTTGTTTTTCATTTTCTGTGATCACATTTTACCAGTTAGACACTGGTATGGATAATTTGTGTGGAATTGATATGTTCATAAATATATTGTGATATTTGATGAGGTAAGACTATTGATTCTTAGCTTTACTGCAATCTTTCATATCTGTGATTTTTAGGGTATTTTGTAGTTTATATTTACTCTTAACTTAGGTTCATACATTCTTTTAAGTTTGTTGCATGATATGTCTATTTTTCCAAAAAATATCAATATAATTTAATTTTTAACAATTTAAAGGTAGATGAGTTTTATAAATGTCATATAATATAACAGTTTTGTTATAATTGGGCTTGAGTGGATTTTTAAGATGCCATTTAAACGAAGTTATGTTGTCTGCTATATCATGATTACAAATCTCTTTATGGTGAAGGTTACTTAAATAGGATTCAGAAATTTGACTTACATGTACGAATATAATCATAATAATATAATAATAATATGTATGAAGTTGATAGAAAATCATGTCATGGCAAAAGGTTTTAAGAGGAGAAGCTGGAAAATGAGAATAAAGTACATTTATCTCCATAATATAAACGCTTTTCGGGATTGACAATTGTCGTGCAGAACCGACACGTTAAGAATTTCATCGGTAGTTAACTGGTATTTGCATAAAAATAGTTCATCAAATCTTGTCCAAATGGCAACATGCATGTTCTACAGGCCTACCCAACTACCAGACTCGGCACCTAAGGATCCTGAATTAACTGGTATATCGGACCACACTACCCGTTTTCAAGGTGTGTGTCAGATCGCATTTCGGAGTATCAGCCAGAACACCAACAGGATGAGCCCTGGCATGCTCGGCTGTCACCTTGATTGGATAGTAAACGATTGTCGTAAAATCGCCATATGATTTTAAAACCGGGTGCATAAATTTGAAAGCCACCTAGATGCACCTTAGACTGCCACATTAATCTAATGCAATGTAAAAAAGCCCTATCAAAAGTGGTTAAAACATTCAAACCGAATGTCGTAAAGTCCCCATATATCCCCATAGAGACAATAAAATAGAGTACTCTAAAGTAAGAGTACAGTTTAAGATTGTTCAGCCGAGCGTGGATGAGCCCGCAGTCATGCTACAAAATTTGTTCTGGGGTATGATACTCCGAAATGCGATCTGACACACACCTTGAAAACGGGTAGTGTGGTCCGATATACCGGTTAATTCAGGATCCTTAGGTGCCGAGTCTGGTAGTTGGGAAGGCCTGTTCTAGAAGTCAACAGGAACAGTGCTTTCATGTAGCAACATACATACGTTACATGGCGTGTCTAGGGCATTGCACGTGCCCTGGGCGCCACTTAAAGAGGGCACTGTCATTTTAGTGTCTTGATGTGTTAAACTGACATATTTTAAAACGCAAATGACCCGCAGTTTTAACATGATTTTATAGCAAAGTTGTGCAAAATTATGTCAAATGGTAAAACTGGGGCGCAATTTTAATATCGACATGGACACTGCTCTCCGTAGACACAGCCTCGAGAAACATATCGATCCCTGCCACTAACGAGTACAGGCGTTTCCAGATGCAACAGCACCCGGATGTGTTCTACATTAAAATAAACATCTCCGAGTCTTTATTTGTTGCACTCAGTAAAACGCCGGTGTCGGTTTCCGTTGTGGTATCTCAGCTACAGGTAGCTTGTCTCCCATCCAAGGCCTAGAAAAGAGAAAATATTATAGGCATTCCAATAATATACAGTTACAGACTCCCTCTAATAAAACATTTTCAAAAAATTTTAAACAGAAAGACGCAAAGATGCTGCTCAGAATCACGTGCCTTGAAATAGATACTGGTAAACCTGGTAAACGTAGAAAAAAAAAGAGTGCGTGATCTTACTATCAAAAGTACATGTAAAGTACTGCTTATTACTATCAAATATATCACCTGTAATACATCCGTGGGGCTTCCTTAACATTAATTGGCTGAAATACTGCAATAGAAGAATTTCGACTAGATGACGACCTCGAGCCCGCACTTTGTGATCGTGTCATTGGCTTACTCGCACTGAGCGTCCTCAAATGTTGTCCACTTGAAAGCCCAAGTTGACAGTTCCTTGACTCTTTTGTCCTTGGTATAGATCCGTCGGCGTTTTGCGATTTGGTAAGCAGAGTGTCTCTTGAAGCTTGTGATGTCGACGATGACGTCAATCGAACCTCCTTCAACTGTCTGGACGCGCTTGTACTGACGTCATCAAGCGAAATCGAGGACCTAATTGTGTCACTGTCTAAGCTGGTTTGTCTGGGCATACGCGTCTCATTACACGTGATTGGACGGTTTTGTTGATGCTTTTGCTGTAGGCTTTTGTACAAGTTGGCTTGTCGAATAAAAAAAATCACACATTTACCAAAATAAGTACACCACAACGATTTTCCATCTTTCCATACAGGTTTATCTAAAAAACGTTACTTTCTTAACTTTGTTAAACACCTTTTGACCACGAATTTTAAGGTAGAATATATTAATCATGCATTGGCCAAGATATAAACATCTTAACGTTAGCATGCCAAGTGATACATGTATGACACGCTTATTTTAGAAACACAAGAAATTATGTGAAAAATATTTACCTAAAATTTCACTAGTTGTTTTAGGTCTAGTTTCACTTAGATGTCGTCTGAGGTTATTTCCATACTCTTTCCTCCTCTGCGCAGCCCTACTGGTATATGACGTAGTTGATCCACAGCGGAAAGAAGTCGGAGTACCAGCAGATTTGGCGCCCTCGGTTTGGTGATGTAAGAACTTCATGGGAGATTCGTATCCCTTGCCATGAGGCATCGGTTCTAAAATAGGCCAATCAATATGAATTATCAAAACATGTGCCAAAGATTTAATAAAATCAATGAAAATAAAAAAAAGATCAACACACCGATAAATATATTGACAATAAATACCCTTTTTGCTCCTAGTACCATTCTTAAAATTTTCAAAACTCGGACACAAAACGATTGACAGTGTTGTAAAACGTTGTATCACATGTAACAACGATGTATCACACGTAACTAGGATAAAACAAACCTAACATGCATATGAAATACACCCATGCCACTACAACTTACAACTGTGAAAAGGCGGATCCAGGAAAGGGGCAGAGCAAAGCGGGGCTGGGCAGGGCGTGGCAGGGCGGGGCTGACCCAGGATTAAAGTAAAGGAAATTCGGTTTCAGTCAACGCCCCTGCCAGGCGAGGGTTGGCAGTTAATTAAAGTTCTTAATTTAGAAGGAGGAAGATAAAACATTATGCACCCCATCAATTTTTTCGTTTTGAGATCCTGGATCCGCTGTGTACCGTCTCTTCATGCAGTGTCATCATGCGAACATGCCCCTTGTGCACCATGGACCGCAGAACTAAAACCGTGTTTAAAATGTGGACTTCAGAAATCGCCAGCTCTCCGTTAAGTTTTATCCACGCGCTGTGAATTTTAACTTTAAAAATTGTGAAGACGAGATAGTGGTTAAACTGACTGGAGAATAACATGCTATTTTTAGCATGATTTAAGCGCTTGCCAAATCGTCCATCTTGTGGTTTAGATCTTAAAACGGTTTTAGTTAGCCAGGTGTTGAAAAACTGCAGATGTGCTTCTTTAACGTGCAACAAGATAGATAATTTATGTTCATGCATCTTCTGCAAAACTCATTTTCCTCGTGTGAAACATTCATTATCTATGTACAAGTTATACTATGGTGCATTCTTTGTAAAGAGGTTTTCAACTTACAAATCACAGTGTAATGAATTTTCTCAAATGAAAATTGCTTGGAATCAAACATAACGACCACTTGGCAATTGCTCAAAGAGAAACCTTCATACCATTGCAGGTCAAGGTCAAAAGTTCAACGTCAAGGTCATGCAACAGGGTCAAGGACTCATAAGCATGCACTATGCCATGTATTAGTCATCTTACTATAGCCCTTTGCTGTACGGCAAGTATGCTGACCGTGCCGTTCAGATGCACAGGCTATGCACCAGCCACTGGGGCATTTCTGTATAGCAGGCAGCTGGAAGTGCCTCCGCAAACGACTGGAGGGTGCTGTCGTCGAAAAAAGTGATAGAACGCAACCAAAGTTAACACACCTATTTATACAGTCATTTCCCTGTAGTTAGGGGCGAAATACTACTTATATCGCCGTGTCGTAAAAATCAAATATTACGAGCGACCAACTATACTACATGTAAATACACTCAAAGCTAGAGAGAAACAAGCATTTAGATAATGCTGAATAACAGAACGTCATAATAATCCCAGTTTATACGTTTTACCTCAAAAGTTGAGATTGACTCTGAAATTCATATGCCTTACCCTCTTTCGATTTTTCCCTGTGCTTTGGCATCATATTGATGACATTGACGGTGTGAGGAACATTTAGAGAGTACAGGAATCTGGAATAAAAACCAATAAGAGAATATCATCATTTATTAGCGTTTCAGACACAAAAAAGAAAAATTACAAAAAAAAAAAAAAAAGAACTGAAACTTGTGGTGTTATTATTGCAAGCAAGTCAGAACGGCAAGAGCTCATGGCGTCAGTACTTAACCTCCATAATATTTGACGTCCTTATGGTCGTTATGATATCATAAGCTCACCTGTCATAGAACCTGTTGACGTCAGGATGCTCCATACTTGTGACACTGAGGAAGTTTTGACTATCAGGATTGATCTTTATGGCTTTCTCGTGGTCTTTATTTGGCGCCATTGCCTCGCTGCCGGGCCAGTCTGATAGTATCTAAATTAAAAGTTGGCCTGTCACTTGATTTGGATAACCTTTCTTCTCGTTTCATTTACAACTCAAGGACATTTTACTTTAATTGTTCATATGTACCTGGTGCAGTTGGATAAGTACTAAATCCAATTAAGCAATGAGTAGCGTTTATCAAAATAATATTTAAAGTGAAAAATACTACACTAAACAAATGCAAAACAACATAATGGAATTGATTTAATGTATACTTGTTTTATTTCGTGTTTAGAATACTTAATGCCAGTGTTGAAAATAGATATGGTACTTACCACGGGTGCCTGCAGTGTTCCTCGTATGATGAGAGATGCTATGTGATTGGAGTTCAAGCTCAGTGCCTTGATGACGTCTTGCAGAGCCAGCACTTCTTCACCTCGGCTGTTTCGCACAAGTGCCCGTATGCAGTACACGTCCTACGAAAGTAATCAGAATTTATTTCTAAAATATAATTCTGATTCTTTAATGCAAGATC
This sequence comes from Lingula anatina, assembly GCF_051362555.1. NCBI lineage: Eukaryota > Metazoa > Brachiopoda > Lingulata > Lingulida > Lingulidae > Lingula > Lingula anatina. The sequence continues at coordinate 3,400,308 of NC_141772.1, read as the reverse complement.
TCTCGTCATTGTACGAAATTTCGAGGTCATATGGCTACCTTTTCAAACATATATTCGTTTTATATACCAACTATTTTCGCAGAATTTACTGTTACAGAAACGGACAAACAGCTACAAATGAACGTTGTAGTTATGTACTGTATATAAGCGATCATTTGTGACAAAGGGTCGCATAATACCAGTATTAAAAAATCAATGATTGAACGACGTAGAGAAACAATATTAAAGGTAATTTAAAGGAAAAGGGAAATATTCAACATGCACTAACCGGATTACGACTGTCCAACACGACTGTTTTCTCGGCGTCCTTAAGTGCATTTTTGAGATCCCCTGCAGAGAATTGATAACAAAACTCAATGCTATCGTATTCTGCAATACCAGGTTTAATAACTAAAAATCTGATGCAGATTTATAACAACAATTTACCCTGTACTTATATGTTAATACAGGTGCCTAAAAGGACAATATCTTCAAAAGTTCATCGTATAAAATGGCATATTTTTGACGCAAGCCATATCTTTAAAACTCACATTAAATAACCAAATTATTAAGTGCATTATTTTGAAAAATCATGTTGTCAATAGAACGTATGAGCTTCAATACCACGTAGGCCTACATGTTTGCTCATGAGGGAAATATTAATCTGATCATACACCGACCGAACCTGAAATAAAGTAACTTTTCTCATTAAAAATAATATGCTTTAAAACAAAAAAAGCCTCGTTAACCGGGGCCGTAGCGATAGTCCGAAGGTTCAATAGTCCGAAGGTTCATTGGTCCGCATGTTCACAATAGAACCTTCGGACCAATGAACCCTTGATTAAAAAATCGATAAAAATGTTACAACTTTTCGGACCAATGAACCTTCGGACTATCGAGACGCCCCCCGTTAACCAACCGGTCAGTCTCGCCTGGGCTTACCTGATTTTGCATAAGCAAATGCTCGTTTGGCATGCACGGGCGTCATGAGGCACGAGTTGGAATGACATCCCGCCAAACAGCCGTTCTGAAACATAAGACAACAGATATGTCTAAACTTGAACCCGTAGTCCTTACAGTATTTAACAACGTAGAGGTACTACTACCCCGTCATTAGACATGCAAACTGGACAAACGATGGCATCGATGAAATTTGCCTGCCAATTACACAATGAATCTTTACTTTTATTGATTGATTGATTGATTGATTGATTGATTCATTCATTCATCTATATAGCCAATCATTTGTTTGTCATTTTGTTTATTCCTACTTAACCCCGCTTTAATCTATTTCATTTAGTTACTACTTTTGGAGCGCTCGGGTGTTCTTGGGTGTTCTCGGACGTATTGTGATGCGTCACAACTACCACACTGTGCGCACTTACCTTAGGAATACTGACACTGTTGATGGACTTGGTATAGGCTTTTACAGCTTTGGTGTGCTCTCCAACTTGCTGTAGTGCCCAGCCGAGACTGTAGTACAGTTCATAGAGCTAAAATGATAACACGCCTTCATCAAACCGCAATCATAAAATTCGGTTCAGTTATACGGGACTGATTGAAAATAAATTATCAACTGAATTTAAATTGATGAGATGACAACGATTAACATTGTAAGATTCAATTTCGAATGCATAAAATGAATATGCGTTTTAATACAAAGCACAATTAAATGAGTAAATGTCAAACCAAAGTGAAAAATAATGATATCGAAATGTTAAAGATTAATTATCCAATTATAATATTCACCAGCATGCCGTAACCGTCAGGAGGCTCATAGTTAGGCGGGAAAATTTCCAGACTTATCAGACTCAGCAAACTGCGATAATTCTGTGCCGCCTAGAACGAAAAATAAAATTTTGACTTGAATAAGGAAGGATCAAGAGTGTTACAGGAGACCAATACTGATCAATAGAGTTTTCCTGAAAGATAATACTGAAATCATTCTGAAATTTAAACACATATTGTGCCAATTACGTGTAACGTATAGATCACGAACTCATAGCAGTAAGTAATGAATAGCATGAATCGACACTCGGTTCATATACACTTTTAAAGCATTTAACTACGTACTTAACAAAAGTAATTATATGCCAAGAGCATATCATATTGACTCCTTATTTCTTTTTTTACAGATATTATGAGAAAAACTTAACCGCAATATTTAAGGGTATTTTTTTGGGGGGGGGGGGCGCGACGAGGTTCGTTCTTTTTTTTTTCCTGCTATAATATTAACTTTGGAAATGAGGAGTTTCACAAAGCAAATCATCTAGTATTGCAACGGTTATAGTAACCAAAGGGTGTTTACCTCAATGTTGCCATTATCACAGCAAGGTGTTCATTTAAATTAGAAAGTAACCACAATTTTGTGAGCTGACCCTTGACATTTTGCGGAGCGAGCCATCAGGTGTACACACATGCGGTGTTGACTCTGCCAAACTTTACCTTCCTGTCAACGATTTAAGCGGGTCCTGTCTTTTCAAATTATTTCAAGCAAGCAAATTGATGTGCTGTGCATTAGTAATTACATATTACGAAAAGCCGATACACTGTCCGAATACCATATTTGAGTAGCTTGTTTCTTTCCATTTTAAGAAAGAGTGTGTGTGTGTGTGTGTGCGTGAGAGAGAGAGAGAGAGAGAGAGAGAGAGAGAGAGAGAGTGGAAGTCGTTTTGCTCAATGATATGTACACTATACAGTTATATTCTTTGTTTCGCTGAAATCAGTGCTGGAATGATTGCGTTTTTTAATTGACCAAATCCTACATCTCGTCGAGCACAAATCCCGTGAACTCAAGCTATTAATAATAATAAGGAAGCATTCAGCATTCGAAATTATCAGACAGAAATGCCAAAAAGACAGGTTGCCCTTCTCTTACTAAATATGAATAATTTACGCGATCTAAACTCTACAGCTGTGTGATATCGATAAGTTCACTATGCTCCGCTGCGTGCAATGCAGATTGGGGTATTGATATTCTAACGGTTGCATGAAATAATAATAATGATAAAAAAGACAGCATATAGACAGGGCTCGATTTAAAATCTGTCAGGCGTATCGTTATGATTAGACCGACTAAATGTGAACCCTAAATCGCAAAAAGCTTCAACTCTAGTTAAAAAATTAGACAATATAAGCACAGATCAACTGCAACTTGTATATAATGGCACACTTCTTCATGTTTGCATTTCGTTTTAACGTCAGACACAGAGCCTGCAGTATGATTGAACAGTTTCGTAAAACTAAGGTTAATCGAAAGCAAATCCGATTAATCCGACTCGTGTACACACACGGCCGCTTTAAGCGTTTGCTAAGTCCTCTTTAATAATGACAAATTTATATTTTACTAATGATTACAGAAGTTGGTCATAGCAACAGAGAAATGACTAGTCCTTTTGGGACACTTAGTATATGCAGTCAAACATGAAATTGGTCACGCGAATGACTAGTCTATAGCCACAAAATAATATACAGTGTATTCAAGTGTATATATAAAGGTACATTTCAAATGTTTCTTTAGTGTATTTTAAAATGGAAGGTTGGATGTCAGTCGCCACTGCCTGCTATTGAAACAACCGTTAGTTAACTTATCAATTATAATTACTTGTAATAAATAATATAATACTGAATCCAAATGAAATATATATATTTTACTCATGACAATGAAATTTATAATTACAATGTGACATTTATAACAGAAGTTTCGAAATTATTGGAGAGAGAGAGAGAGAGAGAGAGAGAGAGAGAGAAAGAGAGAGAGAAAAGAAAATATCCCACCTTGCTCCATCGTTTGCTCCGTTCGTTCATCATCGCCTCCTTGAATTTAAAATTAGCAGCCTTGTTCAAGTCCTCAAAGTTCGTGAATGGCATCCTGGCCATTTGTGGTGGTGACGGTGTACCGTCTCTTGAGTTTCCCAAAAAGAGTCGTCTCAGTGATTTTCCACCCGGTACTAACTTAGCTAGCTAGCCGTCTGTGATAGCTCCTTTTTGTTTCTCACTCTACGGCAGGTTTCATATATTTCTACTTAAAATTAAACTGTTGGTATGTCTACATTCAAACAGCAGCCCGTTGCAGTGTTTCGTTTTCGGGTGTTTATCCTCCGTCGTCATGATTTGAACGCTATCGACTAGTTTCTTCGATATCTCCGCTGGGGTATAAATCGCAGTATCTTGATAAATTCTGATAACGAGTGGCAGTTTCTCAGGGAGTTATTATCAAAATGGCACCCTGGCGACCTTTTCTCCTACTGTCACAGCTGTTTGCGAATGATTCTCTGAAGTTTTGATGACACCATTTGGAATTATTTTGGCTTCCACTGACTGTTCTTACCGCCTCAGTGTTTAGCGTTTATTGTGTCCGAGGGTCTCTCAGGTCAAATAAATACACATTTGAGCTAGGTATATGCATGTATGATAATCTTGCAAAATGTAGAAAGATATACAGAGCTTTCCTATGCCTTGCCCATATTTTAAGCGACGTTTATTTGTGTCTTTTCCTGCGAATCCGGGAAAGCGGAGATAGTTCAACTGAAGCCTTCAAAGTTACATGTGCGTTATCCTATATCGTCATAATAGCTAGACGATATGGCGCTTCCTTTTTTTCGCATGGAATACAACGGAAAGCAATTATAACTATTTGCTGCTGTTCTTTCCGCCAGGGCGTTTTACTGAGCTTATCCTAACGCTTGAATTTGCAATTCAGATATCAATATGCATTGATCATTCAGCGCCCCTCGTTATTTGAATGAAAACCGAATCCTTGTATTTTTGCTGTGAGAGAGTGATCAGTTCCAATGGGTTCTGACGTTTTTCCCTTGTTACAATGTTGGTTAATCATCAACTTTATATTTCAGGTATTATATCACAACTTGTTTCGAGTAGCTATGACTTCCTTGGTCTTGCTCCGTGGGGTCACTGTTAAGTCAAAGCAGTGTTTTGCCCACACATACACAGGTAATACTGAAAATCAATAGAGATTAAATGACGTGGTCGTCAATCAGTTCGAGAAGAGAGGATAACATCTCAGTACGATTACGCAGCCGTTGGTCTGTACGGTAAAAGCACGCTGCTACGCTACGCCAGCGTCTCATAGCAATGTCATGAGTGAGTCCCAGTCTTTTGCCGTCACTGACGTGACAGTGGCATGAATGTCTCCCGTTTCAGTAAACTGTCGAAGTGAGCGTTTTCGGTTCCCAATAAAAACATCACCCAAATAACATTTCCTATTTTCGTTACTCCCCTTTCAGGTTAGTCTAGTCCCGTTTGCAAATATTGCCTCATCTTTGTGATAAAACTTCTCAAATTCTTGTCCGATTTTTTCGCATCAGCGTCTCCAACACAGCAATAGTGTAAATCGTAAGTAAACTGCAACCGATATGTCATAATATTGAGGGGCCAGCGGGCATGGAAGTAATGTAAATTGACATTGCGGTGCATTGACAGTCGAAGCGATTGTCCTCGGTGCTGTTTAATAGCAAGGGGAATGTTTGTTCATAATGGCTGAAGCGAGTAATTAGAGTGGGGAGAAGTGGTTGACAAAACCGAAGGCTAAACAACCAAGTGTTTCTGCATTAGTTAAGGGTGAAACTTTCCTTGCATTCTGCTGCCTGCTCACCTTGGCTTTATTGACACACATCCACTTCACTTGCTGATCCCACCATTGATCAGAGTTTATTTTAAACTCGTACACACTGAAAAGTCACATTACTGATTTTTTAAAATGTCATTACTATTTTTTAAAAAAAGATCAAGTGCTTCTAATCGAACAGTAAACTTAATTTCCACTCTCTACAAAACCAGGCGGTGACACCTGCGTTTAAAAGCAGCGCATATCATAAACGATTTATTGAACACATAAATGTTTATTGACTTTTTCAACAAGCTGACGAGTGTGTTGACTTTCCTCTTTGTCCCGCCATTCATGATCGAATGCTGAAACGTGTGACAGCTTTTGTGGCAGCGATAAGGCTTTGTAGCCATACTGAAAGCAGAACGATAGTCGTTTCTAAAGAGGCTTCTTAATTGAGGATAACCTGTTGAACGAGACCTCATTAATGAAAAAAGCCGTTTAGTGGCATAGGGTGAGAGTAATATATCGTGTCCCACTCGCGCGACCCGAAGCCAGCTATGATAAAATATATTGACCTGAAGCTACGCCAAAACCGATAATAATCACTTGGGAGTGGATACAAGTTACATAAATATAATCTAATAGATTTGAGCATGAAGTATACATATTTGCATAACCGTAATTTATGTTCCAATAAAATGAATAACCAAAGGAGCTGAAATATTATTTTCTCTCCCAACATGCGTCTTGCACCAAAGGTATAAAAGCGTAATATAAACAGATACTGAAATAACATCAATTGTCAATAATCTTGTCAGAGTTGGCTATTAGTATGACCAATGTTCGAATTCATTGTGTTAGTTGGGCCATGATTGCGCGGCATTATGATGCGAATGCACCACTTCGTAAATTATCGCATTAGAGCACAAACTAACAGACTTTAAAGCACGTACAATATTAACTTAAGAGAACTGAATCGTTCATGCACAAAAAAAAAAATAATAATAAATAAATAAATAAATAAATAAATAAAATAAAATAAAATAATAAGAACAGCATAAGGCAGGGAAATAAAAGAGAGAGAAAAATAAAATAGTATTGGATTTACCAAAAAAACTTCAAGCATGAGCGTTACAATGCAGTACAGGGTTATGTGAACACATGTTTGTCATCTAACATAGTTTTTTGTCCAAATTTTAGTAAAATTCCCATTCGAAATGAGTACCGGGTCAGCAAATATACATGACTGCAACGCGTGATCAGAAAAAAATGTTGAAGTAGGCCTATTCACACTTCTGGTAAATGCTGTAGTTGTCTACGGTATGTTAACACACCCTTAAGAGAGACATTTTACAACCGTTAATGGATGTTCTCATGGCGATGCGTTGCGGTTTCAAAATACCGCTCAAAAATCCATTTAAGCGGCGAGGATGGTGTAACGGTTACCATGGTTGCCTTCCTAGCAGTCGATCCGCTTTCGACTCCCGGTCCTCGCATAAATCGTTTTATTCCGTCTAAAATATTTGTTAAAAATAATGGAAAACTAACAGCAATGCTTTTTATGTAGAAAAAAGAGCGCTTGATAAGTAGGACTTTTTATGAAGCAGAAGCGTATTTTATTTTCATGATGATCTATCAGTAAAAAACAAGAAGAAACAAATGAACAGACAATAAAGCAGGTATAATGATAAAAACTTTTATTAATAATGAAAATAGGAAAGAAAACGTTCGACAATTACTGTTAACATAATATTTTTATTAAATCAGTATCACGTCTACACGATCTTGAATGAAAAATTGATGTTGTAATTTTTGTCTTACGTCTCTAAAACAATGTTTTTGGGTCAAAACGAACGGTGATCTAAGCGTAATAATTATTAGAGATTGTCGACCGTCGACGTTTTATAACGGGAACGGGAGGTTTTGTCGGTTTTCTCGCTATTGAAGAATCTTGCCCTTGACCTTGTGCTTTGATTTGACCTTCTAGTCTTCCCTGACCTTTGATGTCATCAGGTCTTTCTTGCATTATTATCCACTGTTTTTTCAGACTAGACCGATGATGTCCGTTTACAGTAGATTGTCTTAAAAAAACCTTTACAGAGCTGATTTCGATAGCCGCATTTGGTATCTGTTGTGCGTTGTATTCAGAAATTATGTCTCTTGGATTCTTTATCTGTTCTACGGGCTGGTGAGTTTCTATCAACTCCCTTTTACCGCTCGCCTGTTGAAGTTCGGCTTCCTGTAACACAACAATGTATATCCGATCTGAATATATAATGGTAATGATATAATGATATAATGATAAAATGCCTATACAAAATTTAAAAAAGAACAGATGATTTTGATGGCCCTTCCTGTTTTAATATTAAAAGGATTTTTTTTTATTGCGGTTTCGTTTATTTTTTGTATGCGTGATCTGATTACTTTAGGAACAGACTTTCAATAGATCAAAATCAAAAGGCACCAAAGTGTGATACGGCCAAAACCTACAAGCATGTACCGATATTTTTTTCTTTTTGCTGCAAAAGGTATTTTTTCTCTTTTTTCTCTTGTTATCAATTATGTTATAAATTATTTATATCCATTAGCTGTGTTGAATTTATGTGACTCTTGGTCCGAACACCCTATTAAAAAACAACAACGGACCCTTAAAAGCGTCCAGTCTAAAAGATGTAGCCTACATGTAAATATGCCAGGCATCAACATTAAAAGTAATAAATAATTTAATCATTGAACAACTACTGATATTTAGACCACCACAGTATAAGTTGAAGTAAGATGTATGGGATACTATTTGTATCGAATTGGTTCTCGTACCTCTTTTTCCTTGTCCTGTTGAATGTGCTCTGTTTTATCACAATTTGGCGTTTTTAGACTATGTTTCTCGCTGTGCAGTTCTTCTGGAGCTAGATTCATCCAAAAATAATATTTAAAAATAATTTAAGCATTTTGATTTTTAGCCCATGTGCATGTAAACTTAAAATGCTAATGATATGTTATACATATATATGAGGGCGCACTTATTACTCGTGCAAAAAATATTTTTGTATATGATATAATTCTGAAAATGAAAGCATAATTAGATGGTTACTTAATTAAATACATCGAAATTTATACTAAAAATAAATAAACGGAAAACTCCACCCCCACCCCCCTGTAATAAGGATGGTCATTTCGATGCTTAATATAAAATGATTGCAATAAAGGAAAAAAACAATGTCATGCGTCCAATGCTACTCACTTGGTGTACGCCTCCGCCTGCGCCTAAACCATACTATCAGTAGGCCTATAACCAACAAAAATACCGAGCAACAAATTAAAATAATTTCGTTGAAGTACTGTTCCCACTTGCTCTGTTTTGGAGGCTCTTCGTAGCCTAAAATGTACTTAATCTGTGAGAAATAACTCATGTTATCAAGCAGAAATTTTGATTTTTCGTCCTTATGTTTGTCTCTTCCATCTTGTTTGCTTCGTTTGTTTTCTTTGTTTAGTATCTATGGGGATGTTTATCTAAGTGACGTCATTGTCATGTCACGTCATCTTAACATGACGTAACGTTACCGATAACGTGTAATTTTACGAGCTTTGTTTCGAACAAAGGTCGCAACAATGAAAATAACTTAGAATAAAAGATAATTATATAAGTATAACAATAATGGAGCGCCCATTGTTACGCTTCAAAAGAAACCTGTGTGATCGTGTGCAAGGCAGGACAGAATGACAAAGCCCTAACAACGACTCTTTTTTAATGAATATTAGTAAAAAGAATAAGTACTTACTATCTTACAAATTTATTGATATTGATTAACATAAAAATATAAAAATCACATTGCATATATTTGACAGACATTACAGTTAGAATTGCACGAAAAACAGGAAGCGGTTTTATCAAAAAATATCAACATTAATTTTTGAACACATTATGATGTTCTGAGTTGTTTCGGTCAGTTATTGACTGAGCTATTATGTTGACCTCAAATAAAAATCATCTTGGTATCGTAGCTTTGGACTCACATAAGATAATGCAAGTTTTTCTTCAGATTAAAAAAAACAACATGGATCTCATTAGCTGGAGTGAGTACATAATCTTATATGCGTGAATTAAGCGACGAAACAATAATTTTGTACAAGATATTTACAACAATGAAAATCTTAGTCATATCAAATGGTGCAGCAAGTGTCATAGAAATAAAATGAAAGTGAATATAATATCCATTCTCATTAAAACGCTATAATAATGTATAAAATAATTTCTCAAAAACCATAAAAAAATTAAGACAAACCGCACGCTATGTAGGCATGCATGCCGCTGTTTCATTCTTCAGAGCAAATTGGGCAAAGCGGGACCAATGCAAAGTGCGAGATGTTAGTGGCCTCCAACCAACTTTTGAAACATTTTCATAACAATTAACTTTTTATATACGCAGCAGAGACTTTATCGAGAGCTTGCATGAGACAACATTATTGGGTACGAATGCACTGATATGAAAAAGTAGATTTTCAGTATTATCTAGTGCAGCAATATGTTTATGCGGCCACGTCCTTTGGATTATACAGGCACATAGACATTTAACGCGACATTAAGGTTTTCACATATAATAACATGTAACAAAAATTCGAAAATAAACTAGAAAATACAATGACGTCTGGGCAAGATAGATTAACACAGAGTTGGGAAATCTTAAAACTTTGGTCAGACGTAAGTAATCAGAATACCAGTAGGCCTACAAGTGCGCAGACGCTACATGTGTACCTGTATAAAAGACCTTAAAGTTGCATGCAAAAAAGTAGCATGTATTGCATAAGGTCATGGGATATGTATAAAAAGGCCAGAAACAGCTTGAACGGACTAAAACTTCATATCGACAACGGAGACTTGACGCAGATCAGCCGAATCTTGGAGCTTCAAAATTTTTACGGTCTGATCTCCCGGCATGCCCTGGTAACCACTGCCGCTTTTCACTTCCGGCTCCGTAAGAGTTTCGTACAGGAATCCGTCAAGACTTCCTGGTTGCTCAGATTTCTCGCCCACATAGCCAGGATTTTCAAACGCCAGCGGAGATTCTTTAGAGTTGCACGAAGACGCGGAGTCCGTTGATCTTCCAGATCCGCTTCTTTGGATAGAGTCGGCGTCAGATCCGGCGGACCCGTTCCGTCGTCTGTATCTGCAGATGAGAAGGGCGCCAATTGCTATACAAATTAGGAAAACCCCACCTACTGTCGCAGAGCTGATATACACCGCAGTGTGGTTAAAGATATGATGGTAAAAATGAACCGTCTTGACGGGAGGGGTGGGCCACAATTGATGGGATGAGTTCTTCAAAGAGGCTGTTGTGATGACTGATATTTCGCCCCAGTTTCCAACTTCGTCCATCGCGCGTACCCCGAAGGAGTAACTGACGTCCACATCCACAGAATTAACGGCGATTACCAGCCTTTCGCGCGTTCCTGCAGGGCTAGGAAGAGGGAGGTCGCACTGTAAATTGCTATGTGACTCGATGGTTGGCACGCTGTGAAGGCTTTCAAAGAACTGCCGAACATTCTCACCGACTCGAACTTCGTACCTTGCAGCTGGAAAATAAATACAATTGTGTAAATGGACATAGTCTAAAATAGGCAAAATCTCAGTGACTCATTTTATTTAGTGTATAAAACACACAGTTTGATTCGTTTTACTAATTTGAGTCCAAATGATATTTGAAAGTACCAGGTGTAGTTACTGTAGACTTCGATGAGAACTACTGCGGTAATGCTTATTTAATTAAATATTAAATATCCTTCAAAATGGATACACCCCTCGACAAAACGGCATGCAAATTGAATATTCTGTAATCGCATTAATTTTTGACCATCGCCATGTACGAGACAATTCCCTGTGATAGAGGGTCCGGTTCCCTTCGATTTGTAGATCCAGAGGTACATTGTACTAAGTAGCCCCGTTCTAGGGCTGCCTGTTACACAGACCTTCCACTTCATAACACTGATTTTAACCATTAACCCTCTTACCTGTTCCCGATTGATAATCATCCCCTACTGCAGTGAATTCCAAAATGATCACAGATTTAGCGTGCGATGCCTCCACCACTCTAAGATCACGAATCCTGGATGGGGGAAAGATGTCTGTGCTAGGGTTGGTCAGATTAGGAACGCCGGTCACTTTGAAGAATCCGGACAGTGCCACTCTGTTAAATTTCTCAAGTGCAACGGGTTCGGGCTTCATCGTTCCTGGAGTGGGAGATACATGATGCCTTAATTTTTTTATTGTTGGGGTACATACATACTGTATCTTTCAGTCCCTAGAATTCCTTGCGTTTTATCTAATGGGAATAACATTCGCATATTTCCATAAATCACATGAAAAATATTGAATTGTTCTTGAAGGATGTGATAAAGACAGAAATTAACTTTTATCATCATTGTTTTACCAACCTGGATGCGAGAGTGAGATTTTCCTCATGGCAGACGATCCTCCTGCCGCGGTTCCATTAACCATCATCCGGGCTCTTCGGAGGTCATTTTCAACCTTGACCTTCACACTGTAGTCTCCTGTAGCCTTGACGTAATCCAGAAAATAGGCGGAATACACACCATCTCCTGCTGTGGTATCAGCGCCTGAAATCACGTCCTGAACGTATTATAATTACTTCTAAAAGCATATGCACATAACTTATTATTTTCAAAATTTCAAGAATGATCCAGCCATGTGATTAAAACACAGCTCGAGTTTGCAAACCAGTCTGTTTGGATCTTTTTCTTTAGGTACATGTTTGTAATTTTTTTTTTCACAAATTAGTTGGCATTTTCAACTACTTTACTTCATGTAGTTACATGTTTTAACGTATACAATAGCAGTATAACTTATATATCTTATTTGCATTATACTAAAGAGTTGGGTAACTGGAGTCAACCCCTACACTGGGACCTGATATAAAAGAGAAAAACAGCAGACAAAACATTATGATATTGAATTATTAAATAGAAGGCCATGTGTGTCAATATTGATATTTCACAAGAGTAGAGCAATTTACCTGTTCCATTGTCGTACAGCGGAACCTTTAAAACCATTCCAGACGACGTTTCAATTTCAGCAGAGACACTGGCGCCCACTATCGGTGAGTATCCAAGACCAACATCAGCGTACAGAATGGGAGGGCCGTCTGTGCTGTTAACTAAAAGAGAAGAAATGTATGAACTTGTACTTCAGTTTACCTTACATGGCAAACCATGTTCGCTATACCCTCTACTTTTTTTGAAGAAGCTCCATAAATGAATCAAAACTTTTAAAAGAAGACAAACATAAATATGTTTCATGTGTCAAAAACAAAATCTTACGGTACAAAATGCATCACTTTGCCAAAGATTCTGCTCACCAGCAAACAGTGGGCCAGTGTATATAGGTAGAAGATGATAGCGTCCCCCCTTTTCTCCCTAAGCTCTTCATTTTCAGTATACTCGGCATAGTACTTACCTAGGTAAGTGTTACTCTGCGTTTGGATATTGGCAGACACTTTAATTGGCTCCACCCCTTCCAACGAATGTGACTCCACCCGAAATACAACTGTCTGGTCCACGTTGGAGGGGTTCAGTATCTTGGTGGTCCATTCACCAGGCTGTAAATACAAATATATTTATGTATTGTTGTTGTATTCACAGTAAGCCTTCGTTGCAAAATTGGCTTTTCAGAGGCAGAAAACATTACTAATGATTATTTTTAAATGATCATGAGAGTCTATGCACATTTATTTGTCACAGAGTCAATGCTATTACATGTATGAGATCATATTTACTTATTTACAGTTCATACTCAAATATAATTGGACTAAGCCAACCACAACCACGCGCACGCACGCGCACACACGTGCACGTGCTTCATTTACAGCCAGCGGATTCTTCAATAACACCATCATATCATTGCACCATACCTTTGAAATATTCGGCGCCATCACTACAACGTAGTGGTCTCTGCGTTCCCCGACTATTGAATGGTCCAAACCTGGTCCCATCACCTCGATGGCTATCTGCGCCTGTGTCTGCGTCTCCCAAGATACCGTGAAAGTCGTCCGGTTCCCTATAGTTGAGTCCAAGTTCACCGTCCTCTCGACGCTCCTGTGCGCCGGGACGACTAATGATTCGCTTTGAACCTGTGGGATTCGAATTGCAATATTGTTTAAAAAATTGTTTCGAGTCACATTAAGTTATTTACATGAAATTAAATTCACAAAAAGATATATGCCAATTATTCCTTTCGTCTGTGCACACCGCACAACTAAAATGTTTTTTTCAATAATCTAGGCATAATATTTTCTTTTTGTGATTTTTATACCCTGTCCTGTGATTTAATGGGCCATCCTAAACCAATGGGCATTATTATTATTATTATTATTATTATTATTATTATTATTATTATTTTGCCTATACTGTGACTGTAAATCACTTATGTATCATAACTCACCAGAATAAGTACCGAGCTACTGAAGAATGTCCTTTGAGAAACAAAAGTGGTCATGGCGTCGTCCAAAGCAGTGGAATTTGTTTTACCAGAGTAGAAGAAAGTGTCTCCGTCTTGAAAATAATATATACGTGTACATGAGAACATTTAATTCAACAACATTAAAATTGATAGACAATATCCGGCTAATTAAATTATTTGTTCTGTATTGGTTCTGGGCAATTTTGGAAAGGCAGAAACAAGTTCTTGTAAATAGCAAAAAGTTGAAAAACTTTCACATGAATGATGATTCAAAGGAAAATTAAACAAACGATTAAAAGTGAATACGTTTTAAGCGAAGACAAACAAATGTCGTATTAAGAATTACTAAAAATGGAAAAATGTTCATTTGAATAAACACACTGTGTCCTCAGCGTCTAAAAGACCTACTGGTATGTTTCGTCAACCCGGCCAGGTTGTGGTCGGCGTTCTTAGTGTAAAGCACGGTATTAACAGTGATGCCTTTCTGTCTTAACTCGGGCAGGGTATGATTAAAACAGGGGCACATGGTCTCATTGCCATCAGTAATCAAAACTAATATCCCTCCGGCAGGATTGCGGTTCATGTACTCTAGGAGCTGAAATGAGAGCGATTATTATTATTACAGTTATCAACATCAGTCCAAATTGTGGTGCAAAAATAATCAATGCCCCTAAGCAAAAATGCAATGCACGAACAGTATTCCAAAAGCTAAAATGGGGATGGCTACGCTTATACAAAGCTTTTCGGCAATCCAAATTGCAATCAAGCACTTGGTGTACGTCATTGGCAAAATTGCGTTTCACGCACTTGTAAGAATTAAATTGAGAGTGATTCTAAGCACAACTCGTTATTTACAACTCCACTTGCTGTACATTACAAAAGGTGTTACAAGGTGGTATAGAAAGCGCCGCTGGTGTAGTGGTATCATGCAAGATTCCCATTCTGGCGATCCGGGTTCGATCCCCGGGCGGCGCAGAAGTATTTTGACGCCAACACAAGTCATAGCTTAGAACCCATAAAATCCCGACACCGACAGTTTCAACAGCAAATATAAAATGCCACATTACGAAAATTAAATGAAAGAAAAAATAAAAACTAACCAAAGGTACGAACATGTTATTTTCACGTCCAACATGTGTCTTGTATCAGAGATATAAATGCGAAAGATAAACAGATGCTGAAAGATACTGCTTTACGAAAATTCCAATGGTCAATGGCGGATCCAAACAAGACTCATCAAAAATTAAAGCGCTCTTACCTCAATTCCTTTCTTTATTCCGTTGCCAATTGAAGTGTAGTTTTCTGCTCTCAGCGGCACTTTGTCCGCCAGCCGTATTCGGGCGTGCTGAGAATCGATTTTCTCCAAGACGGTGAGGTTTCTTGCCTTCTCGTTGAACTCCACCAGGCCTATTAGAGTGTTCTCAGGAACAGTGTTTAACACGAAACGCTGTACTGCACGCTGAAGTTTTAGGTGGTTGTTGTTTTCCTGCAAAGAGACGCACAAAATGGATGAAAATATTTATAAGAGTTAACACAATTCACTTAAGGATGCTCTAAGAGTTAGCTAGCTTCGTCGCTCTCGGAAAGGTATTCAGTATTATCTGACCATGAGATGAAAAATAAAGAGAATAATACACTGACTAACCGAAACGACTGATCAAAACATATTTTACATCACAGCCGAAGTGGAGACAAATATGACTGGTTCGCTCTGGTCTTGATACTTACGCGCATGCTCCCAGAAATGTCCATAACAACGACGACTCTGAGGACCTCTTTATGCTGTACCAGATGGAAGGCGGGAGTAGGGTCCAAAGTTGCCGGAGGATTGGCGCCTAAGTCGTGGATCAAGAAAAAAATGAATTTATTTTTAATGCATATAGTTTTTCCATTATATTCGAGGTATTCTAGGCTTCTATAATTTGTATTATGATGCTTGGATTTCACACAGACTTTCCTTATTTTTCTACATTTCTTAGTCTAAGCTAGGACATAACAGTTATATGTAAAGTTTTTCAGATTTGATATAATTATTTCACTCAGCCAATGTTGGTTAATCATATGTTTTGAAGACTTTTTGTGACAAAAGAAGAGGCTGATAACCTGAAGACGTTAATCTTCTAAGAAAGGAAAGGCTATATCCACCTTCGACCACTAATATAGAGTTTTTTTAGATGGAATTCGGCAAAAAATTCTAAAAGGTGCGAGTCCCTGCGGATTTTGATCTACGTAAAAGGATAGTTTCATTTGGAAAGGGTTCTATAACTTGACATGATCTAGTACCTACCGTCTTTGAAGTCTGGATGGTCCCTCATGACTTCCCATGCACTTTTATGATAGCACAAGTCATTATGCTTGTTCTTGGCCTCAATGTTATGATACGTGGCCTCTGTATGCGGATCGTTGTCACAGAAAAGCGACACCTGGTGAAAGTAATATGAACGTTTTGATACAGAAAAGTAACTTTTTCGAATGAATAAAAAATCCACTAACCTGTAATTGCCTCTACTGTTCACACTACAGCGTGCTAGTGAATTTTCACCATACCTCAGGAAAGACCAATAAGGACATAAAAGACTGCAACTAAAATTTCCATTTTTTTCTAAAACGATTATATAATCCAAATGAAGAGGGGCAATTTCAAACGAGTTCTTCACCCCCTCCCCTCAAACGAGTTCACCCCCCCCCCCCTCCCAACTATTGCTAACGTGGCAGAAACTATTAAAGTTATTCTTACTGAAGACAAATAGTGGTGTGCCATCACGGAGGCACGAGGGGCGCTCTGAACATCCTCGGGGATGAAGATGCACTCCTCCTCGGGCATCGATGTGCTGAGATCCACCTTGCAAATGCTCCCGTCAACACGTGATTTGTACGCGCCTTTCACGTTCTCGGTGCACGTGACGGGTTTGACGCGACCGTCCGTCCCTGCGTAGAAGTGGCCATAGCCATGGTCCGGCATTGGGTGCTCGTCAAACAGCCCCCACTGAAGATGACCCCATTCATGGACAAGAGTGGTTCCTGAAATTTTGGAAATTGAAAATATGGGTCACTTGGTCAAGAAATAATTCACCTTGCTGTCTCGAACAAAAGAAAATGTTTGGTGTGTGTGTGTGTGTGTGTAGGGGGGATAGGCGCATTTTTTCCATTGTTACACTCGGCAAATGTGAAATAATATATGTGGTCAATTGTACGATAAAAATAAGGTTAAATGTAGAATTGTTTCTAGTTTTATATTTCGCTTGTAATAATCCTCGTATACTTAAAGGAGGGGAAAGGGGTGTCACCAAACTTCAAGGGCTGGGAAGATAATGTGCACCCCCCCCCCCACCCCCCCAACCCCCCCCCCACCCCCCATCCCCACTACCACCAACACGATCCGTCATTGTAACATCATACTTCTTTGGTCAAATCGGAAATCATACCTGGGTTTCCATAGAATTGCTCTGTTCTCTGTCTGTTCAAGATAAAGTCATGGGTGAGATGCATGTACTCTCCTCTCTGCCCGCAGCCACGTGGCTGTTTTACATACGGGGTATCCCCGTACAGGGAGTTCGGCTTGTCCACGATCACGTGAGCTTTGTCGAGAACCTGCGTGGTTGCTTCGCGGAACTCGCCGGCAGCAGACCACGTGGAGGGTACCAGTATCGTAATGTTCCTGAAGTAGGCCCGTTTTTGCGTAGCTAAGTAAAGTGCACGTGATGCCTCGGTCCAATACGTCTGAAAGTAATTTGATATTTATTGAAATTTGCGCAACAACATATAGCACCTGTTCTGTGTAGGGCTTTTTTAAAGGTAACTTTTTAAAAAGTTTATAAAACCTATAGAGTAACACTGAGCTGAGTTGGACAATAATGCAAGCCTGTGCCGCTGTTAAACGTAAACCCCAAAAAGTTTATTACGGCGAGTTGTTCTTCTCCTTAGCATTCTGTTTAATAAAAATTAAATAAGAGATTTTTTTTTGCCTGGGCAGCCGCAGGTATGGACAAATATACATCTATTTCATACATTTATAATAAATACCTGCAGGTTGACGCATTACACAAATTGCATTATTATCAGAGTACAAGTGAGCCTATCATACCAGCAGTGTTGTTATAAAAATGCAACGTGGAAAAATTGAGTAAAATATTAATAGAAATATGTCGCACATGGTTATCTGAACCAGCTGCCTTGCCTTTGTTCTGCTGGTGATACTGACGCTCTTTGTCCCTGCGTTTCTGTGTGCCGAACGCTTTTAATATTCGAAATATGAACCATAACCTTCATAAATGCTAGAAATTCCCTGGTGTTTCCACCAGTGGTCGTGGTAGGCAGATGTTAAGGTATTAGCAATTCACCCTTAGCCAAGAAAAGAAATTGGACTGATTGGGTAAAATAAAATAAAGTAAAGAAATAATGGAAAATATTATATATTGCAATAAGCGTTTTGTCTTCTTTATTCTTCTCGGGAAATACATCGTAAGTCCTAAATGTTAAGGGAGAAAACTTATACTTGTTAAAGTAATTAATAGTGCATTTCTCTCACGCAGCTGTTTATATTCTCTTCTTCTCGTCATCTACAAAACAGCGCCGAACAAAGGGATTTGTCTTTTATCTTAAATCTTTATAGAGAAACAGCTGTGATAATTGCACTCTCTAATAGGAAAATTTCGTTCCTTCCATTTTTAAACGTAAAACTCAAACGCACCATGTAATAATTATGTAGAAAAGAACAGCTTAGCGAATACATTTTTTGTTACTATATCTATATTTATGGGGCAAAATTATTGAACCTGAGCTAATTTCGTAATCTTGTTTAATGGGGTCACCCGCAAGAATTCCACCCGAATTAAGGTAATCATCACAGTTAATGTAACGCAATATTACGATGAAAGCTTTGAAGTGCAGAAGGTGCGCACGTGGTGTGTCATTTAACCCATGACACTGAGTTTATAGGCAGGAACAAATTGAATTCAAACCCAAACAGTCGCGGTAGACTTTGAAGTAATACGCCGAGAGAATAAAAATTCGATTGCTTTTTTCGGATTTTCCGCAAGAGACTTCTATATGTGTGAAGTTTGTTAAGCATATTAACAATTTTCTTTGCTTGAGAACTAGCGTTACTGACAGTTTATGTCGTGCTTTCGAGCGTTGTCGACAGTAATCACAGTTTCAATATTTACATGTCTTACAAGGCAAAATACATGTCTCTGAAAAGTTAACCACACCCTCCAATTGTGAAGGGCAAAAACTATGTGAGCGTTATATCTATATATACATATATAAACACAGGTGTGGAATTAAAGATATATATCGCAAACTAGAGCAGGTCATTTAAAGAGCTTTTTCGCGCAAAAAAATGTGGAGGGTCAACGCATCTAAAGGGATGATTTGCCCTGGCTAGTTATTACATACCCTACTACACGTAGTTTAATTTATGCGTCATATTTTACAGAAAAAAACTATGTATTATACAGAATTCAGTGATATCATTTTTTCATTTTCTCTTCTGTAAAGAGAGATTTTTGTGTAAAGAGAGATTCAAAAGAGCTCACACGGAAGAGTCGGTCATGCGATCGAGGGCCTCTGATAAGAGGCTCAAACCACGATTCATGTCGCACAGGTAAAACATTTTGAGTTTCAGGTTTCTGTAGAAATGATTTATTTCTGTAAAATGATTTACCTTTATTCTCAATTTCAATACTGGATGCTATATTGAGCTCAGCGTGCTTTCGCCGTTTGTTCTTTACCTTTAGAGTTGATTAATTCACATTTCTTTTCTTATCTAAACCAAGAATACCGTTTATAATTCAACGAGATTTTATTGTTGTGCACTATTTCGCTGCACAATATATGGAACACGGCATGGGTCGTTGCACTGTACCTCTTTCTGTGTCACGTCTTTTCGTTTTCGCATCAAAAGTTTTGCCACTTATAATCAGTCCAATTTCATTCAACAGAAAATAATTAGATGTATTCTTTTTTTTTCTTTTTCCAATCTCCTGATAAATGGGTGAAATGTAAAAGCAAGGTGGAATCACTCCTACTTTCAACCCCCCTCGCCCCAAAAATGGGGGGGTGGGGGGAGGCAAAGAAGGTTGTATCTTACACTTGGTACTGCGAAAAAATAGCTTTACGTTTTATTTAACACCCAGTCGCACAGGTTTAGGGAGATCAGCCCTCCCCCCCCCCCCCCCCCCTCCATATATCCGGGATCGACAACTGAGCGCTTTTATACACGTACTATTCGCTATGTATACAATGCCAATGCGACCTATATTTGTTTACGAATGGGGGTGTACTTCGATCGCTAACGTATTGGTACAGGTATTTTAAGGGCCGTGACACATTAGGTAAACAAAAGAGGGGTTATTTGTTTTATTTCAAACGCAATGTCGGACAAATTCTGCCTGGAAGAACTGTTGAGTCGTCAATATTTGATATTGATTGGAGTTTGACATAAACGTGTCACCATGCGAAATTCCTACTACTTTCTGTAAAATGTAAACAAAACAAAACAAAACAAAACAAAACAAACAAACAAAATAGCAACTCCTAATTATGGGCCCGCCAAAGGCGTCCGAAATACAACGGAGGGAGGTCGAAAATTCTATCAACAGCAATAAGGAGAGGGTTACTCGCTACTAATACCCTCTGCATAGTATGACTTGGCGTTTTTTTGTCATTGTGTAATATAAAAGTACTGTGGATGTGAACTGAAGCCCTTCCTGGTTCACAGGTAAATTAATGTCCTATATCATCTGCACTTCTATTTCGCAGTACCATGTCTATAATTCGATGTCATTCAAAGTCATTTTGTTTTAAATACAAATCCATTTATACAGTAATTACAAACAAAGTATAATGTTTTCCTACCTTAAGGTTCTTTAAAAGCTGGTCAGATTGGGGAACAGCGCCTCCTATGGCAATTAATAATCCATCGTAGCCGTTGTTTTTCAAAACCACGGGCGATCGCCTGGCCAGTGGAATGTCCGGCGCTTTCTCGGACGCTGTCTGGCCAATGGTAGAGATGACCACGAAGAATAACGCTCTCCGCGCCGTCATGTTGAAAGTAGTTTTATTTTCCCCCACAGCAGTCGTGCAGTGTGTGTATCTATATATATATAAATATATCTATGACGTGAGCTTAGGAAACCAAAACAAACCCGTCAAGCAAATGCAATTGTTCAAAACCAACGAAGTGGTTTTGTAGCTTTGTATGACAAGGTTCACTGCATGAAGCGATCTAAATGTTCACACCGGGGTGAGCGTGCACGCACATATATACACGCGGGCACGAGAGCGCGGGCATCACAACAATGACGATGTGTCATACGTTGCGTAGGTTTGCTTGGCAAGTCTAAGCCTTTGTTTGGAAAAAGCGAATCAGCTGGTTGAATACACTGATCCATTCTGACCTCTGTTTTTGTCATGTATAGTGTGTTGTCTTGGTCACGTGAGCCAGTTCTTTGTTCGTGCTTTAATAGAACCAAATACACAAGGAAGAAGTGGTATTAAACTGGAGTTTCGCCAATATTATATTTACCTGTGTCAGTTACGAATTCCTTGCGTATTTACCAGATAAAATAGTTCTGTACAGGTGCGCGTATATATTCTGCTGAAAATGATACCATCACAATTCCGCGTAAAGCTTTATTTTTTCAATAATAATAATAATAGTTATAATATTAAAAATAATAAAACGTTCCCTGTATTGAGCGAAATAAGCACAACAATATGCATTATGTAGAGCTGAAAAACTGGTACTCCGTTTTTAAATACTTAGGTCAGGGGCTGTAGGCTGAGTGAAATGCTGGGGGCAGCTGTTGAAGTCGTACAGTGTACCTGTCAGCAGGTTATTTGTACCGACTCTGGTACCCGTCTCGATACTGACCGAAGGACAGACTCGGCCTCGGAGAAAGGAAAGCCTAACAGCTTGATAGATGCCCAAAATTCTTTTTTTTAAATCTTTTCTTTTATTTTCTTTCTTTTTTTTTTTTTTTTTTTTTTTTTTTTGGGGGGGGGGGTGTCACCTCCTCCACCACCACTTCCTACCCCCCGCATATTAGAGACCTGAAGAAAAAACATTCCTGTTCTTAAATGCAATGAGGAAAATAAAGAAAGAATCGCGAGAAAGCTTTCTTTTTCTTTTTCGATCCCACTGACCGTGAATACGCTCAAGTTTGACCGGGTATACCCGTTCTCGTACCTCACTTGCCAAGGTAAAGCTCCAGATAAATATTGACTTCTCGTCGTGCTCCATTAGTGTCATAATAAGTCATTATATGTCAAACTAACCCAATTAGACATTTCCCCTCCCTTTGTGCATGTACTAAACCTTAAGCGACGGCAAGTTATTATTTCAACATAGGGGCCATTCCCAGACCCCATCGTACTAACTGTGGATCGATCTATCTCCAAGTAGATTATCTCTAAATTGCAATCAACTTAGATGTCCGTTACGCCTACTGAAGCTGTTAGGGGGTAATTAAAGATCGTTTAGCAGCTTCAGTAGGCGTGCCAGACATCTAGGCCGCTTAAGGGGGGGGGGGTAGTAGGGTAAAATGGCCTTAAAATCATGTTTGTGATTTTTTTGTATGTTAATATTTATCAAAAAGTATCTAACATTGAATATAATAATGTTTTGGAGTTTGCACCGCAAAATGTGTCTTTTGATGTGTTTTTCAGAAAATGTTACAAAAACACGATTTTCTGGCATTTCAAAGCACCTAAACAAAATATATCTAGATGACAATAAGCATTGGTTCCATCTCATCGTATTACCGATAACAGGTAAATTTCTCAGCTAAGTATTTCTCTAATAAGATCTGCAAATCAGCCTGTGAACGTTTTTGGCTGTTTTAACAGCTTTTCAGGTTGACGAGATAAGTGAATCGGTTCCAAGTACAGGCCCGTAGCCGGGGGGGGGGGGGGGGGGGGGGGGGTTTGAACGATCCACCCTTATTTCTGAGAAAAGGTCCGCTCTGAACCAAAATTTGCTCTAGGTTCTTTGTCATTTCTCAAGTCAAGTTGGGTCCACTTAGGGGGTTCGTTGTCTATTTAAAAGTTATATGGGGGAGCCTGTATGTAAATAAAGCCTATGTAGCCAGCTGATCGCTATCTCTGTCTTTTATGAAAACATAAAAATACATCACATGTAGGTCTCACGGTAAAAAGGTCCACTTTTTTCGGAAAAAGAATCCCCTTTGAAATTGTTGGCTACGGGACTGAAGTATATCTCACTATCTGAGCAACCGAATGTACGAAAATTGCACTATATAATTGTTGTTGGGGATGTGAACTACAGAGAGATATCAGGGATTTTGGAGGAAATTGTTTGTTTGAAAGTTTGTTTGAAAGTGAAGTGAATAACCCATTGAAATATGGGGTAATTTAACACAAAAGACGATAAAGTCAAAATGAAATAGTTAAAGACAATTCTCTGGTATCCTTTTATAATTCTTTCACCCAGCTTTACGATGTCGTTTGAACCACTTGAATAGCTTTCTTGGTTATGGAGAAAATCTCAAAACCAATAACGGTATTTTCCCCCCATAATGGCGCTATGGACAGCGTCATCCATTGGAGATTGCACTTTTAGAATCTCTGTTTTAAATTGGCCTTTTGGGAAGTACGTTTTATATTTTCATAAAAACTTGTGAGAACAGGGCATTGTTTCTATGTCTTTGGTTGTTTTACTACTACTGCCCTTAAAAGCTTGAAGCAATTTAGCGAGAAACCTCTCGGAGATGGTTCGATCCTGTTAAATCAATGTAGGCATGGGAACCCAGTCTTAAAATTTTTTAAACAATTGGTTTGTGTTACAAGTTTTGTTTTTTAACGAGTATATGCTTAATGCCTGAATAGGCCTACTCCTAGATTTAAGATTAACTGATCCCGAATAGTGATAATGTACGTGTGCAAAGAAAACAGAATAATAATCGCGGAGACGTGATAGAGAAATACAAGTCAAACACGTGTCTGTGGTCCTGAATCTTTCTACTTTTATTACAATTATGTGGATTAACAGGTCTAGTGTAGTTAACAAGTACTGTCAAAAATCGAAATGTGTGAAACCAAGGAGTCCCAACAACTACCTCCTTGGTGAAACTAACTTTGGGTGAAAGATGTCCTCCATGCTGAACAACTGTCCATTAAGAATCAGAACCTTTTTTATCATTTTGCTCATTTTTTTGGTTCCTTCACCAAAATAAGAGATGTATCAGAGTTAGAAATAAAGATAAGTTAATATGACTACAAGTTGAGGTATTGAGGTATATAATATAATATAATATAATATAATATAATATAATATAAGGTAGTGATCGTGCACTACGAAGCCAATTAAAGTGAGAAACGTGTATCACAAAATATCATATTTTTGGTTTTTAAAGTGATTTCATTATGGTGATACTGTTTACAATGAATTGAATTCAAATACCAAATTTTAGAATTTGTAATTCTCAGCGACAGCAACCTTAGTGCTCCACTGTTTATTACATAAACCCAACCAGAAAAAAACGCCTTTGTGTGTTCGCTAAATACCTCTATAGGTATGTCATCAGAAAAATCTGAATACTGAAAAGAAAGGACAGTGGGAAAAAGAGACAAAAACCCAATCCGTGAAATTTAGCATAGCAGAGAAAGAAAAAATAAAGATATTCTAAATGAATAAGATTGACAGGTAATTGGACCAATTTCTACTTTTTGCTTCTGGGGATATTGGTTGGTTTCACGTCAGAACGGGTTTCCTGCATAACAAGGGGTTTGAACACATATCTATCATTAAACTGCTCAAATATATACTGCCACTGCCACAAACACAGGGTGCCCACAGGTTCAGTGATGGTGACAGTTCTGGTTATTTTCCGTTCCTGGCTCCATTGCGTTTCGTAGGAGGATGAGTAAGAACCACTATAGGTGACGCTGGCTGTAATGACTTTTTTGGCCACTTCAATGGTCATTTCCCATGAATTTGTTAACGTCGAGGACTCGGTTTTAGTGACGCCAGAAGTGAATTCATACGACAAAGTCCCAGCGCTTACATGACCCCAACAGTTGATTTTAACCCATTGTCCGACAACTGATGGGTATGGAATAACCTGAACTTTCTGGAGGTGATAGTTAACAAAGTCAAACTGCATATTTGCGAAAGTTCCTGCGTGTATCATCGTATCGGAATGCAAGCGTGGCATTTCACCGTTATATGGGTACGGGTGAACATATTTGCCCCCAGAATGTTTGATGTAGCCCTTTTCTTGGTCGATTGCAAACAATGCAGAATTGTAGCAATTTGGGTGTGGGAAAATTGCTGTATTATCTCCTGGTTCAGCCCAGCCACCGAAGGGATTCAAACAATGTCCGCCACTGCCCACGACCTTCAGTTAGCCCCAGTGACCTTCCTTCTGATGCCATTCTAGTTCAGCCGCTTTGGGGCAATCGTCTGCACGGAATTTTTCATAATGATGGCCCCAAGACCACCAATGAGCATAGGCGTAACATCGGCCGCTAGACCTGTGCCTAACAAGGAACCTAGGGCTGACGTATCCCCCTGCAAACCAAAGTAACCGTCTGTCATTTACTAATTGGACGACATTATCATACAAACCAGTCGTTCGCCATATTGGTTAATTAACCACTCAATCGAGCTGTTTCACAATCAATCAATCAACTAATGAAGTTATTGAAATTTTAATAATTTAATTACATTGTCATCCATACAACAAATGAAACGATTGAATAAATCATCGATCAATTGCAAAAAAACATCAGCTGAAAAACTAATTAATAAACCAAGAGATCACTAAAACGACCCTTCAACTTGATTACCAAACTAACATCGTTCCATGTATCAACCTAAAATCGATCAATCAATCGATGAAACGACGTTAGGAAGCAAAACCGTCATCGATATATATCAGTTGAAGCAGTTCACTGAGTTTATTACCCCCTTTTTGCAAGGAAAATAAAGGGGTTGTCTTTCCAACCCCTTGTTACCTTATTTCAAGTGGCAAGAAAAAGAAATATAACACTAGCTTTTACCTTGACTGTGTTTTGCTATAGTGATTGACCTATTCAACTTGGCATGCGACTGATTGGAGAACACATTTCTTGCACTCTCTGACCTCCTTCGAATTTGGACCATTACAATTTCCATTAAATTACAATATGTGATAATCAACATCAAATTCATGAGTGTGAACTTTGAATTTTATTTCTTTTTTTTTTTTTTTTTTTGTTTCATATTTGTCAACGAGCTTTCCTAGTCGTGCAATCCATCTGCGAAAAACAACCTTGGTTTTTCAGTTCAAGACTCAGAGATTGCAGATGTACATGTTCTTGGACATACAGGGGTATCATCTTACGTTGAATGGTTATTCATATACATACCAGAATGCGATCGGCAGGTTATCGGGTTTACTGGTTAAATATACATAATCTCAGAAGTTGATTTTCTTGCAATAATCAATAATAAACTTGTGTGCTACACTGTAGCTGCACGGTTACTTGACAATTAATGTTTTCGGACCCTCACTTAAAACTGAATTCTTTGTTTTGATATTGATGAACTAAAAATCTCTGAAGCACCAAAGCTCAGCGATTGGAAGGGGCGCCTCTGTCAGGTATGTTATCAGTTTCTTAAAGTAGGCATATCCTTGTTTATTTAACTATATTTTGGACGACAAATTAAGCAGTGGTTCCTCACTAAATAATGCCTCGTACCAAACCTTTATTTTAATAGACCGCTATGGGTTTATCCTGAACTGGAGCGCTAAATATTTCGTCTTAAGATCAACTTTTAGGCTTCTACGGGGGTAGCTGTAGCAAAAACTTTAACTGAAGTTTCTAAAAGCAAGCAGTTCTAACAAAGGACATTACACACTTTGGGGTGGAGCGCGTTGGCCGATCTCTCATTGGTCGAAATGAATAGAGCCCGGAGAACAGTGGGCGACTATCTCTGTTACGGTCTCTGTTTAAATCTCGTTTTCCGGGAAACGTTCCTACACTAGGTTAGGTCTAGCGTTCTAAGAGCTTTCAAATGGAAATGCAGTCAAAGGTTCGTGAAACCCCTTGGTAAGAGCAAGATCGACCTACGAAGCATGTTGGAACTTACCTTCGGCAACCGCCAGGCTGGCAAACAGCACTATAGCCAAGAACAAGTGCATAGTGGCGTTCAGTAGTACGGGGCTTCTTGCTGCAACTGTCGCGTCCTTGGTGGGTTCTCTTGGGTCCCTGCGTCTCCGGTGGATGAGGTAGGGTGAGGAGTTGTGCTTCGAGGGTTCGTATTTATACATATCAACGCGGCACCCCAGCCTCGCCGTGACTGTCAGCCCGCACAATCTTTACCGTATAAGGTAAATAATTGGTGGCATTACCATAACGTATACCACGCGTATTGGACATTTTATCAACTTAAAACTGACATACGTTTCACTGGCGTAACTTCAGACTCCAGAAAGTGATGAATCATTAAATAATAGATAGTTGGTACCTTTATCGGAACAAGTATCGCGGGCGAATCAATCAGTAACGCAAGAAAAGTTGCCGAAAGAGAGAGAGATGGAGATTAAAAAGGCGCCCTCGAAACTGTACAAACTTTAGGTAGATGACATGAAATAGGTCAGAAACGCTCAATTTATAGGCCCTTAAACCAATGAGCACCTGTTGAAAGGCTTGTTTAATACAGTATATTTTAGTTGTGTCTATTTTTTTGAGGTCTAAAGCATTTATTTTGACAGTCGAACATATCAACTGCCCCTTCTCCACCAGTTTACCGGTACCACTTGGTGCTGGGCGCCAACATATCGTCATATCGAACAACCAGGGGCAGAGTCAGCGCATTCTGAAAAAGTTAAAGTTTAAAACAAATGTTTCAGGTATGACCAGCGTGTTTAAGGGTGTATTCCCAGAGATTTAGATCGATCCAGGGATTAAGATTTAGATCAACCGAACTCCCTGGGGGTTCATGCTAAATTGCAGTCAGCCTAGCGCGCACCATAGTTAATTACCCCCTTACAGCTTTCAGTAGGCGGGACAGACGCTGAAGCCGGCTAAGCTGACAGTAATCTAGTGAGACTCCCCACAGGGACAGATCGATCTAAAATCTATGGAAATGGGGTCCAAGTCGAAATTAAATTCAGATTCAGCTGTAATGGAAATGGGTTTTTTTCTCAGTTTTATTCCCATGTGCTTTTATTGCCGGCAAACACTGTATCTCCAAGTAAATAAATGTAGAAAAATGCAGCTCGTATTGAACTGGTTCCCACCCGCTGTCATGAACAGCGTGCGTGCGTCAACATTGGGTCTCCTTTCTTTTTGTTCTTAAATAACCCGCACGAAAACGAAGTAGATACTCCAGCGCAGTAGACTACTGCAATCATACTGCAAACATGCTTCAAATCTGCTTCGATGTAGGAGCTAACTAGAGGATCAGAGAGGCGATACCGCCTCTGGATATTGTACCACCAGCTGGAGTAAGCGCATTCGTATGGACCCCCCCCCCAAAAAAAAAAAAAAAAAAAAATGGACACCACCACCAGTCTATAAAATGCAGAGTTCTAAAAATAAAAAAATAAAAAAAAATCGAAAAAACATAACTGTTAAAATGGTCCAATCAAGCAGATGTTCAAATTGACCTGTATTTTCCTTACACTGATCACTCCTGTGATTTTCTAGACAATAGGCCTATTGGTTTTCCTTGAAATGCGTTATCAGTATTGCATATATGCTGACAAAAGAGAAAACCTGGGGACAACAGTAAACATATCTCTGCTAGTTTTGAAGATATGAAGGGCAAGAAAATATGCAGAGTTCAGTTTGTGGTGAAAAAGTAGGTCAAAGGTCAATTTCAAGGTCACAGTATATGACTTCCTATATAAGTTCAATAGTAGCTATGGGCATTTCTTTGCCAATTATGGAGATACAGACTTGACATTTAATATGGAATATTTTTTTCGAAATGATTTTTTATCAGTTTTTTCCTATTTGGCTTACTGATAAAAGAAAATAAGGATTAAAACCGTGTTTTAATAACTTTAAATTATCTCTTTGGTGTCATTGTGACATCAGTTCATTAATGGAATTCGCCAGAGAAGCAAACAAAAACACATTGCCTATTCTATGTCATACGACACCCATTAAGAGAGATATTTTGAATCTCCATATTTTTCAAATTATCGTCTGTAAAAGGGTAACACGCTCCACAAAAGACCTTCATGTCAGTTGCTAGTCACAGTAATGGTCGTTGTTACGCCTGGCCTCTTCGTGGCTGTTGCCAGCGTTCTCAAGCGGCAAGGCACTTCTTAGGGGTAGGTTTTTAGAATTCAATCTGGTATAGCATTCCAGGCATCGGTCTAAAATTGCCCAATCTGGTCCAGTTTTGTTGTAGGACATGAAGGCAGTTGATTGGCGAGTAATGGTTGAACGAAATATTGTCTATGTGGTTCAAATGTGGCGATTTTGATGACCAGGGTAGCTGCTCATTCCCTTGGTTCTGTAAGTTATCTGCTATTTAAAGTGCTCTGTGTGAACCTGCAACCTCATCGTGCAACCTAGAATTGTACCTAAGGTGCCCCCTATCAAATGATAGTCAAGTGATTCCGAGATTATTCCTTTATTTGATCTGGTTCAGGTTTTCGTCGATGACTACCATTGGTGTTTTGGCACCAATGTGGAATCTACTCCAAATACTGACGCTGTCAATCACCCTTGTCACTTTAGACCCGGCATATGCTTCATCGTAGGCCTCTTCTGGATATCTGTAAACTCTGTTTTGACTAATTGAGCGGTACAGGTGAAATCTGACCTCAATAAAGAAAGCCACGCAGTTTCAGTGTTCTACCCAGAAACGTTCATGGCCCCTAATTCATTAGAGAAACAGACGACGATGTTTTGCTGTATACAGTGGGTACCTCGGAGGTCACTTGGTGTTCTTACCTGCGAAAACCAGTTTGGTGTTCGCTAAGGGCTTTGAAAAACGCATTTTAGTGGCAATTTACCCCTAGTTCTGAACGGACTAAGTGTTTTTTGTTTAGTTGCAGCAGCGTATCCCGAAAGACAGTGGGTCCTGTACCCTGTAGGTAAAATTTTGATACATTGGGGGTGACCTCTGTGTAGGTACATCAGTCTGGGCATTACTCTATAAAACTGTGGGGACCGTTCCGTTAGGCGCTATGATCTGTCTGGTTATGTCTGTCTTTTTCGCGCCATTCTGCCTTAGATTAACAAATTTGTAATGCACTACTTGACTCATCTTACGCACTGCAAAACTGACCGCTTGCATGCAGAATTTCAAATTCTTCTATGCAGTAGTTGCCGAAATATGGATACTTTTTTGACAGAACCAAGCTTTGCCTAAGCCAAGCTTTGATCAGCCCAAAGGAACACTACCCAATTAAATCACTGCAAATTACATAATGTAGCAGCGCAACAAGCATGAAAGTCAGTTAATTGGTAGTGACACACCTAACTGCACACTTTTACATTCACAAATCTTATATGAGATCGGAGTTTTTTGAAAAAAGAACGTATTTTTACCTAGGTATACCTTCGAAACTGAAATATTCCATATTAAATGTCAAGTCTGTATGAAGGCCAGGAAACATGCAAAGTGCAGTTCATCATAAATAGTAGGTCAAAGGTCAATTTCAAGGTCACAGTAAGATTGCCAGTATATGACTTCCTATTCAAGTTCAATAGTAACTATGGACCTATCTCTGCCAGTTTTGGAGATATAAAGATCAGAAAACTTGCAAAGTTCAGTTCATGGTGAAAAGTAGGTCAAAGGTCAATTTCAGGGTCATATTTAGATTGCCAGTATATGACTTCCTATTCAAGTTCAATAGTAACTATGAGCATATCTTTGCCAGTTTTGGAGATATAAAGATCAGAAAACTTGCAAAGTGCAGTACTGAAAAGTAGGTCAAAGGTCAATTTCAAGGTCACAGTAAGATTACCAGTATATGACTTCCTATTCAAGTTCAATAGTAACTATGGGTGTATCTCTGCCAGTTTTGGAGATATAAAGATCAGAAAACTTGCAAAGTGCAGTTCATCATGAAAAGTAGGTCAAAGATCAATTTCAAGGTCACAGTTAGATTACCAGTATATGACTTCCTATTCAAGTTCAATAGTAACTATGGGCGTATCTCTGCTAATTTTGGAGTATTTCACATTTTCCCCACTGAATGTTGCGATGTTGTAATTTTTGATATAGCACAATGCCTAAACCATATCGAAAACAAAAAAATGGACACCACCTCCAGTATTGCACTTGACAAGGTCTAAAAATACAATAAACAAGAGGTCTCTGGCATTTACCGTTTCAGAATTAGAGCGAGTTTTCAGTTTCATATCAAATGGCTGTTTCTCTTGTGAAAATGCACCGATTGACCCCAAACTCCCAAAGATGAAAGGAGTCCCCAGTGGTAACCCCTCACTATAACAGGAGAGCTAAGGGCTGTGTAGTTTCCAAAATTAGCACAAACAAATATTTTTTGCAGAAAATTCCCATTTTTAGAAAATTTTGGCTTGTTTGACCTTGAAAAAAGGTCAAAAGTCAAATCCAAGGGCATATTTGGAATCTCCACATATGATTTTCGGTCAGACTTCTGTAGTAATTTTTCCCATAATTCCTTTGGTTTGGGAGATATTTAGCATTGAATTTTCAAAAATTTTGACAATGGTGCGTTTCAACAAGCGCCACGCCCAGGCCAATGCACCAACAGAGACAAAAAAAACAGGGTGTTAAAGTTGAGATTATATGTGACCTAAATCCAAGAGATGGGGACACAGGTCCTTGTGGTCTAGGAGGAGAAGCGGTAACGGTGACTTGTTTCCGGCGCCCGACCGTGGAGCCGGCGGAGCCACAGGAGCCGGCGGAGCTTTACGAGACGGGTCGGGACTAAAACCATGAGTACTGCCAGCGTACATTAATTAGCATATTTGAAACATGCTTCTATCATGCTGCTAATCTACTGCATTAATGCTCCTCCTCTGTACAACCCTATGTAATTTTTGAAGTAGAATTGCAGAAGGCTATAATGCATTTCTACTGCAAATATGCTCCACACCATTACTGCGTTAATGCTTCCTTGCTACTTCGATACTACTGCATTTTCTTGCGGGAAGGCTTTGAAAACTTCCTGACGTAAATTTTACTTCAGGCTTTTATCTATCGCCGTGCCTCTCCCAGGCAGGTGTATGGCAGGGCAGCTTTTAATTTTGTTCCTATGTCACTAAAAGTGATTGCTAAACTCCTTTATTTCGATCCGTTATTTCGAACGTATGGCTTCTCTTTTCGTTCTATATATTTCAATAAAACATGATAATTCAGTACAATGTACAAACAGTACAAATACGACTTAAACTTACGGCCAAACCTTTCAAGCGATTAAAATAATGCAACATAATTATGCTGTAGTTATCGTTATCACGTAGGCTCCAATCTCCCTTCTTGCCCCTTCTTTGAAAACACATATGATAGAGATAAATTCACACAAATACGCTTTTAATTGAGATAATTTATTTAAGTGAAAACAACTAAACCATCCAAGAGCAATTTTCGATACTTGCAAAAAATATTTAATAGCTTTAATGCTAGAAATTGAGCTTCATTCGACATAAAAGGTACCAGTGACAAAATTTCCCTGCCATTAAAATAATTACCTTCCACTTTCCCCGTGTAACCTCGTATTAAAAATTTTGTAAAACTGCTTCAAAAAACGACGCAGGATATTACAGATGATCAGAGAACCCTGTTCTCTTCTGTACTTTGTGACATACATGAACAAGAAAAATAAGTCAATATTTAAAGTTTAGAGAAGCGCAGCCATACATTACCGACTTCAAACTTTTTCTGCAATACGAATGTGCACAGGGGGCCTGTGGCATAAATTATCTTTAGCTCAAAAAATGCCCTTCACTTACATGTTTGTGTATAAAGATTGTATTACACACCCATATGTACATGTGGATGTACCAGTAGATATTTATCGCTCTTTTTCAGCACCTTGACTATCTCTTACTTCGATCTTCCACGTAGATTTACT
The DNA here is from genome assembly GCF_051362555.1 of Lingula anatina. Classification (NCBI taxonomy): domain Eukaryota; kingdom Metazoa; phylum Brachiopoda; class Lingulata; order Lingulida; family Lingulidae; genus Lingula; species Lingula anatina. The sequence continues at coordinate 3,367,259 of NC_141772.1, read as the reverse complement.
AAGCTGCGCAGCCTGCCCTATTTTCGGCGAGACATGCACTAATGAAATTTGTCACGCAAAATGCGAGGTCCTATAGAATAAGGTCAAATAATGCACATAAACATGCATATCTAAAAGAAAAAAGCTCATTTGGACCAATGAGTGTTTTGAGTCCAAGCTAGAATATATCAGTTCCATAACAAAGTTAAAGATATTTTCTACAGGATATTATCAAAGATCTTATCCCTCATTTTTGCCCATATTCACCGGCGTTAGCGAATACATTAGGTATTCAAACAAGTACAGTACGTACAAGCTAGAACAATGGCCTCATTTAACTTGCAATAGAGTCTTCGTCAAACGAGAGACTGGAATAATGTGATGTGGCAAAGGACACGTGCACAGAAATATATACATGCATATGGAAAACCACCTGTGGGGCATGAGGGAAACATTTGGCAAATCACCTACCCCCAATACAGTATTTTTTCATTGAACATGAGGCAAAACCAAATCTATTTCACCGTGATACCCGCCATAGTAATATCTAACATAGCAGTACAACTGGTTATACAAGGACTCCTAACTTGTTCTCGTGAGGAGATAGATACGGACCAGCATGCCTCGAGACCAGGTAAAAATACAAGTAACAAAGATGTTAAACTTATATTTTCTCTTCATAATCAGAATATACACAGGAAATGCTGTGTGTGTGTGTGCGTGTGTGTGTGCGTGAGAGAGAGGTTACTAGAGAGAGTTGGAGTGTGTGCGCCAGTTAAAGTGAGTGTGTTTGTGTGTGTGAGTGTGTTGGCGCCCGTGTAGCGCTGCTGTTGATACATCAGTGAAGGAAATAGGGGAGAGGGATACTGTTCGTTATTAGCGGAGATCTACAATTGGTTGCCCTGTTTAACTTTCTTTTCGGCCAGTGATTTTAATAAAACGGATCCCTACGACTATCTACCACTTATTGTACAGGTAGTCGCATTCCGCCTGCATCATAATGAGAGAATGCATGTACTGCTAAAATCTTAACATTGACTTGAGCTGTTAACAAAAGCAATTTTTGAACACTTGCATCTATGTGGTCAAAATTAAGGCAGGCTTTGAGATAAAAATCTGAATAGATAAAGATGGCAATTAGAGAGACGGCTGGTTAGGAAAATATCTGTAACGTAAGCATACTTTTCTAGTCAAGGTAATGACTATGCAAACAGATTTAGTCATCTTGTCATCTTCCTTTCTCTCCCCCCCCCCCCCAAATGGAAAATTTTACTATCTACCAAAATGTGCAATTGACGATTCCCAGGGAAAATATTGGATTACTGTAATAATTTCAATGATTGAATTTTAAGAGAAATAAAAAGCACCTGTGATAAAATTATCCTGTTGAAGTAATCTCATCTCATTTTCCCTTTGGGATCCCGCATCAAAAGTGTTTTCAAAAACAAATTTCAAAAAGACAAGGGGTGATTGGGATGATGAGTCAGAGATGTACTCATATTAACTGCACTGAAACTGGAAAAATACGAACGAGTGAACAAGTGAAACATGACAGAGGGCCAAAAAAAAATTGGTTGAATTTTAATAGTTGTAGTGCACCCAAGAAAAAAGTATAAATAAAATCAGGAGTAGACTACCGGTAGAATGAAACACCAAAGAAAAAATAAAGGGGATAAACAGAGTGCGAAACAACTTATTATTAGGCAGGTACTGATTCAGGCCGTCTTCTGAGTCTTCCGGAAGACGGTCAGCTTTTCAAGTTTACATCGTCGGGTATCTGTTCTTTCTGTCGGAAGACGGTCAAAAATGGAGGATGGATCAACAAATGTAATATGGAAGACTGTCAGAAAAATTCTATGGATCCGCCCCTGTCCTACGCTTAGATTTATGCATAGCAAATCTATCTCGATCGTCTTTATGTTTGGAATATAAAAACAGATTTGCTATCTGATATGTTTTTCTATATAAACACATTATTTCACCTTTGCTTACAGAAAAAGGACCTCCAATGCCAAGAGTTCTTTGTTGGCTACTTACTGATCCTCCAGATCTCGACAAGCGCGTTATTCACGTCAGAGACACGTGGGCGAGAAGATGTGACGTCACATTATTTATGAGCTCCATGGAAAATAAGACGTTCCCAACGATTGGTTTACGTGTACCACCCGGGAGAGGACACATTGCAAAAAAGGCCAAAGCTGCATGGAAATATATTTACGAGCATCATCTGAACGATGCAGATTTCTTTATCAAAGCTGACCCTGATACATACGTAATTGTAGAAAATTTGAAACATTATCTAACATCTAGGGACCCAAAGAGGGCAGAGTTTTATGGACACCAGTTTTACCCCAGTGATTGGGAATTCAACGCTGATACTAGAATTAAGAAGTCCGTGTATATGAGTGGAGGTCCAGGGTTGGTGCTTAGCAGGGAAGCTGTCAGATTGCTTGTTACGAAAGCCATTAACAGCGACCCGAAATGCCTGCAGGACGGAGAGGGTAGGCCTATACATGTATATCTCATTCATGTACAGGGTGGTCCATAAAAACGACCATTTTTGCTTTCCAACTCAATTCAAAATAGGTCCTTGTATAAGGAACAGCCTGTATATCGTTTCATCTTTTTAACCCATTATTATTCAAGTTGCATATCTCTAACAGATCTCCTTTCGTTTCAGATGATACATACCAGTATATTAAAGTGACATGTGTTAAAATGTTCAATAGCCAATATACATATATATTTCTAATGAAATTCGCATGATGGTAATTGCCCAGCATATTTTAACAACATTTATAACCTTAAAGTACACGTGAAAACTCAAGCAATCTTTATAGGCAACTGTATTCATAATCACACAAATTGGAAATACAGGAGATAGATTGTGGTAGAGAAGATTTCAAATTGCACCGTCCTATTAGGTTCAAACATGTATATTCTGTCTCAATAAACATTATGTCCTTATACAATGTAACATGTCCAAGGTACCTTCTATATATATCCACTGATCACGCAATAGGCTTTAAATCAACAAAAATATTCTGACTTAATTTAATATTTTAATCTGCCATTTGTTTTCTGGACATCAGCCGAGGACATGAAAACGGCGAAATGCTTGTTAAGTGTTGGTGCCGAACCGGTGGACACTCGGGACGAGTTGGGCAGAGAGCGGTTTATGATTTTTCCTCCTTATGTCCACCTGAAGGGCCACTACGCTGACTGGTATAAAAAGGGGGACGCTCATGGGGCAGTGGAGGTGGGTAGGATGAAGTCCACACCAGCCGATCTAAAATTTTATAATTTTATATTTTATTTAGATGGGGTCCTGAAGATACGAAAGCAGACTAAAGGGGTGGTGCTTACAGCGGGCCACTGCCTCCTCCACACCCACCCCTTCGGAGCTCACCCCTCCCGCCCTTGTATTGTTAAAAACAGCATAACAAACGAAACTAGACAAATTCGCCATTTATTTTATTTTATTATTTATTTATTCATTAGTATTATTATTATTATTATTATTATTATTATTATTATTATTATATTTATTTTTTATTTTTTATTTATTTATTATTATTATTATTTTTTTTTTTTTTTTTTTTTTTTTTTTTTGTAAAATTGCCCAGTTTACTACACTGTTGTTCAATTTGGTTAAACAGATTTTACTACAAATGTCAACTTTTCTTTATTGAACAATTGTATTATTGCAGATTCAAAACGTTCAACCTAGACATCCCGACGAAAACATACTACTGGTACCTACTGTTACTTTATGTTAACTTTGGCCTTGATATTTTAGCACTCTTGCGTGTACATCAGTATAGAATATACTTCATTACCAATAACCACCGCTGATCTGTATTTTTTCTTAATCTTTTCCAGGGTTTTGAATGCTGTAGCAGGTACCCCATCTCATTTCATTATATCAAGCCTGATGTCATGTATGAGATTGAGTATTACGTTTATCGAATGGATTACAAAAGAATTAATGAAGAAGTCGACTAAAGATGCGGCTGGCTCTGTGTATTGCTGACAACAAGATGGAAGCGCTAGGAGTACTATAGAGAGCGCTTACCCCTTGAAAAGTTTTCTCTCCCACAAGAAATAATGAGTCGAAAGGTTACACAGGCCAAAAGTTTAATTTTATGCTTTAATTGTAAAACTTTGAAGTTGAAACACCAAAACTGACACGTTTTCTAGCTTTGTTGCCAAACCATGAAGTTCCAGGGGACGAAATAAGGACCGTCCGGCAGCCCGGGACGGCTCAATTGTCACCCGGGCGGTCTCTTTCCAAAAGTTGCCAGTCCGTCGGTCTGGCCATTTTGTGGCCTCTAAAATAATTGTATATCAATATGCACATTCATATTAAGCAGATTTGGTTAAAATAAAATGAAAACAATGAGACTAGGCCCACAACAAATCAACACTCTCAAAAAATGAACGAAAACCGAAAGTACATGCTTATTCAATGTGTTCCAGGCATGCCTAGCGCAAAGGCCCTTCACCGTGTTATGAAACGTCTGATACAAAGTATCAAACGAGGCATTTATATGCTTGTTTACGATACAAGTGACGAACGATGTATGGTCATTCAAGTTCACCCAATCTCGTCTAATTACACAGTTTAAGTTTTGCTTCTTCTATAATCTTGAATTGTACGTCTTTCTCATAAAAAAATTAATTAAATGACGTCACGACGCACGTGGATTATACAAGATTGCGCCTAAGTCGCAGTCAGGATTACCCCTGTCGCAGTCTACCCTCTGTAAGTATTTTGGTGCTAATAATGAATGTGATGCCCCAGCACGTAAGAAAAGAACACAGGAAAGTATCAGACAGTCGAATAAAGTGTATGATGACACCAAAGCAGGGCTCCACAGGTGAAAATTCAGTTCGGACTAGTGAATTTGCAGGGTGGGCTGTCCGACGGACAGGTTATGTTTTATTAGAAGTTAAGAACAAAAATCTTGAAAAAGAAATTTTTGTTGCATACTAACGTCTTCTCGTCTTTTCCTGGATTGCATTGAAAAGAGTGACCTACATTTGGTACAAAACATGTGGTCCCAAAACGAAGTCTAAGCAAACTTACCGCCAAATTGTGAAAGTGAACACCTTCCAGAACTTCACAAGACAAAATGTTTCCACATAACAGGCTGACTACTGAATATTTATTTGTTTAAAAAACTACGTGCTCTAGTAACAAAGACCGTTCCTAAAATAGAAACTACACAAGTACTGGGTACAACAGCCAGATTGGACTGGATGTATCTAGTTTGTTGTCAAGGCAACGTACTGCCTGTCAATCAATCTGAAGATCTTGTTGAAATGTTGTTTATTTCTAAAGATGCGGCTGGCTCTGTGTATTGCTGACAACAGGATGGAAGCGCTAGGAGCACTATACAGAGTGCTTACCCCTTGAAAAATTATACAGGCCAAAAGTCTAATTTTTGCTTAAATTGTAAAACTTTGAAGTTGAAACACCAAAACTGACACGTTTTCTAGTTTTGTTGCCAAACCATGAAGTCATCAAGATGAAAATATTACATAACAAAAATAATTAAAAAATCTAAAAAGACGTCATGCATACTTGATCCAATGTCGACAGCGCCCATGGTTCAGATACTCCCTGCTGTCATCAACCTGATAACACACATCATCAGCACTAGTTTTGTTTCTGGTTCTTTCACTGGTCAACTCAAGAAAACTGTTTTCAAGCCCTACTAAAAAAGCCATCTCTAGACACTGATACATCACAGTTTTGGCTATCACATCTATGCTGATGATACGCAAATGTTTACATGCTGTAATGTTAAACAATCCTAATGAAACAATTGAAAAGCTGTCTAAGTGTATTGATGATCTACGAGGGTGGTTGATAAGAAATAAGTTCAAAATCAATGATGGAAAATCTGAACATTTAGTTGTAACCCAGCCACATAACCAAAAAAAAGTTGAAAAAAATTTGATCTCAAAATTGGATCCAGTATCATAAAGCCAACGCCCCATGCTAAGAATCTTGGCCTTTTTTACATAGAACGCTTCCTATGAATAATCAAATTGCTAGCATATGCAAGTCAGCAGTATTTAACATTAGGAACATATGCGCAATTCGTAATCACCTATCTGACTCTGCTGCAGCTACAGTTACAAATTGTTTAGTAACGTCTAGATTGTGTTACTGTAATTCTATTTTATATGGGTGTCAAAAAAAAAAAAAACAGATTAAAAGACTGCAGCGTATTCAGAACATCTCAGCTAGATTATCAACCTGTACATCCATGAGTTACCATATCACCCCAGTTTTAAAAGAGTTACATTAGCTACCTCTGCAAGCCAGTATTTTATTTAAATTTCTAGTCTTTGTTCATGACGCTTTTAACAAAGTTGCACCGATCTACTTAGTGAATTAGTCACTCACTATGTCCCAGCAAGAAACGTGCGGTCTGTAGACAAATTGTTACTTATATAAGCTGGTAAAAATGCGCCTAAAAACTTATGGTGACATTTCTTTTAAATCAGTAGGTCCAAAGGAATGGAATTTATATCCACTGAAAATCTGATCAATTGAGTCTACCAAGCATTTTAAAAAAAGAATTGAAGACATAACTATTCAGGAAATTTTTTGACTAATCAACTTTTAAATTGATTTTACAAATTTTGTAGTAATTGCATTTTTGCACTGTAAGAAATGAGGCTGTTCTACTTATAATTTTACTATGTGCAAATAGGGCTGTTTTTTTTTTTTTTTTTTTTTTTTTTTTTTTTTTTTTTTTTTTACCTAATATTGATTATTTTTTCTTAACAAACATATTTTAGTTATGTACTGTAAGTGCTTTTATGTGATGAAACGTATGTTTTATCTAGAATACTCTTAATTTTTTGTCCTTAAGCCCTGTAATTTGTTTATTTATCTATTCCTAATAATTGATTCTGAAGTAATAGTTTTATGTATATGAAAAGTCTTCTGAACATGTAATCGTGGATTTTAGATTCAAAATAAATTTATTATTATTATTATTATTATTATTATTATTATTATTATTATGGGTGTGACAGATTTAGCTGTTGCCATAGTAACACAGGAGTTTTTAAATTATAATGTCTGAGACCTTTAAATTTTCATGTATTTCAAATATATGAACTCTGTGTATTGTAAGCTTTAAAAAATTAGACTTGGGCCTCAGCAATTAATGAAATTATTTGAAAAAATATAATAGTTAAATTGCCAAAATGGCAGCCATTCCAAGATAGTGGCAGATTCATGTTAATTAGCTTTTTGTAAACTTAGCATTAGAATTGAAAACTGTTAGGTTTTTGGATATGTTGATAGGATCTGAATTACATAATTACTGTGTACAGTGACCGTTACTCCAAACGACTTTTTTTTAGTGTAAAACCCTGAAACCCAAGGTGGCCATCTCAAAACACGGTTGATATATTGCTGTGCTAAATGAATAAATGTTACTTTTTCCTTTCAAAATGCCTCTTACACTTTCTGGTGAACATAATTAACCTATTATCTAAATATAAATAATTTCTATTTATTGTGATTTCACTGGGAATTTCAATTTTCAAAAGATTTTGGCCAAATTATATTTGCTTGGCCATTCCAAAATTCAACATGGCCACAATTGGCCATAACAGTGCGGGTATTAATTTTTAATGCAAGGAATTAACGTATAATTCTAAAAGTTGTGCAGTCAATTACAATCAAATATGACCTTTCTACACTGCTTTCATGGAAATACTTGTCCATATTTAATTGCATATTCAGGATTAGGGCTTTTTGGTTACAGGTGAAATGTCTTGGTTGTAGTCTTTTTCAATGAAGAATGTTCATTGTAAAGCCAATCAAGATTTGCTGTTACCTAGTCTTCGGTTATTGTTGACCATTTAATCTTTCTTTTTTAATCATTTTACATGGCCACAAATCTAGTAGTGATGAGCAGTATTATGAAAATAAGTTCTCATCCAAACTTTAGACGAAATGAGGAATATAGCTCTCACTTTTCAGTCCACTGGTTAAAAAGATGTAATTTCATTATCATTGGCGGCCATTTTGAAATTTGAAAGCCATACTGTAATCCAAATTAACTCAAGTAATTGAAAACGGTTCTGTTTTCATATTCAATACATCAAAAGTAATGAAGATTTTAATTTGGGATGACAAATCTGCCATATTTCCAGACAGGACAGCTATATGTAAAAGACATATTTTGTGGCAGCCATATTGGATTTCAGGATTTTTCATCTCAATATAAAGATTGCACCTTGAACAAGCACTATTAGGCAAAAAGTAGAGACTCCAGGCTACACTGGTACATCAAAATATCTCTGATAAAAAATTAAATTAAAATTAAATTAAAAATTATCATTTCTAGTGCATTTCTTAGACTACATGTCTAGAATGATTTTAAATTCCATTTAGTCAATGCATTTGAAATATTTTCACTAAGGGGAGGGGGGGTCGGCCCATGGACTATAAGGTCCTTATTCAAGCAATCATAAGTCTGAATTATTTACGAGGAATTCAATTGGAAATTATTCCGTTAAAAATTACAAAATATAAACACGGTCTGATACGTTTATTATTAAAAATTAAAGTACGCGTTGTTTGTTGAGCATTTTGAAGAGAGTAATAAAAACACTGTCCATGAACAGATCTTTCAATAATAATACATTTGTTCCAAAGAAAAGGGGCAAGCAAAATAAATAAAAATAAATAAATAAATAATATGCAAAAATTAGGATTCAGGGTAACAAGCGGAGAGACGTGATTAAAAAAAAAAAAAAAAAAAGAAAAAAAAAAAAAAAACAAGTCAAGCACGTGTCTGTGGTCCTGAATCTTTCTACTTTTATTACAAATATGTGGATTTACAGGTCAAGTGTAGTTTACAAGTACTGTCAAAAATCGAAATGTGTGAAACCAAGGAGTCCCAACAACTACCTCCTTGGTGAAACTAACTGTGGGCGCAGCAAACGTGAAAGATGTCCTCCATGCTGAACAACTGTCCATTAAGAAAAGAATCAGAACCTTTTTTATCATTTTGCTCATTTTTTTGGTTCCTCCACCAAAATAAGAGATTATCAGAGTAAGAAATAAAAATAAGTTAATATGACTACAAGTTGAGGTAGTGAGGTATAGAATAGAATATAATATAAGGTAGTGATCGTACACTACGAAGGCAATTGAAGTGAGAAACGTGTATCATAAACTATATTTCTGGGTTTAAAAGTGATTTCATTATGGTGATACTGTTTATAATGAATTGAATTCAAATACCATATTTTAGAATGTGTAATTCTCAGCGACAGCAACCTTAATGATCCACTGTTTATTACAAAAACCCCTCCAGAAAAAAACGCCTTTGTGTGTTCGCTAAATACCTCTATAGGTATGTCATCAGAAAAATCTGAATATTAAATAGACAGAATAGTGGGGGGAAAGAGACAAAAACCCAATCCATGATATTTAGCATAGCAGAGAAAGAAGAAATAAAGATATTGTAAATTAATAAGATTGACAGGTAATTGGACCAATTTCTACTTTGTGTTTCTGGGGATATTGGTTGGTTTCACGTCAGAACGGGTTTCTTGCATAATCATGGGTTTGAACACATATTTATCATTAAACTGCTCAAATACATACTGCCACTGCCACAGACATATGGTGCCAGCTACAGTGACAGTGACTGTTCTGGTTATTTCCCGTTCCTGCGTCCATTGCGATTCGTAGGAGGTTGAGTAAGAACCACTATAGGTGACGCTGGCTGTAATGGCTTTTTTGGCCACTTCGATGGTCATTTCCCATGAATTTGTTAACGTCGAGGACTCGGTTTTAGAGTAGCCAGCTTTAAATGTATACGACAAAGACCCAGGGCCAACATGGCCCCAACAGCTGATTTTAACCCAGTCTCCGGCAACTGATGGGTTTGGAATAACCTGAACTTTCTGGAGGTTGCGGTTAAGAAAGTCAAACTGCATATTTGCGAAAGTTCCTCCGTGTATCATCGTATCGGAATGCCAGCTTGGCATTTCACCGTTATATGGGTACGGGTGAACATATTTGCCCCCAGAATGTTTGATGAAGCCCTTCTCTTGGTTGATTGCAAACAATGCAGAATTGTAGCAATTTGGATGTGGGAAAATTGCTGTATTGTCTCCTGGATGAGCCCAGCCGCCGAAGGGGTTCAAACAATGTCCGGCAGTGCCTACGACCTTCAGATAGCCCCAGTGTCCTTCCTTCTGATGCCATTCTAGTTCAGCCGCATTGGGGCAATTGTCTGCACGGAATTTTTCATAATGATGGCCCCAGGACCACCAGTCAGCATAGGCGTAACAACGGCCGCTAGACCTGTGCCTAACAATGAACCTAGGGCTGACGTATCCTCCTGCAAACCAAAGTAACCGTCTGTCATTTACTAATTGGACGACCAACTATCATACAAACCAGTCATTCGACATATTGGTTAATTAACCACTCAATCGAGCTGTTTCACAATCAAATCATCCATCAACTGCAAATTCAATCATTTAATTACATTGTCAACCATACAACAAATGAAACGATTGAATAAATCATCGATCAATCGCGAAAAAACATAAGCTGAAAAAACAATTAATAAACCAAGAGATCACAAAAACGACCCTTCAGCTTGGTTACCAAACTAACATGTATCAACCTAAAATCGATTAATCAATCGATGAAACGACGTTAAGAAGGAAAGTCGTCATCGATTTATATAAGTTGAAGCAGTTCACTGAGTATAATCCCCCCTTTATGAAAAGAAAATAAAGGGTGTGTTTTCCCAACCCCTTGTAACCTTATTTCAGTGGCAAGAAAAAAATATAACATTAGCTTTTAACTTGACTGTGTTTTGCTAAAGTGGGTCTCAAGAACAATACCTAAATATTATCATTGACCTATTCAACTCGGCATGCGACAGATTGGAGAACACATTTCTTGCACTTTCTGACCTCCTTTGAATTTAAACCATCACAATTTCCATTAGATTACAATATGTGATAATGAACATCAAATTCATGAGTGTGAACTTTGAATTTTATTTCTTTTTCTTTTGTTTCATATTTGTCAATGAGCTTTCCTAGTCGTGCAATCCATCTGCGAAATTTTTCAGTTCAAGACTCAGACATTGCAGATGTACATGTTCTTGAACATACAGGGGTATCATTTTACGTTGAATGGTTATTCATATATACATACCAGAATGTGATCGGCAGGTTATCGGGTTTGTTGGTTAAATATACATAATCTCAGAAGTTGATTTTCTTGCAGTAATCAAAGGAAAATATTTTGCTCGTTATAAACTTGTGTGCTAGACTGTAGCTGTACGGTTACTTGACAATTAATGTTCTCGGACCCTCTCTTAAGACTGAATTCTTTGTTTTGATATTGATGAACTAAAAATCTCTGAAGCACCGACGCTCAGCGATTGGAAGGGGCGCCTCTGTCAGGTATGTTATCAGTAAAGTGGCATATCCTTGTTATATTTGCTATATATCCAGCTATATTTTGGACGACAGATTAGGCAGTGGTTCCTCACACTGGACGGCGTCCTTTCTGCGTTCTTTCTGCGACCATGAAATTTGGCATCGCTGTCGTCTTAATAAGGAGGCATGAGCATTAATTTTGTATCAGAATGAATGCTCAATGATCGGCCAGTTGTCGGCACGTAAAATATTATAATTTTTTAACTCTCAAATGGGGCCGGACTGCTGGACGCAGAAAGGACGCCGTCCAGTGTAAAGGGGGCTTTAGTGACAGCATGCAGTGACTAAGATCGGGGAGTGTTTTGTACAGTAACTTTAGTTGAATGACATGCTCTCATGATATTTATACAACCACGCATAATGTAAACAGGAGAAGAAGGCCCCTAGAGACTGCATGAGGTAGAAGTAGGGGTAAAGGAAGCGGCACATGTAACAACTGGAAAGTAGTTCAATAAATAATAAGAAAGTCCATAACTGAGTTGTATTTGGTACCTCGCGTAACATGAAGCCAATAACGTCGTCACACCTCGTACATGTACCAAACATTTATTTTAATAGACCGGTATGTTTTTATCCTGAACTGGAGTGCACTAAATATTTTGTCTTAGGATCAACTTTTAGGCTTTTTATGGGTGGGGGCAGCTTCACCAAAAACTTTAATTGAAGATGCTAAAAGCAAGGGCATTACACACTTTGGGGTGGAGCGCGTTTCCCGGATGAAATGAATAAAGCCCAGAGAACAATGGGTGACTATCTGATTCTCTGTCACGGTCTCTGTTTAAATCTCGGTTTCCGGGAAACGTTCCTACACTAGGTTCGGTCTAGCGTTCTAAGAGGTTGAAATGCAGTCAAGAGTTCGTGAAAGCCCTTGGTAAGAGCAAGATCGACCTTCGAATCATGTTGGAACTTACCTTCGGCAACCGCCAGGCTGGCAGACAGCACTATAGCCAGGAACAAATGCATGGTATCGTTCAGAAGTACGGGGCTTCTTGCTGCAACTGTCGCGTCCTTGATGGGTTTTCTTCTGTCCCTGCGTCTCCAGTGGATGAGGAAGGGTGAGAAGTTGTGTTTCGAGGGTTCGTATTTATACATATCAACGTAGCACCCCAGCCTCGCCGTGACTGTCAGCCCGCACAATCTTTACCATATAAGGTAAATAATTGGTGGCACTATCATAACGAATACCACGCGACGGGTTCCTATTGGACATTTTATCAACTTAAAACTGACATACGTTTCACTGGCGTAACTTCAGACTCCAGAAAGTGATGAAACATTAAATAATAGATAGTTGGCACTTTCATGAGAACAAGCATCGCTGGCGAATCAATCAGTAGCGCAAGAAAAGTTGCCGAAAGAGAGAGAGAGATGGAGATTAAAAAGGCGCCCTCGAAACTGCACAAACTGTAGGTAGATGACATGTAATAGGTCAGAAACGCCCATTTTGTAGACTCATAAATCAATGAGCACCTGTTGGAAGGTTTGTTTAATAAAGTTTATTTCAGTTGGGTCAAAAGCATTTATTTTGACAGTCGAACACATCAACTGCCTCTGCTCTTCCAGTTTACCGATACCAATTGCTACTGGCCGCCAACATATTGTCTTATCGAACAAGAAGGGGCATCGGTGCATTCTGAAAAAGTTAGATTTTAAAACAAAGGTTTCACGTATGACCAGCGTGTTGAAGTAGTAGGAGTTTTTTCTCAGTTTTATTCCCTTGCGCTTTCATTGCCGGCAAACACTGTATCTCCAAGTAAATAAATGTAGAAAAATGCAGCTCGTATTGCACTGGTTCCCACCCGCTGTCATAAACAGCGTGCGTGCGTCAACATTGGGTGTCCTTTCTTTTTGTTCTTAAATAAGGCTTTGAAATCTTTCTGGCGTAAATTTTACTTCGTGCCCCCCCCCCCCCCCCACTGCCCTCTCAGGCAGGTGTATCGCTGGTCAGCGTCTAATTTTGTTCCTATGTCACTAAAAGTGAATGCTAAACTCCTTTATTTTGATCCGTTATTTCGAACGTATGGCTTCTCTTTTCGTTCTATATATTGAAAAAAAAACATGATAATTCAGTACAATGTACAAACAGTACAAACACGACTCAAACTTACGGCCAAACCTTTCAAGTGATTAAAATAATGCAGCATAATTATGCTGTGGTTATCGCAATTATCACGTAGGCTCAAATCTCCCTTCTTTCCCCGTTTGAAAACACACATATAATAGATATAGATTCACACACATACGCATTTAATTGAGATAATTTATTTAGGTGAAAACAACTAAACCATCCATGAGCAGTTTTCGATACATGCAAAAAATATTTAATAGCTTTAATGCCAGAAATTGTGTTTCAAACGACATAAAAGGTACCAGTGACAAAATTTCCCTGCTATTAAAATAATTACTTTCCACTTTCCCCGTGTAACCTCGTATTAAAAATAATTTCGTAAAACTGCTTTGAAAAACGACGCAGTATATTACAGATGATCAGAGAAAACTGTTCTGTATTTACTGACATACATGAACAAAAAAAAAATATGTCAATATTTAAAGTTAAGAGAAGCGCAACCATACCTTACCGACTTCAAACTTTTTCCGCAATACGAACGTGCACAGGGGCCTGTGACATAAATTATCTTTAGCTCAAAAAATGCCCTCCACTTACATGTTTGTGTATAAAGATTGTATTACAGACCCATATGTACATGTGATTGTACCAGTAGATATTTATCGCTCTTATTCAGCACCTTGACTATCTCTTACTTCGATCTTCCGCGTAGATTTCCTAAGCTGCTCAGCATCCCCTATTTTCGACGAGACCTGCACTAATGAAATTTGTCACGCAAAATGCGAGGTCCTATAGAATTAGGTCAAATAATGTACATAAACATGCATATCTACAAGAAAAAAGCTCATTTGGACCAATGAGTGTTTTGAGTCCAAGCTAGAATATATCAGTTCCATAACAAAGTTAAAGATATTTTCTACAGGATATTATCAAAGATCTTTATCCCTCATTTTTGCCCATATTCACCGGCGTTAGCGAATACATTAGGTATTCAAACAAGTACAGTACGTACAAGCTAGAACAATGGCCTCATTTAACTTGCAATAGAGTCTTCGTCAAACGAGAGACTAGAATAATGTGATGTGGCAATGGACACGTGCACAGAAATATATACATGCATATGGAAAACCACCTGTGGGGCATGAGGGAAACATTTGGCATATCACCTACCCCCAATACAGTATTTTTTCATTGAACATGGCGAAGCCAAATCTATTTCACCGTGATACCCGCCATAGTAATATCTAACATAGCAGTACAACTGGTTATACAAGGACTACTAACTCGTTCTCGTGAGGAGATACATGTAGATACGGACCAGCATGCCTCGAGACCAGGTAAAAATACAAGTAACAAAGATGTTAAACGTATATTTTCTCTTCATAATCAGAATATACACAGGAAGTGCTGTGTGTGTGTGTGTGTGTGTGTGTGTGTGTGTGTGTGTGTGAGAGAGAGAGAGAGAGAGAAAGGTTACTAGAGAGAGTTGGAGTGTGTGCGACAGTTAAAGTGAGTGTGTTTGTGTGTGGAAGTGTGTTGGCGCCCGCGAAGCGCTGCTGTGGATACATCTGTAAGGTAAATAGGGGTGGGGGGGTACCGTTCGTTATTAGCGGAGATCTACAATTCATTTCTCCAGTATAACTTTTAAAAATATGGTTGCCCTGTTTAACTTTCTTTTCGGCCAGTGATTTTAATAAAACGGATCCCAACGACTATCTACCACTTATTGTACAGGTAGTCGCATTCCGCCTGCATCATAATGAGAGAATGCATGCACTGCTAAAATCTTAACATTGGCTTGAGCCGTTAACAAAAGCAATTTTTGAACACTTGCATCTATGTGGTCAAAATTAAGGCAGGCTTTGAGATACAAATCTGAGACTTATAAAAATCTGCAATTACAGAGACGGCTGGTTAGGGAAATATCTGTAACGTAAGCATACTTTTCTAGTCAAGGTAATGACTATGCAAACAGATTTAGTCATCTTGTCGTCTTCCTTTCTCCCCCCCCCCCTCCAAATGGAAAATCTTACTATCTACCAAAATGCGCAATTGACGATTCCCAGGGAAAATATTTGATTACTGTAATTATTTTAATGATTGAATTTTAAGAGAAATAAAAAGCACCTGTGATAAAATTATCCTGTTGAAGTAATCTCATCTCATTTTCCCTTTGGGATCCCGCATCAAAAGTGTTTTCAAAAACAAATTTCAAAAAGACAAGGGGTGATTGGGATGATGAGTCAGAGATGTACTCATAATAACTGCACTGAAACTGGAAAAATACGAACGAGTGAACAAGTGAAACATGACAGAGGGCCAAAAAAAATTGGTTGAATTTTAATAGTTGTAGTGCACCCAAGAAAAAAGTATAAATAAAATCAGGAGTAGACTACCGGTAGAATGAAACACCAAAGAAAAAATAAAGGGGATAAACAGAGTGCGAAACAACTTATTATTAGGCAGGTACTGATTCAGGCCGTCTTCTGAGTCTTCCGGAAGACAGTCAGCTTTTCAAGTTTACATCGTCGGGTATCTGTTCTTTCTGTCGGAAGACGGTCAAAAATGGAGGATGGATCAACAAATGTAATATGAAAGACTGTCAGAAAAATTCTCTGGATCCGCCCCGGTCCTACGTTTAGATTTATGCATAGCAAATCTATCTCGATCGTCTTTATGTTTGTAATATAAAAACAGATTTACTATCTGATATTTTTTCTTTATAAACACATTATTTCACCTTTGCTTACAGAAAAAGGACCTCCAATGCCAACAGTTCTTTGTTGGCTACTTACTGATCCTCCAGATCTCGACAAGCGCGTTATTCACGTCAGAGACACGTGGGCGAGAAGATGTGACGTCACATTATTTATGAGCTCCATGGAAAATAAGACGTTCCCAACAATTGGTTTACGTGTACCACCCGGGAGAGGATACATTGCAAAAAAGGCCAAAGCTGCATGGAAATACATTTACGAGCATCATCTGAACGACGCAGATTTCTTTATCAAAGCTGACCCTGATACATACGTAATTGTAGAAAATTTGAAACATTGTCTATCATCTAGGGACCCAAAGAGGGCAGAGTTTTATGGACACCAGTTTTACCCCAGTGATTGGGAATTCAACGCTGATACTAGAATTAAGAAGTCCGTGTATATGAGTGGAGGTCCAGGGTTTGTGCTTAGCAGGGAAGCTGTCAGATTGCTTGTTACGAAAGCCATTAACAGCGACCCGAAATGCCTGCAGGACGGAGAGGGTATGTATTCCATACATAATAATAATCTTTATTGGAAAATCACAACCCGAAGGTTGAAGTTATACAATTATGTAAATTATTTATTTAAATGAAATGAATATTCAAGTCAAGGAAGCCTGGTCATTTTTGCACTGGTGCACTCTGTAGACGGTCTCACCTCCCTGGGGAGGACACAAAGTGTACAGGGTGGTCCATTAAAATGACTATTTTTACTTTCAATCTCAATTCAATATAAGTCGTTGTACAAAGAACAGCCTGTATATCGTTTCATCTATTTAACCTATTATTATTCAAGTTGCATATCTCTCACAGATCTCCTTTCGTTTCAGATGACACATACAAGTATGTTAAAGTGACGTGTTAAAATGTTCAATAGTCAATATACATATATATTTCTAATGAAATCCGCATGACGGTATTTGCCCAGCATATTTTAACAACATTTATAACCTTATAGTACACGTGAAAACTTAAGCAATCTTTATAGGCAACTGTATTCATAATCACACAAAGTGGAAATACATGAGATAGATTGTGGTAGAGAAGATTTCACATTGCACCGTCCTATTTGGTTCAAACGTATATTCTGTCTCAATAAACATTGCCATTATACAATGTAACATATCCAGGGTACCTTCTATATATATATCCACTGATCACGCAATAAGCTTAAAATCAACAAAAATATTCTGACTTAATTTAATATTTTAATCTGCCATTTGTTTTCTGGACATCAACCGAGGACATGAAAGCGGCGAAATGCTTGTTAAGTGTTGGTGCCGAACCGGTGGACACTCGGGACCAGTTGGGCAGAGAGCGGTATATGATTTTTCCTCCTTATGTCCACCTGAAGGGCCACTACGCTGACTGGTATAAGAAGGGGGCGCTCATGGGGCAGTGGAGGTGTGTAGGATGAAGTCCACAACAGCCGATCTTAAACTTTATAATTATATATTTTATTTAGATTGGGCCCTGAAGATAAGATGGCAGACTAAGGGGGTGGTGCTTACAGCTACTGCCTCCTCCATCCCCACCCCTTCGGAGCTAACCACAGATGTATTATTGCAGATTCAAATTATTCAACCACTACTAGACATGCCAATGAAAACATATTACTAGTACCTTCTGCACTAGGAGCACTTTACAGAGTGCTTACCCCTTGAAAAGTCAGATTTTTCTCTTCCACAAGAAATAATGAGTTAGAAGATTATACAGGCCAAAAGTCTAATTTTTGCTTAAATTGTAAAACTTTGAAGTTGAAACACCAAAATTGACACGTTTTCTAACTTTGTTGCCAAACCATGAAGTCATCAATATGAAAATAAATGAAAATATTACATAGACCATTGTTTAAACTCTTTTATGGTATTCCGATATTTTAACAGATAATTAGTATGTATATGAGATATTCAGTCAAACAAAACTATTGATATACTAATGCGATGTTTAACAATCATATTTGTTATCTGATCTGCTGCTGGAGCCCATTTCAACCCTTTCATATTCCAAGAAGCATCTACAGACGAAGTAACAAAAATAATTAACAAAACTAAGAAGAGGTCATGCATACTTGATCCAATGTTGACAGCGCTCATGGTTCATCAACCTGATAACGCAAATCATGGACACTAGTTTTGCTTCTGGTTCTTTCCCTGATCAACTCAAGAAAGCTGTGGTTTAACCCCTACTAAAAAAAAGCCATCTCTAGACACTGATACATTTGGAAATTACAGACATGTGTTTAACCTCTCGTTTCTATCAAAAACCGTTGAAAGGGTCATTGTTGGAAGATTGCTATCACATTTAGGCCAGACACAGTACTGAATCAGCATTGCTAAGAATAAAAAGTGATCTCCTGTGTGGACTCGATGAACACTCAATGATTCTTTTAGTCTTATTAGACCTATCTGCAGTATTTGATACAGTCGATCATGAACTACTTTTATCTTTTCTCGAAGATTATGTTGTTATCAGGGACTCTGCACTTAGCCTTTTACGCTCCTATCTTACAGGTCGTTCACAACAGGTTTTAATTAATGGAATATTGTCAAATGTGTCAGAGTTAGCTTTTGGTGCACCTCAATGTAGTGTTCTTGGACCTCTAACTTTTTGTATGTATACATTGTATACATGACCCATTGTGGCCATATTGAGACATCACAGTATTCGCTGTCATATTTTTTCTGATGATACGCAAATTTTTTACATGCTGTAATGTAGAAAATCCTAATGAATCAATTGAAAAGCTGTCTAGGTGTATTGATGATCTACGAAGGTGGTTGATAAGAAATAAGTTGAAAATCAATGATGTAAAATCTGAACTTTTAGTTGTAACCCAGCCACATAATCAAAAAATATCAGAAAAAAATTCAAAATTGGATCCAGTATCATAAAGCCAACGCCCCATGCTAAGAATTTTGGTGTTTTTTTAGATAGAACACTTTCTATGAATAAGCAAATTGCTAGCATATGCAAGACAGCAGTATTTAACATGAGGAACAGTACGCAATTCGTAATCACCTATCTGACTCTGCTGCAGCTACAGTTACAAATTGTTTAGTAATATCTAGATTGGATTACTGTAATTCTATTTTATGGTTGTCAAAAAAAAAAAAAACAGATTAAAAGACTGCAGCGTATTCAGAACATCTCAGCTAGCTTATCAATCCGTACATCCATGAGTTACCATATCACCCTAGTTTTTAAAGAGTTACATTGGCTATACCTCTGCAAGCCAGGATTTTATTTAAATTCCTAGCCTTTGTTCATGACGCTTTTTACAAAGTTGCACCGATCTACCTAAGTGAATTAGTCACTCACTATGTTCTAGAAAGAACCCTGCGGGCTGTAGACAAATTGTTACTTATATAAGCTGGTAAAAATGCGCCTTAAAACTTATGGCAACATTTCTTTTAAATCAACAGGTCCAAAGGAATGGAATTTATTACCACTGAAAATCCGATCAATTCAGTCTACCAAGCATTTTAAAATAAGAATTGAAGACATAACTATTCAGTAATTTTTTTGACTAATCAACTTTTAAATTGATTTTACAAATTTTATAGTAATTGCATTTTTGCACTGTAAGAAATAAAGCTGTTCTACTTCTATGTTTCTTTCTATGTGCAAATAGGGCTTTTTTTTCTTTTTTTTTTACTTAGAATTGATTATTTTTTCTTAACAAACATGTTTTATTTATGTACTGTAAGTACTTTTATGTGATGAAACGTATGTTTTATCTAGAATACTCTTAATTTTTTTGTTGTTAAGCTTTGTAATTTATTTATTTATCTATTCTTAATAATTGATTCTTAAGTAATTGTTTTTTGTATATGTCAAGTTTTCTGAACATATAATCATGGATTTTAGACTCAAAATAAATGTATTATTATTATTATTATTATTATTATTATTATTATTATTATTATTATTATTATTGGTGTGACAGAATTAGCTGTTGCCATAGTAACACAGGGGTTTTTAAATGATAATTTCTGAGACCTTTAAATTGTCATGTATTTCAAAAATATGAACTCGGTGTATTGTAAACTTAAAAAAAATTGACTTGGGCCTCAGCAATTAATGAAATTATTTGAAAAAATATCATAGTTAAATTGCCAAAATGGTAGCCAATCCAAGATAGTGACAGATTTGTGTTAAATTTACTACTTATTACTGAAAGTAGCTTTTTGCAAACTTAGCATTAGAATTGAAAACTGTTAGGATGTTGATAGGATCTGAATCACATAATTACTGTGTAGAGTGACCGTTACTCCAAAACCCTCTTTTTTAAGTGTAAAAACCTGAAACCCAAGGTGGCCATCACAAAATACGGTTTATGCATATTGTTGTGCTGACTGAATAAATGTTACATTTTCCTTTCAAAATACCTCTTACACTTTGTGATGAACATAACTAACCTATTATCTAAATATAAATCATTTCTATTCATTAAGATTTCACTGGGAATTTCAAGTCCAAGTCTTCGGTTATTGTTGACCATTTCATCTATCTTTTATAATCATTTTACATGGCCACACATCTAGAAGGGATGAGTCTTCGGTTATTGTTGACCATTTCATCTTTCTTTTTTAATCATTTTACATGGCCACACATCTAGAAGGGATGAGCAGTATTATGAAAATAAATTCTCATCCAAACTTTAGATGAAATGAGGCATATAGCTCTAACTTTTCAGTCCACTGGTTAAAAAGATGTTATTTCATGATCATTGGCGGCCATTTTGAAATTTGAAAGTCATACTTTCATCCAAATTAACTCAAGTAATTGAAAACGGTTCTATTTTCATATTCAATACATCAAAAGTAATGAAGATTTTAATATGGGATGATGAATCTGTCATATTTCCAGACAGGACAGCTATATGTAAAAGACATGTTTTGTGGCAGCCATATTGGATTTCAGGATTTGTCATCTCAATATAAAGACTGCACCTTGAACAAGCACTATTAGGCAGAAAGTAGAGACTCTAGGCTACACTGGTGCATCAAAATATCTCTGATATTCTAATTCTTTAATGATGAAATAAAAATTATCATTTCTAGTGCATTTCTTGGACTACACGTCTAGAATGATTTTAAATTCCATTTAGTCAATGCATTTGAAATATATTAGATTTTGTTGGTCTCGGAACTGTTAGTTTTTACCACGTTTGCTACCATGACAACGGCTGTACGACACGCCCCCACCACCTGTTTAATGGCAAACAAACAGAATATAAAAGCTAAGGACATAAGCTATCAGAAAAAACATAGTGAACGAAAATCACTAGGGGGGGGGGGGTATTTGGCCCATGGACAATAAGGTCCTTATTCAAGCAATAATAAGTCTGCATTATTTACGAGGAATTCAACTGGAAATTATTTCATTAGATAATTACAAAATATATAAACACGGTCTGATACGTTTATCATTAAAAATTTAATTATGCATTGTTTGTTGAGCATTTTGAAGAGAATTATAAACGTGAAAAACACTGTCCATGAACAGGTCTTTAAATAATAATAAATTTGTTCCATAGAAAGTGGCAAGCAAAATAAATAAATAAATAAATAATATGCAAAAATTAGGATTTAGGGTAACAAACGAAGAGACGCGATACAAAAAAAAAACAAGTCAAGCAAGTGTCTGTGGTCCTGAATCTTTCTACTTTTATTTCAGATATGTCGATTAACATGTCAAGTGTAGTTCACAAGTACTGTCAAAAAGCGAAATGTGTGAAACCAAGGAGTTCCAACAACGGCCTCATGAAAGTTGTCCTCGATACAAAACAGCTGTCCATTAAGAAAAGATCGAATCAGAACCTTTTTTATCATTTTGCTCATTTTTTTGGTTCCTCCACCAAAATAAGAGATATATCAGAGTAAGAAATAATAATAAGTTAATGTGGCTTCAAGTTGAGGTATTGAGGTATAGAATATACTATAACATAAGGTAGTGATCGTACACTACGAAGGCAATTAAAGTGGGACACGTGTATCATAAAATATATTTTTGGTTTTTAAAGTGATTTCATTATGGAGACACTGTGTACAATGAATTGAATCCAAATACCAAATTTTGGAATTTGTAATTCTCAGCGACAGCAACCTTAGTGCTCCACTGAAAAATCTGAATGCTAAATAGAAAGGACTGTGGGGAAAAAAGACAGAAACCCGATCCGTGAAATTTGGCATGGCAGGGAGATAAAAAAAAAGTTATTCTAAATGAATAATATTGACAGGCAATTGCACCAATATCTACTTTTTGTTATTGGGGATACTGGTTGGTCTCTGATTATAATCCAGTGTCCTACACCAGATCGTTTGGAATAACCTGAACTTTATTGAGTTGCTTGTCAACAAAGTCAAACTGATTGTATTGGGAAGTTCCTCCGTGTATGATCAAATCGGAATTGACGCCTGGCACTTCTTGGTTATATGGGGACGCGTGAACATATTTACCCCCAGAATGTTTGATCCGGCCTTCTCCTTCTTCGATTGCAAACAATGCAGCATTATCGCATTTTGAGTGTGGGAAAATCCCTGTATTATCCGCTGGTTCAGCCGAGCTACCGAGGGGAGTCAAACAATGTCCGTCAGAGCCTTCGACCTTCAGATAGCCCAATTGCCCTTCCTCCTGATACCAGCGCAGTAATGTCGACTTGCTGCAATCGTCTGCACGGAATTTTTCATACTGCATGCCCCAGGCCCACCATGTAGCATAGGCGTAACATTGGCCGCTAGATCTGTGCCTCAGAAGGAACGGAGGGCTGATGTATCCCCCTGCAAACCAAAGCAACAGTCAGTCATTCATTGATTGGACGAATAATTATCATACAAACCATTCGTTCGACAAATCGGTTAATCAATCACTCAATCGAGCTGTTTCACCATCAAATCATCAATCAAATAATAAAGTTATTGCAAATTTAATAATTTAATTACATAGTCAACCAGACAACAAATGAAACGATTGAATAAACCATCGGTCAATCGCGAAAAAACATGACCTGAAAAACTAATCAACCATGAGATCACGAAATCCACCCTTCAGTTAGACCCCATTCCCAGAGATTAGATCGATCCAACTAGATCGACCTAACTCCCTGGGGGTTCACGTTGAATAGCTGTCAGCTGAGCGGACACGGAAGTTAATTACCCCTTTACAGCTTGTAGTAGGCGGGACGAACATTTAAGCCAGATTATCTGACAGTATTATAGTGAGACTCCCCACGGGGATAGATCGATCTAAAATCTATGGGAATGCACTCTTAGATTACCAAACTAGCATCGTTACATGTGTCAACCTGAAATCGATCAATCAATCGATGAAACAACGTTTAGAAGCAAAACCGTCATCGATTTATATAAGTTGAAGCAGCTTACTCAGTATATTACCCTTTTTGCGAGGAAAATAAAGGGGGTCTGTTTCGAACTCCTAATTACCTTATTTCATCGGGAAGAAAAAGAGTTAAAACGCTAGCTTTTACCTTGACTGTGTTTTGCTTTAGTGGGTCTAAAGAACAATACCTAAATATTATCATTGACCTATTCAACTCGGCATGCGACTGATTGGAGAACAAATTTTGCACTCTGACCTCCT
The DNA here is from genome assembly GCF_051362555.1 of Lingula anatina. Taxonomy (NCBI): domain Eukaryota; kingdom Metazoa; phylum Brachiopoda; class Lingulata; order Lingulida; family Lingulidae; genus Lingula; species Lingula anatina. The sequence continues at coordinate 3,343,338 of NC_141772.1, read as the reverse complement.
TCGAATTTGGACCATTACAATTTCCATGAAATTAAAATATGTGATAATCAACATCAAATTTAGTAGCGGTTCCTCACTAAATAATGCCTCGTACCAAACCTTTATTTTAATAAACGGCTATGGGTTTATCCTAAACTGGAGTGCACTAAAAAATTCATCTTAAGATCAAATTTTAGGCTTTTTAGGGGGGGGGGGGGGCAGCTGTAGCAAAAAAAAAACTTTAATTGAAGTTGCTAAAAGCAAGCAGTTCGAACAAAGGAGATTACACACTTTGGGGTGGAGCGCGTTTGCCGGTCTTTCATTGGTCGAAATGAATAGAGACCGGAGAACAATGGGCGACCATCTCTGTTACGGTCTCTGTTTAAATCTCGTTTCCTGGGAAACGTTCCTACACTAGGTAAGGTCTAGCGTTCTAAGAGGTTTCAAATGGAAATGCAGTAAAAGGTTCTTGAAACCCCTTGGTAAGAGCAAGATCGGCCTGCGAAGCATCTTGGAACTTACCTTCGGCAACCGCCAGGCTGGCAGACAGCACTATAGCCAGGAACAAGTGCATAGTGGCGTTCAGTAGTACGGGGCTTCTTGCTGCAACTGTCGCGTCCTTGGTGGGTTCTCTTGGGTCCCTGCGTCTCCGATGGATGAGGTAGGGTGAGGAGTTGTGCTTTGAGGGTTCGTATTTATACATATCAACGCGGCACCCCAGCCTCGCAGTGACTGTCAGCCCGCACAATCTTTACCATATAAGGTAAATAATTGGTGGCATTACCATAACGTGTACCACGCGACGGGTTCCTATTGGACATTTTATCAACTTAAAACTGACATACGTTTCACGGGCGTAACTTCAGACTCCAGAAAGTGATGAAACATTAAATAATAGATAGTTGGCACTTTCATGAGAACAAGCATCGCGGGCGAATCAATCAGTAGCGCAAGAAAAGTTGCCGAAAGAAGGAGAGATGGAGATTAAAAAGGCGCCCTCGAAACTGCACAAACTGTAGGTTGAAGACATGAAATAGGTCAGAAACGCTCAATTTACAGGCCCATAAACCAATGAGCACCTGTTGGAAGGCTTGTTTAATACAGTATATTTTAGTTGTGTCTATTTTATTGAGGTCTAAAGCATTTATTTTGACAGTCGAACATATCAACTGATTTACCAGTTTACCGATACCAATTGCTGCTGGCCGCCAACATATTGTTTTATCGAACAACCAGGGGCAGAGTCAGCACATTTTGAAAAATATACAGTTTAAGACAAATGTTTCACGTATGACCAGCGTGTTGAAGTCGAAATTAATTCAGATTCAGCTGTAATGGAGAGGGTTTTTTTTTTCTCAGTTTTATTCCCTTGTGCTTCCATTGCCGGCAAACACTGTATTTCCAAGTAAATAAATGTAGAAAATGCAGCTCGTATTGTACTGTTTCCCACCCACTGTCATGAGCAGCGTGCGTGCGTCAACATTGGGTCTCCTTTCTTTTTGTTCTTAAATAAGGCTTTGAAAACTTCCTGACGTAAATTTTACTTCAGGCTTTTATCTATCGCCGTGCCCCCCCCCCCTCTTTTCAGGCAGGTGTATCCCAGGTCAGCTTCTAATTTTGTTCCTATGTCACTAAAAGTGATTAACTCCTTTTTTTGATCCGATATTTCGAACGTATGGCTTCTCTTTTCGTTCTATACATTACAATAAAACATGATTATTCAGTACAATGTACAAACAGTACAAACACGACTTAAACTTACGGCCAAACGTTTCAAGCGATTAAAAATATGCAGCATAATTATGCTGTGGTTATCGTTATCACGTAGACTAAAATCTCCCTTAATTCTTGCCCCGTTTGAAAACATTATAATTTAAGTGAAAACAACTAAACCATCCATGAGCAATTTTTGATGCATGCAAAAAATATTTAATAGCTTTAATGCCAAAAATTGAGTTTCAAACGACATAAAAGGTACCAGTGACAAAATTTCCCTGCTATTAAAATTTATTACCTTCCACTTTCCCCGTGTAACCTCGTATTAAAAATAATTTCGTAAAACTGCTTTGAAAAACGACGCAGGATATTACAGATGATCAGAGAAACTGTTCTCTTCTGTACTTATTGACATACATGAACAAGAAAAAACAAGTCAATGTTTAAAGTTTAGAGAAGCGCAACCATACCTTACCGACTTCAAACTTTTTTCCGCAATACGAACGTGCACAGGGGCCAGTGGCATAAATTATCTTTAGCTCAAAAAATGTCTTTTACTTATATGTTTGTGTATAAAGATTGTATTACACACCCATATGTACATGTGGAAGTACCAGTTGATATTCATCGCTCTTTTTCAGCACCTTGACTATCTCTTACTTCGATCTTCGATTTACTAAGCTGCACAGCCTGCCCTATTTTTGGCTAGACATGCAGCAATGAAATTTGTCACGCAAAATGCGAGGTCCTATAGAATTAGGTCTAATAATGTACATAAACATGCATATCTACAAGAAAAAAGCTCATTTGGACCAATGAGTGTTTTGAGTCCAAACTAGAATATATCAGGTCCATAACAAAGTTAAAGATATTTTCTACAGGATATTATCATAGATCTTATCCCGTATTTTGTCCATATTCACCGACGTTAGCGAATACATAAGGTATTCATACAAGTACAGTACGTACAAGCGAGAACAATGGCCTCCTTTAACTTGAAAAACAGTCTTCGTCAAACGAGAGACTGGAATAATGAGATGTCGCAAAGGACACATGCACAGAAATATATACAAGCGTATGGAAATCCACCTGTGGGGCATGAGAGAAACATTTGGCATATAACCTACCCCCAATACGGCATTTTCATTTTCATTGTACATGAGGCGAAGCCAAATTTATTTCACCGTGATACCCGCCATAGTAATATCTAACATAGCAGTACAACTTGTTATACAGGGACCACTAACTCGTTCTCGTGAGGAGATAGATACGGACCAGCATGCCTCGAGACCAGGTAAAAATACAAGTAACAAAGATGTTAATTCTCTATTTTCTCTTCATAATTAAAATATACACAGGAAGAGCTGTGTGTGTGTGTGTGTACTTGTCTATGTGTACCAACCGAGGACATCAGCACAACACCATACAACCGAGGACATCTTATTCCTTGGTTAAATCAAAATAAAAACATCAATTTAGGGTAAAATCTATTCGAGTATGAATGTTATAAATTAATTTTTTATAAAAACTAATTTTTTGCTGACAAGAATTTTACATTCTAACCGAGGACACACACGGACACACACACGGACAGACACTACACATTACAACCGAGGACATGCATGCATCTACATGTAATAATGATTACTTATTGACATACATGAACAAGAAAAAACAAGTCAATGTTTAAAGTTTAGAGAAGCGCAACCATACCTTACCGACTTCAAACTTTTTTCCGCAATACGAACGTGCACAGGGGCCAGTGGCATAAATTATCTTTAGCTCAAAAAATGTCTTTTACTTATATGTTTGTGTATAAAGATTGTATTACACACCCATATGTACATGTGGAAGTACCAGTTGATATTCATCGCTCTTTTTCAGCACCTTGACTATCTCTTACTTCGATCTTCGATTTACTAAGCTGCACAGCCTGCCCTATTTTTGGCTAGACATGCAGCAATGAAATTTGTCACGCAAAATGCGAGGTCCTATAGAATTAGGTCTAATAATGTACATAAACATGCATATCTACAAGAAAAAAGCTCATTTGGACCAATGAGTGTTTTGAGTCCAAACTAGAATATATCAGGTCCATAACAAAGTTAAAGATATTTTCTACAGGATATTATCATAGATCTTATCCCGTATTTTGTCCATATTCACCGACGTTAGCGAATACATAAGGTATTCATACAAGTACAGTACGTACAAGCGAGAACAATGGCCTCCTTTAACTTGAAAAACAGTCTTCGTCAAACGAGAGACTGGAATAATGAGATGTCGCAAAGGACACATGCACAGAAATATATACAAGCGTATGGAAATCCACCTGTGGGGCATGAGAGAAACATTTGGCATATAACCTACCCCCAATACGGCATTTTCATTTTCATTGTACATGAGGCGAAGCCAAATTTATTTCACCGTGATACCCGCCATAGTAATATCTAACATAGCAGTACAACTTGTTATACAGGGACCACTAACTCGTTCTCGTGAGGAGATAGATACGGACCAGCATGCCTCGAGACCAGGTAAAAATACAAGTAACAAAGATGTTAATTCTCTATTTTCTCTTCATAATTAAAATATACACAGGAAGAGCTGTGTGTGTGTGTGTGTACTTGTCTATGTGTACCAACCGAGGACATCAGCACAACACCATACAACCGAGGACATCTTATTCCTTGGTTAAATCAAAATAAAAACATCAATTTAGGGTAAAATCTATTCGAGTATGAATGTTATAAATTAATTTTTTATAAAAACTAATTTTTTGCTGACAAGAATTTTACATTCTAACCGAGGACACACACGGACACACACACGGACAGACACTACACATTACAACCGAGGACATGCATGCATCTACATGTAATAATGATTACTTATTGACATACATGAACAAGAAAAAACAAGTCAATGTTTAAAGTTTAGAGAAGCGCAACCATACCTTACCGACTTCAAACTTTTTTCCGCAATACGAACGTGCACAGGGGCCAGTGGCATAAATTATCTTTAGCTCAAAAAATGTCTTTTACTTATATGTTTGTGTATAAAGATTGTATTACACACCCATATGTACATGTGGAAGTACCAGTTGATATTCATCGCTCTTTTTCAGCACCTTGACTATCTCTTACTTCGATCTTCGATTTACTAAGCTGCACAGCCTGCCCTATTTTCGGCTAGACATGCAGCAATGAAATTTGTCACGCAAAATGCGAGGTCCTATAGAATTAGGTCTAATAATGTACATAAACATGCATATCTACAAGAAAAAAGCTCATTTGGACCAATGAGTGTTTTGAGTCCAAACTAGAATATATCAGGTCCATAACAAAGTTAAAGATATTTTCTACAGGATATTATCATAGATCTTATCCCGTATTTTGTCCATATTCACCGACGTTAGCGAATACATAAGGTATTCATACAAGTACAGTACGTACAAGCGAGAACAATGGCCTCCTTTAACTTGAAAAACAGTCTTCGTCAAACGAGAGACTGGAATAATGAGATGTCGCAAAGGACACATGCACAGAAATATATACAAGCGTATGGAAATCCACCTGTGGGGCATGAGAGAAACATTTGGCATATAACCTACCCCCAATACGGCATTTTCATTTTCATTGTACATGAGGCGAAGCCAAATTTATTTCACCGTGATACCCGCCATAGTAATATCTAACATAGCAGTACAACTTGTTATACAGGGACCACTAACTCGTTCTCGTGAGGAGATAGATACGGACCAGCATGCCTCGAGACCAGGTAAAAATACAAGTAACAAAGATGTTAATTCTCTATTTTCTCTTCATAATTAAAATATACACAGGAAGAGCTGTGTGTGTGTGTGTGTACTTGTCTATGTGTACCAACCGAGGACATCAGCACAACACCATACAACCGAGGACATCTTATTCCTTGGTTAAATCAAAATAAAAACATCAATTTAGGGTAAAATCTATTCGAGTATGAATGTTATAAATTAATTTTTTATAAAAACTAATTTTTTGCTGACAAGAATTTTACATTCTAACCGAGGACACACACGGACACACACACGGACAGACACTACACATTACAACCGAGGACATGCATGCATCTACATGTAATAATGATTACTTATTGACATACATGAACAAGAAAAAACAAGTCAATGTTTAAAGTTTAGAGAAGCGCAACCATACCTTACCGACTTCAAACTTTTTTCCGCAATACGAACGTGCACAGGGGCCAGTGGCATAAATTATCTTTAGCTCAAAAAATGTCTTTTACTTATATGTTTGTGTATAAAGATTGTATTACACACCCATATGTACATGTGGAAGTACCAGTTGATATTCATCGCTCTTTTTCAGCACCTTGACTATCTCTTACTTCGATCTTCGATTTACTAAGCTGCACAGCCTGCCCTATTTTTGGCTAGACATGCAGCAATGAAATTTGTCACGCAAAATGCGAGGTCCTATAGAATTAGGTCTAATAATGTACATAAACATGCATATCTACAAGAAAAAAGCTCATTTGGACCAATGAGTGTTTTGAGTCCAAACTAGAATATATCAGGTCCATAACAAAGTTAAAGATATTTTCTACAGGATATTATCATAGATCTTATCCCGTATTTTGTCCATATTCACCGACGTTAGCGAATACATAAGGTATTCATACAAGTACAGTACGTACAAGCGAGAACAATGGCCTCCTTTAACTTGAAAAACAGTCTTCGTCAAACGAGAGACTGGAATAATGAGATGTCGCAAAGGACACATGCACAGAAATATATACAAGCGTATGGAAATCCACCTGTGGGGCATGAGAGAAACATTTGGCATATAACCTACCCCCAATACGGCATTTTCATTATCATTGTACATGAGGCGAAGCCAAATTTATTTCACCGTGATACCCGCCATAGTAATATCTAACATAGCAGTACAACTTGTTATACAGGGACCACTAACTCGTTCTCGTGAGGAGATAGATACGGACCAGCATGCCTCGAGACCAGGTAAAAATACAAGTAACAAAGATGTTAATTCTCTATTTTCTCTTCATAATTAAAATATACACAGGAAGAGCTGTGTGTGTGTGTGTGTACTTGTCTATGTGTACCAACCGAGGACATCAGCACAACACCATACAACCGAGGACATCTTATTCCTTGGTTAAATCAAAATAAAAACATCAATTTAGGGTAAAATCTATTCGAGTATGAATGTTATAAATTAATTTTTTATAAAAACTAATTTTTTGCTGACAAGAATTTTACATTCTAACCGAGGACACACACGGACACACACACGGACAGACACTACACATTACAACCGAGGACATGCATGCATCTACATGTAATAATGATTACTTATTGACATACATGAACAAGAAAAAACAAGTCAATGTTTAAAGTTTAGAGAAGCGCAACCATACCTTACCGACTTCAAACTTTTTTCCGCAATACGAACGTGCACAGGGGCCAGTGGCATAAATTATCTTTAGCTCAAAAAATGTCTTTTACTTATATGTTTGTGTATAAAGATTGTATTACACACCCATATGTACATGTGGAAGTACCAGTTGATATTCATCGCTCTTTTTCAGCACCTTGACTATCTCTTACTTCGATCTTCGATTTACTAAGCTGCACAGCCTGCCCTATTTTCGGCTAGACATGCAGCAATGAAATTTGTCACGCAAAATGCGAGGTCCTATAGAATTAGGTCTAATAATGTACATAAACATGCATATCTACAAGAAAAAAGCTCATTTGGACCAATGAGTGTTTTGAGTCCAAACTAGAATATATCAGGTCCATAACAAAGTTAAAGATATTTTCTACAGGATATTATCATAGATCTTATCCCGTATTTTGTCCATATTCACCGACGTTAGCGAATACATAAGGTATTCATACAAGTACAGTACGTACAAGCGAGAACAATGGCCTCCTTTAACTTGAAAAACAGTCTTCGTCAAACGAGAGACTGGAATAATGAGATGTCGCAAAGGACACATGCACAGAAATATATACAAGCGTATGGAAATCCACCTGTGGGGCATGAGAGAAACATTTGGCATATAACCTACCCCCAATACGGCATTTTCATTTTCATTGTACATGAGGCGAAGCCAAATTTATTTCACCGTGATACCCGCCATAGTAATATCTAACATAGCAGTACAACTTGTTATACAGGGACCACTAACTCGTTCTCGTGAGGAGATAGATACGGACCAGCATGCCTCGAGACCAGGTAAAAATACAAGTAACAAAGATGTTAATTCTCTATTTTCTCTTCATAATTAAAATATACACAGGAAGAGCTGTGTGTGTGTGTGTGTACTTGTCTATGTGTACCAACCGAGGACATCAGCACAACACCATACAACCGAGGACATCTTATTCCTTGGTTAAATCAAAATAAAAACATCAATTTAGGGTAAAATCTATTCGAGTATGAATGTTATAAATTAATTTTTTATAAAAACTAATTTTTTGCTGACAAGAATTTTACATTCTAACCGAGGACACACACGGACACACACACGGACAGACACTACACATTACAACCGAGGACATGCATGCATCTACATGTAATAATGATTGTACTTTTAATGCAAAGCAAATTTTATATAGCGTTACTTTGCAGAAATTCACATTTTTATGAAATTCTTTCATATTTAAGGTAAATTCCAAAATAACACCAGAGGTGATGATTAAATGAACAGTTATACAATATTTAATGCTGGGCTTTGCCACTTTTTTAGAATTGAAGATTATGAGATAAAACATCAATTAATTTAGGAAAAGAAAGGATACTGATGAAATAAAATAAAAGACCAAAGAAATTCGTTTTCAAACATTTTATTTTCATAATGCTTATTTTCTATTTAGCACTCTTTTATTATCATGAATTTTATATTTTGATAACACAAAGTGTCGTCCATTGGATACAGACTTGCACAGTACACAATTTTACAATTGAGGACATCATGCCAGCAGCACCCAAAATTGTGCTTTCTTCCAATTTGATGCAATATTATATAATGCTTAACAGCATAATGATCATCAATTTTTTATAATAAAATATTAGTATCATGAATATTCAGAAAATGTGACTAGCAAAGGTTTTCAGGTTCATGGAACTCCAAAGTCATACTTTGAAAATGCTAAATGTATACAAGAGAGCACTGTACTGAAATGGGTTTCTTTCCATTTTTAACTTTTTTACATAAAATAATACAGTTTACTGCCATTTCACATGATCAACTAAGAAAATTGTTGAGATGGCAAAAATATCAATATAACAAGTTTAAATGTCCAATTTCCTCCATTCCGAACATTGTGAATGATTGAATCTGACAAACTACAATGATACGAGTTCATTTCCATTTTGGCACTTTTTTTACACAATACAAGATAACAGGTTTACCACCATTTTTATATAATCAACTAGCAATATTGTCAAGACGCAGAAATTGTCAAACAACCCATTTTACATATCTAGTAAATTCAATAACGAAACTGTCAACATGCCTGACAATCAAATCTGAGGAAAACCACTTATATACAAATATAAGCTGAAGTCCCTCAAAACTCAACCAATCAATCTTATTTTTAAATTTGATTTGTATATAGATAACATTGATCACTCTTGTGAGTTTAATGACAACAGGCCTATCGGTTCTCCCTGAAATGTGCTTACAGTGAACTACTTATATGCTAAAAAAAAAAAAACAGCATAAAATTTGAAAGAAAAGGGCCTGGTCATGCTGATTTTCAATCTTGACCATTCTTTTACTCATAATAATCAGTTCTGTGAGTTTCATGAAAACAGGCTTTAAGTTATTGGTTCTTCCTGAAATGTGCTTACAGTGTTACTTATATGCTTAAAAAAAAACAGCATAACATTTGAAAGAAAAGGGCCTGGTCATGCCGATTTTCAATCTTGACCATTCTTTTACTAATAATCATCAGTTCTGTGAGTTTCATGAAAACAGGCTTATTGGTTCTCCTTGAAATGTGCTTACAGTGTTACATATATGCTGAAAAAAAAACAGCATAACATTTGAAAGAAAAGGGCCTGGTCATGCTGATTTTCAATCTTGATTATTCTTTTTAATTTACTAATAATCATTAGTTCTCTGAGTTTCATGAAAACAGGCCTATTGGTTCTCCTTGAAGTGTGTTTACAGTGTTGCATGTACACTGAAAAAAGGAGAAAAAAATGCAAAACTTTTGAAAATAATCACCCCATTTCCTCCATTTTGAGACACTGTATTACACAGTACATGATAACATGTTTACCGTCATATTTATATAATCAACTAGCAATGTTGTAAAGATGCAGAAAATTTCAGACAAACACTAACATATTTACATATCTAGTTAGTTCAATAACGAAACTGTCAACATGCCTGACAATCAAATCTGAGGAAAACCACTTATATACAAATAAAAGCTGAAGTCCCTCAAAACTCAACCAATCAATCTTATTTTTAAACTTGATTTGTATATAGATAACATTGATTACTCCTGTGAGTTTCATGAAAACAGGCTTATTGGTTCTCCCTGAAATGTGCTTACAGTGTTACTTATATGCTGAAAAAAAAAAAAAAACAGCATAACATTTGAAAGAAAAGGGCCTGGTCATGCTGATTTTCAATCTTGACCATTCTTTTACTTATAATCATCAGTTCTGTGAGTTTTATGAAAAGCCTAGGAGAGCTTAATTTGATAAAAAAGACCTTTAGTTTAAAAATATGAACTTACAGAATATATAGACATCTGAGATATAACATTAGTTTCAGTTTAGTCTGCCCTTTACAGCACAACCGAGGACGCGGAATTTGGTCCGCCCTTTACAGCACAACCGAGGACGCGTGTGTATAGCTCGATTTCAGACAAAAAGTTGGACAGTATTTCTGATACACTCGTGGCGGGAATTTGGCCCGCGCTATACAGCATAACCGAGGACTGGCTCAGAATAGCGTCAAATTTCACCACCTAACTTGAAATGGGCCCCTTTATGCATTCCACTGCTTATGTCAACCGAGGACGTCCTCGGTTGGAGGTGTGTCCTCGGTTAGTGGGTTTCGGGCGGGTGTGTGTCCTCGGTTAGAATGCGTGAACAAGAGCACACAGTGTGTGTGTGTGTGTGTATGTGTGTGTGTGACAGAGTGACAGAGACAAAGAGAGAAGTTATTAGAGAGAGTTGAAGTGTGTGCGACACGTAAAGTGTGTGTGCGTGTGTGTGTGTGAAAGTGTGATGGCGTCCGCGAAGCACTGCTGTGGATATATCTGTAAAGGAAATGGGGTGGGGGGGGGAGAAGGGTACCGTTCGTTATCAGCTTAGATCTACAATTTATTTCTCCAGTATAATTTTTAAAAATATGGTTGCCCTATTAAACTTTCTTTTCGGCCAGTGATTTGAATAAAACATATCCCTACGACTATCTACCACTTATGGTACAGGTAGTCGCATTCCGCCTGCATCATAATGAGAGAATGCATGTACTGCTAAAATCTAAGCATTGGCTTGAGCCGTTAACAAAAGCAATTTTTGAACACTTGCATCTATGTCGTCAAAATTAAGGCAGGCTTTGAAATAAAAATCTGAATAGATAAAGACGGCAATTACAGAGACGGCTGGTTAGGAAAGTATCTGTAACGTAAGCATACTTTTCTAGTCAAGGTAATGACTATGCAAACAGAATTAGTCATCTTTTCATCTTCCTTTCTACCCCCCCCCCCCCCCCCCCCATTTTTCTTTTGCCAAATGGAAAATTTTACTAACTACCAAAATGTGCAATTGACGATTCCCAGGGAAAATATTTGATTACTGTAATTATTTTAATGATTGAATTTTAAGAGAAATAAAAAGCACCTGTGATAAAATTATCCTGTTGAAGTAATCTCATCTCATTTTCCCTTTGGGATCCCGCATCAAAAGTGTTTTCAAAAACAAATTTCAAAAAGACAAGGGGTGATTGGGATGATGAGTCAGAGATGTACTCATAATAACTGCACTGAAACTGGAAAAATACGAACGAGTGAACAAGTGAAACATGACAGAGGGCCAAAAAAAATGGTTGATTTATTAATAGTTGCAGTGCACCCAAGAAAGACGTATACAAAAAAAAAAAAAAAAAAAAAAAAGGGGTAGACTACCGGTAGAATGAAACACCAAAGAAAAAATAAAGGGGATAGACAGAGTGCGAAACAACTTATTATTAGACAGGTACTGATTCAGGCCGTCTTCTGAGTCTTCCGGAAGACAGTCAGCTTTTCAAGTTTACATCGTCGGGTATCTGTTCTTTCTGTCGGAAGACGGTCAAAAATGGAGGATGGATCAACAAATGTAATATGAAAGACTGTCAGAAAAATTTTCTGGATCCGCCCCGGTCCTACGTTTAGATTTATGCATAGCAAATCTATCTCGATCGTCTTTATGTTTGTAATATAAAAACAGATTTACTATCTGATATTTTTTCTTTATAAACACATTATTTCACCTTTGCTTACAGAAAAAGGACCTCCAATGCCAACAGTTCTTTGTTGGCTACTTACTGATCCTCCAGATCTCGACAAGCGCGTTATTCACGTCAGAGACACGTGGGCGAGAAGATGTGACGTCACATTATTTATGAGCTCCATGGAAAATAAGACGTTCCCAACAATTGGTTTACGTGTACCACCCGGGAGAGGATACATTGCAAAAAAGGCCAAAGCTGCATGGAAATACATTTACGAGCATCATCTGAACGACGCAGATTTCTTTATCAAAGCTGACCCTGATACATACGTAATTGTAGAAAATTTGAAACATTGTCTATCATCTAGGGACCCAAAGAGGGCAGAGTTTTATGGACACCAGTTTTACCCCAGTGATTGGGAATTCAACGCTGATACTAGAATTAAGAAGTCCGTGTATATGAGTGGAGGTCCAGGGTTTGTGCTTAGCAGGGAAGCTGTCAGATTGCTTGTTACGAAAGCCATTAACAGCGACCCGAAATGCCTGCAGGACGGAGAGGGTATGTATTCCATACATAATAATAATCTTTATTGGAAAATCACAACCCGAAGGTTGAAGTTATACAATTATGTAAATTATTTATTTAAATGAAATGAATATTCAAGTCAAGGAAGCCTGGTCATTTTTGCACTGGTGCACTCTGTAGACGGTCTCACCTCCCTGGGGAGGACACAAAGTGTACAGGGTGGTCCATTAAAATGACTATTTTTACTTTCAATCTCAATTCAATATAAGTCGTTGTACAAAGAACAGCCTGTATATCGTTTCATCTATTTAACCTATTATTATTCAAGTTGCATATCTCTCACAGATCTCCTTTCGTTTCAGATGACACATACAAGTATGTTAAAGTGACGTGTTAAAATGTTCAATAGTCAATATACATATATATTTCTAATGAAATCCGCATGACGGTATTTGCCCAGCATATTTTAACAACATTTATAACCTTATAGTACACGTGAAAACTTAAGCAATCTTTATAGGCAACTGTATTCATAATCACACAAAGTGGAAATACATGAGATAGATTGTGGTAGAGAAGATTTCACATTGCACCGTCCTATTTGGTTCAAACGTATATTCTGTCTCAATAAACATTGCCATTATACAATGTAACATATCCAGGGTACCTTCTATATATATATCCACTGATCACGCAATAAGCTTAAAATCAACAAAAATATTCTGACTTAATTTAATATTTTAATCTGCCATTTGTTTTCTGGACATCAACCGAGGACATGAAAGCGGCGAAATGCTTGTTAAGTGTTGGTGCCGAACCGGTGGACACTCGGGACCAGTTGGGCAGAGAGCGGTATATGATTTTTCCTCCTTATGTCCACCTGAAGGGCCACTACGCTGACTGGTATAAGAAGGGGGCGCTCATGGGGCAGTGGAGGTGTGTAGGATGAAGTCCACAACAGCCGATCTTAAACTTTATAATTATATATTTTATTTAGATTGGGCCCTGAAGATAAGATGGCAGACTAAGGGGGTGGTGCTTACAGCTACTGCCTCCTCCATCCCCACCCCTTCGGAGCTAACCACAGATGTATTATTGCAGATTCAAATTATTCAACCACTACTAGACATGCCAATGAAAACATATTACTAGTACCTTCTGCACTAGGAGCACTTTACAGAGTGCTTACCCCTTGAAAAGTCAGATTTTTCTCTTCCACAAGAAATAATGAGTTAGAAGATTATACAGGCCAAAAGTCTAATTTTTGCTTAAATTGTAAAACTTTGAAGTTGAAACACCAAAATTGACACGTTTTCTAACTTTGTTGCCAAACCATGAAGTCATCAATATGAAAATAAATGAAAATATTACATAGACCATTGTTTAAACTCTTTTATGGTATTCCGATATTTTAACAGATAATTAGTATGTATATGAGATATTCAGTCAAACAAAACTATTGATATACTAATGCGATGTTTAACAATCATATTTGTTATCTGATCTGCTGCTGGAGCCCATTTCAACCCTTTCATATGCCAAGAAGCATCTACAGACGAAGTAACAAAAATAATTAACAAAACTAAGAAGAGGTCATGCATACTTGATCCAATGTTGACAGCGTTCATGGTTCATCAACCTGATAACGCAAATCATGGACACTAGTTTTGCTTAAGGTTCTTTCCCTGATCAACTCAAGAAAGCTGTGGTTTAACCCCTACTAAAAAAAAGCCATCTCTAAACACTGATACATTTGGAAATTACAGACATGTGTTTAACCTCTCGTTTCTATCAAAAACCGTTGAAAGGGTCATTGTTGGAAGATTGCTATCACATTTAGGCCAGACACAGTACTGAATCAGCATTGCTAAGAATAAAAAGTGATCTCCTGTGTGGACTCGATGAACACTCAATGATTCTTTTAGTCTTATTAGACCTATCTGCAGTATTTGATACAGTCGATCATGAACTACTTTTATCTTTTCTCGAAGATTATGTTGTTATCAGGGACTCTGCACTTAGCCTTTTACGCTCCTATCTTACAGGTCGTTCACAACAGGTTTTAATTAATGGAATATTGTCAAATGTGTCAGAGTTAGCTTTTGGTGCACCTCAATGTAGTGTTCTTGGACCTCTAACTTTTTGTATGTATACATTGTATACATGACCCATTGTGGCCATATTGAGACATCACAGTATTCGCTGTCATATTTTTTCTGATGATACGCAAATTTTTTACATGCTGTAATGTAGAAAATCCTAATGAATCAATTGAAAAGCTGTCTAGGTGTATTGATGATCTACGAAGGTGGTTGATAAGAAATAAGTTGAAAATCAATGATGTAAAATCTGAACTTTTAGTTGTAACCCAGCCACATAATCAAAAAATATCAGAAAAAAATTCAAAATTGGATCCAGTATCATAAAGCCAACGCCCCATGCTAAGAATTTTGGTGTTTTTTTAGATAGAACACTTTCTATGAATAAGCAAATTGCTAGCATATGCAAGACAGCAGTATTTAACATGAGGAACAGTACGCAATTCGTAATCACCTATCTGACTCTGCTGCAGCTACAGTTACAAATTGTTTAGTAATATCTAGATTGGATTACTGTAATTCTATTTTATGGTTGTCAAAAAAAAAAAAACAGATTAAAAGACTGCAGCGTATTCAGAACATCTCAGCTAGCTTATCAATCCGTACATCCATGAGTTACCATATCACCCTAGTTTTTAAAGAGTTACATTGGCTATACCTCTGCAAGCCAGGATTTTATTTAAATTCCTAGCCTTTGTTCATGACGCTTTTTACAAAGTTGCACCGATCTACCTAAGTGAATTAGTCACTCACTATGTTCTAGAAAGAACCCTGCGGGCTGTAGACAAATTGTTACTTATATAAGCTGGTAAAAATGCGCCTTAAAACTTATGGCAACATTTCTTTTAAATCAACAGGTCCAAAGGAATGGAATTTATTACCACTGAAAATCCGATCAATTCAGTCTACCAAGCATTTTAAAATAAGAATTGAAGACATAACTATTCAGTAATTTTTTTGACTAATCAACTTTTAAATTGATTTTACAAATT
Organism: Lingula anatina; assembly: GCF_051362555.1. Lineage (NCBI taxonomy): Eukaryota > Metazoa > Brachiopoda > Lingulata > Lingulida > Lingulidae > Lingula > Lingula anatina. The sequence goes on along the minus strand of NC_141772.1, from coordinate 3,327,539 downwards.
TTATAGTAATTGCATTTTTGCACTGTAAGAAATAAAGCTGTTCTACTTCTATGTTTCTTTCTATGTGCAAATAGGGCTTTTTTTTTCTTTTTTTTTTACTTAGAATTGATTATTTTTTCTTAACAAACATGTTTTATTTATGTACTGTAAGTACTTTTATGTGATGAAACGTATGTTTTATCTAGAATACTCTTAATTTTTTTGTTGTTAAGCTTTGTAATTTATTTATTTATCTATTCTTAATAATTGATTCTTAAGTAATTGTTTTTTGTATATGTCAAGTTTTCTGAACATATAATCATGGATTTTAGACTCAAAATAAATGTATTATTATTATTATTATTATTATTATTATTATTATTATTATTGGTGTGACAGAATTAGCTGTTGCCATAGTAACACAGGGGTTTTTAAATGATAATTTCTGAGACCTTTAAATTGTCATGTATTTCAAAAATATGAACTCGGTGTATTGTAAACTTAAAAAAAATTGACTTGGGCCTCAGCAATTAATGAAATTATTTGAAAAAATATCATAGTTAAATTGCCAAAATGGTAGCCAATCCAAGATAGTGACAGATTTGTGTTAAATTTACTTCTTATTACTGAAAGTAGCTTTTTGCAAACTTAGCATTAGAATTGAAAACTGTTAGGATGTTGATAGGATCTGAATCACATAATTACTGTGTAGAGTGACCGTTACTCCAAAACCCTCTTTTTTAAGTGTAAAAACCTGAAACCCAAGGTGGCCATCACAAAATACGGTTTATGCATATTGTTGTGCTGACTGAATAAATGTTACATTTTCCTTTCAAAATACCTCTTACACTTTGTGATGAACATAACTAACCTATTATCTAAATATAAATCATTTCTATTCATTAAGATTTCACTGGGAATTTCAAGTCCAAGTCTTCGGTTATTGTTGACCATTTCATCTATCTTTTATAATCATTTTACATGGCCACACATCTAGAAGGGATGAGTCTTCGGTTATTGTTGACCATTTCATCTTTCTTTTTTAATCATTTTACATGGCCACACATCTAGAAGGGATGAGCAGTATTATGAAAATAAATTCTCATCCAAACTTTAGATGAAATGAGGCATATAGCTCTAACTTTTCAGTCCACTGGTTAAAAAGATGTTATTTCATGATCATTGGCGGCCATTTTGAAATTTGAAAGTCATACTTCCATCCAAATTAACTCAAGTAATTGAAAACGGTTCTATTTTCATATTCAATACATCAAAAGTAATGAAGATTTTAATATGGGATGATGAATCTGTCATATTTCCAGACAGGACAGCTATATGTAAAAGACATGTTTTGTGGCAGCCATATTGGATTTCAGGATTTGTCATCTCAATATAAAGACTGCACCTTGAACAAGCACTATTAGGCAGAAAGTAGAGACTCTAGGCTACACTGGTGCATCAAAATATCTCTGATATTCTAATTCTTTAATGATGAAATAAAAATTATCATTTCTAGTGCATTTCTTGGACTACACGTCTAGAATGATTTTAAATTCCATTTAGTCAATGCATTTGAAATATATTAGATTTTGTTGGTCTCGGAACTGTTAGTTTTTACCACGTTTGCTACCATGACAACGGCTGTACGACACGCCCCCACCACCTGTTTAATGACAAACAAACAGAATATAAAAGCTAAGGACATAAGCTATCAGAAAAAACATAGTGAACGAAAATCACTAGGGGGGGGGTATTTGGCCCATGGACAATAAGGTCCTTATTCAAGCAATAATAAGTCTGCATTATTTACGAGGAATTCAACTGGAAATTATTTCATTAGATAATTACAAAATATATAAACACGGTCTGATACGTTTATCATTAAAAATTTAATTATGCATTGTTTGTTGAGCATTTTGAAGAGAATTATAAACGTGAAAAACACTGTCCATGAACAGGTCTTTAAATAATAATAAATTTGTTCCATAGAAAGTGGCAAGCAAAATAAATAAATAAATAAATAATATGCAAAAATTAGGATTTAGGGTAACAAACGAAGAGACGCGATACAAAAAAAAAACAAGTCAAGCAAGTGTCTGTGGTCCTGAATCTTTCTACTTTTATTTCAGATATGTCGATTAACATGTCAAGTGTAGTTCACAAGTACTGTCAAAAAGCGAAATGTGTGAAACCAAGGAGTTCCAACAACGGCCTCATGAAAGTTGTCCTCGATACAAAACAGCTGTCCATTAAGAAAAGATCGAATCAGAACCTTTTTTATCATTTTGCTCATTTTTTTGGTTCCTCCACCAAAATAAGAGATATATCAGAGTAAGAAATAATAATAAGTTAATGTGGCTTCAAGTTGAGGTATTGAGGTATAGAATATACTATAACATAAGGTAGTGATCGTACACTACGAAGGCAATTAAAGTGGGACACGTGTATCATAAAATATATTTTTGGTTTTTAAAGTGATTTCATTATGGAGACACTGTGTACAATGAATTGAATCCAAATACCAAATTTTGGAATTTGTAATTCTCAGCGACAGCAACCTTAGTGCTCCACTGAAAAATCTGAATGCTAAATAGAAAGGACTGTGGGGAAAAAAGACAGAAACCCGATCCGTGAAATTTGGCATGGCAGGGAGATAAAAAAAAAGTTATTCTAAATGAATAATATTGACAGGCAATTGCACCAATATCTACTTTTTGTTATTGGGGATACTGGTTGGTCTCTGATTATAATCCAGTGTCCTACACCAGATCGTTTGGAATAACCTGAACTTTATTGAGTTGCTTGTCAACAAAGTCAAACTGATTGTATTGGGAAGTTCCTCCGTGTATGATCAAATCGGAATTGACGCCTGGCACTTCTTGGTTATATGGGGACGCGTGAACATATTTACCCCCAGAATGTTTGATCCGGCCTTCTCCTTCTTCGATTGCAAACAATGCAGCATTATCGCATTTTGAGTGTGGGAAAATCCCTGTATTATCCGCTGGTTCAGCCGAGCTACCGAGGGGAGTCAAACAATGTCCGTCAGAGCCTTCGACCTTCAGATAGCCCAATTGCCCTTCCTCCTGATACCAGCGCAGTAATGTCGACTTGCTGCAATCGTCTGCACGGAATTTTTCATACTGCATGCCCCAGGCCCACCATGTAGCATAGGCGTAACATTGGCCGCTAGATCTGTGCCTCAGAAGGAACGGAGGGCTGATGTATCCCCCTGCAAACCAAAGCAACAGTCAGTCATTCATTGATTGGACGAATAATTATCATACAAACCATTCGTTCGACAAATCGGTTAATCAATCACTCAATCGAGCTGTTTCACCATCAAATCATCAATCAAATAATAAAGTTATTGCAAATTTAATAATTTAATTACATAGTCAACCAGACAACAAATGAAACGATTGAATAAACCATCGGTCAATCGCGAAAAAACATGACCTGAAAAACTAATCAACCATGAGATCACGAAATCCACCCTTCAGTTAGACCCCATTCCCAGAGATTAGATCGATCCAACTAGATCGACCTAACTCCCTGGGGGTTCACGTTGAATAGCTGTCAGCTGAGCGGACACGGAAGTTAATTACCCCTTTACAGCTTGTAGTAGGCGGGACGAACATTTAAGCCAGATTATCTGACAGTATTATAGTGAGACTCCCCACGGGGATAGATCGATCTAAAATCTATGGGAATGCACTCTTAGATTACCAAACTAGCATCGTTACATGTGTCAACCTGAAATCGATCAATCAATCGATGAAACAACGTTTAGAAGCAAAACCGTCATCGATTTATATAAGTTGAAGCAGCTTACTCAGTATATTACCCTTTTTGCGAGGAAAATAAAGGGGGTCTGTTTCGAACTCCTAATTACCTTATTTCATCGGGAAGAAAAAGAGTTAAAACGCTAGCTTTTACCTTGACTGTGTTTTGCTTTAGTGGGTCTAAAGAACAATACCTAAATATTATCATTGACCTATTCAACTCGGCATGCGACTGATTGGAGAACAAATTTTGCACTCTGACCTCCTTCGAATTTGGACCATTACAATTTCCATGAAATTAAAATATGTGATAATCAACATCAAATTTAGTAGCGGTTCCTCACTAAATAATGCCTCGTACCAAACCTTTATTTTAATAAACGGCTATGGGTTTATCCTAAACTGGAGTGCACTAAAAAATTCATCTTAAGATCAAATTTTAGGCTTTTTAGGGGGGGGGGGCAGCTGTAGCAAAAAAAAAACTTTAATTGAAGTTGCTAAAAGCAAGCAGTTCGAACAAAGGAGATTACACACTTTGGGGTGGAGCGCGTTTGCCGGTCTTTCATTGGTCGAAATGAATAGAGACCGGAGAACAATGGGCGACCATCTCTGTTACGGTCTCTGTTTAAATCTCGTTTCCTGGGAAACGTTCCTACACTAGGTAAGGTCTAGCGTTCTAAGAGGTTTCAAATGGAAATGCAGTAAAAGGTTCTTGAAACCCCTTGGTAAGAGCAAGATCGGCCTGCGAAGCATCTTGGAACTTACCTTCGGCAACCGCCAGGCTGGCAGACAGCACTATAGCCAGGAACAAGTGCATAGTGGCGTTCAGTAGTACGGGGCTTCTTGCTGCAACTGTCGCGTCCTTGGTGGGTTCTCTTGGGTCCCTGCGTCTCCGATGGATGAGGTAGGGTGAGGAGTTGTGCTTTGAGGGTTCGTATTTATACATATCAACGCGGCACCCCAGCCTCGCAGTGACTGTCAGCCCGCACAATCTTTACCATATAAGGTAAATAATTGGTGGCATTACCATAACGTGTACCACGCGACGGGTTCCTATTGGACATTTTATCAACTTAAAACTGACATACGTTTCACGGGCGTAACTTCAGACTCCAGAAAGTGATGAAACATTAAATAATAGATAGTTGGCACTTTCATGAGAACAAGCATCGCGGGCGAATCAATCAGTAGCGCAAGAAAAGTTGCCGAAAGAAGGAGAGATGGAGATTAAAAAGGCGCCCTCGAAACTGCACAAACTGTAGGTTGAAGACATGAAATAGGTCAGAAACGCTCAATTTACAGGCCCATAAACCAATGAGCACCTGTTGGAAGGCTTGTTTAATACAGTATATTTTAGTTGTGTCTATTTTATTGAGGTCTAAAGCATTTATTTTGACAGTCGAACATATCAACTGATTTACCAGTTTACCGATACCAATTGCTGCTGGCCGCCAACATATTGTTTTATCGAACAACCAGGGGCAGAGTCAGCACATTTTGAAAAATATACAGTTTAAGACAAATGTTTCACGTATGACCAGCGTGTTGAAGTCGAAATTAATTCAGATTCAGCTGTAATGGAGAGGGTTTTTTTTTTCTCAGTTTTATTCCCTTGTGCTTCCATTGCCGGCAAACACTGTATTTCCAAGTAAATAAATGTAGAAAATGCAGCTCGTATTGTACTGTTTCCCACCCACTGTCATGAGCAGCGTGCGTGCGTCAACATTGGGTCTCCTTTCTTTTTGTTCTTAAATAAGGCTTTGAAAACTTCCTGACGTAAATTTTACTTCAGGCTTTTATCTATCGCCGTGCCCCCCCCCCCCTCTTTTCAGGCAGGTGTATCCCAGGTCAGCTTCTAATTTTGTTCCTATGTCACTAAAAGTGATTAACTCCTTTTTTTGATCCGATATTTCGAACGTATGGCTTCTCTTTTCGTTCTATACATTACAATAAAACATGATTATTCAGTACAATGTACAAACAGTACAAACACGACTTAAACTTACGGCCAAACGTTTCAAGCGATTAAAAATATGCAGCATAATTATGCTGTGGTTATCGTTATCACGTAGACTAAAATCTCCCTTAATTCTTGCCCCGTTTGAAAACATTATAATTTAAGTGAAAACAACTAAACCATCCATGAGCAATTTTTGATGCATGCAAAAAATATTTAATAGCTTTAATGCCAAAAATTGAGTTTCAAACGACATAAAAGGTACCAGTGACAAAATTTCCCTGCTATTAAAATTTATTACCTTCCACTTTCCCCGTGTAACCTCGTATTAAAAATAATTTCGTAAAACTGCTTTGAAAAACGACGCAGGATATTACAGATGATCAGAGAAACTGTTCTCTTCTGTACTTATTGACATACATGAACAAGAAAAAACAAGTCAATGTTTAAAGTTTAGAGAAGCGCAACCATACCTTACCGACTTCAAACTTTTTTCCGCAATACGAACGTGCACAGGGGCCAGTGGCATAAATTATCTTTAGCTCAAAAAATGTCTTTTACTTATATGTTTGTGTATAAAGATTGTATTACACACCCATATGTACATGTGGAAGTACCAGTTGATATTCATCGCTCTTTTTCAGCACCTTGACTATCTCTTACTTCGATCTTCGATTTACTAAGCTGCACAGCCTGCCCTATTTTTGGCTAGACATGCAGCAATGAAATTTGTCACGCAAAATGCGAGGTCCTATAGAATTAGGTCTAATAATGTACATAAACATGCATATCTACAAGAAAAAAGCTCATTTGGACCAATGAGTGTTTTGAGTCCAAACTAGAATATATCAGGTCCATAACAAAGTTAAAGATATTTTCTACAGGATATTATCATAGATCTTATCCCGTATTTTGTCCATATTCACCGACGTTAGCGAATACATAAGGTATTCATACAAGTACAGTACGTACAAGCGAGAACAATGGCCTCCTTTAACTTGAAAAACAGTCTTCGTCAAACGAGAGACTGGAATAATGAGATGTCGCAAAGGACACATGCACAGAAATATATACAAGCGTATGGAAATCCACCTGTGGGGCATGAGAGAAACATTTGGCATATAACCTACCCCCAATACGGCATTTTCATTTTCATTGTACATGAGGCGAAGCCAAATTTATTTCACCGTGATACCCGCCATAGTAATATCTAACATAGCAGTACAACTTGTTATACAGGGACCACTAACTCGTTCTCGTGAGGAGATAGATACGGACCAGCATGCCTCGAGACCAGGTAAAAATACAAGTAACAAAGATGTTAATTCTCTATTTTCTCTTCATAATTAAAATATACACAGGAAGAGCTGTGTGTGTGTGTGTGTACTTGTCTATGTGTACCAACCGAGGACATCAGCACAACACCATACAACCGAGGACATCTTATTCCTTGGTTAAATCAAAATAAAAACATCAATTTAGGGTAAAATCTATTCGAGTATGAATGTTATAAATTAATTTTTTATAAAAACTAATTTTTTGCTGACAAGAATTTTACATTCTAACCGAGGACACACACGGACACACACACGGACAGACACTACACATTACAACCGAGGACATGCATGCATCTACATGTAATAATGATTACTTATTGACATACATGAACAAGAAAAAACAAGTCAATGTTTAAAGTTTAGAGAAGCGCAACCATACCTTACCGACTTCAAACTTTTTTCCGCAATACGAACGTGCACAGGGGCCAGTGGCATAAATTATCTTTAGCTCAAAAAATGTCTTTTACTTATATGTTTGTGTATAAAGATTGTATTACACACCCATATGTACATGTGGAAGTACCAGTTGATATTCATCGCTCTTTTTCAGCACCTTGACTATCTCTTACTTCGATCTTCGATTTACTAAGCTGCACAGCCTGCCCTATTTTTGGCTAGACATGCAGCAATGAAATTTGTCACGCAAAATGCGAGGTCCTATAGAATTAGGTCTAATAATGTACATAAACATGCATATCTACAAGAAAAAAGCTCATTTGGACCAATGAGTGTTTTGAGTCCAAACTAGAATATATCAGGTCCATAACAAAGTTAAAGATATTTTCTACAGGATATTATCATAGATCTTATCCCGTATTTTGTCCATATTCACCGACGTTAGCGAATACATAAGGTATTCATACAAGTACAGTACGTACAAGCGAGAACAATGGCCTCCTTTAACTTGAAAAACAGTCTTCGTCAAACGAGAGACTGGAATAATGAGATGTCGCAAAGGACACATGCACAGAAATATATACAAGCGTATGGAAATCCACCTGTGGGGCATGAGAGAAACATTTGGCATATAACCTACCCCCAATACGGCATTTTCATTTTCATTGTACATGAGGCGAAGCCAAATTTATTTCACCGTGATACCCGCCATAGTAATATCTAACATAGCAGTACAACTTGTTATACAGGGACCACTAACTCGTTCTCGTGAGGAGATAGATACGGACCAGCATGCCTCGAGACCAGGTAAAAATACAAGTAACAAAGATGTTAATTCTCTATTTTCTCTTCATAATTAAAATATACACAGGAAGAGCTGTGTGTGTGTGTGTGTACTTGTCTATGTGTACCAACCGAGGACATCAGCACAACACCATACAACCGAGGACATCTTATTCCTTGGTTAAATCAAAATAAAAACATCAATTTAGGGTAAAATCTATTCGAGTATGAATGTTATAAATTAATTTTTTATAAAAACTAATTTTTTGCTGACAAGAATTTTACATTCTAACCGAGGACACACACGGACACACACACGGACAGACACTACACATTACAACCGAGGACATGCATGCATTTACATGTAATAATGATTACTTATTGACATACATGAACAAGAAAAAACAAGTCAATGTTTAAAGTTTAGAGAAGCGCAACCATACCTTACCGACTTCAAACTTTTTTCCGCAATACGAACGTGCACAGGGGCCAGTGGCATAAATTATCTTTAGCTCAAAAAATGTCTTTTACTTATATGTTTGTGTATAAAGATTGTATTACACACCCATATGTACATGTGGAAGTACCAGTTGATATTCATCGCTCTTTTTCAGCACCTTGACTATCTCTTACTTCGATCTTCGATTTACTAAGCTGCACAGCCTGCCCTATTTTCGGCTAGACATGCAGCAATGAAATTTGTCACGCAAAATGCGAGGTCCTATAGAATTAGGTCTAATAATGTACATAAACATGCATATCTACAAGAAAAAAGCTCATTTGGACCAATGAGTGTTTTGAGTCCAAACTAGAATATATCAGGTCCATAACAAAGTTAAAGATATTTTCTACAGGATATTATCATAGATCTTATCCCGTATTTTGTCCATATTCACCGACGTTAGCGAATACATAAGGTATTCATACAAGTACAGTACGTACAAGCGAGAACAATGGCCTCCTTTAACTTGAAAAACAGTCTTCGTCAAACGAGAGACTGGAATAATGAGATGTCGCAAAGGACACATGCACAGAAATATATACAAGCGTATGGAAATCCACCTGTGGGGCATGAGAGAAACATTTGGCATATAACCTACCCCCAATACGGCATTTTCATTTTCATTGTACATGAGGCGAAGCCAAATTTATTTCACCGTGATACCCGCCATAGTAATATCTAACATAGCAGTACAACTTGTTATACAGGGACCACTAACTCGTTCTCGTGAGGAGATAGATACGGACCAGCATGCCTCGAGACCAGGTAAAAATACAAGTAACAAAGATGTTAATTCTCTATTTTCTCTTCATAATTAAAATATACACAGGAAGAGCTGTGTGTGTGTGTGTGTACTTGTCTATGTGTACCAACCGAGGACATCAGCACAACACCATACAACCGAGGACATCTTATTCCTTGGTTAAATCAAAATAAAAACATCAATTTAGGGTAAAATCTATTCGAGTATGAATGTTATAAATTAATTTTTTATAAAAACTAATTTTTTGCTGACAAGAATTTTACATTCTAACCGAGGACACACACGGACACACACACGGACAGACACTACACATTACAACCGAGGACATGCATGCATCTACATGTAATAATGATTGTACTTTTAATGCAAAGCAAATTTTATATAGCGTTACTTTGCAGAAATTCACATTTTTATGAAATTCTTTCATATTTAAGGTAAATTCCAAAATAACACCAGAGGTGATGATTAAATGAACAGTTATACAATATTTAATGCTGGGCTTTGCCACTTTTTTAGAATTGAAGATTATGAGATAAAACATCAATTAATTTAGGAAAAGAAAGGATACTGATGAAATAAAATAAAAGACCAAAGAAATTCGTTTTCAAACATTTTATTTTCATAATGCTTATTTTCTATTTAGCACTCTTTTATTATCATGAATTTTATATTTTGATAACACAAAGTGTCGTCCATTGGATACAGACTTGCACAGTACACAATTTTACAATTGAGGACATCATGCCAGCAGCACCCAAAATTGTGCTTTCTTCCAATTTGATGCAATATTATATAATGCTTAACAGCATAATGATCATCAATTTTTTATAATAAAATATTAGTATCATGAATATTCAGAAAATGTGACTAGCAAAGGTTTTCAGGTTCATGGAACTCCAAAGTCATACTTTGAAAATGCTAAATGTATACAAGAGAGCACTGTACTGAAATGGGTTTCTTTCCATTTTTAACTTTTTTACATAAAATAATACAGTTTACTGCCATTTCACATGATCAACTAAGAAAATTGTTGAGATGGCAAAAATATCAATATAACAAGTTTAAATGTCCAATTTCCTCCATTCCGAACATTGTGAATGATTGAATCTGACAAACTACAATGATACGAGTTCATTTCCATTTTGGCACTTTTTTTACACAATACAAGATAACAGGTTTACCACCATTTTTATATAATCAACTAGCAATATTGTCAAGACGCAGAAATTGTCAAACAACCCATTTTACATATCTAGTAAATTCAATAACGAAACTGTCAACATGCCTGACAATCAAATCTGAGGAAAACCACTTATATACAAATATAAGCTGAAGTCCCTCAAAACTCAACCAATCAATCTTATTTTTAAATTTGATTTGTATATAGATAACATTGATCACTCTTGTGAGTTTAATGACAACAGGCCTATCGGTTCTCCCTGAAATGTGCTTACAGTGAACTACTTATATGCTAAAAAAAAAAAAACAGCATAAAATTTGAAAGAAAAGGGCCTGGTCATGCTGATTTTCAATCTTGACCATTCTTTTACTCATAATAATCAGTTCTGTGAGTTTCATGAAAACAGGCTTTAAGTTATTGGTTCTTCCTGAAATGTGCTTACAGTGTTACTTATATGCTTAAAAAAAAACAGCATAACATTTGAAAGAAAAGGGCCTGGTCATGCCGATTTTCAATCTTGACCATTCTTTTACTAATAATCATCAGTTCTGTGAGTTTCATGAAAACAGGCTTATTGGTTCTCCTTGAAATGTGCTTACAGTGTTACATATATGCTGAAAAAAAAACAGCATAACATTTGAAAGAAAAGGGCCTGGTCATGCTGATTTTCAATCTTGATCATTCTTTTTAATTTACTAATAATCATTAGTTCTCTGAGTTTCATGAAAACAGGCCTATTGGTTCTCCTTGAAGTGTGTTTACAGTGTTGCATGTACACTGAAAAAAGGAGAAAAAAAATGCAAAACTTTTGAAAATAATCACCCCATTTCCTCCATTTTGAGACACTGTATTACACAGTACATGATAACATGTTTACCGTCATATTTATATAATCAACTAGCAATGTTGTAAAGATGCAGAAAATTTCAGACAAACACTAACATATTTACATATCTAGTTAGTTCAATAACGAAACTGTCAACATGCCTGACAATCAAATCTGAGGAAAACCACTTATATACAAATAAAAGCTGAAGTCCCTCAAAACTCAACCAATCAATCTTATTTTTAAACTTGATTTGTATATAGATAACATTGATTACTCCTGTGAGTTTCATGAAAACAGGCTTATTGGTTCTCCCTGAAATGTGCTTACAGTGTTACTTATATGCTGAAAAAAAAAAAAAAACAGCATAACATTTGAAAGAAAAGGGCCTGGTCATGCTGATTTTCAATCTTGACCATTCTTTTACTTATAATCATCAGTTCTGTGAGTTTTATGAAAAGCCTAGGAGAGCTTAATTTGATAAAAAAGACCTTTAGTTTAAAAATATGAACTTACTGAATATATAGACATCTGAGATATAACATTAGTTTCAGTTTAGTCTGCCCTTTACAGCACAACCGAGGACGCGGAATTTGGTCCGCCCTTTACAGCACAACCGAGGACGCGTGTGTATAGCTCGATTTCAGACAAAAAGTTGGACAGTATTTCTGATACACTCGTGGCGGGAATTTGGCCCGCGCTATACAGCATAACCGAGGACTGGCTCAGAATAGCGTCAAATTTCACCACCTAACTTGAAATGGGCCCCTTTATGCATTCCACTGCTTATGTCAACCGAGGACGTCCTCGGTTGGAGGTGTGTCCTCGGTTAGTGGGTTTCGGGCGGGTGTGTGTCCTCGGTTAGAATGCGTGAACAAGAGCACACAGTGTGTGTGTGTGTGTGTATGTGTGTGTGTGTGACAGAGTGACAGAGACAAAGAGAGAAGTTATTAGAGAGAGTTGAAGTGTGTGCGACACGTAAAGTGTGTGTGCGTGTGTGTGTGTGAAAGTGTGATGGCGTCCGCGAAGCACTGCTGTGGATATATCTGTAAAGGAAATGGGGTGGGGGGGGAGAAGGGTACCGTTCGTTATCAGCTTAGATCTACAATTTATTTCTCCAGTATAATTTTTAAAAATATGGTTGCCCTATTAAACTTTCTTTTCGGCCAGTGATTTGAATAAAACATATCCCTACGACTATCTACCACTTATGGTACAGGTAGTCGCATTCCGCCTGCATCATAATGAGAGAATGCATGTACTGCTAAAATCTAAGCATTGGCTTGAGCCGTTAACAAAAGCAATTTTTGAACACTTGCATCTATGTCGTCAAAATTAAGGCAGGCTTTGAAATAAAAATCTGAATAGATAAAGACGGCAATTACAGAGACGGCTGGTTAGGAAAGTATCTGTAACGTAAGCATACTTTTCTAGTCAAGGTAATGACTATGCAAACAGAATTAGTCATCTTTTCATCTTCCTTTCTACCCCCCCCCCCCATTTTTCTTTTGCCAAATGGAAAATTTTACTAACTACCAAAATGTGCAATTGACGATTCCCAGGGAAAATATTTGATTACTGTAATTATTTTAATGATTGAATTTTAAGAGAAATAAAAAGCACCTGTGATAAAATTATCCTGTTGAAGTAATCTCATCTCATTTTCCCTTTGGGATCCCGCATCAAAAGTGTTTTCAAAAACAAATTTCAAAAAGACAAGGGGTGATTGGGATGATGAGTCAGAGATGTACTCATAATAACTGCACTGAAACTGGAAAAATACGAACGAGTGAACAAGTGAAACATGACAGAGGGCCAAAAAAAATGGTTGATTTATTAATAGTTGCAGTGCACCCAAGAAAGACGTATACAAAAAAAAAAAAAAAAAAAAAAAAAAAAGGGGTAGACTACCGGTAGAATGAAACACCAAAGAAAAAATAAAGGGGATAGACAGAGTGCGAAACAACTTATTATTAGACAGGTACTGATTCAGGCCGTCTTCTGAGTCTTCCGGAAGACAGTCAGCTTTTCAAGTTTACATCGTCGGGTATCTGTTCTTTCTGTCGGAAGACGGTCAAAAATGGAGGATGGATCAACAAATGTAATATGAAAGACTGTCAGAAAAATTTTCTGGATCCGCCCCGGTCCTACGTTTAGATTTATGCATAGCAAATCTATCTCGATCGTCTTTATGTTTGTAATATAAAAACAGATTTACTATCTGATATTTTTTCTTTATAAACACATTATTTCACCTTTGCTTACAGAAAAAGGACCTCCAATGCCAACAGTTCTTTGTTGGCTACTTACTGATCCTCCAGATCTCGACAAGCGCGTTATTCACGTCAGAGACACGTGGGCGAGAAGATGTGACGTCACATTATTTATGAGCTCCATGGAAAATAAGACGTTCCCAACAATTGGTTTACGTGTACCACCCGGGAGAGGATACATTGCAAAAAAGGCCAAAGCTGCATGGAAATACATTTACGAGCATCATCTGAACGACGCAGATTTCTTTATCAAAGCTGACCCTGATACATACGTAATTGTAGAAAATTTGAAACATTGTCTATCATCTAGGGACCCAAAGAGGGCAGAGTTTTATGGACACCAGTTTTACCCCAGTGATTGGGAATTCAACGCTGATACTAGAATTAAGAAGTCCGTGTATATGAGTGGAGGTCCAGGGTTTGTGTCTAGCAGGGAAGCTGTCAGATTGCTTGTTACGAAAGCCATTAACAGCGACCCGAAATGCCTGCAGGACGGAGAGGGTATGTATTCCATACATAATAATAATCTTTATTGGAAAATCACAACCCGAAGGTTGAAGTTATACAATTATGTAAATTATTTATTTAAATGAAATGAATATTCAAGTCAAGGAAGCCTGGTCATTTTTGCACTGGTGCACTCTGTAGACGGTCTCACCTCCCTGGGGAGTGTACAGGGTGGTCCATTGAAACGACTATTTTTACTTTCAATCTCAATTCAATATAAGTCGTTGTACAAAGAACAGCCTGTATATCGTTTCATCTATTTAACCTATTATTATTCAAGTTGCATATCTCTCACAGATCTCCTTTCGTTTCAGATGACACATACAAGTATGTTAAAATGACGTGTTAAAATGTTCAATAGTCAATATACATATATATTTCTAATGAAATCCGCATGACGGTATTTGCCCAGCATATTTTAACAACATTTATAACCTTATAGTACACGTGAAAACTCAAGCAATCTTTATAGGCAACTGTATTCATAATCACACAAATTGGAAATACATGAGATAGATTGTGGTAGAGAAGATTTCACATTGCACCGTCCTATTTGGTTCAAACGTATATTCTGTCTCAATAAACATAATGTCCTTATACAATGTAACATATCCAGGGTACCTTCTATATATATATATCCACTGATCACGCAATAAGCTTAAAATCAACAAAAATATTCTGACTTAATTTAGTATTTTAATCTGCCATTTGTTTTCTGGACATCAGCCGAGGACATGAAAACGGCGAAATGCTTGTTAAGTGTTGGTGCCGAACCGATGGACACTCGGGACCAGTTGGGCAGAGAGCGGTATATGATTTTTCCTCCTTATGTCCACCTGAAGGGCCACTACGCTGACTGGTATAAGAAGGGGGGCGCTCATGGGGCAGTGGAGGTGGGTAGGATAAAGTCCACACCAGCCGATCTTAAATTTTATAATTATATATTTTATTTAGATGGGGCCCTGAAGATACGATGGCAGACTAAGGGGAAGGTGCTTACTGTGTGCCATTGCCTCCTCCACCACCTCCACCCCTTCGGAGCTCACCCCTCCAGCCCCTGTATTGTTAAAAACAGCATAACAAACAAAACTAGACAAATTCGCCATTTATTTTATTTTATTTTTTATTAATTATTATCATTTTTATTTATTTATTTATTTATTTATTTATTTATTTATTTATTTATTATTATTATTTTTTTTTTATATTTTTTTTTTTTGTAAAATTGCCCCGTTCACTACACTGTTGTTCAATTTGGTTAAACAGATTTTACTACAAATGTCAACTTTTCTTTATTGAACAATTGTATCATTGCAGATGCAAAACGTTCAACCTAGGCATCCCGACGAAAACATACTACTAGTACCTACTGTTACTTTATGTCAACTTTGGCCTAGATATTTTACCACTCTTGCGTGTGTGTTGGGGGTGGTGGGCTCATGACCTAGTTAGATTCCACTTTACCAAAATAACACGATTCAGAGCTGGGCCTCTGAGGACGTGTATTTTTACAGCGCCCCTTGCAGAAATGACAGCGACTCTTAGAGTGTGTTAGGCTTCTCGCCTTTATTATAGGGAAAGAATGTCTTTGATAAGAGAGTAGGTGTCTCGCCTACTTCGTATGAGATTTATAGATACCGATCTACACAGGGGGCCCTGAAAAGGGCATTTCGTGATTGGCACAATAGAGGCATCTCGCCTGTCGGGGGAAGGGGGAGGGTGGACTGGTTGCAGAAAGCGCTTTTCGGTCAACAAGTGACCTTCATCAGCTGCAGAGTCCGATAATAAAAAAAAAAAGAAAATTTAGGGACGTAGGGGTTGGTAAGCAAAGGTGTCTCGCCTTTGTTTAGTAAGTTTTCATCAATGGTGTTTCGCCATTGTGAATGATACGAGGCATCTCGGCTTTTAAGTATCATGCTTCGTTTAGCGAGTTTTCATCAATGGTGTCTCGCCATTGTGAATGATACGAGCCATCTCGGCTTTATAGTATCATGCTTGATCACAAGTGTCTCGCTTGTGTCAAAGTGGACGGTATGAATTGAGCGTGTGAATGGCTCAAGAGTCGGAGGTCGACTGAGGATTTGTTGAAATTGTGTCAAAACGAGAACGAGGCCGGGATCTGATTGGTTGTTTAGATTATGAGTTTTGATTGGCTGTTCTCGTGGTGTATCTTAATCCTTTCTGTTTAGATGTAGTTTATTGGTTTCATTTTTGGCAAGGTTTTTTAACCTCGGATCAAATTTATTAGTATTCTTATGCTGTGCATATACGTGTTAACACTGACTTTTCATTTGCTGAGATGGTCTGTATAGGTTTCGGGCACCTTTTTTAATTTTGGATTCCTTTTCCTTGTTGCTTATAAATAAAGTGAGAAGGCATCTCGCCTTTTATTTGCGATGTTTGTGTCTTATAAGTCGATTGTGCCCTGTAAGTGTTAAAATTTGGTCTAAGTGAGATTAGGGCATTTTGCTTTATCTCCAGAATGACTTTTCTTTGCTTTATTGATTATAAATAAATGTGGGGAAGGCATCTCGCCTTTTATTTGTGGTATGATTTATTGCGCTCTATTTGAACATTCAGGTTTAGCTTTTCCTGGTAGAAATGGGGTGCCCTGAAAAGGGCCGTTTTTTTTTTTAGGACGTCGAAGCAATGGCTTCTATTTTACAGTGTGGTTTTCTTGACTGAGGTTAGTCTTCGTTTCACTTTGCTGGCTAGCACGCGGCTCTTCTTCTTGTCCTTCATGGCGAGAATGAGGAGTCTCATTTGCTCCATGATCTGGTTGTTTGCGGTCGTTGAAGTAGAGGGTTGGTGTCCTGGCGTGTACACGCCGTGGATGTTGAAGTGCTCTTCCGCCCTGGATTCCCTCTCTTCTGCCTTTGCCAAGCTTTCCTTAGCTTTGTCTACGAAAGATTGCGTGTGGGCCTCGATCGCGGATTTAAGCTCCGTTGCGGCCTTGTCTTGTATGTTGATCATTGTTGCCAGAAGGATGTCGTCATCAGGGCATCCCCTGAAGTCTACACGGCATCTGACATGGTGGGCGTTGTTGCCGAGTTGTTTGAGCATGTGGTCTGCCCAGTCAGAGCAGCCTTTCAGGTAAGCTTTTGCTCTGACGACTTCGTCGTGGTAGGGGTTGCCGTTGACTCCTGGGGGGCCGGCTGTAATTGGCGCCGTAATTTGTCAAGTCATGGCCATTTGTGGGATTCGTGGTCTGTGTGAAATAGGGGCATAAAAAAGCCATCTCTAGACTCTGATACATTTAGACATTACAGACCTGTGTTTTACCTCTCGTTTCTATCAAAAACCGTTGAAAGGGTCATTGCTGCAAGATTACTATCACATTTAGGCCAGACACAGTACTGAATCACCACTGCTAAGAATAAAAAAGTGATCTCCCGTGTGGAGTCAATGAACACTCAATGATTCTTTTAGTCTTATTTGTCCTGTCTGCAGCTTTTGATACAATCGATCATGAACTACAAGATTATGTTGATATCAGGGACTCTGCACTTAGTCTTTTACGCTCTTATCATACAGGTCGCTCACAACAGGTTTTAATTAATGGAATATTGTCAAATGTGTCAGAGTTAGCTTTTGGTGCATCTCAAGGTAATGTTCTTGGACCTCTAGCTTTCTATACATGACCCACTGGGGCCATATTGAGACATCACAGTTTTGGCTATAACATCTATGCTGATGATACGCAAATTTTAACATGCTGTAATGTAAAAAATCCTAATGAATCAATGGAAAAGCTGTCTAAGTGTATTGATGATCTACGAGGGTGGTTGATAGAACGCTTTCTATGAATAATCAAATTGCTAGCATATGCAAGTGAGCAGTATTTAATATTAGGAACATATGCACAATTCGTAATCACCTCTCTGACTCTGCTGCAGCTACATGTACAGTTACAAATTGTTTAGTAACGTCTAGATTGGGTTTCTGTAATTCTATTTTATATGGGTGTCAAAAAAACATTAAAATACTGCAGCGTATTCAGAACATCTCAGCTAAATTATCAACCCGTACATCCATGAGTAACCATATCACCCCAGTTTTAGCAGAGTTACATTGGCTACCTGACTGCAAGCCAGGATTGTTTTAAATTTCTAGTCTTGTTCATGACGCTTTTTACAAAGTCGCACCGATCTACCTAAGTGAATTAGTCACTCACTATGTTCCAGCAAGAAACGTGCGGTCTGTAGACAAATTGTTACTTATATAAGCTGGTAAAAATGCGCCTAAAAACTTATGGTGACATTTCTTTTAAATCAGCAGGTCCAAAGGAATGGAATTTATAACCACTGAAAATCCGATCAATTGAATCTACCAAGTATTTTAAAAAAGAATTAACGACATACCTATTCAGGAATTTTTTTTGACTAATCAACTTTTAAATTGTTTTTACAAATGTTATAGTAATTGCATTTTTCCACTGTAAGAAATAAGGCTTATACTTATAATTTTTCTATATGTAAATAAGGCTTTTTTTTACCTAGAATTGATTATTTCTTCTTCACAAACATATTTTAGCTATGTACTGTAAGTACTTTTATGTGAACACTCTTAATTTTTTGTCGTTAAACTCTGTAATTTATTTATTTATCTATTCCTAATAAATGATTATTTAGTAATTGTTTATGTATATGTAAAGTCTTCTGAACATGTAATAATGGAGTTTAGACTCAAAATAAATTTATTATAATTAGTAGTAGTAGTAGTAGTAGTAGTAGTTGTAGTATAATTATTATTATTATTATGGGTGTGACAGATTTAGCTGTGGCCATAGTAATACAGGGGTTTTGAATTATAATTTCTGAGACCTTTAAATTGTCATGTATTTCAAATATATGAACGCGGGTACCTGTATTGTAATCTTATAAAATAAGACTTGGGCCTCAGCAATTAATGAAATTATTTGAAAAAATATCATAGTTAAATTGCCAAAATGGCAGCCAATCCAAGTGTTAGTGCACCAAATCACATGACCTTGCCCGCACGAAAATGCAGTAGTATCGAAGTAGCAAAGAAGCATTTTAAACGCAGTAGAGGTGTGGAGCATATTTGCAGTAGAAATGCAGTATAGCCTACTGCAATTCTACTTCAAAAATTACATAGGCTTGTACAGAGGAGGAGCATTAATGCAGTAGATTAGCAGCATGATAGAAGCATGTTTCAAATATGCTAATTAGCTCCCACATCGAAGCAGATTTGAAGCATGTTTGCAGTATGATTGCAGTAGTCTACTGCGCTGGAGTATCTACTTCGTTTTTGTGCGGGTGTGGTCACTCTTAGTTATGCGAACAGTAATCAGTCACGTGATTTTGGGTGTGTGTGGTATAGAAATATATAGAGAATTCAGAAGACAAGTAGCAAGCATACCGGTCGGTCACCTGTGTTTGGAACCGTAGATAGCATATAATGTGAGTAATTGTAAAATGTTTTTTATTTTTACTTTAACGTATATACCGTAGTTTGTTTATATTAGTTTCTATGAGTTTATTGTTTGTCGCATACTTATGTCATTTTTCATTTTTTTTTAGATTTGTACAAAAGCTCAACGTACACAAAGAACAAACGTGCCACGGTGTCCATTTTGATAACGAAACTGTAACAAATTGTGCTATCTAAAAGACAATAAATGATTCAGTCATTTTATGCGTAACGTCGTCTACAATATTAGTACAAATATTTTGTTCCGAACACTGGCATCATGAACGGTGAAACAAACGCAGATGTACCACAGTCAGACACAACTACCATTAAAACTTTAAAGGACAGAAAAAGTGCAGCGCTACGCTCAGTTACAGTATGCTGTAACAAAATAGTGAATGCTATGACTGACTTTAATAACCTTCATATCGTGAAAACAAATTTGGAACAGTACGATGAATTATTTGAAAAGTACCAATCTGCATATAATAAATACTGTGAAAAACTTTCTGAGGATGAAATGACGAAGGAACTCAAGGTGGCCATCACAAAACACGGTGTATACATATTGCTGTGCTAACTGAATAAATGTTACTTTTTTCTTTCAAAATGTATCTTACACTTTCTGTTGAACATAATTAACCTATAATCTAAATATAAATTATTTTTATTTGGCCATATTATATTTGCTTGGTTGTTCCAAAATTCAACATGGCCACAATTGACAGTGCGGGTATGAATTTTAATGCAAGAAACGTATAATTCTAAAAGTTGTGCAGTCAATTGCAATCTTATATGACCTTTCTACACTGCTTTCATGGAAATACTTGTCCATATTTAATTGCATATTCAGGATTAAGGCTTTATGGTAACAGGTGAAATGTCTTGGCTGTAGTTCATTGGAAAGCCAATCAAGATTTGCTGTTACCTAGTCTTCGGTTATTGTTGACCATTTCATCTTTCTTTTTTAATCATTTTACATGGACACACATCTAGTAGTGATGAGCAGTATTATGAAAATAAGTTCTCATCCAAATTTAAGATGAAATGAGGAATATAGCTCTCATTTTAGAATGATTTTAGAATGACTCTAGAATGATTTTAAATGTCATTTAGTCAATGCATTTGAAATATTTAAGATTTTGTTGGCCTCAGAACTGTCATTTTTTAACCCGTGTGTTACCAAGACACACCAACAACCACTTTACTGGCAAACACGCAAAAAAATAAAAACTAAGGGCCTATTAGAAAAACATAGTGAACAAAAATCACTAAGGGGGTGGGGGTCGGTATTTGGCCCATGGACTATAAGGTCCTTATTCAAGCAATCATAAGTTTGAATTATTTACGAGGAATTCAATTGGAGATGATTCCGTTAAATAATTATAAAATATAAAAACGGTCTGATACATTTATTATTAAAAACTTATCTACGCTTTGTTTGTTGAGCATTTTGAAGAGAGTAATAAACGTGAAAAACACTGTCCATGAACAGAACTTTAAATAATAACAAATTTGTTCCAAAGAAAAGGGGCAAGCAAAATAAATAGATATATAAATAAATAAATAATATGCAAAAAATAGGATTCAGGGTAACAAACGGAGAGACGTGATACAAAAAAAAGTCAAGCACGTGTCTGTGGTCCTGAGTCTTTCTACTTTTATTACAAATATGTGGATTAACAGGTCTAGTGTGGTTTACAAGTACTGTCAAAAATCGAAATGTGTGAAACCAAGGAGTCCCAACAACTACCTCCTTGGTGAAACTAACTGTGGGCGCAGCAAACGTGAAAGATGTCCTCCATGCTGAACAACTGTCCATTAAGAAAAGAATCAGAACCTTTTTTATCATTTTGCTCATTTTTTTGGTTCCTCCACCAAAATAAGAGATTATCAGAGTAAGAAATAAAAATAAGTTAATATGACTACAAGTTGAGGTAGTGAGGTATAGAATAGAATATAATATAAGGTAGTGATCGTACACTACGAAGGCAATTGAAGTGAGAAACGTGTATCATAAACTATATTTCTGGGTTTAAAAGTGATTTCATTATGGTGATACTGTTTATAATGAATTGAATTCAAATACCATATTTTAGAATGTGTAATTCTCAGCGACAGCAACCTTAATGATCCACTGTTTATTACAAAAACCCAACCAGAAAAAAAACGCCTTTGTGTGTTCGCTAAATACCTCTATAGGTATGTCATCAGAAAAATCTGAATATTAAATAGACAGAATAGTGGGGGAAAAGAGACAAAAACCCAATCCATGATATTTAGCATAGCAGAGAAAGAAGAAATAAAGATATTGTAAATTAATAAGATTGACAGGTAATTGGACCAATTTCTACTTTTTGTTTCTGGGGATATTGGTTGGTTTCACGTCAGAACGGGTTTCTTGCATAATCATGGGTTTGAACACATATTTATCATTAAACTGCTCAAATACATACTGCCACTGCCACAAACATATGGTGCCAGCTACAGTGACAGTGACTGTTCTGGTTATTTCCCGTTCCTGCGTCCATTGCGATTCGTAGGAGGTTGAGTAAGAACCACTATAGGTGACGCTGGCTGTAATGACTTTTTTGGCCACTTCGATGGTCATTTCCCATGAATTTGTTAACGTCGAGGACTCGGTTTTAGAGTAGCCAGCTTTAAATGTATACGACAAAGACCCAGGGCCAACATGGCCCCAACAGCTGATTTTAACCCAGTCTCCGGCAACTGATGGGTTTGGAATAACCTGAACTTTCTGGAGGTTGCGGTTAAGAAAGTCAAACTGCATATTTGAGAAAGTTCCTCCGTGTATCATCGTATCGGAATGCCAGCTTGGCATTTCACCGTTATATGGGTACGGGTGAACATATTTGCCCCCAGAATGTTTGATGAAGCCCTTCTCTTGGTTGATTGCAAACAATGCAGAATTGTAGCAATTTGGATGTGGGAAAATTGCTGTATTGTCTCCTGGATGAGCCCAGCCGCCGAAGGGGTTCAAACAATGTCCGGCAGTGCCTACGACCTTCAGATAGCCCCAGTGTCCTTCCTTCTGATGCCATTCTAGTTCAGCCGCATTGGGGCAATTGTCTGCACGGAATTTTTCATAATGATGGCCCCAGGACCACCAGTCAGCATAGGCGTAACAACGGCCGCTAGACCTGTGCCTAACAATGAACCTAGGGCTGACGTATCCTCCTGCAAACCAAAGTAACCGTCTGTCATTTACTAATTGGACGACCAACTATCATACAAACCAGTCATTCGACATATTGGTTAATTAACCACTCAATCGAGCTGTTTCACAATCAAATCATCCATCAACTGCAAATTCAATCATTTAATTACATTGTCAACCATACAACAAATGAAACGATTGAATAAATCATCGATCAATCGCGAAAAAACATAAGCTGAAAAACTAATTAATAAACCAAGAGATCACAAAAACGACCCTTCAGCTTGGTTACCAAACTAACATGTATCAACCTAAAATCGATTAATCAATCGATGAAACGACGTTAAGAAGGAAAGTCGTCATCGATTTATATAAGTTGAAGCAGTTCGCTGAGTACAATCCCCCCTTTATGCAAAGAAAATAAAGGGTGTGTTTTCCCAACCCCTTGTAACCTTATTTCAGTGGCAAGAAAAAAATATAACATTAGCTTTTAACTTGACTGTGTTTTGCTATAGTGGGTCTCAAGAACAATACCTAAATATTATCATTGACCTATTCAACTAGGCATGCGACAGATTGGAGAACACATTTCTTGCACTTTCTGACCTCCTTTGAATTTAAACCATCACAATTTCCATTAGATTACAATATGTGATAATGAACATCAAATTCATGAGTGTGAACTTTGAATTTTATTTCTTTTTCTTTTGTTTCATATTTGTCAATGAGCTTTCCTAGTCGTGCAATCCATCTGCAAAATTTTTCAGTTCAAGACTCAGACATTGCAGATGTACATGTTCTTGAACATACAGGGGTATCATTTTACGTTGAATGGTTATTCATATACATACCAGAATGTGATCGGCAGGTTATCGGGTTTGTTGGTTAAATATACATAATCTGAGAAGTTGATTTTCTTGCAGTTATCAAAGGAAAATATTTTGCTCGTTATAAACTTGTGTGCTAGACTGTAGCTGTACGGTTACTTGACAATTAATGTTCTCGGACCCTCTCTTAAGACTGAATTCTTTGTTTTGATATTGATGAACTAAAAATCTCTGAAGCACCGACGCTCAGCGATTGGAAGGGGCGCCTCTGTCAGGTATGTTATCAGTAAAGTGGCATATCCTTGTTATATTTGCTATATATCCAGCTATATTTTGGACAACAGATTAGGCAGTGGTTCCTCACTAAACAATACCTCTGTAATGTTAGAAATACCCCCTTTACACTGGACGGCGTTCTTTCTGCGTTCTTTCTGCGACCATGAAATTTGGCATCGCTGTGGTCTTAATAAGGAGGCATGAGCATTAATTTTGTATCAGAATGAATGCTCAATGATCGGCCAGTTGTCGGCACGTAAAATATTATAATTTTTTAACTCTCAAATGGGGCCGGACTGCTGGACGCAGAAAGGACGCCGCCCAGTGTAAAGGGGGCTTTAGTGACAGCATGCAGTGACTAAGATCGGGGAGTGTTTTGTACAGTAACTTTAGTTGAATGACATGCTCTCATGATATTTATACAACCACGCATAATGTAAACAGGAGAAGAAGGCCCCTAGAGACTGCATGAGGTAGAAGTAGGGGTAAAGGAAGCGGCACATGTAACAACTGGAAAGTAGTTCAATAAATAATAAGAAAGTCCATAACTGAGTTGTATTTGGTACCACGCGTAACATGAAGCCAATAACGTCGTCACACCTCGTACATGTACCAAACATTTATTTTAATAGACCGGTATGTTTTTATCCTGAACTGGAGTGCACTAAATATTTTGTCTTAGGATCAACTTTTAGGCTTTTTATGGGTGGGTGGGTGGGTGGGGGCAGCTTCACCAAAAACTTTAATTGAAGATGCTAAAAGCAAGGGCATTACACACTTTGGGGTGGAGCGCGTTTCCCGGATGAAATGAATAAAGCCCAGAGAACAATGGGTGACTATCTGATTCTCTGTCACGGTCTCTGTTTAAATCTCGGTTTCCGGGAAACGTTCCTACACTAGGTTCGGTCTAGCGTTCTAAGAGGTTGAAATGCAGTCAAGAGTTCGTGAAAGCCCTTGGTAAGAGCAAGATCGACCTTCGAATCATGTTGGAACTTACCTTCGGCAACCGCCAGGCTGGCAGACAGCACTATAGCCAGGAACAAATGCATGGTATCGTTCAGAAGTACGGGGCTTCTTGCTGCAACTGTCGCGTCCTTGATGGGTTCTCTTCTGTCCCTGCGTCTCCAGTGGATGAGGAAGGGTGAGAAGTTGTGTTTCGAGGGTTCGTATTTATACATATCAACGTAGCACCCCAGCCTCGCCGTGACTGTCAGCCCGCACAATCTTTACCATATAAGGTAAATAATTGGTGGCACTATCATAACGTATACCACGCGACGGGTTCCTATTGGACATTTTATCAACTTAAAACTGACATACGTTTCACTGGCGTAACTTCAGACTCCAGAAAGTGATGAAACATTAAATAATAGATAGTTGGCACTTTCATGAGAACAAGCATCGCTGGCGAATCAATCAGTAGCGCAAGAAAAGTTGCCGAAAGAGAGAGAGATGGAGATTAAAAAGGCGCCCTCGAAACTGCACAAACTGTAGGTAGATGACATGTAATAGGTCAGAAACGCCCATTTTGTAGACTCATAAATCAATGAGCACCTGTTGGAAGGTTTGTTTAATAAAGTTTATTTCAGTTGGGTCAAAAGCATTTATTTTGACAGTCGAACACATCAACTGCCTCTGCTCTACCAGTTTACCGATACCAATTGCTACTGGCCGCCAACTTATTGTCTTATCGAACAAGAAGGGGCATCAGTGCATTCTGAAAAAGTTAGATTTTAAAACAAAGGTTTCACGTATGACCAGCGTGTTGAAGTAGTAGGAGTTTTTTCTCAGTTTTATTCCCTTGCGCTTTCATTGCCGGCAAACACTGTATCTCCAAGTAAATAAATGTAGAAAAATGCAGCTCGTATTGCACTGGTTCCCACCCGCTGTCATAAACAGCGTGCGTGCGTCAACATTGGTTGTGCTTTCTTTTTGTTCTTAAATAAGGCTTTGAAATCTTTCTGGCGTAAATTTTACTTCGTGCCCCCCCCCCCCCCCCTGCCCTCTCAGGCAGGTGTATCGCTGGTCAGCGTCTAATTTTGTTCCTATGTCACTAAAAGTGAATGCTAAACTCCTTTATTTTGATCCGTTATTTCGAACGTATGGCTTCTCTTTTCGTTCTAAATATTGAAAAAAAAACATGATAATTCAGTACAATGTACAAACAGTACAAACACGACTCAAACTTACGGCCAAACCTTTCAAGTGATTAAAATAATGCAGCATAATTATGCTGTGGTTATCGCAATTATCACGTAGGCTCAAATCTCCCTTCTTTCCCCGTTTGAAAACACACATATAATAGATATAGATTCACACACATACGCATTTAATTGAGATAATTTATTTAGGTGAAAACAACTAAACCATCCATGAGCAGTTTTCGATACATGCAAAAAATATTTAATAGCTTTAATGCCAGAAATTGTGTTTCAAACGACATAAAAGGTACCAGTGACAAAATTTCCCTGCTATTAAAATAATTACTTTCCACTTTCCCCGTGTAACCTCGTATTAAAAATAATTTCGTAAAACTGCTTTGAAAAACGACGCAGGATATATCAGATGATCAGAGAAACTGTTCTCTTCTGTACTAATTGAACATGAACAAGAAAAATAAGTCAATGTTTAAAGTTTAGAGAAGCCCAACCATAGATTACCGACTTCAAACTTTTTCCGCAATACGAACTTGCACAGGGGGCCTGTGACATAAATTATTTTTAGCTCAAAAAATGCCCTCCACTTACATGTTTGTGTATAAAGATTGTATTACAGACCCATATGTACATGTGATTGTACCAGTAGATATTTATAGCTCTTTTTCAGCACCTTGACTATCTCTTACTTCGATCTTCCGCGTAGATTTACTAAGCTGCTCAGCCTCCCCTATTTTCGGCGAGACATGCATTAATGAAATTTGTCACGCAAAATGCGAGGTCCTATAGAATTAGGTCAAATAATGCACATAAACATGCATATCTAAAAGAAAAAAGCTCATTTGGACCAATGAGTGTTTTTAGTCCAAGCTAGAATATATCAGTTCCATAACAAAGTTAAAGATATTTTCTACAGGATATTATCATAGATCTTGTCCCTCATTTTTGCCCATATTCACCGGCGTTAGCGAATACATTAGGTATTCAAACAAGTACAGTACGTACAAGCTAGAACAATGGCCTCATTTAACTTGCAATAGAGTCTTCGTCAAACGAGAGACTAGAATAATGTCATGTGGCAATGGACACGTGCACAGAAATATATACATGCATATGGAAAACCACCTGTGGGGCATGAGGGAAACATTTGGCATATCACCTACCCCCAATACAGTATTTTTTCATTGAACATGGCGAAGCCAAATCTATTTCACCGTGATACCCGCCATAGTAATATCTAACATAGCAGTACAACTGGTTATACAAGGACTACTAACTCGTTCTCGTGAGGAGATACATGTAGATACGGACCAGCATGCCTCGAGACCAGGTAAAAATACAAGTAACAAAGATGTTAAACGTATATTTTCTCTTCATAATCAGAATATACACAGGAAGTGCTGTGTGTGTGTGTGTGTGTGTGTGTGTGTGTGTGTGAGAGAGAGAGAGAGAAAGGTTACTAGAGAGAGTTGGAGTGTGTGCGACAGTTAAAGTGAGTGTGTTTGTGTGTGGAAGTGTGTTGGCGCCCGCGAAGCGCTGCTGTGGATACATCTGTAAGGTAAATAGGGGTGGGGGGGGGGGGGTACCGTTCGTTATTAGCGGAGATCTACAATTCATTTCTCCAGTATAACTTTTAAAAATATGGTTGCCCTGTTTAACTTTCTTTTCGGCCAGTGATTTTAATAAAACGGATCCCAACGACTATCTACCACTTATTGTACAGGTAGTCGCATTCCGCCTGCATCATAATGAGAGAATGCATGCACTGCTAAAATCTTAACATTGGCTTGACCCGCACGAAAATGCAGTAGTATCGAAGTAGCAAAGAAGCATTAACGCAGTAGTGGTGTGGATCATATTTGCAGTAGAAATGCAGTATAGCCTACTGCAATGCTACTTCAAAAATTACATAGGGTTGTACAGAGGAGGAGCATTAATGCAGTAGATTAGCAGCATGATAGAAGCATGTTTCAAATATGCTAATTAGCTCCCCAATCGAAGCAGATTTGAAGCATGTTTGCAGTATGATTGAAGTAGTCTACTGCGCTGGAGTATCTACTTCGTTTTCGTGCGGGGAGCCGTTAACAAAAGCAATTTTTGAACACTTGCATCTATGTGGTCAAAATTAAGGCAGGCTTTGAGATACAAATCTGAGACTTATAAAAATCTGCAATTACAGAGACGGCTGGTTAGGGAAATATCTGTAACGTAAGCATACTTTTCTAGTCAAGGTAATGACTATGCAAACAGATTTAGTCATCTTGTCGTCTTCCTTTCTCCCCCCCCCCTCCAAATGGAAAATCTTACTATCTACCAAAATGCGCAATTGACGATTCCCAGGGAAAATATTTGATTACTGTAATTATTTTAATGATTGAATTTTAAGAGAAATAAAAAGCACCTGTGATAAAATTATCCTGTTGAAGTAATCTCATCTCATTTTCCCTTTGGGATCCCGCATCAAAAGTGTTTTCAAAAACAAATTTCAAAAAGACAAGGGGTGATTGGGATGATGAGTCAGAGATGTACTCATAATGGGGTAGACTACCGGTAGAATGAAACACCAAAGAAAAATAAAGGGGATAGACAGAGTGCGAAACAACTTATTATTAGGCAGGTACTGATTCAGGCCGTCTTCTGAGATCGGAAGACGGTCAGCTTTTCAAGTTTACATCGTCGGGTATCTGTTCTTTCTGTCGGAAGACGGTCAAAAATGGAGGATGGATTAACAAACGTAATATGGAAGACTGTCAGAAAAATTCTCTGGATCCGCCCCTGTCCTACGTTTACATTTATGCATAGCAAATCTATCTCGATCGTCTTTATGTTTGGAGTATAAAAACAGATTTGCTATCTGATATGTTTTTCTATATAAACACATTATTTCACCTTTGCTTACAGAAAAAGGACCTCCAATGCCAAGAGTTCTTTGTTGGCTACTTACTGATCCTCCAGATGTCGACAAGCGTGTTATTCACGTCAGAGACACGTGGGCGAGAAGATGTGACGTCACATTATTTATGAGCTCCATGGAAAATAAGACGTTCCCAACAATTGGTTTACGTGTACCACCCGGGAGAGGACACATTGCAAAAAAGGCCAAAGCTGCATGGAAATACATTTACGAGCATCATCTGAACGAAGCAGATTTCTTTATCAAAGCTGACCCTGATACATACGTAATTGTAGAAAATTTGAAACATTATCTAACATCTAGGGACCCAAAGAGGGCAGAGTTTTATGGACACCAGTTTTACCCCAGTGATTGGGAATTCAACGCTGATACTAGAATTAAGAAGTCCGTGTATATGAGTGGAGGTCCAGGGTTGGTGCTTAGCAGGGAAGCTGTCAGATTGCTTGTTACGAAAGCCATTAACAGCGACCCGAAATGCCTGCAGGACGGAGAGGGTATGTATTTCATACATGTACAGGGTGGTCCATAAAAACGACCATTTTTGCTTTCCATCTCAATTCAAAATAGGTCGTTGTATAAGGAACAGCCTGTATATCGTTTCATCTTTTTAACCTATTATTATTCAAGTTGCATATCTCTAACAGATCTCTTTTCGTTACAGCTGACACATACCAGTATGTTTACGTGACACGTGTTAAAATGTTCAATAGTCAATATATATATTTCTAATGAAATCCGCATGACGGTATTTGCCCAGCATATTTTAACAACATTTATAACCTTAAAGTATACGTGAAAATCCAAGCAGTCTTTATAGGCAACTGTATTCATAATCACACAAATTGGAAATACAGGAGATAGATTGTGGTAGAGAAGATGTCACATTGCACCGTTCTATTAGCTTCAAACATATATTCTGTCTCAATAAACATTATGTTCTTACACATGTAGCATATCCAGGGTACCTTCTATATATATATATATATATATATATATATATCCACTGATCACGCAATAGGCTTAAAATCAACAAAAAATATTCTGACTTGATTTAGTATTTTAATCTGCCATTTGTTTTCTGGACATCAGCCGAGGACATGAAAACGGCGAAATGCTTGTTAAGTGTTGGTGCCGAACCGGTGGACACTCGGGACGAGTTGGGCAGAGAGCGGTTTATGATTTTTCCTCCTTATGTCCACCTGAAGGGCCACTACGCTGACTGGTATAAAAAGGGGGACGCTCATGGGGCAGTGGAGGTGGGTAGGATAAAGTCCACACCAGCCGATCTTAAATTTTATGATTATATATTTTATTTAGATGGGGCCCTGAAGATACGAAGGCAGACTAAGGGGGTGGTGCTTACAGCGGGCCACTGCCTCCTCCACACCCACCCCTTCGGAGCTCACCCCTCCCGCCCTTGTATTGTTAAAAACAGCATAACAAACGAAACTAGACAAATTCGCCATTTATTTTATTTTATTTTTTATTTATTATTATTATTATTATTATTATTATTATTATTATTATTATTATTATATTTATTATTTTTTATTTATTTATTCATTTATTTATTTATTTATTTATTATTTTATTTTTATTTTTTTGTAAAATTGCCCCGTTTACTACACTGTTGTTCAATTTGGTTAAACAGATTTTACTACAAATGTCAACTTTTCTTTATTGAACAATTGTATTATTGCAGATTCAAAACGTTCAACCTAGACATCCCGACGAAAACATACTACTAGTACCTACTGTTACTTTATGTTAACTTTGGCCTTGATATTTTAGCACTCTTGCGTGTACATCAGTATAGAATATACTTCATTACCAATAACTACCGCTGATCTGTATTTTTTCTTAATCTTTTCCAGGGTTTTGAATGCTGTAGCAGGTACCCCATCTCATTTCATTATATCAAGCCCGTTGTCATGTATGAGATTGAGTATTACGTTTATCGAATGGATTACAAAAGAATTAATGAAGAAGTCGACTAAAGATGCGGCTGGCTCTGTGTATTGCTGACAACAGGATGGAAGCGCTAGGAGCAGTATACAGAGTGCTTACCCCTTGAAAAGATTTTTTTCTCCCACAGGAAATAATTAGTCGAAAGGTTATTTTTGCTTTAATTGTAAAACTTTGAAGTTGAAACACCAAAACTGACACGTTTTCTAGCTTTGTTGCCAAACCATGAAGTCATCAAGATGAAAATATTACATTACAAAAATAATTAACAATTCTAAGAAGACGTCATGCATACTTGATCCAATGTCGACAGCGCCCATGGTTCAGATACTCCCTGCTGTCATCAACCTGATAACACACATCATCAGTACTAGTTTTGTTTCTGGTTCTTTCACTGGTCAACTCAAGAAAGGTGTGGTTCAAGCCCTACTAAAAAAGCCATCTCTAGACACTGATACATTTGGAAATTACAGATCTGTGTCTAACCTCTCGTTTCTATCAAAAACCGTTGAAAGGGTCATTGCTGCAAGATTACTATCACATTTAGGCCAGACACAGTACTGAATCACCACTGCTAAGAATAAAAAAGTGATCTCCCGTGTGGAGTCAATGAACACTCAATGATTCTTTTAGTCTTATTTGTCCTGTCTGCAGCTTTTGATACAATCGATCATGAACTACAAGATTATGTTGATATCAGGGACTCTGCACTTAGTCTTTTACGCTCTTATCATACAGGTCGCTCACAACAGGTTTTAATTAATGGAATATTGTCAAATGTGTCAGAGTTAGCTTTTGGTGCATCTCAAGGTAATGTTCTTGGACCTCTAGCTTTCTATACATGACCCACTGGGGCCATATTGAGACATCACAGTTTTGGCTATAACATCTATGCTGATGATACGCAAATTTTAACATGCTGTAATGTAAAAAATCCTAATGAATCAATGGAAAAGCTGTCTAAGTGTATTGATGATCTACGAGGGTGGTTGATAGAACGCTTTCTATGAATAATCAAATTGCTAGCATATGCAAGTGAGCAGTATTTAATATTAGGAACATATGCACAATTCGTAATCACCTCTCTGACTCTGCTGCAGCTACATGTACAGTTACAAATTGTTTAGTAACGTCTAGATTGGGTTTCTGTAATTCTATTTTATATGGGTGTCAAAAAAACATTAAAATACTGCAGCGTATTCAGAACATCTCAGCTAAATTATCAACCCGTACATCCATGAGTAACCATATCACCCCAGTTTTAGCAGAGTTACATTGGCTACCTGACTGCAAGCCAGGATTGTTTTAAATTTCTAGTCTTGTTCATGACGCTTTTTACAAAGTCGCACCGATCTACCTAAGTGAATTAGTCACTCACTATGTTCCAGCAAGAAACGTGCGGTCTGTAGACAAATTGTTACTTATATAAGCTGGTAAAAATGCGCCTAAAAACTTATGGTGACATTTCTTTTAAATCAGCAGGTCCAAAGGAATGGAATTTATAACCACTGAAAATCCGATCAATTGAATCTACCAAGTATTTTAAAAAAGAATTAACGACATACCTATTCAGGAATTTTTTTTGACTAATCAACTTTTAAATTGTTTTTACAAATGTTATAGTAATTGCATTTTTCCACTGTAAGAAATAAGGCTTATACTTATAATTTTTCTATATGTAAATAAGGCTTTTTTTTTACCTAGAATTGATTATTTCTTCTTCACAAACATATTTTAGCTATGTACTGTAAGTACTTTTATGTGAACACTCTTAATTTTTTGTCGTTAAACTCTGTAATTTATTTATTTATCTATTCCTAATAAATGATTATTTAGTAATTGTTTATGTATATGTAAAGTCTTCTGAACATGTAATAATGGAGTTTAGACTCAAAATAAATTTATTATAATTAGTAGTAGTAGTAGTAGTAGTAGTAGTTGTAGTATAATTATTATTATTATTATGGGTGTGACAGATTTAGCTGTGGCCATAGTAATACAGGGGTTTTGAATTATAATTTCTGAGACCTTTAAATTGTCATGTATTTCAAATATATGAACGCGGGTACCTGTATTGTAATCTTATAAAATAAGACTTGGGCCTCAGCAATTAATGAAATTATTTGAAAAAATATCATAGTTAAATTGCCAAAATGGCAGCCAATCCAAGTGTTAGTGCACCAAATCACATGACCTTGCCCGCACGAAAATGCAGTAGTATCGAAGTAGCAAAGAAGCATTTTAAACGCAGTAGAGGTGTGGAGCATATTTGCAGTAGAAATGCAGTATAGCCTACTGCAATTCTACTTCAAAAATTACATAGGCTTGTACAGAGGAGGAGCATTAATGCAGTAGATTAGCAGCATGATAGAAGCATGTTTCAAATATGCTAATTAGCTCCCACATCGAAGCAGATTTGAAGCATGTTTGCAGTATGATTGCAGTAGTCTACTGCGCTGGAGTATCTACTTCGTTTTTGTGCGGGTGTGGTCACTCTTAGTTATGCGAACAGTAATCAGTCACGTGATTTTGGGTGTGTGTGGTATAGAAATATATAGAGAATTCAGAAGACAAGTAGCAAGCATACCGGTCGGTCACCTGTGTTTGGAACCGTAGATAGCATATAATGTGAGTAATTGTAAAATGTTTTTTATTTTTACTTTAACGTATATACCGTAGTTTGTTTATATTAGTTTCTATGAGTTTATTGTTTGTCGCATACTTATGTCATTTTTCATTTTTTTTTAGATTTGTACAAAAGCTCAACGTACACAAAGAACAAACGTGCCACGGTGTCCATTTTGATAACGAAACTGTAACAAATTGTGCTATCTAAAAGACAATAAATGATTCAGTCATTTTATGCGTAACGTCGTCTACAATATTAGTACAAATATTTTGTTCCGAACACTGGCATCATGAACGGTGAAACAAACGCAGATGTACCACAGTCAGACACAACTACCATTAAAACTTTAAAGGACAGAAAAAGTGCAGCGCTACGCTCAGTTACAGTATGCTGTAACAAAATAGTGAATGCTATGACTGACTTTAATAACCTTCATATCGTGAAAACAAATTTGGAACAGTACGATGAATTATTTGAAAAGTACCAATCTGCATATAATAAATACTGTGAAAAACTTTCTGAGGATGAAATGACGAAGGAACTCAAGGTGGCCATCACAAAACACGGTGTATACATATTGCTGTGCTAACTGAATAAATGTTACTTTTTTCTTTCAAAATGTATCTTACACTTTCTGTTGAACATAATTAACCTATAATCTAAATATAAATTATTTTTATTTGGCCATATTATATTTGCTTGGTTGTTCCAAAATTCAACATGGCCACAATTGACAGTGCGGGTATGAATTTTAATGCAAGAAACGTATAATTCTAAAAGTTGTGCAGTCAATTGCAATCTTATATGACCTTTCTACACTGCTTTCATGGAAATACTTGTCCATATTTAATTGCATATTCAGGATTAAGGCTTTATGGTAACAGGTGAAATGTCTTGGCTGTAGTTCATTGGAAAGCCAATCAAGATTTGCTGTTACCTAGTCTTCGGTTATTGTTGACCATTTCATCTTTCTTTTTTAATCATTTTACATGGACACACATCTAGTAGTGATGAGCAGTATTATGAAAATAAGTTCTCATCCAAATTTAAGATGAAATGAGGAATATAGCTCTCATTTTAGAATGATTTTAGAATGACTCTAGAATGATTTTAAATGTCATTTAGTCAATGCATTTGAAATATTTAAGATTTTGTTGGCCTCAGAACTGTCATTTTTTAACCCGTGTGTTACCAAGACACACCAACAACCACTTTACTGGCAAACACGCAAAAAAATAAAAACTAAGGGCCTATTAGAAAAACATAGTGAACAAAAATCACTAAGGGGGTGGGGGTCGGTATTTGGCCCATGGACTATAAGGTCCTTATTCAAGCAATCATAAGTTTGAATTATTTACGAGGAATTCAATTGGAGATGATTCCGTTAAATAATTATAAAATATAAAAACGGTCTGATACATTTATTATTAAAAACTTATCTACGCTTTGTTTGTTGAGCATTTTGAAGAGAGTAATAAACGTGAAAAACACTGTCCATGAACAGAACTTTAAATAATAACAAATTTGTTCCAAAGAAAAGGGGCAAGCAAAATAAATAGATATATAAATAAATAAATAATATGCAAAAAATAGGATTCAGGGTAACAAACGGAGAGACGTGATACAAAAAAAAGTCAAGCACGTGTCTGTGGTCCTGAGTCTTTCTACTTTTATTACAAATATGTGGATTAACAGGTCTAGTGTGGTTTACAAGTACTGTCAAAAATCGAAATGTGTGAAACCAAGGAGTCCCAACAACTACCTCCTTGGTGAAACTAACTGTGGGCGCAGCAAACGTGAAAGATGTCCTCCATGCTGAACAACTGTCCATTAAGAAAAGAATCAGAACCTTTTTTATCATTTTGCTCATTTTTTTGGTTCCTCCACCAAAATAAGAGATTATCAGAGTAAGAAATAAAAATAAGTTAATATGACTACAAGTTGAGGTAGTGAGGTATAGAATAGAATATAATATAAGGTAGTGATCGTACACTACGAAGGCAATTGAAGTGAGAAACGTGTATCATAAACTATATTTCTGGGTTTAAAAGTGATTTCATTATGGTGATACTGTTTATAATGAATTGAATTCAAATACCATATTTTAGAATGTGTAATTCTCAGCGACAGCAACCTTAATGATCCACTGTTTATTACAAAAACCCAACCAGAAAAAAAACGCCTTTGTGTGTTCGCTAAATACCTCTATAGGTATGTCATCAGAAAAATCTGAATATTAAATAGACAGAATAGTGGGGGAAAAGAGACAAAAACCCAATCCATGATATTTAGCATAGCAGAGAAAGAAGAAATAAAGATATTGTAAATTAATAAGATTGACAGGTAATTGGACCAATTTCTACTTTTTGTTTCTGGGGATATTGGTTGGTTTCACGTCAGAACGGGTTTCTTGCATAATCATGGGTTTGAACACATATTTATCATTAAACTGCTCAAATACATACTGCCACTGCCACAAACATATGGTGCCAGCTACAGTGACAGTGACTGTTCTGGTTATTTCCCGTTCCTGCGTCCATTGCGATTCGTAGGAGGTTGAGTAAGAACCACTATAGGTGACGCTGGCTGTAATGACTTTTTTGGCCACTTCGATGGTCATTTCCCATGAATTTGTTAACGTCGAGGACTCGGTTTTAGAGTAGCCAGCTTTAAATGTATACGACAAAGACCCAGGGCCAACATGGCCCCAACAGCTGATTTTAACCCAGTCTCCGGCAACTGATGGGTTTGGAATAACCTGAACTTTCTGGAGGTTGCGGTTAAGAAAGTCAAACTGCATATTTGAGAAAGTTCCTCCGTGTATCATCGTATCGGAATGCCAGCTTGGCATTTCACCGTTATATGGGTACGGGTGAACATATTTGCCCCCAGAATGTTTGATGAAGCCCTTCTCTTGGTTGATTGCAAACAATGCAGAATTGTAGCAATTTGGATGTGGGAAAATTGCTGTATTGTCTCCTGGATGAGCCCAGCCGCCGAAGGGGTTCAAACAATGTCCGGCAGTGCCTACGACCTTCAGATAGCCCCAGTGTCCTTCCTTCTGATGCCATTCTAGTTCAGCCGCATTGGGGCAATTGTCTGCACGGAATTTTTCATAATGATGGCCCCAGGACCACCAGTCAGCATAGGCGTAACAACGGCCGCTAGACCTGTGCCTAACAATGAACCTAGGGCTGACGTATCCTCCTGCAAACCAAAGTAACCGTCTGTCATTTACTAATTGGACGACCAACTATCATACAAACCAGTCATTCGACATATTGGTTAATTAACCACTCAATCGAGCTGTTTCACAATCAAATCATCCATCAACTGCAAATTCAATCATTTAATTACATTGTCAACCATACAACAAATGAAACGATTGAATAAATCATCGATCAATCGCGAAAAAACATAAGCTGAAAAACTAATTAATAAACCAAGAGATCACAAAAACGACCCTTCAGCTTGGTTACCAAACTAACATGTATCAACCTAAAATCGATTAATCAATCGATGAAACGACGTTAAGAAGGAAAGTCGTCATCGATTTATATAAGTTGAAGCAGTTCGCTGAGTACAATCCCCCCTTTATGCAAAGAAAATAAAGGGTGTGTTTTCCCAACCCCTTGTAACCTTATTTCAGTGGCAAGAAAAAAATATAACATTAGCTTTTAACTTGACTGTGTTTTGCTATAGTGGGTCTCAAGAACAATACCTAAATATTATCATTGACCTATTCAACTAGGCATGCGACAGATTGGAGAACACATTTCTTGCACTTTCTGACCTCCTTTGAATTTAAACCATCACAATTTCCATTAGATTACAATATGTGATAATGAACATCAAATTCATGAGTGTGAACTTTGAATTTTATTTCTTTTTCTTTTGTTTCATATTTGTCAATGAGCTTTCCTAGTCGTGCAATCCATCTGCAAAATTTTTCAGTTCAAGACTCAGACATTGCAGATGTACATGTTCTTGAACATACAGGGGTATCATTTTACGTTGAATGGTTATTCATATACATACCAGAATGTGATCGGCAGGTTATCGGGTTTGTTGGTTAAATATACATAATCTGAGAAGTTGATTTTCTTGCAGTTATCAAAGGAAAATATTTTGCTCGTTATAAACTTGTGTGCTAGACTGTAGCTGTACGGTTACTTGACAATTAATGTTCTCGGACCCTCTCTTAAGACTGAATTCTTTGTTTTGATATTGATGAACTAAAAATCTCTGAAGCACCGACGCTCAGCGATTGGAAGGGGCGCCTCTGTCAGGTATGTTATCAGTAAAGTGGCATATCCTTGTTATATTTGCTATATATCCAGCTATATTTTGGACAACAGATTAGGCAGTGGTTCCTCACTAAACAATACCTCTGTAATGTTAGAAATACCCCCTTTACACTGGACGGCGTTCTTTCTGCGTTCTTTCTGCGACCATGAAATTTGGCATCGCTGTGGTCTTAATAAGGAGGCATGAGCATTAATTTTGTATCAGAATGAATGCTCAATGATCGGCCAGTTGTCGGCACGTAAAATATTATAATTTTTTAACTCTCAAATGGGGCCGGACTGCTGGACGCAGAAAGGACGCCGCCCAGTGTAAAGGGGGCTTTAGTGACGACGTTATTGGCTTCATGTTACGCGAGGTACCAAATACAACTCAGTTATGGACTTTCTTATTATTTATTGAACTACTTTCCAGTTGTTACATGTGCCGCTTCCTTTACCCCTACTTCTACCTCATGCAGTCTCTAGGGGCCTTCTTCTCCTGTTTACATTATGCGTGGTTGTATAAATATCATGAGAGCATGTCATTCAACTAAAGTTACTGTACAAAACACTCCCCGATCTTAGTCACTGCATGCTGTCACTAAAGCCCCCTTTACACTGGGCGGCGTCCTTTCTGCGTCCAGCAGTCCGAACAGTACATGTACCAAACATTTATTTTAATAGACCGGTATGTTTTTATCCTGAACTGGAGTGCACTAAATATTTTGTCTTAGGA
Source organism: Lingula anatina (assembly GCF_051362555.1). Classification (NCBI taxonomy): domain Eukaryota; kingdom Metazoa; phylum Brachiopoda; class Lingulata; order Lingulida; family Lingulidae; genus Lingula; species Lingula anatina. The sequence goes on along the minus strand of NC_141772.1, from coordinate 3,288,851 downwards.
TCAACTTTTAGGCTTTTTATGGGTGGGTGGGTGGGTGGGGGCAGCTTCACCAAAAACTTTAATTGAAGATGCTAAAAGCAAGGGCATTACACACTTTGGGGTGGAGCGCGTTTCCCGGATGAAATGAATAAAGCCCAGAGAACAATGGGTGACTATCTGATTCTCTGTCACGGTCTCTGTTTAAATCTCGGTTTCCGGGAAACGTTCCTACACTAGGTTCGGTCTAGCGTTCTAAGAGGTTGAAATGCAGTCAAGAGTTCGTGAAAGCCCTTGGTAAGAGCAAGATCGACCTTCGAATCATGTTGGAACTTACCTTCGGCAACCGCCAGGCTGGCAGACAGCACTATAGCCAGGAACAAATGCATGGTATCGTTCAGAAGTACGGGGCTTCTTGCTGCAACTGTCGCGTCCTTGATGGGTTCTCTTCTGTCCCTGCGTCTCCAGTGGATGAGGAAGGGTGAGAAGTTGTGTTTCGAGGGTTCGTATTTATACATATCAACGTAGCACCCCAGCCTCGCCGTGACTGTCAGCCCGCACAATCTTTACCATATAAGGTAAATAATTGGTGGCACTATCATAACGTATACCACGCGACGGGTTCCTATTGGACATTTTATCAACTTAAAACTGACATACGTTTCACTGGCGTAACTTCAGACTCCAGAAAGTGATGAAACATTAAATAATAGATAGTTGGCACTTTCATGAGAACAAGCATCGCTGGCGAATCAATCAGTAGCGCAAGAAAAGTTGCCGAAAGAGAGAGAGATGGAGATTAAAAAGGCGCCCTCGAAACTGCACAAACTGTAGGTAGATGACATGTAATAGGTCAGAAACGCCCATTTTGTAGACTCATAAATCAATGAGCACCTGTTGGAAGGTTTGTTTAATAAAGTTTATTTCAGTTGGGTCAAAAGCATTTATTTTGACAGTCGAACACATCAACTGCCTCTGCTCTACCAGTTTACCGATACCAATTGCTACTGGCCGCCAACTTATTGTCTTATCGAACAAGAAGGGGCATCAGTGCATTCTGAAAAAGTTAGATTTTAAAACAAAGGTTTCACGTATGACCAGCGTGTTGAAGTAGTAGGAGTTTTTTCTCAGTTTTATTCCCTTGCGCTTTCATTGCCGGCAAACACTGTATCTCCAAGTAAATAAATGTAGAAAAATGCAGCTCGTATTGCACTGGTTCCCACCCGCTGTCATAAACAGCGTGCGTGCGTCAACATTGGTTGTGCTTTCTTTTTGTTCTTAAATAAGGCTTTGAAATCTTTCTGGCGTAAATTTTACTTCGTGCCCCCCCCCCCCCCCCCCTGCCCTCTCAGGCAGGTGTATCGCTGGTCAGCGTCTAATTTTGTTCCTATGTCACTAAAAGTGAATGCTAAACTCCTTTATTTTGATCCGTTATTTCGAACGTATGGCTTCTCTTTTCGTTCTATATATTGAAAAAAAAACATGATAATTCAGTACAATGTACAAACAGTACAAACACGACTCAAACTTACGGCCAAACCTTTCAAGTGATTAAAATAATGCAGCATAATTATGCTGTGGTTATCGCAATTATCACGTAGGCTCAAATCTCCCTTCTTTCCCCGTTTGAAAACACACATATAATAGATATAGATTCACACACATACGCATTTAATTGAGATAATTTATTTAAGTGAAAACAACTAAACCATCCATGAGCAGTTTTCGATACATGCAAAAAATATTTAATAGCTTTAATGCCAGAAATTGTGTTTCAAACGACATAAAAGGTACCAGTGACAAAATTTCCCTGCTATTAAAATAATTACTTTCCACTTTCCCCGTGTAACCTCGTATTAAAAATAATTTCGTAAAACTGCTTTGAAAAACGACGCAGGATATATCAGATGATCAGAGAAACTGTTCTCTTCTGTACTAATTGAACATGAACAAGAAAAATAAGTCAATGTTTAAAGTTTAGAGAAGCCCAACCATAGATTACCGACTTCAAACTTTTTCCGCAATACGAACTTGCACAGGGGGCCTGTGACATAAATTATTTTTAGCTCAAAAAATGCCCTCCACTTACATGTTTGTGTATAAAGATTGTATTACAGACCCATATGTACATGTGATTGTACCAGTAGATATTTATAGCTCTTTTTCAGCACCTTGACTATCTCTTACTTCGATCTTCCGCGTAGATTTACTAAGCTGCTCAGCCTCCCCTATTTTCGGCGAGACATGCATTAATGAAATTTGTCACGCAAAATGCGAGGTCCTATAGAATTAGGTCAAATAATGCACATAAACATGCATATCTAAAAGAAAAAAGCTCATTTGGACCAATGAGTGTTTTTAGTCCAAGCTAGAATATATCAGGTCCATAACAAAGTTAAAGATATTTTCTACAGGATATTATCATAGATCTTGTCCCTCATTTTTGCCCATATTCACCGGCGTTAGCGAATACATTAGGTATTCAAACAAGTACAGTACGTACAAGCTAGAACAATGGCCTCATTTAACTTGCAATAGAGTCTTCGTCAAACGAGAGACTAGAATAATGTCATGTGGCAATGGACACGTGCACAGAAATATATACATGCATATGGAAAACCACCTGTGGGGCATGAGGGAAACATTTGGCATATCACCTACCCCCAATACAGTATTTTTTCATTGAACATGGCGAAGCCAAATCTATTTCACCGTGATACCCGCCATAGTAATATCTAACATAGCAGTACAACTGGTTATACAAGGACTACTAACTCGTTCTCGTGAGGAGATACATGTAGATACGGACCAGCATGCCTCGAGACCAGGTAAAAATACAAGTAACAAAGATGTTAAACGTATATTTTCTCTTCATAATCAGAATATACACAGGAAGTGCTGTGTGTGTGTGTGTGTGTGTGTGTGTGTGTGTGTGTGTGTGTGTGTGAGAGAGAGAGAGAAAGGTTACTAGAGAGAGTTGGAGTGTGTGCGACAGTTAAAGTGAGTGTGTTTGTGTGTGGAAGTGTGTTGGCGCCCGCGAAGCGCTGCTGTGGATACATCTGTAAGGTAAATAGGGGTGGGGGGGGGGGGGTACCGTTCGTTATTAGCGGAGATCTACAATTCATTTCTCCAGTATAACTTTTAAAAATATGGTTGCCCTGTTTAACTTTCTTTTCGGCCAGTGATTTTAATAAAACGGATCCCAACGACTATCTACCACTTATTGTACAGGTAGTCGCATTCCGCCTGCATCATAATGAGAGAATGCATGCACTGCTAAAATCTTAACATTGGCTTGAGCCGTTAACAAAAGCAATTTTTGAACACTTGCATCTATGTGGTCAAAATTAAGGCAGGCTTTGAGATACAAATCTGAGACTTATAAAAATCTGCAATTACAGAGACGGCTGGTTAGGGAAATATCTGTAACGTAAGCATACTTTTCTAGTCAAGGTAATGACTATGCAAACAGATTTAGTCATCTTGTCGTCTTCCTTTCTCCCCCCCCCCCTCCAAATGGAAAATCTTACTATCTACCAAAATGCGCAATTGACGATTCCCAGGGAAAATATTTGATTACTGTAATTATTTTAATGATTGAATTTTAAGAGAAATAAAAAGCACCTGTGATAAAATTATCCTGTTGAAGTAATCTCATCTCATTTTCCCTTTGGGATCCCGCATCAAAAGTGTTTTCAAAAACAAATTTCAAAAAGACAAGGGGTGATTGGGATGATGAGTCAGAGATGTACTCATAATAACTGCACTGAAACTGGAAAAATACGAACGAGTGAACAAGTGAAACATGACAGAGGGCCAAAAAAAATGGTTGATTTATTAATAGTTGCAGTGCACCCAAGAAAGACGTATACAAAAAAAAAAAAAAAAAAAAAAAAAAAAAAAAAAAAAAGGGGTAGACTACCGGTAGAATGAAACACCAAAGAAAAATAAAGGGGATAGACAGAGTGCGAAACAACTTATTATTAGGCAGGTACTGATTCAGGCCGTCTTCTGAGATCGGAAGACGGTCAGCTTTTCAAGTTTACATCGTCGGGTATCTGTTCTTTCTGTCGGAAGACGGTCAAAAATGGAGGATGGATTAACAAACGTAATATGGAAGACTGTCAGAAAAATTCTCTGGATCCGCCCCTGTCCTACGTTTACATTTATGCATAGCAAATCTATCTCGATCGTCTTTATGTTTGGAGTATAAAAACAGATTTGCTATCTGATATGTTTTTCTATATAAACACATTATTTCACCTTTGCTTACAGAAAAAGGACCTCCAATGCCAAGAGTTCTTTGTTGGCTACTTACTGATCCTCCAGATGTCGACAAGCGTGTTATTCACGTCAGAGACACGTGGGCGAGAAGATGTGACGTCACATTATTTATGAGCTCCATGGAAAATAAGACGTTCCCAACAATTGGTTTACGTGTACCACCCGGGAGAGGACACATTGCAAAAAAGGCCAAAGCTGCATGGAAATACATTTACGAGCATCATCTGAACGAAGCAGATTTCTTTATCAAAGCTGACCCTGATACATACGTAATTGTAGAAAATTTGAAACATTATCTAACATCTAGGGACCCAAAGAGGGCAGAGTTTTATGGACACCAGTTTTACCCCAGTGATTGGGAATTCAACGCTGATACTAGAATTAAGAAGTCCGTGTATATGAGTGGAGGTCCAGGGTTGGTGCTTAGCAGGGAAGCTGTCAGATTGCTTGTTACGAAAGCCATTAACAGCGACCCGAAATGCCTGCAGGACGGAGAGGGTATGTATTTCATACATGTACAGGGTGGTCCATAAAAACGACCATTTTTGCTTTCCATCTCAATTCAAAATAGGTCGTTGTATAAGGAACAGCCTGTATATCGTTTCATCTTTTTAACCTATTATTATTCAAGTTGCATATCTCTAACAGATCTCTTTTCGTTACAGCTGACACATACCAGTATGTTTACGTGACACGTGTTAAAATGTTCAATAGTCAATATATATATTTCTAATGAAATCCGCATGACGGTATTTGCCCAGCATATTTTAACAACATTTATAACCTTAAAGTATACGTGAAAATCCAAGCAGTCTTTATAGGCAACTGTATTCATAATCACACAAATTGGAAATACAGGAGATAGATTGTGGTAGAGAAGATGTCACATTGCACCGTTCTATTAGCTTCAAACATATATTCTGTCTCAATAAACATTATGTTCTTACACATGTAGCATATCCAGGGTACCTTCTATATATATATATATATATATATATATATATATATCCACTGATCACGCAATAGGCTTAAAATCAACAAAAAATATTCTGACTTGATTTAGTATTTTAATCTGCCATTTGTTTTCTGGACATCAGCCGAGGACATGAAAACGGCGAAATGCTTGTTAAGTGTTGGTGCCGAACCGGTGGACACTCGGGACGAGTTGGGCAGAGAGCGGTTTATGATTTTTCCTCCTTATGTCCACCTGAAGGGCCACTACGCTGACTGGTATAAAAAGGGGGACGCTCATGGGGCAGTGGAGGTGGGTAGGATAAAGTCCACACCAGCCGATCTTAAATTTTATGATTATATATTTTATTTAGATGGGGCCCTGAAGATACGAAGGCAGACTAAGGGGGTGGTGCTTACAGCGGGCCACTGCCTCCTCCACACCCACCCCTTCGGAGCTCACCCCTCCCGCCCTTGTATTGTTAAAAACAGCATAACAAACGAAACTAGACAAATTCGCCATTTATTTTATTTTATTTTTTATTTATTATTATTATTATTATTATTATTATTATTATTATTATTATATTTATTATTTTTTATTTATTTATTCATTTATTTATTTATTTATTTATTATTTTATTTTTATTTTTTTGTAAAATTGCCCCGTTTACTACACTGTTGTTCAATTTGGTTAAACAGATTTTACTACAAATGTCAACTTTTCTTTATTGAACAATTGTATTATTGCAGATTCAAAACGTTCAACCTAGACATCCCGACGAAAACATACTACTAGTACCTACTGTTACTTTATGTTAACTTTGGCCTTGATATTTTAGCACTCTTGCGTGTACATCAGTATAGAATATACTTCATTACCAATAACTACCGCTGATCTGTATTTTTTCTTAATCTTTTCCAGGGTTTTGAATGCTGTAGCAGGTACCCCATCTCATTTCATTATATCAAGCCCGTTGTCATGTATGAGATTGAGTATTACGTTTATCGAATGGATTACAAAAGAATTAATGAAGAAGTCGACTAAAGATGCGGCTGGCTCTGTGTATTGCTGACAACAGGATGGAAGCGCTAGGAGCAGTATACAGAGTGCTTACCCCTTGAAAAGATTTTTTTCTCCCACAGGAAATAATTAGTCGAAAGGTTATTTTTGCTTTAATTGTAAAACTTTGAAGTTGAAACACCAAAACTGACACGTTTTCTAGCTTTGTTGCCAAACCATGAAGTCATCAAGATGAAAATATTACATTACAAAAATAATTAACAATTCTAAGAAGACGTCATGCATACTTGATCCAATGTCGACAGCGCCCATGGTTCAGATACTCCCTGCTGTCATCAACCTGATAACACACATCATCAGTACTAGTTTTGTTTCTGGTTCTTTCACTGGTCAACTCAAGAAAGGTGTGGTTCAAGCCCTACTAAAAAAGCCATCTCTAGACACTGATACATTTGGAAATTACAGATCTGTGTCTAACCTCTCGTTTCTATCAAAAACCGTTGAAAGGGTCATTGCTGCAAGATTACTATCACATTTAGGCCAGACACAGTACTGAATCACCACTGCTAAGAATAAAAAAGTGATCTCCCGTGTGGAGTCAATGAACACTCAATGATTCTTTTAGTCTTATTTGTCCTGTCTGCAGCTTTTGATACAATCGATCATGAACTATTTTTATCTTTTCCCGAAGATGATGTTGATATCAGGGACTCTGCACTTAGTCTTTTACGCTCTTATCTTACAGGTCGCTCACAACAGGTTTTAATTAATGGAATATTGTCAAATGTATCAGAGTTAGCTTTTGGTTCACCTCAAGGTAGTGTTCTTGGACCTCTAGCTTTTTGGATGTAGCTGTATACATTACCCATTGGGGCCATATTGAGACATCACAGTTTTGACTATCACATCTATGCTGATGATACGCAAATTTTTACATGCTGTAATGTAAAACAATCCTAATGAATCAATTGAAAAGCTGTCTAAGTGTATTGATGATCTACGAGGGTGATTGATAAGAAATAAGTTCAAAATCAATGATGGAAAATCTGAACTTTTAGTTGTAACCCAGCCACATAATCAAAAAATATCAGAAAAAAGTTGAACTCAAAATTGGATCCAGTATCATAAAGCCAACGCCCCATGCTAAGATATCTTGGTCTTTTTTAGATAGAACTCTTCCTATGAATAATCAAATTGCTAGCATATGCAAGTCAGCAGTATTTAACATTAGGAACATATGCGTAATTCGTAATCACCTATCTGACTCTGCTGCAGCTACAGTTACAAATTGTTTAGTAACGTCTAGATTGGGTTACTGTAATTCTATTTTATGGTTGTCAAAAAAAAAAAAAAAAAAAAAGATTAAAAGACTGCAGCGTATTCAGAACATCTCAGCTAGATTATCAACCCGTACATCCATGAGTTTCCGTATCATCCCAGTTTTAAAAGAGTTACATTAGCTACCTCTGCAAGCCAGTATTTTATTTAAATTTCTAGTCTTTGTTCATGACGCTTTTTACAAAGTTGCACCGATCTACTTAGTGAATTAGTCACTCACTATGTCCCAGCAAGAAACGTGCGGTCTGTAGACAAATTGTTACTTATATAAGCTGGTAAAAATGCGCCTAAAACTTATGGTGACATTTCTTTTAAATCATCAGGTCCAAAGGAATGGAATTTATAACCACTGAAAATCCGATCAAATGAGTCTACCAAGCATTTTAAAAAAGAATTGAAGACATAACTATTCAGGAAATTTTTTGATTAATTAACTTTTAAGTTGATTTTACAAATTTTGTAGTAATTGCATATTTGCACCGTAAGAAATAAGGCTGTTCTACTTATAATTTTACTATGTGCAAATAGGGCTGTTCTTTTTTTTTTACCCAGAATTGATTATTTTTTTTTAACAAACATATTTAGTTATGTACTGTAAGTGCTTTTATGTGATGAAACGTATGTTTTATCTAGAATACTCTTAATTTTTTCTCGTTAAGCCCTGTAATTTGTTTATTTATCTATTCCTAATAATTGATTCTGCAGTAATAGTTTTATGTATATGTAAAGTCTTCTGAACATGTAATCGTGGATTTTAGATTCAAAATAAATTTATTATTATTATTATTATTATTATTATTATTATTATTATTATGGTTGTGACAGATTTAGCTGTTGCCATAGTAACACAGGAGTTTTTAAATTATAAAGTCTGAGACCTTTAAATTATCATGTATTTCAAATATATGAACTCTGTGTATTATAAGCTTTAAAAAATTAGACTTGGGCCTCAGCAATTAATGAAATTATTTGAAAAAATATCATAGTTAAATTGCCAAAATGGCAGCCATTCCAAGATAGTGGCAGATTCATGTTAATTAGCTTTTTGTAAACTTAGCATTAGAATTGAAAACTGTTAGGTTTTTGGATAAGTTGATCGGATCTGAATTACATAATTACTGTGTACAGTGACCGTTACTCCAAACCCCCTTTTTTTTAGTGTAAAAACCTGAAACCCAAGGTGCCCATCTCAAAACACGGTTTACATATTGCTGTGCTAAATGAATAAATGTTACTTTTTCCTTTCAAAATGCCTCTTACACTTTCTGATGAACATAACCTATTATCAAAATATAAATAATATCTATTTATTGCGATTTCACTGGGAATTTCAATTTTCAAAAGATTTTGGCCAAATTATATTTGCTTGGCCGTTCCAAAATTCAACATGGCCACAGTTGGCCATAACAGTGAGGGTATTAATTTTTAATGCAAGAAATTAACGTATAATTCTAAAAGTTGTGCAGTCAATTAAAATCAAATATGACCTTTGTACACTGATTTCATGGAAATACTTGTCCATATTTATTGCATATTCAGGATTAGGGCTTTTTGGTAACAGGTGAAATGTCTTGGTTGTAGTCTTTTTCAATGAAGAATGTTCATTGTAAAGCCAATCAAGATTTGCTGTTACCTAGTCTTCGGTTATTGTTGACCATTTAATCTTTCTTTTTTAATCATTTTACATGGCCGCACATCTAGAAGTGATGAGCAGTATCATGAAAATAAGTTCTCATCCAAACTTTAGATGAAATGAGGAATATAGCTCTCACTTTTCAGTCCACTGGTTAAAAAGATGTAATTTCATTATCATTGGCGGCCATTTTGAAATTTGAAAGCCATACTGTAATCCAAATTAACTCAAGTAATTGAAAACGGTTCTGTTTTCATATTCAATACATCAAAAGTAATGGAGATTTTAATTTGGGATGACAAATCTGCCATATTTCCAGACAGGACAGCTATATGTAAAAGACATATTTTGTGGCAGCCATATTGGATTTCAGGATTTTTCATCTCAATATAAAGATTGCACCTTGAACAAGCACTATTAGGCAAAAAGTAGAGACTCCAGGCTACACTGGTACATCAAAATATCTCTGATATTCTAATTCTTTAATAATTAAATAAAAATTATCATTTCTAGTGCATTTCTTAGACTACATGTCGAGAATGATTTTAAATTCCATTTAGTCAATGCATTTGAAATATTTTAGATTTTGTTGGTGTCAGAACTGTCAGTTTTTATCCCGTGTGTTACCATGATAACGGCTGTAGCACACACACACCCACCACCAGTTTAATGGCAACAAGCAAAGGGCCTATTAGAAAGACATAGTGAACGAAAATCAATAAGGGGGGGGGGGGTCGGTATTTGGCCCATGAACTATAAGGCCTTATTCAAGCAATCATAAGTCTGAATTATTTACGAGGAATTCAATTGGAAATTATTCCGTTAAATAATTACAAAAATATAAACACGGTCTGATACGTTTATTATTAAAAATTTAAGTACGCGTTGTTTGTTGAGCATTTTGAAGAGAGTAATAAAAACACTTTCCATGAACAGATCTTTAAATAATAATAAATTTGTTCCAAAGAAAAGGGGCAAGCAAAATAAATAAATAAATAAATAACATGCAAAAATTAGGATTCAGGGTAACAAACGGAGAGACGTGATAAAAAAAAACAAGTCAAGCACGTGTCTGTGGTCCTGAATCTTTCTACTTTTATTACAAATATGTGGATTTACAGGTAAAGTGTAGTTTACAAGTACTGTCTAAAATCGAAATGTCTCAAACCAAGGAGTCCCAACAACGACCTCCTCGGTGAAACTAAATCTGGGTGCAGCAAAAGTGAAAGATGTCCTCCATGCTGAACAACTGTCCGTTAAGAAAAAATCAGAACCTTTTTTATCATTTTGCTCATTTTTTGGTTCCTCCACCAAAATAAGAGAGGTATCAGAGTAAGAAATAAAGATAACTTAATATGACTACAAGTTGAGGTATTGACGTATAGAATAGAATATAATATAAGGTAGTAATCGTACACTACGAAGGCAATGGAAATGAGAAACGTGTATCATGAACTATATTTTTGGGTTTTAAAGTGATTTCATTATGGTGATACTGTTTATAATGAATTGAATTCAAATACCATATTTTAGAATGTGTAATTCTCAGCGACAGCAACCTTAATGCTCCACTGTTTATTACGTAAACCCAACCAGAATAAACGTCTTTGTGTGTTCGCTAAATACCTCTATAGGTATGTTATTAGAAAAATCTGAATACTGAAAATGACAGTGGAAAAAGAGACAAAAACCCAATCCGTGAAATTTGGCATAGCAGAGAGAGAAAAAAAATAAAGTTATTCTAAATGAATAAGATTCACAGGCAATTGCACCAATATCTAATTTTTCTTATTGGGGATACTGATTGGTCTCTGATTATAATCCAGTGTCCTACACCAGATCGTTTGGAATAACCTGAACTTTATTGAGTTGCTTGTCAACAAAGTCAAACTGATTGTATTGGGAAGTTCCTCCGCGTATGATCAAATCGGAATTGACGCCTGGCTTTTCTTGGTTATATGGGGACGTGTGAACATATTTGCCCCCAGAATGTTTGATCCGACCTTCTCCTTCTTCGATTGTAAACAATGCAGCATTATCGCATTTTGGGTGTGGGAAAATTGCTGTATTATCCGCTGGTTCAGCCGAACTACCGAGGGGAGTCAAACAATGTCCGTCAGAGCCTTCGACCTTCAGATAGCCCAATTGCCCTTCCTTCTGATACCAGCGCAGTAATGTCGACTTGCTGCAATCGTCTGCACGGAATGTTTCATAATGCATGCCAAAGAACCACGATTCAGCATAGGCGTAACATTGGCCGCTAAATCTGTGCCTCAGAAGGAACGGAGGGCTGATGTATGCCCCTGCAAACCAATGTAACAGTCAGTCATTCACTATTTGGATGACAAATTATCATACAAACCAGTCGTTTCACTATCAAATCACCAATCAACTACTAAAGTTATAGCAAATTTAATCATTTAATTACATAGTCAACCATACAACAAATGAAACGATTGAATAAATCATCGGTCAATCGCGAAAAAAACATAAGCTGAAAAACTAATTAATAAACCAAGAGATCACAAAAACGACCCTTCACCAAGCAGGCAGTGTCGCGTTGGATCAACGTTGAAAACAGGTTGATACGTTGAATTGCTGTTGATCTACCTAAATTCGACGTAAAATAAACGTTGATCCAGCCACGTCAAAACACCGTCATAATGTGACGTTGACTCAACGTCGTATTTTGGTCATTGACACAACCTTGCAGACATGGATTGTAATTTAAAATATTAATTATTGAAAACGTGATACTTTGTTTATCAATACTGTAACTAACTTTATCAAAATAATAAAAAAAGTGTTTTAAAGTAGATGTGCCAGTTGTTTTGTGTCTTTAGTGAACTAGTGAATTTTCTTAACTTGTTATTCAGAAATACATTCCAATAAACTGAATTCCTTGCAAGGTCAGCTAACACTAGGATGAATAAGTTGCTGTAAATGTGATGGAGTGAAATTAATAAAGTTGACAGTTCTCGGTACCCTGTTATAGATAGACAGGCTAAGGTGACTGTGACTTTGTTATATACATATATGGGACACCTGTATCAGGCATGTTATCAGTTTCTTAAAATGGGCATATCCTTGTTTATTCAGCTATTTTGGACGAGAGATTTAGTAGAGGTTTCTCACTAAATTATGACTCGTACCAAACCTTTGTTTTAATGAACCGCTATGGGTTTATCCTGAACTGGAGTGCACTAAATATTTCGTCTTCAGATCAACTTTTAGGCTTTTTTAGGGGGGGGGGGGGCAGCTGCAGCAAAAATAAAAACAACTTTATTGGAGTTGCTAAAAGCAAGCAGTTCTTACAAAGGACATTACACACTTTGGGGTGGAGCGCGTTTGCCGGTCTCTCATTGGTCGAAATGAATAGAGACCGGGGAACAATGGGCGACTATCTCTGTTACGGCCTCTGCTTAAATCTCGTTTTCTGGGAAACGTTCCTACACTAGGTTAGGTCAAGCGCTCTAAGAGGTTGCAAATGGAAATGCAGTCAAAGGTTCGTGGAACCCCTTGGTAAGAGAAGATCGACCTACGAAGCATGTTGGAACTTACCTTCGGTAACCGCCAGGCTGGCAAACAGCACTATAGCCAGGAACAAGTGCATAGTGGCGTTCAGTAGTACGGGGCTTCTTGCTGCAACTGTCGCGTCCTTGGTGGGCTCTCTTAGGTCCCTGTGTGTCCGGTGGATGAGGTAGGGTGAGGAAGTGTGCTTCGAGGGTTCGTATTTATACATATCAACGCGGCACCCCAGCCTCGCAGTGACTGTCAGCCCGCACAATCTTTACCATATAAGGTAAATAATTGGTGGCATTACCATAACGTATACCACGCGACGGGTTCCTATTGGACATTTTATCAACTTAAAACTGACATACGTTTCACTGGTGTAACTTCAGACTCCAGAAAGTGATGAAACATTAAATAATAGATAGTTGTCACTTTCATCGGAACAAGCATCGCAGGCGAATCAATCAGTAACGCAAGAAAAGTTGCCGAAAGAGAGAGAGATGGAGATTAAAATGGCGCCCTCGAAACTGCACAAACTGTAGGTAGATGACATGAAATAGGTCAGAAACGCTCAATTTATAGGCCCATAAACCAATGAGCACCTGTTGGAAGGCTTGTTTAATAAAGTTTATTTCAGTTGTGTCCATTTTATTGAGGTCTAAAGCATTCATTTTGACAGTCGAACACATCAACTGCCTCTGCTCTACCAGTTTACCGATACCAATTGGTGCTGGGCGCCAACATATTGTCTTACCGAACAAGCAGGGGCATCAGGGCATTCTTAAAAAGTTAAAGTTTCACGTATCACCAGCGTGTTGAAGTCGAAATTAAATTCAGATTCAGCTGTAATGGAGAGTTTTTTCTCAGTTTTATTCCCTTGTGCTTTCATTGCCGGCAAACACTGTATCTCCAAGTAAATAAATGTAGAAAAATGTAGCTCGTATTGAACTGGTTCCCACCCACTGTCATGAACAGCGTGCGTGCGTCAACATTGGGTCTCCTTTCTTTTTGTTTTTAAATAAGGCTTTGAAAACTTCCTGACGTAAATTTTACTTCAGACTTTTATCTATCGCCGTGCCCCCCCCCCCCCCTTTTCAGGCAGGTGTAAAGCAGGACAGCTTCTAATTTTGTTCCTATGTCACTAAAAGTGATTGCTAAACTCCTTTATTTCGATCCGTTATTTCGAACGTATGGCTTCTCTTTTCGTTCTATATATTACAATAAAACATGATAACTCAGTACAATGTACAAACAGTACAAACACGACTTAAACTTACGGCCAAACCTTTCAAGCGATTAAAAATGCAGCATAATTATGCTGTAGTTATCGTTATCACGTAGGCTCGAATCTCCCTTCTTGCCCCGTTTGAAAACACACATATAATAGAGATAGATTCACACAAATACGCTTTTAATTGAGAAAATTTATTTTAGTGAAAACAACTAAATCATCCATGAGCCATTTTTGATACATGCAAAAAATATTTAATAGCTATAATGCCAGAAATTCAGTTTCATACGACATAAAAGGTACCATGCAGTGACAAAATTTCCCTGCTATTAAAATGATTACCTTCCACTTTCCCCGTGTAACCTCGTATTAAAAAAATTATGTAAAACTGCTTCGAAAAACGACGCAGTATATTACAGATGATCAGAGAAAACTGTTCTGTATTTACTGACATACATGAACAAAAAAAAATATGTCAATATTTAAAGTTAAGAGAAGCGCAACCATACCTTACCGACTTCAAACTTTTTCCGCAATACGAACGTGCACAGGGGCCTGTGACATAAATTATCTTTAGCTCAAAAAATGCCCTCCACTTACATGTTTGTGTATAAAGATTGTATTACAGACCCATATGTACATGTGATTGTACCAGTAGATATTTATCGCTCTTATTCAGCACCTTGACTATCTCTTACTTCGATCTTCCGCGTAGATTTCCTAAGCTGCTCAGCCTCCCTTATTTTCGACGAGACCTGCACTAATGAAATTTGTCACGCAAAATGCGAGGTCCTATAGAATTAGGTCAAATAATGTACATAAACATGCATATCTACAAGAAAAAAGCTCATTTGGACCAATGAGTGTTTTGAGTCCAAGCTAGAATATATCAGTTCCATAACAAAGTTAAAGATATTTTCTACAGGATATTATCAAAGATCTTTATCCCTCATTTTTGCCCATATTCACCGGCGTTAGCGAATACATTAGGTATTCAAACAAGTACAGTACGTACAAGCTAGAACAATGGCCTCATTTAACTTGAAATAGAGTCTTCGTCAAACGAGAGACTAGAATAATGTGATGTGGCAATGGACACGTGCACAGAAATATATACATGCATATGGAAAACCACCTGTGGGGCATGAGGGAAACATTTGGCAAATCACCTACCCCCAATACAGTATTTTTTCATTGAACATGAGGCGAAGCCAAATCTATTTCACCGTGATACCCGCCATAGTAATATCTAACATAGCAGTACAACTGGTTATACAAGGACTACTAACTCGTTCTCGTGAGGAGATAGATACGGACCAGCATGCCTCGAGACCAGGTAAAAATACAAGTAACAAAGATGTTAAACGTATATTTTCTCTTCATAATCAGAATATACACAGGAAGTGCTGTTTGTGTGTGTGTATGTGTGTGTGTGTATGTGTGTGTGTGTGTGTGTGTGTGTGTGTGAGAGAGAGAGAGAGAGAGAGAAAGGTTACTAGAGAGAGTTGGAGTGTGTGCGACAGTTGAAGTGTGTGTGTGTGTGTGTTTGTGTGTGAGTGTGTTGGCGTCTTCAAAGCGTTGCTGTTGATATATCTGTGAAGGAAATAGAGGAGAGGGATACCGTCGTTATTGGCGGAGATTAGCAATTCATTTCTCCAGTATATATATATAACTTTTAAAAATATGCTTGCCCTATTTAACTTTCTTTTTGGCCAGTAATTTGAATAAAACGGATCCCTATCGCTTATTATCCGCCTGCTTCAAATTGAGAGAATGCATGTACTGCTAAAATCTTAACATTGGCTTGAGTCGTTAACAAAAGCAATTTTAGAACACTTGCATCTATGTGGTCAAAATTAAGGCAGGCTTTGAGATAAAAATCTGAATAGTTAAAGACGGCAATTAGAGAGACGCTTGGTTAGGAAAATATCTGTAACATGCTTTTCTAGTCACGGCAATGACTATTTAAACAGATTTAGTCATCTTGTCATTTTCCTTTCTCCCCCCCCCCCCCCCCCATTTTTCTTTTGCCAAATGGAAAAATTTACTTTCTACCATTATGTGCAATTGAAGATTCCCAGGGAAAATATTTGATTACTGTAATTATTTCAGCGATTGAATTTTAAGAGCAATCAAAAGCACCTGTTATAAAATTATCACAGATCACGAAGTAATTGCATCTCATTTTCCCTTTGGGATCCTGCATCAAAAGTGTTTGCAAAAACAAACTTGAAAAAGATAAGGGGTGTTTGGGATGATGAGTCGGAGATGTACTCACATTAAATGCACTGAAACTGAAAAAATACGAACTAGTAAACAAGTGAAACATGACAGAGGGCAAAAAATTGGATTGATTCTTGATAGTTACAGTGCACCAAAGAAAAAACGTATATATTAAAACAGAGGTAGCCTTCCGGTAGAATGAAACACCAAAGAAAAATAAAGGGGATAGACAGAGTGCGAAACAACTTATTAGTAGGCAGGTACTGATTCAGGCCGCCTTCTGGGTCTTCAGAAAGACGGTCAGATTTTCAAGTTTACCTTTTTTTTTTTTTTTTTTTTTTGGTCGGAAGACGGTCAAAAATGGAGGATGGATCAACAAAGATAATATGGAAGACTGTCAGAAAAATTCTCTGGGTCCGCGATTGTACTTGGCCTACCTTTAGATTTCTGCATAGCAAATATAGGCCTGTCTTGATCGTCTTTATGTTTGTAATATAAAAACAGATTTGCTATCGGATATGTTTTTCTAATTAAATACATTTTTTCGCCTTTGCTTACAGAAAAAGGACCTCCACTGCCAAGAGTTCTTTGTTGGCTACTTACTGATCCTCCGGATCTCGACAAGCGCGTTATTCACGTCAGAGACACGTGGGCGAGAAGATGTGACGTCACATTATTTATGAGCTCCATGGAAAATAAGACGTTCCCAACAATTGGTTTACGTGTACCACCCGGGAGAGGACACATTGCAAAAAAGGCCAAAGCTGCATGGAAATACATTTACGAGCATCATCTGAACGATGCAGATTTCTTTATCAAAGCTGACCCTGATACATACGTAATTGTAGAAAATTTGAAACATTATCTAACATCTAGGGACCCAAAGAGGGCAGAGTTTTATGGACACCAGTTTTACCCCAGTGATTGGGAATTCAACGCTGATACTAGAATTAAGAAGTCCTTGTATATGAGTGGAGGTCCAGGGTTGGTGCTTAGCAGGGAAGCTGTCAGATTGCTTGTTACGAAAGCCATTAATAGCGACCCGAAATGCCTGCAGGACGGAGAGGGTAGGCCTATATATCTCATTCATGTACAGGGTGGTACATAAAAATGACCATTTTTACATTCCATCTCAATTCAAAATAGGTCGTTTAATAAGGAACAACCTGTATATTGTTTCATCTATTTAAGTGACACGTGTTTAAGTGACACGTGTTAAAATGTTCAAAAGTTAATATAGGCCCTATATAATAGGCCCAAATATAGGCCCTATATAATATGTCCAAAAGTTAATATAGGCCCTCAATAAACATTATGTCCTTATACATTGTAACATATCCAGGGTACCTTCAATATGTATCCACTGATCACGCAATAGGCTTAAAACCAACAAAATATTATGACTTAATTTTGTATTTTAATCTGCCATTTGTTTTCTGGACATCAGCCGAGGACATGAAGACGGCGAAGTGCTTGTTAAGTGTTGGTGCCGAACCGGTGGACACTCGGGACGAGTTGGGAAGAGAGCGGTTTATGATTTTCCCTCCTTATGTCCACCTGAAGGGCCACTACGCCGACTGGTATAAGAAGGGAGACGCTCATGGGGCAGTGGAGGTGGGTAGGACAAAGTCCACACCAGCCGATCTTAAATTTGATAATTATATATTTTATATAGATGGGGCCCTGAAGATACGAAGGCAGACTAAGGGGGTGGTGCTTACAGAGGGCCACTGCCGCCTTCACCCCCCACGCCTTCAGGGCTAACCCCTCCCGCACTTGTATTGTTAAAAACAGCATTACAAACGAAACTAGACAAATTGGCCTTTTCTTTTGGTAAAATTGCCTTGAATACTTCACATTTGCTCAATTTGGTTAAACAGATTTTACTACAAATGTCAACTTTTCTTTATCGAACATTTGTATCATTGCAGATACAAAATGTCCAACGACTAATAGACATGCCAAAGAAAACATATTACTAGTACCTTCTGTTACTTTATGTTAACTTTGTCCTAGATATTTTACAATTCTTGCGTGTACATCAGTATAGAATATACTTCATTACCAATAACCACCGCTGATCTGTATTTTTTCTTAATCTTTTCCAGGGTTTTGAATGCTGTAGCAGGTACCCCATCTCATTTCATTATATCAAGCCCGATGTCATGTATGAGATTGAGTATTACGTTTATCGAATGGATTACAAAAGAATTAATGAAGAAGTCGACTGAAGATGCGACTGTCTCTGTGTATTGCTGACAACAGGATGGAAGCACTAGGAGCACTAAACAGAGTGATTACCTCCAGAGTGATTACCTCTTGAAAAGTCATATTATTCTCATCCACAAGCAATAATAAATCGAAAGATTATACAGGCCAATTTTTGCTTATATTGTGAAACTTTGCAAAATGAAACACCAAAACTGACACGTTTTCTAGCTTTGTTGCCAAACCATGAAGTCATCAAGATGAAAATAAATGAAAATATTACATACACGTGCACCTTGTTTAAACTCTTTTATGGTATTCCGATATTTTAACAGATAATTAGTATGTATATGAGATATTCAGTCAAACAAGGCTATTGATATACTAATGCGATGTTTAACAATCATATTTCATAAGATATTATCTGTGATAATTTATTCTGCCTTGACTCAACTTCCACCATTGCAGCACAGAGAATCAAAACAGCAGATCGTTAGGATCATTAAATGGAGTGTACTCTCTTCTTCTTGTTCTTCGGGGGCTGGCAAAATAAAATATAAATTAAAAATTAATATGTACGGTAAAAGGAAGCTTTTACTTTAAACACTACATTAAAGCCTAACTTTGTGCAGTACACCTTAAAATAGAACATAAGAAGAGAGATTCTCCTGAAAACTTCAACAAGAATCACAAACTGGTTTAATCGGCTTTATTGAAGTCTCACCTTCGTGCTTGGAACACCAACTTCCTCACAACAAAAAGAACTACAACAGCTGCAAAAATTAAAATAATGCTAATGGCCCCGGCGATTATACCAATTTTCATCTTTCGGCTGCTAACGTATTCTGTAATAAGAATTTTAAAGAAAAGTGAAAGAATAGCCTTCTTGTCTTATATACAAAAACGATTTTTGAACAAGATGAATAAATACTGGTAAAAAATAAAAGGTTGAATCTGTATATAAATGGGGGAAGAAAGTATTTTACAGAACAGTGAAAGAAATAGACTTCTTGTCTAATATATACAAAACGTAGCAAAACGATTTTTGAACAAGATGAATAAATACTGGTAAAAAAATAAAAGGTTGAATCTATATATAAATGGGGGGGAAATGCACATTGTATAACGAAAAATACATTAAATCGAATGCCCGTTAGTATCTGCAATACCTTCTTTACCTGCTTTTTGAGCGACAATTTTGCTGCCATCTGGTAGGTACAACACCATACCAGTCACCGTCATGGTGTCATCTGACGCTCGTGCAAAGGTGAAGGTCGTTGAGACGCCTGGATTGTAGGCATATAGAAAAGGGCAGTATCTGGGAAAAAATGAAGTGTATGAGTGCATTCCCAGAGATTAAGCCGCCTAAGCTGACAGTAATCTAGTGAGACTCCCCACAGGGATAGATCGATCTAAAATCTGTGGGGATGGGGTCTATTATTTGACATGCATTCCTAGAAAAAGTATACTCGCATTACACCGAAAAACATCTTTTGAAAACCGAAAAATCGTACATCGACGTGGTCACAAAACATCTCTAAGTACATGTACATGTACCGGGGTATGTAACGTATACACGTAAATCCTGAAACGTGGTCTGAAAAACATGCTCCCTTACCTATCCTTTTTATAGGCACATGGATAGTAGGGCACACTACACCTCTCTCCAAACTTAACCCTGGATGACGTCACAACCACTTCTGAACTGAAAGCATTCCTTAGAACACATCCAGCTGAAACGTTTGCCAGGGCAATGGAAGGTGGAAATATTCCATCGGGTAGAATGTACGTTCCTTCAAAACTGGTGTCATTTTTGGTAGGCAGCTTTACCGCCACGCTGAGAAGAAATATATAGTAGAACTCTATATTTATAAACCATTGTGGTCTCCTTTGAAATTTATGTCAGTATATAGGCCCTATCACGTAGTAATTTTCAGCGTCAAGGATAAAAGTCAATGCAACAGATGTTGTCTTAGAGGGCAATAGAAAACTGACACAGAAAACAAGGTGAATTTGCACTATATGCAATAGCATGCAATTCGTAAGAACTTATCAGTGGGAACATTATATCGGCTTTTAACAGTTGTTGCACTGAACTCTCTAGACTGTCTTAATAACTGATCACACTCTCCTTTAAATCCCGCAGAATCTCGGTTGATTTTACGCCAAGTCGCAAGAATTTTCGTTATCTCGACTGATTCTTATTAAGACGCTGTTTTTTTTTTTGTTTTATTTTTTTGGGGGGGGGGATGATTTTGGGGAGGGTCAATCTTTTGTTAACCTTGTGAAGCAAATGATGATTAAATCTTGTACCATCTTTAAAACGTTATTATGTCCAAGGTTAAGTGAAGAGCCACGTCACATGCAACTTGAGTTTCAGAAAACACGGGAAATTCACCATGCCTGTACCGTTTTCAATAACAAGTATGCGTTTTTTATTTTAAAGTTTTTTTTCTTTTTAAGACGAAAATATCCGCCACATGGACTATTACAACTATCGCCAAAAAGCTAGCTTCGCTTCACTTGGCTCCTTTTCTTGTGTCGAATGACGAAACACAGTACTGAAGATCCCCATTATAATGCAGACACGTACCGTAGGGTAAGAACGTCCAAAACCGAATCCCCAGGCAGCAAGATGTCGTGCCACTTATACTGAACAAGCACTGTTCTGTAGACTTCTGCTATTAAATATAATCCATAGGTACAGTCCTGGTTTGTGAAGACAGCCACGCCCCTTCCGTCTCCGGTCCCCACAACCAAGGAGCAATACCCCTTACTATGACCTGATTGCAAAGTACAAGACAGACAGGTTTGCACAAAATTGTCTTATGTACATGCGACTCAAAGGACGTTGGATGTTGAAAACGGCATTCAATTTCAAGCAGAAACAAAGAATTTAAATAGCTTGTCTCTATGCCACGAAAGAAAATAGATTTATCATGCAGAAGTAGAGCAAGCAACTACAACAGTAAAATTCCATCAACTAGTGCACGCGCTCAATCCCCCCTCCCCCCCCCCCCCCCCCACACACACACACACGCAAACACACCCACAGAAAACTATTCCTTACCTAAATGATAAAAACCGTTAAATACCGTCGCTCCTGATTCGTTCATCTTTCCCGCATTCTTGCGACCAGGTGTCCACATTTCCCAGCTTGTTTTTATTTGTATATTAGATATTGAGTTGTTAGGGATTTTCAGACTACGGGTTATGTGTGACAAGTACCGCAGCACTTCTTGACAGTTAACCCACCATTCTTTTGGGTGTGCTCTCCTTCTGTCTGAAAATTGAAACTGACGTGTCGTCTAAGATTCTAGAGATTTTAAGATTAAAATTTGATCATTCATATCTTAATTAACACGTGAACTTAATCCTAGATACAGAGCTATTCGGTTTGCTCCTCAGAGTTCGAAATTGTGTGTGTATGTGCATGATTTTCAGTGTAATGATATTGAAATGTTTTGAATGTTGGAAAACTCAAAATGTTCACAGAATTCGGGTGTTTAAGACACGCATAATACGCTGTGCGCACAATGATCACTTGTATGATCTCATTGAATGAAGCTCTTTATCAATAAGAAAGATGAACTTTTGCTGGGCTGAAGGACCCTTTACCTTGAACCTCGGCAGCTTTTTCTTCGTGACAGGAGTGACCACGTGCCACATTACCAATGTCAAGGTCGGGGAGGGTGCTTTCGGACATACCATTGGTTAAGAGCTGGAATCCCAGAAACACCGCAGTGGTGAAATATTGATGATGTCAGTTCGTCTAAACACGACATAATAAATTGAACATTCTTGTAAATGACCAAATATGAATTACAAACAGAAAGTCTTAAACAATTTCATACCTCGTTTTGAGCTAAGATGGCAAACGGCTTTTGATAAATGTCTTCCAGAATTTTTTGCAGCACCACAAGGCTTCCACCAGAATGTACTTGGGGGGAACCTGAGCCAGAGGTTAAAACTAAGTAGGCAAAATATCTTTATATAATAATAATAATAATAATAATAATAATAATAATAATAATAATAATATATTTTTAAGTGCTAGCAATGACTTGTTATATTTCCAAGATTACCTTCGTCTATATTTATTATTGTATAAAAGCCACGAGTTGGAAAAATGCATACTTCCATTTGAAAATAACAGACTTTCATTTCTATCACATTAGTACCTGGTTCGAGGGGTTGTTTCACTGGTTCATTGTGTCCTGGCCGTGTGCTGTCCAATACATGGTCAGTGCTTACCAACCGGTAATTTCCGTTGTGGCCCTTGAAACACTGGGGCTCCAAACTCCGTGTTTGACTGAGTAACTCTCGAACTGTTACGGGTGAACCAGCGGACATTCCGCTAGAAATCTGCATAAATAAATAAATGAATAATGATGAAAATAATTGATAAATGGATTGATTAAAAAAAGCAAAATTTTAAAAAAAATCTAGCTATCTTTCAGTTATCGCAATAAAGGTTAAAATTATTAACGTAATATGTTCTGTAATGAATTTATAAGAATTAAAGCAAACCACGTAGCAGCCAATATAAAGGCAATATGTATACGAAACTCTTTTCGGAAATTATTGTACTTTCCTTGTGAAAATGACCTCGAGATGATCATTAAAATTATGATCTGGATATCCTACTAGTACCTGCCATGTGGTAAGATATGTATTGGCGTCTTCATCTAGATTCAGAGTCCCATTTGCCCATAGTTGCATGACTAAAGCTTCTGTCACCATTTCATTGATGTTACCAATCTGGAACCACGTGTTGGTGTCGACTGCAACACCACCTAGTGAGGTAATGGTTTATCGTGAGAGCGTGGCAGAAACAGTATATAAACATGCTTAAAAGACGGCACCTTTCCGTATCTCAAATACGCAAGCATGTTTATGTGGCCAAGGGTATAAATTGTATGTAAATAATGTCACATCTCTTAAGTTTGAAAAATATAAAATATTATGATGCATTTCTGTTTTTCATTTCTTGGAGAATCCTATGGATCTAGGATAGAAAACTTATCTAGTATCCTAGTATGGATCCAGGTTATTGCTTGCGGGGGAGGGAAGGCACCAGGGTAAAATGCCTATCACAACATAACAATTTTATAACAATTGAAGGGGACAATTTTATTTTAGTTTAGTTATGTGCACAGGTATGGATGAATTGCTTGATTTTTGTTTATTTTCATACGTAATAGTGTTAAGGGGCAGAAGTGGGCACCTAAGTAGCCGGGTAGGGGGAGTCGCATGTGCCCGCTATGTCCACAACCCCACGTAAATTCACTATTGGAATCCACTGCGGTCTGAGAATAGGTAAAACCAGAATAAGGCCATATACCCAGGTAATTTATTTGAAAAGGTAATTCCAAACCAGATACACGATAGTTTTAACCAAAAAAGCGTTAGACTGTAGGAACGCGCCTGTTTTTGTCATGGAAGTTTTGTACAGCAGACGACAGCTTACCGTTTGTCACGTGACCATAGCCAGCCGCCCATTTCACCTCCTCGTGCGTCATAACGGCCAGTGACATCCCTGGGACTCTCCAGTGCGCCATACGGTCGATGATACTAAACGTTTCATTTTCACGTTTTGTCCCAACGAAATGTTCTGTTGCTAGGACACCTTGTTCAATTTGAAACCGCTTGGTGTGTCTACCTGACCAAATGGAGGGTGTAAGGTTATCAAATCGCAGTTCAATTCACTCCAGGAAGTAGATCTTTATTATCTACTTCCTTGAATCCAATAATGCATACATTCATATCATTTTCCTGTCTTTGCTTGTCTAATCTTACAAATTTTCCCTGTCTATTTAGTTCGACAGAAATTTAAGTTGAAAGATGTCGCTAAAAACTTTAGATGCATTGCACAATTCGCGATTGTAGGCCTACTTATTTTATTCTGGAAGGATGCATATGGTTCTTGCTTTTCGTTTTTGAAATGCTTAATAGTAGAGAGGTGAGTTTTCACTGTCTCTGAAAATCATACTTTATAGCGACGTCCTCCCCTTCGCTACACTAGATTATTTCAGAAAACAAACGAAGCAAGTGGAGCGCAGCATTTCACTGCCATATACAGGGTACCTTATGAACAAACGATATAAATATTTGCACCATTGCCTGAAGATAATATAATATGAATATTAAAGAGCTCGGAATGGGATCGCCTACATTTCATATACTGTGTATTCTTGTGAACTTTTCCATTCCAATCTGCCTAATTGTTATTCATCTCTTATTCATTTTGAGATGTTCATAACAGTATAAGAAAAATAAACACAAAAGAATAAAATCGACCACCTATGCATATTAGGGCCATTTATCAGACCGTTGTGGATATAAATACATAAAACATCACGACCTCATTTTACCTGTCTCCTCAGACTGGCTTGACAAACAGGCGAGAGTAATAAAGGCAAGTCCGTGCAATTGTAGCATCTTAACATCCCATCTTTGAAGACCTAAAATACGTTTTTTATCCTCCAGGGTTACGTCTTTTTTTTTTCGATGAATCCTTTCTTTCAATTGCTACCCGCCTTTTTCAGTTCAAGGGGTCCCTGTTTTCTTCTCATATTCATATGATGACTTCATTTCCGAATACATATTCGATAGGGAACCTTCTTGGTTGATATTCACCACATATACGCCATTCGCCGTTGGTCGTATGTCGGCTGATTTTGGTCCTCGTATTCCCACCGGGCAGGATCGCTGGAGGTTTGAGAGGATATAGATACTTTTGCTAAATTTAAGTCAAGCCTTGCGCGTCTAACTCAAGACGCACTGTGGCGTGACGTCATGCACATGCACTAGGCACTCACTCCGCTGTTTTTCTTGTCACCAAACAGCGCATTAATTACCAAAATGATGGATATTCCTCAACGTTGGATAATTCAACTGTATCATCGGCGCTGTGTGACTGGGTCGTTTTTGCTCGTATGAAACGCACTTGTAGCTATAAACCTTATGCGTGCGTGGAGTGACAATTTTCGCCTGCGGTGTAATTGACAGGGAAGACGTTCACGTTATGACGACACCCTGTTTGACCTCATTTAAAAAGTAGTCAGTGCACTGTCATTAGTTGCCGATTAGTGCAAGTACCTGACCAGTGTGACAGCAGGCAAGGTATTAAGAATTTAATATAAAAGTAACTGATGTGATCTCTAATAATAAAACACAAGTAGTTTAGAGGGCCTGCAAAATGTACTGAAACATTTTAGTGCTCAATAAATTATTATTATTATTATTATTATTATAAAAGAGACGCAGTCAGTTGTGTTGTATTATTTTGCGTTCCATTTTCATATAATTACGTGACAGGGCATATTTTTGAACAGATTACAGTGAATTTCTACATGTATGACCTGATACGCATGCAATACTTTTGCATTATAAATTCAATTTTCACTGTAACGAGCAGAGTCCGGTGGATCTCTATCTCCACTACAAGTGTTAGGCTTCATTCACATGCAATGTCTATTTTCTAAATTCTATTTTCTATTCGCGGTATGTCTTATGATCACGGTCTGTGCCCTGAATATCCCGCGGCGTAATTACTGGTAGCGCGAGCCAGTTACTATAAGTTACTATAAGTAACTGGCTCGCGCTGCCAGTAATTACGCCGCGGGATATTCAGGACACAGACCATGATCATAAGACACCGCGAATAGAAAATAGATTGTTAGAAAATAGACTTTCCATGTGAACGAAGCCTTAGACTCAGGAGTGGGTATTGTACATGCGCATTGGGGAAAAGGAGTATTGGAAATTTAAGAGCATTTTGTGTTTCACATTTCTCCGATTTAGAAACCGACGACGTCTTGCGCGTGCAAGGAAAGAAGTAGGCGTGCATTTATGAAAATTATATTAATTATATGAAAATGCATCTGTTAGGGTGCTTCCAATAACACTTGATACTGTAAAAAGACAAGGAACAACAAATCCATTTTCAAAACTGGTTTTAATATCACCAAAAGAAGGAAAAAAATACATCAAAAAACATTTGATGAAAACAAAATCACTTTTTACACACGAAGCAGTCCCATATCACCCAACACAACGTGGAATGTTATATAACATATAAAGAGATAGGGGATCAAGGAGAACAGTCAGCAGCAACGGCCTGAAGTCCCCAAGTTACACTGCAAACGGTGAACTAAGCTTAACGCCACGCGTGGTTGGAGCCAGCACTTTACGAAGTGCGCTGGTCTTGGAAGAAAGGTATTTCTAAGAGAAATGCGTTACTGATGCACATTACATAAATATTAGTGGGCAAGGTTATCCATGATGCACACCTTAAACATGCCATATACCGGATATCTTGCAAGTTTTACATAATAAATTTTTAGGCTCGTTATTCTGCGCAAAACGGAGGCACTCTTTGACAAGAGAAACTTTGTCCAACAACGAAAAAAAAATTACCTGAGAGTTCAAATGTCTGAATATATCAGACTACTTAGTTGGGAAACAAGACTTGAAAGCTGCCTTTTACAGGCATCATGGTGGAATCTAAAGTTTTTGATTTCTATGAAACTGTATTTTAGGGATCCAGGAATTTGTATTATGCAAATTACAAATAACATTCTCACCATCTAAAAATCAAATTTGCTTTAGAAATGTTTCTTAGGGAAACAGGGTATTAAAGTTTTTTCTCACCCTGAACCCTTTCATGCCTTCTAAAACAAATATTTCATCAAACTACCATTTGTGAGAAACTCATAATTCTCCAGTACATGTATGTCCGTGCACATGTGCATGCGCACAAACCCATGCACATACAATGTATATGAATACTGTTCAACTACAGTAAGTGTTTAGTCAATAAAGAGGGTTCACTATAGAGGTTAGGTTTGTGAGCTATACACTGAAAATGATTGTTCACCTGTTCTTTTTCCTGACTATGTATAGAAATCATATAAATATGTGTTAAAGAAAAACATAACAGACAGCCTATACACAATATTTTGCTTAGAATATGCCATCAAATCCATCACTGCCCTGTAGAGAAATGAATAAACGAAATAGAAACAGCATTACGAAATGACTACTGTAACAGCAGGACAGTCCCAAACACCACAGAGAAATCACAATGATTAAAGCTACTTGCTTAATTAAATGTACGTACTGAATGAATCACAAATATTGAACAAGATTAGCAAAAAGTATCCCAACTAATTCTGCCAATGGATTCATCATTATCAAATTTACAATTCACACAATCACCACCCAAAACTTGAGCAAAGAGGCCATTAAAAACCTAATAACTACAAATAACCAAGCTGATTTCAAATAACAGTGATCACAGATCCTTGAAAAGTGCTGTGAAACTAAATGCTGTGCAGTAAGAATGTATATTCCATGTGGGGATCCTGAATCCTAGTCCAAAGCCCCCTATCCAAGCCCCACCTTGACTATTGTCCAGGCTTATTTACAAACACCCAGTCTTAAGAACAAGCCGGAAGCCTCACGGACCACCACCTTCAACATGCATGTGAAACAGCAGTCCACCCAGTGACCAATGACAGATGATATAATGAAGATGATGATGATAATGATAATCAACAAAAATGTTAACGCAAACAAGACCTTCCAAACTGTAAAGAGACCAACATGAACACTATAAATTGGAATACCATGTCCATACAGTTAAGAGATCTAACAGGTGCACCTTAACCAATGTTTCTTGTTCTCAAAGACACACCGATTCATAGAAATATGGAAGCCATTATTGATTGTTCTTCTTTGGAACTTCAAGTTGTATTATAAGCAGTTTTTTAAGGTAGTCTTATACACATATATCTGCCTAATGCGCCATGGTTACAACCGTCATGGTGATTGTTACCATAGTGACAGATTACGCATGCTAATCTATGATACATTTAAAAAAAACCCAGTCACCATTCTTCTTTGGATATTGCACATTAAAACGTAAAGCTCCAGAATGAAATGCTAGTCCTTTGGCTCATTTGCGACACGTCTTCTCTGCTATAGTCTTGAATAAATTAAGTTCGTAACACAGCTGTTTTCTTGATTTCTCCCAAAGACTTGATCTAGTCCAAGATATCCTGAAATGATAAAATTTTTTTTTCAAGAACTGGGACCTGATTCACAAGTACCTGCAAGTTCTTGTGTCAAGCTTAGTCCTGATTTCAATCTTTAATTCTACTAAAATAAATAAATTAATTAATAAATGATTCTGACTTCTTTTGAAAACATGGTAATAGATGTTCATCATAAATAATACATATCTGACAAATAATATGTTTCAGCCTAATAATTCTCTATCTATCTCTTTCTTTTTTTTATTTTCTTTCTTTCTTTTTATTATAATTTTTTTTGAATACTCACAACATCAGAGTCATCATGATAAGATTTCACTTTGGGGTTTTTAGGATCCTTCAACATCGCCTCCTGTTGAAATGGAAAACAGATTACATGGGTGTTCTTTATTTTTAAAAATATAAGAAAATGGTCAACAAATATCATCATGATAATTTCCTTTGTGGGTATGTATGAGTTTCTTATGTGCATAGTCCAACAAAATGTGATCAAATACTAAATCTTCAATCAACTATCTTTGTATGCGAGAACAAGATTCAGACATAAAAAACTGAAAATTTTCTTAAAAACTTCAATCTTAAGTCTTACCTCATCATCTGAGTTGTCCTGATAAATAGTTTTATGGCTGCCTATAATATTTTCCACATCGTTATCATAATCAAACTCATCCGACTGGCTAAGCGACGAGTAGCGATACGAAACATTTCTACAATAAAGACAATATTGTAAGTAATAACTGAATTTATCATCATTTAGCTAGTTTCAATTTGTATTAGTAAGGACCAAATTAGGAACAATTTACCAGTCAGTTTCAGCAACAATATCCTACTTGACCATATAACAGACAACTTTTTGACAAAACATGCTGGCAATTCTTTCTAAAGATAGATCTAATAATATTTGAAAGCAAGTTTTCTTGCAAAGGAACATCATGGGCCACTGGAAATTTTTCATACACACAAACACAGTAATATGGAAAAATTGAAAAGACACTTCTCTGCTGTTTTAATAATTAACATGTCCCCCAAGAATTCCATTGGAGTTTCCATTTTTATAACAGATGCTGGATCACAGCACACTCACTAGCTTTGCTCATTTTGCCAAATTAAAATTTGAGACAAGCTCTACTCATTCCAAGTGTAACTAAACAGCAGCTTTCACTATGTAACTTTAACTCCGGGTCATTCCACAGAAAATATGAACATTTGAGTCATGTCAATGATGCATGCATTTTGTGCAATATTTGTATAATCTGAACTTGCCCCATTATTTTCTCTGCTTTTTTGTTCCTCCAATACATGGGGGAAAACATAAATACGCAAATATTACACAAAATGTTTGTGTCACTGAAATGCCTTGAATGGCCTTGTGTGTGTGTGTGTGTGTGTGTGTGTGTGTGAAAAGATCCACCCACAGATTCAAACCACATTTTGAATCACAATTAGACTATACTTACTTATTACTAAGGTATCCAAGTTTTCTAAAAAAGAAAAATCCCATGCCCAGAACCAGAACAACTATACAGACGAGAATAACTGCCACTATTCCGCCATTGGTGCCTCCGCCTTTACCATTCTTGACTTCTGTCATGATCTCATGATCCACGTAATCCTGCAATAAAATGACTTTACACTTTCAAAAATCATTTTTGAATTCATGATTCAGTTTGTGCCTTCTATGATATATATATATATATATATATATATATATATATATATATATATCAAAACTATAGGCTGAACTCTCTAAACCAACTAGGTTATACTAAAAGAAATTTGATTTTTGTTTTTACACCAATCTAAATCAAAATCTGGAGTTGTCAATCCTGCGGATAATCCACAGTGAACTCACATAGTCAGTATCCACCATTGAAGCATGGCCGTTTTCATCGATTTTCACCAAATTTTTGCTCTCCTCGTTACAGATCACATCCAGCGTTATTTCCGTGGACTGTTGGGGTACGAAGCCATTATGGCACCCATCGCCAGGGATTTTACGATACCTGAAAGATACGACAAAATATGGTTTTAGATACAGTAATTATTCAAAATTTTCAAACACCTCCCTTATTCTACTATCTTTCCTTATTTTCAAGATTTGATGTTTAAGTTTGTAATAAATGTCAAAATCATGTCTTTTTTAAGAGGAATCCAACTAATTTTTTTTCCAATGCTCTTAATGAACATTTTAAGCAAAATATTGTTTTCAGGAAATTATAAACTGTAAAATGTTATGCTCAATTATCATCATCATCAATATTATTAATTATCCTTAATAAACAAAATTATTGTTAATTTCCTTCAGTCTTATAAAGGTGCATTACAGAATTGAATGATAATGTGCATATTTATCTTACCCAATTGTATTGTCCTCTGTAACGTGGTTATTGATACAAATTTTCAGTTCTTTTGCACTGAATTTACTGTCTCTTACACATTCTTCCTTGGCATTTTTGACGAATCCAAAATCACTGAAACCAAATGTAAATATTTAATATTTTCATTGGAATCGGATGATGCTGTTCCTTTAAAAATTAATCATGCTATAAAAGCAGTTCTAGTTTTGATGCCTCAATTACCTCAGTTATAAACAAACACAAAGGATTACTTCATATGGTTCTTTTATCTTACATTAAATATTCCTTTTATTAAGAGTATCAAATACGAAAATAAAGGTTATAACTTAATTACATTTTCTGTAATTCAGAGTAAAATAAATTTATTTAAAAAAAAAAAAAAAACCAATATCAAAAACATATAGGACATGCTTATTTAGCCTTGCTCCCCCCCCCCCCCTCCCCCGTCACCATCCATCTCATCACCTTGTCTACCCTCTCTGGCTGTACTCACCACTCGTAGTCCTCTCTCCTACAGGTACAGGGGGTTTCCGAACCACTCCGCTCAACTGAATAGCTCCTGCCATTGTAACACCTGTGGATTCATAAAGATATGACATTATATTTTGTATAAAGCTTAAAGTTAAATAAGGAGGGACAAAGACTAGGTCTTCTTGATGAGCAAACATATCTATCTTCCATATACATAATTTTGGAGTCATAAACAATCATATGTCTATATAGCATTTGCTTTGCTTTGAATGTACGGCATAGACCTATAACTTACAGGGAGTCCTTTATGACCCTCTTGTATGTCTCCTTGTAGCCAATCAGACAGCCTTTCCACTCGTCTTGCTGTCCATGCAGCTCTCCATGAGGTGACCACTCCTCGTAGTCCTGGGGATCTTGACCTGCAGTGGACAATGTCATCATCATATAAATCCTACAGTGTTCATTTCAGAGTGTTCAATTAAGTTTCTGTCCTCTCTGACTTGGAGTGGACAATAGATGGAGGTTAAAATTAATAGCCCAGGACTGATAAAAAATATGAAAGACCTAAGATATTTTTACTGAAAAATTACCAAATATGTCACAGTCCTGTCTTGAAATCTGACACAGAAGATACTATGGATTTAGACTAGTCCAAAGTCAAACTGTAAATATCTTACCATGCCAGCGAAGCATTTAATTTGCTGTGTTACATTATAAGGATAAAGCAATTTCGTAATTTAGCTGCTGACTGAAGGAAAAAAAATCACTTCATCACTTACACTGCCTCTTGATGATCTTCTGAAAGTCAATGACGAATACCCTCCACTCCCTGTGCACCTGCCCATACCCCCAGATACTGAC
This sequence comes from Lingula anatina, assembly GCF_051362555.1. Taxonomy (NCBI): domain Eukaryota; kingdom Metazoa; phylum Brachiopoda; class Lingulata; order Lingulida; family Lingulidae; genus Lingula; species Lingula anatina. Next base: position 3,256,720 of record NC_141772.1, on the reverse strand, counting down.
GGTCATCGCCTTGTTCCCTGGCTCTGTCAGGAGTCCAGTAAACACGATGACCTCGTCTGTGAACTTGTGCTCGTGCCAGCAGCGCCCTCCATCAGTAGAAAACTTCACTATATTAGGGGTACTGGTGTTGTATGGAATGGCCACAAGCAGACCCCCCTGGTCAGCTATCTGGTAATGGTGGGGGCCGTCCAGAGCCTGGGGATAGAAAGGAGCATTCTCATCAGTTTTAAATTAGACCTAGTTGGCTATCTGGTAAAAATGGTGGGGGCCGTCCAGAGCCTGAATATATAAAATGTGTTCACATCAGTTTTAAATTAGACCTAGCAGGCAATCTGGTAATGTTGGGGGCCGTCCAGAACCTGGGGATATAAAGGTGCATTCACATCAGTTTTAAATTAAACCTAATTGGCAATTTGGCAGTGGTGATGGTTTTCTGGGGCACTGAGAATATAAAGGACCCAGAACAGAATAGAACAGAAAAAGCAAGTATTGACCTTAATAAAATCATAGCATTTCACAACATATTTGGTCCTTGGATGATGTTTAACCCTTTATTTTGTCTGAAATGGCCTTACTGATGGACAATGAAACGAAAGGAGTCTTCAGTATTTGTAAATCCTGTAAATTCTATATTTAATAGTTTAAAAAATAGTGAACAGTCACCTTGATCCAGTTATAGCCCCCGTCATCAGACACAAAGACATCTGGTGGGGTGTTCTGCAGGGCGTCGGCTACATGACCTGGGGGAGGAAATATGGTGGGTTAGAGGTACCACGGGAGAGTTGCTTCCATCAAATTATGAAGCAAAACTAGTCATTGACAACTACTATTTGACTAATAAATAAATTTATGGAATTCACTGAAGCTTAGTGAGAGACGGCAATGAAATTCTGTTGGCAAAACTTAAATTTTGAAAAAAAAAGCGTGAACATGTTAAGTTTACAACGGGAAGTAAGTGAAAAGCACTTGTACAAAGGAAATTTAGCATTGTACCAATGATTCTCCCCGAATGCCATGAAAGACAATAGATTCACACAACTGTGATAAATAGATTCCACAATCATGCACAAAAATGAGTTACACACAACCAAGCTACAAACCAAGTCCTAAACAATAAGACAATGCAATAACATTTAAAAAAAACACCATTTAGAATGCCATCATATACTTAAATCCCAAAAAAAACGCCACTGACCATGTGCCAGAATGATCCCCACTGCACTCTTGCTACTAAGAGGTGGCTTGGCTGGGATGTTCCGTGCTATGCTGTAGTGGTTGTGGATTTGTAAGTAACAGGCCTGGAAATGCAAGTCAAGAATGCGTACTAGTAATAATAACAAGAATAATAATAATTTATACAGAAAATAGCAATCCATATGCCGAAGCTTTACATTTCATAAAAAGATAATACATAAACACATAAAAATATATTAATTTATTGAAGTTAAAATTCCTAAACAACAAGGAACAAATTTCAAACAAGTTCATGAATCATCAGCAATAGTACATTACATTTTGTAAGATATTTATAAAATGCATCAATGAAAACATTGACTATGCCAACAAAGAGCAATGTCTCGAAAACAATTTTCACATCATTAAAGCAACATCTGATAGAATCTTAACATACCAGACATATGCTTTCAAGGTGATTATATTTACCAAAATATTAATAATGTGAATAAATATGCTATTGAAGCATGCATAACATCTTTAAATAAGATAATTATTCTACCAAAAAGAAAAATGTGTCATTCTAAATGTACACATGGAATAATCCACTGACTTAACTGAAGAAACACCACTTGCTTTTGAGAAATTTAAATTTGAAATATCGAGACGTGAAGAGAATACCTTGTGGCAAGGGACACCAGGTGGTGCCTTAATAGGTTTCCACTCAGCCCCTCTGTCAAACGAGATCATACTGTGGATGCTGTTATCATCTGACATCTGACTGGCGATGTAAACACCTCGCATGGACTCAACCTGGAGTAGAGAGCGAATTTTTTTTACAAACTGATGCAATAATTTCCCAGCAAATAGCACATGACTGTCACAAACACAATTGTGTATTTTAAAGAGTTTTGGCAATCACGGCATCTTGTAATCTGCTGCATTTCAAAATTCTTCATGCTTTCAAAGACTCATGATAGATTTTGGAATTTTCTCAGTAAAATAACTTCCAGAATATAATGCAACTGTTCTTAGTTCTACTGTGCAATTTAAAAAAAAAAATCTGACAATCCATCCTTCTGCAACATTGTACATGATCAAGCTATAAAATCCTTTGTACATTGACAAACCAATTAAAAAACTTCACTCCTCCTGTGAATGTAAACTATCCGAATTCACTTTTAAATTAATTTTCAAATAAAAATGACGTCTTAATAACCTTGTAGAAGTCTGTGAGATCTAGGTAGTTTGGATAGAGATGCTTTTCTAGAGATTCTGTGAAGACGATTCCTGATGAATCAGAGATATATAGAGTACCATGACCAGTGTCTGTAATAGTGAGAAAAAAATTAACTGTAAAACATTGAAGTATATCTAGGCCATTATTATAGCACATCATTACACTTGTTTCACATAACTCTGTAGATTGGACATCCAAAATAGAGAATTAAAATTAAAGAATCTTTTTATTCTTCAAAAATCCGCATGTCATGCAAAAAATGGTTAATTTCTGACATTTTTTCTTATAAGTTGTGAACTACATTCAATATTAAGCAACAAAATGAACAAACTTTAACTGTATATTTCTACAACTTTAATTATCATTTGTATAGACAAACAATCTGACATAATCTATAAAAGGTGTACATACCCCCTGGTTTGTCCACGTGCAGAAAAATCATTCCTTCACTCATATCAAGAATTGAATAGAACTAAAACAACAGAGGAAATAAAAGTTAAGTGACTATTTCATGTTGCACACTTGCAACCTCTTAGGAAACTTAATTTTAGAGTTCACAACGTATACCTTGATATTTTTCCTTTAAAAATGTCTATTTTTTTAAAAAAGAAAATGCTCCCACTAACTGTCATGGCAGTGTATTTTGAGAATCCTTGGAATCAATCAAATTTCAAGCACATCACTCACTCCTATATTTTTGTTTTTCAATATTTTTAAGTTTTCACTACTCCCAAGAACACTTTTAGCCATAAACCTAACTAACTTGACAAAAGATAATTATCCTCATCTTCTGGTATCAACATCAAAATAGGAGACTGTGAGACATATTGTGGAATTTCTTTAAGCTTGTTAAAAACATCAATATTTCTAGGTAATGGCAACAGGTCTGAGACTCTTACCCTGTCTTCGGTGACAGTGGGAACCTGGACACCATTCCACGACTCGCCGCCGTCAGTGGAGACTTCAAGCGCCCTCTGGTACTGAAATATTTGTGCAGCAGGTCATTACACTAAAACTTTATAAAACTTTATACAGCTCTAGGTAAATCAGATATCACTGGAAGCAATCCAGTTATAATAACACAAAAACAAATAAATTAACATATAGAAAGAACATACAGTAACAAAATCTAAAACTGAACCTGGTTCATCTCAAAGTCTTCTGTTGGTTAGTTGTTTATTTAATTTACACTGACAACAATATTTGTCGTAAGAAAAAACTTAATACATCAACTTACAGATCCCTGTTGGTTCACTGAAGTGAAAAGGAATTTTCCCTGAACTCCAAACTCGTAGATGTGTTCATTCACCATCTTCCAGTTTGCCCCCAAGTCAGTACTCCTCAACAGCTGGTAGTCATAGGATTTTGAAATGATACCTGGAGAGAAAATAAAATACAGGAAAAAAAGTGGCAAAACAAATTGTTCACCAGACACTTACTCTTTTTGAGTATCACAGTGTCTGTAAAACAGTTTGCTTCTTCTCATGAAATACCACCTCAGAACATATTAAAACAGCCCATTACATACCTCCAAATATAGAAGTGAGAATAGAGGGTTTGTCATACGTAGCATAGATGGCGTTCTCAAAACCCGGGGCTCCATTAGGATCCCTGAAAATAATGAAACATCAGCCATTAAAACCTGGGTTTAAGCCAAGTCAATGCTATCATATCATATATTATCAAACTATATTTCTCATCAACATAAACATGAAGGTGACCATGACTTACTGAGGCTTCATAGACATTTTTAGTTATTAACTGAAGAGGATAACACTTCATTTGAAGTCTTTAAACTGTAAACCTGTTTATGTTTTAATGTATATAATGATAGTTTATGTAAATTGAATGTTTAATATCTTTTTTTCAGCCTCTTTCATCTCTTATTTCTTTGGCAACAATATTCACACTACTCTTAGACTAGATCTTATATTCTTTTGTCTGATCTCTTGTATTAATAATAAATTCAGTTGTCATCATGCTCTGTGCTGTGAAATAATATATAGATATAAACATTGTTAATAATACAAAAGTGGGCCCTTACTTAGCATAATGAAAACATGACATAAATGAATAACATAGATGCTGTGCATTAAGCCCCTATCATAGTTAAAATAAGGACTTAAAAGCAATAATGCAGCATGGACCTGATGCATCAAGTATTTATAAACTTGCAGCTGGTAAATTTTGATTTAGTGTATCTCGACTCACATGAAAGTAATACAGATTTCTTATTGTCAACATTGTGCAAGTTGACACACATCTATATACGTCACCAAATCAAAGAGAAATCTGGCAAAACCGTTTAACTTTTTAACACTTATTTTCCAAAATTTATTTGGTAATGGGTTATTACATGCTAGAAAGCACACAGTTAGAATAATATCATTTCAGAAGTAAGCAACTTACATTATATGCACCAACACTTTTTTTTTCATGTTTTTGTTTCAAGTGAAAATACATCATGTACCTGAGACTAGCCTCCTATATTGAGTGAATTCCACTACACCAAAATTATATATAAATTTATTATGCTTTGCTTCATAATACTAGGCTGAGGCTGAATGTATTCAAATTATCAGATCCTTCCAAATATTACTGGTTGTAAATCAAGTAAATTATTCATTATTTGTACAGTCTGGCTTAGAACTATATAACACACTTGCATGTGACTTAAAAGCACAGTCACATCCCACATGTATATATCTATGAATTGATAAGTATTGGGCCCTTTTCACTTTGAGTGGTATAGTTTACTGAACTTATCCAATTCACTGGGAGAGGTTAAAACGCACTTTCAAGGGTATATACTATCTTTCACAAGTTTTCCACATGTTCTCTTCCTGCTGTTTGCATGGTGACATTTGCTTGGTTTTTGTTGCAAAAAAAAATTGACTTCCAATGCATCTTTAAGGAGGCTGCACTTGGGCCACTCTATTACATAATAGTCAGGCTATGAAGTTGTTTATCTCTCAGACTATACCAGTACAGGAGGGGGGGTGGGGGTGGGGTGGGGGGTTGGGGTTTTTCCAAAGAAACGCCCTTTTGTCAGGAAAAGGTCCAGTCTGGGTAAAACTTGATAAAGGTACACAAAGCAGGGGCGGATCCTGAGATATTTTCTGACAGTCTTCCAACTTATCTTTGTTGATCCATCTTCCATTTTTGACCGTCTTCCGACAGAAAACATTAGATGGCTGACAATGTAAACTTGAAAATCTGACCGTCTTCCAGAAGACCCAGAAGACAGCCTAAATCCGCCCCTGCAAAGGTTACATTGTAAAGGGTCCACATTTTCGGAAAAAGACCTCCCCCCCTCTTCCCTTTGAAATTGCTGGCTATGGGTCTGAGACTGTATCACTGGAACCTTAGATTGACTATCTGGTAAGCAAATCTTGCTTAATGTCTAAGAGAAGATATTTTATGATACATTTCCCCTTCATTGGCCTTTGATTAGCATTACCATAACAACCCTCTCCCTCCTTCCTAGTTTTAGAGGTAGCCTCAAACCTTGCAGTCAACAATGCAAAAGTAAGTTCCTTTGAGACAAGAAAATGTGCAAGAATACAGTTGAATAATAGACTGCAGACTGTGATTCTACAGAACTTAACAGAAAATTTCCAGAAAAATATCTTTGGGTAAATTTTGCCAGTTTCCATTTCTGGCCACATCACTCACTAGTCCGCCATTATTTCTGACTCGACTCTCTCCAAATCTTCGAAAATCTCGCCTGATTTTGCACCAAGATGTGAGACTCTGAGCTACCTCAAATGACCCCCATAGTCACACATCAAACATTGGCACAGTGCAATCTTACTCACCATTTGTACTTAACAATATCAGTATGGATTAAGCGCCAGGTTCTACCTCCGTCTTGAGAGAGGTACAAATCCTGAAAGACATTTTAGAAACAAGACATGGTATGGTGTGAATTACTTCTTGACAAAATTATCTTTAAATTAAAATTAAAAAAAAAAAAATTAAAATTAAACATTATGAGGAATTATAATATCCATTCAGTATGCTAATATGCAATGGGCGTTTCTTTTAAGACACTCATAATGCTACGCAATGATTAATATATTCCATTGTGGCCAGATGCCCCTCTTCCCTCACTGACTCCAAACTTTCGTGCATTTTTTTAACTGTTTTTATTCAGACTAGTGCCACATCTCATTTCATTTAATTTTTTTTTACAAATTTTTTAAAATTATATAGCAGAGAGATCAAACAGAACTGCACTATCCATTATAGAGCCTTAATTTTCAATAAAATTTGTGACATGATGAATAATAGAGCTCTGACATGTTACATCTTTTTCATACACAAATTAAATGCACACCTTTTTATGTCTTATGTATAAACTATGCAATCACTGCTCAATCCAAACTTGTCACTTTCTTTTTAATGTAAGATGTTAAATTGGATAACCTACCTTGGAAGAATATCCTATTTTTTGGGCAAGTATGAGATTATTGTTACTAGGGTGAAATAGCATTTCATCGCGAAGGATGAAAGGCATAGTAAAATGGCTAAAGGTGGAGCCACCGTCCTGGGTAATATACAGGTCAGATACATCCCCAGTGAGGTTGTGTGCAACAATAAATATCTGAAAAAAAAAATTAAAAGGATAGATTTCAGTGCTTTTCTCATGCATATTCAAAAGGAAAGAGACTGTGCTCTTTGCCTTAGAAATGCTTGGCCAAATTTTAACATCAAAGATTCAAAATGCAGATAAGATGTAATTTTTCCTTTTATAGTCATTTACATAAGCAAAGTGCACTTTTTTACCCTTATGTTAAAACCTTTTAACAGTAATATCAAACACGCTTAAAGTATACAGGTCTGTGCATTAAGTCTGCTGCAAACTGCTTCAGTGATAATAAATCAAAACATTAAGTACATGTATATAAGTAAAACCACTGCAGCAAAAAAATGTAACAGTAGAATATGAGTGCTGAGTAAATTAAAAGATGGAATACAGCTTACATTATTAGCATCATTAGGATTTTTCTGCAGCCCATTGTCTTTTCTCATGATGACATTGTTAATGCGAGAGTTGATGTCTTCAAATGATCTGCCAAAGTTGGTGCTGAATTCAGAAGTCAAAATAAAAAGTTTAACACCAGGTTATATACAGTATGGTAAGTTTGTGAGCCACATAAACAACAGCTGGGGTAGCGTTAGCATTTTTTGTTTGTTTGTTTGTTTAGCTAAATCACCACTTTTTTGACAACTTGTTATCCAAATGGTGTTAATTTGACTACAACGAGTCAAATCAAGCCCTTTTTGTTTTGCCAGTTTAAGTCAGCTCTAGCACTTCGTTAAATAGGCGAGTGTAAACGCTACCCCAGAATAGCATGTTGTCATAAGTTGTGTAACTTCAAGTATTAGTTGTACACTGCCATTTATACCAGCAGATGGAAAAGCTACAGGTCTTTGGACAGGTAACTATCCAACTGTCTTTTGCACTTTGTCCTTATTTCAATTTTTAACATTCATTAAAAAAATATTCTTCGGGGCCGTTGGAGCTTAGAAGGCGTATCAGTTGGAAAATTAATTTGAACACCCCATTTCAAAATGATGCCTACACTCCCGACAAGCTATGAAAACATAAAAATAAATCATGGATCAGTTTGTGTTCAAGGACGCAGACACACATATAAACCTCTACCTATGTTACCCCTATCTCACCTTCTATATAGGACAGATGGCCTAGCCAAATTCCCCATTTCTTCTGTGACTGCAACCAATATGACCTGGAAAAATTCAAATTAGATATAGAAATGTCTCATTTAAAATATCCCAACCATGTATAATATCTACTGTTTGGATTTAAAAAAAATTAAATATACTTACTATTCCAAGAGTTTTTTCTTTACTTTTAATGTCTAATTGATTTTCAGAGAATTTTATCCCATGTGATAAATAACGGAAGCCATTCTGAATTATGTTTATTTATATTTATCATCTGTAATAAATTATGGAAAGGGACATGACAATGAAATATTCAAATCCCATAAAAGTTGCAGAATATTTTGCTTGTAATCCAATCGACTAGTCTTTGTACTTTAAAATTTCTCTCTTCAGTTTCTGTTGCCTGCCACTTATTACTCAACAAGTGCTTTCCTGCCATGGCGGTATTAATAAGACTTGATAGTGAAACCAAAACTACTTTAACTTACCCCAGAATTGTCGCCTGCCCACGCTAGGGCCATGCTCGCTTTGGTTTCATTCACAAACTGGTGCTGAAAACAAATCGGAATAAATCTAAACATCAAGTATACATACATTGTGTGCCATTTCCCAACCATAGGCCCTATTGGCTGGCAATATCATATCAAGTCTGTCAGAGTTATATGCTTCAGGAATGCATGTTAACCTAAGCCCACGGCTGTGAAACTTCCGCAATAATCTGAATCTGAATATGTAATAATAAATGAAAAGCACTCTCATTAAACTCCCATATACTGAAAACGCTAGAAAAATATATTTTACCGTGTTCACAAAGTCTGGAGTTGTAAAATCTAGCTGGTTTTTCTGCTGCTCACACGTCGTGTCCTCTGCATCACGACGAAATCGCTGATTTCTTCCTGGAAGGTTCAGATCATAATCTCTTTTCACGCGAGTCAACTCGTCTGTACTCCTCAAATAATTCTGCACCGATGAGTCTTTCATTTTTTGCGTCTTCTCCATATGAATGTCAAGCGAACAGCATTTCTGGATACAAATTATGTCGCATAATAAAAGCAAAACTAGTCCTCCTTCCTTGAACGCCATTTTACGGGTATGTTGTGACTAGTCACGTGAAACAGGTGGCTCAAGATGTCAGCACCATCTTGATATGCCATCCATGACGAGCCTTGATTTATTGATCTTTGCCTCTCTTTACTGTCATATATCTAGTCCATTTTTCGTTTTTCTAATGTTTGTGAATGTTGAACGATTTTAATTTCTTTTGGTGTGAATATGAATATATTGAAAAGTTGAAAAGTTAAAATTGTGTTAATATGTGGGACTCTCTTGGCAAGACAAGCTTAACAGATAAACAATTTTCGGGCAAAGGTACCCAAAATGTCACAAATAGCGAAACTAAAGGTAAAGACTGTTATATAGTCACTGTGCTCATCATTTTATGTTTTTATATGAACATTTAAGGTTACTTCGTTTTCATTATTGTCTTTATTTCTCTGCTTACGCAAGTTAGTTGCAGTGACCCAACTCCACGTGCACCTTACAGTAACACGAGTGTGACCATGAGTACCACAAAGTCCATGAATCATGTTTCAGATTGTTTATCCTTGCTTGCCAAGTTTTTCAATTCACTGTTTTTATAACGCTCCAAAAGATGTAGTCGTTTTCTCAAAAAAAAAAAAAAATGTAACAAACTACATCAAGTTAAAGCCCTTAAAATTAATATTCAATGTGATTTTAAACGTTTAAATATTTATAAATATTATAAGAATCCCACCATGTCTCATGCCTGCATACAAGGCCAGTCATTGTTTAGATTGTCTCATGTGCCCCCCGTCCACACCCACACACTTACACATGCACGCACGCATCGCACCAAGCCTGTAGCCAGCAATTTCAAAGAGAAGAGGGGGAGAGGGGATTTTTTTCTGAGAAAGTGGACTTTTTAAAGTCAAACTTTACTACGTGTACAAAAATGCCGTAAGTCATATATTACCTATAGCAAATATATTACGTCAGACTCAAAAGCTTCTTTTTGGTTAGCCCTTTAAATCCTTTAGTTTGAGATGAGTCTATACTGTACCGGTACATATAATTTAAAGCTGTGTTCACAGTGTAGTTATTGTACTAGCAAGATCAATCTACTTCAGTGGGGATTCTCACTAAGGGGCAGTCAGTGTAATCAGCACAATTGTCTTGCATGCCTCCTCATAACTTAAAGAACTTAAGGAAAGTCGGGGAAAACTTTGTGGTGCATGATATTGTTCATGGTGCTTTGCGAGGGGGCATGCCAGACAATTAAGCTGATTCCATGACTGTGAAAATCCCCACTGAGATAGATCAATCTTGCTATTATAATAACTTCTGTTCTGAACACAGCCTAAAATTCTTACTCCCCCCTCCCCCCCCCCCCCCTTCCTAAAAAAGTACCTGTATGCAATAGTTAAGACATGCAATGCAATAGTAAGCAAGCTCTCCCTCTTTCCCCCAGCAAAATCATCTGTGCACAGTGATGGATTTTAAGCCTGATCAATATGTTATTCATGAATGATCCTCATTGTTATGTCTATCAGGGAATGGTTGCCTTGGTAACAGGTGGGGCTTCTGGTCTTGGCTGTGGGACAGTTCAAAGGTTTATTCGTGAAGGTGCCAAAGTTGTCCTTGTTGACCTCCCTAGTTCCGATGGGAACAAGATTGCTGAAGATCTTGGCAAGCCATGTGTCTTTGCTCCTGCAGATGTAAGTTTTATTTAAATTTTATTATTATTATTATTGAATTATTAATTGTGCTGCATGTTCCAGCTAGGTGAAAATAAAGTAGACTTCATGTAACCTGTAGGCTTGAATTTTCATGGTTTAACCATTCCTATGATGTGTACTATATGTGCTAATAAATGGCATGAGAAATATGCATAACTTACGCTCATACGTAATATGATTTATTTTAAGATACTAGTATGCTTTCATTGGGCCGTATGCATAAAAATGAAGCAAATATAGCAGAAGCAAAATGTAAAAGCATATGCTTGAAGTTAAAAGTAAAAGTAGAAGCATTCACTTGGTTTGGTATGCATAATCTTTCACTTCAAGCCCCTTTAATACACACTGAAATTGGGGAATTCAGTAGCTCAGAAACTGGGTTATATTTTATAGGCACATTAAGAATGGAGAAACTAAAAGCCTTGATGATGTGTAGTAACCCCATGCCATATTATTTTGAGTGTACTTCTTTTTGGTAAATAGGAAAAATGACAAAATGTCAAGACTGACCCACCTATGCACTATATTCATACCCCAACCCATCTACCCCACTCACCCCATGCACCCCACCCACCCCACCCTATGCACCCCATGCACCCACCCCGTGGCACTAGTTCGGCCATGGCAGATTTTGTAGAACCAGTTTCCCTTTCAGGTCACCTCTGAGAGTGACGTTTCTGCAGCTGTGGAGATGGCTAAGAAAGAGTTTGGGAAACTCGATGTTGCTGTCAATTGTGCAGGCATAGGGATTGCCATCAAAACTTACAACAAGGGAAAGGCAAGACCGCATTCACTGGAAGCATTTGAAGAAGTTATAAAGGTAAGCTCTGTGATACATTTTGATTCATGACAAACCAGTATCTCTGTAGTCTTTAAATTAAAATCGTGTTTACTTTATCATGTAATGAAGGATAACATTTATTTTACATTTAGGTGGATGGTCTAAAAAACAATAATTATCTGCAATGAAATTGACTGATACATGAAAAATGTAAACGAGTGACAAGTGGAGAAGGCAACCATAAAATGTATCTTAGGATGAAATCGAATTTGATTCTTCAGCAAACACTTGGTTTCAATAAGGAGTTTAAGAATTGGACTTCCAGTATCACTTTTTTCTTTCAGCCGCAGTTAACTGCATATTTAAAATTTAAACACAATCACTGTGAAAAAATGTTTTCATTTTTCATTTCTGTGATCAAAACAGCTGTAGTTTCTAAATGTTTTTAATGGATAAAACAAGATCTGCTCAGGGGTAAGTAATCTTTTCATTTGCTTTCAACCACAACAACCCATAACCACATTAAAATTATTTCAGGTCAACACTGTAGGGACATTCAATGTTTGCCGCCTTGTTACAGGATTAATGCTTGACAACGAACCTACAGTCGATGGCCAGAGAGGTGTTATTGTGAACACGTCCAGTGTGGCTGGCTATGAGGGTCAAACTGGACAGGTGGCGTATTCGGCCAGTAAAGGAGGGATAATAGGGATGTGTTTACCGATGGCCAGGGACCTGTCTCTCTTGGGGATAAGAGTCGTTACCATAGCGCCAGGTAATACCCAATTCAATGTAAATGGTGTTAGTAAATTTGGTTTTAGAGAAAACTTTAATTTTGTTTTTTTTTTGGCTGAAATATGAGACATAAACCCTGGAGCATTGTCACAGTACTGTCAATTTAAAGTCTCTTTATTCTTTTTTTTTTCTCTGTTTAATTGATTATTTATTTGAATATTTTTTTCAGGTTTATTTAAGACGCCCCTCTTGATGAAGTTACCAGATAAAGTCCAGGATGTTCTTGCCAAGACTGTGCCATTCCCACCAATGCTGGGAGACCCAGATGTTTATGCTCACATGGTTCAGTGCATAGTAGAGAACCCGTACCTGAATGGAGAGACTATACGTCTGGATGGTGCTCTGCGCATGATGCCTTAGTGAAATTAATGTACGCTGCACCTGGGGTGGCACTAGGATTTTTTAAAAATTTTTAGAAAAAAGGAATCAAATTAGGTTTATAAATTTTAGAAGCAGCAACTGCACATCGAGATTTTTTGGACGAAAAACAAGACGGAATCATGTTATCCAGTGGGGTTTTGGCAGATCATGTGAGTTGAAGAACCTTTGCATCAGTGTTTATTACAAATCCTCACTTCTGGATATAGACGTGGAAGGAGGTAAAGGGAGGCAAAGTGCATTTTCTGCTTTGCAACATCACAGAATGCGAAAGGATGTAATATTTTATCATTTTATCTCCTTTTTTTTTATTGACAAAGGAACTTAGGACCAGATATCCATCAAATAAAAATGAAAAATTAGTTGCTGCTGGAATGCTGCTTTAATAATTTTGTTTCACCCATACTTTGCCAGTTTGGGACAATTTATTATGATAACAAGATTACAGAGGAATTAATAGAAAATCTCAAATGATCTGTGTGCATTGTAATTATTTAAATATCTTAATTTATTGCATCAAGATAATTAGAGGTAAGAACAATTGAGATAATTAAAGATAATTGTGGTTTGCTATAAATCTTATGACATCTGTTTAAAAAAACAAAGCAGCAAAACTGTGAAACATACAAAGCTTATAATCAATAAATATAATCAATAAAGATTGATATAAGTTGCCACATAGCTAAATTTCAATTAGGATTAAAAATTAGAGAGTTACATTATGGAGGAATACTGCAAAGTACCAAGGGTTGATATTTTTAAATCTTTCTTTACTCAAACCTTACTTACTGAATAAAAAAAAAACTGTGCATATAATAGCAATGTGTCAGTTGAAAAATGTTTGCATACACAAAAATCTAGATTTATCACTTTAATTCTTTCACCAGAGTTTTAGATAAAGTAGATTTCGCAAATATACAGGGTGGTCAAAAAGGGGGGTCAAAAAGGGGGGGGGGGGTACATTTTTGGTAAAGATCGAAGCATTTTGTGTTGAAATGAAAAGGAATAGGAACAGTTGGTCAAATTCTGGCTCTTCATTGCTGGTGTGATGTGTCAATCTGTACATAAAAAGAATAGGTTACTAACCATGCATAAATTTCTGTCTTGCTAACTTGCCACAAATTTGTGCATGTTAATCTGTTTACCTGATTGCATTCAGCGAGAATCTCAATGGAGTTAGTTTGAAATCTCCATACGCTACCCTCTACCAGGGCGGTGGCAGATATTATAGGGAAATCTTGAAAAAGCCTCCCTGTGACCTTTGGCCAAATTGAAGCAATTAAATCTGGAAGCACGTATGGCATTGTACCCTTTCTGTATGGGGTTACTACAGGAGATTTCTCAGTTAACTTCAATCTGAAGTAAAAGCTATCCATAAGGGGTTGTTTTTGTCTGTTACAAAAGAGCAAGTGATTTAAATCGGAGCAATTAACTGTCTTGACTGCTGTTGTGAAGGGGACTGGGTTTGGGCCTAGCTGTTAAGTTGCAGTGCCTGAGCAGTCATGCAAACAATTACCAGCCACGTAATCATCATTGAGATTTCATCACAATGTGACAGAGAATGAAATGACTACCTTTTTATCTAAAAACGTATCTATGAATAAAAAAATCAATCTGTCGGCCTGATACTGATAGCACCCATACGCTATTTCACCAACCGCACTTTATTTATAAATCGATTGTGTTAGTTGAGTATGAGTTAATGCGCAGGCGCAGAATTCACTTCCGAAAGAGGCCAAAATGGCGTTGAGGCTTTTAAGGTCGGCATCTTCTGTCACAAAAACGCTAACTGGACGACAAAAGGTAAGGATATTATGATGTAAGATAGTCAGATATTATCTTTGTAATTTTTTTTTGCTTGAAAATGTCGGTGAAAACTAGATGCATTGGAAGACGGGGATATTTTATCAATTCAACTTTTCAAGACCATCGCCCGACTTGAGTCGTGGTGTTGTCACGTTTTCCGTCTGCTGCACTCAAGATGCTTGCCCGTTGAGGATAATGTCTAAAAGTTGTTTTTAAACTCTTTTTCAGTTGCCTGAAACGTATTACAAACCTTATTGCAAATGGCACATACGATGAAGAAATGTTGCGGACATCATTGTTATGCATACTCCAAGGCAAAAGCAGTATTCATTAGGTTATCAACCTCTTACCCAAAAATTACATAGTATCGTTAACATTGCCCCTTACCAACTTACTTGGTAAAGGATTTTAAATATATATACCTATTTCTCCTCAGCTTCCTGTGTGGTGTTTGGCAAGCAGCAGGACTTTTTCAGCACAGCCAGAACTTGTCCTTAATGTGCCAGAAACCAAATTGACCCAATTGCCCAATGGTTTCAGAGTAACCTCTGAAGACTCTGGTCTTCCCACCTGTACGGTAAGTCTCTTAGGACTCGGCTCTTCTCACCTGTGTGGTAAGTGATTTGTGCTTAATGTCATGTTGGTTTTCATTCAGTCAAGTCTCCATGTAGCTTAAGCAGTAGCTAGTGCTTGGGCACTCATATTTTCAGCTCTAAACTTCATTTTCTCAGAAAAACCACGGCTTAGTTTAATTTTCAAGACTTAAAATTTAAGTCTGTTTGACCAAAAATGAAGCTGTATTAGTCCTTCCGGATAAAAGATTGTGTTTGTTTTTTAAACAAAAAACAACATGGCAAATGTTATAGACCAACTAACTTTAATGGACTGTTATTGATTAATCCTAAAAAGTTATGACCAGTTTCCCACATTACACTGATGGCTAGCCAATCTCAAAAGTCTTACTTAAACCCAAATATATATGAAAATATGAAATGCTTGCAGAAATGTGATTTCGATTACCAGTCTTTGTTTAACTTTTTACTTAGGTGGGTCTTTTCATTGATGCTGGCAGTCGTTATGAAGATCCATCTAATAATGGAACGGCACACTTTTTAGAACATCTTGCTTTCAAGGTAAATGTGGAAATATTTTTAAGACATATAATGCATGTTGGTTCTTTATTTATAATAAGAAATTCTTTGAAATATATTGCACTTTTCCTTTTATCACAAAGGTGCGCTCTATTTAATTTTTTTTCTGATTATTTCAGTTTCTCTTTTTCACCATTTTAGTTTAGCACATAGAACAGTAAATTTTAATTCTGAGGACTTGTGCTTCATGTTAGGGTCTTTTCTGAATATAGGAGTTCATTTTATTTATCAGTATGTACATCCAAATATTATATATAATAGAGTGGCTTGGTGTGTTAGAATCAGGATCTCAGAGTTCTTTATTCTTGCTTGGTGTTTGGTTAAACTTTAGCGCATGCAGTCCATGCAGCTTTGATAATGTAGATGTGAGTTGGAGGATTGGTTCCTTGTCCAAACACACCAAAGTTCATCACAAAACACATATGTGATGGTCGCATGTTTATACGGATGTTACCACCATGCCTAAATTAAAAAAAAAAAAGAAAATGATATGTAGAAATAATACAAATAAATCAATAAATTAATTAGATGATAAAAATAAAATATAATAAGACTTCTTGATATGTTTTGTCAGCTCATTATGTTAAATATATGAAACATTTCATACAAACAGTGAAGAATTAAGTTGACTCCTTTGGTATATACTATATTTATAAATATATATGTACTTGTATGGTAATTATTTACAAATTTAGAATTAATTGCCATTCTATTAAATTCTGACTTACATTCTTTTATGTGCTATGTATTTTTACTGATATATGTTGGTGTACATGATAACATAAAGAGAACACACCTTACCAGGAATCGAGTAAAGAGATAGCAGTCACAACATCAGGGGAACTGGCAAATGGCTTCTTGAAAGTGACATATTTCAACCACTCGCAGTGTGCAGCATCAAGTTTACAATAATTTGATAACACTGATCCAATTTGACCTTCAGAGGTTAAAGAAGGGATAATTGACATTTTTCACACCACTGTTGGATTAGATATTTTGATATTTGCAAAGGGTTTCTTCATAATCCTCTTAAATCTACATTGGTATAAACTTATTCAAATTGTTGAAATTATCTTAAGCCAGTAAAAACTTTAAATCATTTAAATCACATGTAAGGATTATAAAGTGGGGTTTACTAAGAAGAAAATAATAATAAAAAATAATAAAAATAAAAAATAAAAAAGACATAAGAAGTGCATGAGTTTGCCAATCTCTTGAATTGAAGTAAGACCGAAGGTCTTTTCAAATTGGAGAAAGTGTGACAAAATATGCTATGTCCATTTCTGCAGATTTTTAAACATTAAAATATTATTGTTTTAATTTGCATTTAAGCAGAGCACAGTAAAAAGGACATAACCAAGGAAAAACCTAACTTGATAATGGGGAAACTGCTTAAATGTTTTCTTTTATCTGCTTTAGTGGACAATCTTGAACCTTTCGTCGCATTTGTGTGGGATATAATAAAACAAAAATTAGGAAAAATTCGCATCCAGTTACGAGTCCTGCAGTGTGCCTTTTTTTCCAATGGATAACCTTGGGTGTAGGTGTTCAGGTATAACAACATTAAGAGAACATACGCGGAAGACTTGCTCATCATTGGTGTCTTCATCTCTACTCAAGTCCGCATATATTGTGCCCAGTAGTTTTCTCTTGTTTATTTAAATGTTCCTGCCGTGCAGATGATGTAAATACGTCTATTTGAAAGCAATTGATAACATCACAGTAACAGGTCTTGTTTCCTAGAAGTCATGAGTGACGGGTTTGGATTTGTATTACACAGTTGAGTAAACTGAACAGCAGTGATAGATGATACAATCTTGATGACGAATCTGATTTCCTTAAATTCCGTGGGTGTTGCCACATGATTAATTCAGCTTAGACAATTTGAATGGTTTGACTTGCACACTTATACAAAGATGTCTTCTGTGTCAAAATTATATATCTGAAATGGAACAAGCCAAAATTTCATAGAAAAAGGAGTGACATTTGATTAAGATGAAATGGTTTAAAGTCTGTACTAGGTTAATGTTTTAGACAACAAGATGATGCCCTTCATATGGAATTATTAATTCTAAATGATCCAGGATTTTAAACTCAATGGGGTTAATTATTGCTAAGGGCTGGCTTTAATAGTAATATTTGTTTATATTTTTTTGATGCTTTCGTATTTTGAATTACGAAACATTATCCATATGATTTTGTCTTAAAAGGCCCAATGATGATTAGTAGTTAAAACACACACACGTCCATGAGTGTATGATTGCATATACAGAGGAAAAACAAATGAGACCTTACTAGGGAGCAAGTACAGAGATCTTGGTCACAATATCAGATGGACTGGCAAATGCCTTTTCAAAATAATAATAATAATTATTATAATAATAGTAATTTTTCAACCACTGGCAGTGGCTTTGACCAAAATTACAATATTAGTCTAGTAATTTGATGCCCCAAAACCAATTTGAACTTTAAGTGAAAAAAAAAAGAACTTATTTAATGACGCTTTGATAGTTATTAACCTTTTTACATCACTGGCTAAGTCAGGATTTTTGCAGTTAGGAATGGATTGACCATAATCATCTGAGGTCTACTTTTTGCAAAGTATTTGCAGAGCATTGAAATAACCTTAAACCACCAGAAATGTGAAAATTTGCAAACCACATGATTGCTAAGTTAAAAAACTTTGTGAAAGCTGACCGATTCCTTATGGTTCCATCCTCACCAATTTTTTCTTATCGGTTTTCTGACTAACAGTCTCCCCAACTACCAGACTCGGCACCAAAGGATCCCAAAGTCGCTGGTATATTGGACCACACTACCTGTTTCAAGGTGTGCATCAGTACACATTTCACGTATCATACCTCTGTACAAATTTTGAGATGAGATGCACTACTTTCCAACCCTGCTGAGAATCATCACTATCACATTGCATACAAGGCAAGAGCAGTGTTGCGTCTGACACTTCGAAGAGCGTACTGACGCACACCTTAATAACGAGTAATGTGGTCATTTGTATTCTTTTGAAAACGGGTTAAAAAAAGTTTGTTCCTTGCCATTTATGATGTGAAAAACCCTGAGCAACGAACTTGATATGATAACAAGTGATGTAGATACTGTATGTATATTTCCAGAGAATCTCATAAATTGGTGGTCATATTGGAATTTTTTACCAAACGGAGTAATTTTGAGAGAGCTACCAGTCTAATGTGATGAAAAATGCCAAGAAAAATTTAATTTTTCTGGTTTGAGATATCTTGATCTTGTTTTCAGACCCACGTACACTTTTAAAATCTGCATTGAGAGAAATACCATACATAGTTGCAACTTAAGGAGTAGATTTATTAATAAGATGCAACGTGCCTTGATTCAAAATGGTACACCTGATTGTGAAAAGGGTGCATATCATGAAAGTAAAATGTGTAATCATACTACTACTCGGGTAATGACTCAATCTTTTCAATAGGGAAATACATCAGTCTTTCAGATACATAATTTTGGTATTCATTGGAAACATATTTCTTTGAAGCATTTGTGGTGATTTTCCTGTAAAATATAAACTATTAGATAACATCCATTTTAGTTTTGTTGCAACATGTACCTCCCCAAAGAAATATTCTAACTTGAAGAATTTTTTTATTTAAAAAATTGACAAAGATGATGAATTTGATGTAATTGATGAAAGATAACAGGGGAAGAAAGTAGATGGCTTTTGGTTAGAGTTTTCCACCTCAACAGCAGGTTTGTTACAGCCTGTCTGGGGGAGAAACAAGTCCTTCCTCAAAGGTACCCTGCAATCTCCCCAGCAATCAAGGGTTGAATCCGAGGTAAAGTACAGGGGCGTAACCAGACCTTTTAAAATTGTACGCACAGAATTTTAAAATTCCCAGGTATAGCTAAATGTAGATCGACTTACGCAAAAGATGAAGGGCAGTTTAAATTATATGTGCCAAATATAATAGCTTAGTTTTCACCGTTTAAAGTTTTAAATATTCCCTCAATATAATTAAGTTCCAATAAATTATTTCACCAAGAACCAACGCTTTTTCCGGGATTGGGGTACAGGCCATACATAATTGCCATCTGTATCTTACTTCAAAATTTCAGGGCCTCAAACTTTTCCAAAAGCCGTGAGCGGGGGTGGGGGTGGGGTAAAAATTAATGGAATCTTTTTTTAATAATAAATCTCATTGGGAAAGAGGGTTAAAATAATTGATACCGATCTCCTGTCACACTCTTCCACGAAAGAACGCCTTTGTATGAATATAAAAATTGCCTTCTCGTCTCGCTCGGATCGCGAACGATCTCTGGCTGACGATCTTCTGCGAACGAAGTCCATTGAACGAATGTGAAAATTGCTTTCTCTTTTCGCTCAGATCACGCTCGATCTCCTGCTGAAGATACGAAAATTGGCTTCTCATCTCGCTGCGGTCGGTAACTATCTCTTGTTCCCGATCCTCGGTTAACGAAGTATCTTGAACAAATATGAAAATTGCCTTCTCGTCTCTTTCGGATTGCGAACAATCTCTCGCCAAAGATATAAAAATTGCCTTTCTTATGTTTTAGCTTTGTCAGGTGCCATACGTATAAAGATCCGAAAGGTGTCCCCTTTCATAATTTGGCGGCAAGTTAGGTCATATTTCATTTAGGGCCTACACGTGTTTTGTACCGAATGTAGATCATTCTTGTCACTTCTGCATTATATATTTTAAAGTTAATGGAAACATTTTATTGTGTTTTGTAAGCTTTAGGTAGTAGTTACGTCGTGACTGAAAAACAGCGTGCACTACAAAGTAGTATAATATTCATACGTCAAATTACTGCAATGGATTTTCATACGACGTCCACAGCTGCCCCGACAAGTCAAGACTTTTTTAATCGTAAGCCATCCAGCCTTCTAAATTTGAAAACATAGGCCGTCCAGTGATGACAGCGGCCGTTCAATTGGCAGCTGGAGGGCTCGCTGAAAAAAGCCTTGCTTAGAATGGTATATTTATTGAACTAGGGGCTTACTGACAAACTTTGAAAACATATGCAAATTATGCCCGCTTGTATCAAGCCAAATTCTAAATAACGGTGAGGCACCTTTGTTCGATGTGGTTTGTTGCGGTTATCCTGAGTTGTCAGAAAATAATCTTAAGAACAGTTGATCGTTGTAGGATTCTTGCACCTTCTTGCTATCCTATTCGTCATATCCATGGTCAGCTTAATGATGAATCTTCTAAAAGTTGAACTTATATATGGTATTATCCAAAATCAACCAATTATATTACAGGATAAAGCTCTGTTTGTTTGTGAAAATTACCCATATCACCCTGTTAGTTTAGGGTTAAGCTGGGTCAAGTCCGTGTCAAAATTCTTTAGAGCTTTGCAAGAAATATTTTTTTGTTTCTCTGGCTCCTTATAAAGCCCGTTGTCCAGATTTTATCTAGTGTCCCCAGGTCTGCTGGAACTGCTCTTTGAAAATAACACAGGTAGATTTTTATCTGAGATAAATCTCGCCAGCGAGTGTGTATTCGACACACTTAATATAAAGGCTACCTGAGAGTTGAAGGGCATTCAAACCTCCAATTAAGAGGCAAAGGAAGTTCCAGCTAGATGGACGATTAAGATAGGACTTCTGGAGGTAGCTAGTATTGTTTATTTACCTCAGTTCTGTGAAAGCAAACGAGACGGGGGGCGTCAGAACAGTGGTGCGTATACGATTCATACAGAAGATTTGTACATTCAGGTGACTCTTACTTGCAATCGAAGAGGATTTTCGATTATTTTTCGTGAAAAATACACTAAATTTATAGAGAATAATATCATGATTGGCTCAAAAAATTGTACGCACAGTCCATCCGTGCATATGCCTAGTTACGCCCATGAAGTACCCCACCTGACATTGGAGGCTATTGTTTATATGCTAGCATTTACCACCTCAGGTGGCTTTACGCTTTCCAGGCGGAATCAGAACCATGAGATATCCCAAGCATATTGTCATCTGTAGTAAACCACACTGAGATGCAGGGGAGTGTAGTTTATAAGAACCAGACTGTACTTTTAAGAGGGGCGTTTAGGTACCAGTAAGACATTGAGTGTGTTGGGACTGTAATTAATTAATTCCTTGTGTCTGGCCTAAAGTTGTGCCGATACGATGCAGTACAACTTTGCTGTTTGTAATTGGGATCCCTGAATTGTAATTTAATATTGATCTAGAATAATTACTGCCAAAAGTTTTCATTTCAAAAGAACTTTTCCATCAATTCATTTGGTGAACAATTATAAGGTGCAGAAGTTTCATGCTACAGTTCATGTTAGTTGTTATTTAAGAGTCAAAGCTTTCTCAGTTCTAAATTGCTCAGCTAAAATTAATTTTACATTCTGACATTGTTTCCGTGTGTGTTTAGAACACTGTCTGCCCGCGTTGTTCCCGTCAATGTTGGGAAAGTCTGTTGTTTACCCTGACAAACCAAATTTTTGTTTTAAAATCAGTTTATATTAACTGATTTGTTTTTCTTTCTTTCTTCCTTTATTTTTATTATTATTATTATTATTATTTTTGTAAAGAGCCAGGTTCTTGCATGATGGGATCATTTTGACAAAAGATATTAATATTGATTTATTTTGTGCTCTTTCATCATTTAAGTATTGAGTCACCACATTAGAATGGTTTTGTTGAAACTGTTTTAGGCAGTTTTGTCATTTATATATCTATACACTTGACAGCTGCTTGACATAGTGCTGTCTTGTAACATGATGTAATATTTGGGATATTTTAATTTTTAAAGTTGATCATGTGGCATGTTTTCATATGAATGGCTTACTGTTTGGTGTACATATATATGTATCATACAAATTTCATGCTTCTATATACATATGTTGATGAACTTTTAGGGCACTGGAAGCAGAACAAAAACTCAGCTGGAGCTGGAGGTGGAGAACATGGGTGCCCATTTAAACGCCTACACTTCTAGAGAAACCACTGTGTATCACGCTAAGATATTCTCTCAGGACATAGAAAAAGGTTTGGAGTTTTTTTTGCTTTGCTTTGGGTGATCCTTGGTTGCAGACCCATTGTTTGACAAATTTTACAAATCATAATGTCTGGGATGTTGTTAACCTGTAGAATCATTTTGATATGTTGGACTCTTTGTCTTCACCTGAGAGTTGCTAAGAAACACTCTCAAAGATGGAATCACCATTTGATAGAAGTTCTATTCAAATGCTCTGCTCAAGCATTGCAATAAAAACAGTTCACAGGCTAACCAGTAGCCCATGCTGTGGACACTTGTTATTGTATTTTTTTCGGAATCAGTAGCGCTTGCTGTGGACACTTGTTATTGTATTTTTTTTGGAATCAGTAGCGCTTGCTGTGGACACTTGTTATTGTATTTTTTTTCGGAATCAGTAGCGCTTGCTGTGGACACTTGTTATTGTATTTTTTTTCGGAATCAGTAGCGCTTGCTGTGGACACTTGTTATTGTATTTTTTCAGGGGTAGAGATCCTCGCAGACATTGTTCGTAACAGTAACCTGAACGAGGAGGACATAGAGCAGGAACGCAGCGTGATTTTGCGAGAAATGCAGGAAGTGGAGACCAACCTGCAGGAGGTGGTGTTTGACTACCTCCACATGACTGCCTATCAAAACACTCCCCTGGGGATGACCATCCTGGGGCCTGAGGACAACATCAAGTGAGATTTTAAAGAAAATTATTTGTTTTTACTTTCAAAACCTTTTTTTTTTTCAAGAAATTTAATATGATGGTGTGTGTGAGTCTGTGATCTTCATGTTGAAGCTTATTGTTGTTCATTTGTTTCAGTTTGACCAAATACAGAGAAATTAATATTTTTCTTGGCCCTGAGACTATTTCTTTAGACAATGAATTGTATTAATTGTAATCTAGAAATTTTATTATTTTTGGTACTGTTGCCCTTGAGCATCTATCCAAAGACAGGAAATTAGGGTCTGTCTGTTAAGTATTAGATTTTGTGTGATAAATTAATGGTTATTTCAGTTTTTTTTTTTTTTTCTTTTTTTTTTTTTAATTTCTTGTTGATCTTTTTTTCAAGGTCAATCAGGCGAGCAGATCTGAAGCAGTATGTAGATACCCATTATGTAGCTCCCAGAATGGTGCTAGCAGCAGCAGGAGGTAAGAGATGATATGATCTTAAAAAGAAGGGATACTTTTTACCAGAGGCTTTGCACGTTAAAGACCAGAAGCTGCTTTTTCTGCTTTATTAATTTTTTTACCAAATGTATGTTTAATGTTTTTCTCTTTATATCACCTTAGAACCTGCTTTGTTTGAATTACCACCTTTTTTTTTTTTTTTTTTTTTTTTTTTTTTGACGAGATGCATTTCAGATTTTTCTCTCATTATCCTTCTAGGTGTGGATCATGATAAACTGGTTAAGCTTGCTGAGAAATATTTTGGTGATATGCCAGAAACTAAAGAAGACTTCACACCAGCAAAATGCAAGTTCACAGGCGCTGATGTGAGTGGCATTTCCTTTTGATGTAGATCCTTGTTATTTTCTAATTAAAGTAACAGGTTGTATGGTAGTTAATGTGATTTCCCTTATTTTAAATTTACCAATTATTTTCTTGAATTTAATTATATGAAAATTGTACTATTTTAGCTATGTTAGATTTTTTTGCCAGATTTGTGGCAAGATTCCCATCACTCCAAGTCTGTGGCAAGATTTTCTTTTCACTCCAGATCTGTTGCAAGATATTTTGTTCTCAAGATCTGTGTGCAAAAAAGCTTGCCAACACACTAACAACCAGCACAATACCTTTTTTTCTTCTGAAATGTATAAGCAGGGTTAAAGCCATCATGTTAACACGTCTATACATTATTTTATGATTTTAGGGCAATTCCCCCCCCCCCCCAACAGTTCCCCCAAAGGAATATATATTTATATATGAATATAAAGTAAAGACTGTTAAGTTCAAAACATTTAATCCATTTTTTATTTTTAAACAAATTTTTAAATAAAAAATCCCTTTTTCATTGAGTACAAGCACAGAAAGTTTTATTAAATACCTAATCAAAGTATAACCACCTATCCTCCAGGTAAAGGTGGGATAAAGAGATGAGCAGATAAACAGATACTTTATGAATATTTTAGTGTAGTGGGTGAGTGGGTAGTGGTAAAACAATTAAAAGTGACAGATAATCAAAGGGATACCTGGATAAGTAAGAAAATCTGTTTACCCCACCTCTCCCTAGAGATGCACCTTGATTCAAGGTGGGCAACATGATCAAGGTGGGGTTGATGCAATTAAAAGTACATTAAGAAATATATTCATAATATGGATTAGAAAAGATTTCAACTTTATACTCTTTACTTTGCATTTGTATATAAATATATATTCTCCAGGCAGAATCGTCGGGGGAGGGGGAGGTTGAAGGGGTGGATTGTCCTGGGGGAATTGTCCTGATACCTTGTTTATGTATGTTCATTTTCTTTTCCTTTCCCTCCCTTCTCCCAGACACGTGAGCGTGATGACTACATGCCCCTAGCCTATGTGGCCATAGCGGTGGAGACGCCAGGCTGGAAGCACGCGGACACCATCCCCCTCCAGGTGGCCAGCATGATGGTGGGAGCATGGGATAGGTCCAAGGCGGCCGGAAAACATCAGGGCGGACTTATTGCTAAATGTGTCGAATTGGGGCTCTGCAACAGTTTCATGTCCTTTAATACATTGTACAAGGACACTGGGCTTTGGTAAGTTTTTGTCAGAAAGGATGTAATTTCATTCTATACAACATGTTACAAAAGTCACACAGTTGGTCTACATAGTTATCAGTAGGTTTTTTTGTTGGAAATTTTGCCCATGGAATAAAGGTTAATTTTGAGAGGAAGCATGTTACTTCACAGAGTTAATAAGAATTTTCGTTTTTGTCTTTGTAGTCTGCTCTTTTACTCAGCCTCCGTATGCATGTATATTTTTTTGTCTGTATGTTTTTCAGCATTGAGGCCTGGTTAATATTTTGCTCAAATACTGTCAAAATAATTGTTTATGATGGTGTTTATGCTGGAAACTTTGTGACTCTGTCAGGTAAATTCTTGATAGAAAAGTTGTTTTTTTTTTGTCATACTTCTTGTTAATTGTTATATTTGCTTAAATATTTCTGTTCTGTGGTTTCAGGGGCATCTATTATGTGAGTGAAGCGGAAAAAGTTTATGACATGGTAGATCAGTTCCAAGCGCAGTGGTATGTGACTTTCTTTATATATTTATATATATTTTCATGCAATTTTTAAAGATGTGTAAGATACTAGAAATTAAGTGTATGAATTTCAAAGAAGTTGTAAAATGCAAAGTCTTGGAATGCTTAGATTTTATTTTCAGGCATTTGACAAAATTTTCAGTACAATTGCTGAATTTCCTCTGAGACCCTTCATGTTTTTTCCTTAGGGAAATAAATATATATGAAATGAAAATAAAATAAAAATATATCTTTTATCTGTCGGACTTATTTTCCAACCCTTATTTCTGTAAGGCTGGGTCTTAACAATGATTTGGATTTTGTTTAGAGCTGTTTTGTTAATTACACCATGTGTAACTCCAATGTTTACAATGTTTACCCACAGGATGCACATGTGCAAAAACCTGACCGAATACGAGGTGAATCGTGCCAAGAACCTCTTGAAGACTAGCCTGATGCTTGGTTTGGATGGCACCACCAACATCTGTGAGGACATCGGCAGGTAGGTTTGGGTAATAAACAGTGTTGGATGACACCACCAACATCTGTGAGGACATCGGCAGGTAGGTTTGGTTAATAAACAGTGATGGATGACACCACCAACATCTGTGAGGACATCGGCAGGTAGGTTTGGTTAATAAACAGTGATGGATGACACCACCAACATCTGTGAGGACATCGGCAGGTAGGTTTGGTTAATAAACAGTGATGGATGGCACCACCAACATCTGTGAGGACATCGGCAGGTAGGTTTGGTTAATAAACAGTGTTGGATGACACTACCAACATCTGTGAGGACATCGGCAGGTAGGTTTGGGTAATAAACAGTGTTGGATGACACCACCAACATCTGTGAGGACATCGGCAGGTAGGTTTGGGTAATAAACAGTGTTGGATGACACCACCAACATCTGTGAGGACATCGGCAGGTAGGTTTGGGTAATAAACAGTGTTGGATGACACCACCAACATCTGTGAGGACATCGGCAGGTAGGTTTGGGTAATAAACAGTGTTGGATGACACCACCAACATCTGTGAGGACATCGGCAGGTAGGTTTGGTTAATAAACAGTGTTGGTTGACACCACCAACATCTGTGAGGACATTGGCAGGTAGGTTTGGTTAATAAACAGTGTTGGTTGACACCACCAACATCTGTGAGGACATCGGCAGGTAGGTTTGGGTAATAAACAGTGATGGATGACACTACCAACATCTGTGAGGACATCGGCAGGTAGGTTTGGTTAATAAAGTGTTGGATGACACCACCAACATCTGTGAGGACATCGGCAGGTAGGTTTGGGTAATGCACAGTGATGGATGACACCACCAACATCTGTGAGGACAATGGCAGGTAGGTTTGGGTAATAAACAGTGTTGGATGACACCACCAACATCTGTGAGGACATCGGCAGGTAGGTTTGGTTAATAAACAGTGATGGATGACACCACCAACATCTGTGAGGACATCGGCAGGTAGGTTTGGGTAATAAACAGTGATGGATGACACCACCAACATCTGTGAGGACATCGGCAGGTAGGTTTGGGTAATAAACAGTGATGGATGACACCACCAACATCTGTGAGGACATCGGCAGGTAGGTTTGGGTAATAAACAGTGATGGATGACACCACCAACATCTGTGAGGACAATGGCAGGTAGGTTTGGTTACTAAACAGTGATGGATGACACCACCAACATCTGTGAGGACATCGGCAGGTAGGTTTGGGTAATAAACAGTGATGGATGACACCACCAACATCTATGAGGACATTGGCCGGTAGGTTTGGGTAATGCACAGTGATGGATGACACCACCAACATCTGTGAGAACAATGGCAGGTTTGGGTAATGCTCAGAATTGCATGGAACTTCTTACACCAGTGAAGACATACACAAGCGCAATTTTTTAATGGATGGCCCACCATCTTTGAGGATGACAGACAGACAGGTTTGAGAATGGACATAAGCTTCCCAACCCAAAAACTTGTTTTGATATAGTCACCTTTTACATATGTTATAATCTGTAGCCCTACCTGAGATTTATTTGTTTATTTAACTATTTATTTATGCATTTTAATTGCTGGTCTTGTCATAATTCCAGGCAAACTCTGACCTATGGACACCGCATTCCTATGTATGAAATGGTGGAGCGTATCAATGTAAGTGATGGCACCATGGTTCATAGTCTGCATATAGTGCTCTTTGTACTGTTGTCATATTTTGTGAACTCTTCAGTTAACATTTCTGCCTCAATCACATCTCCGTTTTCAGCTACCCCCCCCCCTCCTCCCTCCCCTCCCAAGTCTTAAAATATGTTAACACAGTTGTCAGTGGATTGTCTTCCCTCATTCAGATAATCGGTGCCCAAGTGTATGAAATGGTCTCCCCTCTTCAAGAAAATAACCCCCACCCCCAAGTCTCTGGAGGGTATGCAATAATATATATTATATAGCATATAACATTTCCATAACCATAACCATATTATATATGCAATAATATATATATATATATATGTTTAGACCACTGTAGAAGTGAAGAACAAAAGACTTGGACGTGGTGTAACTAGCATAACTGCACGTCATGCATGAATGCATTATAACCCGTTAATGGACCCGTGGTCTAAATAGGGGTCGTCAGCAAGGGTTATGTGACATCCACTCGTGCTATGCACTCGTGTATGCCACATAACCCTCGCTGACTCGAGGGTCTATCTATTACATATATTTATTCATAACACATTTTAGTCTCCAAAGAAATGTGTACGATATATAAAACACTGAATTCTCCTACTTTTTTCAGAAAAGTACCCCACCATCCGTGGAATGTATACAATGATAACAATATATAACACACTTAATTCACTTCCCTTTCCAGAGAATTACCCCCAACTCCCTAATGAAGGTGATGAATACTTACGTCTATGATAAAGATGTGGCAGTGGCCGCAGTTGGTAAGTATATCACTAATCTGTACACATGACATAGAAATTTTCAGCTCTGGATAATTCATCTTTTGAAGTTGTTAATTGAAAAGTCACTTAAGACTCCTGATATGGTGTATATTGTGTTGTATGTTGTAAGAGCTTTAACTACTAGACGTGTTCATTGGCTTTCTTGGATGGACAAAAGTTTCCTGGTGGATACTGTTGACTTAAATAGATGTGGAGCAATCTATTTTTTTTTTTTACTACTCTCTCACGTGTGTACTTTCACAGTTTGAAGAAAGAAAAGCCTGGTTCAGTTTGATGATAAAAGTTTTCGCCATTGACCTTCCTCCATTTCCAGTTTCAGTTAATATGTAAACAGCGATCATGAGACTTGAATACTAACAGCCAGTTTCCATGCTATTCTTCCAATATACACACTTTGATTTATTTAACCCAATGTAACATAGTCACTCTCTCTTTCTTCATTCCAGGTCCATTAATCGATTTTTTCGAATACAACAGAATCCGCAGTGGCATGTGGCAGCTACGAATTTAACCCCTTGGTAGACTAGCTAATATTTATCTGTAGGTGATTGAAAAGGAGGGAAAAAAAGAAGTGAACAATTTGAATGTACATAGCCACAGTTTGGAAAAATGTTGAAAACAAGGACTGAGTTGCATATGTCTCTGTTGTCTTAAAGATAGATATCATCACTTTGAAGTATGCACCGGAAACTTAGTGACATTTGATTGCAGTTTGAAATCAGAAAATAAAACAAATATTATATAAATATTTAAAGTGTGTCATGCTCAGATTATTTGATCGAGGACTAAACGGCAAAGGATTATGGTATTTTGATAAGGGGCTGAGAGGGAAGTTTCCAAAATATTATTAAATGGCCCAGTTTACTTCTTGAAGTCAAATATGTACTGTAAATAAATAAGATTTTAGACCCCTGTTAATCTTCAAATACATAATTTTTGGCGTTATTTTACCTAAGAGATTGCTTCATACACACCTGCTCTGGCACGTAAATATTGAAATTAATTTTCTTTGAAATAAGTAAGGAGACACCCTTTCGTAAAAAAAGTTTATTCAAGAGCATTTCAGTGTTAAATTGCACAAAGTGCCCAGTGAAATGACCTACTAAATATTACATTTTATAACAATCTGACATTTTGTGTTAAAGACGACATACAGTCATTAATCAAAACTACATTTACTTGTATGCATACATTCTCGGCACATTTTTCCCACAAAATAGCCTATATTGATTCCATGCCAAAGTGTCCTTTATCTATAAATGCCAGTTCTTTAAATAAAAGTACATTACATGTCTCTTGTTAGAATTGGCTGGATTTGAACTTAGTTCTAGCTGTAGAAAACCTGACAAAACTTACAAGCACACCCAATGCAACATATAGCACACGAAATACTTTGACTGCAATTTCATGTTTCCTTATCAAAATGTGAAGTAATTCCTCAAAATTACTGGAGTTTGGAATACACTGTGCCATTGGCCGGTTTTTCAAAAAAAAAAAAAAACTTGAGTTATAAAAATAGTCTGAAGTTAAAGACCAGATTTTACTTTTCTACAATGCAGAATAAATCCACAGTAATACAAGTCTTGTTCTGAAACAGACGGAATATTACAATTTACAACTTCACTATTTAGGACTTAAAAGTAGACTAGAAATTTTATCTCTAAATTTGGGCCATTTTTGTGAAACGGGATTCAGGGTAGGTGAAATCAAAAGTCTTTGGTCCCAACACTTTGACTTGGTCTCTGGATGTACTCATTTTAAATAAGACCTTAAAACCACTACTAGAAAATCTTCAGAAAAAATTGAATCCATAGACCCCTCCACTTACTAATGCCTTCTAAATAACGATGATCTAATTGTCTAAATAATTTTTAAAAGTATTTCCATAAATCTACTAAACTGGTAAGGCTCAAGATCATTACAATATGAAAGGACGTTCAAATGCTAAATGTTTCTGCAGTTTGTAGTGCGAGCATGAAATGGGTACTTCTCTTTGTTTTTGCAAGTCTTTATTAGTAAAATCATACTCAATTCAAATCAAACTTTGTCAACAGTAATAAAACAAGAGAATAATAAGTACTAATTATGTAAGTACTTCAGACCATACTGTGCAACATGCTTTTTATCATAAAATAGATCCTTGTCAAAATTAAAAACTACACCAAAAGAGGCAATTATTGCTCCCAAATGGTAAAAAATGTTTCATATGTTATTTTTTAACTAAATTTTGATTCCATAGGACTAAAAGCTGTTTATCTATTAAAATTTAATCGTGTATACATAATGTCATGTAAAATATACATATTTCTCCGGTTTACATGCATTTATAATTTTTTACTCGCTCATTAACATTATCAAAGGTAAACCTTAATTGTACCTCATGATATCTATACTAAAAAATTAATAAAAAATGTATACAACAAATTGTTATTTTTTGCATAAAAACTTGGAAAAATCTACAATAATTCTGTAGTTAGCTAAAAATGAACATATTTCAATAAGCCATATATTAGTAATATTATCTGGTTGGCTACATCTAAACATGCAACATGAAACATCACGCTCGACCGACATATACACAAGTCAGTAAAGACAAAAACTTCGGTTATAACAACTACGTTAAACTTGGTATTATAATAAAAATAATACCCACACTTCATCACGGCCTATACACGTAGATTTACATAAACAACTACACAATAAAAATCTCAATAACATTACAGTATAGAATAAAGTTGATAAATTATGTACAAGTAAGAGTGTATTGACTTCAACAAAACTTGATCCCCCTGACAATGGCAGTTTTTGGCTGGCTTTCTTTTGTTTAGTATCTCATATTTTTCTATAAAAATGTAATATAAAATTTTACAAATACAAATACAAAATGTACAATCAGGAATAACCTGATAAAATAAATAAAAGCTAATATACAAACAGTTATGACTGCGCCATTAGAAATGGCCACAATGTTGTATTTACAATGAGGGCTATGGTATGTAGCAGCCTAATGCTGTAGGATTTGTATCCAGTACAATGTTCACATGTTAAGTGTATAATAAACTTTACAAGAGTCAGTTTGCATCTTCAGTTATATTGGGAAGACATTTTTATCTTCAGTTCAAACAAATCAGTATTAAGTAGTATTAACCTCCTAACTTAAGTACAGTTGAATCTACATGTATAACATGAATATATTTCTCATTGGCTTCTTTTGCTGGAGCAAAATAAGTTTTCAACATTAAATTTAAAGCAGTGTTTATGTTGTTAGGTGTCTACATATATTACATGTATTTTCATTCATTTTGATGCAGAACCAGATAAAATTCTTGTTTATGACATTAAAACTAGGTCAGAAATGTTATCTAAAATAAAATTTAACAAAATACGTATTTTACCTTAAATACCCTGTCTAGCATAGGTTGTTGCTTATCAGAATATACTGACCTTTTTTTCCCAAAAATTTCTTTATGGACTCTAAACAAGTAAAGAAGAAGATCACAAGATCTAAGAAAATTTAATCCAAATAGTTTGATCACAGCTTATGTGATGAAAAATGCCCCTCTTCTACTTTTAAAAATAATCCTGTGCTTTGATGCTTGTTGTTATAGAAACAGCTTGTCATGACAACTGATCATGTGATGATCACATGATCACATTTTATAATATTAAATTTTATAGGTGGCAGTGCAGTAGCTACTGAGTATCTTTGCATTTGGAGATTATCTGGGATGGCTTGAGTTATGAGATCTGAAAAGGAATAATTAAGTTTAAAATGTGTGCAATAACAATAAAAAAACAATCATATTACAAAACATAATCATCTAATTTAAGTAACTGACAATCATAGTTAATTGCAAAATCAGGTCAACTATTAGAATATGTAAATGAAGATCAGCCATAAAGTCAATTTAATAAACTATTCCATAAAACAGGAATTCAACTAAAAACTGAAGGAGCTAGTGGTGAGTTTGTGTTACTCATTTAGATCTAAATTTTGAAAATAATAATTGTTGCCTTATATTTGGCCAGTATGATTTAAAAGTTTTACGATCCCATTTGCTTTCAATTTGGCAAATATGGCTCTTAAACAGTATCATGATAATTTTCACCTCCAATTTGACCAGTGCAGCCCTGAGACGGACAACTTAATGATAATTCTACATACCTTTGTAAGTATATTTTTGGTCTAAGAGCCAACATCACAGATGTCAGTGGACAAGCTGTAACTTGAGTCCGACACTGTCCAAAGGAGAGCACTGACCACAGTAACCTCCACACTGACCATGGATCATAACGCCATCCTAGAAGAGATGAACACACACCTGTTATATAGAACTTCCATTATAGAAAACCTGTAATACTTTGGATGGCATCAGGAGTCCATAGCTAGACTTAACTAGTAAGATCTATATTTCAGTGAAGTACATGTGTATACAGAAGTATAGATGAACTACATGTAGAATACAATTTGGGTGATATCAGTGCACTGCATGTACCCTAACTACGTAAAATGGGCGAAGTTGAGGGATGGCATCAACTGTGCTCACATTAAACACTGGTCATTACACTACATACAATTTCACTTTTTATTTTCTCAAAATTCCCAAATAAAAGTTGTTATGTTTTTGCTCCATGCAGCTTCTTTGTTCTAGCAGTGGTTCATTTAACAACTCACCTGTAGTCTCTGTATCCTCTGAACTGTTTTGTACCCTCGGCTGCTCCAGGCGGCTTGAGGAGAAATGCGGAGACCTGTGCCGGACAGGTTGATATGGAAACGGCCCTAAAATACCACCACACAGAACATTACATCTCTTGTATATAATCAAATATAATTTTATGTCTTAAAGGGCTGCTGATAATGGCCCTGCTGTATAATTTTAAGCTGTTACAATAAGTAAAACTGGGTATTATATAGTATTTATACTCATGTGCCCATGAAAATTAGACAGTTCTTGATATAAAATGTGAAACTGTATTAAATGCCATTTATGCCTCCGAAAGATTAGCCAGTCAGTCATTCAAAATATAACACTGGGTATTAAATTAGATTTAAGCCCTAGAAAGATTAGCCAGCCAGCGATTCAAAATGTAAAATGAAATTTAAGCCCTTGGTTACCTGGGGACATTCCACCGAACTATAGCAATCCCCGGCAGTTCCTAGAGGTATTCTGTTAGCACCACTATTGTGACTGAAGCTGAAATCATCACCTGAAAACCATTTAATAATATTAAATTAATACCTTACATTACAAAAATGGTTTGTACAAAGTTACGTTTAGAGTCGAATTTATAGCCCGAGATAATTGAGAAACTAAATTAGTCTCCTTTCCAATTTATGCCTAGCACTTACTGGACCTGTTCAATCAATATCTGGAAATATATACTTACCAATTATCTTAAAACTCTCTACATCCAGTCGAACTTTGTTGAACTCTGTGTATCCAGACCGACTGTAAGCATCTCTAGAACAGTGGCACCTCGTATACCTGGTACCATTGTACGGACATGTGTCTGGGAGCAACAGTCTGTAATAATTTAAATAATGAATAGATAAATAAATGAAACGAGTCGGGACTAAAACCATGTGTACCGCCAGTCTTACACTGGTGGTACAATAAATAAAGTTACCTGTATGCATCCACTGGTGTTGAGTAATATACAGAAAAGCTGTTGAATATACGAGTATGTTGGAAACAAGAGGAGGAGTGTTAACCTAGCTGTTAATCTGACTGCAATCAGTGAGAGTCCCCACAAAGTTTGTTCAAATTCTAGTATGATAGTTTCACTGTAAATATACCCTAAGTTGTCTGTATAATAACATTAATTCAAATGTGTCAAAATGTACAATATTACTCTTTTACTTGTTCATTTATCTAGTACAGTACATATATATACCAATCTAAAAATTTATCTTTTAAATGAAACAATTACAATATATACATAACCTTAGAAAATGACATTAAAAGCAAACTAATATGTACTTAAATGTTAAATGAGTACCAACCTTTTATCATATATTTCAGCAAAGTTTTCTGTTGGTCCACTTGGAAGAGTGAGATATTCTTTAGGATTTGATTTTTTCATGTCCTTGCAGTATATCTAAAAAATATTTAAAAAAAATATAAACCACAAATTAAAATTACCTATATGAATTCAAATATAAACAGCAGTATTATATGAAATAACATGTAATACATAAATCCTTATCTACAGCTAAAAACTGCTCTTTCTAAAATGAAGCAGATGCATTACTCACATCTTTATTATTCATTCTAATTAACGATGCAATAATTTATGCACTGCACTCATATCTTTTAAGTCACACATATATAACTACAGAGAACATGTTTTATCAATATCAAAGACTCATTTACTGTAGCAAAGTGGCAAGGCCAAACAGAAAAGCTTCCAGACGTACAGACACCAACCCAATGCAAGACTTATACTGCTCAGTTGGTCTTAAGAGTGCATTCCTATAGATTTAGATCGATCCATCTAAATCGACCTAACTCCCTGGGGGTTCACGCTAAATTGATGTCAGCCGAGCATGCACAGTAGTTAATTACCCCCTTACAGCTTTTAGTAGGTGGGACAGACGCTT
Organism: Lingula anatina; assembly: GCF_051362555.1. Taxonomy (NCBI): domain Eukaryota; kingdom Metazoa; phylum Brachiopoda; class Lingulata; order Lingulida; family Lingulidae; genus Lingula; species Lingula anatina. The sequence continues at coordinate 3,221,174 of NC_141772.1, read as the reverse complement.
AAGCTGGCTAAGCTGACAGTAATCTAGTGAGACTCCCCACAGGGATAGATCGATCTAAAATCTGTGGGAATGGGGTCTTACCCTCAATAGCTGCCCATGTACTAGTAGAGTATATTCATCATCTTTCCTCACTGATGTGTGCTTCTTCAATTCTTTGCATGTTTTTGCATAGCCTGTAAAAGAATGTTGTGATATTACCTTCAAAAACCTCACTTATTCACATACAGTATCTTATTAATAATTATTCATTGAAAATTATTCAAATATAACCTTATTTTAATTTATAATTTTTCATATATAATTGTTTGTATATACTGTAATTTTTATCTATTATTATACATTTTAATCAAATGAGCCCAACTCATTACATAAGAATTATGTGCTTTAGACAATGAAATTAATTTGATCAAATTTAGTAAATACTGCCATAAATAGATCTCAAATTTCTGACATCTTTACTGCCCATTCTATACACCTATCAGTTCAGACACAGTCAAATTTCATTATAATCTATCACTCATTTTTATCAAATTATTTATTGGGGAGGGGGGGATAAAAAATCCAAAAATTAGAATAGCAATCTAAAAATCCAATGGTCTTACAAGGTTTCTCATAACATGATTTCTTTCTCTTTGGTTTGTATTTTTTATCACATCTCCTCTTAGCAGTACGTCGCCCCCTGGTGTCCACACACTGCATCCTACGCTTAGCTATACCACGCCCACACTCTGCAGAACACTAGCAACAAACAAATAATAGGACGTCAAAATGCAACTTCTAAATTTGTAAACAGGAACATTTTTTTTTTCTGTAAACTAATCATAGGAAAACTACATTAAAATTTTGTTTTAATACAGTCACCATGTGTGCTGTAAATCTTTTCATTAATTGCCGAGATCGACCAAAAAGAAAGTCACAAGTTCTTGTAAACAGATCAGAAAATATAAATCTCACAAACTTTTATGACAAAAACCTGTTTAACATTGTAAACATTCAACAAATAGCTTATCTATGTTGTAGCTGAACTCATATTTTAGACTATTATAGTTATACTGAAGCAAAACTAATAGCACTTAATTAAGTTCTGAACTCATAAAACTAAGACTGCCAAATCAATTTACAAATTCGATCCTTTCAAAAGAGCAGGCTCCTAACATATAATACTTACAGGTCCCCATTTCTCTGGTTTCCAGAAGTAATGTCCACTGCATGCCCCAAGGTTGCACGACTGCACACTTCTCGGTTTCTCTTTGTCCTCGCACCCTGACTGCACGGCACCAGGTAGGATCCACCCCTCACGGGTTACAACGTGACAGGTCACAGTCCTCGTCTGCAAGCCCTCATCACACGATCTTGAGCACTGATGGAAAAAGATTAAAATATCAAATACCAGAAGATGATATAATATCACATGATCTTGAATTATGTATCTATAAATTACAACTCAGCAGGACTTTATGTAATTAAAATCAATAATTTGTTGTTCTACTCAGCTACAAACTGTTTCTGGGTGTTTTCAGCCTTTAACACAATCCAGCTGATACGAACACAATTTCCTGTCTCAACAACCAAGAATCAGTCTCAACAAACACAATTTCCTCCACTTACCTCAGTCCAGTCACCAGTGTGCCAGGCATATGGACAAAAAGCTTCCGCACATCTTCGCTGTGATCTAGGCTTCTTTTTCTTTTTAGCACAATTCTGATCTGGGCCGTCTGCTCCAGTCTTTATGTTAACACACTTGACGGCTCTTCTCTTGATTCCAATGCCGCAGCTATGAGAACACTGCAAGGGAAAGAAGAAAACATGTCATAGCTCCATTATAGCACATATATCATTCAAGTATTTTAACTTAGTATTTTTTTCAGCACATTTCATCATACATATGGTTTCTTGACAAATTTCAACAAGTTAGAATTATCAAGGACCAAAACAGCTTTAACTGACCAATTTAATAAGTTAAAGAAAATAAAGAAATGTCAATCATAAATCTCTAATATATATCTTCACATTTACACAAATCACAGCAATGTTTTAAAAATTTACGAGGAGTTGAATAATTAAGAATTAACTTCACTCACCCTAGACCATCTTCCTACTTTCCAATCAAAATCTTCACAGGGAGTTGCTTGACAGGTCTTCCTGGCGTCTGGTTTCTGGAGCCCCTTACAAAGCTCTGGATTGATCACCTTTAAGCCTGCTCGGCAGACGACGCTGCGATACTGATGGCCGCTACCACAGGCTGTGTCACACTATTAATAGAGAGGATTTAAGAAAAAATCATTTCTTGATAAAAAGACCAAGTGCAAATGATGTTTTTACATGTTAACTGTTTTTAAGTGTTTCCAAGCATAAAAACTCTTGGACTGTTATCATGACTTTCATATTATCTACTGGTATTTTGTAAAAAAAAAATTCTTTGCTTTTTTTATTTCTGAAAACAAATTCAAACAAATTCAATGTAAATGTTAGGTGCTTTGTTTTTGAACCTCAAGCTTTCCAATAACCCAGTCCAACTCAAATGCCACAGTTTTATAATTTAGCTACATTACACTAACACCTTGGGTGGTAAAAAAAGAATAAAGAAAAAAAAAAAAGGATAGCTGAATAACAATTATAACTGAATCTGGTGTTCATCAACGTCTCATTTCTCATGCAACATAAATGCACTTTAATCTAAAACAGTCGTCAGAAGGGAGCAAGAAACTGCGAGAGGTCTTAAACATGTTCACAGCTCTTAGCAATTGTTCCCAAACAACAACAACAACAACACAGCTGAAAACACAGATGTATCAAAAAGAATGAGAGAAAAAATTGAATGTGATATTTGAAATGGAGGCGGGTGGCATTGTATTTTTATTGGATTAAGAAATATCAGACGTAGAAAATGTATGAATGTATCATAATTGGTTCATGTAATTGGAAGAAAGCTTGGCTTACATGGTAGAATAAACCATACGCTATAATTAATATTTTTTATCAATTTCGTACATTCATTTTATCACTTATTAATTGTAAATGCTTTGGAAAAAAGGGGAGGGGGATTAAAGTGCCATTACTCATGAAGCTGCTCTTTTTTATGTTTGAAAGATTCATCTACAGCAACTTGCGTCATATTTTTGCACAGGAGACATATCATAAACACATCTGGAATAATGTCACAAAAAAAAGGGGGGGGGGGCAACTTTTTACTGCCTGACATCCCATTCCAACCAATTTTTTTCATATTTGGAATCAGCCTAAAGAAAAACATCTACTTGGCAGAAAACTGGTGACCACATGGAACACTGTATAGTGTCCAACCAATATAAGAATCCTATGCAAGGCTTTGTACTCAGCTAATGAGGCTTGGAGCTTTGAAACCGCATGCCTAGCACGGGCTGCACCAAACTCACTTGTTCTGTGATCATCTATAATTTGCAGAAAGCATTTTCTCTTTCTCTTCTTGTCTGGGCTTTATGGGGAGGAAGTAAATGGTTTTGATTGCACATGCCATACAGTACAACCAATTTCTTGTATTCTCTCCCCTTCAATTATTCACAGCAGAACTAATTTGGTTGGCAGTATACCCGGTACATTGTTAAAGTTCATTTGGTATTTTAGAACACTTCAGCCAGCCAGATCTTACAATTTAAAATGTGTGGTATTAAATAAAATAAAACGAAATAAAATAAGACATAGAAAATAAATCACTAGAAAAATACTGCAAAAGTTTTACTTTGATCCTGGTTTTTAAACTTCACGATTTACTGTACACAAGCATGTTGTTCTCATTGTTTTTATGTAGTTCATTGCCACCTCTCACCATTATGAAGCCTACTAATGCAATACCAAACTTCTATGTTCTTTATTTATGTGTTTTTATTTTGCATTTAATGAATTTTGAACATTTTTTTAATATTTGACATATCGAAGTCCATTTCATGGTTATTCATCAAGCACAGCACTTGCTTAATTTGTCAAAAAAAAAAAGAATAAGAAGAAATTGTCCCTGTTTATGTTTTAACTGCATGTCAACTTACATTGCTCCAGTCGGTGGCATGCCACCTTGGACATCTTGACATTCTGCATCCTCTTACTGTCCTTGGTTTGGGGTCCTCACAGGCAGAATCAGGGAGGCTGCTGCCATCTTGGTCTGTGCAGACGACAGATCTGCTTCTGGAGCCATGGGCACAAGATTTGGAACACTGTAAATGAAAAAAAATGCACCTTTAGTTTTGTCAATGTCTATAAACTTTAAATTCAATGGGAAAACATTGTAATCTGGTATGTATGAAAATAAATTAATTGCAGAACTAAACTGCAAATTTATGCACATTTTACACATTTTTGCTATGGAGCCTATAAGCAATTAAGACTGTTATAGTGAAATTATGAGAAAAAGATGAACAACCTTATTTATTAACCACATTACATTCAGACATATTTTGCACTAAGAGGTTTCTGATCATCTTTTTCTCATTTTTCTGTTGATTCCCTTGGTTCTTTCAATATTATGCCATTGTAAGCAATGCAATTAATAATAGCACTGCATACTAAGCACTAATTTATATTGCTTGCAAACCTATCACAACATGTCACTACTTTATATACTTGAACATGAAGCAAAAGGGAAGGAAGTCAAAAAATAAAACATAAACAATCTGCCAGTTGAATGACAAAAAACTTTTTCAACCTGCTAAGGAAACGGAAACAATCATGTAAAATAATAAACTAATTTTTCCTGTTGCATATATGTCAAGAACTTTTAGTTACAAAAAAGTTCAAGCACACGCGTATAGATTTTTTGTTGGAACATACTCGTAACATAATCACATGCCAGAATTAAAATAAGTCATTAAAATGCTGCTGTTGTTTAAATCCTATATGAAAACGCTTACAATTACTTACTTCTTGCATACTTATGACTTTTGAAATTCTTTTGGTTTATATGTTTTAACCATATGGGGAATATGTTCACTGCAATAAAGCCTGTGCAGTTTTTTTTTTCAGTGTCAACATCAGAAAAGGCTCTGACTGATATAACTGAAGTGAGCAGCTGTTGTTTTAGAAACATTGGTACATAAATTACATTAACTATTGTGACTTTCTGGTAATGGCTGAGCAAGGCAACATGAAATATGTCCATCCTTAAAAACTTTAACAGCCTTTTAGCACATTTTATTTTACTATTACAGATGTTAATCCAGTTGCTTTTGAAAATATCTTTTTTGACTATTCCAAGGGGGTGCTCAAGGGGACTGAACCATAGTTTTTAAATACTGATAAACAGTCAACACTTATTTGCTGATGAATATTAAGCTTGATTCCTTGTTTTATGCTTAACTGAGCATGAACACTAATTTTTCTTGATATCTTAATTTCTGAAATATGGGATTCAGGTCATTTGAGGGCAAAATGGCCACTGATTTTACAACACAATAAGTTACATTTAAGCTCAGAACTACATATACACCAGTTTTACCATTCCTGTAACCAGCAAAATGAAGTCACAATCACCTTAAACAATATACTCGGTAATGCCCTCTATTTAAGTGCTTAATCAATGTTTCTCTGCTGTTTCTTATTGATAGAGTTCACTTATAACACATTGCTTCACTTAATACAGGATGCCCTTCATTAATGAACTGCAGTACAGGTTGATGCTAATCACAAGCTTTTTTCACTGGTGTCTAGACTTATAATGAAAGCTACCTGTAAAGCACATGCACATTTTGCAGTATTCAAAGTCATATTTGCAATATTTTGTCTAAAAAAAAAAATTTTTTAATGACAAAATTGTCAACAAAATTACTGAGCTTAGATAATTAGTTAAATACGAACCAGAGCAGTTCCTATATAACAAAATCAAGCAATTAATGATCTAATTATTGATTAATTATTTCTATAATAAAATCAAAATTTCTTTCACTCTAATATACCTTTTACATTGCTAAAAAACTGTTATAAAACATGCGATTCTATCAGGACAGAAAACCTTTGCAAATATGAATGTTCATCTCGTAGGAATTATATTACAAAATCAGAGCTATTACGTTATACATATATAATACTTGACATTTCCAGGAAAAAGGGACTTAAACAGTCCTTAGCCATGTTATGGGAAGTTTTTACATACTTGCACCATATGTTTGGTTAAACATTACCTAGTTTCTTAACTTACCCAAGCATATGACAGGAAACACTATTTTTGTGGTATACATTACAGTTAAGATGAACATGTGACTTGTCTGTAAAAGCTGTAAAGGGGTACCGGCCATCCTTTTACTTAAGGCCCAGTGTTACTTTTGGTTTGTTAAATTGCTAGACATACTCTCTGATCATAGACCAAGTACATGTCAAATCTCCTTCAGTAAACTGGTCTTCATAAAAAAAGATTTATTTTATTGCTTATTTCAACAGGAAAGGGGCTTCTAAATGTTCCATTTGAATCATTTCATAAATTTAAGGTGAATAGCATGCAAAAAGTACTGTTAAAGGCAGTATCTAAGATATATTGGGGCAAATATAAATAACAATATTTAAAAAATTACAGCAAAGACTAGGGTCATACTTAAAGGTGAAGGCCACAGCAAAGGGTGAAGGTCAATTCAAACCAAGGTGAAGGTGAAATGTGGATGTTGACATTGAGACCCTTTTCCTATATTTTTATATACTTTGGAACTGTAAATTAATTTCTTACAGAAACTTTTATTTAATATGTTTTTTTCATTGAAAGGCATTTTGATCTTCAGTAAAACATATGTGGTTTAAGTTAATTTATCAAAAGGTACCAGTACCATTAAACTTTGCATTAATTTACTTTGGCCTTACTTATTGGTAACTGTGCTAACATTCCTCTGCAACTCACCTTTAGTAAATAGTTATCAGAATCTGTCTTACCTAACACCTTAATTAATATCACTACCAGTTGTGGCCTAATCTCTCACTAAGCTATTCCATATCTTTCAATTAATTCATTTGTTCAAAACCTAGTATATCCTTCAATGGGGATTAAAACTGGGAGTCGCCACATCCATAGTAACTGTAGAGGGAGAGCTCACATATACAGATGTTTACATATACATATAGTCTGTGTGTAAGAGAGTGTATACAAGATCAGAATCTGGCACAAGGAGTGCTTTACATCAGCACACTTCTGGGGCCATGACTGACGTCTGTATAGCACTATGAGGGACCCGCCCCCTGCAAATAAGGACCAAATAAATTTTTAGACAACATTACTTCAAATTTTATTGGATATTGGCCAGGAACAAGCATGCCAATCAACTAAGGAGAAAAAAAGGGAAGCGTGCCAGGGCCATTAGAGTAAGTTATTATGCACAAACCAACTGAGTTAATGTCCTGCCTGGCCAATCAAACCCTGGGGAATGGTTTGGTTGCCATGACAGCAAATTTGCATCCTATCGTCTGATTGGTGAGAGATAATTAGGGTCAAAGGTCATGCAAAACAAATTTTAAAAAATTATATCCACCCCAGAACCCACCATCTGATTGGTGAGCTCTGAGGTAAAGTGGGAGGGGCAGACGGGGGTGAATGCCTCTAACAGATAATCAGTGTAGTGGAGTTCCAATGGAGTAACATTTAGACTTCAATATTGCAATTTGGTTAACAATGGCATGGGATTTATTGCTTGGTTGCCTTCTGTGGCCATGAAAGCAAGGAAACCATGCCGTACTGGGATTATGAAGCCAGTTCTAAGAGCTGTAACTTGTACTACCAAGGTCTACCTGTAAAGCAGTGCTTCACCAATAAAGTACAGTACCATTGGTACACCTTCACCGTGCTAGTAGTTACAATTAGGATAAAACTACATTGAGGTAATCTCTTACTAGCGGGTTGATAGTAATAATGGTCAATGGCATTATGTGAAAATTGGATCTAAGCGGGAAGGTTCAGGGAGAGAGGGCTGTACCTGTCTGATAGTTACACCACTTCACAGGTATAATGATTTGGTGCACTAAGTAGCTAGCAAACAGTAACAAGTAGGGTTAGATTATAAAACTTATCCTACTTATCTTTACAAATATATTAACAACATTTTTTTTTTAAAAAAGATGTGCACTAGGCCTCACATACTTAGATTATAACATCTGATTTTTCCTTAGATTGATTGCATGAGCTAATAAGAAAACTTATATCCAACAATGTTACAAACAAATCTATGTACATACTTGTAAGTCAATGATGGTTTCATCATTGTTTTCACCTAAAATTTTAAATTTCTAATAGGTACTTAAGGTACTAAAGGAGGGGGAACGGAGGGACCCGCCCACCTGTGAGATAGATTAAATACAATGTACTACATGAACAATATCATTTCAGACATCTTATTAAGTCTGCAAGAATGGTTTTTTCAAACCAACTAAATTAAGTGTTGCCTCCACCCCTATGTTTCAGTGGCTGTAGAAGGTGTCTTATGATATACTGGAGTACAACTTTGACTCAAAAGCATTGTTGAAAAAAACTATTATTGTTACTTAGAGTATATATATATAATTATGAAATTTAATATCCTTAATTAAGATCAATAACTAAAAAGAAATAAGCAGACTTGTGAATTTTAAATCTCACATTTAACTTTTTTACACAAATATGTAAGTAATGGTCATATTGGAGTTAAATGTAAATAAGTGATAAACTCCATTCAACCAAGAACATAATAAATAGTTAACTGCTTCAATATACATATATCAACAGGTAAATATTCACTCCTGAATCTAGGCTACTTTTTACCCAAACAGAAAAACTGCATGATAGATTTTTCTCCAGTTTGATCAATTATCTAATGAAAACTTAATGCTATCTCTGTCCACTAAACCTACATAAATACATACAGTCTTATAATGTTTATGGGATCTACTTTAGACAACATGTTCTTAAAGTATTCATCCCATCAGTTTTTTCAAATCATGACCCCAGTTTAAATTCTGCACCAATGATACTTATAATAACTAATAACAATAATAAATTCAATATTGCATTTGACGATGAAACAAAACAAAACAGGAGGTGACAAAGTTATGAGGTATTTAATGACTTAACCATGTGTTACACTTCATAACAATTAAGGCTGCTGCCTTAAGTGGCTTGACACCTATATGTTTAAATATAATTCATGCCATGAAAAATGTGACGAATAATTATTTTTTAACAATAGTTGTTAATTGGTGAAAATCTTAAATTTAGTCATTCTAAAAAATAAAAAAAACTAGAAATCTTGTTACGATAAAATGTGAGGAAAAAATGACACATTATAATGTTATTTCAAGAGAAACAAAGTGAATTACATTTAATGGTTGCACGGCTTTAAACAGTAGCATGCCTAAAAGATGCTACTTCTAAATTATAAGCCAGACTGCGTTCTTTCTTAGTCTTCTTCTTTAAAGCTATACATTACTACAGCATCTTTAGCAGCCTCAATTTCCCAGCCCAGGCACCACAAGCCCTACTGTGTAAACACATCTACTTTGAAGTAGAAAATCAAGTTAGTATTCCAGTAAACATCTGCTCACTGCTATAACTCACTGTTCTCTAAGTACACATAAACTAAAGGAAAACTCAAGGAAGATCCATAAGTCAGAGAGGGCAAGACCCCAGAACGTGCAAACGCATGTGTGTATATGTGTATATAACATGCAAGGACAAATGCCTGAAAACTGTATTCCCAACAAAACACATGCAAACTTAAATGCACATGCACATACTATGTAATAACCATGTAGAACTTACATAATGGCTATGTGATAACATCTCAAACAATTATGGTAGAGTGTTGCATTGCAGTGGTTATGCAGTGGTAAACTAGCCAATCATATTTATTGGACTTGTAGCATTGGGTCATTTGCATAACTGGTACTATAATAAAGAGCTGCACAGGTAGTGCAGTAGTTAGTTATTGTTCACTTGTGTTAGAGTTACTTACTTCAGGTGTCCAGGTAGACTTCAGCAGATATTATTAGTTTGTAAAAATACCAAAATATTCAGTGTGCTACATTGGTGACACCGACGTGAGCAATGGATTCAGATGGAATTAAACAGCTGGCAGATGCTATCAGACAACAAACCCTGGACATATATCAAGGTTCTACAGTGCAAACAATATCAGCTGTTTCATTTAAAGCACCACCATTTTGGAACACAAACGCATCTGCTTGGTTTTTACGTCTGGAATCATCCTTTGCAACACACCAGCCAGCCATTACAAATGACTTGACTAAATTTCATCATGTAGTGCAACTCCTGGACTCATCAACCTCCAGACGTGTTCAGTCAGTAATTGAGAGACCACCTCAGACAGGAAAGTATGAAGCACTAAAGCATGCACTGTTAGAAGCCTATGAAGCCACACAATACCAAAAGGATACAGCATTACTTAATATAAATGGTCTAGGAGACAAACGACCTACGGAACTATTGATGCATATGCGCTCTTTAAATGCAGATCCAAGCACACTCTTTCGCACATTATTCATCAATCAGATGCCAACAGAAGTGAGACGGATTCTTGCACAATCACCAGAAGTTGATCTTGACACCTTAGCTAAAATGGCTGATCGGATTTTAGAAGTGGACCCTCTTACCCCTTCTTCAATTTCTGTGACTACCACAGTGCCTGAAGAAAATCTTACAACAATAACTGATACAGAAATTAACGCCATGAAATCTCAGAACCAACGCACTGGCACTATCAAGTTCAAATTATGTAAATATCATTCATGGTTCGGACATAAAGCCAGGAAATGTGAACAAATCATTGATGGCTGTCCTTGTCCAATGTCTACACGAAGACAACAGGGAAACGACAAAGCCAGCAGAAATTAGTGAGCACTGCTGGTCTATCTGATGCTCCACAAATTTCTACGATCAATATGGGGACAATCACCGTTTCTGATATTGTCACTGGGCGCACTTTCCTTGTAGATACAGGAGCAGAAGAATCCGTTTTTCCTGCTAACCGATTTGACCGACAACGAACCAGTGGCCCAAGTCTTATTGCAGCAAATGGAACAAAAATACCTACTTACGGAAAAAGGAAGATGATTTTAAAACTAGGGAAAGGAACAAAATTCACTCAAGAATTCTGGGTAGCTGACGTCACACAACCCATTCTAGGTGCTGACTTTTTCACTACTCATCGTTTGGCCATTGACCTTTCCAACAGAAAGTTAATCTCTTTGGATGGAAAAACGGTCATTCATGCTCACCTCACTAGATCTCAGCAACAAGGGATTCACAAAGTTCACACAAGATACGAAGCAGTATTAGAACACTACCCGGAGCTCTTAGTGTCATCCTTTAAGGAAAATAAACACGGAGTAGAACATCACATCCCAACCGTTGGATCTCCAGTTAAAGCCAGAGTACGTCGTCTTGACCAAGAAAAGCTCACTGCAGCAAAAATGGAATTCAAGGAAATGGAGAATCTGGGGATAGTGCGTCGTTCCTCTTCACCATGGTCATCTCCTCTACATATAGTGAAGAAAAACAATGGTGGCTGGAGACCTTGTGGAGATTATCGTCGACTTAATGACATCACCATAGACGATCGTTATCCTCTACCTCATATACAAGATCTCAATTCATCACTCAATGGAAAGACAATATTCTCTAAGATCGATTTGATTCGGGGATATCACCAGATACCAGTTGCCAAACATGATATTCCTAAGACTGCAGTCATCACACCTTTTGGACTTTATGAGTTCCTTAAGATGCCTTTTGGGCTTAAAAATGCAGCACAGGCGTTCCAAAGATTAATGGATGGCATTCTACAGGAACTTGACTGTTGTTTTGTGTATCTTGATGACATTTTAATAGCAAGTTCCACACCTGAACAACATGAGGAGGATCTTAAAGCAGTTTTCAACCTGTTAAGGACAAATGGACTTGTTATTAACAAGAAAAAGTGTGTATTTGGACAATCTGACGTTGAATTTCTAGGTCATTCAGTGTCTGCAGCTGGAGTTCAACCACTTGCAGAAAAAGTGAAAGCAGTAGCAGATTTTCCACCACCCAAGGATAAAAAAGGCCTTCAAAGATTTCTGGGAATGCTGAATTTCTACCATCGTTTTCTTCCTGGAATCGCACATCGAATAATACCTCTTACTGAAGCTACCAAGGGCAGAGCCAAGACTTTGCAGTGGACCCCTGAATGCCAATTAGCATTTCAGGATGCTAAAATGGCTCTTGCTTCTGCAACTATGCTTCATCACCCTGAACCACAGGCAGCAACCAAGATATCAGTGGACGCTTCTGACGCCGCAATAGGAGCAGAACTTTCTCAGTTTCAATCAGGGATGTGGAAACCTATTGCTTTCTTTTCTAGAAAACTCACACCTACCCAGAAACGATACTCCACTTTTGACCGTGAGCTTTTAGCAATTTACAGTACCATCCGCCATTTCAGATATTTTTTGGAGGGAAGACCATTCACCATTTTCACTGATCATAAACCTCTCACTTTTGCGTTCAAGAGTACATCTGACAGATCACCACGTCAAGAGAGGCAATTATCATTTATTGCTGAATTTACAACTGATATACGACATATCAGTGGAACTGATAACATTGTCCCAGACACTCTGTCCAGAGCCCCAGTGGAAACTGATGAGCCACTTATTGCCTCCACAGCTACAATGCCGACAATTGACCTTACACAGTTAGCAGCATCACAAAAGACTGACACTAAGATGGTTGAACTGTGTGCCAATCCAGGATCTTTGAAGTTAAAGGAAGTCAACTTTGGTGAGGTTAAACTTCTCTGTGATACAACTACCAGTCGACCTCGGCCAGTAGTTCCACCTTCAATGACGAGGATCATTTTTGAGGCAATACACAATCTTTGTCATCCTGGAACAAAACCAACAATCCGTGCCATTTCAAGTCGTTATGTCTGGCCTGGACTCAAAAAAGACATTCGTAATTGGGTAAAATCTTGTCATGCCTGTCAAACAAGTAAAATTGGACGTCACACTAGAGCACCGTTAACCACCTTTGATCCACCAGATAGACGATTTGGTGATATTCATGTTGATTTGGTTGGACCTCTTCCTCCTTCAGAAAATAACAAATATCTTCTGACAATTGTTGACAGGTTTACAAGGTGGCCAGAAGCTGTACCTTTACCGAATGCAGAAGCAGTTACTTGTGCCAAAGCTCTTTTATGCTCATGGATATCAAGGTTTGGTGTTCCAGACTCCATCACATCAGATCAAGGTAGACAATTTACAAGTGAACTTTGGCGTGAGCTTAACAAGGTGCTTGGCATTCAACCTAACACAACAACAGCCTATCATCCACAATCCAATGGCATGGTTGAAAGATTTCATCGCAGATTGAAAGAAGCCCTCAAAACACGTTTAGACAATGCAAGATGGATGGACCAGTTACCAATTGTATTACTTGGTATCCGGTCAACATGGAAAGAGGACATTGATGCATCACCAGCACTTCTTACCTATGGTACAAATATAAGAGTACCTGGTGACTTTATTCCGAACACAACTGATGACAAATTTTTTCCTAACAATGAATTTGTGCAAGAACTTCAACAAACAATGCAGAAATTGGCTCCTGCTCCTCCATCTAGACATGGGCAGATTGGTACATATGTACCGTTTGACTTACAACAAGCTGAACATGTATATGTAAGACATGATGCTCATCGAGGTACATTGATTAGACCATATGATGGTCCTTACCTTGTCATTTCACGTTCCGACAAATATTTTGATATATTAAGGAATGGACAAACAATTCGTGTCTCGGTTGACAGACTTAAACCAGCTTATAGCAATCCAGTTTCAGTGCACAATCAGACAGTGAATCCACAAACAAAACCAGAGACATGTCTTTCACCTACTTTAATTAAAACACGTTCCGGTAGAATAGTTAAAAAGCCGGAAAGATTTTGAACAATTGATTTTATTAATTTAATTTTAGTAAATGTTTTCAATGTTCTGGGGGGAGGTATGTAGAACTTACATAATGGCTATGTGATAACATCTCAAACAATTATGGTAGAGTGTTGCATTGCAGTGGTTATGCAGTGGTAAACTAGCCAATCATATTTATTGGACTTGTAGCATTGGGTCATTTGCATAACTGGTACTATAATAAAGAGCTGCACAGGTAGTGCAGTAGTTAGTTATTGTTCACTTGTGTTAGAGTTACTTACTTCAGGTGTCCAGGTAGACTTCAGCAGATATTATTAGTTTGTAAAAATACCAAAATATTCAGTGTGCTACAACCACAAAGCAACCCGTAGCAACCTAAAAATCTGAAGACTTGGTGACGGAAAATTTTATAACAATTCAAGTTCTTCCACTTAAGACTGGCATAACCCACAGATAAGCCTTGACAAGAGCTTTGATTAAGTACTTGGTTCTGAGGTGTAGAGTGGACACACAAATTATTGGCACACTTATTAGCAAAAGTGTTCATTCACAAAATGATTTGTTGAGATGACTTGCTCGCCCCAAGTGACGGACAACTAAAACCACATCTCAAGCTAAGACTGAAAATTTGCTGAATGAGGAAAAAATACTGTACATTTCAATTTGTTACAAAGCCTACTATTTCGTTTGCTCAGTGACATGTATATCTGTCAGAAAAACACCTAAAAGTACTTTTTTTGTTCAACAAACAGTAATTTAGTTTGAGCAAGACAACACTTTCAGTACAATGAAAAGTAAATATGTTAAGAGTATTATCCTTTTAAATGGTGTTAAATTGCTTTTTTTACTTGATGTATATTCGTTTTAATTTCTTGGACCAAAAGATACATAAAATGCCAAAGCTTAGAAACATATTTCCATCCAAACATATTTCTGTTGCCACTTTCAAATATGGCATTTAAAAGTATGACTTTTCAAAAATATCAGTGTTTGAAAAATATCTTCTCGCAGAAGCTTATTATTTTCTTTACATATAAAAATTTGGCTGCGTGGGTAATGCGAAAATTCTCTAAAATGTCAATGTATGAAAAACATCTTCAAGTGCGCCCTTAAAGGTTACAGGTCTAAGATCAGAAAATGTTATGGCTGAGAAACAACCTCTTTGGAGTACAGATATTTTGAGAGCATCTTCTTTCAAAGAGCAAGTTTTGCCAGCGCCAATGGAACAGGCATGGTGAATGCTCTCTCATGAAAAACACCCCAAAATAGGACTTGCACAAAATGTAACTTTAACTAAGTGTGATTTGTTAAAATAATCCTTTAGGATTTTAAGCCTTTATTAGATTTAAAAACCAGATTTAAAAAAAAAATGATAAAAAATGAAAAAGTAAATAAGCAAAAATTTGTCTTCAACATTTGGAATAAAAGTGCAAGGCCAATGTATCAATAACAGTTAATGTACACACTTATCTCTAAAAAGATTTTTGTTGGCGTTAAAAATAACTGTAGCGACAATTATCTGTACGAGACCCCAGTTGGTGGCCATGCTAGAACAGCAGGTCATGCCCGTATTCTCCGTTTATTACCTCACATTGCAGCTGTAGAATTCCAGTTACTCTTTTATTTCTGTGATTTATAGATATTACTCAAAGGAATCCACTCTAGTTCCAGCCCCATCAAATCAACACGGGACCTGACATCGCTTGCCAGGGTACAAGTGTGAACAGATATTAGAGCATATGAGAAATGAAGGAATTTTGAGTGAAAATGGCAGATGAAACCTCATTTGAACCATGGGGTGTGAAGCGATTTCAAGTTAAGAATGTTCACTGCACAGCTTAAAATCAGAACTATATAAATATAATGCATAAATTTAAGTCGGGTTCTTTCTTTCATTTCCTTCTGTAGATTTTAATGAAGATATATGCACATGTCTGTATATGCCTTTCAACCAAAACCATCAAGCAAATGCATTGTATCTTTTTTGAAGTTTTTTCTTACAAGGTGGTAACCTTATTGGTACTCTTTCTAGAAAACAGCAAACTTAAGCCAATAAAAAAAGAACTTACTTTTGCCAAGAAGGGTGGTTCCCAAGTACCAATTAGCATAGTTTAGTTATCCCAATTCTAAAGACAAATCTATCACTTGTCTGGAAGTTTTCTTTTTTTTTTCTACGAGTGAGACTCTAATAAGTTTTTTGGGTGAGTCTCTTATAAAACTTTTTCCAGTCTGAGTGAGAAGCATGTAAAGGAAAGTCTACACATAAAAATAACTGTGAAAACTGAGACTATTATATTTAGGAGGGGGGGGGGGTTTACAGTACAGGAGTCGAGGTCATAAAATGGCTATGAAACACAGACTGCATTTAAAAGCATGCAATATAACCAGCAAAAGTATGCAGTGCCGTATCCTATCCACCTAACCGAAAGTAAGCCCATCATGGTCATCAAATGGTCAACTGGACACCAAGAGGGCAACCTTTGCACTGAACTGTCTCTCAAGGGGGTACAACTAGCATTTCCAATGATAAAACATAGCCATCCAAATTAACACCGTATCAGGTATCAACCAAGTACCAAGTGACCACAGACACCTGAGCTGTCCAGCAGTGGTCAAGCAAAGGTGGGCTGGGCTGGACATAGGATTTGGCTCATTGAGGTTTAATGGAGCATGAATGCTATCAGTGCAACTTGAGTGCCTTCAATGGGTTCCAGACAAGCACTTGATTAGGTATGTGAGGCAAGGGGCCTTTTAACTTGAGTATGATGCTGCCCTTGTGATTGTAATGGTACGCTTATTTCAACGACAAAAAATAAAACAATAAATTAATAAATTTTTCATTTAAATTGTTTCTCTAGGGATTTTTTATTGAGACATGACAATGGGTCATGTTTATAATAGTAACTTCATATATTGATACTTAAGGTTTTAAGTGTGAGTGGCGTACAGCCCACATTGGCCAATGAGTGGTACTCCGTCATGTTATTCACCTTTAATCTCTTAATGGTTACTTTTTAAAGTAAATATTTTCAGAAATAAAACAAAATCATCACTCCCTTGAACAAATAAAATAACGGAAGAGTGTAGAACTCCCCGTGACACTGCTAAGAATTTTTTTCTATTTTGATTTTTTAAATTTTAAATCCAGACGTGTATTACGTCTGAACTTACTAAACAAAATGCTAACATGACAAACTGGCAGCTCCCACCAAGTTGGTGAAGTAACAAGAAGCATTCTTCTGTCAAAGTCTACCGTCATGCGAGAAAAAAAAAACACACACACACACACACACGGAGACACAGTTCTGCTACAAAGTGAGTACAGACAATCATGCAAGTACGCCTGTGTATGTCGACTGAAATCCAAACATTAGTGGGAGGACAGAATGGGACTCTGATTACCCACAATAAAAATTACTGTTTTGTTGAAATGCCAAGACTACATTTCCTTCAGTTTTTTTTTTCTTAACTGATCCTCATTTAGGTTTTTGTAACAGGAGTGTTAAATCACCAACCTTCCTTCATACAAAGTTGAACAATTTAAGAGATGGTTACGGTAGTTATTACTTAAATTTGAACAAAACGAATGATAAATTTTCACCACATATTGTTTCTTGAGTAATACATACTTAGGAATTTTAAGTCAAATGTTTGAGAAGTTACCTATCTCTAGTTGTAAAGTACATTTTTCTTAAGCAATTAAAAATGATAAATCTTTAAAGAGTAAAATTTGAGAAACAGTAAGGGCTTTGAAAATACTGTGTAATTACCATTACTTATATTGCTTTAGTTTACCTGTGAGGTCTTCTTGAATAAGTTTTATTCAGTCATTTGCAATAGTAGGATATCACATTTTGCAGAAAGTATAGACACTTTTTATTTGACCAAAATACATCAGGCATGTAGCCAGCAACTTCAATGAGGAGTTCCTTTTTCTGAAAAATTGGACATTTTTTCATGACCTTAATTGGCACAACGTGAGAAGTGGTACAGAACTGAGATCAAATTTTGATGAACAGCAGACCTTTTAAGGTCAGCAATGGGTTCTTTCAAACCTCTCCCCCCCCCCCCCCCCCTGAATCTATGGAACTGCACTTTTTATCTTTATAAATAATTAGTCAATCAAAATAAATAAATAAATATATAAATAAATAAAATAATAAAATAAAAGTCCCTCATATCAAGCACCATCAAATGTAGAATTCAAATGTCTTTCTGAAATAAATTATTGCAAGTCTGTCAAAAACAAATCTTTGCTATCTATACAGTGAATATCAGCTTATATCAATAATTGTTAAAGACACGCAGTTCTGACGAACAAGCATAAGACCAGTCCCAGACCTGTTTGCTTCCAACTTAAATCCCTACAATTGACAATAAAGTGAAGTTTTTTTACAAGAAAGAAACTTTGGGTGGGATCCGTCCACATACTTTCATGCCAGCTAACTGAGACAAAGTGACAGACTTCCATTGTTTTCATGCTCTCCCAATCAAAACTTATCTGGGGTGACAGGAACTTCAACCCAATCACCTCGTGTGTGCTCTCTGTTACATTTCAATCTAACAAGACACTGTCAAGAACCATACATGTAACTATACAGACCAAAAATGTTGAACTTCTTAATTCTTTTAGGACCAGTATTTTTGACTTTATAGTATTTCATTTTCTGATAAATCCATAAATCTATATGGTAACTGCTGTCCAAAGATAATGTCCATGACATTATTAAATTTAACTGGACTATTAGTGATTTTATCTCCAGTCAAAGAAGAATAAAATTTTGGTCTTAAAGTAAGGACCTACATTTAGTCTATTTTTATTTTCCCCCAAAAGCATCTCCAGTTTTAACAACATTCCAATATTTGTATACTGCTTTCAATTAATCAATTTGTATACCTGAATTATTGAGTCGAGTGGAAAAATTATATTGAAACTAAAACCTAAGTACATTTAAATAAAACTGCATGCTGTAGAGTTAAATTGCTATGTATTACCCAATTTTCTGAAAAAAAACCTATAATTCATATTAAGTATTGCAAAGGAATTGACTAGTAAAATGTGCATTGCAATTTATGTAAAAACTGTCTGACAAAAAATCAAGGTACTTCTTTAAATATTATGGTTAACATTGCAGGCAATCTGTGTATTATGTACGAGGAGGAAAGGGTGCCACTTTTCTTGCTTTAACTCGTTAAGTTAAAATGGCAGCAAGGCATGGAAATTCTAATTTTTTTTTTTGACCCATGAAAGTTGCAGCAGACATGCGATTAACAGAAAAAAATATGCACAAAAATGCATGCACACATACACGCATACACACACACAAATATTAAGTAATGGCCTCTCAAGATGAGAATGATAAACCAGTACTGAACAGTTTCAATGATCTCATCAGTCAGCCCAAGTAATCAGGTGTCTTACTGCTGGGCTGTAAACTAATAATTTCAGAAGGCTCAGTCCATGGCAACTAGTTTAGACTGTTTGTCAGACTCTTACATGAATTCAACTATGACTTTCTTAACCTCTACATTTCTTACTCTCTTCTTAAACTGTTACATATTTCACACTGCTCCTAGTCTGGTCCTTCCACTCACAGCCATGGCATTTCTATTGTCTTGGGAGGTGTAACTGAACTTATTTTTCATTCATAACATATGCTGCACCATGCCTACTATAATGTCTCCACTGGCTGGTTAAATGGCTGAGAATTTCTTCTGAATTAAGTGGAGTTAATAAATATAATTTGCTTTAGGGTTATTTGATTAAGTTATGTCAATTAAT
Source organism: Lingula anatina (assembly GCF_051362555.1). Lineage (NCBI taxonomy): Eukaryota > Metazoa > Brachiopoda > Lingulata > Lingulida > Lingulidae > Lingula > Lingula anatina. The sequence continues at coordinate 3,201,493 of NC_141772.1, read as the reverse complement.
GAGTTTTCATGAATACACATATTTAATGGTAAAAGATAAAATAAACAAAAGAGACAATTTACCTACTGACTATTTGCTTCTTGAGTTATGTCAATAATTTTTTCTCATTATAAAACACTTCATGGTAAACATGAAATAAAACCTAACTAGCACTGGCCAAACTCAATTATTTCAATATGTAAATCTTGTAAACAATATAACATGTATAACAAATATATAAATAACATGAGAGTGTGTAAAAGATGTTAGTTATGAACAAATAAATTAATGTGACTTCCACAATGGCAGTGTATAGCTTTGTACATTCATCATATGATGACACTTAATTATAAACAATAGCTGTTATTTTTTATTTATTTTTTAATTAAGGTATATGATGAAGACTAGCCTCACTAACCTCAAATCTAAAAAAACAATTGTTAAAAGCCCGCAATGAACACTTGGCTTATATATTGCAAAGAAATTGATTTTCTGGAAATTCTAATACTTTTCCCTTAATTATCCAAGGTATACCATATCCAGAACTGTTGAGAAAATTGCTAACTATAAAACCAATTCTGAGTTTAAGTATCTAATTTTTAATCACTTTCATAATGAAGATGGAGACTGACATTTTCACTCATTACTGTTAGAATTACAACCTGAGAGCTTGAAAACACAATTTATAGATAGTGATTACTTCAACAGTTTTGGAAGAAAAAATTGGCTTTAATGACTAAGGCAAAAGTGTTGAAATTTTCAAGATCATTCACTTTTGCTTTATAAAGGTCTATCACTCATTGTATGCCTTATAAATCTATTCAGAATGAGATGGATTGCGGTTGTTGAGATCACAACTAATGCAATCACCATCTCCACCATCAATCTGAGACAGGGTCAAGTAAAATAAAAATACAGATACTAAAGAATGCATCCTCTTCCTATATTTCATCTCACTCTAAAAAGACTAGATACTATATATTATACAAATATTTAAGCCTTCTAAACTCGGTAACCAAATCTTGATCAATACGTAAATTAACAAGATAGTCCAAACTTCATCATTTGTTTAATCTACAGCTAATTTTTACTTTAAATTTTATTTGCTACTTTCTATCAAGTTAATGACCAATACACCACTTGGAACAATTGCTTAAAAATATATTCCACTCATTTTGTATATTTTGCTGCAGTCTTGAAAACTAGTGGCAATGTTAAAATGTGGAGGTAATGTGTTATGTATACCACTGACTGATTGAGCATAATTCTCTATGGGTGCACATGTTTTGACCTTCAAAAACAAACGATCACTTCAATGAAAAATATCACCCATCACTTCTTGCAGGGAGCTATATTGTGTCAGACATTGTTGAAATGCCTATATATGGGCAATGCATAATGCATAAATGAGATTGAACATAAAATGTACACCATTTTTTAAAAATTTTCGTTAAAATCACTCCAAAGCTGTTAATGGTTTTGTGAATAATAAAGACGGCCTACCCTAGACCATGGTCCGTTTTTCCAGTGACCTCGTCTGGTTTCTTCTCTGTGGACATGACCTCTGTTATCATGACCTCTGTGGCCTTGACCCCTGTCCTGACCTTTCTGACCTTCACCTTGACCCTGTTCTCTGCTGTTAACCACACTTGGGGCTGTGGGACAAGGTTTGATGGAACATTTTTGGGTATCAGCAGGTTTTGTGGTCCCTTTGCAATGGCTGTCTGTCAGCACAGTGCCGTTACGCATTCGGCAGCGGACCATGCGGTTCTGAGTGCCTTCTCCGCAGCTTGCAGAGCACTGAAATTTATGTCATATGAACAGTTTTAAAGTTGTCAACTTTTATACCTCTTAACAACAAATGAAAGGTATTTACCACGTGAGGATTCTGACACAATGCATTTGGCACTAGCTGATTTCAGAATCATTCTGATATACAGTTCTTTATGATATAAAAAGTTCATCAAATCAAATATAATCTAAAATTTCAAAATTCAGGATAAATGTCTGCAATAGTCTATGGCAATAGCCCAACTACACTAACAAATAAGGAACAAAATGTTATGAGACTCACTATGCCCCAGTTGCCAAAACTCCAAACTGGACATCCTCCAGCATTGCACTGCTCTTTACTGGGGGGCATCTGGTCCTTGTGACACCCCTCAGTGGGTCCCTTCTCATCCATACAGACCACTTTTCTGATCCTCCAGCCTGTCTCGCAGGTCTTGGAACACTGAAACAGCCACAGAATATTAATTTTCTCAGTTGAAAATAAGTATATATGTATTTGTTTGCTTAGTTTTTAAATGCTGTGTATTTTCTTTTCTTTTTCTTTCTTTCTCTCTTTCTTTTTTTTTTTTTTTTTTTTTTTTTTTTTGAAAGGGGAGGGGGGAGTCAATCCCTGCAAGACATTTTATTTCTTCCTTTTGGACTTTTCTATGAGCAACTGCTAGATGTGGCATTCAAATTGTGTTAGTTGTGCCCTAGAGAATTTTAAGAGTGTGCAGGATGTGAAAAAAAAAATTAATGAGATTGTGTCGAGTGTGACACATGTAAAACTGTACACACCTCACTCCAGCGACCAGCCCTCCAATGCCGCGTGTGTTCGACTTTATTACTTTCAATTTTCACAATGTCGTATTTCTTGGGATCTGGCTCGACATGCAGAATATCATGTCTTCTGGGTGTTATCTTAATTCTGGAATTCTCAGTGTGAATGTCGGTTCTTTCTGGGCAATCTATATCACACATTTCGGTTGCAGGTGGCTTGAGGGCAGGATCACAGCTAGAATCTTCCATTATTTCTTGCTCTTGTTTTTTTGTTCTTGAGATACAGGCTATGTAGCGTGTAGCAACCCCTTTTCCACAACTTACTGAACACTAAATATAAAGCAAACCAATATTCAAATCAATTTACGTTTCAACAGAAATGTAATGGTTAAATATAAATTACAGAATTCTGTTCTTTTACTTTTTATACATTAAGTCTCAATTTTAACCTCTATAATTGAGATGGATAAAGAGGTCTCTCTCTCTCTCTCTCTCTCTCTCTCTCAAGCTGTCTGTCCTCCTGTTGAGTTAAATGAATGAATGAAAACTTTCTGCACTTACCTGACTCCAGTCTCCCATCCTCCAATGTCCACAGTAAGACAGACGGCATCTTTCAATATTTGTAGGTTTAGTGAGGTGAAAGCAATAAGAATCATGGACCCTGGTGTTATGTTGGTCCTGACAAACAACCATGCGCTCCCTGTTGCCTTCATCACAGCTTGTTGAGCACTGAGAAAGAAAAGTCATATATTGTACCTAACTCTCTTTTCATCAGGACAGTAAAATATTCCAAAGGTAATATGACATGGCAAATAAGTGTTTGTTAAAGAGACAATGACTGGCAGTTCCAATTTTTTACCCCAAGAGCATATATCACTCACTGCCCATACTAACAATTCCAGCACCACATGTCCAAATTAAAGGTTGGAACTGTTAGTACAATGTCCAAATTTAGTTTTAAAAAAAAGGCGCTCAGAACAGTATTTTAAAAGTTGTAGGTTTTATTTGTATAAGCTGAAAAGCACATTTAAAATACTAAAAGTTGACCCACTAGCAGTTCCCAATTCACTTATCACAACAATAATGCTTACAGTGGTCCATCCCCCTGTTCTCCAGTGGTACACTCTAGGTTGTGGAGTAGTGGTTGTAGTTGTAGTAGTTGTTGTAGTCGGTGTTGTAGTAGTCGTTGTAGTTGTTGTTGTGGTTGTGGTGCACCGTGGCATGGAGCAGTCTTGATGGCTGCTTGGCTTTGTTGACCGAGAACAATGATGGTCCTTAATCACTGTGTTGGTGTGAGACTGACAGGTGATGGAACGGACCTGAGTTCCACGCCCGCAACTAACAGAACACTGGAAATAAGAACCAAATTACAAATAGACCGTATATCAAGAATAATTGGTTCTATGAATTGTCATAAGACAGTATGCAGATACATATTGAAATGATGTTACGGGAGGTAAACAGACACACAAGGTAAAAACCAAATCCCTTCTTCTGTCTTGGTTGCGAGTAATGCTGTATTGATGGACCAAATCACTCTTGAAATTAGCCACACTTGTGTTGCATGTTTTATTGACTGTGTCAGGTTTTTGTTAATATGTTTAAATGTAACACTCATCACAGGGTCCAAAAATATAATAATAATAATAATAATAATAATAATAAAAATAATAATAAAAAATTGTATCACAGCAGCTAAAGATGGAAAATTGCTTACTGCAGTCCACGTTCCTGTCTGCCATGTTGGGCATGGCTCAAGACTGCAATGCTGACGAGATTCTGGTCTCGGCTGATTGTCGCAGAATCTATCGCTGACTTGGTTGGCATGCTGCCGGCAGTACACCTGTCGATACTGCGTGCCACGGCCACAGGTAGCAGAACACTGAAATGAGCAGCCCATAAAGGTGATTGTATGATGTACATTTGTCTCTTTGGACAGAGTGTAAGAAAGAACATTGCAAATTTTTTCAAATCAAAAATCCAGATAAAAATCTGTGAAGACAAATCCTAACAAACAGCTACAATTTAAAACCATTCACTTCAATTCAAATGATGAAAGTTCTGTAACAGATTTCAAAAATTCTACACACACATACACACACCATCTAATTAAGATGTCTAATAATATTCAAAATCTTTTTAAAAAGTGCCATCAACTCACCAGACTCCACTCCATGACGTACCAGTCAGGACAGGGAATGTTGTTACATCCTCTCCGTACAAGTTTTTTCTCATTCTCACACTCCTTGTCCACCAGCTCCTTTCCCTTGGAATCATAACAGGTGCCCTGGCGATGCTGAAAACCTCCTCCACATGTGGCGGAGCACTGGGAATGTTCAAAAGTTAAATTATTTATCAATGAAAAAATTATAAAGTTGGATGATTTCGTGTTTTTGTAAAATAGTATTTTAATGAAATATAGACCTTATTAAATTGAAAAGGATTGGAAAGTATTGCCCACACAAAATACATGTAGGTTAAAGAAATAACATTAAGTCCCTATAGAAATAGTTAACTAACATTTGCCATCTTTACACAAGAGAAAATGACAGAAAGCAATCTACCTGTGTCCAGTCTGTGTACCCCCAGTGAGCTGGAAGACATTCTCCTTGACATGAGGAAGCCGAGGCAGGTTTATCGCGTATCTTCAAGCAGTGGGTATCTTCCACTGATGAGATTTCATTGGATGTTTTCTTGACGCACTGAACCAGTCTTTGCTTGATGCCCTTTCCACATCTTGATGAGCACTCATTCCACTGAGAGGAATGCCAGCTGAAGGTTGGAAGAAGAAAAATATTCTAAAATTTAATTTGGCAAAAGATTTGAGCTTTAATATCTATCTTCCAATTGTATTACTGCATTTTATTGGAATAACCATATGCAAGAAAAAAAGAAAAGACTTCTAGTCAAAATTGTTTTCTGAAAAATCACAGAAATAAACTTACCCTAATGAGCAGTCTGTGTTGCACTTCTCCATTTTCTGCCTGGGCCGATGAATATTTGCACACTTCTCATCTGACACGCGCCTTTTGTCATCCTTAGTTACACATATTATTTGCCGATAATGGAAACCTAATCATAACAAAATAACAATAGCCGAATAACAGTAATCATCTTACAAAGAAATAAAATGTCATAAATATTATTCTCTACTTAAAGAGATCAAACGTACATCATTTATATACCACTTTTCTGTAAAACAATATGTGAGCATAACATTGTTCCTTCTATTCCCTGTGTATCATCAGACAAAACAGGTCATTTCCCAGTTCCCTGTGTCTAAGCGTATTACCTTGACATAACCTGTCACACTTGGTGTATGGTCCCTGTGTGTACCAAATATAGTGGATGTGTTTGCCAGTGGACTTTACATATGTCCAGTGAATGTCCGGTTGCTCTAGCTCTCCAACAGCTAACACCTGGGTACAACCACAACATCAAAAGCATGATTTAGGAGACTTCAGAGACTTCACAGAGAAGAAGATGGATGCAGGGAGTTGTATCAAAAATGTGATTCATGATAAAGAAATAGCTATACACTTTAAGCGGGCAATTTTCTTTGTTCAACAATATTTACTTCTATGCTGGAGTCAGACATTTAGGAAAATGTTTCCATAAACAAACTATGAGAATATGGTCTTAGAAAAACAAACAAACAATCGAATATAGAAAACATTGCATTGTCAATGGACAAAGAGCAATTATCAAGAAGCACTCACACCAAAATAGTGAAAGAAAAAGAAATAGTATAAGGTTGAAAGAGGGAGATTTAAGCTGAGATGATGCCAACCCAACTATCTATAGTCACAGCATAGTGGATCACAAATTGTCTTTTTTCAAATAATAATAATAATCTTTTTAGATACTTTAGATTGCATATGTCAGATTGGCACAGCAATTAACCTATGTGAATCTAAAAAAAATTTATAAACAGACAATTTCCAATTTGGCATCATAACAAAAGATATAGTAATAGGATAGTACTCTTTGACAACAGCTAAGCAATTATTACCAAAATAATTAAATCTTCTTTGATTGACTTAGAGCAGTTGATCCTTTCCACCAGATTGTCTGATCCTGAGTAATCGAGAGTGGCTCCTCGTAATTCAACTGACTTGGGATATACAGTGACTTGGTAATGTCCATTGAGTATATATTCTCCATTGCTATTTTGTAGTGCTAGAAAAGTTAAAAACCAAAGTTTGGTTTATAATATTTACCAATCTTTTAAAAACTGATAGTGCACATCTAGTGTATATTAGGCACTGCTACTTAGAAATGTTGGATAATACCATAACAAGGAAATTTAGAATACCAAAAAAATATCCCCTTTAAAAAAAAAAAAATCCGAGAAAGCTACAGTTCTAAATGCCAACAATTGAATATGAATTTCATAGAAAATCTTGGCCTACATATGTTATAGACATCTTTATTCAATTTTCCATATTTCTATGGCAGTGATATCAAATCTGTCAAAGTTAACAAACCCCAAGGTGCCCCTCACCTAAATATGTATCATCAGTATGTTTGTTTACATGGTTGTATTGACGTATATCTATTTCTGAGGCTCCACTGGGGATGGTGCCAACCTTATTATAACCTGAAAAAAAAACATGTCGAGAATAACGTGTGAAATTCTATTCCATTACTGAGGGAAAATCTCTGCAAACAAAACTAAAAAAATTAATACTGATATGGAATTCACTAACACAGGTTACTTTGAAAAGACAAAATGTCTACATCCAAGACATGATACCAATTCTACATACATTTGCTATTATATGAGCATGTATACACATACTGGAGTGAACCAAACACTGGGACCTCAGACTCTTTTATATCAAGGGACCCAGAGATAAATGTGTACAGATGCACTGTGGGTTTTACTTTTTTTCTCAAAAATGTTAATATCTTTTTAGGTTTCTGTCGAGATTTCATTTAAAAAATCTAGTACAAAAATGTATGCTTGAAACTACAATTTTCGAAATTGTGCACATGCCCCCTGTTCATGTACATGTTCAAAAGTATAATTCAGGTTTATACTTTTTTTCTTCTTAGGTAGCGAATTCCTATCTACTTTAATAAAAAATAAATCTTTAATTTTCAACTTGAGCCCATTACCAAAAACAACTGGTCCTCGGAACCTGTGAGTTTCTGTTTCACACGAAGAGTTATCGCCGCCACAAACACCGCAGCGGTCAAATTTTTTGCTGGACCCTAGGACGTTATCACACCCAGCTCTCTGAAACACATGTCTATGCATTAACAATCATATGTATATACAGCTGAAGATACATAACCAAACACATGCTTGTATGCGTTAATTAATCTTCAAGAGAATTGAGAATATTACACAAGTATTTACACGTCATCATACTATGATTTGAACTAAAATGACAACTTTAAAGAAAACTGAATTAACAAAGAAATATTTTAATTAAAATTACAATCAAATGTGCTATCCATGCTTACCCTACAGAACCCGTTGACACAAATGTCTGTTGTGTCTGGACCGCACTTTGTCCCATCAATCACCTTGTTCGCTAGAGGTAGAAAGTTGCCATCGCCTTCTGCTTCACAGTACAGCCTGCATTGATCAGATGGAGTTGCTGAAACATATGATGTTACTGTTGTTAAGAGAAAGAAATTATGACAGAGTGACAACACAAAATGCTAAATCTGTCTGTTTGTCTGTCTATCTGCCCACCTCTCTCATGGGCAAACAGAGCATCTTCTAGGTTTTCCAGCTGTCAGAATTTTTCAAGTTTACATTCACAGGGATCTAATTTTTTTCTGTCAAAATGTGGTCAAAAATGAAGGATGGATCAACACAGATAATTTGGAAGACTGTCAGAAAATATCTCTGGATCTGTCCCTGTCTCTGTCTCTTTTTTGATTCAGTAATGCATTTTCTTTCCTGTCTTTATGACCAAGACACTTACCCGTATATAACTTTGGAACCCAGCGTACACTTGGAGGCAGGCCGTCTATGTTGAAGTGTTTGCCATTGAACTTTGCACACTGCTCTGCACGGAAGTCCATGGAACCAGCTGGGCAGTCCTGGGAAGAGAAAGCCATCTAAGATGTTTTTTTTTTTTTTCAAAATTAAAAACAATGAAATACTTGTGTTCTGATGGGCTTTTTAAATCTATTTTATAATCAAGAAAATTAAAATAAATAAATAAATATTAACAAGCTATCATCATCAATTCCGTTAAATCTTGATATTGTTTTAATCTCAGGAAAATAACAACATAGTCATGATAATGTAATTGGGACAAATATGCTATAAGCAAATGTTATAGAAACAAAAATGACTCCTTACTCTTTTTTATTTCAATTAAGAAAACAAGTGGTCTTACCCTAACATTGCAAGACCTATACTTGGATCTCCTGCCCACACAGTACTTTCCACCATTTTTAGGTCTGAAAATAAGAACAGATTTTTATATTTTCATCTTATAGAAAACATGCACTGTGTTTGAGAAGACAGCACAATGGTGTGCACAGCTCAACCAAACACAATGTACCAGCACAACCACTGTTCCAATCTGTCACCTCTAACACAACAACAACTCCTTAACTCTTATGTTTTAACTAATGAAAATGATACAACAGCACTGGGGCAGAACTTTTCAATAAGAATAATGCAAAGAAAGGAAACAAGTTTCCAAATTAAGGTTCTTCTAATAGGTTTGGCAAGATAGAACAGAAAATCTCAGAAATCACACAGCCTGTTGTAATCTCGTGAGAGGTGATTGGCTATACATACGGAGGATTGTTGCAGTATCTCTGAGCCACTTTGATCCCTCCTCCGCAGCTTCGAGAGCACTCTCCGTACCCGCCCCAGGAACTCCAGCCACCCTGCTGCTTCTTGGTTGATTGCATACGGACGCACTCTCCACGCATGCACCACTGGAGAATGAGATAAAGCAATTTCCAGCACTTGTTGTCATACATTTAGGAAGATTGTTAGACTTCAGTTGTGAAAATGCATGACTGTATGGATTTTTAAAATTCTGAATTTAAGATGAGCAAGATTCATTGATGTAATTAGAACTGAATTTGGCAGCAAAAGGAAAAACGAGTGGCCTGCATGCACACTCACACACAGAAGTCACCTTCTGTACAACATTTGCCTTAAAAACATATGTAAAATAGTCAAGAGTAGATGTACAGACCTTGTTAGTATCACATGGAGTCCCGTCTGCCCAGGGCATGTGTTGTGTTCTACAGCCATTTGCCAGACCATACTGTGCTGTGCACCATAGGCGCTTACACACAGGCTGAAATGAAAACCAAGACCAATAGCAAAAAGCATTTAAATTTGTCAAATTAAAATTAAATTAACTTTTATGCAGTTTCCTAATTCACTCCTTTTCTTTTTTTTCCATAACGTTGTAAGAAAGATGAAAGCACAGAAGAGTGATATTCATATGCCTTAAAACATTGCTTTTTTTTTTTTTTTTAATTGGAGGTCACATTTCCTTATAATTTACTGGTTTAAGAAAACACTTCAATTATGACACTCAAGTCAAAAGCAAACTTAGTTCAAAATGAGAAGACAACTTGATAAGATCCACTCACATGCAGACCACATGGTCCTGTATTATGAGCAATTATAAACCAAACAGCTGTTGGAGACATACATGTTCCTTTGCTTGCTTAAATGTCACCACAAACACCACAGAACTGATTACTGGATGACATCAGACTGTCTAGAATGTTAATTACTCCAGTGCCACATGCGACATATTTTAATTTCCATTCAGTTATCCCAAATCTAAAAGCCTCAGATTTCTTCCACTCTAACCACTGTCATAATTCAGCACAAGAGAGTCACAAAGAAAAAAAGTAATTAAGTCCTATAATAAAGAACGTATATTATAACAAATTGTTCATCATAACATTTCGGACAAAAAATTGTGCTGTAGTTACCACAAATTGCTCAAATAAAGGACAATCTAATTTGGAAAAAAATATCTTGTGGTAGACACGTGGAGGAATCAGTTTGGTATGCAAAGGGGAAATATGGTGAGGAGAAATTAAAAACATGGAGGAGACATTAAACAAACAAAACATTAGCAACAATGCAGAAAATTAATTCAGACAACAAAAGGGGGCCTTGTTTTTTTAATGACTGCTAACAATCATTGCCCCAAAGAATGTCTCTTCGCAAATAATGCTAATGGGTCCCCAACCAATAGATGGAAACTTTGTGTCTGTGGGATGGTTCTGAAATTCAGACAGTTAAAACAGTCTGTCTGGGAAGATTATGAAGTATGTGTACTACAAGACACCAGACTGCCAAGCTTGAGGGAGATATCCTGTGTATGACTGATGTGTGGATAAATATATGTTCTGCATACTGTCTGGAAGCATTACAGAGAATATGTACTCTAAAACACCGGATATAGTTTAACCCAGTTTATCTTTGATGAATAATACTTCTTCGTTTTCTCTGCTCTTGGGAGGATAAAATAAGTTTTGATTATGTGTATTAAACTGGATGAATAAATATTATTATAATTATTTTTTACCAGTTTCATCAGACCATTTCATTACGCATGCATGCTTAACCAATTTTTCCAGTGATATTATTGATAACATCTAACAAAATACACATTTTACCATATATGGGATAATTCAGAAATCTCAACATACCATATATGGGCAAACTCTAGATCCCCTCCCATACACCAGCTGACACTGTTCATTGACATTGTACAGCTCTCCAGGATGGTGTCTCTCAAGTTTGTCCATCCTGTCCACGTATTCCTTCTTACTTGGCTTGTCCAGCAAGCAGTTGCCATGGCCAGACCTGCAGGGAAAGATGGACATAAAGGAAATTTTATACAAGATTTCTGAGGATGGAATTTTCCAAAATTCATGGAAAATTCATATCAATATACATGGTCAGACCTGCAGGGAAAAGGTTGTGCATTGAGGGAATTTTATACAAGATTTCTGTGAACTGAATTTTCCAAAATTTATACCAATAAATATATGGCCTGAGCTATAGGTATAATTTTCATTTGAGTAAACTTAAATGAACAATTTGTTTCAAAGACTGAAAAAGGTCTAATGAAGAAATTTAATGCAGTGATATTTCCTCACTGAATACTTGACATATTTGCTAAGAAATGAAGCCATGTGATTCATCCCTGTGTGTATGATAAGAAAGTCAAAAATACAGAAATAAGAACTTCTCAGAATAAAGAAAAGTGATTAACTTATATTCCATCATTGAATATTTGATCAACTTACTCTAAAAAACTTGTGATAAGAGTCTTGCTGCACGCAGACCATGACCAGGGGTACGTGTTGTAGTCTAAAGTGGGCGCCATGACGTTAAAAATTCCCGCCTTTCCTCCAGGGAACTGGCGACATTTGGGATGATTGTCATGAGGTAAACTGAAACTGAAGGACAGAAGAGAAATGACAACATATCTTTATTTTTTCTTCATTTACTTTACCATGTTTCATTTTCTACTATTAATTTGTTCTTTTTACTGACAGAAATTATTTCATTATTTGTTTATTTTCACTTTCTGAGAATTCAAATAATATTCATTCACTCTGTCTTTTGCATCATTTCTCTTAGATAATGAAAAGCACTTTGAGAAAAAATTCCACATTTAACTTCAATAGTGATCTTACAGTTCAGAAATATAAAACAATTCAATAAGACAGTTAATCCTTTTTGATTAAAAATTCTTATTTTTATGCTTGTTTGTCATAAATTTTCATGACTCTGAACAACATAATAGCTTTCTGCAAAGAAGAATCAGGGATGTACAATTTTAAACCAAATCCTGAGGCCTATAACTTACACATGGCCCAGTTCGTGTGCAATGGTGAATGCTGCACTGAGTCCATTGTCTTCTGTAATTGAACAACTACGGTGGCGATCACATACGGTGCCCAACTCTGCAAGGCCTGGGTTGGAAAGAAAAGCGGTGATATTGATTTCAAATGATCTAATTCAATCATAAACAAATAATTATCAGATATAACAAATTTTCAGATGCACAAAAGAACAGAATAGGACATGAAATAGGGCACAATTGGCTTGTTCAATTTCTTATTTTTTTCTAATTCAAAAAATGTTACTCTTGCATTCTAATTCAAAAAATTACTCTGCATCTATTTGTGTAGAAAGACTTTCTGGACATAAATTGAAGACTCCCAGATTTAGCTCTTACCTAAAGTATCACATTTTCTTGCTGACCTACATATGTCTTCCCTGAAAATAAAAGTGGTTCCAATTTTAGGTGGTATTTCGGTCATATCACATTTAACAAAATTCAATAAAACCACAAAACTTCAATAAAACTTATCTTCACAAAATTTATGATTTCCAATATTAACATCCGATATTCTATTAAGACTGGAAATCTTGCTCATATCACAAATAGCAAATGTGCACCTTGTTTATTTTCTCTACATTTGCATTGCACCATTCATGTAAACATAAGAATCATTGGATATCAATGGATCATTGACACAAAAAAAAGCACAATTCTCATACTAAAACAATTAACACCCAAATGAGATCAAATGTTGATTATCTAATTCCACAAGTGGCAATGTGTGGCCATTTTTCTGAGATAAAAAATATTACACTGAAACCAATCTTATGGGTAAACAATTTGCAGCCATCTTGGGAGTACATGTGAAATTATTTTTTGTCTGACAGTTTACCTTGTTATAAGTAAAGCAGTATCATGGTGGTTGGGGTTGGAATCATCATTTTCATTGACTTTGTACTGCCAGTGGCAGAAATTTTTCAGTGTGGTAGCTGCATTTGCAGTAATCTCTGGGTGCTGAAAAAAATTCAAAAATTTTGATCAAAACATCTGTTCAAAGGCACTCCCCCTTCCTCCTTCTCCTCCTCTCTCTCTCTCTCTCTCTTACACACACACACACACACACACAGATATACACACACATGCACAAAAAACATTTCAAGAGGCAGGGAGAACCATTTTCTTGTCTTATATACATTAATCACCCTACAAACTTCTTTTCCTTTCCACTTCTCCCTACCCCTACCAAAATACAGTATAAAAAAAAAACAATATACAGACATCTTCTATGGCTTATCAGGAATGTTCAGATCAGAAAGGTGACACTTGATACGAGAAAAAACACATCTATCCCAAATCTTTTAACTGGTACTTTATCTTTCAAAAATGCTTTTAGTTAAAACCTTATCATCCAAATCAATCCTGACAATAAAAAATCTTGTTTTTTTATTCAATGGGCCCTTTCTCTCTCCTAAAGTTGCACAATGTCCCCGACATATGTGAAAGTTATAAGCTTTTTGTATACAAAATCAATCAAGATCTCACACAAGGGGTCTCCAAAAATGCCACCCTGAGAACTCAAACTTCACAATACGCCAGGTCTAATTCTGATAAAAATGCACTCTTGCTTTTGATAACAAATAAAGACTGGCTACAGTTGCTCTGGCCATTAGGTTGACATACTTTTTTAAAAACAAAGTTAATAAATAAATAATAAACAAACAAATCCATTAAAAAATTCCCAAGAAAAGTCCCAATATGGAAAGGGGGAGGGAAGGGAAATTTGGCATCACTTTTTGACCCCCTCCTCCCGACCCAAACCCACCCTGAAAACACCCCAGCTGCAGGCCTGATCCAGATGTGCCTTTTCAAAGAGATGAGACCCGTGCAGGGACTCCTTGATCCCCGGGGTGCCCCTCTGTCCAGGGTAACAACAATGTACAGTTTTTGCTGCTTGGATTGTAACGTGTTGTACAATCTCACATTAAAAGAATTGATAGAGTCCGTGGACCCAATTATATGGCAAATTAACTCCTGATTCCAAATCCTACCTGACTTTTGGTACCTAATTACTGACTAAAGGTCTTAATGTGTGTACTTAAACGTATTTCAGATGGGGCTTTTGTTTAGTTTGGTAAGTTCTGTTATGTGTTTTTTTAAGTGGTTGTTCTTATTCTTACCCATTGAAGCAGATACATTTAAGACACCAATGTATGTTGATCATATGTGGTGTCTTTTTTTCATGCAATTCTGAGTATAACACTTTTTAAATCTTGTAATAATAGGGGAATGTTAGGTATGCTGCCTTTCTAAATTTTCAGTCATTTAAAGTCTCTCTCTCTCTCTCTCTCTCTCTCTCTCTCACAATGTATATAGATGCCCCACAGCAAGAAATTAAAGTGAAGAGTCAATTCATCCTCTGAAAAAGTTAGTGGGGCGGCAGCAGGCACACCACTCACCTGAAACAAACTTTATCAGTTCAAACAAACAAACTGAAGGGGGGGGGGGGGTCCATCTTTCTACTGATCTGACTAAACTTCTACCCACCCTTTCTCCTTCCTATTAGTCCACATTTTACAACTTCCAAATGTTATTGACTGCAAGTATCCATGCAACTTTACCCACATATAGGAAAGCCAGCTGTTGCAGACTGCTCTACATATCCTAATGCTGCTAAACATTACACTAATTGGAACTTATTGCAAATGATGGTAAATTCCTATAACTGTAATGTCCAATTTGGTTTTACTCTGATCAATTTCCACCCAACTTTTGGGCTATTTTTTTACCTTAATACTTAAGAACATTTGTAAATAGGAATTTTAGATAATTCTTTAAAGAAATATAGTTATAACAGTGCATGTTGTACTAATAGTTGTAACACATAGTCATGTTTTCAAACCATGCTGTTTCAATTTAAATTCCATTAGATTTTCGAACACTTCCAATTTACTGACTACAAAAACATATGGCAATTCTATTTACTAACAAGCTTTTTTACCTCACTTACATCTGAAGTTGTTGTCTTTATTGCTGCATATTTACAGGGATAAATTTTTGTCTGATACATCAAATGGAATAAAAAAAGCATACCGAGTTGGCAGAAACAGCTTAACATATTTTATTCATAGCCTACAGTATCAGGCAACAAAAGTTTTATAACTAATTAATTTTTAGTGAAAACAAAAATTAAGTGCCACTTACCTTTCCTTTGTCTAAAACAACCAACTTGACAATGACTATATTTAATGAGTTTCCTATACTGGCATCCTTGTATATACTGGCAACCTGTGAAATCAAAAATAAATAAATAAATAAATGGTTAATTCCACTAACATATAATATATCTGGTGTGATTTCTTGATTTAATAATGGCAAATTGGCATTTTATCAAAAAAAAAATTGTCACAACCAAACAAAATCTCTCACAATCCAGAAAAACATCTACCAATACAATCACAAGTACAGTCTCAACTGTCACATTTTCTCAACTACAGCAGTGACCAAAGTCACAATACTGTCATTACTTTATAGTATTTGAATGCACTTATTCAGTCATTCAAATACTTATCTTTTTCTAATATTTTACTTATTCAAGATTTATCATTTTAAGAAAGTCTGAAAAAGTCTTTCTGTTCTTTCTGACACAAATCTAACTAACTTTTCAATGCTTTTAAATAAAAAATGTAAGTATTACTATTGAAACATTTTTAGAATGTTATTAAATCATGTTGTTTGAATTAGAATAGTGACTGTAATTGAATATTACAATGCAGGTTCCTTTCAGGTATTGACTTGAATGAAAAAACTTGGAAGTATAAACATGACATTAAAAAAACTTTCTTAAAGGGTTACTCCCTGTATGGCAGAAAAGAATATATAAACCATTTCATAAACAAATATTAAAATTCTACACACACACACTTACGCTACAAAAGTTCTTTTGAGGAAAAAAAAAGGAAAAAACTTTTCATTTATCTGAACTCCATGTGTCCCTGGGTGGTCCTTAACAGATGTCATGCCAGTCACACATAGTGTGGCAATGTTAAGTGTTCACAGGGCCAGGTTGTTAAGTATGCCATAATTATGTGTCGCACCATCTAAACATTCTGTCAAATACTGAAAGATTTATGATCCCCAATCCCAAGCACATTGACACGTTTTACATTTTCTGTTTGAAAAGAACCTTCTGTGAAATGAAAATGTGGGACCTTCTTTTCAATATTACTTTAAGGTTATCAAGCAAAAAAAGTAACTTTTTCAGAACAATGTTTTGTATATGAATGTTATAGGTAGGTTGAGATGTGGCACAAGTGATTTAATATCTTTGATATTGATAACTGCTTAGTTTAAGCAAAAATAAAAATACATGCTACTTTCAAGGACATGATGGAATTTTTCTCAAACAATCTACCAATTGTAATTGATCTTAATAAATAAAAAGATGGAGACAGCATTCATATTAAAAAAATATTAGACAAACTACTTCTTTAATCAAAAGTTCATACTTACAACAGACATTAAAGTTAAGATATAACGTTGAAGATTATCTCCATGGTAGGCGGCCATCTTGGAATCAGCTGCCACCATAACTTCTACGTATCTATCATAGGATATTGATCGCTTACGACGCTGATGATTGGAATCATGGGATAGAAATGGTGGTGATTTTCTGTATCGCTGCCGCCATTTGTGAGTAGAGTTCTTTTGCAATACTTCATTAAATTGCTCATCTTCTTTGTGATGGTGAGTATGCTGATGATGGTGTTTCCTCTTCCCATGCTTAAAATTAAAGTCTGCAAAGAACAAGGATAGAAAAAGATAAGAAAAAGGGACAAATTTGCAAGATATTCTCACATTATCTCCAATATATTCAATTAATGTGAGTAGGATTTTTTTTTTCTTCAATCAAACAATGGTGTAAAAAATTAGTTTTCATTTTTTACCTCCCCCCCCCCCCCAAAAAAAAAAAAAAAAAAAAAAAAAAAAGATTTGATATTAAACAGTGACCCTCTGACTCATATTCCAATTTAAAAACACATGGTGAGTCTGAAAAAAAAAAGTCTGATTAAAAAAAGGTGTCATGACCTCAGTTCCAAGGAATCCATTTCTAGGTTATCAACCCTCTCTGTTACATATAGTGGACTAATTGGTGGGCGATAATTTAACAAGACCCAAAGTTCAATGACCAAAATCAATTGTTTTGCCTGCCAATACACATTTGGCATAGCATTTCACAATAATGGCAAATCTTCAGTTTCGCCATACAAATACTGGCATTCAAATCTAAAATTTCTCTCTCCTCTTTGAAGTTCTTCTTTCAAATAAACAACCAAAGGGTCCACATTAACTTGAAGTTTATTTGGACCCTCTTCGGTCAAATAAACACAGAAACATGAACTGTGAAATGGACAAGGGACAAATATACAACCAAAGAGCAAAAATGGCTGCAATGGCTCCAGGCTGGATGTAGGACTTTAGGGATGTTTCATGTATCAGAGGAAGATGACCTGCCGTTGACACTTCTCAAATGACCATTTCTAGTATTTGCAAAGATGACTATCTTATCTAGATTGTTTTGAAACTGGTGTCAATTGTAAGAAGTGGACATTAACTGTCTACATGTTTAGTGTTATGATGGGGCCCTTATTATGCTTCCATTTTTGTTCATGAAGTGAGACAAAAAGTCAAAAGAGGATTACTCAATAACAATCCAATAACTAAAGACCAAATGTATCAATAATTTTCAATTTTGTCATTCAGAAAAAAAATCAGGATAAATAATTTTTAATAGACAGGCAAATAGGCGTGGCAGCCACGTTTTATGACTGTCCTCCTCATTACATAATACACAAGTGTATCAAGTGTGTCAAGTCTCTTCCAAATATTTTCTCTCCCCATTCATTTTATAAAAACAAATTATTCTAAAATACAATTCTTGTGGAAAAGGCTCCCAGGCAGCTTACAACCACAATGTGGTCATCATTGGCCATCATGGGAGTTTCTCATATCAGGCTTTGCATGTGGCTGTAGACTGTTCTGTACACATCGCTATTACCCTTCCAACATCTGTGACAATACTACAGTGTGTGGTCTGAACAACATCAGCAGACAAGGTCAGTGCTCGTAATTATCGACAAATAAACACCAGACAAGGCCAA
This sequence comes from Lingula anatina, assembly GCF_051362555.1. Classification (NCBI taxonomy): domain Eukaryota; kingdom Metazoa; phylum Brachiopoda; class Lingulata; order Lingulida; family Lingulidae; genus Lingula; species Lingula anatina. Next base: position 3,182,994 of record NC_141772.1, on the reverse strand, counting down.
CAATTGCACACAAATAAATATTGAACTATTCTCTTTGATTTTCTACAATGAAAACACATTTTATTGAAAAAGTCTAATTCTATATAGACACTGATGCTGAGAAAAAGAAAATAAACTGAGTTGGCCAATAAAATGGGTTTGATTTTTATTAACTAAACTGCACATTTGAAAACATCATTTCTTATCATCTGCCTCCCCCAAAACACACAAAAAAAAGTAAGGATCAAATGAAAAAATTATAGACAATTTCTTTGATTACATAACCAAAATAAGTGTAATGGTGGCAGCTGAAAGAAAATATAATACAGGGTTTTAAAAAAGTTCTGTCATCTGAAAATTGGACTAAACTTTAAGACCAAAGACTTCCTCTATTTCAGCTCAAAATCAATCCAGATGCAGAGGTAGCAGACAACTGAAATTAAGTACATGGAAGTATTTTGTCTGAAACATCAGCCTCTTCTTTTTATTTATCAAAAACACAACATCCCATTTAACAGGACCACTACTGCTTTTTTTTTTTGGGGGGGGGGGTGAAAGTAGACTCAAATTTGGGAGTAAAATATTCAGCGTAATGTTCTTTGTGAAACAGACCCGTGGGGCAGAAATATTACAGTTTTTAAACACAATGCACTTTAAAGCAAACACAAATATCAAAGGAAACATTAGAAACAATTTCTGCGGTTTATACAATCGGAGGTCACCATAATGACTCCAAGTACAAGGTGACTACTGTCACTGATGAGTTTTAAATTGTTCCACTTCTGTATCAGTCACAGCTATCTGTCATTGTTAAATGGTTCAAATAACCGTTTCCCACCTTGTACTGATGTTAACAAGCTCAAAGTGGTACTCCTATGGTCACTCATGTATGACGCAGGGATCAAGAGGGATCTGACTTTCATCTTAGGTCACTGAGTTGAGAATTTGAAGAAAAATGAAAACATTTCAGATATTCTTGCCAAAATTGAATAATTTTGAGAGCTTTCTCTATGAAAGTGCACATGATTGTAAAAGCCATCACATACACATTGGAAAAATGCTTTTAGCAATAGTAGTGTAGTTCTGTGGAAGAGTAACCACAAAGGAAAGGTCTTAATAAAGTAAGCACCATTGGTCTAAAACAGTGCTTATATCTTTTTTTTAGTAAGTAATAATCCATTTAATCAATTCTTCTTGGGTCAAAATAGACTAAATTTTAAAAGTTTAGAACAATTTGAAATTTTAGAACATTTTTTAGTCATGAAGTTCTTTTTGTGAAAATGACCCCTGCATTTCTCAAGGGAGAACAGTTGAGACTAGCCAGATGGTGCTGTGACTAAGTCATCAAAAAGTTCATTCACTATGTCCAACGTCCATCACCACTGGGCACATACAGTCATGCAGTGGTCACTTGAGGCCAGCATTAGGTCTCCTGGCTCTGTTTTAAACAATGAACAATATGGTTAACAGTGGAACAGCCAAATTTGGCTTTCATTTTGGCTTTCAGTGGTAAATGCATGGTATTGTATATGTAGATATGAAATTTGATAACATTTTACTTGTTCTGTACTAATCTATTTCTTTTGCATAATGTAATTACTATAAATTAAAATAATATTTTTCAGATTTCAATATATTTCACATAAAGTGATGAACTCCCATCAATTATTCATCATCAAACATACCCAGAGCTTCCGAGACCATCACAATAAGAAACGGTTTTGCCAAAAAGTGGTTTCGCCATTACTGCTTCTTAAAATAACTTTGTCAGTGAAAAGTGATCACCTGACGATCAAATTCTTAAAGAGAGAGAAAGAGAGAGAGAAAAAGAGAGAGAGGGAGAGAGAGGGAGAAGCTTTTTACGATTTTTTCTCTCCCCCCCCCCTCCCAACCACACAAACATCCTAGTAAAAAGCCCATGGTATCCAGTCTCAAATATGTGTCCAATCATCCAGTTATCCTGTCCCCTGCCACTGCCCACTGACAGTTTAATTAGTCATAAGTATCACTGGATTGACATTTCCTGTGCCACAGTATTGTCCCATTGTCATGGTGTGACAACCCTGGGGACGGAAACCAGTTGGTCACGACTTTAGTCCACATGCTCGAAATATCAAAACAGTGACACAATCACAATCTGAAATCTAACAGTCGATTGGTTCTTTAATTTGTATGTTTCAAAGCAGGTAATGAACAAAGACGGCTGAACGGCAGGAGTTGTCAGAAAAAGCAAGTGGTCACCAGACTGGACACGATGGCTTTACTGATAGAATTTCATCTTCTCAGTGGTCAAACGCTGGCTTGAATTGCTGACCACTAACCATGAAGCCAAATGGCATTTGATTTGAATTCTGTCTCCATTATATTTGCTGTTCATTCTTTGTAATGAATTACAGCAGTGAAGGGTAACATAGGGCTTCTTTTTGGATCAATGACTACATGGGAATGGTTTTTCAGAATATCTCAGTATAAATCCATTATTTTTGGTATTTAGCAGAAAAAACTTTGTGGTACCCTAAATGAAATGAATACTAAAAAACTTTATTTTCTCCCCCCCCCCCCCCCCAAAAAAAAAAAAAGAAACTTGTGTGTTCTTATCAATGTTAGAATAAAGTTTTTTGAGCATATTTGTTATTTTCAGGATTACAAAAGGAAAAGGAGGAAGAAAAAAAAAGAAAAAAATTAATTACCAAAGAAATATCACTTTATGATGTTCTAGATGTATTCCTTCATCACCACAAAGGACATTTGATTGTAGATATAATCCATCAAAATGATTACCACAGCAAAACAACACTAAATAGCACTTCACGAAAAAAAATTTGAATTAATGATAGCTTAAACAACCTGGTACTTATGATAAAGAAAGACAAATTCAACTCAAGGTAACTATTCTATATCTTTGTCTCTGTGCATAACACATTCAGTTTTTCAAGTTTAACAGGCAATTAGCACACCTTTATATTATCAACACATTAGTTAAACTCTGATGTGAAATGCAAAGCCTTGCTGACTTCCTTACGGCCAGCTGGTTTTCAGTAAACTAAGAAACTCAAGATGCAGGAAAGTGACAGTAAAAAATAAAAGCTGAGAGATGTCAATCCCCACCCTATAATTTTCCCTTAAACCTGTCCCCATCTCACCTTCCAAAGCTATACAATTTAAGGTGAGCGAAAAATATAAATGTTTAGGGAGAAAAAAGATTCATTTTGGGGGGTACCTGGGTGCTCCCAGCAACCTGTAATCAATGTCGTAGGGAGAAAAGAACATGTGATTTGCTCAGTAACAAGAAGCTGTAAGCTAGTTGACTACAATATTTGTGTTAAGGCCTCCAGCAGAAATAAATAAAGATGTTTGCAAGGGAGAAACCACATATTAAGGAAAACAATAGAGTTAATTTCTCCAAATTTTGGCAAGGTCTATAATCAGCATTATCACAGGTGGCTTGACAGAATCAGACATCAAGAATATGGGGAGTTCTCAACCCACCTGGAGCCAAACTCTCAAAAGTACATAACTTACTAATCTTCAAAAAAATTCGATAATATTGGTGAATGTGACCCACATTTCTGCGTGTCCTTACGTGTCCTAAAATGAGTGTGTGTGAATCTCAGCATCTTGCTGCAAGACAACTTCCAAACAGGAGTTGTCAGCCAAATGACATGTTCCAGCTTTTGGAGCCAATGGCAAGATATGGACTTGGAAGGTCATTCGATGTAAATCATCTGTTGGTGAGACATTACCTGCAGGGTTCAATCTTAGGCTAGGTACCTTGTTTAAAACTTTTTTCAAATGCAAAGTGCTTCTACATACTACCCTTAATTGCTGTCCTTAAATGTTTATGCCTTCTAATAAACTGTTATTTTGATTCAACATGCTGTCCATTCTGAGGAAGAGCATCACCTGAAATCCCTTCTTCCTCTTTTTACTAGAAGAAAGATGCACTCTTATACCCCGTTCACACTACGCTCAGTTATCCGGATAAGTTGCAAATTAGGTCACAATTCGAATAAATGCAGTAGTGTGAACGCAAGAGGATTTTGAAAATGCGCATTTTCAAAATCCTGCAAGCGAGGTGGATTTCTAAGCACGATCCGGATAACTTACCGGAATCGACACCTGTACAGATCTTACTGCGCATGTGTGCAGATAAGTGCGGGTATCTATGAACGCTGGTTTAATACTTTAGCGATTGCACCAAACGTATTTGGAGGTCACCACTCACTACAACATGAGGAAACAAACTTATTTTGCCACCTTATACTTCTCAAGAATGCTGGAATGTCTTTTGAGTTGCATTTGTCGTCACAAATTTTTGTTGATATTTTAAGATTTCCTGTGTGGCGCATGCGCGAGTGTTCAAAACAGGAAGTTAAACCTGAAATTTTCAACGTAGGATTCGGATTCGCTTAGCGAGTGTGAACGCAATACCGAATCGGATTCCTTACTAAAAATCCGAATTATAGAAATGCGCATTTTGGCAACTGTAGTGTGAACGGGGTATGAGAAGAATGTTCATCTAACAGCAGTTTTCCAGAATAAAATGGCCATATATTTAGTTCAAAGAAGTGTTCTTTTTCTTAAGATTATCCACTAAATTTGTTTTTCAAAGAAAACATTTCAAAGTGTTACCATCATGTAGGCTGCAATCATCTTTAAAGCAGTGCACATTTTCATTCCTTTTAAAAACATATTCATTTATTTATATAAGTATTGAAAAAACACTTTAAAAGATGCTAGAAATGAGTTTTGCCAAATACAGCGTTGGCAGCTGCTGTCATTCACCCACTTCGCTGTGCCTGATTCTGAACAGAAAGATCCATTTTTCCCAAACTGGCACATGGTTATGAACTATGTTTCATTTTAATTAGAGCAAAGAAACTTGTCCTTAGCATTTGTCAATCTTTCTCATCTTAGTATGAGCTGTGACTGCTGTCTAACTGAACTGTAAGTCAAGACACCATAATCATCAATTGGAGACCAATGCCACATTTTCAAATTTGAAACCCTAACTGCTGAACTTGAACTTTGGGAAGTATTTCAACCATAAAACACTGCTAAGACTTTCAAAAATTTTCGGTTCTTCAGTTGGGAGATTCAACTGGAGATACTGTAGACAAGGACCTAGTTTATATAGAGAAAAAATAGGAAATCAGTAAACAACATCTCCAATGACAATGTATCCTAATATAAAATAAATATTTTTGCTTACATTTAAAGAACATGACAATGCCTGCAAATCAAAATTTGAAGCAAAGTTGGCAAAAAAATAGGCAAAACAGTTCAATGGTATGAAAATAATAATCATTTAGGCACATAAGTGAGAATTCTATGTGTAAGTCTGAGCTCCAATTCAGAGATGTGCACATGGCTTTGAAATCTTAAAAAACAACACTTCTGTTCCTTTTAAAGTTAGCAGTGACTGGGACCCAAAGACTGTGGGAAAAACAATAGATCCAAGCAAGAAACAATGCTCTAGTACGTTCTATGATGTTGACCACATGGGGAAATTTTCATTAAGAATAGAATTCCGTCTGTAAAAGCAATGAAGCATACGGCTAGCATACCATCCAAACAAAACCTGAATTAATTCTTTTGAGAAATAAAAAAAGAGGAACGCACATCCTACATGTATACTAGCTGGATTTTATTGTACTTCCTTTTCAAGCATTTGCAAAGAAAATCACTTGGCCTGCTTCAGTTTTGCCACAAATTTACCAAAGTGTGAATAATTGCCAAGCATCAGATCTATACTTCACCACAAATATCAATATTCTGCTGAAATTATGACAGAAAAATGTAATATCTCATGCACATCATTGTTTATGAATAGAAAACAAGCTTGCAGTACCATGACTGCAGTGAAAACAAACATCCCTGGAAAAGTCATAAAAGAGAAAAAGAACAAGAGCTATGCGTTTCCCCACCACTGTTTATTTCTACTGGAGTGGAAAGAGATACACATTCTAAAAGAGAAAACAAAAAAGACTGGGGTCCCTGGAACATCAGAGGACACTAGAAATTCACATCACTACGACCATAATGCCTCTGTTTTTCTAGTTGCACCCTTAGTTTCAGAAGATACTAGAAACTCACATCTCTACAATACCTCTGAGTAGATAGGTGTGTTTTATAGTTCCCCCTAGAAACTCAGGGAACTTCAGGAAAGCCACTGCACACTTTTTAAGTCAACCAAGCACCTGTACTGCAGCTGTGTGTTAACAACAACATGGCACCCTATGTAACCTGAACACAACTTCTTAAAGCAGGAGCAGAAAATAGTGCCATGTCGGTTCTCAGAGTTAAATCATATCCACACACTTGTGAGCCATGTGCTTTAACTGTGCCTACATTTATTGTTAATTATGATATTACATGTAGCTACAGATGAAGACTTCAAAACAATGGGGATTGTTATTCATATAAATATTTTTTTAGAAAATAATATAGAGGTGACAGCCATGATTTCACATTAAAAAACTTTTCTAAACAAAATTAATCTAGATATTCATATCTACTCCCTTCACTGAATAATGCACCCCATGTATTTTCACTCTAATGTCTTGAAATACTTACAAAAGATGTATGTAAAATGTCATCTACAGGTGGACTTTCTCCAAGATTTCTCTCAACAGGGTAATGCAATTTGAATTCCTCAGTGATTTGGGCACTTTTTGCAACAATATCAGTGTTCATCTATGCATGTGTACATGTTTCCAAAAACTAACAAATGCACAGGGACCACACTATGAAAGTTTAGGTCTTAACTTTAAAACCAAAATTCGAGTCTTTCTTGGCAGAAGGTAAAACTGCAGTAGTCCACTTCAATAAAACTGAGGGTTTATCAAAAGGAAAAATTTCTAAAATTACAGATCAATGGACACTCACATATTCTACTGGTCTACGTAGAGATATCATAAATTGAAACAGACAAGAAAAATTTTTGTCTCAAAGTTCAGACCAAATTTGGGTCTTAAGTTCTACAGTGAAACTGCCCCAAGGTCAGTAGGTTGTGGGACATGTTTACCTAGTCTTGGGTCAGATCTGTCTTGTAATGGATTGCCCCCTACTGTTTAACAGAACCCACCCAGGTCGTGTCACTGGGCCATCGTCTGTCAGAGCTAAAAACTTGGCTGACTCTATCTCAAAACCATGAACAGTGGACCACCTTTAACGCTTTAAAAAAATCTTGTAAATTTCCTGTTGTTCAATCGATCTGTTTTTCAAAACTGTGTTGGCCATTATATCTTCAGTCACATCACATGTTCCTGAGCTTTGGACCACAGGGTGAATGAAATTTTCTTGTTAAAATCATTGTAATACAATAAGATACCTCTGCCCTGTTTGATTTTAACTGATAGTCAGCTCCTATTGGGTGACCACTTCCTTGACCATTTAAGATACAAGTTGGATACATGGAACCGGACCCTGAGACCACCAATATTTATCTCCAAGTACAAGAATTCTTTATTACCATTAAAGTACCATCCAGAACCAAACGGAAACAACAATTGACAGCTTGGCTCCCAAGAGCAACAAGAATACCAGCATCTGAGAACGTTTTTATTGGGTAGACAAACAATGTTTAATTCTGTGACTGCAGGGTATCTGAACTCTGTAACCAAAAAGAATGCGTACTTGTCACTGATAAAGCCATTATGTGCCCAATGTGCCTGGAAACCCTCCAGTTGGGGTTTTTGTTTTAGACAATTAGCAAAAATGTTCCAGCCAATTCGAATCCTCTTGCCAAAGTGATTTTTTCATCAGTGTATAGTGAGTGTATAGCTGCAGTGAGGTTGGCCAATTATAAAAATATGCCAGCAAATTGACTGAAAATTTCCTTTAGTTTTTATTTGGTTTTTACTGGCTCAAATAAACTTAATTTATTCAAGTGTAAACATGCATAAAAATGTTGAAAACACTCTGAAACATGTTGATAGCATTCTAACAGAAGAGAAAACAGTCTCCCTTTTACATTTTTTCACATCACATGCCGATGATAATGCTGTTCAAGTACAAAAAGAAGAGTTAAACTCTAACCAATTTATACATCTACTAGTATGTTTAATGTGGTAACTCCTCATGTCAAGTGCATTCTGAGTACCAGAGTGTTAGCAGCCAGACAGAATGAAATGGTGCACTTGCTCTGGCTTACTACCAAACAATTAATGTTAATCTATCATTAATTACAGTAATTTATGGCCAGGATGGCATTCTGATGATCTAATCATCTGTAAGGTGCACTCATCTGATCCCATCTATACAGCATGCCAAATATAACAGTAAATCACAGAAATATAGAACTTCAACTAGCAGTATATCTGTATGCGACATGGGGGTTTAAATACACTATTAAGTCATGTTTAAAGCCTGGAGAGGTTGACCTATCTTGATAGTATCAACCTCAACTTGGTTGTTTGATTAAGATCACTTCACCATAGGAAGCCAATCTAATCCCTTTGCTGTGCCACCTACTGCAGGCAGGCTGATTTTTAAAATTTATGAATGTAAGAACAGCAATAAGAGAACACACATTCCTATAACGTCTCTTAAATACACAGTAATACTGCTATGTACTATCAATATACACTAGCACAAAATGCACCATAAAATAGACAAAATGATCTATCTGGTACAATGATATATTTTGTTTTACTTTTTGGGTTTGAGCAGGCTTCATTTTCATGACATGGGTCTGGCAAAAATGGAGAAAAATCAAACCCTGCATTCAAACATGTACTACTGATTGAACTCATTTCAGGTTCACAACATCCACATCATTCCTTAAAATAAAACGTAACAATGAACCATTTGTACACTGTGATTTTTCACGTTCAAAGTGCATATAGTCTCTTTGGTTGAATTGGGTTGATAGATTTGCATGATTGAAAGTTTTTTCCTTTAAGCAGAAAAACTTTGGTGTCTATAACAAGTCCAAGATGTGAGCCCCATGTATAGAAATGCTAAGTGTAAATATAAATGCACTAAATGCTTACATGATCTCTTAAGTTTTTTTACAAGTGGAAATGCTTAGAATTCAAGTTGACTGATGACTTTATACTTTTTATAAAACCTACTCCACCAATTCCTAGGTGTCAAGTATTTTATCAAAAAAAAAAACATTTTTTTGCAAGTGGGAATGTTTTAAATATAATTTGATTGATTTCACACTCTGCCTGAATTTCAAGAGTCAAAGGTGTCAAAAAATGAATTAAAAAGCCATTGATCCCCCAGCCAGTAGGCTTAACTATACTCCAGGGAGAGTGAGTTACTTTCACCCTTGTGTTAAGTATGTGGCTGTTTCCATCAGTCATTACAGATCCCAGTGATACTGATCAGAAATAGTTGAACCTGTGTGCATTAGCTTTTTTCTTTTTTTTTCTTCTTCTATTGTCAAGCATGTGTGTGTGTGCTTGATATTCATAAATGGTCCACAATATCATCTCCATTTTTCTCGATGGGATAGATACAATTGTTATATGATGTTTCACTTTATATGATAAGTCATGGCACCTTTTTAGCTAGGGAATACGGTACACTAAAACTTTCCCATTCCCTTCAAACCTGGGACTAATCTGTCCTAAATATGATACCTTTTCATCGCATTCACACTGGGGAAATTATGATTGACTTTTATGTTTTCACAGTCAACTGTTAGAAAATGAGGCCATTCTGGTCATTTTGTCCACCTGAGGGTCTCAAATCAGTTAAATAAAGATCAAAGGCCGCGTGACTACCACACACCCAGCTCTGTTTACTGCAATATTTGTCCAGATATTTGTCCATTTCTGGTCTATTGTTGCCATTTGTTATCTTTTTTTCACTTCAGAGCACCTTCTCCTTGGCTAAGGTCCAGTTGCCCATTTGGGCCTAATCAGGAACATTATCTGACCATTGTCCTGTAAATTGATGGAGCCCACTGGTCATACCGCCCAGCTCTCACACTCCAAATATGAGTAACACCTGTGATTTCATAAGCAGAAATGGAAAAGCACTTGAGTGTTTCAGAAACACACTGGAAACAATTCCTGCACAAGGTAATGGATCCAGCATCTCTCATTACATTAACCCAATCTCAACTTTTAGTTTCTTCTTTGATGTGACTACATGACACTTTGATCAAAAGTCTACAACCCCTATCTTTAAATGAATTTAAGGCCTTTTGCTAATTCAAGACAACTGATAATTGTAACTGAAAATTGCCTCATGCTGTAACTTGGCAATACGACTAAAATTACATTGACACTGTGTTTGCAGATCTGTGCTCTTTTCTTTAAAGCAATATGACTGAATACAGTGTCACATGCAAATGTTTGCCAAGACAGTTTAAGAACTAGCTTCTTTTAAATTTACACTGACGTGTCCACGCAACTGCATGCATAGTCTACATGGTCTTTTCCAGTTCATCTAACCCACAAGTTTACCAATGTCAAGAAACATGTTTAAACAGGGAAAGAACACTTCTTAAAATGTTCTCCAGATCTGCACTAAAAAGACCAAAAAAACTTTCCCAAATAACAAATTCATTACAAGCCTGACACAAGCTTGACCAAGTTTCAGATGTAAAACCAGTTAGAATTTCAATCTCATTACAAAATGGATATAAGGTTGACTGACTTATCAGAAATAATTGATTTGTATCTGGCCCATGCACATGCCAGTGTTGAGGAGACTGTGAGGAAAAATGTTGTTGTTTGAAAAAAATGAGGTCCAAGTGGCAAATCGCAATTTGTTTTTTTATCAAAGTAAGGTTTCTTCTGATTCAGCAATAACAACAACAATGAAAAAACCCTCTTCACTTAAATAACAATAGTAACAAACCATATCGACAATCTCAATTTTATAAATTTTATTGATAATTTTTAAATCAAGGGAGGGGGGAGAGACCCGGTGCTTTATGAAAACATGTTGAAGAGAAAGGAAAAATGTGGAAAGAATTAAAAGACGTTTAAAGCACACAGAAGCAGGTCACATGGCATATCACCTAAGTTGCTTGCCAGTTAGTAACAGGTAGAACTGAACTTATCACAATCATCATCATTGCTCTTCGTCCCGCATGGGACATAAGGCCACAGTCACTTCTTTCCACTTGGCCCTGTCTCTGGCTACGTGCTGGGCCTGTCCCCATGTAAGGTACCCCTCCCTCAGCTCTGCCATCATTGTTCGGCGCCAGGTGGTCTTGGGCCTTCCTCTCTTTCTTTTTCCGGGTGGTGTCCATCTCAGAGCTACCTTTGGTACTCTGTTCTCGTCCATCCTAAGTACATGGCCGAGCCATTTAAATCGCCGTCGCTTGATCTGCCCTACAATACTCTGGCTCCCTGTCAGTATGTACAAAAATTTTCAAAATTCTTCAAAAAAGTCCCATCATCGCTGCATTGCCCTTCTTAACAGTTTGAAGATAAGTGGGAGGAGCCAAGGGAGGGTTGAGGGAGGAGCTACAAGGCCAGAGTGGGCGGAGCTAATTACAAACTTACTACTATCCAGGTAGTATATAGATTGTATTGGGATAGGAAGACAGAGTGCACCTCAGTGAAATATAAGGATAAAACTTCAAATTTAAACAGTGGTACCATTTGGTATATCTTTTACTACATAAAGAATCCAGTCCCATTAATAAAACATACCAATCCAAAGTTTTGTTATTCTCTGAGTAGAGATATCAAGAGATAGTTAATAGGTACAAATGCCAGCTTTGATAAAACTCTCTCTCTCTCTCTCTCTCTCTCACACACACACACACACACACACACACACACACACACACACACACACACACACACACACACACACTCTCTCTCTCTTAGATATATAGGCTATGACATCATCTCAGACCAGACTTCCTCATATAAGCCTATGGACAGAAGCAACACCCCTGATGTTACCCTACAGACAAAAATGCACTCATTAAACAGAGCAATAATTTCTTAGACTAGTCTTAACCAAATTATAAATATTTGTAGTCTGCTTTTATCCATACACTACATATTCCAATACAGGGGCTAGTTTGTATTTGCTGCAGCAAGCGGCTAGACAGTGTGGGGAGAAATGTAAAGGTGAACCGATGTTTTGTCACTGTGCCAACAGCTCAACTTTAGCGGAGGGCAAATGTCATCATCACAGACTAACAGTGATTCAAAGCACAGACACAACACCACCTCATTCCTGCCCTCAAACAAACAACAACAAAAAAGCAGAAAAAAAAAGAGGAGAAAAAAAGTGGGACAACACATCCTGGTGATATTATTATATGTGGTTCTCTCACTTAATGCCTAAGTGAATATCACACTACGATTTATTTCCAACCAGACATCTTTTTATTTAGACATTCATTAAAAAGGGGAAAAAAGTGCCTGGTTTGTAAGTGGATACCGATTGCATAATATGTCTCAGTTCGATTTTTCCACTGATCTTTTTTCTTGAAAGGTAGCTTGACCTATGGTTTTGTAGTCATCTCAAACAGGTTATGGGAATTACCTTGGCAGTGTAGCGTAGCTGTGTAACCAGATTAACTATCATTAACCCCACAAAGGTGCTATTTAGGCTTAAGAATCTATCATTAATTTGTGTCACCCCAGTGTCATTGTTACGAGAAGAAACTGTCAAGTCGTACCCGTATACAATATCCCAGAATAGGTCTTAATTCAAGCAAATGCCTCTTTAAAATAAAAACAAAAATTGTATGAAACAATAATCACACCATATGTTTTATCAATACTTATTGACTGGAAAATAAAAGGGGCGGTTCTTGCACAACAAATATTCAGGTCCCTTTAACAGCTATTTTTCAGAATGCAAAAATATTACAGACTAATATTCACTTCTTTTTAATAGTCCACCTAGAGTCAGAAAATCATTCCAAAACAGGTACACATAATACAGCATGATAATAATCAATATATCTGGTTTCACATCCCCCAACTGGGTATGCATTTATCAGTACTAATACTTGGAACCACAACTTTCAGATCCATACTGCCAGATCTTATTAACCCAACCAGTTTCCATAGAGTGACTCTCTGTTCTGAAAGTTTACCAAGTCTATAGAAATCACCCAAAACAGCTAAATTATCTCCAAAGTCCATGTGCTGTCCTTCTTAAGTGGAAGTTCCAGGTATAGTAACGTTAGTGCAACATTAGATTCCTATGGGTAGAAATCAAAATCACACTGTCTGCTAAGTCGGCAGGAACTAAGTTATGTCACACTAACTTGACTGAGAATGCGACCTACCAAAGTCTCTCTCCACGCAAAGTATAATTAATACCAATATTGACAGCAAGACTGCGGCCTCCTTCTATCAAGACGTATCAGGTCAATGGAATCTTGGGGAAACTAAAACCATAATTGCCACTAAATCCTCAAATTTCAACTCTGTCCACAATAGCGAATGGATAAGTATATCAGAAAGTGCATGTCACTTGGCGGACACAATAGGTTTTCTTGTTCAAGCCACTTCAGTTTGATATGATTAGGTATCAAAGGGACTCTTGTATTGGGAAAAACTATGAAGGGGATCTATAGGGGGAAAAAACATACAACTTCACGACTATCCTTGTACTGAATGTATTCACAAACACAAAGCAAAAGATTTGAAGCAAAATAAACCTGTGTGTAGGTGTGTTCATATCAGGGCAATTTTAGACCGAAAATAGACCAGTTAATGCCACTGGGCCACTAGATTGCATAGGGACCATAATACTGCCCAGTATAGCATTAACTGTGTCTGCTTGAATAGTAGTAATATTAGGGAACTGGCCCAGTTAGTCATGACCCCCCCCCCCCCTTCAGTTCATCATTAGTCTTCAGTGTATGCTCTGATCAACCAGGAAAACTAAAATTTTCACACACTTGTATAAAATATCCAAAATTATCAAAGTGTTAGAGTTAAGAGCTCATTTAAAAGATTGGTAGTAATAGTGACCATTTTTTTCTTGATGGTGATCTGATCTGTACCAAAGAGTTCTCTCTTGCTCTGTACTTCCAGACTCTCTGGTGACTAACTCCAGTGACTGTCAATGGTGGCTGACTTAGTTCACTGACTCTGGTGACCGACTCCATAAAGGTAAGTGCCTGGTCATTGACTCTAGTAATGGACTACATGCAGTGACCACCTATAGTGACTGACTGGTCACTGACACTAGTGATGGACTACAGTGACAACCTATAGTGACTGACTGGTCACTGACACTAGTGATGGACTACAGTGACCACTTATAGTGACTGACTGGTCACTGACACTAGTGATGGACTACAGTGACCACCTATAGTGACTGACTGGTCACTGACAACTAGTGATGGACGACAGTGACAACCTATAGTGACTGACTGGTCACTGACAACTAGTGATGGACTACAGTGACCACCTATAGTGACTGACTGGTCACTGACAACTAGTGATGGACTACAGTGACCACCTATAGTGACTGACTGGTCACTGACCACTAGTGATGGACTACAGTGACCACCTATAGTGACTGACTGGTCACTGACCACTAGTGATGGACTACAGTGACCACCTATAGTGACTGACTGGTCACTGACCACTAGTGATGGACTACAGTGACCACCTATAGTGACTGACTGGTCACTGACCACTAGTGATGGACTACAGTGACCACCTATAGTGACTGACTGGTCACTGACCACTAGTGATGGACTACAGTGACCACCTATAGTGACTGACTGGTCACTGACCACTAGTGATGGACTACAGTGACCACCTATAGTGACTGACTGGTCACTGACCACTAGTGATGGACTACAGTGACCACCTATAGTGACTGACTGGTCACTGACACTAGTGATGGACTACAGTGACCACCTATAGTGACTGACTGGTCACTGACACTAGTGATGGACTACAGTGACCACCTATAGTGACTGACTGGTCACTGACACTAGTGATGGACTACAGTGACCACCTATAGTGACTGACTGGTCACTGACACTAGTGATGGACTACAGTGACCACCTATAGTGACTGACTGATCACTGACACTAGTGATGGACTACAGTGACAACCTATAGTGACTGACTGGTCACTGACACTAGTGATGGACTACAGTGACCACTTATAGTGACTGACTGGTCACTGACACTAGTGATGGACTACAGTGACCACCTATAGTGACTGACTGGTCACTGACAACTAGTGATGGACGACAGTGACAACCTATAGTGACTGACTGGTCACTGACAACTAGTGATGGACTACAGTGACCACCTATAGTGACTGACTGGTCACTGACAACTAGTGATGGACTACAGTGACCACCTATAGTGACTGACTGGTCACTGACCACTAGTGATGGACTACAGTGACCACCTATAGTGACTGACTGGTCACTGACCACTAGTGATGGACTACAGTGACCACCTATAGTGACTGACTGGTCACTGACCACTAGTGATGGACTACAGTGACCACCTATAGTGACTGACTGGTCACTGACCACTAGTGATGGACTACAGTGACCACCTATAGTGACTGACTGGTCACTGACCACTAGTGATGGACTACAGTGACCACCTATAGTGACTGACTGGTCACTGACCACTAGTGATGGACTACAGTGACCACCTATAGTGACTGACTGGTCACTGACCACTAGTGATGGACTACAGTGACCACCTATAGTGACTGACTGGTCACTGACACTAGTGATGGACTACAGTGACCACCTATAGTGCCTGACTGGTCACTGACACTAGTGATGGACTACAGTGACCACCTATAGTGACTGACTGGTCACTGACACTAGTGATGGACTACAGTGACCACCTATAGTGACTGACTGATCACTGACACTAGTGATGGACTACAGTGACCACCTATAGTGACTGACTGATCACTGACACTAGTGATGGACTACAGTGACCACCTATAGTGACTGACTGATCACTGACACTAGTGATGGACTACAGTGACAACCTATAGTGACTGACTGATCACTGACACTAGTGATGGACTACAGTGACCACCTATAGCGACTGACTGATCACTGACACTAGTGATGGACTCTGGGGACTCTGACTCCAGTGACACTCATTCTTTTAGGTATGTGAAACTTGACAAGGCTGGTTGTGATCATAGGAAGGGCCTTGTAATGTACTAAATTGAGGAATCTGAATATATGAGTACAGCTCGTCAATTTAATTCATCTATAAGGAAAGCAATATGGTGGTTGTGTCTGCAAAAATGGGGCAGCTTTGGGCCACACTGGCTGTCTGTATTTACGTCTATGACTTGGTTTAGATTAAAAAAATTAATGTTAAAATGCGTTTGAGATGAGCAAACCTCATACTTGTCTCCAGAAATAGTTTAGTATATCTTTGGGGCAAGAAGCAACATTTTTTAACTATGTTTTTCTAGGCGTGGGTTTTTGCAGAAAGAAACCGAGGTTATAGGAAATTATAAAACTTTGCTCATGTCTCGGAAACAGATTCAGGCAACGTGTGGCTACTATGTACTGTTCTGTTTACTGTGGAAAAATGAGTTCATGTCTTACCTCAGAATCCACTTTAAACATGAGTGAATCAGATTTATCTTTTCAGTTAAAACCCGTTAAACAGATCTGCACATGAGGATGCATATGTCTGCCAGGGTCTGCATTGGTGTAAGTGGACAGGCATGTGCATATATGCAAATACACATGCGGTTGCCTGTATATGTAAATGTACAACTTAAAAAGAAGGAAGACATTCTACAGACACATCTATTTGGGTGGTATACAGAAATTCTCAAAATAATTCACAGAAAAAAGGGAAAAAAATCTAACAAGAAACAGAACACTGGTCAGCTAAGTGTATACAAGGATACGTCCAGAAGAACCTTTGCTGGACACAAATGCCCTTTCCTACCTGGTGAGTTTGAAAAGGTTAATAGGGGAGCTTTGGGGAAGGAGGAGGCATTTCTTTCTCAGAGTAGACATTTCATACAGGAAAAAATGTTCCATTTATCAGCACATTACGGAGAGCTGGGAGAAAGTAGTATGTGTTGGTCATATATCGGCTACAAGCAAAAATTACTGAATTATTGATTTTTTCTTTTTTTAAACCTTGTTTTTTTCTGTTTTTGTTTATGAAATTATAATGAAATCAGAAGTAATAGACTGACAATCTCATAAGATGGAAAATATACGTGAAAATTTTCAGACATTTTCATTTTTCTTTCTTTCTTAATCAAATCCCTTCAATGCAAAATCAAAGATTGAGAAAAATTAACACCTCTGGATAAAATACTCTTTGGTGGAAGGTGGTTGAAGAGTAAGTAAATACAAAAGATTTTTGCCATATCTACTTTCTATCCAATAAACAAGCACTTTGCAAAGTACGCATATCCAACATGCCAACTGTGCTTTCATGCAAACTAGAAAAAAAAACATAAAAGAGAGTACTGACCATCACTCAGTAAAGGAGTACAGCACACTTAAGTTACACCTGTTAGTGATGAGTCAAAATATATCTATGTTACTGTATGCTATCTTGTCGTTATCGTTCTCTCTCTCTCTTTCTCTCTCTCAAACACACTCACAGTCTGCATGCAAAAGTGTGCATGAACTTAAATGTCACACACACACACACACACACACACAGAGAGAGAGAGATAGAGAGAGTGTGTGAGAGAGAGAGAGAGAGAGAGAGATGACATCTCATTCAAACTTTGCCTGTTATATTTTTTCTTCCTCACTAATTCAATAGAATTAAAACATCATCAACTTTTGATTTTCTTGAATCATCTTTTCTCTCTTTTCCTTGGAAAATAAATCATTTTTTCAAGACAGAAATACACATTATATTTGACCAGACAGTTACCCATACATGTGCTCATATTTCACTTAGTCCCCATGTTAGCAGACAATGGTTTCACTTGTCCCCCATAGTCACAATCAGAAGTACAGATCTCAAAGACAAAGGTCGCCCAACGGGGCAGGAAGAAGTGCAGATTTTTTACAAAGAACCACTTTACATGTAATTTGATGGTTTTGTAAATATGGCTGAAATTCTGATAATAACAGGAAACCGGTACTTCATCGGATCCAACCCAAGAACCACAATGACCAGTGAAAGTAACCACCACTTATCCATCTCGTTCTGCTCCTGTTATTCAGATTTTTCCAAGAGACGCATAACAAACTTATTAATGGAATTTAATAACATTAGTTTCTGCGTTTCTTTCAGTTTCATAACTACTGTTAAATTTCATCAAAACTTTTAGACTTTGAATAAAAAATTTCCCAATTTTAGACTTAAATTAGTGATTACTTATCTCTACCAGCAATTCTCTATCTTTTGCTTTTAGGTTAATATTTTAATTTTCTTTTAGTAAAAAAATTGAAATGATTACATAAAAATGAGAAAATTAATTGATTGCAAAGAATGTACTAGAGAAAAGTCACTGCTGGCCCCTCCATCTCTTCCATTTCCTTTCTTTGCTATCAATTTTCAGGTTCTTGTAATTGGAACCTGCAAGTGCTTGGCTCTATTACTTCCTATATCGAATGATTAGCCTAATATTTCAACTATTAAACTAAACACTGCACATTGTTGGAAGTGCACAAAGAGTAAATGCTGCAGAAACAGGGTCACTATTGGGTTAATCCTCCGCTAAATGGCCTCTAAAATATGTTCCAGTAATCCTTTGTCCGAGCTCACCACACCAAAGGAAAGTCAGGTAAAATGAATTATAAGGGTACAAGGCTGAGGGTACCCCAACCGCACACGCCCTCTGGTTATTTTCCTAAATGAAGACGTTAGCGTCTGTCCCTCCCTGTCCAAGCATAATACGACACAATGGTGGGCGTCATTGATTTGATTGGGGACGGCAGGCATGCTGGGTGGAACTATAGTTTCGGAGCAAAGTAGTGTCACCGTGGTTACCGCATCCGACACTCGGTTATAATAGAACATGCACATTTTACATTGTTCCCGTGTTCTATGTGAAGTGGAGCAGGTAAAGCAAGGTATAATGATATGGACTTTATAGTAATCATGTGATCATCTCCTTAGTGTAATGAGATAATAAATGGGCACTAAGTCAAAATCGTACTTCGTAATATTTCTATTTTACCATCACAGCTTGATATCAATTAGGGCCATCTTGGCAGTCAACCTGGTCAATTTTCTAGAACTGATGTCCTTTTTTATGGGAAGAAAAAGATGCATGGCCAGGCAAAACGGATTACAGAAAAATCTTTCATTAAAAGTGACTTGCAAACTTCATACTTTTAGATAACTATCATTGTGAAAAACATACTTCAGAATCTGTTTCCCTAAAAGCAATTTTCAAACAAGTACCACAGGAGAAAAAGTAACAGTTTTATCAACAAAATGAATCTTAAAGGTACAAAGTAACAGACATAATTCTGCAATGCAACGGAGAGAGAAAATAAACTTCTCAATATCCATAGAGATCCTGGGGCTTACTTTCCAGTGAGAACTTGCACCGCATTAGCAAGCAGACGGACATCTCTAGCTATTTTCTGTGTGCATATTATCTATCTCTTTTTCTTAGTTTGCCATTAGTGTCCTGTTTTTTCCCTCTGGTTCTCTTACATGAAAAAAACCTGTCAAATAATCCTTTTTGCCTGAAAGTTTGGGTTCAAGTAATGGCAATGGATTTTAAAGGTAACAGATAAGTGCATCTTAATGAAAATGATCCCAATCCACCAAATAGAGTGATCAAACCATTTTATTAAAAATTTCCCTATCACATGAAGTTCCCATGCTGAAACCCTAAGCCCATGTTACATTGTAGTTTCTACTTCCACCTTCTGTATATAATAGCTTCCAAAAACTGTATAAAAAAAAGACTCTAATATCCTGGTATCATGTAACAACTACCACCATAACTAAGCACATCACTTGTCATTTTTTCTCTCGTCTCAGTGCATGTATGTGTTAACCCTAACTCAAAGAGACCATCTTTACTATCACCCTTTAAGCCACTTTCGCTTGACCTGAAATAACAATCGCAACCTCTTTGGCAACCTCTGTGTTCCTCTGAGGGAATGTCTGTCAGTAAAGAACACATCTTTCTCAGTTTTCGTCCTTGCCATTATCTTATCATCAAAGTTAAGGTTAGAAAGGGACATATGTATTTCTTGACCTCAAAATTTGAGATCAAAAAGACAAAACATGCTAGATATGCTGAACTATGAAAGTGGAAAAGACGCTGCTCTTACCAACTTAACAGTATACTACCTATAATTTTTAATCAGGCAAAAAGTGCAGTTTCACTCAATACAAGACACTGTCAAGCATTATCTTCTTTGCCCTTTTCATCCACAATCAAAACTTTTGCTCAAAATATGACATCTATATATTTCTACTGTCATAGTCATTGGATCGCACTGGGCAATTACACTGAGCATCAAATGACAAAAAATATTATCAGAACTAATAAGTTACCCTTTTGCAAGCAAAAACCTCCTCACCGTCATGTCATCATCGGCGACACAGACGGGTGTGACCAACCACATAACACTTGGCCCTGGACCAATAAAATGAAGAAACACAATAGGAGAGGTCATCATTATTTGGCTCTAATTCCCTAAAAAAAATTGCCTTAAGCTTAAAGCAAATATGGACAAAGAGTGGACATGTGCACATGCATGCATGTGAATGCACAACACATGCAAGTTAAGCATAGCAGGGACATAAAGCCATGAACTTCAATATAGTATCCATACAGGCCATTTACCCCATCTCAACAGGCTGAGAGAACTCAAAAGCTCATGTTCATTTTGGGATATAACCTTACATGGACTTAAGTTAATGAGATCAAATGATCCGTAATACAACAATAGCCAGTGAGTAGATAGGTCATTTAAACTACATCAAAGTGTCAGGGTGAAGGAATCGATTTAATCAACTAAAAATTTACGAGCCCATAGTCAACATTCTTGCTGGGGTCAAGCCAAAGATGTATTGACAGTTTTCTTTTAAGATTGGGCCATGTTAAATGATACCCTTGGATGTATTTTTCGCATATACAATGGACGATTTTAAACACAAAGAAATTAAAATGCTGTGTGAAGAAATGATCTGTTTAGGTTGCTGCAAATAAATCTCTGGAGTGGCGAACCAAGTATTGAAATATGTCTACAGAAAAGATCTTTAAAAACAAACAAAACTGCAAGAAAAACATAATAAAGTAGTGAGGACAAAGACTTTATCCTGAAAATATCAAGAAGAAAGATTAAATAAAGAAAAGTAGTTCACTGATTTTGTGATACATGATCAATTGAAATCAATTTTGTCAAAGTGCTCAAAACAACTTAAGAAACTTTTCAACAGCAAAAACAAACATGTCTCTTATTTATTTAATGCCAATAATACATTACAAAGCTTCGATGTGTGCTCAAGTCATCAATTTCTTTGAACAAGAACTACATTCCTTTATGTTTTGAAAGTAGCACCATGTAGAGCTTTAAGTAATAGTGTTAACATTGAAAAGGATCGCAAAGATTTACATCATTGCCTGCTTGAAACAAAAGTTTTCTTTTAATTGTTTTGAAAGCCAATCTACCCCAGCGATTGTCTGGTTAAACAAGCAGGTTTATGTACAAAACACTGCTTTTAGATTAACATGTCTGAAGCACTAAAACCATCAACTATTGTTGGAACAAATAAAGTTTTCTTCTCGCTGTTTTGGAAGCAGATATGTGCCTGCCATTTGGCTTCATGACAAGGTGTTATGTGTCCATAACTTTCCAGCTGGGTTAACAAAATCCAAAACCATCACCGACTGCAGGATTCAATCCCTATACAATAATGAGACCCAAACCATGGGGTAAATTTTTGATTGATTCTGTGTTCCGTTCCAGACCTTTCCATATCTGAGACCATCACCTTTTACTTTCTCATCTTGAATAATGAAAGTCAAAACCATGGGGCCAAATCCTGACAGTTTCTGTGTTGTTTTCCGGAAAGTTCAACTCGGGACAAGCTATTGTGTGCGCGCTGATAGAGGCGAGATAAAGTTCTGATTGCAGACAAGATCAGTAATTTCCTCCAATGGGACCCCCAAACATGACTCTTGCTTGTTTTCCCAAGGTATCTCAATGGCTTTGTATAGGGGGTTTAGTTGCCCAGAGGCTGGGAAATCAGAATGAGTAAATACTTGCAGACGAGTGGGGCATATCATCTCTCCTAAGTACACAAGATAGAAAGAAATAGACTGCTAACAAATATTGTCCCGGGAAGTGCTAGAGTAGCACTCCAACAAAATACAATTAGTTTATACACAAAATGCATTCCGCTGAGAATTAGGGATACTTACAGGAACAAATTTGCTTAATTTAATTGTCTGAATGATAATTTGTCTTATGTTTCTTTTTTCATCCAAAAAACACAGTAGAAAACACTGAATGTCTGCACATCTTCCCTTAAAATTGTTAGTTCCAAAGATATGAAATAATTAAAATTGCAATTTTTTTTTAATATTGAAAAAATATAATGTCTTCATTGACTTGCTTTTGCCTATAAAAATACAGAAAACTTGTGTTCTTTGCTTCTCTAGAACAGGAAGCTATACTGATGTTTCCTGGAGCATCCAATTCTTTTAGAAAACTTTGCAACAATCTTTAGAAAAAAAAACTGTAATTACTTAACCAGTGCTTGAGAAATCATGTTGCTTTAACACTTAGTTATCACAAAATCACAAAATACTCCAATAACCCAACCAAGGTAAAATATCAGTGCTCGAAGAAATATTTCCCTATCTAGAGTTTGCCGCTAAGTGTCCGTCTGGCTCAAAATGCCATTGTAAAGCCAGTGGCATCCCTCAAGAGTTATTCCAGTCATTGCAGGCTATATACAGCTCCAAGATAAACTATATGAGAGAAGTGAATCTTATAAGTAAATAGTGGCATATGCCAACTAAGGAGTCTGACACTGACAGTTACTTTCATTCATGTTTCGTTGTTTTTGTATTTACT
This sequence comes from Lingula anatina, assembly GCF_051362555.1. Lineage (NCBI taxonomy): Eukaryota > Metazoa > Brachiopoda > Lingulata > Lingulida > Lingulidae > Lingula > Lingula anatina. The sequence continues at coordinate 3,160,077 of NC_141772.1, read as the reverse complement.
GGTGATCTGGGGCCAGCACAGAGAAGAGTTCTGCCTCGCTGTTCCTGGCATACTTTTTGCCCTTGTCCAAAAACTGGTTCATTTTATCCAAAATATGCTAAACATGTTTGAATTTTATTTGATTTCCAAACTGTTTTGTTGATTTGGTCAGAACTTTACTGATCTGGATGTTAACAGAGGCCAAAAAGTTCTATGAAAAAATATCCGACAATGAGTCCGACAATGGTGGCCAACTGGAAGAGACACAAAAAGAAAACCTCAACACAATGTCAAGGGAGGACATTCATTAGCATCATTCCAGCATGAGTCTATCCTATATATAACTAGAAGAACTACAAATTAGATTCCAGAAGTCAAAGCCCTTTCATCCCATATAACCGGACAGCAAACTGTATTGCAGCAACCTAAACCAATGTTGGTATGCAAAAGATTATCGCCATTATTGTCAAGCTTATCTTCCTGACCACAAAAGTGTGTCTGGAATAAGGCAGTTTCCTCTGACTCACACATGAGAGCACCTTGCATGACTTTTACTGATACATCCGACCAATTTCCAATGATAATCCTGGTTGATTGGGGTAACAAGGAGAAATCACTGTTCCATTACATTTTGTTTTCTTTAGCCCTGCTTCTCCATTGGATGCGCGCTGCACTTCATTTTCTTATTATCCCTCACCGTGGTTCCATGTCAGATGGCAAATTGCACCATCACTCTCTTCTTATCGGAGGTTTGGAATTGCCTGTACCATGTCAAGCTGAATTTACACAAGTCTACATTGAAAAGATTTTTTTTTACTACAGAAAATTAAAAAATATCTATTTTCTGTTACAGTTTTATCACCACGTTGGATGAAAGTTGGCTTGGCTGAAATTTTCTGGCTTGTTTCCATTCAAAAATCAAATCAAATATGGAACTGCTTGTACAAGCAATTTTGTAACAATGGCTTTGCCATAGATATCATTTCTAAAAAGTGGGAGGAAGGTGAAAATATGTGCAAACTTTATTGACCTATGTGAATAAGGATATATGCACACACAAAAATATTACATTCGAGACAGAAAACATTCTTCTCTTTTTTTTCATCTATATCCCCAGGTGTGAGCAATCTTTGAAGGCACCTAGAATCAGCTTCCTTCCATGTTTCTTGGGTCATTTTTTGCACTCCGACTCGAACCAAAATTACTAGATCAAGGTTATCAACATGAAAATAAGTCTTTTGACAGATTCGTAAATTTCTGTAGTTTCTAGACATTATGTACCATATATCTGTATCATTCTATAAGTAAGAAAGAAAAATCAGCATGTACCATAAAGTATACTGACAACCAAAATTTTATCTCCGCTGGTTTTAAGAATGCAAGATGTGTATGCAGCCTAACGTTTTAGAAGACAAGATGGGGAATTCAGAGCAAAGAAGTACAGGGGGCAGGGTGGTAGCTTAGCCAGTCTGTATCATAACATTTATCAAAACATTGGCCATATTTTTGCACTACTGCACTATTTTGCTTGGGGAGCTCCTGTTTGTTCTAACTGGAATGTGTGTGATTGTACGATTGTGTGTGTGTGTGTGTGTGTATGTGTGTGTGTGTATGTGTGTGTGTGTGTGTGTGTGCAGTTTGTCAGACAGCCTTACTGATGACAACCCAACCCACTAGGATAATGTAAGAGCTTTGTGGACAGGTAAAAAATATTTAAGTAGGAAGTTTGTTTATTGTACCAACTACAAGGGAATGTCCAATGCTACCACTTGATTGAGATCATTCACGATGGATTTAAAAAGTGCCATGAAAATTGCAGCAAGAAAATGCCTGTAGGTATCCATACACTTTTTATTGGGTAATTACAAGATGATCAAAATGTTAAACAAAACTGTGAACAATTAAATAATAATAATAATGATGATAATAGTGCTTAACATTATATTTAGCCAAAATAGAACTATTTCCCATTTCCCGCTACAATTTATACAATGGCAAAGGTTGCCAATTCTACTACAAAGTTAGTGAAGAAATATGATATCAATCTAAAAATTCTCCAGAAATATGCTCGAACGAAACATATCCCAAGGGATGTGGGAAATACAAATCCCAAACATCTGTTTTGATACACCTGTGTTTATTTCCATAGGCGTAGGTAAATGTGATGATATACACCACAGGGTAACCAGTAATATCAATGTCATACAGTATTGGGCATTACGTAGACACTATCTAAACCAACAGTGAGAGGGAATTCATAGTAGCCAGCAGTAATATACCTGGTATTACATACATTACATTCTCACACTGTTTCTATGTGAGTTCCTGAAGGCTACAAATGAAGTTCTGGAATGTTGTTCCAGTTGGGAATTGGGGTTGATTGCTTCACCACACATTTAGGACTCCTTATGATGAAATGCAATCACCATTTCATTACACATAAAAAAACATTACATGTACTGTTGGAGAATAAAAAAACAAGAACATAACACAACAATATAATTGTTTTTGACAACAAACTGAATGATTGATTGATTGACAATATACTATATACTGTGATATAATGTAATCAATGCAACATCCCATGTGCAACTGACTTGTAAAAACTCTGGCATAGTATAAGAGTATTTAACAAAACTGATCCAATCAGGTTAAACCCCATTCGGCCAGGAACCCATCCCTGCTAAACATTACTGGGGTGGGCAATACAGAAGGTGTTTTAAAAACAGCAACATCTTCTGTAATTCAAAGCATCTAATATTGAATTTCAAGGGAAATTCCCAACACTTTTCCAACACTCATTATGCTCATTAGTTGCTGAGTTAAAGAAATTCAACCCTTCTCAAAAGTTTGAGGCATTGCAAAGCAGCTTGCTTAACATTTGACCAAATTTTCCAGATTCTCTGTTACAAAGGTAGTATTTCTTCTCAAAATCAGAAATGTTGGTGGCATACAAAAAAAGAGGTTCAAAATGTTCATAGTTGATGAACTCAAAATGTGGTCTATTTGGATTGTGCAAAAAGGCCCAACAATATGTACCTGTGCAAACCAACTTTATTGCCTTTTGAAGACCCATAAAAAATTCTCAATTGCCATCAACTACTGAATTTCAAAGAGACGTTTAATCTGAACTTTAAAGCCTCTCTTAACTTTGAGGTGCAAATTCAACTTTTCCTGAACTTTTCTTAATTCTTTTCACGACTGTCCAGCGAGTAAGCTGCCATTTGCATTAGTCACCGCCAATCATCAAATCAAAGCGAAAAGTTAACATCTCCCTTTTGACTTGGAGACTAATTTCATTTCTTTTAAAATCAAAGCAGTATCAGGGGCTTTATTGTATTATTGGGTTTGGAAGTGAGTCACAGTTGATATGATTACAGTCCTTAAACACACTCCTGAGGTTGCCTTGTGGCTAACCTGCGGCTGGGCCAATAACGCATTAGCGCCTCAAGGGTGTCTATAAAAACAAGATCCATGTCAGACATGCTCAAAGAACTACCAGCTGAGCTCTCCAATGATAGGATGCAGAAAAAAAGGAAAGAGAAAAAAAAAATGTTAGCCTTATAGTAACTTTAAAGACAACCGAGGAAATGTGTAATTTAGGACTGATTTATCAGGAAGCTTATGTTTAGGAGATATTATTTTTAGTGAGGTGAAGCCTTTTTGAGTGTAAGTTGAAAAAAAAACAGGTTAAAATATTTCATGTCCTTCCTATAAACACTTCCCATTTTCAAGCATATATTCATTACATCATGATTTGCTAACTTAGAGTGTGCAAGTTGCAACAATAAAAATAAAATTGGAATTTGAGGAAAAAAGAACATGGTCTGCCCTTTTCCTGATGTAAATTCTCCAAGAAGACAATTACAGCATAATAACATAATTGTTTTTGACAACAAACTGCTTCTTCTGCTATCCATTTGTCTATATTACTAATACTACTGGCAACAGAGCTCAAACATTCCTTAATGGGAAATTAACAAGGCATTTCCTGAAAGAAGACCCACTTTTATCATTTGATATCAAAGGTAAAGGGTGCCATGTCATCTCTTTTAGTAAGATGTCCAGAGGGTTGTTCTTAAGTGGTCAGCGATACTGCCAGCAGTCAAAAAGTAGTCAGGCGGTGGTCTAGCTGTGGTCAGTGAATTGTATTGTGGATAGATACACTGTTGTTATCTGGTGGTTGACTTAATTCTTGGCCCAATCACCAAGTGGGGGTTATCTATTAGTGTCGGATACTGTGGTTTTTGTTTGCAATTCAAGTCACCACAGGTTAAAAGTGGGGCCTGATTTTCTTCAGAAAGCCTGTGTACAATGACAGTACTGTTATGTAACTGAGGTTGTTGACATAAGAAAAGTGATGCTAGTCATGCTAGTTATAGATTAATGGTCATCAAAATGACAACTACAAAATTCTTCACTTTGTAAGGTACAGTAATATGTAGCACGAGAGAAATCTTCCATGTGCTAGCATACCACTAAGGTAACAGTTGCTATTGTCAAAACTACAATATACAACAATCCATTCATCACTTTACATCCTGGTACATTGTATTTTCTGTAAAAGTTTTCATTAGCTTGCATAGCCCTGTTAAAGTTAACAGTTGTTACTGTTAATGCTGCGGTAGCAATAGATCACTATTCCTTCACCCCATTACACCCTGCTGACATGGAAAAGGCTCCATATATCACTGGTCAGCACCAGTAGCTCACACAGTGGCCCAGCTGGTCAGCAAATAAATCACCCACCTCTGAGCACCTGCCCTTTTCACCACCTGACATCCATTTATTTCATTTTTCTGAGAAACCCCCTTTCGTTGGTCATATTAGGTTTTGTAAGGCACCCTATGTTTTATGAGGAAAACTTGAGTCAGTTGAAAGAATCATTTGTTTAAAACTTTGATTTGTTTGTTAAATTGATCAACCCTTGGTTCATAGCATCTGATTATGCAATTAGTACATTATTTTATTGCAATTAACTTCAACAGCCAAGGTTAAAAGTATCACATAACAGAATGAATGATGTAAAACAGAAGAGAGCAGAAGCTCTCTAAAAATGATGGAGTAGATAGTGAATGTTGATTACAATCAACTTTTTGATGTTGTTCACACATTATGTAACACTACACAAAACTTTTGACAAGATACACAGCTAAATGTGGCTTATCTTGTCACATTGTTTTGTGAAACGACAGTAAAACATGGCACGGCTAAAATGAAACACTGAAATTCAGGGTAAGTGAGAGTTCCACTTTCAGAACCTTATTTAGGCTCCAATAAAGCGTGTGCAGAACAGGTCATTTCAGAATTGAAGCTCAGAGCAATCTAAGGATATAAATGTTTTAAGGAAATATTGCTGATTCACAAAGAAATGTTTCTACAATAGAAACACCATGTATGCATCATTATTTGTAAACATCGCTCATTGTAATGCTACCCTAAGTGTTTTATAGAAATAAATTGATGCTTTGTAGCAATAGGACAACTACAATTAAGTAACATTTACAATTAGAGGCAATGTAAAGCCCAAAACAGTAGTGCAATCAAAAACCAAACATGAATAAATATTTGTACTGAAAATGATTTTCAATTTTACACGATAAAATGTCTTCTGCAGGGTATTTGAAAAACAAACACAAATCAATGTTTATGATGAAAACTCATTTCAATTTCGTAAGAGAAAATTATAGTTGGTGCTTCAGGCAGTTGTTCCCGCTTTTATTCTTTTCAGAGGCAAGTTCCCCTCAGAAAAGCCCCAGGGCTTTTTGTCCCCAGGGGCCTTATTGAAAGTCAAGAAAGCTGCAGTAAGACGACCCCCACTTGATAAAAGGTTCAATTACATATCAGTGAATTAATGTTAAAGGCATCACAGGAAGACATAGGTGTCTCTATACCTCTCAAATGACGGGAGCTGTGTCCTTTTGAATACATCATGAACTGCCTATGTGCCATGTCGATACGGTACCAAGACAAGAGCACGACAAGATCATCTTGCGTTCAAACTCTGCCATGCAAACTATTTATTTCAAAATCAAAATTTCCCTTTAAATGATAGAGCAGGAGATATGGCTTTTGAACAGAATTAAATCCTCCCCCTCCATGCCTCCCCACACATACACAGAGAGAGAGAGAGAGAGAGAGAGAGAGAGAGAGAGAGAGAGAGAGAGAGAGTGAGAGAGAGAGAGAGAGAGAGTGCAAATTAGAATACTTACATATTTAACAGTTAGATCCAAACCCTTTCCATTAATTCTTGTCGAATTTCAATAGCACTTAACATCTTTTATGTGGAGATACATGCAATTAAATGGTCCCCTGAGCCAGGGCAAAACTTTTCATTATAAATAAATCTCCTCAAATTACAAATGGAATAAATAGGGTGATCGCATCAGGATTGGTTGAACATGGGGTCAGACATTCGAGACATAATATTTGAAATTTGCACAAAGCTTTTGCCACAACTAATGTATTTAAAAAAACTGACTACACATTGATGACTCACGGGTGAGTTGATGGAAATTGGTGAAACTAAGTCAATTTGAGCAGAACCCAGGAAAAAAATGAAGAATAAACACGTAGAAAGCACCTGCTTTCTTCTCTTATAATGCAACCTTGCGATACACACCATTATTAAAATATGCGGAATACAACAAGAGTTGTTATGCAAGCTATAAACACAGGATGACAATTAAAAAGAGAAGAAAAAAAAAACACAAAGGCGAAAGGCACTTGATATGTGTGCCATAATCAGATATTCTAACACAGTCAGTGTGTGAGTGTGCAGAAACGAAAGGCACAGCATGATGCTCATGTTCAAACAGGTTTTCACACGACCGTGTTGTTCTGTCCCAGATAGCAAAGGCTGGTTTTAACATCTGTATTGAACATAGTCTGAGTAAAATTTTCAGAGAGGAATCCACCTTAAAAAGCACACTTTTATCTGAAGATGCTTTAAGCACTTGTCCCCCCCCCCCCCACACGTATATATACATGCACCTGCACATACACACACACACACACACACACACACACACACACACCATAATTCCTTGCCTGACACTCTGGGGACAGTGTAATAGTGCACAGAGGGTATTAGGTATAGAATAGGCACAGCTCTCCTTAAAAAAACTTCCAAGGCATCTTACTCAAAACAAAGACTTCCTGCACCACATGTGAGCCCCTGGTCTTCTGAGTGATGTAACATGGAAAAAAATGGGGATTACTTGGCCACAGTGCACTGCAAAATGTTCAGGGTTTGATTCATTCTGAGGTTAGTGACCTCATCGTTAATTTTTTTTTTCCAAGTAATCTGCTGTATGTTGTCCTTAAAATAGGATTTCGGCAAAAAAGAATTTGGACTCTATGTTTCTCTTTTGTGAAACAGGTCCCTTGACCTCTGTCCACTTTTTTCGTTAAAAAGTGGTCTAGTCTGAACATGGCTTTAGTCAATTAGCTGGAGGACCAATTATGTACAATAAATAGTCCAAGAGCTTGAGGTTGGTCATCATGGGAAATGTACAAGAACTCCAAACTTATAGAACAGATCACAATATTTAATCAACGTAAAATGTCTTTGCAAGTTTTTTTACCTATAAATCCCAGAGAATTCCTGTTCTTTTAATAGTGATACATGTACAAAATAATTGCCCAAGAGCCAGGACTCCAAGACTTGAAGCCAATTAGTCTGGAGGGGAAAAAGGGGCCTACTGAGTTCAACTCCTGTGGTTCACAGTAAAGTTGCCTTTTACACTTGGCAAAATTTAGTTCTTTCACGTGGCTAACTTGATTCGCAATATTTTCTAAATCAACCAACAAACTACTAATTTAGATTTTGATATGATTAAGACAACTGATTTAAACCATCTTATGACAAAATCTTCTTCAATCAATTTTACTATCTCATGCCTTGACCAAACTAGTTCAACCCAGGTTCGTGCCAGAACAGCTCCCAGATGTCCCAGTGTAAACACTCCAAGAAGAGAGCTTGTCAAGTAAATGAGAAGAACAATAAATGAAAGGAGGAGAGATGAGGGTGGATTCAGTGCAAACCTCCATACAGAAGCCAGATCTACAGCAGTCTTCATAAAGTTAATTAGAAGATTTATGTGAAGAGTTGGGGATACAGGACTGGGGCGGACCTGGGTGGGATTATAAAGGTCATGACCTCTGCCAGACCTCTGTCAAGTACACAGGTTTGCTGTGGCTCTGTAATAACCTAATTTGCCCATTGAGACGCCAGGAGCAGTCTCCCTCTCTCTCCCTCCTACTCTCTCTCTCTCTCTCAACAGCAGTGGTCTCTGGGCACAACCCTGACCATGTTTTATTTTTACACAACCAGTCTCAGCCGTGCCCCCCCCCCCTCACTTTCCCCACCTGGCGCACTGCATGCATTTCTGAGGGAAAAAAAAGCAGAAACAGATTTCCATGTCTCGTGCACAGGTCTGTGTGCAAGGGCTGAGGGGGTCCACAGAGGTGTTCTGCGGTGCCTCAGATGATAAATTAACTATTTCTAATCAATGTAGATAGTCAGGTTATATGTGTATTGGTTTCATACCACTCCAAGTTTGCATCTTTATGCTGTTGGGTTATCTTTCACTTGTGATATACGTATCATTTAAATGCATTCCTTAGATAAGACAATATAGGTGAGAGAGAGAGAGAGAGAGATTTACTGTTTTGAATCTGTAGGCACATTTGAAAATACAGTTTAATCCTTTTGACTATTTCTGCATATTAGCAACTGATAAATATAAATATCATGGTTTGACACAAACTTTGAGAAACTTTAATGGAGTTATAAACAGTCATGGACCCTCTCCAAAATAGAATTAATAATAGAGTAAATAGTAGAAGTATCAGGGTTTGATATCATTTAGGTGAGTTCATCACACTCAAACTGTCAAATGTGATTACATATATCAATACAGACATCATATAATTACATAAAGCAGGGGGTCCAAGGGCCTTGGTAACTGCAGGTTATCGTTACTTCTAATCTTAAAGGGAACCCTCATATCTTTTCTGCCAGTGATCCAAACATGGAGCAAATTTATTTTGAAGCAGTCTATGTATCAACATTTAATAAAATCTGTAAAATGATACTTCACAGGGGCGGATTGAGACCATCTTCTAGGTCTTCCAGAAGACAGTCAGATTTTTTAAGTTTATATGGATGGGTAACTAATTTTTTAATTTTCCTGTTGGAAGACGGTCAAAAATGGAGAATGGATCAACAAAGATAATTTGGAAGACTGTCAGAAATTATCTCTGGATCCGCCCCTGCTTCAAGACAGGGGATGTATTGAAAAAATGCTTCTCTGTTACAGCCATTGAAACTGCCTGCACATGCAAAACAGCAAATCTGACAAATGTGCAGACCATTGTCCCAGGAGATAAAATAAAAACATTTCACTGCACTCACCTGCAATAAAATCTAAGTATATATTAAAAAAAACAAACAAAATCACTTTTTGAAACATAAAGAACTATGATACACTTAGCATCATTAAAAACACTTTGGTATAAACAACAACCATGAGCCATGGGGTAGATAAATTTTACATTAAGTATAATAAAGAAATATCTGATGACAAAAGTTTGATTTTCTGACCTGCGTGTTTTAATGACACTAAGTATATATTTTACACATACAATAAGGACTAAAATACAAAACAGATCTTCCATACCTTCTGTTGCACAATGCTCTAAATGCTGATCCTGTTTGGGATGTGATGGAAGAATGTCGAGAAGCGGGGAGGAGGATTTATATATGATATGTTTTTTCTGCCACTCCTCTGCCTCTGCCCTTCCCTCGTCTCGACCGCTGCGACTGAGGTTGTGCGGCTCTATGAAATAATGTTCTCCGTTATGAAAAATGCTGCCAGTCTGAAAGAATAAACGGAAAGGATATTTTTAAACCTCAATATCTATAATTTAGACATTACCATAGAAAAAAATAGGCAACTGTCTAATTCATAACAAGTTAATATTATCAGATTTGGAGAACAAAACAAAAATCTATGTAAACATGCAAAAATTAACTGCTGACCTGAGGCTATATGAAACTGTTTGTTTGTTTGTATGTTTAAATTGTTCATTTTAACTCAATATTGCATTGGTAAACTACATCTCTGATGTGAACGATGTTCAGGCAATTATCATTAATTTACAAATTAGAGGGATGAAAGAAACTTAAAGAGAATTATATTATCCTGTGTACTGTCTTTATAAAAAGGTATACTTTTTTTCACTTAAAAAGGAGAAAAAGAATTTTTTCCATGTGTACTTGGCATGCAAATGGGAGGTAAATTTAAAAAAAAATGGAGGTAAATTTAAGAAAAAATGGAGTCAGAAAGCTCAATGATGAAGGTCATTAAGTACAGTTAGATAAGTGTCACAGTCCGTTCAAGTAGACATATATATATATACACATATATCTGGCGTTTTCATTCTATAAAGTAGAAACTATTTGTATTTGTCATAACCGTAGAAAATTTCACAACAGTTTCCATTGATAGCAAGGTGGCAATGCAGTCTGCAGAGCTCAAATTTCACAAAAGATGGAGGAAAAAAGAAAGGATTATGGAAGCAATAGGCCCTAAAGCGTCAGGAAGCTAGTTCTTTCTTCCAGGCAGTTTGTATACTCGGAGCATTGCTAAAAATACAATCTACCCAATGAAGCAGAGATATGAAAGCAAACACAGACCCTAAACTGTATGCAGACTAAACTAAACCATACACAAAATAAACAATTTTTTCTAGCAAAAAATTCATCATCCATCATCCCTGGCCTCTTGACTTCATAAACTGGCCATGGAATCAAAAAATCAAAAATCATATACAAAATGGCCTTGTCAATAGTGTAAATGTTATAAGCTATTGCACCTCTGAGGTATTTTCAGTGTAGTAATTCATTAAGAGAAATGTGAAGAGTTGCCATTGTAAACAGAGGGAAAGGTGAAAAAGAGAGAAGCCACTTGTGAATGAAATAATGAAGTCAAGTACTCTGACACTCTCCTAACAGACATACAAGGTTACAAGTGTCAACATATTGAATGATTATCAAACAAAACTGTCTGCGACAGCTGCCTTGGCGAGATAGAGCACATGTTCTCGTATGAAATTTTTAATTTCAGAACAACTGTTGACTTATGCTTAACCAAACCTAAAATATATGACCTCTGCTTCTTTCTACTAGGGAAAGTCTCAGTCAGTTTGGGTCAGATATGACACACAAAATTTGTCATTGTTAACTAAAAAAAAAGTGCACACTCTCTTTATAACATCACTAGATGCTGACTTTTTCATACTAGATGCTGACTTTTTTCCTGCTTTAGGTGCAGGGCGTAACCTTCTGCAAATTACATGCTTGCTGCTCAACTATGTAAACCAATTTCAATACCGACTCTGCTTCCTCCATCCATTCAAAATCTTACAAGTTACAGAACATTATATGGCACAGCCCACTGGCTCTTAATTTCACAGACTGGGAGTAGCTGAATGTCTATACATGCTGTCATTTTGTGCGACATGGCGTAAGGTAATTATCCTCATGCGAAAAGTGCGTGTCATTATTGCATGCTAGCTGACGCTTAAAGATGTCCTCTTCCTGACCTCAGCCCCGCGGTGCAATAAAACTGAAGGTCTCAATCAAAGAGAACGGGGGAACAGCTTGTCTGCTATTATGTTCTCCACCTGTTACACAGGCTTGGCAAAGTTACCAAGCTATTTGGGTTTTACCTGCCTTTTTTAACCTTAAGAGATCCAATTATAACTACATGCACATGGCGCCGTGCTGTTCACATATTAAAGCTACACTGTAGAGTGCAGGGGGAAACTGAGAAACTAAACAAACGGACACAGTTTGTTTAATCAGCAAAGAAACAAAAAAGTCTAACATTGACATTTTAGAGTTTATTCTTAACATCCCATAAAATTGTTCAACTTCCACCAGCAATTGACACTCAAACCATATCAGTTAGTCTGTTCATTCTGATAAAACAAAATACTGATTACATTACAATTATCGTCAAGAGAAGATAAACATTTTTTTTTAATTTGGAAAGGAAACCATCTCTTAATTTCACTAAATTCTGATTAAACAAACCCCAGCAATTCACCTATCTTTCACTCACATAAAAAGGAAGAAAACAGCCAAAAAGAGATTGAACCCCAACCCGAATTATTTACTTTGCAAATATCTTACAAACCCACTATTTTTTCTCCAAAACACAAATTTAAATGGCACCAACTTCTCATCTAGTGCTATCAAGTGTCATTTTTTTCACTGCCTTCTCATCTGGTGTTATTAGGTTCAGTACACTGCCTGTCATTCAATAGTCAAAAAGTTCAAGCAGTATATCCTTGGACCCATTATGTCCCTGTCTGTGAATATGTATATGACGTTTGTGTGTCTGCATGTCTCTGCCATAGACACAAAACAAAACTGTTTCAAGGTTATTTCAAACCTTGTGTCATTCGTGACATTTCCAGGAGTTCATTAAGTACACTGCAAGTGTTAATTGCTGATCAATGTACAAGGGGGGATGGGGGGGGGGCATAGTGGTCTTGTGCCTTACTGTGAATTCCTGTCCCCTCCCCTCCCCCCACCCCAATTTCACCTTCTTCACTGCCCCCCACTCCAAATAATAATAATAGTGATAAAATTTCATGTGATCTTACTATTATAGTAAATCTATCCTCTCCTGTTGTTTTATATTTAGCAATCAAGTGATACAAATTTCATCCTTGTGTGTGTGCCCTGCACCCTTAGCAATATTAGTGCTAATGAACATAATTCAAAACTTAACAACAATCAAAAGGCATCTTAGAATAATAAAAAATTTATAGGGTAAAAATTAGCTTCATCTCGAAATATCAGTTAACCTGTTTTTTTCTTCAATAAATATACCAGCTATTTGATTTATACAGTCTAAACGTACAATGATAGTTTCAAGGTTGATCCAACAGATCAAATAATTTCCACATTAATCGTGACATTCTCATTTCTTTTAATCCATCTCCCTTTATCGCACCCAACCATTTATTTTAAACAAACTGCAATGAAAAATGATCAATCAGATTCAAAATATTCAAGCAAGCCATGGCTTCCATCCCCAGGGACAATCCAAACTTCCCCTTTTGACAAATTTCAATAAAAGTGAAGCAAACTCACTCCTTCAAACACGGAACCGTCAAGAACTAATGGAAGTGGTGTGTGTCCCTGCATTAATGTTTTAGCTCCACCAGTATCTCTATTTGTCAAGCTACAAGGGCCCCTTTTCAAGCTGACGTAGTTCTTTTATCGAAATAGCCCACCTCACACGCAGCATGTAGTGGAGAGACATAAATTAAGTAGCAAAGTATTCTTACTCTTAGCAACCAAAAAAAGACATTTTGGAAAAAAGTGCATGGTAATTATTCAGTGAATTCGAACAAACTGAATTCATGTACCCTCTCTCACATTAAAAAATTTATTAGAAACATGTTGATATGTTAGTCCAAATATTTTGAAATGTTAGGTGACTCAGGTCAGAAAGTAGTTTTCTCAGTAATCAAAAACAATAAATCTTAAACGAGAATACATTTTGCCAAATTTGATGCATTTGAAAATCTATAGTAATTACTGTACAAGGTTATATGTAGACAATTTAGTAAAAATACTGAGTGGAATACCTTACACTGGCATTAGAAACTGGACCTAAATATCAACCAAAAGTGGGTGTCTTTTATCCCATTTTTATGTCTCCAGATTCTGTTCAACGAGGCAATTCAAGTGTCTTAGATGTTAGTCAGATATAAGAATGGAACTCACAAGGCGAACATGACAACCCCACATTGTCACTGTCTAGGATTAGATGGTTATGTATTAAATCATAAAAGATATCCAAAGAGCTCTTATTTCAAACAAGACTTTGAAAAAAGAAAAACCTTCCCTTTTTGTGTTGAACAAAAGCTTCTGCCCACCTCCTGGGACACTGCTCCAAATTCCTGCAGAGAAGCATTTTTTATGTATTATTTTTATGTACCATGCTTTTTCGGGGGTCTTCCAAAAATCATCTTAAGGGGAAAAAGCAACACGCCCTTCTTAGATTACATTCTTTGCACTCTGAATAGCTGTGACTACTAAGAACCCCTCCTGAGATATATATTGAAATTATGAACGGGTCAAATTTCTAGTCTAACATTCTACGTTTTAGAGATTAATCATACCTAAGGTATTATATGGAAATATATTTCCCAACACTTTCCAAGACTTCTAAATCAATATTTTTACAAAACATTATCATTCAAGGAAATTATTTGCTCATTTTGTTCAGATTTCATGAATAATTACCATAAAATAATTAAAATTGGCCACTGGCTATCTATCAGTGATATAACTCCTTCATCTATCACAAAACTCTTGTAATCCTTTCTAAAAATACCAGAGGCAAAGACATCCTGTTCAGTTGCTCTTCCTAGCCATCTTTCCTGCCCTTAAATTAATCCTGTTAATCCAGATTATGCCATGTTATCAGAACATGGGGGCACATAAGGCACCAGGGTACATTGGCTGTTCAACCAGACATGTATGGTCATATCAGAGCGCATTCAGAACAGTGGACTAACAGATCCACGGATCAAATGTGGCCGACCCAAATGAATGCGTATTGTGTAATCCCTGCAGGGAATCCATTCAGTGTCTGGTAAGGAATTATGGCGCAAGCTTTTTAGCGGGTTGCCATATTTGATCCGCAGATCTGTTGGTCTGCAGTTCGGAAAAAGCTCCAACAGATTTGCGGACTACATATTAATCGGATAGTCTCACCGCTTCTTCACAGGCCTTTGCTACAAGGACCTAGCTCATGATAGGAAGTAAATCACAGGAAGTAAAACTTGCACAATTTACCATCATCACAACAATGACAGATACGGGAACAGAGGGACTAGATTTCCTATGAGCTAATCGCAATACCATCACCATCTGAGATGGGTGTTTCCCAATAAATCAGCTAAACTTGACAGTTAACAAGGCCTGAACTTAACAGTGACTACCGTTTTCCCTGGTCTATATTTGTACACATACACAAACTGACGAACATGCCTTAATCCGGCTTAAAGGTGTTATCTGTTGAAGAGGTACAACACATGGCTTAGGAGTACATAACAGAGCATGGCTGGAGATTCATGATGAAGAGAGAAGGGGGAGAGACTAATGTGGCAAATATATAACCTGCATGTGTCTATGAATATGCACCTGTGCAAATGGGCATGCACACGTTAGCAAAGGCACACGCACACACACATGCACATAAGCATACACACACACACACACACACACACACACATATACACTGTGATCTACACAGTTATTCATGTCCTAACCACGTTACGAGTGGGGGCCCCCAAATCCCCATTCACACACAAATCATATCCAATGTGAAATATTTCTGAAAAAGATAACAGCAACCTAAAGCCTAAATGTTTCCTTTTGATGTCAAACTCTGACATAATCTTTGCATCTCTGTCTCCAAAACTGTAGACAGGCATACATTTCCCCTTTTATCCAGACCTTGGGAGTTCTGTATTCATAAACACAAATACAAAGCAAAAAACTGACTTTACAGTGAATTCCATTCTTTTTTGTCTGCAAACAGGTGTGCATAAATACAATGATCATCGACAAAAAGTATATGATTTATACTTATGCACCAAGTTCAACAAACTGACTTTTCTTTGACTTTATATCTTTTTTTCTGCAAACAAGTGTATATAAATAGAGCCTTATATATAGCGTACTGTACAGTCTCTCAGGTCCATATCTCTCAGAGACATATGGACTGGGAGTACATTTTAACACAAAAAGAAAGTCTGACTGAATTTTAAAACGATTCCATAAAACTGTTGAAGCATTCATCAAATTCCATTTATTGTTGAGCAGCTCCAGTGTGGTAGGATTGACGAAACGTGGGGTCAACGTCAAGTGTTCTCACCTGGCTCCTTGGGACAGCGTATTAATATCACTTCAACACAAAGGCACCCAAAGTCAACGACTGGACAAATACTCTTAGGGTGCATTTACATAAGCATTGAATAGATCAAAAATACAGAGCTGGAAATGACAAAGAAAAGGTTCAACCACCCCTACCCCTCTCACCCAACCCCATACACACAGTGCAGCTCATCCTCAAAAATGGCCAGTAAAAAATTCAATCCTAGACTACAAGCCATGCACAAACCTGTCGATTACAATCACAACTGCCTACATGCCATTAGCAGCAATTGAGATTTGAACTATTTAACCCTTATGTGAACAGCACTTAAAAAGGGGGAGCACTATTTAGCTATTGCACTTTGCACTGCTATTACTTTTCTTCCACCGTTTTACCTGAGGATGTCTAGTGCATTGTATTCAATAACTGTGAAGTTCTCCAATGTTTGAGTATTTTTGACCCAAGTTGTTTGAACAGCCACCCTGCATGGCTTTGCTTTGCTGATCCACTTAAAGATGATATGTGTATAAATGCCCAATAATTTGAAAAGATTGAGTATTTGAGGATTCCTTACTGTGGAATGTGGGGGCCTTAAGAAGTCACTGACTGACCCCGTGGTGCTATTGTGGCCGAGTTCACAACGACAAAGAGTTAAACCATCATGAAACTATCTGTCAGATTTCATACTGCAGAGACACTTGCCACCCCAGCAGTAGTCCACCTTTATGGTGATATTTTCCCTATGATTCTGGTGATCTGTATTTTCCTATCATATCAAAAGAGGGTGTTGGACCCCAAAACCTATATAATATCGGCCCATATCAAATCTAACACTATTTTCAATGCTGTGTACCAGACCTTTCTTAATATACTGCCCCCCCCCCCCCCAAGGATCTATGCATATTGAATACCATAATGCCAGCAACACTGCACTCAAAAATACAACTAAATATAAAAGAAATAAAGAATTAAGCTGTATCACTTGACACATCTTCATTACTTCATAACAAGTGGAAGACTTCATTTTGTTGCCATGGTTCCAGACATCCAGGTAAGAAAACACAGGGAAAAGGACATTCAGTTCACAGGGATTAGGCAGTGAAGGGGGTAATGCTAATACTAGAATTATTACTGGTGGAATGGTTTGAATGATGTAATGTTTTATAATAACCCTCAGGTATATGTAACTACATATCAGCACTGTTTGAACCTTACTTAGCCAATCTCTCCTTTTCTACACATTTCTTATCTCAGTTTAGTAATACGGCCTGCATAAGATGAAATTTTCTCATTATTAAATTGATACTTACAGCATCCATTTAAACATTCTGAAAGAAAAACAAAGTATTTTATAAGAGATTTTTTTGTTTTTTTCGTGGTTTCTAGATAGGATGGTTAAACAGAGACCTGAGTAATTCCTTAAAGACTAAATAACCGATGTTTCCATAGATGGTGGACCAAAATGTCATGTGTGACTCTTATTATTTGGTCCTTAAGCTAAGAATAACTTTGTTTTAAAACATCATTTACATATTCTTTAAATCATATGAGTGGAACTGCCCTTGAAATAAAATTCCATCAAACTCAGTAGCGTGCAGAATCCCCATCCAATTTCACCAGCTTTTACATTCTAAAGATTCCTCTATAATCTCTCTTATCAATTTATGTGCTATTTTATCTGCAACAAGTGCTTTTTTTGCTTTTTTCCCTTCACTGATCTCTCTCTGTAGAGAAGTTAAATACTTGTACCGTGGAGACGTAGGTTCTGATGTAATTGAGTTTATGGGTTTTTTATTCCCCTGTTACACAAATTAATCTTGGCCTCCCCTGTTCTGAACAGCTTGCCCCTTGCAACCTGAGCACAGAGGCCATAATCCCTGCATGTATGTAATCTCGATGTGTCTCGGCTCCCCATTAAACTTTGCTGAATTGAATCTGGTGGGGGGAACAGACAATTGCCTCGGGCTCTAATAAGTGCCATAAACACAAGACAAACTGGTGCAACCTAAAAGCGATCCTGGTGCGTACCAGTCTACATTCGAACAGCAAATAGGCTAAATAAAATCTGATGGTATTCTCAAAGACAGTTGCTCCAGGATGCACAGGGCACAGTAAACTGACTTCAGTGACAGTGGGGAGGGGGGGAGTACGGGTCTTAAACAAAACAGGAACAGACTAACTCATTCTCCCAAAAAAAAAGACAGAAAATTCAAGCTATGAAGACTGCAAGATGATGTTTTTCAATACTAATAATAATTCAAATTGTGTCTTTTCTTGAAGGATTTTTCACACAACAAGACAAGGAAATGGGGTAGCAGGACCCCATCCCTCCTCCTACTTCTCCATATCCCAAATCTTACATTACATTATAGTCACAGAAAGACATAGATCAGACAGATTCGCTGGTTAATAACTGATGCATACCAGGAGCGAAACAAACTAAATTTTGTGGTGAGTGTAAACAGGGCTAACATTTTAATTCCCGTGCAGTGACAATAAATATTTTCACCTGCCATTAAACAACGTACATAAAAAGCAAAGAGTTCTGCAGAAATTCAAGCAGCTTAAAAACTGGTGCACACTAAGTAATGTAAGATCTAAGAAGTAGATTAGATATACTGGAAATAATCACCTGGTGTAAACACTGCAGGGGAGGACATTTCCATTCTCCCAAACCCTGACAACATATTAGATCATCTTGTCACCCTAAGGGAACAACTTTGTAAAACATCATCATTAGCACACTGGGACAATGCCAACGGCATACCAAGACCCTGATATTAGCAAACAGGTCCAGATATGTACCAATGTGTGCCTAGACTGTTTCCCTAGAAATATGCATTGTGTACAAGAGCTCTCTCTTTGCTCGGTAAAATCTTAAAAGCATAGACAGATATCAGATTGGGATGCCACCTTTATCAATGTACTACAGACAAAACTGCATTCAAAGATCCACTATTTCACACCATGGTTCTCCAACAAAAACATACCTTTACCAAACCTTCCTGTGCTCACCCCCCCACCCCCTAACCCCACCCCCACCCCAAATCAGCAAGATCCATATTGTTTGCAACATTTTGCTTATTAATACAGCATCATTAATTAAACTTATTAGATGCAATTATAATGAATGGCCCACCTTTCTTGACAAATGCACACCTGCACCTACCCTTCAAACCCCCCCCCCCCCCCCCCCCCCCCCCAATGTCTCCCAATTTGTTTGTGTTGTACAATTTAACACCCAGACAAGATGGCCTAGATATGTATGCAACAAGAACCCGGAGCAGAGGAAGTGTCATGGTGTTGAAATTAGTTGAAGTTGACACAGCAATGTTTTCACTTTGGGGATCTCTATTCTATGATAAGGCAGAGTCAATCAGCAAGGTGACTGGTTGTGATGTTGTTTAGGAAATTGAAACAGGTTTAGAGAAGGATCTTTTAGAAGAGTGGAGGGGGGGTATCCATTGTAACAGTAATCTTAATGACAATGCAGTCACCACTGGCTGTACTAATTAGTCACTGTATAGCCCCTATAGTACTGCTGAGTTAAAACCCTATTTTGTCTACACATATTTCACTTATCCCCCTCCCCCTTCCATCACCCAATAATACATACCAACTCTATAGTGCATGCATAGCACATTTATTTTCAAAGAAACAATGTAACATTCCCACTGGTGCTCAATGTTGTAGAAGAAAAATCTCTGTTTAACACAAAATCAGGGTGAGGGGTAGCATAACTCCGAAGCAAAAAGGCACAACAATGAAGAAAAAAACATCTTTTATTCTAAATATTACAGGAAAACTGATGTTGTCATTTTTTAAAAACTTTTAAGAAGTCCAATGCTCTCACTTTCTCCCAAAAAAAACCACTGCCCTACCATGCTTACATACAAGAAGGACACCATTCCTGTAGACACCACTGATCTTTGTAGATCAATTCAACTCAGCAGGGACTATTGGTGAGTGCAATCAGCTTAACTGATTGACACCCCTGCTCTTGTTTCCAACATACTTGTAATAATCACCAACTTTTCTGCATTCTATCTTTAGGTGTGTTAAGCTATTGAGCTGATTGCATTCAGCGAGAGTCCACATGGAGTTGGATCGATCTATATAGCCGACGGTGGCTATGGGAATGTGGCCTGGGAGTCTTTGTGGAAGTACTCTAGCTGTCTGAAGATTTAAGACATTTGAGGGTGCCACTTTATTTCAAGGTTTTTTTTTTAATCAAACATCAGCAGTGACAGTGTAGTATAAGACTTTAATATCAGCCCTATATCCTAGACCACGATTTTGAACATGTTCTACTGTTTTACAGAAAATAATGCTAATTTTCTTTTTATTTTTGAAATTATGTACACTTTTCTCTCAGTGGACACCTCCCCCGTCCCCCCCCCCCCCCCCCACACACACACACATTTGTCCCTTTAAGGCCCTTTCAAGGATATTGTTTTTGAAAATGTGTTAGCTATATCTTGTTTTCATCAAGGGATTTTTTTTCACTTTCAGCTTCCACTTATCAACTCATTCCCACAACTCTCTTCATGTTCAATGAGGTATGAAATTTCACGGTATTGACTTCTCCAAACGTCAGCCCACCCACTCCGAAGAACAGTAGGGACAAATGCAGGATGCCGTTTTGCTAAAATATCTTTTAAAAACTTCTCAGGAGTTGAGAGACGATTTGGGCAAGTATTCAAAAAGAAAAAATGAAAAAAAAATAACACTCACTTCTTTAATATTTTCCCAGAGCTTTGGTATCTAAGAAAGTTCCATTTTTTCATCATTTTTTGTTGGTGTTTAATTCAAAAAAGATATAGGAAATAAGCAGCATTCCTCTTAAAATTCTCATGAAAAAGTAAACCACATTTTTATATCTTCTGAGGCATAAAAACAAAAATTCTAGACTTTAAAAATAGACAGCGATTTCATGCTTTAGGTCATTAGACGGAGACATTCAGCCATGCAACATCTCAGCTCAATAAGGTCTCTCCAACCCCCACCAATCCCCAGCCTAGGGTTAGTTACACACCATCTAAAATCCACAAATATACAACCACTTGTCACAAATCACAACTGACGCCATGAACTTAGTTGGCATGTGTACTGTTCAACACTAGGTTTTAATCTTGGTCCAGAAAATGATATACACTCTTACGTATCTTAATTATGCATTTGTTTAATTGTTCATTTTCAACAATTTATTATTAATATCAAACTTTTTATTTTCATTAAATTCTTCCTAAAAATCTGGCTACTGTTAAGAAAAATGTGCGCCCGAAGTCGGTAAAACATATCCGGTGACAACAAACATGCATGTACAACACCTCAAGGCCGAGATTACACTGCCCAAAACTGACATTTCTCCAGAATGTCTCCTCCTAAAAGCAGGATCTCATAAAGTATGACCCCAGACGGCCCCCATGGATACAGACACTAACTGAACCTGGTCTCGCATGAAATTCCCTTTGTTGGTGCTCATATTAATATAAGAGGATTAATGTTTTTTTGGTAGCATAAGGTCTACACTTAAGTAGGCCTGAGGTCAGGTTATTTATTTAGCAAATCAACTGAAATCACCCTTAATGAAGATGGGGATAGAACGAGATGGGAATTCGCCTTGAAATCAATCATTATAACGAGAAATGTCCCTGCGATTCGAAGCCGCGGGGTTGTTAGTCACTGTAAGACTGGTGCACTGATGTAGAAATAAAGTTAGCACACTACATCAAAGGCAAAGACTGTGTTCACACTAGGCTTAAATAAACTGAAATGAAGTCGATCCAAATAACACACAAGCATACGTATTTAATTGAATGAAATCAAGCAGGTTTCGATACAACACAAATTACATAAACAGAAAGTTGCTTATGATGTAGCACTAAGCAAATGCCAACTGGACTACTTGAAGGACTCCAAACTAAAAGGTCGAAACATTTTCAGTTTATCAGTGATGTGAACTTGGCCAATGTTAACACACTACAAAGGCCTAACTTCAGGGGCATTACACATTTACACACATACCAGTGGTTAGGACTGTACCTTATGGCTTCTCAGTGTTAATTGTTTCCCCAGGCGTGAATTGCTTTTCCTTAGAGCTTTCTCACAAGATTTACAGCCATTACATGGTATTGAGAAGTGCTAGTATAACCAACTTTCATGCCCTTAAAATTCTGTATTCTACAACTCCAAATGTTGTTTTCTTCACTGTCCTGGGTGCCTTCTATCATCAGGATTAATTTTTTTCTTTTATTGCTTTACCCAGTCTGACCTCAGGGCGAGTGTTTACAATGTACCATACCACACAAATCATTGACTTAGTATTGCCAGTCAAATCACACATTTATTAAGCAAGATTTAGAAAGTACACATAACCGACATTGGCGAGTGGATTAATATCTTTTGTCGGTCTCATAGGGTCACAGGCATAAACCCTTGCAAGCAATAACCAAAATATACTCAGTTATCCTGCAAAAATACACAAGATATCACTGTCTCTACCCTAGAGTGCCTTGCAACCCATTGAAATCAGCTGAAGCAATTACGATATTTTTGACTTTCACATGTTACAATCACAATGCACCAATGGGTTAACCAGCTTTAAAAACTTTACGCCACAATACAAGCTGGCTATGCAACCAAAAATTCTACGAGTTAAGTAAATATGTCTCGTTAAATGCCAGACAAATGAAGAGTGCACTGAACTGAGAGGCCCTTTCTATACTGAATGTTGTGTTTTAAGTACACCACATGTTTTGCTGAAACCATTCTGGTCTTTAGCCTTCTGCAATGGACCTGTGCAGCTGCAATTCTGGGGAGGGGGGTGGGGAGGAGGGGGATTTTTGGGAAAAATGGATCATTTCACCATACTGGCATAGATCATAGATCAAATTTTGATTTAAAACAGAATTTTTCGTGGCCAAATGAGGTTGTTCAAATTACCTTATTGACCCCCTCCCCTTGCCTATGGGTTTCAAAAATTAACTGCAGAGTTTTTCTCTGTCAAAAGATGCTATTAATGATTGAGTTGTTTACTAGTTTTTAAGAAATCATATTCCAGTGGTGTGGGTCTTTTTTGTGTTCATTTTGCATTATTAGGAAGCACAAACATTGAGTAATGTTGCAAAAATTATTTTAAAGCCAATAATTAAGCTTGAAGCAAGATTTCTCTATTTTCATCTACCCTGTGATTGTGTTCAAATCTGGTCTAATTTAGATATAAGTAGCCCTTATTATAAGTTAACTTTGTTGTGAATACATGCTCTTTCCAATCTACATTACTTCTGTTATGAATGCAAACTCTTTCCTATATAACATCGATCTAATTTAGTTCTGCTGTGAACACAGCCATACCCATCAAGGTGTGATGAACCACAGCAGCTTACCAAGGCACAGCACTGTCATTCACCACCTTAAAATTCTACCTCGATCACCTGATATTCTTAGCCTGACTTACGTAACACCCCCAGGTATTATGTGAGTCTTTAAATAAGATCCCTAACCAGCTCAAAACGGTTCCATCTGTCAGCACTGTGACCTCATTAGACACCCACAGAGGTGTAATGTTGCATAATTGCAATCAGGGTCTCATAGAGCACACCTGCAGGGAGTTTAAGTGCTTCCAGTTAATGTCGGGAATACCGAATTAATAGCGTGACAGAAATGCTGATTCTCTCTCTTCCTCTCTCTCTCTCCATTCACCCACCAACTTATTACAGTAAGCAGTAGGCAAAATTTTCTATAGAAAAGGTCTTCTACAAGAAATCATACAAATGCACAAATCATTGGTTTAAAGTTAAGAGAATCTTTTAAAAGATACAGCATACAATCTTTTCAGAAGAAATATACAATAGCATCATGCAACAAAAATATAAGCTGTATCTGGCAACAACAAAAACAGTTACAGTATATCAGTCAAAACATAGCACCTCTCCTGACAAGGGTGGTAAAGGGAAGATCCATAACAGAGAAAAGACTGGGATAAAGGGAACATGAGACACCCAAAATTGGACAATTATTCTAACTGCTGGACAATTTTTATGTACTCCCAACAAAAACGACCAACAATACAAGTAATCACTGCTAGTTTTCTGTAGATCAAAAAGACACCGCCACTGGGATCTGCTTTAAAAGGGAACTTATGGTGAAAGTTGGTCTTAACTATTAGACTAAAAAGTTTAGCCTACTTTGACTCAACTGTGGTCCACTTGGATGAACATCTTGGACCTACTTTGCAAAAAAGCAAGAAAATGGCTAAACTTTTAGACTAATGGCTATTTCTTCCAAGTGGACCACTACAGACTCATCCTGCAGTGTCAAAATGGACTAAATTATCTTGACCAACTTTAAGTAATGAGTTCTTTTCTGAAACCAGTCTCCTATTGTGATTTCACACCAGATCCATCACAGTGGACAGGTCTCCAGAATACAGTAACTGTTACCTGGTCACCACCCTTTTAACTGGCAATAGCCCAGAGCAAACGCCCCGAGGCTCAAGTGTTGAACACTGCCAATGGGCGCACAGCCCTTTAACCTCAAACTATGACTAAAAATCCAGGGTACCTTCAATTCCAAAAATAAAAAAAGGTATTTAAAACAGAGGTTACACCCTGTTGTTCATAGTGAATCTGAATGTCCTCGGGTGAATTACTATGAAATTCTGGCTATGAATCAGTATAACCTAAGGCAGAGGAGTGGGGTCCACTTATTTTCGTCAACCTGTGTTAAAAACCCTGTCTCAGACATGTAAGCAGGCCCCAAACCATAATACAACAACACCTAAGGTTAAAGGCATCATTTACAAAATAGGGCATGCCCCAAAGCGCTTTGAAGAAATAACAGGTATTATAATTCTGTGTAACATGGGACAATTATTACCTTTGGATTGACGCGGTTACTCCCTTAACCCTGGAGTCATCCCAATTTTATTCTTAAACACATTTTTCGGTAAAAAGGTATGTAAACTTAATAGTATAGGGACTGTATTGGGTTGTCTGAATGCAGACATTACCCATACAGATATGTCACATGCCTAGGTTAACTGACTTGAGAGGGAGAAAGGTTACGACTAAGTGGCTTGCACCCTGACTTAAGGCTGGGCGTCAATACTTCATTGGTTTGTTAAACAATATTTTAGGTTTTCTCTATTTTTCAAACTCATTTGCATGAAACCCAATTCAAATCTGTTTCATGTATTTTTTTTTCTTCATTTTCTTTACATAGGAGAGGTCACTTTTTTAAATCTCATAGATGCACAGGTCTATATAAAACATATTCTCAAATACTAAGCAAGCTTTTCACTTGCGCAGTGGCAATCTTAAAAATCGCCTACAAGTGGCAAACTGTATTATTTACAATTTTTGTATACAAATTTTTCAATATAAAAACATCCATGACCTGGTTCTTCAAACTGTTTTCACACGTGTATCACCTGGCTTTCATTGAAGATTTTTCGGGTGAGTTTTTATAGAATGATGAGGCATCTTCTGATGTCAGATCTATGAAGTATCATTCACCAAAATCACAAGATCCTATTTCACTATTATCTAATCCACAGATTTCACAATTTTCTTTGCCAACTTCCAGGTCAACAGCTGGATGATCTGATCATGAATGTCAACTAGTCATTGATCTGGTATTTCAAATACCATCACCATACTATTTCAGAATTATTTAATCCACAGATTTAAATTTCATTATTTGACTTTCTGTGCCAGCATTTTCACATGCTTCTAGTCATCAAAGTCAACACCTGTCACCCATACAGCTAACTATCTGTCCAAGACCAGGGAAAGGTTTCACAAATCACCTTCAGACCGAAAGTTGGTCCTAACTTTTAAACCTAAAATCTAGTCTATTGCATGATATGATAAATCTGTTGTTGGCCAACTATCAGAGCACCTATTTATATACATTTTTTGCTTTGTTTGATAATTATGTAATTTACTTTATGCTGATAGGGATTCCCCCCCCCTCACCCCCACCCCTGGACCCCGTAAGTCTAAAATGATAACAGTCCATGTCTCTCTTGTCATAAAAAAGGTGAAATATAAGCCTAATCATTTATGAGGCAACTCCTAATTTACCTTGAGTGGACATAAAGTAGGCTAAAATTTTGTCTAAATTTTTAGACCTAATTTCGGTCTTAAATTACTCTGTGAAAGCAGCCCAAGTGAAGTAGAAAGATGTGAGAGGACATCAAGATAAGATTCTCAGGCACCTCTTACGTGAATGGCGTATCAAATTTTCTCCAACTCTTCCGGAGTTTTGCTACTGTCTGTCCCAGTACATTTTGTGAAGGAAGAAGCTTAAAGTTATTGAATGTAATTAAGTGATCCCAGTGTGACAAGGAATGGATGCAAGTGCAGTACTCAATTTTATGAAATAAGGCTGAATAGAATTTGAGGCTTTTGATTTCTGGTTGCAAGTTCTTGTTTTCGTTGTATGTGGTACTCCTGATCCAATGAAAGGCAGAGCAATAGGGTTATATACATTCAGTACAGAGAGATGTGATATAAAATCCAACAAAAGCAAAACTTTCTCATTTCTAGCTGTCTTTTTTGTCTGTCTGTATTTCTGCGTATTGGTTGGATGGAGAAGTTTATTAAATCCTATTATCAAAACTCTGGTTAACAAGTAAGGACCAGAAGGAGACTGTACTTTGCAGGTAAAAACCACTGTTCATCACGAGAAAGTACAGCAAAAGTAATAAGAAGTGAAGTTGCCCAGAAGTAAGGCATTATGTCAGCCTGCAGGCAAGTTGTTCCCAGGTAAAATGCAGGGCACGAAAATATGGCAAAAAAAAAATAATGATAAGTGAAGTGGTGAAGTGCCAAACACTTTAAGTGCGAGACTAAACTGTATTTCACAGGAAAAAGTGCCAGTTTCCACCGGCGAAATGATCTGGGGGAAAGAGACACCCCTTTTTCTGAGTGTTAATAAAGTAAACTATGTAAACCCCCCTCCCCTCATCCCTGGAAGTTTCCACCCTTTTCTAAATGGCCTTGATCCCTCCATACAATAATAATGAAAAGTGACATTTCAAGATGTAAACTACTGGTTTGAGTTAAAGGTAAAATGTTGCAAAAAATAATGAAAAGTGAAGTTGCCCAGAAGTCAAGCACAGTGAGGGATCGTCTACAGCAGTCTCTTTTTTGTGTGTGTGTTTGGAATATGTCCTGTTCATGAAATATATGACCAAATAATTGACTTTGAAAATGTGACTTACTGAGCATTCCAGCAACTCTAGCAACTGCATTTTGTTCTCAGTTTAAATTGTGCCCACATGTCTAAGAAATATTTTACCAAAATAACTTACTAGTATATCAGAATTATTATTATTAACATAAGAGGTGCTGTATCGTTGTATTATTAATAACAGACAATATGCCAAGCAAAGTAACAAATGTACCATGTTCGGAAGTGTGGTAAATTAAAAAATACAAAATGAAGCTGTGAAGGATAGTTCACAAGCAAAACCAAAGCCGTGAACTAAGAAGTCTTGAAAATAACATTGACATGTGTAGAAAGTTCATTGCATTTACTGTGATGTCCACACAGTTTAATGAGAATTAGATGTTAAGTACTTCAATAAGTCAAAATTTTAATACATTCAGACCGCATAGTATAACAGCCACTGCATAAAGAAATTAAGGTATGAAATATATCATCTTTAAAGAGGGTTTATAATAGGAAGTGAAACAATAAATCATACATAAATAAAAACTGACAGAAGGTGGAGTAAACGACAATATTCCTATCTAACTGCACATTATATTCTTTAAGCATATACAGTTATAGACCCAAGTTTTCTAAAACCCATCTCAGACATATGAAGTATGAGACCAAACACAGATATTGGGCAGGAGAGAGAGAGAGAGAGAGAGAGAGAGAGAGAGAGAGAGAGAGAGAAGAAGAGAAAGAGAGAGAGAGAGAGAGAAGTATATATGGTTTTGAGGTGGCTGTTCCTCAGTCATGAAAACCACACTCAAACCCCACCTGGATCTTACCCCCACCACCACCACCACCACCACCACCACCACCCCTCACCCAATATTCAACATTTCACATATAAAATCTTATATTTCCATTGAAGTCTGCTTCTTTTGCTATTAACATTATTCAGTACTGTACAAAAAAACTCTCCCAGTACCCCTTGTCTTCTTGTCTACACTAAACATGTTTATTTGTGGCATGTCCAAGTCTCAGCTTGTGAAGAGGATAATGCGTCCATGTTTTGCTCCAGACATGTTCCCGTCTGAAGACCCCAAGTTTGATCAAACAGCAACGTTCTTCACGGGGAGGAATGCGGCCCTGTCTTGTAAGCTTATCACACAGGACCTCAAAGGGGTTAAACCCACAATGCTACAGCATTTTATCTCTTAAGGGCATTAACCTGGGCAATATTAAAACCAGTTTGGAAGCAATTGCTGTAAATGACAACATTTGTCAACTTTTGTAATGAAAAAGTTGTCAGCCCAGCAATAGCACACATCCAATCTTGTGGCATTCCTGCCACTGTATGTGATGCATTTAGAACCCAAGGATCAGGACAAAAATCAAACTCACCAGTTTTCAAGCCTTTATCAATTATGTTCAGTGTCTCTCATACCATTAGTGTTTTTATAACACAAAGGAATATAACAGGATCACCCTTTCCCATACTACACCTTTCACACAATACCCATTCATACATTATACACACCCATTAATAAACACTCTCTGAGCCCATTCATCTGACCAGTGATGACCAGTGGTCACAGGGGTCAAGCGGTAAAATTTAATCTGAAAATGAGAGGTTCAAGAATAAAGGGCCAAAATCAATTGTAAGAACCCTAATGGTTCACCAAGCCTGTATAGGCGTGTATGTTGATGGATGTGTTCTTAGTAACCCTGGTTTGCGTGTCTGCTTAAGGTGCATTTCTACTAAAGTTGTATTGGTTTACCTGTAATAGGCGCATTTCTAGTCAAGTTGTGTCAGTTTGAGCCAGTGTGTGCTATCTGAGCAGACTGTTTTACACCACAAACTTTGCCATTCAGATCAATCTATCTGAGTGCAGTGTGAACACATACCTGACATCTCCCCCCCCCCCCCGTCCCCATTGTGTGTCAACTGAAATTCACACGTACAAATCCGTCCTATCACGCCACCCATCCAAACAAATTAAATTCACATCTTATGCAACAGTGCTGATCAGTTTTTGTTACGTTTGAACTCAAATAATAACACATAATCATAAGCATTAGGTGGTAGTACCACTTTAATTAGTTCTGGCTCATGGATTACATTGCTATAATTACACCATCTGTGTGAACTATTGGAAAAGAATGAAACATCAGAACTGGATAAGAATTGCAGTTGACGCATACATGTGTGTGTGTATGTGTGTGTGTATGTGCACGCGCGTGTGTGTGATGTGGGGGGGGGGCAGGGGGAATTTCCACAAACAATGGCTTTCACATATAAGCCTTGACACTTTGGGTATATAATATATCAAAAATGACATTGGAAAAGGGGGAAGAAAAGATCAGTATTTCTGATTTAAATCGAAAAAATATCATGTATATTACTATTTCCATAAGTTCAGCTAATACCATGTAAATCTTTTTCATAATTTTTTTTTTTTCAGATATATAATAATTCGAGTAATAAGGTGAAGATTGGTATTATATCTTATAGTTTTCTATTTCCTGGTGTTAAAATATTTAAAAAAAACTCAGACTCAGAAGTGACAGGAATCAATTATTTCACAAGAAAGCACTTTATTCACTATCTTTTAGAGACAAACTAAATTAGTAGTCTGTATAAAGCACAAAAGAGACAGATCTTGTGCTGGGTCAAACTTTTCAAGATAGCAGATTACCAAGTGGAAAAAAATACTACCTTCCTTTTATACATCCAACCCAATTATAGGCAGTTGAAAGATAAACTTGAATTTCAAGTAGATTAAAAAAAAGATAGTAACCTGAGTAAAATGGGCAATCAGTTAGACACAGTCTGAAGGGAGGTGTCACAACCAGTGACAAATAATTCACATCCGGCCTGTGGTCAAATATAGCATCAAGTTTGAAATATCTGATTTTCAAACCCTACATTATGACACTTCTCTTTTTAAAGCAGCCCAATTCACTGAGCCAGACAGGTATTATAATAATACCTCTCTCCTCATAAGACATTCATTTCAGGGAGCACTTTACAAAAGGGTCTTATAAACCAAATCCTTTAAAATTTCACTTTTTTAAAGGTGAAATAAAATCCAGAAGCCTCAGATCTAATTTTCAAGTACATGTACTAGGGTACAATCCCAGCTGCCTTTAAAAAACAATTTAGTTTGGATAAAGAGATATTATATAACCAACATGTCTGTTGTCTACCAAATCCTGTCTCGAAAAGTTGAATAAAATAACAGTATCAAAAGCACTTGACATATTAATTAAAGATATGGCTAGATAAGAAGTTATTCTATTTCAGACAGCAGACAGAATAAAATGAAATGACAGAGAAAAAATACAACACATTCTATGTCATGCACCTCCGCTGACTATGACATCAATGAGGTTTAAAATATGTATGTCAGGTCACGAAGCCGATCTTTGCCCCACTTATTGACAGACACATCAAAGACTTAAACCTAAATGTCTTCTTTTAATATAACATCCAAACAGGGTATCCAAAAATGTCATGCACATATTATATACTGCGTGCACACACACATTCAGAAACACACACACACACACACACACACACACACACACACCAAATCTACAGTCATCGCTTCCTCTTTTTACTATACAACTTCACATATTATATATTCAAGTAGGAGTCCGAGTAGGCTGAGCACTTGAAACATACTGCTCTGTGCAAAAATGTTTACAAACACCAAGTCATATGCACAGCTGGTCTTCAGAGAGCTTGATGCTCTAAGTAAGTTATTTCTGAACTCTCTAGTACCTGTGAAATAATTTTGCGACTACTGTATTTTATCCCAACCAACAGAGAAACAATGCTTTCCTCATCCCCACCCCAGGTCATATAAAGGCACGGTAACTAGGTATATTTTCAAACCCCCTTTTTTCTGATATTTTACGTTTTCATGCGTCTCATATTCAGAAATTCACCACAGTAATTTTTTTGTCATTAAACCAACAAACTTTCAATAACTTTTAAAGTAACATTTAAGTGTTATAATAGTATGACAAAACATTTTTGGGGTAAATCATTAATTCATGCTGTACAAACTTATTGAGTAATTACTGTAAGACTTAAAGGTAACACTAAAGGTACATGTACACACTTAATGGGACCAAGAAAAGGTCAACTGGTACCAAAAGCCTTTGACCAAGTTTCTTTAAAAGCATGCTACAGCTTAAAGGGTGTGTACACAAGAGAAGTAGCATTGTGTCTTAAATGCTAGAAACAATGTAGACAATAGCAGACATAATATTATCACAATACATTTGAGGGTGCCAGCACATTAATTCATAAAATGCATATACCCGGTTCTGTTTCTACAGTTATAAAAATGATAGTATAAGTGCAGAAAAGCACCTGCCATTCCAGTCCCAGGAACTGACAACTGCAAAAAGGGCTACAACAAGGTGCTGAAAACAGTTCCAAATTCATACATATTTTAAGATGTTGAACAAATCAAAACAACATTAGCACATAAAACGTGAAGGTTAAAGAAGTAAAAGTTTTAGAAGATATATCCATAGACTTGGTAATGGAGTATATTATTCCACAAGCCAGGTAAAAGAAAAAAAAACTCCACAGACAGCATGTGCTACTACTCCATTACCAGGCACCCCCATTTGAACTGCTGCCTGCCGAAAAAGCAGATGTCAGAGGAGTATGCCAAAACTGACTGAGAGCCACGGCCTGGTCGGCCACGTTGTTACACGTGGGTGGCACATTGAGTTAAGCAGGATTTCACACATTGCACAGAGGCGAAGAACAATACCCCAGTCCGTAAACAAAAACAGTGCGATTACATCAGTTGTTCACCAACAGCCCATTACTTAGGGCGCAATTCTCACATCAACAAAGCAAGTAAAAGAAAACAATTGGAGAGCCGAGTGTCGGAGGTTTGTTGCAATGTTATAAAGCGCCATTGTCCCGCCATTAAAGCACAGTTCCAATTTGTTGTTTTTGCAGCAATACAGTGAAATCTCCCAAACAGAGGGCTACCTTCAAAGAATAAACATCCATAATTGTAGTAAACTGTGTAGATGGGTGAGGTGTTCACCCATGTAATACAACCCTCACTAGAAGATGAATGAAAGTTCTCCCGATGGTAATATTGACTTAACAGGGCAGGAAGTCCTTACAACACTGCTCTTAGGTAAAGTATAACTTCAATTGACTGCCTGGCTCTGTAGAACAAGAGCCAGTCTGGAAGCACACTGGGTACAATGGCCCACAGTTCATTACCTCTTGTTCTACGCTTTTTCTGGGCAAAAACAGGCCCCTCCTTATTTTAAGAAACAGAGAATCATTCTTCAGCCCCCCAGAAATAATAGGGCTCTATACTGATTTGCTAGTATTACGAAAAGGTAACAGGTTAGAAAAGCAAGGAAAAGACACATTCACTTCGAGGAGGATAAACACAGACAGCTGACGGCAGTTATGAAGCCTAGCCATAATTAGGCACAATGCAAACTAATGAAATAATACAACTTAACAGTCAGAACCGTTATGATGTCAAGCTAACAAGAAATATGATTTTTCACCTTAGAGCTCTAAAGCCTATCAGCACACAAATCTTGGTCCGTTCTACCCCTGCCCAATCTGAGGCCACTCCAACTGAGAGTAATTAAAGGTACATTACATGCTTTAAGGTGTAAATACAAATAGAAACAAGACAGCTGGGTCCTATGAAAATATGGTTTGAGGGCTAGCTACTGAGACCACCTCTTAAGTCAAAACAGTCTGGTGGGATCTGGGTTTTGAAATTGAGATAGAGGTTTCATTGATTACAAGATGCTTGTCTCATGGCTAGATAATAAGCTGCCATCCCCATTTTAGAACAATATTGCCATGAAAGTGCCATAAGGGGTTGTTCACACTGCACGCCAATAATCATAATGGGAATGCGGAGTTATATCTAGCCTGCTTTTTTCAGCAGCCTGCCTTGGTTCTTTTTGTATACTTTTTATTTCTTTGCAAAACATAACAGGGATAAAGGGTTTTAATTAGTCAATTTTTAAATCTTAGTCCTAAAGGCTGAATGCTAGCTGTGAAGTTTATGTCTCTATTTCAAAACAGCGAAGTGGGGACTTTTAAATGCTTACAAAGACAAAGTTTTGCTCTATGGACTCCTGAAAGCACAGGTACTTGCAGTAGTTGCATCAGTATAAGCTGCCCCGGTAATGCACCTGGATAGGCCAAAGGTAGAGTGCTTGCTTTATCAAGCATGAATATCAGTACT
Source organism: Lingula anatina (assembly GCF_051362555.1). Lineage (NCBI taxonomy): Eukaryota > Metazoa > Brachiopoda > Lingulata > Lingulida > Lingulidae > Lingula > Lingula anatina. Next base: position 3,126,698 of record NC_141772.1, on the reverse strand, counting down.
CTTTTACATCAATTTGAACTGATTGCTATTACTGCTACTTTAGCTTCAGGGAACGGGCTAGTTGCTATTTGCCGTCTAAACACAGACTAGTCCAATCATTATCATAATCGCAAATCTTACACGTAAATGGCCTTCGCTATGTCTGGCCGTACTTTCGATATCCAAATGCATCGAACAGTGCAAATGCTGTGGGAAAAATTATCATAGTCATAACCTTATTTCTACAATAAAATCAAAAACTTATATCAATCACTTGAAACCTGCAAGCCGACAGGCCCCGTTTGATGTGCTACGTAACTTATACAAGCTGCTCTACTAAGGTGACCAGGGTGTTTGATCAAACTTTCAACACAATGAGGGTTATTAAGTCTACATACCATGCCTTCGCAGAGACTGAGGGCGACTCTCGAGCTGTCTTTCCCGTTGACTTGGCCGCGGTAAAAACACCCCAGACCCCCGTCCTCGACCTCTTCCAGCCACGACTCGCTCTCGTTGAAATGCATTACTTGGAAATGGGGCGCTATGAAGTCCGTGTGAGAGCTGAGATTTAGATGGAAATCCTGACCGTAAGCACTGAATCTGTACGCCGTAGACTCACTCCACGCCTGTACACTTCTTTTTCTGAAATGTTTACGTTCGTTGTTAGGTGTCCCATCAGCTGATAGACGTATTGGAGTAACGATTTCGTAGTTTTTGATAAAATCCCAGTCGGCGGCGATGGCAGCGCTCCAAAGAAGAACTAAAGCGAAGACTACACGTGATAGATACATAACTAGTTTTTTATCTGCAGTTCTGGACTTAATATCCTCGATCTATAACAGTCGTGATTTTATAGCCCTACTCAAGCGTAATACTCGAACGTAATCCACAAGAATTATTACCATCCGGGGTTACAATGTCGCATCAATCAAAGCACAAATGCAAGGCCCGTTTCACGTCGGCGGCGTGAAAGTTGCTTGGCAGCTCTTCCAATGGGCCGAGATCCGTCGTCGTCAACTTTTTCCCCATGTACATATACAACGTCCTGCAGCCTGTGCATCATCACATGAGGTAGACGTAAATGATGGTCCCTTCTTCGTCTCCGGCCAGCGGCGGGTCAGTCTGTACACTGAATCCTCCTGTACATTACCCTACCGGCTCTCAGCTGAGTTCCATGCTCAACTGTGAGTGGCTCGGATGATCTGACCGCAGAGCCCCGCCCCCTCCACTAGGCCACCAATCATGACGCATGGGATTATGTCAATCATGTTACCTGTGGTGTTGACATTTTTCATTCATAGAAATCGATAAGGTGACGGCCCGAAAAAGTCATCTTCCGTTCAGCATTTATGTCTTGACAAAATTTGATAATAAGTTAGTGGTGACGTGCGGATTACGTGAATTGAATACAGGAAAACAAATTCATATTGCTTTGAAAAAGGATAGGGGCTTGTGTAGATGGTAAAAACCAAAATGAGTAAGAGTCAGAACATAATAAAGATCCTTGAAAGGGTGAAATTGTAGTGGAGGAAGAAACGATACCTTAGACGTTAGGAACAACCTTAGTGGTAAAAATATCTGCACAACTTTTTTTACTTAACTTAAGCTGTCATCATGGGGTATTAATTTCAACCTCACGTAATCCTTTTATTTCCTGCCTAAGTTTAATTTCATCCTCACGTAATATTGCAATTTCTGAACATAGGCGGCATTTTCACTTCTAAAAGTAAAAAGGCGGATCCAGGATTATTTGAAGGGGGGTCTGCGGATGGGGACCCCCCTCCCTTGGCGTGGGGTCCGGGACCCGCTAAAGGGACCCGAATATTTTGGGTATTTTTAAAGGCAAACGGTGCCATTTGGTACGGTTTAGAACATGTCCAAATTCTAATTTCAAGAGGGGACCATAGGTGTGATTTTATTTTCAGAAATCGAAGGGGGGTCAGGACTCCCTTGACCTCCCCCCCCCCCCCCATTCCGCCACTGAAAGTATACAATGCACTTTTGAAAATGTCTATACAGAGTATATAAAAAGAATCGGAAGGTTTGAGATAATTACATAACATCCTTTAGGTTGAAGCCTTTGAAATGAATGGCACAGAAAAATCTGATTCAGATCGTCTATCCCATTCTGAAAATGTCTTTTTTTTTACTTGCACATGTACGCACAGACACGGCAAGGTTCCGTTTTAAATGTACCGGACAAATGAATTATTTACCCGGTAGTTGTCCGCTGTTTTTGTCGCCTGAAAATAGATTTACAAAGGCAGTTTCTCTGGTGTAAGGTTTAAAAAAAAAATAGAATGTCAATCAATCATGAAATACGTCTGAGTTTCAGGCAAAGCGTTTGCATCCTGCACTTGATTTTCAAAACCTTATTTTTCCCGATACAAAATTTAGGGCTTTATTAAGAAAATACTAAATAAGAATAAAAAAAAATTCAACCATATTTTATAAATCCTCATCAATGAAACGATAATGAAACTTTTAAATGAAGAAAGCATTCGACGTCAATAAACAAAACTAAAGGCTTGGCAGTGGTGCAACAGGTTAACCATAAAATACGCTTTTCCACCTGTAATGATACTACCACGTGACTGACAGGTAATTTTCCCGCCATAACACCGGAAGTAAACAATGCGGTGCGCAGACAATTGCGCAGTCACTTCAGCTGTGAGATCCCGGATGTCCGGTGACCCAGACACTCCTCATCGTTTGCGTTCGTTAGGTTTCGCACATATTTTCTGCCGAGGATTTGCTTCAGATGAATTTTCTGACAACAGTGACAGCTTTGACAGTCCATTTGGAAGAATTCTCACCAGGTACTTTTTCGATTTTTGCCGAAGTTTTGACATAATTTGATGTTAAACTGAGCCACCTCTCGCCTTTCATCAACACAGTCGGCGTCCTTTGTTTAGTCAATTGTTGAACTTGTATTTTCATTTTCGATTTGTATTATAACGGTAGTAAGATAACATAAAACATAATACAGGCTCTTTCAAACATAGTCACCCCTCTCTAAATATTGTAATAATTTGGCATCTTGGCGGGTAAAAATGGAAGATAATCAGTTTGAATTTATGCAGGGAAAACTGGGTCAACTGAATGCGAATATGGAATGAATGGATCCATATTGCAGTGAGGTCACCTGCCACTGCTCTTTGTTCCGAGAAATATTGATTTTTCGTATCATTCGCGTTGCGTTCGTACCTTTATTATCCATATGCTATTCATAATTTGTTGTAAAAACGATGTATTATCCTGCTGTAGTTCTTATTTTCGCTTTTCTAGGTTTGCTTCCGGAAGTTTGACCTAGTTTGGTTTTCGTGACCTAGTTTCGACACGTGGAGCGTCAACATGAAGCTGGGATTCGATGTCAAAACGTTTTGTCAGAACCTGAAAGCAACCAAACCACCATACGAATGCCCAGTAAACGGGTGTGGTAAAATATACAAAAGCTGGTCAGGAATTCAATTTCACTTGTATCATTTTGATCATGACAATCCCGATAATAACAGCCCCACCCCTCAGAAGAAGCCAGGCAGAAAGAAGGGAAAGCAACATCACAGATCTGTTCGTAGGTCAGCGAGTCCTGCAGATTTTATCCGCATACCTGCCAGGGAACATAACCTTACCTATGCTGAGGCACAGAGACTGGTAGAAGTTGATCTTGATGGCCGGGTGCACAGAATCAACATCTATGAGCCCTTGGAAATTATATGTCAGGATGAGATTGAGAATGTTGACAACACAGAGAAAGAGGAAAAAACTGAAGCTAAAAGCCCACAAAAGACTGGAAAGCAAATAGACAACACAAAACTGAAGAAAGAACCAAGTGCTGCCACAAATAAGCTCCCTGAGCCTGCATTCAAAGTTCTGGAGGATTATGTGAAGCCTCCGCCAGCCCCACCTAGGCCAGCTTCTTATTACAGGTTTATAGAGAAATCTGTTGATGAGATGGATGATGAAGTGGAGTATGACATGGATGAAGAGGTTTGGAATTTTCTTACTTTCTTTGCTTTTGCTCTCTTGAGCATATAAAAGCTTGAAAATTATAAATTTTAGGCATTCCTTAGGATAATCTCTCATATTTGATCTTTCTTATGTTGAATTACTTTACTTGGCTTAAACAAGAATATATTGGGATGACTCTTTAACATCATGTGTGTTCTTATTTACACCTGCCAAAGTGCTAAGATGCGTAGGGTATAGTGCTGTTGAAAAAAATATGCTGAAGGCTACAAGCCATATGCTTGACAGTTGTGCTCTGAATGTTAATGGTTAAACTCAGTTTGGCTTACTTTCTGTATTATCTAAATATGACATGTATTACATATTATCCAATTGGTCACCAGATTGATGATAAAAATAAATTATAAAGGAAACAAAAAGAATGATTTTTACATTAAGAAGTGCACGTCTGTCTGAACATTGTGCATGATATCTTTACCAATCTGACTATCGAAAAATATTATTATCCAAGTCTAAATGATATGAAGCATATGTCACACAAGGGTGTGGTTTATTGCCTTTTAATTTACAGTAAAAATTAATATGCAAATATGATTGCATGTATAATTATTGTAGAAAGGTTCTGGCTGCATGATAACTGCCAGCATTCACTGGGTGACTGCATAAAAAGTGTCCCTAGGGCTGTTGTCAGTATTGATTAACGACATCAGTCTGTACTGAAGCATTCTTTTATTCCGTTAATGCATAAAGATTATTTTTAATGGCATTTCGATGAAAGCTTGTTGTTCTGAGTCTTTGTACTCTGAAATGATGGTTAGGTTATCAGTATGATAATTTTGAGACAAAATTGAACTTTAAACAATTGTGTAAATTGTGTATGTGCATATTTTTTTTATTTATCATTATTATTATTATTATTAATGCACATGCACCCACATTGGCACCCCCACTATTGCGGTTTCATAGATGTATGATGGCATGTTCATAACAAGTATCGTGTCTTTTTTTTTCTTGTTTTTTTTTTTAACATTGTCAGATTAAATGTTGATTATATTTTTATTTGATTTATTAATATAGTAATTTTACATTTCAGGATTATGCTTGGCTGGAGTTGGTAAACGAGCAAAGGAAGTCTGATAACCTCTCTTCGGTTGGGCAGGAGGTGTTTGAGATGCTGATGGACAGATTTGAGAAAGAGGCCCACTTTCAGAGCCAGACCTCTGGCAAAGACCCGTCCCCTTCTATCGATGAAGATGCCGTCTGTTCTATATGCATGGACGGAGAGTGTCAGAACAGCAATGTTATACTGTTCTGCGACATGTGTAACCTGGCAGTCCATCAGGAGTGTTATGGGGTGCCCTACATCCCAGAAGGACAGTGGTTATGCCGGCGATGCCTGCAGTCACCATCCAGAGCTGTAGATTGTTGCCTGTGTCCCAACAAAGGTGGTGCGTTCAAACAAACGGATGATGGCCGCTGGGCCCACGTGGTTTGTGCTCTTTGGATTCCGGAGGTAGGATTTGCCAATACTGTATTCCTAGAACCTGTCGATGGCTTGCCGAACATCCCGCCAGCACGCTGGAAGCTGACGTGTTACATCTGTAAGCAGCGTGGCACTGGAGCCTGTATACAGTGCCATAAGACAAACTGTTACACTGCCTTTCATGTCACCTGCGCCCAGCAGGCAGGACTGTACATGAGAATAGAGCCCATCAAAGAACCAGGGTCACATGGGTCCATAGGTGTTAGGAAGACTGCCTTTTGCGATGTGCACACGCCCGCCGACTCTCGCGGGGGATCGATGATGGCAAGCGATGATGAAGTGGAAGATAAGTCGTTATCAGCGAAGAAAGCAAAAGCAAAGTCCAGACAAAAGATGCGCAAGGCTCGTAAGATTTTGGCAGAGAAGCGGAATGCTATGCCTGTGGTGTCCATTCCCATAATTCCTCAGCCAAGGTGTGTATTTCATGGTTTATGCCACTGCTTCTTTGCACTAAGATTTCAATATTTTTTCTTCCTAAGTGTTGATACATAGACATAAGTTATTTTGTTGTAAGCTTTTGTTTGTGTTAGCATGGCAAGGCAAACGCTTAATCTTTCCTTTCTTTTTTCTCTTAAAGAAAGTAGATTTACTTCTTGATTTTGCCTTCAAGTGGGACTCTACTTTCAGAGTCTAATTATAACTTTGCTAATTGTAACTGTGTCATTATCTGACAAATACAAGTCAAGCTGCACCTGTAGTGATTGATAGGCTGTAGTACACTTCCTCTGATCTTCCAAATGACACTACCAGACCCTCACTTCTTGAACAATATTTGGTTTTGTTGTGCCTTAGGAGGGAGATATATTACTCTGATTTTCCAAATTGCTTAACCAGATACCCATGGCAGGAACAATATTTGGTTTTGTTGTGCTTGGGAGGGGTATAGTTTTGCGCAGACAGCTTATCACTTACTGAGCAAACACAATATCGCATCTTGCCGAAAAACATGATAAGGGTTTCCTTTTTATGTAAATGCACCTGTTTTGCCTAAAAGTGAGACATCTGACGAAAGAAAAACGGGCACTAAAGAGCCTGGAACAGAATTTGATCCATGTCTCTGTTTGATCTGCCAGGTATGCAGCTTCAAGTTGTTCCATGCGTCTGGAAGATCTGTCACTGTTGTTAAGAACCATTTCATCAAAAGGATTAATTATCTCATCTGTATTCTGTTCTGCACAGTATCTTAGGTGATTAATTCCCCCAAAGTCAAGTTCTGTTAAATAGGTGAGAGAAATGGGATCTGTTCTTATTAGGATACATGAACATGTTTGTTATATTCCCACTGCGTTTTCTCTGTCTGTACCTTTCAGACAGTATAATTAGTAACTTTGTATGTTTTTGACTTGAAGTATTGGTGATCGCAGTCACATTCTCAGACTATGTCACTAAATACTTCAAAGCTTAAAGGTGCCAAGAAGTACAGGTAAATTTGATCAATGTTGATATTTTTTTGAAGAAATCTTGCCTTTTGGGCAAAGAGGCAGATTTTGTTACATGAGGTAATTGACAGGCATTCATGCAAGTTGTATGTGGCATTTATGTCTGACAAACACGCAACTCTGTCAAATCTCTCTAAGGTGACCGATTATTATAGATTCTATCTTTTGGTTTTCCTGTATTTTTGCTCACCCCTAACTGAATTGGATGCCATTGCACGCAATTACCTTTAAAATAGAATGGTAGAAGCACCTTTGAATTTTCTGTGCTCTGCTGGAATGATGGGATAAAGTTATAGAAAAACCAAAAGCAACTTGACGTACATGCTGTTAAGATATTTATCTCTCTCTAGCACTTGAGTGACACCTACTTTATTATGCTGTATGACACCTTAGTTGCTTGGTTGACAACTTTTTTGTCCCCTTTTATTGGCTTGTGGGAGACTTAAGGTGGAAATAGATTGAGGGTTGATAATTTTTTATATTGTCTCTGTGCCCTTTAGATGAGATTTAGAGCTAGAAAAGGGTAATTTAACCCAGTAAGTTTGTTTACAAGTACTGTTTGTATTCATTTTGCTGTTATTTTGATGAATGAACCTTAGACATTGCATTAGTGGTTGTCCTAAGCAGTCTCATCTCCCCAGCCAGCAAGCCGTGTGTCTCTACCTGCAACCCTATTTCTTCAAACCTATTTCTTTGGAACCAGACAACCCCAGCTTCATTACAATTTCTACACATGTAGCCTTGTATGTTACCAGATCCAAGCCAATCAATAGTACAGTTAATGCACAGACTGTGCCATATGCCACATGCTATTAATACAGGATAAGTTTTAATGGCACAATAACAGAAGCTATTCATTAAGGTCGGGGCGGCTCATTGAGATAAGGCAGCAGTCACACACACAATGGGCTTGGGGATCATCTTCCCATGTCCTCGTGTGGTAACAGGGATTCAAGTCACTGGTTTCGCTTGTCCCTGATGTGATAAAAAGTTCTGCAAGAGCAGGTCTGATAGAGATGGGGAAAAAATTGGCATTTTTTTTTTCTGTAAAGGTGTTTACACTCTTCAAGTTGTACACACCATGGGTATACAGTGACGCATGGAAGACGGCTGTCACTAAATAACCTGACATTGGCACTCTGTGTAGATCTGCCAGGAAGATGTACTTGATAGAACTTGGGGGTGATTTTATATGTTAATGCATTCTGTTGTATTTGCGTGGACCACCAGAGAGAGGTCAACCCAAGGGATTAACCCCTTTTAGAGGGAGGGGGGGTAATACCACTAGTGTGGGGTCGATATTAGTTAATTCAGAAATGAGTGGGGTGTATCAGGTTTCAACATTTTTTTAAATCTTTTTTTTTTTTTAGCATATCAAAATTAATTTGTTCCTTGTTTTGTTTTATTTTTGTAGGTTGGATATAGGGTAGGAGCTATGACAGTCAGATGTGTCAGGTCTTTGGTTCTAAAATTATTGCTTTTTCTCTCTCTTTTTATCATCATTGTATGGAGGGAGGGGGTGCAAAAGCATATCATTTCAATTCTGAACAAATTGAATATTATTTCAAATTCACAGTTTACTCTTTACAGCTTTAAATCATATTTTGTATTTATTTTGGAAGCTGCATCTCTTTTACACTCTTGTTCTAAGCAAAGAGGTTTGCCAATTCATCCATAGTCTGTCTTTGACCTCTTATATATGGCATCAAAGTATTGATCGCTGTCTCTGTATTTCCATGATCACCACATTAAATTGGTTTAATTTGATGGAAGATAACTTGGGAAGCATTTGGTCAGATATGTAAAAATACCATGACCAAGATTGGTTTGTCATTTAACTAGTCTGTGTTGTATACTCATTCTGTTAGTCACTGTGTATATATATTGAGATATGATAGTAAAAACTTACTCATGTCTGGTTATTGATTCCAGAGATTGGTTAGATATGTTAAATAACCTATGCCTATTACGTCTATAAAGAATATGTATTACATACAAGTAAAGCAAAGGTAAAATACAGATTTGATTTTAATCATAATTGTCGCTTGAAACATTGAAGAAAGACCTGTCCTGCTTCTTATCTCTCAACTGATGTCAGGCACACATACACACACACTCACACACACATACACAAACAGTCACACTATATGACATGAAGAGTAAGATCAAAGCTCTCAATTGCTCATCTGAAATATTACATATCATTTATATTAGAACATCAGAGATCATCAAAAACATTTTGTGACTGCCAAAAAAAATCGCGCTTTTTATATGAATGCATGATTCAAATGAAATTTGCTGTGTTCCAGGTTGTCATCCATTGCCAGTAAGGTGACCCTTGCCAAGAAGCAGCTTTTCATATCGCGTCTGCTTGGCTACTGGACCCTTAAGAGACAGTCTAGAAATGGGGTTCCTCTGCTGCGACGACTGCAGTCCAATCACATGTCAAGGAATAAAGAAGAGGTAAGTTTGTGCTTCCTTGTGTGTGTGTGCGTGCGTGCATGTGTGCATGCACGTTTTTTGTTCACAAGTGTATTTGGGTGCGAATGCCTGGGTGTGCATTTCTTTGTGAGTGTGGTGAGAGAAGGGTGGAGTTGAACCTAACAAACTGCTTATTTTTCTCGAGTTATTTATTCAGAAATTAATTTCCTGCACATGAAACGAGGAGTGACTAATCTAAATGTACCAAAATCATCCTTCCCTTCGACCTCAGATGGATTCCAAAAACCTCCCAAAAGTCATATTGGTTACATAACCAAATATCTGGTGGAAATGCTTTCAGCATCATTCACAAACACAGTGGCACTTTTGGCTCCATAAACCTTCCACAGCAACCAACAGGACGTCTTCTTGTGAAACAGTTAGATGTGGTTAGGTGAATTGATTGTAAACTTAAGTAGATGTCTGATAAAAGGTCTTCTATCAATGATGACTCTTTGCAAATAGTACAGGTGACTTTTTCTATCTCGACAGCTGTATTTCCTGTATTTTTTCACTTGATAAATGAGAGGAGAAAACAGTGTGTTGTATTGGTTTGATTCAGCTCTAAGTTGGGTTTAAGCACAGCTCAGCTGTCAGTCACCAATATTTATGCAATGACCAGGTGTCTTAAGTCCTCCCCCCCCCCCCTTCATCCCCCTGCCACCAGTGTTACAGATAGGCTAGACGTAGTTGTATGCAATGATTTTCCCACCCTTTATCCTCATTAGGGGGGAAATTTGTGGTTGACCATGGTTTTTAGGTACAGCCCCCCCTTCCTGTGTCATATGAACAGTTTTCCATACAAAAGCCATTTATTTTTAAGCCAGTAGGTTAAGCTTACACGTTCAAACTCACAGTTAAATATGTTATTTTGCATGCAGATTGTTCAAGTCTAACATCGCATGCAAAATTACAGCAATTACTGTAAGACATCAACATGTGTGCGATCATTGTTTCTTTCCATGCATACAGTGATCACCAGGTTTGAGCACGCATGCAAGCATTGAAACTCGGTGTGTATGAATGTGGAAGTACATGTATTGCCTCATTAAGTAATCCAGTGGCAGCTATTTTGTGTCATATGACTTAAACTGCAAGAACCCAGATCTAAATAAATGTTTAAAATTGTTTTTTAAAAAAATATATTTTTTGGGCTCTTAGACATGTAGATGGTCCCTTGTAAGAAAGTGAACTAAGTACTGAATAACTAGTTCTCAGACACCCAATATAAAAGGATGCATCTCTTGATTGATAAGGTATAGTATTATTGACTTTTATTTGTGCATAATACACCTTTTGCATATAAATATCGACTAACCACCACATATTATATGGACCAAAAGGGCCATTTTGCTTCTAATGACATAATCAGATGCTAACTTTTGCAACAGTGGATGGTAAGGGATAGGCAATATTGTCCTTATTTATTGATATCTGACTCCAGTGTAGTATTGTCCAGTAGTGGTCATCTAGAACCCACTAGTATTGGTCTGGTGAGTCAATAGGAAATTAGGCTGACTTCATGTTACAAGATACAGCTCACTGTTGCACAACAGAGAATCAAGACGAAATCAATCTGCACTTCTAAGAGCACCGCTCTGAATGGTGGGGATAGTTCGGACAATAGATAACTGACCATCAGACTCATTTTACGTCACAGGATATTACAGACGTTTGCAGTCATTTGATTTAATGATGCCTTAATTATATTGTACCAAGCACTGCTTTGATATTGATCTTGATATCGATGATGTTTTGGCATCATTTTATAGGGTGATCATGCTCTTGTTTGGTTCCTCATGTCCTGTTTTCTGAGTTTTGTCTTTAGTGGCAGACAGAGGAGTGTGTTTCCTTGTTCATTTTTAATGGAATTGAACCGGATTCGGATGATACACACGTCTTGCCTGACATGGATTTCATACAGGAGATAAAGTTCCTTATTTTGATAATAGAATAGTGTGCATTTTGCCAACAGTGAAATGAATACGTCTTGCCAGTTTCTTTACCCATATTTAGATATTGGCATTAGCTACTAACATAGTTCAGACTGACCAATGAAATAAAATTTAGACAGCAAATGTTTATTATCAAGATTAGATATAGAAGGGGAGAAAAAGACTTCATGGTTTCCATCACCACACCCCACTGCTATACTTATAGTATCATCTTCAGTTTTGCTGTAAATGACTTAAAAACTTCAGTGGCAAAGAAGAAAAGTAGAAAAATGAATTCTAGACCCTTCCCAATGTTTATTAACCCGGTTTTTCAAGTCGTGGGGTAATTTCTAACATTGCCCAATACCCTGACATAGTTCTGCCTTGAAATTCTTGAGGCCATGACCTCATAGTGACGAGTATGAAGTATGTGACGTATATGTTTAACTTTATGAACGCCAAGAATGTGGACATGCCTACATGCATACGTACGTAGCAATCTGGGTTTTGAATGATGCCACGTCGTAAAACCCTGTTTTGCCGGGGTCATAAACCTGGATTTTGTTCAGTTTTGTGTTTATCAACACTAAACTCTGGTAACCCTAAGTCCAATAACTGGAACATTAAATATCCTAGTTTGGTAGATATGGGGGACTGAACTATGAGGTAGTACTTTCATTTAGTGGATAATATATTTCACCTATTCTTTTAAACTTAAGTTAAAAGCTGTAAATGCTGGTATACTTCTGAAGTTTAAAGATAATTGTTTGTGCGCAAATAAAACATTATGAAGCATGTCATAATCCCACACTGGCCAATATTACGGCAATTACAGCCACATCTACTCAGTCTGATGAAGTCCTTAGCCCAGGTTGGCTGTAAGCTAATTTGTAAGTCTTGATATATTGTTTTGTGTACAAATAATGAGCTCTAGATTATTTCTTCCCAGAAAACAAGTGTAATATTTCATTTCAGAGGACTGCTATTCATTGATTTATCAAAAAGGAATTCAGATGTTGATTTAAAGTTGAAATTATCGTGTGGCCATAAGTCCTCTTGTGAGAATGACAAGCCTAATTCACTTGACTGATATTTTTGCACCAAATCTATAAATTCCTTGTTTGTTTCAACACAATTTGAACCAGCATTAACTCTAACAAACAAACTAAAAAAAAACATTTTTTTTCTTGCAACAGTTTGTATTAGTGAAGTAGTAAACAAAATTCCTCACTTGCCAAATATATAGATCAAGAATTTGCTTGAAAAAGAAATGGACAATAAATAATGAATACTGTGGTCCTGGATTTGTAAGAACTATCCACAGGCGTGTGCTTACCCCTGTTATGAACATAAAAATAATGGAGACCAGGTTGTGGGACCCTGATTTTGACGATTTTGACGCGGCTGAGCAGCTCCTAGTCACATGTTTCTAGCTCATAATTCACACCTCTCTATGGTTTTTACACTGTACATCCCTACCCCTAAATCATTCAGTGGTGAAAGGCATTGAAGCAAGGAATGTCTTGCAAAGTAGTGAAACTGCTCCTTTGAGGTTGTTGAGTTCAGTCAAAAAAATACTTATATATATGGATTGTGGGATGGTATTTAGCTGGAAAGCAGTCGGTTGTTTCAAGGTAGAATTCTGAAATTATTACCACTTTATTAAAAGTCGAGCAGTCAACACTTTCTGATATTTATTAAATGAATCACTTTTTTTTTCAAAAGTTTTATACTTTCATTCATGGGGTACCCCTTACCTTGGTGTTGTAACTGTGGGAGTTGAATGAAAGTAGATCAAATAAGTCACTCCAGTCACCCTTACTAGACATGGTAGTAAGTTTTATGTGGGACTAGTGAATTTCTCTATAAAACGAGTGTCCTTTTTTTTCCAAGGGTGTATTCTGCTGGTAAAGATAAAAAATAAAAGTTTAGCCTTCACCCTATTTCCACCCCCATCCTTCATAAGTGAAATTTAATTAGGAAACGAAAAAAATGACAGATGTTGGGTCCCAGTAGATGTCATCAATTAAAACTTCTGTTGACTTTTGACGTAAGATAACAGACCTTTGGTTTTAAGCACCCTTCTGCTTAATGGCTGATATAATTGATATATTTACTCCTAGAATGGTTCATTATACTCACATTACTAAGCCGAAATCACCATCTTAGCCAATGAGATGTGACAGTGCACTTTTGCTTAAACAATCCCTTTGACTGGAGAACAGATTATCACAACATAATTGCTGATCTTTGTGATCTGATGTCACTCATTGTTAAAAATATCTTGGAACAATTGGGTGATATTGTATTTTCCTACAATGACAGGCAGCTCGAAAGAGCAAGGTCTAAGAATGCCTCACTTTTTCTTTTCTTGGGAACCCAAATGATTTTCCATTTTCTCTTTAAAGAAGAATATTGGACCCTATAATATAAATTGTTCTTTTCATTTGTTTTAAGCCAATACTGAATGTCAGGCTAATGGCTGAGCTGCCAATGCTGGTTATCATTGAATGACAGCATTCAGTGCTAATGGCAAGGAAATTGTTTTTATTTCAATTAAAACTAAAAAAAAAAAATGCACATACATGCACGCATGAGAGAAAAAGTGTGCGGGACTAAATTTCATAATTTTATACACAGTAGGCACTTTGCTCTTTATTCTTAGTTTTTCAAGGCATTATGTATTGAGAAAGGAAAATATGGGATTTTTTTTTTTTTTTTTTCAAATAAAGCCAAGTCAAGTCTTGCTGGGCGTCTTGCAACCTCTGTGATTCTGTGACGGCATACTTGTCAACTTTGACATCCCAAGTACAATCAACAGTGGTGATTTGCACTTAAACTGTTCACATGTGGCATAAAATAGCAGGCAGTTTCATCTTCCAAGTTGTATGTTCCCTATGTTTTGGGTTGTTTTGTTCAAACAATCCAAAGGAGCTATACAATAGTAGTACTAATATGAATTTCTGGCGTGGTTCACTTTAAGATTTGTAGAAACAGGTGTACTCAGTTAATATTTCTCGTTTGTTCTGGTGCCTTTTTCCTTGAACTTTATTGTTAATGCCTTTTTTTTTTTCAAGGACAAGGGAAGTGTAAAAGTTCTCAGTTGCATGACCATCCACTGTTTTTCAACATCTTGATGTGACTCTAGTGAAACTTGTATTGAAATTTTCTAGAGGGCTTTGCCTTACCAGTCTTTGTCTATTATTTGATAATTAAAACATTCCGTTCCTTAATGGTGATACACAGTGGCACACAGATGTGGCAAGATAACTCATGAGACTGACTTCATTATCTCACTGATCCCTGTTATAATATGGTTCAATTAACACATGGCAGGTATTACAGCATACAGATACCATTGTAGTACACATCATGGATGGATGTGTTCAGACACGAAGCACTGAGACCGATTTTGTTCCATGTCAACACCAGGCTGCTGAATTCCCAAAATAAAGTAGTTTTGATGTTCTTTTTTTTACACCTCTTCCATGGACATATTCATCCTAATTAATATCCAACTTCTTCTTGTGCATATATTGGGCTTTTTTATTATTTTTTTATTTTCATTTTTTATGCCTGGTTCAGCAATTTCCATCCACATGATATGGATTTCTGGTTATTGTCAGAGCACACGCTCACACACAGACTGGGGTGCAAAGGCATTAGTATATAGATATCAATTTAATGAAGATGACATTAACACATCATTTCATTACACAGGACACAGTCTCATGGCACAGTGCATTACACACCTCATTTCCTATCCCGTGTGGATTAGTTCATCAGATAATTTATGTGCCGTATCTAAGGCTTCTAATGAAACGGTATTTTCATGGTGCGATACCCATTCATTATCTCAGTGCATCTTCAATAGGAATACTCTTAATGGCTTAATATTCAGTTATGTTATGATGGAGGTCATTGTTAATCTCCATGCTTGGAATGTTTTGGAGATGATGGGGTGGAAGATATGCTTTTCTGACATGCGTGTGTTATAACAACAAATTGTTCTACTGTGATAATGCTGAATCTGTGTTCAGGATCTATTAGAGTTAATTACTTAACAGCTGCACTACAATTTGGTGGTCATCAACATCTGATGTTTCTGTGTATGATTCAGATATAAGAAATATACCATGAATATGAGTTTCACTTCAAATAACTTAGTCCTACTTTTTAACACAACTATATAAAATCTTTTAGATTTTAAGAGCTATATCTGACACGAGGTTAAATAAGCAATGAATCATTCTAAATACTTGTTAAGTTTGAAGAAAACGAACCAGTGATATTCTCCCAAACCATGGTTTTTAATACTTCGAAATGTTGAGTCAAATGCTCATGCAACTAAAAATGACAAATTTTGAAAAAGTGAAATATACTGTAGGAATTATTACTGCAATTGAAAAGATTTAGTAATTACCACAAATTCTCTGATCTACTAGCACCTCATTATTTGAATATTTACAAATCATAATTCTTATTTGGTAGATTGAAGATGACAGAGAGAGTTATGCCCTAAGAGAACAGCTAAAGTACTGGCAGCGGCTGAGGCAGGACTTGGAGAAAGCCAGGCTACTGGTGGAGTTGATCAGGAAGAGGGAGAAACTGAAAAGAGAACAGGTATTCATAGGAAACAGTTTATGGGAAATGGTTGGGAGGAGCTGGGGACCTTGGACGGGTTTTCATTAAAAACTTCAGAGAAAAATCTGATCTTTAAGGCAAAGAGTTGATCTTTACATTGGTCTCTAATAAATTAGTCGATTAAAATGAACCATTGTGTCTGTAAAGAGAGGGTTTCAAACTGAAAAGGCAGTAATGGAAATGGATTAAGAGGAAGCGGTGGAAAGAATATTAAAGGTGAACTGAAATTTGTTAGAGTGGTCAAAAATTAAGAGAATTCTAGTCTATCAATCTGATGACTGCAGTTCTTTATGATTGGTACTAAGTATCTAAATTCTTTGTTTCTGAGGTGTTCGTGTTTAATTTCTCTGTACTGAAATGTGACTGTGAAAATTTCAGGGTAAGTTTAGATGTTCAACTCCGTATTTATGTTTCAAAGCAACCGGTGTCACTAAGTCTCTCATTCTGACATGATCATGGGGTTTTATTCCAGATGCGGATCCATGTGCTAGCCACGGAGATGCAGCTCACTCCATTCATAATCCTCCTCAGGAACACCCTGGACCAGCTACAGGAGAAAGATGCAGGCAATATCTTTGCTGAGCCTGTCAACTTACAAGATGTGAGTATACTTTCTCTCTCTCTCTCTCTCTCTGTGTGTGTGTGTGTGTGTGTGTGTGTATGTGTGTGTTTGTGTGTGTGTGTGTGTGTGTTTTGATGCATGTGTGTACAAGCACGCACATGCTTTTGCTTTCAATATTGTGGACAAAAAGTGAGCATGTGTGCATGCACATGGATGCATGCGAGCACACACACAACCTGACCAAAACTCAACAATAAGATACCAGTTGGCTGAGCACTCTGTTTTTAACCAACTGCCTGGCCCAAGTCCTGATCAACCAGTCCTAGGCCACATTTTACAAACAATTCCAGACCTACCCACTTACAAACACTTCCAGACCTACAGATAGTCTTTAAAACTTGAAAGGTGCCAGCTTGTGTTCCAGCTGCGTGTTTTTGTGTTAAAGACTTTGTCTCTGTAAGAAGACCACTTTGTTTTCAACTCGTGCATGATTACGTCTGGGAGTAGGGTGGATTTTTCTGAAAAGGTTTACATTTGTGTTGGATTGGGGTGACTGGAAGACCTAAGAGAGGTTCCCAGAGTGACACATGTTGCATGTCGATGGGATAAACTGCTAGTTGACATTTAACATTTCTGAAATAAGGCAAGGTTGGATATGTTTGTGATTTAGATCTTGACAATGTGCAGGATATCTAATTGCCCTTGTGCTCAAATTTTCAAAAAAATTTTTTTTCTTTTTCTTTGCATTTTTTACTTAAGACATCTTCAATGTGGCATTTTTTATTAAACTACCCAGCTGGCAAGATTTGGTGAGACATAAAGACAGAAGTGAACATAATCCAGTTGATGTATCACACACTTTCAGATTTGAATGGAATTGATGGCTTAACTCTCGAACCCAACCATTTTAACTTCAATCCTCGGGTCATTTAAATGTCATAGTCTAACACAATGTATACTTCATGGTGTTTCACAGTCGAAGCCATTTTATGAGAAATAAGAATTTTTGTGTGACAATCTTCAGCTTTCTGAATAATAGGCATGGAATGGACCACCAAACTTTAATTATTTTATTTTCAGCTTCTTGGATATTGTTTTTTAAGTGTTTTTAATGCTAGGTATTTGAATGATGAATTATAATGTGCTTTCTTTATGGACAATTTCTGTTAGACAATAATGCAGAACTGTTGGGTTCACTTAATATGTTAAGTGAATAAATGTTATAATCCTTGAAGGAGAGATTTGTAGTGGAATCATGAATTCCAAGATTTTTTATTCAATTCTGAGGGGACCTGAATATGAAGGGTGACCTCTGCATTCCAGGGGAGTGTTTGCTGCCATGATAGATGTTCATTTTCCCCCAAAATGCAGGGTTATGTCTGGAGACACGAATCTTGCATGAAGAAAATGATAAGATGTTTTGCCATATTTACTTTGGTTGGAGCTGATGGGAATTTTGATATATATATATATATAAGTATTGTTCATGAGGCCAATTCCTGATTCAGTCACTAAATTACATATCTCTGAATGACTATGGTAATATTTATTATCAGGTGCCGGACTATCTAAAAGTTGTCAAAGTGCCCATGGATTTTGCCAAGATGCGCATAAAGTTGGAGAGCCATCAGTACAAAACAGTCGACCAGTTTGAACAAGACTTCAACAGAATACTGGAGAATTGTATGATATACAACGCCAAAGACACAGTCTTCTATAGAGCTGCTGTCAGAATGAGGGACCAGGTATGTAGTGAAGGGGTTGGGGGATTTTTGGGAATGGTTTTGGGGGGTTTGTTTTCACAGAGGAATGGGGAATGTATGGGAGAAACTAAACAGAGAGCTAGCATTTAAAGCAACAGTTGGGGGAGGGGGAGCTAGTGAGGGCCTGGAGGAGGGGTGACAAAATCTACTCTGACCAAAGATAAATCAGTTGTGGTACACTGTTTTACAACAGTGATTACTAAAATTATAGCGGCTTTTGAACTGTTACAGTCAGACTTCATTAGATCTCAGCAGGAGCTTTCAGTTCTGTTACCAAATTTTCAGTCACTTCAGGTTTTGCATTGCCCAGAACCATTACCCATTGTTGTTTCTGTAGTAGGGGAGCCAAGGCTAAAATTAAGAGTGAAAAAATATGATTTCCCTTGTATGTACAGGCAATATCTTTTTCTTATTTCTCCAGGGAGGGGCACTGATCAGGGCAGCCCAGAGGATGGCGGAGAGGGTGGGGTATGACCCAGAGACGGGACTTCACCTTCCACACAGACCTAAGCTTGAGGAGAAGGAGCCAGTGATTGTGGAGGATGGTAAGGAAATTGGGAAATGGGGACTTGGAACTTTACCAATCGAAAGCAAGCTAACAACTGTTTGTTTAAAAATTTTTGGAAGATTTACCACAGAGAATCTTATCATCAAGATAGTCATATTCTCTAACCCTGATCACATAACATTCATTTTCTCAGGCGATGAACTCCTCCCAGCTGAGACCCGAGAAAACCTCCCCCTGGAGCAGCAACTGAAGATACTTCTGGACAAACTAGACTATGCCAACACCCTGAAACACAACAGGAAGGGCAAGATGGCCAAGAGGATCAAGAGGGAGGTGATGAAGGTGCGGAGGCAGTTGGCCCTACAGAAGGGTCTGTCCGTGAGTGACCGGGAAGACAGTCAGAGCATGGAAGCAGGTGAGTTACTAGGTACAGGCAGTAGTGGTGCCTGGTATTTGGTTTGATAGACACTTAAGACATTTATGCTTAAGGAGTCTTTCAGTATAATGGGGTATAGCCTTTTTATTTGTTTTCATTGGATGTGCTTCCATATAAAAACATCTCATCATAAAGCAGCTTTGTATCAAAACATTTGAAAGCTGTAGAAAATTGTTTTACTTAAGATTGCCTACAAAATAGTAGAATTATATTCTATGAATTCTGAATTCTAACAAGCTAATATATATGCATGCATTTTAATTATGCATTTGTTAATACTTTCTTCTCAAATGTATTCTGACAAAAAAGTCAACACATTTTTTTCAGCATCCTCAGAAGCTAGCACAAGTTCAGACAGTAGAAGTCATTCTCCTGAGAAAACCCCCAGCAAAAAGGCGCACAAATTCTCCTCCAAAACTCCAACAAAAACCCCCAAAAGTCCCAAGAGCCCCAGACCCAGGAGCCCATCCTCGCCAAGGCACTCTAAATCTACCTCGCACAAGACGCCCACTAAGGTGATGTCCCCACCCAAGGGGACCCCAGGGAGGCCTAAGGGGAGGGGCGGCAGAGGACCTGGGAGGCCCAGGATAAAGAGCGAGTCTGAAAGTGAACATACTCCTACACCAGGGCATAGTTGTGAGTCAGAGTGACTTCAGTTTCAGAAATAATATAATTGTGTAGTTTCCACATTGGCTTAAGATAATATTTTTAAAGATATAACTTTTCTTTCGTTACTTTAGGAACTAAAAAAGTTTTAATTGCCTTTTCCTCGTAGAACAATTATTGCAATTAAAACCAATTAACAATTGTGATTCCAGCATCCAAAAAGAAATTTGATGTAGATCTCCCAGGGACGCCTAGCAGACTGTCTGACCTAGATACTCCCACGTCTTCAAAGACGGCCACACCCTCACCATCAGGGGTCAACAGAAGGACAGCTGTTTTGTTTAGCAAAAAGAACTTTAAGAAGCCTCTTCAACTGGACTCTCCAAGTCCCAAAAGAGGACCAGGGAGGCCTCCAAAGCCAAAAACTGATCCTCATTCAGGAGGAAGCGGATCTCAGAAGTCTGACTCATTAGGTCCTGGCAGCCCAACGAGCAGCCCTAGCTCAAGGAAACGATCTGCTAGTGCCAGCAACGTGGATGTGATCCCTTCGTCTCCTTCGAAACGCATCCACACAAGTTCAGAATCGGCGAAGACAGAGGCAGAAGTTAGCTCAGGACAGCCGTCAAATAGACGAGATAGTTTCTTGACATACAGGACAGAGAAGGAAGTCCCCAGCAGCTCAGATTCAGACACATCCTCAGAACTGGGGACAACAGAAGATGACTCCATGTCCGATTCTAACAGCCAGTCCAGTGAGAGCGAAGAAGATGAGGAAGGCGAGGGCAGCAGTAGTCGATACTCTAAACGAGGTAATATAGGTAACTACAACAACTGTTTCTGTACTGGCATGGGTGTTCTATAGATGTGGCTTGTTTGCTTGGCCATGAAAATCACTACATCTGCCACCTGTGATTGCTTCCTAGTAACCCTTTGCTTTTATATAGCGTAGAAAATGCATTCTGAATTACCAGGGCTAAAACCAAATGTTAAATAAAGGATTCTCTGTTGACAATGAAATGGCTATTTACCCTATTATTGTCTGTCACTGAGTTTGATTTTTGCATTCTTGCACCTTTACCAGTTTGCTTCCTTTTCATACTTTACATTGATTTCCTGTCACCCTGTTACATGACTTTAGAGATATCAGAATTCTTATAGGCAAAGATACTGCTGCAGAGGGCAGTTCAGCAGGAGATATGGGCATTACAAGAGTCTCCCATATACTGGACAAATATTCTCCTTACTTAACTATTTCCTACTTTCACACATTTATCTTTCACCTTGCTTTAAGTCATCACAGTAATCGAGAACAATGTCACAACGCCTGGGTTTCCTTCTTTAGAAAGCAAATCACTGGACGCTATGGACAGTGTGCCACTGCCCAGTCTTCTGTATGACCATGCTGCAGGAGACAGTTGGCTGTCAAGTGAAAACTGCCCAGTGGTCACTGATGCCTTGGGGGATGTTGATTTATCTGAATCCCAGGAGCTGAACTACATGGCCACAAGGTCCAGGTTGTACTGTAGGCAGGCTCCTCAAGGTTGGCCTGAACTCTATGCTGCAGACACTGATACATACCTGTTATACAGTGATTATACTTGTAATTATGACGATAATTAACTCTTGTGCTCCTTAGAAAAATTTTGAAAATCATAAAAAAAGCAATGCTGACACAAAAAGAAACCACATTACTATTTATTTTTCACAAAGTGACAAAAATACCATGTAATAGTTGTCAAAGGCCAAACCAGATTGTTGACGTGTGGGGAAGAATAGAAAACTAACAACAAGTTATCAAGAGCTTTTTCATTTCATTTAATTTGCAAGTATAACTTAAAATCCAATGAAATCCATTTAGACATGATAAAGTAGGATGAGAATATAATTTTGAAGTACACTTCATCAGTTTCTGCAGCAAATTAAGAGAAAAACAAACATGATACACTACTGATGGGCATTGGTTGGAAGCGGATCCTTTTTATGTCCGAGTTCCCCAGTGTGCCACAGTCTTCAAGTTTGGGTTTCAGTGTTCTTCGCTTTTCTTTCTTTTACCATCACCTAGTGTCTTCAGTTCTAAATTTCTCTGTCATGTGTATATTTTTTTCTTAATCATTTCTCTGGCTTTTAGTCCCAGTTAATCCAGGGGATTTTGAAGGGGGGGGGGGGGATTGGCTGTTACTGTTCTGTAATTATTGAATTATTTTATTGTTAAGAATTTTTTTTTTTTATGTGTTCAGAAAATTCAGTTTTCCAAATATTTCTATTCTATTCTTCT
Source organism: Lingula anatina (assembly GCF_051362555.1). Classification (NCBI taxonomy): domain Eukaryota; kingdom Metazoa; phylum Brachiopoda; class Lingulata; order Lingulida; family Lingulidae; genus Lingula; species Lingula anatina. The sequence continues at coordinate 3,104,559 of NC_141772.1, read as the reverse complement.
CTTTTTTAAAACCATTTAAAGTTTTATTTCTCATTTACATATCTTTAAACATCTATTGAACTTTCTCTTCATTATTACTTTCCACCCTGTCACTGTGCTATCCATATCCATCTATTTTCTCTATCAGAAGTGTGGGTATTGAAGGATTCCCCAGTACTTTGCACTGCTGCCCAGAGAGACAAATCTGCAAGAAACGCCAAAAAAGAAGCACTGGCATCTGACACTACTGCTTCTTTAGATGGTCTAAATAGAAAATCTGCATACACACAGAGATACACTGTGCATGAATTAAAGATGAGGCTTAACACTAGCGCTTTTGGTGTTAGAGGTAGCTTTATTGTTCACTGCACCTAACAATTCAGTTGCCATGTTGAAAACTATGATAATCTGTTTTGCCTTTCCCTGTTGAATTGGAATGTTTTTGTGCATTCCAATGTGAATTTTGTGGATTCATATTATGGAATTGAAATGGAATGTTTTGAGGTGATTGGATTTTCTTATTGTATGCATTTTTATGTTTCTGCTACTTCAGAATTTACATTGAAAGCACTAAATATTTCTAAATAAATTATATCAGATGTTCTTTTTTCAGAATATCTTACAAAAAAATACTAACTTATCATTTTGTAAAACTGCTTATGTGATGATGACTGATACTTAAACCTGCAACTATACCCTAATGTTATAAAGTTGTAGTTTTTATATATTACCATAGCATAACCACTTTAACAGCATAAATAAACTGTAGTTTTACTGAAAAAAAAAGTTAACATTGTTTAAAATCTCCTCCTCAGTCCGTACGAAGAAGCGCAGTGGCAGCTATGACTCTGATGATGAGGACCTCATTCCCCTAGAGCCACTGGATCTTGTGTGGGCCAAGTGTAGGGGCTATCCATGGTATCCTGCTTTGGTAAGAGGAGTAATACCTGTTCATGAGTGCCTGGTGCTGGTGTTCTCTGGTGCCTGGTGCTGCTAGTGCCATATTGTGCCTGTGGCACCTGGTACTAGTACTGTATTGTGCCTGTGGTGCCTGATACTTGTACCATATGGTGCCTGGTGAAGGTATTATGTAGTGCCTGTGGGTCCTGGTGATGGTGTTATTCAGGTCCTGGTACTAGTACCATATTTGCCTGTGGTGCCTGGTATTAGTCCTATGTTGTTCCTGGTTCTGGTGCCATGGTGATTGATGGTACTGACAGCAGGTTTTTCTAACTGGACTAAACTATTTTTATAAATGGAATATAAAAATAAATTTACCAAGGTTTTCTAATGGGAATATTGAAGTGCGTATTGATGATAAAATGAGGCATTTTATGAAATCATTCTTGTATGAAATGTTATTGAAATTAAAAAAAGATATATTTAATTTATTTTTCTGTTGTTTTGCAGATTATCAACCCCAAGATGCCTAAGACGGGTTACTTTCACAATGGTGTTCCAATTCCCGTGCCACCAGATGGCGTGCTAGACCTGCAGAAGAGATTTGAAGAGCCAGTCTATTTGGTGCTGTTCTTTGATACAAAAAGAACATGGTGAGTCAATCTGTAACAGTATAGTCCACGACTTCTCAGTGGGTTCCACAGTTGCTGACAATATGCCTGGCATATCTTTTTAACCTGTATTCAGACAGGCTGTCGTTGTTCTCAGCGCCTTGGCATGGGTATGCTGTTTAAGTCAATTTTTTACTCAGTTCACTACAGTTTGCTTATTTGTGTAATACTCTCACTTAACTTCTTATGAATTATATACTATTACTCTGGCATGATTGTTGATATTTTGAAATTTTCTGTACAGTGTCCATGTCGTAAGTAGTTCTTTCAGCATAATAAGGATTGTAATAAAAAACATTACAAATTGAAAAGTAGTGATCCTTTGTAATTTTGTTAAATGGTATTGTTTGAAAAGAAAAGATAGGTGTCAAAGTCTGCAGATTGTAATTTAGATATCTTTTTATGCAGCTGGCACAACCAGATATTGGGTTAGAAACTTATTCAGCATCTCATTTTGGGCAACTCTTTCTTTATTATCCAGGCAATGGCTACCCAGGGACAAGCTGGACCCTCTGGGTGTGGACTCTGGTCTGGACAAGAGCAAGTTATTGGACAACAAGAAGCCAGCGGTCAAGAAAGCAGTGAAGAAAGCGTACGAGAAGGCCATTGCTCACAGGTGTAGAGTAACGGGAGAACCAAACCCTCTGTCTGGTGAATCAAGCAGCGAGGATTGATCTGTGTGTGTGAACTGTATAAAGTCTAGTAAAATGGAATCTGAAGGGTTTGCCCAGCCATTTGGGGGGTAAATTCAAAGTGTCAGGATGGATTTCTGAACAATCTGAATTCTAGTGGGTGAAGGAATGGGAATCTTGGGGATGAAAAGCCAAAGAGGCTTACCCTACCATTGGAAAAACATTCAAAAAGTGAGGTAGCAGGCATAGGCAAGAGAAGGCACTAGAGGAAAATCTTTGGAGGAAGTTAAATCTGTTTTCTCCCTTGTGAGAAGAATACTTAAGGTAGCAAATCTTTTGGTGTCCCAGTGTCCAGGAAATTTAAACTGTGCTGTGGGAAATGGGATCCTTTTCTGGACAAAATAAAAAAGCCTGTATCTGTGTTCACAAAGTCATAAATAGAGAATTTTCTCTGCCTGAGGCAAGGAAGATATATTTTTGCAGAACTAAGAACTCTGCAGGGAATTTTTTAAAAAAGTTGTCAGTTCAAGTCAACTCAAAACGGAGAAATTATGTAGCAGAGTGACAATGAATGCATTTACTGGAAGCTCACCTCTTGCACACGCAACTTCTGCTTAGCTTTGGAGTGAATGGCAGAATAATGCTTTATAATTTCCAGAAATTAACAGATTTATTTTAGATAATTTATTTTAATGACTTTTTTTTATTTCAGCAGTTCATTTTCTTTAAATTTGTCAAATCTAGCACATGAAATATTTCAATACCTGGCAGTAAAGAATTAGTGAAACCTCACGAAGGCAAGTAGAAGAATAAAAATTAAAACTGGAACAAGTTTTTTTATATTTTTTTATAAATAACAAAAATTGGACAAAGCAAAAGCCCTTTCAACAGTTGTGGCTTAGAGATCCGAAATCCCTGCAGTGTAGGAAATTGCTGGATTATGCCATATTTAGTGAGGCTGTGAGCCTGTCTGAACCATTGTCTTTTACAATGAACGTATGAGTCGCCTCGCAGTCTTTTCTCTCTTTTTTATAAGTGTGTATTTTTGATGATCATTCGTGTATTAATTTCTTTTTCTCTTAAATGGTATGGGTAGTAAGGGTGTTGACTGTGATTTGTGGAATTTTTAATGTTTATACTACAGTAGTGGGCTTGTGATGCTTCACAATCGGAAAAAAAAAGTATTGTCATGAATGTTAAGAACGTATCATTCACTTCCACTAAGAAAGTCTAATAATTTCAAACTTTTGATTATTTTGTTTATTAATTTGAGCAGTGGCTATGTCTTCTCTTTCTTATTAAGATGTAAAAATTAAAGAGAAACTTTAGAGTAAACAAAAGGAAAAAACTGCACTGCAATGAGGAAAGGAACACATTTTACCTTAACGTGTGGTTGTTATCCTAGTAGATTTTTTTTGATATCTTCACTGGGAAGAATTTATAGCATCCAACAGATTTGCTGTACTTGTCGTAAAAATAGATTTACTCATTTATACGTATAAATGGAAAGAAATGATTGCAAGGACTTGATTATCAATTTCACTGCCAGTTGCACAGATACTAATGTTTTATGTCGGTTCATGTAGCAGCATACAAAAAAATAGAATTATAGATATTATTAACCAGCATATTTGGTAAGAGTTAATGTTGAATTTATTGATATGTTTGTTAATACACAAGTGTCTAAGAATACAAGGTGTGTCACTGTTAATGTTTTCTTGATTCTATCACTCTGATGGCGTTTTTTATTGTATTAGATGTAACATAAATGTAAATTGGATGTAAGTATACAGTGTTATAAATGACTCCAATGTTATTAAACATTTTGAAATATAAAGAAAATATGCACTCGTTTTTTTGTTTTTATTTATTTATTTATTTATTTATTTATTTATTTATCATTCCGACATAAGGACACGCAAAATTCCCTACAGTATGATGGGTGAAATAAAATTGACAAAAATATGAAAGTGATTAAACAAACGGTGGTACTTTGCTGTCTTTCTCAAAAATGGATTTCCAGGGCTGCGAGTTCTTTCCAAAAATTGCATAATTGTTGCTTATTGCAGTCATCCAAATGGACTCGATGAAGTAGTATTTTTGATTTTTTTTTCTTTTTAAATAGAGCGCTAATGAACCCCCCATTCGGTTACTGGAAACAAAATCGTACTAAAATTTCCCTCTTGGAATTATAATTTTGACTGTATGATTTATAGTACTAAACCGTACCAAATGGCATCGTTCGCCCTCTAGAATACCAAAAAATTCCGGGGCCCTTCAGCATCCGCGACCCCCCCCCCTTTTCAAATAATCCTGGATCCGCCCCTGCTATTTATATGAATGTTTTAACATTCTGTCATTATTGGAAATTATTTGGGTTAAGACAATTAACCGTGGCATTTTCTTGAAAAAAAATATATAACCACAAATTAATTAGAAGTTAAAAGGACCACACAAATATACTTTTTACAATTTTTAATATAGCTGCACACTACACGTTTTACAATTCTTTACATTGTGGAATTTACATTATGATAAAAGCTACTTGTAAAGAAAATAGCCACACTAGTACTAAACCCTTTAAAACAGTTATAACTTTACATTTCTTAATAGAAAAAAAACATGACACATTTGCCAATGAAATGATAATTAGAAGCACAAAACACTTTATTCAAAATAGCAGCTATTTGCATAATCCTGCCAGAAAATCTTCACGCCATATGCGATGTTATGCTTAGTGCAGTCCCACACAGTAAACCAAAAGTTTATGTCTTTACTGCACAAAATGTTCGTTCTTTCTTTATTTTTCTCATTGAAAAAATTACAAACGTACCAATCTGTCAACTTGTTCTTATCAAATATTACAGTTTCATGTGGCACTGATAAACAAGTCCAAGATGGGTAAGTTTCCTTTTTTCAAATTGAAATGCTCTTCACTTCTAAACATCGTCGTCGTCGTCGACATCTTCATCATCGTCGTCGTCGTCGTCATCATCGTCTAATATGGATCTCCTCAGACGTTCACGGAAAGTATCAATATCCTCGCCGTCGTCATCACCATCTTCGTCGTCCAGTGACCGCCTTGACCTGCTCACCGTGTCCATTAAGTCATCGTCGTCGTCATCATCATCATCATCATCAAAAATGCTCCTCTTTTGCAGGAAATCGTCGTCATCGTCGTCATCGTCGAACTGGCGTTTCTGGCGGAGATCAGCCTCGGCTTGAGGGGCTCCAATGTCTGCCGGCACCTCCCTGCGCTTTCGCACAAGTTCGGTTTCGCTTGTCTCGCCTTCATCTTGGCTGCTTGCTGGTGACGGGATGTCAATTCCCTCCAACTGCCTCTTCCTGCGGATATCATCATCATCATCATCGTAGTCCATGCTTACATCACGTTTTCCTAAGGTATTGTCAAGCTGTAAATTGCAAAAAAAAAAAATAAATAATAATAAAAAGATTTTGAACGTGTCGAGAAAATACAAGAATGGAAAAAAATGACTCGATCATTTGATACATTTACTAAACATAAGTATAGCAATTTGATTAATGTTCTCTTGGTAATATCTTATGTGATGGAATAATTTTGTGGATAACTACACAAGGCTTCAGAGAGAGAAATAAATATTTCCCATACTTTAAGTTACTTCGCGGGGTGAAAACCTCCTCAATTTTGTCTTTTTTAGATATAATTCAGAAGAATTTCGGATTGAAATTTTCCAAAAAAAAAAAAAAAATTAACAGATGGAATAAAATAAAGTTAAGTAAAACACAAAAGTATTGAAAAAAATTGACCAGTTGCATTTCAAAACTTAAAGAAAAAATGTAGTCCTTTCACGATTGTCGATCTTACCTGCTGATCCATCGAATCCCCATCTGACGGCACGTCGACGGAGGTGTCTGCCCCCATAGGTTCATCTTGTGCAGAGACTGTGTAAATTAGTGCCAAGCAGGCAATTCCAATCACTAGGACACGCATCGTTTCACTGAAAATTGAAATATGTTCTTGAAATTAAAATGAATAATTAAAATAAAATTAAAAGCTATCTGTTCACGACTTGATTCCCATTCCGCCACAGGCTTATTTCCTTTTATAAAATTTTCTGCGTTGGTTTAGCTTAAAAAATTTTGAAGGAGACCGGTAACATTTTGCATATAAAACAAAGTTAAGCATTTTTGAAGAATGAAAAATAAAACAGAACATGCCCATGTGCAATGATCGGTGACTAGATATGAATGGAGCCTAGATCGGTGTGCTGCTGGTGCTGAGACAGATTTTTCATGATTATCTACGCTTCTCGGCTGGATAATCAAATAACAATTCAACAAAAACTAAACCGTCACACAAATGTAAAATATAAAAACCTCAAAATAAGAAAAAAACTTACCTTATTCTTTTTTCTACGAAAAAAACTCTGGAACTTCTACTCTTTATTGCTGAGAGTATCGTCTTCAAGGTACGCACCACGAACGCGATCTTCAACCGTCACGAGACAATGACGTCAAATCATGACGTCATGCTGACACGTCAAATGATGCGCTCGCGCTTGGGTGCACGTCGTTACGCGACAGATGGTAACACGTTGAAGAGTGCGGCAGTGTTAGAAGGTGGCGCGAAATGTCAGCCGTCTTTTTTTGAAACATCTTCAGTTGAAACATATGGCTGTATTACCTGCGTATACGGAAAACATTTGATTAAAAACAATTTTTATTAAGATTCTTAGAAAATTCGAGAATGATTCTACCGATATCTTGTTGTCGTCTTCTCTAAACTCATAGACTAGCGGCAGATCTAGGTTATAAGTGAGTGGAGGAGGGCTTAGCCCTCTCACTTTTTTCAATTATAATGTGACCTAATGGCAGGAAAAGGAAGGGGAGGGAGAAGGGGCTTCACCACCTTTTAAAGCCAAATGAATATTTAAAATTTGAAATTAGCCAGTTTAATACGCCGTAGGCCGAGTCCCCAGTGAACAGATTTCAAGTGCATAGTTTATTGCAAAGACACATTAGACAATGCCTTATCATTCTTACTGACGGGACATTACATATAGAACTCAAGCGAGAGTTTTCTGAAACATTATGAATGCTTTTCTCTCGACAGTTAATCCCGCGACATATGGCCACTGTGTTCACAGAAGGAAGAAAAATTTACATTATTGATTTAATTTGCACTGCAGCACTAGCACGCGTTTATAATATAAGTTTTATACAATCCCGTTTACAATATAAGTTTTATACAATGTTTAATAATTAAACACCCCTATAATTATTTGATGAAGATTTCAGATAAGAATTATATCTGCACATATCAATTATATTAATAGTTGTGCTTTACTGTCAAGCACACGCCTATTGTACGGCTGATTCTAGGAAAATTATTCGTCTGGTAGCCTATACGTCATTCACCTAGAGGGCGAGAGTGAGGGGGGGGGGCGCATGTAGTGCCTGCTGTCTCCGAAAGGGGGAGCCACCCCTAAAGTTTTCAAGGTATTAATGAAGTGACCAGTCGAATCCAAGTAATTCACAACCAGGTAAAGTTCATTAAAGCTACATCCTTGAATTCCTTTTGTGGCAAAACACGCTGGAGACTAGTTACAATTATTAGCTTCAGTGGCTACTTTTAGCCAGTTAAGTGCGACCGTACGACGGTCCATTACCTACCCTTTCACTTTTCGACCAAATCGATAGTGTATATGAAGTGTGCAGGTTTTTGAGTTCTTTGTACTCTGATGTTATCGAACGATCCCTGTGTTGTCATTACCAAGAACGTAAATTGGGCGTGACCACTACTTTTGTGTTCACGTGTCTTGTGTATTGTGAACCATTTCTTCTGACATGAGTGATTATGACAATGGGTCAATACAATGAATTATTAAACGTGTCCTGTTTAACTCTTGCAACATGGTTAATATTTTAACCTTAACCGGTATGTGTTTCAGTGACGAAGTGAACAGGGGGATTTCTGTTGCGTTATAATTCACATCTCAGTAGTTTTTTTTTAGCTGTGACAGCTTCCGGATTATTTTTTTTATGTAATTGACATTTTGGAGCCATGGGATAAATACGCATGCATGTACAAGGTAGCTGGCACATTGGGGAAATCGCAGCATCGATAGATACAGGTGTCGTCAGCTTTACTGCGATGAATTGACAGAGTTAGACTCTTCCATGCACTGACAAACCACATAACATGCAGCCACGATTCATTGGTCTCCACTCTATGTGTGGGTGATTCGACTTGAGCGAACAGCCTATCTACCCATAGAAGAAGTTAAGATCGATTCAATTTGCTATTCTCACATGTTGAGTAATTTTCGGACCAGGCTACATCCATGTGTAGCTTATTGATATTTTTTCTATGGATAAACAGCATGGTTTTGTGTTGGACCAATTATAGTCATAAAGGGATTATAGTCAATCAATATAACGCTACCAGTTCAGCTTAGAATTTGTCTATTGTACAAGGTGCTGCTGAGGGGGATAGTGAATAACTATTACACTGATCTTTATCAACTTTGGGATACGCAGTCACTGATTTTAAGGAATTTAACCTCACTTTAAGTGGTGAATCTTAACTGGACACGCATATCTTCACACCTCGACTCGAGTGGAAACTGAGAGAGACGCTGGACATTCGGACGCCGGTTGATAATGTGGCCGTTCCGAGAAAGAAGACTTTTTCAGATATGTCTTCTTCTTATCTCCGTTGACAGTCTCCATTCGACACTGAATATACCAATTATGGGGTAAGTGCTGTGTTTCTTTGAACTCTTTACTGTGTAGATTACTCAATGGCTGTTGTATTTCTGACGCTCGGGTTTTGTAGTCTCACTTCAGCCGTATACACGATAACATTTGCTTTGGCAAATTTGAACTATAGTTTTTGCTATATGTCTCTAAATTTAGATTTTCCTCACAGGGGAATTGTAATTTGATTTAAGACAGATTATCACTACTTGTAATACAGATTTTCACACAAAAAAAAATCATGAATAGTTAATACTTTGTAATCTGCAACATTGCATTCCATTTTTATATCGATATGAAGGTATTGTCTTTAGATAAAAAAAGGTATGTAACAGTGCCATTGTAGTCCAAATCTAATTATTTTGGAGAAGAAAGAGAGTTAAATCTGTGTGAACCTCCATTATATTTGACTGAACAATGTGTTTTATACTATGCATGTACTCTTTCCACTCCTTGTACAAAAAAGTATTATTATTATTATTATTATTATTATTATTATTATTATTGGGCAGTCCATTAATGTTTTTTTTTTTTTTTCATAAGTACTTTTGACTCCATACCACAAATTACAGTATATTATGTACTCAATGCATACACCCAGAAGCCTTATCCGAGTAGCAAATCTTGATAAGACTGGCAAAGTGAACGCTATTTAAAGATATCAATACTTTCTGCTGAGCTTCCTAGATTTCTTCTCCTTAAAGTACTTTCATCTATAGACATGTCTGACTATAATACAATCATCTAATATTACTTTCCACAGAATATGGTACGGTGATCCTTTGCGTCGGTGTTTTGTCAAGCTGCCCCTGTATCTCTACTTATTAAAGTGCTCTTCTGAATATTATTCGCAATTGCCAGCCAAGTTGTAGACTGGTTGTAGTAAATCTAGATAAGCCAAGCAAACAGAATGTCATTGAATACTGATATTGATACTCTTTGCGGTGCTGCCTAGATTGAGATCTTTGAAGGGGCTACGTTGGATGCGCAGCTGGCAGCATCAAGTTCGTGTCGTTTCTATGGCTTCTTTCTTACTAGTCTTTACCTAGTGTCATCCTAAAGAAATTATTTCCAAAATGTTGTATTCTTTTTACATAGACTACAAGAAGTCTTTTACTAAAAGTTTTAGCTTATGTTATCACAGTTAACTTACATCCATTGTTCTTATTTTTTTTCTCCTTGAAGACTAAGAAAGAGGTAAGAAAACTAGTACCTCCCATATATATATATGAGCTTCCTGTTGTTTTCTAACCAGCAAGAGGTGTGTCTAAATCACAAACCTTCCCCTAATCTCACCCACCTACCCACCCACCCTGTCACCCCTCCCCCAATCCCTGCCCCACCCCCTTCCTTCTAACATGCTACCTCGATGCATGCTCCCTCGCTTCCAACATTTTACCCTACATATGTCTAAGTGTAATAACAGTTACGAAACATTTGAAATAAATGTGCCTGTTTTGTTTTTGAATTACCCTGCTGTATATTAAAAAGGGACCAAATCTGTGACATATATCAAAATAAATGTTGCTGTCATTTGCCATTTGTGAACTGTAGAGAAGACCTGGGTAGCATTTTTCTTTTCAGAAAGACCTATTTTTCAGAACTTACTTGACATTAGATATATTTTGAATATATGATTTCTTTGTGGTTTCATATCCATTTTCGGTCTGAATACTATATGTACACAAAATGTACTCTGTGAAAGCATGCTCATTAGTTAAGACTTAAATTGAGATAATTATCACCCAGACTTGTATAAAATTGATGTGCATATGTTTTTTTTTTTTTTTTAATTAAAATATGAATTGGGTCTATTGTGTATATTGTAAAAGAATGGTCACTGGTGTAATTGTGTTTGTTAGCCTAGTCAATATGTTAGTGTTCTGTTATAAACCTGTTATACTGATATCCTGTGGTTCTTCCTGCATATTTCTGTAAGATGTCTGTACTTCTTGTCTAACATAGGTATAATTTCTGTATTAAAGATAGTCAGTGTGTTTTGAAATTACTCTCTCTCCTCTCTCTGAATAGGAATGTGTGTGTGTGTGTGTGTGTGTGTGTGTGTGTGTGTGAGAGAGAGAGAGAGAGAGAGAGAGAGAGAGGACTGATGTATACTAATGCTGTTGTTGTATATATTTGAGGAATACTATGCATTCCTATATTATAACACTGGCAATTAGCCAAGCACCCTTATGAAATTACTATTTAACAAGTTGTTTATAAGAACTTCCTCAGTTAGTGTGGGCTCGTAATGTTCAGTCATTATTGATGACAAGATGCATTTTAAACTTCTGTCGTCAACTTCCCACTCCCTTCCCTCTATGCTGTTTCTATGTTTCATGTACAGTGCAGGGTGGAATCAATTAGATGTATTGATTAGGCTTTAAGTATGTTATTGTTGGTTATGTTGTTCCAATATAGGATGTTTGGGTGTGGAAAAGTGGGGCAAAAAAGTTGTGGTCATTTTGAGCCATTGCACGATGAAAAGTATTGTGAGAAATAAGATATTCAGCCAAGTGAATTGCTTAAGAAATTTAAAGGAAAAACAAAGGGAAAAAAAGCTTTGGACATTGCCAGATGAAGACTGGTCTTTGATCTGCAGTGAGTTATTGGCAAATTTGAACAGTGTTTTGGGACATTTCTCCATTTCTGCCATGTATTGAATCAGCCAAAGATAGCGTGGTTTTGATATGCGTGTTAACACATTTTTGAAATGCAAAAATTGAACTTCAGTGCCAGTTGTTTAGATAATTTATAGGCCCTTTCAAACTTGTCCAGTGACCTTGTTAATTGCCATATTTAGGTTTTGTCTTTGACATTTGTAACTGCCATCTCTCCAGAACAGTTGGTTACTACCAACAGTTAAATGTTCAAAGGAGAATATACACTGTTTATGATTAATTCCAGTGCAATTTATATCTTTATTGATTGAATAGTTTTCCTGGAATGACGTGAAAACTCAATTATTTGCAGTAGATCAGTCACAATTTGAATGGTACTATAGTGCATTTAGAGGTAATATCAAAGGCATTACAACGTTGTTATGAATTCTTTCCTGCTTGTGTAACAAGCCTGTCTGTTTTGTCCTTTGGATGTGGTAAAAGTGATTTTAAAGTTGTTGTATTGAACTAAAGTACATGTAGTATATATATATATATATATATATATATATATATATATACACAGTATGGTATTTTGCAGTAGATGCATGCTCTTTTCTTGAGTTTTAATGCTTGGATTGGTGCAACCTGAAAAGAGCCATTTAATATTTTTTCTTAAAATAAAAGAATCAGGAACTTAATTGGAGAATTTAGAAGGTTTTCTGCCTGTCTTCCATGTACCCTGTGGCTTCTAAAACAACCATTCGATTTTGTTTGAAAAAAAAATTGACAATTTTATTTTAGCTTTGGCTTTGGAAGTCTTCCTTCTAGGAAACAAGACAGTCAGCATGGATGGAAACATCTGTCTCTAACTACATGTTTTCTTTGTTCTTAGAGGGGATTAAAAAGGAAAATAAAGTAGAGACACTAAATAAGGAAGTAGGGTACCATCAATATCAGTGAGATAATGCTCCTCTGAATAATATGCTTTGCACATTTATTCCCACAAGGTGGCTTCATAGGATGATCTGCTCTTTATTTCCGTGTGATGTGTCTCGCTAATGGCCATTTTTCTTTTGTTGGACCAATTTGGAGATGAAACTGCACTTTTATAGCAATTTCTATCCCTCTGCCATGGTTATTATGCTTTTACGCAATATTAAGACTTTTTTTCCAATTGTCTCTCATTTTGTCCTCTTCTCCTGTCTGTGATAACGCTTTGAAATATTTATGTCCTGACTGCGGTGATGCTGCGTATGATCACGGCAGGATACTATAGGCAATCTAGTGAGTAGTTTAATGAAGTGGCACAAAAACTGTCTCTTCACCTCATACTTGTCATGAAGCTTATAATGTCCTCACTGAGTTCATGAGATGGGGTGATGTTTACAATGGGGGATTGGGCAAAGGTGGACATTTTTTCTCACAAAAAATGAGGGTTTGTTAGAAATTTCATTGAATACTGAAGTGTATTATTGCCAAAAATGTATAAAAATAAGATAAATGAAATGAAAGTAATAAAAATGTAAAATATAAAAATCATCAAAATTCTTGCACTTCATTTTCTGTCACCCTATACAGCTAGCATACAGCCATGTTGTAACATAAATATATAACTTAAATATCACACGAATGCAAAGTGACATGTTTTTTTTTTTCCAGAGACACCTCCACAGGTGTCATTTTTACAGTGAGTTGCAGGTGTCAAATGACTTCTTTCAGCACATGGAGAGTGACAATGATCACGTATTCTAGTCAATAATACTGGGTATCAATGCTGTCTGTGATCAATGGTTCTTTGATGTTAAGTAAGGGAATATTTTTTTAAGCTCAATCTAATACTACCAGGAATAATGATCACCAGCCACTAAACATGATTTAATTCTAGTTAGGCTAACGCTATACAGGAATATGAATTTTTTAAAGTTTCACAATGATTTTTATGTTATTGGACCATTGGAGCTTAAGGAATATAAACCTTTTTTTTTTTTTTTTTTTACAATTTCTCATTAATTTTGATTTAATTGTACCATTTTTTCATCCGACTGGTATGACCTAAATTAGACTATGTTTTTCTGGGTCAGGTTGTCTACCCTGGGGGTAGAAGGGGAGCACACTCTGCTAATTTTTTCCATTCTTTGACTTGGTTCAAATATCAAAGGCCCCATTCAGAATAGGGGACTAACTAGTCCGAGGGTCAAATATGGCCCACCAAGCTGAAAACTTCCCCATGGGATATGTATCCAGCGTCTATTAGCGGATTAGAGAGCAAGCTTTGTAGTGGGTCGTCATATTTGACCCTTGGACTAGTTAGTCCCATGGGCGTAACTAGGCATACGCACGGATGCACTGTGCGTACAATTTTTTGAGCCAATCATGATATTATTCTCTATAAATTTAGTGTATTTTTCACGAAAAATAATCGAAAATCCGCTTCGATTGCAAGTTAGAGTCACCTGAATGTACAAATCTTCTGTATGAATCGTATACGCACCATTGTTCTGACACCCCCCGTCTCGTTTGCTTTCACAGAACTGAGGTAAATAAAAATTCTAGCTACCTCCAGAAGTCCTATCTTAATCGTCCATCTAGCTGGAACTTCCTTTGCCTCTTAATTGGAGGTTTGAATGCCCTTCAACTCTCAGGTAGCCTTTGTCTTAAGTGTGTCGAATGCACACTCGCTGGCGAGATTTATCTCAGATAAAAATCTACCTGTGTTATTTTCAAAGAGCAGTTCCAGCAGACCTGGGACCACTAGATAAAATCTGGACAACGGGCTTTATAAGGAGCCAGAGAAACAAAAAAATATTTCCTGCAAAGCTCTAAAGAATTTTGACACGGACTTGACCCAGCTTAACCCTCTAAACTAACAGGGTGATATGGGCAATTTTCACAAACAAACAGAGCTTTATCCTGTAATATAATTGTTTGATTTTGGATGATACCATATATAAGTTCAACTTTTAGAAGATTCATCATTAAGCTGACCATGCAGGGCCGTAGCCTGAGCAAAATGCTAGGGGGGGGCAGTAAGCGGACACGAGGGGGCGAAGCCTCCGAGGGGGGAGGGGGTGTCCCCCTCCCACGGTGTGGAAAATTTTTTTAAAACTGTATGTATAATACTGCATTCTGGTGCAGCTGCCCCCCCTGCCCCCCCCCCCCCCCCCCCCCCCCCCCCCCCCCCCCCCCGGAGGCTACGGCCCTGCCATGGATAGCAAGAAGGTGTAAGAATCCTACAACGATCAACTGTTCTTAAGATTATTTTCTGACAACTAGGGATAACCGCAACAAACCACATCGAACAAAGGTGCCTCACCGTTATTTAGAATTTAGCTTGATACAAGCGGGCATAATTTGCATATGTTTTCAAAGTTTGTGTCAGTAAGCCCCTAGTTCAATAAATATACCATTCTAAGCAAGGCTTTTTTCAGCGAGCCCTCCAGCTGCCAATTGAACGGCCGCTGTCATCACTGGACGGCCTATGTTTTCAAATTTAAAAGGCTGGATGGCTTACGATTAAAAAAGTCTTGACTTGTCGGGGCAGCTGTGGACGTCGTATGAAAATCCATTGCAGTAAATTGACGTATGAATACTATACTACTTTGTAGTGCACGCTGTTTTTCAGTCACGACGTAACTACTACCTAAAGCTTACAAAACACAATAAAAGGTTTCCATTGACTTTAAAATATATAATGCAGAAGTGACAAGAATGATCTACATTCGGTACAAAACACGTGTAGGCCCTAAGTGAAATATGACCTAACTTGCCGCCAAATTATGAAAGGGGACACCTTTCGGATCTTTATACGTATGGCACCTGACAAAGCTAATACATAACAAAGGCAATTTTTATATCTTCGGCGAGAGATTGTTCGCAATCCGAAAGAGACGAGAAGGCAATTTTCATATTTGTTCAAGAGACTTCGTTAACCGAGGATCGGGAACAAGAGATAGTTACCGACCGCAGCGAGATGAGAAGCCAATTTTCGTATCTTCAGCAGGAGATCGAGCATGATCTGAGCGAAAAGAGAAAGCAATTTTCACATTCGTTCAATGGACTTCGTTCGCAGAAGATCGTCAGCCAGAGATCGTTCGCGATCCGAGCGAGACGAGAAGGCAATTTTTATATTCATACAAGGGCGTTCTTTCGTGGAAGAGCGTGACGGGAGATCGGTATCAATTATTTTTAACCCTCTTTCCCAATAAAATTTATTATTAAAAAAAGATTCCATTAATTTTTACCCCACCCCCACCCCCGCTCACGGCTTTTGGAAAAGTTTGAGGCCCTGAAATTTTGAAGTAAGATACAGATGGCAATTATGCATGGCCTGTACCCCAATCCCAGAAAAAGCGTTGGTTCTGGGTGAAATAATTTACTGGAACTTAATTATATTGAGGGAATATTTTAAACTTTAAGTAATGATTTTATAAACGGTGAAAACTAAGCTATTATATTTGGCACATATAATTTAAACTGCCCTTCATCTTTTGCGTAAGTCGATCTACATTTAGCTATACCTGGGAATTTTAAAATTCTGTGCGTACAATTTTAAAAGGTCTGGTTACGCCCCTGAGTCCCCTGTTCTGAATGGAGCCAAAGGCTGTGGATGAGTAATTGCAATTAACCCCACAACACGTGTCCCCTCTGCCACTGCACAACAAAAGACGTAAAGTTGGCAGTTAATTAATTGCGCAACATGCTGGGCAAACTGTATTGCAATCAATAATATTGATCTGCAGACCATTCTAATTGAGCTCCGCTCAGAAACAATCTACTTAATTTGTAAAAAAAAAATGGAGATGCATGCTAAATGTAATGTCTTGTGTCTCTCACTGTGAGGTACATGATAGACAAAGACTCACTTATCCTTAGTTGTGCTAATATTCTTATCTTGGATGTGGCTCATTTGTCTTAATTATGCCAATATTTTCTTCTCGATTGATGACAGTACATGTCCTTGAATCAATCTTTTTTATTGTGTCAACAATTTCATACTGTTTTTTAACCCACCTAAAAAATGGACTCAACCAACCAACCAATAGTAAATATCATCTGAAATGAAATAGGAATTGTACTTGCCCATGGCTTATTTGATTTTATGCTTAAAAGGAATAAATAATTAAGGTTTAATTCAGGATTATAGAATTAATCTGTGTTATTGTTTTGCCCACACACTGAACAACTGAAACAATTAACTTGAATGACACTGTATTCACATCATGGTTTAGAAACAGAAGCCTATAGTAAGCCTATACAAACAGTCATTAATATTTAGTTAATTAGATACTGGTATATCAAACCAGGTCTGCTTTTAGCTATTGGCAACAAGATGCTAAAGATGCAGTAGTGTAGGTAATTTTCAGTGGTTACTAGTACATGTAGACTTTGTAGGTTGCCTTTGATAAGAAACCTGTCAAAGTACGTTTCTTGGAAAGAAAAATCAAATCCAAAAAAAAAATTCAAGTGAGGGAGGACAGAGGTGATCAACCATCACTGTGGAACAGCAATCTCTTGCTTTCTTATTCACCATTGTGTCAATTGTATTTCCCAGAATCATGCATATAACCAGAGAATCATCATGCCCCCAGTCTCAGTGTATTCTACCCCAAGCCCTGTAACAGTGTGATCAATACATGCAACCACACAGGCAATCATGTTTTTCGTCATCCACAGTCGGGGCATGATATGGTTATTGATTTGGCCCTGGCAGGGGTGGGCCAAGATGTTACCTCCCCAGACGCCACTCATTAATTGATTTTCTGTACCTTCTCTATAACCTAGGGTCTCAGCAGTGAAATAACGCCAATGTTTGGTCCATAATTTAGTGATACAAAGAGAGATTTGAATGCCCTGAATGCCTTACTTCTTTCGTGGAGGTTCACTTATTACATGTAGTTTCTGATTCAGTTTTGATGAAAATTACCATGACGATAATATTCCAACCCCATGCAACTTTTTCAGAAATGAATGAATTGATGTCTTCTAAATTGCTTTCAGCTAATGGCTAATGTAAAGTTGCATCTGTGGTTAAATGTGTCTATAATCCGTAAGTAGTACAATAAAAAAAAAGGCTTACATCCTCTTTTTTTCTTTTAATTATATTATAACTGTAACAGTTGTAAAACATGTTATTACACTTGGCGCAATATCTTTTTATTGTAGAGAAATGATGTAGTTTAATTCAGTTCTTCTCAGAATAATATCGTGATTGTGTGCCACTGAATCGTGCCTCATGTACTAATAGTGGACATTAGAAGAATGACTTGACACTATCAACATTGTCGGTGTCTTATCTGATTGTGACACTCTCTATTAAATTGTCACACCATACAATCATATATTTCCCATCAGATTATAACTCTGTATCCTCTAGTCCATCCCAAACTTACCCCAAATTCCCCCCTTACAACCCGCCATAACATCCAGGCCTATAATATAACCTTTGGCAAATATTGCTCATTTGCAAAAAGGTTTAAAGAAAAAAGATAAGAAAAAAAATCAGTCTGTTTGGTGGTGCCACTGGTAAAAACTTGGAAGTTTTCTGAAAAAATTTACTATATGTAGGGGTTCAGTGGTTGATTTTGGGTCAGTAGGGATGGCCTGGTGGGGTAAGGAGGAGTGGGGGGAGGGTGGGGGTGGTAGGGGTATGGTGCCCCTACCCTGGCTTCTGACTTACCACAGTTATTATGAGTGAAGCAAGAAAATAAAAGCAATTTTTTTTCATCTGATGTATAATATAATGACATTATACTCTGTGTATATACCTGATTTTTTCACTTGTGCTATATTTTTATTTGCCCATATTGATTTGAATAGAAAAATTTGGTGCCCCCCCCCCCCCCCCCCCCCACACACACACACACACACACACACCTCAAACATTAAACAAAATCCTTCAATGCGAGCTGTATGGCACGTTTAAGTTACATCTGCTTGGTTGGTTTTAGTGCTTCGTGTGTTTTATGCTACGATAGACTCCAAACAGTGATAGTTACAATTTGTTAGCTTGATTGAATATGTATAAGTTCACTGGATGTAAAACAGCGTTATCTGTGAATTCAGTGGATTGGTTTGGGGATTTCAGTGTGCTGCATCAAAGTAAAGGTTGCCAATTAAACTATTGGGTTTTTCCCCACTGAATGATATCATGACTTGTCATTTGTCTCAGGGGGGTGCGCTTAACACTGACCCTGTGAAAAATGTTTTTCTCTCTCTTTCTCTCTCTCTGTCTTTCTTGCAACACACTGTGTGTATATATGCATGTGTATGTTTGTGTGTTTATCAATGAACTGTTTTGTTCTTGTCAACAAAAACTAAATATTCTAGCTGTCAAACAACATAGATATTCCAGACTTTTTCAATACATTTTCATTCCCGTCCCATTATGTATCATTACCCATGTGAATAAAACTGTTTTTGTCTCTGTATTTTCTTGCTTGGCTTTAACATTGAAAAGGGTATGAGTGGACATTATATGAAGGTTATGGGTCTGCATTATTAGGGTAATGACTAAAAAACTATTGTTGTCATCTTGGTCTGTCCTTGTTTGACATCAGTAGCCATTTTATAAGTAATGACTGATAAAACCAAAAGTAATTGCTGTTCCTTTTTCCTTGAAAATGCACACACACACACACACATTCACACACATACATACACAACAAACACACACACATACACACACACATCCACAACAAACACACACACATACACACACACATACACACATTCACACACATACATGCACAACAAACACATACACACACACACACACACATTCACACACACACACACAATTCCTTTTGGAATTCAAAATTGCACCTTGTAGCTGTAGGCCTGTCATTTTTATTCAGGGATGGTGTTTTTTAAGGGGGTTGGAGGGAAGAGAAGGGAGTTTTTGAAAAGCTGTGTTGTTTGGATTCATCGAATAGCTATTGTGTGGGTAATGTGTGTGAATAAGATTTGACTGGGCAGCTATTTCTTTGTAAAAATGCCAATATTGCCATCATGCTAGCTGTGTGATGGAGCATAGGAAGGGGGATGTAACTGCTTTAGAAATGATGATATTTGGATGATTTCATTACTTCTGTTACCTGAGCATGAATTTGTGATCAATAAAGCAGATTCAAGGCAACAGAATCGAGTTGTTACATGTGTTACAGTTGGGGCAGTCACAGGAATAGTTGATCTATTTTCAGTAATGGCAATGTCAGCTAGAGAACGGAGTCCATGTGGAGATTTATTGTAAAAATAATTGGTACATGTGACTATGATGCTTTTATAAAATCACTATTTTAGTTGTCAGTTTTTAAAAGTAATCGTTATTATTTGTGAAGAAACTTCTCTTTGATTTTGCATTGCATCTTTGGATGCAAATTTGGCTTTCAACAGATAAAGGTAAAATAATCTAACAGGTAGACACTGATCAAAAATGCAATTGAACTAAAACATTCATATATTTTATATTCAGTTGTTTAATGAGGTCAAGCTGTGGGATCATTTATTTACAGTGATACAGTGGAATTATAAACAAATTACCGCTCTCATTATGGCTAAATTGAAACTCTGATCAAGAAAAAAAAGTTATTGATGCTTTCTGCATTTAGTATGTGATTCTTCTTGATTACATGTTTTTAAATTTAAAAAAAATTATTATGTTATATTTTCAGTTGATAAATTAATCAATCAGAAGGTCAATTAGGGCTAATTTACAAAAAGTTTGAAGTTTTTGGATTTAGTAAACTTACTAACATGCTGCTGAAATAAGATGGTTGACTGTGTAACTGCCATTTTGCAATATTTGTCTAAGATATTTTTACAAGTGTTTTATTGATCAGATAGGAAAATAATGGCATTTTGATATCAAATTCTACCTTCCACAATAAGTCGTCACCCAGTGCTCTGAAGTATCCCATAATTGAACATTTTTTTGTATCGATTCACGCCTTAGCTTACCATCCTCTAGATGAATATCATTGGTACCAGTTTTTTTTCTTGTTAGCTTTATCTCCTTACATATTAAACCAATATTCCAAGCCAGATTTTGATGACATTCCAAGTGCATAAATCACTTCTTGTTAAACTTATCTGAAGACAATTTAATTAAGCCTGTTAAAGATAATTGTCGCTGTCATCAGGATCGAATCTGATGCAGTCTAGTAAAATATAAGGGTATAGTACCAGTATAAATATATAGCAGGAAAGTGAATGTTGAGTGCTTCATGGGCATTGCTGATGCCTCCATCCCCTTCTAGCATGAATAGATGTATCATATGTATTCTGATGTTTTCCTTGGAGTTCTGAATAACCCATTGTTGGCTTCCCATTATTGAGAGGGAGTACTAAAAAAAGTTCTGATATCTAGAAATTCAGCTTAACTGAATCTGCATTTGTTTGTCTTTCCTGTGAGGTTTCTTTAAACAATACCAGAAACCTTATGCAACTCGAAGTTTACGGTGTAAGGAATAGAAATTTGATGCGTGTCTTCACCAACGCAAGTGATAAACATCTTCATGCGTACATTTTTCTTTTTAAGAAGATAACCGAAAGTGGGATGAAGTGAACCATACTAGTTTGACAGTTTTATTATATTCACCATGTATTTCATTGAAGTCTTTGATTCAAAAGCAGCTAGAATACTAGAAATTATAATGAAGTGAATTGAAACACAAGTCAATAATTTATGTCTTATTGCTTTTTTTTTTTTCATTTTTTGGTTCATTTAGTGTAGTTTCCAACTTGATGCAGTTTTCATTTTTCTCTCTCTCTTTTTTTGTTGGTATTTCTTAGTTTTTTGTACATATATTTATCAAACTCAATATTAATATATATTCATTGCCTCCTATTATGGATACATTTTTTGGTACATGCTAAGTGCATACACACACAAATTGTGCTGAGATTTAATTATTGTGCCTCTGAAGGGGTGATGCGTGGGATCGAGACCTGAAAGAGGCGGAGAGACCATTACAGGATTAAGCGGTCTTCCTTTCATGTAGGTCTGCCATATTTAGGCCGTGGACCAGCTAGCACACGGCTCTTCTCATTCTGAATGGCCCCTATATGTCTGAGTCAATTGATGGTACCAGCATGTCTGTAATCTGCATTAATAATGCCCTCACTTTTGATGGCCACAAATAAAAGTAAGAGTAGAACAAAAGCACAACAGGTATGTTTTAAATAGCTCAGGATTCTCTTGTGAATTCGCCTTAACGCTGATAAAACTATATACTGGGAGAGAAAGGGGAAAAAACACCAAGTAAATTGCCCTTCTCAGGGCCACCTGTCTTCAGGTTATGGGCCTTGTTGAACTAATGTGTCTGGCAATTCCAGTTTGGCTGACAACTCTTACACTGACTACTAGATGAGCTGTTACTTATTTCCATTAAAATATTGACTGCATTTGTCCTCAGCCGCAGAGAAGTATTGATGGTTTTGCTTGAGAACATGTGAAAGAAAAACTGTCTGACAGGGCCAGTTAAAATGTAGATGGGTTTACATTTGGCTTTCTGTGATTTGCTTCTGAATGGCACCATGTTTTGAAGAAATTCATGAAAAATTGATTGACCTTGAAATAGTTTGCCATCACAGGTGGCATATTGCAGTCAAAGTTGATTACAGTTTTTAAGAAGCTTGTATGACACACCATATACTGGGCTGGAATGGCAAAGTTTGATTCACCATGTTGAGGAAAAGCCTTTGTAATGTTTATTGATTTGAAAGCATTTTTGAATTTGTCTTATTACATGTAATAAAGACAAAGCACAATAAAAACAGTGTAATAAAAAAATTAATTTGAACAAGAATCCCCATGTCATATCACTTTGTTATATATTACACTGTTTTACTGACAATTGATCCTAGATTAAAATCCCAGATGATCAAATGAAATTCTAATGTTTTGAGTATGAAAAGAGCAGTAGTCACGGCAGTTAAGATGAACTACAGTCCATCTGGGCTCCATAACTTGAAATAATTGCGATAGCGATATCACCTTTCATTTCGAGGCTATTATACGGGACGAGTAAATCTCGAGTTATGGAATCAAGGCGAATCTCTATGCTTGTGCTTGCGATGCTTTTGAGTTACGGAGCCCTGAACTTTACAACTTTTTTTTGTGTGTATGTGTGTGTGTGTGAGAGAGAGAGAGAGAGAGAGAGAGAGAGAGAGAGAGAGAAAGCAAGATCGAGGTAATCCTATTGTGCTTTCCACAAATGAATCACTGGTAAATTGATCAAATCCTGTAATAACGCATTTTGGAACTTAACTGAATTAAATCTGCTTCTTAGTACACCTTTATAATGAGACTTATAAATATTAACTGAACAGGGATTTTCAGTGCATTTACATTATCCTTTTCAATAAAATAGATTACTCTATTTGCATTTACACATTAAAGTCGAAATCAATAACATTATATCATTTCGAGTCTGTTTGAGGGACATAGTCCCATGCTTTTAACAGTTTTAAGCTGCTTGATAATGTTTTGGATGATCAGGACCTGTCTGGAAAAGGAGA
Source organism: Lingula anatina (assembly GCF_051362555.1). Taxonomy (NCBI): domain Eukaryota; kingdom Metazoa; phylum Brachiopoda; class Lingulata; order Lingulida; family Lingulidae; genus Lingula; species Lingula anatina. The sequence goes on along the minus strand of NC_141772.1, from coordinate 3,081,516 downwards.
GGGCAGTAGAATCTTGATAAAAAAGCGTTAATGGAGTATTTGGCATCAATAATTCCTTTTGCCCCTCCTCCCCCCACCCCCCCCCCCCACCCCCCTCAAGCCTGTAATGAGAACAAAGTCTGGGGCCCTTTTCATGTCAAGCAACAAATAATACTTTTCTGATCCAGTTTGCAGCATTTCATATTAGGGGCCTACTAAAATACTACACAAAAACACACTGTACTTTCAACATTTTTGAACAGATTGGTGTACCCTTTAATCAGAGATTATCGTTTGACCAGTTTGACAGTTTTTTAGGTAATGTCCTTCGTGCAGATTTTGTGTTCGTTCTACTCAACACCTCTGTATATTATTGCAATTTTACCACATGCTGGCCTAGGTTAATACCATTATACATATAAGGATTGGTTTTCTCTGCCAAGATGTAAACCAAGCACTATAGTTTATTCCCATGTTTGAACATACATGGCACGTGAGTTGGTAATTAGGACCATTTGCATCAATTCCATATTAATAACCAGTACATGCAGTCATTATACAGGATTTGAGCCTGAGATATCATGGAATAATTGACTTTGGCTCAGGTCATCAGTATGTTGTTTTTCAGATTTAAGAAAAGTCATATCGACCTCCATGCAAACAACATACTGCAATACAACAAATTTTATAATGTTATATGTTTTATTGTATATCTTTACACCTAAATGTCATTGTTCTCCAAGTTTCAACAACTTGCTGTAAACGTATCATTTTCTCTGATTTGTTTAAAAAAATTGTCCATGATATTATCTATTAATATTATTTTTGATGATGATGTCATCAGACAAATATCATGTTTTAATGATCAGACAAAAAATTCCTCCATTTGTCTCCAACATACTTGTATATAATCACCAGCTTTTTTGTTTTCTACTTAATGCCACGAGGAGGCGTGTTAATCTGTTAATCTGATTGCATTCAGCGATTTTGCCAAATACGTACTCAACACCGAGTGAGAATCGTTCACAGGTCTACCAACACCCAGTGACCAGTGGGCATTCAGCTTGATGATGCTCTTGTGACAAGACCCAAACATGTACACGTTTCATTAAAATTTTGTTCCAAAGTAGGTGACTGCTATCACTACAACATCAGTTAATACAATACATTGGAACCATGAACAATCTTATTGATAATCTCTGGTTATGTATGAAAACTCATTATAGACTTCTAGCTGTTAATTCATGAACAGGTATGGATTTATGATGGTTATTAATTTTTGTTACATAGTTCTTCTACAATCCCACTTTTTTTTTTATACCAAACATCGCCATTTTTATCTTCAGATGTAGAGATGAGCTTATCCATTAATATTACAGTAAATATAGCTTACAATACAGCCAGACTAATGCAGCAACCTGCAGGTACTAAATTATAGAGATCAATGTGTATTTTTCGTGATGGTAGGTTTCGGGACTTGTAATTTAATAGGTCCATGAACTTTTTAAGGATGAAGCAAATTAATGAGATGCTTTTTGACATAACCTGTAGCTTTTTTAGTTGACAGTATTTTGCACTTGTAAATGACCAAGGCCCCATTCAGAATAGGGGACTAGCTAGTTCCAAGGTCAAATATGGCTGACCTACTTGAATACTCCCCCATGGGATAGCTATTCAGTGTCTATTAGTGGATTAGATCGCAATCTTTGTAGTGGGCCACCCTTACCAAGAGGTTCCAGGCCATGCAGGGTTATTTTGTCTGAGTTCTCCTCAGGCAAACAACTCGTGTGATCCATTTGCGGTTCGTCAGCTTCCATTCAATGTGCCATTAATTCTAGAAACTTTCGCACCATTACCTAGTCCAAGGATCTGTTCACATACACATAGATTAATACATAGACACACACATGCACACACACACAAAAAACATATGCATGCACACACACAAACATGTACACAGATTAAGACACACGCACACAATCTAACAGGCATGCTCACACACACTTGTAAACACACACAGTCTAATTCCCACTTACATGCACACACACGTTTGCTCTCATATGATCAAATTCCTGACCTATAGTAGAGCCTGCAAGGCATATGGACTCAGCTTAATTGGCTGCAAAAATATAGAAGCAGATTAAGGGACCATTCAAAATAAAAGATTCAATTATCAGCTGATCCAAGGATCAAATATGGCAGACTGTACATGAAAGGAAGACTGTTTAATCCTGTAATGGTCTCTCTGCCTATCACATGCCTCTCCACGCGTCGTCCCTTGGTCGGTTGAATTGAGCCAGGATTTAATTACTGTGTCCCTGCAGGGACGAGCCACACTCGTACCTTTATTCTGAATGGCCCCTAAGGCCCAGTAGGCGACAGACCTGCTTGGCTGCACAGGAGGAAAGACCTGAAACAGTCCTGCAGCATTCTGTTTGTGGCTAAGATGCCAAGTCTTTTGTATTGCAATAAACTGGTTAAACTGTCCAGCAATTGTCCAGATAAGAGAGTTGAGTGCTCTGATGATCCTGAATGTGTGAGATATAATATCAGATATACCGGGTAGAGGATCCAGACCATATGGTAATTAATTTAATGGAGATTTCAAAAATGCTTTTGTTCCACCTTATTTAAAGTGTGTGTGTGTGTGTGTGTGTGTGTGTGTGTGTGTGTGTGTGTGTGTGTGTGTGAATGGACCCTAGATCACCTAGATGACAAGTCTGGTACTTAATCATGTATAGATGTATAGCTTGGTTCGTGATGTTTGTATGTGTAGCTGGAGATGAGTATGGATATTTGTGACTTCATCAGTATACACCGTAAATCATGATACACCAATACAGGCCGAGTGTCACGTCAATTAGATTAAGGCTTCGTTCACATGCAATGTCTATTTTCTATTTTCTATTTTCGGTATGTCTTATGATCACGGTCTGTGCACTGAATATCCCGCGGCGTAATTACTGGCAGCGCGAGCCAGTTACTATAAGTTACTATAAGTAACTGGCTCGCGCTGCCAGTAATTACGCGGCGGGATATTCAGTGCACAGACCGTGATCATAAGACATACCGAAAATAGAAAATAGAAAATAGACATTGCATGTGAACGAAGCCTAAGTGAGAAACAAAATGTCTTTCTCTTTTGAATGCTTCAGTCATTGTCTGAATTTTAGGCCTTTTTGTCCTTTAATTGTCCTTTCGTTGTTTGAAGTAGAGTGGCGTGGTTTTGGAACTGACATATGGCGTAGAGTAGAGTGTCAGGGATGAATTTTCTCTAATAGAATTTGTGTTCCAAAAATGCAACGTTGAAAGTAAGATCTGAAGTTAACATTGATAAAAAACACTAGTCACACATATCTGTCTCTCTCATATATTATTGCTGATTTTCTCAATCAAATTGTCGGTAAATTGTGGTTGAATATTTAGTGTGGCTTGAAACAGAAATGTAACAAGTCATAAATAATGCATTGAAAGCTGCGTTTAATTGGTTTACATAGCACTCTAACTGGGGAATTTATTTCTTCCTCACTTGAATGCCCTGCTGTCTAGATTATGTGGCTTTCAAAGCATTTTCTTGTCTTCTTCATTATTTAAAGTATCGTCCTCAGTTCTGTGTGCATGCAGATATTATGACTTCCACAAAAATGAGTAATATTTCAAAAAGCTTTTTTTTACCTCGATATTACAAATAGAAAACCAAATACTTCATGACATGTGACAGTAACAAATCCAGACACACTTCATGACATGTGACAGTAACAAATCCAGACACATTTCATGACATGTGACAGTAACAAATCCGGACACACTTCATGATATGTGACAGTAACAAATCCAGACACACTTCATGATATGTGACAGTAACAAATCCAGACACACTTCATGATATGTGACAGTAACAAATCCAGACACACTTCATGACATGTGACAGTAACAAATCCAGACACATTTCATGACATGTGACAGTAACAAATCCGGACACACTTCATGATATGTGACAGTAACAAATCCAGACACACTTCATGATATGTGACAGTAACAAATCCAGACACACTTCATGATATGTGACAGTAACAAATCCAGACACACTTCATGACATGTGACAGTAACAAATCCAGACACACTTCATGATATGTGACAATAACAAATCCAGACACACTTCATGACATGTGACAGTAACAAATCCAGACACACTTCATGACATGTGACAGTAACAAATCCAGACACACTTCATGACATGTGACAGTAACAAATTCAGACACACTTCATGACATGTGACAGGAACAAATCCAGACACACTTCATGACATGTGACAGGAACAAATTCAGACACAATTCAAGACGTGTACGTGACATTAACAAATCAAGATCCTTCATGACATGTGATAGTAACATAACCAGACAAACTTCATGACATGTGACAAAGACACATTCAGGCATGCCTTTGTCAAAAAATATTAAAATGTACAGGACAATAATGATACTCACTGTCAACATGACCATAACACATACAGATGATGTCTTGTATTAGTTTCAAATTCAGACACTTCACAATGTGATAAATATTTCAGTTTGTTTTATATTTGAAAGAAAAACAAATAGCTTTTGATGCTTTCTGTCTCTAATAATGTACTTGTTTCTCTTTTTTCCGTCTCTATTTTTTTTCTTAAACAGGATATAGCTATTAATGGCATATTCCATTTTGTCTGCCTTCTGCATATATGCTAGGTAGAAATGTTAAGCCTGCTGTGCCATCCTGTCTGTTCTGCGGGTGTCCTGTAGTATGTAGTGGAAATTGACAGCTGATGGATGAGAAGACTGCTGTACAGCGTGAAGTCACTGAGCTCCTGAGGTGCCATTGTATGGTAGCCTTACAAGTTCAGTCACATGCTGTGTCTGTGTGTGTGATTGTGTGTGTGTGTGTGTGTGTGTGTGTGTGATTGTGTGTGTGTGTGTGTGTGTGTGTGTGTGTGTGTGTGTGTGTGTATATGCTTGTGTATATGTGCATGTATGTGTGTGCATGTGTGTGATAGATTGTGACTGAATGTCTCTTTACACGTTATTTTGTGCATGTTTGTGCGTATAAGAGAGAGTGTGTATGTATGTATGTATGTATGTATGCGTGTGTGTGTGCATGATTTGTTATATGAACTCCATACTCCAAAGCAGTTCAGACTCATTGCATAACTTATACGGGTTTATGGTATTTTAATTATTCACAAGTTTCAATTAACACACTCTTTCCAATATCTTCATATGTCAATTAAGGGTTATCAATTTCATTTTCTCAAGAAAACGGGAATCTTATTCGCCTTTCTATCTGATTTACAGACAATGCACACAAAACATTACATTTGGTTAAATAAGAACTTAGTTCAAATTTCATGGGTAATTACCCTTAAATTTTCTTAGTATAGGTCGCTAGTAATGTAGTGTTAAACGACAAAAGCCTTACTTAATTGGAAATAATTTCCTGAAGCTTAAAACAGAATAATAGAAAATTGCTGCAAATAAATGTTTTATAATTTTTTTTTCCTTTTACCAATGAAGAAAAGCCGGATGTGGTCTGGTCTTTTAGGTAAATGCGTAGTGCTTATGTTAAATTGTGACAGATCAGCATTAAGATTTTCAGGAAATTAAAAGAATACTTCAAAAGTAGTTTTTTTAAGGGGGGGGGGACACAGACTATGTGAAATTGATTAGTAATTTGCACAAAATGATTGGTGTATCATTCTGCTTAATTCCTACTGCACTCACATCATATGAGTTTCAGTGAATTGGTTTCAGTAAAAGGCATTCTGATTTTTTTTTTAACAAAATGGTATATATTAGAAAAGAGATGAAATTTATAGAAGACTGTATCTTTTGTTACGTGTATAAAGGTCTGTGCCTGTTATGTCACTTTAAAAGCTCTTAAATGAGTGGGTTTAAAATCATGGTAAAAAATCTTTATGCCGAAGAGGAAGTAAAACCAAAAGATTACTCTTGTAAATGATTCAAGTTTGCCACAATAGATAGTGAAAGCCTGCAGAGAGTATGAAAGACAACATCAGATGTAAAAGCTAGTGTATGTACTGGGCATGTGTGGGTGGTTGGGGGTGTGGAGCAGTCGAGACGTTCAATAACTTCCTTCTCGCTTAGATGAAGTATTGATCAACACCATTGCCATTTCAGTGAGTGATGACTATCCACTCTGAATGCAAAACTTAAACACATTTGCTAGTACCATATTGAATGTAATCTTCACAGCATCAATTTGTACCGCAGTCAGCTTTTTACCAGTTTTCCCATTTCCCTGTAGGCCACCGGGATCACACTGCACTAGACAGCAATCCTGGTAAACGTACAGCTTTTGATGAAATTCTTGCAATGTCGTATATTTATTAAATTAAATAAGAAAAGGGAAAGTTAAATATATCCAATTAATTTGAACTAAGAAAGTATCATCCAAAAAGATGCGAATGAATTTTTGTTTATAGCAGATTAATCACACTTCTGATATTTATGAAGGTTATATGATATGCTTGATATGATTGAACTACTTAAATTGAGATAACAAGGTTTGTGCCACGTTCAGAATAATTAAGTAACTGAATCACACAGGAGACTGCATTCTGTGATGGAATTGTCACTTTAATGAAAAAATCATCACAAAAAGCTAGGGCGTACGTAAGAAAGTGGCCTGTCCATGCTTGGCTCCCATAGACACTAGGCTCAAGTGCTACCAGCTACTCTTTTTGTAAATTAAATCATCCTAGAGCTTTCACAAGGCAGTCTCTGTATTTATTTATATGTATTTATTTATACTCAGTTGGAGGTGAATTGTTTAAATCAACCCAGTGAAACATTGTCTGGTCTCACACTGAATACAACAGTCAATGATAGTATATGGACCACATAACATTCATTCCTTGTGAGTCTTGTGTAAACAGGCTAATAATGGAAGAATCCCTATCGCATGAATGTACTTTACGAATGTGCTTTACGAAATCAATTGACTGACGCATCGCATGACGCAACCTGTGGACGGTATATTAAATCTCTTTACAAATGATATTGACATAACCTTTATATTCCTAGACTGTTATGAAACAAAACCATTGAAGGAATTATCTTTATGTCTCAGATTATCAGAATTACTTTTGATCAGACAAAAAAAAAAAAAAAAAAAAAAAAAACATGAAGCAGAATCATATATTATTTAATCCTGAGGCTTAGAACTAACTTATGGCTGTATGTATTTTGGAAAGATATCTGTATCAGTGTTTTGAAGTTGATTTTTATCTCTTACCCGCCCCCTCCCCCCCCCCCCCCCCAACTCCACTCCACCCCATATGGTTGAAAATATATAAAAAAAGTGCAAAACCACTAAAAACAAAAATAACATAATGGGATATTTGTATTTCTGGAATGGTAATTTTTCAGATGCCTGTTGCATTTTTTTCTATTCTAATCTATTGTTCTTTTAATCAAATATTCAAAGACAATTGCTAACAACTAATACAAATCACTCAGAACTTCCTCTCACATATGTTAATTAATGCTACAAATGAAATTGCAGACAAGACTGACTTATTCAACAATAAATTAATTATTAATTTCTGGTCTTAATTCAAGGATTCTTTCCTAATGAACAAAAAGCCTCCATGTAGTTTAGCATTGTCTTTGATTTAACCCTTAATTTAATATTTATAAAATGCACTTGAAAAGTTGTAGACAAGCTTTTGCCAAAGATATAATTGTCAAGATGGTTCAGGATAAGATTTATTTGTATAATCAAAATAAATAAGGTAGCACCTGAAATGTGAGAAAGTTTCTTCTAATGCGTAGTCTTGATATCTCTAAAATGAAACGGATGTAGAAAGGTGTTAATTGAAGTAAATGCAATAATCCATTAGTGCCATGTTCATTTCTTGTCTTAATTAAATCATTCTACTACAGCCACTCAAAACAAAGAGAAAAAAGCTTCCAGAAGCCACGCACCCATGAAAGTTAACCACCCCCTAGCTGCTCAAGGAGGCATGCATTGTAGTTAATCTGATTGCATTCAGCAAGAGTCCTGGCATACCCTGAAAATTGGACTCCCCTAAAAGGTGACTCCCCAGTCAGATTCTCAGATTCCCCCATGGAGTCAGAATTTCATAATGAAATTTTGACTCCCCCCCCCCTCCACACACACACACACACACACACACACACACACACACACACACACACACACACACAAAACTTCATAAATCTAATTTTTTTCAGCATATGACTTTTATCTTGTAGTATGCATAATGGAGGATGCTATTTTTATGTAGCACTGGCAGAGTTGGAACAATCGACCTAGTACAATAGTTTCATGGGAAATGCAGCCTGTATTAAGTGTCTGCCCATCCCTTCATGACTTGCTTGTCAGTACCTAATTATGTGTGCTAAAAATAAAGGACAAGATAAAAAATATGTGGAACATAATCTGGAATGTGTGGGTTTTCTAACTCTGTGTATTATTCAAGTATTTGATACTGATGCCACAGTGCTCTTTACTGATAGAATCACATATTTGCTGGTAGCATATTACCACTCTCTGTGGCAGATAAAAAAAGATTGGAAATGTCAACCATGAATGTAATATAAGCCAGCTTTTGAAAAGTTTTTTTGTGGCAAAATCAAATACTGAAGATAGGGTTTCAGGTTAACATATAATAATAGATAAAATGCAAACCATGAATCTTTATAGAACTAGGAGAGATAAATAACGGAATGATGTCCAACCAACTGTCTTCACCATTCTGTGCAGTGCTTCATGACAACTGCTTTATCTGACTTTAAAAGCCCCATATGGTTTAAACTGAAGACAATCAGTTGCACCGTGACCCATGCCACATTTGCTTGTGCTGTACGTGACTCTACATGGAGTAGAGCACGACGCAACCTTCTTCTGGCAAAAATAATTTTTTGCTAGAACCAATCGGAACCACAGTTTAACCATCAGTGCAGTTGAGATATCAGACAGGAGATGGAGGAGCTCTGTCTCCTGGGAAAACATGATGAAACACAGGTTGACATGCTGCAAGGTGTTCCTGAAGGTTTCAGTTACTTAGTCAATAAATTAATTGGGCATCACACACGTACTAATTATTGCCAGCATAAAGTGCCAGCTAGGCAAATACAAGTGATGATTATTTTATTATTTAGATGGCTATGGATTGAATAAGTTGAACCCATTTTAATTCTATGATGATTCACATATTTGTGCTATTATGTTGAAATTCAGGAAGTGGTATATTCATCAGGTCAGAGGTGTCAGACAAATTAATTTACTCCCTCACATTTTGTCAAGAAAAAAAAAATGAATGAATCATAGCCATTATTTGCTTTTTCTTTCTTTCTGTATTTTTAAAGAAAAATCATTGTAGATTTTCACCTTAAGATCGAGATTTCAGCATTGGGATGAAAGAGATACGAGTTTACAGTTTCCCAAGGCCATTTCCCATTTGTTTTCAGTGAAGCTCAAGTTTTGAAGTTGGAAGGCTTTCAGTAAAGGGAAAAACTGCATGATCAGGCCAGACTGCATAGACTTCATATTTTTACAAGGACAAAAATACATTTTGGACATTTCTCAATTTTGCCTGGCTTCATCCCTCTTCTCCAGTCAAACTGTAACGTTTCATCAATATGTACAGGGCACGTGATACCAGTAAATTCTATAGGATATAATATCCATTAGGAGACATGCTACTGGCTGCACTCAGGAAACCTGAAGAGCTAGAACACTATGGATTTTGATACATTTTTGTGATGAATGATACAGACAGACAGTTACCAGGACAATTGGGTTTTGTTTAATTCACACACAGAACATTTTATTTTTGTCAGTATGAACCCACACACCAACTACCAAGGCTAGGGTTGAACCCCCCCTCCCCCAGCCCACCCAAGGTTAGTTGGGGGGTGGGCAGGGGGGCTACAAAGAACTGTCCTTCTGGAAGGAAAATTCCCTGCTCTGAATCCCAGTTTTATCCAGGTGCTATGCCATTTCTCACCCAGGTAAAGGGGTAAAATGCCCACTGCTTTAGAAAAAAAAAAACCATTCCCCTGTGACTTAAGTCTCTGGCTGCAGGCACATGATATATTTTGATAAAACAATATATGGCATATTCGATATTAACAGAATAGCTTCCAGTCAATACAGTTCAAGGTAACAGCCATATGTATGCTTTTGCCAGCTTTGGTGAATCTAACCTTTTATAGCTGTGAAAAATGAATATGTTTCAAGAGACTAAAACCTATTCTGGAGTGATAATACCTTCTCAAGTGCTGTATCATGTCTGTTTTTTTTTTTCCTTCTCTCCCCCTGGGAACCTCGATCACTTCTGTATTCAAATGAACCCCTTTCATTTAGGAGATAGCTTTTTTTTATTGACCGGTTGGTGGATTACTGGAGGTCTTTCAGACCATGTTCACATTTGCCTGTGGACCCTGGTTTCACAAATTAATTACAAGTCAGTGGCCTTTGCTAAGCCTGCTAATCTCAGATAGTTGACTAGCTAAGACACCCCAGCTCAGGGATAGCATTCAACATGGTTTCATCTTCCCTGAAGATTTTCTCTCTTACGTCCCATTCCTATAGACACCATGGGTTTACGTACATTGATACAACTCTGCAGGGACTCTTGCTGAGTGCAATCAGCTGAACTGAATGATGTGCCTATTCCTGACGTTGAGTAGAACACAGAAAAGCTGGTGTTTATACAAGTTCATTGGAAATTTCAAGAAGAGGAGTTTGTGTCATTCAGAAAAGCTGATTGCACTCAGCAAAAGTCTCCGCAGAGTTGGATCGATCTAGGTAGACCGATGGTGCTATGGGAATGGGATCTTAGATACAGTTGACATACTGAAAACATCATTGCATATATAAATCTAGTTCCATGAGAATGAAATTTGGGTATTCTAGTTTGATTTGAAACTGAAACTTGAGTCGAGGGACCGCCAAGGTTCTTTGTGAAGCACAGTATATGTTCAGTTTGGCTAGTCATCTATGGCCTATAGGTTCTTGCGAAACTAATTATGATTGGATCTTAATTATTGACTTCGTCATATAATCAAGTTGATGGCAGTACAGGGATCCTCCAGACAGTTAACTTTCAGGTGGACCTCCATGGAAATATATCTGTTAATTGTGTGGAGTACTGTGTGCCAGCTCCAATTTAATTGCAATATAGGTGGTACTTTGTATGTTTTGCCTATATGCATTCCACTTGTAGATATTGTCATATACTGCATATGCATTATGACATAGGTATTTTTTAGACATCGGTCTTCACCTATAGTGTATAAAGTGTTTATAAAATTAATAATTGATTATGGAATGAATACTTCAGGTACTTTTGAAATCCAGGGTGTATTCCTTATGGAAGTTTCTGTCTTTGATAATTTATTAGTCTGTAGTGACTTTAGTAGACTTTATTTGGAACCTACAGATTTTATTGGCCTTTGTGTAATGAGGAGAAGAGTATATATATATATATATATGTATATATTTTCTGAAGAGACTTTACATTTTTTTTTTTTACCTGTGGGCCCAGACATTTGGATCCTTAATTCATAAAAGGGTCTTGATTACATGTCTGACTCATCGCTGTGAGCTTAGATAGAAATGGTCCTAATTGGGCCTTCCGTGAACCTTGATTAGGTACCCCAAAGTAAAGGCAGGAGCAGGAGTCCCTTTTCTTCGCTGTTGATTTTTGTCCTAGATAGAGACACAGAAAATGGTATCGATTGTTGACAAGGAAATAATTAAATATAGTCATTTTCGAAGCTTTTATGGACCAGTTTGAAAACTGATCTGTCAGTAGTTCAGTATGTTTATGAATGAATGATGTGACATGAGAAGGAATAAAGTCAATATCTCATTTCTTGTCATGTATTGGATGCCCAATCCTTTAGCCATATATATACATGAAACATAAATGCATGTGTTTTTAAAGTCGACATGTTTTGATGTAGCAGTACAGAGAAGATAATATGTAGTTTACACAAATGGATGGATAGATGAATAAATGACTGGGCGAAACAGATCAATCAATTAATGGATACTACACTAGGCTTGGATCAGGTTATTGCATTAATTTAGAGCAAACAGAACTACTAGGTACATCAAACTGTCGAAATATCCATAGCTCTCAATAATAATGCACTGAACAAGATATTGCTTTTAACACACGGCTTGGCATGGGTATAAAAGAAGACTATTTAATGGTACGTTACGTAATTGGAGCAGCGACCCTGGAGAGGTACACATTCCTATACCTCAAATTGTACTGGTACAGCTGTATTGCTCAAGTTTGTTGCTAGAAATTAAAAGTAGCCATTGATTCTTTTAGGCTGACAAACCTCATTTGTAACATCACTTAAATGGAATGACTGAATAAAATGAGATTATGCTGATTGGAGTGCCCATTTTCACCCTTGTAGTTAGCGAAATATCTACTTTTTTTCATTATGCTCACAGATATGTGTCAGTGACACCCTGCACTGACGGTGTTCGTATCGCTAGGTGTTGTTTATGTTACCAGTGGTGGAAACAGTGGTTAACAAAACCAAAATGAAATGAACTTAAATTAATATTGCTGCTTATCCAAGGGCATATTGGCAAAATTATATCATGTTACTTTCAGGTTAAGAAACAAACAAAAAAAAAAGAATTAACAAAGATTTTTTTTTGGTTAAATGCTGAAATTTTTCCCACATTTTTTACCAAAAAAAAAAACAACAACAATTGTGTGTGTGTTGTGTGTATCTACGCAGACCAATAGATTCAGTGGGAATTCGCCCTAATTGTATATTTAAACGCTGTATACTGTAATTGGCAGCAGTTGCTTGCTGTTTTGCAGATGAATCACATAATATTGTATTTTCATTTTTATTCTTTTAGTTTCAAGGCGTGGACTGCTGAGATCAGCAGAAGGATATATGACCTCAGTGTACAAGCAACTGGACTACCAAAACTGAGAAAGGTAAAACAAAATTTTGATTTAAAAAAGAATCATCTCCTTTGTGAAAATTCAGACAGAATAAGGAGTGAACTGGCATATAATGAAAAGCTCAATTTTCAGTTTTGAAATGAGCAAAGAGCTTTTTTTTTTTTTTTGCAAAAATCACATTATTAAATGCTAATAGTCATCTAATGCTCTCATATGACTAAGTGAAATAAATGAACATGAAAATGTATTTCACTTATTTCATTACTATTAATCAAATTTCTCATATGATTTTTCAGCATGGTAGGCATTAGAACTATATGCTGTATATTATGCCATCCGTTTTACATGTGTGTCCCGTATCCACCAACTGTGCCATTCTCTGCTTTGCAAACACACATGCACATCTTTTTATTCTATTCTTTGTGGCAGCAACTGTCTGTTATTAACTTCATTAGCCATTTCTCAGTGCCAGAAATATAAAGTGGCATCAGAAATAGATTACATGTTGTATCTGATTCTATTGAAATGCGTGCTCGGCCTCGTCGTGCCAATAATGGGAAAAGGAAATGTACTTAATTCTGAAAAACAGGAGTTGGTAATTGAATTATGTGAAAGACTACCTTTGTTTAATATGTTGGTATGGAGAAAAGATCTAGATTTGCCTTAACTTTGTTCAGCTGGCTGAGTTATTGGAATAATGATTCTTGGTAATGCTAGTGAACATGATTTTCTGATTAAAAGGTTGCTGGTTTATAATGGAGACAGGTACTGGTGAGATTTTACAAGGAGACATCCTTCAAAGATATCAAATTTTTTTCTAGTCCCCCCCTCCCTTTTTTTGGTCGACTCATTCAACGTAGGGACTGCCAGTATGTGGTGTGACCAAATCTTATCTGTTCATGGCATTCTTTAATGTTTCCATACTTTAAAAAAAAAAATTAAATGATTGTATTATATATATGTAATGAAAAAATCCATTTTTGAAATATAAAATTATGGAAAGTTTCAAGAATAAAGCAATTACCATCTGAAAACACTTAAAACCAGTCTTGGGCAATGTGCCACAAATGAGTGCACACGAAATAAAAAATGAACATTTATCGATTGATGCCCTGCGGCTTGAACAAAAGATATCTTACAGCACTGCTCCATTTCTTTTGGTTGTTTTATAAGAAAATAAGCCAGCGTTTTCATTTCCTTTGAAAATGGATATTACCTGTCAATGGGTTTTAGTATGGCCATCTGAAACAACAGCCATTTTTATGATGCATTGTTCAGGTATCTGCACATGTGTGAAGCAAATCAGTTGAACAGTTACTCATTGAGCTTTTATAATTAGGATTCCCCATAGGGGAATACTATTGTTTTTGGTAGTATTATAGTTATTATTATTCTTTCCGCGCGTTTTTTTTCGCAAAAAATCTGAAATAATTTACATAGGTAGCCTATGGTAAGAATATGCCACAGACCCAGTTTCAGTGACCTTGACCTACTATTCAAGGTCACAGGGGCTTTTAAAGGCAAAATTTGTAAAATTTGTAATTGCCGTTAGGCCTAAAGTATAAGCCATATGGCTATGGGCCTTATGGCCAGAGATACTGAGGTGAATCCACAGATAATGACCTACTTTTATGCAAGTAGGTCAAGGTCAAGGTGGCTAATGGCCAAACGGGCTTAAAAAAGGTTTGTTTCCAAGATCTCAAAAATCTGAAGGCCCAGAGCCCCAATCATAGTGGCAAATGATGCCCTATATATTTATCTAAGATTAGCCATACTTTGGTAGCGACTGCTTAATTACTTTTTTTAATATCGATTTTTAAATATTTATGACATTGCAGAAATCTTGAGTTTGGCAATTTCTCCATGAAACACTGGTTTTTGGTCATAGCATGCTATAGTAAACTACCCCAAACATATACCCAAAACCCCCAAATCAAATGTCAAATTTGACCTTGACCCTCATTTTCAAGGTCATTCGGCTATTTCATGGAGAATTATTGACGTGGGCTAAAAGTGATGTTTTGTTGACCCCCCCCCCAATTTGCACATGCTCTTTCAGAATATTGGGTCAAATTTAACCCATGACCTTCACATGACCTTGTAAGAGCATTTCCACGCCTATTTTGCAGGGGAATCCTCTGCCACTGGCTTAAGCCAGTTGCAGTCTAGTTCTCATTGCAACAGATTTCTAAGGTGCATCTATAGGAGATAGCTTCACCAAGTGTTTTTAGTTTTTAAGAAAGTTGTCTGGGTGCAATGATGTGCATTAATTAATTCCCCGGGGCTTGGCAGGATTAAGGGTTCAAGTCTAATGGATTTTATGAGTTTTTTTTTTTGTGGTGATGATATTTGTAAATAGCTTCCATTTTGTTCTATAAGCATATGGTTGTTTTCTATTTAGGTCAGTGACTATTATCAGGAAATCTGGGGCCATTGCACATATATATGTATATATGTATATAATGTTTATGTATGATTATTATTATTATTTTTTTTTTAATATAGAGTGCATTCGTCATCAAATTTTGATTTTAGAAGTTGTATGTAAAAGAAAGAACTTGACAAATTGGCTAACAAGAAAGCAAAATCAATGCTTAGATTTTTCCATCATGGTAGTATATTCTCTACCAAAATGATATCATCCCTGGAGAATTTAAAAAGCAATCAAAATCGACTTAACAAAGGCTGTATGTTAAGTTCATTTTTTCATCATCTAAATCAAAATCAATCATCTATAACAGGCCCGTAGCCAGCAAGTTCAAAAGGGGGGGTCTTTTTCTGAAAAAGTGGACCTTTTACAATGAAACTTATGTGTACCTAGGTCAAATTTGATTAAAACTTGAAAAAGACCACAGGTAATTACAAAAACATTTCATTTAAACAGTTTTGACATAGCTAGATGAACAAGAAAATGTAAAAAACTGTAAAAAACTATTTGAAAAGTGAAAGTTACAGGGTGGGGGGGTATACTACAAAAGTACCAGAAATTCACCCTTTTAAATTTAATATAGTCGAGGTGTCTAAGGGGGCATTCAGAATAGTTGATCCAAGTACTAACTGATCCAACAACTTAATATGGCCAACCCTACTTCAGTAGTGATGCCGCTGATTCTCAATGGACTCCTGGCCTCTACACACACCATTAAATGGAATAAATCTAGGTTTAATTGTTAGGCCCCTGCAGCGGTGGCAAGTGTGGAGGTGGGGAGACCATCATGGAATTAGCAGCATCGCTTTTGTAGTGGGTCGGCCATTTATCTGGTGGATCAGTTAGTACTCGGATCATCTATTCTGAATGGGGCATAATAAGCAAAGAAAGGGGAAATGATCCAACTTCAGACAAACAGGATAGAACTTCTCCAGTTCATGTAATAAGATTACATCATCAGCATATCATAAATCACAGTGATCAAGGATATGGATATATAATGGCTGAGATTTCTCAGAAAAAGCTTGAAAATCACTATTTGGAGCCATGAGTAGCAGTTTTAATACTTTGAAATAAGAACAAATTACCTGTCTCATGACATACTACAAATATATATTAGTCTACCACTGTGAATGATGTAGAAGCTATTTGCCAGATGTCTTTTCCAGCCTGCAGATATGTAGTCCTCTGTGCACAGTAGTGTGATTAACGGAATTCAATCAATAATTCCTGACTTGGCAAAATCTTTGGTCATTAATAAAGTAAACTTTGCCTCACCCCTGAACGTAAGAGCGTGCATTGGAGTAATGAAGTTGGATTGAATTTTTATTATTCTATATGAGGTTGGTTGTTGGCTGTAATTCTAGTGGGTAGCATGCTTCATGTAGTGCTGCCCTGAAGGCCTTGTAGAACTTATCACCATTAAAATGTAATGACACATAGTTCATTTTAGTTACTGAGGTGGGACAGCAGAGGGATTAGAATGGTTACCTATGGTTAGACATTGTATTATAGCATGTATACAAGTTAGGCAGTGGGTTGGATAACAGAGAGAACGGATTTGGTTAGAAATTGTACCCGTATGTTGTTGGGCAGGGCAGCACACAGATTAGATTGGCTTTATTCCTATGATTAGGAATTATAATGCATTAGGGATATGTCTCCAGACACCCCTTCCCTCCATATACTAGTAGAGCTGTCCATCTCCATGCTTGCATTTTCAGTATTTTATAAGGTTTAATGTCATCTCTGTCTTATCTGAGACTTATTCTCCACTTTTTGTATTTTTGGCTCCATCAATAAATGTATAGATTTCTGTAGCTCAGCAGGACATTTTTCTCTTTTTATGACTTTATAGATTCCCTTTTTGCCACTAGGTATAGGCAGGCCATAATAAAGTGAGCCTGGCTTTATTCCACACTGTAATAGCATGGTATTGTACCTAGTAAATTGGTCAGGTTAGAGTATTATTAGATAAATTGTTCAATTTCATGACTTGGAGTCATGTTGTCAGGATGTAAGGGTCATTTGTTCCCATTGTCAAAACATTTAAATAAGATGACACATGAATGAAAAGCCTCTAGGTCATTGGTTTTATCACAATATTGCCTTGCTTAGAATCAATAATTTGGATGGCTGTATTGAGATTTCAAAAATGAAATTATAGCACGTTAGATTAGTGCTTTGATTGTGCTTAATATAGTGCCAGATGAATTCACCTGCGGCATGAGAACTCCAAGTAATTGCCACTTGTTGCCAATTTTTTGGATTCAAGGAAATCCATTCGGAATCTGGTCAATAACATGGAGGCTTAAGAACCTCAGAAAAACAAGAACTATGGTGATATGATTATATCACAAATAAAGGAGTGAAATTAAACTAATTTTGTAAGATTATAGAACATGGTGATTACATGATGGCCAATACATCTATTGAAATATCATTTAAAATGATTTACATCATTTTTATAAAAAAAAACTTTATATATTGCTCCTAAGTCAAAAAATTGAAAAAACTGCAGGATCTTCAACAGCACATCAGACCCGAGAATAAGGGAGATTATCATATAAAACTTATTTTTAAATGTCTGTATATTTGTCAGCTTTGTTGTCTATTTAATAAAGCAGTTGTGTTTTCTTATAGCAACAGGAACTTCTCACAGTCACATGGATTTGTCAAATTCCTCTGCAATTGAAATATTTAATCATATTTATGATGTGATGAATTATCTGACATAACCTTCCTCCTAGCTCCTTTGTCTAAAAAAGTTTGTAGTATATATATATATATATATATATATATATATATATATATATATATATAGACTAGGTAGCTCAAGTTTCTAGCAGAGGAAATATAGTGTTCTGCCAATCAAAGGTGCTTCTGGTTATCCTTTGAATCAAACCCAACTATTTTTCAATCAACCAAAACCTGTCCAATTAAAGGTATTTGTCCACTTATCAGTCATCACTAACCTTTGTATTCAAAGTTGAATGAGGCAATTCCTTGAATCCAATTAAACCAATTGCCAAACAACACGAACCTATCCAATTAAAGGTGTAACAGACAATACTTTTAATCAAGTCCCAACCAACCACTCGTTTTAATCAACATAAACTTCTTCAGTTGAAGATGTATCAAGCAATTCCTTGAATCCACTTCAGCCACTTATGTCAGTCACCATAGAAACAATTTTGTTCACATGCACTCAAAGTAAAATATGATTCTTTAACTGTACTTTGGATCTACATGTAGTACTTGAAACATACATAGTCACTGTTGGATCACCAGCCCAGCAGAAAACCACCTCTGTTAATTAAGTATTGTGACAGACATTGTCAGATAATCAAACACATAGAGTTAGTGAGTCCATGAACTGTATGTGACACACACACACACACACACACACACACACACACACACACACACACACACACACACACACACACACACACACACACACGTTGCTGTACCCTCACTGATAATAACAAGGTGAGTGTTGAGAAGAAAAGACCCAGAGATGGAGCAGTTCACATTTATTTATGTGTTGTGTTCTTGATGTCTGCCCTAGTAAAACCCTGCAAAACGGTTCTATTTAGTACATTACACTTTTCAATTTACCAAGAATTCCTGCAAATGATGTCTTTTGTTTTGGACCCTTGGGGCCACAGTACATTTAATTTGACTCATTGATGTTCTGTTTACTTATCAAATGGTAACTTCCAGCAGCACATTTTCTCAGAAATCCTAATGGAATGGGTCATCAGTAAAAACAAACAATTTCTAAGGAAAATGTCTTTTTTTATTTTTCTTTTTTATGAAAACATATTGTGTGAAGATATATGTTCCAGTTCTCATACGAGGAAAATTTGCCCATATGGTAGCCCAAATGCTGGTTCAGTTGATGACCCAAATGCTAGTTCAGTTGATGTCCCTAATGCTGATTCAGTAGATGTCCGAAATTTTGGTTCAATTGATGTACCAAATGCTGTTTCATTTGGTGTCCCAAATGCTGGTTCAGTACATGTACCAAATGCTGTTTCATTTGGTGTCCCAAAAGCTGGTTCAGTTGATGTACCAAATGCTGGTTCAGCACATGTACCAAATGCTGTTTCATTTGGTGTCCCAAATGCTGGTTCAGTATATGTACCAAATGCTGTTTCATTTGGTGTCCCAAATGCTGGTTCAGTACATGTACCAAATGCTGGTTCAGTTGATGTCCCAAATGTTTGACTAATTTTAGCCTAAATGTTGGCTAAGGCTATGGCCCAGATGTTTGCCAAATACTGGCCCTCCATTCACAGCCAATCAGCAAAACTTGCCATAGTGACACATGCTTTTAAATTGTTAGATGCAATACTGACATATGAATTGGATAACCAGATGGTACCGTCTCTTATCAGAACA
Source organism: Lingula anatina (assembly GCF_051362555.1). NCBI lineage: Eukaryota > Metazoa > Brachiopoda > Lingulata > Lingulida > Lingulidae > Lingula > Lingula anatina. The sequence goes on along the minus strand of NC_141772.1, from coordinate 3,061,732 downwards.
AAATAATATTATATACAGTTTTTCATCAGTGATGCAAATCAAGCTTTTATGTTGGGATACAGCAAGAAATTAACACTAAAAAGATTCCTACATGTTTCTTTATTATTGATCAATAGTCCATAAATCTGCTTCAGAAAAATAATGTTTTATGTTCTCAAACATATATGCAGAACTCAGGCAATCGAGATACAAAAAAAAATTAAGCCAAAAAAGCGATTGGACATCTGCAGTAGAAACGCACCATTTCTTAGATGCCTTGTATTAAATCTTCATATCGTTGAAGAAAGAAATAGACTAATGATGGTAATCTCCAGATTACTTAATATTAAACCTGGCGGCTTCAGCCTATATGTCAACCAAGCTACAAGTGAATTTGTATTGATTTTCAACGTCCACTTCCAATTATAGGCACTTTCGGATGGGCTTTTAACGAAAACTGTCAGCAGTCTCAAATTTGTCACCAGGCAACCCAATTGATTCATGGACATTTTGAATCTCTGATGCACAATATATGGACCCTCCCTTCTGTCATTGGTTCAAATATGTGACTCAGCAGGATATGAGATGTTTAAATCCCTAGTGAAATAGGCTTGTCACCTGTGACATGTTCCAGACCCAAAATTATCTTGAGTGTACCCCAGCTGAGTTTCAGATTCAATACGTGCCAACTTCTTCATTTTCAAACTTCGATCCATATGTACCTGCTTATGGGACTGAAATTTCCCTGCATCACTCAAAAATATATATACTGGTACAGTCATCTGGATTTTATTGTATCATAGAAGGGTATGTGACAATATTAATAGGCCTGACAGATCAGTACACAATAAATCTCAATCAAAGGTCTCTTAAAGGGGAACCAGTCTTTGGGGGCATTGTGGACACTGCTGGCTTCCCAGGGTGCAGTGGGGCTGTGTTATAACTTACATGGCTAAAGTGGGCTGTAAATCAAAATTTGAACTAGGTTCTGTGAACACCCTTCGACTGGGTTCCCATAAACCTGTTGTACTAGCAGAATCGATCTAACTCCGAGGGGGTTCTTGCTAAATTGCATTCGGTTTAAGCAGCTTTAATGTCTGTGATGCCCACTGAAGCTGTTAGGGGGATAAATAACTTTCATGCACGCTTGAACTAAATACAATTTAGCAAGAAACACGTCTGAGATAGATCAATTCTGCTACTAAAATAGGGTATGGGAATGGTCCCTTAGCTTTAAAAAAAATTAATCAATTTCACATTTTAAGTACTTCACTTTTTGGCCTAACAAATATATTCTAATAAAGGCATTAAACTCCTTTTTGGCTTCCAAAAAAATTATATATGATGTATTTATAACCAGCTTAGACAAATGAATTTCTCCAAGGAATAGTTAATGAAGTCAGTGTGAAAAAACTTTTTAGCATGCTTGCCCATCAAGTTCCCATAGATTAAGAATCTACTGGCCAAAGGCAGAAACACAAGTGGCCATGACCAGTAACTGAATATCTTATCAAAATTTATTGGCCCCAACTCCAATTTTACGGGCACTTGGCATTGTGCCAGTTTTAACGTCACAGACACTTGCCATAAAGAATGTTTTGAATGGTTTGTGAGACCTGAAAATTGCGTGATTCTGGTATGTTCCCCATATCGTCAGAATATTACACAAGATTTGGAAAGAAAAAAAAGAAATAAAAAGATGAAATGGAATACTATGTCAGGGAATTGAGTCATTATTATGAAAGTGCATTTTTATCGATGGCTGTCGTCACACTTTTTTTAACTGATGCCATCAAAAACCCATTTGGAAAGCAACAACCATTATGGAATAGCTCATAACATATGCAAAAATCTGTAGTTGAGAAATTGAAAAATGTATAATTGATAATCGTAGTCACTGTTCTATGATCATAAGTCAAAGCCTCAACTGTTTGTCATTTGGTATGGATGCATTTTAATGTATTTTTAATCATCCAATTTTTTTTTACTTATGATTGCTCTCATATTGAAATTTACTATCATTTGCTTTTTGCCTATCTTTTCCATGTGCCTTTGTAAAAATTACTAATTTCATTTAAGGAGGCTCTCATGTTTCAGAAACACCATTTCTGCCCTAGCAATTTTGGTAAAAATTGTAATACAAAACCTACTAACCATATGAACAAAAAATATGAAAAAATTTGAAGGTGATCCAGTTTGTTTTTCAAGAAGTAGCATCCCAAAAAATGTCACAAAGTTCTTAAGCAAGTAGTAAGTATGTACATTACATCGTAAAAAATGCAAACGGCACCAGGCAACAAAGCTTTCATTGATATTTTATTGCCTGATGTATATTTTGATCATGAGTTGTAAAAAAGTACTCAAGCTAATGTGAGAGAGCCTCCTTAAAAAGAAAAAAAGACCAGAAATTCTCATGAAGTAAAGTGAAAATCTCCAAAAATGGTATCAAATTCAAAGTTACTGTACATAGACCCCCCCCCCCCCCCCCCCGCCACCCCATCCCCAGGAGTTGGGTCTGCCCATCTTGTGTGGAAATACACCTTGGTTCTATAATTATTCTATATGGCAACTGAAATGTTGACTTCTTGATTGTGCCAGGAAGACATGCATGTAAATACCAGTAATACTATCATTTTGATCTAATCTTGATATAATAAATTTGATAAAATATCGTATCTTTTCTTTTTTTTTTTTTAGTGTTATGAAGATGAGGCCAAGGTAGAAATTATGAATGGCACCAAAATACTAGACACAGTGTCCACAAATATGGAGAAAATGCTACGGAAGAAGGAAGACGCAATAAGCGTGAGTATGGTGTTTGGGATATATTTTTTAGAGTGCTCTAAGAAAGTGAAGGCCTATGATTTCGTTTTACTCCAATTCACATAAAATTGCTGGACCCACCCCTTCACCTTTATTCAGTATGTTTTGTAACAATTCTAATTAGATAATTCAGATCTAAACAGTCTCAGGTTTCCCCAGGATTTTGGGTACAGGGAGTCCAAAATAAACCATTTAACCTGCGAATATGTATGTGAAGGTGAATTTCAACCGATTTACAGCAACACAGAAATGGTGACAGTGACCACACACTTGACAGCTTTACGGACACTCGGAGACAAAACTGTTAACCTATTGTGTGTGTGCCTATACATGTGACAGTTACAGGATAACTCATATGGTGTGATCATGACCATACTGGTACATTTGACACTCACAGACACAAACTGTGTGAAAGTGACCATGCATACAGTTGACATATTTTAAATAAACACCACAAATTAAGTGAGTAAAAAAAGTGTCCATTAACAAATGGCCATTTCAGGGACACATGGCAAGTGTGAAAAAATACTCATATACAGTTGATATCTTTAAGGACACACTTTGAGTGTGATTGTCCATAGCTTTGACAGTTCTACAGAGGCATGGTAAGTTTAAGGTGTCCATGCATGCAATGTGCAACTTTCTGGATACATGATGAGTGTGAAAATACCCATACAAGTGACAGTTCTGTGGATCACAAATGGACTGAAATGTCTTTCATTGCATTGCTACAGCTGGTAATTATTGGATTCACATTGCATATGACAAGCGTGCATCTAGCTGTAGCAAGTTCATCTGTTGATCTAATATATCTGAATGAAAGTGAGTGTAGGTGTAGGAAGTCATTTTTTAAGATCAGCTTTGAACAGTTTCATAGAAGATATGTCACAGAAATGTCTGAATGAAGATGATTCAGTAGGTAATTCTGTATATCAAATCTCAATCAAAAACCAAGAATATTAATGTGAGAAGTGCGGTTCTGAACCAGCACATGCAACAAGTAGGGCAGAGTTTATGGCGTAGACACTGCAGTTAAATCAAGCTATTGATTCTCAATAAATGCACGCAAAGACGTGGGGACTTAATTGACATTAAGAACATTTCAATTTCATCTGGACAATTTCTTAGTTAAGAAGGCAGTTGAGGAAGATCAATCATGTTCTTGTACATGACTCATTTCAAGGAGATATGGCATCCTGAAGCTACCAGCATGGAAGTGAACTTTATGCACAGAAGCTGTAGTGGTTTAGGCAAAATAAAGGGGGCAAAATGTGTCACCACAAAATGACCTTTTTAAAAAAACATTAAAAATAGTCTCGTGGATGTAATTTTGGTTGACAGGTTTAGATTCAGCCCAAACAGTAAGTGAAAGTGAAAGTTCCCACAAACAGCAGGCTCATATGCAGCTAGTCACTGTGTAGGAACAGCTCTTAGCAGTCTGTTCACAATGAAAGTTTTGCACAATGTAGATCGATCCAACTCTGCTTGGATTTACCTGAATGCACTTAGATGAACTGAATAATATACTTCTTGGAGCAGCTAGGGGTGATTAACTTTCACTTGCACTTGTCTTGTACAAGCTTTTTTTTTTACTTCAGGCCACACTTTTTTATTTTTATGGATGACATCCTCTGAGTACCCCAAAATCGGTGCGAGAGGGCGAAAAAAAAAAAAACAGTCCAAAAAAAAAAAAAACTGCTTAAGTAAAGGAATGCTGTCAGTACACAGCTGGAAACACAAATTTAACCACAGAAACACATATCAAACTAACAATATGTCTTTATCCATGCTCTCAAAATATTAAAGCATTGTGAATACTTCGTAGAAATGTAAAAAAAGTCATGAATTGATATACTTCATATTACCAAATCTATTTAAGGTTATTTCTTGCATTCATTTGGTATAGCAATCAATAAAACAAATATCAATCAAACAGTGTGTCTTTATTTGTATTCTCAGAATATTAAAACATTTTGAACACTTCACAGAAATGTTTAAAAAATGATGCAAAGATATGCTTAATACTACCAAATCTATTAAAGGTCATTTCAGACGATGCCATTTTGTCAACTTCAACTCACACGAAGCAGCGAAACTGTCAGGTGGCCTGTCCGACCTTCAGCCCACCAAATACCTCGACGCCCTTGTCGACCCTTCTTTCGCTACAGAAAACCTGGTATTAATGTGCTGCTTTATACAGAATGTCACAGAAATGTTTCGGCCGCCGCCAGCCTTTCGCACAATTGTAAAAAGGTGATATCTCCATGCCCAATATCAATGGCATACCAATCCAAAACGATGGCGCCCGTTCTCTTTATGACTTTTATTGTTGTGTAATTTGAAAGTAATCCTAGAGATGAATTTGACAGCAAAGTGGCCGCATTTCCACGTGGCGAAAATACGCATGCGCAGAAAGCTCATTTCCTTGCAAATTCAATAACAACGTTTGCGACAACCGACTTCGTTGGGGGCTGGGGGGGGGGGTTTTTTTTTTTTTTTTTTTTTTTTTTTGGAGAACGGGCGAAAATCCGTGCGCGCGCAGGATGTCATCCATAAAATTAAAAAAGTGTGGCCTCATGTTGAGTGGGACCAAATGCACACAAAAGTTAATCAGCCCATAGCAAATCATTCAATTAATCTGGTTGCATTCAGCAAGAGTCCCTTCGGGGTTGGATCGATCTACTAAGTGTGATAGTTTCATTGTGAATGTGCCCTAAGACATCATAATTTCAAGCACTTGATTAAAAACGATGGATTGGCAATCAGAATTCTAATTCTCTGAAACATTTCTCATGATTGCCTTTCTTCCAAATTATCTAATCTGGCAGATCTGATTACCATAATTACTTCAATTTTCAAACCCTTAAGTTATTTCAACTTTTTTTCATGGTTCATCAGTACATTTTAGTTACTTGTTTGCTACATTGAATCAGCAGTTTTGAGTATCTCTAACCAAATGCTGTTTGAGAGGAAATTACATTCATTCATTTTGTTCAAATTTAATTAGCAATTTCTGTAGAAATAAACTGAAGATGAAAAATGGTTTGAGGAACTGTACAGTCAGACTGGTGATGATGAACAGACAACTGAAGAGGGACATAATTGAAATCCAATTAACAATCAAACAACCAATTCATCATTCCATCATCCGTGAAGATTTATTTCCAGCTGATGAAGAATCCAAATCTTGTGTGATTTGCCTGCAGTGGATCAATGATTGCCATATGCACCAATCAATTAGAAACTCAAGATTGCTGTTTTTTTTTTTTTTTTTTTTTTTTTCATGCATGACCTCTTGCAGTAGAAGAATATTGGTGGGGTGGGTGGGGGTGGGGGGAGTTTTGTCTATTGTATGTGGGGCACTCTTGACAGTGCTGCCCTCTATCAGCTATCCACAGACAATGCCTTGGAAAAGACTTACTGTGACCCACGGTCCTGCCTGTTTTATAGCACAGAATACATGGCTTCTGGTTTATAGCAAGACAGGCAAGACTTTTTGTGATGTCTTCCTTATTATTTGATTGTGATTGAACAGAAAGTAACATTAAGCCATATGGAATGACTGTCTTTAATTGCTTTTAACTGTGACCGAACCCATTTCGCTCAATTACCATCAGATTTATCTCTCAGATCATCTGGCGTATGGCAGAAAATGACCATCAGAATAGCCAATAAATGTGCATTAAATCAAGATACGGCTTTTTCACAATGACCAAGGGTAATTTCATTATCTTGGTAAGATGCTTTTTGCTCATGGTGACTTTCTCTTGAGTTAGCCATTATTTATTTATTTATTTATTTATTTATTTATTTATTTATTTATTTATTTATTTATTTATTTATTTGACATAGAAATGGTTCACTGAATTAACAAGGTAAACAGGGTTTATTGCTGTTGTCACATTGAGTCCAAAGCAATGGTAAAAGCTTTTGAAAGGTTTTAACCTGTTGCAAACAGTCTTTTTTTTTTCATACATGTAACTAGCTGAGTTAAAAGATATTGACTGGTTGCAATAACTCATTTGTATCACATGTCACCCAAAGTATACTTAGTACAGCTATTAGCTTGCATAATAAGTTATTGTGTACTGAAGATTCACTTTTAATTTGGACACAGATATGGCTATATATACTGGGTCCTGTTTCACAAGAGAAATTTCACCTGAAAATGGATGTAAACTTTGAGACCAATATTTTATTTTTGCTTTGACTGAAGATAATTAAATCAGTAATAAAATCAGACGTATTTCAGTTAAATGCCTGTTTTATAGCAAGATGGAGAAGGATTTATTGTTTCAGACCTGGATCCCCTGTACTAATGTTATTTAGTAGATCACTACATGACTTTAATGGATTTAAATTGAGCCAAAGTAGACCAATTTTTGGAGAAAAAAATTTGAAACTGCTTGCTCACTTAATAACAGTCAGTGAGCAGAGATTGTGTAGAAACTGATACAGAATAGTATACAGAATATGGCACAGGTGCTGTGAACTGCCACACATTATTGAAGAAGAACAGAAGCAAGAATTGAAAGTGCATCAGTCAGAGATCGTGGCTAATGTGCAGCTGTGTACTTCTTAAAATAATGCTTTGATTCCTTTTTACAAAATAACCAGGGGCTGGTTTCACAAAACAGCTAATTAAAGTTGCTAACTTTGTCGCTAGCTAACTAAAATTGGCCAGAGGTTTTAGACCTAAAATTTAGTCAACTACAGTGCAAGATAATTTCACTTTAGTCCACTAAGAGCGGATTCTCAACGAATTGAGCCAGGCTTTACAAAGCCAGTGACCTAAAAATGGCGGGCGTACATGAAAGAAAACCGCCTAATCTTTTAATAGTCTCTCCGCCTCCCCACACGTCGTCCCTGCGGGATACAGTAATTAAATCTCGGCTCCGTTCGCCATGCGGAAGCTACCTGAGAAATATTAAGTGCGCATGCTCATCAGTTAAACTCGTGGTGAAGAAAGCATGGCGGCTGAAGGCGTTCGAAGGAAAAAAAGCTCTTCTGTTTTATTATCTGTCAAAACAGAGACGAAAAAGGAATGAATTGGCCCGTAGAGCAGCAACGAATCGACTATCTACGGAGATAATATCACCAGAGATATTCACAGAACTACCCAGCCCCAGTAGACATAGTTGGAGGTTGGAGCCGAGATTTAATTACTGTACCCCGCAGGGACGACGTGTGGGGAGGCGGAGAGACTATTAAAAGATTAGGCGGTTTTTCTTTCATGTACGTCCGCCATTTTTAGGTCACCGGCTTTGTAAAGCCTGGCTCAATTCGTTGAGAATCCGCTCTTAGTAAAATATTGGTCTGAAGTATGTTAGGACAGTATTTCATATGATTAAATTAATTTGGATTTGCATTGTGACAAAATGGACAACATTTTTGGTCTATAAATTAAGACCAAGCTTTTTTTGGTTCAACCTGGTCCAGGGGGTCCGTTATAATGGTACGACATGAATTGGCGTGAGAGAATAGAAAAGAAGGGACAGCTGGTTGTTGCACTGCTAGCAATTTGTCTTCTTAATTAAGACTTATTCTAGTCATAGCCTCCAGAATTTGAGCAGGTCTTAAGTGCAGACAGAAGAAATTAGCTGTGGATCATTCAGTAAAACCAGTAATCTTGGACCAACATTAGTGTACTAGCTGACATTGGTTACAATCGAGAAAGTTCTGTTACATGAGTATGTGCTTCCTTTTTATCACTTGAATTTATGTATCACTTGTCAATATATTGGGAAATATATATGAATTTCGTATGTTTACGTTTATTTTTCTGCTTATCATTGTTAACTGGCCAGCTGTGTAGTATAATAACTATTGACGGAATTAAGGCGCGTGGAATTGGTCCACTGAAAAGCAAACTAATTTCATTGAAGCTGTTATTAGTATGTATTATACATGGACCTCGTGAACTCTACATCTCATCTTCTGGTCCCCTAATGCCTCAGTCCAAGTCTCCGGGGGGACTGATCTCTGCCCCGGGGGGGAGTACAGCTACACCAGTAGGGGCATTGGGATCGTATTGGGTATTCTCCCATGGTGCTTCTCTGTACTCTGGTATGATTAATGCAGATTGTTACTAGTAATCAAGAGGAGTGTGTGTTTTTTCTACTTTTAATGTACTAGTGTGTGATTTTGTGAGTATGTGTTTCCTAGGAGAGATCTGATATTTTTTTGCCTTTTTTTTGTGGTGATGTAACTGCACTACTGATTTGATCAGTATGGTTTAATTTTCATCTTTTTTTGTTTATGAAATGCATGCATGCATGTACACATGCAAGTGTACACATGCACACACACACACGTACACACACACACACACACACACACACACACACACACACACACACACATAATTAAGACGCCTGAAGACAGTGAGACAGACAATATAAACCATAATCCTGTAAAGAAGACATCCAAAGGATTACCTCCAATACTTATCTGTATAAAACATGCAAAATTAAGATGGTTCACATCATCTGGCTGTAGGCTTTTACAAATGAAGTCACACACAAAACAAATCAAGTAGAAATACTCGGGATAATCATAGGCATATGACATGCAAGCGGTATTGGTAACTTCCTGATCTGATCATTGTATTCTCAAAGGTTATTTTTCTGCATCATTGAAGGCACTCGGTGTAAAAATGTATGTGTTTGACTGAGCATGATATCTCCATTTTGCCATACTGTAATATAGTTGTGCAGCAATTTAGGATTTTAAATTGTCATGGAGGTTAGGGAGGTGGCTCTAAGTAACAGCCACTTCTCTCTCTCCTTTCTGGTTTGTATTAAATGTGTTCTCACTGGTTTATTCCTCTCTCTTAAAAAAGGCATATTTGGGGAGAATGGGGGGGGGGGTTCTTCTATATGCTGTACATGTGGTATTTGCATGTTGCTAATATCCCTTGAAGCAATCTCATAGAGAAGTACATGAAGAAAATGGTGCATTTTAGCTCATTTCTGGGCACATGTACATATGAATTAATCAAGCCACTGTATGATTGCCTCTGTCTCACGTCCCATGGAATCTTCAACAACTTAATTACATGTGTTCACTAGACAGAGAGACAGGGGGAGAGAGACAGGGAGAGAGAGAGAGAGAGAGAGAGAGAGAGAGAGAGAGAGAGAGAGAGAGAGAGAGAGAGAGAGACAGCAAGGGAGAGAGAGAGAGAGACAGCAAGGGAGAAAGAGAGAGAGACAGCAAGGGAGAAAGAGAGAGAGACAGCAAGGGAGAGAGAGAGAGAGAGAGGGTGGGGGAGGGGAGGGGGGATGGAAGGAGATGCATGCATTTGTGTACATATCTCTAAGATTTAAAGTTTGTATTCAAGTCTTGGTCTGACCATCATTCATGTACTCCATGGTAATAACACTACATGAGTATCAATTTCTTAGTACATTTTGCCTTCAGCACATATCATCAATATCCCCTTTTTTTCTCAATCTATGGAATCATTAGGAGAGACATTGGGGAACATTAGAAGGTTCTTGAACAGCTGCTACAAGTACTTGGTGACTGTATTTATTAACAAAAGAAGAATTGTTTTTTATGAAGTGTTAATGGTTTCTGAATGCCACAGATATTACAACAGTACAGTTTTTTTTTTCAATGCACCAATTAATACATCTGATGAGTCATAATAATTGTTTTATTACTTCTTATACTAATTGCCCTATTGTAATGATGTAATTATGTCATTCCTCTAAATATAGGCATTTGACTGTCAATTAAAAGATAAAGTACATTGTCCCTGGGAAAATATGAATATATTAGTAACAGTTGATAAGCATTCGATCATTATGAAGATAAATTGCATCACACCTGTGAATGTATATGAGTAGGCATTTTATTATTAAAGAGAAATTACATTGTACGTGTGAACTTATGGGTATTTGATCACGGTTTTATTGCCATCTCTCTTGTGTTAGTTCTTAATTCCAATGCATGGCATGATATCTGAGATAGGCAGAAATTGTGCAGCAATTCATCTTAATGATGAATGACCGGCTAGATTACAAACTAAGTGTTCTGCTAATGATGTACTGTGTACAAGTAAGACAAGAAAACAAATGAAGAAGCGAGAGTATGCTGTCCATAAATGAAGACTTTGAGATTGAGTGATGGATTTAGTAGTAATGAGCTGGCACTGAGTAGAGTTGAGGAATCATGAGCGAAGATCTTCATACAGGTGACATTGCTCAAACCTGTAGCTAGGAATTTTAAAAGGGGTGGGGGTCTGAAAAAAAGCGAACCATGTTACCATTAAATAAACAATGGCAAAGAACCAGAGTCAAATTTTGATTCGGAAGGGATTTTTTTTTTCGGCCAAAAGGGTGGTGTGTTTGAATCCCCCCCCCCTTCGAAACCCTACAACCCCCTTGGCTTGGATGAATATTTACATGTGCTGCTCATGAAGGAATTTTTTCCCAAAAGTCTTAACTTTAAAAGCAAGATGAATCACATCTTTAACTTAAAGCCCAATTTCTGTCTTTAAATCTTGTAAATTTTAATGAAAACTATTGGACTTGCTGATGGCAGTAGATAAAGTACTGCTTCAAGATAAACGGTGACATTCTATGAAAAAATTTCAGGTCCTCTTTAACAATAATGCCAGATTACATACATTTTTTTAAAAACCTCAAAATTAAGTCCTTGTCCTTAACTTAATATATTTAACTTTATGTTGCTTTTTAAATATTTTGCCTTTTTTGTTCTAGAGACTTGTTGAAGCAGCAGAAGAAGCCAATAAACAGCATACGTTTGATCCAGAGATAGATGTAAGTTTTTAAAAGATGTGATACTATATTTAAATGCATGATATAGAAATATAAGTGCTTATTAAGCGGTGTTTTCTTTATTACATTGTGTAAAACATCCAATACAGGTTGGTGTCTGTATTGGCATATACATGTGGGAGATTCCACTTAATTGCTTTCACCCTTATCGTTCAATGTCACCACAAGCTGTGACTTTTCAACTAACTTTGACATTTCAACTAGCTGTGACATTTTAGCCTACAGGATGTGCAAGCAAGTGGCCAAGGGAATCACACTCGAGGAAGTCATTGATTTAATAAAGGACCGGAACCTAATGTCAACTCAAGCAGTGTGAGAGGTTTCTAAACCTATCCTGGGCTTGGGTCATCTTTCTGTTAGACAAAATAAGGCTGAATACTGATGATTGTAACTTAATTACCCTTGGGAAATGTAATTTTCCTTTGAATCCATAACTTATTAATCAAATAAACAAGGGGTACAGAGAGCACTGTGTGACTTTCAAGAATGTATGGTATTAGGCTAAGGGGCTGTGACACTGAATCCAAATGATCTCATTTGTGTTTTTTTTTCTCTCTTTTTTTTTTTCAGCTGTGAAAAAAGTGTTATTTATTTGACTGAATTTAACCTTGCCTTGTAGCCACATTTGAGGAAATGTGTATTAGGTACATTATGATCATAAAATTAAAATTTTGAAAACTTTTCTGCTACATCTAGCATCAACTATGTGACAAACGCAGTTCTGATTACAAGAAAACTTCTTGGTCCGATCCACGACTTTGCTGTAAAACAACCAATCAGAAGCAGTCAAATCAAATCGTAACAAAAATGACAACAAACGAGGGAAAAGCACAGAGGGAAACTGCTTTTGAGAAATGAAATCTGACTTTTCACAGTTACCTAAAGGGCTTTTCATTATTGTTCACCACAAGTTTGTCATTTTGTATTCCTTTTTTATTTATCAGTTTCACAGTCTTGTTGCCACCCCATGTGAGGAATGTAAATTTCTTGATTATTGGTGTTAGATTTGAGAAAATGAAGTTATTATAGCAATTGGCAATTAGCAATTAATGTCGAGTAGGTGGATGATTTCTTCCTACACAGGGAATAATAGACACTACATGAGCAAAATAAAAAAAGTGGATTGACCTTTAGAGAAATTAATTTGTTTTCCAAATTGAGTCTGTGCACTGCAGGTTAAGTACGTTTTTGATTTTGGACATTCAAGTCTTTTTAGTTCCTTTACATTTTCTGAAAGACCGATAGTTGTTGACGGGAAGCAGTTACCATTTCGATTATTTGATTGCCTTGATAGCAGTTGATAGGGTTTTTCAATTTTCTAGGACGTAAACATCTTTACTGACATTTTTGCGCTGGCAAAAGTAAAGATGTACTCTTGTCGTGAAGTGTTGTACAAATCTCATGCCCCTCTTTGTCAATTCATTTTGAAAATTTTACACAAGTATAAATGCCAGTTTTGCAGTATTCACAAAATATGTATTTTTTTTTTCTGTGTAATAAAAGCAGAAGTCATAAAAGTAATCTTCAGTGGAAAAGGCTGAAAAACACTCGTGTGCTGTGTCATGGGGTTATTTTGCCACTTTGTATACATGTTGATATAATTGGGAAGCATTCACAACTTGCGTCTTTTTTTTTTTCCAGCTTCATTATTACAATGCCAAAAGAATCAATGAAATAAATGAAAAAACTGGAAACTATGTCACAACGGAGCCGGGTGCCACCATGCCTCCAACAATGGTGGATGACGAAAATGAACATTTGCAATTTAACCCCGAATGGCTCAATCTGACTGTTCACGAAGATGAGCATTTCAATTATGTTCGAGTAAATCTAAACTACAGCACTGTGCATGTTCCAACAGATGTTTATGACAGATGTAAGTATCTTTTTCTTTCAACCTATCTTCTTCCAACCATGATTGCATCATTGAAACCTTCAATCATTAGCATCTCCAAAGGAAAGGTTGTATTTCTTGTATGAAGGCTCTCTTACTTACCTCCAACAAGGAGGTATAGTTTTGGTTATAATTGGTTGCTTTTTGTCTGTTAGCAGCTCGTTTCCGTTTGAATCCTACTTTCACCAACAAACGATACTATTCATAACACTCCTCAACTCGGGCAATTGTAGCACCACATTCATACAATATTGATAGTGTAACAATAAAATTCAGAATGTTTATAATATACTAATTTGGTCTGGCCATTTTTGTTCGTTATATGTGTAAAGTTTGTAATATGCATGTAACTATATCAATCATTGTTGTAAGACAGATCTGGAACTACCATATTCCAGGTTATATAATCATATAGGTATCTGCTTTAAGTGAGGTCATTATGTGCAACATATTCTGTAAATTTAATTAATTGTATGTCATGCAATACAGATCTCTTTTTTTACTGAAGGATCAGAACCAAACTTTTAGCATACAGTTTCAACCCACCCACCCCTATCCTCCACTTTACCTTCTCACCCCATCAAAAAAAAAAAAAAAAAAGAGAGAGAGAGAGAAAGAAACGAAAAGTCAACAGTTTTCTAATCCGAACTATATAATATGGCGTGGTCTTAACATGTTTCAGGTTGCTAACTTTCCCCTTAATTATCTTTTTGGGCTTCTTCATGAAAAAGGAATCAATGCACAATTAGTCGTCTGTTGGAAAGAAACCAGGTTGTTTACATGTTCTATCAAGTGGTGCTCCTTACAGCTTTTCAAACATGACATATCGGATATTAAGGGGGCATTCTTGGAAACTACTTCTGGGAGTCGATTTTATTGCTAGAAGCATACTTGAGCAGCAAGGGAGATATGGAGGGGGGGAAGAAGGTTACACAGAATGGTTGTTTAATTTTGTCCTATATGTTGGTTAAGGAAAGTCTGTATTTGATAGACCAAATGATATATTTTTAAAGAGAATATTAACTAAATTAAATTAAGAATACAATTGATTTTGCTGTCGGAAGAGTATTTATTAGTCTTACATCTGAAATAAATGTACCTTTTTCATTCTTTGAATTAGGTTAGACTACATGTATATTGTTCTTTTCACGTCAAGTGGCACAGTTTCCTGTATATCAGCAGTTTGAGAGATGATTATTTAGAAGCTTCCATAGCTACAAAGCAAGAGAATTGCCTAAATGGAGCCTCCATGCTCAACAGCGCCAGTTAATTGGCTTAATTTTGATTGGGAACAAACATTCTACTATGATGATTATTATATAAGGACATCAAAGTTTCTGCAACAGAAGGTCAAAATAATTGAAAATTTCCTCAAATTTTATTCTAGAAACTTCACAGTAAAATGATATGTGATGACTCAATATAGCTTTTCTTGCTCTTAAGAAAACATGCTGCTGTGATCTGATTACTCAGTTTTCAGTTCTGTGTCTAACAGCCCTGGTTTCTTGCCCCCTTGATGGTCATTCAGGGACCTCTTTCACGGCAATGGGTCGAAACCTTGACTGTTTAAATGGACTGGATAATCATGCTCAGAAGCCATATAAACGCCTAATCACCACCTCTGCCCATTGACCACCTAGCCTGTGTTGGTATTACCCATACATAGTAGATGGCCTGCCTTCACATTTGACTGAAAATAGATCAATCTTAATGACATGAGCTCCAGTTGGCTAGTTTTAATCATGATTGACTCAAAACCAATGTTTCTGTATGTGGAAAAGCAGCCATTATGGCTTAAACGCCCACCGTGACTGATGTAATGAAAAAAATTAATGCAGACATACGTGTTATTAGGCAGTTGTGGTTGGAAAATGTCTGGTTTTCATGAAAGTAATTGATCTGGGTTCCGTGCCAGTTTTCTGGTATGATGAAGTAAGGGGGTCCTGAAAAGGTCAATTTTTTCAGGAAAGAACCATCTTTGAAATGTTTGGCTAGAGGCCTGTCTCATATGCATGCTTATGCCAGCTATGGACAAGCTGTTGTGTAGATGGGACACAATACTCAACAGCATAAGGTGCATGCCAGTAAATGGAGTCAATCCTGAGACTCAATTTTGTTTTGCTTTTGTGTATACCACATGTACCAGGCCCGTAGCCAGGGGGGGGTTCGGGGGGTTAGAAAGAACCGCCCTTTTTGCTGGGAAAAGGTCCGCTCTGGGTAAAATTTGATCTAGGTACATGAAGTTTGTATAGAAAATGGTCCACTTTTCCAGAAAAAGAACCCCCCTTTTGAAATTGCTGGCTACGGTCCTGTGTACCAAATATGCCTAAATGACTTGTATGATATCTGTTACAAATTCTACAGGTCAACGGATCATAATATACAGGTACCATGAAAAAAAATGTGACTATTAATATGCCAAACCCAGCAGCATTTTTATCAATCTATGTGAGACTAGTTTAACCACACCCGTTGAAAGCTGGATTACAATAGAAAAAAGACATATACATATTGGCTTGGAGGCAGGCATGTCCTTCTTAATTTTCTTTCTATATGTCTCGAGCTTGGCGCTATAATTGCCCGAGTTGATGAGTGATAAGTGCATGAGGATATCATTTCTTTCTTTTATTAAGCACTTTTTCTCTAAGGTTCACGGCATCATTGCCCTATATACCTATGGATATTATTTGCTGCAGCTTGTGATTAAATAACTTGTAGCTCTATACTCTCTTCATCAGTGATACTCAGTGATATTAGTGATCAAATCAATTTTGAACCATCAGGGTCTGAACATTTATTGGTTCAAAGCAGATAAAAACAGTGTCCAATAATTAACCCAACATTTTATACATTTTCCAAGCTATGTAAGGCAAACTTTGCGCCCCCCCCCCCCAGATGCCCCCCCACCCTAACTCCCTCTGGCAAAATCATTGATCAGCTGATGTTCTGCCATGCTTTATTTAAAGTAGATCACTTTTCGGTCTCACTCCTTAAATTGTTTCAAACTGTTGAATATTTATCACTTTTTATTCATGTTTTCCTCTAGATCCAAATGTCAGCAATGGCATTTCCTGGTCGGAAAAATTAGATCCAGTTTTTAAAAAGAACTATGAAATAGACCCCACGTTAACCTGGCAGTACTTTGGGAGTGCGTCGGGATTTTTTCGAACATTTCCAGGTAAGTGGAGTAACCAAGAAATGTTTTCTATTTTTACATTGACATTGAGCTTGACACATTACTGAGCATTATTGAATCACAAACAAATAGTGCCTCAACAACTGTATCCAGTAAATCATAAAATACCACTAATTTGATTAGAAAATGCACCTTGGTTGAATTTTGTGAATAAAATACAGATTTTGATCTTATTAAGTATTTGTAAAGTACAGTTAATTTTTCTTTTGTTGAAGGCGAGAATAAGCCTTCATAAAGAACACATTGGTCACATATTGGAAATAATATTGGATGTTGAATATGGATAACAACACCAGTAAAACAACAGATTGACCAGTAGAAAATATGTGCATGAAGATATGTGTATATATATATGTAATATAGATACATTGTTGGACTATGATGAGAACAGTGTAGTGAAGCAGATCTCCCATGATATTTGAGATCTTGTTGACACAGGAAATGGAAGAGACAGTCACTATGTTTTACTTGGGTTTAATGGAATAACAAAATCTGAAAACAGTTTATTTTTGGATTTTTTAAAGTGTTTTCATCCTGCGGCATGATTCCTGAAAATTTGCACGTATAGTAATGCAATATTACCTGAGTGAAGAAATCAGAGACATTCTTTCATTTTATGACAGGGTTTTTTGTTATTTCAAAGTTAATGAACACATACATTCAATTTGATTTTTCTTAAGGAATGAAGTGGCAGTACCGAGGTATTGACATGTTCGACTGCCGCACAAGGGGTTGGTAAGTGGCTGATGACTGGCCTCAGGGTGGACTGCAGATTTTACCTCCTTACGCACCTCTTCTGTTAATTCTTATCACACTTTATTAATTAGCTGCTCATTGGCCAATCTGTTTTGTACTGTGACAAAAATGCCTAAAGATAACCACGTGATCTGTATGTAGATTGTCCTCGATATCTTGGAATCTTACAGAATATTAAATGATATAAGAAAAAAACATTTACAGCTTTACACTATAAAAGCTTAATTGGTTCATGCCAAGATGTAAAGATTTTGGTGTTAGCTTTACAAATCAATAACAACTTCGCACTTAAAATTCAAAATTTCACATTTTTGTCAGATTTGTGTTTGCAAAAGCTGAAATACATCTTTGGGCAGTTTGCAGAAGGTTCAGAATTGATTGGCATCCTTTTCTCATATTTCCAGCTCTACTGAGTGCGGGCGCCTAGCTGTTCTTAGATTTCCCCATAGCTGACTTCTTACATGTAGGGGTCATTCTGCAAAAAAAAGTGAACATTTAAGTCACGCCAGCGATGGATATATTTGGTGTAATATTTGCATTAATTTGACTTGCTCCATTATTTTCAATATTTTACACTACCATCCAACATGGAAAGAAATTAACAGTAAATAAAATTTAATGTTGTTTAAAAGACATTATGCAAATGTTACATTGTAATGTGTGTGTTGATCAATGACTTGACTCAATGTTGACTTTTTTGTGAAATGACCCATAGTCTTCTAACTGTACACATATAAACCATCAATCCAGTTTGGTTTGACGGCAGTGTTACGTGACCAGACCAGTGTAGTCAGACGTAAAGGTCTATTAAACAGATTCTGCTCTGCGGAAGGAAAGGTTTATTTCAATAATAAGACGTGTGTGTTGCTTTTTTGCTTTATTGGATTTGATAATTAAATATAAACACAGATGAAGCATGGTTTTATGGAAGAAAAACAATTATTGAGACACAGCCATTCAAAAACAGTCATAGCAAAAATATCTTCTTTTATTCACAATTCAACTTTGCTTTTATCCATTTTATCTCATATTGATGAATCCTTACCACATCTTACAATTTAGATCGAAATGTGTCAGCAGATAACTTAAAACTACAGTCCAATTTTCATGCTATATTCTGATCATGATGACAGGTGCGCTATGACCCTGGTGTGGGGTTTCTCCAAGTCACAATGGTCACATTACACACAGCTCCATGGGTCAGCATTGCCTTTTTTTGCCAAGTGGCATACGATAAGGAAGACCTAATACAACTCACTTGGCTCTCTATACACATGTATGACTGGGTTCCCATACCTAGATCGATCTGACAAGATCGATCCTTCTCCGAGGGGGTTCTTGCTAAATTGCAATCAAATTAAGAGGCTTAAATGTCTGTCACGCCTACTGAGGCTATTGAGGGTTATTAATTATCGTTTAGAAGCTTCAGTAGGCGTGACAGACATCTAAGTTGCTTAAGCTGAAAGCAATTTTGCAAGAAACCCCTCTGAGATAGATCGATCCTGTTAGATGGAGTTAGTTTACACTGGTGATGAGCTTTTGACCAATTTTTTGGGAGTGAAGCACTAAATCTATCAATAATAGATGACTTAATTTTTTCTGCAGATTTATACCATTTTATCTTTGGTCACAGTTAGTCATTCAATAAGTCTAACTATCCAAAAATTGACACTAAAATCTCATCTCATCTGCTTATTCAGCTCTTTTTCCCAAAAAAGTATTTTGCGTGGATGAGAACGTAATGTTGTCAAAAATGTAATATCTTAAAATTTGTGTGTTAACATTTCTTCTGTATTCAAAAGTAACTGAGCTCTAGTTCAAGCTAATGGCTTTTGACAGGTCAGTTTACCAAATCCTCAGCGAAAATATGAAATCAGAGGACTAAATCCAGTATTTCCTTTCCATTTATGAAATACTGGTAAAAGTAGTGACGTCACACAAGTATTTCCTTTCCACTTATGAAAGGATTATAGTGCATCACTTTCCGCCCATAGTTTCTCCATTTCAGCACCTGTTTTGCTGTATTTGCTATACCCATGTCAGCTTTCACAGCACAGTTCATCTTCCAGTATAATTTGCTTACGATACTGATCACTTTGTCCTTTTTGTTTCAGTTTCCTGCAAATGCTCAAAGTGTGGTTATCATTCTTTTGGGAGTACATCTGCTCATTGGCGTCTTACTAGTTTTCCAAAATTTCTAGTTTGAAACATATTGGCTAACTACTTTTTGCATGATTATTTATTTGTCAATATATTGCAGTTTTGAAACTTGCACAATTTTTTTTTTTTTAATTGGAGGGGGTAAAAACAAATCAAATATCAAGTTAAAAAAATTTTTTTTTAATTTTTTACTTTTTTAAATATTTTTCCATTCAAATAATTTAGACCATTCTTCACCCTTCTTAATGAAAAAAAATTAATTCGTTATCCGAGAAATATTGGCCAATCAGTAAGCATGTCTCTGAGAGCTGATGCACTGCCATGCACTTGCTTGTCAGATAAGTTCTGATTGATGGTTTTCTGATTTCTTTTTTTCCAATCAATCACTGCTCTACCACACCCTCTGCATCTTATAGGTTATAAATGGCCACCGCCTCCACTAGGTGTAGATTTGTTTGACTGTCGAACCAGAGAGTGGTAAGACAGAAGGTGTAATTTATATTTTTCTACGTGTACTTGTGTGCATGCTGGTGCGTGCCATGTGAAATTGTTTTGCGTTGACTGTTCGAAAATTCATTTTAGAAAATGTTGATAGCATGTAAGATAGTATATTACATCCAGAAAGTGCTGATATTCATTTCCAAGCTCAAAATGTCTAATTTATACTGAGGATTTCCTGTTGGTATAATTTGACGATGTTTCAGTTTGCCTTATAATTTTTTAATCTGAATTATGCACAGTAGAATGTTCATTTCAAATACAAAAGATATGAAATCATTCATGTGTATTCTTCTTAAATTTGGAATTTTTGTGCTGAATAGTTTTATATTAAGATGTGCACTATGTGTTAGTTGATTTAGTTACATAGCTATCCAGTAGCAGTCATCCTGTCTTGGCAATGTATTTGCCTAGTTTAACCTCACATTAGGTTCAAATCTTGTATTGATACTTTCCTGTGCTTTTTAATGTCATAGACTGTTTTCATTGTGGTCTTTTCTGATATAAGACTTTTTTCTCGTTGCAAATGCCATCTTCATGTACTTTGTCTGAATGTTTATAGACATCATAGTAGTGGTGACAGTTTTTAGCACTGTGCTATATTAAACCATCACAAAAATAGGGCTGTTAAAAGTAAGAAATGGCATGAAGCTTTTAGGCTGTTAATTTCAGCTGTTTCCATGTGCTAGTAATTGGTAATATATTTCCAGAAAACGTAACTTCCTTTCTTCCTTTGATCCCCCCCCCCCCCCCCCCCCCCCGTCTCCTTATTTCTTGCACTTTGTGGTCTTAATTATTTTCATAAATGATTGCGCTTTGTTGGATTTATTTGAGATCCTGATTTTAGAGTATTTTTTATTTCCAATGATATTCATCATTTGACTTTAATTAACACATTGAGAATGTATGCCTATAAAAATGAGTAAATTATGATAAATTCAGCTCGTTGTGATTGTATGATTAACAAGAATTTTCTTATGATAAGTAGAAATTCAATTTTGTTGTCTTCATTAACTTAACTTTTGGATTGCCATGGGAAATTCCTTTTTTAAACAATTTCAAAAAAAAAACTTGATTGGGTGACTCTCCCTCTGTAAAGGTACCTTCCGGCCATTCCATGGTACCTCGGTCCATCATAATGGCCATTTCACAGTATCTCTTCCTCTGTAACATTTTATGTATGTGCTCTTTTAATATTTGTCATGAGTTCAGCATATGAATTTTTAAAAAAAATCATTATTCAAAACTTTAAACAATATATCCGTACATCCAAATGCACTTGCCAATTCATGTGACATATCAGGTGACTTATGACACCTGGACCTTTTTTTTATTTCTTATAAAAAAGCAATAATGATGAAATATTGATGAAATTGTATTCATGGAGGGAATGCTGTGAAATGGTCTGCTGTTGGTATTGAGTTGTAACACAGGTACCGTAAGATCTTGAATATCAAGTTGGCCTTGAGAATTTTGTCATACTTGAAAATGAGCCTCTTGATAATTTTGTAAAGTTCCTCACCTAATATGCCCGAGTCAGATTCACATATTTTATAATATTAATTAATTTTTAAGTGATGAAATTTTCAAGTTTTTACCATATTTTATGTTCTCCCTGACACAAGGTACATCCAGGCGGCAGCGTCTCCCAAGGATATCGTAATTCTGTTGGACTCCAGTGGCAGTATGACTGGGCTGAGGAGCAAAATAGCGCGAACGACAATTAATAAAATTCTTGACACTCTGAGTGATGATGACTATTTCAACATTATAAGTGTAAGTACAATAAATTTACCACAGGTTCATAACCAAGGGGCCAGGGGGTTCAAGTGAACTGCCATTCTTGCTGGGGAAAGGTCTGTTCTGATTAGAATTTTACGCACAGTCAGGTTTGATGATAAAAGGGTTGACTTTTTCAGAACCCCACCCCCGCCCTTTGAAATTGCTGTCCACTAGTACATGTATCAAGAGATAAGATTTAAGAGCAGGAGACCTTGTATATTTTATTATATTTTATATGTTAGTATATTTAAGATTTACATCTGATATTTTCTGTTTAAAGATCAAAAGCAAATGATTTAGGTTATAGTTTTAGGTTATAAAAAAAAAAAGTATTCTGAGGTCCCATTTTTGATAATACTAGTGAGGCATACATTTTGATCAAGTTTGGTATTTAGAAACCCTTTTTCTTTTAATGAATTTTTGATCCTATTGATATTTTTCCCTTAATAGTGTATTGAATATGTATATTGATATGTGTGTTTTACTGAAGACCTCATGTAAACACCATGAATAGATTGGCATGTTAATTAGCAAATGTTTTTTTTTTTTTTTCAGTATTCTACACAACCATTATATATTGATAAATGTTCTAATAGAACTTTAATACAAGCGAACATAAAAAATAAAGAGGTGAGTGATTTTGATTTTTTACTATTTTTTTTTCATGAAAAGGATATATTAATGAACTTTGACTGTGAGATTTATTTATTTATTCGTTTACTATGAAAAAACATTTAGTAATTAGGTGCTGTTTTCAAATTAATTGAATAGTTTGAAATCTGCAAACTTATTTTATGTCCTAAAAGATTTCAAGTTAATTTTTCACTTTACTAATGGAATATATTCATTGTAAAGAAATATGGACTTTATTTAAATGTACAACAAAAATCTTTTGCAGAGATTAAAAGAAGCAGTAAAGGATGTGGAAATAAAAAAAATAGCCCACTTGGATCGAGCCTTGGAGGAGGCATTTGCCTTGCTGGATGTGGTATGTGGCAGAAATAATTGACTCATATTAAAGTTTTTATTTGTACCAGTACTATGCAGTCTGCTATGTTAGCCACTAGTCCAACATAATGGACTTAAACATTTTGTATTCTACACTTAAAAAATCAGGAGTTTTGTTCAATGAGGATAATATTCTATCACCCCATTTCCATAGATTAGATCGACCTAACTCCCTGGGGGTTCACGCTAAATAGCTGTCAGCCGGGCGGACACGAAAGTTAATTACCCCCTTACAGCTTGTAGTAGGCGGGACGGACATTTAAGTCGGATTATCTGAAAGTAATCTAGTGAGACTCCCCGCGGGGATAGATCGATCTAAAATCTATGGGAATAGAGCCTATGTTTAAGTGGACTCCCAGGTAAAAACAGATTCTTCTCGCACAGTTTCTGTCTTGCTCATGAAGATAAAAACTCAAAATCCTTAAAATGTTCTATTGAATTTTAAAACACATCATAACAATTACCCAGCATCTATGGATCATCCATTGTCTAAGGATCTCTATTGTCCAGTGGTGAATCCTTGCATAAAAAATGGCACTTTATGATGAAAATCAAACCTGGATTTATTGCTTTCAATTCATATAGTTAATATTTTTTAAAAATAATGTTTTTGTCTCTAAAAAATGAAGTAAAAATAAAAGTGATTAGTTAATAATAGTTATAGTATGTATGTATATGTTCAATAAAGGCCAGATCTGATGGAGAAGGGACCCAGTGTAACCAGGCCATTATGATCATATCTGACGGCTCTCCTGACACATACGGGGAGGTGTTTGAGAAATGGAACAGGCCAAATATCACAGTGAGTTCTCTCTCTCTCTCTCTCTTGTCAAGTAAGTAACAAGAAAATATAAAAAGATTCTCAGATATTTTTAAAATATGTAATCTGATCAAATTTCTTCATTGGCTATTTACCCTCTTCAGGTACGGGTGTTTACCTATCTGATTGGCAGAGAAGTGAAAGATTCCAGAGAAGTCAGTTTAATAGCATGTGCCAATAAAGGTAAGTGTCAATTATAGAATCAATGGAAAAAATAGAAGCCATGTGTTCTTTTAGAGTTCAGGAGCAGATCAGGAGCAGAAATAACTGCTTCAATCTTGCCTGATACCTTACAAGAAACCACTTAAGTCCATAATCTTCTGTCTGTGGAGCAGGATTTATAACAGAAGTCGTACTTTATCATAGTCACTGTTAAATGTAATTTCATGGTTTACCTTTAAGGTTTTTTAACATCCATGAGGAATAGGCATTTTAAGTCATACTCTGTATTGCTTCAAGTTCAAGTTAATCTGCCTTCCAACATTGCTTATAGGGGTGGTTCAAATACTTTGAAAATTTCTTCTTGAATGAATTCTTCTTGAAAATTCCAGCGTCCAGCACCTTCCTAATGCAGAAATCACCAAACGTTTGGCCTTTTTCTTATTATTGCTTTATTTATTATTTTAAACAAGTGATGTTTCTTAAAATGTGATTAACAAATATAGTTAAGAATTACCTTATTGATTATTTTATATTTATTTATTTGTTATTATTGGTTTTTTACTTATTGTATTGATCTGAATGGATTTTCCTTTTCCAGGCTATTATACTCATATATCCACACTGGCTGATGTGCAGGAAAATGTTCAGGTGAGAAAAAAATGTCGGAAAAATTTCCCATGGAAAAGGTTGCTTTTGGTCAAATGGTTCTTCCCTCAGTAATTTATTGCCATGGAAACTTTTTATTCCTGTTTGCCATTTCCCTTCAAACAGTATGATGACAGGGCATAGGGCTTTGTGGTGTTCAGTTTTTTAACTGCGTGTGTAGATGATTTTATGGGATTATGTTTTTTCTACAATTTCTACCAAAGAGTAGAAAAAATTAATTAACATTTTGATATCAAAAAGCACTTCACTCAATCCTGCAATATGGAAAGTTAAGTCCGAGAACAGTTCTGTCGATTAGAGGATCATTTCAACAGACATATTATATTTTTAATTGATCCATATGGTCAATTTCTCTCTTCTCTCATTCTTTTCAGAAATATGTGAATGTATTGAGCAGACCAATGGTAATGCAGAGGGCCAGATACAGTGTGTGGACCAGTGTTTATCTGGACATAGCTGTAAGTATTACACACAGTCACTAGTGACATCTTAACTGTAGATGTCACTGTAAGCAAAGTGTAAGTGTACATACAGTTAGGAGTGACATCTATATAGTCAAGGAACTTGTAAAACTGCCCCGTATTATGGGACCAGTATAAGTATAGGCTATAGCTACCATAGAAAGAGGCGATGAAGATCAAATTCATGGGTGGAGATGTATGTGTTATAGATGACAGACCCTTTAAGATATCTACTTGCAGATTAGGGCCATTGGGAGAACAATGAAGGAGAGGTTTATTTATAATCATCACGTAAGGTGTATGCCCATATCAGTTGATTATAAATATAGATAGTCCAGCTACAGTCATGCATAAATATTTACCACATACATATTTATGATTGACTACTAACAAAATTTACGCAAAAGTTTGATACTGAATAAAGTTTAATTTCAAAAACATCTAAAAAGAAAAATCTGTCCAACAGGACCCATTTAAGGACACTTCTCCCTGACTGCTGTAAACCTAAACCATTATGTTAGGTGTATTTATATATTTATATATTTAAATACAAAAAGGTAAATGACTTCTAGGTCCAGTATGTACCACCAGACAACCAATTATTATATGCCTAGTATCACATCAATTTTAGATTTATTGGGATTATCCACTGCTGGATCATGTAAAAATACTTTGGTCCCTCTGGCTGTGAGACAATTTTATTAGTGGTGCTTGAAAGGGGAAGATCCTACAGCTGCCTTATTAAAAACAAATGACTCTCATGGCACTCTAGGATTAGTTGGTGGATGATTCACCTTGACCTACATTTCAAGGTCGAAAAGATCATGATTAGAAAAAATTCTGAATTTGATTACTTCAGAGTAGGTTGGGACCAGACAATTTAATTTACCTCAGTGGCCCTCTCTACAAATATATGACAAAAGAATAAATTGATATAGGGGCAGCTGTTTAGCAATTAAACACTACTAATATCTACAGGGTATAGCAAAAGTCAATGACTATAACATCACTGGTTGCTGAAAGTGGATACAATTTCTTGGGTGACCAGGATTACATTCAAGCAATTAATTAAAATTGAGGAAAAATGTTTTCCTAAGCAGTATTATTTTCTCAAAATGCAAGACACACTAGTATATTGCATGTGGGCGAATGCCACATTTAGAGATCATGACTACATTTGAAACTTTTATAAAAGACAATGAATATTTGTTGATTGAGATAGAGTGTGTTTGATATATGTTATCTATTGCTAGAAGTGTAATAATACTTGCTTGCTTGTGTGTTGTATGTCAGTGGTTTATTGAATGTTGAATGCTGCATGCAACCAAACATTTATATAATTGGTTATTAATCTTCTTCATTCTTTCAAAAATAAATTAAAAAAAGAAAAATCTGTGGAAAGAAAAAAAAGAAAGAACTTAAATTTAAATAAAAAAAGAAAGAATTGCATACAAATATTGCTTCTTGTGGGTTTTTGAAATTTGTATAATGTCCTGTAAGATTTCTTCATACTGTAATTTGTTTTGTTCACAAACACACGTGCACACACCCACATTCATGTCACCTTGTACCTCATATATCGTCACATTTTAAAGTTAATCGACCATCAAATTCTTCAACCTACCAATAGACCCACACAATTCTAAACAGCAAGTCAGTCCATTTTCTCTTATACAGAATGTACATGTCTATTTATTGCTTGCATCTTATGTTAATACATCGTACCTGTTATTTATATATATATATATTTATTTATTATAAACTGGTATATGCATTACTGTAATGTTTGTGTCTTGACATGTTTATTGTATTGTTTGCTGCCTGCTATATTGTATATATTTCTGTAGGAGCCATGGTTGAAGTTACGATCGCAGGTGACAGACGGATGGGTGCGCCGTCCGTTGTCGGGAGAGCACACTGTACGCTGACATACAGAGTGTTGTGCTGTTTGGGGTGCATTTTTGTGCAGTTGTTGTCATTGGTTCTTTTTTTCTCTTTATTGATTTATTTACTTTTGATTATTTGCAGATGGCTGTTTTGAAATTTGAGATTTTACCTGAAAAATTATGTTTTTGTCAATTTTTGCAAAAAAATCTGTCTCAGATTTTCAGCTATTCACTAGATTTTTTTTTTTTTTTCTTGACAGATTTTAGATTTTCTTTCTTAAAACCTCAGGCATCTGGTTTGTTTGGTGTTGCTTAAATAGTTAAATAATATATCTTTTTATGATTATTGTATTCTGTAGTTTTCTCAAATTAAGAAAAACATAGATAAGACCAGATAGCCTTTAATTAAATGAAAAAGAAATCACAAATTCACAGTCGTAAATTTTTTTTGTGAATTTGAAATGAATTGACAAAAAAAAAAAAAAAATTACCATCTTTGGGATTCCCCTTTTTCTCTCTTTGTGAGAAAACTATTTTCTTATTATGACTATCATTATGACAATTATTGCATTTTTGTAGTTTGTCTGCTTATGAGTGTATTTGATACATGTACTTTAACTGCTTCGTGTTAGTCATCTTTCTTTGTCTTGTTTCTGAGAGTTGGCTTTTCTTGTTTCTTGCTACCAATAGGAGCCTCGAGTTTACTGTCGTCACAAACTGACCAATGGCTGGGTTCATAGACCACTTGACAAGCCACGGTCGCTTGTAGGAATATTTTGATTTGATTTTTTATTGATTAGAATCTGCTTGGTGTTATGATATGATTTATTGTTATGTTTTGAACATTATGATGATATGATGAATTTTTTTGTTTTGTTTCGTATATGATGTTGATGATCTGTAAATTGCATGTTGTACAGTGTAGTTTGCATTTGTCCTTTGAATCTTGTTACTTTTCATATTATTATTATTATTATTATTATTATTATTATTATTATATATTTAGGAGTATTGTTGGATTCAAATGACATTTAAATCAAGGGTCCCATAATGTTATTAGATGTATATTTTTCATAAACTGTTTGTATCTTTTGGAATGTAATGTTTCATATATCTTTTGCACCAAATTTTAGAGTTGAGGCCAAAGTTTTCCACAATGTTGCCCATGATTAGGATGTACTTTTTCAATTATATTATATTATATTTTCATAATATTTCATGAAAGACTGGTTGCAAGTAGAAATATGTTTTAATACATGGCGAATTTATAATAAAAATAATCAGATGACAAAAAAAAAAAAGATGACAAAAAAGAAATATTTGTCGTAATTGAAATTAATTAAAAAGGACTAGTCTATTCACCATTCTCAATTTTCATGTACAGCTTTTTCCTTTCAATTCTACAGCTTTGATGTAGATAATTAAAGTAATAACCGTCATGATTCTTACTAAGATTTCTTAGATTCTGTTTCTGGAGAATTCTGAAAGTCACTTATACATGCCTTGTGTTTTGAGATAAAAACTTTTAGATCTCTGAAATGTTTTGAACTTAAAAGACTCCCCTCCTCTTCCAACCAAAAAAATTTTAAATGAAACTTTGTAGTATTCCTGATATTATGACAATTTCTTTTGCTGCTCTACCGGTAGATCTTGACAGACTTCTTTGTTTTAAGTTTGTCAGACTTAATTTCCTGGCTCATGTGTTTTTTCCTTGGCTCCAGAGATTCCTCTTTCATATTAGCTGAAAGATGATTGCTAATTGCAACCATTTACGTAAACCAAAGAAGGTGACATGCAGTTTCTTCATTTCATTCGAAAGTTGGGACTGAATTTCCATAAATTTACTTACGGGAGGCTGTAATAACTTCACACATCATCAATCCTGTTTCCTTCCAGTCAATGGCAGTTATTACAGTGTGTGGCTTTCTTATGAGATATTTCATCAAATCGTTCCATTGCGTGCACTGAGACACTGTGCCTATTATTTCTGAATCATTCTTATATTTTCTTTCTTTTGAAGTCATTTTTTCACTAATGTAGTTTATCGGGAGTTATTTGCCTCTTTGAAAATTGACCTTTTCAGTATGCTCATTAAAGGCATACAATGCGCATTTTACCTTTATACAGCTTAAAATTACTTTTCCCTGGAAATTTGAACAAATTTCTTTTAGGCAACAAAGTATATGATATCTATGTGATCTATTTTATAAACCCATTTAGGAGTTCTCGCTTTGTAATTTTTACTCTAACGAGTACAATTCCTCTGTCTGCACTTCCTTTGCAAGGGTGACACAAAATTTAGAGGATTGGAACTCATAATTTGGAAGAAAAAGTGTTGAAATATCCATGAAAATGTCTTACATGCATTTATTCCTTCAATGGTTTTCAACAGTGTTTGCCATAGTTTGGATTTTTCTAGGCAGCATCAGAATGGTTAGACATAGTTGTAAGGTTTTCCCTTTTTTTTTCTCCATTTCACTTCTGAATCGGCCTTGTTTCTGATTTTGCACTGAAAATGTTAATACAGCATGTTTCTCGAGTATCTTTCATATGAAGGTTGTCATGTGCCTTGAAACATATTGCAACTAAGGCCACACTTTTTTATTTTTATGGATGACATCCTCTGGGGACCCCAAAGTCGGTGCGAGCGGGCGAAAAAAAAAAAACAGTCCAAAAAAAAAAAAAAAACTGCTTAAGAAAAGTTATGTTTTCAGTACACAGCTGGAAACACTAATTTACCACAGAAACACGTATCAAACTAACAACATGTCTTTATCCATGCTCTCAAAATATTAAAGCATTGTGAATAGGGCCTACTTCGTAGAAAGGTAAAAAGTCATGAATATATATGCTGCATATTACCAAATCTATTTAAGGTTATTTCATGCATTCTGTTGGTATAGAAACCAATAAAACAAATATCAAATAAATAGCGTGTCTTTATTTGTACTCTCAGAAAATTAAAGCATTGTAAACACTTCACAGAATTGTTAAAAAAATTAAGCAAAGATAGGCCTATGCTTCCTACTACTAAGGTAATTTCGGTCGATGCCATTTTGTCTACTTCGACTCACACGCTAGCAGCCAACTATCGGGTGGCCTGTCCGACTTTCAGTCCACCAAATACCGCGACGCTCTTGTCGACCCTTTTTTCGCTCCAAAAAGAAACTGGTATGTGCTGCTTTGGACAGAATGTCACTGAAATTTTCCGGGCGATGATTGCTGGCCGCGGCCAGCCTTTCGTAAAATTGTAAAAGGGTGATATCTCCATGTCCAATATCAATGGCAAACCAATCCAAAACGACGGCCCCCGTTCTCTTTATGACTTTAATTGTCGTGTATTTTGAAATTAATGCTAGAGATAAAGTTGACGGCAAAACGGCCATATTTCCATGTGGTGATAATACGCATGCGCAGAAAGCTCATTTTCCACACTCGGAACTACTCGGATGTCTCCGCAGTCGACAATGACAGTATGGAGCTTGCGGAATTAGCAGAGAATTGCCGATTGCATTTTCCGGCAAATTCAATAACGATGTTTGCGACAATCGACTTCCTTTGGGGGGGGGGGGGGGGGATTTTTTTTTTTTTTTTTTTTTTGGAGAACGGACGAAAATCGGTGCGCGCGCAGGATGTCATCCATAAAATTAAAAAAGTGTGGCCTAAGCTGAATTGCAACTAAGCTGAAAGCGGTACACTTTAATGATACTGTTTGTACCGATACAGTTTTGGATGTCCTAACATGTAATTACAACAGGGAGTTTCAAATGTTTCCACACAAGTTTGCTTAGGCTGTTAGGTTAATTAATTGATTAATTGGCCATGTCAAATGGAGAAGCTCTGATTAGATGACTCTGTTACTTATTACCCAGGGTATTAAATTGTCAATCTCTTTAAGTACAGGGTTTTCGCTAAAGTACATTGCTCGATGCGAAGAGATCCTAAGTTGATTAAAGCAACAATATCAGGGAGCCCACCAGCTTCCCTACAACAACAGTTCCATTATTTGTTTTGTTCACAATCTTTTCTGAAAGATAAGTTACCATACAAGAGAATATGTATCCGTTTGGACATCTCTCTCTCTCTCTCTCTCTCTCTCTCTCTCTCTCTCTCTCTCTCTCTCTCTCTCTCTCAAGAAATCAGATCAATTGATTTTTCATTGTTGTAATTTTGACCAGTGAACATAGCTAGGGTTGGTAGTCATGGATAAGTAGGACTTACTCTCTGAAATGCAACTGCCACTTAGCCTAATTAGCACAACCAAATGTAGTCATACATGTCTTTTTAGCAATGCTATCTCAAAGAATATAAAAAGAAATCCAAGATGGAGTCATGTAAATCTTTGTTGTAGAACTCGTGTGTATTTTGTTTTTATTATTTATTTTATTACTATGGGAAAACCCACACGTGGTATTCCAACTTCCCAATTCATATTTTAGATTATTTTTTATATTGAGAATATGAATTATTTCAATTTTTAAACCTGGGGACCTTCAATTCTACTTCAGAATAAAAAATTTGGTGTCATAAAAGCTGCATAGTAATTAGGTTTGAGAAATGTCACCTTTTTCTTGAAAGGAAGAATTCTGGTACTAAGCAACATTCCATCTTATATGTATTAATCTGTAGATGTTAAGGAGTCTAGTGTGTTGTATATAGCCTAATATTGTGAATAAAAACAGGTGAATGACTAATATAGCAACAGGTGTCTTAAACATTGTCATCAACAGTGACAACATTAGATAGCTGTTTAGTGTGTGACTGTCATGTCGTATACATATAGCATATATACACACATGCCAATGCTAATGAAGTATCTATGAAATTATTGATAATGTATATTGTATCTAAATGGTTAAATATTACCACTGTATGCATGAAAGTTTCAGCACCTGCCGGTCATTTGAAGCACTTTCATCGTCAACAGTAATGACAACAGTCAATACAATTATGCATGATATTTATAACAGCACTGGCGGTTAATTCTATGCACCATTACTTTTGAATGCAATTAAATATTGTTTTTTTCTGTAATCCATATCTTCTAAATATACCCCATTACTAACTATTATACATATTTGAATTTTGATTTAAAATTTAAAAGTCTCATCATTTAAAATGTTGGATTATATATTTGTAATATACATAACATTTATATGTATTGCTTTTAGGAGAAAATATTTCATGTGATGATATCTGTTTTAAATGTATTCCTTTACATTCCTGCTTACCTGTTTTGGAATTATTATTACAGCATTTAGAAAAGGTAATTGGTACATTAAAATAGAAAATTTGGAATGAATTTTCATTTCATAGGTTTCTATATTTTTCAACTTGTAATTTCATTTTAAGAAATCAATTCTTGAGACCTTTTTCTTGTTCTTTTCTTTTTTCTAATTTTGTTTGACTTGAATCCCATATTAGTATTTAAGTTGCTTTGAATGTCACATACAGTATTTTTCAGTTTAGAATGTTAAAAGTCTTGAAAGTGTTTTCTGTCAGGAGAGCACTTGTAAGGAATGTTTTAAATATAAATTTTATATTGAAAATATTGTGTGTATACTAATATATGCTTGAGCGTGTGTGGTTCTTGAAACTGCTTTTGATGCATTCTTTTTTATTTGCAAGCTTTTTCATTTTGTGTTGGTTGGATGGAAAATTAGGTCGTGGACAGCTTTTTATGAAATGATGATCACTTTGCGGCGATTGACTTGGCTTATTTTAGATGAAGCGCGTCATTTTTATACAGGGTTGCCCACTGAACACATGTAGATATATGCTGTTCCTTTTTGTCAGAAATAAGACGCATCTTTTTTGATTGTTATTATATTTTTTATTGTTATTACTTAACCTTAACAAATGGCTGACTGATTCCTGTTTTTTACTTTTTCAATATTCACCATTTTTACTCACAAAAATATGCTTTCTGGCATGAAGGGAATTCACTTGTTAAAATTGCTGAAATTGTTTTGTATGTTTTACAATTTATTTTGTACAAAATATTAAGACTTTTATCATTAAAGCATAGGGGAACTATGTATTTCATTTCTGTGTTGTTTGGCGACCCTGATGTGCTCTAGTTTAGGTAATTTTGAGCAAAATTTAATAAGGAAGACCATGCATGAGCATCTTGTTTAAAAGGATTTATGATATTGGCTGGTAGTGCCAATGGAATGGGGGCATGCTTTTAAAATGTTGCATAATATGAAATCTTGAGTTCAACAAAGTACATGCATAAAGACTTAAAACACATTCCACTTATATTTAAAAGAAGGGACTGAAAAGCATTTATATATATTAAAGCTTCCACCCCACTGCCACCTCCAACCAACCCAAAAAAATGGAGACAAGGCTAAAAGATGTCCAAAAGGGAAGACATACTGGCAGTTTTCGCAGTTATGATGAGCCACATGTCGTTCCAGAAATCTTTTTCCAAAAAAATACAAAAAAAAAAAAAACTTAACTGCATGAGTGAAAGAAATTTAAGGTGAAATTGTTCAAGTCATTTTTAAGATCAAAGAAATATTAGCTTTAGTCCAACTGTGGTGTCTTGTGTCATTGTGCCATTGTTTGTTTCATTAAGAAATGGTGGTTGCGTGACTTTTGCTTCCAGAAAATTAGGCATGATTTTTTTTTTCTGTCTGGAATGACTTTTGTGGTTTTTTTAAAGAAAATTGATATTGAGTGCAATTTTTTTGTTATGTTTTTTTTTCCTGTGCTCAATAGATTTGTATGTGCTGTTTGATAAGTAACTGATAACTGATAATGCTGTGGGGGAAGATTCTTCCTTCATGTCTGGGTTAATGGGTTTTGTTGTGGTTTTTTTGAGTGCTGAGTCCAAAGGTTATGTGAATTGTTCTGTAAACTGAAAAAATTGTGTATTTGTGGAAAGAAAAAAATGGTCTTTTCGTTTTAAAGCTTATATGTGGGTGTTATAATGTTCTTGCGCTTTCAAAAACTTTGGATGTTTTTTCAGACATTTAACCAAGGATTTTTTACAACCAGGTTCATCTTCTTGTTTATTTTATTCTGAAATGCACCCCACACTTTGTGCCAAAAGTTGATGGGGAGTTGGACTGCTACCAGTTTTGCTGAGAAAACCCTCATACTTGGATTTGTTCAAAGTGTATTTAAAAATACATTTTAATACAGTGCAAATTTACACTAAATTACTTAAACACTGGTATTAGTGAAGGTTGCATGAGTAAAAAGCAGCTAAGATTGGCCAGACTCAAATAACAGATGGTGAGAGTTACTGCACTGCAATGGAGAAAAAAAAATTAACTGGTAATTTCACCCTTTCAAATGTCATCAAAATTTATTTGGGCAGGTATGTTAAAGTATATGTATAAAGGATCCTGTCTGTTACTTAAAACAGTTGTCATTGGCTGCATCATGAACCAAATGTTGGTGGAAATCCAACATGTCATTTCACATTGTTTTGTCCTGTCTGATTGAGAAGGTGCCCATGATATCACACTTTGTCCCCTTATATTGGGTTACGTAGGATTGTGTTCGGATGTGAAATTCAATTCCCATGACTGGAAAGAAATACGAGTCCACTAAAAGGAAACTCGTTCATTTTTATTTTCAGCCTGATCAACCTATAGATAGCCTTTGATGACAGTAGTATTTTGCCCAGCTTAGAGGTTGAATCAGCCTGGTGACATCACCATAGACTTTGCCAAAACAAGCATATGATTGTGTTTAGATGGGAATGCACTAAGAACATTTGCATAGATGACAGCACAGTAGCTGTCTGCCAGGGAAGTCGCATCAGCAATTTAAAAGTTGGAGAAGAAAGTATAGGAAAACCAAAATTAATTCAAGCTGAAGCTGAAGCTGAAGAAATTAGTAATGTATTCAAATATTAATATTTTTCAGGGTCTGCAGTTAATGACGTCTGTGGCACAACCAGTGTTTGACCTGAAGAATGAAACTGTAAGTTTGATTATATATCGTGTATTATTATACACACACACATATCTTTTATTTAGGTAATCCGTATAAGAATATTCTGTAACCTTAAAGATATTTTGTAATTTCGGTGTACATGCAGAGAGAGAATGGTTTTGTCTATGGTCAGAGAACTTTCAGGATTTTGGATTGAAAGTTCTATGCAACTCGTAGCTTTATATATTTCAAACAACTTTGGGCCAATACTTAAATGTTGTGAATAGTAATTTAAGTAGAGACTATCTGCTTTTATTTAGAATGTGTTGTCTGTATTTTTCAGGTGCAGCAGGGTAATCTGCTTGGAGTAATGGGGACAGATGTCCCCCTGGTGGAATTACAAAGGCTTATTCCCCTATACAAGGTATACACTATGTGCACTATACACTATACTTATTCCTCTATACAAGGAATACACTATGTGCACTATACACTATACTTGTTATGAACAGACACAGGTGTCTGAGCCTGTATAGCCATCAACTGCATGTTTGTGTCAGCACTCTTGCCATGCACAGTACTGGGAATTATTTACTCATTTACAGTAAAAGGCAGACCATGT
This sequence comes from Lingula anatina, assembly GCF_051362555.1. NCBI lineage: Eukaryota > Metazoa > Brachiopoda > Lingulata > Lingulida > Lingulidae > Lingula > Lingula anatina. The sequence goes on along the minus strand of NC_141772.1, from coordinate 3,026,322 downwards.
TATCGAAATTGCATGAATGATTCCTAGGACAAAAGTACAGCTCCATTTGCAAAGCAAGCCTGATTAGATTATTGATTGATTAATTGATGGTTTGATTGATTGATGCGATTAGTAAAGACGGGGAGCAAATGTGAACCTCTATACAAGACAATGGCTGGCAAAGTATTCACTTTCAACTCCATTCATTGTTTTATTTTTATTATTTTTATTTATTTTATTTTATTTTATTATTTTTTTAATTCCCTACTAAGAAATTCTTTCATTTTCTAGACCTTTGTTGAGGTAAATTGATAACTTATATTGATAATATGGGGTAAAATACATTTAAGAAATCATTTAGCTTCGTAAGCAGTTTGTTGAAATAGAAAATAAAGGACAAGAAATGAGCATAACTGTAAATTGGATTGATGCATCCTGACACATGCTCTGTTGGGAACTTAAGAATCCAGCCAAGTTAATTGCTTTTCAAGAGTTTAAGAAAGATTATTTATAATAACTGCCCACTTTGGTAAGCTGACGAAAAGGGATTCCTTTAGGACAAAGTACATGTCAAATGGTCATCAATCTAAAACCAATTTTTCAGTGTTTTGACCTCAGTTGAGCAGTAGGCCACCTTCAAACAGGTGTCATTTTGCTTGGCTGGCACCTGAACACCCTGTTGCATAATATATTATGACTGATGGCATAAAAAAGGAACAGGTTTAATAATTTTGCTTTTGCGAACAGAGTCACCTGGGATTGCTCGCCCTTGTTCAGTACCCACGGGAAATCATTAACTGCGCTGCCTTTAGTCATTTGTATTATGAAATCTTATGCGTGATTATGCTCTGTTTCCACACGTGCACTTTGGGATGTGTATCACTCTGTCTTACCGTGCCTTGTTATTACACAGATTTCTAAGCAATTTCCTTAGTGGCCTATAGGGAACAGATAAAAACAGCTGCTTTCTGATTTGAAGGGGCTTCTGGTTTGTCTACCGTGAAAGAAAGGAAGGATATTGGTATACGAGTCTGCTCGTCAGGTTTCTCTTCATACATGTTCTTAGCAAAATATAAAATAGATTTTTTTTAGAATTTGGCTGATGTTAAACTTGTGTTTTATTTTCGAAGGCCATTGATACAAAAAATTCTGTTTAATTACAATTAAACCCTTTCATTTTTTTACTATGCTGCCCATTTAAGACCAAAAGGAGAGATGTTTTGTTTTAAAGGTCCAAAAACGTTTTGATTATTATTCACTATTTGGAATATGACAGCAGTGATTTAACTTTCATTTATTTATTTATTTATTTATTTATTTATTTATTTATTTATTTTTATTTTATTTATTTATTTATTTTTGACACTTTGTATAACCTAGCTGACATTGAACTTGAGACAAAAGCTGTGTACTTTTTATGTTTGTTTGTGTCATATTTAAAAACCAATGCATTGTGGCCAAGTACACTTATCTCTGTGTGGCAAACTGATTTCAGTTTTGGGATTCAGTTTTTATCAGAAATCACAGTTACAGGAAGTCATTTTTAACAGATATATTTTAATTGTTTTTGTAGCTGGGGACTAATGGCTATGCATTTGCCATCACTAACAATGGCTACATTTTGTTCCATCCTGACTTCCGACCTTTGGTAAGTTTGTGGTTTAATCTCTAAATTGAAAATTTGGTAGTTTGCCAGCTTGGATGGCACAGATTTCATTATAATTGTTTTATATTAAGTATTATAGTTAGCATGTTGATATATTTATACTGTTTGCAAAATATTTAGTTAAAAGTAACCTTTTTTCTGGTAGAAATGGGATGGAAAAGCGAAACATAACTATAATATGGTGGACTTGGAAGACGTAGAATTTCCAGAAGGCGACAATGACTTGGTACAAAGGGTAAGCACATGATGATGAGTATCTGCTGAGAAGCATATTGTGAACCATTAATCATTCTATAAAGAATACAAAAACAATTTTTATCACTTTTAAAAAATGCACTTGGTAGTGCCAAAAGTCTGTCTTAATATCAGTTCGGAATTGCTCATTGCTTGTTCCAATATTTAGAAATCAAAGAAATTAAAGAGATATGTAAAATACTCTGTTTTAGACAAAGGAATTCAAAGATTACAGTGTGTATGCTAAAAGACAAGAACCCAATGTCAAGGACACACGAAATTCATTTCTAATATTTCTGGTGGAGAGGAAAAAAGGAAAATCTTTGACAAACTAGGTGGAAAGCCCCCTCACCCCCCCCCCCCTCCTCCGCACCCCCCCCCCCTCCGCCCCCCGTCCCCACAACAATCTACAGTCCTGTCATTATATCTCTATCAATTTCTCTCCCTGTGTTTTGAGACCAGCACAATGTTCCACCTGCTCCACTTTATTGATGACTTAATTACCGAGATGAAATTGCTTTTCTGGATCAAAACTACCTTTTGAATTGCTTTCTGTTCTTCTTCCAGCTGAGGACTGAAATGATTGACCAGCAAACAGGGGATATGAAAATACCCATCAAGATGATGACAAGTAATATGGTAATAAATAGAATATGAATGATGTAGCAAATAATAAATACAAATAACTTCAGACCTTATGTAATTATACAATGGAAGTGGAATTTACTGTTTGATTTTTATTTTCTGAAATGGTTTGGCAGATATCATCAAGAAATGTTTGCTACATTTTTTTCTCGTTTCCCCCTTTTTTAAACTCAATACCATATCATTTTCCTTTACTAAGGCTTACAATATTTTGTTATTTTTATTTTCAGACCAGAGTAGCTCTTAGGACTAACAGATATTTCTATACCCCCTTGGAGCACACGCCGTTTTCGTAAGTTTTAATAATTTTAAGAGAAGCCATGGTAAAGAGAAGTGCCTTTATCTTTTATGATGTCTGAGTTTGCCCCATTTCTGATCTCTATAATTGTTGTCAATGTGATTATACATTTGATCAGACAGAAATGGATTCCCCATGCGGGGAGAAATGACCTTCATGCTGTTTGATGATTGTGTTTATAGATCAGATCCAATATAATTGCAGTCATCACATCAGCAATTGGATTACAGGGAGAACTTCAGATTTATGAGTCTGTTAAAGTGGTTGTGTTATATTTTTGAGACCCAATTTCTCTTACACAACAAAAAGGAGAGTTATTCATTGGAAAATTGCAGTAGATGTGACACCAGTCTTCTCTACCACAATTGCTAAAGGGTAATTGCAGGAGGTGTCTCCTCCATTGTGGTACAACAAACATAGTCCTATGGCTTGTGTAAAAAAGTAATATCCTTTGAATTAATTTCATGATTCTGTCTGTTATCCATTAAAAAATAATAGTTCTTCCTTTTTCTTTTCTAGCCTGGGTCTAGTTTTCCCTGATAAGTATGGACTGTATGACATCACAAACAAAATCAACATTACAAGCATGGATGAAAGCATGCTGAATAATAAAGAACTGAGGCTAGCACCATGGTGAGGTTTCTTAATATGAAAAGTTTTGAATTAGCATTGATATGGCATGAAGCTGTGAATGCCTGTGCTTTAGTGGGCATGGCGGAACTGATATATGTAAACACAAATGCTCGCGTGCACATACACACAAACATGTTTACACGTGCACACACACACACACACACACACACACACACACACACACACACACACACACACACACACACACACACACACACACACACACACACACACACACACACACACACACACACACACAGTTTTTGCACAACATAATTTTATTGGCAACATTCTATCCGGGCTGATACCATGTAAATGTGTGTTCACTTACTCATATCACAAATTACGTCCTCAGGGCCGAATTCTGTCATTTGACCACAGAGGAAACCAAGCAGGATCGCTTCGAGGTGTTCAAGAGATATATTGACAAGTGGAGAAATGAGAAAGAAGACAGAGAATTTGAACAGAGATGTAAGATTAATGCCTGATTATTTTTCTCTTCAAAAAAATGGACCACCTGCTGCTTTTTGAGAAACCTGTAGGACTGGTGTCTTTAGTAAGATGATTAAATGCTAGAAATACGTATATCATAGAATCGGTGTTAATAAACATACAGTAAATAACAAATATCTATGTGAAAACAAATACAATTACATTTATCAAGAATTGTATTCTTGATTCACCCCTGAATACAGCTTATGAAATTCTTTAATGTTAATTATTAATAATAATGTTAATGATTATTATTATTATTATTATTATTATTATTATTATTATTATTATTATTATTAAAGGTGATGAGGAGTTGATGTCCCGTATCCTCTATGATATCTCTGTCACTCATCCCATGCTGGCCATTGAAATTGGATGTAACGGCTGGAACCTTACCAAAGAGTGAGTTGTCAAAGACAATTGAAGATCTAAATGAGCAAAAATGTCCATTAACTTGGTAGTTGGATCATATATGATAATTATTTAATACAAGCTGAAAATAATTTCATATACCTGTGTTTCAGAAGAAGACAATAGCTTTGTGCATCAATTTCTGTGCTTTTTGCCTTGTCTGTTATTCTCCCACGTGTAGCTCACAGGCATTAACATGTGGAAAGCACGCAATTTTCTTTTTCTTTTAGATATTGAATTATCTACAGTATATATATATTGCTTTCTGCACTCTTTATGCAGTCAAGGATTCAATTCCTTTTTGTTTCCTGAACATGTAAAACTTTGTAAAAATTTGCTGTATTCAGAAGAGAAAAGGTTTTTCAATCTTTTTTCAAAAAATAAGTTTGGTTATTTCTATTTCAGACCAGGAGTTGAGCTTGTTTTCATGGGCACAAGACACGGTGTCACAAGATTTTATAAAAATACAGAACAGTTAACTGATGAGTAAGTATAAAACAGGGGCAGACAGAAGCCATCTTCTGGGTCTTCCAGAAGACAGTCAGAATTTTAAAGTTTACATTGACTGGCGTCAATATTTTCTGCTGGAAGACGATCAAAAATGGAGGATGGATCAATAAAGATAATTTGGAAGACAGAAAAGGCTAAGAGGGGTATTTTTACCTGTTTCATTTAATTCTGGATTTAAAAATAATTAAAAAAGAGTCTGCAACATAAACACTGGCTCCATGCCAAACGACAGTAAAGTTGAAGCTGAACTGGCAAAATTGTGTATTCATTCAGTTACTGTGGTAACTGTGTATTCTTAGCTAAGAGAGACCATAGGCTAGAAGAGTTTTGGCACAGTCTGATAAAATATACAGTTTAACTTGCAAATGATGGGAGGTATTTTTTAATTTTTGCTGGATGGTTCAATAAACATAAAATGTCTACTTTTGAGCAGCATGCATGTTTTTTTATGTTATTATTTAAACTTTTGCAGTAGAAAGAGTGAATGACAGGTTGTTGAATATAAGTATCAGTTGTTTTTTTATATAATAAGTATATATGAAAGAAAGTTGTCACAGTGTTTATCCTGTCATTTCCAGATATTTTGTACAAACCCAGATAAACACAATAAAAGATCTGTATTATGAGAGAGCAGCAGATGCAGGAAACGATACATTTGTATTTTCTGTTCCGCGCAATGCTAGTAAGTATACCTTGTGGTTTTGTCTTAATTTATGTGATTTGATCTTAGCATATTTACAAAATGTCGTGTTCAGTTTGATAATCCAGAAAATTGAAAAATAAATCGTATTTATTTTGTGAAAATCTTCTCATCACAGTGTTTGTTTTAAAAGTTTTATTGTGCAACCTGATGCCAGTATTATGTCCTACAACTAAATATAGCCTATTAACATTAAATGTAAAAATTATTTTATTATAATTGCTTAGAACTCAAACAAAAAATTGCATTGTTTTTAAATTTCCTAAAACATCACTAACATTTTTTAATTTTTCTTATTTTAGGTCTCTTTCCACCAAACGAAACTGTGATAACGGGGAGCACGGGCATCTTCCTTCACCCGCCAAAAACCTCTTCAGGTTCTGGAGGACCAAATCCAAAAAACCTCGCCAACCAAACCAACCAGGCATTGGCAGCTGTGATAGGGCTGCAGATCAAGCTGCAGCTTTTCCGGGAAATTATGATGAACTCCACCGCGGATTGCTTCGAGTCTCCTGGAACCAGCAATGTCACGTGCAACTCCTCTTGTGCCAATGATGTAGGATTTTATTTTTAATTTAATTTCATTTTTATTTTATTTTATTTTTATTTATAATTGTAAAGCAATATAATACGGAGCCAGGGATCATAGTGTTTGGATTTTTTTCATGTAAAGCACTGTTTTTGACATATTGATATTTTGTGTTAGAATATTCACTCACACAGAAATTGAGACCTAATAACTAAATTTGAATGATGAAAAAATGCTTGAATTAGGCTTTAGGAACTTTCAAGACTGTAGCTCTAAAACCTCCTGTTCTAGAATTTACTATCCCCACCAACCCTAACTTTTCATAGACCTAGGCAAATGTGTGTTCTGCTTCTATTTGTTTCTTTTTTGATGCACATGCTGTTAGATTTTTTTCAGACACTAGACTGTTTTCTGATTGATGAAAATGGGTTCATCGTTGTATCAGAGAATGAAAACATTGTAAGTACTGAAAGAAAAGAGTCCTATTTGTCTTTTTTCTTTATTCAGTTTTGAATACCGTGCAACATGAATTAGTTCATTTTGAACTTTTATTAATTTTACAAGGCTATATTGCAATTTTAAAAAATCTATATCATACAGGTAGACTATTTATTATTGTTATACTGAACGGGGACTTTTATATTTCAGTACATTTAATGCAAATGCCCAGTTAATACCAGTTGGTAATATATGAAGTCTGCTGTTATATTATATTATATTATATTATATTATTATATTATATTATATTATATTATATTATATTATGTCCATTTTAGTCTGGCCTTTTCCTGGGAGAGGTGGATGGTCCACTCATGAATAAATTGTCTGAACAGATCAGAAGTCAGGCCAGTACAGACGAAAATGTTTTTAAAACGTAAGCATTTTACATACATTTTTATAACTGATTTGCTTTTGATATATTTTATATCTTAATATTGTGTAAATATGAAAATTGTAACTGTTATATTTGAGGTGTCTAAAGAAAACAGTTGTTTATGTTATTCATTTTGGTGAACAAACACTGATAGAGGAGCATGTTTGTTTTATAAAATACGAATGCTAAATTTTCATATTTGTTTGCCCTTATGAATTTCTTGTTTAGTACATCACTGCAACTTTATACGATTTTCATCACCTGTGAAATAATTCTAATAAGATAATTGTTTTGAGCCTTGTTATCTTTCACCCTGAGTTTCCAGTATATTGAATATTGAATATTAGGCAGACTGATAATAGCAATAAGATTGCAGTGAGCCCGAAACCCTGGGTGAAAAAAAAAGACAATTTGAATTTTTGGCATTGTATTAAGCCAGACCAATATTGTACATTAAGACACCTTTTTTATTTCATTTCTATTCTTTATTTTTTTATTTTCCTACATATTTATTGTAAACTAAATTGATTATTTTTGTTTATTCCAGTGTGGATATTATAGATTATCAAGCAATATGTGATGTGGCTGAAAATACTAGCGGTAGCTTTGCCACCAGGTTGATGAATGTGAGTGAACTTTTGCCGACAACGACAATATGAAATACTGATATTGAATGTTGACTTATATTTTGAATAGTCATTCAGACAATAATTATATAACTTTCTTGATTGTATTTCTATATTTCTGGTGGAGAAGATGTTATAACAGCTAAAAATACAACACAGAGCTCAAACATGAATAGAATCAAGGAAAATATATTCAACAATCTCCATACACTTAATTACAGAAGTTTGTTAGGTATAAATAACAATGACCAAGTGAAAAAAAGAATTTTTGATGCAGAAATTTGAAATAAGATAATATGTATTAAGTACAGTTTTTTCTGTACACAACTTTTTTTGGTCAAGAATCTATCTTGAAAGCCACTTTTTGTTCATTTTGAATAATTATATTTTTCAGCCATTTTGGAGCGTGATCACTGCCACCAAGTGGATTCTAAATGAACTAGCAATGTAAGTTGACTGCTCAGCCATGGGGCCTATGTTAGTAATAAAAATTGGGTGCAATTTGTTTCAGAAATTGTGCATTTAAAATAGATCAAATGAAATTGTTGAAATAATATAATCAGTTTGTTATTGATAGTAGATTGCAAAATTTGTCATAAACTGATGATATTTAGTACAGCCTGAAGAAGATTCAAATATCAGATTGATGTAAAACATATGTGAATATAAAAAATCACTTTGCAACTAAAACTTAAAATCTTATACATTTAATCAACACACCTGAAACAATTTGTGCATCTCAATTTTATTTATGTATCTTTCATTTATTTTTACCAAAAATACATAATTTGCATCTGAGAAATGGTGATTAGTTTATCAGAATTAACTGGTATCGTCCAACGTAAAAATATTAGCTTGTTTTGCTTTAATTAATTTTATTTCTCTTTTCATATAATTATAAAATGAAACTTATCCTTTTAATTTCAGACTTTTCTTAGAATTTAATTTATATAATTGGTGGAATTTTAGTGGAACATCTGCCAGAAGTAAGTGGTCTTATTTTCAAGAAGATGTCTTTTTTCTTTAATATTAAGTTTGTTTTTTTGGCAACATTTGGGGATAAAACTATTATATATGTCAGTAAATACTACTGCTTATCAATATTTGGTGATAAATGATAAATGTGAAGAAGTAAAAAAATTGGGGAGCAAATTAAAGAGGATAAAGTAAATTTCACTGCACAAATAAGCACTATAGAAATAATTGTTATGATTACTTGAAGAAGATAATCTTCTCCTCTTTATCAATTGTATTTTCTATGAAAGGATCAACAAACAGTTTTAAACCAATATTCCGTAAGAAACCAAATCTATACGAATTATTTGATTCCCTCTGGCACATGCATGGGTAAATGATGCATACATATTTTCCAGGAAATTCATTTAATGTTATTTGAGCATTGTGATATTTTCTTTGGTGAAATTACTATCATTACATCCAATGCCATGTTTGATACTGAAAGGAGAGGGAGGCTTAAATTGATATATATATATATATATATATATATATATATATATATATATATATATATATATATATATATATATATATATATATATATCTGCTATAGGTTAATATTAAGAAAATTAGAAAATTATTATTATTTAGCCATTTCATTGAAAAACAACGACACATTGTATTTAATTTTACACAATAGAAAAGCTACCTTTTGATGCAGTTTCATTTAGTTTCTGTTTTCGTGGAATTCTAGCTATATTTATCAAAAGAAAAAAAACTTGTATATCAAATGATATGTAATGTAGTCATCTGTTATACATTTAAAATGGGATTTTTTCATGCATTTTCAAAAAACCACATCTTAGCCTGGTGATCTGTATATCTGGGCTTTCTACTAACAACCTCTCTTTCTTCTGAAGAAAAAGAAATTTCTTTCCTGTCTGCCATAACTGCACTGCTGCACTGCACCATGACAATGTACATGTGCGAGTAGGTCCCCCTGAATTTCACAGCTTGGCATTCTGATTCTTCTGCTTTCTAAATGTGGAGTGCATGATGACATACAATGTCCTGCATTACATATTTGTTTCTAAATTCTAAAATCCATAAAGAACATTTTAAAAAGCATGCCATGCAGGGTAATTTTGCTGATCAGGGATTGGTGTTGGTACATGGAAAGGATTCATAATGATTTGCTAATTAAAGCAAAACATAAGTGATACAAACACTAGAATACGTCCTAAGGTAATGTACAGTAGTAAATGACATTGCTGTGAAACTCAGGGTTAAAAAGAAACAGCATGGATGATGCTGCAAGTAATCTTTGTTCTTCTCAACATAAAACATGCATGGACACCAAATAGACGTGCAATTATACCATTGCTTCAGGGCTGGAATGGTACCAAATGGTTGACAATAAACACAGTTTTCTTAAACGAATTATGAAAGGAAATAAGCACATTGTCATTTGGTAATTTAGAATGTTTAGACTTAATCGATTAGTGCCATTTTGGATCACTTCCAGCTCAGTATACAGAGTGTAATTGCACTTGATGAGAAATACCTCCTTTGCCTTCAGTGTAAGGCTGCAATCAGAACAGTGGACTAACTAGTCCAAAGGTCAAATATGGTTATCGACTAAAAAACTATGCCGTCCAATCCGCTAATAGACACGGAATAGATTACCCATAGGGAAATATTCATGTGGGTCAGCCATATTTGACCATGGAACTAGTTAGTCCACTGTTCTAAACGCTGCCTAAAAGACCATTTATGGTGCTCCTTTTTCAGAATCCATTATTGCATAATTGCTTTAGTTCAATAGAAAAATGTTTTGAAATGAATATGTATTTGCCCTAAATTCTATACTTATGCATTTTCACAAATGGAATGAAATTAAAGCAGGAGATGCAATATGGAGAACTGAGTGCTGTAAAACTTTTTTTTTTTTTGGGGGGGGGGGGGAGAGAAGGGAGTGCTTAAGGTCATGTGTTTTATTCTGTCCTTTAAAGCCACTTCAAAATCAAATTCAACACATGCAATTTAATAACAATCTAATATATCAATCTTTCAGAAACCATTTGAAAGAAAGAGACCATGGCCCTAGGCACACTGTTTTAATGAAATGAAATGTATATGCATTATTGTTGCATGACACCCTCAACATTTGTATCCTCATTATTGTATGGTATTTTTTTATTTATTGTTCACCTCAGGTGCTAGTATCCCACCGCAAAGGAACGACATTGTAATTAACAACACTAACATTAAGCTTGCACAAGTTAGTAGCATTGTCGACGCAGACACTGCAGGAAAACAGAACTATACTCCCACCACGCCAAAGAGAACTGTGCAGCTAGATCCAAACAATGTTACACATGTTATGTCAGAAGTAACAACTGTTCCTATGCCTGTAACACAAGCATCAGATTTTAAAACCACAAAAGCAAAAGCCAGAACAACAACAACAAAACCAACAAGTGTTGAAACCACCACTACCACCACAACAACAACAACTACACAGAAACCAACAACAAGTACAAAGTCGCGGGTGAAACCCCCCAGCACAACTCTACATGGACAACCCTTGTGGGTGCACTCAGGCACTCCCCCTTTGAAACCCACTACCCTAAGCTCTGAAGAAAGTGAAAGTGAAACTGACATGGCGGACATGCATACACCTAATATAACTACCACCGAGATACCCATTTTGATAGGAGAGACCACACATGCACCTCAACCTGGTATATTTGCCTTGTTTTGAGTGTGATTGTGTTCAGTCCCCTTTGTTGATGTGTATTCTAGAGTGCATTTTTTTGAGTGGAAAAGGCTTCGTTGTTTGCAGTGGACAATGGTTTTATTTTGTAGTTTTAGCATACTGGTACATTGTGGACTGAAAAGCAAAAATGCCCAGTTTATGAAATATACCAAAAAATGGACCTATTGATTTCAATGGAAGAAATGGAAAATTATTTTGAATAAGTTGAATATCAACTTTATCACAAATTATTTTGTGATGATTTTCATAAAAAGATAGGAATGACATATACATGTATGAAAAAGCAGGCCAAAACAGATTTTCATGAGTGATTCTGGATTATTTTTCTTAAACACATTACTGTTGTTACAGTGGGAATCTAAAAAAACTAAAGAAAAATCAACAGAAATAAAAAATAAAAATTTATTACAAAATTGTGATTCTTTTCAAAGTAAAATTGGTTGTCAAAAAATATCAATTCATACAGTTGTATTCTTTTGGAAAGTTTATACTGAGCATGATTGAAGAAAAATTATTTTGGGCAATTTCTGTGATTTTATTTTCTGTTTCCTATTTGTATAGTTACTGTCACATTTTTATCTGCTGTGCTAACGGTTTGGTGCATTTGTTTGCTGTGTTTGGAAAAATAATTTTGATAACATCTTTGGTTGACACTCTTTTCATATTTTGGCTGGTATTCCTAAAAAATATTAACTGGTCTTTAGTTTGCTCTGCTTTCTTTGCAACTAACTTACTAATAAAAAAATGGCATTTTCTTTTGACATTAAAAAGAGTTACAGGCATATTGATTTTATGAGTTTTAGAATAGATGAATAGCTCTGATCTTTTTAAAGGGGGGGAATAAATAAGCATTTGGAATGAGCAAAAGTGGTTAGACAGAAATGATAAAGTGAATTGCTTAAAAGGCATCAGAAGTATTAAAACATAAAAAAAGTGAATTGAAAGTTTTTCTAATATAGGGTTATGCATTTTACTATTTTTTTTTTTTTGGAAGAGAGATAAAAATGGTGTATAATGTACAATTTCTACAAGGTAACACATTATCATGAACTGATTAATTTTATTGAAATACTTTGACCCAAAGTGTGTGTGTGCTATCCATATGCCAAACATCTGAAGAATGTACAAAATAATAAAGAAAAATATATTTAAGAAAGTCATACATGTTAAAACAAAAGGTGGTTTTAGAGTCCAAATATTAAGTGTTTTTATTACATATATGAGCTGACAGAAATCTTTGCATGCTTCCCAATAGCTTTTGCTTGCTTAGAAGTGAATATTGTATACATATATTTGAACTTGTATCATTGCTTTTTTTCAAATGACCCTTGAATGCTCTCCTCCCATGATATACATGTAGCTCGTTGATGTTTGTTGTAGCTCACATCCCTCAGCAGCCAATAACTCGACCATGTGACCGTGTTAGCACTCTTACCACGCTAAACCTTCCTGATCAGTACGATCCTGTGGTCAGGAGCCTGCCACTATGTCAGTTCTGCTCAAAGTACGTAAGTCACGCACTGCCCACTAGAGGGTACACAATGCAAGACAAGCTAAGGTGTGGTTGAAGTAGAGATTAGAAGGGTAAACTTTACAATGGTGCAATTTCTTACAAAAAGTTTTTTTTTTTTATTTTTTTCAAAAATGTTTTTTTACAACAAGTGGAATGTAGAAATTGCCCAATATTGTAGGGTTTACCCAATCTTTGGGAAGGCTGCTCTGCTCCTAAAATGGAACATGAAAATTTTTTTTCCACAAACAGACTAAAAAATATGCTCAACAAGCAATTTGAGCAATTTTTGTGATATCATTTAGGAATTACTTAGTAGAACTAAAATTTATTTCTACATGACCACATCCTAAAAACAACTTTTCTCAGGCACAGTGTTTTGGAATTTTTTCATTCATCACTAAGGACAATCAGATTCAGCCTCCCCCAATATTCTGTTCAACCAATGACACTAAAAGAGACAACATCACATCGCTGCAGGCCTTCTCTCTTTTAGTGTTAGTGGTTGGACTGCCAGTGTGCCACCTGAAACACACACCCCTGATTGTATTTTTCCATATTTTTTGCCCCCACAGGTGAGGAGATAGTGGACTGCAGTAATTTAGACTATGAGTCCATGCCCCCAGGCTCGTATTGTAACCAAATTGAAACCAATCCTTACGATTTTTCCTTCTCTTCAACTCCTACAATAATAAACATGCCCTGCGAAGTGGTGTTTGTACGCTATGACTCTGTGCAAGAGAACGATGAGAGTGTAAATATCTTGAAAGAGTGCGAGGAGTGCACAAGGTAAGGCCGTGTACTCTGCAGATTGATGTAATTGTTTTTTAAATTGGAAATGTTTGGTACCTCTTGTTTAAGGTGTGTTGGTCATTTAACAAAGGGCATTTTTACTAGCCTTTTGAGACATTATCTTTGTGCGTTTTCTGAGACTCCATAAATGTTACATGAACAGGAAGTAAATTCAGCTACATGTATATATTCTGAAAATAGACATGCTTGCAGAGAATGCAAATTATTTTACCAAAAATCTTCAGCTTGTCATTTTATCATGATCAACAGACTTCATTCATATTTACTCCTCAAAAATTGCTAGATTTGGTGGCAGATGAGTAACATTAACTGTTAAAGTGATTTCTTTTTCATGTGGTTTGACAAAAAAACACTGGGCCAACAGTTTCTTTTATTCAAATGTGCTAAGGCATCATAGTTTTGCTTTGTGCCCGTAGCCAGCATTTTCAAACAGGGAGAGGGGAGGCTTTTTCTGAAAAAAAGTGGACATTTTATAATAATTGATTGCATAGTACCTAGATCAAATTTTTATTCAGAGCAGACATTTCCATAGCTAAAAAACCTAGTCCATTTTTACCCCGCCACCCTCCCCACCCAACCCCCCACCCACCAATATGCCAACCATTAATATAAAATTTAGCATTTTTTGGATAAGTGATGTGCCAGACATTTCATATATACATTTGTAATAGAGGTGACGTTTTATTCACTTATGATTACTTACAACACACAATTTATATAATTTTAAATTTAAACTTTATAGCTGTGACAACGAGACGGCATGTGAAATAGAGTGTTCTATCGACCCAGATAAGTAACCCCCGGGTGCTCAGTTTGGATTGGGGTGATACTTTCTGATGGTGGCTCATTCTTCAAAATAAAAAAAAATAAAAAAGAAAGAAAATTTGAGTCTTATCAGTCATACACACATTTTTAAGTACTTTTTAATTACTGTTGGTTCCTTTCCTTATTGAAGAGTACTTAAGAAAAAAACGTACAGAAAAGAATTGAGCAAGTCAAAATTATCTTAATGTTGTAATATAATAATATATTTATTTAAGTCTAAAATCAATTTATTGTTCAGTAGAGTTATGACATTTAATGTGCAAAATGTGTACCTCACTGTCAGATGTGACTCAAATGTTCACTATTTTGTGGAATGACCCAGACATAAAAATTGCTCTGATATGCTACTTTCTGGGTGTTTTGGACATTTCTTTCCCTTCAAGATGTGTTCAGACTGGGCCTGGTTTAGACCGGAGAGAGAGATCAGTCAGATTAGTATTTTCATGGTACCTTGATGTTAAAATTTTATTATTAATTTATTACATATTTTTTCCCTCTGCTTCTCGGTCTAACTTCATCCTTGTCTGCACACATCTTGAAAAGCCCCTCATGGATTTTCAGGCTTGGCATAATATTGAGACCAATCCAATCTAGTGGTCTAACTCTTACTGTTTCGATAATTTTTTCAATTGCATTCCATCATTATGAGCCCATAACATGTGGTCATGCAAGCAACTGGTTGATTGAAATCAACTTCCGCTGAATTTGAGGTGTTGGGTGGAGTTGTATTAGTGCACAAGTTGTTATTTGGGGTGTGATTTGTTGACATGATGCATGATGGAACTTACTCAAAATTTTTTAAAAGTAGGAATTTAGTCAGTTTTCCACTTACACTTCCCAAATTGGCTTCTTGAAATCGGCCTAATTTTTCAGTCAATCATTAACACGTACAGCTTAAGAATGCGCATCTACTAGTATCTTTAATCAATAGCACAAATTATGGGGATATTACTGCCCAGAATTTCATCGTCCAATGCAGTCTGCCCTCATAGCCCAGGTTATAGGAGTCGGTCTTCACAAGGGTGCAATCAGATTCATAAATTATACTAGCTGGGTTGGTCTAACTCTGCAGGTGATTCTCACTAAAGTGCAATCAATGTAATCAGCTTAATCATCGCATGATGGTTAATTACCCCCTAGTTGCCCAAGGAGGCAATTAAGCTGATTTCACTTATTGCTATTTAGCAGTAATTCCCCACAGAGTTGGACCGTACCAGCTAGTACTATATGTGAATCTGAATGCGCCCTTAGGCTTTGAAATTCAGGGTAAGGAAATGGGAAAATTATTATTTAACAAGAATGCAGTATTGGAACCGTTAGCTACATGTCTTTTCATAACCAATGGATTACTGGAAAATGGGAGCTTCTTCTGATATATAACATCATAACATATTCCAAGTACTATAATTATTTATCTTTTGAACAGCAGGTGAAAGAACTTTTTGGATGACTTTTTTAGATGTGCTCTACTGAAAATATTTCTTTGAAAAAAAACATTGATTATGTTTTATTAAAGCTGTATTTTTCTGTCCAATATATAATTGAAACAGTCTATAACTTGAATATATGGGCTATATGTAATAAGTTAATTTTTGGTTTGCATTCATTATAATTATAACATTTATACATAAAGGTTGACTACTTTTTGTGGCCATCATATTATTATATATAAGATTATACCATGTGCTTGAATCAATAAAGAAATATACATGTCTGTTTTATTAAATGGCTTGGAAAAGTAAAGGTTTATGAGTCATACTTATTTCCTTTTTTACTTATACGTTGTTACAGGTCATTTTTCATCCAGCGCGTCCGTAACACCAACCTGTTCTTCCTGGCCGTAGAGTCCACGTGCACGTGCGAGGAGTCTATGCCTATTAGTTTGGAGCCTAGAGAAGTTAGATATATCCTTTGAAACAGTGCATTTTCTGTGGTTTAGAAAAAAAATACAGCTCTGTCAGTGTGCGTGCATGCGTACATGTGTGCATGTGTGTGAGTGAGGGAGAGAAATTAGATGACCCAAAAGATAAAACTGAAATACAAATATATTGAAATATACCTCTGTTATTACTGATAATTATTTTATAGTTTTATTTCTTTTTTTTTTTCCTTAACTTTGAGTACTTGAAGATGATCAGGAATGCGAATCTATGAAATTAAAGAAATACCGAAGGAGACCAGATCATTGTTATAATTTAACAGATGAATTACAGGTATGTATCTATAAAAAGGATTATTTTAAAAATTATTGAAAATCCTCACAAGCAATGGAGTTGATAAGCTCAGAACAGTCTCTTAACATATGAAATAGTTGTTAATAATTATTCTGTTGTTAGACACAGACCTTTTCCTTCAGAATCTTTTATATGAACATGTCACAAATGAACATCATCTATTTGTTCGAAAAAGGAAAAAAAATTATGCTGTGCAGTGTTAAATCAGTTATTGTTATGTGTCTTTGCTGTAATTGTAATACCAAATACCATTTTGCAGTTTGTTAATGTTATACTGTTACAATAAGCGTCAGACCTTTGTATAGACAGAAATTTATTTTCCTGAAATATTACACATTTTCTTCAGTCTCTAAGGTACATCATATCCAAAACTGTTTAAAAAAAAATTACCACCCATTGATTCATTTTACATATGAAATTCTTATATAACTATGAGAGGAAATTTCCAGTTTATATATATATATAAAGGTCTAACACATACTATATAACTTTAAGCAGATTGATAGAAGAGTGCGTGTGCTTCATGTGAGCTTTGTATATTTTTTTACTCAAAAACTAGTTTCTAGAAGACTACGAATATTCTTTGAGTGAAGAAGAGGTAAAAGATCAAATAAGAATGCTTGCTTGATGCCTTTGACACACTGAACATTGTTTTATGATTTTCTGCAGAATTGTAGTGGAGTTTTGATATTGCTTTGAATTGAGAGTTACATGTGAAATAAATTGTTTTCTGGTATCACATTACACCATTTCATCTCTCTCTCTCTCTCGATACTTAGGGACCATTCCCAGACCCTATCTTACTAACTGTGGATCGATCTATCTCCAAGAGGATTCTCACTTAATTGCAACCAACTTAAGCAGCTTAGATGTCTGTCAAGCCTACTTAAGCTTCTAGAGAATAATTGATTATCATTCAGCTTCAGTAGGCATGCGAGACATCTAAAACACTTAAGCTGAAAGCAATTTAGGGAGAAACCTCTTGGAGATGGACTGATCCTGTTAGATTGATCTAGGTATGGGAACCCAGTCTAATTTTGAAAATTGTAAAGCTGCATACATTGTTTGCTTTTAGAAAATATTTTTGGAATTATTTTACTGATTTTTAATGAAACATGTACTAGTAAAAGGCAGTACCAGTTAGGTTACTTGATAATTGGAGTCAAGTTTATGTATGTATTTTGTATTCTTGTCTGCTATATGTCAAAGGTGGGATATGAAATGAAATTTAGATAATTTGAAAAGAAAATTGTGTGTAGTGTGAAAAGGGCTGACACTTGAGAATATAAAAGACCAACTGATTGCGGTCTTCTTTAACACAGCAAGATCACTCATTTATAGTCATTTTGTTGTCAGAATCAGGAGGGGGGCACAACAGGAGCATCCAACTCACCCTCTCACCCCCCCCCCCCAACCCCCGCCCCCAAAAAAGTAGAATAAATAACATGGGACAAAATCTAGCTATATTCCCTGTGTCTTACATATATTGGTAGTCTTCCCCAATCTATCATTTCATATTTACCGAGCAAATTTAGCAGGGCAGATTTTTTTCCCAACCTTGCCCCCACCCCACCCCAGCAAAAATCCTGAATCCACCAGCGTATTGTGCACATTACTGTGTCGTGTTATACTATGTGATTGTGTACATGTTGAACACTTTCTGTTTGTCACCAGTCTCGATACACTTACATATTTTACGTTTGTATTGTGTTGCACTAAGGTTTTTGCATGCATTGTGATTTTTTTCAAAGAAAATATAATTATATAGGACAGTCAATTTATAAAGTCAAGATGGGGACTAGATTTATTGTGGAACCGAATGTTAAAATACATATTTAACTGTATACTTGATTCTACATAATATTGAAGTCAATTAGGTGTGTACTTATGTCTTTGTTTGAATTTTCAAATTGAACTGAAATATCTGAAATAGATTAAAATATTTTTTAAAGATAAAACAATCTTAGGTACATATATTTCAGGCCCGTAGCCAGGAGGGGTTCGGGGGGTTCGAAAGGACCACCCTTTTTGCTGGGAAAAGGTCCACTCTGGGTAAAATCTGATATATGTACTTGAGGAATTTATGGTAAAAGGTCCACTTTTTCAGAAAACGAACCCCCCTCTGAAATTGCTGGCTACGGGCCTGTATTTTGTGACCTTGAATGAACAGAAGAAAAGATTGATCTTTTGATCATGCAGGGGTTTTTTTCTTCATTCCAGTTACTGATATATTTGAAGAATTAAAAATATGAAAATGTGCATTTTCTCTTTGATACAAAAAGTTTCAGGGGTGACTGCAAACTTGCCTCTGTTCCTATGACCTCTGAAACTGAGGGACAATTCCTCCAGAATGGGTTGATATGTGAACACCATTCACTTTTCAGAAAAGAAAACTTTGAAATTGCTGTGCCACTGTGTCATTTAAATCATTTACAATAAAATTGAAAAAAAAACTTGAAATTGCAAAAAAAATTCAACTTGTATTTCAATCATTTCAGATTGAGATAAGCGGCCGTAGGATAGAAGAAGACTGTGGAAGCAGCTCTCCAAGGATACAAGTTCCTCACGTCACTGTTTTACTACCACTAGTATTAATTTTCTACCAATTAAGTCACTAGAAACCAACACTGACCTGCCAAACCTCTGGATGCTGTGTGCGACTTTAACAAGCTCAGCTGATGATAAAGGTGTAGAGTGAGATTCTTGCAGGCTGCCAGTATTACAGTACACACAGAGATGTGGGTAAAATGTATTGTTGGTTGTGTTATCAACAGTAAGATAACACTTGCAAACAATGGGCAGCAACATGAAAGCACAGAGACTTTGCGAAAATAACTAGTATTGGCAACCATGTGCTTGTTCCCCAGCAGTGGCGAATTCAGATGTTGATGACCAATTCAGTATACCAGCTAAAGGATGTGCACTGAGGGTTTTGTCTCTGGCCCCTCTGTCAAATCATAGGATATATTTATCTGTATTGCAGTGTTTGAACTGGTCTTAACATGTAATTACACTAGGATTTCTAACTGATAAACTCAATCAATCAGTTCTGTGGTCAAATACTCCTCATTTAGGTGAAGGGTACAAGCTTATTTTTCTGTTGGATAAAGGGGGCAAATTAAAAAAGTTTGACAAATTAAAAAGATTTAGCTCCATCTCCTTCTGCTGTAGAAGGGGTATCCACAGCATGGGGGGGGGGGAGAGGAATTCCAAGCATCCAATTCCATAGAATACTAATTCATTTGCTACTGACTACATAACCTGGGGATAAACACTACGTTGCAGTTTCCCTGGCTCCCCCATTGTGTCCTGTCCAATATACTCAGGGTCTAGGTGTGCAGTAGAGCTAGCAATTACAGTCTAGAAACCAGTAACCATGAGGAAAGAGAAGAATATTTAAAAGTTAATAGTATTCCTCTGTATCTGTCTTACTAAGGTTGTACTGTTTGTGTTCAGTTGGTAAATGCCAGCCTTTTGTGTGTGTGTGTGTGTGTGTGTGTGTGTGTGAACATAATTGTTTGCTATTGTGAAGAAGTTTGTTTTTTTCGTTAAGTGACTGCAAAAAGTTAATACAGTTTTGGTATTTCCTGTTTCTTTCTTTCTTTATTTTTCCATTTTATCATTTTTATTGTTTATTTCATTTTATTATTTATTAGAAAAGTTTACAGTGTTGTTTATAGATGGACTTTTGGGCCAAACTATTTTCCTTCAGTTCCATTTTTGAGAGTGATAGTAGATAACTATGTAGACATTATGATTTCTTCCAATTGGTGAGTTGTTAGTTTCGAGGCTGGTTTTTGTCCTTCCTTGAATTATGGAATTGCCAGGTGTTTTCATTTATACACCTGGGGATTGAACTGCATCATACACATGTATATAAAGTTGATGAACAAGGCGTGTTGTCTTTTGTCTTTTTATACAATCTCTGAAGACATTTTAATATTAACAAAAAAGACTAATTATCTGACAGAAAGAATAGTATTAAGACAAAAAAGTATCAACTGACATTTATAATTCCCTTTTAATATTTTAATTAGTTCTGTTGTATTGAAAAATGACTTATATGTAGTATAGACACTTTTGAGTTTGATAACTGAAGAGAACTGAGGTACAGTGAATTTTTCTCATAAATCACTGTGCTGAGAGGCTATTTGGTGTCTTTTTTTAACAAATCTGTGATTTACACTCAGAGTGTTGAATTCAGTGATAAAGCAAACAGGAGAGAGGAATATTTGTACATATGTAAATGTATTTGACTTGTATGTATTGTGACTTTTAAGTTGCTCGTTATTGTCTTTTTATACCAAAATTGATATTTATATTGGGAAAGCTGCAATTAATGTGATGAAAGTCACAGTAAAGCATGAACATGAACTCCTGGGGTGTACCTACATTGATATTATATTTGTATATTCAACACTCTTGTTTCATTGTACCATGAACAAAATTACACCATTATGTCCAAGATTGTACACAGTTTTGTACAGATGGTCAGGAAAGATTATTTGATTATTCATTTCAAAGCGAATCAGATTAAAACAAAGAATTTCTATATCCACTGTCTGTTGTTTTTTGGTTGTATTTATTTAACATATTTTTCTGTCAAGTATCTCATTCAGATTTTAATTGTCATTGTTTTTTATTTTGTAAAAAAAAAAATAGAATTAAGCAGCGCCTCCTACACAGAATGATAAACAGTATTCTAGTGCACTTATCTACGTTTAATCCATTGACAAACTAGCCCCTTATATGCATACTGTGAATCGAACTCTTCTTACATTTGACTAAATACAGAAAACAGTAGAAAGGCAACGCAAGCGATTTTATTAGCAAAATAAAAGTGAATACTGACATTGATTAATATAATATAGCTTATTCAAGTTCAGATTTTTAAGCTAAAGAATTTAATTGCACTTGTAAAAAGTGAAAAGAAGCAGAATAAGCCTGTCCACAAGACACGGAAATGATTTAATTTCGGACAGTATGTTTATCATTAAAAGTGGTTTTTGAAAAAAGTGAATGAAAGTGTAACGAATCTTTTTTTTAATTAAAAGATAAAACATTTCAGCAAGTGAGTCGGGGGGAAATGGTGAATATTGCCTCTTAAATCTAGACTTCACTGCGTATTAGGTCTAGGGCAAAAAACTGACAACATAATTGCCGTCCAAACTGTGAAATTACAAGACTGTTAATTACTGGTGATATCATCTCTCTCTGGTAGGGTTATCCTGGCTTCACTTGATTGACCAGGTAAATTATTAAAATACAATACCCATCAAACTCTGTGTCCATGCCTGGATTCACTGGCCTTGAACTAATCTTATTGTTCTGGCTGATATCACGGCACGCGCCCAGTCCACCAGCTTTTAATTGCGTACCTGAACGTTGCATTAAACCTAGGCTAGAAATGGGTCCTAGCTTAAACTTGGACGAATATAACGTATAACGTTTTTTTTTTTATCCAAGTAGTCCTAAGGTCTGACCGGAAAATACAAGGACAAAGAGTTATACTTTTTTACTGGCAGCTTACGAATATTTCGCACATTTAGTGTGGTTAACGGCCATCAATATTTATTTATTAATACTTTTTATCGAAATCTACAAACAAAATTTACACTTACGGAAATGGAAATGGTTTGAGGCGATATCGAGGGACACCATATAGACTAAACCATTATATTACACATTTACACACAGCTGAAGACCGCAGTATATTGTTAAAGTCGGGTATCACGTAATGCAATTTATTTCATTTGGGATCTATATAAATCAACTAATAAAAGGAAATAAGAAAAATCCAAGCTTTAAGATCATATGCCTTCGTCAGGGACTGTAAACTTAAATGAGCAACATGTTTACAATGTTCAAGTCACAAAATCGGAAGACCGTATTTAGACATCCACCAAAGAAATGACTAAGTGGTAAAAGATGCACTAATTCAAGAGTAAAGAGCCAAAAATCTATTGACATTTTGCCCCCCTTTTAGAATACCTTAAATATATCTGTTATATAAAGAAGTGATCATGAGTTTTATGAAGTTATACATTTTTAAAAGTAGAGTGCAGTGAATATATGTAATTATGCAATATAATTTGGGTCTTTTTTTAACGATCTGTGAGTTACAGTCAAAGAGTTGACTTTGTTGTTATTTACTCATGTAAATAATTTTGACGTTTTGTTTTGTTTTACTGTACAAAATTTTGAGCAGACGCCTATAAATTTCTACATCCAATGTTTGTTTCTCAAGTATAAGTATATTTCGTATAACACGAAGACGCGAAAACCCATAACACTTACTTGCTTCATGGGTCGTATAGTAGGTCAAAGTTAAAAGTACCTTTCAAAAGTACCCCCGTAATTTCAAAATTTTATTGTTTTATTGATTATTTATAATGAAAAATTATGTGGCGACATTGCCAGATGGGTTTCTGTCACTTGTCTTTAGTTTTTCTATCTCTTAAAATCGCACACTGTGAATTAATCTTTCTTCGGTCGGCTTAAAAAATAACCAAAATGCAAAGTATTTTTTACCAAATCAAATGAAAATTGAAAAATTATTATAATTGCATAACTTTTCCATATCGTGATTAATACTTAAGGTCCACTACCTTCCTTTTTAACGTGTAAAAATAAAAAAGAGGAAATACATGCTGACAAAAGAAGGCAAAAAATTACACATGAAGATCAATGGAATGCGAAAAAAAATAGAATTAAAAGGTAAAGTATTTCTGCAAATGTTCGAAAAATGATAAACATTTCGTTTAAATTTTTTTTAATGAAAATTGTGAATGGGTCTTAGCCTAAACTGACAACATAATTGTCGTCCAAACTGTGAAATAGGTAATTACTGATAATATCATCCCTCCCAGGTACGCTTATCCTCTATTTATTGGCTTCACGAAATTCTAAAGGTTACCTGGATTTACTGCGCGTGCCCTAATTATGTTGTTAAGGTTGTTCTCACACGGCACGCGCTCAGTCGTCCAGTAAAGTGTTATCTGATTGGCTGTCTCGGCACGTGCCTCAACAAGCATGATCTGGAAGAATCAAGGTATAAATAGCACGCGTGGTCAATCCACTGCAATCAGTTCACATTCTGTCATACTCGTATGCAGTCTTGTCGTTCACTATTAACAGAAATACACTCAAGGAGAAAAAGATGAAGTTGAAGATGTGTAACGTTGTTGGAGAAGCTAAGAAGCAGGTAAAACATGATACTCTAACCTGAATTTTTTTGTGGTGACAGCTACATGTTGTCCATATGTCGAAGGACGTAGCAACAAATCAAACCTGATTATATACATTTTCAAACAATAAAAACTAAGCATCATTTTAACTATTAAAAGATGTATTTAACTATTAAAAAATGTATTTAATGGATATAGCAACGCATTCACCTTCAGTTTATTGCTTGGTTTAATTTAATTTTATAAAGTGTTCTGTACAAGTAATATAATAATTTGAATCCTTCCTTTCAAGGTTGAAGAGGTGTGCGAGTTGCGTTTTGTGCAGTTGAGAAAGGTAAGTTTACGCGTAACCGATCGTACATGGCGCAATTTCTGATAGATTTAAGTAGTTAAATTTTAAGTAGTTTTTGCGGCGACATTTTCCCCTGTTTATAGTACGACATATTACACGACCGCAGTGGAGTTGATGTAGTACCGAGTAACTGACAAGGAATAATCATTATATATAACTGATCCTGAATATGATGTTTGGAGAACATGACCATGATTTTTACTCGGTTTAAGGAAAGACAATTACCTGTTTAAATTTCGCATCGCTATGGGTGCCTTCGTCCAGGGGACCAGAAATCGGAGTGACCAGTGACGAAATATTGATGACATTAATTTATTATCAACGTCACTTTTCCCTCAATGATTAAAAGGGAAAATATTAAGAAAATCCATTTCGTTTGTCTAGGTTCCAGTGGTGGGTTTTGGTATAGCAGTGAGTGTCGTTGTTGACAGTTCTTGTAATGCTACTACGTCCATTGTTGTCTCTGACGTCATCAAGATTGGACCAGCTGAGGGAAAGTTACAGTAAGTAACAACATTCTCATGTTCGCGTTTTTGTACAAATTTTAGTTAAAATCTGCTCAAAGTACTATTACGCACTGTTTTCTCAAGTATTTTCATTATGTAAGCAAGTCATTAACCAGCAGGCATTTGTATGTTCTTTCTTATAAAAATAGTGAAATCAGAAATCAGTGAACTTATTTATTTTGTTAATTTATTAATCCACCCCTTTCTCTTTCTGCTAGATTGAATGACCGCGTGTTGAGTGTGAATGGTCATTCCTTCGACGGCGTTGACCAGTCTACAGCTATCCAAGTACTGAAGGAGTGCGGCGACACAGTTAACATGGTGAGTAGGGTGTTTTTTGATATCAAAATTACGAAAAGATTTCTTCGTCTACTCGCTAACATCTAGTTGCTCTAAGTCTATATAATGCCAAAAGCAAAACAATGAATCCTGGACAATCGCATGGACAAAATTACACTATGGTATATACTTAAGCAAACGATGGACAATTGTGGCATATTTTGTAAAACATAGCGTGTTTATTCTGATATTTGACAAACGCACAATGGCAGTTAAAGCGAAAACTTCTTGAGTCGTGATTTTTGTTTGTTTCAGGTGATTAGCAGGTCGACTGCATTACCATGTCAAAATGTCTCTGATGTGAAAGATGACAAGAAGAAAGGTGAAGGTAAGATTTAACGCTTAAATTTGCAATATACCTTATGTATGTCTCTGTCGCGATTTGACTTAAACCCGCTTTCCAGTTTGTAGACAATCGTGTTGACAATCTCATAGTGGCTAGTTGTAGTGTGTTAGTTGTGGCATTATGTTCCGGAGCGACGTTGTGATGGTATCAATTTTTGCGTTAATTTGCTAGTTGTTGTAAATAATTTACATGTTTCAATTTATTATCAGGTTCTTTTCTGGGGAAAGCCAAGAAGATGCTGAGCAAAGCTAAAGGCAAATTCCGTGGATCTGTAACAAAGAAAGCACCTATCAAGAACACAAACCTGGATCAACCTTACATGGAATATAAAAAAATAGGTAAGAAAACGCACAGTTCTAAAAACACATATCCATTTCAGTAAATATTTTGCAAAAACCAGTGTCAACTCACAGCGGCTTAAGTACAGTGTACATAGCAAATCAAACTGCACGCTAGTGTAGTGTTTGGTTAATATTGCTATAAAATGTATCCAAGTCCGTTTCTATATATAAACGATTAACGAGAGGTGTTTAACATTTCTTCTACAGATAATACCATCTATCCTAACCATTCCCAAGCGTCAGTCATGGAGAAGAAAGTAAGCAATCTGAACATCAACATCACAGACAACGTTGTGGACAAGTTTACGACTTGCTCCGTCAGCCGTAAGACCACGAACATCAACGAGTTATGATCTCTTTTTTACGTCACCGGGGGCATCTCGCTACCGACCCACTTGGCGCCAGACTGTGACAAGAAGCTCCCTTAGACACAATGGAATGTAAGTATCATGCAGATATTCATCTGAGATGTATCGTGTGGCATTCGATGTCCTAATCTGTGCTCTTGATTTGAATTCAAGTCGAACAAAAATGCAGTCTCACTGCTGTTTATTCAAAGTTGATTCTTAACATCTCAAGTAAAACAGTTACATTAAAGGTAAAGGGACGTGTCAGTTGTACTTGGCCTTGGATACCTCGTAACACGGTAAATCTCATGTACATTGTTCTTTCTTTTACTTCCAGAAGTGAAGATGTACTACAGCGGGTGTAAGAAATATGATGCTATCCCCGGTCCAACGCGTTTCCTCCGAGAAAGATGAACGAATAGCCAACGTGCCGTTTCACTCACTACCCTTATAACACCAAGGGTTCAGCAAACAATTATTCTGCAGGACTGCGTATGAGGAATTGGTTCAGAGCAATATTTGTGACGATGATTAATTTATTATATATTACTCTATATATTATATTACTCTAGTCTCTAGTCATCGGCAGATCTAAGCTGCTTCACGGCGGGCTTGTATGTTCTTCCTTGTTCCTTCTTCCTGGGATAACTAAGAATATAACTAAGAATATAGGAGACAAGATCTAGCGGATTTCGAGTCAACTGTTTCAAATGTGCTAAAATGTCGTGAAAATTGTGAAGATATACTCTTGTGCCAGATGCGCAATCTGGATGCGCTAGTGACTATTCACTTTCAAAGATAAGACCTATATTAAACCTATTTTGTACATTACAGTATATTGCTGATTAACAGCTGTTTGTTTACTGAATTATAACGTCAGAAAATAATCTTGTGTTTGATTAATGCCAACATCATTTTGTCAATATTGTTAAGCTTAATTACGGAGGCAGTAATTAATCTAGAACAAGATTATTGTGTTTGATTAATGCCAACATCGTATTGTCAATATTGTTAAGTTTGTTTGTCTGTAAATAAATTGTTATAATTATTTTACTTGAATGTAAATAAATTGTTTTTCTAAAATCATGGTATATTGTTTTGAGTTGAATGGGGAAAGCTACTTGTTTTTCCTTTAGTATGCCCTTAAAAGCGATGAAATTCGTCAAGTACCTATATATTAGTTACCAGGCGGTGTTAGTAAATATTGATTGAAACTAAGTTGTTTGATTAAAAGAGTAAAATTCAACACAGATTCGTAAGAAGGATTTTTTGTTACTTCAGGATATGAATCGTTTACTGAAAATTATAATTTAGGTGCTATTATCTTTCTTTTGAAAACTTTGTTTTTCTAAGACACATTTTCGACAGTATTCATTTGAACCTCTTGCTGAATCAATTAACTTCAGATATTCAATAACAAAATTACTTTTTTTTCTTGTCTGCAGAAATCTATGCATTTTGTTGTTGACAACACTTCTGCAAAGCTTATTTTCCTAGCTGTGATCGTACAGACGATGAAAGGAAATAAAAATACCTTTCATAAACGTTTGAAACGTTCGATATTTCCTGTCCATTTTATTAGAAGAGGTAAAAAAGACATCATTTGAAATGTATACGTTATCATTGGAAATTAGTGTATAGATCGGTTATATTAACGTGGCTCGTTGGTCTAGGGGTATGATTCTCGCTTAGGGTGCGAGAGGTCCCGGGTTCAACTCCCGGACGAGCCCTGTTAGATTTTTCTTCGAATAGTATTCAAGACCGCTTCTAGAAGACAAATAAGAGGAGGTTGGGTTAGCATTCAGCGGGGAGTGAACTGATCTTTTTCTATTCTCCTCTGTCGTAGGACAGACAAAACAACATATGTAAGTGCAAGTCACAATTTCTTATCACACCGATTTTTATACTGAGCAGCTAATTTGTTTTGAAATTTCTTCTCATTCCTCCTATCAACTTACTTCTGATCTCTAAGTTATGAACGATAGGTATTTTTTCCATTTATCTTCTTGCCAGAATTAACAGTGATACGATGGTTAATAAACAATATTTATTAATTTTTTCATTTGCCTCTGCGTGCATTAGCCATTTACAATACGTCTGGTTATGTTCACCATTTGGAATTCATTTAAAAATGTTGAAATTATTCATCACAAAAACCCGTACACGTGGCTAGTTGGTCTAGGGATACCCCCCAACCAGGACCACAGAATGATTTTTACTAGATATTCACAGATATGTCTACTGAACATTAAAAAACATGGAGTATTTAAAATTTAAACTTTTCCATAAGTTACGGAAAAGATGACAAAAATAAATAAATAAATAAATAAATAGACCGTACTGGGTCTTAGCAGAAAGTGACAACATAATTGCCGTCCAAACTGTGAATAATTACTGATAATATCATCTCTCCCAGGTACGCTTATCTATTGGCTTCACTTGATTGACCAGGTAATACCTAGGCTACCTGGATTTACTGCGCGTGCTCTAGTTATATTGGTACAGTTGGTCTCACACGGCACGCGCTCAGTCGTGCAACTATGATTCAGCTACTTTGTTTGTTTAATTTAAAATTTAATACTTGAAATTATATATTTTCTCATTTTATCAGAAAAAGTTTCATTTTTTAGGCTGTTTCTATTATAACCAGCATTTATCATTTTAATTGTTTTATTCACTTCAGCTTTTCTTATTTATATAATTACTTGTAATTTGGAAATTTTATTTGTAAACAGCACTAAGACGGTAGTGCAGTGTGGTTTTTAAGAAATAAATATTATCATTATTATTAGTCAAAATTCTAATTTCAAGAAGGGACCATTGGTGTCATTTTATTCAGAATCGAAGAGGGGTCAGGACCCCCCCCCCCCCCCCCCCCATATCTTTCACTGAGCCCTGTTGATTTTACTTTCTTGTTTGAAGAATATTGCCACCGTTTGAAGAGTGCAAATTAGAAGAAAGCGCGTCCACATTCAGGAAAAAGGGAAGTCTATTGTTCTTGTACATTTCTCCTCTTATTTACGACAGGCAACCTCACCACCCTTTGAGCAAATCATTAATTTTCCTAACGCCCATTTTATTTTCATTTTTAAAAAGCACAGCATACATAGACGTCACTGATTATTAAGGAGCGATGGCAGTGACTTCATTTGAGACATTTATAGTATTTTATTGAAGTACATTTTTAAACAATTTTCATTTGTTTTTTTTATAGGCCTTTTACTTGGGTAACAAAGTGGCTCGTTGGTCTAGGGGTATGATTCTCGCTTAGGGTGCGAGAGGTCCCGGGTTCAACTCCCGGACGAGCCCTGTTGTTCTTTGTTTCTCTTTTTCATCACCAAAGGGCAAAAAGGACGGTAGGGTTATCATTCAGGGGAAAGGGAAATCCTTCAATCTTGTGATTTCTCTTCTCATTTATGACAGGTTATCTCAAAGGTCTTTGCGCAAGTTATAATTTTTCTTAAAGCCCGTTTTTCTTTATTTGAGTCAATCAGAGCAAACGGAGACGTAACTGTCTTTCTGGCGCTGTTTATTTTGCCACTTCCCTCTGCATGCATTACCCGTTTGTGGAGTATATTTGCCACTGCTGTTCCTGCACAAGCATATGTTTCAAAAATAAATATATGTAAAAAATAACATAATAAAAATTGGAACTGAAAGTATTAAAAAGTAAAATAGAGTAAAGGAATAAATAAGAAAAAGAAAGAAAAACTAAATCGTTTCGAGACTATTAACAGTAACTAACAACATAATTAACGAAATAATTACTGATAATATCATCTCTCCCAGGTACGCTTATCCTTTATCTATTGGCTTCACTTGATTGACCAGGTAATTCTAAAGGTTACCTGGATTTACTGCGCGTGCACTAATTATGTTGTTATGGTTGTTCTCACACGGCACGCGCTCAGCCGTCCAGTAACCTGTTATCTGATTGGCTGTCTCGGCACGTGCCTCAACAAGCATGATCTGGAGGAATCAAGGTATAAATAGCACGCGTGGTCAACCATCTGCAGTCAGTTCACATTCTGTCATACTTGTATGCAGTCTTGTCGTTCACTAGTGATAGAAATTTAGTCAAAGAGAAAAAGATGAAGTTGAAGATGTGTAACGTTGTTGGAGAAGCAAAGAAGCAGGTAAAATATGATATTCTACCCTGACATTTTTCATGGTGACAGCTACTTGTCCATATGTCGCAGGAATTGTCAAAATAAAAACTTTTCACCATTAATTGTTGTATTTGGGAACGTTGTATTAAATAAATATGGGCATTAATCCTGATTTTATTACTTGATTTAATCTTATTCGCTGTTGGTATGAAGTGTTCCGCATTAAATGATGTAGTGATCAATTTTTATTCATTTTTTAAGGTGGAAGAAGAAGTGTGTGAGTTGCATTGTGTGCAGTTGAGAAAGGTGAGTTTATGCACCCTATACATTGTCTAGTAGATTTCTATTAAAGGAGGATTAGTTTTGACGATGCCCTGTTTATTATTCAACACATTTCACGACTGCAGTGGGGACACAAATAATTAAAATAAAAATTCTGTTTAATTGTTTCTGAATATGAGATTAGTGACACTGGGAGAATATGACCATGTAAAGCTGGTAAAGCCCAAGCAACCAATAACGATAGTCACACTATTACCTGTTTCAGTTTCGCATCGTAGTAGTTAATGCTCTTCCCTTGTGATCATATTTTAGATGAAATCGGAGTCCAGTGACGCAATTTATTATCAATGTCACGTTTTCGTGTGCAAGGAAAAAAATTAATAAATTTCGTTTCGTTTGTTTAGGTTCCAGTGGTGGGTTTTGGTATAGCCGTGAGTGGTGTTGTTGACAGTTCATGTAATGCTTCTACGTCCATTATTGTCTCTGATGTCATCAAGATCGGACCAGCTGAGGGAAAGTTACGGTAAGTATATTTTAGTATTAATTAAAGTATAGGTGTTATCAATATCATAACTGAGAAAAGGTTATAGTTATTTAAGACACATTTTAGTCCAAATTTTAGAATAAGTCAAAGTACCCTTGTTACATACTGTTTTCTTCTTAGCGCACAAATTTCATATTTTTTCAATAATATTTATGTATACATACATTCACAAATCATCAAGCATTTTCATGCTCTTTCTTAGAGTATCATGTCACATGTTTTTATGTGAGTTCCTATTTCTCTTTCTGCTAGATTGAATGACCGCGTGTTGAGTGTGAATGGCCATTCCTTCGACGGCGTTGACCAGTCTACAGCTATTCAAGTACTGAAGGAGTGCGGCAACACAGTTAATATGGTGAGTGAGGTGTATTTAGATCATAAATTTACGAAGATATTTTTCCATCTACTTGCCAACACAAATGCTGCTGAAAGTTTACAAAATGTAGCAAGCTGGAATACTCGTTTGGAAATTGTATGTCTTAACAAAATCGCGCTTTGGTAAGCTTATAAATTTTGTTTTGATAGCAATGGTCACTGTGTGTTGTTTTAGTTAGTTCGACAAACGCACAATGATGGTAAAAGTGACAAGAACATATCGTTATCCTATCATGATTCGATATTTTCGTTTATTTCAGGTGATTAGCAGGCGGACTGCATCACCGCATGGATTGTTTCCCTCTGGTGTGAAAGATGACAAAAAGAAAGGAAAAGGTAGGATTTGAATGCACTAACTAGTATGAGAATAGTTTGTTTATAAGGGCTTTTTGGTGTAAGGCTCCTCATACACCTCTCCTCATAGTCGCCTGACGGTATGGTAATTGTGCCAGTGTGTTCTGGTGTAACGTAGTAAGTATGATTTACTTATTTTAATTTATTTTAGGTTCTTTTCTGGTGAAAGTCAAGAAAATGCTGAGCAAAGCCAAATTCTGTGGATCTGTAACAATGAAAGCATCTACCAAGAACACAAACCAGGTTAAAACGGATATGGAATATGTGAAAGCGGGTAAGGAATTACATAATTTTACAAAACACATAAATACCATATAGTTTTGCTATAAATCCCATGTAATCCAGTGACTACTCACAGCAGTAAGAATACATTACATATTTACGCACGACCAAATTATTCCTGTTACCATAGTTTTGTATCCGATTGCATTCTTTTATTTTTAATTTATTACAAATATTTGTTGTTTTGGGGATTTGAATCGTGGTCCGGTGTCTTATATTTTCCTTATATTTTCTACAGATACCACCATCTCTCTTAACCAGTCACGTGCCCCAGCTATGGAGAAGAAAATAAGCAACCTGAACATCAACATCACAGACAACGCCGTGGACAAGTTTACGACTTGCTCCGTCAGCCGTAAGACCACGAACGTCAACGAGTTATGATCACGTGTAGATTGGCGAGGAATCACACCTTAACGTCACTAGGGGGCATCTCGCTGTGTAAGACGTTACCATTACAGACCCACTAGATGGCGCCAAACGAAAGCTACAATAGACACACTGAAATGTAAGTATTCTACATTTGAGATGTAACGATGCGATATTTTCATTATGCAAATTCTTATTACAAATCAAAGGTGTCAATGTACTATCATTCAAATTAAATTTCATTATTGGATATCGTTTAATTTCTAGTCATTTCTAATTTCTGTCATTAAATTTTAAGTATTATTATACAAGAAAGTTACATTATACGCAAAAGGACTAGTTAATTGCGCTTGCCCTAGGATACAAATAATCGTAGCACAGTAAATCTTATGTATATTTCTCTCTCCTTCAGCTCCACAAGTGAAGATGTACTACTACCGGATGTGAGCAAGTATCCACAGCGCCATCGGTTGTAGAGTTTTTTGTCTCGGTTGTGTTGTAAAGCTTTTTTTAGACAGAGAATTGAATTGGTTTTGAACAATGTTTGTGACAATAATTTGTGTGGGCCTATATAACTGAGAGTCTTTAGTCAACAGCTGATCTAAGCAGTGGCACGGCGGGGTTATTTCTTCCTCCTTGGTGGGACCAGCAATATAGGAGACACGATCAAGTCAACTGTTTCAAATGTTTAAAGATGCCGGGAAAATTGTGAAGAATATTCTTTTGCGAATTTCTGGATGCGCTAGTGACAATTTACTTTCAAAGATAAAACCAATATTAACCCTAACTCGTGGATTATAAAGACACCAATATATTGCTGACTGACAGCTGTTTGTCAACTGAATTACCGACGCAGTAATTAATCTACAATAAGATTATTGTGTTTGATTAATGCCAACATCGTCCTGTCAATATTGTTAAGTTTGTTTATGTAAATAAATTGTTAATATTTTATGTGAATGTAAATAAATTGTTATTTTATAAACCATAGTATATTGTTTTGAATGAAATGGGGTGGGGTGAAATTGCTCAGTTACTTATATCTACTTTAGATCTACTTTAGAATGCCAGTGTCTAGGGCGGTCTTATTAAACCATGATTTGCTTGGAACTTAGAACTGAAATCACAAAATTTAACACTGATTCGTAAGAAGGAAAATTTGTTTTTGTCTTAAGTATATGAATAGAGGACTAAAATTATTAGACAAGAACGACATGTCAAGTTCTGCAAGCTTTCTGCTAAACATTTTATTCTCGACAGAAATAATATGGAATTTTTTCTCAGTTACCTGAATATTAATAATTTGAAAATTAAATCGCCTTTTTAATGTGGCTACGGACAACAGTATATACGCGTTTAAAAATGTCAGAAAGTCGCATCTAGTTAATATCAAAAAGCTCCTGAGTATCAACTTATCTTTCCCAGCTGTGACATTCAAGACGAACAATTCCTAAAGAACCTTACACAAGCTTTTGAAATATCAGGTCTAAATAATTTATTTCCCAAGTTATTTAATAAAAACTAGTACAGCAAACAGAAACGAAAAGGATACGAATAGGTTAGACTAATCTGTCATTTTATAAGCTTTTATCTTAAACCTTTTAAAATTTCCTCAAGGTATATCATGGACGGTAATTTGAAATTAAAACGTGATTCTTTGAAATTTTGAGATAGGGATGTGTGGCTCGTTGGTCTAGGGGTATGATTCTCGCTTAGGGTGCGAGAGGTCCCGGGTTCAACTCCCGGACGAGCCCTGTTCGTTTTCTTCTTCTTCGAAAAAATTATGGGTGGTAGCAAAAACTGGAAACCATGGAGACTGTGGAGTGATAATTTAGTTTACATTGAGACACTATGGAGAAGTTGAAACTTTGTTTTACGATTTTCCTTCCTGTGTTTTGCAACATATTACTAGACTTATTAAATAAATATTGTTTGTCAAGAAAAGCTTACTGTCCCTTTTCTAATAAGCAACTTGATACGTAACAGAAAGATGGTGTCTAATTAACAACATTCATTAATGTATTTGTTATCTACCTCCGCATTACCCATTCACAAAACACTGTAGCTACTGCATATGCGTACATAAAAATGAGCATATGAATATGGAATATAGAAAAACATTTGAAATATTTAAGTATTGTAGATTAAAGATGACAAAAACAAAAAAAAAAATAATAGATCGTACTTAGTAAAAACTGACAACATAATTGTCGTCCAAACTGTGAAATTTAATGACAGGAAATTACTGATAATATCATCTCGCCCAGGTACGCTTATCCTTTATCTATTGGCTTCCCCTGATTGACCAGGTAATTCTAAAGGTTACCTGGATTTACTGCGCGTGCACTAATTAAGCTGTAATTGTTGATCTAACACGGCACGCGCTGTTGTCCATAACACAGGTTTCGACTCCCAGACGAGCCCTGCTTTATCTTTTCCTTGTTTAAAAATATTTCAACCGTTTGAAGAGGGCAAATTAGACGAAAGCGCGTGAACATTCAGAAAAGTAAAAACCCTGTTATTCCTGTACATTTCTCCTCTTATTTAGAGCAATGTCACCAAAGAGTCTTTGTGCAAGTGGTTTTTTTTTTTTTTTTCTTTTTTTTTTTTTAGTCATTATTTTGCTTGACGCCCATTGAACGTCATATGTCTAAAGCAGAGCATACGAAGACGCCACTGCTGTGGATATTAACAAACGGTAGCAATGACTGGATGTGAGATATTTATGAAGTACGTTGAGGGCGTTATTTGAGGCACTTTTTCACAATTCCATTCCTTATTTAGTCTTTTGCCTTAGCGTACACTTATTTGTGCATCAATTGAGAGGAGACTCTGAAGCTAGTTTGCTGCCAAAAAGTTCGTGTTTTCTTAAAATTACAACAGAACCATATAGTTGATAGTTAAATATGTCATTTGATTGACATTTTTTTACTTCGGTTACCAATAAATTGTTTTTATTCAGCAGATATTGAAGGTACGGCTCGTTGGTCTAGGGGTATGATTCTCGCTTTGGGTGCGAGAGGTCCCGGGTTCAACTCCCGGACGAGCCCCTATTTTAGTCTTTTTCTTCTCCGGAGAATATTTACGATCATCGCCTGAGGACAATAAAGAGGAGTGTGGGGTGAGGAACAGGGGGAACCGTTAATCTTGTTCTGTCTCTTCTTATTATGACAGGCAATTTCAAAAAGTCTTTCTGCTAGCGTTGTCTAAAACAGGAAAACGAAGACGTTACTGACTTTCTTGTGAATTTTTTTCTTGTGAGTCCTTTTTATTTGGCCAATTGCCACTGCGTACATAAGCCATTCACTAAATATAGCAGCCACTGCTGTTCAAAACAATTAACATTTAAAAATAGAGCACAATAAATATGGAATATTTAAAGTATTGAAAACTCTTAAAAGAGGAAAGCAGAGAATATGACATAAAACTAAATCGTTTTGGTACAAAATAATTACAGTTGAGTTAGGGAGTGATAATTAATGATAATAATAACTACTCGCCTTGGTACGCTTATCCTTTATCTATTGGCTTCACCTAATTGACCAGGTAATTCTAAAGGCTACCTGGATTTACTGCGCATGCACTAATTATGTTGTTAAGGTTGATCTCACACGGCACGCGCTCAGCCGTCCAGTAACCTGTTATCTGATTGGCTGTCTCGGCACGTGCCTCAACAAGCATGCATGATCTGGAGGAATCAAGGTATAAATAGCACGCGTGGTCAACCATCTGCAATCAGTTCACATTCTGTCATACTTGTATGCAGTCTAGTTGTTCAGTGTTTATACAAATTTACTCAAAGCGAAAAGATGAAGTTGAAGATGTGTAACGTTGTTGGAGAAGCTAAGAAGCAGGTAAAATATGTTCAAATGACATTGATCTTAATAACTAACAAGAAATCGTCCCGACCTTGATCATGTGCATTTCAACCTAGTGAAATAATAAAAAATGGCATTAAATATTTGTTAACTTCGAATTTTGTTTGAAAATATATATAGCAACGCATTCAGCTCGAGCTTATTACTCGGTTTTATTAAATTGGATTTAAGCATGTACGCAGTGTTCAATGTTAAGTGATGTAATAATCAATCTTTTTTCTAATTTTTTAAGGTGGAAGAAGTGTGTGAGGTGCGTTGTGTGCAGATAAGAAAGGTGAGTTTACGCGTAAGCTGACTTAATTTCCACTTTTTCCTGCAATATTTTCCCCCGTTTTATTTTACTACATATTACACGACCGCAGTGGAGTTGATGCAGTGGCGAGTGACTGACAAGGAATTTTAAATGTGTATAACTGTTCCTAAATATGAAATTAGTGATGTATTAGTGAGAATAAGGCCATTCTTTTTACCGGCACTATAACCTGTTTCGGTTTCCCATCGTAATAAATAATGGTCTTTTTCCAGGGCGTCCGGTGTTATCAGACGTCACGAGGTTCATCAAATGTCACGATTTCTTTTCTTTGATTAGCAAGGGATATATTTAGAAAATTAATAAATCCATTTCGTTTGTTTAGGTTCCAGTTGTGGGTTTTGGTATAGCCGTGAGTGGTGTTGTTGACAGTTTATGTTATGCTACTACGTCCATTATTGTCTCTGATGTCATCAAGATTGGACCAGCTCAAGGAAAGTTACAGTAAGTAAGAGTTCATGTTTTATAGTCTATTAGTACAAATTTTAGTACTATAAATCCCCTGTTACACAATGTTTTCTTATTGCACATATTTCAGGTGTTTTTTTAGTTGTTATTTGCAATTCATTCACTAATGTATTTTTATGCTCTTCCTTCGGGTATCCTTAGTGAATTCCTGTTAATTTGGTAAATTAATTAATCTATCCTATTTCTCTTTCTGTTAGATTGAATGACCGCGTGTTGAGTGTGAATGGCCATTCCTTCGACGGTGTTGACCAGTCTACAGCTATCCAAGTACTGAAGGAATGCGGCAACACAGTTAATATGGTGAGTTGGGTGATTTTTGGTCACAAATTTACTAATGGATTTATTAATCTACTCGTTTACGCGAATGCAGCTTGAAATATTTATAATGTCGCTGGGATACTTAATGTCCATTGATACTAAAAAATATCGTTTGGACAATATATTTTTTAAACATGTAGCATTACACCTTTTTAGTAGGCCTAAATACGATGGCCATTAATGAAAAGCGTCTTGTTATGAAAAACCAAGGGTTGTTATTCTGATATTCGACAAGCGAACAATGGCAGTTATCGAGAACCGTACATAAAGTATTATTTTCATTTGTTTCAGGTGATCAGTAGGCCGACTGCATTACCACGTCAAAATGGATTTTCTCTCTCAGATGTGAAAGATGACAAAAAGAAAGGTAAAGGTAAAATTTAATTTATAATATATTTCATGCTTTTAATATAATCAATGCATGTCTGTGTCGCTGTTTGATTCTGTCTTGAACCCGCCTTCCAATGTCAAAAAAAAGAAAAAAAAAAAAAGAAAAAAATAGCCTTTTTGATATTAGACGCTCTACTTAAAGTAATCTAAAGGGGCCCGCACACGGTGAGCATTTGGCGCGCGCCACTTGCGCTGCGCCGTTTTCTCATCGTGTGCGGGGATATTTTGGTGAGATTTTTGCCTCTCGCGCGGCTGAGCAAAATTTCTCACGTGTTTGATTTTTTTGGTCTCCTGAGGCAAATGTCTCAGCGTGTGCGGGGTGCAAGCGCCGATTGCTCACACCATGCTAACAATGCGCATGTGCCAGTAGCCGGAAACAAACAAAAATGGCAGCCCCCAGCGAAGTCAACAAAAATGTACACAGTTATAGTTAGTCTGATTGATTAACGTGGTCACCATTATCCATTACTATCAGAAAAAACAACAATATGTAATGTTTCCTTAAACACGTGATCCCACAGTTCACAGTGCGTCCGCTAGGGGCAGGCCGGGAGGCACCTCTGCTGAGCAAAGAGCGCAGCGTTTGCGGGGAGCTGAGGAGCCCGAGCATCTTGCTCAGCGCAAGTGGCGCGCGCCAATTGCTTACCGTGTGCGGGGTGCTTAAAAGTTTAAGTTGCGTCATCGAAGTGACACTGTAACGTAGCCAGTATGATTTATATATTTACATTGTTTCAATTTATTTTCAGGTTCTTTTCTGGTGAAAGCCAAGAAAATGTTGAGTAAAGCCAAGGGCAAATTCTGTCGGTCCGTAACGAAGAAAGCATCTAACAAGAATACAAACCAGGAAAAAACATACATGGAATATAAAGCAGGTAAAAAATCACAAAATTACCTGATTTCCATTCCAGTTGGTATATTTTGCTAAAAATCTCATGAAATCCATAAAAATAATAAAATAAAATAAAATAAAATAAAATCAGTTTTAATCTTATTGTTCCCGTTGCCATAGTTTTGTATCAAAATAAGTTTTTTTGCAAATGATTTTGGCGAATTTAATTGCTGTGTTTAACATTTTCTATATATTTTCTACAGATAACACCATTTCTCTTAACCTGCCACGTGCGCAAGTCACGGAGAAGAAAGTAAGCAACCTGAACATCAACATCACAGACAACGCCGTGGACAAGTTCACGACTTGCTCCGTCAGCCGTAAGTCCACGAATATCAACGAGTCATGATCACGTGCAAATCAGCGTGGAGTCACACATTTACGTCATTAGAGAGCATCTAGCTGTGTAAGACAGATTACAGATCCACTAGATGGCGCCAAACTGTGACAAAAAATGCTACAGACACAATGAAATGTAAGTATTTTCCAGATATTGTTGAAAAGATGGCTTCGTGCTTTGTCAAACTTATATTACACTTCCAATGCCTAAAATCCAACAAACCAAGTAAGCTAACTGCTCTAAAATTTACATTTAATTCGATTTTTAAAAAATTGATGTCTTTCAGCGATCCTTAAGTACATGTATTATTTTCCCGCGGTCGGCGCTTCGAACTATAGGATAATTGCACTTACACTTGCGGCTGTATTTTCATAGACTTCTGTGCATCCATCCTACTGCTTGAAGCGCCACCCGGGGGATGTCACTTACAACTACTCGTCGTCCACTGTATGCGACATACAAGAGCAAATTCTCACTCGACTTCAGCTCGATATAAGTAGCTTTTGTACGTCGCATATAGTGCACGAATCGTGTTGTGACTAGTACTAGTATTATACATTATCATGTCTTGTCAATGGTACAACTCCAGTTCCTAGGATATATATTTAATCCTAACGCGGAAATCTCATGTATGTTTTTTTCTACTTCAGTTCCACAAGTCAAGATACATGTATGTGTTCCTTCAACAGCGTGAATGACAAATTATTCACATAGACAACAGTTGCTGTATCCCCCAGTCCACGGCGTGTTTTCTCCCAGACAGATGGATGGATTGCTCACGTTTCTGCTCACCAGACTGCCTCGGTTTTGTTGTAAAAACAATTTTTAAGACCAAGTATTCAACAAACATGCACTCAGCAGGACTGATCTGTATTCGGAGACTATAAATTTGGTTTTGATAAATAATTGTAACGATAATTTCTCGTGTGTTTCCTTGTGTTATGTTTTGTATAAAGAGCACATATTCAGGAAACATGCAGTCAGCGGGTCTGTAACATGTGAGAAGACTGTATTGGATAATTGAATTGGTTTTGATCAATGCTCGCGGTCATTGTTCGTAGTGTACCTTTATAATTGAGACTCTCTAGAACCAGAATGTGTTACAGCACGCTCCCCCTCCTATCCCTCCTCCTTAGCGGGATACTCAGCAATAACGGACGAGATCAAGTGTTTTTTCAAGCCAGCTGTTTTATACGTTCAAAGATATTGAATGAAGTATTTTTTTCCCCTGAATTATCGGGGCAGTAAACATCATGATTATTGTGTTTGATTAATGCCACTCTTATTGCCTATTGTCAACATTGTTAAGTTTTTGTTGGGTGTAAATAAATTGTTAATAGATTTTAATTATAAAACTGTATGTTGTCGCTTAATTTTGGTTTTTACGGGAGAAACCGATGGATTGAAAACCCCAACGAATAGTAGCGATTGTAGATTGTAGATATTCATTCTGATATTAAAAATTCATCATTTCAACTGGCCTCGGACAGAATCGCGTTCGTCAAGTGTCAAATCTATACGTCTGAGTATCTTACTGCACCCTAAAAATTTTTTATCGTAGTTACTATATCCTTATATACGACGAAATAAATTTTGTAAGCGCCTAAAAGTGATTATCGGTCTAAATAAACCAATAAAAGCTTTAGAATAAACAATTAGAAGCGGCACAAAACACCGAATCCAAATTCAGAGATATTGCCTGAAAAAGAAATTTTAATTTTGGATAAAAAGGTTATGTATGTTTTACTTTAACCTATAGATTGACTTGTCATTTGATGTTGGCTTTCACTTCCACAGTAAATGCATACATTTTCGCCAGTAATCATGGTAATTTAGAAACAAATCATTAGTTTAAATATACATGGCTCGTTGGTCTAGGGGTATGATTCTCGCTTAGGGTGCGAGAGGTCCCGGGTTCAACTCCCGGACGAGCCCACCTATTATTTTTCAAGAATAATTACCTTTCCCGAAGTCAAATTACAGATAAAGAAAACATATTGCAGATCCAAGTTTCACCTCTGATTTCGGACAGACAATCTCATCATTCAGACAACCACGGTTTGTGCAATTTTTTTGCATCCTTTCTTTGGAAAGCCATTTAACAAAGGTGAAAGTTGGGCTCATTTATCATAATATCATTTAAATATAATTAATAATAAAGAAAAATCGAATTTGTTATTATTATAAAATTTGGTGATTGAATTTGTCCTTATTAAAATTTTGATAATTATAAAAATTGAATTTTAAAACCTGTTGGTGAAAAAAAAAAAAAAACCCCGAAGCCTGATAATTTTGGGAGGGAGGGGGTGGGTAAAGATGTCGGGGAGTAGGCCCTATCGGAACGTAAGAAGGTGACCCCGATAAAACAGATAGGCCTAGCTACTCATAGGTAATTAGTGAATAGAGGAAAGTCATTTTGAACTACAGTCACTTTCATCTTTTTTCAAAATAAAAAAACCCCTTTAGTCTGTAATACCAAGATACATTTATGCCACGTTATCAATTTTATTTTCATTTTAGTGCACTGATTTTCCTTTAGTGGGTGTGTTAGTGGAGACTGCGAACCGTTTCTGTAGTATCGGAGGCCATTTTGTTCCACCTCGCTTCAAACTCTTGTAAATTAGCCTGAACATTTCGTCTCGGAAATAATTATTTTGATTCCCAAATTCGAACATCTGAACGTCTGAGACACACGTGAGTAATTGTAAGTTCTCTGTTTCTTAGTCCTTATCCTAATTTTCTATTTATTGGTCAATTAGCGTTCTCTCTCTCTCTCTCTCTCACACACACACACACACACAAACACACGTGTGTAAGATTGACCCATTTTGAGGCCTTACTAGGTTAAAGTACCTAAAGCCGAAAACCAAGGCAATATGGGGAAGTAACAGTTCTTCAACATATTTTATAGGTTCTGAATTCAGTGTACAAAAACAACCACTGGCATGGAAGTAAGCAATGGAGTGAAGAAGCACCCCAGTGGTAATTCTCAAATTTTTCAACTTGTTTTGCCCTCAAATTGGATCAATATTGGACTACAAGAAGAGAGGTGGAAAACCTTGAAAGATGAACTAAAATATGAATCTTGTGAGAGGCTGGTTACAATTCTCATAGACACGTAAGTTAGTAAATCTTTCTTATTATATGAAACGTAAAATAATAATATATTTCATGACACATTACAATAAGCACCATATATTATAGATGTGCATAACTAAATGATTTCTTTGAAAGATTTATTTTCAAAATTCTTTTACTTTATATGAATTAATGTATCTCACGAGATAAAAAAAATCAATATGCAAATCTCCAAATTAATACTTTCTTTTGTTTGTGTTGCAAAATATTTAAATACTGAATTAGGTATTATTCCTTATCAATGATCATTGCTTAAAAATTAAATGAATTTGTTTCTCCATAGTTATGCTCCACCCAAGAACATGACACTGATACTATATAAAATAAATGCAATGTTCTCTTCTCTTTTTAGATATTACAAATATAATGAACTTATTTCTAAACCATGTGTACAAAAGCTACTGAAAAATGGTGGTGACAACAGGGACAACAGTTTGTAAGGATTATTATTATAAATACTGTAGTATTTTTTTGTATCAGAAATCCAAACTTGCTTGATTCTGCCAAAAATTCTGCTGAATGCTTCAGAAGCAGATTATGTGCATTTCAGGTGCAAGGCCCGGTTTTGCACTCGTATTGAATAGATCTAAATCAGTAATATTAAACTACATTTTTT
The DNA here is from genome assembly GCF_051362555.1 of Lingula anatina. Classification (NCBI taxonomy): domain Eukaryota; kingdom Metazoa; phylum Brachiopoda; class Lingulata; order Lingulida; family Lingulidae; genus Lingula; species Lingula anatina. The sequence continues at coordinate 2,983,527 of NC_141772.1, read as the reverse complement.
TAATACTGAAAACATATTTATGCTATCTTTTAATTATAGATTGGTTATATATTTATCTGCTTTTTAACAGCAATTATCAAATAAACTTTATACTTTTTAATATTTATTTTTATAAGGTTGGAATCTGAAAAGCAGCATACGTCCATTCAGGGAATTTCTTTTGGTCAAGACAGTCCTGACACTAGGGGGCAGCAGGGGGCAGATCCGGATGATCTTGTAAGCTCAGATGTTTCTGACAATGAGACACAGTCAGCTGTCCAAGACACCAGATGGCACCACAAGTTCATTCAAAATGACAAAAGCACCAGAGGGCAGCAGGGGTCAGAGCAAGAAGCTGTTCAACTCCAAGATAGCCCTAACACCAGAAGATTAAATTCTGCTCTGTCAGACAGTGATAATTCTGGTATAAATCCAAAAGAAGGTGGTAATGGCAAGACAAGCCAAGATGGCCTGAAAGTGACCGTGGATTCTGTCTTCTCCCTAAAGCACCCTGACTTGCCAATTTCTGTCACACAAAAAACTAATCCTAACAATACCACTTATTTGAAAGAAGGTTTTGGATTAAGCAAGTCAGATGGCTCTAAAATGTCATTGCTGAGTACTGACAAAAGCATTGAGAAGATACGTACGGATAATGAACTGACAACTCTCTACGTTTGCCCTGTTTGTCCCATGCGATTTTGGTCTCTGGATCTTTACAAAAGACATGAAAAAACTCACTTGTATTACTCCTACCAGTATAAATACTGTGAGGAGACCTTTCTGCAGCTGAGGGGTGGTAAGTCTCATGAAAAACTACAAAATGAGGAAAAAACATATTTGTGTCGGTATTGTGGAAAGACTTTTTCCAGGAGAAATGTCTTCCGGGAACATGAGAGGGCCCACACTGGTGACAAAGCTTACCTGTGTAAGCACTGTGGCAAAGCATTTACCAGGTATTTATATAGAAACGAGCACCAGCGAAGACACAAACTTGGATCTGAAAAACCATTCAAATGTCAGGTTTGCTCCAAAACATTTGCAGAAAAGAAAGGATTCAAGCGTCATCAGAGGATTCACACTGGAGATAGGCCTCATAAGTGTCAGTTTTGCGAGAAAACATATCTTCAAAGAACCACATTGATTAATCACGAGAGAACTCACACTGGAGAGAGGCCATACAAGTGCAGATTTTGTGATAAAGCGTTTATGCAAAGAGCAACCTGCAATCAGCACGAGAAAATTCACGCAGTTTCCACCACTTACAAGTGTCAAATTTGTCATAAAGAGTTTAAAAACAAGAATGCTTGTGTAAAGCATGAGATGGAACATGCTCCTTAAACTTGCACACTCATACTGTAATGATACCACATTTTTTTTGTATGTCATATAACCTCTACCCCTACTGTATTTAGTACAAAAGACTATGTAAATGTGCCAGAAACATAAACGAGATTGATAATAAAGTTAATACATAAAATAAATACCCTGCTAGTAAAAAAATGTATCATTGCTTTATTTTTCACCCCTTTTTTTGTGTACTTTTAAGATAGCGTGAACTATCTCTAGTGTTTACTAATGGTTGCAGTTAAGGCAATTTATTTTTGTCTTTAAAATAATTTTTATGGTGGACTAGGTACCACTGCTACTACTAGTAAATAGGGACAGTCGGGCTGACGTCACGCGCCTTAGCAACCGGCATCTGGGGTAAAACAAATCGGGCAACATGGCGGATCGCATTGACTTCTATATAAAAGTTGGCAGACTTTGTCCGAAGATATCATACTTCACAGTGCCTGACCACTTGTGTCAGTAAGGATGAGTTATTAACCTGGTCGATTTCTTTTACGGGCCTTTGTAATTAGCCACTGCACACCTGGTTAAGAGATAAAATCGGCCTTAACATAAATGCCGATCGTTATCTGTGATTGGGAAGTTTACAGCAGAAGATTTTGCAAAGGCAGTGCTTGACCTTTTGTGTCTGGCGGGTTGAATCGTTTACCTGGACTATTGAGTTAGCAGGCCTTTGTAATAAGCTACTGTTTAACTTGTTACGGGATAAAATTGGTCTTAACTGCATACGCAAATGTCCAGCCTAAGTATATACATGTACATAAGTTGGTGATGTAGGAATGGCTTCTTAGAACCTGCATCGTGAGAATGGCCTGGAAAATGTGCAACACTGAAAAGTTATTAGAATAAGATGTCTACAAATTGTGATTAAATCACCTGCTGCTGCAATAGCCAGGGGAACGGGATAGGGATAGTGTCATCGGTCCAATGGCCTCTTTGGTCCGTATACAGTACATGTATATTAATACAAGCCTGGAAGGACAGCATGAACAGTTGCTTGCTAACGTTTTGGAAGAGAAGACACGTGGTGTTACCTGTATTAATTTTTGCAGCTATGCGTCTTTGAGTGTTTACAATCTTATTGTGCACTTTTCTGGTACGAAAATTGACGAAATATCATGGAAGACAGAATTAAAATTAAATTGAATAGAAAACATGGTAATAAAGCTGTATGTTATTTTACCAGTTAAGGTCGCTTTATTTATGGCAACTTTTGTATATTTTACTTGAATACTTAAAGATTTAGACATTAACTCACAGGTTTGTCAATATATTGACGTATATATTTTTATCTTATCTTTATAACGTCCTCAATTAACTAACAACAAAAAAGTCCGACGTTATAGTCCATTAATTTTAACTAAAAGAATTGAAATACCGTCAAACACGCCAACACAAGATGCAATCTCAATTTCTTGTAAATACTACTTATTAATTCATGTAACAAATGACAAACATAAATTCCAAACAAGGTACAATGACTTTCTCCTTATCTATAATAAAATGAACTATACACACATACACAATTCTCGTAGTGCATGTATAGCTATGACCAAATTTTGTTTTGATCAACAATCCCGTCTTTAGTCACGTTTGCACTACCTATAGCCTGCAACAGTAGTTTACTTTTCCGTTGATCTTTGAAATTTAACAAATCCCATAAGATTTTATTAACATGTTGGTCGTGTCACCTGGTGCACAGCAAGCTTCCACCATTTCACTTTTGTACGCGTGCCTGAGAGTTAAACGGTACCGGTTCAATTCAGTAAGCATGAAAATCTACCCGTCATATGTGTCAGCAATATGCAACATCATACAGTTATTAGTACAATTGAAACCTTCCTTGATATTATCAGTTGCTTCCATATGGTTTTCTTTTCAAAGAGATGTGAATAATATGCTCATCCAGGTAAGCAAAGAGTCTTTGCATTCTACCACTGTAAGATTCCCGATCACAGATAACGATCGGCAGTTAAGGCCGATTTTATCTCTTAACCAGGTGTGCAGCGGCTAATTACAAAAGCCTGTAAAGGAAATCAACCAGGTAAATAACTCAACTTCACTGACACAAGTGGTCAGGAACTGTGAAGTATGATATCTTCGGACAAAGTCTGCCAACTTTTTCATAGAAGTCAATGCGATCCGCCATGTTGCCCGATTTGTTTTACCCCAGATGCCGGTTGCTAAGGGAAAGTGCCCGGATGACCGACTGTCCCTATACATGTATACTCTGTATAATTACCAGTTTTAAACACCAGTGCAGATCAAGACTGTAAATATAGTCTCACTACAAATATAGTTTTATAATACACACGATAATACAACGATTATGCGTGTGCAGGTTTTTATTAACAAAATCGGTTTATTATTTGAGAAAAAATGTGGTTCCGAGTAGGCCTTCCAAGCACGCACTTTATTTAGGTCAAGGTCATTTCCCTAGCCGCATCACGGATTTACAAGCATTTTTCGCATCAAAATATAGAGCGCACAGTTGATCGCAAATGCAAAGTAATTCTGATAATGTCCACAAGTAACTTATACATAAAGGTCAATAAAAACTGTTTTAGGAGACAATCATTTAAATAAAGCGGATTATTACGTTCCTTCTTGTTAGCGGATGAATTTTCTGGAGAAAGCTGATCGTCTTGTACAATATGGCTGTCGCTGTGGAAGCTTCATTGATAAAAGATAGGTGCGATAAACGATCATTCTTGCATTATTAAGGAAATTTTTATTAAGTTATGAAACATCACCCAGACATGGACATGTCCCCTCGAGCCAAGAGACCTCGGCAGAGTTACGCCGAGCACGAGGAAATGCACAGAGACTATGCTGATTTTCGAAGAGAGGGAAGAGCAAAACACAGAATGCGAGAAACCTACCGGGATCGCTCCCCTCGCAGTGAGTATGAATATGATCGAGTCCTCCCTCGGCATAAGGACGAGAGAGGTTTAGTTGATCCGTTTGATCCCAGGAGTGCAGAAAAACCAGAATATCGCTCACTGTGCGTCAGCGGGCTCCTGCCGCAGGTCCCAGATAATGTTGTACGTGACGCTTTGTGGCGTGAGTTCAAGAAATTCGGAGAATTCAACGTCAAAGTGACCCACACGCCAACAAATGAAAGGTTAGCTTATGTAAATTTTCGCTATCCTGAAGACGCCCGTGAGGCCAGGAACGCTCGAGGAAAGTTAATCCTGTTTGATAGACCAGTTCGTGTTGAGCCAGTTTTTAAACATGTGAAAACGTTTGGTAATTTCAAAAGTCAGATGCCAAGTAAAAGACGTGGGAGTATTAGCCCAGAATATCTGCCCCCCAGAGAACCGTTGTACATGCGAAGGAGTATATCGCCAGCACATTCAACAGGCAGTGGTAGGGGTATGCGCCATGACAGCTTGGGGCGCGAATTACTCCACAGAGATATGCGTGACATGAGAGATTCTCGTTCACGAGATTTTGAAAGATCTTACGATTCACGTAGCAGACAGCCACCCCAACCCCCAGTTTCCTCAAAAGTGGATAAATTCCCTCATCATTTAGACCATATATCCCCAGAAGATGATTCCAAAGCCACTCGGACCCTGTTTGTTGGGAATTTAGATTATAACATCACTGAGAATGAGCTCAGACATGTGTTTTCTAAATATGGAACCCTTGAAGATGTGGATATTAAAAGACCACCCCAGGGCCATGGAAATGCTTATGCTTTTGTTAAGTTCAGTAATTTGGACTATGCACACAGAGCTAAAGTTCAGTTGTCTGGGCAAATGATTGGAAAATTTCAGTGCAAGATTGGATATGGAAAAGTGACGCCTACCACTTGTCTCTGGGTTGGAGGTTTAGGATCTTGGATTCGTCCTGAAGATTTGGCACGGGAGTTTGACCGTTTTGGTTTAATTCACAGAATTGATTGGCCACAGGGAAAGAATTATGCCTATGTTGTTTATGATAGCATTGATGCTGCCCAGGCTGCTAGTCAGGAAATGAGGGGGTTTCCCCTGGGAGGCCCTGACAGGCGCCTCCGTGTTGATTTTGTGGAACCTGCTCATATTTTGTCCCAACCTTCCCCCTCAGGCCGGTCCAGAGATGGCAAAGATGATGATTTTGATACAATATCAAGACACAGTGATCGTGATGGGCGTGTTGATCAAAGAGCCAATAATTTCAGAGATCATGATAGGAACCGTAATGGTAATTCAGACCGCCCATATAATTCTCGTCGTGGTGGCGGTGGCAATCGTGAAAAAGAACCTCTGTATCGTAATCAGGATAATCAAAGGGATAACGAAGATAATCGATTCAGAGAGAATGAAAACAGAAACAAAAGATCATTTGATCGACGCTCTGAAGAACAAAACCATTATGGAGGAAAACCAAGGACACCAAACAGTGATTTCTGGGATAGAGATTCAAACAAGCGTCCCTCTTATTCACCAAACAAAAGACCTCGGTTTGGAAGCGAGGGAGAAATTCGTGAAAGGGACCGAGAAAGAGAGAGAGATAGAGAGAGATCATACAATAAGGAAACCAGTGCACATGTTTCCACCTCTGAATTCCCAACAGTAGACCATGTGGAAAACATCCTTGACCTCATGAAAAAATTATCCTGCGCATGGACAGGAGCTTTAGTGTTGAAAAGCAGTGCATTTCCCGCACGTTTATATCATGTAAGTGGCGATGTGACCCTGGCGGATGTGCTGATGAAAGACACGTCAAGCAGCGATGCTAACATGCTGAGAATTACTCAACGTTTACGTCTAGACCAAACCAAACTTGAGGAAGTGGGAAAACGTGTCAGTGGCGCTGGATCTTCTGGTTACTGTATCTTTCTTGCTGTTCCAACTAGTAATTTGATGATAAAGGATCCATCTATTCAGCAGCGCCCTCTGAGAAATCTTGTGACGTACTTGCAGCAAAAAGAGGCAGCTGGAGTTGTCGCTTTGCCGCCGTCCTCCCAGCCAACTGAGAAAGAGGCTGGAGTGCTTCACGCATTTCCACCGTGTGATTTTGGACACCAGTATCTGCGGAAACGAGCACCAAAACTAGGAAGCAAACCTTTGAATGAGGATCACTTAGTGATAGTTGTAGTGAAAGGCACAGTTTAATTTTTCTACATGTGGATATCTATCAAGTTGTCTTCTATTTTGAATTTGTTTTTTTTTTTTTTTATTCCTTGTGGAGTAGTTCTTAGTTTGATGTCTGTGTTGGCTTGAATAGTGAACATTGTGGTCATGCATGCTTCAGTGTTTCCATGGCAACCAGTAAAAAAAAAATCCAGTTCCATGGCAGTTGATCAGCGTTTTGTTTCTACATGGCAGCAGCCAATCATCTTTTTCGAGGAATTTTCTGTATCTCAAGTTAAAACCCAAAGAACAATACGCCCAGGAATATCGTTTAAAAAGTATTCATTAGGACCTGCCAAAGTGTTTGTACAAATTGGTGTTTTTTTGAAAAGAGGAAGTTTCACTACTTGCTCTCTCCATCATGATGACTCTGTAAAGTGAAAATGAGTTTATTGGAACTGTCACAAGAATCCCCTGTTTGGAAAGTTGCTCTGCAAGGAAAGTGAGTACACCTGAATATTTGTTGTGAAAGGACTTGGTGGATTTCTCACTGTTCATATGGGAAGGGATGTCAAGATTCAGTTTAAAAAAATAGTTCTTGAAAAGGATGTGCTGCATTTTTTGGTGACTTAAAATTTAAATTCCCCTTGGAGGAAAAACAATTGAAAATATCCTTTTATGTGCCAATTTTAGAAAATGTGCTTGTTTTTCCACAATACAAGATGGAGATGTGAATGTGATGCAGTATTGTGTCATTCTAAATTTCAATTAAGACTTGATGCATACAACCAAAAGAATAGAAATTATGAAGAGTCACCTTAGCAGTTTATGAAATATTTGAAGGCTTTATTTCCGAAAAGAGAGTTGGAGATGGAAAATGCTGGGATTTGTTCTTCTGTATGTTTGGATGAAAATTCTGTTGCATAATAATCTATGGAGGACAGTTAAGTTACAAGAAAGTGACACTGAGGAAAATTCAAGCATTCATTCATGTGTATTGCAGTTAGGAATGAGAATGCCTTCACTTTGAAAATTATCCACTCTGAAAAAAAATCAGCGCTGTTTTGGAAGAGGAAATTGTCCACTGTCCCAGAGAAAGCATTCGACGGATTCACTGCAAGAAATGTTCCAGATCTGGTATTAAGATTCAGGAGGTGATGGAAAGATTCATTCAAGTGTAATTCCCCATCAGCAATGTGTAAAATGAAGGAGTGAGCACGGAGCAGTGGTTCAGCAAAATCCATAAAGGTTTATATATTTTTCATCATTCACCAGAGCGTTCCCAATTCCCCATATGTAGAAGAACCATGCTATTTGAAATGTGTCATATGAGCATTGTGTTTGGATTATTCATTCATTGATATGACCTGCAGCAACAGGAGATGGCTGGCTTGTGATTCAGGCTTTCCTTGGAGTCAGAGCTCCAAGAATCAGACAAAATTGAGTCGTTAAAGTCAAAGGAAACCTGGATCTACTGTGCTGCTGTAATAAGTTAATTATCACGTTATGAAAATCAATACAAGATTTTCCCCAAGAGCTGGTTTACCACCTGAAGAGCCCAGCTTTCCCAGGCACCATCAGAGACAAACAAAACGAGATACTCACCAAGGGAATTGTTATGTCATCACTTTTATAAGTTTTCCTCTATGAGGGATGAAATTGTGTTGATGCTGCCATTTTTTTTTTCACTTCTCGGTGAATGGATGCTTGGTACTTGGTGATTGCGATAAGCCTTCTCATAAATGATGCCATCTGAACTGTGAAGATGATTTCCTCACTAAATCATCATCAATATCGTCACTAGTGCTGAAAACGCATCAGAAAGCTGGGGATTTGTGCTCAATTGTGCGTGGTTATCTTGAAAGAAAAATGACTGTGTTTTATGTGCTAATCTCCCCCCTGGACTTCATAGAGTGATTTGAATGGGAAATTACAACAGCATCAGACAGGAGCCGCAGAATCACAATTCCACCCTCTGAAGATACAGAAGCTTTCCGCCTAATAAAGCACCCCAGTATTTTCTCCATCTTAAAACCAGTCAACCATACTTGGTTCCAAACCTACCAGTCTTCTAAGTGCAAAACACAGCCAATCTCTTGGTGATTGAATTCAGAAAGGGCAATTACTACATAGTGGTGTCAGTTCTAAGAAAAGTGGTACTGTGTAAGTGCCTGTAGATTGAACCAACAGATGCCCAGTGGTGCTTGCTACTGACTGGTGCTGCTAGTGACCAGAGAGAGATGCAAGCTGCTGCTGTTGACCACTGGTGCCATCTATTGACCAGTGATGCCAACTATTGACCAGTGGGTACAAGTACTGACCAATGGGGCTAGTGACCAGAAAATAATGTCGGCTACTGCTAGTACCAAGCTACTGATCAGTGATGCCAGCTACTGACCATTGTTGCCAGACCCCAGACTACTGTGGGTGGATATAGTCAACATCCAGCCATTTATCATGACTAGTAGCCAATGGTGATGGCAGTTTTAAGGTAAGGATTGATCTCCACCCACTTAAATTATATATAAACACATTCACTGTGTGGTTTGATTCTTCTTGAATTGATAACAGATATATATGAAATGGTATTGCCAGTCCAACATCACTAATTATGCAAGAAAATGAGGTTATCAAAGCTTTGGAGCTTCCTCTTTGAAAACTCTCTAGTTTCTACAGAGAGTAAGAAATTTAACACCCATTTTCTACACTAGTTGAATGCTAATAATCTGTCTTCTGGCTGCCTACTTTCTCTACTGCTTTCACTTTCCTTTAAAGCCCAAATATCTGCCTTATTTGCCTTCTCATAAATTCACAAAAATAAGGGCCTCTCTCACCCCATTCCCCTCCCTATACTTTCCTTAGCTCTCATTTTTCTTCAGACCCCAGATATATTCCCTGCTGACCTTCTCATAAAATCAATAAGTGTTAGCTGTATATTTGATAACCATGGTCTTCCTGCATGCAGTTGGCAGTGATGTATGGCAGACAGGAGCTCATTGCTCTCATCAGTCACTGATGGGGCTCCCTGTTACATATTGGCCATGGTTAAGAATACAGATATTTATCTATTTATTTAATTTTGGGGTTTGTAAACTGTCTTGAATATTGGGAGTGTGGATTGATGTTATGAGAGTAATCAAGTTAATGGCCTCACTTAGTGGCTTTCGTGATACATTTGCTAGATTGCCAATTTATTCTCTCTGAATGGTTGAAAAGTGCTTGTTGAACGGAATTAAGTATGACATGATTTTATGTTAGGGTAATTTCCTACAAATTTTGTACATAATTGGTAAGTAAATTATTTCAAAATGTTTTGCTTACTGTTCTTTACTGGCAGTATTTAAAGTTGGCAAGCATAGCTGTGGCATTTGATTTTTATAATAGTTGGTGGGTTACTGCCATAACATGATTTTCATTATGTTTTCAGATCAAGAATGATGATTATTACTAGTCTTTGAATACTGGTGGGATTGAAGCTAGGCTGGCAAAATGTAAGAGGTAATATTTTTTTTTAATCATTACTTGACTGTGAATGTTTTTTTTTTTTTTTTTCAAAATGCCACTGGGAACATAACATTGGAAATTATAAGACATTTCATTTGTTTAGTCAGTACAATTATAGATATAAGTAATGGGTTACTGTAAAATGCATCTGTTTGGTAAAATGTTTTTATTAATGATAAAAGAAAATTGAGCTTCTAAGAGAAGGCTTTAGAGGTTGATGAGCGAGAAAATGCATATTGCATAAGTTTTAAGCTTATTAATTGATTGACAAACTGCTTAATTGTGAGTGAAAGCAGGAAAATGCTCGAAAGATAAAAAAGTATGAATTTTGTTTATAACTTATATTCTTTTAATCTCTGCATAGGGATCTAATTTATAGCATGAAATCAGTCTCAAATAAGTGTGTAGTTTATCAGTATTGAAAACGGTGGAATTACAGCTATTTTGAGGAATAACTATTATCTATTAAAAATGGAAATGTCTGTTCTTATAAACAGGAGGAGCAGCACTGAAGAGGACATCCGGTATGATAAAACTAGACAACATTAGGGCAGCTCATGGGAATGAATCATTGTTCACTGGTCAGCTATGGTGGCAGAATGGCATCATCAACTGTTGACCAGCAACAACTGTTGCCAAAGTGGCATCGCCAAGTGCTGACAGGACTATGGACGACAGCTGTGGCCACATTGGTATCAAATGCAGAGCAGAAACTGACCAACAAATGGCCTAAGTGGTCAAGGAAAGTGAAACAACTGACCAATAGCTGTGGCATCACCAAATGCAGACCAAGGACTGCCAATTGAGACAACAGAAAATGACTGGATAATGACTGAACTTTGAGAATGACAGGGTTGTGGACTGATGATCATGTCCAAAATTAAAATAACCAGATATAGAAAAAAATGAAATAACTGTTACTGAAAATAGGACAAGTACATTGTTGCTGAATTACCGGCGGAGACCAAACAGGGTTTTATATGACATTATTGTCACTTGCCACATTTGATACAAAGTATCTAAACTATTGAACAACAGCTGATGGGTTTCTTATTATTTCTGAAACAGGCTGTTAAATTATGCCTTTTTGGTGATTGCTGCAATAATGTTATGAATTTCACTGCCATTTTTTTGTCCTTATTTAAGAACTCTCGGAGCAGACAAAGCCATGTAGATTGCATATTTTGACCCATTTGTGTGTGTCCTACTTATTGGACTATGTAAATTACCACAGTTCATCTGTGAAAATTGCCAAGGGACTTTTATTTGAGATTAAGAAATGGATGAAGAATGATGATTTTTGTCATAATCATTTGATGAATCAGGATAAATGGAAATTCAAACTGAATTATTTGCTGCTGACACTATTCGCGTTGTTTTGCAGAGCAAAATAAGTTGGATATTTTAGCAAGATATTTGCCAAAAAGTTGAATGGGAGCGTTATTTAATGGTAGTGCAGTTAGAAAATTAGCATAAAATAAGTTCTGCTATATGCAAAACACAATTTTTTTTTTTTAACAATTTTGTCAAGTTGTGTTTGGTGGTAATGCATGTAAAAGCACCATTTTTGAACCTTTGCTAGTACAGTGGAAAAACAGTGGAGAAAAACTTGCTTTTCTCCCAATTTTTTTGAAAAACATGCAAAATTAATTAGTATTTTTAGCCAAATTGCCATTTATGTTTGGTAAGTCTTTACTCTGATGGATATTTTTTACTGTTTGGTTAAGAAAAGGCATGTCAGCATTATTGCCTAATTTTTCGCTAGATCAACAATGAACCATTTTTAATTTTTTTTTTTTTTTTTGAAAGAGAAAGGTCTTTTTCTGATGAAACTGATGCTTAATATGAAACTTTTAGTATGTCAAGTACATTGTTTTAGTACTGGGACAGTTACTGGGCATGGATGAAAATGAACTCTTCTGTAAATGGATTAATTTCTTAGTTTTTAGTAGATAACTAGTAAACTGTGAAAAAAGTATTATTGTCTTTTTGTTATCCTCACTGAATTGAAATTGAAAGTTGTAGCTTTGCAGAGAAAAATTTAAGAATTGAACAGCAAAGCTGGAAAATGTACACACATGGGGAAGAAAAGGACATTTGTAACATAAAATTTGTAGATACTGGTTTCTTACACAACAAAAATGAAGTCCACTTTCCCAAAAAAGCCAAGCTTTTGCAAACCATAATTATTATCTCTGACAGGGGAAGGGGGCTTAAAAACTGTCCCTTCTTCATATATCTGGTGGTAAGTTTGACCTGAAATAAGAGATTGTCGCGTTATTGTTATAAATCAGTTAATCACTGTCTGGGGGTAGATGTTCTGACATTTTTTTTATTTTCCTGCAATGTCGCAATGAGTTGTGACACGGCAAATAAAAGAATACTGTGTTCAGACCACTCGGATGTCTCCTCTAACACAATCCCGCGTCTTCAATACATATCCCACACATAATGAACGACCTCAATCACACATGACCTGTTTCAAAACTGTCGTTCAAATCACGTGTCACAGTGACAAGTATTCAAGTAGCTTGAAAGAAGAGGCAACATGGGAACACTTTACTTTGTGGTGCATCAGAAGCGGACTACATTGACGATTCACCCCTTTGACATTGTAGTTGTAAGAACATTCTCATATTAGTTTTATTACTCATATTATTTTAAAAGGTGCGACAGATACGAATCATCTGGGTAAGACTGGCCAAAGTTGATGGACCTTTGTGGCCATTTTTCAAACCACTTGGTGGACCTACTGCAACTAAGAATGTTAAGAAATATTGCCTCTAAAGTTGGCGTTAGTTTTCATGTAGGTCAGGATCTTTAGGAGACGTAGAGCATTTTAATACCTAGCATAGAGTGCGTCCATAATTGAAGTTAACGGTTCAAGCACAAAAATAGTAATAATATTTGGCAGAATTTTCCGCCCTGAATTTTTTATTTCTTTACTTTTTTTTATTACTTTAGATACCATAAATAAGAAGATGCATCTCATCCGAACTTTATAACACTAAATTGGAAGGATTAGGAGTGTCACATACACGTAACACAAAGGTCTTCGCTAAATCTTAATATTCCTGTAGCTCTTAATGCAATTCTCAAATTGGGTTAACTGAAGGGGTACAAAGGCCCACTTTATTGGAAAAAATGGTCCCTAGATATATCTGGCTACAGGTTCAAAAGGAAATATGTTATAGAGTGTAAAAAATATTGTGGAGCGGTTCTCCACTGAAACTTTTTAGTAAACATAACATTGAAAATGAATCCAAGTGCAGTTTAATTCAAATTATGAAATGTTCTAACATATCGTTATTTAACTAACTATCTATCTATAAAATTTGAATGTTGCTCTTTTTGTTTGTTTGCAGGAATCTGCCTGAAGGAAGAGTGATGACATTTCAAAGTGACCATTAACGAGGAGATTGGATGCGTTTTCTGTCAAAGACAGCGAAGGGTTCGGCGGCGTTAGCAATCATGTCAAAATTGTTTTACTTGTCTCCTAGATAAATTATGCAGGATGGACATTTAATATGGAATGTCACGTCGAATATTTTGTTTAATATGTAATATTCTGCATTAAAAACGTCTATCAACTGACCATGTCGTTCTGCCGCCCCTATACATAGGCCGTGCAGAATTTTAAACATAAAAAAATTTTTCATTCTGTTCAAAATTGTGCCATCAATGACGTATTAATTTTTTTTCGAAGAAAAATATTGAAGACGCACTTGATTTATCTCTGTACAAAATAACTTACAAAAATGGTTTAATTTGGCTACCTTTTGGTTTTCAGTGGGGGGGCATTTGTACGATGGTATGGAGTAAAGCAGCATTCACATCCAAAGTTGATCAGCGGACTAACAGATCCACGGCTCAAATATGGCCGACCCACTTGAAAGCTTGCTGCATGATTTCCTAAAAGACGATGTAAGATTTCGCGGCAAGCTTACATATTATTTTGACCGCATGGTTCCTTTTTTATAAATCAAAATTATTAGTAGTTTGTGCAGTAGATTCCAAAATGCATACAATCTTCGACGAATTTTGAGAAAAGGAATTTTTTGTGAAAATGAACTGATGGGAACTGCTATTATCGTATTGTAATTATACTTTGCAAGTTTGACTTTTGTGCCAAAATCTTTGCTTTTATTTTATATAATCATTCGGATAATAAGATACGTCTGTATGTTCAATTTATTTCAAAATTTGCAAAAATGTTAAATGTCTTTCTCCCTCAGTTTGGCCCGAACCCCCAATCTTCTGTACGTTAGTTCGTCCAGGGAATTATATCGGATATAATTCCCTGGTTCGTCCGAGGCAAGCGCGCTATCCACTCTCCCAAGTGTGCCCGCCAACCCTCCTCGGGTGAGCTTTCTTCTTATAATAAACGGAAAGAAATTCTAAATGCCTTCCTTGAAACTTGAAAGGTCTTTGGCAATTTCCAAGCGCCCTACCCGGAGCTCAAGCCTCAACCTCCCCCCCCCCCCTTCCCCGGATCAATAAAAACAGAGAGACATTTTGCATACAGGAGTTTTACTTTTTATTAAGAGCAAAATACATTTCCATTGACGTATTCATTCATTTTAAAGCATCTCATCGTAAGTTTTTTTAAAATTAAAAACATTGTAATATCTGATTGCTCGAGTATTGAAATCTGCATAACAACCCACTTATATGTAAGACAAGAACAACCCTTCTATTTATTCTTTTTGACAAATAAACTACCAACTGGACTAAATGACTTACGTTCTTCTTATCAATATTACACAAAGTATTTCAGAAAACGTTATATACGATTTATATAAAAACAAACCAATGGCGGATCTAATGTTTTTCGTCTACCCCCCCACACAAAAACGAACCACTCTGTACTCGCATAATCGAGCCCTACATTAACAATATTCCAAATTATCTAGGATTTCACAATTTTACCCCGTTTAAATTATCCCGGATCTGCCGGTGTTTTTGTCACTAAATAACCATAATCAGAGGCGGATTCAGGCTGTCTTCTGGGTCTTCCGGAAGACGGTCAGATTTTCAATTTTTCATTGATGGGTATCTAATTTTTTCTGTCGGAAGACGGTTAAAAAATGGAGGCTGGATCAACAAAGATAATTTGGAAGACTGTCAGAAAAAATCTCTGGATCCGCCCCTGATAATGTATCATGAAAATTATTTCAGTAAATAGTGTTTTCGAAATTTGATGCAACGCTACGTGTAGCCTACAGTGCGACAATCATTGTTGGAAAGAAAAGGTGCCCTGGGGCACACCTTTACAGGTTTTGCCAAAAGTCGTCAATAAAAAAAATTCATAAAAAACTTTTCAGTTCTTGACCAGCAAGTGCCATACTTATAATACTCTACTACTAAAATCGTGCTCCACGACCAATCAGTAAACATAAACAAGCAAATAGACAGCGTTTTAACAGGCAAATCCACATTATTCCACCATTCCTAGCCATACCTCGCGTTTTACTGCTGTTTCTACCAAAAGAATTCAAAACAGTTTACATAGGGTGCACCTGCATTTTTTAATTTTTATGGAACGTGAGGAGATGATGTTATGAAGAAGCAAAAATTGAAAACTCTACGTCGGTATAATGGCGGGGAATGAATGCAGGCGAACACAACAATGAACTGTATATAGGCCTAAGCTATCACCAAAATACCATTAGTATCTTAAAATGTTATACTGAATCGGGTGAAATCGTAATATTCTTATACTTAATGCCCAGACCAATTCGCATCACTAAGAACTGAAGAAGCGATACGCTTTCTAAACCAAGTGACGCAGGGCTCCAATCAGGGCGAGGATTACTTCCACGCTGTCAGACTTTCTTTTGCCTACAGGTTTGCCGATAGGCCTACCCCTCACGACATTAGAAACCTTGGTGATTCTTGATTAAGACTCTTCTCGACACACTGCCAAACACTCCCAAGGGACATGTAGTATACAAATTCAAAAACTGCAAATTCCCGCTACATGCACTTTCAACGTCCAAATTACAAATGGCTTCCTCGAGATCTCCAAAACGAGACCCGCAATTAGAGAAGATAGTGATTGTGTTTGAACACAATGGGTGTCACATCTAATTGGAATACTATTTGTTGAGAATGAAAATTTCGGCGATTTTCCCCCCAAAACTGAAGCAGGTTCCATTTTTTTTCTTGAAATGCCAACTCTCTAAAGAACAGAGGCTTTATTCAATTTAAAATATATATTTGTTATATATGTTTTTACATTAAACTTTACTAGTAACAGTAACAGAAAAGAGAGAGAGAGTGTACAAACAAGCCCAGACAATAACAATCATCTCTGCAATCATTTATTTTGTTATTAAGAATGTATATAAAATCTATTCTGAAATCGCAAAATCTCTCTAATAACAATCATTTATGTGTTTTTACAAAGTTTCCATCTGTATATCAGCCTTTAAATGAATACTCAGCAATATGTACAAATAGACAATGCGCTCAGCTGCAGGCCTACCCAACTACCAGACTCGGCACCTAAGGATCCTGAATTAACCGGTATATCGGACCACGCTACCCGTTTTCAAGGTGTGTGTCAGATCGCATTTCGGAGTATCATACCCCAGAACAAATTTTGTAGCACGACTGCGGGCTCATCCACGCTCGGCTGAACAACCTTAAACTGTACTCTTACTTTGGAGTACTCTATTTTATTGTCTCTATGGGGATATATGGGGACTTTACGACATTCGGTTTGAATGTTTTGACCACTTTTGATAGAGCTTTTTTGCATTGTATTAGATTAATGTGGCAGTCTAAGGTTCATCTAGGTGGCTTTCAAAATTATGCACCCGGTTTTAAAATCATATAGCGATTTTACGACAATCGTTTACTATCCAATCAAGGTGACAGCCGAGCATGCCAGGGCTCATCCTGTCGGTGTTCTGGCTGATACTCCGAAATGTGATCTGACACACACCTTGAAAACGGGTAGTTTGGTCCGATATACCGGTTAATTCAGGATCCTTAGGTGCCGAGTCTGGTAGTTGGGTAGGCCTGAGCTGTGTGACAATACACCTGTATGAATATCTAGTCTGTATAGAGCAGCCATCACACAAAAAGTTGATAGACAGCCACTTTTAACACGTAACAATTACTACAGTTTCCAGTATTAAATGTTAAGAAGAAAAAAAAAATAATTGTGTCATTTACGAAAAGAAATGGAATTTGGAAAAAAATTCTCTGATTAGGATATAGGCACTGTGGGTATATTTTGATACGTATACATATAACCCTTGGAATGCCACGCATATTTCCTGTCTGGTTTTAAGCTATGTTTGATAAAGGTGTGAATGGAATTTTGAAAGAGACACACACTGGGAACAATTAAACCCATGCAAATAACAATATCTTTTAAGTACACAAGAAACAACTGCGGTTCATCTAATGCAATATGAAGCAGAATTGGCAAAAGGAAACCATACACAAACACAAACCTTAAAAATATCCTTTGTATGAATAAAACACTTTAAAATACAAAATAATAATAACATTTGAATGAAGGGTTGACACACATCACATGATATTCCAACATTCAAATATAGTAAAAATGAGCTTCAACGTGCTGACAAAACAAGACAATCTCACTGTGCTGCACAGAAAGCAACACCCTGAAACTCAAGCCTTGCTGGCAGACTGCTATGATTCAATCAATATTCAGGGATATGTTGAAATATATAATTTGTCCAGCAACAAGCCCTCAATTTCAGGGTGCAAAAGCACCTGCTGTATCACAGCATGGACTAGATTAGACTATCTGCTGGCACCCTGAGTTTCAGAGGCAAGCTCCAGGCCACCTAAAATAAAATCCAGATATAATATAAAAAGCTCCTCCCAAACTCAGGGTGCCAGAAGCAGTGTCAACTACATTGAGAAAGCACTGAATTGTTCACACAAATAATCAAAGTAATTCTACTGTGTTCCTGTTTCTATAAGCCTTCATTTTAAAATACCAAACATTGGAAGAAAGCTAGCCAAAAATTGTTTTTGAAATCGTTCTTAAAAGACCATTTCACGCCAAAGGGTGAAGTAAATCATAATTATAATAAAAACACAATGTTCTATGCGTATCATGCATTGTATTGCTTTTAAGTAGCTACCAAAACCACCTGTACATTAAGCAATTAAAAGGTAACTAATCACAAACCTGTGCATAGTGCTAAAGGTATGGCATTTTATAAATACATTTATGTACAAGAATTATTTCAATAGCTTGTCTTTTGTAGTCAATGGGAATGTCCAGGACATCATTAAATCTATACATTTTGTATAACCTGGTGTCATTTGTCAATGTAAAACTGACATTTTTCTTGACCATTTAGACAATCCTCTGACTCTCTCTAATATCTATTTACATTTATTGTCACTATCACAACTAAGAAACAGAAGTGCAACTCATTCATCTTCACAGACTTGCACATATAAAAATAGACTTGATAAAAAGGTCAATTTGAATAAAATACAATGAAGATGTTAAAACCAACTTTGCAAGATGACTGCAATGTTCAAATTTCCTCTAACATTATATTTACTAATCATCCTGCCATCAATGGCGTACACATGTACTTTCATTCTTGTAAAACCAGTATTTTAACCCAGCTGATAGAGGTCGCCACATGTCAATGGACCCAAGACGAATCCATGCCCCATGAACTGTTCCACTTCAGCAAAAACAGGCTTCTAAAACCCCCTAAACAAGCTTTCTTATTTCAATTAATTACACAATGATTAAAATAGGAAAGTAATCTACTGGATGAGGTGATATTAGACCACATGACTCATTTACGGTGATTTTGTGCTATAAAATATAGTCTTTGTAAAGGGTCTAGCTAACGCCTAAAGATACCTCACCCATGAAAAGGTCAATTTCTACCACTGGCCACCATTGGTTAATAAATCAATAGCATTTTTTCTAAAATACGTCACCTTTATTTCATTTCCTAATTTGGCCACTGTGCACCTTAAACATGATTAAAAATGTCTGCAACAATCAGAGCTGTAATTGTCAGGATTTAACCAGACCATTGTTGAGCACATTCCTGAACATATCTGATTGAAATTTTCTTCCTCTCAGGCCAATTTAAGACATTTACAGTGTGTGTGCTTTTT
This sequence comes from Lingula anatina, assembly GCF_051362555.1. Lineage (NCBI taxonomy): Eukaryota > Metazoa > Brachiopoda > Lingulata > Lingulida > Lingulidae > Lingula > Lingula anatina. Next base: position 2,964,493 of record NC_141772.1, on the reverse strand, counting down.
TTTAGTGCATGGTCGGTTGTTTGCGCTTTGCTTGTACATGTAATGTAATTATACAGCATATAAACACATTATACACATGTGTGGAGCAGTTTATCTCACTTGTGAAGCACCTGTGTACTGTGCATTGAGCAAGGACATGGACTTTCATAAATATGTATTAATTGGAACTAATATATATTTATAAGATCTCAGATATCAATTTGCCTGACCGATTGGCAGATTCGCTGCTTACAAAATGCTATTTGTACCAATGGACTGTGATAAAAATGTTCATGTATATGTTTAATAATTACTCCTAAAATGAGTAATTAGAATTTGTCACTTTCCAAAGTTGAATATCCATTTCACCTATAATCAGATTAAGATATTTTGAAGGAAAAAGCATAAATGACACCATTAAAAGAGTTTGACCTATCAGATAAAATACTTGATGTAAGCATGTTAAAACCTGGGGGGAAAAGTGAAGTCTTCAAATGTAAAAAATATTCCTCAAGGTCACCTGTGCAATTTAACAGGTTTCGTTGCTTCAACAAACATGGAAGAACTGCATTTGTATCACAATAAAATATTCCAATAAAACCTCGAAGGAATGGAGCTGAATAGCCGTGGAGACTGTGACCAATGTCAGATGATATGCCTCTGAAGCAAATTCTCGTTTTAAACAAAGGACAATGCATAAGCTTGCCATGCTTACTGTCTAACTGATAAAGTCTCAAACCACACACCAATGTTTTCTTCCCAATTGAGATTCACAAAGATGTGACTATGAACTTAATTGCCAGTGTTTGGGATATTCCAAACAGATTCCTATAAGGGTAGTATTTTCTTCACAATTTCTCTTCTTTAAGTAAGTAACTGGTCTTCAAAACAAAAATGCTTTTGGAATGCAGGCGTTTTGTCCTCCGAGTTCTCTCTCTCCTGTCTGTTTAGTGGTGTTCCATTAGTTTTAAGATCTTGCAGTATTAAAGCAAGCCAGTCAACACCAGAAAGTTAAATCTGTTCCAAGTTCACTTCACTATATGTACAGTGATATATATACAAGGCAACATCCTTCTTGAGCTTTACAGAGCCAACTCCATAAACTTTGGCAAAAGGAGAAATGTGTATTTCAACCAAGTTTTTTCTCCCTGCTTAGTCATTTATGGTAGCGAATTGGAAGATCTCAGTAAAAAGTGGCACTTAGTTTATTTTTCTTCACTGATGGTGGCCAGCTGACCATCTGACAGATATCTGTGTCTAGACAACGGAATCTGACTCCATGTATTGCCTGATCTGGTCCAATCTGGACGCCAGCTTGTTCTTCCTTGCAAACTCGTCCTCCTCCAGGGAAGTCATGAGTTGTTCTATGTACTTGTCAGCATACTGATAGAGTTCGTACACAGCGCTACTGGCACTGAATTCCACGTTGTGGAGCTGGAAAGGAAATTGAAAAATGTCAGCGACTGAATTAAAAAAAAAGATTAGTTTTAAATGTTATCACTATAGGTTTATTACAATGGGAACTACTGGTCAACGTAGATTGATCTAACTCTATAGGGACTCCTGCTGAATGCAATCAATAAAAATACTGACATTAATCATTAGTTTAACTAGTATTTGCCATCCTTTATATCAGTTTTTTCTATCAATTTTCTTCCTTTATTTCAGTTTTATAATTTGATTTGCTTTACATATAAATAAATATCAAATAATAGCAATTATTTAAGTAAGAAAAAATTACCCTCGACTCCTCAGCCAACATGGCGTTCATATCTTGATCACTGATGGCAGGCATGAGCTTGATATCCTGATAATACCTACAAAATATTCAAAATCAAACAAAATTACATCTGTTCTGCCTTCTTACTGGGTTCCATATTTTTATAATTCAGTTGAAAAATAAAAACAAACACAGTTCTGCAAAATGATTACATTCAAGAAAGAAAAAAAGGTTTTCTTACCTCTCCACCCATTTCTTGTACTTGGGAATGTCCTTGGCGTATAACAGTTTACTGGACGGTGAATCTTTGCCGAGCTTGTGCTCGCTCATTGAGCAGGAATCCATGAAAGTTTGTGCCACCACAGACAGGCACGCATCCACGATATTGGACTTGTGGATGTCAAACACAAAATTGGGATTCTTGATCATGTTGACCCAGAATCGTAATGGAAGACTGAAGGAGAAAGGAGACAGTGATATGATACAGGATTTGTTAAAATAATGAACATCTTGGTAATGAAAAAGTGCTTATCAATTATATATTCTTCTCAAAAATCTTTGAATGGCCAAATAACATTGAGTTTACAGCAATGAATCATGCAATCCTGTCAGTGAAGTACATAAATATCATAAGTCATATTAAAAAAACATGTTCAGCCTCTTAAAACAAAAATTCCTTTTTTTTAAATGAAATTAAACCCGCAGACCACCTTACCTGTTTGATTTCCACGTGTGAACTGTCTCAATGTCTGTGATACCATGAAGAAGTGCCTGGTCATCCAAGAAATCAAACATGTACTTGATGGCCAGTGGCAGCGCGCTCCCTCTGTGTGCTGTGCTGAAGATCGTCTCAAACAAGTCATCCACAAACTGCTGTAACGTGCCCTTGGTGGCCAGTAACCTCGTTAGGTAGATCTCTGACACCATCTTGCTTCCCCTTTCTCCGTCTTTCTGGACTTCGTTTTCTTGTGGCTTCACCTGTGCAAAATTACATTTTTAATTGTTATGTGGTTTTGCCAACAAAGCCAGTAGGTCTCAAGATTAGAGTTTCAAGTGCTGTTTTGAGAAACCTAAAGATGCCCGTGGTATATATATATGAGGGCAAAGCAGTTATATTAAAGTGTTAAACAAAGCTAAGCAGAAGACTTAAAAATGTCCAATTCTACTTTTTCTTTGAGCTTCATTTTGTAAAAAATATTTTTCTTTGAACATTTCTTTCTATATATAAAAAAAGAAAATTAATGTCATTGACAATATTATTCACTTACAACATGATAATATTTGGTCCCCTTATTCTCCATTTCTATGCTTATTGCTGTGGGAGACACAGTGCGATTCAGGGAGGGACTGCCATGCATCATTCCTGAGTAGTAGGTGGAGTTTTCTGAAATGAAAGTGAAACCGACACGTCTTTGAGTGGAGCATCCTAAAAATAAAGGTAAAATTGACAGAATATTGATGGAGCTTTACGGATGGGATTTTCTAAAATTAGAATTGAAATGAAATTGTAGCAAAATGACTGGAATGTGCAATTTTTTGACAGAGACATTAATTTTCTTGTAAAATAAGTGTAAAATACAACTATCAACTCAAAAGAATTTATGGCAAAAGAAACACAAATTAGCAACAAGACTCATCCATGCCATTCGTGTAATATTTGCACACAAAGTTTACTATATTCAGAACACAATGGGTATGTGTGTGCCTGCGTGTGCGTGTGTGTGTGTGCATGCAGGTGCTTGCATGTGTGTCCGTGTGTACGTGGTATACATACCATACTGATGACCAAATCTCATACTGGAAGATGATGTTAAAGTCATGTACTCCTTCTGTTTTGGTACCAGCGCCATCACGGCACCATCCGGCACCTTGTAGTGGCCCAGTGTGTTAATCTTCTTGTACTCGCCCTCGGGTTTGGTTGTAAGATCCTCGTCTTGGAGGATCACACGTCCACGTTCACCAGTGCGCCACTCTGTAACACGATGAAACAATATTAACTGATGGATCTCATATTTTTAATTTTTAAATTCAGGAATTCTTCTGTTAAATATTTCAAAGGTTTTCTTCTTTGGGACAATTGACAAATTTTGAATAAACATGAAAATTTTCAAGCACGCTTTAATTGATTGTATTTTAAATTGATACAGAAATAGAAGACCAGGTAAAACATAGACAATCTAATATCACCTCATATTCTCTAAAAGCACCTTCATCTCAGTTCTATGAAAATTATATATATATATATTTACAATGGCAAAAATTGTTACAAAAATCTCAAGTAAACTGAAATCATTGGCATTCTTAAAGATGAGCTCAAGTCACTGTATACACACATTCCAAAGTTCTGATAAAAAACAAATGACAAAAATCAAGATATCTACCTAGATCTAGATTCTCCTTGTAAGGCCGTAGGGAGTAAGGAGCATTCTTATAGATGGCATCCAGTATTTTCTCCTTACATTGACTAATGGTATCACAGTCTAATACACGGACTATGTGGTACTGGGTGGACTGCATTAGGTCCATGTCAACCACATTGAGGGTCTGGAAATATTATAAACAATACTTTGAGCAGGTTGCTTTCAAATAGGGATCATAGCATTTCATAGTCAAGGCATGCCGTCTTGAATGCTTAAATGCTGAAGGCAACAGAAAGGTAATGTGGAAAATGGTATTTGATAGTGTAATTATTCATCAAATATATATATGTTTTTCCAAAATGCCATTTATTGCAGAAGAAAGCATGGTTGTCTTTAATATGTAAATGCACAACACACACAAAGAGAGAGAGAGAGAGAGAGAGAGAGAGAGAGAGAGAGAGAGAGAGAGAGAGAGAGATGGGTCAAGAAATCAGCGACAAGACGAAATCAAACTATTTGTCTTCTTCCTCCTGCAAACTCAATCATCTCACCACACCACTTACCACAGTTCTGTACTCAATGCCATGCCTGATGAGCTTGTCTTCACTGAGGGAGTATTTGGCCTCACTGGTCACTGCGTCCACTGGCCCCTTGTCCACCTGCTGCTTGATGGCACGGAACAACATGAAGAGGGGCTCGCCAGCACACTCCTTCAGGAACTTGAACAGCAGGAATGTGAACCAGTTGGTCAGCATCTTTTCTGCTACAGATTCCGTCCTGGAACACAAAAAATGTGGACGAAAGTGTTCAACTATTCTTAATCAGTATATAGGTTCAGTTGTAACTTTACTTGATATTTGCTGAGAGCACAAGTATTCACTATTCATCTAGATGCATATATCAGATACATTACTTACTAAACAGACACATTACATTAAAAAAATTTATAAGATCTTATCAATCATTAGATAAATTCATGACAATAAATGCATTTTCATATATGGTCCATTACCTCCTGAGCAAAAGTTTTGGGTGGTTTCTTCCCTCCACAGATCTCTCTATCAACTCTGCCAGCAAGGTTTTTAGGATACTGGAAAATAGAATTAGATTTATTATCATTTATTTATGTATTAAACAAGGTTATAACTATGGCAATAGGCCTCCCTATTTATTAATAAATCAATAACCTTCACATGAACTTAGCTTTGAAAAACAGAAATCATGTAAAATGAGTGAATTGTAAAAATCAGTGTTCTTTCTGAACTTAATTTCAAACATGAATGTTGAGAATTTATGGGCTGACTTGAGGTCACAAATCTTTATGACAACAAACATTTTAACAAATTCTACATATTGCACTGCAGTTTGTAAACAGATATACTGCTAAAACTTATAAAGGTTGGGAGTGTCATTGGACTGAATCCTCATCATCATTAAACTTACTCTGTGTGATACTCCATTTTGTTCTGAAGTGCGACAGATATCAGCGAGGCCACGTTGACGCGCTCACGCATGGAGAAGTACTTGTTGGATTCAAGTGTTCGCACAAATAGCAACAGGAATGTCTTATTGTTGACGAGCTGAGTGAACAGCTTCATTCCTTTCTCTAGGTTGTCTTGGCGACCATACTCATACTGTAAAAACAATAAATTTATAAAGAACAAGCTCAAGTCAAAAAGATAAAATAATGGAAAAAAGCACGCAAATACCATTACTGAATATCAGAGAGGAGGATATAAATAAGGAGCCATTGAAATATTGGAACAGCAATAATTTAAATTTTCAACTGTTGTTGGAAGGAAACATTACTGAACTTTGAAAAAAAAAAACTTTGATATGAGGAAAACATCTCAAAAGTGGGTCAAAACAAATGTAAGTACCTGTAGATCTCTGAGTACTGGATGGTCATATTCATCTGTAGATGGAAACAACACGCGCATGCAGTACGTCCTGTAGTCTACGAACGGGATTCCCACCACACCAGAGAGATCACTGGTCACTTCCGTCATGTCTGTCTGCAGTTCAGCAAAAGCTGAAATATCAAGGAGAACATAACTAATAATAAATCTCAAACTGTATCATATGATAAAATAATATACACAGTCATGGTAATTAACTGTGTTTCTTGCACTTCAGTCATATTCTGCTCAAATGCTCCAAAAGTTTGAACTAAAATCATATATTCTTGAGTAAAATTACATAAGAAAATCATACTCCACAACAAAAAACCCAAGATAATCCAAGTATACCAGGAAAATAGTTACTCTTACTGAAATTTCTTTATTGAAAAAGATTTGTTTAAAGCCTAGTGGGATAAAGAAGCAACCATCATGAAATGCATGGTCTGCTGAAAGGGTACAATATTCAACTGTGCCAATACATAATTATAAAATAATTTCAAAGCCAAATGAGAACATTAACACCTGTGAGCACAAAATAAAACTTTTAATCCTGAAACAGCAAAATAATAATTTCTGTAAAAGAAAGTTAACATCTCTAGTAACATGACATCCTCTGACTTCTACAGCTGACATGAACAGAATGGTGCCCAGAAGTTAACTCTGAATTTGATTAAAATGCTCTGTGAAAGAGGGTGATACTGTGACATAACTTAGCTCTTCAGGCTGTGGTGAGAATACCGTGATTTTGTGAAGAAAATGGATACAATAACCATTAATGGATAAAATCTTCATCTGAACAACCATTTCAATTAGACAATATATTTTTTATAATGGGACTGGGTGACTGTTAAGAAAGTTGTTGGAAAAGATCTGTGACAAGCTAGCAGATAATGACATAATCTATTCATCTATCAACTTTTATGTTAGATTCAATTTGAGAGATGCAAGATAATTTGTTTGAAACAATACAGAATGTGACTTCAGTGACAAACATATTTCTCGATGGAACCATTTCTGTTTTCGGAAACTGTAAACCAGCCGCACAGATTTATCTGATATTAACATACCAATAAATTTGCTTTTGTTGCCATCTTAAAACAAGTGCAAAATCACATCAAAATGCACCCTGTGATAAAACACGTGGTTTACACATCAATTCAAAAGTGATGTTGTCATGGGTACCACAGAAAAAATATTTTTATTTTTCATATTAGCCTTTCTTGGCATTTGTGCCCTCTATTGTTGCAATGCCAAAATTTCACATCACTCAAGCTGTGCAGCATAAAAAACACATTTTTCTTTTCTTTTTTTTTTTTTTGACATATTCTTTATTTAATCGAGGTATATGTATTATATGCCTTTCCCCACCCAGAAACATTTTTTTCACAGACTACCATGGTCCAATACTACTAAAGAATAATCTATCCCAAGTCATTTTTGCCGAAAGCAGAAAAGCAGAGCCTACTATATTCAAAGCCATTAAGCAAACATATTTCACCAAAAGAAAACTCAAACAAACAGGGCCCACTGAACAGCAACGTATAGTGCCTTCAATTTCACACCATGTGAATACTTTAAAAAAAATCAATGGAAAAAAGTTAATTGTTTTGGTTCACTATACCAACCATCATTATATATACCAATGTCAGATGTAGAGTCAGTGATGTCTGTTTCTAGATACTCTATAAAGGCTGAAAGAGGTCAAAGCCTAGAGGTCAAGGTTGAGGTCAACATGAGATGTCAAGGCTGACATGAAGGTCATTTCCTAAATGAAAAGTTCTGGACAAATCTAAAGCTAGATTTAGGCTTATTTGAGACAAAATAGACATATAACTGGACACGTTCTTCATGCTGCTTCTATTTTCTTTGAAATTATTACACAAACGCCAAAAAAACTGAATCTGTAGGTTCATTGTACCCCCCATTTGACATCAAATAAAGAACAGAAACAATGAAATTCAGCAACATCCAATTAGTTAAGTTCTTTTTTTAATGATATACAAACCAATGATGTTGGTGAAAATCATTTCTGAAAGCTTAACTTTGCTGATTGGCACAAAGCATTTTGAATGGATGCTATATTGGGTACAATTATTGGACAATTCTTTGATCTATTTGAACACATTAATTATTCCTACCAATAAATTTGGATCGAATAGATTTTTTTGCCAGGATAAGATCTTATAGACTGGTTGGTATTCATAATCTTAAAATATGGTTGTTGTCTATCAAACTGGGAGAATGAAAAAGTCTGCCTACCTTCATCATCATTCATTAAGAAACATGGATTCAAACCTGTTGCATAAAGTCATTTTAAAAAGTTTTTAAAATACTCAATTTTTCAAATTGATTTTTTCTGGCAATATAATCCATAAAACTCTTTGAAATAGATCAAAGAATTTACTACAAATTGTTTCAAAAGTAAGACATCAATATTAGCATTTTTATCAAACTCTCTCTCACCTTCTTTGCACTCCTTAGCCACGCGAATCTCCAGAACATCCATCTGCGTCTGCATTCTCTTCATCACGCGGTCACTCTCTTGGGATTTCTTGCGATATGCCACACAGACAAGAATGATTATAAGGAGGCAGATCAGGAAGAATGCACCTACACCAGCCCCTATGGCAATAATGGCTGTAAGGGAGAGACCACCTTCCTCATACTTGATAACACCAAGAGTTTTTCTGAAGTTGTCTCCAACGCTCACCTGCAAAAATCAAACAAAAAATGTACATAAAATTATATCTGTTACCAAAATTATATAACAGATATAATTTTATGTAAAGGGAAATTTGATTGCTATCAATTTGGATAAGCTAAATTAGTTTTACTAACCTTAGCTGAATAAACACATCATTCAAAATTTTTAAGCACCCTAAAGCCTGCCATTATTTTTGACCCAATCTACTCCAATCTACCAAAATCCCACTCGATTTTACACCCAGTCATGAGGCATTAGGCTAGCCAGGACGATTCCTACTGTCAGCCATTTTACTTACCACGACCTCTGGGTCTTTGTTTCCCTCCAAGGAAGATGGCTGTTTCAGTGGCGGAATACAGGTCAGCTGTGTGGGGGAGATAGAGGTGACGTTACAGAAGCTGTCCCCTATCCTGATCATCACATCATCCTCATTCATGGCAAGGTTCAGATTTTTGCCCTGTGATTCAATGAATTTGGTATTCAGTTAATTTGGAATTTTTTGAAATGTCAGTTTCGACAATGGGCTGCATTGTGGATGTGAATATTTGTAAGGATTTTGATCTGATAATCTCCTTACTTTAAGAAAAATCATTTGAAATATCCACTCCCTTAAATGAACATTATCTTAATTAAGGTTCTAAATGTCAATTTTTACCAATGAAATGATTAAATCATTTTTCTTAATACTCTAAAGCATCTTATTTTTTACTCAAATAATGTAGTACCATATACAAAAATACAAAAAACTTTCATTACATTTAATGTCAAATATTCATTCTTGGTCTGGAAAAACTTGGTTCCACCGGGGAAGGGATCAAACTCAGGATTTGGGAAAATGGAAAAAGTGTCCCCCTTGTTCCTCGAATAGTTCCTCACGGACATCACATTATCCATGATGAATCCATACTCCAGTTCTAGAGGAGTGTTGGCAGTGGGGTTCACGTCTCTCTTTCGGCGGCCTTCCTCTTTATCGCATTTCATGATGCAAGGAGATTTACAGATCATACGACTTGCCGATGTGCTGTTGCAAGGCTGAAAAAGAAAAGTAGGTCAATGTCACAAAATTAGGTCAAGGTGGACTGGGTTCATTTCAATGAACAGGAATTACCTCTAAGTAACAAGAACCAGTAAAATCAGATTACAATTTTTTTTCCTCTTGGCACTGGAAAGTTCTGTGCAAATGCAAATTAAAGTGATAATTTTTAAAGATTTTAAAAATTATTCATCATTCAGCAATTCCTGTACAAATTTCAATATAGATTTGGGACTGTACTTACACTGATGTAGTCTTGACCTTGATATGTGACATACATCTTGGGTTCCTGCACAGTATTTAGACCTTCCCCTGTCACAGTTACTCTAATACCTCCACTGGAAAGGGAATAGTTTTCACTTATAAATGTATACTTTATATCTACTACAATTGTATAAAGAGGGGGTTAGAAAGAACCATGTAGCCTTTTAGCTGCAAAAGTCAGCTCTGAATCAAAATTTAGCTGTGTTCCATGCCATTTCTTTAGATGGGTCATTTCTTGGGTCAATTTAGGGGGTTAAAAGGTTCATTTTACGGAAAAAGTACAATCCTTTGAAAATGTTGGTTACAGGCCTGCTAGGACCATTGATAGGATAACAGATAGGGTCAAGGTCACCTACCTCAACACTGCCCTGTCAGGCTCAACAGAGGTGATGTTGGGGTCCTTCATGTAGCTAAAATATTCATCACTCAGTTTTTTGGCTTTGTCATCAAAGACCATGGCAACTCTTGTCTGGATTATATCCTCTGCGGGTGAGGTAATGCAGGTCACCCAGTTATTGGTGATCCCCATGGCAGTGCTGAAATGAGAGAGCATACCTGATTGGTGGATGGGATTTGAACTCTTGGTATTGATTGGCAGAGTCTTAGGAAAAATAAGAGAAGGATTGTTATAAGTGGAAAAATGAAAAGAAATTTGATTGGTATACAGCATAGCATGAGCTAGTAATTGGCTTATGGAAGAAAAAAATTATGTGAGTGTACTTTTATAATGTGTTCAAGTCTACATGTATAACAAAATACCTGAATTTTACAATTTATTTCAAATGAAAGTGATTCCTTTAACTTTTAATCAACAAAATGGTAAATAAAGAAGTGCAGTTAAGTTTGGTAAACTAAAGTCATTCCACTACTGAAGAAATATGTGATTCTTCAAAGCATTTTGCAAATATATCCAAAAGAAAATACTTTATATTCTTCCTATGAATAAACTGCTAAATACAGACGTGCACACATGAAAGATAATGTAGACAATTGGTAAAAGTGCACTTTTGTAATTGTGTAGACAAGTGATGAACTTACCTATTATTGATGTGTGTAATGGTACAATTCAGCTGCCCCACCATAGCTCTGATCTTGGAGCCAGCATTGAGGTGGGTCCCCGTGATATTCAAAATGGTGCCCCCAGACCTGGGCCCCAGTGTGGGGAAGATTTTGTTTATCCTTGGAACCTAGAAAAAAAAATGGGTAAATATTTGATTTTTTTGTTGAATTATTTGTTAAAATGCAAGTATTGAAATCTTGGAAGTTTATTCATGATCTCAGCTTTTTTTCCCCTTTTTTTGCAAAATGTGAAAGTTGCTTTCTATATCTGTAATGAACAAGTAAAGATACAATGACTATATTTGTTGATCTTGACTAGCTCATGATTGTTTGATACCAGTATATTGTGCATTTAGTTTACATACTATTTTTACCATAATTATAAAACTCATCATCATGACGAAAAAAAAAAAAAAAATTAAAAAACAATTAACAATATGGTAAATCCAGAAAATATAGTTTTATAATAATAATACACAACATTACCCACTCTATGGGATCTAGAGGTTACTTCATAACAACTATAAAAATTTGATAATGTTTTTCCCTATGCTAATGTGACTCTAATAATCTGTCCTCAACACTTACCACATAAGAAAAATTGTCCACAGAGGATGCAGTGAAACGTGTGCTGACAATAACTTGGACCTTCTTGGACTTGGCTGAGGGCACCTCACCAGTGATACACACAATTCTGAAACAGAGAAAGAAATTTTTCTTAATCCTGTACTTTTGTAATGCTTTTACAATATTATTGACCAATAATAGTTAAAACCAATCTGTGGTATATAAAACAAAATAATGAAATTAAGCATGCTAATATACAGCCCAATTTTCTACCCTGATTAGTGTCATGTTAACAGCTTTTGTTTGTGAGCATTTTATAATCATTTAAATGCAGAAGAGTGTACGTATTCATCAAACTTAAAGACTTATACTCGGGTTGTGGTGAACTGTTTAGTTTGAGAAAGAAAGTTTTGATAAAATATGCCTCATGACAAATACCAATACAATGTATAATTTCAGTTTTCATTGGATACAGTTCAAAGTGCCCAAATTGCAGAGAAATCCAATTTGCATAGATTAGGGTAAACCTATATGTATAACCTTGAGTTGTTATAAATCTGAAACAAGTACATACTTCGTGGCAGGCTCGTAGTATTCTAGGAGAGGTCTACACTGTCTGTCACCGACGTTGACGCCATCTTGGATATCTGCAAAGGTCTTCCCAAGATTCACTCCTCTAATTGTTACCATGGTTCCTCCTTCGATTGGTCCAGTTTTTGGAGAGAACTAAAATAAAACGAATTTACAATTCTAATTTTTCCTTATATTTGTGCATTCTGTTCTCTCTAACAGTATTTGTCTTAAGTCAATAAGAGAAATTGTTTATAGCATAACTTACAAACTTACAATTCTGAAACCAAATCTGAAAGCTCCATTTTTGTCTTTCATACACAGAAAACATTTCTCTTCATCAACAATTTTTGCAGGAATACTTGAACATGTCAAAAACACTACTACCCTAAACTATATTTAAAAACTACATTATTCTCCATTTCCTTGATAACTTCTCTAAAACTTTTAATCTTTATCAATAGACTATTTACTGTATACAACAGTTACTCTTCATAGCACTACTCACGCTGTGAATCAGGGGGTTGGGGCAAACAGAGTTCCCGGCCAACCAAGTGTCCATTTCCCCCAGACACTGGTCTTGTATGGTACAGACATTGTTCTGACCGGAGCACCATCCACAGTTGTATTTGTCCTCCATAGTGAGGCAGCTGCCGCAGCTGTTTGCCATGGCTGAGCACTTGTAAACTTTAACTACAGAGAGGTAAAAAATTGGATACAGAGACCCTGGATATTTTTTCCGACTGTTCATTTTTTTCTTACTTATGCGAATTTTAAACAGTTTGTCATGGCAAAGCATTTGTATACTTCAACTACAGAAAGGAAGAAGTTATATACAATGATTCAAGGAATCTGTTCACATTTTGCTTAGCTCTGAGAAACTGAACAAGGCAGGTTTTAATTTCAAAGGAGATGAATCCTTAAAATATTTTCACCACCCAAGTATAACACATCACTGAATTTGATTCTTGCCATCAATTCCTATGCCATTCTCAGTGGAGCAATTCACAGAAACCCACCTTGAATATTCGAGGGGTTATCCAAAGGTCGACTTCCGCTGCCCCAAGTAATCTCAAAGCGGACATTCTGATGTTGAGCATTCCCCACATAGGCAAACTGAAATGATAGAACATTAAAAATGCTTATACTGAATTAAAACTGGATTTGACCTTACTTAAATCAAGCCATACCAAACATGTTCTAAACACTCCTTTTTTCTGTCAAGATAAACCAAATAGATTAACCTACCAGTTTTTAAATTGTTTTTTAAACTTTTAAAATCTGAATTTTCTTTTAAAATCACAATAGCACTTAATTAGGAATGCCAGGCTTTATGTATTTTTACAAGACAGTGTAAATTTTTGAACAAGTCTAGTGCAGTACAAATTGAAATAAATAACAAAAATAGTTAAAGTAAGTAGCCATAATTCATATACTCTAACACAGCAACAAAGAATAAATAAAAGACTGAAGACAGTTCCCTTTCCTACCTCCATCGCCTGGGAAGGATTACACTCTATGACGTTGGACCCTGTCTTAGTCGCAGGCACCGTCTCCACTCTGTCGCTCTTGTAGAACTTACACTCAAAACTGCTCATAAAATCCTAAAAAAGTACAGAAAAAAAATTTTTAATACTTCTGATCTAGTATTCACAATCTTAACCACCCCCATCACCTGCAAAAACTGCAATTTAATGAGAATCTTTTAAAATACTTTTAAATTTGAGAGATTTTCTGGTTACATGAAGTAGGAGTAAACACCCAGATAGCCCTGACTCACATGCAGAGCCATGGCCTTCACAGACACGATCCTGGTCGTGCCAGAGGGAACGAGAATCTCTGCAAAATTGGCCTCGATCCTGGGGCAGTTCTCTGGTCCTGGTCTCTGGGAGGTACCGGGTCTCTGAGGATGATACAATGTGTCAAATAAATATCGTTGTCAAGATAAAGCTGAAATTTCTGAGAAAAAGGGTAATTGTCATATAACAGCCTTGACCTTGATGAATTTTGATTGGTTAGAAAATGAATCACGGCAACCCTGAACTTAGTCAAAAACATCTAATATAACTTCTGAGTGAAAATTTAAAACACAGAAATGAAAATACAATAACAGCAAGATTAATAATAAAAAAATAAACCAACAAACAAAACAAAGAAACAAAAATAAAATTGCAATCCCAAAAGCACTATTCTGCGGCAGGCTTATACCCACTACCTCAATCACAGATAATATATTTATTAAAATAATATAAATATCAATTGTTTAGAAAGACAAAAGCTTCAAGTGACAGTGATCTAATTACCAAAGGTGACCATGGCAAGTGAAGAGATTAAGGTTATATAGTTTCATTATATAAAATAAATATATTATACATAAATAGTTCACTACCTACATAAGCATGATTCCTAAATGTTGTATGTATAAAGTCTGAGATTAAAACTAGACGCAGAGGTAAACACAAGATTCCAATTTCTGAATTGTATGAAAAAACATTATTTTGTTCAATCTGTAGTTTAAATTAGATAAATGTCAAAATGGCAAAAAATTATCTGGAGTTACCCTATGCTTAAGTACCAAGTTATTGAATTAAAAAAATCCCTTATCATCATAAAAATACACCTAATTTTATTTGTAGTCAAATTGAATCAGTACCCATGGGGAAAAAAGGCCAATTTGGACAAATTTTTGCACCATTTTCATTCTTCGGTAAATCAAATTTCTCTAACACAAAACAAATGATGCACTATAAGTTAGTGTCATTTCAGTGCAACTGCTCTACATCAACTGTGCAAACCTCAATATTCTTGTCACTGTGGCATATATCATGATATAGTGAATGTCAGTTATACAGCCAATATTTTCATAGTATTTGATGATAAATCCATGAACTGATCTCCCCTCCCCTTTTTGTGAAAAAGAAATTGCAAAAAAAAAGTTGTTTTGCATTGTGAAGAACATGCATAGACCTATAATCCTTTTATCTTCTTTATTGAAGAAGGGACTTCATTAATTTTATTTTGAAAAAAAAGTTGTGGAGAAAGGGGACTTGGGGGCAAACTATTTTTATAATCTATACACTGCAGGTGAATATTCTATAGTGCAGTGATGGTTTCTATACTGAGTGACTGTGGTGTCTATTCACGTGTACACAATGCCTTTTTAATCTGTTAAAAGAACATTATTTCTGGTTTTGAAGTTGCATACAGATATGTGTGATGACGTTCAGTGATGTGTTTGGTTTTATATAATTCTTATGATATCACAGATTAAATTTAAACTATGCTTAAAATAAAGAGTTTTTCAGTATTATGAGCAATAGTTCCTTTGAGAAGCAGTTGGAGCCAGATTTGATTGAAAATTGTTAGGCGGACCAACACTTGATATTGTTAAACTGTCCTATGTGTAGTAGTAGTGATAAATAATTGGAAGCTCTAATGAAATACCTGGCTCTCAAGTTGTGCCAAGGTCACCTAGGTAATGGAATCACATTATTAATGACATTAACAACACAACAAGCAAGCAAACAATATATCTGTTCATGTCTCAACTGATTGGTTCTAAACATGCAAAAGCACGATGAACACAATCCAGACAGATTGAGAAGAAATGCTTGGACTTTATGCAAAACATTGAATTATCTGTCAGTGCTCACAAAACTATTGCTTCTTTTCTTTCCATTTGAAATAAAATAAAAAAGTCTTTTCTGCAAACATATACACACCTGTGACCTACCACAACAATACAAATCTAGTATCCAACCAAAACCACAATGTTTTACACAACTCATTTGCAGGTGTCATGTCTAAATAAGCATGTCTGCCAAAATAGGTACGAAAAAAAAAAAAAAAGACACTTGTTGTTATAAACACATGCACGCGTCGCATGCATATACACACACACATGCACACACACAAACACACTTACGTTTTGTCCAGTGACCAAGGTGTCCCGCAGACAGTCCTGGTCAGATTGGTAAGTGCACTGATGTCTCTGGATACACCAGTTACATGGGTACATGCTGGTAGTACAACTGGTACATCTGGAAGTAGAACATAGTCTATTTAGGAACTTGTTTCACCCTTAAAAAAATAAAGTTTTTTTGAGGGCTTAGATTAAACTGAATTCTGTAGATAGGTGACAATGTAAAGTTGACCCCGAGATAATGGTATATGAGATTTTTTATAAACGCTGGGAGGGGGGGGGGGGGGGGTTGTCAATACAACTTATGTGTAATTCATAAGAGATTTCAACATGATCAGTTGAATGAAACAAAATATTCAGATACAATTTCACCAACAGAGATGGCAACCGGTTTTTTTTCAAAGTTGCAAAAGTAATCATGACGAGAGGAAGCAGTTCATCACGCACACAGGGTGAGCAAACAATTCTCAGATCAAAGATGAAAAAAAAAGAATCTGACAATGAAATAGAGGGAGGAGGAAAGAGTTCCAATTTATTTCAAAGGTTACTTCTAATTAACACCGAGCAACCCTATCAGAGAAAATGCAGCTTCTCATTAAGCAGACTCAATCATTTATCCCTGGATATTATTACATTTCCAGCACCAAGTTGATCTATGCCATAGAAGTATACAGACATGGTGCCCCCTGGGATAGTGTATGGAACCCCCTGTCATTCACACCAAAGCCCTATATACTGCATAGAAATTCAACAACAAAAAAATACAATCCACATTTCTGGCTTTTCATCATAAAACTGTGGCCCATTACATGTATTTTCAATGTTTTTATCCCAAAAAACTCAAAATTGATGAGACTATTCAAAACATCAATGGCAGACGACCATCAATTTTAATTAAAGTCATAATCTCTGCTAATGACTCTTGATCTGCCCCAACTGACTGTGTTGGTCTTCTCTGCGTGGTTAGGCAGATGCGCCCGTTCGCTACTTCATTAGCCCCTATTGTCATCCCATCAACCCCTTTATTGGCAAATTTCCTATTGTCTTCCACTCCAGTTCCAGCTAAGCTTTGATGTCTCATATTAATATCTGTTTCACGGGTTCCCGTGGGTTTTAATTGCCTTTGAACACTCTGTGTACAGAGAGATTGGAAAGTATTGAAATTTTGTCATATATCAAACGTCATGGAAAATTGTTCTACTGGTGTTTATGTCTTGATACTGATACAACCACGTTAATGTAACAAACTTATATTTCAATGAGAGAAATCCCTTAAAACACTGTCCCAAATTCATGCAAAGGAAAAAGAATCCACACACATGCTGTATAATTTCCAAACCCTCAGCAAGCCCTCCACGTGAGTTACAAACTCATAAAAAAAAAAAAAGAGCTTCCTCAAAAAATTACGATCAAAATTTATGAAAAAAAGGAAAAATTTCCAAACCCTCAGTAGGCTGATAATTAACTGTCCTGCTGACATCAAATCATTTGAGTCAATCTATCATGGCATGTGAATTAAAAAGTAAAAAAAAAAAAAAAAAAAAAAAAAAAAATTCACCTTTCTTTTGACATAAAGCACTTCTATATCCTATCCACTTACCAAAAAGGGGTTTTAAGACAATGGATGCAAAACTCAATATGTTCCCTGTTGTATGCAAAAATACCAAAATACATATAGGGCCATGAGTTTAGCTGATTGTGATCATCTCTCAGATTTTTTTTAATAAAACAAGTGTTAAAAACTCAATTTCCTTAAAAAATGGCAACAAGATGACAAGTACATGATGAAATGTAGTGTCTCCTCTCTTAACCCCCCCCCTCCCCCATCCAACACTAACAAATATACAAACATTTCTATCTTAGTTTTTCATCAAATTTCTTTTAATGGGTTCCAGGAAAAAAAGACATAACAAAAAGCCCTTCTCCCTAATTTGACAGGCAACATATCTTCGTGTTAATTGCTGAGAACAGCTGACCCGTATTTGTGAATGTTCAATAATGATCAGCGGACATTTTTTCTTCTTGGAATCAGTATCAAAAATAACAAATATACAACAGAAACTATTCTATTTTTTTTTTGTGTATAACAATTTTATGAACTATTTCTTCCATAAAATCCCAACTTGAAAAAAAAACTTTTTACAATCTGTTGCCTTGAACAGTAGATCATACACCCCCTAGTTATGAACAACTTCCACTTGTACGTCTTTAACTTACTACAGATGTTAGTTCACATTTATAAAATATACATCTTAATAAAAAACAACCCCAGATGTGTTTCATCACATAAATATCCCTCATCACCCACATATTGTTGTAATTGTTTTTCACAGTAAAGCCAAACAGAATTACAAAGTACAATACCATTCAACAGGGAGGTGAATATAAAACACAAATGTCTGCAAATTCTTTATTTTTCTATAAACCATCCCATGTTTGCTTCTATATATGGCAGCCATAAGAGACAACGGCAGGGCCCATTTACACCCACAGGACTGTTATCTTTAGGTGCGAGCCTGGTACACAACATCAAAGCTACAAGTATTAGTTGATAGCAGTATGGAATTCAGATAATTGTCTTTATAAAGAATCAATACAAAGCTGAAGAGCAGGCATCTCACTACAAACTTATTTTAGCAAGTGCGAACCAAGCACGTTATGAGGTGGCACAGATTCAGTCCAGTGTAAATGCAGCTCATGTTATTGGAGGGTGGGGTCCATGTTAAAATAAAGCATTTCATACGTCTTACACTGAAGGCATGATAACAAAAACCAGTAAGTAAGAGTAAACTGGGGGGCAGGAAAACAGTATGTTATTTCCAGTTATGTGGTCACACTGCCAACTTGTATCACCTGCAGGTACTCGTGTGAAAATCTAAA
The DNA here is from genome assembly GCF_051362555.1 of Lingula anatina. Classification (NCBI taxonomy): domain Eukaryota; kingdom Metazoa; phylum Brachiopoda; class Lingulata; order Lingulida; family Lingulidae; genus Lingula; species Lingula anatina. The sequence continues at coordinate 2,945,534 of NC_141772.1, read as the reverse complement.
AACACGCAGATCGTTTGCATGTCTAGGCATGCAGCATGTTCTTAATACGCAATTTTTTAATTTGGCAAATATGATATGCATAAGAAATTTATTTTAAACAAAATAATGATGCTATATCTGTCCATAATTTTCTTCATAAAACATCAAGTTCTAAATTACTTGACAAACAAAACATAAAACGTAATGAAATAACAATTCACCATAGAGCGCTATATGTGTTTATTGGTTCTTAAATTTGCTCCTTATTCTTTTTATATAACCACACTGAACTCGTTTAGGGAAAGTTGGTATCTGTTAGTTTTTCTTTTTTTATGCCAGGGGGGTAATATGAGTGTCATTCAGCCACCATTCTTCAGTGACAAGGTGTAATTTAGTCATGAAATATTTGCCATTTTGAACTCATTATAATTACAAGCAGGGCAAAATGCTCCCGTGAGAACTTTTACTCATATCAAAATTTGTGAATTTTTTTTCACTACTCTAATAAGAAAGAAGAGAAATAATAAATCTCATTACTTTTTTCTCATATCTTTGATGGGCACATGTGCAAGACTTAATTGGCTTGATATGATTATCATGTCACATAGTATTACGGATCATAAGCAAGGCCAGCCAATTTTTTAAACAATAAAGTGTGAAGTGTGTTTCAAGCTGCAACATGGCCAAGAATTCTGCTGATAAAAAAATTCCACAAATATGCTTCTCCAAATTCCCAAAGCCTACAATACAAAGGGGAACATACATAGACTTGTACATAGGGAGTTCCTCGATAGCATCTTATAAACATATACAAACATGCAATAGTAAAATTTGCTATTAACATCCTCTATCCTAAATATTACTTTTCATTATCATTTCACATAAAAAAACCATGAATGCCATTTAAGATATACACAATGGGCCATAAGACAAAGAAAATTGTATCTTTTCAACAATGGCCAATCTGCCATCCATTCTCGATATCAAGATCATGTTGGATTCAATTTGTTTGTTTCTTTATCAACTAAACTTTAATTGGATAAAAGTTTCAATGCTAATCCACGTCATTATCTTAAGTTTGGTTATTGCATAAAAAGATAAAAGCTTATGCTTCTTTCAGGCTTTTCAGGGCCATCTGTCCATCCATTGTGGATTTCAAGATGGCGGAGAGTTAACTCCGTTAATGAAAATTCTCTCAAGTGATAATACATTAGCCCATCTATAATAAGTTCCGACTTTTATTGAATCACATCTTCTAAATTCTTCAACTGTGAGTGGTCTCACAGCGTGACGGTACAGTTGTTATGATAACAATAGTAAGCCCTTCAGAGAAATGGCGCAAATTGAATTTTTTAGTAGATGCCAAACAATTCTTATGAGACTAACGTCTTAGTTCTAAACACTTTATACTGATCTGAGGAAAATGCTTACAAGCCTCAAGCATCCATCTAAATCAGCTGCTGATATGAAATCATTTTGTGAAATTCTCAGAGCTATTTTATATTAAAACATGTAAAGGCCACTTGTGCTGAAAACTCCATTTTTCCATAATTGTTCGATTAGTCCTCAAAACCCATGAGTCCTCATTACTCACTGAGAGTGACAATTTAATAATATCGGACACTGACGAGGGATCTGACACCAAGAAAAAAAAAATACTTCAAAACATTTTTTTCAGACTGCCAACTCAGCAGTCTGGCTATTGTGCATTTCCCTTCTTGCAATCTGACCTATGGACCTTTTGTAATCATTTCTTATTTTGTATTTTATTCTTTGTTATTTTTCCAACTGTCAAATTTACTGACATTTCCCATCTCATCACTGTAAAATTCAGTTTCCTTGCAAAGGAGGCAACACATTTGATTTTCCCCTCAAATACTTCCGAAACTTCTGATGGATTGTAATATACTTCTCAATAATACTGACAAATAGGGCTATCCCAAATCTGAACATCTTTCCTCATGATTTCTCCATAATAAAGACACATCCACATATTGTTAAATTAAAAATGCTGTCCATGGGAAATTCTATCAACCCTTCTGGGAAACATTAATTACTTTGTTCTTTGTTCCGCTGGATGCCCGTAATCCTCCAAGACTCCCTAATCTCTCTCTCGGTTAGATTATCTACGAAAACTTCTGAGCAGCGATGGTCAGAATTGATTATGATGATGACTTATGATACAGAATGTTAGAGTGTAGAAAATGCGTATTACTCATAGTGGTCAAAACGAAAACTGATCATGGATTTTGACCTAAAATGATACAGAATCAAATCAGTCATCTGATCCTGATAATTACTCAGATACTTCAAACACCTAGCTTCTGTCAATTAAAATAATACACGAAGATTGGTCATTTGCAGTTTCTCACAAGACCATACTTCTAGATAAGAATCAAGCATTCTCTTTGGAACTTTGAACACATTCTTTTTTCACCAACAGATTGCTTTGGGTAACAAATTTCATGAATTTTGTTCAGAAGTTGTGAGTAATTATCATATATATTTTAACGAGAGTATTTACCCCTCACTTCGTATACTTACGATCTGTGCACTTTGCAGTCAAAGAAGGTAAAGTTGGTGTGGACAAAGTCTTGTTCATTGAGACGAACTGACAGCTTCATAACAAAATGGTCTGGAAATAGATAAAAGAAAGGCATAAACATATATCACCGAGGAAAAATTTCTTTTCAACTCATAAAACGAATATTTTATTCACTTCATTCATAAAACTTTCAATCAAAATCATTTTTTTTTATCTTTAAAATAGGAAAACATTTCCCTTTTTGTTTTTTTATTTTTTCTCATACATATTTTTTTCATCCAAAACTCCAATCTGCTCCAATCTATTAACCACTTCTCTGCTCTGAAAGGAACAGATGTTCTCTCACTTGACTCATCATAAAAAGCCAAAAAAGAAAAAAAATACCCTCAAAAATTAAAGGGTAAATTTATACCAATTACTTAAATGACAAATTATACATCATCTTCATGTGGTAACATTAGCAGCTAATTCTGTAATGACTTTGGCAAGATCAGTTTCAGGGGCATACCAGTCCATCATAACCAATTTACTTTGAATTAGCTCTGGCAAATATATCTGAAATCATTCACTGGGGCTTCCATTACTTTTGATTAGGTTTTGAATAGTGAGATAGACACCTCTGTATATGCAAGTATTCTGTGTGTGTACTGAACAGTGTTCTGAGAGAGAGAGAGAGAGAGAGAGAGAGAGAGAGAGAGAGAGAGAGAGAGAGAGAGAGAGAGAGAGAGAGAGAGAGAGAGAGAGAGAGAGAGAGAGAGGTCAGATTTTCAAGTTTACATTGATGGGTAGCTGATTTTTCTGTTGGAAGGTGATCAGAAATGGAGGATGGATCAATGTAGTTAATTTGGAAGACTGTCAAAAATGTCTCTGGATCTGCCCCTGTGAACAGCTTGGGTGTGGAATTGAGAATCAGCAAGAAAATGGTCAAGAAGTGGCACACAAACCACTCTAGAGGTGATGGTCACCAGAAAAGAAAGAGTGTATAACAAAAAGTCCACATGACTCTTCAATATTATTACACATTAGGGAAACCAAATCAATCATACCAGTTGTGCCTTCACATTAAACTTTCCATTTTAAAACCCAAAACCACCAGATTCCTCCATTCTTTGAAGTTCAAACCAGCCATTCATCACCAACAACAAAAAACTCCTCTCACTTTCTCCCCTACCTCCACCCCATTATCATTACTGTTATAAATCATCCATCCACTCTAGTTCAATATTTTCCCAAACAGCAGCTATCTGTAACCTGAATATAATTGATGGCACAATCAAACAGCCCTGGGCCCAGATTTTCCCTTTTTTCCAACTCGTTTTGCTTTGTTGCACAAACTAATCAGCCCAGCTACAGAGAAAAACATTTTGGAATAGCCTTTTTAACCCGTTCCGTGGAGAGTTTGCCTGTATTGGGGTTGTGAAATTTGACTAGTGTGTGCGCCAAGTTATGTGATCAATGTATACATGTGGATATTATACGGGAAGTCCAATAGAAAGCAAAGCAGAAATAATAGAAATGCACCATTGTTTTGCCTTTGTGCCAAGGGAACTGGAACTGTAACAGCAAACTTTCCCATTTCCTCAACAATGACACCTAGATTAATCAAAATGTTCAGATCTATTTTTCATTCCATCCTGTTATTGAGCAACACAGAGGGCGAGAGGCCGTCCACTGCTTTACATTCCTTCTGCAGCCTCAACTGTAGAATCAACTCTACTTCTTGTTTCTTTCAATCTAGACAAATCCCCCCTTCCCCACCCCAATGATGCAACTTCTATTCAATCTCAAAACCAAAACGTGTTTGTGTGCGCATGTGTATGTAACTTTTTCCCAATACGAACATCTCCAGATTGCACACAAAACCCTCCTGAGATCCCTCCCCCCCCTCACCACCACTGTCAAAACATTTAGACTTTGGCTATACTTAGATGATAGTTCAGCCTAAATAGGAAACAATATTATAGCAACAAGCCAGATCTCGTCTAAATGCTTTTCTGTTCACATGTTACTAGAGTCCCTCTTTATTACTTGTTCTTTTATGGTGAATAATTCACATAAATACCAAGCCCCACTGCGATGCACATGCAATGATATAATCCTTCTAAGCTGCCTCAATTATTATTAAGCATAACATGAATAACATCAAAGAGAATGCGGAAAATGATGGTTCAGAATGCAGTATCCAATTCATTACGTTTGCCAATCATCCACCAAAATAATTTGTGGAATGGGAGAAAAATTCTATCAACTACACCGCTAATCTCTTCTACATTAATACAAAATAATGAAATGATATCCTTCAGTAAATGTTTCCCCCTAAAAATGAATTGCATCATGCAAAAGCACCTAAATCAGAAAATAATACAACAGAAGAGAAAGAAACCTGGAAACAAAACTGATCATGCACAGATATGATATTTAGAGAAGAACTAACTTCCAGAAATCGGTGAAGGTGGCCATATAAAATTTAACAGTACAATTTTGCCACAAAATAAATGGTGCACCGTAACACCATAACAAGATATTTCTCAGAATAAAAATCTTCTAGTGCATTGGATTTGCAAATATTACCAAGAGAAAACTAACAGTGAAATGATGGTTTAAAGTTCTTGAAGTACCAAAGCAGTCTCAGACAGCAATCTATCTTGTTGTTTATGGTATACCAAAATTGGCTGGCTATAATAGTGACAGAGAACTAAAGATTTTTGTAATTTTCCTGAATATAAGTAGAGATGACGGTAATCAAACCATGATACTTCCTGGTAATTATTCTCTCTCTTTTTCCAAAAATGTCTGTACAGAACAAATTCTAACAGATTCAAAAGTTACAGCAGTTCTTCCAAATTGCCATTATACCAAAGCTGCCAGTTTGTCCCAACGGCTAAATGCCATTGCTTTGAAATCTTTCACATGGAAATACAACAGATAACCAAATTCAGTGAAAATTGCAAGTGGCATTCAACTTAAAGCCACAAGAATTCCATTACAAGTTGAAATTTTATTGAGATGTTCGATCAGATTATCTGTGGTCTGACCCAAAAGCCTTTTCAGTGGTTTTGATTCTGTCAAGGCTGAAACCATAATGACAACAAATGAACTGTGTTTCCTTGTGGGAAAGTTTTTTTTGCCACCATTCCCTTTCGACATCAAAGTCTGATCTTATCAACTGATCAGATAAAAACAAAATCACTTCCAAATATCTTTTAAACAAAAGGACAATGAGTAAACTGTCCACTCTTTTAATCCTTCTGCTTAAGAGAGAGAGAGAGAGAGACCGGGGGGGGGGGGGGGGGGGGGGGGGGGGGGGGGGGGGGGGGGGGGGGGGAGTTCATATTATGTTTCTTTTTGTACAAAAACCTACATTTTCTTTAACATATTTACCACTGAAGAGTAAATTACCCTGATTCGATTTTCAATTCCCAATATTCTAAAAGCAGTGACATTTAAATTATCCTCCCTGGCATTTTCACTCTACTTAATCTTTTTTATCTTGTCCCCTGTCCAAGTCGTCCATTTGTCAGTTAAGTGACGGAACACTCCAGGGACCGAAACAAGTGGCTTAATCTGTCAGTTGTGTGACATTGTTATCGCTGGAATCATTACTGTTGTTAACACTGTATAGCGGAACGACTGGTGATGTTAATGGTGGGGGATTGCACAGAGGGGGAAAAAAACTAGCAACTTCAGAGAAGTAGTGATTGTTTTGTTTTCCACAATGAAATTTTTTGTTATTGTCTCTTAGTGCCTCAAAGCTCTGAGTGTTTTCACAGTTAAAGGAATGGTGTACTGGAAAAAACTTGCACTGTTTTACATGTGATATTTCATGGGGTACAATACTATCAACTTAATCCCTAAAATGGAAACTGTCCTGCTTTCTGCATTTTGGAATAACTGTGATTTTCAGAGACAAAAATTGCCGTCGCAGATAATGCACTGCATGCAACATCCCAAAGCATTAACAGCCGCCATTGTTAATCAAGACATTGCTACTGCCTAATTTGTGACTGCGACAAGTGATTCTTTAGTCCTTTTGCACCAAATACCCTCTGCTGCGCATGCAGAGCTGCAAATTTGTACTTAATTTACAATAAATAATTTCCTTACTCTCAAACTCTGTATTTCCTCTCACATTAGAAAACAGAACTAAATTAAAATGCCTACATAACCCACCATGCCCCATACATGAGATAGGTGTCAGAATAGGAAATTGGTTTCAAAGTGGCTCATCACAAGTAGAAAAATTAGGACAAGTATGTCTGAAATGTCCCCAGGTCACAATAAATCTTGACCTAATGTGACATGAGGAAGTTGAGGCTGACAGAATGCAAACATTAAAATATGATTAAGCGGTTAGAGTCCCTTTTCTTTATGAGTTTATGATTCTAGTGGTCTTCCTTTTTTTTTTGACAGATATTTTTGCACGGCTCTATATGACACTTAAAGTTACATGTACTTTTGAAAAAATTAACCTTAGCTGCCAGAGAGTAATTTGATTATGCCATTTTTCATTAAATTAGAAGCAGTTTAAAGTACATTTCATTTAACACAGTGCAAAATGTCTTGTATTTTTTGAAGTAAAGAAACTTTCTGTAAAATCTTCTATAAGCGAGGGTGGTATAAATTTGTATTAGTTAAATGAACAAAAATTCAGTCTACTTGACGGCTGTTGTTACTTCCCAGTTCATTGGGCTTAAAGGGGATAAAAAACCAAGTCTCCACAGATAATTTTTATCAAAGCATCATCTCACCTTTTCCAGTCGGTATAGGAGGCAGAATGTTGGGGTACGGAGTGTCGCACTGGATTCCAGACCTTGTGCGAATGGCAGTGGTAGTCTGGGTATTGTAGCGCGTGTCGTAGCTCGTGAACGCGCACTGAAACTGCCCACTGGATGCAGGGAGGTTCTGGATCACAAGGTTCAGCTGAAAGTGGACAACGTCAATAGTTTTATATGATATGAATGCAATCATACTTCATGGGCTCAGGTTTTTAAAAGTCCATTACATACTTGACAATGTGATTCTGTGGTTCAACTTTTTCCTGCTTCAACTGCAAATAACAACACATGTAACAAAAATTGATATTTACTGTACATAAGTATTCAAAATGATTTGAGAGCGAAAGAGAGCGAAAGAGGGGTGAGAGGGAGAAGTTATACCTTCTTTTAAAGAGTAATGGTGTGATTATTAATGTCAAACTTTAAGCAGATAAGCAGTTTCATTGTAACATCAGAAGTCATTACCTATACCTGGAAACTGAAAGCATCAAAACACGATTTCTCAACTGATACTCACAACTTTTTTAAATTGTTAAAGGAAAGCTTAATGCAATGTAATAGTTTCAAATTTTAAATAATTACGAGTATCCATAATATGATTCTCATAATGAAAATGTAGTATTTTGTAATTGTTAATTCCAACCAATATACATTTTTCATGAAATAACCTTTCTAACAATATCTACAGAAGTATTTCCAGCTGTTTAATGGACTCAGCATGACAAAGACATTCATCTCCCCTCTCTCTTTCGCTCTCTCGCTTCCCTCTACTTCCCCGCGGAGCAGAAGTCATTAAGCTGAAATTCAGAACTGTTTAATGACAAATGGGTAATCAATGGCCCAGGCTCGCCCAAGCGGTGAGGGTCAACTGGATCCTAATGGAATTAATTGATTACCAACTTACTGTACTTGCCACTGATACGACTCCAGTTGGAACTCGATACTAACGCACATCCAATGTTAAATCAATGAGGGGCTCTGCATAAGCTTGCCCATTTTTTCCTACGATTCATTTTTTTAAAGATTCAACATTCATCTCCTTTACTTGGATCTTAATTCTTTTTTGTCAGTTTACTGTACCAGTGCCCACGCCTTGGAAGGGACTTGGGTTAAATGTTCAATGCTTATTTAGTATCTATTACTTAATCAATGCCACACTTAACATACTGAACTCTTTTACATCATTTTCCTAAGATTTATCGTACCTATACCCAGGGCCAATATTATGTCACTTTGCCATCAGGCCGTTATTCATTAATCAATGGGCATCATTCTTTTTTAAACTGTGGGTGTTCCAAACAATATATATCCACACAGGAGACAAACATTTGCCAATTTTTATCCATTTTTTTTTTCATTTCCGGTGCATGAAATGTCCTCCAGAAAAAGGCTGACAGCAAATGGGTTAAGAAAAGATACACATTAGATTAAGATAATATGCAATTCTAATGAAACAGACAACTCAAATAACTTTGTAAAAAAGCATGCCACTATGGTCTGATAACATTCTGATTTGGTTTTTATCTAGTTTAAACTTGATAAGAAAGAATAAGTGATGAGTTTCAATCAAGTTTCATCCAAATGCATATCCAGAATTTAGAATGAAAAAAACTTAAAGGTGAGATCAAGCTGAAGTATCTGCATATTTACTGAAATGTCCAGAATTATTATTTGTTCTGAGAATGTGGTTGATAAATTGTATCTTTAGGAACACCGTCAAGTCTTATCATGATTCTGGCTAAAAAATAAGAATAAACAGAAAAGACATCCACACATGGCAGACGACACTTCTCAAGTATAGTACATTACAGCAGACTACAGCTGCCATTTTTTTAGAAAGTATAAATTTACAGATATTAAAACTGTACAGAGAAAGAATTCTCACACTTTTACTTGGCCAAACTTACAAATTTTTTTAAATGTGTTATACACATAAGATAATGACACCGAATATCTGTCTGAAAAGAATACATCACTTATTTGATCAGAACCTAAAAAACATGCAATAATAAATAATCAGACACAAGATCTCAAAACAACATACTGAGGCAAAAGGTTGAACCAACATGCGTCCTGGTTACGTAAACAGTTCACAAATAACAACAACAAACTTGAATTTTTTTCTTATCAATGGTCAACAAACTGAAGGAACTCATAAAAGTTATTGCCTTGTTAGTTCAACACATTAAGTGCAATGTTTGGTATTCTTGTCCACCTTGGCATAATGGCTTTGTTTAGCATCGTAGGAATGCTTTGGATATGGAAAATGCACCACTTTAATTGTGTTATTCACGTTAAAGTCCACGAGACCCAATCTGATTCGATCTAGAAAGCATCAGAGGTCCAAAATTAATCGAGCACACTGATCAAGCAGAGAATCACTAATGTGAACTTTTGGTTGAATATGGAAGCCAAGAGTTGTGTTTGGAGTCGTGCTGTGTGCACACAGGCTTGATTCAAATAAGGACCTCTGATACCTATGTAGAACTAATCAAAATTGGGCCATTGGGACCTAACGCGAGCAGAGCCTTAAGTGCATTCCAATAGATGGCATGAGAAGAGGTTCAATAGTAAAACTGTGTCAACATAAATGCAAATAAAATGCCATAAGCGCACTAAAATTAAAAGCCACAATTGATCAAGCCAACAAAACGAGAGGAATTTCCATTCAACACCTAACAGTAATGCCTTTCTAAGAGGGTCAACAGCCAAAGGTAATGAACCAAATGGTAATTAAGAAAATACAACAATTAACATACAATGACAGGTGTCAATCAAGGACCAAAGTCAAACATGTTAACGTTCCAACATGTTTTCATTGCCTAATCACACTAAAACACGGACAATAACAACAATGCACCAGGCCTAACTGAGGAGGCAGTCATAACTTACGGTCTGTCCGAGAGAAGGATATTGATAAAGAGAAATGATGTTTATAATATAACGAGTACTTTGGTTTCATGAAATATTGCATTTAGCTGTAAGAGGCACATTAACCCGTAACCTGTTAAAAACTTGTACTAAGTGGTCAAATATCAGTGACGGGTGCTGTATTTATTCTTGATGCTAAATTCTTATTCGAGCGAAAGTGTGATCTGTGTATCAAATATGTGTGCATGTTTCCAAGTGCATGTAAATACCTTTTCTCCATGAAGTAACCACAGATCCTTGACTATTAATATAAGTGACCACTTTTAACAAATTATAGGAAACTGGTCAATGCTCTTTACATAATTATGCTTGGAGGAAATAGAGATATGTTTGTAAAGAAGTGTGTGTGTGTGTGCGCACGCACGTGCAATACAAATACATATGAGTGTGAAAGCTTAGGCATCTGAATATGTGACAAGGGCTTTATTATCATCATCATTATTTTTCCTTATTGGGGGGGGGGGGTCTAAATTGCACCTTACTGACAGATAAAAATGGTATTTTTCATTAGACTAGGATGCAGGGAAAAAAAAACCTCTTTTCCACCAGCACCATGTAATTTAGCACTGCCTGTCTGATGAGGTGCAGTAAATTTATGAACCCAACTGCTTTCAATTATCCACTGTCAGGGCCACAATAAAAAAGAACAACAGGTCTGGGCTAGTGGCTGTTACTTTTATATGAAAAAAAATTTACACTACCAAAAGCCACTAAATCTGAATTCTTAATTTTCACGATGAATTGGAGGAGGGAAAGAATGCGCTGGGTGGATGAAAATTCAGTGCAAAAAAACAAACAATAACTCACTGTGAAGTTGAACTTTTTTGTTTTAAAGTACAATAAATTCCCATTGAGATATCTCTCTGTCATTAAGCACTTACTTTTGGAGTTCATCAAAAAAGATTCACAGGAGGAGAAGCCTTTTAAAAGCCTCTGGCACTGATACCTCAGCTATTCCGACTATACTGAAGCAATTCAATGAAATAAAAGTGGAATAAAATCCTTTGAATCACAGAAGAGCTTGAGGCTAATGAAATGAAAGCTGCATGTAGGGATTTTGATTTTGGTAGGATTTTGACGGCCTTAGAAACAAAGTAGATTTTCAATACACAACAGAGGAAGTTGATTGATTTCCCAAAAGTGAACATTTTGGTCGATCTTTAAAAAAAATCTTCAGAAACGATGATTATGAATATTTTGGGAGAAACATCAATATAAACCTTCTTCAGAGAAAAGATGATATATTTGTGAAAATAGTTTTTCCAGCACATTCCTCCCATTATTGGGGGCATCTCGGGGGGAGAAGCAGAATACTGCTCTAAAGCTTTTTTTCTTACACCTTCTTCTTCTTACGATTGCTGGTAACTGTGTAGTTACATGTGCGTGCACGTCTTTTCCCATGAGGCAATCACTGATCATTGACCACTTAGTGACCACAACAAATTAAAGGAATGTCTTCATATACTGATGCTAGTGGTACTGTAAATTGTTACTTGGAATCAACAGTATCAAGTTTTTGAAAAAAAATGTGTCTGCTTTGGCGGCATGTATATGTGGGTGACAGACTGAACCTCCCAAACCTCTTTCTATACTTACGCTGGTGGTTTTTCCTTGCTCTATCTGCACCTTGTCTGGAGAGACCTCGTTGATGGCAGTGCACACCGAACCGCTGTACGGCAGCCAGCCTTTTTGCAGGTTTGCATTTTGACATTCTGCTCTTAGGCTGCATCTGTAATATATTAATTTCTATGTGTTAATTGACATCAAATTTAATCTGGAGAACCATTTTGAATGTGCACCCTCATGGCAGCTGGTATAACTGGGTGTTTGGTTTTATGTGCATTCACATGCATTTCAAGCCACAATAACAACGGCATACTAGTATATAAATATCTGAATGCACGTACACACATACACACTGATGCACAGGAAAATACATACACACATACAAATACATTTATTTTATCATATTTTTAATTCATGTTCACATATATTCCTACGTGCACACAAATGCACACATATAAGCATCTGCACGCAGTCACACAAAATGTTCCTAACACTCACGTTCTTCACAATAGATGGTGCCAGCATCTAAGACACCCAGGTAAGACATATAATGGGCTGTCACTTTTGCAACACTTACACTTTCATTAAGTATCCCACGTTAAGGAATGTCGGGCAAACAATGCTTCAACTCAAGATAAATTTAAGTACAAGAGGCAGGAAACTGAACTAAATTCAAGTCTTGGCAAGTGAAGACAAGGCTACATACCTAAGTGTAGCCAAGATAGGAGAGTTCAAGCAGCAAGTATTCACAAGTGTATGGGGGCTTATTTTAAGCTCCACCAGACAGTAACGATGTTCAAGTCCATTTTTTTAAAGGTTTTGAAACATTTGAAAGAAATTGAGACATAAATATCTGGAAGTTATTGTTGTTTTTGCATTTTTTCTTATTTTGGCAAAAATGAAACCTTCTGCATCTAGTTTCATATTTAACAACAACAACGTCAGCAACAATCACAACAACAGCAGAAACAAAATGCAATGAAAAAATATGTATATAATTGTGATAACACCTTTTCATGCAACAAGTGTTTCTATAAAATCAGGTGATCTCTTTACCACTTCTGAATTTGATCCACCTGATGTGATTTTCGAAAAAAAAAAGAAATATTGGAATATTTTGTACTGTTCAAGGACACTCATGTGCAGGTATCTAGGTAACTGCCAGTCATGGGCAAGAGACACACTGATAAGTTTGTCTAGACCAACAAAAATGCAACTCAGACTGACGTAATGACAGCCAGTAACTTTTAAATGAGAAAAAATAAACATGCGACTGGTGCAGAATTCTGGTCAATTTGTCACATTTCAACTTTCAGGCTTTGGGGAATTAAAATGGATGATTGATGAACATGCGAAGTTGACAACCAGTTTTTCCCCTCTTTTAAACATTCCTACGTTTTTTTTTTTTTTTTTTATCTGACACACACAATGTACAATGTTAATTATAAACACATTAACATTTGACTGAACCGTCCACCCATACAACCTTAAAAAACATGCCACGATTTTAACTCAGCCCTCTTGTCCACCTACGCTAACACGTTAGAGAAAAAAAAAAAACTATTTGGTCCTCCCAAATCACTGCATTTTATAAGCAAACTGAAATGAAATGAGATTCTGTCCCTTGAAGAGAATCGTAAAAATTCTGAATTTTTACCTGGATCCGTATACTGTAGAACTGGGCAAGCTGAAGAATAATGTTTTTTTTTCTCCTTCTCTTAAAAAACTAGAGAAAATATGCTTATATTCAAGGGAGGCATCTCAGGCTGAGTCTCAGATGCTCTGGCTGAAGAGAAACATCGCGAGCCACCTGAGCTTCTTTCAGTTTCAGCTCCCACACACCTGTCCCAGACATTAAGCACTTGTTCTCACAGGCACAACACATTTTTCCATCTCCTTTTACATACCAGATCCAGCAAGGGTGTCTCACCTATAGCGTGATCAATCAATAGTTATGTTTTTTCTTCAGACTAAATTTGTACTCGGCAACAATGAGAGGTGTTTTTTCTTTCATTTATCAAACAATGCAGTGGTAAATGCAAAATGTGAGTTTCATCAATAAAGACGTCTGTAAAAGATACGTGCAGACATTTAAAAAATTGAATTTTGTAAAAAATCTGTTATTTAACATTTTTATTTAGCAATACACTGAAACTTTTTCCCTTTTGCCTTGTTTCATTATCTTTTTAATCAGACGTTCCAAACACACTCACTTGGTCTCTAGGGGGCACCAACCGCAGTATGGATCCTTGGCTGCAAGACAGGCCGAGCAAGTTGTATACTGGCTGCAGTCATGAAGTTTCAACTTGGTGAGCTGTAAAGACAAAAGAAATGCAAAATTTTAATGAAGGATTAAGCAAAAGGGCATTAAGTTCAATTTTGTGGAAATAATCGTGATATTTGTGTACGAGAAGACAAAAACAAACTGGATAATCTAATCAAGTTACAAATTATCTGTATATTATAAAACTAACTGATAAGGCATTTCAAAATATGCAAATCTCCTCTGTCATCCATTAATTTATTTTTATTTCGACACAGTAGCTTCCAAAAAGACAGATGTCATTCCAATATTCCTGTCTTCTTTATGTGACAGATATCAACAAACCAGGCATATTCAGTGTCATTCCTATCTCTCTTGGTACAGGCAAACCAGCTATCCACTTAACCACAGTTAAAAACCAATCTATCTCAATTGGATAGCAGACACTTGAAAACCAAACAGCCTTCAGATCGCCCACAAGGATGCAAACAAGAGCCAAAAAAATCCACAAATCTCATGGGAAACTAGAGCCCTTTCAAAGGTTAAATATAAACAAATGGCTCTCTTCTGAAATGGGATCAAAGAGAAATTTGTATATCATGAAAAGGTAATGATTGCGGACTACATAAACCCATGGACCCTGTAATTAAACAATGGGAGGTGTTTTTGTGAGAATTAATTTAAGCTGGGTGACTTTTTTTTGCCCCTAGGACAGACTAAAAGTTAGTATGTTGAGAGAGATGACTGTGCTTGAATTATTACAGCTCACCAGAAAACAAAACAGTTCCTAAAATAATTCCTTCTATAAGATACTCTTCATGTTGACAGAGTACACATGTGGTGTCATCTTTGCCCAGCAAAACAACAAAATTTACAATGACAAATTGAAGTTTGAGCCTATTTTCTCTTCAGCCAGTCTTCCATTAGCCTGTCATTTTGTCTTTCAAAAACAAATTCAGCAATCTGACAGAAACATTTCCACATCATGACATGTACGGTGAAAGGTTGTGTCAGCTTCGTCAGATATGATGAAAGACATGGAGATATAAAATAGGCAAGTCAGTCCCCACTACTAAATCTTTTATTGTTCAAAATAGCTGGGTTATGTCAGATATCAGATTATGTTAGCTATTACTGAATTGGAAGACAGGAGTCGTAAGCTGACCATACCTGACTAGAATGCTTGTTTTTGTTTACACATATCTATCTATCTATCTATCTATCTAAAGTAGCTGAAAATAAACAGATAATCACTATGGCATAAGGTGGGTTCTAAAACCATATACTATCTTTTGATTGTTCCCTTCTCCTGACCTTACATAAAATCCTCTCTATTTTCAATAACTGTGTAAAATTTGCAAGAAAATATGATCTGCCCAGTCAAATATTTGTGAAAAATAATGACATTTTTTTTCTTTTTTGCATTATGCAAGGCTACTCCCAAAGGTCAATTCCCTACACTTTTAAACATTCTCATACGAAAGAACACAAGTTTTGAAATAAATATGGTTTTCATATTCAGTCAAAATGCATAAAACTATCCCTCCAAGGGGCAACACAACCAATTTCATGGGGGCCCCCTTTCACGGTGCAGGAGCAACTAAAAGGTTAGGCATACCAATGTCAGGAGGGATGGTGGCAACATTTCCACCAACTGATGCTTGCTATTTCTCGATATTTTCTGTCCAAACATTGTATTGTGTATCTTTCTGCAGTATCCCATCCTTTTAGAATAGAAAAGTAACTGAAGAGACTTGGAATTCTTTTGGTTGTTATGATTCACTCCGACAAAGGAAAAAAGTTTACCCACTGCCAATTTGCCTTTTGCATTATAACATGATGAAATAATTTCTATCCGCTTAGATGATGGAACAGATAGTAGACATTTATGACTTTCAATCAAATTCTAAGCAGTTTCAGCCAATGATTTTATTATTCATATATTTTTTTGTCTGTCTGGGACAGAGAAAGGGAAGATACGGCTATGAATACAAAATGGTACCGCAAACACTGAATATTGAACTGCAATATTTCAGCGGCATCAACTCCAGTGTTTGGTATCTCCAGAGCCTGTTTCCAGTTATGAATAATTACACACTGATTTAGAGGTCTGCCGTGGCAAATATACTGCGGGTAAATCAAAAAGTCATCCTATTTGTTAATGACCATGATATAATAGTCAATAACTGTCAGATGTATAGCAATTTGCTATGCACGATTCCTAGGATAAATTGGCATGCAGGACTCTTCATTACAGCAGTGTGCTAGAAAAGTTAAATATCTCGTCTATATGTAATGAAGCAATGATGAAATGTATATGTTTACATTAATTTAGCTGAATTTATTTACTGGCTTATTTTCTACTTATTTCACGTGGTCACGAATTCCCCAGGTAGCACGTGTGTCAGGTAAGCTGGGATCCAAATGTGAAAATAAAGAAAAGAAAAATTTTGGACAAATTCTATGTCAGTGAGTACAATTAATGTGTACAAGGGTGTGGGTTTGCTGGGTGTACTTCTACATCATGAAGAATCTTTGTTACACAGAGCTGACCCCATTTGCATCCATACATGTGTTTGTGCACGCGTGTGTGTACGTAATATGAACTCATCGTGTACCCAGTGATCGCAATGTTTGAGTGTGTGTGAGGGTTTGTGTGCAAGCCATGTGGATTTGTGTGGGTGTGTGTGTGTGGGTTTGCGTGCGTGTCTGTGAGTATGCACGCTATAAAACTGTACTCATCTTCTAATGAATATGGAGGAACATGACTCCACCTGACACTGTATTTCTAGCTACAGGGGCTTTGAAAAACTTGCAATAAAATTCACACAACATTTTAAAAATTCCATTCCAGTTTCAACAGTCATAAAATCTTCATTCAGGTGTCCAATTTGACCTTAGTGCGGCACTTTGGGATACTGGATCAAACCATTAATTTTATTGCTGTCAAATAGGTAGGCAGGATCAACTTGCATTTTTTTTTTGCTATTAGAAGAAAAAAAGGAGCACTTCAACATTCCATGTAGGCATTTTCTCATGCACCAATGGATATAAATGAACAAAGGTCTTCTTAATTCTTTTTGGCAGAATTTCACTTTGTGCTTCTAGTTTATAAAATGCACCTGGACATTCTTTTTCCAGAAAAGAATGGGATGATTTTTAGGAAAAAAATCATAAAAAGCAACATGAGATAAACAGTTTTTTCATCATTTTTTACAGTAACTGATGAAGACACTATTCACTTTACAAATCCAATAGTCACACAGCAAAAAATTCAACACCTCCCCTCATAAAAAATCCCCTATGCTATGGTTGGTCTGCTACATTTTTTCCCCTTCATACCAGCACCTGTTTCAGCAGAGCACAAGCTGTAAGTGGAATCCCACCTCACTGGGAGAATTACTCGACTGACTTATTACCTCAAGTTGCCCAGGGACTAAAAAATCTTAAAACTTCATGTCTGATTACACAAAAAGAAGAAAAGACACCATATAAAATTGTCCCCATGTCTCCCGCCATGAGGTCCCCCACTGCTGGTCCACCTCAGCAAGAGGTACAAACTGACTAATCAAAATCAGAAAAGAATGTTTTTCAGCACTTCTTAGCGTGCTGATGAAGATTTACTTCTGCATAAATAAATGTCTTTCATTTCAGTTCTGTTAACTTCTACTTTGCCAACTCAAGTAAGCTAGATTTGTTTTAAAATGATTCCAAACCTTCAATGACGATTTTCTTTTTCAAACTTTACTTTGGGGTAGTTGAAAATTAAACAAAGGAAAAACATTTCCTCACACTCAATTCAAGTACAAAACAAGTGAACTTGATTTTGGCCACTTTATCTCATTGTTTCAGGTTATTAAGCAGAAGTACGTCTTTCTTTTCTCCTTGTGACTGTGTCATCGGGATTCAAGAGGCTTTGACGTAACCACAGAGATCACAAGATGGCGTCTCGTGCTTGAACACCATCCTATGCAGCCACATGTCAGACTCGTGCTATTTTGGCAAGATACAAGGCTGTCACAAGGGGCAAGCAATGTGCACAAGTATGAAAATGCCTAGGGAACTGCAATATCCTCTTTAAGTGTTTGTCATTAAAAAAAAAAATTTACAAAAAATTTCCAATTCCAACTCTAAAATCTCTTGAAAATTCTAAACTGTTTCTCTTTTTCATGATCCTTTTCCTCCAAAACCAAAAACTTTTTTTAACCAGTCATCACACGAACTGCACAGAAGGCAAAGCTGCTTAAATGTCTGCAGTATAAAGCTGCGTAGGATATGTTCTAGCTAATCCCTGTGACACGAAATAATCCCTGTGACTTGAAATAAACTTGTCATCTCTTATTACCATAGTCACTAATGTCCTTGGCAATGTTAAACTACACTGGGAACTTAAGTCGGATATAGAAAAAACATGCAAACAGCATTCCGAAGCAATTGCTTGTCTGTCATGTTCTAAAAGAAGATAATGAATAGCAACTTTTAAGCTGTCAGTTTTTTTTTTTTTTCACCATTTTCCTCATGCATGATTTGGTGCTTATTCTGGCATAACAATACAAGAATATCTTTTGGTATTTGGAAACCAGACCGGGAAAATGGTAAAAAAAAGTCCTTCATTTCCATTAATCACCTGAGTTTTAAAGGCTGCAGTGTCTGCAAACAATGCACACTGCCATACCAGGTGACTTGTAGAGTACGACTGGTCTTTTTTTAATATCTTATAAAAAAACAATCTCTCCTTGCTTAAAACTAACGCCATACTCTACGATTTCTGTCCTATCCCATTTCAAAAGTGTCACTCAAAATTCTTCTCTTCAGTCAATCCCCCTGCAGCCATCCCCACCCCTCCCCTCCACCATTCATATCCATGTTTCTTTTAATAATATGTTAAACTACACATGTTTATCAGTTACTGTTTTTTTTTCTTTTTTTTTTTTAACATTCATATTTGGAAAAAATCATACATGATAAGACCATACTCTCCATTTACTTTGTGTTTGTGTCATTAAAGTCATCATCATCATTATTATTATTATTAAATATATAGAATTATTACATTAAGAACAAGCAACCGTAATCTGCTCCCTACACATAAAAAAAATGCCCACACTTGCATTGCACACTCGGAGAGAAACCCACTTGTACAACACTCTATCTCATTTCCTCGCATACCACTGCTGGTAAGCGATATCCAAAACACAACCCTCCATCAGACTGTTTTAATTTGGCAGCCGAGTGTGGGAAAAATCTACACCTTATTCAGAAAGAACTACGGAACACAGCAGGGTTCTTTTTTTTATAATCGCATTAACTAGATTAGGGGCAGTTGGAACTACTTCACTACAGCCATGTGAGCAAATACTGAGAAAAAGAAAACCAACAATCTCGTTCAAAAGTCCCCAAATAATGTCAGCAAGAGGCCTTTATGGTTGATAACAACTTTTGTGTCAGCCTTGTAAATAATTCTCTATTTCATTTTTAATTATTTTATTTCATAACTGTCAAAAGAAATTCTGGGATATCTGCTGATTAGTGTCAAAGACCAGGTGTTGGTAGTATATATATAGAACACAGTTACAGTACTACACCTGAGTATATATTTTCATCAAAGGAGATGACGGCTCTTTTGTACATTTAGCGGTGACACAAGAATGACACCATTTCCGGTAACCAACACTCATCAAGGTGACTTAATGTTCCTGATAAGAAATTAAGTTTGATTTATGTTGAAGTGTTTGGCATTCCTTTCAGCAGCAAGTTTTCGTCTTAAGTGTACCCTCGTAGGTGTTTGAAATAACTTTGGCATTTTATTAGAGTTGTTGAATTTTGTCATGTTTACAAGGGTGGTACCAGAAGGCAGTGTAAATCCTTAATCTCCTTTTCTTGCCAGTTTTTGCCATTTTCTGTTTTTTTTACTATGTTTCTTTGTATCGAGCTTTTAAAAAAATCATTTAAAAACCTTGGGTATCCAGCAAAAAGTTTGTGTTACAGTACACACACACCCTACTCTAACCATAGAAGTGACAGTCTCATTCTCTTATAGTAGCCTGACACAAAAGTATGAAGAGCAGGATGGGGAGGGGAGGTGGGGGGCAATTATACAGTCTTTAAGGCCAATGTCAGTCTGGGCCAGGAAAATGAAATTGCTCAAGGATTGTGTTCGTTGTGACAGCATTGTGTTAGGTGAGATTAAGCTGTGTTTGTTGAGACTATTGTATTAGATAGGATAAGTGTGTCTCTAGGGTTTATTTATTTCTATGTAATAAATTTTGATCACATTTTGGCATTGTGTCATATCTTGTCATGTATTTCTTCTTTCTTTTTTTCATTTTTTCAAATAGGCATGGGAACCTTCTTATCCAGTTAACTATGCCATTAGATGAATCACCCACTTAAAAGTTTCAAAATCATTTTATCAGGAAATGGAAAAAAAAAAACTCAATAGCTATAACTGCTTCAATATTTCCGCTTCGAACAAGACACCTTTTCCAGTGAACACGACCATTCTTTACGTTTTAAAACTGCAAGCACATATTTACAGCATAAACCATGTCCAAAAACTGGCGCAGAAGCTCTTATTCTATGTCCTGGCCCTATATCCAGTGCATCCATAGACTTTACCCTTTGACCAAGTCAGCAGCCATGAAAGGAAACCATATCTTCCGGTTGCACAATAAAAAGGACGTAGGACACATCTAAGTCACACTTATGCTATAAGCTTGGTCACCTGTGACAAACGCCAACGTTTGTCACATAAGGAGGTCAGAGAGGACTTCTGATACAAGTGGTTTGAAGCTAGAATGCCTCTTTTTGATATCATCATAATGTTTTTAGCTTCAGAGCAGGGCGACTACAACAAAATCTTGAATTAAGTAAAGTTTCTTTTACTTTGAAAGAAAAGATTCTTTAAGATTAAAATGCGTGGGGAAGGTGGGGAAGGTGAGAGGGTGTCATAACACGCAAATATTTCAAACCTGAGGTTACAGAAATAGTTCATCTTCCGCAAAAGGTTAAATCCTTTCATTAAGTGCCATTTTCATATCTCTCTCTTCCTATCAAGATGTCTTTTGAAATATGATAAAAGATTAGAAATGGGATAAAATACCTGAAGCAATTATTCAGTCAAAACACAGGCAGGTTATAAACATGCCACTTATGTCAACACGACACAAAAATCTCCCCCTCAATCAGGAAGCCCTATACATACGAGTAAAAACATGATAGAGTAACCGACGACACACCTTAAAACAAGTAAGCAGACAATACAGTGGGAGACCGCAGTCCCTTATCAGCGCGGCCATCAAGAACACGGAGCACAGGTGAAGACTGTTATTATACATGTCAGCAAATACAGGTGCCCAACAGGATTAGAAAACTTCAATGATGCTGATGCCAGAAAACAATGTCAACCCCCACATTTTAAAGAGCAAACTTAAAACTGGACATCTTTTTTTAGACTACTTGATGAAGATTTAGGAGGTTACTCTGCTGTTGTATTCCTCCCTTTTATGTTAGTATGCTGAAAATGGTCTACAACAACAAAAATATACAGGTGATGACATTGCCCCAGGGGATGAAACTAGTGTCATCAAATTACAGGTGCTTTTGATCTTTGCATTTTAAATGCAATACTTTCCCAGTGGCAATATAGTTCCAGTGCCAGTGGCAAGCTCCCCCCCCCACCCCATCCATGATCCAAGATTATTCCTTTTTCACACAAAATGTTTGCAAAGAGACTTCAGTGCAACATATTGACCATATTAAGTAGAAAATTATGTTAATTATTGGTCATTTGCCCCCCCCCTCCCACCCCCATCTGTGTCTAACTGTCACTGTTTTAATTTTCCTTGCTCTGTCACATGCTAAAAAAAAAAAAAAGATAGCTACATTTGACATATCCAGGGTCCTCTGTTATCTGACAACAATTTCATGCCAAATTTTCAGCCATCTGTCCACCATTCCATCCACTGATTGACAAGGTTGTCACAAGGAGATAATACTGAACAAAATAACCCAGTCACTTGGGGTCAGCTCAGAGAGATATTTTATCACAAGTGACAACTATTTCAGGCTTACAGAAAAAAAATGACAGCAAACAGGTTTTTGTATCTGAAATTATGATGAGCAATTTTGTCCGAGATGTGTCAGTGATAGCAATATTGAATTACTGCAAAAGTTTTTCACGCCATAGAATGTATTCAACATTTTCTGCATAGAAGAGTGTATTTATCTCAAAACAGACCATCTGAAGTATAGTTTTTTTTGTTTTTTTGTTTTTTTTTGGGGGGGGGGGTTGGAAGTTCTTCAACTTGCAACTGGACTCTGCTACAAAAAAAAAAATAAATAAATAAAAAAAAATAAATAAAAAATAAAATAAAATAAAGATTTTTTCAGTACCCTGGGACCACTGTGGTCGCATGATGTAGCGCAGTATGGTACTTTATGTTAGACTAATTTATCTGTCATATTTACAAATATGTCACCAACACATGCAAAGTGGACACATACCCCTAGTACCATAAACATGAGGCAATTTGTGGTTTGCAAAGTAAAAGGTGCACTGACATAGTGCTCATACGCTAATAGCCAGAAAGCAACAGAAAAAGAAAAGTTGATTGCATTATCTTATGCAGACATCACGTGTTCAACTTTTAACTGACTGCAGGAATTTATTTACATATTGCATTATACACTCATTGCAGATTATTTCAAGTTTCAGTTTAAACTTGACATTCAGAAAAAAACGGTCCTTTAATGAACAATACAATGTATTGTCTCTCTCTCAATGCCACAAGAAGCGTGTACAGGTTAAGAAATCAACAAAGCATGCTCTCTCTCTCTCCCCTTCTCCATCCTTCATTTATAACAAATTCACTGCCATAATGTGTCCAAAGACACGTTATAGACACTTTAACCATCTAGGGGTGAAGGCCCAGGGGTCAGTGAGGCGATAGACCAATCAATCTGGGTCAGGTAGCCACTGGTCAGACAGATGATTGAGTGACCAAACTGACCGAGTGTGACCAGGAATTTGACAAACACAGGGGTCATTAAGGCTGTGATGTGGACAATGGGCATGATGAAGTGTCTAGGAATGACCAAGACTTTGGCAAACAGTGACCAAACTGTTTTGATGTTTACCGTCAGATGTTGTTTATGACAAATTAACAATAAGCTCTCTTATAAATGCAAAAAAGGAAGAATTGTAAACAAGTAACTTTCAATTGTTTTTCTACATAACTGTTCGTTTAAAGACAGTTACTTCTTCTCTTAAGCAATAAAGTAAACTTATGAGTTTGAAACATGTTCTTTTCCTCCTCATCTCCCTGAATAAGGAAATTGTATAATTCAAATTTCCTTTTTCCTTGCCATAAAATAAATCATCAATTAATTATAAAAAATAAGAAAGGTTAAATACATCTAGCTCAAAAGAGGTTTTCATGGTTCCTGTTATATAATATGACAGCATAAGCCACTATGGTATCTTTTGAAATTCTTTTGAAATTCTTTTGAAATAAAAATGTTTATTGTTGATACTGTAACATTTCTGGTGAAAAAGTTAGAAATCCTAGGTTTGACTCTGTCTCAAACTGGACTTAATTCAGTGGGTGATTAAATCAGAGCTTGCAGGAAGAAGCTTAAGACGGGTGGTCCACTTGATTCCTCTTACAACACACATAAATCCTCATCACTTCTTATCAAACAGGAAGACCTTATTAGCCACTGGTCACTAATAATGGCAAGGTGTGTGCATGCCCATGCATGCACGTCTTTGTGTGTGTGTGTGTGTGTGTGTGTGTGTGCTCTTGTGCACGCATTCTAACCGAGGACACACACCCGCCCGAAACCCACTAACCGAGGACACACCTCCAACCGAGGACGTCCTCGGTTGACATAAGCAGTGGAATGCATAAAGGGGCCCATTTCAAGTTAGGTGGTGAAATTTGACGCTATTCTGAGCCAGTCCTCGGTTATGCTGTATAGCGCGGGCCAAATTCCCGCCACGAGTGTATCAGAAATACTGTCCAATTTTTTGTCTGAAATCGGGCTATACACACGCGTCCTCGGTTGTGCTGTAAAGGGCGGACCAAATTCCGCGTCCTCGGTTGTGCTGTAAAGGGCAGACTAAACTGAAACTAATGTTATATCTCAGATGTCTATATATTCAGTAAGTTCATATTTTTAAACTAAAGGTCTTTTTTTATCAAATTAAGCTCTCCTACTCTGAAGTATCAAATAAACGTACCGGTACGTTAATTAATTTTCCAAATTTCTTCCCGCCGGTTCGCTCCATTTTCACCCAGTAGCCTACGCTTATTAATTTTTCAAAAATCTTCCACCCGGTATGTTTATTAAATATCTATTGTACCGGTGGGAAATTACACAAGTACAAGTCACGCTTTTTATTTTCTTAAATTGAAGTATAATGAGAAGAAAATCGAGATCTCAACTCACTACCTACTGTTCCACAAACAGCACTGGAAAGTAGGTCAAGCGGAAGTCGCTCTCTGAACACAACAGTACATGCGTCACCTGATTTCAGTTTCTATAAATAGACGTGCTTTCCCTTCAGCAGTGACAACTACTCATGTATATCGATCGAATGATGCAATGCCGCAAGGTGATAGGATCATATTTATAGCTAAGGAGGTCATTTCAAGTGCAGCAAAGAAGTTGTGTCTGTTCTCAAACGTCAATTATTTCATGCCGATTTATGATTTAAACGATGTTAAATCACATTTCTATGTAAGATAAACACTTAGGAGTTTACAGGTATGCAAAACGAACCTTATATCTGAGAATAAATTTACTAGTATGAACCGTATGGCTCTCGGAGGCGGCTTAGGTGCGATATATCTGGGTCTTCGGCCCCTGACAATTATGAAATTTAACTCATCCCGTTTTTAAGATAAATTTTAATACTGAGTGAATTTTACCTGGTGAATTTTTTTTTTTTACAATGATCAATAGCTAGCTTTTTATGTACAGACACAGATGTGTCTGTACATATAGCCGTCATCTGCGTCTGTCGTCGCCGTCGCTGTCGCCGTCGTCGCCGTCGCCGTGCACTTTTACCGATAACACGAAAAGTGGAAAACTGTTTTTTCTTTTGGCTTGAAACTTACAGAACTGATGAATATTCGTAATACGCAGGTCAAGTTCGAAAATCAGCATGATCGGGTCACTTATAGGGAATTTATGCTGTTTTTAAACTTTTTTCAGCATATATGCAGCACCGATAACACGATAAGTGGAAAACCATTTTACCTTTTGGTTTCAAACTTACAGAACTGATGAATATTCATAATACGCAGGTCAAGTTTGAAAATCAGCGTGATTGGGTCATTTTTAGGGAAGTAATGCTGTTTTTCACTTTTTTCAGCATGTATGCAACACCTTTGTGCTATATGATGGTACTGTATGGATGGCAGTCTATAAAATTGTCCCTTGGGTGATCACTAATTAAATTAAGGTCTATAAAGTCACTTGCCTACTCATTAATTTTCAATTGGCCATTAAATGAGATTACATAAAACACTCGTTGAGATTTCCCTGTAAAGTCCCATAGGTTTAGCTCTCTTAACTGTGTCACAAAATTAGGATTTGGTGATAATTGTGCAGATAAATGGTGTTAAACATTGCAAATAAATTTACAACAAAAAGAATGTGTTATGCCAACATGCTATAGATGAATAACAGTGCTTTATTTTTCTCAAACTTGGTGGGGTTATTAATATCAAGTTAATACAGCTAGATTAAAAGTTTGAATAGCAGCTTTATTGGAATTTTTTACGTTTTTTTTTTTAATTTTTTTAAAAATTATTTTTCAAACACTAGCATCTTCAAGATGTGATTTTTTACTCCCACCCACCAGAAGTGCTGTGCATTTTCTGTATTTTTGTATATAATTGTTATTTCTTCAGATTTAATTCTTAGGCATGTTAACAGTCTCATTATGGAACTAATAAGAAAAGTGTTGTTTTGACATTTTCTGCTTCTTAACAATATTGTTGATTATATAAAAATGACGGTAAACCTGTTATAATATTGTGCATTGTGTAATAAAGTATCATAAATGGAAAGGAACTCATCATTGCAGTTTGTCAGATTTAATCATTCACTATGTTCAGCATCTGCAAATGGAGCAAATTGGACATTGAAAATTGTTCTATTGATAGTTTTCCTATGTCAACAATTTTCCTAGTTGAACATTTAAAAATGACAGTTTATTGATCATTTTGTTTTAAAAAAGGTGTTGAAAATGGAAAGAAAATCATTTCAGTACAGTTATCTCTTGTTTACATTTTGGCATTTTGAAAGTGTGACTCTGAACTTCCATGGCCTTGAAGACCTTCCCAAATCACATTTTCTGAATATTCATGATACTTTTATTTTTTTTATAAAAAATTTGATGGTCATTATGCTGTTAAGTATTATGGTTTATTGCATGAAAGTTGATGAAAACCCTATTTTGGACACTGCTGCCAGGATAGCGGTTAAGGGAAAACCATGTTACTTACGATACTGAAACTTACTGAAAAGTTTCATAAGACAGAAGTGCAGCTTGTGTTTGAAAACCAGTGTGATTGTTTTCTGTTTTGGAGGCAATGCAGGTTTATAGAGTGCTATACTGGCATTTTCAAGTCGTGACTTATCACTCCCATCTGCCAGGAGCCCTGTACTCTTACTTTGTAACATTTTCTGTATTTTGTTAAGTTACAAGAATGATTCTTAGGATTGACATACAGCAAAAAAAAAAAAAAAATTAATAATATATATATATATATATATATATATATATATATATATATATATATATATATATATTTAATGAGTTTAAGCAATTTTTTTTTGTGTTTAATTTTCACTGTACCTCATTCTGGCATTTCCAAAGTTTAACTCTTATCAGCCTGACACCTTAGGGACTATTTCCAGACCCTATCACGCTAACTGTGGATCGATCTATCTCCATGGGAATTCTCGCTAAATTGCAATCAATGTAAGTGGCTTAGTTGTCTGTCACGCCTACTGAAACTGGCATGCCAGAATCCTAAGACTCTCAAACTGAAAGCAATTTAGTGAGAAACCCCTTGGAGTTGGATTGATCCTATTAGATTGATCTAGGTATGGGAACTTAGTCTAATGCTTGATACACATTTTACTTTCATCCTAATCCAATGTTATGCAGAATAAGAATTTGATTTTGGCTATGCATTTACAGTTAGCATAATACATTAATTCATCAGAATTGACAGTATCCTATTTCCTGCGTTTTTATTTTCTGGTTTTTGTCTGTACATTTGACAGCTTTGCTGCCTTGTTTCTTTCTCTTCTTCTTCTTTACTTTTATTTATTTATTTCATTTTTTTTTTTTGGGGGGGGGGAGCGGTGTAAAGGTTTTTTCCACCCAGTACTTTTATTCCATCCAGTACTTTTATTAAATTTCGAGATTTTTTCCACCCAGTACTTTTATTCCATCAGTACTTTTATTAAATTTTGAGATTTTTTCCACCCAGTACTTTTATTCCATCAGTACTTTTATTCGATACTTCAGAGTAGGCTTTTCATAAAACTCACAGAACTGATGATTATAAGTAAAAGAATGGTCAAGATTGAAAATCAGCATGACCAGGCCCTTTTCTTTCAAATGTTATGCTGTTTTTTTTTTTTTTTTTCAGCATATAAGTAACACTGTAAGCACATTTCAGAGAGAACCAATAAGCCTGTTTTCATGAAACTCACAGGAGTAATCAATGTTATCTATATACAAATCAAGTTTAAAAATAAGATTGATTGGTTGAGTTTTGAGGGACTTCAGCTTTTATTTGTATATAAGTGGTTTTCCTCAGATTTGATTGTCAGGCATGTTGACAGTTTCGTTATTGAACTAACTAGATATCTAAATATGTTAGTGTTTGTCTGAAATTTTCTGCATCTTTACAACATTGCTAGTTGATTAAATAAATATGACGGTAAACATGTTATCATGTACTGTGTAATACAGTGTCTCAAAATGGAGGAAATGGGGTGATTATTTTCAAAAGTTTTGCATTTTTTTTCTCCTTTTTTCAGTGTACATGCAACACTGTAAACACACTTCAAGGAGAACCAATAGGCCTGTTTTCATGAAACTCAGAGAACTGATGATTATTAGTAAATTAAAAAGAATGATCAAGATTGAAAATCAGCATGACCAGGCCCTTTTCTTTCAAATGTTATGCTGGTTTTTTTTCAGCATATATGTAACACTGTAAGCACATTTCAAGGAGAACCAATAAGCCTGTTTTCATGAAACTCACAGAACTGATGATTATTAGTAAAAGAATGGTCAACATTGAAAATCAGCATGACCAGGCCCTTTTCTTTCAAATGTTATGCTGTTTTTTTTAAGCATATAAGTAACACTGTAAGCACATTTCAGGAAGAACCAATAACTTAAAGCCTGTTTTCATGAAACTCACAGAACTGATTATTATGAGTAAAAGAATGGTCAAGATTGAAAATCAGCATGACCAGGCCCTTTTCTTTCAAATGTTATGCTGTTTTTTTTTTCAGCATATAAGTAACACTGTAAGCACATTTCTGGGAGAACCGAGAGGCCTGTTGTCATTAAACTCACAAGAGTGATCAATGTTATCTATATACAAATCAAATTTAAAAATAAGATAGATTGGTTGAGTTCTGAGGGACTTCAGCTTTTATTTGTATATAAGTGGTTTTCCTCAGATTTGATTGTCATGCATGTTGACAGTTTCGTTATTGAATTAACTAGATATGTAAATATGTTAGTGTTTCTCTGAAATTGTCTGCATCTTTACAACATTGCTAGTTGATTATATAAATATGATGGTAAACATGTTATCATGTACTGTGTAATACAGTGTCTCAAAATGGAGGAAATGGGGTGATTATTTTCAAAAGTTTTGCATTTTTTCTCCTTTTTTCAGTGTACATGCAATACTGTTAACATATTTCAAGGAGAACCAATAAGCCTGTTTTCATGAAACTCACAGAACTGATGATTATTAGTAAAAGAATGGTCAAGATTGAAAATCAGCAAGACCAGGCCCTTTTCTTTCAAATGTTATGCTGTTTTTTTTTTCTTTTTTTTTTTTTTTTTTTCAGCATATATGTAACACTGTAAGCACATTTCAGGGAGAACCAATAACTTAAAGCCTGTTTTCATGAAACTCACAGAACTGATGATTATTAGTAAAAGCATATTAGTAACACTGTAAGCACATTTCAGGGAGAACCGATAGGCCTGTTGTCATTTAACTCACAAGTGTGATCAATGTTATCTATATACAAATCAAATTTAAAAATAAGATTGATTGGTTGAGTTTTGAGGGACTTCAGCTTTTATTTGTATATAAGTGGTTTTCCTCAGATTTGATTGTCAGGCATGTAAACAGTCTCATTATTGAATTTACTAGATATGTAAAATGGGTTGTTTGACAATTTCTGCGTCTTGACAATATTGCTAGTTGATTATATAAAAATGGTGGTAAACCTGTTATCTTGTATTGTGTAAAAAAAGTGCCAAAATGGAAATGAACTCGTATCATTGTAGTTTGTCAGATTCAATCATTCACAATGTTCGGAATGGAGGAAATTGGACATTTAAACTTGTTATATTGATATTTTTGCCATCTCAACAATTTTCTTAGTTGATCATGTGAAATGGCAGTAAACTGTATTATTTTATGTAAAAAAGTTAAAAATGGAAAGAAACCCATTTCAGTACAGTGCTCTCTTGTATACATTTAGCATTTTCAAAGTATGACTTTGGAGTTCCATGAACCTGAAAACCTTTGCTAGTCACATTTTCTGAATATTCATGATGCTAATATTTTATTATAAAAAATTGATGATCATTATGCTGTTAAGCATTATATAATATTGCATCAAATTGGAAGAAAGCACAATTTTGGGTGCTGCTGGCATGATGTCCTCAATTGTAAGATCGTGTACTGTTCAAGTCTGTATCCAATGGACGACACTTTGTGTTATCAAAATACAAAATTCATGATAATAAAAGAGTGCTAAATAGAAAATAAGCATTATGAAAATAAAATGTTTGAAAACGAATTTCTTTGGTCTTTTATTTTATTTCATCAGTATCCTTTCTTTTCCTAAATTAATTGATGTTTTATCTCATAATCTTCAATTCTAAAAAAGTGGCAAAGCCCAGCATTAAATATTGTATAACTGTTCATTTAATCATCACCTCTGGTGTTATTTTGGAATTTACCTTAAAGGTATAATAACTCTTCGTTTCGGCCAAAAAATGAATTTTCCTGGAGTAAACAACAATTTTCCCATACTTACCAATGGTAAATGAATCCATTTTTACATTCAGAGTTAGTCCCTGGTTTTTTTCTAAAAAGTTTGGTTTTTTGTTAAAATCTCTTAAGAGATTTTAACACAGTATAGCCATCAATGGAGGTCACGTGGTCTAAAGACAAGCTCAGATATCAGAAAAAATAGCTATAATTGCCGTTTTTGTGGTAAAACAGAATATATTACATTTCTATGAGTTATTCACAATGTTTTTATTGTGAAATATAGATCTCATACGAAGAGTTATTATCCCTTTAAATATGAAAGAATTTCATAAAAATGTGAATTGCTGCAAAGTAACGCTATATAAAATTTGCTTTGCATTAAAAGTACAATCATTATTACATGTAGATGCATGCATGTCCTCGGTTGTAATGTGTAGTGTCTGTCCGTGTGTGTGTCCGTGTGTGTCCTCGGTTAGAATGTAAAATTCTTGTCAGCAAAAAATTAGTTTTTATAAAAAATTAATTTATAACATTCATACTCAAATAGATTTTACCCTAAATTGAATGTTTTTATTTTGATTTAACCAAGGAATAAGATGTCCTCGGTTGTATGGTGTTGTGCTGATGTCCTCGGTTGGTACACATAGACAAGTATGTGTGTGTGTGTGTGTGTGTGTGTGTGTGTGTGTGTGTGAGAGAGAGAGAGAGAGAGAGAGAGAGAGAGAATCTTTCTTGAAGAGATAAATATGAGTACATGAAGAAGGTGTGGTATTGGAATGCAGGTGAAAAATAGAAGGGGTTTGCTTTCCAGAAATTCAAACACTTTTCCCTTAATCACGACATCAAATGCTATAAAGTAACGTCAAGTCACTATTTCAACTATCTCAAACCTAGTCATAAACCAAACTACAACAAATATTTATGCTAAGTTGTACAAGAAAACACAATGTATATGTGTATAAAAATTATCAATACTGCAACAACTTGAAAAACATAACAAAAATACACACTCAGGGCCTAATTTATGTACAAAAAAGCCCTCAACATGTGTAATGATGACACTAATATCATGTCTAGACAACTTTATCCCCATCAGCTTACAATAATACTATTTAAACACACCGGAAACTCGACAAGGTATGGCACAGCCGACAACAAAAGAAAATGCAACTTCGAGTCATAAAACTTCATTTCTAACATGTTTTGTCCCCCTCTTCAAACCCACCCCAGTCATTTCACTGAGGTGGTGCGTATCTTTCTAAACCATTATTTGTAGTGTCGTACCACATTAATACCTGTGCGGAAGTCAACACAATGGACTGATGAAACGGTGTGAAACAGGATTTTGCTGACCGCAAATTTAGCCAGCGGGTGAAAAAAGGAATTGAAAGGGTCTTTTGTGGCTATTAAGATATTTGGGGCGATGCAGAGAAGAGCACGGGGCTTTTGTACTGTGAATCATTAAGAAGAGATCCCCCCTACGGGAGGAAAATTGTCCCATATTTTGGTGCAAAAAGTAATTGTCGCTGACAGATCCTTTTAATCTGAGTGAAGAAAGCGCTACAATGGTGACAGTGTAGGGGACATAGTTGTCATTGTTATTACACTACAAAGTGAGACAGACTGAATCCTTCAATACAATTAAACATAAGAGGCACATTTTTTTAAAAAATTAACGAGGATTATGCTTTAAGGCTACCACAAATCTTACCAATAAAAATGTCCAAGAGATGGTTTTTCTGAAGCACTTTTCTATGCAAATAAGCATTTTAATATTTAAAAAGAAATTAATGCTAATTGAAAACAGATGAAGGTAACATTAGAATACAATGTTCCCAGTTGTCTTCTACACATGAATTATGAAACATATCTCTCCATCAGTACTTCATCTTTGTGGTTCTGGGACTTTGTGACAGATACCACAAAATGGGGGTCATGATTAGCATTGATTAAATACTCTCCTTCTTCTTAAATTAAGCCCAACTACCTCTGCATAAAGATCATATCTCAAAAATGCTGAATCATCATATATTTATGTTATCATAAATGATCAAAACGCTTCTCACAGATACTCCCTTTTGATGTTCATTTTCCCCTTTAAAATGAAATATAGACCACAAACCATAAAATGTCAAATTCAAGCCAATAAAATTCATACTAATGTTCAAATTTGTGTTTCTGATTTGCGTGTTCCTGACCGAAATTGCACGAAAGCCACTTCACAAAGATGCAGGAGTATATTTGTCATATGAATGCCTTAAAAACAGTAATAATGAGGTCAAATTTTGAAAAACTGTTTATCATCTTTATTCATGTTATGCTAAAAAATTATATTCCATGCCCCTCAGTCTTTTTATCTCCATCATAACAGACAAGATGAAAGGTAAGAAGGGGTTTTTGAAAGCATTCCACTTAGTAATTATTGGCTAACAAAAATTTCACATTAATACCATTAAATAATATCATCACCTCCACAAACAAAGCAGGTAAAAGTTTGGAGACAAAGTATCTCAAAAAAGCTCTTCACAAATGTTGATGAAAATTAGGCAGTCATCCAGAAGGGAGAGAATTAAACACAATTTCAACTAATTCTGGGTCTCTTAATGTTTTTTCCCAAATATTAAAAAAAAAAAATCATTATCATTTCAATTTTGTCATTGTAGAGGGCTGAATTCCTTGTCTGACTGCTCTCTAGTTTCAGACAGAATCACCCAAATTAATTTTAGGAAGCCAGAAACATGCTTGAGGGTTATTACAAACATACTGTAGTCGAGGTCCACAACAATGCTAATCTCCCCACATTCCAGTCCCTCTCTCTCTGCACCCGTCCACCCCTCTTCAAAGACCCTTTAATAACATGTTGTGTCTGAGATGGCAGAAA
The DNA here is from genome assembly GCF_051362555.1 of Lingula anatina. Lineage (NCBI taxonomy): Eukaryota > Metazoa > Brachiopoda > Lingulata > Lingulida > Lingulidae > Lingula > Lingula anatina. The sequence continues at coordinate 2,912,308 of NC_141772.1, read as the reverse complement.
AATATATTAAACTACTTGACAAACTTTGTGATCGGCTCTTATCGTCAGCCTTATTGCTCCTTTAACAGTGTGGGGCATTAAAATGAGATTGGAGCATGCTCAGGTGAGGAGATAGCATCTAGGAACAAGGCGGAATTGACTCCAAAATGAGTCGGGAAATGCTCTGGGCCTGGAGCATTAAAACACTGGCACCATTGTTAAGTAAGCACGAGTCCAGAGATAATTTGTCCTGTGCTTGAACATCCATCTTTTTCCAAGGCTATTTCATTTTCTGCAGTTGTCAAAGATGCATACGAAGAATGAGAAGGGAGAAAAAAACAAATTAGAAAGATGGGATTCCTTTAACATGGTGGATGGTTTTTTAATAAGCCTCGTATGATGAAATTCCTCAGGTTGGGTGGATTGGATCAGTTTTCTAAATAGGTTCTGTGTCTCTTTTTTTTAAACCCTTGTAGACATGACAGAAATAATTGCTACAACTATGCGACCTCATCTATAAGCCATTTTCTGAAATCTTCCTGAAACGACTTCTGATAATGATTTTGAAATTATCTTCTTTATCGTTCTAATGTTTTCTCAAAATATTTTCAGATAATTACACTTGATGGTGATTTTGGGATTAAACGATTTGGCAGGTGCAGAAAAAAATTGCCCAATACAATGGCACGCCTATAATGCATTCTATGATACCTTGTAAAATTTAATCTGAGGATGCTGATTTTGTGATTAAATATTTCTCCTGGGTGTTTTCCTGTTCTGTGGTCTTAAGCCAAACAATCAAAAAAGCTGCTGGACAAATAGCCAAACAAACAGGTGGTCATCAGGTCTGGGGGGACTTAAAGTGCCATGTTCACACTAGATTCTGATGGTGCAAATGACTTGATCCCAAATTGTTCAGGAGGTCATATTGCAATCAAATCAAAAGCCCCACAGCAGAACTCCCAACATAATCAACTCAACAGGAAGACTAGAAACAGTTCAAGGAGAAATACATAATGGATCCTACTTGATCACAAATCAATCAAGACAAAAATCATAATTAAGACTGAAAAAAAAAAAAAGGTTCGGTTTAATTGGACCTACTGTGAACACTCATGTGAAGACCGGACAATAACTTTCCATGTCTTAATGGGCTATGAAGTATATCTTATCATAATGATTTTCCACCTGGGCAAACTTAAACCCATTCTTCTAGGATCTGAGTTAAGTCACAAATATTCAGACTTAATACCTCGACCTTAATGCCCTGCTCTTAATACCCCCCTCAAGGTCAGAGTTATTTAATGGTGACTTCTGGACACGGGGCAGTCCAGTGAGAAGGGGCAAAACCTAACCACTGGCAAGTACAGAATGCATACGTCCCCTTATATAAAAATACCAGGGCCAAACTCCTTTTTTTCTTAGGGGAGGTGGGGAGAGATATCAAAGCATATCAAAATAAAGATGTCAGCAAGCCTCAATTTTCAGGATTCTTTGACATAAAAGAACACAGAGAGAAAACTGTTTGCCCACTTATCCCCCTCTCTCCAAAAATTAATTTCAAGGCCCTCAGACAGTCAAATTAGGGTCACTGGGTGCGTTTAAGCCTTTTCCACCTTGAAGGGATCAAATGCAGAGACACATCAAGCTGTCTAAATACTTGCTGGGGTATTCATGAACCAACACTGGACAAAACAAGGGATTACCATAAACCATATAGCAGAAAAATCAATGATATCTGTTATGTCTTCAATGATGTGAAGAGAAAACACCTCCACCCAGTGATATGGAGAGAGAGAGAGAGAGAGAGAGAGAGAGAGAGAGAGCGAGAGAGAGAGAGAGAGCAGGCAGATTTCCTATTGCATAATCCATGCCACATCACTCATTTCAAGTTCCGCCTCCTTTTTTTCTGTTGCATACCTTGAATGAGTCTGCAAAATGAAACGGCAAAAAACCTTGCTCTCTGGCAAAAATGATCAGAGAATACACGCACAATGTTACAGATACCTGCTTTGATGTGTCTCTGGTATTTGCCAAGCATGTGCCCCAGTTAATCTAGTGAGATAACAAAAAAATCAGCTCATTTTTTTTTCATGCAACCATCAAACCACTCCACATAATTCTCCCTCATGCAAGACACAAGGTGCCAAAATGTAGCAGAGAAAGTGATCAAGCATTTGAAATCCATACTTCCGATATTGTAGCGTGATTCAGGGCCCCAAACCAGCATTGTGATGGCTGTCAGATTCACACCTGTTGCTTTCAAGTCAGGTTTGCCAGGCAACCAAACATCAATGGCATAACAGTAATATCTTGCTAAAATAGAGACTCCAGCAGTCATGTATATAAGTTGACTGCATTATGTTGGGCAGAGACCTTGTGGACTTGTGCTATGCAGGACATTTTTTACACCTGTTCACAATGTTCACTGGCTCGGTACTACGCAGAAACATCAGATTTATCTGCACTGAATGTTCTTTATTCTATCAAGCATTTTTTTTCAGTTTCACCCTCTCAACACAAAATTTCACAACACTTTAAACAGTCTAATATTCTTCATTTAAAATACCATTTATCCTACTCATCAGATTCATAAAAAGGCCTGACAGAGCTCTAAATACTCTCCAAGGACAGAGAATGTGGCAAATATGAGATTGCTTATTGTTACAGATTGTTATGAAAACAGTGAGAAATAAACGATAAAATTTAAGAAAGAATCATGTGCCAATACATCCAACTGTTTTAATGTGTCAAGCAACAAGTGATTTATATCAACTCTTTATCGGATGTAAATCCAAGTTGTGTTTTATTTCATGATAATTTAGTGCTCTCTTCCGTTTTGCTGCAGTGAGGAAGGGAGGACGTTAATAAACTCATAACTGCGGTTAATGGAGGTGTAATGTTTACTCTAGGTGGAGCTCCGAAATACTTGTTCAACTAATCAATGCTACCACAGAACGTGACAGATTTTTCTGTGTAAGAGAGCCTTGTGTTCAAATGTCATTTTCATAAAGGGCCAAAAGTTTAACCTAAAGGCAATTTTCAAAACATTGCATGCAGAAATTCATATACTGCTGATACTGACTGGAGCAGATAACAAGATTTGAAAGGAAAGAAGAGGCGTTTTTTTTATTTCAGTGGCTTTTAAAAAAATAGCAGTTCTGAGAATTTCAGGTGAACCTGATGAAATAAGAACTCTAGAAAGCTTTTTTCCTAATTCTTTTTATCCCCTCCAAATCCCTTCTTTTTATGCCAATAAAAGGAGAATTATAGCTGAATGAAATATAACCAATAATTTAACCTACCTATTACCCTTACTGAAATAACATCCATCTATATTCATTATTCCTAAGTACATTATTCTGATCAAATCAAGATACATGCCACGTCTTATAATTCAATAATTTTATTTAAAAAAAAAAAGATTCAGCAAATTTATTACACCAATAAGATAAGATAACGAATGAGTAACACTGTACAAAACTCTCTCATTGGGTTAAAAAAGACTCCCTTTCTTTAATCAAAAAATAATTCCATCTGCACAAAGCAAAATACCCACACCATCAATTTAGGGTACAACCCTTAATCTCCCATTCTGCGATGAATTACAGACAATCAAATAAGGATAGAATTTTATTTGAGTCAGTAAGAATTGAATGATAATTAATCTGATAATAAGCACATAATAACAGAGTGCGCTTCCAAATGATGCGTAAGGGAACGATTTTGCCTCAAATTACACAGACATCATTACAAAGTGGGCATGAGGAGGAATAACCTTTCAGTTCAGATTCACTCGAGGTTGTTGCCATTGGAGGGTTTTGTAAGTAATGTGGGGATTTGGGACCTGCTGCCAAACAGCCTGTCTGGTGAGTGGGACGTTTATAGCAATAATGAAATCCCATTTCAGTTCAGATTTATCTGATGTTTCAGCCTTGTACAAAGGCAGTGAACATTGTGAACAGATGTCAAAATTTGTCCTGTATGGCACAAGTCCATGAAGCCTCTGCCCAAAATAATGCAGTCAATTTAAATACATGACTGTGTCCTTTTTTGCATTGCTCTATCTCTTTGGTGACAAGCATTTTCTATTCATAATACATCATTCAACATGAATCTTCCTTGATGTATGGCCCTGAAGCTACGTTTGTGTATGGCTGTGTGTATGGATGAGCACGAGCACACACTTGTTTGTGTGTAAATGCATATGCAAACGTGTGTGTGTGTGTGTGTGTGTGTGTGTGTGTGTGTGTGGAGAGGAAGAGTACGTGTCACCTGGGGTGTAGCAAAGTGGGGTGACACTCCAGGTTATCTGGGTCCGCATGGCACCCCAATGGAAGTTCTATTATGGTTAACTTACATCAGCTCACTCACAGACCACAGAATGGAGTAGGCAAGTGTTCACAATTTATGTCAGGATGCTGATGGTATATGTATTGCTCATATTTTCTACTACAGAACTGACAGTATTTCTAATATAAGACATTATAATGAAGTCTGCAGTGCTCACAATTTATATTAGGACGCTGGTGGTGTTTTTGGTTGAAGGTCATATATTGGTATATTATATATGAGCTGCTGACAATTTCGATAAGAGAACTGACAGTGTTTCTAATATAAGACACTATAAGGGTGTCTGCAGCACTCACAATTGATATCAGAGATCTGACAGTGTTTTCAATATAAAAGTGAACTAATTCATATCAAATTCATCCACACGTCTATTCACATTCAAGCAACAGCCCTCAACACTGGGCCGATGCGTAAATGCCTTCCAATACAAGTAACTCTGTACAAATGTGATTTCTCAGGCTTCATCTCTCCGTAAGACCAAACCCTCCATCACAAATACAAATTCTACAAGCAAACCCACAGGAAATGCTAAATTTGTCAACACACGATGTTTCTCATGGACAAGGTTAAATTACTGGCATATCCAGACCTACAGTCTCGTGTTTTTTTTTTCTTCTCTGCCAAAAACCACAAAATCATACTCTGGAGAGGCAGAAATACTTCACACCTTCGCTTGTAGACAGTCATCAAGCACCCTATGGTTATAAAAAGTGCCAGCAAACTTAAATGTCATCACTCAGCTTAACAGATAACCACCCTGCAGACAATAAATATATGGGTCAGCAAAAGCCCAACCAGTTTCTCTGTGGATTCCTACACTGAATTTTTTTCGACTAGCATTTTTGCACAGAATACAACACGGCTGCTATAAAAGCTAAAACTTGCTAAAGGCAAGACCATGCCATTTTGGTAGTGGATAATGAAATTATTCATCAAATGCTGATGATGGGTATTTTTAAGAAAACGGATTATTTTATCCACCCAATGTGTAGACTTTGACTTTTTTCTTGTTTCACTGAATATTTTTTTAAGAATGTGCATAGCGAGAATAACATCTGTATTGTGTATTTTGATGTGTAAGGTGTTGAAAAATCATCAGAACTGGACTGCAGACAAGGAGATTTATGGCTGGGAATGACATCGGTGCTCAGGGTACCGACTTCAATCCACTACACATTAAGGTTATTGAGTGCAAGAAGCAACTTTTTTTTTCTTTTTATGCTATAGCATTTTTTAAAAACCAAAAAATAACTGGAGAAATTAAAAACATTTTTCCACTCAACCTCAATTGACCGCCTCCAACCAAAAAGCCGGGAGCTAAGATACTAAAACAAACAAGCTCCATATCCTGTTGCAAATACTCTGTGCTTAAATCAGCAGATTTTGTACAAACATTCCAGATATGTTTATTTGCACTAACTATAGAGCTTCCTATATAGATTTCAGTGATTGCTTATTAATAAGTACATACAAATTACCTCATTCTCATGGACCCAATCCATTCACAAATCTTATAAATAGTGGAATGAATTTCAACACGCCATGTTGTCATAAATTCAGGAAATGATTAACTTTTGCTAATTAAAGAGAGACCTGCGTTACTCTTCTTACACAACCCACTGAACATGACGCCACTACAACAGCTGAGAGGAGACGTCATTTAGGCACTTTGAAGGGAGTTCACAGCATGTGACAAAGCAATCAAATAATACTGCACATGGTGAATACAAAATGGCACCTCCAGGTCACAACTTAATGGCAAAAGTGAGGTGTGGGGCATAGGTAGGGCAATATTGTGAATGGAATACCTCACTCTCCACACTTATTTTCATCTTTTGACTACTCATCATAATCCTGAACATGAAGGTCAAACATAACACCTGTGTTGATTGCATTAGGATGATTACCAAACATTCCAGGTCCAGACAAATTGGCAATCAATGGCCAGGTGCCCCAATAAGTTCTCAGCTTGTTCCAACCATGGTGTGTTTATCCATTAATAAACACCCAGAGAGCACATGGCTCCAATGAGCACTTCAGTGAGAAGCCCCTGACTGTCTATTGGCATTATCCAATATAAAACCTAAGAGACCTGTTCATTCCTAATAGGATAGAGGCAGAGCAGTTTTTTATGACTCTGCTCCAGCAATGAGCTTTTTTTACTGGGCTATAATGTGATCAATTTCAAAGCATCGTGGCTCATCTTGAAAACACTGCCACCTACCTTTCTTTCTGTCATGACATAGAGGTGTTTCAGTTGTCTGTCAAACCTGAGGTCAGGACTGATGGGGCTGCCCGCCTCTATGGTCAGGTTTTCGTACTTGTCAGCCAACGCCTTTGACTCAACGACAACCTGTAAAGGAACAATTAAAGGCTGTTAGCTTGGTCAAGTTTTCAAATATGGTGGATTTACAATGTCTAGTTTGGTCAGCTAGTTGACACGGTCACCAATATGATAAACTTGCAGCAATTTTCTGTAAGAATTAAAGTCTCCAACACCATCTAAAAAGAAATCAATTACATACTATAAACACATTTTGACTTATTTGTGTGCTTGGTCATAACAAATCTGCATGCACGCATATGTTAAAGGTAACGGGCACAGCTGCCTGCATTCAGTTCCCAGGATGGTACAAGATGTAGAGGAGGGAATGGCAATTTATCACATATTATTCACACATTCAGCCTTTAATTCGCAAAACGAATAAGCCTTTCTGTTTTACTTGCATCTGTGTATTATTACCCCAAGAAAAAACAACAACAAGACCAACACTTATTAGTTTAAATCTACAGACTGCAAGAAAAACCATTCAGTTCAAGATGGATCAATTCACTAGGAGAAATTCCCTGAAACATTGAAGCAGACACATCCATATTCATGCCATCAGGCACTGGGAACCGACTGCCAGCAGACAATACAACTTCTCAGCACCAGGGAAATCAGACTTGCATGTAAACAACTGGGAAGTGATATCTTCAAAGATATCATTTCCATTTCTGCTTGCATTTATTCATATTTTTATCAATTCCTAGTTATTGCTTGTTACAGTGAGCAGCTGAGCACCTTTGAAAATTGATCCACCGAATAAATCAATATTAATTGGTGCAATAATTCAAGTCAACAACAGAGTTTTAAAAATTGACATAGTTTTGATAAAATAGTGAAAGAGAGAATCAGGAAACAAATATTGGCATGCACAATTCAAAACTGCTTGATTTTATTGTCACTTTCAAGCTTGACGTTTTCCACAGCACAATCTCCAGTGATTGGCCGATTGTCCGCGTTGTGGTCACTCACATGGTGTGCACCAGGACATTAATCACCTGAAGACAAATACCCAAGTTTACATTGTTCAACCACCAACCTGACAAACTTGAGATAAAAGACAACAACAACATACAAACAATCATTATCCTGCGTTGAAAGGACAAACTTTGGCATGACCAAATAGTCTACGACGACGGATTACAAATACCCCAATTTAATCTGACTAAGGATGAAATAATTCTAAATCTGCCAGACTGACGATGTCTGATTGTAAACCTGTTCAAATACGACTACCGATGAAATAATTCCAACTCTGCCAGTTCTACTGCAATTACCATTACCCTCAACAGTTGGCATTTCCCAATGAAAATAAAAAATTCTCCAGACTCTTTCACTCCCTAATGTGTTTCCTCTGCCTCGCCACGATAACCCACTTTAATTGACAGCAGTGTTGTAATTTACATCCATAATATTTGTGACATCTGCAAAGGGACTAGGAATCAAAGTCGGACCAATTCACACAGTTTTCCCCTACTTCGGTCTGTCCCATTGTTTTCATGGTGTAGGGATGTTGAAAGTCATATTGATTTCATTACAATATACAAAGTTCAAAGCTCCGTCCTGATGGTGTTGCATTACCCCATGCAGAAATCTGCTCCGATTAGCATTACTTCATTACTACTGGGCAATCTTTTGTTGAAAACAATCTATACCATGTTGGCAATGATTTGTTATACCAGAGGTAATTCAAGGCTCTGTAAATCCACACAGGGACAAGGCATATGGACAAGAGAACAACTTCTGATGAATTACAGAAAATCTCACAACCTTGCCCTACACTTGGATTAACAGGGTACCTTCCATAATGATAATGGCAGAAACATGAGCAAGATCAAAACTGGTTTCAGAACAAAATGCAGAACGAGAAATCAATGTGAACAGGGCCAGCGCGATGGCTGTTGGAGATAGTTGTTTCGCTTTCATTTTTTCTTCTCTTCTGTTACAATGTAGGTGTGATTATTGGATTATCTTCAACACTAGAATATTCATCCTGCTGGCTTTTTGGCTCCGATAATGGAATACTCCAGAGAATGAAATCCCAGGAATGAGATATATTGGAAGATGGAAGTCCCAATGCTTCTGTATTTGTATAAAGATTTCTATCTTGTACAAATCCAGCAAATGAAACCAGGTTTTGATTTTTTTATTGCAGATATTTTCATGATTGAATCTAACATTTATATTTCATATATTTCTTAAAACATTCTATGATGCATTTACACCATTATAATTATCCTCCCAACTATTACTAAAAATTCATCATTATCACAAAATAAAACTGTGAAATTAATCAAATTTTAAATCCAACTGGGAATTCTCAGTTATAAAAGCTGCAATAATGTAATCATTAAGATATATTTGATATGATGAAATGAATTGCAAGCAGACAATCACTTTTCTATTTTGAGAAAAGTTCCATTATTCACCTGCCAATTTAACTTCCCAGACAAGAAAAAAAGATATATTGGCTTTCATTATTGAGCTAACACATTAAATGAAGTCTAAACTCACAGTTACAACTTTGCCTTTTTTTAAAGAGGGACGATTTCTATGTGAAAACAAAACACCTAAACAAGCTCAATCATCAACAATCAAACTTCAAAACAGATCTCAGTTTCACTCAGAAAAAAAAACTCCATTTAGCCCACTGAAAATAAAATTCCCGATTTTGAAAGCAGTCCTACCAACTTTTCCAGTTAAAGATACAACAGAGCAGATTACAGACATATAGAGTGTCATCTTTCATATCACGCTAAGTACATAACTCAGTAGCTAACAATCTGCTGGGAAATGACGGATCAATTTCCTCGCTTCTGGTTGGCTGATCACTATTAAAATTGAACATCCCATTCAGAATGAGCAAACATACACATGCTCTTAGACCAGGCTAATGTATCATATTATTACCCAATGTAACCTTATCAGTAAAGGCTATTCACCTTAGAAAATGAAAAATGAACAAAATGTTCTCAATTTTTTGTTATATTTTTAAAAGTTACCTTCGTTATAACTTATTAGTGTCATAGAAAAACAAAACTCCAAACAAAACATGCTTGTGTTTTTACCTGCAGCACAGCAAAGCACCACTGGGTGTTGGATATTTTGACCCATCACTTGTAATGTCACTAGTTATTAACAGTATGGGGAGATTTGGGGGGGGGGGTCAGCTCCAATCATTTTCACCTCTTTTCTTTGCGATCCCCATTTGTGACAGAACGCAGTTCACAGCTCAGTGGGAGACCCACCGATCAGATGACATCAACCATACTAGTCCAGGGAAGGTTTAAGCTCCTGTATATGGGTAATGCTAAGAGCAATGCTGCTCGGTGGGAGTGCTAACATTTGAAAGCAAATAAAAGCAAGGAAGCAGTTCCGTAATTTGTGTGTTTGGAGAGATTTGTCGTATTTTCCTTTCCTCATAGTATGCCTTTCACTCTTTATCTATTGACAGATTTGGAAAACATAGAATCATTCCACCAGGACACAGATATCCTTAGTTTGAAACACTAGGATCTACAAAAAAAATCCCATGGAAATTGTCCCGTGCAATCCCATGATGCACCTCAGGTGCTTGATTGCGGCCATCAGTGCAGGTTGAACTAGATTTCATCTGGTAATTACACGAGATTCCTGGAGTCAGGGTTCTGTGGCTGCTGGCACCACTAGCGCCAGGACAATTACTAACAGAATTTAGCAAAGTAGATTTTCTAGAGCTGCCATATTTACTCCATGCCCAAGAGGAAGGATGGAGAAAAGTTTAACAAAGTTTGCAACAGTAATAGGACGCTGAGGGTATCCACTGGGAAATCACATAAATGTTACAGGAGTTTTTTTACTATGTCCCGCTTTCACCCATCCCCAACTTCATCAAGAGTGCACAAGAGAACGGCTTCTTACACACAGGAAATTAGAAGAAAGCAATCTTAGACAGGCTCAATTGACTGGATTGAATTAATCAGGCAAAACTTAAGCTGAATTTCTTCATCCTTTTTCCATACTAACTTAATGGACTGAAATTGCATGTAAATTACTGCTGGTGGGATCTTTCTAAAGTTAAAAATGTTACAAGCTCAGCTGTGCAATTGAGATTATTTCCTTCATAACTTGGTTTCCCGTGACTTTGATTATCCCCAAGATTGCTAATTTTAAATTGAAAGAGACAGATCAACTGATCTAAATTAATTTAATCTTTTTTTCTTTAATTATGTTTTGCTCATGAAAAAATTTCAAATGTGACAATCAGCAGAGAGACACAGGAAGTAAGAAGTGCACTGTGGGATATCAACAGCACAAAATACAGGCTTTACAAAAACCAAGATTCATCTAACTTGCATTAAATCACCGCAACTGACTTAATTAATATTTTTTCTTATTCAACTGAACAAACACCCCCTCCTTTTTCTTTTGGGAGCTAAGGGGGAAAAGAATCGAACCCTACCTTGAGCAGATGACCAGTACTTGTGCCCAGGAAGGCCACAGTGTAGTTATATGTAATGGACACCACGACAGCTGTGACTGCAGTTGACGGTAGAGTTATCACCGCAGTGGACTGCAGAGGAATATTCCCTCCTATCGGGTAGTTAAAGTCATGGGTTCCACAATAGTCATCTCCTATTGGCAGTGTCTGCTGGGAAAAATATAATAGAAATTAATGAAACATATTCATATATGATCTAGTTTTAAACCACTGACATTTTTAAAGGAGTCTGCCACAAACAGGTCCTAGCGCTTTCGCAAAGCCACAAAACTTCTGTTTACAAATGCCCCTTTAATCAGTGTGTGCAGGTGATGTGGAAGTTGATCAAGACTTAAAGATAAATTAACAGATCTGTACACACCAAGTTCACGTAAGTTTGGTTTGTAACTGCAAGTACATGTGCATGTGTGTGCAAGCATGCCATGTTTCGAAAGGTACACCTAACGATACCATTACATCCTATACTCACAGCCTCTGTGCACCCCTGCCTGCTGGCAAAATGATCTGGTCCGATATTCCCCAAACCCCTGAAACACTCCTGTATATTCTGTGTTACAATTCGGACGACTTCCCTCATAGGGTAGACACACACAGCAGAGTTGGCCAGTGTCTCATTGGAATTCTGTTTCCCTACAGCGAAAGTAACGTACAGCACATCTTCCGTTGGTGGGATAGAGAGGCTCTCCGCCAAATCAGGACCCGACTTGGCCAGATACGCTGCCTGGGCGATGTTGTAGTCCGTACCCGATTTGTTACAAACCAGAGGCACTTCAGCGTAGGAAAAGAAATGCACATCCTTTTCACAAATTCTGGCCAGTTTGGTGACAAACTTCCGAGATCCTGTTGCTTCTCGCTGGACGGTGATGAAATAGGCAAAGCCACCTGTGCTGAAGCCATGGATATATTTGATGAAGAATGAAGTGGTGTGAAGTTCATCTATTCGCATTTCGGATTTCCCTCGGAGAACATCGGTAAAAGTCAAGTCGTAGGTCTCAATGTTACGACTGCTTATTGCGGGTATAAGTTTCTTATAGGCATCCACAGTTCCGTAGGTTGTGCGAGTGGCACCAATGAAGAGGACCTTTTTTGAGCTATCATCAGGTGATGGCGCTATGAAAATCACCGTGGACGATGTACTGTCATGGGGTACCATGGGCGTGTAAATGTTCGTGTCTAATTCCGTAATATCATCTAGGCTCCTTTTCTCACACAGACCCTGGTACAGATTTGTACACAAAATCAACCGGCGTTGGTCATAATACACAACCATGGCCTTTGGAACGAAATCTGTCATCGTTTTAGTAAAATCACATTGTAGCGAAGGTGGCAAAGGACAATCTGGGCTATCCTCTTTGGGTCCAAGCACCACGCTCTGTTCTAGCGCCAATGTTGACGATAGTTTATAAAGTTTATTTTTCCCAGCTAAATAAACACTACCAGTGTCCCGATCCAACTCCAGTTTGTAAAAATTCCCATTGTTTGAGGAGTCACTGTAAGTATTGGTCACATAAGTGGCTTTGGCAACAAATACGAAGTTGCATAGAATAAAAATGGTGGCAAAATAAGGTAAAATGGCCTCCATCCTGACGCTCCTTGGAATGTTAAGTTCCTTCATTGTTTTTCATTCTTTGACCTGCAAAGGGAAGAAAAAAAGAAAAATTAACCAAAGAGCGAATTGTAATCCACCTCAGATCTCATTAAGATGCACATTTTTTTCATAGTTCAAAGCAAATTCCAGACAATGGTTCATATTTTCAGAATGCATCCCTTAACCTTGTGCACATCTCAAGAGGCCTTTTTCTATATATTCTCCCAGAACAAACGGATTAATTAATTTGATAATTAATTATGCCCAGAGCAGAAGGGGGAATCAATAATAAAATCTGAATCAAAGCTTCAAATACAGTCTTCTTGCTCTGGGAGCCCTGAGCACCCAGACACAGACATAATGAATAGCCCACCATCAAAAGGAACTTCAAAGAAATTAATTAAGAAGTCGACTGGAAAAAACGGACTCCAAAGCTGCTGCAGAATAAAATCAGAATTCATTAATACTCTTTTCCTCTCTTTGTAATGACAATTAAGGCAGGCCCCCTCTGTACTCCTTTCTGTTTTCTTGATAAACCTATGATCTTAAGTACTGGTAATAACTTTTTTTTTCATGCCAGGCATTTATTCCGAGTCTATGGTGAAGCTGCACATTTCTTTTCCCTAACTTGTTTGTCCCCCTTTCTCTCCTTCTGAAACTATCTCCAATAGCTGCAATTAGTTCAGCTTTCCCCAAATACAGCCCATTCCAGCTATTGATCAGCTTTTAAAAAGTTGTATTTCAGAATAATACCATATCAAAACATGCCACACTCTTAAAACCACCCACAGTATTCGATCAGAAGTTATAGATCTTCCTTCTAAAATAACAAGTATTAACAAAGCTCACCATTTCTCAGAAGCTGAACTAGAATGAGATATGTGTGTACACCTGGATAGTGCTGGCAATAATATATTGCCTTTTTTCTTTCTTCATGCATTATTTGGCTGGCCTGGAGATGTTATCAAATCCTCAGTTTAAAGCTTACTTACTTGGTGTCAGATCTTTTACATTTTAGCACTACATACCCCAAAAAGATATTCAATTTACAAAAATAACTGGAATGTGTCATCAACCTCCCCTGTCTGTTTTCTTAGAAAAATCATTAAGTGTTCTACACGCTAATTGAAACGAGTACATTAGTTTCACCTTTCCCAGGTAATTAATTGTTCTCCACTACTTGCATTATGAATGTGTAGCTACTGAGAAGACCCATAAAACATAGCAAGATGCCATCATAAAAATCACCCACATTTCACTGAACTTGATGTGTCTAAAAAAAAAAAAAAAACAATACCCAAACACACACTTATGTACGTATCTGCAGTCAGTCCAATCCGCCATTCTCTCCTGCCATTGCAAAGAGAGATTTATCCTCTTTGTGAATCTAAAAGCCATCTTTTGCCACCAGGGACCCGCAGAATGACTATAGAACAATACGGCACCATTAAGTGCTGCAAGCTTGTAATAATACACATCATTCATGTGCACATTGCTACACACGATTTTGCCGATACCGCCGTACCTTAAGGTTTTGTTGCACACCAACTGTACATCAATTACTCTTGTTTCACAGATGTAAATTCAACAGTTAACATGTTTGACACTTATCTCTGATCATACTTTGTGGACAAAACGGAGGACAATTGTACCTTGAAAATGTGTTTACAAAAAGAAGAGATATCATTTTAGATTTGCAATAACGCAGACACACTGGCAGTAAGGAAGCATAAATATGCTTGGAGTGGCTAAATAACATGCCCTTGAACGTTCTTGGGTCTCTGAATGCTTTCTGTTCCGCAGGATGCGATTATTTCTGCTACAGTGACCTTTCTTCTTGCAAGAAATGACTTCGTTTGGTCTGACATTCATTTTAATGGTGAGGTTGAAGTTATGTCATGTTCGCTTCATTCATGTACAGTCAAGTTACTTGCTGGTTAGGTCAACCGATTAGGTGCTACCCATCTGAAATGAAGATTCGCTTACAATAGGATAATTATCCTAGTTCTTCCCACGGTCGTTCGGAGTTAAATAAGTTTGTGCACCAGTGTACCTTTGAAAATATGACTCTCCCCAAAAATATTCTGCCAGAAAAAAGTCACAATTTTGCAGCTAAACAGTTCATACATATGAGAGACAACATTCAAAAAAGCTATTTTTACCATTTGTAAGGCATGGCAAGAAGGGACCTTAAACTCTGAAATGTTCAGAAACAACTATCATGAATTAAAAGTCAACAATGTACCTGTTCGGAATTTTGCTGATCTTCTCCAAAAACATCCAGCCAATTACATGTATTCCAAGACAAGAAGATCACATACCACCTTATTTGAAGGGTGCTAGGTGTACCTCTGGGTGGATAGAAGGGGCATATGAACTTCCCACATTACTGTCATCATTGTCATAAATCTCAAACACCTGTATGCTTCATAATGAGTAACTAACAAGATCCTAATCTCTGTACTCATGTATAATGAAGATGAAACTTCACTTTATCAGATACCAAATGCCCCCCCCCCCCCTACTTGTTATCCGAGGGGTACACCAGAACACAGGTATCACTTTCTCAATATAAATTTCTCACATAGAAATGATTAATTAGCGGGCTTAGTAAGGTATTAATTAAATATAAGGCATGATGACTTGTGGGGTCCATTTTGAGGACCTTAGTGTGCAAAGCCATGTTGATGTGGATGTTCACGAGGGGTGTGATAGCAGGGTTTTAGTTATGGGTCTCAGGGTGCATTGCTTTGGGTGGGGGTGGGTGGTTTGGAGTGAGAAATGAAATATTTTGACAAGTGATAGAAAAGTTGCTGGAATATCTTATATTTAATTTTAATAGATTACATCCAGACCATTTATGTGGAATTTATCATACTAGTATTACCCAGGCAATTGTTAGCATTTTCAACAGGAGTTTCTTTATCTGAAAAATGGATAGCACCATTCCATCTAAGCTCTAGTGAAATAGGGTCCTGAGGTCTTTACATTGTAAGTTGTCACTGTACATACTGATGATGGGGTGATTGTATCGACAGTGCCTTATAGTCCACTAACGACCTGAATTGTCTTCAAGTCCTGCCTAATTAGTACCTTGGAACTAAGGAGATAAAATATGAATATTATGTTCTTGTACAAAAGCATTAAAAGGAGTAATCATTTGCATTAACTTTATCTGAGATGTGACACACATTAAAACAGTGGCAAAACATCGTGTTATGCAGCAAGTGGGTCCCTGAACTTCAGTGACGAAATAGCTGCTCCCAGACAAATAAGTTGCTTTAAAATTGAGAATTCTATTTCTGATCTTAAAGTAAAAACAAGGTGTACTTGTGTTTTGTAATATTAGGAGATAACACGTAGAAATCCCTCAAGTGCTTATCTTAAAATTGATGTTCTTCTTAATGTCCTTATCAATATGAATTTAGTCACTCATCCAATAATATCAGAATCCTCACAAATGCATTCTCACTAGAAAATGCATTTCAGCATTAACTATTCAGTCCCATATAGACAAAGGCAATACAGTCAAAACGCATGCCTTGAGATGAAGACAAAATGGCCATTACAAAATGACGCAACTGACTACAAGTCCTTCAAAAGAAAATTATACAATTTCTTTGGGAAATGGCTACTTTGCGTGTTTCAGTGTGAACTGTAATGAAAGACCTTTCTCTCTTCCCTCCTCTTCAGGCACATTAACAAAATGTTTCCCCAAAGTATGAGGAGCCAAATTTTATAGTCATTTACCCTTAACTGTTAAAGTTAAGTATGTACTAAAATGGTGGCAAGAAGGCCATAAAAGAGGGGGGAGCAGAAAGAGGGTCTGATACCAATAGATAAGCACTTTCAAGATATTTTAAAAACATTAATTGAAAAAATTCATTTAAAAAATATCAAAAATTAATCAATAAATCAACTGGGGCTTACCCCTTTTGTATCTCATTTTCCAAAAGACTTGGCCAATAGCCCTGGACAAGGAAATACGATTAAACAGTCCGAATTTGTCCACATCATAGTTACAAATACATATGCTTAGCCAATCCACAGGGACTTCATAATCTTCCGTTCACCAAGCCATGAAACACTGACACGTCCCCTGTTGGCGCGGAATGTCCCCAAATGACTTGTCACATCTGCAACGTAATGCTCACCTGACGCCATTGAGCCTTCACCGTGATCAATCTTACATGCTTGCTTACCCATCAGCCTTTCTACCTCGCCGTATCTAGATCAGGAAGTTGCTAGTTCTGCTGGGGATGTCGACATTTAGAACAACATACAAATGGCTTACGAGTGCCATTCTCAAAGGACCACGCGATCACTACATTCAGTTAACTACCACCTAACTTTACTAGCACATCACACAACGGTAAATTACCAGCTAGAAGAACTAAAATTGGGAAACTTTCACATTAAACCACATATTGTTCAGCTCAGAAAATTTTCATAACCTTTTTTCAACTATATATACATGTAAAATTTTGTTGCATAAATGTAAAATGGTTGCACTTTAGCGACAAGAAATGGCAGGGTTGAGAAAATGGAAACTTTATTACCAGTGACATTTTCATCACTAAGAGAGGGCATCAAATTCATCAGAAAAAGACCAACATGACTAAAATTGTCGTCATATCACGCGTTGCAAGTAAACTGCAGATCTATCCACCTAACTCGTGTCACAGATGCAAGTTCCAAATCTCCCTCACCTCTTACTAGTACCTAGAACCCAATATGCACAGCTATTTGATCCTGTCTTATAAAACAGGTAATAATAAATGACTCCATCATGCAACAGACAACCTGAATCGTGGACAGATATTCCGTAAATGATAATTTCAACTTAATCGCAAAGGTGTATGATAATGTTATATGGATGGGTGTTTCAAATTGTCCAATTGACAGGTAAAGTGTGTATAACATGCAAAGGCATTTTTAACAGGCATTGAAAAACACATATTGAGAGAGAGAGAGAGAGAGAGAGAGAGAGAGAGAGAGAGAGAGATCAACCAATTTAATCTCAACCACAACTGCCTATAAATTCTACACAGCATTCACAAATCCCCATTTTCAACCAACAAGACATCTGTCAACAGAATCATCGATACTGTGACTAAAAGATTAAACATCATTTTTAGATATCAACCTATAAAGATACCTACAATCCTAAGACCTATTAATCGCAATATTTGTGAATCCGAAGCAGGACTGCGCACTGATACAGTCATTATCTCCGATATAAATCTCCATCCTCGATATGCCACAGCATTCCAACTCCTCACAGACCTTCAATACTATCTAGTCAATAACCCACTGTTCAAATGCTGCTAAATGGTCATCATAATGCTACTTAATGGGACTGCATATATATATCAGATCTATTATAAGCCAATGTTAGCTTGATTCTTCACATTAAAGTGTATTGACTACACTGTTAAACTGATACTCATTGTGTATCTTAGATTTTTTTATTTTTTTTTTTGGAGAATCCCAATCTGGCCATCTGTCTAGAATTGGCAATCATAATAATAACAACTTTTAAGCAAAAATTCTAAAATGGTCTAACGAGCCTGATAACATAGCACACCATCTTACATCCATCGACTTCCTGCTTCATATTAATATAAAAATAAGAATAATTTTTTGAAGTCATATCTGCTGACATTCAGCCGCTCACCTGTTGTCTTCCCTAGCTAAATACAACCCAGCACAGTGCCATACCCAGGTAACCTATGAACTCAGCACAATCCGTGGGGCTCAAGATGCATTCCCACCATCAACATCATCAGATTACAATGACAAAAGACCCTCTGTCACCATGCAATCCCCCCTACTACCACATCAGTCCACCGTGAAAGATTAACACCAAATTGCATGCTCACCTGGTACTAAATTTTTATCAGATGACATAAATAATTAAAGTCCTTATCATTATAATTTGTGTAAAGGATAATTTGACCAAAATAAACTGTTGGTTTAACAAAGGCAGAAGAAAAAGATATTAATTGTTTATCACTGTCTTTCCTAAAGCATGGAAATCCTCTCTTAAGGATGATGCCTTAGCTATTGATATTGCTTGATGAAAAAAGATAAGAGAAGAAATTGAGGCATGCCATCAGAGATAAAATGAGAAAGACATTTGTCTTAATGAGGAAAACAAGACAGGGGGTGAAGGGAAAAACTCTTTGAATTAGAAAATTGTACAGTACCTTGAAAATTTTGATATGTGTACATATACTCTTCAGCACTTTCTCCACAAATACACCACTCCGGTTTCAATGGTGCAAATGTTTCACCTTATCAACTGTGAGTTGATGAAAAATATTTATTTCTTAAATTTTCCTATGAGCCGCACCACACTGTAAACGTTGAGCAAATGATCTGTAAGCGAGAATGTATGCTCTTCTGGGAGGTAGGCTTTATCATTAATGTTTACTGACCTTAAAAGAGCACCTTGACTCAAAACCACAAGCATCACATGTCAAACATGACTTTTTTCTTTCTCTCCCCCCCCATTCTATGTAGGCCCCCTCCATTGTGCACTGTTAAAAGCCCCACTTAATCTGTCAACTCTGAATACTGTCACATAGATGAGAACAGATTGGGGCATTGAGGTGACAAGTATCATTTTTGTCACATCACGATAAATGACAAATTGAAGGCGCCAGGGGAATCATGGCGGTATTCAACGAATTCAGAAGCCATTAAAATCAAATATCTATAATTCGTCTGAAAACAACCAAAGTTCAAAGTGTGGTACAGGTGGCGTTGGTCTGAAACAGGCTATTTATGACATTCAGCATGCCATAACTAATAAAATAAATGGTGCTATTGTGTAAATGGAACTGATAAATTGCCTTCATAAAATGCATACATTTGCGTCATATCTCATAACTGGAGCCAGTCAATAAAATTAATCAAATATCACAGTAATTGCTATATATAGGCATCAGCAATACATTATTATCATTACAAAAGGCACAAATTACCAATTATTGCCTAACCTTTTCTTAACCTCGGTGGATAATCTTCTAATATATCCTTTCCACACCCTAACATACCCAGTATCAAGTTAATGATATCTTCCAAATTACAAATCAATATCTTCAGTTTCCCCGAGCAAATTTACTCGGGTATAATTAGCCTATTTCAGTAAACTGAAGACTCTGTCATAAAACAAGGCTCTGATAAACAACACCAAGTTCAATCTAAATAAAAGCATTATGGTTAAGTGTAATCAAACCAGTGTGTGCACAGCATGTCTCAGTGAACAGTTTCAATGTTCATGGGGCCTGGAATATAACTTATTTTTCAATGTTGTGCAAGTACCTATGCGATAAGAACTGATGATGTACGAAAAAAAGAATAAAACAGATTAAAAGATCTTTTAAGATCACTGATGTACAATGACCTTCAAAGATATATGTATGTCACTGATGTGCACTATGACACATCAAGGTCACTGGTCTGTGTGTGTGTGTGTGTGTGTGTGAATGTGTGTTCAATGACCTAGATAGATCTTCCAAGGTCACTGGTGTCCACAGTGGTGTGACCAACATACCCCACTTCTATCTTCCATCCACAATACAGCTGAGACAAACAATCATAATCCAATATCAAAGTCTGGGTTGTCTTGCATTTTCTCTTGTAATCGCTGCTAAAAATGCTCTCACTGCAGAGTCATTAGTCACAAGCATGACAGAGAGATCTGTGGTCTCACCACATCAATGTGTGGTCAGTTATAGTGCTCTGTCCTGGAGCTCAGTCATCCTTGGTGACAGCTTGATATCGAAAGTGACCGCCATCCAATTGTTGACTTAGCATGATGCCACATACTAGTTATCAACTATCGGGTTCATTTCTGGACTCAAAAAGTTTCCCTCTGATGACGAGGTGACAGTAGTATGCAATATTTATTGATTATAAGGTCAAACTAGGAACTTCCCACCCTGATGACAAATACTATATGCTGTAACTCTCCGGACTTTCTCACACCCGACCCCTATTCAAACACCACTACTATACACCTTCTGCATGCCTGTCTTATCAACAAGTACTTACTTCCCACCATAGCTCAAGTTGGCTATTCTTGTCACCCGAAATCCAACTGAGAACTACCTACACTAGCCTGAGCCTGACATAACAACATGCCACAGCCGTGAATACAACATAAATTGAATGGGCTCATTCAATCCCCTGTCACGTTGGGCTAACTTTTGACTGCTGGGAATAGAGAAAAAACTTTGGCCCAGTGGTGGGGCATCGTTGAGAATGGGCCAATAATATTTTTGTTTTCTGAGAGACTCAGACTGCAAGGCGAGTTCGGTCTAACAGGGTCATAGCATTTTGAAACTACACCCCCCCCCCCCCCCCATAAAAAAAATCAATGACCATACCCAAATACCCAGTGTCCTCCGTGACTCAGGGCGTTACTGCAAATTTTTTATCACAGAAGCAATCTGAGTAAAAAAAATAGCAAATAGAAAGTTTCCAGCATCCTCTAAAACTCACGGTGAACCACCATTATTCTTAGGTAAGGCCACACTTTTTTATTTTTATGGATGACATCCTCTGGGTACCCCAAAATCGGTGCGAGAGGGCGAAAAAAAAAAAAAAAACAGTCCAAAAAAAAAACGCGCGCAGGTGGCCTGTCAGGTGGCCTGTCCGACCTTCAGCCCACCAAATACCTCGACGCCCTTGTCGACCCTTTTTTCGCTACAGAAAACCTGGTATTAATGTGCTGCTTTATACAGAATGTCACAGAAATGTTTCGGCCGCCGCCAGCCTTTCGCACAATTGTAAAAAGGTGATATCTCCATGCCCAATATCAATGGCATACCAATCCAAAACGATGGCGCCCGTTCTCTTTATGACTTTTATTGTTGTGTAATTTGAAAGTAATCCTAGAGATGAATTTGACAGCAAAGTGGCCGCATTTCCACGTGGCGAAAATACGCATGCGCAGAAAGCTCATTTCCTTGCAAATTCAATAACAACGTTTGCGACAACCGACTTCGTTGGGGGCTGGGGGGGGGGGGGGGCTTTTTTTTTTTTTTTTTTTTTGGAGAACGGGCGAAAATCCGTGCGCGCGCAGGATGTCATCCATAAAATTAAAAAAGTGTGGCCTAAGTTAACTCTTCAGATGAGTTTAACAAAATGTTGGTCTACCAGGACAATTCACCCAGAGATCACTCGATGCAGGTTCAATTATACTCATTGTAGAAGGTCTGATATTACAACTGTGTGTTCCTCCCACATGTTCAGTTGTATCCACCAAGCATGCAAATCTGTAATCTGGGGGAATTGTCAATCTTTTCTGGTTAAACTGTGTGGAAACATGGAATACTCAAATTTGAGATCTGATGTGAAGGTAGTTCACTTAAAGTTCATGATTTGGAAGCAGAGGAGAGTCACAGCTGTTTAAGGAAATTGGTGTCATCTATCAATACATAGGCACAATTAGAGCCTCACTGATTTCATCATAGAGTCTCTTCTTTTCAGACAATAGCACAAATTTGCATTAAATTAAGCTACTCAATTTTAAAATTACCACATTCTTGGTATTTTTCTTTCTGAGTGTACCTTTTCTTTTCTTCTTTAGAGAAAAAGCCATATTAGTAGCACTGCAAGATAAAGAATCCATAGCTCTGTCCTGCTGGTGTTGCATTACTCCATGCAGAGACCTGTTCCAGGTGATTACTACTGACTACATACAAGTACATTACTACAGCTCAATCTTTTATTTCTAGCAATCTTTCACAT
Source organism: Lingula anatina (assembly GCF_051362555.1). Classification (NCBI taxonomy): domain Eukaryota; kingdom Metazoa; phylum Brachiopoda; class Lingulata; order Lingulida; family Lingulidae; genus Lingula; species Lingula anatina. The sequence goes on along the minus strand of NC_141772.1, from coordinate 2,889,820 downwards.
GAAAACTTGTTATACCAGAGGTAATACAAGACTTTGTTGATAAAACAATTAATTTTTCCTGAAAGCTCTGTGCTGGAGGGTACCTTCCAGTTTTTCTAATCAGGTATACAACACACCTGCCATTAAACAGTGGTGGTATTTCCTGTGGCCCAAATTCCTCATGGAGGTGTCGGTAAACATGAAAGACGAGCAATACCACTCTATCACTGATAGTACAAACAAGATACCTTCTAAACTCAGATCATCTTTTCCATTATCTCCATTGATACCAAAGCCTGGGGGGAAAGGTCACACCTTAATGGTCACTTAACACCTGACAGGTAAGGCGTGATTGACTGGTCAAGTTCAACTTCGGCTCCTTTTAAAGACTGGTCAGTGGAGAGGATGACCACAAATTAATTATTATTTAGCCAACAGAAAGTTAACTCTGGAAATCAACTGATTATGTTGAGAACTTGTCAGGAATCATTTAATGGACCTTGACCATGTATAAACAAAAATTATCTCTCTCTGAGTGTGTGTGTTTGTGTGTGTGTGTGTGTGTGCTTGTATGTATAGCTCTATCTGGACAGTAGTTTGGGTGGGGTAGAAGGAATTGTGACTCACTGAACACTATGAAGTGATCCTGTAATTTTAGAACAGGAGAGAGAATCAACACAGTAACTAAATCAATATATGCCATGGTACTGTCAAATAAAGACAATTTTACATTTAATAATTAAACACTAACTTATTCCTGGTTCACTAATAAAATTTTGGTAATTTCACTAGACAAGTTCTAATATTTCTTGCCCATATAATTTTTTTCTTTATGGATTCATAAGGTATATGATATCAAAGCGGACTGAGTTTTTTAAAAATTTATATATACTTTCCTCGTGCTTGCAAATTGGCAAACAATATAGGCGTCTATGAGGCGATTATCGTACTGATTCAGTGTGTAATTATTACGTGATATATGTCATTACTCAACCCTAACCACAATGATACACTTGATCTTGTTGCTAAAAGCAGTGGGTATACTTATCCAGGAAAACGGATACACTTTAAGTGAGAATAATAGAGCAAATGTGGCTCCACACTTATACATTATGATTATATTCAATATTGATCATAATAAGAGCCCAGTAATCCTTTACACTAAACTGGCATAAAAGGCATGAAGTAAAAGAGTCAAATATTGTTTCTAAAATTATTCAGCACATTATGCCAATATATCAATTTACTCCTCAAAAGGGTTAGTAAAGTTAATCATCATATCTTCAATCTTTTCTCAATTTATCCATTCAACATAAAATCACAAGTCAACCCCCTTCATGTTTTACTGCTAAATTCCTTAAGTTATCAACAGTATTAAACCATTATAACATCTGCACTATAAACTTTGTTTCACCCAAAATAATATTTATAGTTGCTATATGAGAAGATAGGAAGAAATTATTTGCTCGGTTCAATAATTGGTGGTGTTGGTGGCGAGAGCGGGAGTCACCCTGTGATGCTCGAGCAATAACACCTTGATAACCGAGCGGCGCGGTAAATTGTTAAAATACTGAGATGGATACTTGAGCGAGGTTGACAATTATTGAAGGTGGGGTCGCTAGGGAGACTCCCGACAGTATATGGCACTATAAATGAAATTATAGTCTTCGCCAATAATTTGTTATTAGGCATTCAGCAGCTTGCAAACTGCGATCCATTGTATAGTAACTGACTCTTTTGTCCCATTCCTTTAATCATTATTAACTCATAGATCATACAATGAACCAAAAATTGTTAGAAGAATATATAATCTTAGCGACTCATAAAAATGATACATTTTTTTTTTAAATAAAAAACATACCATCTTCTTTTGCCCAGTCCAAGTCATTACAGCACAGCTGAGAACTACTACAAGTTCACGATGTTCAATAACACGTCCCACAGGTGGACTTATTTCTCACCATTCCCACTACAAATCTACTTCAACTTTCTGTCTGCTCCGCTGAGCCGAGACCAGGAGAGAGACGGAATACTGTTAATCTCTTCTGTTCCCTCCCTGCTCTGCAACATATTGCCATAAATCTATACATAAAATGCCTGTCCATTGACTCAAAGAAGGGGATCTTTATGTATTTATTAAAGCAAAAATATATTCCCAAGAATGATCAACTTCAATTAGCCTAGAAAAAATGTTCTTTTCAGCCGATTACTACTGATCCATTTTTGGTACCTCTGAGTCTGCACTCTTGAAGGTTTAATTTATCCATAGAAGAACACCTCATTTTATGATATTGATGTATGAAAACAGCTCTTGGACATATTATAAAAGATGAGGATAGCGCAAAAATCAAGAGTAAGGTCTGTGAATGTTTTTATCTATTGGTAGGTGGTTGGATGGGGGGGGGGGGGGGGGGGGGGGGCTGGCTCAGGCTGGGGGGGGGGGGTGCTCAGGCTGGGGGGGGGGGGGGGGGGGTCACTGTAATGATTAACCTGTATTGGAAAAGTCTAGGAGTTAATTAACTTGAGGTTCTAATATTATGAGAGAAAGAGTTAATTACAGCCCCTGGATCCCACCTTGGACCCATTACATACAACAACAGGTCCAAGATCCCCTTGCAAATCAACAGGGCCTACTTGGGGTGTGTATAAATATGGAGTTTGAGATGATGAGAGATTCAATGTTTTTCTTTACTTTGATCTCTCCAGGTAGTGAAGCAGTGCATTCTCTGGGTCTCTTCAGTGCTCCACAGGTGTTGGGAATATTTAGTTGGGGTGAACAGGTCCCTGGTTTCTGAGCCCCTATCCACAGAGCTTGAGCACTGCTAAGTGCTTTATTGATTTATCTAGTTCATTCTCTGTGTACGTGTGTGTGTGTGTGTGTGTGTGTGGGGGGGGGGGGGGGCACATGTGTATGTCTGAATACATGTCTGTGTGAATATATGCGGCACCTAGATGTATTTAAATGTACATCTCCATGCATACTGTACATAAATGCATAAAAACCTGCACACAGAAACATGCTACCCCCCCCCACACACACACACACACACACTATATCAGCTTTTTACAGTTGCCTACTCCATCTTCCTATGGGACTGACAACACAGTTCTTTAGAGCATGGTACATGTCTCCTCACTCTCTAATGAAATTAGCCCAATCTATTCTAAGGTTTTTTAATGCCCACTATGTGCCACATTTTAGTGCATTAACACACTGGTCTAGGGTCAGTATAGCTATTAGGACATTTTTAAGTCCCATAGTCCAGTTCCATATTCAACAAATAATAATGAAGAATATGGGGGGGTCGATTACTCAGCTGGTGTAATCAACTTCGTAATAATTTTCTTTGGTATTAGCTGGAACTTTTTTACCATTATCATGCAGCGGAAACAAATTTATGGTTCCAAAGTGTTATGCAGAGTTCCCTGTATATCTGCATGCAGCATAAAAGAAAATAACACCATTACATTACACCCCATTTCCATAGATTTTTAGATCGATCTATCCCTGTGGGGAGTCTCACTAGATTACTGTCAGATTGGCCGGCTTAAGCGTCTGTCCCGCCTACTAAAAGCTGTAAGAGGGTAATTAACTATGGTGCTCGCTCAGCTGACTGCAATTTAGCGTGAACCCCCAGGGAGTTAGGTCAATCTAAATCTTAATCTTTAGATCGATCTAAATCTCTGGGAAAGCACCCTTATACTATGGTGATGCAATGATGCATACAATTTGCTTCACTCTCAAACCAACCTCATGTCAATTTTTTAAAAATTATTTTAAAATGTAATATATGATATCCACACCATGGGCTCCTAAAGTACCCCCACAGGGCCCTAACAATGTATAAACAGGTGAGAGTAAAGGTTCCAGTTCAGGTGAGACGAGTTGCTAAAATGGTCCTTTCCTCCAGGGAGGAATTCCTGGCTTTGGCAGGTGCATGGTTCCTATACAGTTAACAGCCCAAAGCACATGAGAAATATTTCAAACGTCTTCAAACACATGTCCATTTTGTTCTTGGCAATTTATCTCTGCTGCATTTTTCCCCTTTGATCAGGAACTGTAAAGGCTTTCTATCTTCATTTGTAAACTGACAATTTGGTTCATGCTCATGTTTTACCTATAATGGACTGAGTTGTATGTCTTTTATCTATAAAAGCATTTGCTAAACTTGCAAAAGATAACTGCCTAGTTAGTATAAGGCTTCGTTCACATGCAATGTCTATTTTCTATTTTCTATTTTCGGTATGTCTTATGATCACGGTCTGTGCACTGAATATCCCGCCGCGTAATTACTGGCAGCGCGAGCCAGTTACTTATAGTAACTTATAGTAACTGGCTCGCGCTGCCAGTAATTACGCCGCGGGATATTCAGTGCACAGACCGTGATCATAAGACATACCGAAAATAGAAAATAGAAAATAGACATTGCATGTGAACGAAGCCTAATATCCGACTAAATATTTCTATATAAAACTCAGACATTCACCATGGCTTTCATGAACACAAGATTCTTTTTTCTTTATAGCCAATAATGAGCCTCGTTTTCTTCAAAAGTTTATAAAATACATGCAGATAAAACTATTTTCAATTTGTAATCGACTCACCTTTTCTATTCAATCTGTTTTTTAAAACAGTGTTTGAACAAATTTTATCACTACTGTTGACACACCAGTGAATAATCAGCGGGAACCCTATTCTTCACTCTTCCACAACCCCTATAGAAATGGATAGCTAAAAATATGAATGACTTCCTTTTGACGTAACATTAGCCATGCTGACCACAAGCATCGAGTTCAGGGATTTTTCTCAAAGGACTACTCAAACCACAATGCATCTTCCCACCAAGTGCTGCGTAATATTTGTGGCCACTGACAAGTTTCCTTAAATATAACACCGGGAACTCTTGTCTGGGACTAGGATCACGGACATTATACAGACTACAAAAAAATACTGCCCACGTGGAAGAACATATTTAATAGTGAACATGTTTCACTCTCTTTAAACAAATAATTTTTTTTCATTATCATTGGTGAGGGTGGGGAAATTTATGAAACATGAGTTTTTTAGTACAAAATGTACACACGCCCTTGCCTTTACATACCACCTCCTGTACCATACACATTGCGGTATGTGATCAGTAAACCTGTGGATATTGTCTCACTGTGGACAGCGCACCACCAACCAGGGTACCTTGATTTAAACCACGACTAGCGCGTAGAACAAGACTCGGCCGTGCTGCATTCGACAGACAAGCACCCCATGTACGAGTGTGTTCCACGGACTGTTGCGCTCCGGTTACTCACTAGTGCAGTAGCCAATCAGAGGCTGTGGTTTAAGTCAGATACAACACTCGTTTTGACTCGTATTGTATCTATCACATAAACAATGTCTCACCTTCAAAGTGTTAACAATTATCTAATATCACCCACTAGTCATATCCTACCTGACAATAATCTCTTATGATCTCATAACTTGGATTAACACAGTACAAATCTAGGCAACTGGCTACCTTCTCCATATAAACAGTGAGAGAGAAAAAAACAAAACAAATAATATCCTGTATTTAGCCAGCGGATGAAATCATCTTTGCAAACAACAGGTTCTTAAGACATTTTCACCTGCCTGCACCGGAGCAAATCGATGGCTCAACGGTTATAATTAATTCCTGTGCCACTGGCAGCTTTGCACACAGACGAGATGCAGCAGGTAGACAATAAACGTGTTACTGTGCATTATGGGAGTGGAATTATCACCCGAGTTCTCATCCATCATAAACTGCCAAGCTATAAGGCTTGGGTGTATTATATGCACCTCTATGGCAGATATGGCAGAGGGTTTATGGAGTACATATCCTGGTGATATATCTAGTCCATAAAATAATGACATCTCTGTATTTCTTTTGCCTAGTCACTGAATGCCCCATCTTTGCAGTGGCAGTGGTGGCAAAGGGGGGGTGGGGGGGTGGGGGGTTATGAGCCTATGGGAACCTATAAGCCACTATGGTTAATGGGTAAGGAGACAGAAGAAAGTACCACAATGGATGGGCCATCCTTGTTTTGGGGGTGGTGGTGGACTGGTCAACAATCTATCAACACTTATCATTATTAACTTATCATTTCCACTCAAATATATCTTCCTCAAGCTCTTTCTTCATTCTCAAATAGATGCTAGTACATTTATTTAAGTATCAGAGGCAGAAACAGATAGGTGTTATTGCATGTGGTGATAAATACAGGTAGCTGATGTCATTACCAAACAACTGCCAACGTACTGCCAAGCCTTATGCCAATGCCTTTAATCCCAAACCAACATTTATGTGTCACAGAGACTATTAATGCTAGCCACCCACCTTCACCAGGACTTGATGAATTGAAAAATCTCCCTTCATACCATAATCTTAACCTAACGATGTCCTCACTGCTGTCTTATTAAAAAAAAACACAGGTAAACACAAAATATTAGTCATCACATACCTGTCAAACCATAGTTTCCACTGTTGTTTTCCAATTAAAAATCTGACTAAAAAAGTCACAGGTGCAAAACAATCTTTCCCCTACGGAAACAAGTCTGCTCCGAGTCCCGGCGTAAAATGTCACTGAATAGAAATACTTCCAGCCTTGATAACGCTTTCTGCACTAATGACAGGAGATTCAAGAGAGAGAGAGAGGCAGAGAGCGAGTGCCTTGGAGTTCAGTCACAGGCCCCCACTTACAGTGCACGCACCTCCGGATCCGTCTAAGGGGCGCACAGCTGGGGCCAGGAATGCACCTCCTTTCAAACGTCCGTAACACCGGTGCGTGTTAAAACCCCCTTGGCCTCCATTGTGCTCCGTCCATTTTCCCGTGCGGCAGCCGCAACGTTAAGTACCAATAGGCTGGTGCTCTACTGGGCTTGTGAATGGGGCTAGTTTGCATAACTATACGCCCCTTTTGCAGGTCTAAATGACTCCACTCATGCGTGTGTGAAAGCCAGCATAAGAAACCTGTTGTGCTCTGCTCTATGAGTATAAATACCTCACATACCTGCGACTTAGAATATTGTGTGAATACTAGAAAGCTGGCTGGAACCCTCTGTATTCACTGGATATTCATAGCTCTTACGCTCCGTGATGAAACAAAGATTGTTTTGATGAAGAAACTGAAATTCTAAATGGTTGTGAGATTTTCTGACGTAACACAATAAACTGTTTGTTTTTTTGTTTTTATTAATTCTATGTACACTATGAAGATGAAACAATGTATGTTTTGGTGTAAATGTTGCATGGCCATAAGATTTACTGACTTTTAAAAATATCTGACATTCTAAAATAAAACAAAGATTGTGGGATAAAACAAAATTGGAAAGATTCAGATTCACTGACGTAGCAAAACAAAATTTTAAACTTCTACATTTCCCACATATCTTTATCAGCAAAATAAGGATTGTTTCAATGAATAAACTAATTCATAAGGACAAGGGTTGCCACTGACGTAATACAACAAAATCTCAAACTCTTTTCCATAGTAAAAAACTCATTTCATGTAAAACAAAGACTAAGTTAATAAGAGTGAAATCATGATTTCTACACTTGGAGGAAAATTTTTTTACAAACCAGTTGACCTCCACTGACGTAACCGAAACTATTTCAAATCAATTTCCGCCTGCAGTTGTGTCAACGTAAATCAACATAACAAGCATTTAAGGCGGTTATTTTTGAACGTGTCTGGGCAGATAACATACCTTTACCCACACATAGCATGCGTTTACACTTGGCAGTCAGATTTATAAATACATCCCACCAGTGAAGGACTTTAAAATAATGCCAAGTATTCCTTTACCTTCTAATCCACTGTACATAAATTTCAATGTCATTAAGGAAATGAAGAATGTGAATGTCTGCCAGTGATGGGTCCACACAGTTGTCATTTAAATTCCTTCAAAAAAGGAATGCATGCTAAAATTAACTACAATTTTCTGCATTTTTTTTCTTTGTTATAGTTTTAAAGATGAAAAAAATCAAAATTTCAGTTCACCATTCTAAGCCAAGCCACAAAATGACACTGGTCATCCAAAAATTATCTTTCCACTGACCACTACTAAGTCAGAATAAATAGTGTACTGGACTGACCTCATCAAGTGCACTCGGGTCAGCCGGTGAGTTAATTAATTAAGGAAGAATTAATTAGACTGGTAGAAATATGTCTGCATTCCCATGCCTCTTAATAACCCACAGAGCTACCTTCATTGATGAGGATTTCAGTTGACCTGCACTCTAGACGGCAACTATTACCCAATGTAGTGGTTTACCAAGTCTTGCAGGCAGCACTAATCTCAAGGGGGGTGTTATGCACAGTTAAACAGTTTTACTATGCAAGGGCATTTTTTTTCCATCTTTAGAGCAGAAAAGAAATCATATTCTGCCTTCTGTCAAACCAACATGATTTTTAGGTACAAGCACAAATATAGCCGTTCGGCATGCAGTGGAGTTGAAAAATTCAATGTTAAAATTTCACCAGTTACTTATGGCAAATATTAAAAAGGTTGGCTAAATATGAAAATAGAAGAGAACTGACTAATCTGTCTAATCTAAAGATTAAAACATCAAAACAGTTGACAGAATTTCCAAGCCACTGCCTAGTCAGTGACCAGTCTTCTAATCCTTGAGCCAGCAAAAGAGGGTACAGAGTACAGACACCATCAGATTCAGCTGTGGTCTAAATTTTTATCTCATCCCCCCCCCCCCCCCTCCAACCTTCCCACTCCAGTAGCAAGTAGTAGCTGACCTGAGAGCCCAGATATTTTGATTTCTGGAGATAAAAGAGAGGAAATATTTTGCTATCTTGCTACATAACCTCCACGTTAATCAATGGCCCAGCTGGGGGCTTTAGGGCAATGTTGTGAGCATTACGAATATTACTATATCTTGTGTAAGTCTTAATAGAGGACCATTCGCCAGTATTGATGAGTTTTAAGGGTGTTTGTGCTAACATCTGGTAAAGGGCCCTCCGACAAAGAGGATTACATCAGATAGACTTCGACGTAATGAGAGAACTTAACGAGGACAAAAAGGTCCAATATATCTGAAATCTGGGCCGTTCAATGCCATAATGTCATGGTAAAATTCAACCAAGACATGTTTTTCAATTAATTTAACCATTTTTTTTATTTAATTTATGCAAATGTTTATGCTGACTCTTGTGACCCTGCCTGAGATTAAACCCTTTCATGCTTTCGGCAAACATTTTGAAACCTTTTAAATTTTGCTTTGAAACAGTGTTTAAATGGAAAATATTTTCACACAAAAAACCCTTTTACTGTTTGGAATGCAAGTTCTTAATGGGCGGATTTTACACATGAACTGTACATTAATTGCGTTTGGCTTTCAGGTCTTGGACGGAGCATTCCAGCCCCTCAAAAGATCAATTGAGCAATTTCAAAGGCTGTTATTCTTATAAATTGCAATATGATTATTGAAAAATAAACCTACTTTACATTTCATAGACGCCATTGTTTGGCTTTAAAAGAGGCGGGCCTGCACTCGTATGCGATTAGCTCGCCCCTGCCACCCAGGTCAGTCCACGAAGAGTGCTTTGTCTGAACGCGATATTGGAAAAATATTAGGGGACCAAAAATAACCGTTAGGTTGGAGGACTCGCCGTCACATTGTTGTCCTTTCTTTTCTTTTCTCATCACTCCTGATAAATGGGGTGCTAACTTTTCATTTTTACAATATTAATTTAAGCCCCGACCTTAAACTGGGCGGAAAAAGGGGACATGGGAAAAGTGGGATCTGATTTCAAATGTTTGGTTAGACGGGTCTTGGAGTCATCTTGTAATCACAAACATATAGAGCAGTCAGGTGTTGAGTTCATAATAATAACAACTAAACAGCCACGGTTCTTCTCTTCCAGACAAATTGTAAATATAGGAGTTATATGCTGGCTACCATATAACTGAAAACTTGATTATAATATTATTATTGCCAAACCCAGCGACAAAACTTTTTCATTATTTGTACTGCCTGAACTGGACATATAATAAAAATTCACATCAACATAGTAGAGATAGAAGTAACCAGGCATGTGCAAGGTGCCCATTTTCACCCTATCAAAAAGAAATTTGTAAGACATTCAGGATTTCAGCAGGTTTTTGTTTGTCACGAGTCAGCAGGTTCAAAGGTACATTTCAATACAATTACAATATTTCACCAGAGGCAAGTGCTTGTTTAATGCCAACTTTCATGCTAAAATGAGATATATATATATTATGCAACACACGACTCAATATCACCTTCACAAAACTGCAGGTACCATCAAAAGAATTACTTCCAGTAATTACTTTTTTTTAATCCTCTACCAAGTTAGACATACAAATAAACTAGGAATTCAACAGCCAGCATTTTTTCATGACAGCTAATTTCAGGCTTAAAAAATTCATTTGCATTCTTTGCTTAGTCTGAAAATGCCATTAATACCTACGCAAAGTATTCCCCATCATTCTGCTGAGACTAGTAATCTTTTTCGCAAACTTTCTAATCCTAATATATACCAAAGAATACACACAATTCTATTCTTGGGGCCCTAGCACTTGGACAAACTGCCCTTGCTGTGGATAGCTAACAAATGCCCCCAGTACATGATTTAACTGTACAAAGATCTCTTTTGGAAAAGTTTGTCTTTCTCAATCTTATTACCTCAAAATTGGGCAGGTTGGATAATAAGAACGACATTCTTGAATAGAAATGAATACATGACACAACTTCAGGCCCTGAAGCAATAGACTGTAAAATACAGTGCGAAAATCAAATAAAAATATATCCACAGAGATAGACATTAAATGTCTATTCCTTCTGGGTCTTGGAGACCAAATTTTATGCTTGGTATTTTCCCACCCTTTTGTTTTTGTGCAAATCAAACAATCTCATATTGGCTCTGATAAGTGACTTACACATCTCTTTTTCTCCAAAGCTAGCACATCTTTTTCTTAAACCCCCCCCCCCCCCCCCAGCATTACATTTTCATTAAAAAATAAAAATAAAATATAAATTTATACAATAAATGTTATAATGAAATAATTTAGAAAAAATATGGTGAATTTCTTGCAATATTTTTCTTTTCATAACTGCCTGAATACAAACAATTGGTGTTTTCTGTGCATTTAGAATTGAACTCATTCACTGCAGTATTCTACGAATACAATAAATCATCCCCCCCCCCAAAAAAAAAAAAATAAATAAATACGTATACCACCCTGTGTACAAAAGGATAACATTCTTCATCCAATTCAAAACCTACACCAGCAACTGCACTCAAATCACCCCGACACGCAGGGTGCCCCACCATCAGTGAATGATAGTATTTAGACTGTGCATACCAAGCATTGTTTTTACTGCCGTTTCTCATTACCCAGGCTGGTGCCAGCTTGGATGAACGCCATGGGAAGACGCTACAATAGGAAATACAGGTTGATTGTTCAGAGAATGGCGGGGTGCTTTTGTTTTGTATCTAAGGAAAATTGGCAGGAAAGAATTAAATGATTATATTCAAAGAATGAAGGGGAGTTTTTTTTTCTCTTTTTTTTTTTTTATCTAATTTAGGAAAATTGGCAGGGAAATAATTTAATGCTCTGTCATATGAAGAGAATGACCAGGGTGGTTTTATTTTGTATTTGAGGAAAACTGACAGGAAAAAATTAAATGCTCATATTCTGCCAGCCTACGCAGAATGCACATCTTATGTGGGCCCATCTAATCACTTCAGGGTGCACATTAATTTATACTTATTATACTATATTTTTAATCACATAAAATGTTACATTTTGAAACAATATGACAATTCTAAAAATGTATCTTCCTTATTGTTAGTACTGTGTGGCACAGGACAATTTCTTTGTGTCAGAATAGACACATGTCTGCATAATTCACAAGCTCTGACAAATATCATATCCGCCAGGCAGCCATATTACATGTATCACGTAGTAACTGATTATAAATACCTTTATTATAATATCGTCTGTGTAAACCTATTTTTTAAATCCTCACTGCAGTTATAGCACCATAGGTTTAGAATATATTGTTAGGTCAAAGTCATCGTAAATATATACTTTACGGAAATAAAATAAATTATAGCTTTCCACTGAAATGTAGTTATGTTTCCTCAAGCCAACCTCCTCTTGGCCATATAAACTAAAAGGATCTGTAATCTAATTCTCTCTCCTCGACAGACTGAATCACAATACAAACTCACAAACTGGTGCTGTAATCCTTTACGACAGAACCACTTCACATTCCACTGAGCAATTTCTTAAATAGATTAAGGAGACCAAAAGCCGTTTGTCCACTGCAGAGTAAAATACCAAATATCACCTGACAATAAATAGTTTCTTTCTCTACTTAAATATGTAAATTTATACCTTTCATATGTATATACTAGGGTAGTGCTAACACTCGCCAATTTACCCAAATGCTAAAACTGGCTGAAACTGGCTAAAGAAAAAGGGCTAGATTTGACGTGTTTTAGCCAAATTATAGCCATTTTAATAACAAATTGACAAAAATGAGGTGATATGGCTAAGCGAAAAAAATTTCAAGCGCTACCCCAGATATAAATAACAAGATCTTTATGGTTACCCAACTCACCAGAGTTTAGCAGTACATACTTCATAATTTTACTTCTTGGGGGGATTTAATGGTATTTTATGCTATACAGATGGGTTAGTGACAACTGTGAAAAAAATAAGTGGACAAATCACATTTTATGGCCCAGATGCTCAGCTCATAAACTTGGTTTACAGATGCACTGGTCTTTAACCTTTCTTGGTAATATCTATATGGTTCATTAGCCGATTATTTAAAAGGTGTATGAAAGACAATGAAAAGAAAAATGAATCTAATATAATTAGCACTGTTCTTATGGACTACTAGTACTTTTATGCGAGGGAATAGCTATAAATCATGTGAAATTTACACTTAATCATACAACAGACAAGCGATTATTTCATTTCGACCAAATTGGAAGACGAAAGATACAAAAGATGACCTCACATCTATAAAATGGTCAACTCAAAAGCTCAAGATCTGTCACAGTGCTTTCATGAAACTAAAATAAATTCAAGATTTTTTTTTTCCTACATCTTTTTCTAATACCAATTCAGTCTCCCCAAACTCCCATATGCCAGAATATCATCAATCTATATATAACTCAGAGTATCAACACAACAGATGGGGAGTCGTTCTATAACATCAGCACAACTCACCCACAGCCAATCATTTGTGCTAATCACACAATTAATAACTACGCATATGATACCAGACTAAAAACAACAACAAAACCTCCTTAAATCAACTCAGACTCATTAACCTAATTAGTAACGATCCAAACAGTAGACAGAATGGTGCATATTGCCATCTTATTTTCCCTCCAGCAGTGAAAAGAATTAGCTAGTCAATTTCACAAATGGAAAGCGGGGACTCTGGCTTCTGCGGGGAGATGATAGGAGCAGAACGGCTGTAATGTGAATCAATAGGACTCAAATCCCAGATGGTGGTGCATTTAACTACACTTCAGCCTACAAGCCTCCGTGTACACTTTCTTTGTAGATTAAGACCAGACAACAATAACAACAGAGAAAAGTTTCAGATCTTCCCATTTCTATAATCTGCAGGGGTTAACTGTTCTAATGCATGTGGCTATTTTTTTTCAGAAATCCATTCACATGTTTTAGTAGGCTATTTCAAATCTATCTTATACTGTTCACTGATGCAAAATGCCGAGCACGACAACAGGAACAGTTCCTAGTCACAGCTGACAATCTTCAAAAGGAGCAGTACAATGGACCTGCGAGTTTTGTAAGTAATAACATAAACAAATGACAGTGGACTACTGGGCACAGAGAGAGCAACATGATATGAATATTCCGAAGACTGAATTTGCCTTCCAATTACAGTGACCTGGAGATAAAAAATAAATCCTTCTTAAGCACTCAACCGATCACATTTGGTGGTGCTTCAGTTGTTAATCTGGGTTCACAGCCAAGGCTGTCTAGACAACATATTTCTTTATCCAAGCCAAAGTCATGCAACTCAAACACTCCAAGAAATCACTAAGCTTAAAGACATACCAAATCAGGTGTAATTAAGGCAAATGTATGCTGCACTATTCGCATTTTTCCTTTACATGAGGCGAAGTGAAATTTAGATATGCATATTTCTTCTTGAATTGGATACATATACTAGTATGCAATGGTCTACAGTATTAAAGAAGGTGCTTTAAATATCTATAAGGGCATCAGATCTTCTGACTGCAAAGTACTGCGTGACCTCTCCTTCCACATGTGAATAAAATTGCACTTAACATAAAAACTGATGGAGTTAGAAAGAGTGAAATCATCTGTGAAGCCGAAGGATTTAGATGGATAAACCATCTCATATTCACCAACCAAGCTCTGGAAATGAGTACAACTTCATTGTAACCTTACAGACCACATATATGTAGTCATTGATTAATACAAAATAAATAAAATAATACCCATGATATAAACAAATCACACGCATTATGTGACAGCACTAGAACACAGACTTGACAGCTGTGAATAGGAAAATAATGACACCATCTAGTTGACTTTAAACAGTTTATCCGCAGTTTGATAACAGAAAACTGAATCATAATATGGGTCATTCAAGTTCAGTTTAACCGCTGAGATCAGTCGACACGATTACTCCATTGACAAAACGGTGAACTGCACCCTCATATGATCTGCGCTTAGTATTGTAACAGTAACAAGTAAATCATTCACACATGACTTGGTACATGTGTCCTCCAGTAAACCACACCGTCAAACACCTTAAAGACTAAACAGAAGTGCGATTTACCTGAAAAGCTTGACTCAGAATTTCTTCTACCCTAAACAACACGCCCTATCCCACACCTGTACTGTACGACTACCTGTTAGCGCCTACCTGTTGGGATGACTAACTCAGAAGCCTCCGATCGTAAACTGGAACAGCAGTCAACTTGTCAATTTTTGCCCCGACTCTTCTCTCCTCTACTCCTCGTGTCGCGTTATGCGATCAGGTTACTGTAATTTAAATTCCTTTCAAATTCCTTTACAAATCGTCAAAAAGAGACTTGGTTTTGTTAATCCTATCGACTTCTGTGTGATGTTGGCGTGTTATCAACTCATATGTAGTCCGTGAGTTTCTGTAACGCTGACCAATTTACACTGGTAATGAAGTTAGAAGAGTTTACAAACGTTACTCACCGACTCGCTCCGTCGCTTGTTGGGCCAATGAATGAGCATGCGTATGATGCCGGAAGTGATTATCTCAATGGCCAAGACAAGCCACAGGAATGTCAGGTGCGTTAAGGAAGCAAGCGACGTCTATTGGTACTTTTTTCAACTGGTTTGAGCGCGTGTGGGCGTGCGTTGAGACAACGAGTGTCTCGCAAACAGCTTCGTTTTGGTGTGTTTAAGACTTAAGGGCCTTTGTTTCTACAAAATATTAATGAATATATTATTTTATCAAGAAAAACAATGTTAATTGGCCCAATTAACTGACATAGTTTTCTATTATCTGATTTTTTTAAAGAAAAAAATATTAAATTAAATCGAAGCTATGAGGTGGTATAAATCTTATAAATTTTATAACGAAGGACTTTTTTTTTACAAACTCCATTGGCCCGTTTCATTATAAATCTTATAAAATA
The DNA here is from genome assembly GCF_051362555.1 of Lingula anatina. NCBI lineage: Eukaryota > Metazoa > Brachiopoda > Lingulata > Lingulida > Lingulidae > Lingula > Lingula anatina. The sequence goes on along the minus strand of NC_141772.1, from coordinate 2,874,157 downwards.
ATTAACACCTTATTTTTTCTCAGTTCTCCGTAAGTTGGTATTAAAACCAGGAAAGTAAATTTGAAAACTTTGAATAATTTTTGCCCACGAAATTCATTTGTTATCATTTTATTCATTTATTTTTATTCTTTTATTACTTTTTGTGATACAAGGCTTCGCAAAATTCCTTCTTGAGAAACGCAACAATGCACGAACTGCGTCTCTCTGTCGCAGCAAGTTCGTCTGAGCAATGTCAACCCTGTGACGACACAGCTAGGTCTCTTAAAATATATGTCGAGAAATTATATTATATTATAAAGTGATCGCTTTGTTAGCCTCTCTTCTCTGTGCTATATATTGCATACATACATGCATACATACATACATACATACACAGCAGCTCATTATAAAATGTCCCAACAAGATCCTATCCATAAGGCCTACTTCATTCAAGCGTTTGAAAGGATAACGAAACTGAAGCATCCAAACAAAAATAATTGTGAATGACGTGATAAAAGCATTTTATGTATTCATATTTATTGTGATATCTGATATCAATTCTGATACATCAAATCGAACGTTGGCATTATATTTAACTCCCTTTTTTTGAAAATGTATTAATGTTCAATTGATTTTTATTTACCCTTTTAGTTTTTCAAAAGATTCAAACTTAATTTTCAACGACTCTTCAAATGAGATGTAGTCCAACAGTATGTGTTTGAATTAGTTTTCTATAGCAGCACACTTCGTGCACTGAGTTGGCACCGTTCCCTGGAAGAAAAATCAGCAGAAATATGTTAAATGTAAGGAAATTGAAGAAATCAGTTTAACGGTAGGGATGTATGTATACTATTCTGCACGTTGGTCATAATGTTAAAGCTGTGTACTATCAAGAAATGAGTAAGGAATATCCAATATATATATATATATATATACCACTGGCGGACCCAAGGTTTTGTTAAAGTGAAGGTGGGAGAAGGTGGAGGTTGGAGTGATCAAAAGACAGAAATATTATTTAGATTTGCTCGGCAAAAACAAAACGGCAGAAAAGGATTTTTTTATCATAAAATATTGGACCCACGGATAGAACTTTAAAACCATTACTTAGTTTTGTCTAGATTCGCTAGTATAATATTTTCATATTGAGGAGATGGGGGGGGGGGGGGGGGGGCACAGATTATCTCCCAGATTAAAGGGATACTTACAAAATTAGGTGGAATACTGAGGAGAGATGCTGGACCATTGCAGTAACAGTTAGTTGAGCAGTTTTGTGCCCCACAGCAGGAACCAAATCTCCCGCTGAACCAACATTGGAGGCGGCAACGGAAAGCTCCCGCAAAAAAGCCGCACCCACCTGGTATGGTGATGTTTTGCGCAGAAGTAGTGCTGATCATGAGGAAAACTGAAAAGGACAAAAGTGAACAGTAAAATTATGATGGTGATGTTTTCTGGTTGGAAAGGGTTGAACAATGTCCACGTATATGCGACATAATTTTTTACTCTGGCAGATGTCAGCATTGGTGAAAAATGACTCTTACATTGGTAAAAATCCAACAATTGCCTCGTATGTTGACTAAAGGCAATAGGAATATTATCTTTTAACGTATGAAAATTTTCTAATGTGTAACATATTTTAAAAAATTTTTGAGAACATAAATATGTCGCTTTTGTCACAACTGAGCCTTCACTCACCAAACAGAAGAGCGACGCCAAACTTGGTTTTCATGGTGCTGCGTCAAGTCGACAAATCGGTCAAAAGCCTTTGCAGTTATGTTTGACAGGCTTCTTTTTATACAAAAAAAAAAAAAAAAAAAAAAAAAAAACGGGAGGTTATCTTAAGATATAGCCACTGTCGTGTCAATGAGTGCTATCTGACTCAATCTAAAGAAGTTTTTCATTATTAGACTTAAAGTGCAATTTCATAGCTATCGACACGAGACGATTTAAAGGGCCCTACGCGCCGTCTCACGACGTTCATTTGGGTAACATCCGATCGAAAAAAAAAACCTCAAGAAAATTCTGCAGCAAAACCGAGATTGCTAATCATTTATTTCAGAGAATCCAGTGAATTTATTGTTTGGTCGGCAAGCTGCGCATACATTGGGTTGATTGCGATCGAATTCTTTTGGAATCAATTTTAAAGCGGTCCACTTCAGACTTAAAAAATAAACGTGGCCATCAACTCTTATCAAGATTATATGGACATTTTTTCTTTCGCATAATGGAAAAACATCACTGATCAAACCTCGATTAGCAAATAAACAAACAAAAAAATCTCTTTGTGCACACAATCTGGTCTTTTTTCCATCTTTATCGGGGAAGGAGAATGACCCAACAATAAATTTTCTAAGGGGTCGCACGTATTGAAAAGAAAATGCCAGCTGCACGCTTTCTTGAATAACTAGAATAACTGTCTGATGCCATTTCGACAACAATCCGTTCATTAGAAGTCTTATCTACTGAGCTACTCAGTTATCTTACGTTCTTGATGTTTGAAAGATCCTGAAATAATATATTTTCTTTGTTTTTGTAGAAGGTAATTTTTTGTTGGTTTCCCGAACGGGCTTGGAATGAAACCTGGGATCTTTGGACTCCGAGGCAAATGGCAAATGCAGATTCAAAGATGTAGATGTAAATGAATTTATTACAACAAAAAATGTAAAATACAGTCAATGATTGTAATTTTGTTTACATGTTCCAACATTCTTTAATTATCTAATTAAATATTGATTTCGATTCCATATAAATAAAAATATTAAAAGAGATCTTAAAAATCAATTATATACATAGAAGTAACAATAAAAGGTAAACCTGAATTTAAGTTTTAGTTCACCACCGTTGCATTTGTCAAACAAAAAGCTACATTTGTATCATTCTGTGATAGATTGCAATTACGTTGGGTTTTCATGATACAATATTTTCCCTTTACATGATTGATCTACTTGAAATTGGTCAAACAAATATCAACCATAAGGTTTCACTGGATGGTTCAAGGGGTCTCTTGATTTTTGTCCCCAAATACTACAGTTTGGAATTGTTTGTATGTTAGTCAAAAGCTACACAATAACCTACTAGTACGTCCATCATTATGAAAGACAGTGAAATAGTTGTCCATCTTCACAGAAAAACTCTTTTCCCTTCAACACTTTACATCTGTTTCCCACTTTGTCTCAGCACAGAAGCCAAGGCTTGTACACAGGTCTTTCCAATGGACATCAACTTGTTCAGTTTTTTCATGATGATGTCCATGTTTGAGAACCTTTCATCGTTGAAAATCTAAAAGAGAAAATTATACCAAAATTGATTTCATTTGCAAATGTTTGATGGCACTCAGAGAAAGCAACTGCTTGTAACTGTAAGTAATTTACAGTAAGATTATTTATCCAGTCTTTCAGAAGAAAATGAACACTTATCTTTTAAGAATGTGAATTAAAAGAACACGTATGTTATATTAATATTTGGATCTTTTTAGAGGAACTATGATCAAAGTATGATTCTTTTAAAAATACCACTTACTTAACAAAAAAAATAATAAAATAAAATAAAATTCAGCAAGCCCTCATTCATATTCACATTCACAAACTTTTCTCAAATGCCCAAGAAAATCCATTTTGCAAAAAAGTCAAGCAAGGTGGTTATCTAATGACACCATCAGGACTTTATCTTACCAAAGTGAATTAATTCAGTCATGAACTCGGCTTCAGGAGTGAAAATAACTTACCTCATTTATGCTCCAGGAGACGAAATCAATGCGCTTGAAGATGGGCTTAACTGCTGCTGCTACTTGGTCATCCTGCAGATAGAGGGCAGTGTGCTCTGCCAAGTGGTGAAGCTGCAATATAAAATACAGCAATTATATTGACAACCAAAATAATACGATAGGGATAATTTTTTTCGCTACCCCCTATGTTATGAAGGTAAAACGCTTAATTAATTAATTAGTTAATTAAGTCATGTTCTAGGCAAAATTTGATCTAGGTTCATTAAGGTTTCATGGTAAAAAGTCCTCTTTAGAAATGTATTTACCTCTGCATTGAAATCAGCTGCTGACTCTAAAAATTTCTTCATCTGCTCAAGTTTTTCCACACGCTTCTGGAGTTGCTCTGCAATTACGGGAAAGTCTAATTTCCCAAGCTGCAACACAAAAAATTAATTAAAAAATATATATAATATAGTATAATAAATAAATAAACAAAATGAATGATTAAATAAATAAATAAAATCAGCAACAGAACTGGCACTTTCATGTTTGTAATATCTGATTTTCAGTAAAGAAACTTGATGTTCATTTAAAAAAGGCAGACGAGTTAAAAATTTCCTTTCAACAGTTGCAGTTTTGTTTTCAATTGAAATTAGCTCACCTTTCTTCTGTACAGCATTGTCTTGATTTTCTTATCAATGCCTGATCCATGATATTCCCGGGCTGCTCGCCTGTGTTCCACTGAAGACCGATACAGACTTTCCTTGCTGAGGTTGTTGACAAACTGAACGCGAGCCGCATTGTACCTCAGAATAATTGCCTAAAAAAGCAATTAAAGTTTTTAATTAATTTCCTTTAAAGGGTAAATAAATTAAATTATAAACATCATTTCAGAGCTTGTTGCAGCAGTTCATTCATTTAATTATTTTTATTGTACATTTTTACCAATCTCTTTCTTTCTATCTCTCCATTTTATACGTTTGTCCCTCTTACCCCGACCACTTTAAATGTACTTCATGAATGCATTTGCCACAAAAAGGCATCAAACACTGAAAAAGACCACTTTCATCTTTTTTTCACTTACTTCATTTGTGGCAGCGGTATTGCCTTGATTACAGATGCATTTTTTGGCCAGACATTGCCAGCAGAAGTCTTTCCCACAGCGACAAATCATATGAGGACATCCTCCGTTCTTCTCTATAGGAAATCTACAGTGAGGGCAACGTCTCACAAAGACCACAGCTACTTTAGGTCCAGAATCTGAATCATCTTCTGAAAATAATGTGTATCCACTTAAAATGCTGTATATTTAAAGATACTTTAAATCAAGTCAATGTAAAAGGACAATTTTATTTGCTTTTTATAAATATTCAATTTTTTAAGTCTCTAAAGCAAAAAAAATATGCATATTTAATGCTGATATTAAATGACATTGAGCAAAAATTGATTTACTTCAGCATCCAAAACAATTTAAAGATGAAAAGAACTGAAAGTTTTGAAAAACCTGCCAGAAAATATTTTTTTAGTTTATGGAATTACTTTATAATAAAAAAGACATTGTTTCAAAAGGGACAACATGTTTTTGAACTTTGAGGTACAATTAACTTTTTTTATCAATACATAGGAAACAATGAAAAACCTATTTCATCAAACTTACTTCTCACTGTCAGCTTGCGTTGGTAATCGTCTGCTAGGTCACACCTAGCTGGCCAATGAGGCGCTTTCAAACACTTGAAACAGACAGCAGTGCCACACTTACAGGAGACAGACACGGATTCCTCGGCTGCGTGACCTGGTAACAGAAAACAACTGAATTTTACCAACTTGTTGATTTATCTCTTCTTATACTGGTGGTAATTCTTTTTGTATTTAGGATTGCTGCAGTTTTCATTTTTCATATTTTAATCTAAATAACTCTTTATCATCATCTTTATTAGCACAATACGTAAAATCTTTATTGCTGGGTTTACTTCATGCTATAAGCTTCAACATTTGTAAAATCAGAAATTTCATGTTGGATGCTGCCTAAGTCACCTTTAGCCATGATCATCCTGCCACACTTGTGGTTAGGGCACCACTTCAGGTTTTCCTCCATGCTCAGAGCCAGCTCGTGTTTCTGCATCAGGTGACGTCTGACTGTCCTGACATCCACTAAAGACACCAGTGTTGCCGTGTCAAGTCTGGAGGAGCACTGGTATTCCTGGAGAGTAAAGGTGCATATAATTCTGACCTCAAAATGAAAAAAACCCTCAAATGTAAATACTTGGATTTTATTTTCATAATGTGCTATTAACACAAGTTATATACATTCCAGCTCGCCAGAGATAGAAAACAAAAACTCCTTCTCCCCTCAACACCCTAACGGGTATAAGAAGGATGACAAAAGAAGATATAAAGGGTAACACATACCCATGTTTGGTGACTTTAAAGACATTTAAGTTTGATATAATTATTGCTAGTTTTATAAATATAAATACACATATTATTATGACAAGTCAAATAAATGGTTACACACAAATCCACTTACTGGACAATACAGGCTCATGTCTCCCTGTTGCACCCTGCTCTCAATGTGCTGTTGCCAACAGTTACGACAGAACCAATGATAACAGGGGCTGATGGCCACGCCCATGGCATACCCCTGGGACGTCCACTCAAAGCAGATATTACAGTACTCTTCACTCTGCCTGTAGACAACACAGGTGTCTTCCTTACAGGTTTCAACCATCTATGGAATAAATACATACTGTATATTCTGTTTGGTGGTTAATGATATCAATTTAAATCTAAATTTAATTTCATTCAGTGCAAATATATGAATATGCATGCCTTTGATGTTTACTTTTTTTTGGAAAAAAGTGTTTCAGTATAGAAATAATTAATATCATCATCATGTAATGCGTTCTATCAACATATTGTTATAAAGAAAAAGAAGCATTCTTAACAATCAGATATTTTCATTATTATTATTAATACCTCTGATTATCCGGATACATCTTAATAATATCTCAGGATATCCAAATATAATTTTATACATAACTTCACTACTAATATCCAAATAATAAATAAACGGGGGCATACCTCAGTGTTAGCCTCAGAATCTCCAATCAGAGTGCTATATAATTCTGCAGGAAGCCCTGAAGCAGTTTCCCATTTGCAAGCGGAACTCAGAGTGTCAAACGCGAGAGATGTCTTACTCACTGTCATAGGTGGAGTAGAGGTTGTGTAAAAACTGAAAATTAATCAGTAGCCAATATTGTGAGATTCTCAATGTTCTTGTGTTCCATTTCAATAAATTAAAAGATACATTTAAGAACAAACACCCATCAGCACTTATATACATCAAAAACTATGTAATTTTCAGAAAAAATAACTTTAGGAGTACGTGAGATTTTAAAAGTCTACAAGCTTCATTGACCAACAAGTCTACAACAGGACAACCGACATTTAAGAGTCATAGACACTCTATTTCTGATTGAGAATATCTGTAGCACCCTTACCATTCAAAAGGCAGCATGCAGATGTAAACAGCAGTTGCTGACACCAGGGCATCCAATGAGGCATAGATACCCATGTCATTCAGAGTTTCAATCCTCACAGTCTCCATCTTGAAGTTTCCTTTCAAGCTTACCCTAAAAACATGAACAAAACTAGAGGATCAGAGAGGCGATACCGCCTCCGAATATTGTACCACCAGCTGGAGCAAGCAAATTCGTATAGACCCCCACATACACAAAAGAAGGGACACAGCCACCAGTCTTGTGCTTGACAAGCTGTAAAAATGCAATCAACAAGAATTTTCAAAATATGCAAAAAAAATATATATAACTTTAAATGGTACAATCAAAGTTAAGTTCATCAAAAGGTAGGTCAAAGGTCAATTTCACAGTAAGATTGCCAGTATATGACTTCCTATTCAAGTTCAATAGTAACTATGGACCTATCTCTGCCAGGTTAGGAGTTAAAAGAGAAAGAAATTAGCAGAGTTCAGTTCATGGTGAAAAGTAGGTCAAAGGTCAATTTTAAGGTCACATTTAGATTGCCAGTATATGACTTCCTATTCAACTTCAATAGTAACTATAGACCTATCTCTGCCAGTTTTGGAGATAAAAGGGAAGCAAAATTTGTAAGGTTCAGTTCATGCTGAAAAGTAGGTGAAAGGTCAATTTCAAGGTCACATTTAGATTGCCAGTATATGACTTCCCATTCAACTTCAATAGTAACTATGGACCTATCTCTGCCAGTTTTGGAGATAAAAGGGAAGCAAAATATGCAAAAATTAGTTCATGGTGAAAAGTAGGTCAAAGGTCAATTTCAAGGTCACGTTTAGATTGCCAATATATGACTTCCTATTCAAGTTCAATAGTAACTATGGACCTATCTCTGCCAGTTTTGAAATAAAAGGGAAGCAAAATTTGCAAAGTTCAGTACATGGTAAAAAGTAGGTCAAAGGTCAATTTTAAGGTCACATTAAGATAACCAGTATATGACTTCCTATTCAACTTCAATAGTAACTTTGGACCTATCTCTGCCAGTTTTGGAGATAAAAGGGAAGCGAAATTTGCAAAGTTCAGTTCATGATGAAAAGTGGGTCAAAGGTCAAATTCAAGGTCACATATAGATTGCCAGTGTATGACTTCCTAATCTAGTTCAATAGTAACTATGAACCTATCTCTGCCAGTTTTGGAGATAAAAAGGAAGCAAAATTTGCAAAGGTTAGTTCATGGTGAAAAGTAGGCGAAAGGTCAATTTCAAGGTCACATTTAGATTGCCAGTATATGACTTCCAATTCAACTTCAATAGTAACTATGGACCTATCTCTGCCAGTTTTGGAGATAAAAGGGAAGCAAAATATGCAAAGTTTAGTTCATGGTGAAAAGTAGGTCAAAGGTCAATTTCAAGGTCACATTTAGATTGCCAGTATATGACTTCCTATTCAAGTTCAATAGTAACTATGGACCTATCTCTGCCAGTTTTGGAGATAAAAGGGCAGCAAAATTTGCAAAGTTCAGTTCATGGTGAAAAGTAGGTCAAAGGTCTATTTCAAGGTCACATTTAGATTGCCAGTGTATGACTTCCTATTCAAGTTCAATAGTAACTATGGACCTATCTCTGCCAGATTTGGAGATAAAAGGGCAGCAAAATTTGCTAAGTTCGATTTGCTTTCACCACCAATATGTACTTTTTGATAGCGTAACTTGAAAACGTTTGGAATACAAAAAAACGGAGACCACCTACAGTGTTGGGCTTTACATGCTCTACAAAATGCAAAAAAGAATGGGTCTCTAGCATTAACGTTTCCTGAATTAGAGACAGTTTTCAGTTTCGGCATCTTATGGCCGCTACTCCCGTGAAAATGCACCGATTGACCCCAAATTCACGGAGATGAAAGATGACCCCAAGGGTAACACTTTCCAATAATATTATTGGTCAAGTCTGTCTGGTTTCTGAATAACAGCGCAAATAATTTTTTTTTCGTAAAAAAATTCATTTTTTTGAAAATTTTAGCCTGTTTGACCTTGAAAGAAAGGTCAAAGGTCAAATCCAGGGGCATATTTGAAATCTACACATATGACTTTTGGAAAGCTGTCTGTAGAAAATTTTCCCATAATTCCTTCCGTAGGGTAGATAATTAGCATTTAATTTTGCCATTTTTGGACAAGGGTGTATTTCAATGAGTGCCACACCTAGACCCCAGCACCGACAAAGCCCAAATTTTACGTGGAACGAGTTGAGATTATAGGTGACCTAAATCCAAGAGATGGGTATGGCAGCCCTTACCATCTAGGAGGAGAAGCGGTAACGGTGAGATGGCGGCGGAGCCAGAGGAGCCGGCGGAACATGCGGGTCGGGACTAAAACCATGTGTACCGCCAGCACCTACGCTGGTGGTACAATAACTGGATTTGGTTAACATTTATAAAAAATCAACATAAAAAAAACTAATCTGACAAATTTCAAAATATCATATCATATTATTTCACATTATGAAAATAGTAAAAAAAAAAAAACAAAAAAACTTCATACTCATTTATCATAACATGTTCACTTACTTCACAGTAGCCTGTGTCCCTGCTCCACCCTCAGGTAAAACCTGCACTACCAGATAACTGTGGAGGTCCAAATGAGACCCATGACTGCGTAAAATGGTGTCCTTCCTGACCTGTTCCAACACAAACTTGGAAATGTCAATGGTGAAAGTCCTTGGAATACAATTGCCTTCTTTATAATAGTCGCCATATGTGGATTGTAAAACTTCAGGAGCAATGGCGTTGTTGGTCGTGTCAATTATGACGGGGATGGAGACACAGGGATGATGTTTAGATGACTGCTTTGTCAATTTGGCTGATGGCTTTTCTCCCTTTTTCTCCTCATTTATATCTTTTTCGATAATTTCCTCCTTTGGTCTAAACTCATAGAATTCATCAGCTGGGAAGAAGACTTTATTGTCTTTGGAACCGTCTTGAGAGACGGGAAGAGAGGCTGGCGATTTTTCTTGAGCCTCTCCCCGAAACAATCCACTGTTGTAGCTCCCTTTTGCCTCCACAGCTCTGTCAACTAAGTCACTGAGGATAGTGTAAGATCTTTCTACGCTGTCCCAGTCCAACATGAAGTGGTGCTCATCTTCCTTATTTGTGTACTCAAGTTCCACTTCATCTTCACTGCTGTAAAAGTTGTCAAACTGCTCCTCATATTCAGCAACCTGGCTGCTCCATCTCAGCTTTCCTCTTTGCTTTGTTGCTCCTTTCTTTGAGATTTTTGAACTGCCATTGTTGTTGTGTTCTGCATCTGCAAATAATACAGGATGCAGATTACTTAAAATGAGGATATTACGAAGTAATGATAATTAAAATTAACTTTGCAAGTGTGAACAAACTTGTTAAAATTATATTTTAAAAGTATTAATTTAGTATGTTTTATTTTATTAATATAGTCCAAAATTGGCCTTCACTAAAATCATTATTTTTGTAAACACATTTCAACTTCTCAACCAAAAATGTGCTTTCCAACAAAATTTTAAAAGGGAAAAATGCAAAAAATTAAGAATACCCATTAATCGTAAAGCCTTACCTTCATAACTGGATACGCCTTGATCTCTAATATACTTCTTATTATGTGTGATTGAGCTGGTCTTAGGACAAGGGTAGTATATTTCATAGCTGACAGCATGCTGCACAGTGTCCACAGCTTCCTCTCCAATACCCTCTTTGTCATAATCTACTCCATACTTTTTCCTCATTTTTGCCAGCCGCTTTTCCCTTTTCTTCTGGCTTCTTTTACCATTACCAGACTTAACAAGCACGCTGGCTGCATCAAAGTATGTATGTCCCTGTGGCTTGATCTCAACATAGCTCCCATTTCTTCCTGAGCTGCAATAACTAATACAGTCAGCCTGTTGTTTGATTTTGTGGTGCTCAAACAAAGCAACCTCGCAATCTTCATTTTTCCATTCACCCTCATGTATACTTTGCTTTAAGAGCTTTGGGAGTTTCCATCGGCCCTTCTTGTTGAGAGAGTAGGTAACGCCACTTGCCTGAAGACCCCCATCTTCGATGTCATCTCCAACGCCCTTGGCAGTGGAGTATTTAAGCAGGGATGCTTCGGTGGCGTAGCAGCGCTGGTAGTGAGAGTTTGAGGCTCTCAGGGTGTTGCCCGAGTGGACGTTACGTTTCCAGCCTTTCCAAACCATATTTGAGGCTTTGTCTTTGCTATCTGAATAAAAACACAAGACAATGATAACAATATTTACATTCTAAGTGCCTGTAGATCTAGATATGCAAGGATGTTAATAAATTTCAATAATAATTAGAGAAAATGTCACATGCAAAATACATTTCCCAACAGCAAAACTAGCAAAATCAATATATATTTCTCTCGTATCCTTTGATTAACATTTAAGCTTGCTCTAATTCAGCATTTGCTTCAAAATCATGCAATGCAAATGCAAAGAGCAACGAGAGGTTTTTTAGGTTTATACACTTCCGTATACTGTATTTACAATTTAGCAAAATATATTATAATATTTCTACCTTAAAATTATATGTCACGCCAACAACAGTACCTGTATAAATATTCTCCCCTTTTCTTCGTTTCTTCTTCTTGTTTTCTGTTTTGGAATACTGACATATGTATGTTCCAACTTCATATTTATACCGTTCGATGATCCAACTTTCTACTGCTTGTGCAAGACCTACCTGTACGTTCTATTTTTAACTTGTTTTATTGGGGCAGTTAAGCAGCGTTAAGTGTGATACTTGTATTAGTTTTATAAAAAATATTTTCCAATAAAACAAATAAAATCACAAATCAAATAAAATTTCACATAAAATAATAACTTTTATTAATTTTTTTTATAATATTAAAGTATTTATAAAAATATACACCTTGAAATGATTTCTTGCAGTATGTGAAACTCTTTTATAGTAAAAAGGGACTAGCTTTGCATAAAATTGAAGCTGTCACCTGAGGGAAAGGAACTACTTTAGGGCAACAATATACAACGACATGGTTTAAAAAAGAAAACAGACTTAGAACACTAGGTAAATATGTTGTTAATTCATCCTGTATTGCTATTTTTGTACGTGGAAACTGTTAACCGTCTTTTACAAGGGTGAGGTCAAGCTGTTTACGTTGTGCACACTGACCGCTACTGCCACAGGCAATGTGTAACTTAGCCGGCGTTGCCATATAAATTATGATCATATCTGTAATGTTTGCTGCTGGGCATGGAACTTAAGCCTGATAATAAGGTTAGACTTACAGACCAAAGTTGAGTTTTATTTTGACAGTTTCATCATATTGAATCCAGTATCTGGTTTATAACATTTACGACAGTGAAAAAAATAAATAAATAAAATAAAAATAGACGAATGCATTAAAGACCAATAGCCAATGATAAAACTGGACCAATATGCTTTTATCTTGAACTTGAAGGGGTCCAGTTTTGGTTTGTAAAACTTGAACCAGTTTTCAGCAAAATTTATATAACCGGCCACAAAAATGATCAGTGTAATTGTTGGTGTTGTGTGAGAGGAATATGGTGTCCACAATTAATTGTTGTCCATTTCTCATTAGTTGTACATGTGCCATTCATTCCATATACTGACTTGATATGTACAGCTAACTCGATATGTACAGCAGGAACCAAATCTCCCTCTGAACCAACATTGGAGGCGACAACGGAAAGCTCCCCCAAAAAAGCCGCACCCACCTGGTATGGTAATGTTTTGCGCAGAAGTAGTGCTGATCATGAGGAAAACTAAAAAGGACAAAAGTGAACAGTAAAATTATGATGGTGTTGTTTTCTGGTTGGAAAGGGTTGAACAATGTCCACGTGTATGAGACATAATTTTTTACTCTGGCAGATCGAACTTGTTAAAAATGTCAGCATTGGTGAAAAATGACTTTTACATTGGTAAAAATCCAACAATTGCCTTGTATGTTGACTAAAGGCAATAGGAATATGATTTTTTAACGTATGAAATTTTTTTAATGTATAAAATATTTACAAACTTTTTTGTGAACATAAATATGTTGCTTTTGCCACAACTTAGCCTTCACTCACCAAACAGAAGAGCGACGCCAAACTTGGTTTTCATGGTGCTGCATCAAGTCGGCAAATTGGTCAAAAGCCTTTGCAGTTATGTTTGACAGGCTTCTTTTTATACAAAAAACGGGAGGTTATCTTAAGATATAGCCACTGTCGTGTCAATGAGTGCTATCTGACTGAATCTAAAGAGCTTTTTCATTATTAGACTTAAAGTGCAATTTCATAGCTATCGACATGAGACGATTTAAAGGGCCCTGCGTGCTGTCACACAATCTTCATTTGAGTAACATCCGATCGAAAAAAAAAAAAGAACTCAAGAAAATTCTGCAGCAAAATTGAGATGGCTAATAATGTATTTCAGAGAATCCAGTGCATTTGTTGTTTGGTCGGCAAGCTGCGCATACATTGGGTTGATTGCGATCGAATTCTTTTGGAATCAATTTTAAAACGGTCCACGTCAGACTTGAATAAACTTGGCCATCAACTCTTATCAAGATTATGTGGACATTTTTTCTTTTGCATAATGGGAAAACATCACTGATCAAACCCCGATTAGCAAATAAACAAACAGAAAATCTATTTGTGCACACAATCTGGTCTTTTTCCATCTTTATCGGGGAAGGAGAATGAGCCAACAATCAATTTTCTTTGAGGGGTCTCACGTATTGAGAAAAGAAAATGCCAGCTGCATGTTTTCTTGAATAACCAGAATAAAACTGTCTGATGCCATTTCGACAACAATCCGTTCATTAGAAGTCTTATCTACTGAGCTACTCAGTTATCTTACATTCTTGATGTTTGAAAGATCCTTTCATAATAGATGAAATGATTAATTTTCTTTGATTTTGTAGAAGGTAATTTTATTGTTGGTTTCCCAAACGGGCTTGGAATGGAACCTGGGATCTTCGGACTCCGCGGCAAATGCAGATTCCAAGATGTAGATGTAAATAAATTTATTACATCAAAAAATGTAAAATACAGTCAATGATTGTAATGTTGCAAGCATTTGAACAACAATTTTGTTTTATGTTCACCTATTCTTTAATTATCTAATTTAATATTGATTTCAATTCCATATACACAAAAATATTAAAAGGGACCTTAAAAATCAATTTATACATATATGTAAAATAACAACACTCCTAAGGTTACAAAAGGTAAACCTGAATTTTAGTTTTAGTTCTGCATCTCTGCATTTGTCGAACAAAAAGCTGCATTTGTATCTGTGATAAATTGCAGTTACATTGGGTTTTCATGATACAAAATATTCAATGACAATATATTCCCTTTGCATGATTGATCTACTTGAAATTAGTCATACAAATATCAATGATGAGGTTTCACTTGATAGTTCAACAAGTCTCTGGATTTCCTGTCCCCAAATAATACAGGCAGTTCCCTGGCTTAGTTAACTAGGAATTCTATTAGGGTGGTGTTACACTTTTCCTGATAGGGCAAGATGTGCCCATGTGACCATGTAACCTTGGTAATTCAGTTCTTAGTCAGAAAACCTGACTTAAATTTTTTGTGTGAAACCAGGACCAGTCTGGAATTGCCTGTATGGTAGTCAAAAGCTACACAATAACCTACGTCAATCATTATGAAAGATGGTGAAATAGATGTTCAACTTCAAAGTAAAACTGTTTTCCCTTCAACACTTTACATCTGTTTCCCACTTTGTCGCAGCACAGAAGCCAAGGATTGTACACAGGTCTTTCCAATGGACATCAGCTTGCTCAGTTTTTTCATGATTGTGTCCATGTTTGAGAATCTTTCATCATTGAAAATCTAAAAGAGTGAATTATATTGAAATTGATTTCATTTGGGAATGTTTGATTGCACCCAGAGAAAGCAATTTACAGTAAGATTATTTATCCCATCTTTTAGAAGAAAATGTACATTTATTGTTAAAGAATGTGAATTAAAAGAGCATGTATGTAATATTAATTTTGGATTCTTTTATAGAAACTACGATCAAAATATGATTCTTGAAAAAAAGTCAAGCAAGGTGGTTATCTAATGACACCATCAGGACTTTATCTGACCAAAGTTAGGTAGTTCATTTGTGAACTTAGCTTCAGGAGCAAAACAACTCACCTCATTTATGCTCCAGGAGACGAAATCAATGCGCTTAAAGATGGGCTCAACTCCTGCCGCTACTTGGTCATCCTGCAGATGGAGGGCAGTGTGCTCTGCCAAGTGGTGAAGCTGCAATATAAAATACAGCAATTATAAGACAATCAAAATTATATGGGAGTCTTTTTCACTATCTCCTGTGTTATGATGGTGAAACACTTAATTATTAAGTCATGTTTTAGGTGAAATTTGATCTAGGTACACAAAGGTTCGTGGTAAAAGGTCCTTTTTTTAAATGTATTTACCTCAGCATTGAAATCAGCTGCTGACTCTAAAAATTTCTGCATCTGTTCAAGTTTTTCCACTCGTTTCTGGACTTGCTTTGCAATTATGGGAAAGTCTAATTCCCCATGCTGTAATACATAAAATAAATAAATGATTAAATAAATAAATAAAATCAGCGAAACAGAACTGGCACTTTCACATTTGTAATATCTGATTTTCAGTAAAGAAACTCAAAGTTCATTTTAATAAGGCAGATGAGTTTTAAGCAAAATTGCAACTGCTGAAAGGAAAATTAAAAAAAAATTCCTTTCAACAGTTGCAGTTTTGCTTTTAATTAAAATTTGCTTACCTTCCCTCTGTACAGCATTGTCTTGATTTTCTTATCAATGCCTGATCCATGATATTCCCGGGCTGCTCGCCTGTGTTCCACTGAAGACCTATACAGCATTTCTTTACTGAGGTTGCTGACAAACTGAACGGGGGACGCAATGTACCTCAGAGTAATTGCCTAAAAAAGCAATTAAAGTTTACAATTAATTTCCATTAAAGTAAATAAATTTAATTGTAAACATCATTACAGGGCTGGTTGCAGTTGATTTTATAGCAGGGTACATTTGTAACCAATTTCTCTCTATCTCTCCATTTTATACGTTTGTCCCTCTTCCAACGTCCACTTTAAATGTACTTCATGTATACATTGGCCATGTTTGTTTGTGCTCAGCTTAATTACACCTTAGCTGGTAGTGGGGGCTTGTCAGACAATTTAGCATATTTCATTG
The DNA here is from genome assembly GCF_051362555.1 of Lingula anatina. Lineage (NCBI taxonomy): Eukaryota > Metazoa > Brachiopoda > Lingulata > Lingulida > Lingulidae > Lingula > Lingula anatina. The sequence continues at coordinate 2,857,789 of NC_141772.1, read as the reverse complement.
AATGCACTTGAGCTAGAATCGCCTCAGAGTTGCATGTGGTAAGATGTCTCACCCTGATTGCTCTTTAAAATGAAATTTTTCACATACTTCATTTGTGGCAGCAGTATTGCCTTGGCTACAGATGCATTTTTTGGCCAGACATTGCCAGCAGAAGTCTTTTCCACAGCGACAAATCATACGTGAACATCCTCCGTTCTTCTCTATAGGAAGTCGACAGTGAGGGCAACGTCTCACAAAGACCACAGCATCTTCAGGTCCAGAAGCGGAATTGTCTTCTAAAAACAATATGTATCCAGTTAAAATATTGTATATTTAAAGATACTTACAATCAAGTCAAAGAAAAAGCACATTTTATTTGCATTTTTTAAAATATTCAATTCCTTTAGTCTGTAAAGAAAACAAAAAATATGCATATAAAATCCTCATATTAAATGGCATTGAGCAAAAATTGATTTACTTCAGCATCAAAAACAATTTAAAGATGAAAATTACTGAAAGTTCTGAAAAACAAGCTATAAAATATTTTTTTTTGAGAATTATATCATAATAAAAAAGAAATTGTTTTAAAAGGGACATCATCTTTTTGAACTTTGAGGTACAATTGACTTTTTTAACAGTACATAAAAAACAATGAAAACCTATTTCATCAAACTTACTTCTAACTCTCAGCTTGCGTTTGTAATTGTTAGCTAGGTCGCACCTAGCTGGCCAATGAGGCGCTTTCATACACTTGAAACAGACAGCAGCGCCACACTTACAGGATACAGACACGGATTCCTCGGCTGCGTGACCTGGTAACAGAAAACAACTGAATTTTACCACACCTTTACATGCTTTTTGACCTCTTATTATACTGTATTAATGGTGGTAATTATTTTTGCCCTGAGGATTGCTGCAGTTTTCACTTTTCACATTTTAGCCCCTTCTTGTATTAAATAAATTAAATCTAAATAACTCTTTATCATCATTATCTTTATTAACACAGTGAATTTATCAAATTAAAATCTTTATTGCTGGGTTTACTTCATGCTATAAGCTTCAACAATTGTAAAATCAGAAATTTCATAAATCTTTAAAGTCTCTATAAGGCCCTATTCAGAACAATGGATTAACTAGTCCATGGCTCAGATATGGTGACACAATAAAAAGCTTGATGTATAATCCACTGATAGACAACAAATAGATTCCCTGCATGGATTACATAACAAGCATTCAAGTGGGTTGGCCATATTTGATCCACGGATAAGTTAGTCCATGGTTCTTGATGTGTTTGCCTCTTAGGAAAACTAGTTGCTGGACTGAAAGGTCAGCCATTTTTAAAATTAGCTGGCTCGAATGTCTGCCAGGTGGAAAAACTTCTCAGCCTGTTCTGAAAGTTGTCTGCCCCGGCAGACGGTCCAGCGTTAATTTCTAACACTGACGCCTAAGTCACCTTTAGCCATGATCATCCTGCCACACTTGCGGTTAGGGCACCACTTCAGGTTCTCCTCCATGCTCAGAGCCATCTCATGTTTCTGCATCAGGTGATGTCTGACTGTCCTGACGTCTACCAAAGATACCAGTGTTGCAATGTCAAGTCTGGAGGAGCACTGGTATTCCTGAAGATTAAAGGTGCATATATGTAAATATTTGGTGTTATTTTCATAATGTGTTATTTTATGTTAAAACACAAGTTTTATAAATGGCAACACATACATTTGGTGACTTTTAAGACAATAAAGTTTGACTTTATTATTGATAGTTTATAATTATAAATACACACATTATTATCACAAGTCATACAAATGGTTACACACAAATCCACTTACTGGACAATACAGGATCATATCTCCCTGCTGCACCCTGCTCTCAATGTGCTGTTGCCAACAGTTACGACAGAACCAATGATAACAAGGGCTGATGGCCACGCCCATTGCATACCCCTGGGACGTCCACTCAAAGCAGATATTACAGTACTCTTCACTTTGCCTGTAGACAACACAGGTGTCTTCCTCACAGGTTTCATCCATCTATGGAATAGAAATATGCTGTAAATTCAGTTTGGTGGTTTGCATGATACCTTTAATAAGGATATCAAATTTTGATATAATTCAGTAATGCACAAACAAATGTTTATGCAAAATTATATTGTTTTTTATTTTTACTTTTGTTAAATTTATTTCACTATAAAAATGAATTATATTATCATCATGTGACTCGTTCTACCAACACATTGTTAAAAAGAAAAAGCATTCTTAACAATCAGATATTATATTATAATTATTCATAATACCTCTGATTTACCAGATACATCTTAATAATATCTCAGGTTATCCACATATATTTGTACCAATATAATAATAATAAATTTATAAACGGAGGCATACCTGTGTGTTCGCCGTAGAATCTCCAATGAGAGTGCTATATAATTCTGCTGGAAGCCCTGAAGCAGTTTCCCATTTGCAAGCTGAACTCAGAGTGTCAAACTTGAGAGATGCCTTACTAACTGTCATAGGTGGAGCCGAGGTTGTGTAAAAACTGAAAATTAATCAGTAGCCAATATTATGAGATTCTCAATGTTCTTGCGTTCCATTTCAATAAATTAAAAGATACCTTTAAGAACAAACACCCATCAGCACTTTTATACATCTTAAACTATGTAATTTGTAGAAAATTTAACTTCTGGAGCAAGATTTTAATAGTTAACAAGCTTCATTGACCAACAACTCTACTACAGGACAACTGACATTAAAAATTGTCGTAAACACTAGACTTCTGATTGAGAATATCTGTACCACCCTTACCATTCAAAAGGCAGCATGCAGATATAAACAGCAGTTGCAGACACCAGGGCATCCACTGAGGCATATATACCCATGTCATTCAGAGTTTCAATCTTCACCGTCTCCATCTTGAAGTTGCCTTTCAAGCTTACCCTAAAAAAACAAAATCCCAAAAACATGAACAAGTTAAATGGATCAACTTAAAAAATTAATCTAATAAATTTCAAAATGTCAAAACATACATATCAAATCTCCCCTGCATTTATTTTTGAAAATAGCCAAAAATTAAAATAAATAAATAAATAAATAAATAAATAAATAAATAAAAAGAATAGAAATTCAAATAAATTTCTACGTTCATTTATCATAACATGTTCACTTACTTCACAGTAGCCTGTGTCCCTGCTCCCCCCTCAGGTAAAACCTGCACTACCAGATAACTGTGGAGGTCCAAATGAGACCCATGACTACGTAAAATGGTGTCCTTCCTGACCTGTTCAAGCACAAACTTGGAAATGTCAATGGTGAAAGTCCTTGGAATACAATTGCCTTCTTTATAATAGTCGCCATATGTGGATTGTAAAACTTCAGGAGCAATGGCGTCGTTGGTCGTGTCCATAATGACAGGGATGGAGACACAGGGATGACCTTTAGATGACTGCTTTGTCAATTTGGCTGATGGCTTTTCCCCCTTTTTCTCCTTATTTATATCTTTTTCGATAATTTCCTCCTTTGGTCTGAACTCATAGTATTCATCAGCTGGGAAGAAGACTTTATTGTCTTTGGAGGTGTCTTGAGAGACAGGAAGAGAGGGTGTAGATTTTTCTTGAGCCTCTCCTTGAAACAATCCACTGTTGTAGCTCCCTTTTGCTTCCACAGCTCTGTCAACTAAGTCGCTGAGGACAGTGTTAGATCTTTCTACACTGTCCCAGTCCAAAGTGAAGTGGTGCTCATCCTCCCTATTGGTGTCCTCAAGTTCCACTTCATCTTCACTGCTGTAAAAGCTGTCAAACTGCTCCTCATATTCAGTAACCTGACTGCTCCATCTCAGCTTCCCTCTTTGCTTTGTGGCTCCTTTCTTTGAGATTTTTGAACTGCCATTGTTGTTGTGTTCTGCATCTGAAAATAATACAGAATGCAGCATACTTAAAATGAGGATATTAAGAAGTAATGATGATTAAAATTAACTCTGCAAGTATGAACAAACTTGTTAAAATTATTTTCTAAAAGTATTTGTATGCTTTTTTAATTAATATAACACAAGGTCTTGCCTTCACTAAAATCATTATTTTTGTAAACATATTTTAACTTAACCCAAAATGTGCTTACCAGAAAAAAAATTAAAAGGGCAAAATAATAAAAATTAAGAATACCCATTAATCGTAAAGCCTTATAATTACCCTCATAACTTGATACATCTTGGTCTCTAATATACTTCTTATTATGTGTGATTGAGCTGGTCTTATGACAAGGGTAGTATATTTCATAGCTGACAGCATGCTGCACAGTGTCCACAACTTCCTCTCCAGTACTCTCTTCGTTATAATCTACTCCATACTTTTTCCTCATTTTTGCCAGCCGCTTTTCCCTTTTCTTCTGGCTTCTTTTACCATAACCAGACTTAACAAGCACGCTGGCTGCATCAAAGTATGTGTGTCCCTGTGGTTTGATCTCGATACAGCTCCCATTTCTTCCCGAGCTGCAATAACTAATACAGTCAGCATGTTGTTTGATTTTGTGGTGCTCAAACAAAGCAACCTGGCAATCATCATTTTTCCATACACCCTCATGTATACTTTGTTTCAAAAGCTTTGGGAGTTTCCATCGGCCTTTCTTGTTGAGGGAGTAGGTAACGCCACCTGTCTGAAGACCCCCATCTTCGATGTCATCTCCAACGCCCTTGGCGGAGGAGTGTTTTAACAGGGATGCTTCGGCGGCGTAGCAGCGTTGGTAGTGAGAGTTTGAGGCTCTCAGGGTGTTGCCCGAGTGGACGTTACTTTTCCAACCTTTCCAAACCATATTTGAGGCTTTGTCTTTGTTATCTGAATAAAAACACAAGACAATGATAACAATATTTACATTCTAAGTGCCTGTAGATCTAGATATGCAAGGATGTTCATAAATTTCAATAATAATTAGATAAAATGTCACATGCAAAATACATTTCCCAACAGCAAAACTAGCAATAGGCAGCATAATCTCGTATCCTTTGATTTACATTTAAGCTTGCTCTAATTCAGCATTTGCTTCAAAATCATGCAATGCATATGCAAAGAGCAACGAGAGGTTTTTTTATGTTTAGGCCACACTTTTTTATTTTTATGGATGACATCCTCTGGGTACCCCAAAATCGGTGCGAGAGGGCGAAAAAAAAAAAAAACAGTCCAAAAAAAAAAAAAAAACTGCTTAAGTAAAGGAATGCTGTCGGTACACAGCTGGAAACACAAATTTAACCACAGAAACACGTATCAAACTAACAATATGTCTTTATCCATGCTCTCAAAATATTAAAGCATTGTGAATACTTCGTAGAAATGTAAAAAAAGTCATGAATTGATATACTTCATATTACCAAATCTATTTAAGGTTATTTCATGCATTCATTTGGTATAGCAATCAATAAAACAAATATCAATCAAACAGTGCGTCTTTATTTGTAATCTCAGAATATTAAAACATTTTGAACACTTCACAGCAATGTTTAAAAAATGATGCAAAGATGTGCTTAATACTACCAAATCTATTAAAGGTCATTTCAGACGATGCCATTTTGTCAACTTCAACTCACACGAAGCAGCTAAACTGTCAGGTGGCCTGTCCGACCTTCAGCCCACCAAATACCTCGACGCCCTTGTCGACCCTTTTTTCGCTACAGAAAACCTGGTATTAATGTGCTGCTTTATACAGAATGTCACAGAAATGTTTCGGCCGCCGCCAGCCTTTCGCACAATTGTAAAAAGGTGATATCTCCATGCCAAATATAAATGGCATACCAATCCAAAACGATGGCGCCCGTTCTCTTTATGACTTTTATTGTTGTGTAATTTGAAAGTAATCCTAGAGATGAATTTGACAGCAAAGTGGCCCATTTCCACGTGGCGAAAATACGCATGCGCAGAAAGCTCATTTCCTTGCAAATTCAATAACAACGTTTGCGACAACCGACTTCGTTGGGGGCTGGGGGGGGGCTTTTTTTTTTTTTTTTTTTTTGGAGAACGGGCGAAAATCCGTGCGCGCGCAGGATGTCATCCATAAAATTAAAAAAGTGTGGCCTTATACACTACTGTATAATACAGTGTATTTACAATTTAGCAAAATTAGCGAGCGCAGACGTCCCTAGGTGGCGTTAGTTGTTCTATTTCGCGAAGCGCCATTAAAACTGTCCCCAGAGTATCAGATTTCAACCCGCTCTTACAATGCACGGCGTGTCTCAACTACTGCATCGGGAACAACCCTACCTTAACACGTGATAGAGAACAGATGTTACTTCCTTTTGGGTATTGTTTTCGCGATCTACGAGAGGTCAGAAGTGAAAATTTTTAAGGGCAAACTTTTAAACTGATTTATTTTTTGAAGTCGGCAAAGGGCGGCAAGACAAAATATATGCCATGTAGAAGAACAAGGACTAAGGTTTCTGTAACATTTTATTTGTCTTAAGCGACCACCTCTTATTTTACAATGTTGTAAGCGACTTGAATAATACACGTGTGTTCCAGCATGGCGGCTTACAGAGTTAGCACGTTTATGTTACATGGTGTCAGAAGTTAAACTTTTCCAGCTATTAGTGAGTCCTTACACATGCCATATAACATTTTAATTGTGCGAGACACTAATTAAAATGGCATATGCATTCGAGCAACCCAGTTTCGATTGGGAGTCTAAAAATTTGTACTTGGAATTTACTCGATTCCGACAGCATGCTGAGCTCGTTTTCAAGGGTCCACTATCACAAACAGATGATAAGATAAGGGCAGGATGGTTAGGCATGTGGATTGGAAAACAAGGGAGAGAAATTTATAAAACATTCACTTGGGAAGAAGATGAAGAGGACAAACCAGAAGCAATATTCGGCAAGCTTGAAAATTATGTAAGACCCAGAAAAAACAAACGTGCACAAAGATTTAATCTGCAGAAAAGGAAGCAGGAGGAAGGTGAGACATTTGACAATTTTGTAAAAGACATCAGATTGATTCTTATGGATTGTGAGTACCAAGATGCAGAAGACATCTTAATTGACTGTATAATACGTGGGGTGTACTATCCTCGAGTTCAAGAGAAACTGTTAGAAAAAGGGGAAATACTTACTCTAGCTCAAGCATTAGAAATAGGCAGACAGTATGAGTCATCCCAGCAACAAATGAAGATTCTAAGACCAGAAGTTGAAGTTTCCGCCATTAATCACAAGTCACATAAGAGTAAGGAAAGCCATGCTAGTAGAAATCCCTCACAAGCCTCTAAGAGTCAGGAACACGTACCTTGGAAGCAAAAGAACAAGAAATGTGGTCAGTGTGGTTTAGATATTGCAACAGCCCATAGAAACAATACTTGCCCAGCAAAAGGAACCAAATGCAGATATTGTAAAAGACTAGACCATTGGTATTCAGTATGCAGAAAACGAAAAGCCAAGGCAGTACACACTTTACAGGAAAGTGATAATGATGTTTACTATGATGATTCAGTGAGTGAAGATAGCAACAATGATCCACTGTACATTCATACAACTGAAGTTGATGATGAAAATGTTGACTCTGTCAGTGCAGCTGAAGATAAATGGATAGTGACACTAGATGTCCAAGACAAGCCACTTAAATTTCGTATAGATACTGGAGCAAAATGTAGCATTCTAGTGAAAGCTGATTATGAAAAACTTAGTCTTCACAAGAACTTGAACCAAACAACTAAAGTTCTTCGCTCCTACTCTAATCACAAGATCCGCCCAATCGGAAAAGCGCAGCTTTCAGTGGCATACAATACTACTCAGTTGCCAGTTGACTTTGAAATAGTAGACATAGACCAGGAAAATGTCATTAACGGTGAAGTTTCAGAGAAACTTGGGCTCCTCCATAGAGTCAGAGTAAACAAGGTAAACAGTGTAGATGATTTCACTGAACTTGCCAAGAACACAGGTACGCTACCAGGTAAGCATACCATAAAGATAGACCCAACAGCAAAGGGAGTTATACATCCAGCCAGACGACAGCCAGCATCACTGAAGCCACGCATCTTAGAGAAATTACAGGAAATGGAATCAGATGGCTTCATTACCCGAGTCCATGAGCCAACTGAATGGGTCAGTTCAATGGTTGTTTCATTAAGAAATGATAAAGTTAGAATCTGTATAGACCCATGTGATTTGAACAATGCAATCAAAAGAGAGCATCATCCACTGAAAACTATTGAAGAAGTTGTAGCTAGTATTCCAAAAGCCACAGTGTTTTCTGTGTTAGACGCCACACAGGGATTTTTGCAGATACAGCTTGATGAGCAGTCATCCTTTTTGACTACTTTCAACACTCCAATTGGCAGGTACAGATGGCTTCGCCTACCCTTTGGTATTAAATCGGCGCCAGAAATTTTTCAGAGAATCATGGATGAAATGCTTGAAGGCATAGAAGGTGCCACAGCTATAATGGATGACATATTGATAGCAGGCACAGATAGTGAGCATCATGATTTGATTTTCAAGAAGGTTATTCAGAGAGCTACTGAATACAACCTAAAGCTCAATTTTGATAAGTGTCAGGTGCGTCAGCCCAGAGTTCAGTATGTGGGACATATCCTCACAGCAGAGGGCCTGAGCCCAGATCCAGAAAAAGTGCGCGCAATAACTGAGATGACACCACCCACAGATAAGGATGGAGTACGAAGAATACTTGGTCTTGTACAGTATCTAGCCAAGTTCATACCAAACCTGAGTCAGGTGGATGCCCCACTGAGAGCATTATTGAAGAATGATGTGTCATTCAAGTGGGAAAATGAGCAACAAGCAAGTTTTGAGGAACTCGAACACTTGTGTAGCACACCGCCTGTATTAGCTTATTATGATGTGAACAAGCCCGTAGAGATTCAGTGTGATGCATCAAGAAGTGGACTAGGGGCAGTGCTAATACAAGATGGCCGACCCATAGCATACACGTCACGTTCTCTTACTGATGTTGAAATGCGTTATGCTCAAATAGAGAAGGAAATGCTCGCCATTGTCCATGGAGCTATAAAATTCCACTGCTACATCTTCGGTAAGGAAACAACAGTGTACACAGACCACAAGCCATTAGAGAGCATTTATAAGAAGCCATTACTGTCAGTTCCAATGAGATTGCAGAAGATGTTGCTACGTCTACAGTGGTACAATCTCAATGTTGTATACAGGAAAGGTAAAGATATGGTGGTAGCAGATGCATTGTCGAGAGCATACTTACCAGACACCAGTTCTGACGTGACAGGACTAGATGATTTATGTTTAATTGATATGATCTCTGTGAGCAGCGAGAGATACTCTGATATTAGAACAAGAACGCAAAGAGAGCTACAGCCTCTATACAACACAATTGTCCAAGGATGGCCAGATACGCGTAGAGAGACACCTTATGAAATTAGAAATTTCTGGGACTCCAGAGACCAATTTTCTGTGTTTGATGGTGTAATCTACAAAGGCCTCAGAATAGTTATTCCACCGTCATTACAAAAGTACATGCTTAGCTTGATACACGAGTCACATCTTGGAGTTGTGAAATGCAAACAGCGTGCAAGGGAAGTCATGTTTTGGCCTGGAATGAATATGGAAATTGAAAACATGGTGAGAGACTGCATAAAATGTTCTGAGTATCAAAACAGGTTACCCGCAGAACCGTTGAAACCGACCGTCCCTCCAGATCTACCCTATACTGAAGTTGGTTGTGACATATTTGACTTTGGAGCAAAGAAGTACCTACTTCTCATTGATTACTATTCAAAATACATTGATGTTGTAGAACAGAATGCCGCAACTACAACTGCTACAATCAATGCTATGAAATATGTGTTTAGTTGTCATGGCATACCTCTTAAAATCAGATCAGACAATGGACCACAGTTTAGTTCATGTGAATTCAAACAATTTTGCAAAGTGTATGATATTGAACATATGACCTCCAGTCCTCAGTACCCAGGTTCAAATGGGGAAGCTGAGAGAGCTATTCAAATTGTGAAGAAAATGTGGAAAAAATGTGATGACAAGTATCTTGCTCTACTCAACTACAGAACTACACGTTTGGAAGGCATAAACTTGTCCCCTTCGCAGTTGTTAATGGGACGCAGACCTAGAAACACACTGCCTGCAGCTCGAAATCTGTTAAAACCACAGGCATATAACCAACGAGAGGTGAAACGTCATTTTAGCCAGGAGAAACTAAAACAGAAATATTATTATGATCAAAGGAAAGGTGCTAAAGAACTGAAAGCTTTCAACCCTGGAGAACATGTGAGAATGCAGCCTCATCCAGGTTCAAAAACATGGGCACCAGCCATTGTTGTTAAACGTCATACACATCCAAGATCATACATAGTGGAAGGAAATGACCGTGTATACAGACGTAATCGTCAGCACTTAAGATCATCAACAGAAAAAGCACATCACTATAATCCTAATTTTGTTGACTTGGAGCCATGTGATGAGCCATTACATTCACCTATCAAGGATCAGCATATAGTACCTGAGGAGACAGTAACACCAACCCGAGATATTGTCAAGGATCAGTGTAAAACACCAACAAAAACAGTGACACCAGCAATTAATACCCCAAGGATTGTAACAAGATCTGGTCGTGTGGTGAAACTGCCAGACAGATTAAATTTATAACTTGTGTTTTGTGAACGATTCAGTATTAATTTAATACTACATGTGGATTTTCATGTGGACTTGCTTTAAAGCAGTTTTAAGTTATAATGCAAAGACTCAGCCAAAGACTTTTCTTTAATTTTCTTTTCTTTCATTTAAATGGACTGTTAAAGACATTCTCTGTGGAGCATGAAATGATTTTAAGTTAAAGTAAAAAAAAAAAAAATTATTTACAAAAGGACTAGAAGATCAGAGACTCTGAATGCTCTTCTCACATTGAACATTGAAAGACTTTAAGTTAAAGTGAACACTCACAAAGAACTGTGAACACCAAAAACTGAATTTATTTTAATTTACATGCTTTTATTTACTTTATTAATCTTAGTTGATTATAAAGAGGGAGATGTAACATTTTATTTGTCTTAAGCGACCACCTCTTATTTTACAATGTTGTAAGCGACTTGAATAATACACGTGTGTTCCAGCATGGCGGCTTACAGAGTTAGCACGTTTATGTTACAGTTTCTAACCAACATTTCAGATTTTTGGGCAAATTTGGGCAAATATTTTTTTTGTAATTTATTTCAACGCCCCCCCCCCCCTCGCACACGCTTGTTGACCGCAGCCAGTCGAGGTCAATTTTTACTGCGTACGCTTAACAAAAATGTTACATCGCTTGCATACATCAGTTAGAAGTGATAATAACAGAGAAAATCCTGATTGTGATGAGTTTGTTGGGAATCATGGTGAAATGCACTAAAAAGTTAAAGCCTGAGTGGACTTTGACAAGCTACTTTGACATAATTATTTAACTCTGAGCAGGTGTTTTCATCCGTTTTGCGGCATCAATACATTGAATAATCCTGACTCTTCTTCTTGGTTGTCTGGTTTAGCAAGGAGTTGTAACTTCTTGGGTTAAGCGTCTCTGACTGATTATAGAGGTCTTAATGGGGCCTTGACAGATTTATTATTGATTAATTAATTAATTTTTTTTTTTTTTTTTTTTTTTGGTGTGTGTGTGTGTGTGATTTACGTATGCTGTTTACACATCTTTGCCAAAGACTTCAAATGACCTGGAAGGTGTGAATATTGTTAAGTCCCTTTTGGAAATTTCTATGTACATGTAGGTATTTGTGTGAAGAACTTTAGATTTAAGTATATGTATATAATTATATTTATATCTAGAACTTTAGGAGATGGACGTACATCGAAATAAAATTTAAAAAATTTTTTTTGAGGAAGCGAACAAGAGAATAGGTTATCCATTTTTTTTTTTTTTTTTGTGATTTACTAATGTTGTTTTTATATATCTCCGTGCCAAAGACTTAAAACAGCTCAAGTTCCCTTTTAAAACTTACTGTCATTTGTATTGATATATTATATTTACTTTTTATATTTGTAGACTTCTGTAGTATAGTTGAACCAACAGTTTTTTAAAACTAAAATAATCAGTTTTGTGGTGCAAGAATTCCCTATAACAGAGGTTAAATCACATTTGTGTATTCTTTACTTAAATTGGTAGACAAATTGGAAGCACAAATATTGTTACAGATAATTCTTATACTTTTTCAATATAATCTTGGATCAGAAAACTCTGTTAAGTCACATGAATTAAAAAATTAAGTCTATCATTCATACGTGGCAAGTTAATTTTCAATGATATTTAAGCTTTAAAACATTTATGCATTACTAGTAGGTTTAAATAGTAGTATCACAGGTGCTACATGTATATAGCTTGATTTATTTTCTTTCAAGCTCACCAGATATTGTTTTCTGACATGAAATATATAATTAAATTTTGGTTTATACTAATATCAAGACAACTGCTGTAGAGAGAGAATTTTATTACAAACTGCCTTATCAGCATTTATAAGCAGGGGTGATGGAAATATGCATGGGGGTAACATCCTCAGAAGTGGGGGCATTTTTATTTTTTGCAGGAAGTTTATCATAAAAGAAAATTATGTGCCATGTACATACTATACATATGTGTTCGATACTAAGGAGTAAGAGTACATATGCAAGAATAACCTTATGATCTCCAGGGTGTGGGTTGTTCCTAAGTTTGAATGATTGTTTTTTTTTCACAATGACAATTTGCCACTTATACTATTAATTTTGTACTAATACTCATATGTAAGACAACTATTCTGCCAAGAGTTTTAGTCTTGTTGATTAATAAAACCTAAGAAATGTGTATTTTCTAGCATTTACCGTCAAAAAATCCTTCATTTTGCTTAATTCACATGCACATAACTCTGCTTAGGAAAATGCTAGAACCAAAATTTAAACTTTGGGTTAATGCCCAACTTCTATACTTAATGTGTGCCAAATTTCAAATGTCTGTGACAATATTAAGGGGATGAAAAATGATGGGGGCAACTTTTGTCTCATTTTTGAAAATGGCGCCTGAAAAAAAGAACAAACATGGTGTTACTAAAACTTGAATTACTTTTGATCTAAATAAGATAGATTAAAAATTTTAATTGATTATTCATACTCAAATGTGTGGCTATCTGTGCACCAAATTTCAAGTCTCTAGCTCACTTAGAAAAATATCATGTGTGCACCCCAGCAAAATATATTATAATATTTCTACCTTAAAACTATATGTCACGCCAACAACAGTACCTGTATAAATATTCTCCCCTTTTCTTCGTTTCTTCTCCTTGTTTTCTGTTTTGCAATACTGACAGATGTATATCCCAACATCATATTTATGCCGTTCGATGATCCAACTTTCTACTGCTTGTGCAAGACCTACTAGTACGTTCTATTTTTAACTTGTTTAATATTGGGGCAGTAAAGCGTATTAGTAAGTGTATTAGTTTAATAAATAAAATGATTTCCTATAAAACAAACAAAAAAAAAAAAAAAAACACAAATCAAATAAATTTTTACATGAAATAGTAACTTTTATTGATATTTTATAATACAAAAGTATCTATAAAAATATGCACCTTGATATGATTTCTTGCAGTAGGTGAAACTTTTTTTTAGTAAAAAGGGACTAGCTTTACATAAAATTACATAAAATTCCGCAAGCTCCGAGTGTGTCATCTGAGGGAAAGGGACATTCCTAATTTCTTTTTTACTTTAGGCAACAATATACAACGACATGATTTAAAAAAGAAAACAGACTTAGAACACTAGGTAAATATGTTGTTAATTCATCCTGTATTGCTATTTTTTGTACGTGGTGATTGTTACCCGTCTTTTACAACCAGTCTGTCCGCAGATTTCGAGCTGCGCGTGCACACTGACTGAAGCGACGGCCATTTTCGCACTACTTTCAGCAAAATCGAGTGAAAATGGACGACTTTTGAGCTCTTCGTATTTTCATGTGTAGTTTTGTCAACAGTTGATGTGATTAAACGATAGATATATAAAAAGAAGCGGGAATATCTAGGGATTCGGAATTTTAAGGTTAGTCGTCATAAAAAATAGATTCAGAACGGTAAAATGAAAGGTTTATCCACGCGGGTGATTGCAAATGGTGCCCCGTTTCAGGTGTCCGAAATTTTCTATTTGAAGATCTCTATAAGAAGTTTAAATTGTACAAAGTTTTAAAAACTAAATCATGAAAGCTGGTTAAACTGGGTCTCTGGCAGTATATATATATTGAAAATTCAGCTTTGTCCATTTTTTTTAGCGCGAGGTGAACTCGACGCCAAGCACTCGCAATTTTGAAGCGTGTGGCACTAGGGTGTTTCAATTTAAACAAAATTGCTACAATGTTGATATCACCAGCGTTTTATATATATTCTAAAAGGTAAACAAGTGTGCTTTGTGTTGATATGAAACACATGTTGCGTTTGGGTCCCAACTCGTTGGCAAAGTGTTCATATTCCCGTGAAGTCGGTGTAAAAGTCGGCAAAATCGATTTTTTCAAGTGCAGTAGGCTACTGTGATAATGTATCGCAGGAAACGCAAAATATTTTCAAACAATTACATCCTGCAGAAAGATAAGATCATAAACTTTCAAATGATATATCATAAGGCATGTCTCCTACAATTTTTACCCATTTTGTGTGAGGAAATTAGTGCATCTCCAAAACGACGACAAAAATGGAACCCCATTTTCATCATAATTTATAGCGTCACGTGACCAACCTGAAGCACTGACCCGACTTGGCAAGACTACAAGTTTTCTCAAATATTCTGAATATCAGAGCAAATAAGTTACAATAAAATTAAAATACAAACAAGTGCTGTACATCTAACATCAGAAATATTCCAAGTTATATGCTTCATTCTTGAAACATCAAAAATGGTATAGTTATGACGGTTGACCCACTCCACAAGAAATCCAGTGTGAATTTTGACCAATATAGAAAGATATTGCTAGATCTAGTTATAAATAAAACAAGATTTTTTTAATTGGATAAATATTTACAATGAAATACTGGCCTATGGCCAGGTTGTACTTTTTAAAGCCCGAAAGGGTTTTGATAAAAAAACCTTTCAACACCGGTTTACCGTTTATTCATTATATTAAGATCTGCACTTCTGCCTTGTTCTCTTATTTTACTGCTCAAGATTTATTTCTATGTACTAGTACTATTTTTGTCTCTTACATATTAAACTATATAAAATAAGACTATTCCAATTGTAATTTGAAAAAATATCCCTAATCTATTTAAAATTTACATTTCTCTTTTTTAAAAGTGCAAAATTTTGAAATCTGTGTGCTAAACAAAACTAAGTAAACATTTAAAACACATGTCCTTAAAGCAGTGTCCCTGGGAAATGTTCATTCAGCCTCATGAACATGCACTGAACTTTTTGAAAGTTTTTTTGAAACTTTTTGCTTTTTAAATTAAAGCAGTTAACAAGGCTCCAATAAACTCATTTGCCAAAGTCTGAGGGCAGGAGAAGCACCTGCCCCAGCAAGTTATGAATATTACTTTAGCCAAAACTGACATACAAGCTGAAAATTCTTGAATATAATTTGTAATTAAATACATATCAAAGTGCATTAAAAAAAACTTCAGTATACGAATATGTTTCAATTTTTTTATTTCCTTAGAATCTTCAATTGCCAGGTCATTTACCTGGATATGACAATCAGAAAACAAAATCAATTTTCAAGTTCAAAATTGGGCCGTTTTCCCAGAGTGCCACCCTGCCACCCAGTGGTTGATAGATTCCTTGACTAAATGATCATCAAAACCTGGCCCCTATAAAACTGCTGTCAAAATTTTGTTAACTTAAGCATAATATTCCCCAAACTTGACCTCCAGTCAGATTCGATTCTTTTGAGAGCACTGTATCCTCTCTCCACCTGAGAAGTGGACAGGCTGAACAAGGCAATTTCAATTAGCATTATTGTATGTATTCTAATCTTTGTCTGGTCTCCT
Source organism: Lingula anatina (assembly GCF_051362555.1). NCBI lineage: Eukaryota > Metazoa > Brachiopoda > Lingulata > Lingulida > Lingulidae > Lingula > Lingula anatina. The sequence continues at coordinate 2,841,851 of NC_141772.1, read as the reverse complement.
AGCCTTGGAAACAAATCAGTACACATATCTTTACTTTTATTCACTATAAACATGCCACCTATGTGCTCTTTAAAGGCAGGCCACTCTCAATGGAAGTCTTTTGGATCAAAGCCCATCCTGTATAATACTTGAAGAAAATAATGTTCCAGAACTTGTCTGCTATGAGAAAGGTTTCTAGGGTAAACAATATCCAAGACTCTACAAAACACCATTTCTTGTTCAGTCACACCTGCATCAACAGCACTATCACACAAAATCGTATGGAAAATAATTTCCCCTGGTCTTGACCAGAACACCTCTTCCCTTATTGTCAGCTGATATGAAATTCGGGAATCTGTTAAAAATAAATATAATAAAATGATAAAATCATACATGTAGAAACAAGAAATTTATACAAAGCATATAAAAACTGAAATTAAATGAAAAATCCATAGATTAAAAAAAAAAAAAAACTCACCTCATTGTCAGTCTCACACCAGTTGTTTGTCAAAGTAATTTCTTACCATACTATATAGTAATAATAATTCCTTGGTCCTACTACTAGCAATAGGCCAGTTACAAAAAATACAGAAGTATTGGCTTTTATATATATATATATATATATATATATATATATATATATATATATAAAAACACTTAATTACCTTCTGCTTTGTCTTATTGGTATCTTTTTATCATTTCATGCCATCTATTCCATGCATTCTCATGCTATAGCTTAGGCAGGGATAGGTATGCTGTCAACATTTCACTAAAACTGAAAAAGCACAATGCATACAGTAGGTCATAAAGTGTGGCTGTGTCTTGACAGACTATTTTTTAAAAACTTGTTTAATTTGAAGACTTTTATTTTAATACCAACAATTTCAGATAAATTGAAAACAAATGTTAAAAAATCACAATATTTAATTTTAAACTTATAATGTAAAACAACTTTGGAACCTGCCCAAGAAAGACCTTTAGTACACCTGTAATGCTGATTGCGCAATGTGCTAGTTAACAGGTGTGTATAGACACACACACCCTATTTTGGAAAAGATCTAGAAACCAACTCCATAAGGAAATACAACGGATAAAGGTACGCAAGTACACATTTTATGTAAACAAAGTACAGCTGTAACTTTGCAACAAAATGTAACATTCACTAGTACTGAACGTCAACAAGTGCATCTGAACTATGCGAAGGGAGCTCTCCAAAATCATTTCTATACATTTCGGCGCTTATATGAAACATAGTGAATTAAAAAAAAAAAGACTCACCTTTTAGTCGGCAAACCCAAAGCTATGTAACTTGAAAGGCAGGTTTTTCCATTCTAAAAACATATAGTAAATTAATCATATACACTGTATGTTATGGCAGCATGGTTGATCTCCAGCACCGATGTCGTTTTTTTACGTATTATTTTTCATAACAACTCTCACTATGACAGTGACACATTGTATACTATAAATATACACTTGAAAAGCTGAACATTCAATTTTTTTTCAACCGAAATGCAAGATTTACCGGGAGAAACGCTCTCCAGTCACTTGCTCAGTGCAACGTGACAGTCCCAGTTTCGACTGACCTACATAGTTCGCACTAAATTAGGGATTTCACAAAAAAAGGACGGTTGTACAAATTTTTTATTCTTTTTGGCTCAATTCCATTATATATAGTTGCATAAATCGTTATAATATCGATAAAGTAAGTTTGTCCATTTTTTCTACAGTCATTTCATTTTAGGGTACAAAATTACACGATCTGCTTGAGAAAAATGCGAGTGCTATTTTTAGACAACTGATACAAGGCTTTCGTCGAAATTGAAATGTTCATTTTACATTGTGCGTTTACATCAAGTTCTAAATTTTATTTTTTGAAAGTTTCAAGCGGAATAATGAGTTAGTCACAGAGCTTCATGGATTTATATTACAACTACGGGTTTTTGAAAACATGGCGCGAAACACAAGTCGCGGACTATTTTGTGCAAGCGCGTAGGTGTTTTTGTAATGATCACCGCTTACGCATTGATATGCAAGATCTGCGGACAGACTGAACGGTGAGGTCAAGCTGTTTACGTTGTGCACACTGACCACTACTGCCACTGACACTGTGAACTTAGGCCTGATAATAAGGCTAGACTTTAAGACCAAAGTTGAGTTTTATTTTGACAGTTTGATCACATTGAATCACATTGTATCTGGTTTATAGCATTTAAGTAATTACGTAGGTATATCAGAAAATTTTTCAAACTGATCAGAAAATTATTATACTTAGACCTCGACCCCGGATTATGGAACGATATTTGACGTTTTTCGGCTTTGCACAGTCTGTGTATAAAAATGAACGTAAACTAACCTCTAATACTTTGCATGTAGCTACGATAGAGCTTTATTTACTATCTTGTAAAGCTTAATCCATATGATTGGGGTTACTATTGGAGAAAAACGCTAAAATAGTGGTTAACTTCGTGTTGTTCTCAAACCCCGGATTATGGAACAAAACCGGAAGTGCGCAGATAACGTTGCGTCAGAGTTTGTTAGATAAGATGCAAGGCAATATGTAGCGCAGGGGGTCTATAAAAGACAATAAAACGGCAAATGCGCATTATATTGCGAATATCAATGAACATAACAGCAGTTGTTATTCATATTTAGTTGGTCTTTTACTTTTAAACACAAATATTGCTAAAAATGGAATAGTCCACTCATTTACCACTGCCTTGATCGGATTATGGAGCTAAACGAGAAGTTGCCGCTACGTCGGAGTATCGAAGCGATATTTAGTAGTCTACGCCAAATTGAAAATACTGTATTCATTATTATGAAAGAATAATATTGATATTTCTCATTTTAAAACTAATCGATCATTTATTTGGCCAGCCTTCAGGTAACAACACCAGTAATGATTCAAAATAAAATCTTTAATTCATGATAACAAAACTAGCAATTACCATTAACAGCTCACACACCACCAACAAAGAATTTATCGAAAGTGTGACAAATACAATAAAAATAAATGAATAAAAAAGACGGAGAACTCATGTAACAGACTAGTGCTGTGACCTAACAAAGAGATGAATGTATTCAGTTTTTTAACATCGCTGACCTTAATAAAATGCATTAAACATTTAACTCCATAAAACGAAATCACTGCAATTTTTTTCTATTATTATACTGTCTCGCAACTCTGTTCACCATATGGAATAATAATGTGCGTTTGTGTTATGTACGTATGTACACATGTATGTTTATTTTACGTTGCGTTGTTTGTAACGCACAAGAACATATCACTTGTAGGCCCATGCATATGTAGGCCTACTTTTGCGGTATAAATAATAAAAAAAAAACAATATAAATCTTTAAAAAATATATAAAACAAAAGAACTCAACCAATGTTTCTCCTTTACTGAGATAAATTCCAGCAGATATAACACAGGAAAACGTCCAAAAATGTAGTGGTTTAAGCGCAAGTGAAATGTTCTTGCGCATTAAGCCTAGGTCGTTTTGGACGCACGGTTATCAAGTTCCTTGCGTCCGACTAGGACGTAGCTAAATCGCACGTGGCGGCTGTTGATCATGTCGAAAAGTTACTACGTGCTGTTTGCGTCTTCCAAAAGTCGCACGATGGATGTGCTCCTCACGCACGAACTCCCAAGTTTTGTCCCATTTTTTTGGCCGTAGACCACACGTAGCAGCCCGTACGTTCGGTTGGGACCTAGGCTTTACAAACAACGCAACGTAAAAATTATTTTTTCTCTCTTCTTCTCTTTTCTACATACGTTTCACCTCCAATGCCCTCTGTGCCTTTCGCTCTCGTACCTCAGCCTTCTTCCTCTCCCTCTCCACGCCCGCTCTGCTCTTCTCCTCTTTCTCCATTCTTCGCTCAGCGCCATCTTCGGCTTTTCTCATTTTTTTCTACAGCTCTTCTTTTCTTTCTTTCTTTCTTTCTTTCTTTCTTTCAAGTCTTTAAATAATGCTTTCTTATTATCCGATATCCGAACAAATCTTTATTTGAAGACAAAATTCATTTTCTCATTATTTTTCATTTATTTAGCATGTTTTTTATTTCACTATATTGCACCTATTTATCCTCTCCGGTTTTCTAAGGGACAACTCGGGATGTCGATTCATGAACCGATCCCACCAGCCGTTCGATAGCCCATAGGCCTATATATCCCTTTGTTTTCCCACCGCCAGAGCAAACTTGCAGACTCCAAGTCTTTGGTGAGGGGAAACCCCCAGTCACTCATAATAAGGCAGTAGTGGACTAGAGCTGCCTCATCAGAGTGACTGAGGGCCAACTTCCAATGACCACCTCCCTTGAGAGCACCTGTGGTATATTTAAGAAAAATAGAAGAAGAAGATACTGGATAGAGATAGTTGAAATAAGAACTTTTAAAGATAAAACTCCCAGAAAAGGCGCAAACCTAGTAGGTCCTAAATGATTCATAAGTCTAATATTTTTTTTTTTCATCACAACAAAGATCAGTCACGTGTCATTTGTGTAGGCCTAGGCCTACCTGAAATATGATTTAAAATGATCGTCTTTGGCACCTCAAATAGGCCCTATAGGCCTACGTGCCACCTCTGATATTAAATAAGAGTGGGCCTATAATTTCCTCATTGACATGCTGAAATTTATCGAGCATGAAAAAGGTCAGTAACGATTTTTTCTCTCATAATGCCCATACAAAAGTCAACATTAAGTGTTATTTTGTGAGAACAAATTTATTTATTTCACAAGTCGCTTGAGTCTAATAGCGCTCGTAGCGTTCTCTAGCGGCAGCTTACAGTGGGCAGAAAGCACCCACAGCTATGCCCAACATCAAAGCCATTTTTATATTGGAATACTTCAACCTCTTGAAAGTGGATGTTTTGAAATAATTTCATTAAGCCGAGAACAAGAAATACAAACAATAGGCTAAGGGATGAGACAAGTTAGGCTACAATACTTATAGCAGTAAAAGACGGCCGTGTTTACGTCCACAGCGATCGATGTATCTACCCGGCCGTAACCTATATTATATGAAAAAGTTAGAAATCGAGATCGGAAACTGACAGTAACACGTGCAGACGAAAGCGGACGATAAACGGCTTTAAAACTTGCTTGAATAAAAGTAAGTTCATTATTAATTTTATCAAATTTGAGAACAACGAACTTTCAAACGCTAACACTTCTATTGTATCAGGTCGTAACATGCGTCTGCATAGCGCGTTTGATACATTGTAGCAGACGCTTGAAACTTTCGTGGCAACGGGGATTTTTTACGCTTTGCATGCTGGGTAAAAAGGGCAAACTTCCGGTTTTGTTCCATAATCCGGGGTCGTTCCATAATGCGGGGTCGGGGTCTATATCTTCTGAAAGGCAATACAAAAAACAGATGAATTCTTTTGGAATTTTTTAAAATATTCCTACAAGCAACAAAGATATTGAAGTTTTTTAACTGCAAAAATTCAACAAAAGTGTCCACACTCTTCAGCTAAAAACCTGTGACTACTGACCGGTGGTGATCACTCAGCTGTAGCTGCAGTATAAATATTGTAGTATAAATATTGCGCATCAAATAAACTATACTTCGCATTGTTACATTTTCATGATTTTTTGACATAATGTTGCAAATAATATTAAATTTACTTGGCATGAATTACAAAAACTTCCAAATTTTAAACATTTTGTCGAGGCAAAACTTTAAAACGTCCTCAAATCAAATTTCTCTAAGACTGCAACACTGGAAAATCACATGACCGGAATTTACTCTTTGATTTTACAGCTTATCTAGTAAATGGCTTGTATAAGTTTATTTACATGGAGTTAAAAGAGATATTTAAAAAAAAAGGGATGTCATAGGTGAGCTGTTAGCAGGTCAGTCTCAGTTTTGCACTTCACTGCCCCTGGATAGTTATACTGTAGCGGCCCTAGCGGATTGTGATATACCTACATTTACGAAAGAGAAAAATTAAAGAAATCAGTATAACGGTAGGGCTGTATGTATACTATTCTGCACGTTGGTCATTATGTGAACGCTCTGTGCTATCAAGGAATTGGGTAGGAAAAATAAATAAATATATATATATATATATATATATATATATATATATATATATCACTGGAGTATTTAGATTTGCTCAGCAAAAACAAAACAGCCGAAAAGGAAAATTTTATCCTGAAATATTTGGGCCCACGGTTAGAACCGTTACTTAGTTTTGTCTGGATTCGCTAGTATATATTTTCACATTGAGGAGATGGAGGGGGGGGGGGGGGGGGGGGGCACATATTATCTCCCAGAATAAAGGGGTTACTTACATAATTGGGCAAAATACTGAGCAGGGTTGAACAATACCCACATGTATACAACACGGCAATAGAGATATAAATTTGTTTTAACGTATGTAAGATTTCTAATGTATAAAAAAATTACAAATTTTTTGAGAACATAAAAATCTTATGATATGTGGCTTTTGCCAAGACAACTGCCGGGGCTGATGCTGCACTCACCAAACAGAAGAGCGACGCCCAACTTGGTTTTCATGATTCTGCGTCGAGTTGACAAATCGGTCAAGTCTTTGCACTTATGTTTGACAGCTTTCTTTTTATACAAAAACGGGATACCATTCTACGATATAGACACTGTCGTGTCAATGAGTGCTATCTGGCTGAATCTAAAAAACTTTTTCATTATTAGACTTGAAGTGCAATTTCATAGCTATTGACACGAGACGATTTTATGGGCCTACGTGTCGTCACACAACGTTCATTTGGATAACACCCGATCGAAAAAAAAAAAACTCAAGAAAATTCTGTAGCAAAACCGAGATTGCTAATCAATTCCCGTTATTACAAATTGAGTTTAGCATATGTATTTCAGAGAACCCAGTACATTTATTGTTTGGGCGGCAAGCTGCGCACACATTGGGTTGATTGCAATCAAATTCTTTTGGAACCAATTTAAAAGCGGTCCACCTCAGACTTGAATAAACATGACCATCAACTCTAATCAAGATAATATAGTCATCTGTTTTTTTCTTTCGCATAATGGAAAAACACCACTTATCAAACCCCGATTAGCAAATAAACAAACAAAAAATCTCTTTGTGCACAAAATCTGGTCTTTTTCCCATCTTTATCAGGGAAGGAGAATGAGCCAACAATCAATTTTCTTCGAGGGGTATTGAGAAAATTAAATGCCAGCTGCACATTTTCTTGAATAACCAGAATAACTGTCTCATGCCATTTCGACAACAATCGTTCATTAGAAATCTCATCTACTGAGCTACTCAGTTATCTTACGTTCTTGATGTTTGAAAGATCCTTTCATAATAGATGAAATAATTAATTTTCTTTGTTTTTGAAGAAGGTAATTTTATTGTTGGTTCCCCGAACGGGCTTGGAATGAAACCTGGGATCTTTGGACTCCGCGGCAAATGGCAAATGCAGATTCCAAGATGTACATGTAAATAAATTTATTACATCAAAAATGTAAAATATGTACATTCAAAGATAGTAATTTTGTAAACATTACAACAACTATTTTGTTTTCATGTTCACACATTCTTTAATTATCTAATTAAATATTGATTTCAATTCTATATTCACAAAAATATTAGAAGGGATCTTAAAAATCAATTATATACATACTGTACAAGTAACAATAAAAGGTAAACCTGAATTTTAGTTTTAGTTCACCACCTTTGCATTTGTCAAACAAAAAGCTGCATTTGTATCTGTGATATATTGCAATTACATTTGGTTTTCATGATACAACATTTTCCCTTTACATGATTGATCTACTTGAAATTGGTCAAACAAATATCAACGATAAGGTTTCACTTGATGGTTCAAGGGATCTCTTGATTTTTGTCCCCAAATAATACAGTCTGGAATTGTCTGTATGATAGTCAAAAGCTACACAATAACCTACATCACTCATTATGAAAAACGGTGAAATAGTTGTCCATCTTCACAGGAAAACTGTTTTCTCTTCAACACTTTACACCTGTTTCCCACTTTGTCTCAGCACAGAAGCCAAGGATTGTACATAGGTCTTTCCAATGGCCATCAACTTGCTCAGTTTTTTCATGATGATGTCCATGTTTGAGAGCCTTTCATCATTGAAAATCTAAAAGAGAAAATTGTACCAAAATTGATTTCATTTACAAATGTTTGAGTGCACTCAGAGAAAGCAACTGCTTGCAACTGTAAGTAATTTACAGTAAGATTATTTATCCAGTCTTTCAGAAGAAAATGAACACTTATCTTTTAAGAATGTGAATTAAAAGAACATGTATGTTATATTATTTTTTGGATTTTTTAGAGGAACTATGATCAAAATATGATTCTTTTAAAAATACCACTTACTTAACAAAAAACAAACAAAAAATAAAATAAAATTCAGCAAGCCCTCATTCATATTCGCATTCACAAACTTTTCTCAATTGCCCAAGAAAATCCATTTTGCAAACAGACAATGAAAAAAGTCAAGCAAGGTGGTTATCTAATGACGCCATCAGGACTTTATCTTACCAAAGTGAATTAATTCAGTCATGAACTCGGCTTCAGGATTGAAAACAACTTACCTCATTTATGCTCCAGGAGACGAAATCAATGCGCTTAAAGATTGGCTTAACTGCTGTCGCTACTTGTTCATCCTGTAGATAGAGGGCGGTATGCTCTGCCAAGTGGTGAAGCTGCAATATAAAATACAGCAGTTATATTGACAACCAAAATAATACGATAGGGATAATTTTTTTCGCTACCTCCTATGTTATGATGGTAAAACGCTTAATTACTAAGTCATGTTCTAGGCGAAATTTGATCTAGGTTCATTAAGGTTCATGGTAAAAAGTCCTCTTTTGAAATGTATTTACCTCTGCATTGAAATCACCTGCTGACTCTAAAAATTTCTTCATCTGCTCAAGTTTTTTCACACGCTTCTGGAGCTGCAACACAAAAAAATAAATTAAAAAAATACATAATATAGTATAATAAAAAAATAATCAAAATGAATGATTAAATAAATAAATGAAATCAGCAACAGAACTGGTACTTTCATGTTTGTAATATCTGATTTTCAGTAAAGAAACTCAATGTTCATTTTAATATGGCAGACGAGTTAAAAATTTCCTTTCAACAGTTGCAGTTTTGTTTTCGATTGAAACTAGCTTACCTTTCTTCTGTACAGCATTGTCTTGATTTTCCTATCAATGCCTGATCCATGATATTCCCGGGCTGCTCGCCTGTGTTCCACTGAAGACCTATACAGACTTTCCTTACTGAGGTTGTTGACAAACTGAACGTGAGACCCAATGTACCTCAGAATAATTGCCTAAAAAAGCAATTAAAGTTTTTAATTTATTTCCTTTAAAGGGTAAATAAATTAAATTATAAACATCATTTCAGAGCTTGTTGCAGCAGTTCATTCATTTATTTATTTTTATTGTACATTTTTACCAATCTCTTTCTCTCTATCTCTCCATTTTATACATTTGTCCCTCTTACCCAGACCACTTTAAATGTACTTCATGAAAGCATTTGCCACAAAAAGGCATCAAACACTGAAAAAGACCACTTTCATCTTTTTTTCACTTACTTCATTTGTGGCAGCGGTATTGCCTTGATTACAGATGCATGTTTTAGCCAGACATCCCCAGCAGAAGTCTTTCCCACAGCGACAAATCATATGAGGACATCCTCCGTTCTTCTCTATAGGAAGTCTACAGTGAGGGCAACGTCTCACAAAGACCACAGCATCTTTAGATCCAGAATCTGAATCATCTTCTGAAAACAATGTGTATCCAGTTAAAATGCTGTATATTTAAAGATACTTAAAATCAAGTCAATGTAAAAGGACATTTTATTTGCTTTTTTTAAATATTCAATTCCTTTAGTCTCTAAAGAGAAAAAAAATATGCATATTAAATGCTGATATTAAATGACATTGAGCAAAAATTGATTGATTTCAGCATCCAAAACAATTTAAAGATGAAAAGAACTGAAAGTTCTGAAAAACATGCCAGAAAATATTTTTTTAGTTTATGGAATTACTTAATAATAAAAAAGAAATTGTTTCAAAAGGGACAACATGTTTTTGAACTTCAAGGTACAATTGACTTTTTTATCAGTACATAAGAAACAATGAAAAACCTATTTCATCAAACTTACTTCTTACTGTCAGCTTGCGTTGGTAATCGTCTGCTAGGTCACACCTAGCTGGCCAATGAGACGCTTTCAAACACTTGAAACAGACAGCAGTGCCACACTTACAGGACACAGACACGGATTCCTCGGCTGCGTGACCTGGTAACAGAAAACAACTGAATTTTACCACACCTTTACATGCTGATTTATCTCTTCTTATACTGGTGGTAATTATTTTTGTATTTCGGATTGCTGCAGTTTTCATTTTTCATATTTTAATCTAAATAACTCTTTATCATTATCTTTATTAACACAATAAAATCTTTATTGCTGGGTTTACTTCATGCTATAAGCTTCAACAGTTGTAAAATCAGAAATTTCATGTTGGATGCTGCCTAAGTCACCTTTAGCCATGATCATTCTGCCACACTTGTGGTTAGGGCACCACTTGAGGTTCTCCTCCATGCTCAAAGCCAGCTCGTGTTTCTGCATCAGGTGACGTCTGACTGTCCTGACATCCACCAAAGACACCAGTGTCGCCGTGTCAAGTCTGGAGGAGCACTGGTATTCCTGGAGAGTTAAGGTGCATATAATTCAGGCCTTAAAGTGATAAAACCCCTCAAATGTAAATACTTGGGTGTTATTTTCATAATGTGTTATTAACACAAGTTACATACATTCCAGCGCGCCAGAGATAGAAAACTCAAACTCCTTCTCCCCTCGACACCCTAACGGGTATAAGAAGGATGACAAAAGAAGATATAAAGGGTAACACATACCCATGTTTGGGGACTTTTAAGACATTTAAGTTTGACATTATTTTTGATAGTTTTATAAATATAAATACACACATTATTATCACAAGTCATATAAATGGTAACACACAAATCCACTTACTGGACAATACAGGATCATATCTCCCTGCTGCACCTTGCTCTCAATGTGCTGTTGCCAACAGTTACGACAGAACCAATGATAACAAGGGCTGATGGCCACGCCCATGGCATACCCCTGGGACGTCCACTCAAAGCAGATATTACAGTACTCTTCACTTTGCCTGTAGACAACATAGGTGTCTTCCTCACAGGTTTCATCCATCTATGGAATAGAAACATACTGTACATTCTGTTTGGTGGTTAATGATATCAATTTTAATCGAAATTTAATTAAATTCAGTGCAAATATATGAATATGCATGCCTTTGATGTTTACTCATTTTTTTAAAATAGTGTTTCAGTATAAAAATTATTAATATCATCATCATATAATTTCTTCTATCAACATATTGTTAAAAAGAAAAAGAAGCATTCTAAACAATCAGATATTATTATTATTATTATTATTATTATTATTATTAATACTTCTGATTATCCAGATACATCTTAATAATATATCAAGTTATCCAAATATAATTTTATACATAACTCCACTACCAATATCCCATAAATAAACGGAGGCATACCTCAGTGTTAGCCTCAGAATCTCCAATCAGAGTGCTATATAATTCTGCTGGAAGCCCTGAAGCAGTTTCCCATTTGCAAGCTGAACTCAGAGTGTCAAACACGAGAGATGCTTTACTCACTGTCATCGGTGGAGCAGAGGTTGTGTAAAAACTGAAAATTAAACAGTATCCAATATTATGAGATTCTCAATGTTCTTGTGTTCCATTTCAATAAATTAAAAGATACCTTTAAGAACAACCACCCATCAGCACTTTTATACATCAAAAACTTTGTAATTTGCAGAAAAAATAACTTTTGGAGTGAGATTTTAAAAGTTTACAAGCTTCATTGACCAACAAGTCTACAACAGGACAACCGACATTTAAGAGTCATAGACACTCTATTTCTGATTTAAAATATCTGTACCACCCTTACCATTCAAAAGGCAGCATGCAGATATAAACAGCAGTTGCTGACACCAGGGCATCCACTGAGGCATAGACACCCATGTCATTCAGAGTTTCAATCCTCACCGTCTCCATCTTGAAGTTGCCTTTCAAACTTACCCTAAAAAAACAAAATCTTGCAACATGAACAAAATAACTGGATTTGGTTTAACATTTATAAAAAATCAAAAATCTGACAAATTTCAAAATGCCTAAACCTACACTTCATATCATATTATTTCACATTATGAAAATAGTAAAAAAAAAAAAAAAACTTCATACTCATTTATCATAACATGTTCACTTACTTCACAGTAGCCTGTGTCCCTGCTCCACCCTCAGGTAAAACCTGCACTACCAGATAACTGTGGAGGTCCAAACGAGACACTTGACTGCGTAAAATGGTGTCCTTCCTGACCTGTTCCAACACAAACTTGGAAATGTCAATGGTGAATGTCCTTGGAATACAATTGCCTTCTTTATAGTAGTCGCCGTATGTGGATTGTAGAACTTCAGGAGCAATGGCGTCGTTGGTCGTGTCAATTATGACGGGGATGGAGACACAGGGATGACGTTTAGATGACTGCTTTGTCAATTTGGCTGATGGCTTTTCCCCCTTTTTCTCCTTATTTATATCTTTTTCGATAATTTCCTCCTTTGGTCTAAATTCATAGTATTCATCAGCTGGGAAGAACACTTTATTGTCTTTGGAGGTGTCTTGAGAGACAGGAAGAGAGGGTGTAGATATTTCTTGAGCCTCTCCTTGAAACAATCCACTGTTGTAGCTCCCTTTCGCCTCCACAGCTCTGTCAACTAAGTCGCTGAGGACAGTGTTAGATCTTTCTACACTGTCCCAGTCCAAAGTGAAGTGGTGCTCATCTTCCCTAGTGGTGTCCTCAAGTTCCACTTCATCTTCACTGCTGTAAAAGTTGTCAAACTGCTCCTCATATTCAGTAACCTGACTGCTCCATCTCAGCTTCCCTCTTTGCTTTGTTGCTCCTTTCTTTGAGATTTTTGAACTGCCATTGTTGTTGTGTTCTGCATCTGAAGATAATACAGAATACAGCTTACTTAAAATGAGGATATTAAGAAGTAATGATGATTAAAATTAACTTTGCAAGTGTGAACAAACTTGTTAATATTATTTTTTAAAAGTATTTGTATGCTTTTTTAAATTAATATAACACAAAGTCTTGCCTTCAGTAAAATCATTATTTTTGTAAACATATTTTAACTTCTCAACCCAAAATGTGCTTACTTGAAAAAAAACTAAATGGGCAAAATAATAAAAAATTAAGAATACCCATGAATCGTAAAGCCTTACCCTCATAACTGGATACATCTTGATCTCTAATATACTTCTTATTATGTGTGATTGAGCTGGTCTTAGGACAAGGGTAGTATATTTCGTAGCTGACAGCATGCTGCACAGTGTCCACAACTTCCTCTCCAGTACTCTCTTCGTCATAATCTACTCCATACTTTTTCCTCATTTTTGCCAGCCGCTTTTCCCTTTTCTTCTGGCTTCTTTTACCATTACCAGACTTAACAAGCACGCTGGCTGCATTGAAGTATGCGTGTCCCTGTGGTTTGATCTCAATACAGCTCCCATTTCTTCCCGAGCTGCAATAACTAATACAGTCAGCGTGTTGTTTGATTTTGTGGTGCTCAAACAAAGAAACCTTGCAGTCTTCATTTTTCCATTCACCCTCATGTATACTTTGCTTTAAGAGCTTTGGGAGTTTCCATCGGCCCTTCTTGTTGAGGGAGTAGGTAACGCCACCTGACTGAAGACCCCCATCTTCGATATCATCTCCAACGCCCTTGGCAGAGGAGTGTTTTAACAGGGATGCTTCGGCGGCGTAGCAGCGTTGGTAGTGAGAGTTTGAGGCTCTCAGGGTGTTGCCCGAGTGGACGTTACGTTTCCAGCCTTTCCAAACCATATTTGAAGCTTTGTCTTTGTTATCTGAATAGAACCGCAAGACAATGATAGCAATATTTACATTCTAACTTCTAAGTACCTGTAGATCTAGATATGCAAGGATGTTAATAAATTTCAATAATAATTAGAGTAAATGTCACATGCAAAATACATTTCCCAACAGCAAAACTAGCAATAGGCAGCATAATCAATATATATATTTAAACTTCACATCACTTTAATTAACATTTTAGCTTGCTCTAATTCAGCATTTCAAATCATGCATTTCAAATGCAAAGAACGAGGGGTTTCTTTTGTATATACTTCCGCATAATTTATGATTTAGTAAAATATATTTCTACCTTAAAATTATATGTCATGCCAACAACAGTACCTGTATAAATATTCTCCCCTTTTCTTCGTTTCTTCTCCTTGTTTTCTGTTTTGGAATACTGACAGATGTATATCCTAACTTCATATTAATACCGTTCGATGATCCAACTTTCTACTGCTTGTGCAAGACCTACGTTCTATTTTTAACTTGTTTTATTGGGGCAATAAAGCAGCGTTAAGTGTAATAGTTGCATTAGTTTTGTAAAAAAATGTTTTCCAATAAAACAAATAAAACCACAAATCAAATAAATTTTTACATGAAATAATAACTTTTATTGATATTTTATAATATAAAAGTATTTATAAAAATATACACCTTGATATGATTTCTTGCAGTATGTAAAACTTTTTTTAATAAAAAGGGACTAGCTTTACATAAAATTAAAGCTGTCACCTGAGGGAAAGGGACATTCCTAATTTCTTTTTTACTTTAAGGCAACAATATACAACGACATGATTTAAAAAAGAAAACAGACTTAGAACACTAGGTAAATATGTTGTTAATTCATTCTGTATTGCTATTTTTGTACGTGGAAACTGTTACCCGTCTTTTACAACGGTGAGGTCAAGCTGTTTACGTTGTGCACACTGACCACTACTGCCACTGACACTGTGTAACTTAGCCGGCTTTGCCATATAAATTATGATCATATCTGTAATGTTTGCTGCTGGGCATGGAACTTAAGCCTGATAATAAGGCTAGACTTTAAGACCAAAGTTGAGTTTTATTTTGACAGTTTGATCATATTGAATCCAGTATAACATTTACGAAAGTGAAAAAATAAATAAATAAAAATAAATAAATAAAATAAAGAAGGTGAATGCATTAAAAACCAATAGCCAACACTGAAAGTCAGCCAATATGGTTTTATTTTGAACTTGAAGGGGGCCAGTTTTGGAATGTAAAACTTGAACTAGTTTTCGGCAAATTTTATACATAACTGGCCACAACAATGCTCTGTGTAAATTATAATTGTTGGTTTTGTGTGAAAGGAATATGGTGTCCACAATTAATTGTAGTCCATTTCTCATTAGTTGTACGTGTGCCATTCATTCCATATACTGACTCAATATGTACAGCTAGATCCTGTATTGATCATTTGGGGCCTTAGAGGTTGATTTACTTCTTGGACTACCATTTTTTCACACCAGTAATAGATTTATGTTTGAATGGAATGGTGACTATAAATATATCCTGAGAATGCCAGGCCTGATTTATTAATACTGCCATCCTTTGGTGGTTCTTATGATCCCATATGATTCTATAAGCAGTATATCATTCTTTACATTCTTTATTATCTCACATCAAGAATATATGACTACAGTGTATATGTTGGGTGAACACTTTTGATCATATGTATAACTGTGACCATAGGTTTATGGCTAGCAATAGCAAAGGGAGTTTGGCATACTCTTCTAAACAAAGTGGATTTTTTTTTACTGCAAAACTTATTTCTTAATTTGAAATGGCAAAGGATCTTGATCAGATTTTGTTTCAGATAAGACATATCTCGGTCAAAGGGTGGTTTGTTTGCTCCCCCCCCCCCTTTTCTCTACCCCACCTTGCTACTGCTGCCTCAGGTCTCTGTCTGCACATGCTATGTCATCTATGTACCAAGGAACCTCTATTTAAGTCCAGTAGGCTTTCAAGGAGTGTGAACTGGTGGCAGCTTACTAGTGCTAGTAATGACACAGGAGGACAGTTTTTTATAATTGGGATTACTCAAAAGATAAAAAATGACAGAAAGTTAGTAATTTGGATTATTTACCAGGATACTAGCATAATAACTTTAGTTCAGAGTACATGAGAGATTTTTTTTTAATGTGAAACATATTCATGCAGCTTTCTTTGTTATTATGGATTTTAAAGAATTTCAAAGGGATTTGAGTTTTATTTAGAAGGACCTAATTTTGATTTCAGTTAGATTATAAGATTATTTTTAGGTTCAGGATTTTGATGAATTGAAATTTTTGACCACAATCTTTGTGCTAAATTCATTTCAGTGTGTCAACTGAACAGAGTTTACCTCTAGAAATTAACTGGTTAAAATGTAGTTGACAATTTGTTTGCAGGTGGTGTCTGTAGTTTATGGCATGACATAAAATAGTCCTCGATATCCCTGATAAAAAACCCTGTTTGTCTGGTGTTTCAGGTTCTGTAGACCACAATAGTAAGACTATGGCAGGAAGATATGATGATATTGGAGCAGACAAACCCCTCTTTGGAGAGACCAGACCAAGGGTAAATATTTAAATGTATATTTTTATTGAGCTTATATTTAATATATACCTTAGAAATTAATATCTGCCAGGAGCTTTTAAAATGAATGTTTTAATCAAAAGTATGTTTCAGGTCTATATAAGTGTAATCATGAATGTAGCATGCAAAATTTTATTCTATTTTATATTCTATTTTATTATATTTTATTCTTATTTTCAGGACCGGGTTTTCAACCTCGTGCTTGGACTCGTAACACTAATACTTGTACTGGTAAGTGTCATTTATCACCAGAGAAAGGTTCTGTATATTTTGTGCATAGGGCAGTTTGTACAATTATATATCAGTAAAAGATAAAATCTATTGCAGTCTAGTAAGTTCTAGTAAGTATTATTCTGAAACATAAAGCATGGCTCCTATCTTATATCATAGGTGCAATATTTCATTTCTTCATACTCATCTGCTAGTTTACCTTATGTAGGAGGGGAAATAAATTTTAGAATTAAAGTTTAGATCAGTTCCTCAGTTACTGCTCTTATATAAAACATCCCCCCCTGGTAATGGATTTAGAGAGTCACGTATCTACTGGCACTGCTGATGAGATTCAATTTCAAATGTTAAATACATAATATTCTGTCTCTTTTAAAAATCCCAAACAGATAAGACTTCTTTGAAACTTGTTTCAGGTTACACTAATCAGTGCATTTGTTTTCCCACAATGGCCTCCAGATCCTGTGAATATTTATTTTGCCAGCTGTATATTATTAGTTTGTGGAGCTAACTCGGTGCTGGTAAGTATCTATTTCAAAATGATGATACGAGGCCTTTTCGAACCAATCATTAGATCTTAAGGGCCATTCAGAATGGATGTTGGGTGACCATTGGGAATCAGCGGGTCAGCCATATTTAGTCAGAGGATCAGTTAGTACTCGGATCATCTATTCTGAATGGCCCTGTCTTTGGCAATTAAGACTGGCAATTAAGTTCTCAATCTCTCAAAACAAAACAGTGCAGCTGTATTGTTAGTTCATAACATCAAATCTGAAATGTGAAAAAGCCTTCATTTTAATTTCACAATATTTCATATAGTATGCTCAGTATGCTGCTAGATTTGGAATTCCCTCCTGATGTACATTCAACCACATAAAGTTTGAAGTTCTTATTGGGTATAATTATTGAAGTCAAGAAGATACAGTAAAAATTTAATGATAATGGGGAATACCCGCTTTAAGGGTCTGCCGCTAGATGGCGTGGGGGTGAAAGCAGTCCTTCTAAAATCTCGCAGAATCTCGCTCACGGCTTTACACCAGAGTTTAACATGGAGCGTGTGCACGCGTCGCTGACAGTGAACCAACTCAAACGCAATTTACTTGAATGTGGTGCCATAACATCTGGATGAAAATGTGAATTGACTGGAAGGTATGTGTTTTCTTTTCATTAAGTGCTTGAAAAACACGAATGCTAACTATTTTCCTTGAAAAAATCAAAAATTAGTCGAGGTGTGTGTGTCAAATCTGACATGTTATGTACATGTACATGTAGACTACTGTAGGTACGAGTAGGCCTACGCTCATATTTTGTTTTAGTAGCACGAAAGATTTTTATACTTAGTAAATGTACTTATTTATTTTCTTTATAAGGTTACCCAAAGAAGGCCCATATATCGGGGGCAAAGCCTGAAACTGTCGATTTCAGGACCCCAGGACAGCCAACTTCAAGAGCAGGATAAAATGATTACTTCAGGAATCTTACCTATCACTTCACATCAGCGGCAAAGATTGATGTAGCCACCAGTAATGCCTACCCTAAAGCTGACTTACAGGCGGCTGTGATGGACAACAACTATTGCCAAGTGCCATGAAAAGAATAAAGCATGGATAGAGGGAATGATGTAAGTGAAAACAGAGGTCTACTATTAAGAATCGGGCACAAATATGAGAAAGAATTATCAAACTAGGTGATAGGTGACATCATAGAATTATAATATTGTATCTAAACTAATCTAAATTGTATCTATTTAATGCTGTAACCATCTACCATGCTTTAATGGGATATGAATATTTCAGGTTGAGGAACAAACAGCGAAGGACACTGAGTAAGCAAGTTATAACAAGGAAAGAGCGCAATCTGACACAAGGAGAGACAATGGCGGATCACTGCCTCAAGATTTGGAGAGATAATTGCAGCTACAGAGAAGAAGTATATAAACAAACTGTATGAATCATTGTTGTGTCCAAAACCGTTGCAGACACATGACAGTTGGACCCGGACCTGATTTCCCCTTTTTGAATGTGTATCTCGTGCACGAATCTGGGCCTAAAGAAAACCTGCAAATACTTTACTCAGTTAGAAGGCCAGATGTTCATTACGAATCGCCCATTCTGCTATTTTGTTGTGTTTACATTTAAAGATCTGTTTGTGGGGTTGATTCATTCTGACACTGGATATTTTTCTGCATGTATTTTGCAGTGCCATTTAAAAAAAAAAATGTTTTAACTAAAATGAAATAATTTGGTGGTGCTATATTCTTTACAAAAAGTACTTATGTGTTTATGCTGTTTTTAATAATATTTAACTGTAATGAGAAAAAACTATGATGCTATTTTGTAAAGTATTTTTAGTGGGATGAAATAATTTGATAGTTGTATTTACAGCAAATAATTTGGTTTTTCTGCTTTTAAAAGAATTTTCAAAGTGCTGACATAATGTGGTGGTTCTATTCAAGTAAAATAATTCATAAGTACTATTTTGTAAAAAGGAACAAAAAAACTGTTCATTTGTAAAATGTTTGCTTTCTTTAATTTTTACTTCTTAAACTGTTACAAAAAGTTTTCCATACCTACAGTAATCCATTGGCTGAGAAATTGCAGCTATATAATCAGGAAAGTTATAGCACAAATAAATTATCTAAGTATTACATGGTTTCATGGTTTTTACTATGGACTGAATAATTATTTTGTTTAAATAAAACATTTGGTTTTGCTGCTTTTTAATGAATTTTCAGAGCGATGAAATAATATGGTGTCTCTACTCAAGTAAAACAATTCAGAAATGCTATTTTGTAAAAAAAAAAAAGAAGAAAAACTGTTCATTTATAAAATGTTTTCTTTCTTTAAATTTTATTTCTTAAACTGTTACAAAAAGATTTCCAAACATGCATTATTCCATTGGCTGAGAAATTGCATCTATACATGTACACATAAATTATCTAACTATACCTAGTTTTATGATTCTTAAGATGTACTGAATAATTTTTTTAAATAAAAATAATTATTTAATTAACATTACCGGTCATGCTCAATACATCAATAAAAAAGGATATTACTTAATAACACAACCTTATGCGGGTAGAAGGCTACCGGCACTTATGTATATTTACTGACAACTCTTCTGAAATTACGGACATAAGAAGAAAACGCACTTTGATAAATCGTACTTCCTAGGGGCACTTTCTTGCTATGGAGCTCTCTTTCCAAAACTTAATAAGTTTTTCCAAGATCAATTAACCTTTCTACGTGTATTCTTTTTGAGGCAACTCGTCTATCTTTAGGGGCCTAATTACTGGGCCTGGGTCAAGTTGTAACTGTCCTTTTAACATGGAAGGTGTGTTGACATGGGCAACCCTTCACTTCAAACGAAGCCCTGAATCCTCAGGAAAATTATGCCCACCTTGCCGACTTTGACATTCAGGTACACAACAATACTGAGGCATGTTTATTAAGGCCAGTGCCACAGTCCAACGTATATGATATCCAACATTGCGACTGTGGAAGGACTGAATTCACACTAGCGACACCTGGCGCCAAGCGGGCTGGTATACCTCATTGCCAATAAAACAGTGCCAGTCCATTAAATTTAAATCAGCCTGTACTTGTTCTGCCAATTCAGACATTGAAGTGGTATTGACAAAATTTGCATCAGAGATACTAGAAATTTGCATCATATTTCATCTTTGAAATTGATATTTTAAATTCACCATTCACCATGACTTGTTTGAAATTGCCAAAGATATCGAGTTCTTCATTTTGATTTTTCAGATATTCTGGTACAGACAAGGGGATTTGGAGCCCAAATTCAGGACACTTATTTATTTCAACGTATTCTGTATCATATTACTGGCAGTCTGCTGTAACTTGTATATTCATTTAAAGACCAAATAACTTGTCTGTATATAGTGTGTATCACATACAATGATTAGGGGCATTGTTTGTAAATCTGTGAATATTGTGTCTATGTAAATATGTATCAGAATGGTTTCTGAGATTGTTGTTCTCAGGATGTGTATGAAGATCTTTTGTTTATCATGTTCTCATCTCTATTAAGAACTGAGATCCTCAGATTTTCACAATTTTTCGTGGTTTGTTTTACATCTCATTGTATTAAGGCAATTACATAAACGACGTATGTATGTATGTATACAGAGTAATAATTGGCTGTCTGCCAATAAGTTCACATGACCCAGTTACTGTAAAGGCCAACCTAAATTTACTTTTTAATTCTGCCAAAAGATAAATGTTAAGACTGTTTTAATATAAACTTGATTAGGGATAAAAAATATATATGGCACAGAGATTTTTTTATACATTCCAACTGACGAATGTTAATGGCAATGGTTAGGGAAAGGATTATGAAGATGTGCCCTTTTGCATTAAAAATGCCTAATTTCCTGTAATGTTTCACACTCAAATTCTGACCTTAAAAGTATAAAAATATATTTAAGTACATATTAAGTCCTTCAAACAAAAACACTGTTTATGAAATGTAACGAACAGGTACCTAATGTTTTTTCACTTTGGAATATCTTATTTATGTTGTTGGTGTTTTGTTTTTTAACTTCTAGTACGCAATTTAAGTTTTTTATTGTTGAAATTTTTTTTGTTATTAATGTATGGTTATTTTGAAAAATGTTAGGGATAGATTTATTCAGAGGTAAAAGTACATCTTTTGTGGTTGGTCAGATAAAAACACGAGTTTTTTTCACGAGTGTTTAATTTCATTTTCAAACATTGAATAGGAAATGTTTGTTTAGATTGCTAAATGCATAACAGGCAGCTTTAATGAAGAGTGAAAAAACAAATAGGTAAGGTCATTAGGTACTCTCAGAAAGTACTTTTGAGCTTTGACATAAATGATAAAAAATTTGAAGATGCAATTTTAGTGCACTTTTATGGCTGATTGAGTGATTAATTCAGTTTATTCCTTGGCATGTGAATGTTATTTCAGAACTAGTAGAAGTGGTTTATGTTCCTTAGGGACCATTCCCAGACACTGTCGTACTAACTGTGGATCAATCTATCTCCAAGGGGATTCTCACTAAATTGCAATTAACTCAAGCAGCTTAAATGTCTGTCACGCCCACTGAAGCTGTTAGGGGATGATTATCATTTAGCAGCTTTAGCAGGCATGCCAGACATCTAAGCCGCTTAAGCTGAGAGCAATTTAGCAAGAAAACCCCTCAGAGATGGATCGATCCAGTTAGATCGACCTAGGCATGGGAACCCAGTCTTAGTAAATCTTAGCTAGATTATCAAGTTTTCTATCTCTCACAGGGTGTGCTTCAACCCTAGGCTGCTTGATGTGAGAAGGACCTAGTACTGTTATATTGGTGCTAAAACTGATGTACAGGGTTACATTTTACAAGTTATTATTATGTCATCTAAATAAGTTCGTAACCCTGTTTTGAAAGTCGTTTTACTTTTGTAAGGTTGATTCAACAACTTTGATTTACACTATGCTTTTATATTGGCGTGCAACTGAGCATGTTCAATTCATAGTTTATTTGTAAGTGTAGTTTCTTGTGTTCTCCAGCTTTTATAGTCTACATAGCAGAACACATCAACATTCAACAGTTTTGTGTAGTCACTTTATTTATTTAGTTATTACTTGGGGGTGGGGCAGTGTCTATCATGAAAGATCAAAAATAGAAGGCTCTATGTAGCATATAATGAACAGCATGGAAATACAATTTCCAAATGTTCAGTAGAAAAAAAAATTGTGAACATTTTTTTCCAGATTTTGAGATATGATGTATATTTCATTGTCCTAGACACTTGTATGAAATGGTGATAAAATAAAATAAAAACAAACTAGTCCTGTACATTTTGGTTTATTTCACACACCTAAGTTGTTGACTAGAATGTTCTTTGGTTGTAAAAAAAGTTTTCAATTTTAGTCAAATTCAAATAAATATAAAATTTTTAAAAATTCCAAAATTTTGTATTTAAAGGCACAATGTAAAGCAAGAAGTCCGTGTTCACATACATATGTTCATAATCTCACAGTCACATAGAGACCTTTACAAAGATATTTTCCTTGCCCAAAGTAGATTTAAGCACAACAAAAGCCAAAGTCGATGATCTCAAGAAGAAAAGGGCTAAACTAAACTCAAACCCACACCTAATACACCAAATGGCTATTACTAAAGTATTTTCTTAATATTTGTTTCATAAAGTCTTTTACAAACATCTATCGGTATAATACAGCAAGTTTTGTAAATTGGACTGCTTAGAAGACTGACATCTGCACTTCTATGAAATTATGATATGAGTAAATTGCTTTCTTTATGACCCAACCATCCTCTGAAAAATAGTCGAGCAATGTGCATTGCTGTTACATTAACAGATGTTCACATATTTGGTTACATAAAAAATGCACTTTAATGCCTGATAGCTGGACCTACATGCATCAAGTATAATACAAGACCTATGATAACATTTAAAGAACAATATATTTATATGCCAATAAATAGACTGAATAATTAGGTCAATAGGACCTCGACATTTTCATACATAGACAACTGAATTAACAGTTATGAAGAGCAACAGTCTATGTTATATTGAGTCAATGTAACACTGGTAGTTGAGATGCAATCATACTGATAGTTAGCCCCCAGCTTGCCCTGTTCAAGTTTGGAAAATAGATGCCATGTGAACATCTATAGTTTTAACAATTTCCATAGCATTTCCATAAAATAAATGCCACAAGTCAGGACTGATGTCATCAGTAACCCTCGCCTACAGGTGCATTGTGTTTTCTTACACATATAACACATATGTTCAGGCACAATGTTCAATGATCAAACAATTGCAATACATTACACTCCTAAGCTTTTCTATCCATTCTGTACTATTTCTATGGCTTGTTGGTGTCATGAGTCTGAAGGATCATCCACTGCTGATTGACTCTTTTCAACTTCTCCATCAGAGGCTGAGCCAATCAAATCCGAGCTCTCAGAAGGCAGCATGGGGTCTGTAGGGGGAAAAGTATAAAGAACTGATTATCTCTTTAGTGGAGATAGTGTATTTATTTGAAGATATTCCAGCATCTTGTCCTCAATGATATTCATTTCTACCATAACAATTGCATTATTACTAAGAAAAAAGGCTTCAAGAAAGAAAAAAGACATACTGGTTGTAAAAAAATATGAATAATCTTTTTCAAGAAATTTGGGGAAAATGATCTGTCAACAGCTAGGAAAATAATATACAAAGGAGTTCTATATGAGCTGGTGAAGCTGAATGAGATAACTGCAATAAACAGCAACTATGAATATATTGACTCTTTTGACATGATTTAAAAAATGATTCATGAAAAAACTGTGATAAAAAGACAACAAGAAAACCCTCTACATACCAGACAAAGAGGTCATCATGAGTTCCCCATCATTACTGTTGGACTGGACAAAGGACCCTGCGGCCGAGGACATCACCAGGTGTGTGGTCACTCCTGAGCCATCGTGTCCACCACTGTCCAGGCTGGAGGCATCACTGGTCACCATGACGAGACCCCCAGGCACTGCCACACTGTCCCCTATTTCTGTTTGGTCAACTTCGGAGTTTATTACCTACAGAATATACAATGTTGGTTTTAAGGAAATGTACAGTACTTATGGGCATCAGCTTGTCGACCGCTGAACAACTTTGTGTTGATCACATGTAGAAACAAACCAGTTCAAGCTGACGTATGTACAGGCAACCAACATCAGTTAAAATATGAAAACTGACAAAGTAATACAGCAATATGTTAGTGCATTTCATATTAAGAAGTTGGTCAAATATGATCTCCTATTCAAGTTATAGATACAAACTATGACACTACTGTTTCTGTACAAAATACTTGTTGAAAATTCAATTATAGCTTCACTGAACATGATCTATTTAACCTAAAGACAACTGTTAACACTTTTTTTTCTTTTGTTAGTTGGTTACAAGATATAAAACATTTTATGACAATTTGCTGTACCACACTGCAATTATATATCTGATTCTAACTACTCATCTTTTACTGGGTCAGATTTCATCCAAATGCCATTCAATAATAATAATAATAATAATGATATCAATTTATAATTGCATGGTATAAAACTTTGGTTCTGCTGGAGCAAGTTACTTAGACAGTGGGAGTTTTTTAAGGTTTATGCATACATTTTTGCCTTAAAGATGCATACAAAGTCAATTTTTTGTCACAAAAACCAACCAAATGCCAGCATATAGTTTCAAGTAGTATAACTAAGAGAATTACCAAAAGGCATTGTTTAATTTTACCCGAAAATGATGTTTGAACAGATTTTTCTGCTGGCATTCTAAGCTGTATGTCAATGGGGCAGGAAAGTAGGTCACGGAAGTAGGTTAAATTTACAACCATAAATTTAAAGAAAGGAGCAGTCTAAAGGTCTTTTATGGCTGATCGAGTGATCTATTCAGTTTATCCCTTGGCATGTCGAATTTATTTGAGTCATATAAGAATCTAGTAGAAGTGGTTTACATGTGTTACTCGGAATCCAAACTCCACCGATGCTCGGTTCGTATGTACCTTTAAAAAAAGTCTGGACATCATGAATTCATTAGTTGCTGATGTACTAATATCAATGTCCAATGTTTATCACATTATCAGTACAAATTTCATAAGCTTTATATTCAATTAATTTACCATCTTTAATTAAATTCTTAACTCTCACAGAATGTGGGATATTTAATAATGATAAGATGACAAGACTGTCAACACAAGAATCATAGCCCTTAAAACCAAAACTATTTGGTTCTAACACATCTATGCCTAACTACCACAAACAACTCTGTCTATTTATAGAGGCATATAATTAATTTAAAAGATAAAAAAACAGCTAGAAACTTATCATAAACTTAAGTAATCAACAGCAACGCTATGCAAAGTTATTAGAAAATTTGCCTAATGGACAACCTTATTTCAACCCAGACAGTAGATGACATTAAAATTAGTGCAAAAAAAAACAACAAAAAACCAATAATAATTAATCATAACGCAGTTCAAGAGGTTAAATCTACACATCTAAACTTTATCATTCAACATATAAACCCCTATTCTCCAAAACAGTCACAGTGAGTGAGGTTTAAACAGTGGCATTCAGTCGTCTAGCACTAGCACAGATAAAATGGCCAAAATCATTTTACTGGCTACTCTCCTGATCGCCGTCTGCCACACTGGTCAGACACAGATTGTTTCGAGTAGTGGACAATGGTCCAAAGATGGTACCCAGCTTCTCTCTCAAATCCAGAGCCATCTTCTACAGCTCCAGACTATTGTATCTGATCATGGTCACCTGTTTATGGACATTCAGAAGAAAATAAACAACCTCTCCGAAACTGACAAGCATCTGAGTCGAAATCTGACCGACCAGGAGCAGGCAATGCTCAAAGATATACAGCATTTACAACGTCAAATGGTCAGTTCCCATGCCAAGATGACCAATGTGACTATCACATTGAAAGACTTGAGCTCAGCAGTGTCAAGGATGCAGAAATACACGGACCAGCAAAACATGTTCAACCTGCTGTTAACAGACAGGATAAATCTTCTCACAAAATTGGGTAAGTAGGATATTTTTGTGAAGCCATTGTTTTTCACTGGTGCAACCATTAAGTGGCTAGAATTAAAACAAGAGAATTTCTGATGCAAGCACAACTTGGCCATGAACACCCAGCAAACAGGAGGCTGAAAATGTTTCAAATTGTATCTTTAAGTTAGCAAACTCCACTGCCAGTATTTGATCCTAAACTATAGGATTAAATTTTGTGATTATGTTCTAGAAAAAGTTTCCATCTTTTACAGCATTATACAGCCAGTACCAGACCTCTTACTATTACTACGTCAGTTCTACACTGTCCTGGGATGACGCAGCAAATTACTGTAAAAAGATTCACCCACAAGGCCATCTTGCTACCATCCAGTCCCAGGGAGAAAATGACTTTATTGCCAAATTGCTCCCTTATGGTAAATAACAGAGCCAAAATCATTATATCTTACTGATAATAGTTCTCAACTTTAAACATTCTGTGTATATTTTTATTATCACAATAAACTAGAGGATCAGAGAGGCGATACCGCCTCCGAATATTGTACCACCAGCTGGAGCAAGCGCATTCGTATAGACCCCCACATACACAAAATAAGGGACACAGCCACCAGTCTTATGCTTGACAAGCTATAAAAATGCAATCAACAAGAATTTTCAAAATACGCAAAAAATATATATAACTTAAAATGGTACAATCAAAGTTAAGTTCATCGTAAGGTAGGTCAAAGGTCAATTTCAAGGTCGCAGTAAATTGCCAGTATATGACTTCCTATTCAACTTCAATAGTAACTATGGACCTATCTCTGCCAGGTTTGGAGTTAAAAAAGAAAGAAATTAGCAGAGTTCAGTTCATGATTATAAGTAGGTCAAAGGTCAATTTCAAGGTCACAGTAAGATTGCCAGTATATGACTTCCTATTCAAGTCCAATAGAAACTACGGACCTATCTCTGCCAGTTTTGGAGATAAAAGGGAAGCAAAATTTGCAATGTTCAGTTCATGGTGAAAAGTAGGTCAAAGGTCAATTTTAAGGTCACATTTAGATTGCCAGTATATGACTTCCTATTCAAGTTCAATAGTAACTATGGACCTATCTCTGCCAGTTTTGGAGACAAAAGGGAAGCAAAAATTTGCAAAGTTCAGTTCATGGTGAAAAGTAGGTCAAAGGTCAATTTTAAGGTCACATTTATATTGCCAGTATATGACTTCCTATTCAAGTTCAATAGTAACTATGGACCTATCTCTGCCAGTTTTAGAGATAAAAGGAAAGCAAAATTTGCAAAGTTCAGTTCATGGTGAAAAGTAGGTCAAAGGTCAATTTTAAGGTCACATTTATATTGCCAGTATATGACTTCCTATTCAAGTTCAATAGTAACTATGGACCTATCTCTGCCAGTTTTGGAGATGTAAGGGACTAAATGTTATAATTTTGGAGTTACCATAATGTGCCTTAAATTTCGAACAGAAAAAATTAATTAGAATAAAGAAAATGTCATTTTGGTCAAAATTCTTGAAATAGGAGGTGCTCTGAAGTTTCAGAAGTTCAAATTTGATGAAATAATGTCATTTTTGAACACAAGTTGTCTGCTTTGCCAAGCCTTATGTTTTATTTTTCCAGAGTTCAAAATTTATTATCCATTACCGTACTGCACATTTTGCTTTTACCACCAATATGTACTTTTTGATACAGCGTAACTCGAAAACCGTATGGAATACAAAAAAACCGAGACCACCTCCAGTATTGGGCTTTACATGCAAAGTTCAGTTCATGGTGAAAAGTAGGTCAAAGGTCAATTTTAAGGTCACATTTATATTGCCAGTATATGACTTCCTATTCAAGTTCAATAGTAACTATGGACCTATCTCTGCCAGTTTTGGAGATAAAAGGGAAGCAAAATTTGCAAAGTTCAGTTCATGGTGAAAAGTAGGTCAAAGGTCAATTTTAAGGTCACATTTAGATTGCCAGTATATGACTTCCTATTCAAGTTCAATAGTAACTATGGACCTATCTCTGCCAGTTTTGGAGATAAAACGGAAGCAAAATTTGCAAAGTTCAGTTCATGGTGAAAAGTAGGTCAAAGGTCAATTTTAAGGTCACATTTAGATTGCCAGTATATGACTTCCTATTCAAGTTCAATAGTAACTACGGACCTATCTCAGCCAGTTTTGGAGATAAAAGGAAAGCAAAATTTGCAAAGTTCAGTTCATGGTGAAAAGTAGGTCAAAGGTCAATTTTAAGGTCACATTTAGATTGCCAGTATATGACTTCCTATTCAAGTTCAATAGTAACTATGGACCTATCTCTGACAGTTTTGGAGATAAAAGGGAAGAAAAATTTGCAAAGATCAGTTCATGGTGAAAAGTAGGTCAAAGGTCAATTTTAAGGTCACATATAGATTGCCAGTATATGACTTCCTATTCAAGTTCAATAGTAACTATGGACCTATCTCTGCCAGTTTTGGCGATAAAATGGAAGAAAAATTTGCAAAGTTCAGTTCATGGTGAAAAGTAGGTCAAAGGTCAATTTTAAGGTCACATATAGATTGCCAGTATATGACTTCCTATTCAAGTTCAATAGTAACTATGGACCTATCTCTGCCAGTTTTGGAGATAAAAGGGAAGAAAAATTTGCAAAGTTCAGTTCATGGTGAAAAGTAGGTCAAAGGTCAATTTTAAGGTCACATATAGATTGCCAGTATATGACTTCCTATTCAACTTCAATAGTAACTATAGACCTATCTCTGCCATTTTTGGAGATATAAGGGACTAAATGTTATAATTTTGGAGTTACCATAATGTGCCTTAAATTTCGTACAGAAAAAATTAATTAAAATTAAGAAAATGTCATTTTGGTCAAAATTCTTGAAATAAGAGGTGCTCTGAAGTTTCAGAAGTTCAAATTTGATGACATAATGTCATTTTTGAACACAAGTTGTCTGCTTTGCCAAGCCTAATGTTTTATTTTTCCAGAGTTCAAAATTTATTATCCATTACCGTACTGCACATTTTGCTTTTACCACCAATATGTACTTTTTGATACAGCGTAACTCGAAAACCGTATGGAATACAAAAAAACCGAGACCACCTCCAGTAATGGGCTTTACATGCAAAGTTCAGTTCATGGTGAAAAGTAGGTCAAAGGTCAATTTTAAGGTCACATTTATATTGCCAGTATATGACTTCCTATTCAAGTTCAATAGTAACTATGGACCTATCTCTGCCAGTTTTGGAGATAAAAGGGAAGCAAAATTTGCAAAGTTCAGTTCATGGTGAAAAGTAGGTCAAAGGTCAATTTTAAGGTCACATTTAGATTGCCAGTATATGACTTCCTATTCAAGTTCAATAGTAACTATGGACCTATCTCTGCCAGTTTTGGAGATAAAACGGAAGCAAAATTTGCAAAGTTCAGTTCATGGTGAAAAGTAGGTCAAAGGTCAATTTTAAGGTCACATTTAGATTGCCAGTATATTACTTCCTATTCAAGTTCAATAGTAACTACGGACCTCTCTCAGCCAGTTTTGGAGATAAAAGGAAAGCAAAATTTGCAAAGTTCAGTTCATGGTGAAAAGTAGGTCAAAGGTCAATTTTAAGGTCACATTTAGATTGCCAGTATATGACTTCCTATTTAAGTTCAATAGTAACTATGGACCTATCTCTGACAGTTTTGGAGATAAATGGAAGAAAAATTTGCAAAGTTCAGTTCATGGTGAAAAGTAGGTCAAAGGTCAATTTTAAGGTCACATATAGATTGCCAGTATATGACTTCCTATTCAAGTTCAATAGTAACTATGGACCTATCTCTGCCAGTTTTGGCGATAAAATGGAAGAAAAATTTTCAAAGTTCAGTTCATGGTGAAAAGTAGGTCAAAGGTCAATTTTAAGGTCACATATAGATTGCCAGTATATGACTTCCTATTCAAGTTCAATAGTAACTATGGACCTATCTCTGCCAGTTTTGGAGATAAAAGGGAAGCAAAATTTGCAAAGTTCAGTTCATGGTGAAAAGTAGGTCAAAGGTCAATTTTAAGGTCACATTTAGATTGCCAGTATATGACTTCCTATTCAAGTTCAATAGTAACTATGGACCTATCTCTGCCAGTTTTGGAGATAAAACGGAAGCAAAATTTGCAAAGTTCAGTTCATGGTGAAAAGTAGGTCAAAGGTCAATTTTAAGGTCACATTTAGATTGCCAGTATATGACTTCCTATTCAAGTTCAATAGTAACTACGGACCTCTCTCAGCCAGTTTTGGAGATAAAAGGAAAGCAAAATTTGCAAAGTTCAGTTCATGGTGAAAAGTAGGTCAAAGGTCAATTTTAAGGTCACATTTAGATTGCCAGTATATGACTTCCTATTCAAGTTCAATAGTAACTATGGACCTATCTCTGACAGTTTTGGAGATAAAAGGGAAGAAAAATTTGCAAAGTTCAGTTCATGGTGAAAAGTAGGTCAAAGGTCAATTTTAAGGTCACATATAGATTGCCAGTATATGACTTCCTATTCAAGTTCAATAGTAACTATGGACCTATCTCTGCCAGTTTTGGCGATAAAATGGAAGAAAAATTTGCAAAGTTCAGTTCATGGTGAAAAGTAGGTCAAAGGTCAATTTTAAGGTCACATATAGATTGCCAGTATATGACTTCCTATTCAAGTTCAATAGTAACTATGGACCTATCTCTGCCAGTTTTGGAGATAAAAGGGAAGAAAAATTTGCAAAGTTCAGTTCATGGTGAAAAGTAGGTCAAAGGTCAATTTTAAGGTCACATATAGATTGCCAGTATATGACTTCCTATTCAACTTCAATAGTAAATATAGACCTATCTCTGCCAGTTTTGGAGATATAAGGGACTAAATGTTATAATTTTGGAGTTACCATAATGTGCCTTAAATTTCGTACAGAAAAAATTAATTAAAATAAAGAAAATGTCATTTTGGTCAAAATTCTTGAAATAAAAGGTGCTCTGAAGTTTCAGAAGTTCAAATTTGATGACATAATGTCATTTTTGAACACAAGTTGTCTGTTTTGCCAAGCCTAATGTTTTATTTTTCCAGAGTTCAAAATTTATTATCCATTACCGTACTGCACATTTTGCTTTTACCACCAATATGTACTTTTTGATACAGCATAACTCGAAAACCGTATGGAATACAAAAAAACCGAGACCACCTCCAGTAATGGGCTTTACATGCAAAGTTCAGTTCATGGTGAAAAGTAGGTCAAAGGTCAATTTTAAGGTCACATTTATATTGCCAGTATATGACTTCCTATTCAAGTTCAATAGTAACTATGGACCTATCTCTGCCAGTTTTGGAGATAAAAGGGAAGCAAAATTTGCAAAGTTCAGTTCATGGTGAAAAGTAGGTCAAAGGTCAATTTTAAGGTCACATTTAGATTGCCAGTATATGACTTCCTATTCAAGTTCAATAGTAACTATGGACCCATCTCTGCCAGTTTTGGAGATAAAACGGAAGCAAAATTTGCAAAGTTCAGTTCATGGTGAAAAGTAGGTCAAAGGTCAATTTTAAGGTCACATTTAGATTGCCAGTATATGACTTCCTATTCAAGTTCAATAGTAACTACGGACCTCTCTCAGCCAGTTTTGGAGATAAAAGGAAAGCAAAATTTGCAAAGTTCAGTTCATGGTGAAAAGTAGGTCAAAGGTCAATTTTAAGGTCACATATAGATTGCCAGTATATGACTTCCTATTCAAGTTCAATAGTAACTATGGACCTATCTCTGCCAGTTTTGGCGATAAAATGGAAGAAAAATTTTCAAAGTTCAGTTCATGGTGAAAAGTAGGTCAAAGGTCAATTTTAAGGTCACATATAGATTGCCAGTATATGACTTCCTATTCAAGTTCAATAGTAACTATGGACCTATCTCTGCCAGTTTTGGAGATAAAAGGGAAGCAAAATTTGCAAAGTTCAGTTCATGGTGAAAAGTAGGTCAAAGGTCAATTTTAAGGTCACATTTAGATTGCCAGTATATGACTTCCTATTCAAGTTCAATAGTAACTATGGACCTATCTCTGCCAGTTTTGGAGATAAAACGGAAGCAAAATTTGCAAAGTTCAGTTCATGGTGAAAAGTAGGTCAAAGGTCAATTTTAAGGTCACATTTAGATTGCCAGTATATGACTTCCTATTCAAGTTCAATAGTAACTACGGACCTCTGTCAGCCAGTTTTGGAGATAAAAGGAAAGCAAAATTTGCAAAGTTCAGTTCATGGTGAAAAGTAGGTCAAAGGTGAATTTTAAGGTCACATTTAGATTGCCAGTATATGACTTCCTATTCAAGTTCAATAGTAACTATGGACCTATCTCTGCCAGTTTTGGAGACAAAAGGGAAGCAAAAATTTGCAAAGTTCAGTTCATGGTGAAAAGTAGGTCAAAGGTCAATTTTAAGGTCACATTTATATTGCCAGTATATGACTTCCTATTCAAGTTCAATAGTAACTATGGACCTATCTCTGCCAGTTTTAGAGATAAAAGGAAAGCAAAATTTGCAAAGTTCAGTTCATGGTGAAAAGTAGGTCAAAGGTCAATTTTAAGGTCACATTTATATTGCCAGTATATGACTTCCTATTCAAGTTCAATAGTAACTATGGACCTATCTCTGCCAGTTTTGGAGATATAAGGGACTAAATGTTATAATTTTGGAGTTACCATAATGTGCCTTAAATTTCGAACAGAAAAAATTAATTAGAATAAAGAAAATGTCATTTTGGTCAAAATTCTTGAAATAGGAGGTGCTCTGAAGTTTCAGAAGTTCAAATTTGATGAAATAATGTCATTTTTGAACACAAGTTGTCTGCTTTGCCAAGCCTTATGTTTTATTTTTCCAGAGTTCAAAATTTATTATCCATTACCGTACTGCACATTTTGCTTTTACCACCAATATGTACTTTTTGATACAGCGTAACTCGAAAACCGTATGGAATACAAAAAAACCGAGACCACCTCCAGTATTGGGCTTTACATGCAAAGTTCAGTTCATGGTGAAAAGTAGGTCAAAGGTCAATTTTAAGGTCACATTTATATTGCCAGTATATGACTTCCTATTCAAGTTCAATAGTAACTATGGACCTATCTCTGCCAGTTTTGGAGATAAAAGGGAAGCAAAATTTGCAAAGTTCAGTTCATGGTGAAAAGTAGGTCAAAGGTCAATTTTAAGGTCACATTTAGATTGCCAGTATATGACTTCCTATTCAAGTTCAATAGTAACTATGGACCTATCTCTGCCAGTTTTGGAGATAAAACGGAAGCAAAATTTGCAAAGTTCAGTTCATGGTGAAAAGTAGGTCAAAGGTCAATTTTAAGGTCACATTTAGATTGCCAGTATATGACTTCCTATTCAAGTTCAATAGTAACTACGGACCTATCTCAGCCAGTTTTGGAGATAAAAGGAAAGCAAAATTTGCAAAGTTCAGTTCATGGTGAAAAGTAGGTCAAAGGTCAATTTTAAGGTCACATTTAGATTGCCAGTATATGACTTCCTATTCAAGTTCAATAGTAACTATGGACCTATCTCTGACAGTTTTGGAGATAAAAGGGAAGAAAAATTTGCAAAGATCAGTTCATGGTGAAAAGTAGGTCAAAGGTCAATTTTAAGGTCACATATAGATTGCCAGTATATGACTTCCTATTCAAGTTCAATAGTAACTATGGACCTATCTCTGCCAGTTTTGGCGATAAAATGGAAGAAAAATTTGCAAAGTTCAGTTCATGGTGAAAAGTAGGTCAAAGGTCAATTTTAAGGTCACATATAGATTGCCAGTATATGACTTCCTATTCAAGTTCAATAGTAACTATGGACCTATCTCTGCCAGTTTTGGAGATAAAAGGGAAGAAAAATTTGCAAAGTTCAGTTCATGGTGAAAAGTAGGTCAAAGGTCAATTTTAAGGTCACATATAGATTGCCAGTATATGACTTCCTATTCAACTTCAATAGTAACTATAGACCTATCTCTGCCAGTTTTGGAGATATAAGGGACTAAATGTTATAATTTTGGAGTTACCATAATGTGCCTTAAATTTCGTACAGAAAAAATTAATTAAAATTAAGAAAATGTCATTTTGGTCAAAATTCTTGAAATAAGAGGTGCTCTGAAGTTTCAGAAGTTCAAATTTGATGACATAATGTCATTTTTGAACACAAGTTGTCTGCTTTGCCAAGCCTAATGTTTTATTTTTCCAGAGTTCAAAATTTATTATCCATTACCGTACTGCACATTTTGCTTTTACCACCAATATGTACTTTTTGATACAGCGTAACTCGAAAACCGTATGGAATACAAAAAAACCGAGACCACCTCCAGTAATGGGCTTTACATGCAAAGTTCAGTTCATGGTGAAAAGTAGGTCAAAGGTCAATTTTAAGGTCACATTTATATTGCCAGTATATGACTTCCTATTCAAGTTCAATAGTAACTATGGACCTATCTCTGCCAGTTTTGGAGATAAAAGGGAAGCAAAATTTGCAAAGTTCAGTTCATGGTGAAAAGTAGGTCAAAGGTCAATTTTAAGGTCACATTTAGATTGCCAGTATATGACTTCCTATTCAAGTTCAATAGTAACTACGGACCTCTCTCAGCCAGTTTTGGAGATAAAAGGAAAGCAAAATTTGCAAAGTTCAGTTCATGGTGAAAAGTAGGTCAAAGGTCAATTTTAAGGTCACATTTAGATTGCCAGTATATTACTTCCTATTCAAGTTCAATAGTAACTACGGACCTCTCTCAGCCAGTTTTGGAGATAAAAGGAAAGCAAAATTTGCAAAGTTCAGTTCATGGTGAAAAGTAGGTCAAAGGTCAATTTTAAGGTCACATTTAGATTGCCAGTATATGACTTCCTATTTAAGTTCAATAGTAACTATGGACCTATCTCTGACAGTTTTGGAGATAAATGGAAGAAAAATTTGCAAAGTTCAGTTCATGGTGAAAAGTAGGTCAAAGGTCAATTTTAAGGTCACATATAGATTGCCAGTATATGACTTCCTATTCAAGTTCAATAGTAACTATGGACCTATCTCTGCCAGTTTTGGCGATAAAATGGAAGAAAAATTTTCAAAGTTCAGTTCATGGTGAAAAGTAGGTCAAAGGTCAATTTTAAGGTCACATATAGATTGCCAGTATATGACTTCCTATTCAAGTTCAATAGTAACTATGGACCTATCTCTGCCAGTTTTGGAGATAAAAGGGAAGCAAAATTTGCAAAGTTCAGTTCATGGTGAAAAGTAGGTCAAAGGTCAATTTTAAGGTCACATTTAGATTGCCAGTATATGACTTCCTATTCAAGTTCAATAGTAACTATGGACCTATCTCTGCCAGTTTTGGAGATAAAACGGAAGCAAAATTTGCAAAGTTCAGTTCATGGTGAAAAGTAGGTCAAAGGTCAATTTTAAGGTCACATTTAGATTGCCAGTATATGACTTCCTATTCAAGTTCAATAGTAACTACGGACCTCTCTCAGCAAGTTTTGGAGATAAAAGGAAAGCAAAATTTGCAAAGTTCAGTTCATGGTGAAAAGTAGGTCAAAGGTCAATTTTAAGGTCACATTTAGATTGCCAGTATATGACTTCCTATTCAAGTTCAATAGTAACTATGGACCTATCTCTGACAGTTTTGGAGATAAAAGGGAAGAAAAATTTGCAAAGTTCAGTTCATGGTGAAAAGTAGGTCAAAGGTCAATTTTAAGGTCACATATAGATTGCCAGTATATGACTTCCTATTCAAGTTCAATAGTAACTATGGACCTATCTCTGCCAGTTTTGGCGATAAAATGGAAGAAAAATTTGCAAAGTTCAGTTCATGGTGAAAAGTAGGTTAAAGGTCAATTTTAAGGTCACATATAGATTGCCAGTATATGACTTCCTATTCAAGTTCAATAGTAACTATGGACCTATCTCTGCCAGTTTTGGAGATAAAAGGGAAGAAAAATTTGCAAAGTTCAGTTCATGGTGAAAAGTAGGTCAAAGGTCAATTTTAAGGTCACATATAGATTGCCAGTATATGACTTCCTATTCAACTTCAATAGTAAATATAGACCTATCTCTGCCAGTTTTGGAGATATAAGGGACTAAATGTTATAATTTTGGAGTTACCATAATGTGCCTTAAATTTCGTACAGAAAAAATTAATTAAAATAAAGAAAATGTCATTTTGGTCAAAATTCTTGAAATAAAAGGTGCTCTGAAGTTTCAGAAGTTCAAATTTGATGACATAATGTCATTTTTGAACACAAGTTGTCTGTTTTGCCAAGCCTAATGTTTTATTTTTCCAGAGTTCAAAATTTATTATCCATTACCGTACTGCACATTTTGCTTTTACCACCAATATGTACTTTTTGATACAGCATAACTCGAAAACCGTATTGAATACAAAAAAACCGAGACCACCTCCAGTAATGGGCTTTACATGCAAAGTTCAGTTCATGGTGAAAAGTAGGTCAAAGGTCAATTTTAAGGTCACATTTATATTGCCAGTATATGACTTCCTATTCAAGTTCAATAGTAACTATGGACCTATCTCTGCCAGTTTTGGAGATAAAAGGGAAGCAAAATTTGCAAAGTTCAGTTCATGGTGAAAAGTAGGTCAAAGGTCAATTTTAAGGTCACATTTAGATTGCCAGTATATGACTTCCTATTCAAGTTCAATAGTAACTATGGACCTATCTCTGCCAGTTTTGGAGATAAAACGGAAGCAAAATTTGCAAAGTTCAGTTCATGGTGAAAAGTAGGTCAAAGGTCAATTTTAAGGTCACATTTAGATTGCCAGTATATGACTTCCTATTCAAGTTCAATAGTAACTACGGACCTCTCTCAGCCAGTTTTGGAGATAAAAGGAAAGCAAAATTTGCAAAGTTCAGTTCATGGTGAAAAGTAGG
Organism: Lingula anatina; assembly: GCF_051362555.1. NCBI lineage: Eukaryota > Metazoa > Brachiopoda > Lingulata > Lingulida > Lingulidae > Lingula > Lingula anatina. Next base: position 2,804,609 of record NC_141772.1, on the reverse strand, counting down.
TCAAAGGTCAATTTTAAGGTCACATATAGATTGCCAGTATATGACTTCCTATTCAAGTTCAATAGTAACTATGGACCTATCTCTGCCAGTTTTGGCGATAAAATGGAAGAAAAATTTTCAAAGTTCAGTTCATGGTGAAAAGTAGGTCAAAGGTCAATTTTAAGGTCACATATAGATTGCCAGTATATGACTTCCTATTCAAGTTCAATAGTAACTATGGACCTATCTCTGCCAGTTTTGGAGATAAAAGGGAAGCAAAATTTGCAAAGTTCAGTTCATGGTGAAAAGTAGGTCAAAGGTCAATTTTAAGGTCACATTTAGATTGCCAGTATATGACTTCCTATTCAAGTTCAATAGTAACTATGGACCTATCTCTGCCAGTTTTGGAGATAAAACGGAAGCAAAATTTGCAAAGTTCAGTTCATGGTGAAAAGTAGGTCAAAGGTCAATTTTAAGGTCACATTTAGATTGCCAGTATATGACTTCCTATTCAAGTTCAATAGTAACTACGGACCTCTCTCAGCCAGTTTTGGAGATAAAAGGAAAGCAAAATTTGCAAAGTTCAGTTCATGGTGAAAAGTAGGTCAAAGGTCAATTTTAAGGTCACATTTAGATTGCCAGTATATGACTTCCTATTCAAGTTCAATAGTAACTATGGACCTATCTCTGACAGTTTTGGAGATAAAAGGGAAGAAAAATTTGCAAAGTTCAGTTCATGGTGAAAAGTAGGTCAAAGGTCAATTTTAAGGTCACATATAGATTGCCAGTATATGACTTCCTATTCAAGTTCAATAGTAACTATGGACCTATCTCTGCCAGTTTTGGCGATAAAATGGAAGAAAAATTTTCAAAGTTCAGTTCATGGTGAAAAGTAGGTCAAAGGTCAATTTTAAGGTCACATATAGATTGCCAGTATATGACTTCCTATTCAAGTTCAATAGTAACTATGGACCTATCTCTGCCAGTTTTGGAGATAAAAGGGAAGAAAAATTTGCAAAGTTCAGTTCATGGTGAAAAGTAGGTCAAAGGTCAATTTTAAGGTCACATATAGATTGCCATTATATGACTTCCTATTCAACTTCAATAGTAACTATAGACCTATCTCTGCCAGTTTTGGAGATATAAGGGACTAAATGTTATAATTTTGGAGTTACCATAATGTGCCTTAAATTTCGTACAGAAAAAATTAATTAAAATAAAGAAAATGTCATTTTGGTCAAAATTCTTGAAATAAGAGGTGCTCTGAAGTTTCAGAAGTTCAAATTTGATGAAATAATGTCATTTTTGAACACAAGTTGTCTGCTTTGCCAAGCCTAATGTTTTATTTTTCCAGAGTTCAAAATTTATTATCCATTACCGTACTGCACATTTTGCTTTTACCACCAATATGTACTTTTTGATACAGCGTAACTCGAAAACCGTATGGAATACAAAAAAACCGAGACCACCTCCAGTGTTGGGCTTTACATGCTCTACAAAATGCAAAAAAGAATGGGTCTCTAGCATTAACGGTTCCCGAATTAGAGACAGTTTTCAGTTTCGGTATCTTATGGCCGCTATTCCCATGAAAATGCACCGATTGACCCCAAATTCATGGAGATGAAAGATGACCTGAAGGGTAACACTTTCCAGTAATATTATTGGTTAAGTCTGTGTGGTGTCTGAATAACAGGGCAAAAAAAATTTTTTTCGTAAAAAATTTCATTTTTTTGAAAATTTTGGCCCATTTGACCTTGAAGTAAAGGTCAAAGGTCAAATCCAAGGGTATATTTGAAATCTACACATATGACTTTTGGAAAGCCGTCTATAGAAATTTTTCCCATAACTCCTTCCGTAGGGTAGATAATTAGCATTTAATTTTGCCATTTTTAGACAAGGGTGCATTGCAATGAGTGCCACACCCAGACCCCAATACCGACAAAGCCCAAATTTTACGTGGAACGAGTTGAGATTATAGGTGACCTAAATCCATGAGATGGGTATGGGGGGCCTTACCGTCTAGGAGGAGAAGCGGTAACGGTAGCCGTCCGGCGGAGCCGGCGGAACGATCCGGACGAGACCGAAACCATGTGTACCGCCAGCGCTAACGCTGGTGGTACAATAAATAAAATACCAGGAATATCAAGTAAGAATTTTTACAATTATGTACCTCAATGAATTAACTAACCAACCATAAAATTTTCAAATTACACACTCATTTGACAACTGCATAAAAAACTTTAACTATTTCATAAACCACCTGTGGTGCCAGTTATCAGAATGTTTTTCATTTTCATTTTGGTTTTTTCAAGGTGCTACATCTTTCCTTGGTGGACATGACAGAGTGCAAGAAAACAAGTGGCAGTGGGAGAATGGAGAAACATTCAATTACACAAACTGGAGCCCCGGAGAACCCAACAATGGTGCTGCAAGAGAACACTGCATGATAATGTATCAAAACAATAAACAATGGAACGATGCTTACTGTACACCAGGCAACACTTTTGTGTGTGAAATCGATTCCTAGGATCAGGGAAGAAAATGCTTTGTCCAATACTTAGATTTGATTTTGATTTAATTTACTTAGGCTAAAAGAAATGAAACACACTTTGATTGTTTTACTTATTAATCACCTCTTTGATTTAAAAACTGGAAAATCACTGATCAATCAAAAATAATGCTAGTGTGACACTAAGATTATGCTTCATAAATTAAACTTTTTCATTTTTCTACGTGTGAATTGTTTCGAAGGCTTAAAAAATATTGTAAAACACTATTGTTTGCATGATGCAATGAAGGTAATAAATTTCCACTGCCATGCTACTGCAATATTTTATATCTTCCTTCTTGAAGCACAAATAAAAAATTACAGCTAAACCCATATTGCATAGTCCTTTACCAGACTGAAAAACTGATTCTATATTGTTTATTACCCAATACATAAACAAATAAGAAAAAAAATAGAAGTCCCTTACTACATACAAAAAACGGAAATTCCACTAAACCTTTTTTTTCACCCAATACATAAAAAAAAAAAAAAACCTGCGTACCTTTATCTCCGACAGCGCATCAGTGCTGAGCTCCACCTGCCCCAGTTCAGGTGGTTGCTGTGAGGCCTGGGCGAGGGGCACAACGTCCTGCTCCCCATCCTCTATCCCCTGTCCTGCTGCAGACATGTCCAGTGCAACCACCCTCTGCTCTCCCTGCTGGGTCTGGATGATCACCTGGGACTGGTTCAGATGGTTCAGCTGCACTGTCACGTTCTCATTGCTTCTCATGGAGTCTGGGAGCTGTCAGAAAAATAATAATTTTATTTTCATTTTTTTTTTTTTTTGAAAGTTTAAATTTCAGGTTGTTCAGCTGCATCGTCACGTTCTCATTGCTCCTCATGGAGTCTGGAAGCTGTCAGAAAGAAAAATTTAATTTTCATTTTTTTGAAAGTTTAAAGTTCAGGTGGTTCAGCTGCATCGTCTCATTCTCATTGCTTCTCATGGAGTCTGGAAGCTGTCAGAAAGAAAAATTTAATTTTCATTTTTTTTTAAGTTTCAGTTTCTATTTCTTTTAATCAAGTAAGTTTTCTATAACTTATAAATATTCTGTCACTTATGAGAAATTAAACACTGAAAGCTCATTAGAGAACTGCATTTCAAAAATTGTAATTCAAATGCCTCCTACACACACACTCCTACACACACATGCATGCACGCACACACGCACGCACACACACTGACCTGAGTACTGGACATGGGCAGTGTGTGGACTATGATATGATCTGTGGCCATCCCTCCAGTAGCAAAGGATATATGTGGGTTGGTCTGTGGCTGGGTGATGAGGAAGGCCCCAGAACTGGTGGGCAGACCCTGGACTAGTTCATATGCCTGGAACGAAGCTCCATCTGTCTCTTCTGTAGACAGGGCCGCCACTGTTTGACCTGTGAATAAATGCAGCATACATGTACACATATATAGCAGGAAAGATGCTCCAGGACTGAATAATGTTTAGTAAGCAACCATTAAAATAAAATGACTTTTTAAAAACTTATTTATTAATCACAATATATATCAGGTATCATTACAAAAAATTCCACCATGTTTAAATTTGTTTAATTTTTCTGTGACAGTTGTGGGTACATGTAGCACCCCTGTACCAACCGCTTGCTGTACCACACTCTACCATACCCACCTGACTGTACAGTGATGGGTACATGGAGCGCCCCTGTACCACCCTTTTGCTGTACCACCCCCTTGCTGTACCACACCCACCTGACTGTACAGTAATGGGTACATGGAGCACCCCTGTACCACCCTTTTGCTGTACCACCCCCTTGCTGTACCACACTGTACCATACCCACCTGACTGTACAGTAATGGGTACATGGAGCACCCCCGTACCACCCGCTTGCTGTACCACACTAACACGAGGCAGTGAAGTAAACCTGACAGCATTGGTCTGAGGTTTGCTGCGGATGTTCTGGGAATGCATTTCACTCAGGTTGGCAGCTATCTCTGAATAAAGAGTACAGAAAATAAACACATGTTAACATATGAGAGAGAAACTGCACAAAGACCACTTAATATGGTAAATTAGAAGAATATAACATGGAGCAATATCATCTTCATGATCCTTTATTTTTTAAGTATCCAGGTAGCAGATCTTACCTTGAAGACTCAGGGCATGGTAATCAGGCACATGTCTCTTGAGCTGCCACCATTTTCCTCGTAGCCACTGTGGGGACCTGGCACTATGAATAATAGAAAATGAAATGTCTGCTTATAACTACGAGATGACTGTGGACCTGAATCCAAGTCTGAAGTGTATGGAACATTTAAGTGTGGGCCCTACTGAAAGGATATCAGCCAACAACAATGTGAGGGCCAGGGGATAAGATTTCACATCTATCACAGTCTGTACTGATGAAGTCTGACTGTAAGCAGAAGAAACACCAGCTGGGAAAGTATCTGTTTATTCCTCAAGATATTGGCAAAAAAATTTCTACATTTCTTTTGATTGTTATAAGTGGTTGAGACTTTCATGAAATCTTGACAGGATTAATTATTGACATGATAGTACTGAAAGATAATATATTGTTAATTTAATACTTTGCTAAAACTACCCTCTGGTTTACTAACCTGCTCCAATTCCTGGTCAGTCCCTCCCAGTCAACTTCATTCTCATCATTTACTCCACTCTCAATGATTCTAATAAAAAAGAAGACTTTTCATGAATTGATTCACTGATACAAAAATGGGAATGTTTTTAATTGTCAGAGGGTAAAATGGTAATCTTAATTATGTTAGTGAAATTCATTGAGCCAAGTATATTTAAATTTCTTTTCATTTTAATTCATGAAGAAAGAGAAGACAAATTTTACCTATCAAAATCAGACTGCAAAATAAGATAAGCCACCAGCATTAAACGCTTGTATCTTACAAAATATCAGTGACAAGAACCACTGAGATAACCACCTGAGAGTGAGCTGTATGTCATCATCTCGTGTCCAGTCTGTTCCTCCTTTGTTCTTCCAGTTGAGGTAGTTCAGCCATTTTGTCCGGCACTGTTTCTCAGACCTCGTCTTCACGTGGTCGGCCACAGCTGCCCAGGACAGCCCACTGGTCACACTGTCACCTGGAAACACAACGCAACTATCATAGACTGACCTTTGACCTCGCTTCTCACATGAAAATGTGAGAATAGAAGATCTGGGTCCTGACTTAGGAATATGAGCAGATTAGATTTTCAAAAGGTTTCAAAAGGTTACAAAAATAAATAAATAATAATAATAAAATAAATAAATAAAAATAATTGTGTATGAACTGCAAATGGGATGCTAGACTTTAATAGAAGTTATGCTGTATTGATGATAAGAAATCAAATATTTTTCATTTACCCAAACTAATTCAAAATATATACAAATGACAGACACTGACAACATATTCCCTGCAGTATTCCACCTCTTACCCTGCTTTCCTCCTGTTAAATTCATCACTGCCTCCGCCAGTCTCTTCTCTTCATCATTCAGCCACTTGCCTGTGTGAATGCAGAACAATGTGATCACATTATATCTTTGTAACAGGATAAAAACTATCATGATAAAGTTATTTAATAGAACAGTAAAGGATTATTGGAATGCAAATTCCATTTAAGAAAATTTTCCTTAAAATTAAAAAGAAATTCTATTAATGTAATAGCTGTCAGCATCAATCTTATCTTAAAATGAATGCAAAGTTTCTGGATATTCTATTTCTTTATGCATATAATTAAAGCCTTAGTATGAATTTTATTCCACGTCTTTAACTTCCAAGCTTTTATTATTATCATTACCATTTTTAATCACTTTTAAGATCTCCATTAGTATTCAAATTTCTGATACATATTTTGCACATATACATTAGCTGAATATTATTATTATTATTATTATTATTAATCCAGTTAAAAACAGTGTCCAGGTACCTGAGTTACAGGTGTCTTTCATCAGCCGGCACCTGTCTTTGACGGAGGCTGCACTGCGGCCCAGAGCCTGCCCAATCCGCGCCCAGTCCGTACCATATTTTACCTTCAACCTGAGGTAGAACAGAGTTTGAATGTTTAATATTTTCAGTGCATTATGCTGTATTCACTCTGTGACTTGTCGTATGCTTGTTTTAAGGTAAGGTCACTTTCAGTGGAAATGACCTTTAAAGCCAACTTGTTCTTTAAGGTTATTACATGTTATGTAAAATTCCGGGTGATCTTTTATGGTTTCATCACTTCATAAAAATTACTTCAAAATTGGAGTGTTGTTAAAAACACACACACACACACACACACACACACACACACACACACACACACACACACACAATTTATAATAAATAAAAACAAATTCCAATGCAACAGTCTTCTAAGAATTCTTCCAAGCCCTACCAAGTAACTTCATAAAATAATAATATTAAAACAAAGCTATTTAAGACTTTCTTTTTCCACTAAATGCACTTACTCCCTTAATTTTTCAATTTCCTCAGGCGTGTACTTCCCCATGTGATTCTTCTGATCATACATCCTAATAACACGCCTGTACACAGAAAATAGGGGGCGCTCCAGACCAACAGCTATACGGCGATAGAAATCTTTGCGCTCATCCTTTGACATTTCAAAGATGATCTCGGTGGGGTCTGCTATGCCATGGGACTTGCAGTAGTTGACAATGTTCATTTGAAGAAGATCAACTTCCTCTTTGGACCACTGCCCTTGTTTCCATTTAACACCTGGAATAATCAATAAGGTTTCTAAATTGTGAACTATTTTAACTGTGGTAAAACTGTTTAAAATCTGTCTTCTCATGCTTTCACGATATCTGCTTGGCTAAATGTCTAAAGGGGATACAAGGCATCTGACTCTTTGTGTGATGTAAAACAAATCATTAAATTTCTAAGAAATTTGCAAATTATATAAAGGCTAAAACTAGAAAAGCACTCCGAGAGCACAGACCTCCAACAAGGCAGTGATTTTTTATTATTATTGATTATTGATCTGGATCACCACCAAAAACTAATCAATTCTAAATTAACCATTTCCCACCTGCCCTGAAAATTTCATCAAAATCAATCCATAACTTTTTGAGTTATGTTGATGACAAACAGACAGACAGACAGAGACAAACAGGGGTGAAAACAAAACATCCTCGGCAGAGGTAAAAAGCCTACATGTGGATCATTCCACAAAAAAAGTGAAAATATGAGTCACTTCAGGGGTGCACAGATTGTCAGTAATCTTTTCATAATTGTTAGACTTTTGTACATGTGTTAGGTGCTAGATATTTGTAGAAGTGTATTTACAAAGAAAAAATACCTTTGCTGTGTAGAGCAGTCTTCTCCTCCCTGTTTGTAAACCATGACTGGGTGATATCTGTTGGCTTAGGTGATGCCACACCTGAACTAGACTAAAACAGGAAGAGCATTCTCTCTGCTTGTGTAAATATATTAATTATATCAGGCCACTAATGTACTGTTTTGATTTCTTTGAAGTTCTTAACATTTGGAAATTCAAACTGGGTCTTGAAATTGAAAACATACTATCTCTTACACATAAAATATATTCATAAACTATAAAATAGAGAATCTTTTCACTGTTATGTGACATAAACTAGATTTATCTAGAATTGATATTTCAATTTATCAGTTTACCTAAAAAAATCTTATCTCCAAGATATGTAGAATTACAAGAATCCAAAAGTGTTATAAGTATAAATCATAAACTTACAGCGCTGGCATCTGTCACATCTTCACCATCTTCTGCTGCCTCTAAGGCATAATTTCCATCAGGATCTGAAAGAAAAAAATCAATGTCAGTAAATATCACAGCTATTCTTTTTGTTTCATTCTTGCTTATTTACTTTTGGAGTATTGGGCAAACAACTACTGCTAGGATTAAAACTCGAATTTGGGTTTAAAGAGCATAATTCTTTGTCTGAATATTTTTAGATTGTCAGATATGGTATACCTTGGTGTTTAAGAAATAAATGAAGGAATTTTTAATTTACTATAATATAAGTATCTAATGCCCATTGTCTGTCCTCAATAATACCTGTCACAGTAAGTATGTATGTCTGCCCGTCTTCCTGTTCTACCCTATATCTCTTACGTGGGGGATGGCCATCCAGGTTCTCCGCCTGCCCTAGCTGGCTGTCTCCTCCTTCAATATAGAAAAATCCTCACATGAAGTCCATCTTTTGAGATCCATAGTCATAACCATGGAAAAATCGAATTCATTTACCCTTTTGCAAGTGTAAACGATGTTGGCTTTGTCACAGGCCCATGATCTAATAACATTTCAAACTGACCAACATTATTTCAAATTATGAATTTTTTTCCCTTTTCGGTCACTCTCTTTTATACAATTATCAATCAGTTTTGCTGTTTATAAGTACAAATCAACATCATTGTGTATCTTGCAAAAACTGAACAACACAGTCACACACAAATGCCTGCGCATGCACATACGCCCGTGCACACACACTTTCTTACCTGGGTCAGCCTGTGCATAAATGATCACATGGCTCAGTTTATCCTCATCCTCTATAGTCTCCACATGGACATTGGCATTTGATTGCAACAAGCTACTGTCCAAACTATCACCTCCTGAAACAACATATGAAATAACTAAATGCACCTTTAAAATACCCTATCTAGAAATGCGAATCAAAATAAATAAGTTCAAAATCATGGGCTTATACATTCTACAATTTTGATGTGTAAGACAGTGTTGTCATGCCATCAATCTGTTGAGAATTATTTATTGCAAATGTGACAGTACTTTTAGATATATCGCCCGTGACCATCAAAAATAAAACTATGTGCATGGATAAAAAGGACAGTGACCAGGATCATAGCAGTTCATAACTCACCTCCAAGGCTATCTGAATGACTCATGTGTCCTTCTCCTTCTTCCAAAATCCCTGTAATTACTGTGCCACTTTCTCCATCAACCAAATGCACACCTCCTGAAAATGAGGTTTAAATTATGACTTTGAAAGAAAAGAAGTGATTACCTTACAAACGGTGACCTCTTTGAAAATGACATTACACGTCAAATCCAAGGCAGGGGCAGGACCAGCAATGATGAGTGACGGGAAAATTAATTTTGCTAGATAAATCCTGTTTATTATATACCTTTAAATTTTTTTAATTAATGAGAAACAGTCAAAAATGTTTAAATGCTGATTTTCAACCATACTGTACCCTTTCCATCTTCTATCTTTCCTATCTCATCTTCTGTCTCTACTTGATCTAAACTACAGTTGTCCTCTGCCATTCTAAAAATCAACATCAACAGTATTCTACATTTTAGGAAAAAATACAAAAGCAAGAGAGGAAGAAAAGAACTTATAACAAAGTTTTTCAGTGAAAAATATATTTGTAAAAAAAAATCTACTGAATAGTTCAAAGAATACATGTATTTGAACGTTCAGTGTTTCATTCCGACCAAGCTTCACTTCAGGCAAATTATTTTTCCATTATTGTGATCCTTTTTTTATTTTTTAAATTTTATTATTATTTATTTATTATTATTATTATTTTTTTTTTTTTTGGCCATGAAGCTGGAAGACACATATTTTTTTGAAATACATAAAATATAAAAATACATAAAATTTATAATAAAAATTGCATAAATAATCTTGAAATTAAAGAAAATTTTAATTTATATTAATGCATATATTAATAAAACTTTTAAAATATAAGAGGAAATTAAAATGCTAAGGAATCGGATGTTATATGTTTTATCTTTATTTCTCTCATTCTACTTCAACTCACACCTGTGGCAGCAAACGTGTAAAACAAACCGCCATTTGCAAAATGAAGTCTGTTTTGACTGTTCCATCATAATGAGGTAATTTATGGCTCTGTTCTCTTTAAACTAGGCCAAATTTTACATCTCGAAATTCCTTACAACCTTCGCCGAAGTTTTGACAACCATTTGGGACTTACCCACGTGTATAAAGCACGTTTTACAATGTTTTCGTCCGGGGTCTTCCAGAGAGACCAGGATGAAAAATGTCCAGGATGTTCTCTTTGCGAACGAATAAGGCCTGTTTTTTTTCCTCTGGATTTCATATTAAATAGTAGTCAACTGACCTATCCACTTTAAATTCATGATATTGGAAATGCATTCAAAAAGTTCGTAGAAGGTTAATTTATTTCTAAAGTGTACATGTGTGATTATAACATTCAATATAATTTAAGGACTAATTGTTTGGCTTATTAAGAATTGCGTTAAAATTTTGTCTCGTATTATCTCGCATATTCACACCGAGATCAAACATGGCTTCGCTGTGCCGCTGCCTCCGATCTGCTGCTAGTTTAAAGTTGCTTCAGTCCCAGGTAAAGCAATAATGATGTGGTTTCAAAAGATTAAAGCAGATAATCAATGCATAAGCATGCTTTGGTGCACTTGCCGGTGCTAGGCACAGTTTATGATGTCTTCTAAATATCACCTTCTTCAAGTTGACCTTGGCGATTCATTTCCAAATTCTAGCTTTGCTAGGTTAAGCATGGCTCTAATCCGAAAGGGAGTGTTATCAATCATAAATGCATCTCGTAAATGGTTTCCTCTTACATGTATCATGAATCAGATGCCGAGATGATTTGACAATGTGAAATAGTTTTTAAAAATATTTGTCCTCCAGCCAGTTTGTGCTGCAGCAGTTCAGAAAAGATGGCTGAACCTTCACGAATACCAGAGTAAGGAGCTGATGGATTCCCATGGGTTGGCAGTACAGAGGTTTCTCATGGCAGAGAAGGGTGGAGCCGAGGCTGAAGTAATTGCCAAAAAACTCAGTAGGTTCAGTTTGTCATTATTATTATTATTATTATATTGCCTGGGGTAGCGCTAGCATTTTTTTTTCCTAAGCCAAATCATTACCTTGCAGCACTTTTTTTCAGGTGTCACTATATTGCTCAATTCAGGGGCACCACTTTTTATGTCCAAATGGTTAATATTTGACAAAATGAATTAAACCAACCCTAAATTGTTTAGCCAACTTAAGTCGGTTTTAGCTTTGTGCTAAAATGGCAAGTGTTAGCACCACCCCATATTATCATTTAATTATTATTATTATTTTGTGATATGACATGCATTCTGTAAATATGACATGGATAGCAAGATTTTAAATTTGCCTAAAAAGCATGCACATATTGTACGCAAAAATGTTAAAATGCATAAGAAGATAATAAAAACTAAAGGTTTCTAAAGGAAGCATCTATTTCAACAGTGAACATATATATTCATTAGTAATTTGACACTTAATAATTTTATTCAATAAGATCAGATAAGATAAGTAACCAGACAGTGTAATCAAATGGTCTCTATACATATTGAGTTTTATGTGTATGCTTTTCCCTTCAGATCCTATAGAATTTGTCATCAAAGCCCAGATATTGGCTGGAGGCAGAGGAAAAGGCACCTTTGATAATGGTTTCAAAGGAGGAGTCAAGTTGACTAAGGAGTAAGACAAGCATCAAGACTTTGGATTGGTGTTATATTATACCAAGAATGAGACCAGGTCACTTATTGGCCAAACTAGTGTCATATGACAAGCAAAAATATAATTCGTTGGTGATATGTTTTCTATCTCTAAATTAGACCCCATTTCCAGAGATTAGATCAATCTGCTTTAGATCATCCTAACTCCCTGGGGGTTCATGCTAAATAGCTGTCAGCCGAGCGGACACAAAAGTTAATTACCCCCTTACAGCTTGTAGTAGGCGGGACAGACATTTAAGCCGGATTATCTGACAGTAATCTAGTGAGACTCCTCGCAGGGATAGATCGATCTAAAAGCTCTGGGAATACAGCCTTATTCTTATCCCACTTAGTAAAATGCATATAAAAAATTGATTTGAAATATGCACAAGTTTTGATGACTTAAAAGATGCGCATCACTATTTTAAGCGACAAAAATGTTAATAAACATAATGCTTGAAGTTTTTACTTGTACTCTTTTCATTTCAGTCCCAAAGAAGTTGGCGACTTTGTATCTAATATGGTAGGACACAGACTTATGACGAAACAGACTCCACCAGAAGGTGTGTTAGTACAGAAGGTAAGGAATTTAACACAAAAGATTTTGACTGTTTAAATTATATGTTTATTGGTTTAAAAGATTTTACACTTATTATTATTTTTTTTTTCAAATTTATTTTATAAGTTTTTTTGACTTTTTTTTTTATAGAGCAAATGAACATTAATTCATGGCATTAATCTATTAAAATATGATTAAAAAGTAAAAACTTGTCCTCCACAAGAAGCAATCTGTAAATCCTACCACTTTTTCGCTTTAACCAAAGAACTGTTTGGTTAATTTCACACTTAAAAGCCATTTATTTATGTTATTCATTTCTTCCAGGTAATGATAGCCGAAGCATTTGATATTGAGGACGGCAAGGAGAGATACCTGGCTATTCTCATGGACCGTGAAAGCAATGGTCCCGTGATAGTAGGCAGCCCATACGGAGGAATGGACATCGAGGAGGTGGCTGAGAACAATCCAGAGGCGATATTCAAAGTATGGGGTTTCATACGTTGTGAATGTCTGCTTTATTGCTTGTTTTTTTATTTACTACTTAGTGAAACCCTAAAGCTGAGAGGTCTTTCAGGTCACTGCTTTAAAATTAGGTCATTTACACGGTGGGGTGGGTGGGGTTCTTCCAGGTTATACTAGACTCACACTGTCACATTTTGTGGTATTTTGCCTGATCACAGCAGCCCTAGTATATCAGTATAAATATGTGTAGCACACACAATTTGAATGGGACTTTTTAATGTTCTAGTAATGTCTTTATGTGTCGTAAGCATTTTGTTTTTACAGTCTTCAATAATGACTTAGTGTGATATGGGTGTTTGTTTAACCACAGGAAAGCAACTGTTATGAGGCAGTGTCCCCCCCCCCCCCCCCCCCCCCCCCCCCCCCCCTTAACACTGACACTCACACACCATCCCCACTTCCCTTTTCCCATTATTGATTTAAATGTTTTCGCATTGTTTCATTCAGGAACCAGTGGACATTATGACTGGTATCACAGATGAGATAGCAGAAAGGATGGCCACTAACTTGTTATTTGAAGGAGATAATCATAAACAGGTATTTTGATGATTTGAATTATTTTTAATATTTATAGACAGTCTCAGTGCGTTAAACCCTTAAAATAGCACGAAAATGAATTTTCCTGGAAAACTCACCAATTTCCCCATAATGACCAAGGTATATCCTATCCAAAACCGTTCAGAAAATGAAGCTACCTAATACCGTTTTTAAGTTCCATTAAATAATAAAAGACGACTCGTCTTAAATACTCAGCTACCACCTCACAGTACGGCTTCAGAACGCGCAATTTCTCGCTAAGTCTCGCGGTTTACTATGAATAAAGTACTACGGCTGAGACCCGGATGTTACTATTTGGCGCCAAAACAGCAAACATGGCTCAGACGCGCGTCAAGTCTGAAGAGACAAAAGGGGCGAAAGAAAATAGCCACTCCAGGTCGAAAGATACGAAATAAAATTAGAGACAGACGAAGAAGCACTCAGACTGTGTATGTTGGGAGGGAGGTGGGGCGGTGGAGGACACTTAAAGCTGAATTAGGACTTACATACGAGGCAATGGCGAAACTACTCCTCGACACGTGAGTATGCGCTTCACAGGTCTCAAGTGTGTCTGATTATCATATTATCCTGTTCACAATAAATGACAATATTTGTGCTCATACAAAGTTGGTTACGTGTATAAGAGCGTTTTGGGCTTTACGTTTTCTGTTTTTGATCGGTACATGTACTGAAAAGATGGACAGGCGGCACTTACATGTCTGACAAGTTTCGCTGTGTAGTCAGTCTCATTCTGACTGAAGCCTGCTGTGATTGGTCGTAAGCGTGGGAAAATCGAGGTCGTGACCTTGAGCCGGAAGTACTTCTGGCTGTGCTCCGAAATCATGATAAATAGTTTTCGTTTTCTAATTCTTTATTCTAGTTGTCTTAACAGGACTTTTGTGATCCAGACTTATTCATATAATAATAAACAATCTCCCAAAACACAAATCTGATCAAAGTTTTACATAGAACCTGCTCCTATACATTAATCTAACCCACTGAGTTGTCCTTTAAAAAAGCTTTTGAGAGCTAGATGCTAGGAGCTGCCAAATTTGTAAATATTACTCATTTGAGCTTTGATGCTTAAAAACTGAGCGCCATCATGGTTAACTAATATCTGTAACAATGACAATGTGTTAATGAAATAATATTTGCTTAAGTTTTTCTTTTAAGTACATGCAAGTTGTGCATTCTGCTTTTGGGACAGACCAGGCATATAGCCACCACAGTTATCATATACATGTCTGTCTGTCCATTTGACAGCTTTGTCGCCTTGGTTTTTGTTTCTCGTCAATTTTAGCCAAAAGTTCCATCCTATTTATCAGGCTGTTGACCAGATAAAGAAGATGTACAACATGTTCATCCAGATTGATGCAACACAGATAGAGGTGAATCCCATTGCAGAGACAACACAGGGCAAAGGTGAGACTTTAAAAAGTGGGGAAACAGGGATAAAAGTGTGTTTGATACGAGCGCAGTTATGGGTGCAGGCAAGGAATTCACCACTGTCTAATCCCTGTAAATTACTGTGTAAAGTTCCTGTTGTCAATGTGATATCAATTTTAGCACTTAAACATTAAATAGAGTGTTTTATTTATTTATTTTTTGTCATTTTATTTACACTCTAAGCTTTAATATACTGGCATATGAAAAAAAAAACACATAAAATTGTACTTTTTCTTTGACTATATATATATTTAATCATTTTTTTTTTCAGTCATCTGCTTTGATGCCAAAATTAATTTTGACGACAGTGCAAGGTTCCGACAGAAAAAATTTTTCGATGCAGAAGACAAATCTGAGATGGACTGGAGGGAACGTGAAGCTAACGAGTCTGACCTCAACTACATTGGCATGGACGGCAATATTGCATGCTTAGGTAAGGTACAGTAATTGCATAAAATATTCATACAACCGGTGACCTATTTCTATTATTTTACATGTACAAGACAACCACCGCAGTTACTTATTTGACACAAAGGTAGCTAGTGTTTTATTTTCTTTTGAATAATGATATTATGATGATTGTTATTAATTCATGCTGTTTGATTTTGTTTGGCAATCACCATAGAGGAGATAGGAAGGTTTTTCTTTGCCTGAGAGAACTTTCTTGTATGATATCTTTCATTTAGACTGCTGTAGAGATGCTGGGCATGCTACCAATTTCTGTAGGACTTTCAATTTTATTATTGTTAAATTGACCTAGCAACTGTGCCACAAGGCTACGTTTTCTTGCATAATTGCACCATTACGTTGTGTTGTCCAGCAGGAAAGTATGTGCTTTCATATTTATCAAAACACAAAAATGATAACATAGCTACAATGTTTTCTGAAGCATACATGTGTTTGTCTAATAAACAAATTGGCTAACAAATGAAATTGGCTCTTGGAATGTAACAAGTTCAGAACTCCGTGGTCACTCTTCCTATGTGTTTCTTTCATCAGTGAATGGGGCAGGGCTGGCAATGGCTACCATGGACATAATTAAGCTGAAGGGCGGGGAACCGGCCAACTTCCTGGATGTGGGTGGCGGTGTAACGGAAAGCATGGTTGAAAACGCATTCAAGCTCATCACAAAAGATTCCCAGGTAAGCTGTTATCAACTCTCTTGGCATGTTGTCATAACGCAGTCTACAGTAAGATTTTAATGCGCAAATTTTGTGACCTAGTTTGCTTTTCATTCAAATTTTTAGGCCATTTATTTTTTTACTAAGAACACCAAGGTGCTGAGGCCTTCAATGGCTTAATGCATGCTTTGTTTCTATTGTTATGACAGTTACATAAAATCTCACTCAGTGAGTATTAATGTATTCATAATCATTCACTTAAATGCAATTGTTTAACAAATTTGACATAACAGACATTTACAAGTTGGGGGACAATTTTTGTGGATATGTCTCGGAAAAAGTTTATTCCTTTTGAAACAGTGTTACATATGACACCTTGATTTACAGGTGAAAGCCATCCTTGTGAACATATTTGGAGGTATTGTGAACTGTAAGACTATTGCTGAGGGTATCACTAACGCTGCCAAGAGCATTCATTTGCAAGTCCCCCTGGTAGTAAGATTAGAAGGTAAGCAAAGAGAACTAACGCTATGGCAATGTTTGTATAATATTGTTGCAACATACGTAGCAGTAATTATTGTGTTACATAGATTGATCCAACACCCCAAGTGTGGCATGAATTCTAGTCCTTGGAATGGAAGTCTGGGGTCCCATAAGATAGGTACAGGTTAGGGTTAGTTGGAGTGCGGGGGGGGGGGGGGGGGGGGGGGGGTTAGTATATGGGGCTAATGCCACCTGTACTAAGTAAAGGAAAGCTGACTACAGTTCCTAGTGGACTTCCATTGCTGACACACCTGGACTGTTAATCAGAATGTAATCAGATATACAGATCAGCACACCTGTGCACCCACATTCACTGGCAGAGGAGAGCCCGCCTAAAAATTAATATAATGTATGTCAGACAAAAACAAGTTTTCTTTCCTTCACTTCAGTTTTTTAACTTAATCCAGTTCAGTATTTAACTTTTTCTTGATATGAGAGAAGGAAATGCTCTAAATTTAGTATTTTGTTCTTTTTTCCAGGCACAAACGTGGACGAAGCTCGTAAAATTTTAGATGCCAGTGGTATGAAAATAATTTCAGCTACAGATCTGGGAGATGCTGCGGAGAAAGCTGTGGGCAGTATAGCTTAGGTTGTGTTTTGAGGATGGAGAGTTTACAGAAATAGTTCTCAGTGCTTGTTCAAAAGTTCATTGAACTGTTACAGACTTTATGTGGAAAATGAAGAAAGACTTGAAGATCTTCCTCAGGTGTAGAGTAAATATCATGGTTGGTGGGAATATTTTCATGTGGGACTCATTATCCACGTGCTGTCTGCATGGATGAAAAAATAGACAATCCAAGTAATAAATGGGGTTTGAAATAATACTGATGCTGAAATGTTGGGTATTTTTATAACAACTGTATACAGTTCTCTCCAAAGCTGCCATATTTATATTTTATTTCAGTTGAAACACAATAGGAGGCAAACATGTATCCATTCGGTCCTTCTTGTAATTATATATAAATGACTGGCTTTGTGATTTAACTTATTGCCATTTGATCATGATTTCTGCATTTGAACAGTTCTTTGTCAGAAATACTGCAAATCATGATCCTCTAACTCTTAGTCGTAATGCCAGTGGGTCGTGCTGTATTTTTATAAGCTTTTGGCAGAACTCTTATAACGAATGTAAGTAGGGTTGCATTCAGTCAATAAAATACACAATGTTTCTTTAAATATGTTTTGTCTTAAATTTATTTTTTCAATTTGAAGCGAGAATTCACTTGGAGATTTGTTATAAGGTTTATTGATATTCTGATAGTTTAGTGGCCTATTTCTGTCAGTTTTATTCTTATCAATATTAGCTGTTATAGCCACACAACATGGATACAGATGTCGATATAAAAAAATTCAAAACTTACCTACCCAATGCCTGGTTCTCTCATGAATCTTAAATTTGAGAAAAAAAAATTTGCACCAGTTTATTCTTAGAGAATAGATGGCTGTTGTTGCAGTAACGATTGTGCATACCACAAACCGTACGTCATAGATGAAAGGGCGCAGAAGATGAACGTCACAAAATAAATACGTCATAGGTGTCTGAGCACACAAGTCACAAAAATACATGTGCATGGATGATCACGATGGTTATAATGCCACAATTCCAAGCAATGAACCCAAAACTCACTATTGTAATCGGGGTTTTAACAGAAATTACCACCAAGAAAATGAGAAACTAACAACTTTTGAAAAACTGACCCGAAAAACAGCGCGAACTGTTATACAAATGTTAACGTCACAGATAGTATGTCATACAGTCACAATATACTCTACAATGTAACGTCGTATGCGTTACGTTCTACGCCAATTTGTCGTGTATTCTGTGACGTTGCAGTTGGCAACGATCATGGCACAGCAACTATATATATTAAACTGTGCACAGACCTTACTGAGACTGGCATTTTGTCATACGGTATCATACCTGTATTAGTGCGGGGCTATTTGAGCATGATTTCTTGGAAAAGAGAGAATGAGGCAAGAATTAATGACAAGCAGTTTTGAAAATGTCAAAAGTTGTCGACGAGACCGGCCAAAACGACAAATACGAGGGAGCAAACAGATTAATCCTCGAGTAACAGAAGCGAACAACGAGTGGCACTTACTCCAATATTGTACAGGTGATAATGAAAGTGCTGGAACAAAAAAAATAGTGAATCTTGTTGGAGTTCAAGTGAGAATTGTGAATATTTTGTTTCCTTTTTTTGGTTGAAACAATACTAACTTTGTTATCTAGTATGCTTTATGATGGACAATTTCAAATGCTACTTTATAGCATTAATGATGATATTACTATGGTATACAGAACGGTGAATGTCGACAATCCACACACATTTCGTTTCACGACTTGTGATATAAAACTTGGATCGCAGCCTGATACAATTTTATCTACGAAATCTAGTTTGAAATTATAACTAAAAATCGAATCTCCATCAGAGAGAATTTATCCTAATCCACGTAGCGCATATTACTGCACAAATAAGTCCGTAGCATTTGTGAATCGCTGAATAAAAAAAGAAGTAAAAGAAATAATAAAAGAAGAATTTTCCACCCAAACTGTCCGTGTGATGAAATAATATTTTCTGTGTTCTATAACTACAACACCGTGTATACATTTTACATGCATAATTTTAACTATATAAATGTGCGTATGTCATCTTCTATACATGTCAACAGTTATATATTTTACTTTAGTTTAAGACAAGCCCCATTATTATTATTATTATTATTATTATTATTATTATTATTATTATTATTATTATTATCGTCTTTTGGTGGAGGAGAGGTAAACAATCTTATCCAGAAACATAATATTGCAAGTACATATTTACTGTTTTAACTTCCTGGATCCTTTATAATATGTTGTGCCCAGCAACTAGCCAATGTATAGGAACAGACGCCGTTAACGCGCCTGTTCATTTCCTTCTCTCTTTTATCTTACAGCTAGGTAAACCGTTGCTAGGGAAGTAATTTCATACGAACCACGGCGCGTCTTAACACCGGTCAACACAACGGCTTCCCATTCCTTTCCTTCCATAGTCAAACTGACCTGTTACCAAGATCTAGTATGTTTCCTGATGAATGTATTGTATCATTTAGTTAGAATATTTTTTTCTACTTTATGTGACGACGTTACTGACTTTGTCTTGGTGGTGAGAGGTTATAACCAAATAATTCCATGTTTTCTCATTATTCTTTATTATCGCTTTCTAACTACACTATCTACAGCTTATTCCTGATCGTTCAACCTCTTACATCGTTCTCCCTGTCTACATTACATTCTTCGCTTAAGTACAATAAGGTCGTGTCAATCAACTTAAGTGACATTACAAAACACTCCCCGCTCTTATTGCTGCATGCTGTCACTTACTAACGTTACATTAATTAACTAGTATATCTGTCCATTCTAATTTCTTTTTGTTTCTATAAATGATAAAAGCTATAGACATGCCTAATGTCATTCGAAGGTTATAATAATCTTTGTAAAAGTGCAGGAATAAATTAGACAAATTGAATTTAAGAATATAAAATCACTAAATCAATAAATCAATGAACTGAATAACTGACATGACGAACTTTTCACAGATAAATCAGTTGCTAGATACTATTTACAGAATAATCAAAGGAATAAAAGCATACGAGAAAACACATATGTAGGAACTATGGGTATTGTACAACTTGATAACGTGTATAATATCAAAACTAAAGATTTATATAAATAGGCCTATATGACCCAGGACTCTCACAAGCTACAGAACAGGAAAGAGAGAGAGAGAGAGGGGGGGGGGGGGCTAATGCGTTGGTAGCCAATGGATCCAAGTGAGAGGCATGATTGCTTGATCTTGATCCTATCCAGCCTGATTGATTTGACCTTTGTTGCACCGCTAAGTAGACACATTAAATTTACTCACGGATTACTGTCAGACAACCTTGATGCAAAACGCAAACAATTCCATTGAAATACCACAGTTGGGGGCGTCTCGAGTACTTCTGTCTGAAGGACAGCAGTGAACGACCAATCAAGTGGCTAGGCATGACCAGAAGGGGATCCCCCAAAATACCCTGGACAACCAATACTTACAAATACCCAATTAGTGACTGAATGATTTAAAAGTTTTAGCCCTATACCGTGGACATAGCTCAAGCGGAAATTAATGCTAGGTGGTCATTTGGAAGTACCACGTTTATCAGAAGTCAATATCGTAATAATCAAGATGCCTATAAATACATTTTGTTAAAAAAAAAGAACGAAGGAACGAGTATTGCTTTTGAGGTGTGGTCCGAGAAACAGTCAAACAAAAACGGTAATCCTGGGCGCAAATGTTTGCAAGTGTTTGAAGTTTTATGGCTTACTGTTAAAACAGGATATCAATGAAGATAGTATTCAGGATTAATCTTTAGTCCGGCAGAAGGGGAAACCCCCGAAAAAGTCGAAAGGGTCAGTACAAATAAGACAAGTTGGACACTAACGGTCAGTACCAGAACGATTCGCTGACCAGTAAAATGCATATGGGCGCGTCCACAGGACGGGATTTCATCTGTGTTTTCGTATATATTATATGGACGGTGACCGGCAATACAAGCACAAACACAACAGAAAATATACCACAGACTGTTTCGTGCCCGGTGCTTTGCCGCTGTGCTTTCACGCCTTCGGCAAGATTGTCGCTTACCGTAGATTGTTCTAAACGCTTGGTTGGTCACATACCCAGGGATATACCGCTTCAAACAAACGTCCTGGATCTACGCAACAACAAACTCTCGGAAATACCAGCCCGAGCATTCTGCCACCTAAAACAACTGGCGGTTCTGTTCTTAGGAAACAACATGGTAGCAAAGTTCGATAAGGATAGCTTTGCAGGTTTAACCGCGCTGGAGCATTTAGATTTGTCCCCTCTGTATTATGGTATGAATTTCGATTATGAGTCGCTACCTCCGTCACTATTCAACGATTTAACACAACTGAGAGTTCTTATAGTGGAGAACATGAACACCAAAAATCACATCCAGAGAGATTTTATTGACCGTACAATGGCGCCTTTACATCGATTAGAGCAACTTTCCCTTCCCTACTCACCCCAAGGTAATTGGATCTTAGGGCCAGGGTACAGCAATCTCACGTCCCTAAAAACACTAACTTTTCAGGGGACGAATTCGATAAATGGGACGCAACTCAAACGACTAACGTTTGATTCGCTGAAAAACTCTCCTATCGAACGATTGGCTTTCAAAATCTGCGGGATTGGCTCTGTGGAACCTGGCACCATGGTGTCATTCCCACGTTTAAAAACCCTGGCTTTAGAGTGTAGCAATTTTCACTCAGGGAAGAGCGTTGAGGATTTTTTATGTGATCTTAAAACTACTTCCATCGAAAATCTTCTCATCAATGATATATTCCAAATTCGAATGCCCCCAAAGTGGACGATTAAAGCAAACAGTTTTGAATGCTTGAAACAAAAACTTATAAAGACATTGGAATTAACAAATAATAATATAGATGAATTTGACCTAAATAATATGAACTATTTCTCTCATTTAGAAAACGCAGACCTTTCGTACAATAGCATTTTCCGTGCTCCTTACAATGGAGTACAAAAAATTATTCCAGAAGGAGTAATTTTTAGCCTACCAATATGGAACCTGAAATACGTTAAAATGAACAACAATGTTATTCATGATGATAGAGTACCACCACGGTGCGCATTGTCACATTCTTTTTGGCACGGTCACCCTAAAATAACGTCCCTAAATGCTGATTATACCCACCAAATTTCCAATACATCCAGTGAGACTATACGCAAACCCACCGATCGCATGCCGTCACCAATTATTCGTTTGAGTGTGCCTGAAAATTTGGAATTTTGGTCAACAAGCTGGTTTCTGAAGTGGAACTTCGGCAGTTCCGATTGCGACACTGAAACGGGAAGCATTGTCATTGGTCCAAATAAGCTACGCTACATGATATTAGTTGACATTGGGTTCAAAATTTTATGTCAAGAGATCTATGGACTGGACCGCCTGGAATATTTAGACCTATCGCAAAATGGCTTGCACTTTCCTCCAAAGAATTTTTTCAATCATTTTCCATCACTGACATATTTGAATCTAAGCAATAACGATTTGGGGTCTTTAATTTCGAACGGGGGACTGTCTTCCTTTAAAACTCCATATTTAGAAACCCTAGATTTATCACGAAACAAAATCAGAACGATCCCAAAGGAATTCTTTGCTTCTCTCGTTGCCCTGAAGAAGCTGAAACTGAGCGGAAATCGTCTTGCAACAGTGTCCTTTAGCCTGATAAACCTGGTTTCCGTGGAATACATAGATCTTAGTGTCAACCAACTGAGCGCTTTCTCGTCCAAGGAACTGGACTTGATCGGATATTTTAACTTCAGCTCTGAAGTCGTTTTGAACATGCGCAACAATCCTGTCACGTGCCTAGGTTGCGATGGGGAAGAATTCTTCAGGTGGATTACCGACTCGAACGTGACAGTAACCTTTTCAGAAGACTCGAATTGCACGACAAATGGCACTAAAACTGACGTGAAAAGGATACTGAGAAGGATCCACAAGGAATGCGACAGAATTCAACAGCTGATAGTTTCGCACAACCAGTGGATGTCGCTCGGAGTATCTCTACTTAGTTGTGCTGCAGTAGTGTGTGGATTGGTAACAGCGTACGTATATCGATGGAATATCAAGTGAGTGTACTCTTTCAACAGATGGCGCGTTTTGCAACTAGTAGGCCTACGATCTGTCTTTCTCTTTCTTGTCTTTTTTTTTTTTTCTGTGTGCCTGTTTGCCTGGTATTTCAGTGTTACTGTTTGTCTTTTTAAAATTGTTCGTGCATAAGATATTTAAGACAGTTTTTCACAAATTCCTTTGAAATTATCAGGATAGACGATTTATGAGGGAAAGAAGTGACTTCATTTTTAACTGAAAATAACATTTTAAAGGATTAGGTTAGCGCCCTGGGGATGTTCTCTATATGTTTTTTTCTATTTACCTTTTTCTTAGATATCGCTTGTACATTCTGCGTCGTCGGCTACGCAAACGAGGGGTCACCACTACCCCACCCGGTCACGTGTACATCTCCTACGACGACAATGACTACTGCTGGGTGATGAACGAACTGCTACGTCACCTGGAAGAAGAGAATGAGCTTGACGTCATAATAGATCAGCGAGACTTCATTGGCGGAGCGTCGTTAGCGGAAGCCATTGCTGAAGGCGTGGACAACAGTCGGAAGACAGTGCTCGTGCTTTCGGAGAGTTATGTTGCCAACCCATGGTGTGAGTTCGAGTTCCAGATGTCGCTGGCTCGCGGGTATAACTCTGTCATACCAGTGATGTTTCAACCTGTGCCATTTGACAGTATGACGAAATCACTGCGGAAGTACATAAAGGCTAGGGGATACATAAAGTGGACAGGTAGCCGAGAGGGGCAACTGTTATTCTGGAAGCGTCTGACAGAGGCCATTTTTAGTTCAGATAATCAGAGAATTCAAACTGATTTAGATGACATGGGATAAATGTAAAAATAAAGATTTTAATATGGTATTAGACACCTTTTACAAAATCTAGAGAACCGACTTTAAAAATGTTTTAGAATAATCAGCAATAGGCCTATTATACCCGCTTGATTAGAAGAAATTTATACCTAACTTTATGCAGCTTAATATTTGATTGTGCTATGCAGATGCAGTTGTGTTAAGCGACTGAAATACTATTGTCACGCAGACGAAACATGGCCATACTTTCAAAGAGTAGTGATGATATAATGTAATTTTATTGCATATGGGAAAGAGTGGATCAGAAATCGGACAGTTACGCATATATTTTAGAAACATTTTCATCCTCTCCTGCAGCGACAGAAGGGAGCATGGGCTTATATTAGTTAGATTGCTTTCGACCCAATTACATGGATTTATATATCTATATACGCTTATTGTGTTGTACATTGTGTAGATTCGGAATGCGACAGTTTAGCCATATGCTAGGGAATCGTGACAGTGCGAGACTGGTAAAAATATATGTGATTGTAGCCAAAAAGAAGTGTTGTAAAGTTTTAGAATTCGAGGACGAATTCTTTTGAAGAAGGGGTGTATGTTGTAAAGCAAATGACATACACTTTCGATAATTACAAAACAATTAAAACAGAATCGAATGTGTAGGAAGTTAATGAGTGCAAGTAAATTTCTTTAAGTGTCAGTAAGTGTAGAGATTGTTCTCGAAGTAAGAAAGGATGGAACATTTCAAAGTCACATATAGTTGGATCTGATTGGTTAATTTTTCTATAGATTTGCACGTTTCTAACACGTGTAAAACTCATGCATACTTGAGATGGACAAGGTCCAAGCATGAGTAATTCGGAAAATATTTTAAATGTTTTAAATTAAAAACAAGTCTCATTGAAATTACTAAATTAGGAAATATTGAATAGCGTTTTGTAATATGAGAATGTAAAATTCTTTGGGAAAATAGCGTATAAATACTTGCAGATTCCGTGAAAAAGTACTCGGTGAATAAACGTCGAAAGCTCCCAGACTGCTGTCGTCATTTCTCACTATAAGTCTCCTTTCCACCTTCAAATCCGCTTTTAATGCCATCCTGAAACCTCTTAACTCAGCCTTAAGAAAACGTTTTCCAATCATTCACAAAGGCAAAAATTTCTTCATTTGCGCATGTGCTTCGACTGCGCAACTTTGTTTGAATGATATTATATGAGGGAAGATATTTTATGTGTCAACTTAAAACCAATTTTAATATGCAAAATAGTTAAAGGTTATGTTTAGGATAGGGATAATTTCATAGGTATTTACGGTGTAGGGAATTAGCGAAGTGAGAATAAGGATGCTGGGGAGAATGGGATATCAGGGTGCGAAAAATGTCATGTAATTCATGTTCGTCTACGAGTAGAAGTTGGAAATGGACCTATTCAATGTTCAGTCAAAAAAAAAAAAAAATTGTTCGCACCCGAGACAGAAAATATAAATTTCTAAGTTCTTTATTATTATTTTTAAAAAAAAATTTTTCTAGCAAAAGCTAATTACCATTGATAGCCTAGCAAGCAAAAAAAAAACCTCTCCATCAGACAAGATTTTGTCTGTTCAACTGACTTTATCGATAAACTTTAGCGGTAAAAATATAACACAAAAAATTGATTATAGTAAATAGGGTGAATAATGCGGAGTTCTTCACAATGACGGCAGACGAGACATCTGATTGTTGTCATTATTTTACTATTTGTGCTTCATAAACTGTACGCCTTTTTCCAACTTTGATTTCTGTTGTTTGAAGTATGCTAATTTTGTAAAATACTTTCATTTAATACCCTTTGAAAATATATTTTCTATTACAGCTACTATTTGAAGTAAATTCCTCCTCTTGAATTTCAGCTGTTAATGCATTTCAATAATAATAATAATAATATAATAATAATAATAATGACAGTAATATCTCCCTTGAGATGTACCTATACATCAAATCTGACACTGGCTATCATTACATTTTAATGGGTTTAAAGTTTCTTGTAATTTTTGTGAATTTAGATAGACACATTTAAGAACCATAATTAAGAGGTTCTTTCGGACAAACCTTTAACTTAAACAGAGTGCAAAGTCATGTCGGTCTGTCATGTGTCAGAAACTTCGCAAACAAAAGAAACCGGGTGAGATATTATTTCAACTTTCAGGTGAAGAAAACGTGGATGCTAAAAACCTGGCATTAGATCGGGCTTTCAAAGGCGTTTTGTCTTCGTTGACGCGTGTGGATACAACCACTTTCTCTCTGTTATCGCTTTGAAGGCCTATATATTAAAACACTTTACGCTGTTTCACAACCCAACTCAACTTACCTTCTTATGCCAAGTATGTATATATTAACTGGTTTCCCCACCACTTTATGCTTGTGGACGTTTGTGGACATTTGTGGTCGATAATTAGACAGCCCCCTTCGCGCTCAATGAGAGATTGGTATCTGAGAAAACGTGCCAGTCATAGTATTTCAAGATAAAATCTAAAATTGTTTCGACTGGACAGTTATTCGTTTAAAGGCGACTTTTATCTCAAACAGATCACTAGGCCTACGTATAAATTGACGAGGGGTCCGCCGACCTGGCATTAACTGATATGGCTGTCAAGAAGCGTACACTACCGATATTTGCACTTTTTTTGCTGGTGCTCGTGTGTTTCGAAGGTACGGATTCCGCAAAGGTTCTTCTGTTTCCTTTTACAATCGTTTTTAACTCCAGAAATGTGCACCTCGAAAGGATAGCTGCCAGGCCTCAAAATGAAGGACATGACGTCACCTTGCTTGTTGCCAACCATTACAAATCAACCCATGACATGGCAGGGGTAACCGTGTTTAGGCTTCCCGTGCTATCGAATTCAAGCGTCGTCGAACATGATGAAGAAGGAATTTCCACACCACTGGATATAGTTGGCAAAGATCCAGTGACTTGTTTCCGGGAACTTCTTGAACAAGATCTTAGGTTGTGCGACGTTCTTTTTAAAGACAGCCACGTCCTGCAAAAACTGAAGGAGGCTAACTACTCACTTTTACTGTTTGACTGGGAAAATCTTGGGGCATCAGCTATATTAGCTCAGTTTCTGGCAATTCCATCTATTTCCCTCAGTTATCAAGGGTTTACGGAATATTGGTTGATAACTCACCAACCGTCTTTTTACGCTTACACCCCTCATTATCTCAGCCGTTTTTCAGACCACATGGGATTTTGGGAGAGGCTAGAAAACGTAAGGATGATGATAAGTGATAACCTTTTGTATGATGAATTCATTTCGCGTGCTGAGGTTTTAAAATTGAGACATTTCCCAAATTCCAGTTGGCCGCACCTAAGGTACACGCACGAACGTGTGTCGATGCATCTTATTGCGCACGCCCACTTTGCCTTTGACTACCCGCGTCCAATTATGCCGCACGTGCAGACTATCCCCGGTCTTCTCTGGACCCCGCCAAAACCGCTTTCTAAACCGTTTGAAGATATAATGACATCTGCCACAAATGGAGTCATCATTGTTAGTTTTGGTACGGGATTCCCTACTCTGCCGAAGGCCAAGGCGGAGATTTTCGCCAAAGTATTTGCCAAACTTTCTCAGACGGTAATATGGCGCTACGTAGGACCCCCTCCGAGGTCGCTTGGAAACAACACTCACCTTGTGAAATGGATTCCACAGAACGACGCCCTTGCCCACCCGGCAACCAAGCTGTTTATCACTCACTGTGGCGTTAGTAGCACGTGGGAGACCCTATACCACGCCGTACCTGTGGTGGCCATGCCACTCTTATGGGACCAATACCAGAATGCTCGAAAATTAACCGACCGCGCTAAGGTGGGAGAGACTGTCTCGTTCCTTACCCTTACCGAGACCGACTTAGAGAATGCCATCGAAAAAGTTCTGAAGGACAGATCTTACAAAGAGAACGCTCAAAAGATGTCTGTGCTTCTTCAAGATACCCCCTGGACGGGATATGAAGAGTTGTCGTATTGGATAAACTACGTCATACGTCACAACGGGACTCTGTTCCTCCACTCTCAGCCTCAGTACAAACTGACATGGTACCAGTATTTTCTGATTGATATCATTGTTTTCGTCATGGGGTTATGCTGCCTGGTCATTGTCGGGACCTTTATATGTTTGATCGGCGTATGGCAAGTGCTTAAACTGCTTTTGGCATTTCCCACCAGAAAAATTAAAAATGCTTGATACATGTAATGTTGTGCATACTAGAATTTTAATGTAAAATGTAAAGATACATGTGTAACAAGAAGTCTACAGTTCAATTAAAATAGACAAAGTTACAGCGTCAGTGCCACATTCCATGGCAAGCACCTGCAGTATCACCTGCAGTATCACTACATTTTGACATCTAGGCTGATCTTGAGGAGGGCCATAATTTTAGAGACTACAACATGCACGCTTTATCACGTCATTGGGGTTTTGATTTATTTGAGAACTCGTGCGTGGAATGTACAGCTGGC
Source organism: Lingula anatina (assembly GCF_051362555.1). NCBI lineage: Eukaryota > Metazoa > Brachiopoda > Lingulata > Lingulida > Lingulidae > Lingula > Lingula anatina. The sequence goes on along the minus strand of NC_141772.1, from coordinate 2,775,908 downwards.
TGACTTATGATTGGTCTATTTTATATTGACGACTTTTGTGAATTGTTGATGTGCAGTAAATGATACGTTAGACAGATCAATATTTTATTGTAATAAATAATAGGCAATTAGTGTGTTAACGCCAGTTACAAAGACCCATGTGCATATTCAGGTAGTCATAAAGAACTTAACCACAAATATAATTGTTGTAATACAGTGGCGGATCCAGAGATATTTTCTGACAGTCTTCCAATTATCTTTATTGCGCCATCCCCGACCGTCTTCCGACAGAATAAAACAGATGCCCGTCAATGGTAACTTGAAAATCTGACCGTCTTCCGGAAGACCCAGAAGACGGCCTAAATCCGCCCCTGCAGTAATACTCATGCTTGAATGAGAGTGTTTATCTTTCTTACAGTGTCAGGGCCACAACTTCGACACTTACATCATACATATACAGGATGTGTATGCTACTTGGCCTACACGTGTACATGTAAGGGTACCGTTACAGTTTACATGTATTTGTAGTGTTTTAGCATTCTAGCTGAGGGGTCCTCGGTTTGGGACCACTTTGGTCTCCAGTAGTATGGAATCCAGGAAGCCCTTCCCGGGAATTGGTCCTCAAATAACTGCCGGAAGAAATATGATTCTTTAGAACTCGGGGGATTGCAGAGAAAAGTCTTGGGCGCATTTTTCAAGTCCTCATCATTGACCTGCAATTAGATTATCAGTTAACTGCACCACCAATATAGCATGTGGTAATGGCGTACTTTTCTCGCTATGTTTGTGCTTGTTCAATTTACAAATACATCTAACTTACGTTACCTGTAGCTATATAAGCACCGCAAACAACGGAAATTTTACATTAATTATACGAAAAAATCGCGTGTTGATACAATTACAATACTGCCACTTACAATGAAATAAAAATTTAAATTTTTAAAGGAGACAAAAGCCATACCCTGGGAGCCACAAATTCCTTAATAACACAATGCCATGATCGTTTCTCAGAAGACACACCGTCACTGAACCCCTCCTTGGGGCGCCACAATATATCGTTAGGAATAAGACGCTCGTTTTCGAAGGCAGATCGCAAAATATGCTTTTCTATTCCGTCTTTTGGCTGTCGTAGTTGAGGGTCGATGGTGAGGTAATAGCTAGTAAATTGGTGGTCTAGGAATGGCACGCGTACTTCGAGCCTGTGGGACAAATGTGCGCTGGTTGATATATTTTGTGCAGTTAAAGTCATGAATACAAATCAACAGAGAGAACATACGGGGAAGATCTTTGCAATAGAAACCCGTCATTTACATCAATAAAAATCATTAACAAAAGAACAAAATCGACAGACAGCTTCCTTTTCCGGATTCTACAAATCAGAAGTTATATGAAAACTGAAGCCATCTAAAAATCAAACATGATTCTTTCATTGTTATTTGTGGTACAAAACACTAAATTTGTCAGAACTGAAAAGACAGCCATTACCTCTATATACAGAAAATGAAAATTTTTGGTTTAAAAAAATGCCCCCATACCCCCATCTTGCAGTAATTCTGTCTACTCTTAGAACATCGTAGCGGTAAAGGACATCAAGAAGTCGTCTGCTGTCTACGTCAGCGTCGTCTGCTGAGGGTGCGTTATGAAAGTACATGTACCCCTGACACAGCTCGTCAGCTCCCTCCCCGGAGAATATCACCACTGTGTCGGTCTTCTCTGAGATATACTTGCTGACTAGGAACATTCCTTTAAAAGAAAAAATATCTTTATCTCTAGATTTATTAACAAATATACGAGTATTTAAGGCCCATGTATGTATAATATTATTTATGTAAGATAGGATAGCATATTGAGGATTATTAATATTATGAAACAAAATGAAGCACGTTTTGTGACTGATTCTCTGAACATATTGTGATCATCATTCTGTAAACAGTTGTTGGAGGGGGGGGGGCTCAAACAAAGAGGCTAAAGATGGCAGCAGGTGACAATAAATAATGGTGGGGGCTACCGAAATTTAAGACAATGACACAGAAAACGCATTAAGGCACAGTGCTCTAAATTGACGAATCAAATGAAGAATTAAATTGATCACGAAGAAGGAATAGTGTTCCCGATAATAAAGCTATAAATATTTTGAAATTTTATTTAAAAATCTCAAGGGCGTGACGTCAATAAAAAGTGTGATGTCATACCTACAGCTGCCCTGACTGTTATGATGTCATAATTTTCCAGGCAGGTGATGACATCACCAAGCGCTTGGACGCCTTCTTTTTCTGAGAAGAAAACTTCGTGGTGTTCGGTACCCAGGAAATCAGCAACCTAACAATTAAAATAATAAAGTATCCTTTTGTTCAATCTCCTCTACATGGATTTGCTAACCACAAGAAATAAAGCAGCCAAGTGCCGTATGGAAAAGAAAGCTCTGATTCATTCTCACTTCGATATTTAGTTCTTTAGATCGTTCACTAGTTCTTACATTTTAAACCTTACCAACTCACTCATGTGAGCTTAAGGCTTGATTATTGCAAATTATAGAAAGTAATCATCAACGGGTACAAAGTGAATGTACTTTTATATTTCAGTCGGTATAATTTTTGGTGACAGCAAGGGGAGGTGAATCACCTTTCTCGCAGCTTTTATATCAGTGCTTCCAGGCATGCCAGTGGCAAAGGTTCGGATCTTGTACTTTATTCCCATTTCCTTGGCGTTTTTTACTACCAGAGCAGTCACAAGACTTGAGTCGAGCCCGCCTGGAAGTGAAGAAATTAAAGTCACTCATAAGAACTGGACATGCTAAGACTCTTCGTATTTTGCTACACGTGGTTTATCTAACAAGGCGTCATGGTGTCGTTTGTTATTACTTTCACGGAGTTTTTTTGAGTTTGAAGCTCAATACATAATAAGTTCAAAAGCGCAATGATGGAAGGAAGTGTTACGTTTCCTTTTCTTTACTAGTTGTTCAATTTTTAATAACCACAAAAATATTTACTATGACATAGCACATACAAGTATCCCAAAAATCTGCAATAGATCTTGATTCAAATTAAAATTAAAAGATTTGAAAATTGTCATCCACACTAATAATTGTGGAACGAACCTTTATAACATATCTTTGGGGGAAAAGACTTCGCCACTACGTTATACTTTATCTCATTATTGACATTTTACATCCACAAAAATAGCTTACATAACAAACTATGACAACTCACCGGATAGTAAACAACCTATAGGCCTATTCGCCATTAGTCTTTTCTTCACTGCTGCATCCAGCAAGTTACGTATATTGGTTGATATGCTGTCAACTGCAAGTAAAACACATTTAGGCAAATTCAGTTTCAGAGCAAAAATGATTGAGAAGTCTCTAGTTTCCTTTACATGCATTGCTAAACATGCTACTAGTTTAACAGAATATGCTACATCACTTGGATTTCAAAAAATACATAAATCAAGAAATTGGATAATAACCAGAACCGAAAATAAAAACAACTGGTCAAGCAAACACAGGCAAAATGGTGAAACTCTCTCTCTCTCTCTCTCACACACACACACACACACACACACACACACACGCGCGCACACACACACACACACACACACACACACACATGTACAGAGAGAGAGAGAGAGAGAGAGAGAGAGAGAGAGAGAGAGCTGCGTATTCCCCTACTTACCAAGTGCGGGAGCTATAGTCTTATACTTAGGCATGTCACCGATGTTATGGAACCTCTTTACCTCTTCAAGCTTGGCCTTTCCGCCCTGGTCCAGGGAATATGTCTCCACGTGGCCAGGTGGGAAGGGTTGGATGTCCACACTATGGTCATTACTGCATTGGCCCAAACCCAACAGCCCTGCAATGTAATTAATCTATAGATCCTTGTGTGTGTGTGTGTTTGTGTGTTTGTGTGCGCGCGCGCGTGTATGTGTGTGTGCTTTTGAGGAAAGCAGTGACTGGTCTACATCTAGACCTTTCCTGATTGATCGCTCACACGAAAGCTTCATACATACCTTCGAAATTGCTGCAAACGATGTGCGTGTATGTGTGTGTGTGTGCATGCGCGTGCGCGCAGAATACGTACCTTTTGCCTCAGAGCAGACAGCCAGAAAACCATCCTCCACCAAACGAAACGCTGGACGTACACCAAAGATGTCCCTGCCCACGTAAACTTTCCTCTTCAACGTATCAAGCAAAACAAATGCAAAGACCCCGTCGAGGCGCTGAGCGGCAAATTCTATGCCGCCATGGTTGTACAGATGCAAGAAGGCCTCCCCGTCACTGTTTGTCTCGAAGTCAAAGTCAAACTGTTTCTGGATCTTAAAGGGAAATATATCAGAGAAATCTGATGGTATATGAAAAGAAACACAAATTCAAAGAATGCAGAGAAGAGATTATTTGTAACGCCACAGCGTCAATTGCCCAGTTCCAACTTCGCCATGATCTATGAACAAATGCAATAAAAATTCCTGTAATTTATTATCAAGATACACAGGTTCAGTGTATACTGTAATGCCTTACTTCTAACACTCCTGAATAACACTCAATTCTGAATTTTAAAATTTTCTTTTATTTGTGAATTTGCAAAGAACCTTTTGAGATATCTTGTCCACTACCAAACAAAACATGACTGTTGGCAGGAGAACTTAATTGTCTTATAAGTTTATCTTAAAGTTGTATCTTACCAGCTTATAGTTATAAATCTCCCCATTATATATCATCCACAAATGTGGTAAAGAATGGATCCTCATTGGCTGAATACCAAACGTGTCATCAACAACAGCCAGGTGGTAGAAGGCCATGCAGCAGTTCTTTAGATGGTTCACATTTTCTACGCGGAAAGCATCAGGGCCACGATGGGCTATCTTCAAGGAATTGTGCCACTGAGTGGAGACATCAACGTCACTGCCAAATATTGCCCAAATCCCACACATTGTGTGATCAATAAAATGGGCAACAAAATCAATAATTAAAAAGACGAAGAACATGTGACTGGGATAAAAGTAATTACATGTGTAAAGTTATAACTAGAATAAAATAGAAAAAATGGGACCCACATTCGACTTCAATCATAACGTAAAACAGACTTAATTACCCCTTAGCTGGTCGAGGAGGAGTGTCAGACAATTAAACTGCACTTTATCAAGAATCCATGTAGATCTACTGGTACAATAAGTTTATTCTAAACGCTCCCTTACCTCACCATTTCTAGTGAAGATTAATGTTACTTTGAAACAATATTAATAACTCGCATCGTGACAGTGAATTGATTCAGAGATTCAGCCAAAGATATCGATCCAATTTCTCGCATTGAGGCTGATTTTTGGAGGTCTGCAACTAATAATTACTATGCACTACGGACTTACCTAATAATGAACGAGTGGCAGTAAATCTATGCCGAGAGTATGTAAAGTTTTCTCGACCTATTGACCTACAGTTGTATCTATTAATATCTTGGTCATTGCTCTTCATATATAATATAGGTGAAGGTAAGCGTGTCGCAAGTGGGTCTAAATCTACCTAAGGCGAACCCTCTCACACAAAGGATCGACGCCGTCTATATGACAACGGGTCGAAAGGTGACTTTTCACCACAGGTCAGGGGTCATTTTCGGCCAGCCATCGACACTTTAATATTCCTGCCAAAGCATAGAAATCCAGTTAAACATGGTCAGTGGAAATATGTGCACAACTTATTCACCTCAATGTTGCATACTCTCTTTTGTAACAGGCTCGGTATCATATTAGAAGCAACGATGAAGATTAAGATTGGGCGTATTCCAGTAATAAGCATATGGTAGATGTCGCAGTTAAGGCAATTTCTAATAGATGGCGCAATGGATGCACACCGCACGTTGTCCTCTTCATTTGTTTTTAAGAGGGGTATCACACGAAAAAGTAAAAGCGGGATTCTTTTTCCCTTATTTGCTTCCTTAGAAACGTATTGTGTTTAAAAGTAAACATAAATCAAAGAATGTTGCAGGGTAGAACTAATCTTCCGTGATGATAAAAACAAAACGGTTAAAATCTTATACAGTTAATTTTGTGAAAATAAAAATTAAATAAAATGGAGACTTTGTCAATCTGATCGATTTACAGAACAAACTACAGATCCGTTTTCTGTTTTATTATTATAGCACAAGTATAAGATTTTTGTTTGCGTTGTCAAGCGATATGCTGTTGAGAACGTAAACACGTTTCAGAGACGTCGTTTGTGACGTGTTTGACATTAAGAACAAATTCAAAACGGAAAACGTTTAGTTGTACTGTTGAAAAATAAATGATAAGAGAAATGTTTTTATTTTAAGGAATATGAATAAACAGCACATTCCATTCTATACAGAGAGACCATGATTGTTCGTCATCAGTGATACTGATAACAGAAAAAAATAATACTAAAAAAAAAACAAAAAAAAAAACAACCAACAAAACAAACAGAAAAACCAAGACATGTAATAATCTCTTAAGAGATTATTACAGAGTGCAGCCATCTTTGGAGGTCACGTGGTCTGATAACAAGCTCAATCAGAATAATAGCCTGAACTTCCGTTTTTGTGATAAAACAGAATGTATTATATTTCTATGAGTTGTTTACAATGTTTTTATTGTGAAATATAGATCTCACACGAAGAGTTATTATCCCTTTAAACATCAATGGTGGATAATACTTAAAGAGTGCATGTATGCGTAACGAACTCATGAATGCTTCCCCGGAGTATTCTGTAAGCGATATATTCACAGTAATTAGACAGTCTCGTCCTACGCTGTACCCGGGCATTTGTCTTCATAATATCTGTATCCAGTGTCTGCCTGCAAGTCTCCGTATTGGGCAGTGCTGGGCAGAAGTTCACAGACAAATAGGTCATTTCCAGCACAGAGAACGTTTATGGCAGCACACTCCCAGTGTTTCATACAGGAGATGCTGCATTCGATGAGGCTGCCGACATTCAGCGTGGATATAGGCACAAGAGTTGCGCGAGCATCTGCTGCTACCTGTTGGAACTGCATTGATCTTCTAAACCCTAGACAAAAAAAAAAAAATAAATAAATAAATAAAAAACATTAATTCACAATGGGACTTGAAAGCTTATATCAAAAGTACCTGATTGACCGGTTCTGTCGACGTTATATCAATTATAAAATGTGTCAGATTTACAGATTTTAGCTACTACATGTAGTATTTTCAACCTTTAAAACACATACATGTACATGTATTAACAAATAAACAACGTGAAATACTTGAAGCCCGCCTGTAAAAGTGATTTTGATGGACCCATGAACTCACCATGGACCTCCACTTCACAAAGCTGCAAGGGATGTTCGTCACTACCAACTTTGATGATCAAGACATATCGTCCTGTCAGTGGTGACCCACAGGACAGAGACGTGTTCCCCTCAGGTGCCACCCCCGGGTAACTGGCGCAGAGTTTGTACTGGTTGAATGATGAACTATCATCAAATGAGTTTCCGGCTCTCACTTCGAAATTATTCAGACGATAAGCTGAAAACAAAAAGTGAAAATTGTTAAATTTGACTCTACAATTTGCCATATATGCCTACATGTTGCGGCAAATTAAACAACAGACCAGTGATAAAAATCGTACAAGGTACGTAGACACACGGATTGAAAATGTGTCACTATTTGAGAAAAAAATGGAAAATGATTACAAAATATAGAATCAAAACTCACAATTGCCATCGCCACGGTTTGTTATGATAACACCGGCCACCTTCGCCGTGGTTTCTAAGTCCACCAGCCACCATGCTCCCTGACTACCATTGGTGTGGGAACAACTCCCATGTTTGTTTCTGTCGTCATAGTTACCATCCACAGCACGACTGGCATGGAACAAAATTCCGTGTTTACTTTGGAAGGTGGAACTTTGGTATGTGGGTTTGCCTTTGGCCAAATTCTGGGTGCAACCTCTGCATGGTGTTGTACCTGCCGTGGAAAGATATCAATTATTATTATTATTATTATTTTCAACTATAAAATGGATGTTACAATGAAATACTAGTATACTGGTATATGCTAATATATAATTTTCAATCTAAAGCGGATTGAAATGACTTTTAAGGAACAATTTCAAAGTCAGAAACAAATATATAACCACATGGATGAATAATATTATGATATTGTGTCATGCTGTATATCAAATTATTGCCAAAAACATTTTCAACTCTACGGCAGATCAATATTAAAACACCGCTTGTGGCTTGTACATTTTGTTTCTGCCAAACTTACCTAAAAATATCACAGTAATTCCGACAAGAAGCAGTCTTAGGGCCACCATGCTCATTTCAGACATCGATCATCGTTATTCCAGCAGATTTCAATGGCAGGCAAATCAAGAAAACGCTCCAATCTCGCCCCTGTTGGTGATTTGCTAAGAATGGAGTAACTGCAGAATATCCTAGGAGAAAAGTTCAGTTGATGCTTAGTTCAAAAGATCGCTAATGCGACTTGTATTCATCAGTTATCTAATAGATGGAAACAAAACTGAAACCGTGTGTTTTCTATGTGCATGTCTCATGGAATAGAACCTTATCATTTATTCATCTCTATATTATTGTAACATCTTTTCGCTCTGTCAGTGTCAATTATAGCATTTGTTTTAATGTATTTTCGACTCATCATTATGCAACTGATCCGGCTCGTTCTCTCTCTCAGGTGAGCCATCACAATCAATAAAATTCCCTTTACATCGTCAAGGTGTTAAAAAGAATAATTTTTCAAATTGCTTCCTAATGTATTTTTGTTTCACGTCCATGTTTTATTTATTATCAATTATTTTAAATTCAAAAATGAGTGATAGGTTGACCGTGCGTCCTTTCACATAGCCATTCGAGCTTTCATCACACGTTTGCAAAGTATATAAATCACCACATTATTTTCAAAGGAAACTAAATATTAACTATACCTTCATAAAGTAATTCGTTGGAAGGTGGTTGTCTCTAAATAAGGTTGTGTGTGTGTGTGTGTGTGTGTGTGTGCGCACGCGTACGCGCGCAGAATTCGCACCTTTTGACTCAGAGCAAACAGCCAGAAAACCATCCTCTACCAAACGAAACGCTGGACGTACACTAAACGTGTCCCTGCCCACGCAAACTTTCCTCTTCAACGTATCAAGCAAAACAAATGCAAAGACCCCATCACGGTGCTGCGCGGCAAATTCTATGCCGCCATGGTTGTACAGATGCAAGATGGTCTCTCCGTCACTGTTTGTCTCAAAGTCAAAGCCAAACTGTTTCTAGATCTTAAAGGAAATATATCAGATAAATTTGATGTCATATGAAAAGAAACAAAGAAACACAAATTTAAAGAATGCAGAAAGGAGCATATCCGTACCGCCACAGCGTCAATTGCTCAGTTCCAACTTCGCCATGACCTTAAAAAGCAGTAAAAATCCTGATATATATTAAGGAACTCAGGTTGACTGTACACTGTAATGCTTTACTACTAACCCTCCTGAAAAGGCCTAACACCCAATTCTGAATATTAAAATTTTCTTTTATTTGTAAATTTGCAAAGAACCTTTGAGATATCTTGTCCATTAACAAACAGAATACAGATAATCCATCACTGTTGGCGAAAGTAATACGTGTTGTATCTTACCAGTTTGCAGTTATATATCTCCCCATTATATATCATCCACAAATGTGGTAAAGAATGGATCCTCATTGGCTGAATACCAAACGTGTCATCAACAACAGCCAGGTGGTAGAAGGCCATGCAGCAGTTCTTTAGATGGTTGACATTTTCAATGCGGAAAGCATCAGGACCACGATGGGCGATCTTCAAGGAATTGTTCCACTGCCCTGAGACATCAACGTCACTGCCAAATATTGCCCAAATCCCACACATTGTGTGATCAATAAAATGGGCAACAAAACCAATAATTACAAAGGCGACGATCATGTGACCAGCTGGGATAAAAGTAATTACATGTGTAAAGTTATAACTAAAATAAAATAGAAATGCTGGGGAGACAAGGTGGACTCTAATATTCATGTATTTCAAGTTAGGAACAATATCAAAACTTCCTCTAGGAGCACGGATTAAAGACATTAAATACGAGATGAACGACCTCGCTTAGACTGCTATCCGACTGGATAGCCGACTACATACAGTCGGCTTTAAGATTATTGGTCTAAGACCGTTTTACGAACCACTGGTCCACAATAAATGAAAAATAGATAAATGAATAAATTGTCAAGACAAACAAATTTTGCTCTATGGTTTTTGTGAAACGCAACTGTGTATAGTTCTTACCAGCCTATTCTAGGATTGACATTCAACTTCAACCATTACGGTAAACAGACTTAATTACCCGTTACCTGGTCGAGGAGGAGTGTCAGACAATTAAACTGATTACATTGACTGCACTTTATCAATAATTCCCGCAGAGACAGAGGCAAGTTTATTCTAAACGCTCCCGTAGTTCACCATTTCTGTTGATGATGAATGTTTTTTTGAAACAATGTTGATAACTCATGCTGTGACAGTGAATTGATTCAGATTCCGCCAAAGATATCGATCCGAATTCTAACATGATAGAGGCTACTATTTGGAGGTCTGCAACTCAAAATTATTATGCATTACAGAACTGACTTTATAATGAACGAATGACAGTAAATTGATGCTGAGATTCTGTAAAAGTTCTCTCGACCTATTGACCAACATGTATCTGTTGATATCTAGGCCATTGCCCTTCATTTTATATACATATAATAAAGTTTAGGGTTAGCGTGAAGTTAGTAGGTTAAAATGTACCTAACGTGAACCCTCTCCCACAGGGGATCGACTTCGTATATGTCAACGGGTCACAAGGTAACGAGTACGTTTCACTGCGGGTCAGGGGTCATTTCTGGCCAGTCCTGGACACTTGAATACTCCTGTCAGAGCATGGAAATTCAGTTGTCCATGTTCAATGGAAATATGCTCACAAATTACTCAGTGTGCATACATACTTTTTTAACTGGCTCGGTATCTTATTAGAAATTTCGATGTAGAGTTGGAGTGGAGTAAGATTGGGCCAATTTCAATAATTAGCATGTAATAGAACGTATATTTCAGTGACGTCGTTTGTGACGTGTTTGACATTAAGAACAAATTCAAAACGGAAAACGTTGCACTGTTGAAAAATAAGTGATAAGAGAATTGTTTTTATTTTAAGGAATATGAATAAACAACACATTCCATTCTATACAGAGAAACCATAATTGTTCGTCATCAGTGATACTGAAAACAGAAAAAAATAATACTTAAAAAAACATCCAACAAAATAAACAGAAAAACCAAGACATGTAATAATCTCTTAAGAGATTATTACAGAATGTAGCTATCTATGGAGGTCACGTAGTCCGATGACAAGCTCAGATATCAGAATAATAGCCATAACTGCCGTTTTTGTGATGAAACAGAATATATCATATTTCTACGAGTTGTTTACAAAGTTTTTGTTGTGAAATATAGATCTCACACGAATAGTTATTATCCCTTTAAACATCAATGGTAGATAATACGTAAAGAGTGCATGTATGCGTAACGAACTCATGAATGCTTCCCCGGAGTATTCTGTAAGCGATTCATTTACAGAAATTAGACATCTCGTCCTACTCTGTACCCGGGCAGTTTTCTTCATAATATCTGTATCCAGTGCGTGCCTGCAAGTCGCCGGATTGGGCAGTGCTGGGCAGCAGTTCACAGACACATTGGTCATTTCCGGCACAGAGCACGTTTATGGCCACACACTCCCAGCGCTGCATACAGGAGCTGCTGCATTCGATGAGGCTGCCGACATTCAGCGTGGATATGGGCACAAGAGTTGCGCGAGCATCTGCTGCTACCTGCTTAAACTTCATTGATGTTCTAAACCCTAGACAAAAAAAAAAATTATAATAATAATAAATAATAAATAAATAAATAAATAAATAAAAAAACAAATAAATAAAAATAATTTAAAAAAACATTAATCAACTATGGGACTTGACAGCTTATATAAAAAACGTACCTGATTGACCGGTTATGTCGACGTTAAATCAATTATAAAATTCAACCTTTAAAACACATACATGTACTTGTATTAACAAATTAACAACGTGAAATACTTAAGTCCCGCTATAAAAGTGGTTTTGATGAACCCATGAACTCACCATGGACCTCCACTTCATACAGCTGCAAGGGACTGTTGTCACTACCAACTTTAATGATCAGGACATATCGTCCTCTCAGTGGTGACCCACAGGACAGAGACGTGTTCCCCACAGGTGCCACCCCCGGGTAACTGGCGCAGAGTTTGTACTGGTTGAATGATGAACTATCATCGTATGAGGTTCCGACTCTCACTTCGAAATTATACAGAAACAAAGCTGACAACTGAGCTGAAAACACAAAGTAAAATTGTTAAATTTGACTCTACAATTTGCCATATATGCCTACATGTTGCGGCAAATTAAACAACAGACCAGTGATAAAAATCGCACAAGGTACGTAGCCACACGGATTGAAAATTGAAAAAGTGTCACTATTTGAGGAAATCAATTGAAAATGATTACAAAATATAGAATCAAAACTCACAAAAGATATTGCCACGGTTTGTTATGATAACACCGGCCACCTTCGCAGTGGTTTCTAAGTCAACCAGCCACCAGTCTCCCTGACTACCATTGGTGTAAGAAAAACTCCCATGTATGTTGTTGTCGTCATAGTAACCATCCACAGCACGACTGGCATGGTACGTATTAAGGTAGGTGGAACTTTGGTATGCGGGTTTGCCTTTGGCCAAATTCTGGGTGCAACCTCTACATGGTGTTGTACCTGCCGTGGAAAGATACCAACAACACCAATTAATATTATTATTATTATTATTATTATTATTTGCAATTATAAAATGGATGTTACAATGAAATACTAGTAAACTGGTATATACTAAGATATAATTTTCAATCTAAAGCGGATTGAAAGGACATTTAGGAACAATTTCAAATTCAGAAACAAATATATAACCACACAGACGAATAATGTTATGATGTTGTGTCATGCTGTATATCAAATTATTGCCAAAAACATTTTTCAGCTCTACGACGTATCAATATTAAAACACCGGTACCACTTTTGGCTTGTGCATTTTGTTTCTGCCAAACTTACCTAAAAATATCATAGTAATTCCGACAAGAAGCAGTCTTAGGGCCACCATGCTCATTTCAGACACCGATCATCGTTATCCCAGCAGCTTTCAATGGCAGACAAATCAAGAAAACGCTCCGTTCTCGCCCCTGTTGGTGATTTGCTAAGAATGGAGTAACTGCAGAATATCCTAGGAGAAAAGTTCAGTTGATGATTAGTTCAAAAGATCGCTTATGCGAATTATATTCTCAGTTATTAAATTGATGGATACAAAACTGAAACCGTGTGTTTTCTATGTGCATATCGCATGGAATCAAACCTTATCATTTATTCATCTCTATATTATTGTAACATCTTTTCGCTCTGTCAGTGCCGAATGTCAATCATAGCATTTGTTTTAATGTATTTTCGACTCCTCATCATTCATGCAACTGATCCGTCTCGTTCTCTCTCTCGGGTGAGCAATCACAATCAATAAAATTCCCATTACATCGTCGAGGTGTTAAAAAGAATAATTTTTCATATTGCTTCCTAATGTATTTTTGTTTCACGTCCATGTTTTATTTATTATCACTTTTTTAAATTAAAAAATGAGTGACAGGTTGACGGTGCGTCCTTTCATTTAGCCATTCGAGCTTTCAACACACGTTTGCAAAGTATATTAATCAACACATTATTTTCAAAGGAAACTAAATATAAACTATAGCCTACCTTCATAAAGTAATTCGGTGGAAGGTGGTTGTCTCTAAATAAGGTTCAGTTTATTACCACGATGGATTACAGGTTACTCTTCATCATCCAATATGAACTAACAAAAATAAGGTGATCCAGCACAGCCCATCCTACATGTATTTGTCCATCGCCCTACTTGATCAAATCCTATCTTCTTTTATTTTCGGTCTTTGGTACTCTTGCAGCCCTCTTTGAGGCCGGCGAGCAGATTGTTTCTTACAGGTTTTCCTTTTTGTAGTCTTGTAGTCCCGTTCGAGAGACCAAAAGAACTTAGTCACAGTCGTCTTAACTTGGTGGACGAGAGGCCTCTCGGGCATATCATGTTGAGCTACAGTCCGTACTCTAGATACACATATAAAAAAAGATTAACACTGTTGTTTAAACTTTAAACATTAACACATTCAAATATGTCACTTGTCACTTGTCCCTCGTCACTTGTGGTGTTTATTTATTTTTTTTAACATGGAAATTATTATTCGATTTACATACATGTATCATGCGGTGTTCCTTCGTAGGCCTAATGATTAGCTAAATGCTAGATATCAATCAAACAGGAAGGTTGTCAAGTGCGTTCTCAAATGTAAAACTGAATCTGGTCTCACTGCGCATGTCGGAACAAGCAGAAAAAAATGGGAACGATACTTTCAAAATGATGAGTTTTGGCGAGAAAAAACGTGAATCTCTTTTTTTCCGGATGTAATTGAAAACCAGTGATTGAAAACGAAATAAGTTCCAAAGAAAATGTGCGCGCGTCACAAACGTAACCTTGCTCGTGTTTATCTTTTATGACGTTTCACTTGGCAACGGTGGCAGACAGCAACGGTGTAAGGTCAGTGATATAATTTAGAACAGGGGCACATGACTTAGAAATCCAAAGAGGCAGATACCGAAAACCAAAATCAATACCCCCTGAAGAAAGGATCTGCAAGTTATGCTCAGATGAAGTGGAAAACGAAATACACTTTCTTTTAAAATGCCCCTTACTCACCAAACACAGGGAGATCCTAAAACCAGATCCTACACAAACCCCAGAGGGTCAGTTCAAATGCATAATGCAGTCAAACGATTTACATGTTATAAAGAATGTGGCCCACTATATCACAATGTGTAATAAGGAAAGAAAAAATATTCTCAACCAACCACCACCTAGTCAACCAAAGTAACGAGCGTATACTGCAATTGTAAAATCTGATCACAGTTATTATATAAACAATATTGTAATTTACTATTGTAATTTTAGTTATATGATTATATTATGTATACTGTTAGGTCATAGTCATTGTAAAAAATGTACTTGAACCGCAATAAATAATAATAATAATACATAGGGTCTACAGGAGTAGGGCAATCATTTATCTTTAAGAAAAGAAAAGCGTCACTCGAGATCAAATATGGAAAGACACACCGAAAATAAACATTTTACAAATTCGAAGGTAAGATTGCTTCTCAATAGGTTTTGAATGACATTAATTCGCTTTGATTTTTAACTTTGATACATGTAGGTCGAATTTGATAGATTAGTACAATGTAGATTAGGGCTACATTGGAATATAAAATTTATGTGCAAATGATTTTCAATACAAAGTGACACGAAAACACCGTTTCAGGAGAACTTAAACACCAATTTTATCTCTTATTTCCGTGTTGTGACAGTTGAGCTAAATAAATGTTTATTTTTTCCTCAGTTTTAAGTATGAATCACCTTTTGAAATCTAACACCACAAGTCTCTTTGGCGGTCACTACAGATTATTATCAACAATGTTGTATACATAAACGCTCATTTGAAGAAAAACGTTAGACCCTGGACTAATAATACGTATTATTTTCTCAAAGTTAGACAACATGTTATAAGATACAATACTGCACTAGAAGCAATTACCTCACTAGAAGCAATTACAGTTGGTCTTCGAAAATTACATTTAAAGGTATTGAATCCGTTGATTGAGAAAAAACATGTAGGTTTTATTTACAATAACGTCTTTGAGTTAAAAAGTCGGACACAATGAAAAAAATAAAATAAAGTTATGATGATATTTCGTAATCAAGGTATAACGACACTCGTTATCCCAACACAAGTTGATTAGCAAGAAGTACTTTTGGTTGCTTCTCTGGATATTCCACCTTGACTTGCTGGTCCTCTGCAACAATTTCTAAAATTTCCCATAAGTCTACTGTATCCGGCACGGACCTCGGGGAGCCGAATGCCGTACACTAGAGGATCTACTAACGAATTTAGAATAGCGACGACGCCGGTAATTGCTTGAACCACGGCTAGATCAATGCGCTCTTCAAAGTCTCGGCTGGCAATTAAAGTTTTAAGATAAAAAGTCACAATTGCGGGAGTCCAAAGGACAACGATGGTTACTGAGAGCAGAAAGATCGTGATAAGAAGTTTTCTGTCTTTTCTTGAGTCGATCGTCGCGCAGTTAGCTGTTGCTTTCTGTGCTTCTTGTAACTGAAATGAGCCTTTGTGGCTTCGGATGATGTCTTTGGCTTTTATGAATAATCCAACATACAGCAGTAAGTTAACCAAAATCAAAACTGAGCACAGTATTCCAAGGTACCAGGACGTAGCATTGATGTACGTTTTTGAAAAATGTGAAAGGCACGAATCACCTTGAGTTAGAGATACCATGTGGAAAGTGAGAAACAGCACAACAACAACAACATAGGAAATCCCAAGAATCACATTTATCCGCCGTTTGCTGACGAAAGCTTTGTACCTCAGCGGGAAAGTCAGTGCCAGTAGTTGATTTAGAACGATATACGTAGTAATAATAAAGGGAACTGGGAAGCAGTTTATGTGGACATCAATCAATATCTCACCAACACACCAAACCGGGCTCTGTTGTCCCAGCATGCCGGGGGTGTAAATTTCAGCGAGCACGAGGCACGTGCTTACCATTCCCGATACCAAGAAAAGCAAGTCTGCCGCGGCCAAGTGGATGATCAGAACTTGCAAAGGGCGGACGGGCCTCGGAATGTTATACAGGGCGCTGAGAGACACGATGTTCATGACAACTCCGATGACTTCCAAAACAAAAGCCAAGGTGTATGTGACGCGGAACTCGATTCTGTCGCCATCCAAGTGGAATAAGTGGAATAAAATGCCCGGGGAAAACCCCAATCCTGTTCCTACCATGGGGAGCTCCGTTGCGTTGTGATCCATTATACTGTAGTTGGTCATCACACGTTCAAGTCACTCTTCACTCTGGAAAAGAATAATTTATCCATGTATAAGGACTCTTTAAATAGACATCATGGATGACACATGCACAGACACCAAACAAAGAAAAATAAAGAAACAGATGATAAGACAGATAAATGGTGAAACTTGCAGTGTCTGTATATAAAAATGCAGATATGTGAAAAATGAAAAAATGTTAAACACGCACACGCACACACACACGAAACATTACTCCAGGACACTCAATGATGTCACCAGAGGAAAAAAAAACGCTGTAATTATTTATCTGCTCAAATTCGTGTTAAACCACCAATATTGTGACTGCAGCATGCGTTTATAAAACCTGAAACCTGCATTAATTAACCTGTAGAAAATTGTATTTTGTTGGATGGAGCATGTGTATGGTATGGTACAGAGCTTTGAACAGTCTTAGACTGGGTCCTTATTCCTAGATCGATCTAGCAGGATCTGTCCATCTCCACAGGGTGTCTTGTAAAATTGGTTTCAGCTTAAGTGGCTTAGATGCCTGGGACGCCTACTAAAGCTGCTAAACGATAGTTAATTATCCCCTATCAGCTTCAGTAAGCGTGAAAGGCATCTAAGCCGCTTAAGTTAAGTTGAAAATTAGCAAACATCGATTTAATTTTAGACATAAGTCAAATGAATTCTTAAATTAAAAACCTTTGATTGTTACATACCCTTGATCACCACCGTTACGTGTGAAATCCAACACTCCAATTCCTAAGTCCTTTTCACATATTCTGAAATCTACACTCGATATTCAAATCTACAAAAGAAATAGCGTCTCTTATGTGTAGAGTCTTGTCATAATTCCGGTGTAAAGAAACTGAACGTCCGTGAAACAGAGACTCCTCTCTCAATTAGATTCGTACAGGTTAGGGTTAGCAGGCCCGGAGCCAGAAATTTCAAAAGGGGGGTTCTTTTTTTTTTGAAAAAGTGGACCTTTTCCCATAAAAAGGGGCGGTTCTTTCGAACCCCCCTCCCCCCCCGGCTACGGGCCTGGTTAGCGTGACCTACATGTAAATGGGCCAAAATCTAGAACGCGGCTTACCTGTTCATATCCATGGGAACCGAACCCTGTATCACAAGGGACTATCGGTGTGACAGGAAAGGTTCGTTACTTAGTACAGGTGACATTCATCCCATGAGCTAACCCCAATACTTTGACTAACCCTAACCTGTACTCATCATATCCGGCTACCCTCTACCAGCGCCGGCCACAGATTGATTTTTTCACTAGATATATTAAGTGATATCTCCCTGGTTAAACAGATGGCTAATCTATGTAGCAGGACCACAGATTGATTTTCCACTAGTATTTAGAGATATGTCTCTGGTTAAATAGATGGCTAATCTTTGTACTGTCGCCTCATCAAAAATGTCCACAGAATAATAACTGCGGCCCTGGTAGAGGGTAATATCCGAATTCGTTAACTAGGACTACAAATCCTGTCACACCGGTTATGACGACCGCCTACCTACCTTACTTTGACTGTGACCCGAGGACCGCTTCATAAGAGATTTTAAAGTTCTTAGGATATACTTTTTTTATAATTGGCTTTTGGTGTAAGGGCTTTAACAGATGGGTCTATCTCCCACACCTTCCCCCTGTCACCAATGGGAGTAAAAATATTCATCAAAACAATCATAATTTGCTAAAAAAATTTGCCAAAACATCTAATATGACGTCAGCTACCATTAAGACGCTGAGAAATGAGCTAAATCGGCCGTGACTTGTTAGGCTAACATTATGACTCAAAACTGCATTAACACAATTTGTGAAATAAACCTCCGTGACCCTATTTACGCACCTGTACTTACCATATACTGTATACAGTTAGCCCAGTAAACGCGGGTGCTTGTGCCTAACCTTCAACTCACTTTGTTTAACAACATGACTACTGTTATGGTTTCCCACAACTTAATGACGCACTCGTATATATATAGACCAAAAAAAGCTATCCATTCACGCCAGGCGCTCCCCATTTCTAACAATGTCATATGTAAACAAAACGCTACTACCAATGCTAGACAAAAATAAACACTTTTAAGGGGCATCCAGCATCGTCTCAACAAATATGTTTTAGGCGGGTTTAAAAAAGCAGACCCTTTTTGAAATTATACTTCTTTTCTACTCATTCCCAGAATGGTGTGATCAATGCAGTTAGAAGTTAAGCAGGTTCATTCAAGACTAACATAGCCTTGGAGGCAGGAACCAGATATTCTGTTGAAAAAGAGGTCTACTTTCTTGTAATTTTAGTCTTAAATCGGTTTTAATAAATTTGTACTGGAAAATTGATCTGTGTTTATGAGCACGAGTGCTACATCTCTCTCTCTCTCTCTCTCTCTCTCTCTCTCTCTCTGATGACCGATATACGACAATGTCGTCTTCAAGCGTCTTCCGCAGTCTTATTTCAAAATAAATTAATAAAATATGGATATTTGATTGCGCCTGTTTTTGTTATACTTTCCATATATTCAGGTTGCGTTAACAATACATCAGATGATTCCTATATCAAACAAGCATTCCCACAAACCGTTCGTGACATATTTTATAGGGGTAGTGCAATTACAGGCAAATACAGTCCGCGTTTATTATTATTTTTTTTTTTTACCGTGCAGTCCATAACCTTTCTCAATGAAAATAGGGGGGCACATGCTCTAATGTTCATTAACGATTGTTATGCACATCACGTAGAAGAAAAAAGTCCGAAATAATAATATTTTACGGCTCTTTGAGTTTTTACACACCTTCGGTTAGCACCCCCAATACCAGCGGAAGACGTTCAACAGCGCGTCAAGTCGTGCGCTGTTATTATTCCTGGCTTACAATAGGTACCCGCTACCAGGGTGGCAGATCGATTTTTAACTAGATATTTACAGATATGTCTCGGGTGAATTCTATGCAGTTTTGGGTACTGTCCAGTACGAACGTTGTCGCGCTTCTCGGTGTGAAATACATTATCATGCCGGACCACTTGAAGCTGTTGACAAATTACAAGTCAACTTCTGCGGTAACAATAATTAAATTCCAAGGGACCGGGTACAAGTGGCGTCTGAAAGGCGCTCATGGCGTGCAAAGGGTTCGTTAAGTTGGAATATTTCATGTATTTTATCATTAGATTGCCTTTTTCTCCTTTTTTTCTTCTTTGATCTATAGAGGTTGAGAAGATCAAAGATGACATTTTACATTATCAACGAACACGTTTTACACTACAAATGAATTAAAAACTTCAATAGAAAATAACGGATGAGGAACGGCATTAAAACTTTATAATCAAAATTCGGAGAGAATCTTTTTATTTTCGGTACTACACACATTATCTATCATAGAAAAGCATGCAGCAAACAATTCCTGAATACAAGTCACATATAAGATGCTACAGACAGCGTATACGTCATGGTGTCAACGACATAGCAGATGTCTATAAAACACGTCACAAACGTCAGAGGTCACAGTTATACAAGTCACTGAAACGTCAGCATACGTCACAAACCTAAACGTCATTCACGTCACAGTCAACATAAAGAGTCTAAGACCCCATTCGCACATATTTTAGATCAATCCATCCCCGTGGGGAGTCTCACTTAATTGGTGTTAGCTTAAAAGGCGTAAATGTCTGTCCCGCCTACTAAGAGCTGTAAGGGGGTAGTTAACTATGGCTCGCGCTCGGCTGACTGCAATTTAGCGTGAACCACCAAGGAGTTAGGTCGATCCAGATAGATTTATCTAAATCTCTGTGAATGCACTCTAACACGACAGTCACGTCATTACGAACTTCAGGTCTCAGTCATGACGTTACGCAAGTCATGAAAAGACGTCACAGACAACTATTAAACACGTCACTGTTGTTTAACGCCATGCCAGCCTGTGAAATGGACTTGAGGAAAAAAAGATTGCGTCATAAACGTTAGATATTATGTTATCAACAAAAATATTGAAACTCCCGTCAATCTGGGGTTTATAAATAAATGACAGCTGGTGCTGATACTTCAGTTACTTCGTCGCATTAATATATCTCCCTTATTGTGGTTTCTTTCTTGAATGTAATTAGAAAGCAAAGCTTGCAAACATACAGACACTAATCAGAAAAGACAAAAATACAACATAGCACTTTCGGGGTGAACACCGCCAAGTTAGAAGTAAATAATAATAATAATAATAATAAAGAAAAAACGTTATTTCTGTAAAGCAATGTAGAGAACTTTATTTTCCAATATGATTCAAGGCATTTGTCGGATAGACAGAAAACAAACAAAGGCAACGTATATGTTCAACAACATTTATTTCTTAAACATCCACGTCTGATGCTCCATATAACTAAATATATGGCAACATATTGTAAACAACACACATCAATGCATCAGGAATTAATAAGTTTTAATCGCAAATAATATAGGCTAATGGTTCTACCGGTAAGTGGTGGAATGTATGAAAATGATAGAACTTTATCTCACCGATAATCACTTTCATATAGGCCTATAAAAGCCATTACCATCAGTGCCAAAATATGAATTCATCATTTAACACAATTCACTATTCACATTTCCCCTTTCATTGTAACCATTAAAAAGTCGACGTGACAGGAGTGGTAAGCTAGTAGGAAGCATTCAGTCCATTTCCTATTGCATTGTAATATGACATTCGCCTCTTGTTCTGATCCCCCAAAAAATGTACTTTCTGACACCCTACCCTGTATACATTATATGGGATCCAGGACACCCATTCCTAGGGCTACCCTTCCTGTCACACTAGTTCATAATCTTTTCACTTAAAATTTTTTCACATGTAGAAGTAGATGCTGTAATACTGTACTAACTCACACATTAAAGAATATACTATTACAATTTTCCCGCAAAACAAAAGTTGAAGAAAACTTGAAAAAAGGTCAAAGCACAATAAAACATTTAGCAAAATTCTGAAACACTGTCCTTCAACTGTTTACTTAAAAGAGATATATATGACTAATTGCCCTTCATTTGCTTGTAATGAAGCCCAGCCCTTAAATCATGTAACACACACACACAAAAAAAGCAAAATAAATAAGGTTTCTATTGGTATATCATGTACCCAAGGAATGAACAGTTTGAGCATCACAATGAATAAGTCTTTCGGTAAACTTAATTTAAATTATTTTCTTATTGTCATACAGATAGAATGTCTATTCTTTGGCTGTAGTCTGTGTGAAATTGCACTGGTATCAAAATAAATGAACGAAAAAAATAAAATAAACAGTTACAGGTTTACACAAACATTTAATGTAAGATACATTATCAAGTCTCTGGAGGAGGCAACAAAGAAAGTTTCTAAAAGAAAGGGTTGAAAAATGCACTCAGTATTTCTACTGAAAACAAAGCCTGCTTATCCAGGAGTGACATATTTACAGCTTAACTTCTATACAAAGAACAAAATAAATAAACAAATAAAATAAAAAATGCAACATCATTATGGGATAAAAATACAACACAGTAAAAACAAATAAAATGTGACCAACCTACTGTAGAAGTATATCCTATTAGGAAAACAGAAAAAAATATCAAAACTTGTCCAATGAAATCGATGTAGTGGGTTGTATTCACCCTATGTTACAAGACAGTGCACAAGTGCTTGATATTCAAAGAGATAAAATGCTGTTGAATAATTTTGTTGCCATGTTTCCAATGTTATATGGGGAGAAATTACATTTGCCAGATTGTGTCAGTATATGTTGGGCCTTTGTGGATGTACTCATGTTTTCCCCTAAAAGACGCTAATGGAAAACAGACTGGAATGTAATGCAGTGCACAAAATATTGAGATGCAAATTTTGGCATGTGTGAACATTCTCCAGATTCTGCTATCTTACATTTAACAAATTCCAAGTACCAAATACTAATCTCTTGATTAGGAAGCTAAACAATGGAGCAAATGCAACATCAACCAAGCTATCGCTGAGGAAACCCCCTAGCTTTAGCAGCAAAGTTCTCAGACAAGGGGAGAGGCTTGAGAGGCAAGGCAGAAGAGTTCACGATACAGGATGTGAGGTTGGTTGAAGATCTAATGGTGGACACCGAGTGGGACAGACCTTCCTTCCTCAGGGATCATTATGAAGATATGGGAGATGAGATATTGCAAGTGATAATGACCTTCACCCTTGAAGAGGGGTCCTGTCTAGGAACCCCTGACAGAACCAAGGTAAAGAGGGTAATGGGAGAGATTATAAAGTGAATATCTGGTGTAGGGAAATCTCTCAGAAAAAGCAAACACACCAAATAATCTAAACTGAAGAGCCTTGGAAGACTGATAGGTATTTTGAAACTCTGATGTGTCAGTCGGGGTTGGCCAGCTGTTCGTTGCGTCTAACTTCACGACAGGTAAGTTAAGTAAGAGAACTGGGCAAACTCCATTGTCCTCCAGTCCCATTTCTGGATCTAAAATGTCTAGGATTGGGTATTGGGGGGGGGTTAGGATGTTTAATCCCAGAGTGTGGAGAAATATTTCCCAACAAAAAAGCACACTACATGCAGGTTCATCTTCCCACTGATTTTTGACAAGTCTCTTGGTTCCAGACCTGAAGTCTTGGATTTGAGGATTAAGGGACTGGAAATGGTGGACATCTGGCAGTTTGGACAACCACATTCGTTGCAAACAATATGCGGGTATGTGGCTTATTAGAGGGGGAAAATTTACCTTAAATTCCATCAATTCCGTCAGTTGTTTGGTACACTGGAAGATTCTCATGCTTATCTGGAGTTCTCTCAAGAATTCACAGAAAAAGGTGTGGTTTGAAGTAAGAGAACTGGGCAAACTCCATTGTTCTCCATTCCCATTTCTGGATCTAAAATAAAATGTCTAGGATTTGGTATGGGGGGGGGTTAAGAAGTTTAACTCCAGAGTGTGGAGAAATTTTTACCAACAAAAAGGCACACTACATGCAGGTTCATCTTCCCACTGATTTTTGACAAGTCTCTTGGTTCCAGGCCAGAGGTCTTGGATTTGAGGGTTAAGGGACTGGAAATGGTGAACACCTGGCAGTTTGGACAACCACATTCGTTGCAAACATTATGCGAGTATGTGGCTTATCAGAGGGGGGAAATTTACCGTAAATTCCATCAATTCTGTCGGTTGTTTGGTACACTGGAAGATTCTCAAGCTCACCTCGTGTTCTCTCAAGGATTCTCAGAGAAGGCTGTGCCGGGAGTATCTAGGAAGGTGGTGAGGAGGAAGGTGGACGTGTTCTGGCCTTAGATAGTCATTATCATTTGGACAGGACACTGAAAGCTGCCAAATTTCCACTTACAGCAGGGTGCTTTGAGTCTCTGAAGCATGTTGTAACTGTGGCAAGTGGTAAGGAGGTGGAGTGGGGTGGTACAGCAGCTGTGTACTGTGACTGAGACATCCTACTAAGGGTACATTGTCTAAGATGGCCAGGGGCACATACATTGCTAGCGGTAAGCATCCAAAGAAGGTCAAACTGCCTCTTAAGCAGCAAATACATGGTCTACAGTTGCTCTGGGAATTGGTCTAGTTGCCTCTGGCACAAATCTTAGATTAGTTAAAACATGTAATGCCTACTGCAGATGAAATTTGTAACATTCCTCAAAAGCATATTTTACCATCAGATTTTGATTTGTGGGCCCTAAAAACTGAGCTTACAACTGTCGTTAGTCGCATAATGTCAGTGACACCAGCTTTTGACGACCTGAAAACTGTTTCCTCTATCCCACATGAATATTCAGCTCAGTCCCGGAAAAATAGTGAAATTGTAAGTTATCTGTCATCTACAAGAAATTTTCTCAGAAAAAAAATGTAAATCTAACTATATCAGTATCAACTGTTAATTAATAATAAGTTAATTTAGAACTAAACACATGATCACCAACAAGATCAATATGTTTACTTACCATTTACTTGATGCATTATAATTTATAAATAACATGACCTATTAGGCATACATTAAGAAAAACTCCCATAAATTATCATCACCATGGAAAGGGCCTGGGGTTATTCAGGAAGCTGTCAGCCCATCTGTACCAAGTCAAACTGAAGAAAGTGGTTTTGATTGTAATTCATGACAGGTTAATGCCTTGCAGAGAAGGGGAAAAATCCTGCATGGATTTCAGGATACTTAACGTCTTCTTCAATTAGTATTATGGGTGATATAAATGACACACGTAAGTATTGTGTACATAAACAGCCATATGGGGGTAGGTTTATGACCCAGTGTGACTATTGTGATGAGTGATATCATGGATCATGCGTCAACATTACACCTTCTGATGCTCTTGATATCACAAAATATAAATGTTCATCATGTATAGCTTCTGGTCAAAACTAAACTCCATTTTTTATATCCTTTCAGATATGGCAGCTGGCAGAACCATTGTAGATGAGCTGGAGTTTTTGCTCCCCTGGGAACAGGTTCCTTTCATTGAAGGGGGGGGGGGATGGTAGCCAAGTTGGTTACACCATACCCATCATCTGATCAGCAACAACAGCAACAAAAGAGACTGGGTAGTGAAGGCAGCGAAAGTCCAAATGTCTAAGCTGAAGAGAAAGGACAATGGGTACACTCTATACTGGCTGAAAGAAGTGGCTTGGGAAATGAAGGCCCTGAATTCAGCTTCCGTATCGTGGCTTAAACCGGCTGTGATTGGACCTCCACTAGAACCCGTGTCCAGACCTAAGGCAAGTTCTGGCAAGGACTCTATAGCTCTGGTAATGTACCTACTGGCCCATCAAAGGATATTATGTTGGGGGTCGATCCCACAGTGCAGATTCATTCTTACGAGGTGAAGGTTAGTAATGGCAACAGTGAGTGTGTAATAAAATATGCTCTTGCTGTTATCAAATCAGAGCCAATGGAGGTGGAGACTAGTGACGAGACCTTGGAAACTAGTAAATCTGTGATCGTTGATGATTTGCAGTATCTACTACCCATGAAGCAGTTCCCTTTTGTTAAGAGGGGGAGATGGGAGGCCGAGTTGGTTGCATCACTCCCAGATACTGCATCCACAGTTGAGAGACCTGCTGGCAAATACAGCGAAAGTCCAGAAGTAAAGCTGAAAGAGAAGGACCATGGATGTGGTCTTGGAAAATACATGGTCTAAAGTTGTTTCAGGAATTGGTCAAGTTGCCTACAGTCATTGCCCTAGGGACTTCATAGAGCTTTCCAAAAGATGACAGTATCAAGTGGAATGCTATACAACATTCTACCCTTTTTAGAAAGGAGAGAAGGTTTGATAATACGCTGCCAAGGAATGACAAATGGTGACTGTGTATGTGAGGAAGTCAATATTACACCATCTCCCTTTACATCATATACTGCAGAACTACCCCACTCATTTGCATTGTTTTTCCGGCAATAAAATGTTGATATAGATAAAGCCAAAACAAGAGCTAAACACCTTTTTCAGATTTACTAGGCTGGTTTCTACATTTTCACCAGCACAAAAAGAGGCACTTAAAGCTGTGGATGACTCTCTCCTTTTATTTGAATCAGACATAGTGGTGGATTCATATGCACCCCACTAAGTTATGGCAGCCTTGAAATACCAAGAAAGGCTTCGGAGACACCAAAAGAAAAGTTGGGTTCCATCGTAAGAATTATCATTTCAATTTGGCAGGAATACTGCCAGAGTAGGAATAGTATTTAAGGCAAGAGAGGAGGCAATCAGACTGTGCTCTCAAGGTAAAGAAGGACACTATTGGAGTTTTGAACCCTTTCAGCCCTTAGAATTAGTGTGCATGGATTAACTCCGGTTTGAGATGTAAAAGGTTGAGTAACAAAACATCTTATAACAGATCATTTCACTAAATGCCCCATTGCCATTCCTGAAAAGAATCAAACTGCGAAAACAATGGAAGAAGGTATACTGAATAGGTTTGTATACCACTATGGGTTCCCTCAAAAGAATTCACAGTGATCAGCTGGGAAACAACTTTGACAGCAGTCTCATAAAAGAAATGTGTAAATTGTGCAATAGTGAGAAGTCATGAACAGCAAGCTATCAACCTTTGGGAAATGGTGTAACAGAAAGACTTAATAGAATTCATTGCTATACTAGGCACAATGAAAAACAATGAAAAGAGTGATTGGAAATCTAGATTCAGGTGAAAATCTCATCTCATGAAACAAATATGTCTTTGTTTTAATACTCAAGAGTTCAAGGATTGTGGGACCAAGCGATGGACAATACAGACTAGACACATTAGACAGAAAATTTGGCCTGGTCAGGAAAACTCCAGGGAAGCAAGTAAAAAAAAAAAAATTCCCAATGCCGAACTGAAAAGAAAGAGAGGGGAAGATTCATATTATGTTGGAATACGACCGAAGGACCCTGAAAACCTGCAACCTTTAACCCATCATTCAACCCCTTTCCACTAGTCAATGACAGAAAGACTAAGACAGGAGACCAAAAGACTGGTTTTCAGTCAACAGCAAGAAAGTTTTTAAGTAGAATGCAGAATTAATGAGAAAGGATGTTGAATAAATAAGAGAGATTGAAGGGAGCTCCTTCTGATGAATTTAGAAATCTAACGTCATCTGTGGTCACCTAAAATTTAATGACAGGTCTGGAAAACATTAGGACATTTTATGTTTCTTAGTAAAAACATGATGATTGAAAGGAATTAGAGCAAGCAAATATTCTGTGTTTCACATAACCCATTTAGTTGAGGAACCCGCCATAGAATGTATTTCGTGAACAGTAACATGTAGGTTTGGGTTACATCCACAGCTGCACATGCTGGTCTACATGGAACTACGTAATAACGTAATAAAATAGAATTACCAAACACTTCATGCACAGTGTTAATAAATAGTACTGCAAGCAATACAAGAGGCTTTTGCACTTATTCTTTATAGAAATTCACCTCCCCATCCACCAATCCCCCCCCCCCCCCCCCCCCAAATAACTAAAAAATTCCAAAGTGAAATTTTGACATAATAATAATAATAATCATAAGAACAATAATATAAGCCTTTGGCACTCCACAAACTAAATTTCATACCTTCATCCCCACTAATGACTTCAGAAATGATTATTCTGGACAGCATTTTTTCATCACATTTTTCCAAAAGCATGTATGGTATGGAGCATTACTAACTCAAAACTAATTGTGAAACCTTATAGCTACATGGATAAACCACTATCACAGTGCTTAACAATATCATAATAACTTAAGTTTGATGCCAAACACTGATGCCTTCTAACACATTAGGTGCCTGGAGCATGTGGATAAATAATTGTCTGTTTAGCTGTAGACTAGAAGCCACATCTAAGGTTAACCTGTTTGTCTTTGGAAGTTGGTAATAGCACCATAGTAGTTCACAACAATAAGAGACAATTGGCTAATATATCTTCTAACTGACACTAATGCCAGCTCATAATGGCCTACATTTGTCTCCATCTATGATTTAATTTTCAGGATAGTAAATGTCACCTTCTTCATTTAAACAAGGTCCCGAGTCTGGAGGCTTCTGCGGCCATATCTTCTAATGTCCTCCATTTTCCTGGGTTTGTTTCTTCTGTGCCATCTAGATTTTTATCGTGTTTTTCAAGCTGTGGGAAAGTGTGAAAGTTTAAGCTTTTCATTTTCAAAATAATAAAATCAAATTAAACACCTGTACATGCTAACTCAAAGGATTTTATCAAAAACAAAAAATAAAGTGTGAAGGGACTTGGCTGTGGTCTTGGATGTTTTACAGTAGAATGCAAAGGAAGGCTTAGAGGAAGGCAGAAGATACAATCCTGTGCAGTTACTCTGTTTGCCTTTCTAAAAAATCAGCATACGCAAGATGGGTAAAATGTGGGGAAGAAGTCACCCTGTCAACCGTCATTGCTTTAATTTGGATGTGTCAAAGTATAATACAGTAACCTACATTTGTCTCCATCTATGATTTCTTCAAACCTTTTAATATAGAAGTCCTTAAAAATATAATTCACATTCATCTTTAAACTGTTTAAGAACACATTTATAATATATATTTGTTCCTACCTTTTGATATATGTCATCATTGTTGGCAAAATCACCTTTCTTTCTTGGCAGGATGTGAACATGCATATGCTGACAAAAATAAAACATTAAATTTAAAAAAAAACTCCCGACTTAACCTTTGACATACCTCTGAACCCAATTCATGAATATTTGATAATTTAAATGTGTAAAACAAAATTAAAGAGGTGCAATTTCACATTTTAATAATCAAATATATGTATCATAATCATGTATGTGTATAAAAATACTTGTCAAGCTACATGATAATTTTACCAATTCATGTCATAAGTCCAATATTAACTTTACGCCTTAACTTGTCTTGGCTGTGAATCTCTGTTATGTCACTAGTCATCATGTAATGTCACAGAATTTGCCCAGTTGACATGTCATACCTTCACCGTCTGTCCAGCATCTGGTCCGTCCTGGACAGCAATGGTCAGCGAGGTGCTGTTGTGTTCTCTGTCCACTACTTCAGACACCTGCTTGACCACCTGGAACATGTCGCACAGTTCTGCTGGGGTCATGTCATTAAATCTCTCCACTGGACGTAGTGGACAGACAAGGACATCTGGGGTAGGGTTAAGGATTATTGCATAAATTGTGACTGGAAAGTTAATTTCTAAACAAGAATTGCCTCAAATTGTGCTTAAAGCTAACACAAATATATGGCTCCATGGTTAATAATTCTAATTATGTTTAGTCAATTTAAGAAACAAGACATTAAAGACAACTGGTCCAATTATTATAAGCAAGTTAGTTATTGTCAGTCAGAAAAAGAACAAAATGCAAATGCTCAAGACCTGACAAGGAAGACTGGACAAAATGAAGAGCTTATTAATTATTAATCATTAATAAACATGAAAGTTTTTAGATTGCACAATAAAATTTTCATCTTTAAGTTGGTAATTTCCACTAAATATCCATCATCTTGTCTGGCCAAAACATATCTACTCTATTGATAAACCAGCAAACTCATGTCTCTGAAAACAAACACAGAATATGAAACTATGGTATTCCAATGCAGATGCTTCACACCTACAGGAATTCCAAACTGTTTATGCAGACAAGGATACGCCCTGGAAGGACTGGTTTCCTGTTCACAAATGCCAGGGTTAGTGCCGTCTTGTAAAACACTATGGAAGAGTCTATCGTGTGTTGTCCAAACTGGTAGCTTCGGGGCTCATCTAGAGAGGCTAAGATATATAAATGTGCAATAAGAAATAGTATGACATGTCTTTATATGATGCTTTGTAGTATTATTACACTAAATGTTCTGGTGACATACAAACCTAAAAGGGTATCATATTCCTAATGGTCAGTAATAAAACATATGGATCTAAAGATCTAATTTCCTTATATTATGATTCAGAAGACCCAGTGAAGTTATTAACCCATACATAGTATGAGGTACAAAAAATAGTATAAACAAATATACAATTAGCACATTGTGTTTTCTACCAATTCCTTTAAATGTCATGAATAATTTTACCGTTAATTATAATGATAAACATTACATTAGTGCATAGTATCTTAATGTTACAAGGCCTATGTAGCTCCTTGTGGCAATGCATGTAGCAACCTGCAATATTAAATTTATTCTTACCTAAAGACTTTACATTTGTCATGGTACCAAATATATCTCTCCTCCTGTGTTCCTGCACAGGCATCTGTTCTCTAACTTTCCTCATGTATTCCAGGTCTATCTCTGCCAGACACACATCTTCACCTTCATGACACTCAGCAACCACAGAGCCCCAGGGGTCAACAACCTACACGGTCAAGGTCAAGTCAAGGTCAGGTCAAAGTCAAATTAAGGTCATCCAACAAGACCATACATTTAAAACAATGCAGGGATGGTTCATTAATTAAAATTTTAAAAAAGTTGTTTTACTAATGGTTAATTTTTTTTTAATATCCTAGAGTGCTTATATTGGATAGCTGATTATGTAAAGACAGCTAAGAAATAACTGTATTGTACTAACAATGAAAAGCTCACTAGAAATGTAGCTGAATCAAATACCTACATCATGTATGGGCTACTGTCACTACCAATAGTAAAAATAACTGAAATGACACCAACAGTTTGATCCATGGACTAAACTCAAGCATTGATATGAGAATTTTCAGAATTTTTGTTATACAAAACTGGCTAAAATTCTTAACCTTATTTGCAAAGACTGATTTTAGACTAAAACCAGTTTGTGAAAAGGCCCCAGAATGGGTGAATGATTTCCACTCATACCATAGCATGTCCATAAGTGGTCCTCTTAGCATGGTGTCTGCCCGTCTGGGCTGCAGCTATCACATAGCACTGGTTCTCTATTGCACGACTACGAAGCAACACCTGGAAAACAAAGAAATAATAAGTACAAAATTTATATTTGTAATTTATTAATAGGAAATTAAACCATGTGCATTGGAGGATGGCTTGATTTCTCTTTCCCTATATTAACATTTTAAAAACCTGACACAGTTAATTAAATATCTTACAATGGACTTTTGCAGCTTCAAATAAAAAATTACAGTTCAAGAAATAAACAATGTCATGTGGAAAAAATCCTTGGATCTAAAGTAGTAAGTACTGTAATTTCTATGTGACACCAAACATCATGTGTCCTTAGTCACATGACAAAGTGTGGAAAATGTGGAAGCATTTGTATAAAGATAATATAGAAATCAATGTAAATCATTCCAAAAGAGACCAATGGAGCACTAATCAAGACCTTTAAGGAATGGTACATACTCCATGCTTCATAGATAAAAACAAGTAGTCTCCTCTGAAGCAATTCACTTTTTCACCATTATCAGTTTGTGACTCTAGGTCATAAAAGGACGGACCAGAGTACGTTACCTCCCAGTGGGCAAGTCCAGTGGTCTGGGTGAAGGCAGAAGGATACGTCAAGATTTCCGCACCCTGCTGGACTAAGTAAGAAGCCATCTCGGGAAATCTAAGATCATAGCACTACAGCAGTTAAGGAGAATTAGTATGAAAGGCTCAAACTGCACACACATGTATATGTATATCTGTATGACTGTGAGCATGAACGAATGACTTTAAATAATTCATCAATTTAATTTAATTTAAAAAGCAAATTACAAAGCTACACAAATTATATATTTGAGAGTAAGAACAAGATCAAAAAGCAAATTACAACTATTTTGTAATTCAATTCCCTCGAGGAAATATATTTTATCTAAGCAGTTCTTTATTTAACATCAAGGATATTAAAGATACATAACAAACAAGAGAACAGCTGTGTACATTCCCTGTAGCGCAAACAAAAAGCTACTACCAGTTCAATTTTTATTAAGGATACCACAGCCATGCCAACTTTGCCAATAGGGGTCTCCACTGGTGGCACAACATTATTTCCAGGGATAGTAAAATTAGACTCTTTTATTGTAACTTTCCCTTTTATGTCCAGATTAAAGAGATGCAATTTATCATACTGAGCCGCTATATGCCCTTGGCTGTCAATAATGATGTGTGTGTTCCAAAGTCTTTTTGGGTCGTCCGCTGGGCCCTGAGGAGAAAATTGAAGAATTCTAGTGAAAGGAGAAACAATACATTACAATACTGCCTACACTTATATACAGTTGCACATACACCAATAATTCAAGGAAAACAATTGTGGCACATGAAGTATATAAATGTGTGTGTGTGTGTGTGTGTGTGTGTGTGTGTGTAAAACAAGCATATGTGCATACATGTGTGCAACAAAAAAAAATAATAAAATAAATAAATAAATAAAAACTCACTTTCTGATGAAATCCACCAAGCGATAGCCAAAGCTGTAATGACTGTGCCAACTCTTTGTACTTTGCAATGACCTCTCCTTCCATGGTTTCTGCCACAGCCAAATATTGATCAGTACTTTCACACATGTAGGCGAAGCATTCTGGGAGAAATACCATCTGAAACATTTAAAAGTAAATGTACATACATGTAAAACCCTGTGTGGTTGTGTTAAGCTTTTACGGCAGTTTATTTCTTATTATTATAATAAGCACATATCAGAATAACATGGTTTAGGGTTGACCCCACATCGGCAGTGCCCTTGGCTGAAAACTGGATGCTTCAGCATAATTTCTTGCCTAGGTTGTGTAGTTCTCTGCATACCACTGGATGGCTGTAATATACAATTAACTGAAATGAAGTATACACATGTATGGCATCTCCTCTGTTACACCTACTGAAAAAAAGGCAGTGTAAAACACATTGGTTCAGTACCATGGGAAGGGATTTTAGGGAGAAAATAAGATGGATTGTCTTTAACTTTATGAAAGAGCTTACTTTCTCAGCAACACTCAAAATGCATGAATACATTGTTTAATCTATGTTAACAAGCAAAAAAGCACCTGAAAATATTGGAATCAACACAAGATAAATATGTATTTAAATATGCTTAATTGTTTAGAGTGGCAGTCCCCAATAAAGCAATAAAGGGAGAACCAGTTTTTTCAGCTTCATATCATAAATGGCTGACGCAATATTGAAAGGAAAATTTTGGTACCCCTCTTTCACTCCGCCATTTTCTACACTGCACGTGTCCAAAAGCATTCATTAGAAATTCTCTCTATTTTTAAACAAGAAGCGTACAACTAAACCTACTAACATTTGCCCCTCTCTTCTTCGCTCTTTCTATAAGAGCTCTGCATACATTGAAGTTCTTTTCCTTGTCCGAGGTCGAAGTTAACTGGCACACAGCAACTACGGGTCTGACATCGGAGAGGGAAAGAGCAGAGGGCGAGGCTGACGACAACGTGCTCGTCGAAGCTTTTTGTCCTGTGTCGGTCATCCTTCTCAAACACGTGACTCTCTTGAGTGCAAGGCGAAAGTTTTTTTGTAAGTTAATTAGGGCTTTCATATGCAGGTGGTTGTGAAACTCGCAACCGAGAAAAAGCACCCCTCAACTACAAATGCGACTTCTGCTAATGTAACAACTATTCACTTTTCAAATGTCCTTCACCCTTAAATGGGAAATTAATAGCTATCGCTAGTGCAGCACTAAACAAGAAAAGATGGTGTCATATTTGCCTAACTGATTGACAAATATAAATAAAAGATAAAATTATGTAAATCAAAAACAAGTCAATTTAAAAATGGGAATGTAGTATGGAAAATAAAACCAAGCACACGTGCACACGCAAAAACGACCAGGAACGCAGCAAGTCCGGCCCATAATAGGCTACAGATAGACCGAACATAAGCAATCAGTCAGATTTGTAAGATTTGTAAACTTGTTCCACTGTAAATTTTGATCAGAACCTGCTGCAGGGTCGGAAAGCACAATTCCACTATCCTCTTCGTTGTATTAATCATGAGAAACATATAATAATAATAATAATAATAATAATAATAATAATAATAATAAAGCATTGTTACACCTGTTTTTCCCCCGAGGTAGTAGGCCTAAATAGGAGAAAAGGTTTTTTTGTTTGTTGATTTTAATTTTGAAAAAAAAAAACATTTTATTTGTCTATATGCCAATGGTCTCGTGCCACCAAAATATATACATGTACATGTAGGCACCCAAAATAAGGTCCTCTGAATCTCGGATGTGTATTCTACTGTTGACTTTCAAATAAATGAAATTTAGTTCAACATTAATTTGAAAGGGGACACCAAAGTAATTATCTGAACTTCAAAGCAAAAAACGGAGAGATATGATGGCTTAGAAGTTAGAATGTACATAATTTCGATGTCATTGTGGTAGCGGCTTTTTGCACGGCTGCGTATTTGGCGAGCGTAACATTGAAATTATTCTCATGCCGGCACGGGTATTTTTAAATTCATTTACATTGTTTGGAAATAAAATTTTACTGAACAAACTCATAACTCTTTTCATTCTTGTTAATCACCAGACGTAGGCCCTATTCATTGTGAGAGACGCACATGTAGGCCTACCAGTACATGTACTTCTTTTGGCACGCTCCTGGCATGTCCAAAACTGCAGATCATATGACAAGAGACACCCTCATTAACTAGACTTCAATTTTCAAATATCGGGGCCTTACAATGCACATTTGTAGGCTGCCTTTATTGGTACACCTAAACTCAAAATCTGACACAGACTTGTTATGAACGTCGCCATTACGTGTACGTCTACTAGTACTTCAGACACTGCACAGTGACGTAGTTTAAAGTTATATTTGCATGGACGTGTTACATAACTCACCATACGTCAGATACACATTATATAACAACTTTTATTAAATATTCACGAAGAAGAATCCGTTATATGCAGTACATTTACCAGGACATGCATGTATGATACGATATGGTTCTAAATTCAAAACTATTTATTTTTTCGATATTAAAACCTTAATGAAAGGAATAAAAATAACTCATACGACATTCTCTATTCTTGATTTATGACTCTTTTCAAGGAACCTAATCAATACATCAATCTAAATGTAGGGTTAATTGTGCATAAAATTAATATTTGACGACGCAGGACTGGTCTTATACATCCGTTAAATCATCCAGTGAAGTCAAAGGTGAAGTAAAAGGCATACTGGTACTATGGAATATATAGGCTACGCGGTAGGAAAATCATATCTTTATCTAGCAAGCTTTTTATCTAAACCGATTTAATTCTAAAAAAAACTTCAAATAAAAGCACATGATGCTGATATTTCCTTCTGAAAAGTCAGGATGACATGGGGGCTGTTAAAGCGAATCTTGTTTTTTTTATAGCTACCCGGTAGGTAGCTGGATTGGAAATGGCACGAATAAACATAGAATCCCAATCAAGGACGAGTGGCTCAATGACTCGCAAGAAGGCGAAAAAAGTTATTTAAGGAACATTGAATACGGAGTGAATATCCGTTAAAATTTTATTCAAATTAATTCATTTTCAAAGTAATTTATCTTATTTTAATTAAAATGCATTGATATATGCAATTTTAAATTGTGTAACGTTAGGAAATGAAAGTTAACATAATAAATGGTGGGCTATTCGGAATTGAAGTGTTAAAGCTATCACTGAGGCTATTGTCAACAAACAGACATGCGTGCCCCGGTATTTACGCCATCCTTAGTTTAAAATGAATATGATCTAAATATGAAATAAAGATACGAGGTATTACTAAGAGAACAGTTTCGTTAGTGAAACAGGCTGACAAATGCACGATATTTGAGGCAATGCCGTACGATTTCTGACAGCTTTTGATAAGAATAAAACTTAACATCATCGAGTGCATATATAGACGTAAAATAAACCAAATTGAAAAAAATTACATAATGTGAGATACATTTTATTTAAAAAAAAACAAAGATAAATTATAAACAGTTTTATTTCATAAAAGGGTTTCCAGTAACTTTATTTCACAGTAAGTCCAAAATCAAGGCTAATAGATATAATTGCAAACAAATTACCTCACCACAAAGTAAACAAATAGACTGTTACCAAAACTTTCATCTATATAGAATAGCTCCATGTCAACATAGAGAGTCAAATTAGCGAACACTAGTTGCGACAGATAAGGTATGCTTTGCGTCATTCTAGGACATGGCATTCCAGTGCTACCCGCATGAAGAACCGATTGCGAGCAACATCCGAGCGCGTTACATATACTTAAGGCAGTTTCCGCCATCACACCCGCCTTGGAGACCGGCATTCTTCACAAGCGCTTTCACTGAGTATTAAATCATGAAACAGAGGCAGACAAAACACTGTATGTTTCCCAAAGAAAACATCAACTAAATCCAGAGATTGCAAAGACCGATATTACTTGCTGAGGGGAACCATTGGAGGCGTGGGCAACTCTCTGAAACAACCGGCTTTCAGATGGGGAACTTTGCAGCGTTCGTAGCCGTGGCTACAAGACTGATATTTGCTTGCCATTCCCTTGTTGCCATATGGAGAGTTACCCAAATCCGACCAGAAGGAGACTACTGGTGGCTTCTGGCAAGTTCTCTGGGTCTGCTTCTTTTAGAAACGCTCATCATTGTGGCCAAGAAGAAAGGGGAGGAATGGAAAGGGTAGGTAGCATGTCATACCGCGGTATATGTAGTTTGAGAATTTGTGAATTGAGTTGCAATACCAAGTGTCATATAATTCTATTTGTGGTAGGCCCGTTATGTTTAGAAACTTATTCGGAAGAGAGTCTGTAAATGCATGGTACGCTCGTTAAACTTATAATAATAATAATAACAATAATAATAATAATAATAATAATGAGAGAAAGAACAAAGAAGACCCAGGAGAACATCAAAGAACTGTAGAGATTCACATAATAATAATAATAATAATAATAATAATAATAATAATAATAGTTGTTGTTTAATTCAAATGGTTGGTAGGTCTTTCTATATCTAAATGTTGAAAAAACTCAGGTAAATTCTTTATTTTCTGCACGTATATTCAATCAAATAATCTTTATCTTCTACTCGTAATTCTGTTGACGCAAAAATGACAGGAATACCTGAACAATTCTAAAGATATGTACCGGTAATTCACATAGGTCAATTAAACCCTTATTATGTTTCCCCCTCAACCAGCATTATCGTCTTCCTTCATATTTAGGTATTTTCCTTTATGACACTAGTTGACAGAGTAATAGATATGTATGCTCTATGATAATAAAATACGGTCATTGTACTGTATATCATTATATTATTAATGGAAATTGCAGATTTCTCGACTGAATGCTCTCGCACAAAACGCAGTAATATCAACCTCGCGTGTAAAATAAAATAATCATATCTGCTTGAAAATTAGTTTGGTACATTTGCAGTAGAGACTTAATTTTCCCAAATGCAATTAAGTTAATAATAAATATTTAGGATAAGCAAATGAATAATTTAACAAAGTACGTGTGTCTGCGCGTCTATGTTTGCACCCGCACGCGAGTGTAAGAGAAAACCAAAGAAAGAGCATGTGTGTTCAGCACCCTCTTTATTAAAAGCAGTTTAGTTCGACGCCTCGGAATATTTCCTTTCTTTAGTTAGTACAGCGTAGAAGCAAACGTTATAAACCAAACTTATTAAAACACGGAACGAACCCTCAATACGACTCCTCAGATGATTGCGCGACTTTGAACTTCAGCGGGTCATATGCTTCTCTCGGTGCAGTGCTATCTAAGTGACAAAACAGATGTACAGTATCGTAAAGTGATAAGTAATCATTGATTTTTAAAATGCTGATTTCACACTGCGAAGCAGATGGAGCAAATGCCACGAACTCGGAGACAATTCACATAACCAATTATAGTGACACTTAATTTGTCAAAGCTGCATAGGGGATTGATTAAAGTCGTCTAACATGCAGGTTAGACGATGAAATAAATAGCACACCAGCCTGATACAGTAAAAATGACATCGGTATTCACAAATATAAAGTCGAATCTAGGGGAGGGTACATTAGTTTACGTGCCCCAGCCGCCAATTTTGGAAGAATCCCTTTCGCCTAACACTATGCATAATGAGACAAAGCCAAGCGTTTTTTTTCTTTCATCCTCGTGCAGTACATTTTATAGTAAAATTGCCCGCCGTCGAAGAAAAAAGAGATAGCATGATACGATTTACCGGCACTTCAAATATCTGTATAGAAACCCTGTAAATGGCATCAATTCTGTTTAGAGACAGATCTTATTTATACCATCCGCTGTAAATTGGTTACCTAACGGCAGAAGTGAACCCATTTAATAATAAATAAACAAAGGTGAGCATAACCTAAATACTGTTGGGCATAGATGGAAGTTTGTACTCGGTTTGGCGCAAACAATACTTGACAGGCGTTTATGATAAAATAGATATTCTCATATATCACACGAAACATTTGGATGAGAATCGTGTTTTGTCCGTTAATTTTCTTCCACCCAGTCACGTAAAAGCTTTTGTGCAGAATTTGACAGCAGTCATAAAAAAGATTACACGCATCCAGGAACTGATAGGTCGATATAAAAATGACTTGAAAATAATTCAAGAGAAAATCATGAGTGTTGCCATTTTCTAATAGCTGTTTCCGCTCCTAAATGCTTCAAAATTGATGTAATAACTGTAAGCTGTCATTGTGAAGTAAAGGACAAACACCATTGCTATATTACCTATATTACTGCCGGGCGCTCGTCATTGTAATTGTTTTCTGTGGATGGCGACGGCCGAGTGGAGTTTGCTTAATTATTTGCGCGCACTTCAGTTGACAAGGGAAGATTTGTAGCGTCAAGGTAGAGCCGCCTGAGAGTTCTGTGTTCATAGTTTAAAGGATTGGATTAGTTCTACAAATGGGTTTAATTGTCTCGCGGATATTATTGATTGTAACAATTTATCTCTGTTTTTGTTAAGGGTTCTATGGAGGTTTTAACCTAAAAAGATCACTACAGAATACCAGGATCACGTGGAATGACACTGGGCAGAAGAATCCTCATATCATTTGCCCGGCATGAATTTACCTTTATGATTATGTAAAAGGAAAAAATAACAACACAAACAAATTTTATTATGTTTTTTCAGGTATTGCCCTTCTTTTCTGTTCTATCTGATGAGCGTGGTACCCGCTATATGGTTTATAGAGCTGGACAAAATTGAGCGGATTCGGACTAATACAACTACCACCAATGAGTCCACGGAATGGTCCATGCAGTTTGGAATAGGGGTAAGAACACTTTGCACTGAAAGGCTTCAGAGGCAAATTATTGGGGCGAAATATTTGAAAAAATAATCCAAGAAGCGTCACCCCCTTAATCGCCACTGTCAACTTCACCCAATTTAATTTTTCAAAAGCAATTTTTGAATTACTGATGGGGCCACAGAAATCCAAAAATTGCTTTTGAAAAATTAAAACAGGTATAAAAAGGCTATATCGTCACTAGAAGATCTACATTAATAGCATATTATGTTGAAATGTTTAAACATTGCGTATTAAAAAGTTCATTTTGTCATTAATTACAAAACTCACTTTGCTTGGATAGAACAAAATCGCTGCGTATACCTTTAATCAAATATTGAGTTGTAGGCCTACTGGTACCACACATCTTCGTCGTGCTCTGTGACATGACAATTATGAATTTGTTATTAGCTGAAATGTAGCCTACATATACAAAGGATGTGGATGTATATAGCGCTTTCAATGGTGTCTTAAGAAAACAATGTGTAAATTGCACTTTGACGTTTTTGCCATGCCTGAATTCACTTCCGCTTCAAGAATGAAGGGGGGGGGGGGGGGGGGGGCGACGAAGCAAATTGGCGACTACATGGACGCCCACACGTTAGGACACGGTGCATAAGTATTTATGGATAATATAAATCAATAACTATTTTCTTCTTACAAAATACAAGTTTCTTTTTGGCAGCTTGTAATAAAAGGCACTTTTACACACCCTAAGGAAAGAAAAGTGCTCTCAAAAGTGTTTTGTTTGCAGTAGGCCTATATTTGCTGTAGGCCTATAAGAATTTTTTAAAAAATGCATCATCTGCCAATTTTTTTCTTAAATGTGGAATTGAGTATAATGCCGATTTAAAATATTTTTGTTCTTTTTTTTACTGAAGATTCCAGATGAAGTGACATTTTCCCTCAACTTCACCGCCGGAGAGTGGGCGCTGTACATTGAGCAGTCTCTGTTGGTCGTACTTATCCTTGGGCGGTGGCTGCTACCGAAGGGAGAGCTAACACGCGACGAACTTTCGCATCTCCTACTGGTCTACCTTGGTCTTGCGTCTGACATCATTGACTTTTTTGGCATAATTGGATTTTTCATCGACAAAAATAAGCTGCCAGACATGGAGTTTATTCTTAGCATATTGGCTGCCTGGTCTTGGAGCCTTCTTCAGTTCACGTTTGTGCTTACCGGCAGACGGAAACGAATGCCAAAAATGGCGACAGTGACGCCAGCGACATCTGCCAGTCACTGCAGCAGCAGCAAAACGGGACTGCCCAATGAAAACATACAAATGGATACGTTCATCGAGTCACTAGATGGCGATGGCATCTCCAATATATCAACAGGGACCGTTTCCAAGGAGGACGTCAGAACTGAGATTTCTGGGAGCCCATCTGCGGGGTCGTCTTCCAGGAATGGAACCGACGATATTACAGACGACAACAGCGGCGGCAATGAAGTGATTTGCCTCTACAGATGTTGCGAGTCCGAGATCACCGGCATCCTGGTGATAGTCTTCATGCAAGATCTTCCGTTTTTCGTGATTCGTGTTGTGGCTATTGCGTACTATGGACTCTCCAGCTACACCATGTTGTTTTTTGTTTGCAAAAACGCCATCGTGTTGTGCCTGCAGGTTTATCGCCTGATTGCCTTGAGAACGGAAAACGCTGCAGATTGAAGCCTTTAAAACTACAAAGCTTCGGTCAGACAGACTGAAACTGTTTTGAGTTCAAAAGCCACAATCAGAGGACAACCAGTTTAATTAAATGGGAAAAAATGAGAAAAAAGACTCATTGGGTAGATTTTAAAAAATTTTCCACCACTAAACAAAAACTTACCGCTTTTTACAATTTGGTGCATGGGCCTGGTTCCTTCGCGTGATTGCTTGCCCTGAATGCCGAATATGCATTTAAACACTGTGCACATGGCACGAAAATCTAGTTTAGTTGTTCCACCACAGATTCATGTGGCCTGTGGCCATTACCACTTTGTGTAATCAGTATGGCCTAAGCACCCAAAGTTTTTCAAGGCGTAGATTAGGCCTACGTAACTTCAAATCTGGCATCGAGACAAAATAAAAAGGTTGCAAATATTTCAGAAACCACCAGTTCATTATTTGCTTCCAAGCAGTAGCATGCTAGTAGGCCTATCGTACCAATGACTATAGTGCTCCCATACACGACTAGTAGCCTACCATTTTCATTACTAGGATAAACATCATGAAGAGAAAAATTATCTTACATGTAAACATAAATATATAGCTCAAGGCGGTAAATATGATTTATTTCGTTTTATAGAAGTTTTACAATATTTTCCTGTGCCTAAACTTCGGTTAAAAGCAGCACTATAATCAGATAATCAACTTTATTATAGGCCTACTGCAGCCACCCCCCCCCTTTTTTTTTTTTTTTTTTTTTTTTTTTTTGATCGGTCGCAAGATAGGGCCTACATGTGGAAGGCCTATATACGTGGCGTCAATAAATAAATATGAAGCATTGGGCATTCCATCCGTTTATTTCAGAATACAGAAATGTCTACTCAATTTATTCTGAATGTACTGATACGTATCCATTTTCTCGCACGAAAAAAAACAAACAAAAATGTTTAAGTTTTAAGACTAATATGTTTCATTTTATCAATTAAACAACCATACACTAACAAAAATAATGACGGGGTTAATATCCATCCGTACACACTGCCTTAGTTATGTACATCCGGTGAAAGTAAAAAAAGGTATACCAGTGTATAACCTAAAGTGTAAAACCTAAAGAATCAAATTATGGAACCCTTAATGCAAGTACATAAGTTTGAGAATGCATTGTAGCCTACGCTTGTCTGTCACAACATCACATATACGGATATGTTCAAGCTTAACATTGAAAAAATAATACTACTACTTAAAAACTCAAGCATAACAACAAAAGTGCCAATTATAGTCATGTGACTACATCAACAAAAATTTCATTCTTTCTTAGGTAATTATAAAGCATTTTTGTTGCGTTTATATTCTTTTAATAATTAGCGTCTTTTGCGACCCCATCGGTAGCGGAACCGCATTCTTTTCATGCTATTGCTAATGCTTTTGAAAATATTGGAGATCGCTGACTTTGATAACGACGGGATTTTGGTCGTAACTTTAGTTGTTGTTGTAGTTGGAGTTGGAGTAGTCGTTGAGTTCGGGCAGACGATCGTCCGCTGTCTGTAAGGAGCAAGGTCAACTCCGTCATACGTGGCCTGATTTGGAAGGGCATCATTGGCTATTACCGATATGACGTCATTTCGGGTGCAGGGCCCACCGCCACAGGCATTGGCCGGAAAGTCTCCGTTGTTGATTCGGGTGTTGATCAAAGAAAGGATGTTATTGATAGGACTTCCGAAGCTGGACCCAGTGTCAATGAATGAGGTCACTTTAGGATCAAGTGATTTCACCTGGTTACTGGCCATCCAGGCGTCTAATTCTTGTTGGCTTCCTATGCTCACCGAGCGGATGCATTTCAAAGGGTACCCGGTGTACTCCTCCGTTTCAGGGAAAGCTCTTGCGATGAGACGAAGCAGATCGTATATGCTTTCAAAGGGTCTTGCAAGGGCCGCTGCATTCTGCATCATTCTGGTGATGGACAGTTTGCTGGCCA
This sequence comes from Lingula anatina, assembly GCF_051362555.1. Classification (NCBI taxonomy): domain Eukaryota; kingdom Metazoa; phylum Brachiopoda; class Lingulata; order Lingulida; family Lingulidae; genus Lingula; species Lingula anatina. The sequence continues at coordinate 2,732,652 of NC_141772.1, read as the reverse complement.
CCCAGGTCATAATTTGAGCCACCATCTCGGACTGGCGATACAGCTGGACAAGGGTGAATTTGGATTTGGTGAGAACGTTCAGGAAGGCCGCCTCGGCTTCCAAAATGGTTCTGTTGGTAATGGTGGCGTTTGGCCAAGCTGCTACGTAATTCTTGATAGCATTCAACCTGGCGGCTTCTCGTAGGAATACGCAGAGAGTATCCTTACAGTTGGGGTCGGCGGCAACACCGGTGGAGTCCTCGCTGGTATCGAACATGCTGACAACACCGTAGAAGTTGTTCTTGAGCCTGCCGAAGAATTCTCTTTCGTAGTTGGTAAGGTTTTTTAATTCTTCCAATTTCAAGTCGACGCCGGACTCCGCTTCCGTGAGACGATTGTTGATTTCTTTAATCTTGTCGTTGACGCTGATGGTACTGGACACGGCCATGTAAATGCACAGTCCAACATTTATCACAGATCCTATGGTACCAACGTTCAAGACAGAACCTACTTTAATCTGCAAATGAAAGCGCAAAATGGTTTATATTTAGAAACCAGTGCTACATGTGCAATACGTCAGATTCTTTTATGTCGCCTATACTACTTTTCAATAAAAGAGCGCCGTTAATATATACAGATGTTTAATTTTTTTCACACCAAATTCGCCAAGTTTAAGCAAACGCGATTAGACAGGCAATTTGTATGAAGTATAGTGGGCAAAAAAGGTAGATTCATACATTAGACGAAAGAGGTCATACAAAAGAATGAACGCAAAATACATTAATCCGTGCATTCGCCCTAACTGCAGACATACCTTTCTTCCCCTGAAATTGAACAAGTTCTTGTTGGAAAACGATCTCCATCCGCTCTTCATTTTCTGCCAACTTCCCCATTTCACCTTCTTGGCCGGTGCGTCGAAGTCGAAGTTCTTGAGGCCGTCAACGTTAGTGTTTGCGGATTTAACTTTTTTGACATAATCGTCAAAGTCAGCGTCAGGCAAGCCCTTTGATTTGTCGAGGAAGTTGCCTGAAGTGGAGAATTCAAATTAACCCCGGTTCGATACAGTACTATTCCATCTGCTTCATTGTACTAATTAACAATATGCAAATTCGATAACTACTTGCATATGTACATTTTGTACACATCCTGAATTAAAAAAGACAAATTAAGTGCAGATGGTGCACCTGTTTATATATGCGTTATTTATTTTCCTATGGGCACAAAAAGTTAAATAACAAGTCGGGATGATTTAAGAATAATATGTAGGGGTATAGATCAGACCATGCTGCAAGGTAAAAGGTTACACTCACCTATTTTCCCCGTTTTTTCAAGATCTGCAAGGAGCGCTGGGTTGGCGGCTTTAAGTTTGTTGTACGCGCTCACTGCTTTTACGTCACTTGGATCGAATGGAGAAACGACCTGTCGCATCCACTTCGGAAGGCTTGCGTCGGTGGCGGCGCTTGCTCCGTACAAAGCTTTTGGCTGCTTGGTTTTTGCGTTGTTGACGAATTCGGTGAATTTTGCAGAATCCAGTCCATCTGTAGATCTGAGAAATGCGGAAGTATAACCAGTTTTCTTCAAAGTCTTAAGATAGTCCGGATCAAGGGCCTGCAGCTTGACGACTCGCTGGGCTTGTTTGAAGTCTATAGAATTTAAGAAACTGTTGGTTGCTGCTCTTTGGCCCGATGGCATCATGAACTTCCAGAATTTTCCCACTTTTCCGTTACTGTCCAGTTTCGCATAGACTTTCAGCTTCCCAAGTTTTTGGGGGTTTTCCTGAACAATGAACATCTTCCCCTGCGGATTAGTCGCAAGCTGGTATGAGCCTTTTTTCCCGAAGAATTCAACAACCTGGTAGTTCTGCGATCGGGTCAACAGCGCCGTTCTTGCCGAGGTCGTGATCAATCCGGTGTGCATGGCCAACAATGGAATTGCAGTTGCCATGGCAAAATACATATAATCTTTCTTCTGCATCATATCGAGCTGTCCCCTCACGCCCTCCAACACCCCTTTCATTCCATTCAGGTACTGCGTCACATTCATGCGGAATCGGACTTGTTGCTCGATTAGATTGTTGTTGTCATCGGGCACATAGGCTTCAGACTGTTCCTGTACGACCTCTAGCGCTTTAAGATTCTCCATCAAACGAATATTTGAGCTGGCTACGAGTTCAAGTTCTTTCCCTATCATATACAGGCTTGTGATAGCTTTGTCATTGGTCCGGTTGAGGACGCTCCAGTGGGCCTCTTCGTCGAGGGTTTGGTTGACTTTTCTCTTAATCCGGTCTCTCTTTTTGTCGAGGTCTTTAATCCTGCATAGCAAAGAGGTTGTTTGAAGAGCATTAAAACAATCGCGCGCGCGCGCGCGCGTGTGTGTGTGTGTGTGTGAGAGAGAGAGAGTTACTTGCCCATGGATTTTAAAATGCAAATGAAACCACACGAACAAGGCTGACTACGTCGTAATTTACATAGACCTCTTTAATTTTCATGGCCCTACTTTCATAATATTTACTATAACAGCTAATTTGCTGATCTTACAATGCTCGGCTAAAATTTTTACTCACTTTTGGCATGTTCCTGGCGTCAAGCTTCCACAGTTGAACATGGTTGCCAAATTCAGCCCCAAACAGACCAAATCATCCCAGAAGTTGACAAGAATGAAAACCAACACTGGGAGAACTGAAATATTGGAAAGCACACAATTTATACTGAAATATTATACTTGTGACGGTGTATGGTATGAAGTCCCGTTTCATGTATTTTCACCTTATTCATTTATCTATTTCTTCTTTCTTTCTTTCTTCGTCTTTGACGTGCGTTGATTGGTTACTTCTCCCACGTGATGAGAATCGTCTTCACGTGATCATAGTCGCTTGCCGCGCCCTTTTTCACTCTCTCTTTTGTACCTGACCAGAGCGGTCATACATTTACTTCAATCTTTATTCTACAGGTGAGCTAAGTATTCTTTTAAATTCAATTACCATGATACATTTTTATTAAGTTATATTATTAAACGGGTCTAGTTATTTGTTTAGTTATTTTATATTATTAAACGGGTTTAGTTATTTGATTAGTTATTTTGTTTAAATTGTTTTATTCACTGTAACAAAGATTCACTCTCTCTTTTGTACCTGACCAGAGCGGTCATACATTTACTTCAATCTTTATTCTACAGGTCAAATAAATCCTTGAATCTATTACACAGAAGTTTGTTATTTAATCAATAAAAACAAACTGTGACTTACTCATTTGTCATGATTGGACTTTTTTTGAAAAATGTATTCCATCCATCACAGTTGAGCATTTTATCGCAAATTTTACATTATGTTCAATGAAATCATTTTACATGTAAGTATGTAAATGTGAAGATTAATGAAGTTTTTTTATGAATCAAATCTAGGTCCAATGTTGGATCCCAGTGTTAATTGAAGGTATTTAACTTTCCAAAAGCTCCTGAACTAAAGAAAGTAATAATTAAAAAATTCTGTTAAAAAAGGATTTACCTCTTTTTTGCCTGTGAAGAATTTTCGTATCAGAACGAAGGACAACTGCTGTGTCCGATTTTTCCAAGCGTTCGTCGGCAGATTCTGCCTCTGCAAATAATTAACCATTATTATTGTTACCAATAATTATTTAATGTTCCAGTTTATGCAATCAGAAAATAGCAATAACAACGAATTATCAGACATTACAAAGAAAATCACAAAGGTACGAAACAAGATGAGACAGATTTCAATGTGTTAAATCTATTGAGCACTCGGAGAGCGCAGACCTCCGCCAAGGAATTAGGCAAAAACTGTTTAACATATAAAGAGACCCAGATGCAGTTGAAATTATTATCGGAATAATGGGTTAACTCGAAAATTTTATCATCTCGAAGAGCATTTTGGGATATCGTGTCCACTAGCAAACAGACAAACCAACGCTGAAGAAACCATCCTTTTTGGTCGGGGAATGAAATAAAAACTGATTTAATGTTAAACGGCAATGACCTTACCCCTTTTGTCCTCAGAATGCACTGCCTTTTTCTCTATAGTTTTTCTCTCCAGCTGATTAGCATGGGAAATAACTGTAAATAACAACGCAATATTTATTTCAATAATATATTGTACAATTTTAATTAAAGAGGAACAGCGAACATTCTCTCTACCTCGGACATCTATTTGTAGGAAAAACCCGTAGTTCACATTCTGTATACAAAATGATACACATGATCATAATTTGTTGTTTGGTAAGAGCACACTTTATAGGAACTGCAAAAAATGCAACATAAGGAAAACGAGCGATTTAATCTGGGCCCCGTAACTCGAAAGCATCGCGCATTGCGACCGAACGCAAGCGTCTCGATTCCATAACTCGCCTATACTCGCCCCATGCAATATACTTTTAAGGTGGTTTTAATAATAAATAATAATACTGTAGTCTCTATGTGATATCGCTATTCGCGAAACGCGATGCTTTCGAGTTACGGAGCCCTGTCAAACTAATTACATTCAGCGAGAGATTTAGCGGAGTTGGATCGATCTACGTAGAATGATAGTTTCAGTGGGAATAAGCCAAAACAATAAAAAGGTAACTTTCTGCAAAATCGCTAAACCGTAATTGCCTGGACATGTACACTTACAGTTACGAAAAAAGGGGGCGTTTCTGCAAATGTAGGCTTGCGAAAATTCTTTGGTCAATATATTTAAGTCTGGAAGGTAGAATCATTTTGTCAGTCCCTACGGAAAATTACTGACTCGCGACCTGTTACTTTCTGTGCTCGTTGACATGGTAGGTAGTTTGCGTTTACGTACCGGAAAACTACTTCATAAAAAGACAACTTAAACATCAGTTACTGCATAAAATGCCTAGAGGACATGAAAACAAAAATGAAAATACTTCAACAGACGTGTAGAAGTGTAAGCTCAGTTGAAAGAGAAATGATGTGATCCTTTCTCCTGTAAAAGGCAGGGGTTTTGATTTATGAGAGCGCATGAACGCCATGTTTCGGTTTATCATCGCTGACCACTATGTTCACACCCAGTTCTACATATCAAGATTTACGATATAAATGTAATGTTTAAAACATGTAAATGTGTATCACTAGTCACGTGTGTAATGCTTAAACTCGTTTTTATTACCTGGGTAGAACTGCTGCGATGTTAAGCAGACGATCATCAACAGCCACCATCTTTTCTTGGCCTTATCGCCGAAGAGCGCCATTTTCGTGGAGTCCTGCGAATCTGAAATGATGTAAATAAAAAAGTTAATTAATTAATTAATTAATTAATAGACACATCGAAATTATTAAGCAAAATAGTAAAAAAATGCAGCAGAACTTACTTAGAATTACTTGAAAATTTAAACATTTCTTTTCGAACTCACTCCATGAAATTACTGAATTTCGTACAAAAGATATGAAAAGATTATCTTCCGATTATAAACTTGTAATCCTTTCTGTAAGATGGATATAAGCGATATAACATGTACGTTATTTTAATCAAATCGCAGCAAAATTTTAATCCATCCATATACAATAAATCTGTTAAATAGAAATAGTGATTGGCATACCCCACGTTTTCTAGATACCCACTCGTTTCTTCGTCCTCGCCCTCCCGTTACACTTTGCTGTCTGTTGTTTTTCCTGGTCGTAGGTCCGGCTAGTTGCCTCCCTGCGCTGTATTTAAAGAGAGACATTTAGAGAAGAAATAATGTCTTATTTTAAGAAACGGAAGTCACGCTGACGGGTATGTGGGCGAGGGAGGTCCCGCTCACACGATGCTCTAAACGGTCAGCCCCTGCACCGCATTTAGTACAATGTACGTGTGGCTCCTGAAACAGTCTTACTATTGTTGTAAATAAGATAAATAAAAATTGGTCAAATAACAGCCATTTCGGTTAGGTCAAAGATTGATTTAAACATGACCACCTGCTGCGGACACGTCATGGCGCATGTATTTTTCAACACACATGGTCGTAACTGCTACGGAGCAGGACCGATGCAAGTGAATGGTCTTTGGTGGAAGATAATGACCACTCCGACGTATTACACAGTGCCTGGTATTATAGGGGGTGGCAGTACCTTTATTACGAAAAGGAAGATTTTCTTTTAACCAACTGATCTATTATCCTTAAAAGCAAACCTGGGTGCCTCTATGTGTTATGTAATGTAAATTATGGACATACTTTCAGACTTTCAACTTCTTGCAAATAGTTTTTGAAAACTATCTGCTCATATTTTGTTACTTAAAAGACAATATATGTGATTAAACAGAAAACAGTATAAATAATTAGAACAGTATTTTTTTCTCATTCTTGATAATCGATATACATTGTACAAACTGAAATCTAGTGATTATACTCACATATTTGAACACTCCATCAGGGCCTTTATTTCTTAGCATATATGTCGCCTATTATTAACACTCCTTGCCCGGCACCCTGTTTGTTTCACAGCTATTAGTCTGACGTCACGAATGTTAGAACTGGTGTATAGGCAAAGTCTTTTTTTAAATAAGTTTTAGACGTTATGGCCATAAATAATACTGGATGTAAATATCAGAAAGTATTTGTTTTACTGGGTAAGTGTTAGGAATGTTTTCAATTGTGTCAATGCAGTATATAACAAACAAACAAATAAATAAATAAATAAATGCAATATTACAGGTATTTCTTGATCTTGGGGGATTCTACTGACCAATCATGATGACCAGTATCGTATACAGGAAGGGCCATAGTGAATCGCGCCATACTCAGGGTGCTACGGGATGTATAAGCTCCTGTTTACATCCAGAAAAATGCGGAGATGGCCCTCACAGGTATACAAATTATACAGTTGTATATGTGTCACACGCCTTGTTACTATTTATGTAATGTGGTGAAGGCTACGTTGACCATAAATACTACGATTTCTAAGGGTTCGTGTACCTTTTGTTGGCGTCACTCACCCGCGCTATAGAAAAAAAGAAAAATTGACTACGGATACACGCACTGCGTGTTGTTCAAATTTACAACCTGTAATTTATGCGAAACCTACACTCAATGACGTGAATGCTATAAATACCACTAACTATCCGCCAGGCGAGGAGTCACCAGGATTCCAGATTTTGTCCGTTAAATGGAAAGCCTCTGTTAGGCTGACATTGTTCAAGGAATTTAATTTACTTGAATATTTACGATTTATTTCATTTTGAATGTACATTCCACAGTTAATAATATCGTGTTTTAATATACATGTACATATTTATAAATGTGTGTTGAATTTAAAAAGTATCGAAAGTTCTCATGTGAGTAATTTTGCAGTTTGTGATAAGACTAATTTTTCTATCATCCACAAAAACTGATGAAACTTTTTAAACATGAAAAAAGTACCTAGTTATTCCAGACACCCAGTAAAGCAGTTTGATAGCGGCCACTGTATATTTAAAATTCTGTCATACACTGTAAGACAGTAGGTTTGCAAACAGCTTAGACAAGGCGACTAGCGACAACAAGACTTCTCAAGAAATAAATCGGATTTGACCATGTGCTTAGGAGAGGACAAGTGATATTACACTGCTGCTGTGCTGAGAACTTATTTCCAAGCTCGCAAAATGTGTTCACACACGAGGACCACGCCCTACATTTCCGCTACTAAAAGGGATAAGCAACCTCAATCTTGAATCTTTAATACAAAACGCTTTGTTTTAGAAATATTTAGTAAATGCAGTTGCCTCAAAATTCCACCTTCTTAATTCATCTTTTTTTTTTTTCATTTTATGATATTTTCCAGATATTGCTTTGTTTAAAATTTGTAACCTTTCAAAATTATTGAAATATGTTATCTCAATTTCTTTCCAAGCAGAAGCAATAGGGTCACTAAAAGTTGGTTTGCAGCAATCGAGACGAATAGCATTGCTTGCTATGAAAGGGAAAAGTAAAAAAAAAATATCTAAAAACCCACCGTGTGGTCTTCAGTGCACCTGACCCAAATGGACTCCTCGGGCGTGGTTCTGGTTATTTATACTATATTTCTGCCACCAGGGCGGCGTTGCAGTCGGTAGCAGTCGATACTCATGGCTGCTGTTATGTCATTACTGGTCAATTTCAAGATATGAACATAGTTCAGAATTTTGACATACTTATTCAAGCATCACAAAAACTTAATGCTCGTGCAGATCGATCTTCGAAGACGGGTATAATTTTATTAGTATACAATAAAATCACTATTTATATCCTTTTTTTAGTTTTGCTTTAAATTTGATTTTGGTCTGCCCTTCAGATTTAAATTGGTTTCCATTTTACTTTTAATCTTTAAATGTCCGCACCACGCACCTGGTAGTGTTAGACTGAATCCGGAAAAGTACCAGAAACTGGAAGTGAATCGGTAAATGTTTTCCCTATCTATATGAATATATATTCTTCAATGTTAACGGGGATAGGCAGATAAATATAAGATAAAACACTTCCCGAGAATACAGGTAGCACTCATCAACCCGCACCCCTCCATGATATGGCTGGTTTTAACGGAAACTTAATGTTAGCTTACGCCCATTTTAGTAATGGTTACTAATCTGGTTATGAAAACATAAATGAAATGCAGCATATAGTGCCTTAATCTCCTTTAGCTGCTTTAACCAAGAAGATACATTACATATTTTTCATAAATTGTCATATATTGCATGACTTAGATCATTATGGTCCAGCAAAGTGGAGTGCGTAGGTCAGTGACCTGACCGGAGTTTTTGACGTCACATGTATGAATAAAGAACTACCGGTGCGTTGACTTTTGGACGAGAATCCGTCCCAGGTTGACTACAGATAAATAGGGCCTACAATTACACTTTTGATTCCCTGTCTTTCCAAAGCACGGAATCATTTGGATCTACACAATAGCTCGATCCTTCTTTATTTATTTATTTTGTTTTGTTTTGTTTTGTTGCTTTTATAAACAGAAACAGAACGTTGCCTTGTTTCGAGGAAAATCAAAATTGGCGGGAACATCCCCAATAGGATAACTTAAAATTTACCGTGCTGTACAGTTTGAGGCCATAACTTGCTTGCACTGTAACTTTATCCAATTATCATATAACCAGCATATAGTCTTGACGTCAGTAATATGCTTGCCAAAATAAGCCGCAAAATATGACGTCGTCACTGGTCTTGCTGCTGTGCTTGCGACTCCTCATCTGTGGTCAAGATGGCGGCAGTCCGGACACGGATGACCCCTCTGGGATAAAGGGATTACAACATGACCATCAGAGATTAACTTTAAACACATACGCCATACTGTAAACAACCACAAATTGAAGCTGGAGGTTTGTATTTCAGGACGCTATTCAAGGCGTGCGAAGAAAAGCCATTTATGTCGACGCCATGATAGCAATGTAATTTCAGTACTGTAGGTATATATGCAAAGTTCTTGAAAACACGAAGGTACGGACATATTTGAAATCTAGATATGTTAATACAATCTTGAAAATATATAAATTTGGTAAGACTAATTTACTCAAAATTTACTTCTAAAAATAAATAAATAAATAAATAAATAAAAACATAAAGGCAACATTTAAGAGACAATTTAGCTGTGATTTCCCCACAAAAACTGGCATTTAATGATTCAAACATTATTATTTGACAGTGGCAGGAAAGGCCTGGTGATTCTCTTGACGTTGATTTATTCACAATCTCGTTTTGCTTTCTATCTTTTTTTTTTCTTTTTTGAAACCCTCTCTCATCACATTGACAAGGAGGTCTGGGCCCTTCAGCAATTATGTCAATTTTTTGAGTGACAAAACTACAAAAGCATCTAAATATTTTGAAAGAATTACTGTATCTTCTGAGGAATGCGATTAACTATAATTGACCACGGAGAAAGACTCGAAAATATGCAATCCTGGACATGTACAAATCTCAATGATTAAATAAATAAATAAATGAAAACTAAACTCACTATTTTGACTTTGATTTTTTCACAATATTCTTATTTATTTTTTTCTACCTATATCCCATCACTCATAACTTTGTCAAGGAGACATATATACCTTGAAGCAATAGTGTCTACTGTGACGCATTGGCATGATATCGTGTCTGGAAAAATACAAAAGAACGAACAAAAGGCGAAAAATGATAACTGTATCTTATCTGAAATAACTACTGTATAATTTTAGAGTTGTGAAACCACGAAACCATGACAAAATGAAAAAATAGAAAGATTAACAGACAATCTTGAACATCTACAACTATGGTGAAACTTCTTTGGAAACAAAAAGTTTATTTCTCAACACACACACAGACAAAAAAAGAAATAAAACATACAGGCGATAGTTAAGATTTCAACGACTAAAGATTGAAATTTTCACACATTTATAAGAAGGCGACGAGAATAGGACTATTAAACCTTTTTTAACGTTGACTTCTGCTCAAGACAATCTCTCTCTTTGTCTCTCTCTCTCTCTCTCTCTCTCTACAATTACAAAGCGGTGTGGGCCTCGCAGCAATGTCATTCATTTTTAAGCACCGTAATGCTTTTCGTGACTGAAATAAAAAAACACATACAAATGGTTAGAAAAAATATCTGAAATAACTATAATTGGAATCATGTGGGCAGTAGCCAAAAGCATGGAAGATTTTTACTGTCAAGTTAACAACATAATTGCCTCCTGTTGCAATTGCAAGGTGTTGAATAAATGCACCGAGCGGGAAGAGCCCTTTTAACACACAAAGCTCCCTAAAAAGATATGAAATGTTCGACCGTCTGTGCAAAAATGCAATTGTAACATGAATCAGCAAACTAAAATTATGATAATAGTTTTATCTTAATTCCTTTACAGTATATCATACGTAATAACCAAGACTATAATACGTGTAAATGTCGATTAAAAATTGAATTTGAATCGTTGCATAAACAGTAAAATTAAGATCCGGTTGACAAAAACTAGCGACCCTTTTGTTTAAACATGATCATTATAATTTCGTCCCTTTGTTTCATTCGATTTAACATCTATTTTATTGTTATAATTGCGACGCAAACTGAAAATGATATAGAGTCGGTGCAAAAACAATAAGATTGGGATTAGGGGATATAGAGACAAGCAAATGTTGACAATGAACGGACGACCGTCAAATTTGTTTAACAATCTTCGCCGCTTCTGTTGAAACCGACGCTTTTGGGTATTTTTTTTTAACTAAAATATTTTTAAAAAAGATACATTGTCATGAAGTCCATGAAAAGAGATGACGGTACCAGCTAGCCCCCGTCGACACATTCGACATTCTTCGTTTTAACGCCCGGTTATCGCGCCCTGCGATTGAATTGAATGAAAAAGCCGTCAATTTAAACATCTCGCGTTCCCCAAAACCAGTTTTTCTCTTTCACCACAAAGTTAATCTTGAGTACAACACTTGTGGTATCAGGTCACCGAGGTGAGAGACGAGGTTTCAAATTTAATCTGTGCACGAACGCGAATAGCGATTCGTGATGAAAAAATAAAGGGATGGATACGGACGGCTTATTTTAACCGCAAATGCTTACCTGATAATAAGGCAAGGGACTCGGTGTACGGGCCCCTGGTTCCCTTGGTTCATGTACATAAAACTTTAACAAAACAATCACCAAGCCTAAAGAGAAAATGTATCCAATAAACAGCTGCCATAGCTGATAAGACATTGAAGTGGATACAAAGACTAACGCAAAAACCTTCCTAGGACAAATAAATATGTTTTGCCGTTGGTGAAACCTTAAAAATAAAATAACAGCAAATTTCTGTATACTAGGGTGCGATCAGCCTTTTCGCTGACTGAAAACTCCCACGTGTCAGGAAAGGAGAGCTCGAGTAAATAGCAATTATCTTCAAATTATGGCCAAATTTCGACCTATTTTTTACAAGAACATTCTACGGCAAATCAGTCACCTAAATCAAAGTTGCGACATGCTTATTTTCGTACCTTATTAAAGAAAAATCGTGACGTGAAATATTGTAATGAGGCGACTGAGCCGTGATTCAGATATATCAAAGTATGGGGAATGTACCGAAAGTAATGCATTATTGATGACAGGTTAAATGGCTGTATAGTTCAACGTGGTGCACCGGTTTTAATGAGATATCAGTCAAATTAACTTTAAACGCATGCAAAGAAAAATATGATAAAACTGTACAAGTGAATTTGTACAAGTGAAATCGGGTCGGTTTCAAATCCTGACCTACAGGTACATGTAAATGTAGGATGAACACATGGTCAAGTATTTTACGAGGTGTGCCCTAAAAATAGCAGGATTGAATTTTCTTTCTGGCAAATCCCTTGTTTTAATCTTGGGACAATATCTAAACCAGTAATTTATTTCATGTGTGGTAATCTGTAGGACCTACAGACTAAAGCAGTAACTAGTGCACGTGTACACTCTACCCAGTAGGGACAGATACACGCACTTTGGGATTTTAATAACAACTTTCAGTTCTAAACATGTTCATTTAAAATTGTGCACAAATAAATAAATAAATAAATAAATAAATAAATACCACGATTAAATGAATTTAAATGTAGCAATATTTTGATATATTGAAGATGAAAGAAGTATTCTTTGGCATAAAAGAAAACGATTTTAATCAAAGATTTTATTGGAAAAGATAATTCGGAGGTATTAGCACTGGTTTAGTTTCTTCTTTCCTTATCTATTTTCCCAATAAAAATCCAAGCTGAAATCCGACATATATGTAATTTCATTCTAACATGTCTTGGACGAATTCGTAATGGCAGTGCTTAAAGCACCGAGTGCGAAGTGCTGACGTTTGTGTGTCTCAAAACAACTTTAAATAAAACGAAACGGGGCATTATAACACAGTGGGGACAATCTGAGTTTAAAAGTGGGCTCGGCTATGAAAAACAAGCCCCGTTACCAAAGACCACAACACACCTCGTGCGTAGACGAGTGCCTACAGTGACATCTACGTCATGCTAACCTAGATCCTGTTCAGGCGGTCATGTCACAATGGACTCCCAACGCAAATTTCCGGTTTTGAGCCAAAAATAGGAAATGTGGCGCGTCGAGTTAAAAACAACCTCATTATGATTTTTTATGTGTGTTTCTGTTTATTTTTCAGTATATGACAGTTAAAATTGATGGGTATGGCTCCCGTGTACGAGTACCCCGTTAGGTATAAATACAACCATCGCGGTCATGTAGCCATATGTAACGGCAGAACTCCGGCGGTGAGGAAGAAATAACTCTGCAGCAAGATAAAAAACTAAGAAGAGTTTAGATAGGATCAATATCGTAGAGTCAGAAAAAGGTATTATTACAGTACATTGTGTTGGCATTATTTTTATTGATTTTTATTTACATTTTTTTGTTTATTTGCCGCGTTTCTTTTCTATATCTTTATTTGTTAGTGTGTGTGTGTGTGTGAGTGTGTGTGTCTGAGAGGGAGAGGGGGAACGGGACGGCCGGAAAGAAGGAAAGAGAGAGAGAGCGAAAAAAAGAAAAGAATTAAAGGAAAAAACTCGTAAGGAGCTTTTTACAGCACAGCAATAATAAGTTTCTTACGTTTAATATAACCACATGTTGGCTTTCAAAAAATCGATGAAATTATGAACTCTTTAGTCCAAGTATCTCAATCAAAAATTAAAAATAAGTAAAACAGACCCCGAGATTTATATCGCTATTATTTACCCAACTATGACAAATAAGATGTAACTCTTTCAGATTCCTCCACAAAATGTGAGCATTTTATTTGGTGCGGTCCTTATGTATTCAAATGACATGCGAGGTTTTTCAAAAGACTTTTAAATCTTGAACGTTTAAAATTTTAGGTAACCCAAAAGAGAAAAACAAACATTTAAAAAATATCATAAAAGGCTTTCCACGTACACGTAACCTGTCAGAATTGACAGGTTTTGGAGCTGCTTTTTCCTTCACATAGACCCACTTTGTGTACTAGTAAACTTTCCAGTAGGTTAATGTACTTGTCCGTAATGGATAATCACACCAAGCTCATCAAAATATAATAAAGTGGGGTTTAAAAACCCCAATCTCCCTTAATATGGAGTCATGCATGAGTCAATATATTTGTATTTAAGATTTTTTGAAAAGAAGATCGCTGACGTTCTTTGATGAAAATGGCCGGGCGAGGCGACGCTTTGAAAAAGAAATGGTGGCTGTCTATGGTGATATGTTTGGTGACACAGCAATTTTATCCAGGTGAGGAACCCAAACTTTCTTTCCCTCTTGTCTTTTTTTATCATTTTTTATACAGTGCGTGAAAACTGACAGGAGAACCCGTCCTTAACAGAATATTTAAAGGAATGTTGAAATTAAATAAAGTCGAATAATTGTAACTAGCAACAACCTTGAAAAATGTTACAAATGGGGACAAGGAGTGACCTGGTAGATATAAAAGATCACATTAATGTTTTGGTTTCAGCCATTGCGCATTCCTTACCGGCAGAGAAGAAAGTTTTAACAGAGAAAGACGGCTATCATCGCATCATTAAAAGAGGTACAGTTTCTTTTCCATTTTCGCTGAAAAAGAATTTTTGGAATCCGTTTTGTTTGAGTCATTAATAAGGTCCTTTATTTATTTATTTATTTATTTATTTATATTTTTGAATACCTGTAAACGGCACAATAACGGGGGAAGGAAGGAAGGGGGGAGGAGAACAGTGGAATAAATGTACACGAAATTTTAACACATTATTGTCAATAATTTACCACTATCACACGTCACTGAGGACAATGCGCCAATAACGACCAAAAAGTGAACCATTCACGTACATACGGTGTTTTCTAATGGGGGTTCAACCCCGGCGTATATAAAGGCCAAGGGTTATTTTAGACCAACTGTTAAAAGTGAATAGACTGTCTGCACAATTAGACCCAGGCCAAATTATACGGCCGTCATAATGATGAATAGTGCTGGTCAATCTCTGCATGTTAGAAGGGGTACATGTAACTATCAATGTGTCAGAGTGCCATTCGAAGCAACCAACTGAAAAGTGACGATTTCTTTTTAAATTACTTTTTGGATAGTATTGTAATGTCACAGTAATTTTTATTTATGGTTATGTTCATCTTGTCGGCTATAACTGTCGCAAATTATATTTCTAAACCTGCCTGCCAAAAAAGTAATAGTAGTGGTCTACGCTAAAATAAGGCCCAAACTCATGATTCTTTATCGTTTCTGACTGTAATCTCATTATGAGGTGTGGAAATGTAAAATAATTCCCAATATTTCAATTACAACGTAATTATTTCTCAATGCAAGTCGTTGTGATCTACTAACAGGAACTGAGAGATAATAAACACAGACAAACAGAATACCAATCATGATACTAAAGAAAAAAAATTCCGTAACTTATATTTTGTCCAAAGAAAGGCATGTGTCTCTGCGTAAAGTTGTATATTCACGTGGGGTGATTTTTACTCTTCTTTTTTAAGCAGCTGCGCGTCATTTCCCAGAGATCAGCAGCTCAGAGAAGCATTCAGATACCCAAATTCACCACAGACAGAAAAGAGGTGAGTTAAAATACCACAATTTACTCTCTCTCTCTCTCTCTCTCTCTCATATAGAAATTAATTAATGTAAACTTTCGTGGATCTATTATAGATAGCACATAATATTCTTATGTCAAATTGCTATAGAGGTCATGTATAACTACATGTGTTACAACATTTCAGGAATTGGCGGAGTTTTTAAATTTGTGCTCTCCAATTTTTGGGACGATATCGCGTGTGCCGGTATGTTGTTGGCGCAGCAGCTGGACTGTGGAAGTCTCACCCCCGGGAACTGTAAAAAGTAAGTGAGTGTTTTCACGTTCTACCAGGACCCGCTGGCAGACCACGGGTTTATTAGCTTCTGAGCTACATGTAGCCAGCATTCATTTTTCATTCTCGTCCCTTTAATTAGACGGTACAGAAGTAGAGTGCAGGACCATGCATTGATTCGTGAAATGGTGAAAATATTTTTCTCTAGAAATAGCAATAGCGCGAACATCTCACGAACATTAACTTGCATTTAAAAATCTCCTGAATATTCGTTTTTTTTTCACAATTTACACTTATCTATCGTAGGCTAGATGAGCTAGATGCCAAGAGAGCTCAGATCACCGCCAAGGTCAACGCGACATTAGAGCGCGAGGTCTACTGGTCCGTGCTAAACTATACCAACGACGAAGCCATTGATTACATCAGCAAGATCAGCAAGGAGCTTGAAGTCATCGCAAGCTCGAACATTCGGCTCATGGAGATTCTGCGAACCATCAGCGTCGTCGAGGAGAATGAGACGGTATACGTTCCCGATAATAATGACGAAGTAGTTGAGCAGCAGATACGATTCAGGGCAAACCTCACAGAGTTCATAAACGGCATGAGGGCCACGACAGAGGAACTGGAATCGGAAATCGCCGATTATTATAAGAAAGATTTTGCTATGCTTGCAATGATGACCTTGATTCCCATCCTGGCTATGCACACAGGTTTGATCACGACTACGGCAAGAACATGGGCGCTTAGCCAGTCTCAGAATTACCAAGTCGTAGAATTAGTCGGGGCAAGAGGCTCGTATCAACTCGCGTATGATAAAAATGGGAAAATGTTCATCGTCCAACAGGAGCCAGGCAATCTAGGAAAACTGAAAGTCTACGCCAAGCTCAGCGAAACTGGTAAGGTTGGGTCATTTTGGAAGTTCATGATGCCAGCGGGCCAGAGTGCGGCTACGAAGTCCTTTTTGGAATCCGTTGACTACAATCGGGCTAAACAAGTAGCCAGTTTGATGAGGCTGGAACCTGACTACCTGCAGAAACTGAAGTCGACGGGCCATCTCCCGGCTTTTCTGCGATCAACCGACGGACTGACCACACAGCAGTTTGACGAGTTTGTCGAAACCGCTAAAACCAAAGACCCGAAGGTGATGTTTAGCGCCGAGTTTGCGGACACAACCATGCCAAAATGGATGAGTCAAACATTAAGCATTTTCGACCCAAGTGATATAGCGGCTGTGGACGCGTACAACAAGCTGAAAGCGGCTAGCCCAGACCTACTGGCAGATCTGGAGAAAAAAGGGAAACTTGGTGAGTTATGTTATCACATTCAAAAACAGATGGCATTTTTCTCTTTTTTCTTTGTTTATTTATTTGTATCCGTCTGAGACAGTTTTCATAATTTTTCTTTGAATTTGTTCTGAGAAGCAATCTCTGTCTATTGTAAATTTTTTGGTCTGAATCCCATTAATAAGGTTCTTTTGGTGCTTATTTTGCTCATAAATGGATCACATTTGGTCGTTCTGAAAAACTAATCCACAACGTCAAGATTTGAAGAAACGTGCCCTCTGCTTTAATTTTTAAAATCCCTTGGACGTTAACTGTTCACTTCTTTATGGGACAGCTCGCGAAAATATTTGACCGAAACATCATATTTTACATCGGGCCTAACAAAGTCAGTCTCTCTCTCTCTCTCTCTCTCATTGGCATTAACAGTTTGCTTTCTGATGCAGGCGCCTTTATCTCGCAGTCCAAAGGTCTGGTAGGTGACGATTTCAACGAATACATGAATAAAGTCAAGCAAGCAAACCTTGAAGTTGACGGCTTGAAGAATTTCGACTTCGATGCACCCGCCAAAAGTGTAAAATCGTTTAGCTGGGAGAAAATTAAGTCTGGCTGGGCGTCCATTGCGAACAAACAACTGTTTGATTTCCAAGGAAGGAAGGTAATTGCTCTCGCTAACCTTACTAGGAATGAGTGTATCGGCAGTTTAAAGATATACATCAGAGCTTCCTATTGCCCCAAAGGTTTTGAATAAGGAATCTTTCGTGTTCATGATCAATGACAGTGCAAGAAGTAGGCCCCTCCATTGCATAATAACAAAAAACTGCCTGACGTAGTCTACTTCCGTATCACACCTACGCGTATGAATACAATTTTAAATAATTACTTAATTCCCTGATCAGTGTGCCCCCCCCCCCCATCCACCCATCCACACCCACCCACGGAGTGAAAAGATAGAAAATGGCGACTCTCTTTGATACCATTTCGTGTTTAAATGCAGATGAGTGATACAAACTCAAGCTTTAAATCACGTGGTTAACAACCAATGGTTGCTCCCCCGTCGGTCTTTAGAATATAGTGGCATATATCATTATTGTAATTTCTTGGAAGGTCATATTATTATTATTAATTATCTAGAACCAGTAAATGTTATTATTGTTAATACGCACAGGTTTTTTAATCAAATATTTGACATACATTTTTTTCAGTTATGATATATATGCCAAAAATGTGGATACATTTTAATCAATTTTTCTATTTCAAAAGTTTAAAAAGTCAAAACTTTCTTTAAATCATACTAAAACGAGGATGTTTTTCTTTCAGATCAAAGTCAGTACCTTTGTTAATATGGCCAACATCGGTTCTTTGCTCAACGTCGGGCTGTGCATATACATTGCCGCAGAAAGCAGCATTACAGTGGACGAACAAGTCGAAGAAATCGAAAGGCGGGTCAACAAAGCCTCCGACGAGATCGATGAAAAGATGGCCGAATTGGAAGTCCTGATAACCGACGAAGAGAATTACTTTGATACAGTGAAAAATAACTTCTATGATATCGTCAGCATGTTTGATGTGAGCGAGGACTCCACCGGAATCGCCGCCGACCCGGACTGCCAAGATTCCCTCTGCATTTTCTTAAGAGACGCTGCCGAGTTGAACCCAATCAAGAACTACATCGCCGCTTGGCCGAACGCTTCCATCACCAACGAGACCATTTTGCACGCCCAGGCCTACTTCCTGAGTAACCTCACGGAATCCAAGTACCAAATGGTCCAGCTATACCGAGTGGCCGAGATGGTGGCACAAGTCATGATCTGGGTCCAAAGCGACGAATCCATTGACCAGATGATGGCAAACGCGGTCACGCTTTCCAAACCATTCGACTCCAAATACGACCTACTCCGCCTCATTGCCCTGGCGTTCCCCGATAGAGACGAGTACACTGGGTATCCACTGAAATGCATCCGCAGCGGAAGCATAACAAGCGAAGCGGAGCTAGATACGTGGATGACCAGTAACCAGGTTAAGACGATAGACCCCGACGTCACCGACTACATTTCATCTGGAGTTGATTTTGACCAATCTGTTAGCGCAATTGTTGGAAAGTTGGTCACTAAGTATCCAACGGGTTGTGGTGGCGGGGAATGCACCATTGAAGACGTCCTTAAGGAAATCGCCGTCAATGTCCTTCCCAATGCCGACACGTACGACGGCGTCGATCTTGCTCTTTACAGAGTCGTTACGATCACCTGCCCTGCGGAAACCACTACTACAACTACAACCACTACGCCACCAAGTCCAACAATATCCGAAGAGCTACTGCAGCGCATAAGAGATATGTTCAAAAATATAAGGCTTCCAACGTTCCCAAGTTTTTCTTGGGGTCGAAAATAATTTGATAGATGTCAAACATCTTTTAGAACTAGACCTACGTATTTGTTTACAAAGAGCTTACATATTACAAACACGTCAAGTTCATTATGCGGTGAGGTTTAGGCATTTGATACAGATTGTTCAAATTTGCTCGTTTTTGCTGCAAAGTACGTGTTGTACTAGGGCGCTACACTTAACGACACACAAAACTCATTCTGAATGATTTTGCAACTATTTAAAATACGTTGTTATTTATCAATGAAAATGTAAATTACATTCAAAAGATTATTGAACCATATTGCAGTTGGTTCTTTTTAAAATTTAAATCAGGTAAAAGTTGTTGTCACGATTAAAATATGTAGCTATAATGAGACCAAAGAATTTTCAAATAAACAGCCAAGAACCATCTTTTTTTTTTTTAATCCCAGTGTTTTAAATCTTAAAAAGATAATAACTCTTCGTTTTGGCCAAAAATGAATTTTCCCATACTTACCAATGGTTAATGAATCCATTTTTACATTCAAAGTTAGTCCCTTGTTTTTCTAAAAAGTTTGTTTATTTCTTAATACCTCTTAAGAGATTATAACAGAGTATAGCCATCAATGGTGGTCACGTGATCTAAAGACAAGCCCAGATATCAGAATAATAGCTATAACTGCTGTTTTGTGGTAAAACAGAACATATTATATTTCTATGAGTTGTTCGCAATGTTTTATTGTGAAATATAGACCCATACGAAGAGTAATTATCCCTTTTAACTGCCATGGCCTCCGAGTTGCTTTTATTTATTTATTTTATTTATGCATTCATTAAAAAATAGCATAATGGTTATCTGCCTTTTGTCTAGGAAGTTGAAAAAGACACGAATTTTTCCCAAACAATACCCCTGTGAACGCTTCAAGGTTTAGTTGAATCAAGAATTGCACGTGTGTCGCTCGCCGTCTACCTAAATGTATCAAAAGACCCTGATATATTCTTAATATAACCAGACGCTGATGCAGACGACGAGATACACAACCCATGCTCTGCAACGGGTAAGGGCTCTTTTTGGTGATAATTGAATGAATTTCGTTGATTGTGCCATGTTGTGTTGACGGAATTTGAGCATAGAATTGACGCCATCGCGGTCTCTGGAAAGTTAATGGGGTTGCGTGTTTTTTTTTTTTTTTTTTTTTTTTTTTTTGACACCTGTCGCCCTCTATCGAGCTGCTACCCATAAGTTATAACGAGGTCACTTTTTTGCTTAATGTTCCTAACACACAGACTTACTTGAATAATTGACTGATTTTATTAATCACTCGATCACCGCCTAAAATCTAATCGTTTGTTACTTAGTCCGCAACCAGACAATTTCTGAGCAACCCATCTAAATGTATCCGCACCTTTTTTTGGTAATGTTGTGAACAGACAGACAGACAGACAGACAAAAGATTTTAATTTGAAACGAATAAAAAGCAGGTTGAGATGGGGTATTACGGTATGCAAATTGCAGTGAGCTGGATAAATGAAATACGTCAAACAAAAAAGAGGAAGAAAATATACCTGATATATTATAGTCCTATAGGCCTACATGTACCGGTGTCACAATAATGTTTCGCCCCCTTCCATTTATTATATGTGCAATTCATTACTTTATACTCAATCCCCTTGGCTTTGACTTTTACCTTGTTTAATAAATCCTGTCACGAATGCTATGAGTAGCGCCCTAAAAATACCTTCCGGTGACGTCAACAGTAGGCCTAACGTCACTACTGCACCAGCCAGAAACTCATTTCACAACATAATAGGCCTATATCATCTTTGCACGCTGCACGAAAAAGGACAACATTTCGTCGGTGCATCTGGTCAGACTTTTTCGGAAATAGAAAAGCCTGTCCCGTAACGGTTGAGTCGACTTCTGTTTACTGTCCACATGTTAGAAGAAAAGACTCGGCCGTGCTACATTCGACCATAGATGTTTTCTCTACTTCTATGATTCGACATACAAGCACGTCATGTACGAGTGCGTTCCACGGTCTGTTGCACTACTAGTGTAGTAGCCAATCAGAGGCCGTGGTTTAAGCCAGATACAACACTCGTCGCCGAGCTGTACGTGAAAATTACTCGTGTATTGTCTCGCCGGCGGCTCGCCAATACACTCGTAATATTTCACGTAGGCCTACAGCTCGGCGACTCGTATTGTATCTATCACGTCAAAGTTATTCTTTTATTTTAAAACCATTGTTTGACCCATCAGACAATATCATCAGACCAACTTTGGGCAAATAATAAGTTATTAATATAGATTATTTCAAATAAACTTTCCGTTCTGACTTAATAAATAGGCCTAATACTTCGTTTAAACCAACATTTGACTTATTAATATTATTATTGATCGAGTTGTTTCGTGAATTTTGATCTGCATGAGCTTTTGACCTGGATTCAAACATCACATAAATAGCGTGACAACAGAAAGGACGGTCGCCTAACTTTTTTAATGTGCATAATGAGTAACTTCTAAGGATCAAGAGCACCGGTAGAAGCTTAATGGGCAGTGGTCGAATTTCGCAATTAAATTCATCATCGGTCAAGCTAAACGGAATTTAGAGCTCGGACGCAATGTTCAATGCGTCCAAGCTTAGAGCAAGAAACATATACATGGCTTTTACAGTATCTCATGATCAGACCATGGAAGTACATGTGTAGATATACTTCCATGCTCAGACCAATAATAACTGTACATGCATTTTATCTAAATGGACTGCTATGGGCGTACATGTATCTTGAGCCGGAAGAGAGCAAATCTCTGGTCGAATAGTTAAGACCAGTTTCTGGGCTAGAGTTCTGTAGCAAAAACAAGTTCTTCTTGTTCCGCTTCCTCTATTTCCGTATATATATTTAGCACTTGTTATTCTGCCGTTATCGAAGGCGTGCCACTAATGGTCAGAAAACCACACCATGCGCTTCGCACATCCGTTTATATTATTTACTGTTATTTGACGCTCATGCTAATAATTACCGCAACCAGGATATGAGTAAAATTCCAAATCCCATCGTATATAAATTTGTAATGCAATCAATCCAGATATTTGACTAGGAGCAGCATTCAACGTACAGTGGATCCGGCTCGACAGAATTCCAAAATTGAGCAGCGAGGAATCGGCGGGTCCTTGGGTAGAAATACAAGGTTTGTTACGAACAACCAATGGTTGTGTATGTTTCTGATTGTAAGTGTATTGGTTTGTTTGCTACATGCATATGAAAGTTCCCGTGAGTGTTCGCGTGTTTGCATATATTCGCATGCGTAATGTTCATTTGCCTGTTCGTTTGAGAGAGAGAGAGAGAGAGAGAGAGAGAGAACGCGTGAACAGAAAATTCTACTATGAAAACCAGACCCGTAGCCAGGGGGGGTTCGGGGGGGTTCGAAAGAACCGCCCCTTTTGCTGGGAAAAGGTCCACTCTGGGTAAAATTTGATCTAGGTACATGAAGTGTTTATGTTAAAAGGTCCACTTTTTCAGAAAAAGAACCCCCCTTTTGAAATTGCTGGCTACGGGCCTGAAAACCGATTTCTCATTTCACCGGACAGGCACGACCGAAATAATTTGATCTACATTATATTACTGTCTTAGATTAAATACCTTCAAATGACTTCAAATAGCATGAAAGGTATTTCAGATATTGTTACATGTAAATAGCTCAGAAGACCTGGGCCCAGTTTAATATCTTGACCTAGATAGTGAACAGTGGACAGCCCTCCCCTTCTGGATAACACTATCCATTGTATGGAATTTTTATCCTCTGGACAGTTATCCTGTGTGTAAAGTGATGTTTCCTAAACTCTAGATAATTATTATCGCCTCTGATATTACTCTCCAGTGGTTAAGAACGGCTGCTATCCCCAGGTGTACATGTATATTTTTGAAGACGGAAATCCGTGTTGAAGAGAAGTAGTGGGCGGACAGCGACTCTCCTGTATATCCCTCGATACAAGTACAGGCGCTGACTTAAAATATGAAAAGAAGTGTCACGCCATTTAGATGCGTTTACTGGTAAATTTAAATTGAGTCAAAGGGACCGTTCACAGGGAGTTAATTACGTCGATCTAACAAATGCTCACTAGCTCTACGGAAAGTCTCATTGGACGCAATCAGATTATTGCCAGATCCCCCAACTTTGACAGAAAATTTCTTCTTTTAAATCTAAAATGGTTATTGAGAATTAATATAGCAAGAAACAGTGACCAAAAAAAAAAAAAAAAAAAAAAAAAATATATATATATATATATATATATATAATACAATAAAATCCAGAGTCTCATTAAAACTTCTCCTTCATTTCTCTAAAATAAAAAATTAGATTTGTAACACTCGTCAAGATATCTGACCCCATTAATGTATGTTTTAAATGCACTTACCCATGAACTAAGCACATAATTTCATGTGTTTGAGTAAGTCGAGTACGTAAATTGGTTTTTAATCTTGATTTATTATCGTGACGATGTCGACTTAATGACTCGCCATGCAGACTTTGGATGCATTCACGACCAAAGTTGATCCGCGGACTAACAGATCCGAGGATCAAATATGGCCGATCCACTTGACTGCCTGCCGCGTAAACCCCCGCGGGGAACCTTTCCAGTGTCTGTTAGGGGATTATACGGCAAGCTTTCATGTGGTCGGCCATACCTGATACGCAGATCTGTTAGTCCGCTAATCATCTTGTTCGGAATGTACCCCGTAAAAAGCCACATGGCACTGATACCAATGCAACATCTATCTCTGACCTGATGGAAGCTAAGGAGAAACCTCGCTGTATATCTGTGAAAGTCAGTGACGAGCAGACGATGTCTCGCCCCAACCGCTGAATATTAATAAAAATATAACCATTTCCGCCTAAGATCGTCCTAAATCAAGCAATGAAATATAAAAAAAATGGCGATGTCTTTTTTTCTGTCTATGACACTCATAAGTCAAATTTTTGTTTCAGATTTCAAAAGAAGGTAAAAATGGCTGGCGCGGTGAAGACGAAGTGGTGGCTGTCCATGATTCTGTGTCTCCTGTCACAACAATTTCATCCAGGTGAGGAAAACAAGTCAATCCAAGAGACTAAACCGTAGTTCAACAAAACAGTAAGAAACAGTGGTTATTACCAAAAATAACAAACCAATCGGAAGGGGTATAAGAAAAATATATACAAAAAAAAAAAAAAAAAATTAAATTTAAAAATAAGTTATACCAACATTAATTTAAAAAGACACTGGTAGATGTGGTGAGTTAAATAGTTAATATTATGATACGATATCATTCTCCGATGAACAAATACGCTGCAAAGCAAAACGAACTTCTTACATATTTATAACATCATCTTTTACGTATTTCAGTTTTTCCACATGTTCATCGACCTGAGAGGAAAGTTCTTAATGAAGCAAACGACAATCGCCATAACAATAAAAGAGGTAAGTATCAAAATATAAAATGCTGTACATATTGAAATTTGTCAATCAGGTATTGTGACCATTGAAAAGAACACTTTTTTCTCCTCCTTCTTCTGCTTATTAATACTAAGGAACATATACTTGTCATGATGTATCCAAGGCAGGGTGGGGTGGGGGTGGGGGCAAGTGGACAAGCGGCAAATGCCTCCCTTTAATTCTAAGATATAACTTCTTCCTCTCCAAACATAGTACAATGAGCAAAACAACGCGCACAGATAAAGCAGAAATTCTATTATTGTGCCTGAAATATAATGGCAAGCAAACCTTATCACATTTATCCTTGTGAAGCCTTCCCCCGCCACCACCAACACTCGCCTGGGCAAAATACTGGATACTGGTTGACGCGCTGTTGTTGAAGGACCACATATCATATATAAGTGAATTTATATGCAACTTCATGCGCAGAGTTTAAATAGCTCATCCAACATATTGTCTGCGATTTTAATGGGCGCGCTAACTAAAATTTACGACACCCACAAACTGTAGTGGCACTCGGCATAGTTCATGTTCACTGTTATTACACAGGAAATGTAAGGTCCAATTTAAGGATGGAAGAGAAAATAAAATCATATATCCGGGAAATTACAATACATTGATGCCAAATTAAAATATATCAAGGACACTTTGGCTGTATTCACAACCCAAACTGATCCTCCGACAAACGAACCCGCGGATCAAATATGGTCGACCCACTTGAAAGCTGTCGCATTATCCCCGCGAAGAATCTACTCAGTGTCTATTAGCGGATTATGCAGCAAACTTTCAACTTTCCTTTTCGGCCAACATTTTGCACCTTCATCCATAAAATCACCTGAATGTTTATTCTGTATTAATCACAAAATTTATCTCTGCTCGCGATCATAAAAATTGATTTTAATCTGATGTGTTCTTTTTTGCTGTGTTCTTTTAAAGCAGTGGCAGTGGCCAAGCCAACGAAAACAGACAGCTTTGAACTGCAGGGTGAACCCAAAGTACATCACAGAGAGAGGAGAGGTAGGTAACAAGACATAGATACAATGTAGACAACATGGCTCCTTTCAAAAACCTTCATGTTGCAATAAATAAATAAATAAATAAATAAATAAATAAATATGTATATAACTTTCAAGAAATTTCATAGAGAAAATTACATCACCTTTATAATATGTGGCCTCATAGCTTGCGACAATGGCATTACCGGTGTTCGTCTATTGCAGCTGCAGTTAATTTAAGTCTTCTATTTAACCATATTTTTCTGATTTCAGCGCTTGGCGCGGTTTTCAAGTTTGTGCTTAGCAATTTTTGGGACGACATTGTTTGCCTCGGACTAAACTTAGCACAGACGTTTCAATGTGGAAGTTTGACACCTGGGACCTGCCAAAGGTATTATTATTATTATTATTGTTGTTGTTGCTGTTGTTGTTGTTATTAATTTTGTTAAAGTCTCGTTTTTCGTCTACTGTAAAAACCTTCATTTTCTCGAGTTAAGTTAGATTCCCCTACAAGGCGTTTCATCCCTCTAGATCTTTTCTTACAATCTATTATTATCTACAATCATCTGTTTATTTTAGGCTAGATAACATGGACAACAAAAGAAACGAGATCGCTTTGAAGGTCAACCAAACTCTCGATGAGGAGATCACTTGGAGCGTGCTTAATAGCACTAACGACAGGGCCTTGACCAACCTCTACTTGATCGGCAAGGAACTCGAAATAATTGCCAGCTCGAACATTAGGCTGATGGAAATTCTGAGAACCTTAGACGCCGTTGAGGAAAACAGTACAGTGTATGTTCCAGATGACCTTGACACCGTCACCGAGCAGAAGATCCGGTTCCGGGTCAACCTGGAAAAGTACTTGAATGGCATACAGGGCACCCTGGACGGCATACAAAATGAAATTGCCGTTCTAAAACGGAAAGATTTTGTGTATCTAGCAATGATGACCGCCATTCCTCTTGTGGCCATGCACACCGGATTGATCACGACCTCGGCAAGAACAGCGCTGCTGTCCCGATCGCAGAACTACCAGGTTGTTGAATTCTACGGGAAGCAAGGCTCATACCAGCTTGCAAGTAATCCGCAAGGGAAGATGTTCATCGTCCAGGAAAACCCGAAAAACCTTGGGAAGCTGAAAGTCTATGCGAAAATGGACAGTAACGGAAAGGTGGGGAAATTCTGGAAGTTCATGATGCCAGCGGGACAAAGAGCAGCAACTAATTCCTTTTTGGAATCCGTTGACTTCAAGCGCGCCAAACAAGTAGCCACCCTTCAGAGACTGGAACCAGATTACCTACAGAAGTTGAAGAAGACTGGCCACCTTCCAGCTTTTCTCAGATCCACGGACGGTTTGAGCCCCCAGAAATTCGATGAGTTTGTCAACACTGCCAAAACCAAAGACCCAAAAGTGATGTTCAAAGCCGACAATGTAGACGCCAGCATACCGAAATGGATGCGCCAAACCTTAAGCTCCTTCGATCCAAGCGACGTAGCATCTGTTCGGGCGTACAACAGACTGAAACAAACAAACCCAGACCTGTTGTCAGACCTGCAAAAGAAAGGGAAACTTGGTGAGTAGTTCAATTTGTACAGTGATGTAGAGGCCACTGATATTCGTACACATTCCCATCGCTTCTCCCGTCATCTCTGAAATATTATGTCGAAATGGACAGAATTCGTTTTTATGTAAAAGTTTCGAAAAATCGTCTCGAGTTTGGGGAAGTATCTCTTTTTTACCTATCCCTCTGCTTCTATAATTTATAAATTTCTTTGTTGATTTTGTTATTTTTGTTTATTGATTTATTTTGTCCGATCAGACATAGACATGCCCTTGCCATGTGGCTCGTAGTCCAGTGCACGCATGCCCAATGCTTTTATTCGTTCATAAACATTCAGTTTTGGATAAAAACTTTGAGCATCCTGTTGTTAATTATCAAAATAACAAGTCAACGTTTTGTAGTCTTGTGTGTTCGTATTGATGGCGTAATCCTTACTTAAGAGTTTTGGATAAAAACCTTGAGCATCCTGTTGTTACTTATCAAAATAGCAAGCTAGCGTAAAAATGCAACTGATTAAAAAGATCGTTTTGTTTTGTATCCAACTTTTAAGTGACTTGGACGTTAAACTTATCATCAAACGTATATGAATAATGTACCAGACTCATGCAGTAAACTCTTATAAGGCTTTATTACAAAGAATACCATAGAAAACGAGTGTGTTTATATGTCTCTGAATACACGAAAAAATATGGTCGCTCTGCCAGTCACTTATGCCATTTTATCCTTTCTAACGCAGGTGATTTTATCAAGCAGTCGAAGGGATTAAATAACGCAGACTTCGATGCTTATGTCAAAAAAGTTAGTAGTGCAAATGCCGATGTTGACGGCCTGAAGAATTTTGACTTCAAAGCTCCCGCCAAAAAGGTGAAGTGGTACAGCTGGCAGAAAATGAAAAGCGGCTGGAGAAGCTTTTCAAACAAAAACCTATTCACATTTAGAGGGAGAAAGGTAAACATTATCATTGTTTTTAAAGATATGAATAAACTGTAAATAAAACATTCCGAGTGTATTTGCTAGCGTAAAATGAAACTTCAAATGTATTTTTGAAATGTATTTTTTCCTTTTTTCAGGTCAAAGTCGGCAAGGTTTTAAACATGGGTAATGTTGGATCCGCACTTAATGTTGGTTTATGCATCTTTATGTCGGTGATGAGCACAATAAACGTCAATAAGCAAATCGACGAAATCGAAGAGCGCATCAATAACGCTTCAGCCGCGGTGGACTTGAAACTGGAAGAAATGAAAAATCTAACTGCCTTTGAAGTGGAATTCTTTGGTCTAGTGAAAAACAATTTCTACGGTATTGTCAGCATGTTCGATACCAGCGAAGACTCTACCGGGATTGCCGCCGACCCCAACTGTCAAGATACACTGTGCATATTCTTACGAGAAGCCGCCTCGCTTAACCCAATCAAGAACTACGTCTCGGCATGGCCGAACGCCTCCATCACCAACACGACCATTTTGGATGCGCAGATGTTCTTCTTGAATAACCTCACATCATCCAAGTACGTGATGGTCCAGCTGTATCGCCAGTCCGAGATGGTGGCTCAGGTCATGACCTGGGTGGGGAGCCAGCTGTCCATCACCAGGATGATGGAGATTGCCACCACGCTTTCCAGACCATTCGCCAACAAATACGACCTGCTTCGCCTCATCGCCAAGGCTTTCCCCGACATAGATGATTACACCGGTTATCCACTGAAGTGCATCCGTAGCGGGAGTATAGCAAGCGACCAAGCACTGGACGCGTGGATGACTAGCAACCAGGTGAAGTCCCTCGACCCAAGGGTCTCCAACTTTATAGATATCGCTGTAGAGTTTGGCAAAGGCGTCAATGACCTGCTTGAACTGATCAACCGCAAAATAGATGACGGTTCGTTCCCGGCAAACGGCTGCGGAGGCGGACATTGCACCCGAGAGGACATCCTGACGGAGATAGCCACTAAGGTGATTCCAGCCGAGGCCACGTACGATGGCGTCAACCTCGCTCCTTACAGGCAGAAAACAATCGTCTGCCCGAATACGGTCCCTGCAACAACTACACAGATTATTCCCACCAGAACGGTCCCCAGGCTGCCAGAAAAATTTTTGGACCGTCTTAGAGAAAGGTTGGCTCGGCTTGGGAGGATGAAGACGCGTTTCAACCCCTTTGGACGCAAATAAGTCCTCTTTTTTCCAGCTATCGAACCGATTCTAGACTGCCCTCATTATTACGTGTTGGATGGTGCGTGCTAGTGAGGCGGATATGCATTAGGGCAAAGTGCATCCAGATATTTACTACTGACGGATAATATGTATTACAAATCAAAAATTTGCCTTGCACTTGTAGTTGCTTTAAACATGCGCATTTCATGTGTAAAACAATTTTACCTTTTGGTTAATCATGCGAAATTTATAGCTTTCGTACTTGATAATCAAAATGTTTTTTATATTCGAAATTTTACAAGGAAAAACTGAATATCAATTTTCACCTTAATAATGTGTTATTGACACAAGTTTATATATAGAAAAGGAATCATAATTTCTATGAATCAAAAAGCTTTAAAGACAGTCTCAGCGCGTTAAACTCTTAAAATAGCACGAAAATGAATTTTCCTGGAAATCTCACCAATTTCCCCATAATGACCAAGGTATATCCTATCCAAAACCGTTGAGAAAATGAACCTA
This sequence comes from Lingula anatina, assembly GCF_051362555.1. NCBI lineage: Eukaryota > Metazoa > Brachiopoda > Lingulata > Lingulida > Lingulidae > Lingula > Lingula anatina. The sequence continues at coordinate 2,702,624 of NC_141772.1, read as the reverse complement.
CCTAATACCGTTTTTAAGTTCCATTAAATAATAAAAGACGACTCGTCTTAAATACTCAGCTACCACCTCACAGTACGGCTTCAGAACGCGCAATTTCTCGCTAAGTCTCGCGGTTTACTATGAATGAAGTACTACGGCTGAGACCCGGATGTTACTATTTGGCGCCAAAACAGCAAACATGGCTCAGACGCGCGTCAAGTCTGAAGAGGAGAGCGACAAAAGGGGACGAAAGAAAATAGCCACTCCAGTTCGAAAGATACGAAAGAAAATTAGAGACAGACGAAGAAGCACTCAGACTGTGTATGTTGGGAGGGAGGTGGGGCGGTGGAGGACACTTAAAGCTGAGTTAGGACTCACATACGAGGCAATGGTGAAACTACTCCTCGACACGTGAGTATGCGCTTCACAGGTCTCAAGTGTGTCTGATTATCATATTATCCTGTTCACAATAAATGACAATATTTGTGCTCATACAAAGTTGGTTACGTGTATAAGAGCGTTTTGGGCTTTACGTTGTCTATTTTTGATCGGTACATGTACCGAAAAGATGGACAGGCGGCACTTACATGTCTGACAAGTTTCGCTGTGTAGTCGTGACGTCTATCTCATTCTGACTGAAGCCTGCTGTGATTGGTCGTAAGCGTGGGAAAATCGAGGTCGTGACCTTGAGCCGGAAGTACTTCTGGCTGTGCTCCGAAATCATGATAAATAGTTTTCGTTTTCTAATTCTTTATTCTAGTTGTCTTAACAGGACTTTTGTGACCCAGACTTATTAATATAATAATAAACAATCTCACAAAACACAAATCTGATCAAAGCTTTACATAGAACCTGCTTCTATACATTAATCTAACCCACTGAGACTGTCTTTAATAAATTACTTTTAAATTAATATTTTCCCAATTATTTTAAGCTGTTTCGCCTATTCTGCCATATAATATAATCCGAGCTGCTAAACATTTATCTTTATTCAAAAGTCCAAATAAAGAACAATGTCAATTTTTTCATAATTTATTTTGTTTGTATCTTTTTCTGGTTGCACCGAAACTGTGCATTTCTATCAGCATACTCCAGTTGTTATCTGTCAGAGCACTGGTCAACTTAAATCTAATTCCCTATGTTCAAAGCATAATTAATTTAAATTAATTTATGTCAGTTACAGTTCAAAAGCGGATCGAATAAATAACTCACTCAAAAATAAATAGTTTTTTCGCACTCGACATGCCAACATTTGGCTATGGGCAGGAACTGTGCCATTTTGGTTTGCATTTCGACTTCCCACCGTCATGGTGATGTGGTCTCACTTCTTTATTTTCCAATCTACTTCCATTTTCTGAAACTCTTAACGACCAGAGCAAAAACAAATGACGACTGGGGTATGGTGATAGAAAGCCCAGCAGTTTGGATATTTGATTATTCTTGGCTATGAAAAATGACTGGAAAAAACACCAAAAATGAAACATCATATACATGACTGTCAGCGAACAGTGACACAAAGAGGTGTAGAAAGAATGATAATGAGCAACATGACCACAGCAAATAGCTCAAATGACGTCAAAGTTCATCTTTCAAGCCATCGCTCTCTTTGGAATCATCGTCACTTTCTTCATCTACGCTGGCGTTTTGGCTGTCGTCTGCGTCACTTCCGTCGTCTGCTAAATCTGAAAGAAATCATGAACTAGGTCATTGGAAGGAAATATAAATGCACGTTGTCAGCGTAGGATAAATTTTAGACGAGGAAGCCTACCATTACTTTCAAAATAATAATATTTTGTGAAAATATATAAAAAGAAAGATTTTTGGCTGAAAGTGGACAAAGATTGAGGTGTGACATATTTTCACATAGGCCTAATTTTCAGTAGTTTTGTAGCAAAGTTAACGTTTGACCTCAGAATCAAATGGCAACAATCTTGATGGTCCCGTGAAATTTTACAGGACAATCGTGAATAGAACGCGGATCTCCTGTTTAGTTCCAGTTAATTAAATATTGTATTACTACGTTATTTCCTTAAATTGGATATGCTATATCCTCTTTGTTGCCACAACGGAACAATTGTCCATATGATAACTGAACTTTTAACGTCTCTCCTGGCTTTAATTTTCTTCATTCATTCCAATCATTCCAATGCAAAAACCTTTCTTAGGCAATGGGTTATCTTATCTTTAGTCTCTGACAACAAATAAATGAACAAAATAAATAAATAAATAAACTTATAATAAAGCCATGGCTTTTTCTCATTTTTAAATAGGTCATGCAATAGTATTGACTGCCGCCCTGTCCTGTGGGCAAGTTAGAAAAGTTGCATGTCTGAATGAACCAGTATCAGTACCATGAGCTAGGACACCACTAACACCCAAAATGAAACACCCAAAATGTTTTTTCGTTCAACGACATCCAAACTGATGCAAAACCACTGTTAGTGCTAAAAAACATAACCCCTCGCTCGTGCATTTTGTTCCTTCACCCAATTCATCATTTCTTTCTCACTGAAAAACAACAGAGCCTACCTTATAACAATATATAACAATATTTTCTTCTACCATCTAATGTGGTTCTAGATTTAAATCTTAAATGTGATACAACATTATTGCTAACATCTTAATAATACCATTCTATGTTTAAATCTCTAACGTGAGACCACATTATTGCAAGTACTCAATCCATACACATAACCACAATAAAATGGAAAAGTGAACCTGTAGATCAAATATGTACATAGTAAAAGATCTGCATACAAAATTCTGGTGTGAAAATGTACCATCCAAAATTTTTATCTGGTTTTCAAAATTTCTTAGCACATATTGACCCATTTATCACTTTATCAAGCTCTATATACAAAAACAAACAACAAATGTGCAAATATACATTTTGATAATGTCTACCTTACAAAATTTTATTATTTGTAAAGGCTGTACTTAGCTTGCACAGCTTGAAAACAAAAAAAAAAAAATTCAGAAAACAAAAAAAATCTATAATATCATCTCATTAAATCCGTTTTACACTCAAGGATTTTAAAAAATTGCACTTGTTCTGTTCCCATGAACAGGTGAGACAAAATAATTAACTTAATATAATGCCTGTTTACATCTTGGCTAGGTGAATGAGTATCCCTGTACCTGTACAATTCAATACATTTCACCAGTGAAAAAAAAAAAAGAAAGATTAATATAATAATATATTATACAACCAGTGATCTCATAAGTTAAAACATAATACAGTAGAATCTACATTAGTGCTCTCTTAAAGAACTGATTTTTTTCTTTGGTTTAAGTTGAAATTTATTTGAACACTGCCTAATTCAAATTCTCCAGTCCCAAAACTTATTTCCAGACATGCAGCTTTAATGACCAGATAATTATATGATGTGATTTAAAAGATGTTACAATATGAAGGCTGTCTAAGTGCATTCTCCCCAACTTAAATCTGAAAATGTATGAATACTATGAAAATTACTAAATGTTATAGAGTTCAGAAATATGAAACATGACACTAGCATACAATTGTTATAGTGACACACATGAAAGGGACTTAGTTTGACATAGAATGGAATTTTGTACAGCGACCACAGATACCTTAAACTTGTGATGATAGAGAAGAGAGAAAAATACCCTCCCTCTTTTGCTTGTTGACAGCGTGATATGTAAAAAAGACTCTACCAAGGAAATTAATTGAAATATAACTCTAAACAACTTAGTGTTGTTCAATATCGTTCATCTCTGAAGGGACACCAGATGGCGCAAGGGGCTATCTATCCTTTATTCTGGATCAGCAGCTTCATTAACTTATTAAGGAAGAACCACAACCACACCCCACCAGCTCACACCTGTCAGTATCTCAGCAAGGACTTCAGCCAATAGAAATTTCCTATTATTTAAGTGCGGAATGACCGGTTTCTATGACTACCATCATGACCTAGCTTCATGAAGATTTGTTGCAAACCAGATAAGGTATCCAAGCAAAGCACCTCCCAACCCCAAAGTCACCAGTACATTCCCCTCTAGAATGTATCCAGCTATGGCAAACGAAATGATTGCCACTGTGTACATTAGCATGTCCTGAGCATCATGAGTTCGACTCTGTTTCTTAACTTGATTCTGTTGTTTTTGTTTACCTTTCTTCTGTTTTTTTGAAGTTGTTTTCTTCTTGGCCTTTTTTGCAGATTTTTCTTTCTCTGATTTGTCTTTCCTTGATTCAGGCGGGCCTTCTATAAAATGGATATAATATAACATAATATAATAAATCTGACAAAAAATACACCATTTTCATTTCCAAGTCCAATTAGCTGCACTGGATTTTATTTAATTATTTATTTAGTTACACAAAAAGAGAGTTAACCTAACACGGAAAAAAGGAATTGTATGATAAGATATGGTATTCCACACAATGCTAGTATGAAATTATGCAAAATGCACCTTTTAAAATTAAATATATTTTAGCATCTGTCTTACAAAAACCCCATAAACCAAAGTGAGCCCAACATGTGAATCAGCAGCTAGGTAACATACCCTGAGGTTTAGGTGTACATCTCCCATCCCCACTCTGTTCATACCCCTCCTCACAGTTACATGTATAACTGCCTGCCGTATTCGTACAGGAAACCTCGCGCTCTCCCTTGCACTTATCTTCAGCTGCACATTCATCTATATCTGGAAAACATGATAAGAAATGCATACAATTTCTGAAGAGACTTAACTTGCTTTGTTCTCCCTATGAGAATATGAAAAGCGTAATGCACTGAATATGGAAGCACATTCATGATATTATCAACATTATGTAGTATCATAAAATGCAACTTTCTCAATAGTAAAAGAAAATCTGATTTTTTTTTTATTTCAACCTCATTCAATGTTCAATGTAATTCAACTATCAATTTAATTAAAAGCTGCAATAATTATATCAAACTATACTTTAGTATATATACATTCTTTATTTCAGTGTGTATGTGTTTTGTACCTGTACATGTGTTATTCTCCATTGTATAGCCCTCACTGCACTTAACACACTGGTCTGATCCTGTTCCCAGGCATGTAGCACAGGCTGCATCACAAGCTGGAGAGAGAGGAGAGAAGATATCATAGAACTATGGGTACATGACATACTACACTGTACTATATCTATCTATCTATCTATTGGAAAGTGTGCATGTTTGTCTACACACACACACACACACACACACACACACACACCATTCAAGTTGGGTCATGTTTACGACATATTATTCAAAACAGTGCGAAAATTGGAAATAAATAAACAAATAAAATCAAAGGAAGAAGAGGAAATAATGGTACATTTTAAGACCACTTGCTCCAAAAACTATGATCATGTTTTTCTTTAGATCATCTTTTAACATTTTGTGTCAGATTTATAACTTACTTCAAGCAAAGATGAGTTTTTTTATAGACTTTTTATAGTCTTTAGAGCTTTTTCATCTACCAGTATAGACTTACTTACCAGTGCAACTATAGGATCCCTGGTTGTTAGCACAAAACTCATTGTCTTTGCACAATGTCTGGTCTTCCTGACACTCATCTATGTCTGTGAAATGGGGAAAAATTCCATTAAATGTAGAATAATGGTTAAAATATGTGATAAAAAAATTAATATTTTCATATAAATCAGCAAACCAATCTTAGAAATTCTTTTGCAATGATATTTCAAGTTGAATGATTTAAAGGAAATTTTATCATATATCCAAGCAGATAAATTTTTTCAACTTTGACATTCAGGTGCCATTCACACTGCATACCTTTAATAAATAGAAGTCAAATTTCTCTCTTACCTGTACAGCCTTCACTGTCATCCCACTTCCAGCCTTCCTTACAGTCATCACAGCCCTTGGGTCCACCCTCCCAGCAGGTGGACTGACAGGAGTCATGACATTCTGATAGGAAAGATCAATGACATGGTGAAATCCTCTCTCTCTCTCTCTCTCTCTCTCACACACACACACACACACACACACACACACACACACAAACACATTGCACAATTCATTATTCTTCACACAGCAAGTAGCCTAACAAGATGCAATCTGATAAGGAAGATATGGCAAATAAAATATAGCAAAATTCTCTATCACTCTCTTTTACACAGGAATTGTTAAAACATGCATTGCTTGAAGTTTATGGACACTATTTCCTGAGAGATATAAAATTTGTATTAATATATGTGCCAGAAACAAAGCACACCTTTATGTAAATCCAATCATTTATATCAAACAGAAATAAGAACATCTCATAATCTTCATTCACAACGACTAATTTTCTAGGCAGAATGACAAATATTTATATCTCCATGTGGTCTTACCCAAACACGTTATGTGTGTCTCATTTTTTTCAGCTTCGTAGTGGCCATCTTTGCACGCGTCACACAGGTCGCCTTGGTAACCGCCATGACACTTACACTTCCCTGTTCCGCTTCTTGTCCCCTCTCCCTGCAGTATATAACATCAAAATGGAGACAGCAAATGATAGGAGTCACTCACAGATGAAAAGTGGGGACATCTTAAGTAATCATCTTAGATTACTCCTTCAGTGTGGATTTAATTTTATTGTGGAGACATGAAACCTTTTAAAAAATTAAAAATTGGGTCTGACAACAATTTTTCATGTAAATACTCACATCACAGTCCCCATTCCCTGTACAAGGGGTTTCCGTTCCCCCAGTACACGCCTCACATTTTGGACCATAAGTATTCTTTGGACAACAAACTAAAAGAAATCAAAATATTCAAATCAATTGAATATACAGTTCCTGTCTTATAGTCTTTTTACTAGCATACACCTTGGTTTTATCTAAAAGTACTGATTGTTGTGCAATAAAATGTCCTCAAATACATTACAAAGCTCAAGCAGAAAATATCCCATATAGCAATTTCTGTTTTGGATGATAAAAAAAATTCCTTTAGGACAAATGAAAAAATAAACACAACTTTCTTTCAAAATTTGAGCTATATACGTAGCACCATTTTATTACCATGAAAACTTTCACCACTCTGACGATCACTGGACTTTTCTTCCATTTATTTGCTTTCACAATCTCAAAAATCAAAACTAATTATAATATAAATTATTTCAAACATTCTGAATTTTAAAACTTTTTATAAGGGTACTGTACATTTTCAACTCAAAACTAATGTGAAAAACTTAAAAAGTACAAAACATAATCTCACCTTTGATATTCTTTATACAGAACCATTCTAACAGATCAATCTCTTCAGGAGGTCTGCTTTTAAAATTTTTTGAAAAATCTTCAAACCACCAACTTTCCAATAACTCTTCGCCATGTTCTACCATGGAATGACATCGAGACTAAAATAATATACAAACAGATTAATAATTGATGCCATGCAACTTAAAACATACATAGTTAATAAAATAATTTTTAAATTATTAAACAAGAAAGTACAGGACTTTTCTATGGTATCAGAAGTAACTTTTCTTATTTTAAGAATGTAATAATAGGGATAAATTTTATAGGTAGTTTATTTCCAAAAATGCCAGTGATAAGTGTGAGTATATCACAATGCAACTGAGTCTTTCATGTGTTTCTCTAGTTTACAAATTAATCATTAATTTTTTACTCTCTCCAATAACTAATAGTTTCTCAGGTTTATGCTGGTAAATGCAGGGTGGGATAAAATGACACTTTAGACAAAAAAAAATGAAAAGCAGATAGATTTTACAGAATCCAGTCTTAAAGACTTTTTTCTGATCAAAGATAATATTTTACCTCTTTTGAAGAAGTCCTGCATAGCCCTTCTATGATCTCCAAAAACCTGGTTTCACTTGAAAAAAATAATACAATATCATCACCATACTAGTAAGCATCTCACTCAAATTCATTTGCCATGTAAATCTTTTTGTCATTCTTCTGATCAGTGATGTATACACAATACTAAGTGGTATGTAATATATGTATAAAAAGAGACCTTTTTTTGAGAACCTAGAAAATGCAAGCATCGAAGCCACTATGCTCCATATGGTGGTGGTGATGGTGGAAGCTGGTGGGCATAAATAAAACAGCCAAATATCCATGTCAATAAATCAAGAAGACTTTCATCTCTTTTAATATTAATACAGCTGCAGACAGAACTACAAGTGATGTTCCTTCAGACACTAGTATACCTGGTGACATAACTCCCCAGACTTTTCTCTATTAATATAAATACACCTGTAGACAGAACTTCAGGTGTGATATCTTCAGACACTAGTATACCTGGTGACATAACTCCCCAAACTTTTCTCTATTAATATAAATACACCTGTAGACAGAACTTCAGGTGTGATATCTTCAGACACTAGTATACCTGGTGGCATAACTCCCCAAACTTTTCTCTATTAATATAAATACACCTGTAGACAGAACTTCAGGTGTGATATCTTCAGACACTAGTATACCTGGTGACATAACTCCCCAAACTTTTCTCTATTAATATAAATACACCTGTAGACAGAACTTCAGGTGTGATATCTTCAGACACTAGTATACCTGGTGACATAACTCCCCAGACTTTTCTCTATTAATATAATACAACTGTAGACAGAACTTCAGGTGTGATATCTTCAGACACTAGTATACCTGGTGACATAACTCCCCAGACTTTTCTCTATTAATATAATACAACTGTAGACAGAACTTCAGGTGTGATATCTTCAGACACTAGTATACCTGGTGGCATAACTCCCCAGACTTTTCTCTATTAATATAATACAACTGTAGACAGAACTTCAGGTGTGATATCTTCAGACACTAGTATACCTGGTGACATAACTCCCCAGACTTTTCTCTATTAATATAATACAACTGTAGACAGAACTTCAGGTGTGATATCTTCAGACACTAGTATACCTGGTGGCATAACTCCCCAGACTTTTCTCTATTAATATAATACAACTGTAGACAGAACTTCAGGTGTGATATCTTCAGACACTAGTATACCTGGTGACATAACTCCCCAGACTTTTCTCTATTAATATAATACAACTGTAGACAGAACTTCAGGTGTGATATCTTCAGACACTAGTATACCTGGTGGCATAACTCCCCAGACTTTTCTCTATTAATATAATACAACTGTAGACAGAACTTCAGGTGTGATATCTTCAGACACTAGTATACCTGGTGACATAACTCCCCAGACTTTTCTCTATTAATATAATACAACTGTAGACAGAACTTCAGGTGTGATATCTTCAGACACTAGTATACCTGGTGACATAACTCCCCAGACTTTTCTCTATTAATATAATACAACTGTAGACAGAACTTCAGGTGTGATATCTTCAGACACTAGTATACCTGGTGACATAACTCCCCAGACTTTTCTCTATTAATATAATACAACTGTAGACAGAACTTCAGGTGTGATATCTTCAGACACTAGTATACCTGGTGACATAACTCCCCAGACTTTTCTCTATTAATATAATACAACTGTAGACAGAACTTCAGGTGTGATATCTTCAGACACTAGTATACCTGGTGACATAACTCCCCAGACTTTTCTCTATTAATATAATACAGCTGTAGACAGAACTACAGGTGTGATATCTTCAGACACTAGTATACCTGGTGACATAACTCCCCAGACTTTTCTCTATTAATATAATACAACTGTAGACAGAACTTCAGGTGTGATATCTTCAGACACTAGTATACCTGGTGACATAACTCCCCAGACTTTTCTCTATTAATATAATACAACTGTAGACAGAACTTCAGTTGTGATATCTTCAGACACTAGTATACCTGGTGGCATAACTCCCCAAACTTTTCTCTATTAATATAAATACACCTGTAGACAGAACTTCAGGTGTGATATCTTCAGACACTAGTATACCTGGTGACATAACTCCCCAGACTTTTCTCCTCCCAGTGTGTGTTTCCACCTCCAAAGCCTGACTTGGCAGTGTTTTTTAAACCCTGCAAAAGGAAAAAAATCTTACAAAAAATTCAAATGATTATTATATTAAAATACATTTATTGTCCTGTTCCACATAAAAAAATTCTTTTAAACTAAGATAATAGTATATGTTAAGAATAGATGACTGATCATTGCATATACCCAGTAAATTGTGATGCTGTCTGAAACTATATCGAGAATTTGTCACAAACTTGTATACTAAGCAGGCTCGTAGCCAGCAATTTCAAAAAGGGGGTTCTTTTTCTGAAAAAGTGAACCTTTTCCCATGAAAAACTTCATGTACCTAGATCAAATTTTACCCAGAGTGGACCTTTTCCCAGCAAAAGGGGCGGTTCTTTCGAACCCCCCGAACCCCCCTGGCTATGGGCCTGCTAAGTGTCTATAAGGATGAAACCTGCATAAAGTGTGGAGATAATAGAACCCCCTTCTTGATTTCTCTTCAAAGTAAATAAATACATATATCCATCCTGTACCTCTTTAAATGCATCAACAATTTCTTTACATGTTGTACACTTGGCCTCTATGTCATCACTGTCTGTGGGGGGTATGAGCAGGACGGTTGCTATGACAATGATTGAAATCCACAGCTCTTGCTTGCTCCTCATTTCACCTGTAGCAGTCTTGATGTAGTGTTACAATGCTCTCTCACATGAAGAAATTTTCTTAACTGTGAAGGGATTTTTGGCTAGAGCAAAAATGATTTAACATACAGTAATGCATTTAATAATTTTCATTTATAATGGATGTAGTTATGCGTGATGCATGGCATTCATTCTGTTTATTTCATTGATGTTTGCAGAGTAACAATCTGGGGTGTAAAACCAAAGAGAAAAAAAAAAAAAACAAAATGAAAGGCGCAGCTGAGATTCAGATCTCTCTCTTTCTCTCTCTCTCTCTCTCTCCACTTACACTATAATGCACTTCCTTTTAGTCAAAACTACAATAGTAAAAGTAAGTTAAGCTGAACTTGATCAAAGTCGAAGTAAAAAGTCAACCTAATCACTGCCTAGTGTCAGTGGCACTGTAAGTGTTGACATCACTGTGTGACTGTGCTAAGCTTTGTTTTACTTAAACTCAGTAAAATCCATGCATTTCTCTTCGTGTTCATATCTATTTTTTTAATTCCTGTCAAGCGAATTTGAACATTTCTATATAAGAACACGCTAAAGTTTTTCACTTACCTTTAAAACAAGAAAAAAATATTTGATAAATACGCCGGCTACCTACACGGGGGATTCCATGTTGTTCAATTTTAACCAATCAGTTTTCGCCACGATAGATATGCGGCACTATGTTGGTGGCGCAGTAAACTGTGTGCAAGACAGGCTACAAGGATAAATTAAAAATCGCAAATAAATGCAAAATCGACGGGTAAGTTTTTATAACTGTAATTTATGTTTTAACGTTGTATGTGTAAAAACTCACGACAAGATTTTAATGGCTTGTAAGCTGTAAGAGAGGATGCGGTGCATTCATTTCTATAAATAAATAATTATATATCGTAAGATAGAAAAAAAAACTAAGATATCATCTATTAACGTTTAAAATGGATCAGCTAACTATATCCTGCCAGCTTCTCCACATTTTAATAAGTAACATCTCTTAAATAAGGCAAAAGAAATCAATATAAAAAATAAATAAAAAAAACAAGGGCTCTTATAATTAACAAATAGTCACTACTGCCATTATGTACAATACCGGGGTACATATTTAAATACTAAAAAGGATTGGAAAAATTATTTAAAAATCGAAAAAAGATAAAAAAAAAAAAAGACATCACCAAAAATTCGCTTCCAACAAGGGATGTGACGACGAGAAAGACAAAATAAACTAAAATACGTTTCTATGTGATTTTTAATGAATGGCAATTTAGTTGTTTACCAGTAGGTATAGTTAGTTTTATTCTCACAAATAATACATTAACTAATATTTAACATGACAAATTTATGCATTCCCAAAAGTTGGTATTTGGGGGACTAGCGAAAGTGTTCTTCAAAGTTGTAAAGTCCTTATTCAGCGAAAGTGATTTCGGTATTCAGTCTTATACATGTACATGTACATGCAGTCACAGACAACATGTTCTTACGTTAATTTGAATTGCACCGCACGCACAGAATCTGTTTTCGCGTGGCTTAAGACTTCCACGTAGTTGATATGAAGCATAAAGGGAAAAGACAATAAAATAATGCCACTTTTTCATAAGTAGGTTTTTTTTTTTTTTTTTTTTTTTTTGGTATATTCGTCAATCCATTTTCGTTTTTCATCCATATATTTTTCTAATTAGCTTACGAAGGGGTGATAATATATAAACACTTAAGTACCTACTTTAATCAAATATGCGATCTTTTTTGGATAAAATCTGTCGGAAGGAATTAACACTGATTGTCAACAACACGATGACATTCAAACATACATTTTATACGTAGACCTGGAATCTAATTTAAAAAGGCGCTTGTCAAAACAATTAAGGATCTTTTACTCAATTAAATGTCACTTTCAGATGAAAAATCTAGCCCGCTGACATGAGTACTTTTTGATTAACCCACAGAAACAATAACTGATTTGTGTCAGGTATTTTCTCATTTTACTGACAGCAGCGTTTCAACATATGACTGTGTTGAAATCGGACTTTTTATCATGCTGCAGGGGTACCTTTTTCTAATTTAGAAAACTAATCATGTGCAGAAAAGGCCAGCGTGTTTTAGCATAAGTAACAAAAACTAGTTGTTAGGTGATTTAATAGATTTCTAGTCCAGAGCGGCCACGCAGTTCAATTTTATTTTCGCAGTTCATAATGCATTGTGTTGTTTAATTTTGTTAAGGGCGACGACTGAAAGGGTTTTATTTGGCATAAGCAGGAGCGTGAAAGGCAGCGAAGTCGGGCAAATGAACGCCTTTAGAACCTTTTATTTTGGAGCGTGCATGCTGTTTACAATTTCAGTATCCGCGCTACCCAGTGGCCAACTAAGAAGAGGGATTCTGCACAACATTACACACACTTGTAGCGAGACACTAGAAATATGTAGGACTACAGATGTCCGAGTACTGGAGCAACAATGTGACTTCGTTATGGAATAGAAAGGCATTTTTCGACTACTGGATACCATTGTGTATTATTTCAATAGTGAAGTTCATCATGGCTTTAACGGATGGGTAAAATATCAGTGTACCACGGTTCACAAAATTAAGGAGAAACAATGATGCATCATACTGGCATACACGGAAAAGTCTGCCGTTTCCAACCTTTGAAACGCATTGGATACCAGTGAACCGAATTTTAATCTAAACTATTTTTTAAAGGTGAGTATGGTCAAAGAATATACACCATTGGGACGGTGTTTTTCCGTGCTCCATCAGCCAGTAATACTTCATACCCTGACACATCGTCTACGGTCGCCATTGTGATGATCTTTGTTCTTTGTTTGTTTGCTTTACGAGCAGGAGACAATCGATTTACGGTTATGACCGCGCTTGTTTGCTTGTTTTTTTCATCGCAATTCTATAACTAGTGACATTGCTACCTGCAAGTGTCGATGAAGTCACCAAGGTAGGTCGCACCTGTGTGAAGCAGTCGGACAATTTAAATACTACAAACCTTGTATCATTATAGGCCCATAATTGTTTATAGAATTTATTAAAAACGCATCACCTCCCGCAAGGGTCTACCTTAATTAATAGTAACTTAGTTTAAATATATGGAACAATTGGTCATACATGTAAGCTGTACCTATCAAAGAAAACATCTGATACGTGGAAAGTTTTAAGAAGAATCATAACAGGTCTGTAGACCAATTGTAAGGTGTTTCGAAGATATGCTTCTAAAGAGAAAATACAGTAAATATGTTCATTTAGTTTTAATCTTTGCAGCAAGTTGAATACGCAATGATTTTAAAACTGGGATACCAAGCCAAGTGAAAAACTGTTGATAACAACGTAAGTGTAAAGGGTACTTTCTGAGTTAAAACTCGACATAGTAATGGTCTATAGATCATATAAGTACCCAGAAAACTGTCGACGAAACTATTGGAAAATTCGAAAATCATATATTTTGCGCAAAAACACGTCAAAGTCCACCATTTAATATCTCAGATATACTCGCGTGCAGTTTTCACCGAATAAAACAATACGTATTAATATTTGATAAACAATACAAAGTCTCATAAACTCCCTAGGACCTTCGAGATACTGGCGACAGTGCTAATATTTCTGTGACACTCATTCCGAAGCAGGTCGAACTCAGTAGGTCGATAATTCAACACGACAAAGGCACACGGAGCTAATTTCATTGTTATCTTATTTGTCTCAGAGCCCGTATGTCTATTTTTCTCCTCATTTCTTCAATTACTGTATGAAACTTCGTATCTGACATTTAAATGTGTGCGCGTAATGGAATGAGATTCTGTAAGACCGTTGTCGTTGGAGACACTCACATGAATTATTAAGCACATGGAAAATGTGTCCGGTAAATTGATAAAAAGCCTTTTATAGGGTATCTGTACTTCAGCTGTAAAGGGGAAGACACCAGCAGAGGAGGCGACATTGCTTATCTATTTTTTTTTTCATTTTGACATTAACGCGTTGATTCGAAAATCAGTATCATCCGCTGAATTTCAGCTATGATAATAAAACGTGTCAGCGATTTAGGATACAAAATGCAATTATAAATTAATTTTTATGATGTGAAATTTACATTTAACTCAAGAGAATCGGTGACACAGGTGCGAAAATAAACTTACAAGACGAATGAAAACAAGCGAGAAACCTCTGTAACAGTGAGATGGTTACATCCTATTACTACAGTATCGCCTGCTCACCGTTTTCACATCTTGGGGTTATTTACTATGGGACTGGAATGTGCAAACAGTATAAACTTCTTTGGTTGCTTGGATTGCTGTTTATTCAACTGATTTAACTTGATTTATTAATCTGCAGTAATCAGGTAAATTAAACGTGTTTTTACTCTTTTCACCATGTGTTTGCAGTGCACTCGTGTAAGTACATGTATGAAATAAAATAGGTTGTTCGAATAAAATTCAAGATATACCATTTACCTTAGTACTAATATAATAAAAAATGAATTATAATGCTTAGTTCAACACGAGTGGAGAGTAGGAGATGGAATACCCTACCCGAAGAAGTATTCCAGTATTTTCCGACCGATTTTAAGTAAGAAATCAGTTACCTTCTACTTAACTTCTCTGGGACATCTGAACAATACATTACATGTGTTAAATTTCGTTATCTGACAAATGATCGTTCCGCCTCAAAATATCCGTTATTTCATTTCAGACAACTGCACCTTGAAAGATGCCACACAAGGAACGTCCGACCGTCAGTTCCCGTAGAGTAATGCGTGCTTACCGCCTCAACACTTTCGAAGACCAGCGCCTTCAAAAGAGTCTGTCGCAGATAGACCGTCAGCAGACGTATCATGACCGCCTTAAAGTCTCGTCTGGCAAGGCAAACCACGCTGAGGAGTGTGGGATACGGGCGATGTCCGCCACTCCCAGGGACGGCTGGCTGGGCGTGAAAAGTAAGTTCAATCTGCACGACATGAATTTCCCTAAGCCGTGCACGCGCGAACTGAGACGCGCTCTTACTCACGGAAGGACAAGGTCTTTAGTCAACGAAATGAACAGTCTGGAACCCAAGGAGCAAATTGCTACCGACAAAACCGAAGACATGCGTGAACGAACGGCCGCGCCTCTTATCAAGGGGCAAATTAGTATGGGTATAACAAAAAACGAGGGTAATAAACTGGTTGAAAAGTCAGGAACCTTGATGAAAATAGCCTACGAAGAAAAAGTGCGGAGTACTATAGGGGAGGCGATTGAAAAGGGAGAGGCGCTTCCAGATTACATAATGGCTGAAAAACTGATGGCGGCTAAAGCGCAGCGAATTCAAATGACCAGCAGAAACGTGAAGTTTGATGACGTCACACATTATCACCTCGTGAACCCCGAAGTTGGGAAGCACCCTACTATAAATTCGCTGCGAAAAAATCGCAGTGCTCCGGATCTGCTCCAGTCGCCGCGCTCTCTAACGAGAGCTGCAAGTGCCATGAGCGTGCTTCGGCGAGAAACTAAGTCAAGCCGTGGGTCAAGACCCCAATCGTCTGCCGGGAACTTGAACTTAGATACCCACAAACTCCAACATATTAAGACGATAGTGGACTTGGATAAAAAGGTTGAAGCATTCGCGGAAAAACACCCTTTGAAGAGGAATAGCAATGTGTTGCCGAGGATTTCCAAATTATTGCCTTCTTTTGAATCTTCGGTGTGACGTATCTTTATTTATAAAAACGATGCGTTTTCAAACAGCATAATATAAAACGAAATGGTGGGATGAAAAACGTTTTCGTTTGTTCAGGCAAAACTTAGATTAATATCTGTAATGAAAAGAAATTACGCAATTCATAATGGCATATTATCTTCTTTGCTTATTAACATGAAACCTATTTTTCGTGTACATTTTCTCATTATTCATAAATTACAGCACTGTTTTAACATTGCTTTAAGCTTTAAAGCTTCATTCTAGTTAAGACACATTATATTTTACATATTGACTCATGTCCTCTCACATTAGAGTCGCCGCTATCCATTTATATATTGCGGGCATAATACTATGTACAGGAGATATGGTATGTTGACCTAGTATTCCTTTTTGCTGAAAATGCTCAAGAATAAAGGCATTTATCTTTTATAATATATAATAATATATTTTTAAAAGTCTAAAATCGTAAAATATGTTCTGTAGAATTTACAGATAAAATATAAAGATAAAAGGATTATTAAATATTAAAAAGTAATTGTAATAAAAGTGCAGAGAAAAATGTCTAATTTTGATGTTATTTATTAAAGTAAAGAGAAAAATGTCCAATTATAATGGTCTGTTAAAGGGATAATAACTCTTAGTTTCGGCCAAAAAATTAATTTTCCTGGAGTAAACAACAATTTTCCCATTTTTACATTCAAAGTTAGTCCCTGTTTTTTTTCTAAAAAGTTTGGTTTTTTGTTAAAATCTCTTAAGAGATTTTAACAGAGTATAGCCATCAATGGAGGTCACGTGGTCTAAAGACTAGCTCAGATATCAGAAAAAATAGCTATATCTGCCGTTTTTGTGGTAAAACAAAACATATTATATTTCTATGAGTTATTCACAATGTTTTTATTGTGAAATATAGATATCACACGAAGTGTTATTATCCCTTTGAGTATAAAAATGGTCAATCATAAAACGTTTTACAAAGATGAAGTTTTCAGAGCTTTTTCAAAATCAGCCGCCGAGTTTATATTCCTAAGTTTTGATGGCAACTGATTCCATTTATATGGGGCCGCATGTTCAAAAATTTTCTCCAATTGTTATTAGTCTCGGATATTATGAGGTTTTAATAATAATTGATCCTTAAATCTTAACGTGCAATTTGGTGTGTAATGAGTTCACAGAGATAAGCTGGTGAAAGTATATATGCCAGAACGTCGTTTATTTATAACTCTTGGTGGAGAAAGAAAATGTGACTGTGTAATTGAAAAATTTAGCAAAAAATTCAGTAAACTTTAATTTATTTCATTTTATTTATTTACTGCGACTGGAACTTACAAGCCGTTTATTGCTGCCGTTTGATAGGAATAACAAACTTGTTAGCGGTCGCTGACCAGACAAGGACTAATATTGGATTTTTACTAATAATACTGCATTAGTCACAACAAATTTTGCAAAATTTTCTTGCAAAGACTGATAATTTATCCAAAACACAACACAAATGCTGCAGCAATATGCTTGAGCGTTTTTTAAAACTATCTCATTATCTCATCACTAGAAAGGTCTTCAGAGTCACTGCTGTTAAGTCTCCATAACACTAACCTCGACAAGTGAGAATTTTCTCACATTTCTCTGGAATTGTTGTACAACTAATTTTTCCAATAACAATACTAATGATAAATAAATTAATAAAAAATGAATAATGATGACATCATCCAGCTGGCCAGTGGTATAGAGTACAATAACACTGAGGCTGAAAGAGACTTATAGCAAGTTTCTAACAGCAGATTGGGGTAGGTCCTATGAAGTAAGCAAGGCACTGCTTTAATAATAATAATAATAATAATAATAATAATAATAAATCATTGTTATTATAATTCACAGTATGAAAGTATAAGGTAGCAAGATATGGCTGAATAGAGTCCATCGCAAACTTTTATCACCAATCAATTCATATAACAATACATTACAGCTGCACAGTATCACAAACTGATCTTATCACACTCTGGGCTCCCGTTTCTGTCTAGTACATGTCCTTCCATAAACAGGAACTTTAGTAAGCAATTTATAAAAAATCCTTTTAAATATCTAAAATTTACTGATGTATGTAAACAACAGGCAACTGACCTTAACAAATTTGACCTTAACAAAAGCTCAATTTACCTAGAATTTTCATCACTTTTTTCTTCACGGCCACGGTATACCGTATCAATCACAATCAACTAAAAGGTAACAAATTTTGAGTATAAATATATAGCTATCAGCATTCTTCTACAGTTTCCAGTAAATTGCATGTTATCACAGAGGAGGAACTCAGAAACTCAGGATAAGCAAAGAACTATCTTGCACAAAAATCATGACTCTCACAGAGGGAGTCAAGGGACCATATCACAAACATTGCCAATTTCAACAGATAATAAATGATTTTAAGTTATTCAGCATCATACTAGCTCATAGTATTTGCAAGTTTTGGGGTCAAAATAACAGTTAAGGCAGGGGTCATAGAGCAGGTCCAGCTCATCTTCTTCATGGCCAATGTCTTCATCTGTCTTACTGGGTAGCCTGCCCCGCCTCCCATCTGAAAAATAAATAAATAAATAGAGAACATCAATTAAACATGTATGTTGCATGCTTTTGAAAAATTCGGAGCAAAGGAATTTTTTGCATTTAAGAAACTTTTATTTTCTAACGAGATCAGCTTCCTAAAAAAAAATTAGAGATGATTTTTCAAATGAAAAAGCTAATATACATTGGAGCTATAATCCAGAGGGATCATCTTTTTTCTACCTGGAGATCTTGAAGTGCTTTTCTTGTCCCCTTTCCTGGGGGATCCTCTGGGTTCTAGTTTCCCTGGGGACAGCTCACTGGGATCTGGGTCATGCTTCATCTCTGAGGGTAAAACTATAGGAGGGCTGAAAGCACCAGTCCAATCCCTGAAATTTTCAAATTAAATATGTAATTTTTTCATACAAAGGGGAGAAGTTTCCACATTCCCCACACTAAATATACAAGTACAAACATATATGACTGCCAGAATTACTTTCATAACCTTCCACCTCTTGACAAAATTGGATAAACATTTACTGCTCAGAAAGTTCCTTCTAAACTTCTCAGTTTTCAGGAAATCTTGTACATATTCTACAAGTTGGCAAATCTTGCCACAAGTAATTCAAAATACAAAACCAATCTCAATCAAGAACAGTATCTCAATACAACTTGACAGCAGCAACATACTTGATCAAACAAATATTTTACCTAGGATTAGACATGGCGAGGGGATCTTCACTCATCCGTGACGTTGGGAGATGCATCTCATCTTGGTAGTGATGAGATTGGAGAGCTGGAGCCTGGGAAAAACAAAACACTGTTTTAGGAATTCCAAATGGAAATTCATCTGAAAATGTGTAGTAGCCTAGGAATAGTATTGTTACAAACTTCAAGCTAAAACTGTCTCATTAACAATTTTTGAAGCCTATCTCAGAGTTTCCTAAGGTAAATCTTCCTCGTCCAAGACCTTTGTCAGTGTTCTACAAGGACTCATGGACTTTTATTGAACAGTTACAACAATTATTTACTTACCTGTCCTCTAAATGTACTAAAAGATGTATCATCACTTGAGCTGCTCAAGTCATCATCCCCATACAAATGTTTATCTATCCCCTGATTGGATGAATTTTTCTGCTGTTGGCTGTTCTGGCTACCTCCTTCATATTGTCCTCCCCCCTCCTCCATTTCCTCTTCTGCCTCTCGTTTGAGACTAGCCAGCATTCGGGCCTCAAATGACTCGGAGAGATCTGCCATCTGGTACTTGGTGAAGTCATACTGTTTGTTCTGAATAGAAAAGAAACACATTTTACATAAGTCTGAAGTACTTCAAGCAGGTATAGGCAATTACCCTGTGGAAGAAATAAACACCTTCAGCTGTGTTTTCACATTACTTGACAAAATCTATACTTTTTTCATCAAAAACCTGAACACTTTTACTTGAAACTTTCTCTTGTATTCTAATAAATAAATTACAAATACAACATCAATTATGTTAACTTCTTGAAATAATTTTTAAAAGCAATTTTACTGACCTGTGACAATCTTGCATCATCTTTGGAAATCTCCCGAAGCGACTTCTTACTAATACTGCATCTTGAATAACTCCCCCGTGGGCTAACAGATCCCCCGCTGGCACTGCTCCCGTTCGTCTTTAATAAATCCATATTATGTGATGCCTGGAGGGTTTGTCCACTGTCATTGGACGAATTTGACCCCTGTGACCTTTTGGAACTAGATGGGCGTGGCTCCTCATTGGAGATCCGCGGGCTGTGAATTCTCGGAGCTGTCATTCTTGGTGTCTTGCCAGCTCCAATGGGAGGCGGAACTGGTTTAGACTTTTGAGCAATTTTTTCGTTGATATTATTAGTGGTTGAAGTTCTGGTTTTGATTTGTGGTTTGTCATGTGAAAGTCTGTCCAAGTTCACAACCTCATTCTCTGAGCCCACAGTCCTCTGACCACCATCATCATATCCAGTTTCTTCTATTACATCCTCTTTAGCCTTGTATTTTGATGTTTTAAAATCCCTACTTTTACTACTCCTTAATTTAGTCCTATTCTCGTGACTAGTCTCTATTACCTCACTGTCTCTCAGTGAATCTAGCCTCGTTATGTCATGATCCTCATCCTTAATATCATTATCATCATCACTACTGCTGTCTAATATAAAGGCATCATCGGGGCCAGCTCCTTTCTTTGTGGGGTAATGTCCTTCAAGGCTCCTCTTGGCTGAGGATTTCCTGGTGTTATTTTTGTGAACCTTGAAAGAATGAATATTTAAATGAATGAAAAAACAATGTAAAGCAGATGAGACTGACAGACAGACAATGTATCTGACCCACATTATCTGGCAGACAGACACAAAAACAGCAGCTAAAGAATGAATGGATTAACAAAGAAAAAATGGATAAACAAGCAATTTGGTTAACAGGTCTTGAAACAGTTATTCCAACACACTGAAGTCAGAACTCAAACATATGATAATTTTAAAACATGAAAAGTTTATACTGGAGTGAAACAGACAAAACCTTGACTCTCTGTTAAAGCTTCCTATGTAAAACATTTTTATTTTTGCTGAAGTACATGAACACAGTTCCAGTTATATCTATACAATGCACACTGCTTACCCTGCTTTCATCTTCTAACGTTGGGGACCTGCTAGGAGCAGACTTTGGTGGGGAGGCAAACAGGTACACACCGTCTTCCTTCAAGGCACGAGAATGATGCGTCTTCACCTTCTGAGGGGGACCAACCGGTTCCCTGGAGATAA
The DNA here is from genome assembly GCF_051362555.1 of Lingula anatina. NCBI lineage: Eukaryota > Metazoa > Brachiopoda > Lingulata > Lingulida > Lingulidae > Lingula > Lingula anatina. Next base: position 2,681,122 of record NC_141772.1, on the reverse strand, counting down.
AGAAGGATTGTTGTATAAAGCATAGCACAAGGAAGAGCTCAGCCTTTATCACTGGCTCACTGCTGATTGGTTGCAAGAAAATGTGCGTGCAACATTACTCAGAAACATGTGATTTTTGTCTTTTTATGAGAGAGAAGCTGCAAAATACATAGACTGATGTGCTTAATGAGCTAAAAGCTGATTCATTTAAAACTGGCACATTTCCGAAACAATTCTGGCTCCATTTTATAATAAATTACATATTTTTCTGCTATAGTTGGAGTAATCCCTTAATGAAGACTAATTTCACAAGTATTACATTGTGCTTGTACTCTATTTCTTTGATCTTAGACAATACAATCATACCTCCCCCCATAATGTATTACTTCAGACTCTTATCAAGATTACTTACTCATCGGAGTCTTCATACTCTGCCACAATACCATCATCCTCATCGTTATCATTGTCAACATCATTGAAACGTGTACTCCTCAGTTCTGTTCCTCTCAATGCTGCAATAACATCAGTGAGGGACTCGTCTTGATCTTGTAACTCCCCCTGGTGTCTGGGTGACATATCTGGATTTAGGAAATTGGCATATTTTAAAACCACACTAGTCTAGCATACTTTTTGTTTAATGAAGTGGAGTTAGAATGATCTATTTTTACTTAAAGATGCAGAAAAATAATAAAATGAACATTATTGTGATTATATAATTCACTTGACACAATCAAGAGGTATACAATAATCACTCCATTAAGATATGATGTCAAAAAATTTGTAACCACATTTTGTGTAAGAGCATTTGATGATAGACTATCCCATGCAAATTACAGCACTCAACATTTATTAATAATTAAACAGATACCTTCATAATCATCCGACAGCCGGGGACCCACTCCTGTTTCCTTCTTGTTCTTATTTTTTTCTAGCTGGCGACTTTTCCTCATGTCACTCTGAGACTCGTGTAGCTTGATGTCCTCCTCTATCCACTCTCTGGGGGACTGCACTGCTGTCGACTTCAAGCTAAACATATAACATAAAAAGATGTCTTAAAATCCTTAAAATATATTAATACTTCTTATTTTCATAGTAATAATTGCAATGTAAATTTATTCAAATCTGCTTAATAAAAATAAATTATATAAATAAATTACATAAAATAAAAAGGTGCTATGAGATCAAATCTTTATCCAAAAAGACTCAATAACATATCTTTAGTTTTGATCCCAAACTCAATGAAGCATCCAGACTGCTCTTTGCAGAAGTATAAATATAAATGTAAAACAGTTAACATTTGTCAAATGTGAAAAATATCAGACAACTTCAAAGTCATTCATTATAAAGGAAAGGAAATTTATATCATCAACATTAATGTAGCATTCCAAATCAAGTTAATTTTTGCATTTTACTTAAGGTAGATCGGTCGTTACATGTTCCAACGTTCGAATTTTTTTAAAATTTTTTTTGTTTGAAGAGACACCCAAGTACATTAAAAATTTGCAAAAAAAATTGGGGGTCACCGACCAAATAAGAGAACTAGCCCCAAATATGATACACCCTGCATATCGCACTAGTCCCCATTCAAATCAATGGGAAAATGGGGGTTTTCTCACTAAAGCATTATTTTTTATGACTTTCTGACGTTCGAATTTTTTTAAAAATTTTTTTGTGTAAAGAGGCCTCCAAGTACATTTAAATTTTACCAAAAAAATTGGGGGTCACCGACCAAATAAGAGAACTACGCCAAGTTGAAGTGCGCTACACCCTGCGTGACGCACTAGTCCCCAATCAAATCAATGGGGAAATGGGTGTTTTTCACCAAAACGTTATTTTTTATGATTTTTCTAACGTTTGAATTTTTTAAAAAAACTTTTTTTTTTTTGTGTAAAGAGGCATCCAAGTAGATTTTAATTTTGCCAAAAAAGTTGGGGGTCACCGACCAAATAAGAGAACTACGCCAAGTTGAAGTGCGCTACACCCTGCGTGACGCACTAGTCCCCAATCAAATCAATGGGGAAATGGGTGTTTTTCACTAAATCGTTATTTTTTATGATTTTTGTGTGTGTGTGTGTGTGTGTGTGTGAAGAGACATCTAAGTACATTTAAAACTTTCATTATGTTTAACAGTTGAAGTGAGTAGGCCTATTCTCAGCTATTTTCAGATTTGTCAAACTGATGAGAAGGTGTAAGCCATTAACTTTACAACAAAATTATTGAAGAGAATAATAAGGGAAATTCTCATGCATATGAAAATAGTTTATTGCCGTTGTTATTTATTAATGAATATAACATGAACGTGACATCGTAAACACTGTGTTGTCAAGTAAAATGAAGCGTCTGATACAAAGTATCAAATGCGGCATTCGCGTGCTTGCTTGCGGTGCGTTCAGTACACTTTGTTTACACTGACAAGTCAAGGTCAGAAGTGCACAATTTTTCTGTATAATATAACGCAGTTTCAATTTTGATTAGTGAATTTTCTTCAAGCTGTAGACCCTATGGCCATTTTCTGAACATTTGTATAAGCTACGAAATATTTCTCAGTCTAAATTTCTCTAAGTCCAAATGAGTGGGGTTACGACGCACTTCCGGTTTTCGTCGAAATCTAAACTACAGCAGCACATTCAGGGCGTTCTACCTCAAAATATACGCAGCCGCTTTGATTGGAATTTAAAACACTTATTCTTTACATGACATAGCACCTACGTGCATAATTTGTGAGCTTTAGCTGTCATACATTTTCTAGTGCCAATTCAAATTGGAAAAGGAGCTATTCCAACGATTTCTTGAAGGGCAAGTCTATGAACGTGCTACAGTTGTCGTATTAACCTATATGGAATCATAGTCGACAAACGTTGTCGAAAATCTGTATCGATCATACAGAGTTACAGACAAGTTGATAATGTGTGTTTATCTTATAGATAATTGTTTTATTTCCTCAAATTGATAAAACAGACTGAAGTGTCGTTAGAGACGATTGACGATGCGCTGAAATTGCGCAAATCGTCAAATTACGTAACGACCGATCTACCTTAACCACAGATTTTTTACCTGGGACTTTTCTCTTTTTCAACCCCTCTGACTTCACGTGGTGAGAGGGAGGTGTAAATCTTTGGCGACTTTGGTTTGGCCTTGGGACCTTCTTGGGAGTTGATAGGAGACAGATTGCCCCCTGGTGGCACAGGTGATAATGTGTTTGACTGGTTGGTGTCACCTAGAAAATCATTAATTAAGGCAAAGTTACTGACAAGTAAACTCAAAATATATTTGGATGCATATCAAGTTAAAGAATAAACTTGTCTATGATGTCAACTGACACTTAATCGGGTAACACAAGCATATTTCTTGCAATAGTAATAATCATACTGTTTAACATCAACAAATAGAGTTTTTTCCTGTGAAAATAAATGTTTCAATGGACCATGCACATAACTAGACTGTAATTAGGCAAATTGCCTTTCTATCTTCATAAAAGTATACACATCTAAACATAATCTTTCTAATTACCTGAATGAGCAGTGGAGGTTCTTTCTTTGCCTCCACTCTTGATGCGGACCTTCCTCCTGACTCTCTCCGTTGATGGCTCTCTGGGAGGGTGGGGCTGAAACTTCATCTCCCCTGCTTGCTCCCTCCCTGGGGGATTGGCAGGCACTTTGAATGGTTGCTCGTCATTTTGATCTATTTTTCCTGCCCATGTGCTACTGCCGCCTAAATTACCTAAAATGGAACAAAAGGTGCACTGTGTTTGTCATAGGCAGATCTGCTAATTACAATTTCATAGCTTATTTGAAATTCAGAAATTAGTCACAGATTGGCCATGGTTGTTTATATTGCAAATTCCCTGCAGTCTACAATGACAGAACTTATTATTAAGTATAGGGGTTACAAAGAAACTTAAATTCTATGGGTTCATTCTCTGTAGATAGTTCACACTCCACAGGCCTTTTGCCAAATGCAATCAGATGGACAGTTTAACATGGCACGTCTCGTTTCCAACATCTTTGTATGATCACCAGCTTTTATACTTTTTACTCAACATCAAGAGTGGCTTGTTAATCTGATTGCATTCAGCAAGAGTCCCCCTGGCAATGGGTTGATCTACCTAGAACAATAGAACAATATCCACTAGCCTACCTTTATCCACAGAAGTATCCGGGTCCTGTATATGGGTGCCTGGGTCGGACGGATTACGGCTGTGATTAGACCCGCCAGCCTGTTGATGAATGACCAGTTTGTCCACCCTCTTTGTGGTCCCCTGGTCACCGGCCTCTCCGGTCTGCTGCTTGGACCGCGAGTGGGAGGACCGACTGGTTCTGCTGGTGGCACCACCCTGGAGGCAAATAACAACAAGCTTTAAAACCTGACCAAGTTGACACAGCATCAACGACTATAATCTACCAGTAGTATAGTTGTTGATAGGGGTATAACATATTAAGAGTCCTGGATTTTCTTGAAGTAACTCAATCCTTTTAAAAGGTATTTTTATTGAAAATATAAAAAGGGGTGACTTGACTTGATTTCTGAATTAACTTGATACACAAACACACTCATCCACATTCACACACATAAACACGTGCACACGAAAGCATGTACACACACCTCTTTTCCAGCTGTTCCTTTCCTCCCAGCAGAGCCTGGGGCAGGAGCTGTCACCTTGGAGCCAAAGGCAATGTGGAACGAGTCCCCAGCTGACTTCCTTCCACTGGCATTCAGATCTGTGGAAATAGTTATTGTTATCTTTAGATTTCATCTTGTCGTTTGTTATACAAAGAAAATCTAGTAGAAATGAATACTTCTACACTTTTGACACCTAACTCTCATTCATGACACAAAATTTAATTTGGCATCTCCGATAAAAAACATCTGACATGTGCATTCTGAGCCAGAACACAGTAAATAGAAAATACAAACAATACATTTACCAATGTCAGAGGTGGCGGATGTTGTCCGTGATCTAGGACCCTCGCCTCCTCTCATCACAAATTCTGCTTGGCGTATCTTTGTCAGGGAAAGCACCTTGAGACAAAAAGAAAAAAAAGATGAAATTTTCAATTAGTTCAATGTCTTTACTGTTAAATTTATTATACTCCATCTATATTTAAAGTAGTTATAAAATCTGGTATGTTTCATTCCGTATGTTACTTCAAGTAATCAAGTTTCAATCTGTACGCTTCATAATATATATATATATATATATATATATATATATATATATATATATATATATATAATTTTATTTATTTTATTTTATTTTTTTGGGGGGGGAGGGGATACTGTGTTTAACTAAAGTTATAGGCATTACCGTCAAGTTTTTCTGGTTACCAAGATACAGGATGAGAAAAATAGCAGCTGTCTATACCCTCTTTCACAAATAAAAAGGGCAAAATCTGCCAAAGGCGGCTTCCTAACCTGTGTGACATGACTGACATCAGATGCTAGCTGACACTGTTTTGGTATCACATCAATCTCACAGCTGTTAGTGCCAGAGAGACCATACAATTCTGAAGGTGACAAGAAGTTTTTCAAATTAAAGGAATGAGCCAAAGTTTACAAGCTATTTTACAAATTAAAGAAATGAACCAAATTTACCAAAAAACATAATAATACAATATTATTATTATTATTATTTAGATACAAATTCTAAATGAATGTTACAAAGGGGAATTATAAACAATTACACTCTTGTTTGTCTGAAAAAGTTGGAACAAATTTTTGAAGCACAATGAACTCATATAAATGAAAAACATTAATGGGGAAAAACCCATACAGAGTGTAGCAACACAACTCAAATAACTTAATTCCTTTATATGACTGAATGAAAAATTCATATGTTCATGTAAAAAAATAATGTAATGCTTCATATAACTTGACAGCTTTACAGGAAACCCCCCTACCTTCGTCATCAGTGTTGTCCGCAGGCTGCACTTTCATCGTGAATATCCTCCTCACACGACAGTTGGCACTCAGGGTAATACTCTCAATAGCCTTATAGGTCTGACCCCTCCACGTCTCCCCAACCAGAGACACCATATCCAGGCACAGATTGGTCCAAATCCCTCGTTTTATCACAGAAAGTGGTATCTTAGAGTGCAGAGGGTTAGGATTGGCTTCCTTGCTGCTGGTGGACAGATGGAGTCGCCTTTTACTGTTGCTTAAGTCAGTGATCCCCACCTCGATTGAGAAGTCGCCCCCCTTTGGTACCCAGACTTGGAAAACGAGAAATCTCTGGACTAAAGTGAGTGACTGTTTGGAGTCCTTGGGTATGTGCATCTTGGTGGTTGCCCCCGACCCCTCCAGTGAGTATATGTAGCTTTTGACTTCTTTATCATATACCTGACAAAATAAATATGAATATGTTCAGAAAGTTAAAATTAAAAACTAAACCAGTTTAATTAGAGCCTGTTTAATAAGGGACTTGCTGTAGAAATATTCTGAACAGAAGTTGGATGAATAACCATAAGCCAAGGAAAGAAATTTGTTCGCTTTTTTTAACCTTTATATCTATTCATCTTCACACACACACGCACACGCACACACACAAACACACACACGTTATTACAAACCTTACGTATCCCTGATCCACCTGACAACTTCCAGTTTGCCACTGGGTCCTTCCCTTGAGCTGAAAACACTTCAAAGAAAGGCCCACCCTAAAGAATAAACAACACATACTGAATAAAGATATCACACTAAAGCTGAATACACTTTATAGCCTTTTTTATGAGAAAATGTCTCATCAGTTCATTTTTAAATTTTCATTTTCCCTTTAAAATGTTTGTAATCTAATGCAGCAACAAAGATAACATATGCTTTACTTAAACGAACAACCTTTATCTTTGGAAATAACATCACTCCACAATAAAATAAAATAACTTGCCTGAAATTCGTTTTTGAACATCTTCAGCTGGTTCAACTTCGACACGTTTCAGTGGAAACTACATGGTTGTGCACGAAGCTTTCTCACAGCTCGGACCATCATTTACTGATGTTAACGTTTGTCCATCCAGCTCCAATTAATAACTATATCAGTTTTGGGACAAAATTAATTACACATTCCTGACAACTTGGACAGGAGACGAAATCACTGATCAACTGTAAAGTACATAAATAAGTCCAGGCGTTGATATGGTTCATGCAGAATTAGATACTTCACAGCGTCTTCGGCTGCACTTTTTCAGCTTCACCACATACATGAATACGTTAAACTTCTCTTGCAGAGTTGCTGTTTCCAAAAATGTATCATCGAAATTGTGTTTTTACTTTGCATGGACCGCCATATTTGTTGCCATAACTGAGCAAGTGCAAAAAGTTTTTGACCAATCAAAGCGCCGAAGAGGATTTTTTATTCCTTCCTCCACAATGGAAGAGTGACGGCTGGAGACGGGAGTAACTGGTTAAATAAATGACTTGCAAATATATAGTTTGCTGATGACGACTTAAACCTATCCATCAGTTATACAATTAAATCTGTAGGCCTGCAATCACTCCAGCCTGCCAATGGTCTGTACGTCTGCTTAATCAGCCTGACCAATAAACTCAAATACACAGTAGGCCACTTAAAATTCGTACAATTATTATTAGTCCATCTATCATAATGCAAAATCATCGGCCAAAGTCTATTTTAAGTATTTTTGAACAAATTTAATAAAATCGATGAAATTGGCTTTGATACCACTGTAAATTCTGCATTTTACTCCAGATCGATTTTATTGCGAAATGTTGTCCAATGTACAAACGAAGAACTGGCACGATTACCCTTGGGTGTTCCAAGGCAGATGAACTTGGCTCGAGGGTGATTTGATGTCCCCTTCTATTTAATTCTAATTTTTGTTTCCGAAGTTGTTATTACTATTTAATATAGAACTAGCTACTCTAAACGGAGATTTTATTAAATATGTTTAAAAAGGCTTTATCGATTTGGATCGCATTTTCTGTACAGTGGTAGACTACTGTAGTGTGAAATTGTTAAGTAGTTTACGCGGTTTCTGGTTCACTGACCAATCCAGCAGATCAAGGTGATATATAGCCGGGCGTGACCCCGAGCATTTCCTTATGAAAGTATGACATTTTGAATTTGTCCAAAGATAATTGATGTCGATGATAATTTCCCAGGGGTGCAGATAGTTACCTTCAATTAGTTGATTTATAATATACAGGGAAGGCACCACAATAGGCTTTTACAAATTGCAATATTATGTGGACACAGGCCTATATGATAAATCCTACAATGTACTAGAAGCAGTCCAAGTTATATCGATCACTTATTGTCCAACACCTATAATGTTGAACCAAAGCGTTATCTATGTTGTAGATGAAAAAAATCAACAGACTAGGAATAGGCCCATGCACGCAGTTCACTGGTAGGGCCTATTTGTTGGCAAGAAAAAGTGGATCAAAACATGTCTATCCATTTCTCACCATTCTACTACATAAGAAAAAAAAACGTTAAAGGAGCAGAACATCTGGAACGAATGCAAATATTAGGAATTCTGACACATGTCTGACAAGGTTGTCTACACTTACGGTTTTTATCGTTGTGGCAATCAGTGACAAAAATGGAAGTTTTGAACAGAACAAACTTATCAGACGACGCCAAAGATAAAGAAACACTTAACGGGGAATCGTTTACACCCTTATTCTGTTATTTCATTAAAAGTGAAGGATTCCGCATATTTGCCATAGTCGCTCCTGTCTGTGGAGTGATTGGAAACATGGTGTCGCTTCTGGCACTGTCTCGTATGCCGAAGCCGTGGAGAGCATTCCACATGATGCTTATAAATATTGCAGCTTCGGATTTTGTAACAATGGTGATCTATTTTCTATCGGGGATCGTGATGTTCGTCGAACGTCCGACCTGTTCTACAACAAACCCCATCTCCACCTGGTTTATTGTGAATAGCATTGCCTATGCGTCGTTGTTTTGCACGCTTCTGGCAACGTTGGGACTCGTCGTTTCCCAACATGTGTCCACAAAAGCACCGTTTTACTGCCTGAAATCAACCTCAAAGACACATGCTAAAATATATATTTTAACTGCCTGGATTGCTCTAATTATTTTCTGTAGCTTAGCGTCTGTAGGACCTCAAATATCTGGAAGTCGAGAATCGTTTGATTTGATGATTTATTTTGTGTTCCTGATGTTGTTTCTAATTACCGCGCTGGCTGTTGTGTGCATTCACTGGCAAATGTTAAAGCACGTGCGCCGTGCAAACGCATCTTATACCTCTGATGCCAACAATGAAAACTCTGGCCAACACCTAAATCGAAATGCCAAGAAAACTGTTATCATTTTAGCCGTAGTGATGCTGCTCTTTTGGGCACCAGGTATTACGCACATTTGCTTAGACATTTCAAACGTCAGCCGCCACTTGGTCACGGGTGACCATGGTACGTTCTGGGAGGAGGTATCTCTTTTAAATTTGGTTGGGAACGTTCTATTTGTACTCAACAGCGTCGTCAATCCGCTGATTTACGGCGTGAGACTGGACATTGTCAGACAAGGCTATGCCAGGTTGTTCGCGTGTGCACGTGGCAGATGCCAGAAACCTATTACAGTAGTTGTTTAACAAGAAGATAACGTATATACTAAAACATACTTGATAGTTATCTTATCACCTGATAAATCATCGTCATCAAGTTTTTTCGAATAAGTTTCCAGGTAAGTATATTTAGAGGAATTGATGGCTATAGACGGAGAGGGGGAGGGGGCAGCCGGATTGCGATGCGAATGTATTGAGTGATGATGAAGTTGGATGGAGGTTGCACGTGTGCTGCTCATGGGTAGCCAGGAGTCGGCGTCAAATTGGCGAGAGAAAATGTGCACAACAATTTAACGCACACGTCACAAATGATGTCGTGACGTTTATCTACAATAATACGTAACATGGCGGCATTATGACGTCACAGCCTTACCATGGCATTGGCGGGGCACGATCTTGACGGGATGCTGTAAAGGAAAGGACAGTGCGAAAGGTCTAAAATTGACATGCTTTCTCTACGTCACTGGAATAATCAAATCCAACAAGTAAGACCAGCAATCCCTCCACATTTCCCTGCTGCAAGAGGACGACGACGAGGAAACATCGGTTTCCAAACTCCATCCTGGTGGCAAACTCTCGTGTCCAGGGGAAGGACACGAGGACCAGAAACAATTTTGGATCCTCTAGAGGCTCATCCTGAAGACTTTTTTCACTTCAGACCTGTAGTAACTACACATCAGCGTCCAAGAGGAAGACATATACCCGCAACAGTAAAAATGCATGATGCTATTATAAGAAACGATCTCGATCTTCTCAAAGAGTTGATTGAAGAGAAAGATTTTGATCCCAACAAACTTACAAATTTCTCGCTGGATGAGTCGTCATTTCCATCATCACAGTCTCTTCCACTGCATGTCGCCTGCATTTACCGTCGACCTGACGTCATAAAAACCCTGCTAGAATGTGGAGCGAAGGTAAGGTGTCCACATATTTTTCTCAGAAGCATCATGGTTAGGCCCTATAGGTAATGTCAGTGACAACATTTTAAAATCCCAGTATACACGTATCTGAGTTATATTCATACTATACTAACAATAATTAAGGATAGTCGTGCAGTCTTAAAATAAATTACAATAGATGTCTCTAAAAAGTTTCATTCTGCTGTAAGTCACTATTCCACAACGTATAATTGACGGTGTATTTCATGTATCAAGGAAAGGCTGCAAATTTTGGTATATATATAATTCACCAACTCATTTTAAATTGACTAATTATTTTCATTGTGGAATATTAGAAGTGGGCGACTCGAACGTATTTCTAACAATCTGAAAGTAAGAAAAAATAATTAAACAAAGCCGTTTTTATCAATGAAGGTGGACGCGCCAGACTGGGCCGGTCGAACACCCCTGGAGATAGTTCTCTTCTACTGGCCACGCATCCCATGTACTGACGGGATTGACCCCAAGTCCAGCTACGGCAAGTACCAGTCGTATCTCCGTGATCAACACGCGCGAAGTTTAAGGTGCATGAGGCAACTGATAGAAAAAGGTGCCAATATCCAAGCCAAGGTGTCTCGGTCCATTCTGAACAGGCGTGGGCAGAGCTTTCTTCACTGTACGGCCCTGAACACCTTGCCGCTGGCTGCGGAATGGCTTCTCCGTTATGGAGCGGACATTGAGGCCAGGGACGACGAAGGTCGCACCCCCTTAATCACTGCCGCTATGCTCCCTTGTCTAAAAGTGGCAGAACTCCTGATGAGCCTGGGGGCGGATACCAACGCGCAAGACGTTCGTGGCAACGCCCCTTTGCATTATCTGGTCTATAGAGGTCGTGATTATCTGGTCCGGCTTGCTCTTGAGCTGGGCGCCAACTCGAATGCAGCTAATGACGAGCACTTGACTCCACTTCACGTGGCTGCAGAAATCGGGAATTCAAATGCGATAAGGCTCCTGTTATTGTACGGAGCGAATCCGAATTCGTTGGACAACAGAGGGCGCTCAGCGCTGTTCTGCGTTTTGGATGACACGGCGAACGCAGGGAACAGCTCGAGGTTAGGGATCAGTCTTTTACTGAGAGAAACGCTTTACACGAAAGTTACAGACAAAACTGGAAATTTGTGCAAACTTTTGAACCACGAACGCTTTGTTCATCTCCGTGATACTTTAATCCTGTATACGAGCGAGCCGCCAACGTTGCTGAAAATGTGCAAGGTGGCCATACGTAAGAGCATTGGTCTACGGAAGATGAGCGGGACCAATGTTGATAAACTGCCTTTGCCGACGGCTTTGAAAAGATATATTTTCTCTCCTTGGTGTTTCTACTGCCGAAGATGCGAGTGTTATCGTCAAAACCATCCCAAAACGATACCAAGCACAATACATTTAAAAATCCCATCTCCTTAAACAGAAATCAACCAATGAAATTTGCTTTTTTTAAAGTTCTTCAATACACTTTATTCGAAAATGGGCTCAACGTACCATAAAATGTATATTTACGGTTCATTGGGCATTCTTTGCGGAGAGGCGAATAAATTAAAACAATACATTGATATCTATCTCATTTGTCCTTTCTTTACCAATGACTTGCATTTCGCGTTATTGTCATACGAAAAGATACTGATAAAAGGGAAAGTATAAATTAAAAACATAAATAAACACCAAACAAAAAAAAAAATAAATAAATAAATAAATAAAAAGTAAACTTAAATTTAAGGCAAACAACAACACAAAACAGACATATTTCAGCGATACATCTTAATAAAGCAAAGATCCGAGTGAACACTGGAAACAGCAGAGGCATGTAGATAGCAAAGAGGCGATTTCCCAGTCTCCCCACCCCCACCCCTGAATCTCAGGTAGCTGTTGTCATGGCGACTCTCTAATGCTTGGCAGGTGTAAGCAAGCTCCCCTCGGATATTAGAAAACGTTAATGACATAGTCCGCGTTCTCGCTGCGACTTGCGAGAACTTTATGACATTTTGGGGCTTAAAAAATCTCATAGTGAAAACAACAACACATTTTGATAAGATAGAAATAGTACATTGTATATTTATTTTCGATGTTACACTACTGGTATACCATAAAAATGTTAAGTTTACTTGAACACTGAAGAATAATTTGAGCACCCCGACACAGAAAAAGACATCTTCTTTTACACCGGTCCCAATAGGACTCGTAACGCTTTCAAACTGTTCATACAAAATAAGGACCCTAAACACCAGAATCCGACGTGGCCTAACACCTACGTATGGTACCTAGCGGAGATATTATGCCAAAACTCTTAAACAACATAGCGGGCTTTTTTGTTTTTCTTTACTTATACATTTTTTAATTTGTTTTACTTATTAATTTTTCATCCCGACATAATCCGTCTCAAAATACTTTTGAGGAACAAGATCAAGGTGATGAAGATACATACCACTGGAGAATTTTAGCGGTAATAAAACACCGCAGGTAGTAATAAATACTTTCAAACCTCAATATTGCACTCTTTTGAATATGCACCCTTTAACATGTCTTTAAAAACATAGAAAATATATTAATAGTTATCAAACTTATCAACAGAGGTAGGAACAATTTCCCTTTTTAAAAATAAGAAAACACATTGAACTGAAACCCAATATTATACTATCACGATCTTTATAAAACTTATCCATACTTATACCTTTTATGCTTAAAAATAAAATAATAACGATATTACACTAATAATATTTTTGTAATAATTACAACAATAAGGACAGGTAAAAGTTAATTAAAAGATCCTTCATGATAATACCACAGACATGTAATAGAAAAAGTACCATAACATAATATCAAGATACAGAGGTAACATTCCTCTTTGGGTATGCACTCGGGTATACTGTACACTACGTATTTGTATATGGTATACTGTGCACCTGACAGAAATTTTTCCAAAACCATGACATCACTCAAACAGAATGAAGACTGCATAGAAATCTATGTCTTAGGCTGCATTCACAACCAAAGTTGGTCCGAGGACTTACATGTCCGTGGATCAAATATGGCCAACCCACTTAAAAGCCTGCCTTGCTATCCCCACATATTCATTGTCTTTTAGGAAATTATGCAGTATGTTTTCAAGTAGGTTGGCCATTTTTGATCAACAAATCTATTAGTCCACGGATTAACTTTTCTGAATGCACCCTTAAACAAAAATACCAACACGACAGTAATCAAAATACTTATATCCCTTGTATAACATCTTTTTAATTATAGAATAATGCATGTTAACAATGGAAGTGTCCTATACATAGAACACCTACATGCATAGTAGATTAAGCAATTCTTTAAATGAACAGTCAAAATAAAACAACATTTATGCATTTAATTCATAGCATATTAGCTATGTATATTGCGTTACATAACACTTGGCCACATTTTTGTAGTACAAGTCTACGACCACAATCATCAAAGTTACCACTACACAGTAGTCTCACAAACACTTTCACAATTCACTGAGGCATTTGGTCCAGCACGTGAGACATCATCATAAGATGGAGGTGGGGGGAGATGCTCCACTCCTGGGACAGCTGCAGAAGGTGGCTGCAAACCATCACCAGGTGGCAGTGTTGACAAAGACAAGCTAGAGTTGTAATCTGGTGGGGATGGGGACCTTCTTGTTTCTAGATTACTGGGTACTGGGGTATTTTCAGGAGGTTGAAGACTATTGTAAGAGGGAGGAGAGTAAGGATCTTCAGGCTCTGTGTTACTGAATTCATGAGGCCTTGGACTATGCCTAGGACTATGTCTTGGACTATGCCTGGGACTATGTCTTGGACTATGCCTTGGACTATGCCTTGGAGTATGTCTTGGACTATGCCTTGGGCTGTGTCTTGAAATGAAGTCAGGACTACCCCTAGGCGTAATGAAAGGACTCTGGCTAGGGCTGACTCTGTAGCCAGGACCATCAGTGGGGAAGTGATGCACAGTTTCCACCAGTCCAGGTGTGCCAGCAGTATACTGTGTGGCTGTGTGTGTGCTGGTATCTCTCACTGGTGACACTGTGTGAACATCTGCAGTACTTGTGCGTGCTGAAATGAAAATCAGATATTCAAGATCAATTCACAGATCTCAAAGTCGTTGAAGATTTTTCCAACTGCCGTGTGTGTGTGTGTGTGTGTGTGTGTGTGTGTGTATGTGTGTGTGTGCAAATTATTCTGAAATGTGTGCTTGCCATCTGAACATGTGACGTGTGTGTGTGTGTGTGTGTGTGTGTGTGCGTGCGTGCGTGCATGCACACGGCAGGATTTCACAGAGTTAAACATTTTGCAGAGTAGAAGAGGATGAATTTACTGTGATATGTAGGACATGTTAATGGAAAAATTGATTGCTTATATCATGTTCCTTTTTAGACAGAAGAGAGTACATTCAAATATCATTTAATAGCAAAGGTTAAAATGTAGACCACCGCCATACAAGCATATACAGAAAGGTATTGTGTATGCTATAATAATATTTTAGTAAAAACAACATATTTTAATATTACAACAATATTTCATAACATATAACATCACAACACCAAAGCTTGGCCAACTTACTGGCAGTGTTTGTGCCACACATTTTACGTTTGCAACCAAATATGATTGCTATCACTAAGATGAACACCCCAATACAAAATATTGCTGTTATCCATTTAATGGGCTCCTTAAATATCAATGTTTCTGGTGAGCCTGGCAACAGAAAAAAACACATATATAATATAACTGACAAACAACACAAGTCGGGTCTTTTACAAGTAAAATTGGAACAATTAAAAATCTATTGTAGCTAGTCTGCAGTTTAAATATAGTATAAACTTTTTATATTTTTTCATTGGTCATTTTTTTTAAAAATTGAATGAATGGGGGGGGGGGGGGGGGACTGTATGAAGTACATGTAACCCAGTAAGCTAGAGCACTGTCAATTACAAACAGAGCTAAAAAAGGAATCATGATGATTTCAAATTTTACAATAAATGTTGACTTTTTTGGTACCTAGTGTAATGAAAATGTAAAAAAAGTAATTTAATTTTGCATGGTTGGTGATAACTGGCACTTTATTTTTTTTTCAATGTTAAAATACTTACTCTTTATTGTGCAGTCACTAGAATAATATTCACATCTCCCGTCATCGCACTTCACTTGATTGGCTAGACCTGAAACAGATTTTTTGGGAAAATTTTATAGTATGTATTCAGTAAATCTCCAGTAGATATATCAATTTTACTCAACAAAAAGGCTTCAAAATATTTAAAATAAAAAGATAAATAAATGAATAGATAAAAAATATACAAAATCATCAACAGAGACACCAGTTAGGGACACACACACACAACAAGGGGTAGAGATCTGAAAATGAAAATGATAAAGCTGGCAAACATACATCAGAAGCACAGGGTAACAGGTCAGAATACTTACAGTCATCTACAGGACATGGATCAGAGTTCCACACACATTTCCCATCTGGACAGCGTTTTTTGTAAGAGGGACAGTAACTCTGAGTGGTAGTATGATCTAACAAAAAAAAAATCAAATTATAAGAGCAAACTATCTGTAATTATAACATTATTGACATTAAACATAATTATACTGTTAGGATGCAATTCAATTTTCTAAAGAGAATACGTATGTAGAGTAATAAATACCCAATGTGAACAATTGTGATTATTTTGATTTCAAAGC
This sequence comes from Lingula anatina, assembly GCF_051362555.1. Lineage (NCBI taxonomy): Eukaryota > Metazoa > Brachiopoda > Lingulata > Lingulida > Lingulidae > Lingula > Lingula anatina. The sequence goes on along the minus strand of NC_141772.1, from coordinate 2,664,982 downwards.
TAAAAAAAAAAGATTTGACTTGATATAAAACTTTTAACAAATCAGTTCACCTGAGCACCGATCAGAAGCCTCATCCTCTCCATCTCCACAATGATCATAGCCATCACATTGAAACTGCTCAGGAATGCAGCGCATCTGTCCCCGACAAACATAATATTTTCCCAGAAAATATATCTGGCAGAGTTTAGCACCTGAAATAGTATACATATATACATAACTCAACAGCATTTTTAATAAGTGTCATGATAAATTCAAAAAGTGATAAATATTCAAATGAAATATAGTAACTCAGTATGAGGATGGCTTTAGCTAAAACTTGAACTGATTTTCAATATGACTTGTACACTTTGAGTATGTTTTCAAAAGGGAAAATTGATCATAAAGTATCCCTTTATCTAAAATTCTAAATGAGTACTGTTCATACACTGATTAATAAATGGCAAAAAAATGGAGTTAACCTGGTTTTACATCAGATTTCAACTTTCCTATGTTTATCCAAATTGAAATTTACTCCGATTCTTTTGTCAACTTCCCCATATAATATTTATAAACAAAGAAGAAGAAAACTTACTCTCAAGGCTACTAACAAAATAGGTGTAGGCAAATTTGAGGCGTTGGTTTTGGCCACACCTCCATGTTTGTGATCCAGTAAGTCTGATAAACATGCTGCCACGTGATACCAGTCCAGTGCCTGGCTGATTTTTTATTACATCCATTATTGGCCCTGATATGAGCACCTCACCATCAGAATGCCATGACTTCCTCACCTCTACATCTGTTAAATATGGATTAACATCCAAAAGTCATGATCGTTTCTTTTTTAGTATTGTGAAACATTCGAAAATTATCGCCTTTTTAAGATTGGTTCCAAATATTGCATGGAAGTGCCACTACAGTTTATTCTAAAACTGTACAATAGGCTCTTATTGAATTAACTTTAATTATACATTGAGTTAACCTAATTATTTATTCGATTAGCCTTAAATTATAAGCAACTTACAGTTAACTTTTAGGTCAAAGATTAACACTGTTGACTAAAAATTCAATAAATCTGTCTGTGAATTGTAAAACTACAGTTCTAAAAATAAATAAATAAATAAATAAATAAATAAATAAACAAGACTCACTCAGATTCAGACATGAAGTCCCCTCAAAATCCAAGAACTTTGCATATATAAATCTTCGTTCAACTCGGGATGTGGAATACAGATGAGCTTGTTTGAAACTCCATATGCAGTCAAATCTTATGCTCTCTCCCCTCCACGCTGTATCAGGAGGAAACTCCATGTGTCCATAAGACCTAAAGGCCGTGGATGATCTGTCAGTGGCAGGGAGGTGGTTGACCACGTTTCCCAGGTATCCACATGCTGCCATAAAAAACAATGTGAGCTTTTGTTCATTTATTATTATATATATAAAGCATTTAGAATTAATCTGCATTGTTAGCACTGACATATTATTATTTTACAAAAGTTAAATATAAAGTCTTATGGTAGTGATGATTAAAAAGTACATTTATGCACAATTTATGACATAGTCCTGATTCACTGTACCCAGTATACTAGAACTGGTATATACACATATGAATACGTTAATACATAAATTCACTAAAAATCTTAATCTTCTATACTTTGAGAAAGCAATCAGGTTATTGCATTAAACAACTTCAGAATGCACACACACACACACACACACACACATGTGCATGCATGCATGCACACACACACACTCACACATACACATGCATGCACACACACGCATGCACACATGCTAATTATTAAGTGGTGTATCATAGCACAGAATGACATGAAAATACTAGAATATTTACCAGTTTTATTCATCCATATAGTTTCTGGCACAGATCCTTAAATGAAAATACGTATAAAAAATCGATTTGATTACAAGAAATTTTTTATATATACTAGTAATCACATTACTAGTATGTCAATTTATTTACATATGACAGTGAATTTACCATATTGTAATGTAATATTGATCATCCTCCACCTTCATCTGAATTATATCAGTATCTTTCATTGACTTCCAATTCTGTAATACCTGTATGTTATTTAAAAAATTTTGGTGAAGTAATTTTTCTAAATTGACTGAATGTTCTACTTATTAAGACATGACATTTTGCTCCTTTGATATTTAGTCTGATTTTTCTATCAACCTTACACAAGAGATACCTATTCCATTAAGTTTTGGAGTATTTTTTCCCAATGCTTAATGCTACAAGAATAAATAATAAGAAAAATTAACATGAAGCCTTGAATACTTACTGTAAATGAACTTGTACTGTAATTTGAAAACTCCATGGTTTTTCCAACCATCCACTACATAATGAGGGTTAAATATCACTACTAGATACCTGCCGGATGATACAAAATGCATTCTCTCCGTGATTCTGATCTCTTTATCTTTTCTTTCACAATCACAATCATAAATCTGAAATAAGAAATTTTCAATTTTCAACTGTACAGTTCCTTTTCCAATTGCTTCTCACTCATATTAAGGCTACCAAATTCATTAAAGCAGAGACAAGAAATATACTTCTAATGATATACATGTATAATCATCCACCAAAATCTAGAATGAAAACCTCTAATGCTTTGTGCAATAACAAAATAAAAGCTGCAGATAACTTTTTTTAATATACTAGTACTTACTGTCAGCATATATTTCCATGCAAAATTGTCATTGGGAAAAAATACCAAATCAATGGTCGTGATATCAATTATTCCATTTATATTTTTAGCAATTAGTCTGTATTTCTGAACAGATAACCCTGAGATGAGTGGATTGTTTGGAAAACCAGGAGATGTGATGTAGCCAGAGTCTCCTGGATTCCCTGTGATTCTAGTTTTGTTCAATTTTCTTCTACTTGTGCTTGTTATGCCTCCCTTCTCGCCAACTGTTTCTGTGCATTTGCACTGCCAGAATAACAGTGACTGCACAATAATCACAAAAATCCCAAGATTCAAGCATGACTCCAGTTTTAAGCTGAAATAAGAGCAATAACTTTTAACAGCATATCTCTTAGCAACAACTCTTGAACCTTTCACATGCTCTAAACAAGAAAACAAAACTGGCAAATATTCAGACAACATCATTAAATAAAGTACTACATTAAATTTCAAATATAGATAAAAGCTCTTGATTTATTTGCACACATCAGATTTTTTTTTATTTAGGTGAAGTATTGGTATCCAATAATAATAATAATAATAATAATAAAGTAGTTCCAGGAGAACCCCCCCCCCCCCCCCCAAAGCGCCCATTGTGGCTGTGCAATTTATCTGGCGCTAATAAATAAAAGAAACGAGATATCAATATCCCAGGGCTTAAATGATTGCTAACATCGGTGAAAAACAAAAACAACACTCACCTATACATGTTGTGATTCTGTTATGGATTATATATTATCCTGTGTGAAGACATTTCACTTGGGTTGGAGGTGGAAGCAATCAAAGCACCTTCTGAGGTTGAGGCAGCTCCAATAGTGTGTTTTTGGCATTTGCTAGCTGTGCAAACCTCTTGCACAACAGGAGAGCCAGGGTCTGGCATTATTGCACAACCTCATTTTTCATTTTGAAAACACCAGTGACACATATTGGCAGGTTAACTTACGCGCGGTGTATTGCAACATAATCTTGTTTGTCTGAAACGGCGAAAAAAATGAAGCAACAGCGTCTGACTCAGAACTTGGATTATGTTTTCATACCCGACGTTCAGGAGTGATGGACTAGTTGCCTACTTCCTTTTAACAAGAGGCGCTTTCATGTTGACTACCTTGGATTATCACCAGATTAAATAGATCCACATACATATGTATTTCTATATAAAGATTGCTATTGTTGATTTTTCATTAAGCACCGATCCATGCCATAAACATGCAGTTTTATAAATCGCTGAAGTGAAACTTTATAGCCTTTCTTGGTTAAAGTGCACAGGCCTGAAAAAGAGAGATGCCGTGTAAGGTCATTTCAACTCATGGCAAGAATAAGATGTCATCCCAGGCCAGGGATTACTTGTGCGTATGCCAGACCTTGATTAATATTTCCAACATATTTTTCTATTATTATTATTATTATTATTATTATTATTATTATTATTGCTTTTTTGAAAAATAAATTGAAATTTCTCGAAGTTTGCATCAGATCGATATGCTGAGGTTAGATCTACATTCAACTAAAAAAGTAAGACCAAACAGCACCCAATAATTAATATATTTTTTAATTATCTAAAAATGTTCGCCTCTTGGAGTTTCGGGTTCAGGCGTCACACCAGGTCCTAATAACCGTAATAACCGTTTTAAATGACATTTAGGTCGGTGATTTTCAGTAATCGTAGGGTGACAAAGTGGCATGTTTGTGTAATTCCCCTCAAAATTTCCAAACTGCTGGCTTAACGGGCTAAAATTATGGCTCGTATGTACGATAAAAGCATTTGTCCCTTAAATTTTTATTTATTTATTTATTTTTGATAAATTGTTCTCATCTCTTTTCTCAACTATCATCCATCAGAAATAATACTTAGAAAATGTGTATAGTGATAAAAACAACAATGCATATGGCACTGTTCCGATGGTAGACCTATTGACTTTTTTATGGATTGATACAAGAGACGGGAGTGGTTGTATAATGTGCGAAGCGAATGACTGATGTGTTTTCACAATGGGTGGTAAAAAATAGCAACACGCCATATACACACTCCCGGCGCTTTACTGTCTTAAATGCAAATTATAAGGCAACATTGCGTAGAGTTTGATATATTGGTTTAAATGGCACATCTTGCAAATTTATACAGTCTTCTATGAAAGCAGCAAAAGGCGCTGCTACATCTGGATGACACCTACCGTACGTATGGGTATCGTATGTGAATTCGATTAGACGCACAACTTTGGGCGTATTTGATTCATGCCCTTCTGTAACGGCAAGCCAAAATTCCGCCTACTCAAACGTCCATACATTAAAAATCATATAATGTACTGTTATAATAAAACATTTCTAACATACACAACATCGTGAGCCACCATTTTAACATTACTGTACAGTCCAACTTTATCAAATATTCCTGCAATCTCCGCCAGTTTTTCGTCCCGATTTTTTAAACCCTGGTTGACTTCGACCGACCATACATCCACCGTAATTTCCTCCCAAGGAAATGACCTCAGCACCGCCGGCTCTTCCCCTTCCACATCCAGGGAAAAATAGTCCACGTGCCTCACGCCAATGCTCGCCAGGAGGGTGTGGATGGGAAGACAGAGTATCTTCGTTTTCCCGACTGTTGGGATGTCGGGGAATAGTGGCTTCACCGCACCGCTGTCAGGGGCGGCGGAGAACGTGAAATCGATTCTTTGGGGGCTTGCAGTGAGACAGGTTTGGGCCGTGTACGCTTTTCTGAAAAAAAAAAGAGTAAACTTTTTTAATTGATGTTGATTTACAACCCGAAGAAAACATAATATTACTGACAATATAACCCAGTTGATTATTTTTATTACATGTAGATAACATGGTGAATGCAAACTAATTTACATTTTCAAGGACATAGTACTTGTAAATAAATTACTGGCAATATAACACAGTTGATAATATTCTTTATTGTATGTATAAAACATAGTAAATTTAAACTGATATACGTTTTTAAGGTCATCGTACTCGTAAACAAATCGGATCACGCACGGACAACGCACCCTCACCTATTTTTCCTTGAAAGTTTCTCAAAGTTCCACGGGTCTGGCTCTATCAGAATCCCCGTCCAGTTTCGAAAAATTTCAAAGAAGAGGGAGTTGCTGTCTGTCTCCCCGTCCCACGCGCCCGACTCCACGAAAAATCCACCAGTGCGATGCCCCAAAATCTCGTCAACAAGTGTCGATTGTCCGGCCTGGGAGTAGTCCACAGTGTTCCTCGACAAATTTCTAGGCCGCTCTGTGGGGGCGAATAGAAACTTTCTTCGGACATATTCCATTAACCCTGGATCATCCGCCTTTAGATGTCTAGCTTCAATATCTCGATAAACGTCGATGTCTAAAATATTCAAGCGATTCCCCGTACTGATCTGAACGATGCTTCTCCGCCCTTTGGAACTGGTGAGGATGGCACCGTATAGAAATATAATGGTAATGGTCAATGTGGTTGAAACAGCGGTCAGATAATTAGTCAAGATCCTATTCCTGCGGGAGTACATTGTGCCCGATTTCAGTGTCATTTATACATTTCTATATCCCTATTTCTTAGTTAATGTGAATCAAAGAAAATATCCAAGCAAATGTGAATAATTCTTGGGAAAAGCTGTGAAGCTCGTCGAATTACTTCTCCGGCTCCGCGGTAGTTATCAAAACTGATACGTGCTCTACAGAGGTATTTGTATGAAAGCGATTTTTGTAAACACAATTTTACGACCGTGTGTTCATTGAGTCGACAAGTATCATAAAACAATAACTGTAAAAAATATTTATGCGACTGTCTACCCTGTCTCCAAGCTTGTGAATTCTGGCTCGTGATTACAACTTAAATGTTATTTTTTTCTTCACCCTGACTTTCAACGTCTACTAGAACCTCCTCTCCATAATGAACGGGTGACAAAATAGTACAGAATTTTCACCATGACTGCCTCAGGGTCCTTAGCTCGTCCTGTTTACTCATCCCTTTGTATGGAAAATATCATGACTCCAAATTGATTTGACTTTAACGATTTGAAAATATCTGTTTATTGACAACGTGGGAGGAAAAACGGTGCTACTCTCTCATGCTCTTTTAACACCCTGAGTGTTAGCGTGTGAGAAGTGACGATATTATACACGTAAAATCCTCCTCGTCGTCCAGTGAACTGTCACTGGGTCATGATAGAAAGCTATAAGGGGTTGCGAGTGCTTTAGATTTGCCGAACTCTGCAGCAGACGATGCGCAGTCCATGCATTAAACAGGGATAGTGAAAAACTCGAGTGTAATTTACTGACTAATTCCAGCCTTTTTATGCCAAAAAATTTTACTTGTTAGGTATGTTCAGGTATATACGCGTAAACTATTCTTTTAGTGATAATCAAATGAGTTTTCGTTTGGTGTGCCAAAAAATATTGGCAGGATTCCAAACACCATTTCCCATAGGGTTGTATGGCCCAACGCCTTTTGGCTGTTTTTTTCCCAGCATGCTACCCCAGCATGCTACACCAGAAGTTTGCATTTCTTCCGTATCAGCTGAGACCCGTTTTGTGGGTCCAAGGCATCAGCAGCCTGTAGTGGTCACCCTGAGATTCAAATCACTGCCAGCCAGTAAACTGGTGGGATGCCCAGCCGTGCTGGAATTGCAAAGCCGAATCAACACCCAGACGCACAGGGTGTTGACATGACAATAACAGAATATTATAGTAAGTGCATCTTCTCCAATAGTCGATGTTGTTTTCATAATATTATTGGGAAAACCTGATAAGCTTTCAACGCCACGCAAAATAACTCAGTAAAATCACGATACCAGCATACAACCTTGCATATATACAGTAGTATGCTAGTAAACTAGAAACTGCCTTGGAATTTACGCAAAGCGAACATGTGCGTGCGTTCGATATTCTATTTTACAAATCCCCTACATGACTGTTATCTTTTACCCTCCACCGGGGTCACGGATTGATTTTTCATTAGGTGTTCACAGATATATCTTTAACTAATTCATGACAATTGTTTCTACTGTCAGAGAACATTTGTGTGTGGGATTAATCTCGTCACTCTAGCCCCTACTATAGAGTAGTTTATCCCTGAAGTAAGAGTTCATTACCCCATGATGGACAAACGCCTTTAATCGTACGTATTAACATGTTATTTCATAAAAGTACAGAGACGCAGTTGCAATATAAATTTACATTGGCCATACTTTATTCAAACGTACAAAAGAACGCATCACAGACATCAATAATTAGTCGTTTGAAATGTGGATACTTAGGTAATACTGCGTGCAAAATAATACTTTATTCGAAATGCTCGCACACATAGTAAAAGTTACATGTATCATGAAACGGTGATATTTCATAAAACTGTCAAAATATAAAGATATTTTAAGGACCTGACATAAATGGAATGCACAAAAATTGAACAAATTCTTGGGAAATTAAGGGCACTTCCTCCTTGGTCGACTTGAGGGCAAGATTTAAGGTACAAAAGGTAATGCGGACGGTATTTTCTTTAAGCAGGCACGCTATATAAATATGTAGTTTTTACAAATAAACCACCTGCAGCCTCTCATATACAGGTATTAAAAACACATCAAATCCTTAGAAATGACAGATATGAGCAATCTTCATGATGATAATGAGTATCGCATACTATCCAAAATTACTGCACACTATACATTACTGTACAATACAATACAAACAGTAGGGCATCATTCCATGCAGAAGTACTACTATGACTGTACACATTCAAATCATGATACACGATTCCTTGTGAGCAACAATGACAAGAGAGCAGGGATGCTTTTTCTCTCCAATGAAGAAAGGAAAATAATTATGATACTGGTCAACTTAACAATATGTTTTGAGTACTTCAAGGCATTCAATCATTACAAAAAACTTAACAAGTATGAATCTGTTAAGGTAACTTCATGCTACATTTGTCAAATAAAATGTACAGACTGATGCAGCTTGTGAAAAAAAAAATCAAGTCCTGTAGCTGTATCTCCACAATGAACTTAAGTCGGGCAGTTTGTAGTGTTTACATTGTAACATCTAATACTGTAACAGCCAATCCTGATAGAACTGTATCTTGACAGCGATGGTCCTGTGTTAAGAAGTTTAGATACATAGCTACACAGCACTGGGACGGACCCAAAATTGTAAAAAAAAAACTTTTCTTTCCTCCACAGCTTGCACCCATTGCACTTGCTGCAAGGCAAATCTTCAATCATGCAAATGGTTATTTTTTTCAGTGCCGAGCAACAAGTCCAAACTTTGGACAAAAGGTAGAGGGTAAAGGTGAAGGCTTAATCTGTCATTTTTGATTTGGCAAATGGGGAATTCCACCCCCAACCCCCCAAATCTGCCACTGCACATAGCCTACAGGTTCAATGGCATCTTCCCTAAATGTTTGAATCTTTACAAAGTCATGGTCACAGACCACTTCCCAGTCTTCAACTTCCAAATGTGTCAGCTGTTGTACCTGTTTCTACAGGGTTTTAAAACTTCCCATGTTAGTTAATTATGATTACTGCCGCAGGCTACGAGCAATAGTGCTGTTCATTTTGCTGTAGTTTTTGTACAGTCATTTTATACCTGTCAGCTGTCCCTAATTTAGCCTAAGGTTTAAACGGTTTACTGTGCCTAGCTGTGTCGATGCTGGATTTCAGAGAACGGTTTGTCATTTGTGACACGCTGCCCATCCTGCTAGATGCTGTACTTGCTTTTGTAAGACGACCTACATAAACATAAATTATTATTTTAAAAAAATATAATGAAAAAATATTTAAATATTTGAGAAAATATTTAATGGACACATGGTCTCTTTATGCCATTAAATGTTTTCTCGAATCACACTCAATGTTTGCAAACAAAACTGGGGTCACTCTTAATCAGATATTTTTTACAACAGGGTAGTCAAACCTTCAAAACTATATCACAAGTAAGTTTAAAAATATATTTTTTAGAAAAAAATAAAAGGAACTTACTTCCTGTACTCTTGTCCATGAGTGCGTTGTCCAGAGACTCCATGAGCATGTCTACATCAGCACGATGGAAGTACCTCTGTGAGGCCTTCTCTGTCTGTTTGGGCCTCTGTGGCTGCACCACTGGCGGGGGTGTCCCTGTGATTAGACCACGGGGGAAGTTAGCATACGCAAACTTCAGACCTGTAAAAAAAGAATTATAACAAATAAATAAATGAAATGTGAAATATTTTCACGAATAATTGAAAATTCATAAAAAATCCAAAATATGCTTTATGACATATTTTATTGTCAAGAAACTTCTACAAAAAATCCCCCCAAAATGTACTGTTATCAAAAGGATGATAATTATGGGATTGATAACGCTGAAGGTAAACCATCCCCATTTCTGAAATAAAATTATAGTGACAAATGATTCTGCACAAGATAGATAGACAAACATCAGTGTCTAAGCATAAAACTGAATTCATTATCTTGAGTATCATTTTAAATTGCAGCTGTTAACCTCTTGTTCAATCTTAGCATTCTGTTTTGAGAGATAGCTTGATAGTCTGGCTATTGTCTGTTAGCCAAGCTGTTATGCTCAAAATGGCCAATAAATTAAAAATAGTTTTCACTAACTGATGCTCAATGTACACCATATTTCTACAGTGTTCAAGAATGCATGCCCATGCAGGATGCAAATCTGTGAAAGCATCCTGAGTCCTCTGTGTCACAATTACATGAAAGGACCTTCAAAACAGAATAATAAGGATAAAACTCTAGAAAAAGAACTCTCAGTGTGAATAAGTGTTTACTGACCTCCAGACAACATGAAGAGATTTTCGTATCCCCTCTCTACCATCACCGTGGCAACATGGGGAGCTATCCTCTCGTCATCGTCATATATAACAATAATTTTACCGGGCTGGTTTCTCTGGGGTCTCAGTTAAGGAAGGGGCAGATAATCAAACAATACAAAACTATTTGTAAAAAATAGGAATCAAGACTGGGTCAACAGGACACATAAAAAGAAGGATCCCCCATTTCCCCAGCAGCATTTTTGAACATTTTAAATAAAAATCAGCAAACTTTCTGAACAGTCTTTTATGCAGCTGAATTCCAACTTGTAGCAATGGTCAAATTTAAGTCACAGATCTGAAATTTGAATTTTATCACCAACCAGTCTGCAATTTATTTATTTATTTGAGTTGGAGTGTTGAAGTTCTTAACAAAGCTATGCCAGCTCTGTTCAACTGAATAAAGGATACATAAGCTAAGAGCTCTTTGGACTCATAGTTACAAGATCTGGACAGCATGGCACTGGGGAAACTGAGTGCTGAAAAATGAAATAAATAGCTTATAAAATCACACGACAAATAGCAGTGTTCTCAGCAATTTATTTCACACAACAAAGCTGAATGAGAACACACCATTAAAAAAACATGGTAGTACACCTTTGACTTAAAACAATGACAAATTTGCAAAAAAACTAATGAAACATATGTATTCTATTGTGCCCTTAAGTCATTTGAAAGTAATTTCCCTGTGGCCAATGAGAGTTCTGACCCTCCTGACTCAAGGCTATAAAGCTTCCAACCAAAGTTCACTGACTTAACATAGTCATTGTGTACCTTCATAGTGTACCTTTATGGACCTTTATATTCAGCACTCTGTGTACACTGCTGAATACTGTTTATTATAAGCAATCTGACCAGTGTTCTCAGACATTATCCCCCTTCCCCTTGCTGCCACAATTTTATTACTGCTTATTCCTATTGTTTCAAGTTTTTTGCCTTTTAAATCTCCCCCTTATTTGTCAATTACTATAATCAATTTTTTTTTTTTGGATTTATAAAATTTTTTTCCTATGTTCTTTTTCAGAGCATTGAGAAGACGGACAGCGCCATACCTGAAATAATGTGACAGTCATTGTAAGCGTCCACATCTCGGACGTCCAGGACCAGGTAGGGGTTGAAGTCATCAGCATTGAGGTTACTGGCTGGCGCCGGGGCAGTGGCAGGGGCATTCAGGTCCACCTCTCCAACTCCCTTGATTACACTGGAGTTCACCAAAAATGTTTTATAAAATGAAACAAGACGCCTGTCCCACATGAAAACTTTTGTCAAATAAATAAATGATCATAAAATCAATAATAATAATTTAATAATTATGATTTTGAATGCACAAACAAGAGTAAATAAATAAATAAATAACCTCTTACCTCTGCAGTGTTGACCTTGCAGTATCAGGAGGGTCACCAGGACCAAAGTCCCCCTCCGTGATGGCCAGTGAGGGGGCGGGACTGGTCACCCCGCGCTGTATACGGGCTATTTCATTGTCCACTGTATCTCCTGAACCTGGCCGAGGTGACGCTAAATCTGGACAAGAGGATATGTGATTTACATGTGATATCACTGAGAAAAATCAAATAAGTTTTCCATGAGTAGAGATCCTAGTTATTTACTTACCTTATTAATAACACATTCAGAATCAATTTTAAAATTGTAGTCACAAAAAACAATGCCATACAACTACAGTTCATCATATTTTTTCAACTTATTTTATAATGCACTAAGCAGCACTTCAAATTAAAACCTTTTCATGAAAATTATTTTCTGACATATTTGCATTTTCTCAACATCAAAAGTCATCCATTATTTCAACCTCTGTAATAACTTACCTGGGAAATTTTCAGCTAATTCTTTCTGATGAACCTCTGCAACTTGTATGACCTAAAACAAAAATCAATGACTGTCATAATAATCACTTTGTGTGCTTTTTTTTCTACAACAAATTTAGTAACTGGACAAATGTCCACTTAGCAAAAGCTTCTGGGTATATGAATGGAAATCCAAACAAATACAAATTAAGTCAGCCCACGCTTCTATCACTAATACTGATACACTATTTTAAACCTCGTGACTTGTTGGAGAAAACTGTTCAATCACCAATGATTTTTCTGTAACAGTTCCATCTTACAAAGTGCCACTTAAAACTTTGACTTCCTTCCTCATGCATTACAACATCCTTTGACACACTTGACACGTATGGTAATTGCTCAATAATTTTAAACACCTTGCTCATTCCAGTAATTCACATTTTTTCAGATTTTTCTTGTTACTCACAAAAAATTTACATACTGACATGAAACCGACGTACTTTTCAGAACATTTGAAACAGCATTTTTATATTTGATTAACAATTCAATAAAAGTTTTTTTTTTTTTTTTGTCAACTAAAATAAGAGGATATTGTATAACATCCTCCTTACAATCAATTAAGTGCAGTGATGACAATCAATGTATCACAGTGTGGTGTTGTAATACTCAAATATTTGCTGTAACTTACACCAATGAGTTCAGGGGGAAATGTACACAGTCATGGGTAACTTACTAGTAAACTGATGCCAACTTTTTCCATTCTGACATTTGGATAGTAATACTAGTGCATAAATATATTAGAGAGAACTTGCCGTAGTCTGTAAAATGAGGACACCTGGTGCCAAGAAGACTGAATGATCTCATTATTTCTTACTTATTAACATGCATGAAGCTTAATATCAAAATATGAACTAAAGATTGAGGGTACGTATTCTGACATTTGCCAAGGCCTCTCTCTCTATTGATTTGAAATAATTAACAGGTAATGTTTTCTTACTCATCCAAAAAAAGGCCACAGGATTTGAATGTCAACACTCCTATTTAATTCAAAGGGTAACTGTGTGTGTTTTGTCTGAAACACCAATCTCTCTTTATGCTGTTACGTACACAACCTGGCTACATATTAGAGACAGAACAAACCTCTTCATTTTAAAACATTTATTATACAATGGCATAATTACTTGCTTGAAAATAACCTGTTTAGGAACGGTCATTGTTTATTAAAGATGTTTATAATAAAAAAATTCAAATAATCAGAAAACATTATTTCCAGTTAGCTAGAGCAAAGTAAAACATTAATAATTCTGATTCAATTTTAACATGTGATGAAAGGGATTGAAGACCGACAGTGACAGAAAATTGAGGACACCAGACAAAATTGCAAAAATATATAACACTGCAATTACAAATAGGTGAAAATCACAAGAAAAGAATCACTGATACTGTGCCACGCCCAAATGCAAGAGGGAGGAGGGTGAAAGAACGACTCTTTTGTCCTGAAAAAAGGCCCACTTGGCATCAAAATTTGACCCAAGTTCCATGCCATTATCATGCTAGAAAAGCAGGCCTGTGTGCCATTGATTTTCAGAACTTCCACGTCTCAACATTTGTGGTCCCATTAAAAAAAGTCAAAATGCCTTTGACAAAGGTAAAATCAATACCAATGGCATAACTAATTAATGCTTTTCTGAACAGCACAGCACTGTATCACATTTCAAAATCGTTTGAGAAGACTGGGTTGATCTGAAGGAAAATAGTCTCTGTTCATAGGTACATTGTGCCATTTAAACATCGCAATCCATGATATAATGGTCTATTTTTTCTGTATCATCTACAGAACTGATGCGCTCTAGCACACTATTTAAAAGGGAATTTAATTAAATTTAATCCAGTACCTTAGAATTTTTTTTTTTTTTGACACTGGATAAGGCATTGGAAAAGTCAGTAGACAAAGTATACTTCATAAAAAATAAATGATAAATAAATCAACTGATAAATAATATTTAAAAAATGGCTGTTTTAGACCGACAAACAGTCACTTTACTTAAATTCATAAACTTCCTTTTATCTTTTCCAGGATCAAAAAGTCTATTTTTAAAACATCATTTTGAGAAAGCAGTGGAGAATATTTAATAGTATGTCCATAAGGAGAGAGTGCAAATGTGTACTGAACTTACCAGTTGAACAAATGTTGTCACTTTCATACGCTTGAAAAGTTCATCTTTCTTGTATCTGTAGTCTGCAAGAAAAAAATTGATAAATAAATCAAAAATTTTTTTCAATACATTTTTTTATGTCTATCAATATTGACAGGCCAAAAACCGTTAAAAAGAATGTATACTATGAGGTCATTTTTGAAGCATCTTTCACTGCAGTAAAACTACAACAGCAAAACAATCATTGCATAAAAGTCACAGGTCTACCTGTGTCACTCCTGTACAAATAACAATGACACAACAATAAACAGCAACAGTGCAACAGCCAGGGCCTATACACATGGCAGTGTAACACCTGTTGACAACTGTTACCTTCTCTCGGGGACTTCACCAACTCATCAAGTTCCTCCTTTGTTTTCCGCGGCTCATCCTTTGGGTAATGGACTTTAATTTTTTTCCAAGAACTCTTCAACATGTTAAATTCAAATATGAAAATCCAAACTCCCTACTTCATTGGCCCGTAAATCCTGCATGCACATGTATGATGTAGCGCACACTCATATTACATCATAACATTATACCCAGAGAGCTTTGTTTTTTTAATAAATGATTCTGAATTGTCACAATAAAATCAGAGCTCTGTTACTCTTGAATGGTCTAGAACACTAATCTACATAAACATGTGAGGCACAGCACACACATACACACACAGGCAAGGGCCAGAAGGGGACCCGACTGTATCCAAGGAACCAGTTTGCTATCAGCAAATCACTGTTAACGGGGGAGGAGTCCCTATCAACCTACTCCCAGTGACAACTCTCACGCGTTTATTCAAAGTAATTCACAAATGATCGAGCCTCAGTTTTCGTAAGTTTCTCCTTTCCATCAGATATTGTTCCAAGTCCATTTGATTTGGTTATATCCGTCTGATTTTTCATAGGGTCTAACAAGGCCTCCGTCATCTCCCCATGGAAATAACGCACACCACAGCCAGGATATTGGCAAACGCCTCTACCAACACACTGTGGTAATCTTTTACATTGTTTACAATGTAATGAATGGTCGCTATATGTTCATTTCTCCCAGCCGACTACACACACATACACATAAAGGCAAACAGAAGGAGGCCTGACTGTTATCAATACCCTGTATTTACTGAGGACATTCAATTAAAAACCTGCAGTGAATAAGTTGCTAGAATAGATGGCTATTTAACACAGTGTGGATAAGGCCACACGGGGCGCATTCACACTGGGCTCAGATAGACCGATGCTGGCCCAGTCTAAAAACACAAAGATAAGGCTAACTGCAATCATTTCAGTGTGTCAAATGCCAAATGATAACGGACAAAGCTTTGTTTTTTTTCACACATAGCTGTAGGAGTAGGAGGGTACTAGTACCTGGCTTCATTCATATATAGGATAACTACAATTAAAAGGACAAAGTCCAAGTTCATGTCATTTGAACCAGCTGATATTCAACCTATTATGAGTCTGATGTGAACACCGTGTTTTGACAACAGTCGTGGGTGACATGCCCCCCTGTCAACTCCCCTGTTCCAGGTCTCTTAGTCAACACCATACAAATGTCATGGTAAACAGAGCCGGATTAAAAAGTTTATGGTTTGAATGCAGTAGGGCTTAAAGACATGTCATTCCAGAAGTTTTGTAAATATGCTTTTTGGGGGAGGTTGTCACTCTTCCAGTCAGTAAATGTTCTGTGTGTGCGTGTAGAAATAGAGTACGAGTAATTTAAAGACACAGATCACATGGAGCCATTTAAATCTGAGACCACAGAGTTTAAAATACATTTTTAATGCAACAGTGAATATGTTTTTTACTTGTTTGCTTATTGTTATCAAATTTTATGAAAAAACTGCTCAGTGAGTGTCAGGTTCTATCTGAGTTCACGGTCCTCAGGCTTTTACACTTTCTAAACATTTTGGTCTTCTATTTCATTTACAATCCAAAATGAATTTATAATAGTTAAATGCAAAATAAATTTAAAAATCCAAACACAACAGTGCCATCACTGCCATAGGGTTTTAATTCATGTTCCAACTAGTCAATTTAAATTCCAGAGTAGTTAATCCGTCTAAAATTTACTTAAGCTCTTGCTATTAAATTTTAATCCTGCATGAATTAACTGGATTTACTAAGCACACATTGGATTGATAAAGAATTGCTTCATTCCTTATCGCACGGGCAGATTAGGTTTAATTATTCTTCAAATATT
The DNA here is from genome assembly GCF_051362555.1 of Lingula anatina. Classification (NCBI taxonomy): domain Eukaryota; kingdom Metazoa; phylum Brachiopoda; class Lingulata; order Lingulida; family Lingulidae; genus Lingula; species Lingula anatina. The sequence goes on along the minus strand of NC_141772.1, from coordinate 2,648,299 downwards.
GTTACACTTTTTCACTTACTAGTACTAAATTCAAAACAAAATTGTTTTTTAAAACACATTTTGCCAAATCAATTCTTTGTTTGTAACAGCTAAGTACATGATTTCAAGAACAGGATATCTATTTATTATATAGAATGATAAATCTTATTCGTAAATAATTGACTGAAACATTGTATGGCCTATTACCCTAACACAATCTGGCAGGTTGCAATATTCTAAGTACAAGCTAAATACATCTTTTAACTTTTCACCTAAAATAATTTTTTAAAAAATGCAAACCAACAATTAAAAACATACAGTTTGTTAAACAGCAAAAAGAAGTAATATACATTTATATAGCTTGCCAACTATAAATGCCATCTTATACCTATTACTGTTGTAGCCTAACGTTCTGAACTCATTGTGTTAGTTGAGAAAACAAAACAAGGTTTACTCCTCTTTATAGGAAATCTTTTCATTATGTGTCATTGTGATACCATGAATTAACAAAATGGGAACAAATATATACAGCAATGTTTAAAAAAACCTGTATATTTTTTAATAAGACAAATATAAGTTTTTTTTTTATCATAAATTCATAATCATTATAAAAGAAAAAAATATAAAAAGACAAATAAATATATTGAGGATCCGATTGTTCTGTACTAAAAACATTGGTGATGATTTTTCATTTTTCTTTTTAGAAATAAAAAACTAGTTTCAAGACTTATTTGCAATATTTGACTTACAGGTTACAACTCAAAGCACATTACTATTTGGATGACAGTCTCCAAAAGGACGGTATAAAATACACACAAGTTATATATAAGAAATGATGAATCATGCTCAGGCACATGCGCAAGTTTTTGTGAAAGTAAGAAGTCTGCTGAACTGAACTGAACTGAAAGTCAACAGCAAAGTCCATACAGCTGAATCCTTATCAGAAGTAATTTCTGCCTTTATTTATTTTGAAATGGGGGGGCGGAGTGTGACTCTGGCGCATTTTATTTCTTAATTAAAAGATGTAAAGTTGATGTGGATAATGCGGGCAGTGGTACCAAATGGGTACCGCAGGCGTTTTTATTTTGCGGAGGTTTATGTGGAGGATCGAATACTTACTTCTTCTAATTTCTTCAATCTTGGACATGTACTTGTTAAGACTAGCACCTGAAATGAAGAATATAAAGATAACCACAATTGGCACCAGTGATAGTATGTTTGAGGACACTTGGTTGGCTGAATATGATCAACAAAACATGTGGATTTCATTAGAGAAGCAGCAGTCTCCACAGGCCAACTATTTCTTATCACAAAAGGAGGGGGATGTGTGCAGCATGTCCTTCCAAAAGATATACAGTGAATGCTGTCAAATAAGGTATGTATCATGTGTGTTCTTAATATTCTGTACAATAAAATGAAAGTTTATTCAAAAGGGCAAATAAATAATTATTTCAAGTAATTTTTTCAGTTTGGGTCCCACTGTCCGACCTACCATGTAGTTGTTGGGCAAATCATTTCAATTATTCAGTTTTCTTATGTCATCCTTTCATCTTTAACTACTCCATAACAGTTTGAGTTATTCCTAAATTAATGTAATATTGTCTCACTGTGTTGAAAAATGAAACTTTGTTGAACAATTAAAAATTACTGCTTTATATTCTTGCCGTTGTTTTAAAATAAGCTGACATATCTTTTTTGACATGACACGTGTTCAAATCACATGTTTTAAGCTTTAAATCAGAGCTTGAACAGACTGACTACTGACAATGAAACTGTGTCTGTATATACACACACACACACACTGTCTGTAGTAACGTACAGTACATGTAATTCAAGTCATCGTCCACACGGTGGCAAGAGTTTATAAATTGAAACATACTGACCATTGTATCAAATTTAAATATTTTGAAAATAGCTACGTTTTCTCTGTCGATCGCCACAAAAATTTTCAATGACATCGTAAGAGATATGTGTAATGGCAACAAAAAACATTGCCATAGATTCATTCAAACTCACCGGTATCGACCGTCGCTTTAACATGTTGATATTTGGGGTTCTCTGGCACTTTCCGACTCAGCGGCTACAAAGATAAAACACAAATCAGTATGGATAATGTCATTCAATTTTTAGGGAGAATCATCAAGTCACAGTTATTTAAATAAATGCGTCTTACGTCTAATTTCTTCTGTCTCGAAACAGCTGACATGTTGTTGTCGTTACAGGTAAAAATTCCAAAGCGCGCATGCGTACTATACCTTGAGGTTCACTATAACGCGCGTAAAATAGCATAAGCAGCGCGACGTAAAGACGCTACTGCAGTGGTTTGTCGTTACTGCACTAGATTTAACATTAAAGTAAGATAAAGATGTAGTGTTGTAATCTTGTTTTAAAAATATATGTCTTTCATGTTTATTTTGTAACTCGTCTAGTCCTGACATTATATAGAAAATTGTTTTCTTCAACACTAACCGGGTTGATGAGCGAAAACTACAAACAAACAAACAAACAAACAAACAATAAATAAATAAATAAATAAATAAATAAATAAATAAATAAATAACAGTAAAATACATTTATATTCACATACCAGTAGATGTAAGGTTATTTTGGGTTATTTTGCCTCGTGATTTTAAGTAAACTCATTGCTACAGGTACACTGTTAATTAATGTGATTCGATCACTTTATCTTATTTTCAAATAGGTAGGCCTACGTCCATGCGAACATATAGGCTATAGGCCTAGCCTTTTTAATTAATCATCACTAAAGCTACAAATAAGCGACAACCAAAGAAAGAATAGGGCCTAGACACAAAAAAGTTAAAAAATAAATAAGATTAGGGTGATTAATTAAAGCACATTAAGTAGGCCTAATGAATTAGTCAATGAAACAAGTGAGAGAAAATATAAATAGCCTACTTAAAACAATCTATCTGCCGTTTTCACAAACGATTCTAACAGAAATGAAACAACGGGTACACTGTTCTGTGCCGTAATACAACAATATACAAGTTGAGATCAATATTTCTACAGCTTCATAAAGTCAGGCGTTACATGACTCCTGGGTTTACCATGATATGTCTACACACTCCTGATTACTGTTGTTCTGTGTCTTAATTTATTCATGATCTTAGTCTTTAGGGACCGTGCAAATGCGTGTTGAATTTACTTGACAACCGTCGCGTGATCCGGCTTGCTTGACCTATCCAAGAAGGTCTGATCCATCGTGTATAAAATTCAAGACACAATGGAAAAGGAGATTTGGTCCTAGAATAGGCCGAGCAAAACTAATATGTGTGCTTCGGGTCAACTTAGGATGCAATAAACAACACCTCGGACAACTAACCGACTTGAAAATAATCAGATAATAGAACAATTAATTGTCTGATAGGCCTATTTTTCTTTGCAAAAATATCTTTTCCCTTTCAGCCTGCACCCCCTCCCCCATCTCCTTCCTTCTAAATAACCTGTCAGTGTCAGTGTTTGGATCCCGACAAAACACAGATGTAGGCCCTACTGATACTGCAGTATCTGATCTTTTCTTAAGAGATGTAATCGACATGTTTTTAAATCTTTTAATTTTTTCTATTTGATTTTATCAATTTATTATTATTTTTTTCATTTTCTAAATTTTTTGGCATCTTCGTTACCCACCAGGACAAGTTGCACCATCCATTCTTAGGCTAGTAACCCATAGAATTTCCACACATAGGCACATATAGTTTACTTACTAGTATATACCTTAAGAAGCACTATAGTGACAAGCGCGTTATAAATTAAAACTTAGATCCAGTCTGAGTTAAAAATTTTGGGGTAGTCGGAAAATGTGAAAATGTACTTCAAATATTGCCAGCCTCGTTCAGAGCACCCCACTTACCCACATACCACTTTTTTCCATTTATTTATTTATTCATTCATTTATTTATTTATTTTTTATTTTATTTATTTATTATTTATTTATTTTTTTATTTTATTATTATTATTTTATTTTTTTTTTTTTTGCAACCAGAGGTTTGAATGTCTTGTGGGCGCGGTTTTTAATTTGTCCTTACTCAAAATTTGTATTAGTATGATCATGACATATTCCGGGTTGGCACCAACAAACATTCCCATTGAATAACAACCACTTACACCCCCACATGCACTGTGCTTGACGTGATTACTAGGTAACTCTGCTGGTTTAATCACTGGTTACGCGTTTAATCAATACCCTGATATGACCTGATATTGACTGCTACAATATAAAGCATAGACACCAAGAGTTTCTGAGTAACTGTGCGAAACATTAACTCATACTGCCCATGGTCTATCTATGTTTACTGGGTACCAGAAGCCAGCTAGTTAAACTCAAAAAGAAGAAAAATCATATCGCTTTAGGTATATTCTTCTGCATCATTATTTGCGAAGGATTGGACGCCTTGGAAAAGTTTGCAAAGCATCGTTTCACAGCTGCATGCTCTCTGAGAAAAGTACTACGTCACTTACGCACCTTTTTGAGATTTTACTTATTTTATTTTCACTATGCAAGCTTTTAACTTGTACAATGAAGCTTTCCATGAAAGATGAAATCGCTCTTAACTGAGCATGATGTTTTTTCTTCAGATAATTATTACATTTGGAGACATTGAAAAACTGAAGTCTTTTATAGCTATGTCTCTGCTTCAAAATCATCGTCTTCTGAAAATTATGTTGTGTAAAATGTATTGTTAAATCACTGATATCTGGTTCCAAATTTTCACGATTTCTTTTCGCCAGTTTCCTCCTCCTCCACCTCCTCGTCCTCGGAGGTTGGACACCGGAGACATTCACAGGAATTATTATAGACATCCAGTCTGTCCTTGTCCGGCGCCTTGACGCACTTCTCTGTGATCTTCCTGCAGAAGTGGCACTCGGTGTTTGGGTCCATGTTCCAGTAGCTGGTCATCATGTTCACCGTTCTCACGGGGAGGTTCATCCAAGTCTCCCCGTCCTCCCCCAGAGTGGGGTCGTACGTGTCCTCTTTGACCACCTTTTTGGCCCCACGGGAGGCTCTGATCCACTCCTCGATGTCCGTTTCGTTGGTCTGGATCCCTTTGGACATAGACTCCACGGACCTCATGGAGTGTCTGTACTTGCGATTGCGCAGGCTCCCGCGCATTTTGGAGTAGACCCCCATGATGCTCCCTCGTGGACTGGTGGGGTCAACCTTCACCCCAAAGCACGTGCAGGTCAAGGTGCCCTTGACGTCCTTCCGAAACTTTTCGCTGATGAGGCAATAAACGATGAGTTTCAAGGCGTTGCCGCTGTATCCACAAAGGAGGACGATGGAAGCGTTAGAGTCCAGAAATACAGTATCTTCAGGGTACGTCTCCGTGAGGATGAAGTATGTCACCCAAGGACCCTGCAGGAGGAAGGACAAGATGGCGATGATGATGGTCATTCTTGTGATCCGCTTCATGTAATTCTGGTGCTGCACAAGCTGCTGATAGTCCGTTGATGAAATGCTGCCACTGAAACTCCCGGGAAAACTGCTGCTTTGCAGGCTTCCCTTACGGGTGAGACTAAGGCGGGGTCGGACCTTCATTTGGTAGATCAAGGAACGAAGGATAAAATGAGTTAGAACTACTACTATGGAGAAAGGCATGATGAATTGTGTGAAGAGAAGACATATTGGTAGGGTAGACTTCCAAAAGTGTTCCGCCTCCACACTTGTGTATCCACAAAATGTCTCTTGGGCGGTTTCGGTGATAATTGGATCCGTTCCGTTTATGGGCAGTAAGTCATTTTGTTTATAAGGTGTACCCCTTGTCCAGAACGTGTGCATGCTTAGCAACCCGCTCACGACAAAAATTAAGAATATCAACCGTCCGGAACGACCAAAGTTACAGCACTCAGCAGCACGTGCTGGGAAGCAGACAACAGCAAAGCGATCAAAAATGGCAGCAACCAAAAGCCATGTTACTGCATTTTGACTGGTGAATAAAGAGAAGATTTGAAACTGGCAGAAAACGGCATCAAATGCTCTGATGTCTAAGAAGTGAAACACATACAAAACTATCCGGAAGACACTATACCACAGAACCATCACATCGAACAGTGCTATGGCGCCAAGGTAGGCTCCGATGGCGGTGCGATGAGCTGACCTGGTCGCTATGGTGACGAAAACTAGGATGTTGAACAGTGTTCCTAACGACAAAAGAATTGGACCACCAATCTTCCAAAAGAGGTTGATATCGAAATCAAGTCGATGGATATCCTTCAGTATTGTTTTACTTGCAGACATACTTAGAAACCTTAACAGTAGCAAAATGTAGTCGCAGTATGCGTTTAACTTTTCCTCTAGATGTTCAGGAACAACATCTGCTGCGCATGCTTTGCCTGGCAATAATTTTCAGTTGTTTGAGGGAAAAGTTTTCTTATATTCTCATCATATACGTCTTTAGTTCAAAATGAATCATTTAGAATAAGCAATATAGCCATGTGCATCGTAAAGGTAATTCATCATTCTCCGAGTCTCCTTTCTTGTTTTACAGTATTATTTCATATCGCCGATGTCCACAAAAACCAATCCTACTGTAATGAAATGTGCCACATTTGTCATATCATATAAGTCGTTTTCTCTGTTGCCATAACAAAGGTCTTCCCTCGCTCGTATCCCTGTCCTATGTAGTATACAATGTACCTGTAACCGGGGCGAAGTATAGGTTTTTACCTGTATAATCTAGACTTAATATTGGCGGCGAGAATTCCCTTGTCGATTCATTATTGGGATATTTCATGTCATCACGCAGTAGCTGGTGTAATTGCCAGCAAAATGCCTCGCTGAAGGTCAACGACATGTGGCACACGTGGGCATCTCTGACCTCCCTTCGGGAAAATTCTGTTTTGGTCGGTGGTCCCCGTCCGGTGCAGCCATTTACGCCCTTGTTTCGTTCATTAAATTCACATGATAAGTGTAAGGCCTTTATATAGCAAAATTGTATTTTTTGATGGAGTTTTCAACACATTTTCCTTAGTCGCCAAGGTAAACCATCCCCAAAACGCTTCTCAGAATAACTATCCATATACTTGTTTTAGTACCTTCGTTGGTTAATTTTACCAATGTCTACGACGTGAGTAACACAAAAAGGATTGAAAGATCATATTCTCAACGATTTTGGATAGGTTATACCTTAAATTATTTATTTTTATATATTTATTATTTTGTATAAAGGTCTATCGCATGATATAGCGACCCCTGTGAGAACTGAGCAGCATCACTAAAGACATGCAATGTCCATCAGTGCTTTCTTTAAATATCTCTCCAAGGGCTGTCGTAGAATACGTAATTTAACCTTTCATGCAGTGATTTGTTCATACAAGGAGAAAAGGGGCCTCTCTGCATCAATTCACGCCATTCGCAAATATTCAGATGGCGTGATTACAGAAATACATGCCTCCCATCACGTGGCACTGCCATGGAAACCCCAGTTTCAAACGAACTTATTTTTAACAAATTGCAAAGATTGATTACTTTGCAGGTTAGGGTTCACGTTCATTCGCTCCTGTTTACCCCGGAGGAAAGAAGTATACATGTGCAGTATAAGATCATTTAACTTCACACTCTGAATTTCGGTATTTATTTTTGCTGCTGCCTTACCAATAATATATGGTGTAAAAAAGCAGAGAAGGTTTAAAAAAATTATATGGTGTGTACAGAACAGAATATGTCCTAATAACAAAAAATCGTAAAAATCATAAGATGATAATGAAGTAACCAAACCTAACGATTTCTCTAATCGTAAAAAATAAGCTAATATAAAGATTAATCAAACCTAACGACTCCTCTCATCGTAGAAATCATCATAAGCAATGAACATATACATAACCAAAACTACCGACTTCTGTAATCGTAAAAATTATAAGCTATAGTATTAAGGTAAACCAAACCTATAACGATTTCTCTAACCGTATAAATCAAACTTAACGACTTCTTTAAAACGAAGCGTTATTTGACCTGGTCAAGGCAATCAGTTTGGTCATTCTGTGCCCTCGATCCAAAGTGCCGAAACCACTGTGACTATATACATCACGCTACTTCAACACTGACGTGATTTTACAATATAATTTCATAACTCCACGTTATGGACGGTTTCCATTAAAAAATTAGTAGGCCTACTGGGCTTCTACCGGGTACGTTATCGTTGCTTCTTTACTGTCAAAACCCCTTCCTTTGGGATTACCGTAGCTCAAACTAATCAGGCAATCAGGCACGGTTGATACAGCCTTATAGCAAAATCCCTGCAAACAAAAATTTTGACTTGGTCACAAACTACTCGCAGAAATACAGTCTGGACCTCTAATGATTTATAAAAGAATTGGAAAATAACAATCTGTTCATAAATAATCCCACCGCTGCCACCAGTCCTGTTCCATAAATGTAAAATATTGAACTTGTTAGCATGGTAGCGGACGAGACGGAGTATCTAAGACAGCTGTTTCGTCTTGGTTCTGGACATCGATATGTAGGATTGCGTTGGTTGACGTCTGAAACAGAAAATGGAAATGGGTACTTTGAAACAGCTAATATATTCCATTAAAGTAAACTGTGTAAATCGATAGCGGGACACTCAAAAAATAATTTGCTGAATCAATTTCTTATACAGTTCGAGTATTTAAAAAATTCATGTCGGAAGACGCATCTATTTTGGATTGGAGCAAATAAGTTATCTGAATTCAAATTTGCACCGGAGTAATAAAATCCACCAAAATCCGGGTCTTATTTCATCTTCACACTTACCACTGGGATAACTAAAGTCGAGGTCACAGAGTCGAGCAATTTCATTAAGTACTCCCGAACTATTCCTTGGATCAACTTCAAAGTGGTACAATGGCAGGTACACGGTTTCCAGTTCCTGCATTGTATTGGAGTATCGACCACCGTTATTATTCCTTCCTCGATCGCTGTAACGATCCCTGTACTGGTCCCTGCCTTGGTTGTCGTATGGGTCTTGATTTCTGTCTTGATTCCTGCCTGGATTCCAGCTCTGACTTCGGTCTTGGTTCCTGCTCTGATCCTGGTTCCTGTCTTGACCTTGACCTTGACCTTGACCGTGGTCTCTGCTTTGGTCCCGATCTGTGCTTGAGCCCATGCTCCACCTCTGATCACCTCCGTGGCCTCGATCCCTATCCCGGTCTTGATCCCTACCCTGACCTTGACCTCGATCTAGGTCATAGTCACGGGAACGATCCCTATCTTGGTCTCGGTCCGGTTCCCCTCCTTGGTCCCTGTACGGATACCTGTCTTGATCTCGACCGCCGCTATATCTGTAAGGTTGATCACGACTGCCATCACGTCCTCCACCCTGCCCGTAACCTTGACTTTGGTCTTGACCCTGACCTTGCCCTTGATTGTATCTTTGACCTTGATCTTGACCGTACCCCTGGCCTCGATTATATGTCTGATCGCGTTCGGATCCTCGTCCTTGATCCCTATGCGATGTCGATGCCGTTGTTCTCTCTGAATTCACTTGGGTCGCAGGAGGTCGTCTGGGGTCATGTGATGATCTGCTTTGGTTCTTGGTAATGAAGACGACGTACTCGTGACCTATGTCTAGCACGTGGTTCTCGCAATGTCTGCTAGTCTTAGGGAATCCTAGAATGAAAGTAAACATGTTTTAGGGCGTGGTAGTTACGGCAACGCATCTCTGTGTGTTTTACAAGTCGTATCTCATGGAAATATTCCATCAAATACTACAAGTAAATTAAAACTTCTGGTTGTGGTGAAATAAGAACAACCATTGCGTTTTATTCTTTTCGTTATTCCTTTTTCATCCAAAAAAGAAAATTGAAAGTTATATAAATTTTTCCTCTCTGGAGAAATTAAAATCCAGAGTATTGTATTTATTTATTTATTTTTTTTTTTTAGCTTTTCAACAAGTTTCAAGGCCAGTGGTTTGAAACATTTGCCCTAAGAAAACTATCAAATATACCGGTGCTTTAATTTAAACGGACTTCACAACACCAGTCATGGCCGTAAACAAAACTTTTCTTTCTGTGTTTGCTCTCTTAATATTGCTTAAATGACCCATCTGTGTTTAAGCGGACGCGCAGTCGAGCGATGCGAGCGAAAGCTTTTTTTGGGGGAAAAAAACGAGAACAAAATACCTTAACGCAAGGCCTTTGGGATTGATAGTTACTGATGCGAATGTTTTGCAAGCAATTTGTCAGCTCTATGGTTTGTCTCAAAACGATAGAGTATAAGTCAATGAAAGTGAACTAGCAATTATTTTCCATCATTAAATTTTTTTGTGAAATAGTAAGTATTTCTATGTCATTGGCACACCCATCGGCGATATGACAGCCCTATAATTTCGGAAATTAGGCCTCCGAAGCATCAAAATCACACTAAACATAAGGTAAAACTTAAGGAAGGCAAGAAAGAAAAGAAGCAAATGAAATTGGGTTACTGTTATATTAAAAGTCATTGGGGTTACGAAATATAAGACCCCATTACTTGACATCCTTGAATTTGCGAATGCTCGCTTATGGATTAAAAGTGCCAATGTTATTCAGCGTGACTGCTCTTGTCAGCCATTAAACTATTTTCCATTCTTTTGTCGCTATATAAAACCACGGACATTAAAATTTGTAATGCTGTCAGAAATTAGAAACCACGATATGTGAAATCTCCGATCTGCCCCGAGGTAACGGTAATATTAATCAGCCCTTTTGAAAAAAAAAAAAAAAAAAAAAAAAACCTGAACGTTAATTCCGTACATGTGGAGTTCGGAGGAGGTAAGCGTCGGATCAAAATACCAATCTCGTATCTTTGATACCCATGGCAGCTGAAGAACCCATCTCAGTGGCTTTAACGATGAGCGTCGCTTTCATTTGGGATAAGGGTCGGGGTGAAAAGTTCGTTTGGGTCATGAAAAAAGAAAAGCAAATTACGCTACTTGTAACTGGCAGTTTTTTTTACTGCAGTTTACTACCCAAAGGTGAATTAAGTAAAAGCGAATTGCAAATCGCCTTAATGGTAACTTTTTGTTTTCAATTTGCACTGCTTAACAATCTCAAAGAGTTTTCAGAGTTCTTCATATATATGCCCTGGAAATCCCCCGGAGCTTGAGCGTTTCAACTATTCCTTTCCACCTCCTCATCTCTTTCTCTCTCTCACTGTTGTCACTAAAGTCGTGCGTAATATTTCGCGCACTATAATCAAATCATTGTTTGCATACAGTTAGAACATTGTTAAAAACAGAGGGGTGTAAAATAGTTATTTTATCCTTTTAAATTAAATTTCTATTGTGACTAAATACCTATACGGTTAGAAGAAACACCTTACTAGCAAATGATTAACACGCCTAGTTTCGGGTGGAACCTTATTGCAGTGAACTTTTTTAAACTACTCAACTGCTACTCCACAACCGAAGAAACTTAACGTCAATTTTCTTTCTGTAACGCGCCACGGGTGATGCAAAAGACGACGTTATGACACATTTCGTCGGCAAATATCTACAGGCATTTCGAACACATTACAACACCGCACGTAACAACCCAGCACGAGAGCATTGCCCAAGCTTGCAAGGCTGAAAACGAGTTTTAATTAATGCCTCTCCCGCTGAATTATGTGTTTCTTCTTCGTTTTATGTTGGAACGCAGGAGCGTAATTGTCTGTCTGCATGCGGATTTGCTGGTCTCGTTGATGTTTTCCTTCTGTGTTGGAGCTCAATCCTGTTTGTGTGTGTGTGTGTGTGTGTGTGTGTGTGAGAGAGAGAGAGAGAGAGAGAGAGAGAGAGAGATAAAAATAAAGAAGAAGGGCGTTGAAACAGACATAATTAAGAAATCCCCTTTCCAGACAACGTGGCTATTCAGAAAAGAATGTTCCAGCGCGTTCAAAGTTATTCCATAATGAAAGAAACTTATACACTTGTTAACGATCATAACAGACTCAGCAAACTGCTGGCAACGTTAACCTCTTGACATAAAGAAGGAACTTCGATATAAAAATGAACGGCTCAGACGGGTCTCGACATAAAAACGGGCGCAATTTTTTATTGATTTCGTAAAGTTGGATTGTCAAGTCCCACTAAACGACATTTCACCAGGCTCTTCTGAAATAAAGACATTTGATTTAAAAGTATACCCAAGAGCCCAGACCGTTGTTTTCAGAGTATTGGTGCTTGCGATATCAGGCTTGAAGCAACATTCATTTCTTATTACAGTATCAAATATGCTTCAGCTGAAGGGGGTTGATGATATTTTAAACATATTAATCAAGCCTTTCGTTCGTTGAAAAAACTCATTTACATACCCTTCATACTAGTGTTAGTGTTGAGCTTTTTTTTTTATAAGTGTCCGCATGCATGTTTGCGTTGATGCATTGGAGCCGTTGGTAATATTAGCTATCGAAGGCACTTAATGAAACAGGTCGACCAGAAACTTATGAGGCCTTGTTTCTATAAGCTACCTTCTATTATAAGCCAGAACGGTATTCAGCTTCATGTGGCCACTGAACTTAATTCAATTATAAAACATTTGTACTGAGCAGTTCGGATTCATTTCCAGTTGACTAATGAAAATGCATTTCTAAAACTTTGCATGGGCATGTTAGTATAACTGCGCTGTTCATACGCGGAGAAAAAGATTACCCCCGTTTTTAGCTTTTTAGTGCAAGATTAGAAGACCCGCGTAAGAGTAGCTTAAAAGAACGGTTATTTACTGTCATATCAACAGCCTCTGTTGTTAACTGACATCTTAAGCAATCTCAAAACAATTGTTACCGCTGTTCAGACGCAGAAGCGTCAAGTCGAATTATACTATTTTTAAAAGTTTTTTTCCATAAACGTATCATTGTATCATTGCACAATTGCAGATTTGAAAGTTATGGAGATTTGAAATAAAGCATACGGTTTCTTTTTGTCTCATATTCCTGAAATTAATTATTTTTTTATTCATCATCATGAAAATTGTTGAAATTTATTTATTTTATGATTTCAGTAAAATACATATAATTTATTTTTATCATTAATGGAGAGAGAGAGAGAGAGAAAGAGACCCAGCAAACACAGAACGTTACTATAACGTTACCGTAACGTTTTTGGTTATATTAACGCTATGGTAACGTTATGACAACGTTCTGTGTTTGCTGGGGGAAAAAAGAGAGAGAAAAGAGATAGAGAGAGGTAAAGAGAGGGGGGGAGAAACATAACAGGAAGCTTAAGAAATTAAAGATAATCGGGTCCTACTCACTTGTATCAGATATGTTAATATAGCGTTTCACGGGCTCCCCGTAATAGATACACCTGACTTCCATATTAGCGACGTACGGGTTCTCAGGCACGTGGTCATGGTGGACAGGATAGTGCACCCGAACTCGACCGTAAACAACTGCGTACGGTTTGTGCAGCATCATGTACCGGTAAAACGTCTCTGACTGATACTGCTCCATTGGCGGGCAAGATTCCGTAGTGGTGAAACTCGGCGTTGGCGCTCTTTGGCCATAGTCGGCAATTGCTGAGGATGAAAGTAACAGGAGAGAAAAAGCGAACAACATCGTCATCGCAACTTTTTTCCCCGCGAAAAATGTTCTTCAGTGCAACAGGTAGGTGTGTTTGCGTACGTCGGACGTTTCTGTTGGTGTGTTTCCACCCTTTGCCGGAGAGGTAAAAGCATTCCAAATGTCAAAGTATCTGCTCCGTGAAACAAGATTTTTTTTATCACAAATTCAGATGGATCGTGTAATGACGTCAAAATGGCCACTCGTTGAAAAAAGTGGCTCGAAAGTCGTTTGGTAAAGTAGACGCGAAAAATAAAGCCAAGCATGATTAGGGGTAAAATTTGAAGATCGGTTTCGTGGCTGTATATGTGACCTTCTAAAGTCTCCTCCACCAACTCGAATGGTTATGCGTTCAATACATTAGACCTACATGTTAAAACAACAAACATTTTTGTCAGCCATAAGCTAAAATCGAACGCTCAGAAAGCTTAAATCATGCATGGAGAGCCCAACAAGTAACTTAGTATCAAAACTGATTTCCTAATTGTTTCCTTTTAAATATTGAATTTCCAAAACTTTGAAAACCATTTGAGTGCATGCCAAAACAATGGTTAACTTTTTGAGTTTAGTCACAGAAAATGAGAAAATATGTGGGCTGTGGCTGTGGTAAAATGCAAGGTGCTATGAATGCCATGGGGATTTGAAAGTATTTAGCAAAATTGAACGAGGAGGGGGGGGGGGGGGGCACATATGCTTATGCAACAGACAAACAGTTTCACAAAATGAGAATAATGGGAACAAAAGATTTTACCAGAAAAAAAAATGATACCGTTTTTGCTTTGCTTTCGTGGTTTTGGTCATTATAAGTCGATTTCATCATACTTTTAACTATAGCCATGATGCACTTTGACATAATACAACTGTAATCACAGAAATAATTTGATTAAGTGCACTCCCCGGCTGATCACATGTTGAAAAAACATAACAGCTATAGCCTGTGTGTCAGGGCACTGTAAAGCTAGCTTCCTCACTATACCTTTTCATGCGTTAGCTTTACGGTATATTGCTGATGTGGGTTTCATATGAAATCAACATCGAACTGGCAATACCGAAATCTAGAACCTAGGGTAAACAGCTAGGACTTTTGCCAAAAATTCAGTGGTTAAAATATGTTGATCGAGCTAAAGACATTATCCAATTAGGATTTGAAAAACAGCAAATACAAGCCAGAGGGACAATCGTACATGATTTGTCGGTCTTACGACCCTTGGACTTGAGCCTAAAATGACCGTTGTCTGACACGACTTCAGGTCAATTTCTTCCAAACTAATGCCTTTTTAATTTGAAACCATGAATGTTGTTGTGTTCCATTAAAAAGCATCAAAGAAAGAGGATTTGATACATAAATATCCCTTTCGGTACAAAAAAGTCCGATTAAGTCGAATTTAGTCCGAACGAAAAAATGATACATGTAGAAGCAGATTGCACACCAAGTGAGTTTGGTAGTTAATGTTTCAACCAAAAAGTTATCACTTTTCTGTCATAAACCAATTTCATCTTGACGAACATTTCCCGCCTTGAGAAAATGTTGCCATTTTGACTGACATAGTATGATTCCAAATAAAAAAAATTAAAAAGATTTTTTTATTATCTATTCACATTGCATTTTAAAGTCTACTGGACAAAATTTGATTTTAGACTCAAAATAATAATAATAATAATAATTATTATTATTGCAACTATCCCTCCCTCTCTCCCTAGTTACATGTGCGTGCACGCATGCACAGGTCGTCATCAGCTTTTTATTTTATTTTCATTATTTTGTTTAAAGATTTTTCTTTCTCTTTGCACCAATGAAAAAATCATGACTTTTTTTCTCCTTCTGCAAACCTTGCCAAGATTTGAGCTCAGTAATTTATTTCTAGTAGCGTGAGTTATATGATGTGTAACATCCATTGCCTAAACTCAAATCGGTAACCACAGTAAACCGCCTTTTGATCTCTCTTCGTTTGACCCGATGTCGCGATGGATAATTGAACTAAACAAAAAGAATTTCAAGCAAGACTCGCGTTTTCGCTTTACTAGTAAAACAAAAATTATTGGCACTGAAACTGTCTCATTCAATAAGACTGAAATAGAAACATGCCTCCGTTAATTTTTTCGCCGAGCTGTAAAACAGAACAAGACATTTTGCAAGTAGGCCTACCGGTATTAGTCTATCATAGTAATGACATGACTTATGTAGCTACAATACGAACTTTGACGTGTAACACAAAACTCCCCAGTTAAGAACAAGTCTTTAATGATTTGCTAAACCAAATTTCTTCAAGTTTCAGTCTTCAAGTTGTAAAGTTTAAAAATATACTTATTTCACTCTATGTCTACGTCCGTGATTAATAGCTAATAATTTTCCATCCAGTTTATGCCCCATATCTTTTGATTATTATACACCTGATTAAAGCTGGATTCACTATTCAGTCAAAACACACAAAAGTCCCCCCCCCCCCCCAAAAAAAAAAAAAAAAAAAAAAAAAACAAAAAAACTGCTTAATCTAATTACGTGTAGTAACTTAATAAAACCATAGGGGCAGAGTTTGTATTCAAGATAGAGTGAGTAGAAATTCTAGATAGAGACAGCTAAAAGTGAGAGAGGGAGAAAAATATCTACGCAGAGAAGAGGAGGGAAACGTATTAGATAGACAGGCCTACATAAATTCAGAAACCTGTCGTTATATTCCCTCTCCAGTACTAGTGCCGCAGTGAGAGGAAATTTCACCCAGAGCGTGGATACATACGTAACATCGATCGCTACACTACCCCGAGAACATGTGTGATCAAACCAGCAGGCGGGACGTCACACCGACGTAACCTTGGCAACGCGTCACATAACAAACACTGACTAAGGCCCTCTTTTTCATAAGTCTACTTTCAGATCGCCCCCCCCCCTTTCAGAAAGTGCAAGTTGAAAAGCTAATAATGATGACCTTTGAGTAATCGCCGCTCTGGTAGTAAAATGAATTTTTTTTATAATTCTATATGTTGTTTACTACCATGCATTTATTGTGGAATTTTTAATCTCACATGAAGAGTCGTTATCCCTTTAATTAATTTACTTCAGGGTATTATTATAATCATCCAGACACCGAAAATGAGATTTTCCTGCATCGAATTATTCAATAATGCGTCTATCTTTGTGCTGTTTTAAAACAATAAAAAATCCCCTCGAAAATATAAAATATCGGCGTTTATATTTCTCGTGGAAATGTATAATCATAGGCAACTCAAAGCTTAATTAGGCTATCGTCAATTTAACACCTTTCTATTTTGAGGTGAGATAGCAATCGGTATGGGGCGTATCGTCATCCCTGAATTTTTTTCAGAGGCCTATGTAGAAAACCCTACACTTTGAACGTGTGGAGCGGAGTGAAGCTGTACGCAGACCTGAAATTGCAGCAGATGCGCCGAAAGGCTCGACCTCTTCCTGTCCTTCAATTCTTCGTCATTCATTCGCTTTTTTTTCCTTTGGTCAGCGTGAAGTGTGAAGATTCTAGACTTATACAGTACGCTGTCAGTACTTGGAGATCATGTCCTGTTTTTATTTTAACCTGAGCCCTATAGAATAGGATCGGAAGATGTGTGCTCTCCGCAGTGGGATCTACCTTAGGCCTACCGTTGTGAACACAGGTCCAGTGATGTTCACGTTCAGGAGATTCAGAGGAACTATTCAGTCAAGGCAGCTCTTACGACGTTCTATCACACACAAAGGTAATATTGAGGTTAAATAATCTACGTCTATCTCTCACATTATTCTAATTTTATGATTTATCTTTCTGGAACAGCGGTATCACAGGCCTGTCAGGCTAACAAGTAGTGAATGTGTTAGGTGCGATGACTGCGGTAACCATTGTGTTTACTTAATGACCGGAAGTGTAGGTTATTTACCGTGTCTAGGTCTGATTCATCTAAAGTATCAGGGAAAAGATGAATGAAAATATATCATGCACATAAGTGACATAAGATATAAAGCATCTGAAACAATTTTGAAATGCCATGGTTTTTAAGTGTACTCGTTACCTCATCTTATGTTTTTGATGCTTAAAATCGACCTGAACTTTCGTAAGCATCGGTGGTTCAGTGGTAGAATGCTCGCCTGCCACGCGGGCGGCCCGGGTTCGATTCCCGGCCGATGCAATGTTTTTATTTTCCCCTACCGCAAGGCATTATCGTTCTTTGTACTTCAAAATTGGAAGTAAAGGAGTTTTAACTCTAACTCGTTTAATTCATCAAAACATTGATTAATCAATAAGGCATCTCGTTTAAAAATCCATCCGCGAAATTAGTACCACACGTGCCAGGAGACACGCCTGCTACAAGATCTACTCCACATGGTTTTTCTATTAACCTACATAACTGGCCTCTACAACTTTCCAAAATTATTCTGTCTGTTTGCACCATGCAGCTCAGTTAAGTCTCATTGACCTTTATCCTCATTGTCGTCACAGTACCGCGTGACCCAGATCTGTTGTTTCATTTATGCATTTATTGAGGTGAGGTTTACTAAAACGCTTTTTTACTACTAATAGATTGTTTTTATAATTTTTAAATGGCGGGGATCGATTAAAACATACCTCTGGTGTATAGATTGAGTGCTGAATCTTCAAAATTCGAGAAATGGATTTCTATATGACCATTGTCCTTTAATTTGTGCGTTCTTTCCTGTGAGCGCTGTCTGAGTAACATAACCTCAGCTTTTTTACGCCGTTTGTTGATTTCAAGGCTATTGCATTTGCGGGGTTAATTGAGCGTTATTCAACAGGCAATTCAAAGACACTTCGATCCAATGTTAAAAAGACTCCATCTGTAAAATTTATATGCAGGCGTACACAGAAAAAGAAGGACTCGGCTGCTGTCTGTACTCTCCTGCTTATTCAGATTGATAAATCTCGCTTAAAATAGTTCAAGTTAATTGTTACATCTCCATTGCTACAAGCATGCAATTAAAAAAGACAACATCGTAGCCGTTAGTTGGACGAGAACGGACGATCCCTGAAAGGGACGTCCGGCAGAATTGTCGCCCTGGTCACCGTGGTCGTGGGAGTGAGTGACCCAGTCCGGAGTGGGCGGGGCTGTGGGGGTGATGCACAGACCGCTGGCCGCCGCTGTTGGACACTGGTAGCTGGACGTGGATGAAGACAAACCTATAGGGATGGGAAAAAAGGAAAGAAATGCAATTAGTTTTGAAAAAAATCCAAATGTTATAGGAACAAAATAAATTACTGGATGGATCCTCCTGATTTTGCTGTAAGGTACCCAACTCGGACTGATTAAAAAAAGAAAAAATAATAAAGTAAATGAGCAAAAAGGACGTGAAATGCTACTTTAATTAACGTTATTTTTTGCCTCCATTGCCACCAAGACCACTGGATAATCCCAGTGTCACCACACCCGCCGTCACTTAACACACACCCGACTATGTACAGTAGGTGTCTTTCAAGTTTACACTGCGCTCTCCGCCTTTTCCATGTTTTACGCGCGGTATGTGAGTTTCTCGTTTAATGGCTCATTTCAAAACGCGGGATACCATTTCAATTAAAGAATATAGGTGGTTATTCTTGCCTGTAGTCATTTATATATATATACATACGTTCAAGGCCAGTCAGATTTAGTGAAGCGTAAAAATGAATTTAACAGTCCCCATATGTCTTCGAAACCACACGTTAGTTGGTCCGAATCAGGTGAGGGTGAGACTCTCTCCGCGCCTTGAATTCTCTTCCAATAACAAACAATTTCTAGCAGATGTGACATTTTAACCCGGTACTTCAGAAAATGTGGAGGGGGGGAGTCCACGGGTTGAGAAAGGGAGGGGGGTAGATTCTGAGGAAGGCATAATTCATAAGGTCACTTAAAGATTTCAATTGCATACTAGTACGTAATCAAAACTGACGTTAAAGCTAACGAAGACTGACGGTACTCTTAAGGGGATAATGAGAAAAAAAGTACACAGCAAACATATGTGTATATATTCAACGCTGTATATCACGACATCACAACAATTTCCTGTGTTTTGTCTCAAAGTATTCATTGGGATCATTTGATGTCGCTTAAACCGAGACTGTCGGCACTGCTTGACGTCATAGGCGACTATCTAGAAAACGTGCGAGAATCCTCGTTAACTTTCTAGCGATAAGGGTGGATCTCTGTGCACCGGTGTGAACGAAATGCAATGAACTGCACGTAAGAAGAAATAACCTGAACAATATCCGTGTATAAATTCTGTTTCCACACTCGCTAGTACGCCATTAATTATGCCCCCTCTTCTCCAAACCCCACGAAATCTCGCCTGAATTTACTCTTAAGTTATGAGACCTGGGGCTAACTGATGATTCGTGTTATTCCAGACGTTAATAGTTCAACAAGTGCTGTTTAAGGTTATGATCATGATATAGACAAGAAATCAACATTGCATTGCTAATGAATTCATGTATTCTTACAGGCAGAAGCCCAAGCATGAAAAAAAAAAGACTAGAAAAGCTATATCTACCAGTATTTCTTTGATAACCTAATTCTTTAATATTAATGAAATATATAAGAATGCATCGTTATTTGAAAACTTTTAATGCAACATTGCAATACCTTTTGAATAATTGTACAACTGTGACACAAAGTGTTGAGAATGAGTAAAAAAATACACACCTGTAGGATAATGAACATCCATTCCGCAGAACTTCAGCAGCTCAGTAATCTGGGACTTGTCTGACGTCACCTCCACGTGATATAGAGGCAGGATCACGTGGGTCGGGTGGTGCTGATGCTGAAGGAACAACATGTACTCTTTTTCTTTCTGCAAGTAGTGCATTTCACACGCTACACTGGTGTGGACAAAACCTGGTAAAAAGAATCCATCAGTTAATTAACAATTACAGTACAGTTTAACGAGTAAAGTGATCACTTGCGGACCACGAGAGAAGGACTGCGTTTGGTTATAAAGTATAACTTTTTATAACTTCTTGGTTTGGTTAAACAGGGCAATGTGCAGGAATGAATATGGGAAATGGGAGTAATAAAAGGACAACCTCTTTCTTCCTTTCTATGCATTTTGCTACCAACTGCAATGATCACTGCTGATGTCAGGAGATATGTATTTAATAAATCAACATTCCCTTTTATTTCGACGACAAAAAAAATTGTTTATATTAAAATAATGCAACGTAGAAAAATGGTTGTATAGAACCCGAAGAAAGGGGAATTCATTGTCTACTTTGGATATAAATCTTTGACGTGACTTTCAAAATAACGATATTTTTTTTACTTTTCTATTCAAAATTTTTATTTATTTATTCATTTTCGCATCAGTTGTACATAGTGCTATTATAATCTTCTTCCCAGTTACATTTTGCAATTTAATGTAAACGACATTTATCAAAATAGATTGTTTACATATCAAGGGCAATGCGTTTATAGTTTGACAGACACCCGTTAAGTAGGTAACCTCTTAATTTGTGCACTTTTTAACCACTGAGAAGTTGCCTTAAAGGGCATTCCTAAGACAAAATTAACTGTCTGGACCAGTGCGAGGACCCAGGAGGTCTTCAGTACATTTTGTAGACAACTCTGTCATTTTCGAACATTATATTATTTTTACTATGAAGTTCTAGGTTCGTAGTTGTCATGATTGGAATAAGTCTGTGAGCTTAAGATATAAAGACTCTAAAAAAGCGTGAACAGATATAGATAGCTAGGGCCCAACCCAAACTAAAAGGAATGCAAGGGTATGAAAATATAGATATGATCGAAAGGAAAGGGCTGTGTGAATATAGAATAATAATAAGAAGAAGAAGAAGAAGAACTGACCTGCTTTGGTAATATTAATCTCAGCTGCGCTAGCCTCCGTTTCTTCATCACCCCCGTGGTCCTTAAAATGGCAGAACACCGAAATGCTGGCCGTGTACGTCTCCTCGTGGTCACCTGCACCGTCTCCGGTGTGCACGTGTCCAGCGTCATCGTGCACTTGGTCAACGTGGTGGTAGTGGTTGTCCACGCGGCCATAAATGACCATGTTGACCAGGGGGTTCGCCAGCGCTTCTTCCATGGAATGGATGCCGTGTTCACGGGCCAGAGAGGGAGAGCAGTCGGTGTCCGCCAACGTGAGGTCCGCGCACGCGTGCGCGAATACGAGCAGCAGGAACATTGCACGTGTTCTCATTTTCGCCTCCTGCAACACAGTCCCAAGGAAATGTACTATCCCACTGACAAGCGCCCGCTTCAGATCTGTCTCGGCAAGGAAAACTATTAAAATGACAACCTCTTCTTGCGCTATTAATGTAAGAAAAGCGAGTGGCGCACTGGGAACGTTAAAACCCGCGCCTTTTGCGTGGTTGTAATCTAATTAAAGCGCGCACCGGGGACGAGAAAAGCTCAGCTAAAGAGTTAAAACACAACATGCATGTGTTTTATGAATAAAACGGCTAAGCGTAAACTGGGGGGTATGAACCTCGTGATCTAACTGCTGGCTACGTGACAGTGCCACCATATCGAGGTACACCAAAGGTGGAAACCGACAACTTACAAACATCTTTTTGGTCCTTTTAAACCTTTGCTCTTTTTTTCGATTCTTATGCCTGAATTATTTTGAGGTCTTTAATTTGTTGATTTTGACATGTGCTGAAGCATCGATGGTGGTACTGGAAAGAACATGTAATGTTGTTGTTTTTTTTTTTCAACAAAACTATGCGCTGTGATCTTTGGCTTTGGAAGGGGGGAAAAAACAAAAAGAGGGGTTCTATATTGTACGAGTACGTTAGATGTTCCCAGTTTTGCTTGGTACAATACGGAAAAACACTTATTAGTTCAGCGCGTGGAGTTATCGGTTGGGCCTGTGACAAAAATTAAATAAAAGGATAAAATGAAAAAATAAGAAAAAGGGTAGAAATTGGGGGTATTATACAAAACATAGATGATGTTTATAAAAAAACTCGTTGATTTAAAAAATAGAAAGCACTTTATAATATAACTCTTCATTTTGCTGGCGCAGATGTTAAGGTGATAGAGCTATCGTTAACTTGCCCTGATTTATACGTCACCAATCATTGAAGAAATATAGAAAGGCACCCGCACACAGCTTGAATTATTAATGTTCACTCTTCCTGTTTTCTTGGCCTTTCAGTCACAATAATGACAAATGGGCGAAAATTATCCCCATAATAACCCGTTTTTTTTGGCAGCGTGTATACACGTAATATAATGTATTGTTTAATTCTAGTGAATTTTAACAGTCCACTTTTCCAGAATTCATACCAGACCAAGTATGACGTCATGGTACCGACTGGCCAATACGCTGACAAGTCACGTGACGTGCGGATTGTCTATATATCCGATATATACGCCCATTTGATATTAAAATCGGTCACATTAGTGAAACAAGGCTAATTGTTTTCAATGGAGGGTTGAAGCCAAGCGTAGTAGCGTTTGGAGAAATAAACCGTGCAGAGAATGTTAAAACAGATGTTTTGGACGGAGGTTTTACATCACGCGTAAATCTGACAGAGTCCAACAATTTCTATGCTTATACAAACGACAACTTATGAGATAATCACAAACTGTTTAATGCCAGTTAATACTGATTTATGCTTTATTTAGTCTAAATTAACTCTCGGTGGCTTCCCACCAAGTACATGTGTATGCCCTCCAGTTCCAAAATTCCACATTTGGAGACCGCTACAGTAGGCCTACCTTATTTTTGTCATTTTCAAAAGTAACATAACATTTCTTTTAAATATACATTTCCCACAACAAATTTGATTGTTTTGTTATGATAATCTGCGTTATTAAATTATATTTAACTTAATATACAAGTGGTAAATCTTGGGAACAGTTTCCAAAGTTTCCCTAGTCAGCCGGTATTACATAAATGCAAGTCCTAGGAATGGAAGTCCGGGCTCCCATAAAATATGATTAGTACAGTTAGGGTTAGTTGGAGTATTGGGATTAGTATATGGGACGAATGTCACCTGCACAAAGTAATGGGAAGCGGACTGCGGTTCCTAGCGGACTTCCATTCCTGTTACACTGGTTTTATCATCATGACAGAGCCTCGTAACAAGCACCCGGTATCACAGTTATTATTAGTGATCCCAGAATACTTGAAACATTTCAGTGGGATGGATGCACAGTACGGGTCGTCCGGATATCGGGCTGTTAGCATGACATAACCACACCCAATGTACCACCACCCCCCTAGAGCTGTCCCCACACAACTATTCCCTGCGTTGTTCCTGTCCCACGTCGTGAACGGTTGCCTTACATTGGGTGCGAAACTATCGCCGATGCTCCCGACGAAAGTATTTGGATCCAAGTTCAGCGCGTAGTTTTGGTCTTCGCTTTCGAGATAAAAGTCGTCGTAGGTGATATAGTAGGTGTTGTTGTTGTATGAATCAAGGCGGACTTTCAGTCGGTAGGATTTGCCGTATGTGATCGCATGGACGAGTTCGTTGCCGGCCCAGTGGTCCCCTTGGTTAAAACCGAAGCCTGCGCGGTACTCGTCCCACGTGCGTTCAAAGTTCAGCTCGGGTCCTGTCCGCTTCTGGATGTAGGTCCATCCGAAAGAACACCATACAGTTACAGGGGCGCCGTTAAAACCAGGAGGTGAAATTTTCATTAAGCCTAAAATTGAAGGATTTAATTCTCAATAGTGAAATGTTTCATGGGTAATTCATTGGGTAAAAAATGAGGATGAAACTTTGAAACTTTGAAAAATGAGATTTTGTTCACTTCAGTTGTCCAAATTTTTTTTTTAATCTACGTACATGTTTTAATTGGTGAAAGAAACTGAAATGCATATTGAAAACCGTTCTTTATTCAGACAGTTGCGCCATTGCCCAGTAAGCAAAGCAATTCAATACTGAGGTCTTACCATTGTACCCCGGTTCATCGTTACAATCGGAAGCAACCTGCAAATTAAAAATGTATGTTTACTGAAATATAAATATACTGTATATATTTTTTCGTTACCTAGCGTAACCTTACCCTCAACGATTGTTGCCTGACTTTTTGTATTAATGTTTTTTTTTGCATTTTTATTTTCATTAAGTTTCTATTATACGCCTTATAAGATATATATTCAATTTGCAGTCAGACGCGTACAACAATGTCGCGTTTAAAAAAAGCGCCATGTACGGTTTGTAGTTCAGTTTAAATGTAGGTCCAATTCACGTTTAAACACTGTGCCGTTTTATTTATTTATTGTTTTTTATTTTTATTTTTTGGTTGACTTACCTTAGCAAAATACGTATTGTCCGTGTAAACAATCTGTCCTTCTATCTCTCTATACTTGCTATATAGGCTACATGAAACACCAAACTTTGTCACAGGCCCAACTTCAATAACCTTGCAGCTGGCGTCTTGGTGACACTGCAGTGCACATGCACCTTTGGTCTCCACCTCCAGGGTCACCAGTGGGCTCAAACGGGGCGTCTCGTCAGAATTTAATTTTGTAAATCGACTAAATTTGGAGTCTCCGAGCACGTTTCTAGTCATGATTAGTGTAAGCAAACCTGAAGTGATGAAATAGATTGTATTTCACTTTGGAAAAATGTGGAGTTCAGAAATTTAAAAAATCTAAAAATGCCTGACCCGATTGTTAGGCCCACAGAATTTTAACAAAATGTTGGGTGCTGTGCAAAATTCTTGACATCAAGTCTAGCGGATATTAAAATAATCCAGCGTATTATCCCGCCCAAAAGTTTCAAAAGTTACGACACGAGCGATACTTACTTTAATTTTAGTGTTTCTGCATTTCTGACAGCCCTCGTGTAGTATTTTTTTTATTAATGATATAAAGTCAATAATATATATATAGTATTGATACATATCCTGTTGGACACACTTGTTTCATTGTGGAGTTGAACCGCTGTACCGGATCCTTTTTTGACTGGCTTTGGTGGCCTAAATGGTGTTAGGAGTCAAACTTCACCCTCATTTACGAAATATATTTAATCATAAACTTTACCGACTTAAACGCCAAGACTTGATTCATATAAAAGTATGTACAACTATAAACTTACCGCATGTTATTGCAGCAAATCTACTATGCGCCATCGTATAATCGATCCAAGGTACTGCCTCCGTGGTCTGGCTGTGTTCCACTCAGAATGTTTGTTGTCCTCCAGTAGTATTCAGTAATCATTCAAGTATCCGTCCTAATAACTCCATTCAAGTGTCTGTCATAATGATGTCATTCAGGTGTCCGTCATAACGATGTCATAAGCCTGCGAAACAAGAGAAAATCGGAAAATGATCTTTGTGTCAACAAGAGTGAATTTTCAAGTAGGAACCGGAGCTTTGGGCGTTTCAGAGTGTTCGGATGGATAGGATTATTGTGTTGCCCTGATAATTGGTAATTAACGAATTGATTGTTGTGAGAGGACGCATGTGGCTGAACTTCTGACCTAATAATTAAGATCATTCAAGAACTGAGGCATGGGAGTCGAAATAAAAACGTAGTTTCTAAATTTCAGAACAAGGCGGTTGAACTCCCAAGACGAAAGCACGTTGAGTTCACTGATATCTTCTGCAAATTCAACCCCCTTGGCAGAAAGCATTCGTACATCAGAATTCTATAATCGCGGCAGAAGTAATTTCATATTTTCAGAACGTTAAAATTTACATCTTGGCAATTTAAAAGTTTTCAGTTTAGCAACGCCACCCGTTATTCGGTGAAAGTTATACTATTATTGTTCCCGTTTGAAAATGTTTCGTAAGTATGAAAAAGTAATTTCAAACCTTTAAATACAATTAACAGTATCCTGTTTCAATATTTCTTTATCAAATGTCAGGAGGGCTTTTGCGGTCTAAACCCATCAAAATCCGTTCCACTGATTTATTCAATTAAAGTGGTCCAAGTGCAAGGGGGGGGGGGGGGGGTCTAGCAAGAAATTCATGAACGAGAGAAAGTTGCCGTTTTTTTTTCTTTGTTCGAAGTAAACGATTTTAACATTGGCGCTAAAATGCCACATGATCCGCAATTAACATTAATCTAACTTTAATTCAAAATGATACTATTTTTTTTAGAATGAAGGCCTGTTGGCATCGAGCCAAATTGCTGACAAAATGATCGGTTACAATGCGTGCACAACTTATTTAGTTGAATAGATGAGCTCCCTATGCATTTTGTTGGTAGATGCCATCACATCCGGTAGCATTGTGGACGTTACAATCGCAAAACTAAAACAAAAATGCACTTGAAAGAGGAAAGTTTTGTCTTGGTTGGTAAAGCACTGGTACGGTTGAAATTCCACATTGAAACAACGCGTGCACCGAGGATTGTTGGAAGCACTACTCATTGCCTTGAAACAAATTACTGCCTTGCATATTAATTATGTAATTGCCAGAAATAAAATGTCTTGAATGATCTCCCCATGTCTGTACCATTAAGGGCATTTTACGGTTGTTATTAAGGGACAGAATGGGCAATGTCAACACTTTTAAGGTGCCCCATGCAAGACTGAACATGGTTATGCAACGTTTTGTTTGTGTCAATTAGTAAGTAAAACAATATTCCACTGTTTATTATTTGTCGACCTGCTTAAAATCATGGCAAAACTTAGTTACAAAATACATACATAATGTTTCAGTTTTCGGTGTTGATTAGACAGGTTTGCAATTATACGCATGGAAGGAAACGTTGAAATGACTTAAATGCGGATATACTCCTTACCTTGACAACGCAACCATTTTTCTTACAATAAACTTTAACAGAAAAAAAAAAACTTGATGGGGTTAGTTGTACTGAAGTATTCATCTACCCTTTTTACTTTTTGGAATTTTTTTGAACTGCAAGCCTGCATTTTATAATTACCTCTTATGCTGACAGGTTTCCTATTTGTACATGCAACACACCTTTAATAAACACTTAATTTGTCATTTGCTAATTCCCACGATAAAATAATTTTTGGTTATCTTAATCTTTCATCCTCTGTCCTTATGCTGCCCTGATGTTTTCAAAGAAATCAAATAAGGATGAAAACTATTAAGAAGCTGATTCTGGAATCTCGTGAAATATATTACCTTTTAAAGCAGAAGTCCGGAAAGTTTTTTTTCAGAAAAAAAAACTGTTATAGCATATCATTTGTGGTACATTACTCACCTGCTTTGACTGCTTTGCCCCGCAACACTAAGTGATGGGGTTGATTTATGTTGATGGTCAGTTCTTGCCAAATCAATGCCAATGCATTGGAGTATGGGAAAACAGGCAAGGAATCGACAAAACCATCTGAAAGATAAACAACAACTTTCCTGCAAACATTATTCAAAGTCATAATCGTGTGACAACTTTTGGGAGTCGATACCTCATTTTGCATTTGACAGAGCATGCTAATGGTTTGAATTAACCTTCAATTAAAGTCCGCTGGATCGATTAGCCTGAGATGATGACACACAAAAGCGTCTGGTTGAACGAACGACTTTGTTTTTATTATTAATCCACTACCATTTCAAAACTAAGGACGTAACACCACGACTTGTGAGTCTTAAGTCCCGTTCAGAATAGGGGACTAACTAGTCAGAGGGTCAAATATGGCGACCCACTACAAAGCTTGCCGTCTCATCCGCTAATAGACACTGAAAAGATATCCCGTGGAGAAGTATTCAATTGGGTCGGCCATATTTGACCCTTGGACTAGTTAGTCCTCTATTCTGAATGGGACCTTAATTAATGGTTGATTGATTCTGTCTCTATTACCCTGAATTTCAAAGGATAATGGAAACGACATAGGCATGTCAACAATATGGAGGCGAGTTCCTTACGTCAAGACACTTATAGTCCTACTCGGGGTGCACTATAGGCCTACTTAGTGGTACCTATTTTTCTCTTAGGCGGAAACTTTGTCTTCCTTGTCACTCTTCTAGAGTGTCTGTTTAGACCCTGTTTACGCCATACAGTGGGATGGGTTCGGGACTGCAGAATTTCTTACCTCATTACTAGACGTAAATCAAAACTAGTTCGGGAACTTTCTAAACGCCTTGCACCAGTTCCTTAGAGACAAGAGATATGTTTGTATTGAAAGCTTCGCGTCAGCAATCGCCGCATTTACCATCCTTGTGTAGAAGAACTGTCTCCTCGTAACTTGTTTAAATCACTCATTTGTTTTCTAAACGTTGCCTCTAATACGTTACGCACCAATTAGGATCAATTAGTTGATAAAACGGTCTTGTTGACTTCCCCTCATTACCCTTACAACTTCAGTGTAACGAGGCAACGAGCACCACTACGTATTTAAATATGTTAAAGGCTACGTATTCTGAATGTCTTCGAATATACACAGTGCTAATTCTCTGACTTGAAGAGGTACACGTCTGCATTTTTGTATGGGGTTGCGATAGTAGCACTTGTCCCAGGCAATAATTGTGATCTTGACCATCTTCTCTAACACAATGCTGATATCCCCCACCTAGCGCAATTACGTAACCAATCAAGTGGCCACTTGGACCTCAAGTGGCACGTGTCATTTGATCGTCCAATATTTACACACGTAGAGAGGCTCTCTAGGGTCGCAACATGTGGTAGGCTAAATGTTATCATATGCGAAAAACACAATTCAGTGAAATCGTGACAAATTAATGAACGCCTTACAAGTATTTCTGTGCAAGCCCAACCCATCTCGACTTATTGCCTGTTTTTCATCTGTTGTTGAATATTTGCTCCTTATAGGCGTTTTTCATTTATTTTATCATTTTGTTCAAATTTTCAAATACATGTCAGGTTCTTTATAGGGGAATAATTTCACGGTAATAAAGAAAAACAATTTTGTGGGGTGGGGGGGGGGACGATTTATAGGGGCCTAGGCCTACATCAATGAATTGTCAATATGGTTTTAAAAATCCAAAATAAACGAATAAATTCATTTCAATTTTATAATAAGGGTAATGATAATAATAATATTAATTTACTGAAAAGTCATTGTAGAATCGCAACGAAAATATACCAGCGCACATCTAGTATTGTATTTTTCAAAGATAGGCCTACTAGGCTTAAACGAACAGCCTAATATTCCCAATATCTGGCGGATCATATTAGGTAATTTTCGCTTATATCTTAAACAACCATATCGTTCTGTGTGTTTGTGCTTGTTATGGCAATACCTTGAGTATGGGTCAACACCTATTGATAAGAGCTCACCTACATTGTGCCTTTTGTAAGATTGTATTGACTGAAATGGAAAGGCCACAAAACGTTTACCTTCTGCTTAGCGACTTGCCACGTGACCGGTGAAAAAATTGATAGCGCGCATGCGCGGCTTGGAGTCACC
Organism: Lingula anatina; assembly: GCF_051362555.1. Lineage (NCBI taxonomy): Eukaryota > Metazoa > Brachiopoda > Lingulata > Lingulida > Lingulidae > Lingula > Lingula anatina. Next base: position 2,618,563 of record NC_141772.1, on the reverse strand, counting down.
TTGGAAACAGTTGAAAGGTAGTGCGCTGGGACCCAAATCACGTTGTTCGGCAAATTTAGTAGAAAGTCTGCAAGGTTATACCATAATTATACCTTTCAATCAGTCAAACACATATTAAGACGCAAACTAGGGCTCAAAATGGGATGTGGAGGCTCAAAAGCGGCGGAAACTTCGCCAAGTAAGTGCCACCATAATTGCACTGCTTCCTCAGCTTTGTACTTTGTCTGCAGCGAGTAAAGCTGGCAGGATTATCTGACGATGCAGCTTGCAGCAGGAATAGAGCTGCACTTCCTGTTTTCGTATTAGCGTTGTACTTTTAATACTAAATATTAGAAACCCCTAGACTTGATATTAATTATGGTGTGTATGCACGCAATTTTTAACTAGCTAGATCTTGCAGGCTATCAGTAATAGCTAGTCGGTAGTGCTCGCTTTACTGTAGTCTGTTGCTCATTAATTATACTAACTTGCATGCTTGTGCCCCAGATAATAACCAGCGGCCTGGTCAAAAACCTCAGGGAAAAGGTCATGCAAGTGAGTTTTATGAAGACATACCAGTGCATTTTATGGAGCCTTTTGTGTTTCGTTCTTGTTGCACTTTCTTCTATAAAAATGTGTGGACTCACCCTCTGAGACTACTGTACGGACGATGCAGCAGAGAGAGCAACCTCAAAATACAGGATTCTGATTTCTTCATTTAAACTTTGCCATTGCCTTTTTACAAGACAAATATGTGCCTTTTTTATCATTTGATTTTCTAGTGCATTCTAGAGTATATTAACTCTTTTTCCGAAACTCATCATTTTTAGCTTCAAAGAACTTTGGTGTTCTTTGTATTGTGCAGGAAAAAATACTTGCATAAGTGCCAGTTCACTTGATTGTTTTCTAGCTCTTTGTTTGTTAATTTTTTGTGCTTCTGAAAAGCTTGCAATGATTCCTTGGACATTGTGGGTTATGCTGTAATTAGACTTCTACATATTTCTCTTGGTATGCCATTATCTTAACATTTTTTTTTCACTCCAATTGAAAATAATTTCTAATAAGCTTGATAATTATCATTAGATCTAGTTTTTATGCTCATAATTTAGCTTGTATCATTTTAATTTGTAAAAAGCAGTGAGTTTAAATCATATAAGCACCTTATCTGGGAGCTAGGACTTATTGTGCATGCAGTATTATATGCCGGGAGAGTTTCCCCTCTGAATGACTGTACAGAAAAGTTTATTTCTTTTATATGACCAATACGATAGTTATTTAGTACTATTAAGTGGTATCAAGTTATTAATATATACACTTTAATTCTTTTTTCAGATCAGAGGAAGGGAGGGTAAGTACCTTTCAAAATTTTATCTACTTAGTTATTAATTTATTATTATTATTATTATTTTTTTTTTTTTTGTAGCATTTATAATGAATCATGTTTAAAGATACTTGATACATTATGGATATGAAATTGTGTGTTGGAAGGATTCAAATGGACCTGGTGAAATATATATGTAGGTTGCAATGAGAAAAAGATGGACCATTGGATCAATAGTCAATATCAGCATGTTTTGTTTTTTGATGAGGTGGTAGGTGATATGGTTTGTCAATTTACAAACATGCATATGAAGACCCACAAAAACACACACACACACACACACACACGCATGCACACATTCATGTGCGTGCGCACACACACACACACACACACACTGTGATTATCTAACCCAAGTTTAAGTGAAGTACCTGTTGATGTATTTGTGATGCATTTTACAGGAGACAAAAACTATCAATCAGATAAAGAACATATACTTCAGTACTTCTCATATGTATGTGTACAACAATTAAGTGTGTACTTAAACACTTGGTATGTTGCTTCCATGTCACTGTTAGGTGCTAGATTTACAGCGTCTGGATCAATTTTCACTTAGCTTTAAGCCAGATTAAGAATGGAAAGGATTAATCTAATAAGACCATCTGGTAAAGCAAGAAAAGAAGAGGACAAGATACAAAGGCTGTCCAAAATGCGGTCGATAATGCTGCCATTTACTTGTTTGTACTTGGTATCTATCTGATAATTGATTGATTTTTGAGGGAGGCATATACTGTTACACTATGTTCCCTGCAGCATGGAGAATAGTCAATAGAGATCTAGGAATTAGGACCTCAGAGCTTTTTTCTCCTTAATTTAGTATTGCTCACTGACCTGGTCTGAGTTTTGGGATATATTTTTAAAAAATTTAGTTTTAAAAATATTATCTCACAAAGTTAGTGATGTTTATATGAAAGGTGGCTTTATTTTTATACCAGGATTATTTTCTGAGCTAGTTTTTTTTTCAAAAATGTTCAATTTCTGTAATTTTGTGTCCACACACACACACACACACACACACACACACATGTAGACATACGCCTGCACACATCTACACCTTGTCTAAGTCTCATTTTCACAAAGAATTCTGATTTACTGTAATTGTAATCATATACTAAGAAATGTGCCCAAGAGTTGATGCTTGAGCACTCCTCAAATACCCTGCCTCTATGAATGGATGCAAATTTACAAAAGCAGCATTTAAATTTTACAAATGCAGCATAATTGTGTAGAATAACACAGCACTGGGTGAACAAAACGTGCCTCAACTACAGCACAATTGATATTACACCTAAAGCAAATATTTTATTGAAAGCCGTGTTGTAATCTACGATAAGGCTGTGACTCAGACTCAGACTTCCCAGGTACGTTTTAATTTATATGCATGTCACATTTGCAGTCTGTGACATTAACTTTTCGGCGTTCAGGCCATGTGGACCGGTCCTAACCAGTATTCACTGGTATGAATAAAAATGTCAATACGACTATTGCATTAATATTGGAAATAATAAGACCTTGATTTTGTCAAACATTGTTACATTTCAGAAAAAAGTCTTTTGAAAAATTTAGATCAAATAAAATTTAATGGCCATGTTCTACCACTTAATTCACTCATTTTGAAAAGTCTACAATGTTATGGTCGAAACAAAATTTTACTGTCTACAGGCAGAGGACCAGAGACTTGCGTTGAGACTGCGTTAGGAAAGGTTGTCATAGCTGGGCCAGTTTGCTTCAATTAAAAAAAAAGGGAAATTTATTAAATCAAATTATGGTGTAGAATTATTGATACATTAATTGTGATCAATGTATTTGACCTGTTTTATTGGCAACAGCAAAAACATTTGTCACTCCTTTCAGTATTAAATATTGTTTAATCATGCTTATCAATGATATTTTAACAATAATTAAGTTAACTTATTATTATTATTAATATTACAATAGATTTTCGACCCACCTCATCTTATTGTAATTATTTTTTATGCCATGGAGCCACTATTTGCTCTACCTAGTAAGTCTACTACACTTGTTTGTCACTTATATTTATACCTCAGGGATAGGAAACACGGAAAAACATGTGTAAATGAAGTCATAAAATTCACTTTTAGTGTTTCCACATTGTTATAGGGGATGATTAATTTGTCAGTTGTGACAAACATGCATGGACTTAAGGCAACTATGTTAAAATCACTTCATTTTTGGTTCAATTTCCATATGTTTTCCATCTATTAGGCTGTGAGTGGAAAAATGGGGTTTTGATAAGCATATACGGGTAGTTATGACAGGTGGTTACAAAAATTAACTTTATCCAATTAAAAAAAAGTGAATGGAACATACAAACACACAGAAATAATTGACACTTGTATAATTCTAAAGTGTTTTTTATTTTTGTCTTTTGTTTGTCTTTTTTTTTGTTTGTTTATTAATATTGTTTTGTTATGATCATTACAGTGACACCAAGCAGGGAGGAGCTAGAGCGTAGGTAGAGGTGGGGATGGACCCCCCACCAAGACATCATATTTCCCATTTAGAAAATAACCTAGATTACATAATCCCAGTACATTTACCCTAGACACAGAATAACATAATTTACATTTCTTTTTTTCTGTAGCTCAGAGAATTAACCCCTGTAGATATTGTATCTACTTCTTGTGGTTATTATATTAGCTGGTAACTTATAACCTTGTAGATGAATGCCATTATTAGATATAGGATAAACCCTTTTCTGAAGACGAGTGGACTTTTGGGATGACAACATTATATTGTGTTTAGAATTGAAAAGAAATAATAATATTATATCATAAAAATAACCTCCTCTCCTCATACCTCTTAGTTAAGAGGTATTAACATTCTACATTATAGCTATAATCTGCATTAACTCTCTTTATGATTTGTGAGCTCTCGTTTATTTACTTAATTTACTTTTTGCCCATAACCCCTCTGACAGTCTGATATTGAAATGGGTGTGTCTGGCGATTAATGTTTCACTGCCGTATAATACAATAGAGCTTTGTCACTTTAAGTTGGTAGAATTGTTCTAATATTTACCCTAGTGTGCTATAACCCCCAAGTTCCATTAACAGAGGTCATGCTAGCATTTTTTTTGTACTGGCTGTATGGCTATTGTTTTAATCACCATATCAACGGGAAATAGGTTTATTACTTTTTAAAAATATATTTTTATGCTCTTCTGGAACCCATAGTATAATGTTATTGAAGACCAATGAGGCAAAGGTATGAGTTTTTTTTTCTTTTTTTTTTTTTTTTTTGGGGGGGGGGGGAGGAATGGTGGCCATTCTCAACATTGAAAATATCTCTTTAATATTTAGTAAAAGAAGCATTGTAGTATCATATTCTGAAATTTAGTGGTAAAACGGTTTAAATTTTTGAAAAAAAATTCAAAGCCGTCCTCAAATATTCCTCAGCATTCAGTAGAAGAATGATGCTTGACTAATATCTTAGCTAGCATGAGTCTTGGCGTGGGTGCATATATGCGTGCGGCTTGAGTATGTTTCACAGCTTGTGATGGACGTTAGACACACTTGAACATCGCACTTGGCTTCATGTCTGAGACACAAGGGAGACTACTAATGTAATATTTATTGATTGCTGCCTTGCCTAATGTGCTTTTCATTCTGTCCAAATTTGGCAATTTGTTATCTGTGATGGCGTAGTGTGGTTGTAGTATGGATCACAAGGAATTCTAATAGACACCCCAAGCTGTGGATGGAATCTAAATTTTATCCTTCCGTGCCTTTTACAGAAATATATTTATTCTTTCTTTCTTTTGAAAAGGTGATTAATCTTTTTGGGGACTTCTTTCTTTTAATATATTTATTGTTCCCTCCTTTTTAAAAGTTGATTTAATAATAATAATAGTCTTTTTAGAGCTTGCTGTTTAAAAGTCATTGTGGCACCAAGATATTCCATTTGACAATAGATCACTTATTAGCCGTATTGGTTTTGCACATTTTTTTCATAATTATTAAAAAAATTACTTTAAATGATTATTTTATTCATTGACAAATATTGTTTAATACACAACTTGCTTAGCATTTGTTTTTGCGTATCATTTTTCATTTCAGATTATTCATATGCATTTGTCAATTTGCTTTCACTGCTTATTGAGTAATTTTACCAAAGCTTATTTGAGTACTTATCAGTATGTTCATTTATAATTCTTAAACTTTATTTTAATTCATTCAAAGTTTCAGTTGCATTAATTATTAACTGCTACAGAAGTTGAGTTTGAATTTCCAATTTCATGGCAGTCCTGTTAGATTTTAAGACTTACAAAAATCAGACCCACATTTAAAACGATATCCTTTTGGTTGCTTTTTTCCAGTGGGCCAGCTGCCAATAAGGAGTATGTATAAACCCTGTGTAATTTAATCCCTTAAGAGATTAGATTAGAACAGACATTCTGATATAGTTGTTCACAAGTTCTGGTTTTCTATCTACACCCTCTTTAGTTTGATAGAAAAAAAAACAGTTTTCCCTCCTTGCACTACACCTAGATGACATTTCAACCTGATGTAAAGGAAAGCAATGATATCCCACTAATTTGTCAAGGAACTTTAAGAGCAGTGGTAGATTAAAAAAATACCGTAGTGGTAATGTAATAGAGATAAGATAATATTAGATAGTCTGGTAGTTAGATAGTGGTTAGAAAAAACTTAGTTATCAGGTATCTAAAGTTATTAACTGTGACATTCGTCAGGTATTTGATAGCACCTCCATTTGAAGCAGATGCACTTACATAATGTATGGATAGTCTTAGATAATTGTATGTAGCTAGAATTGCTGCACCATTGATTATTTATTCAAGATTTGATACAACAACAGCAGAAGAAAATATTCAAATTTAATAGTATATTAAGAAAAGAAATTGATCAAATATTAATATCTGAAAATCCTTATGTACCAAAAGTGAATTTTTTAGAATTATTTGAGTTAATCAGTAATGTGCTATCAAATGCTATCACTTCCAACAACTGTTGTTTTTTTCCGTCACATCTTGACAAACCAGACAATCTTAGTTTGCAAAGAGATAAAAATAATGCCACATCCCTCATTTAGATACTTCTAGGTTATTTCTGCCCAGTGAGATTCCCATATTGAATCAATAGATTTCACAGCTAGTCTGCATTGTATCCCTGTGTAAATTGATCAGCCTAACATCCCTATCTATTTTCCACTAGTACACTCCATAATTTACTTTTAAGATCCCAGGGTAGCACAATCATAAAACACTGAACAGAATATATAGATATAGCTATAGAAGCTCACAACTGATCTCTTGATAGCATATGTAAGTGTGTGGTTATTTTCGAAACGGCAGCGTATATTAAGGCAAACTTTTGTAGTCCAGATGACAAACAGGAACTTTATCATTAAAAACCTGTTTATTGGGGTGTCATCAGAACTATTACCTCATTTTTATCATCTTTTTAAGTCTTCTAGAACTGTCATAATGGTGCTGTAGGAATTTTTTCATCTTTGTTTTAGAGTTCTATTACTGTTTTTGAATGTGAGGCAATGCACAGCTTAATAGGTTTACCCACTCCCCTGTAGTTGTGTAGCTTTTGGTAGATGTGTAAGAGCAATTTTATTATAACTGACTCTGGTAAATAGCTATACATGTATGAATTTTTAGACATAATTTGTATAAACTTTGAAGTAAACTTATAGGTAATGAAAATAGAATTATACAAATGGATAAGTTGAAAAATTAAATACCCAGTGTAGCTGTGTAGCTGTTTTATTTATTTATTTTTATTTTTCATTTCATTATTATTTTATTTTGTTGTTTATATTTTTTTACAAGTGATAAAGCATGCCCAGATAATGAACCAGTCAGGTAATGAATATGAGGAAACTCTAGTTAGAGCTAACTGAGGCAGGAGAGTATTTAGAAAGGTCACACCCTGTACTTGAAGCTGTATATATAGCAGTTTCTTTTGCTGTGGATTCAGTCTAAGTCTTCTCAGATCCTGGATTGTTTTGTTCCCCAAATTCTTGGGATTTGTACCTCATTCTGTCATTTCCCATTTAGTAAGGTCATATCCCACTTTTTGTCCTTCATTTATTTTCTGCTATATCTCAGTCATCATTGTCCCACTTAAATCTGTTTAGTCCCACAATTTTCAGTCATTTTTTACAACGCTCCACCATATCCCATTTGTATTTGCTGTGTACTATAAAATTTTTTTGCCCCATCCCACTTTAATATGTTATGTCTCACTTTATTCTGCCATTTCTCACTTTGTGTCGTCATATCCCACTTAAATCTGTTGTCCCACCCATCTCCCACTTTAATCTGTTGTCCCACTCATCTCCCACTTTGATCTGCTGTATCCCACTTTGATATGATAGTAAATATCCCATTTTTATTGATTTTTGACATTTCAGACATCTTCCCATTTCATATTTCTATTCTTCACTGCAAATTCATATTTTCATTAACTTAAATAACAATATGTACAATGAAGAAAAGATAGCTTATTATCTTTTTTTTTTCGAAAAGATTAACAAAATACCATGTGACAGTGACATACAAGTACACTGGCAGTTCAAGCAACTTTTCACCACAGAAGTTAACATGAGAACAGAATTTATATATAATTTTTTTAGACTGCCTCGATAAGAAATCCACATAGCAGTGTTCCATAGCAAAATCCTCCCAGCTAATATTGATCAATGCCAACAATGCGAAAAGCTTGCCGTATGAAATGACGATGCATTTCCTTGGTTGATTTGTAAGCTGTGGTGAGATCAATGCAGAGTCAATACTTATTAAAATGGTCCCCAAATGTCACTGCAAGATGTTCTCTGTTCTTCCACAAAGCAGCACATAGACGCCTTTGTCTCAGTCTGTCGAGACAGGACGAGATATACAGGAAATGTAAAAGAGCGTGGTGTTTTATTTTTAACACCATTTATTGAATTTTGAATGCTATTAGAGAATAAGAGGCCTAGTAGGTTTTATGTCAGATATTTAATTGATGAGAAGTGGGCTTCCTCCACTGGAATGTTGGATTGGAGAGAGGAAAATGAGGGTTTTAAGTTGTAATATTGAATTTTCTGTCTTCCAAATTACCGTAAATAATAACATGCAGAAATAAGGTTCACTAGAGGGTTTCTTTTTCTTTCTTGATTTGATGAGGTTATTTATTCAGATAAGACTTTAAAGGCCAAATCAACAGAAATTTAGCTGAAGAGAAATTGGAATTTAAGACATGCCATTTTCTTTGGTATAGATAGCATGGTTGTTGCTCACTGGAGCTCATTTGGTGATAATCTGAGCACAGAGTCCCTGAATTAGGTTTGACGAGGATATATTTTTTTAAAAAGAATTCCTATGATTTCTGAAGATCAGAAGATTACAGAAGGGTGTGTGTGTGTGTGTGTGTGTGGGGGGGGGGGGGGGGGGGGGTAACTAGTAGGTTCAAATTTGTCAGTCTTCAAACTTCGATGAAGTGGAATTGTATATTAAAAAAATAGTTGAAGCATTTATTGTTTTTTATAATGGAGGTTAGTTATAGCCATTTTAGTATGAGCTTGGAGCTTGGTGTTACAAGGGGTCATGTCAGGATACATGTTAGGAGAGTTAGATAATATTTCAGTATCATAATATATATAAGCCCTTGTTTTGGCATTGTTTTCTGAATTTTTGGTGTTCAGTAAAACTATGGAAACTACTATTCTTCCTAATAATAATAATAATAATCAGTTTTTAGTGGTTAATTTTTTATCTAAATTGTTATTATGAATCAAATTTACTATAAAATCAACTGGTAGTTTTTTTACCCTTCATGTAAAAATAAATCTTTTTTATTTTTTCCCCCATCAAAAGGCAAATCGATATGCATGAGGTATCAAAGGTTCCGAAGCAAGTACGAAGTACAAAACATTTTTTTTCTAAAAATTTACCCAGCAACTTTTAACAAGCTGAATTAAATATTTACTCCAGTTGTATCAAACATAGGTAATTATGTGGAGCAACCTTGCATAGGTCCATAGCGTTGTTTGTAAACATTGACTTAACAACAAAGACAGCGTATTGATTTATCATTTTTCATGGGGCTGATTACAGTTTGAGTTTGTCCCGTTGGTATGGCGCTGAATGCGGTGACGGGCAATGTTGTATGTTATCTCATTGGTTGACTATGAGATAAGCTTACGTACAGGTGGAGTAGGGAAGTAAACCAAAACGCACCTGTCAAATTTTGTCACACGCAGACTGTGATGTATCCCTACAGACATGGTGTCAAATTAAAAGCCATCGTGATTAAACAAAGTAGCACTGGTATGAGTTACTGTTAATATGCTCCCCAGAGAGTTTTGAATAAAGAAGATAATGAATGGTTTACAAAGCTAACTTCCATTAAAAAACTCATGCGTAACAATTAATACCACACTAGACAAAAAGTTGTATAAGGTAAGGTGAATAGTTTTTAAAGAGACTAATCATGTTTTTACCAGGGAGTCATGGCATTTTGATCCAAGAACCATCAAAGATAGTAGTAGTGAATTAATTTCAAGTAGAAGTATGTAAGTTTAAATAAAAGGTCTGCTAGCTAGTGAATGCACAGAAACCTCTGACAACTTAAAGAATGATATGAATAAAGTCAAAGTTTGACAACCCCTCTAACATTTTGACATGATATACCGTATTTGGGAATGCGTAAAATTTTGTTAAATTTGGTTTATTGTTTTACTGAATTTAGAGCTGAGGGTGGGAAAATGTCATTTGTGCTTCATAAGTAAATGTCACTTTAGCTTGGCAAGGCGAAAAGGTATGATTCATCAAATTGTTTATTTTTTATGTGTAAGTTTACAACCAAACTGCAAATGAGTTATGAAGTAGTGAAATGGAGTGAGTAAATGTTAAACATTTTACACTTTAAAGTAATTATTATTAAAATAATAGGACATACATAAATATAAAAGGGACCTGATGGATTATGACTTTGTAAAATAAGTACTAGTATTATTATTTCTTTTATATTTTTGTTATGTTGAAATATGCAAGCTAATTTTAAAATGTGGCAAACATTTTATAAGCTAACATGATAAGCCTGAAATGTGGTGGGCATTTATTTATTTGTTTTTATTTTTATTTATTTATTTACGGATCTCACGAATATTTTGTAACATTATACTGATGTGACCATGTAAATTAGGTCAGTTGTGAAAGCTACGGATATGTTAGTTGAGAGAGCCATTGAAAGTCTGGGTTGTGACATTGTCTTCATATTCTCTTGTTGTGCAATGTTAGGTACTTAAGGAAATGCAGTTGTATTAGATTAACATTTCATGATTTGTGGTCCTGTTACTATCCTTACTTCTTACTCCTTTTTGTATAGTCTCCCACCAGTGTGTTTATAAGAACCATTATCTTTTTAAATATATTTTTATGAACACAGGCATGTTTAAATTTCTAATTCTGGAAAGATTCAGATTACTTACCTGTCAAAATGTCAAGTTATACCTGAAATGATGATTCTAAAATTGATTCTAAGATAACCTCACTCCTCTTTTTTCAGGAGATTTGACTCCCAGATAAAACAATATTTAATTATTTGTAGAGGTGATCATATACTGCAAACATTAAGATTTTTTTTTTACTTTTTTTATTTATATATTTATTTATTTGTAAAACAGGACCTATATTTGGATGACACATTTAAAACTTTAAAACATAAACCAATTCTTTTGAATTCTAGAAAAGTGGACCCCAGCACCTTGCCTAACTACCCAGAACTCAGCAAGCATAACAATTGGATGGCAAAATGCCTCACACCAGAGACCTTTGCCGCTCTTCAGGACCTCAAAACACCTGCTGGTTACACCCTGGACGAGGTCATCCAGACTGGAGTGGACAACCCTGGACATCCTTTTATCTATACAGTGGGTCAGTGAAGCTCTCTCTCTCTCTCTCTCTCTCTCTCTCTCTCTCTCTCTCTCTCTCTCTCTCTCTCTCTCTCTCTCAGCATCATTTATTTACATTTATACTAGTTTTATAGATAATAAATGTGGGTTTTTATATATTTTATATGACTTATATGTAATATAACTACAGGTTGTGTGGCTGGTGATGAGGAGTCTTATGACACCTTCGCAGAACTATTTGACCCAGTTATTGAAGGGCGTCATGGCGGCTACAAGAAGAGCGCCAAGCACAAGACTGACTTAGATGCATCCAAAATCATTGGAGGTGAGTGTAAGATTAGTAGTGTACCTCTTTGTTTTGGTCAAAAGAGATTTATTTTTAACACAGTTTTAAAAAATGGCATGTTGAAAATTTGTTCTATAGTATCAGTGTTTTTTTATCATATTAAACTTTTTTGATATTTGAGTATTCAACTAAAATTCTGATTTTATGTTGCTGTATTCCTAAGTTAGATTTGTAAATCATATGCCAAACATAGTAGCAAATTTGCAAAGAAAGATTTCATAGAATTTTGTGTAAGTGTATCAGCTGAGAATTTCAATTTATATTTATTTTTACATTTTATAAAACATAAAGTCAAGGCCAACTTTAAATACCCATCTGTTTTTCTAACCTAGGAGAAAACTTGGACCCAGCCTACGTGTTCTCTGTGCGCGTGCGTACTGGACGCAGTGTGCGTGGCTACTCCTTGCCTCCGTTCTGTACACGTGCAGAGAGACGCGACGTGGAGAAGATTCTGTGTGATGCCTTAGACACACTAGAGGGCCCTCTCAAAGGTACATGTCTTTTTTTTTTCAAAATTTATTTTTCTTATCTCTGATACCATTGTATCCTATTTTTGACCTGGAAATATATACTATTGACTATCAGAGTTATCTTTGGTATTAAATGATTAAACTTTACATAAACCTTGTTAATAGATATCATTGATGTGTAAGTTTTATCACTGAATTTGTTTATTTATTTATTTATTCAACCATCACTATTATCCAATTATATAATTCACTATTTCGATAAGGCATCTTATAAATCATTTACAACAGGAACAAAGAATTATGACATTTTTATGTACAGACACAGATGTGTCTGTACATATAGCCATCATCTGCGTCTGTCGTCGCCGTCGTCGCCGTCGTCGCCGTCGGCGCCGTCGTGCACTTTTACCGATAACACGATAAGTGGAACACCGTTTTTGCTTTTGGCTTGAAACTTACAGAACTGGTGAATATTCATAATACGCAGGTCAAGTTCGAAAATCAGCATGATCGGGTCACTTTTAGGGGATTTATGCTGTTTTTTCACTTTTTTCAGCATATATGCAGCACCGATAACACTATAAGTGGAAAACCATTTTACCTTTTGACTTGAAACTTACAGAACTGATGAATATTCATAATACGCAGGTCAAGTTCGAAAATCAGCATGATCGGGTCACTTATAGGTAATTTATGCTGTTTTTTCACTTTTTTCAGCATATATGCAGCACCGATAACACGATAAGTGGAAAACCGTTTTACTTTTTGACTTGAAACTTACAGAACTGATGAATATTCATAATACGCAGGTCAAGTTCGAAAATCAGCATGATTGGGCTATTTTGAGGGAATTTATGCTGTTTTTTCACTATTTTCAATATAAATGCAACACTGATAACACAATATAAGAAAAACGGATTGGCCAATTGTAATTATACTCACAGGAGTGGTCAATCTTACTAAAACGCAGGTTGAGTTCGAAAATCAGCATAATCGGGCCATTATTTTAGAAGTTATACTGTTTTTTTCACATTTCCTCAGATTCAATTCTTAAGCATGTTAACAGTCTCATTATTGAACTAATAAGATACGTAAAAGTGTTTGTTTGACATTTCCTGCATCTTTACAACATTGTTAGTTGATTTTGTAAAAATGATGGTAAACTTGTTATCATGTATTGTGTAATAAAGTGTCAAAAATGGAAATAAACTCATATCATTGCAGTTTTTCAGATGCATTCATCCACTATGTTCAGAATCTCAGAATGGAGGAAGTTGGACATTTAACACTGTTCTATTGATACTTTTCCCATCTCATCAATTTTCTTCATTGGTCATATAAAAATGGCAGTAAACTGTTTATTTTGTTTTATGTTAAAAAAGTGTTAAAAATGGAAATAAACCCATTTCAGAACAGTGCTGTCTTGTTTACATTTTGGCATTTTCAATATGTGACTTTGAAGTTCCATGGGCCTGAAGACTTTTGCTAGTTACATTTTCTGAATAACCATGATACTAATATTTTATAATTAAAAATTGATGGTCATTATGCTGTAAAACATTATGTAATATTGCATCAAAATTTGAAGAAACCCCTATTTTGGGCAGTGCTCCCATGATGACCATTTAAGGAAAATCATGTCACTTACTGTTCTCAAACTTACAGGAAAGAAACATGGGACTAAAATACAGCTTCAGTAGGCAATGCAGTCTGTTTGGTAAATTTTTCTGGCAATTAAACAGTTTTTTGTGAAAATTTAATTTTTCACATATTGGCATTTCCAAGGTGTGACTTAGAACCTCCATGGGCTTGAAGACCCATGCTAGTCACATTTTGTGAAAATCCATGACACTTATATTTAATTATTAAAAATCGATGGTCAGTATGCTGTTAAGCATTATGTAATGTTGCATCAAAATAGAAGAAAACACAATTTTTGGTGCTGCTGCCTTGATGACCATTATGGGAAAACCGTGTTACTTATGACTGTCAAACTTTCAAAAAAGAAACACAGGACTTAAATGCAGCCTGAGTTAGAAAAGCAGTCTAATTGGCTTCTTTTTCTGGAAGTTATACATTTTAGTGTAATATTCATTATCTTTTTGGCATATTCATTGTGGGACTCGGAGCTCCCATGGACATGAAGCCAAATGGTAATCATATTTTCTACATGTCCATCCTATTTATAGTCAATAAACAAAAATTGGTGATAATAATTCTCTAATTTATTATGTAATGTTACATCAAAATTGACAACAATCTTTTTGCACTGCTACTGCAAACATTATGAAAAGAAAACTGTGCTACTTATTATAATTTTAAACTTACAAGTACGATTTTTAGGATTGGCCTTCAGCTCATGAGAAAACCAGCTCTATTGGATTATCATGTTTATTGTATTTATGCATTTTTTGTGAAATTTTCATTTTTCTCATTCTGGCACTTTCTAAGTATAAACTTGAACTCTGATGGGCCTGGAGCCTTATGCTTTTACTTTCGTCTGTGTTACCTGTTGTGCATAAGTTGATGTTGACTGTGCAGTTAAACATAATGTATTATTGCATCAGGATTGGTAGTCTCCTATTTTGGGCATTATGGTTTTGTGCTTTTCTTAAGGTGTGACTTATGGGCCTGAAGACCTTTGAGTGGGTCAGTCTGTAAATTACCCTTGGGTATCACTAGATTAATTTCAGAGTTATAAAGTCATTTGCTTTAATAGGCCATTAAATGAGATTACGTAAAGCACACTTGTTGATATTTCCCTGTAAACTCCCAAAGGTAAAGCTCTCTGCTAGATTAATAATAAGGAAGCAGTGATAATTATGCAGGTAAATTTTGTTTAATATTGCAAATAAGTTAGTTATATATATATATATATATATATATATATATATATATATATATATATATATATATATATATATATATATATCAAACTGGAAGATTAAATGTTTGAATAGCATCTTCATTGGAATTATATTTACCTCAAGCTCTGCCAAGGGGGTTATATTTTCACCCCTGTTTGTCTGTCATCCACATAACACAAAAAGTTATGGACCAATTTTGCAGAAATTTTCAGGAACTGTCGGAAGTGGGCCAAAGAGGACAATGATTAATTTTTGGTGGTGGTCCGGATCAATAATCAATCAATTATCAATAATAATCAACAATTGCTGCCTTGGCAGAGGTCTGCACTCTCAAAGTGCTTTTCTAGTTTTGTTGTTTTCCTTTATAATTTTTTCTCAAACACTTGCATTTGTGACTTTTAACTCTCATCTGCCTGGGGCTCTGCACATTTTCTGTATTTCTACATAAGCAGTTGTATTGTTTTTTATGTCTTTAAACATTATGTAATATTATTTTATGCACTGTCATCATTTTTCAAATATTGAGACTTTCATAATGTGAATTTGAACTCTCATGGTCCTGAAACTGTAATCTTATTGAAGGGGTGGATTGAGACCATCTTCTGGGTCTTCCGGAAGACAGTCAGGTTATTAACTTTATATTGACTGGTATCTATTTTTTTCTGTTGGAAGACCATCAAAATGGAGGATGGATCAACATAGATACTTTGTAATACTGTCAGAAAATACCTCTGGGTCTGCTCCTGTTATTGACCATGTTACCCGTTGTGCAAGATTAAAATTCAGTGTTGACTGACAGTGCTATTATAAGCATTATTTATTATTGCATCAAAATTGACAAAATGACCTTTTTTGCATCTTTATTTTCTGTTTTTTGTCTGTACATTTGACAGCTTTGCTGCCTTGTTTAGAAATTTAATGCTTGATAAAACTTAACTTTTTTCCTTTCCCCAGGGACATACTACCCCTTGACTGGCATGTCAGAGGAAACCCAAGAACAGTTGATCAACGACCACTTCCTGTTCGACAAGCCAGTATCACCTCTCCTTCTGTCCTCTGGAATGGGACGTGATTGGCCCGACGCTCGCGGCATCTGGCATAACGAGGCCAAGAACTTCTTGGTCTGGGTGAATGAGGAGGACCACTGCCGTGTGATCTCCATGGAGAAGGGAGGCAACATGAAGGCTGTGTTTGAACGCTTCTGTGATGGACTGAAGAAGGTATTTTTTTCTTCAAATACTTTACTTCAAATACTATGTTCCATAGCATTTTCTATACTTCATACCTCCCTATGAGCTTAAACAATTATATATGTAATTTAAGCCTTCTTATAATCAAACTGAAGGTTAAAAGTACCATGGACAAGAAAAACCTTTAAATCTTTTGAAATTTCCATTATTCAATTCTGTAATGTTTGTTATAGATTGGTTAATTTAAAGGAAAATATCAAAATTACTAGTGGTTGCATATCAAAGTCTGAATTTAACCAATCATTCACATCATCTCTCCACAGGTTGAAAGTGCCATGGAGAAGCAAAACTACCAGTTTATGTGGAATGAACACCTTGGCTTTGTGCTCACCTGCCCCTCCAACCTGGGCACGGGACTGCGTGCAGGTGTGCATGCAAAACTGGAGTTACTCAGCAAGGACGCAAGGTATGTGAGTGTGTGCTACAACATGGGATTATTTATATAATATAAAACTTTGTACGTTGTTTTTTACGTTTAAAAGTTTGTCAATATTTAAATGATATGACTGTGTCCACTTCATATAATTGAAGCATTTGCTTATTAAGTTTGTTATTGTTTCCTTTTTAAAGATTTAACAAGAGAAATGTGCTCATCGTTGTTGAGGCATGAGTCTAATTGTTTTAGATTAAGCATAGATAATAGCATAACAATAGATAGTGGTCATCTTTTCAAAATTGTCCTCTTGAAACTGTAATTTTTGTTATTAAATAATTCCGAACATTTGTTGTTAAAGAATGCCATTTAGAAGTGTCATTGATTTAAATATCTGTTCCTTAGGGAAACATGAAACAATATCTCCTCATAAATGAATTAAAAGTTGTATTGTCATTGACCATCAGGTTTGATGACATCTTGAAAACCCTGCGCCTCCAGAAACGCGGGACCGGTGGTGTGGACACAGCAGCTCAGGGAGGCGTCTTTGACATCTCCAACCTCGATCGTCTGGGCAAGTCCGAAGTAGAGCTTGTCCAGATGGTCATCAATGGTGTTGACCTCCTGGTCCAAATGGAGAAGGCTCTTCAAGCAGGCAACAGCATCGACGAGCTGATTCCTCTTGGTTGCTACAGACCCGAAGGAAACTTCCCCGATTTGTCTTGTCATAACAACTGGATGGCGCGCTGTCTCACCCCCGCCATCTTTGAAAGTTTGAAGGACAAGAAGACGGCCACTGGTTTCACTCTTGACCAGGCCATCCAGACTGGAGTGGACAACCCTGGACATCCTTTCATATATACAGTGGGTAAGTAATGCTGTTTGGTTTATAAGCTATGGGATCTTAATATTAAAAGGGTGTCTTCCGTCATATAGTAATTGTGGCACTAGTTATATATTTTTAATGAAATTATTATTGAATTGATTTAATTAATTTTAATTATCATCAATATTTTATATGTCCTTTGCATTATTGAAAATGTTAACAGCAATACGTTCACTTTGTTTCAGGTTGTGTGGCTGGTGATGAGGAGACGTACGAAACCTTCGCTGAACTCTTCGACCCTGTCATTGAAAAGCGTCACAACGGCTACACCAAGGACATGAAGCACAAGACCGATCTCAACCCCTTCAACTTGGAGGGCGGACATGACCTGGATGAAAAATACGTCCTGTCTTGTCGCGTACGCACTGGCCGTTCCATCAAGGGCTACTGCCTCCCTCCTCACTGTTGTAGATCTGAGCGCCGTGCTGTCGAGAAGTTGTTAAAGGATGCTTTGGATTCAATGGAAGGCGAGTTTAAGGGCCAGTACTACCCCCTGAATAACATGACAGAGGCACAACAACAGCAGCTGATTGATGACCACTTCCTGTTCGACAAACCTGTCTCTCCTCTCCTTCTGTCCTCCGGAATGGGCCGTGACTGGCCCGACGGTCGTGGCATCTGGCACAACGAGCTGAAGAACTTCTTGGTCTGGGTGAACGAGGAAGACCACATGCGCATTATCTCGATGGAGAAGGGAGGCAACATGAAGAGGGTCTTCACCAGGTTCTGCGAGGGTCTGAATAAGACGGAGGAGCTGATCAAGGGGAAGGATAAGGGATTCATGTGGAATGAGCACCTGGGCTACATCCTCACCTGCCCAAGCAATCTGGGCACTGGGCTCCGCGCTGGTGTACACATACGCTTGACCAAGCTGTCCACCCACGAGAGGTTCCCACACATCCTGGAGGCCCTGCGTCTGCAGAAGCGTGGTACAGGAGGCGTGGACACAGCAGCCACTGGAGGTATCTTTGATGTCTCTAACCTGGACAGGCTCGGCTTCTCTGAGGTGGAACTGGTACAGAAGGTGAGCTCAACTCTGCTCTTTGTGATTTATTTATTATTTATTAATTAATTTATTATTATTGTTATTTTTTAATTTTTTATTTTATTATTTTGTTTTGGTGAATGGTATGATAGAATTGCCGATATGGTAATTTGTCAACAGTACACATCCCCATAGGCAATGAAGGAGGGGGGGGGTATTTTGCCTAAAAGAGGTCCATTGTGAATTAAATTTTGATCCAAGATCTATGCCATATCTCAAGTTAGGTCAACAAAAGGGTTAAAAAGGTACCTTTTTCTGAAAAAGGAAGTGGATGTATGGCTACAGGCCTGGTACAGGTGCATATGTGCACAGAAATCACATTTTAACACCAACCTTTTACCAAAACTGCATTGCATTACAATTCACCTACAGTTCAGCAAGATGAAACTTTCTCTCAGTGTTCATCTGTTAAACCATCAATCTCTCCTCTCTCCAGGTGGTGAGCGGTGTTCAGCTGCTGATTGAGATGGAGAAGAAGCTGGAGAAGGGCCAGGCCATTGACGACCTGTTCCCAGCAGGCATGCCAGAGGTGAAGAAAGAGGAGGCCAAGTCCCAGAAACCCTACAGAGCCACAGTGTTCTCTTCCAACTTCCCAGACCTGTCCAAGCACAACAACTGGATGGCTAAGTGTATCCACAAGGAGATGTATGACAGGTGAGTTACATGCTTGTGTGTTTGCGTGCATGCTTATGTGTGTGCTTGAGTGCATTCTAAGTGTATCCACAAGGAGATGTATGATAGGTGAGTTACATGCTTGGGTGTGTGCTTGCATGCTAAGCGTATGAACGTGCAGGAGAAGATGTATAAAAGGTTTGTTCTGGGGGAGTGCATGACAATTTGCGGTTAACATTAATGAAAAATAAATAAATGAAAATAATTGTCATACAATATGCATAAATGCTGTAAATTAAAAGAAAAGTCTTGGACATTTCTTAAGTTTTTTTTTTTTAATAGTGACATGAGTCTAAGGCGTTCTATTATTATTTGGTAGTTAATGGACGTGAAAATAAAGGCCTCTTTCAAATCGTGTTTCAGACTGAGCAAGTTGAAGACCAAGATGGGGGTCACTCTGGACAAGAACATCCAGACAGGAGTGGACAACCCTGGTCACCCCTTTATCTACACAGTGGGGGCAGTCGCCGGAGACGAGGAAAGCTACCAGCTTTTCGCCGAGTTGTTTGATCCAATTATTGAGAACAGACACAACGGTTAT
This sequence comes from Lingula anatina, assembly GCF_051362555.1. NCBI lineage: Eukaryota > Metazoa > Brachiopoda > Lingulata > Lingulida > Lingulidae > Lingula > Lingula anatina. Next base: position 2,598,868 of record NC_141772.1, on the reverse strand, counting down.
ACAAAGGCGATGAAACACAAGACTGATCTCGACTCTTCTAAACTTACTGGAGGTGACTTCGATCCTGAGTACGTGCTCTCTTCCCGTGTGCGCACTGGGCGTAGTATCCGTGGGTTCCGCCTGCCACCATGCACAAACCGTGCTGAGCGCCGTGCAGTGGAGAAGATTGTTACCACTGCTCTGGGCACCTTTGATGGGCCGTATCAGGGTACGTTGTGACGTGTATAATGTGAAGTGTGTGAGATTTGAATGTGCTAAATAAATTCAATTTCAAGTTGTATACATTTTCCAAAATTTTCAAAGAAAGGGATGAAAAAAAAACTGGTTAAAAAAGGTAGATCCTTTCTAAAAAGACCTGTTTTCAAGAGAAAAGTATGAAGCATTGCCTTTTTGTGAAAAAAAGTTACTTTAAGTCATTTTATTAAAATGGGTTCTATCCTTTATTTTAATCATAAAAAATCTGTTTAGTCTATTTTTTATTTTTTTAAAAAAATCACATGTACTCTCTTAAGATTTACTGCTGGTTTAATGATCATTTTCTCTCTCTTCTGAAGTATAACTTGCCACTTGTTTCCTTACAGGCAAATATTACCCCCTGGCTGGCATGACTGAAGAGGAACAGGAGCAACTCATCAATGATCACTTCCTCTTCGACAAACCAGTCTCTCCTCTCCTCCTGTCTTCAGGAATGGCACGCGACTGGCCAGATGCTCGTGGCATTTGGCACAATGATGCCAAGAACTTCTTGGTCTGGGTGAATGAAGAAGACCACATGCGCATTATCTCAATGGAGAAGGGAGGCAACATCAAGGCTGTATTTGACCGTTTCTGTGAGGGTCTGCAGAAGTTCGAGGCCGCCATGAAGAAGCAGAAGCACAGTTTCATGTGGAACGAGCACCTCGGGTTCGTGCTCACCTGCCCCAGCAATCTCGGCACAGGTATTCGTGCGGGCGTGCACGTCAAGCTCCCCAAGATGGCTGAAGAGCCTCGTTTTGGCGACATCCTCAAGGCACTCAGGTTACAGAAACGTGGCACCGGTGGTGTTGACACCGCTGCCGTGGGCGGAATCTTCGACATCTCCAATCTCGACCGATTGGGATTCTCTGAAGTTGAACTGGTGCAGCAAGTATGTGATGGCGTGAACTGCCTGGTTGAGATGGAAAAGAGGCTGGAGAAAGGGGAACCCATCGATGACATCTTACCAAAATCTATGAGACCAGAGGCACCTGCCCAAACACCAGCAGCTGAGACAGCTGAACAAACTCCCGCCGCAGAAGAACAGGCACCAGCCACCGAACAAGCACCAGCCGAGGAACAGGCACCAGCAGAGGATGGCGCCGCTGCTGAAGCCGAGAATAAAGATGAAGGAGCAGCGCCAGCAGAGCAAAAACCAGCTGAAGAAGACAAGAAAGAGGGAGAAAGTGCACCAGCAGAATCCTAAAATATCGCATTCTCAGCTTGAAGACTTTATGATTGCCCAAAAATATTGCCTTTGATTGGTTTTTGTATCTTAGATATTCCACAAACAATTCAGATTTGGATTTGTCACTTGGGAAAATTCATCTAAAGACTAACACCCTACAAATTTACTGTGTGCTATTTTCAGCTATTTATAAACATGGCATTCTAGTGGAATAAAAGATACTGATCTAGCAGGACCAATACCATTTGAATGTAGAACCTTCACAAAAAGACATCTGATAGAAATAAGCCAGCAAGCGATAGCTGTACCCTTACTACCGTCTATTATAGTAGAAAGGGATCAGTTCATCATAATATTGTTCAGCACAAATACAGCCCTTAATGAAATATATCTTGTTGCAGATTCCCATTTAATTTTCTTTTCCCATATTTATTATTTATCGCTTAAAGCTGGGATGTCTCTTAGCTTCAGAACTTCAAGTGAGGATGGTAACCATTGCTTGCCACTGAAAAAGGCATATTTTTTTTTGCTTAACCGTCACTAGTTTTTACTTGCCTGTTATTAACAAGTTTTCCATCTATGCATATTTTGTACATAAAATACACGTCATGTTTGTGTTTGTTTTTTGATGGGGTAAATTATTTGATCATATTTAATATGTCGAGTTGAGGTACAAGTTTTAAATGAGTAGTGAATAGAGAGGCCAAATCAATGTAAATGACTTGATATTTATAAAGAAAGTGTCTTATGCATATAATGATACTAAATCAATTTTTTTGACTTTGCTGTCTCATCACAATTGATAATTTTGCTTTATCCAAGCACTTAAATGTTTATTATGAAGCGTTGGTTAACTTTGTAAGGTAAACATTCCTTATGTTGTCAAGACAAACATTCTTGTACAGTGAACTGGGCTTTTTTGTGAATAAAGAGTGAAGTTTTTTGTGAATGTTGTGTTTTTTGTTGTTTTTTTTTTTACCAATTATCAATGAGGGTGAAAAAGGTTTATAAGTTAACAATCATTTTACAAAGTAGGCAAAAGGGTAAAATATCTGTATAATCATTAAATCTACCATGTGAGAGGAGAGAGGAAAAGGTATCTTTGCCAAAATAATCAAGCAAATAATTTTTTTTGTAAAAAATACTCCAATCATGTCAATTTTTGAAAATAAAAGTAAAAACAATCCCATCAAACTGATTTTCAAAAGCATTTTAACCAAACAATTCACTCAGTAAATTTTAAGTAAAACAAAAAATATGTCCTGACATTTAAAGAGACTGGTACCAGACAGTGATGACACAGACACTCCAAAATCATATATACAGATATATAAAGTACTCACATAAAATACCAAAACATAGGAACTGCAATATTACAATTTTATTGACCCTTGTTTCATAACATTTATGCTCATCATGATCAACACATCGCTCTACTTCAATCACTTGACTGATTTAGAGAAAAGACGGTTTATTCTTGCTTTTCAGCCTGGCCTTTTTTATCATACTTTTTTCAATGGATTCTACTGTTATAGGTGAGCGGCAGAAGGCCAAAATTTTCAGATTTAGTGTCCCCTTTATACACAGACCTGAATTATATATCATTTGAAAGCTCAGAGTCTGCTGGTCAAAGTTAGCCATGATGTGGAAATGGCAATTGCCTGCGTAACCATGGAAACGGACAATTTCCAAGATGGCCGCCTGTTTTTTTGCATTTTTTCTAAAAATACAAATCATTGATAAACATACCTAAAACATTGTCTATCATCTAACCTTTACATGTTTTGTGATGAAGGAGGTTATGGGCTAAAAAAAACACCATACCAGAATTTCAAGATGGCCGCCGTTTTCAAGATGGCCGCCATTGTTTGTGAAATATTGGTCAAATTTTCTCATTTTATTCCAAATCTTTACATATAGAATCAAAACTGTGGTGTCCACAAAATAGTTATTGCATGAATTATACAAAGTAGGTATATTTTCATTTAGTTATAGCATTTGGTTAAATTTGGGGGATGGTAAAGCAGTCAATTTTCAAATATTCAACATGGCCACCATGAAATGCCTATTTCCATGAGGTAGGCTTTTGTGCACTTAAATAATCAAAAAAATTATTTTTATTACCAAGCTCAAAACATATTTTTGCTAGATGCTAGATTTTACATGATGCTTCATACAACTTCTTCAAAATGGCCACCATTTTCAAGATGGCCACCGTTTTCAAAATGGCTACCATCATTTGTGAAAAGTGTTCGAATTTGCTCATTTTATTCCAAATCTTTACATATAAAATCAAAACCATAATGTCCATATGACTATTATGGAAAGAATTATACAAAGCAGTCATTAATTTATTACATTATGGTATTTGGTTTCACTTCAGTGATATTTTAGCAGTCATTTCTTAAATATTCAAAATGACTCACTGCCATGAAATGCAAATTTCCGTAACTTGGGATTTGATTCAGCTAAATCATCAAATAAATAATTTTTGTGTCCAAGCTCTCATACATATTTGTGCTAGATGCTACTTGATGCTTAATACATCTTCATGATGGCCACCATTTTCAAGATGGCCGCCAAATGGAGTTTTTTTCTCAAAATTGTATTACGCACATCTAAAGGATGAAATTATTCGCAAAGCATTACTACATATATGGTTGTAAAAGAAAAAATAATTGTAGGATATGTGCTATTACTGCAACTTTTCACTTATAATAAACAATTTTTGGATTTTCCAATATTTATATGTACTAACACATGTTAAGTCAAGTCAAAGTTAATACTGTGTTTCTTGTTGTGAACCTTTGTGCACGATTGTCACAGTAAAAAGAAATCCCATAGTTTGGAAGTATGTAGACAATTAAAAAAAAATTTTTTTTTTGATCTATCAAATTTAATGTATTTACCAATACCAAAATGTCTGTCATATTAAAACAGGAACAGGAATCTTTATTTGAAGTGCATCAGTCCATATAACCCACTGCAAATCTATGATGCATTTCTGCGGTCTACATTTATCAAGTTGACTTCTCAGTAAAGAAAGGAGCACATAAATACACTATTTTGCCGCTTCAATTATCTTCAAAATTTTATCTCAGTACATTTCTAAGTACCCATACTCTCATATATACCTTAAAATGCTTGTGCCTGCATGCGTTATCTACTCACACACACCCACGAACACATATACATGCTAAACCCTTAACGTGTTCTTTGTATCTACATTAGTGACCTGTCACTCATCTCTTTCATCAAAATCATAATCAATTTCAATACATGTCCCCAGAGAATATGGATTCTGACATATCTAGTAGGTACACTGGGTCCTTTGAGCATAGTTTGTCACAAACAATTTGGGCAACATTGCCCTTACTGACACAAGCTGCATCTCCCGGTAACCAGTGCACCCTGTTCTAACAAAGTTTAAAAGAAGAGCTTAAAAGAGAGGCAGTCCCAAAACTGAAATGTAGGAAATTCCCCTCATCCCCAGGCCTGGGAATCTGAGAAATTTGGCAGCAGATCTTCAGACATACTCTCAGATACATGTTGGTCACCCATAAAACCCACAGCACAAGACTTGTAAAACTCCTACACATTTGACACCTCATACCACATCAACTGTGAAACTTCGCTATTCTTTCTTTAGTACCAAAATAAAAAGCTGACAATCTGAGAGATATCAAAGCTTTAAATGCCAAAGTAAGCCCTCTTATTGCCATGTTGAATTGTTTTCCACACAACCCTCTGCACTGAAGTGGATGCTGCATAAACATCACACTCTACAATGCCTACCAATGGCCAACAAATCTGCAACGGCCCAAATTTTCCAAATAGAAGCAATGAAGCATGACAGTGTATGGGAACCACCCATACAAATGACATGGCAACCAAACTCTTCAGGAAAAGACCAGTTTATTTGTTGGGCTATGGCATATAGCTGTTGGTCGTCCGTTTGTACAACAAATTGCTGTGCAAGTGAAGCACTCGTACCCCAACACTTCAACATTGTGGTGTAAAATGTGTACATGTCATTAGGTTTAACATCAAGAAGTGGCATATATGCAACTGCAGTAGAGGTCGTTTTCTTCACAGACAGCTGATTGAATCCTGTCCAAAAAGAAATGACCTGCAGGTGCCAAAGCTAAACTTTATTGTTTACAGGTAGGAGATTCCGATGGGACATTCATAAAAGACTCCATGCAATAACATTAACTTGCATTACATTCTCTTTGTAATCATTGAGCTGTTCTAAAACCTCTCTTCTTGGTGGCTCAGCAAGTGTCTTAGGTTTCTAAAAAGGTGTGCATTCCATTGGTGGATTGAATTTATCAGAGAGAGCAAGTGACTTGGACTTCCCAACTTCTAATGGGATTCTTTTACGTACTCACAGGGAGGTGTAGAACTTGCTTTTGAAAAACTACTGGCTCACCATAGCATGGAAGGTGTTTTCCCATCCGTAGTTTCTGCACTAATGTCAATGTTGTTGTCACCCTCATGGATAATATGACCACCATCACAGCGTGACACAATGTCATGTGGAATGTAGACACCATCTTGCTGCCTTTCTACTTCTAACTCAGCAATGTATGTCATTAATCCTTCTTATATCACCATAGGAGATGCAAAAACCGTGGCTGTGAAAGGTATCTATCAAACTACAAGACCCAAAATCATTGTGCAGCAAGTCCTACTTGTAGAGGTGGAAGAACTTTGCAACAGCTGAACATATGCATTCAGCAATAGCCAGGCATCTTCTGTGTACACCATCAGATGATGGAAACTCACTGCTCGCTGCATTAAATGCATCTAAGTTGGTTAATCCAAAAAACAAACTTTAAAGCAAATCTGGGACAAATAGGTTTAATTTCTGAGACTAATGTCACTTGGTAAGGGGTAGTATTCTGAAAGACCTTTTTTTCTGTGTTTTCAAGATAGAAACTGCTTTGTATACATTGATTAATTGGAAGACAAGTGATCAGCATCTTCTGTCACTGTATCTTATGGATCTAGTGAGATTGATGAGCTCAGGTCTTGTATGATTCTTTGGGCAGCTTTGATAGTGTCACCTAAAGAAATCTTACTACAACACATAACAGCTAGTGGACTTCCCTTGTCCGTATTATACAAGAAATGAAACAGCATCACCATAATGCTTTGTAGTCTCATTTTGAGCTTTTCACCTCGATAGTTGGACGCCACACTAGAAAGGAGCAGAAATCTCTACCTGTCAAGAAGGCTAGATACTAGTAGTGTAAAAGCTTTATTGTTTGCCATCAGGTCATAATCTATTTCTGCTATCAGTTGATAGACTGCAACATCATATAGATTACCAGATTTAATTGAGGGGTGATAAGTCAGATTGGTTTTACTAGTACTTATATACCCTGTAAGAGGAAAGACAGGATGCATGATATACAGCATCCCTTGCAATCAAATCATCTTTATCTAAGAACCTAATAAAGTTGTCACCTCATGTTACCTGCCATAGCATTTTGGAGAATCCAAATTGTTATTAACATTCTAAATGTATGGAAAACAATCCAAGAAGCTGTGTCAGCATTTGATATACTGAAAAGAATAGATCAAATGTACGTGGATGATTTGGCATTATAATGATAATGATAAACAATATGCATAGGAGGGTTCCTATATCCCTTTTTCAGTGTATCCATTACTAATTATGCCTAATTATTGTTTTAGTAATCAAAGCTAGTATTTGTGTTCTATTTTTTTTAAATTTGACATTAAAAAATTAACACATAACCCCGACAATTTCATATCTTGCTGACAAAAGCTTTTTTTTATGGAATCTGACCTGCATAAGGGGATTATGGAAAAAAAAAACACAACTACAAGTGAAAACAATATAGATATGATAGAGGTGTCATTGTCATTTTTCTGCTATATTTGGTACCTTATATTTATTTCCTCTTAAATATTACCATAATAAAATCTCTTTATTAAATAGAAAGTATCAAAATATTTAAAATAGTAATTTTAACATTGATAATCCACAAAGGTGCAATACAAAAAATAAGAATGATAATTTAACATGGGCGGCCATATTGAATTTGGCTGTCATTTTGAAGTTAACTGGTAGTTTTTTTTAATTTGGGAAACACACAGCATTCTTCAAAGCAATGTTAGAAGAGTGATATAATTTGTTGCATGCTGTTTACTTTCATGTGAGAATTTGACAGGAAGTCACCAGCATAAAATGTGTAAATAATGTCATTTCGTTTAAATGACATTTAAATTTGCATTTATCATATTAAAAAAACAATTAAAATCTTATAAAACAACATCAATTCAAAGCCAAAAACTTATTTTAAATTTTTGAGGTTTTTTGTTTTTATATTTTGTATGATTTTTTTTATTGTATAAATTTTGCCTTTGGAAAATGCTATTTTAGTGAATTTTAACAGGAAAATGGACGCCATCTTGAAAATGGTGGCCATTTTGAAAAGGTTGTATGAAGCATCATGTAGCATCAAGCATCTAGCACTAATATATGTGTGAGTTTGGCATTTAAAAATATTTTGTGATGATTTAGCTGAACTAAAGTCCACATCATGGAAATTTGCATTTCATGGCAGCCATTTTGAATATTTGAAAATTGACTGCTTAAACCTCTCCCAAATTTAACCAAATGCCACAATGTAATGTAATAATAACTACTTTATGTAATCCAGGCAATAAAGGTTATATGAACATTGTGGTTTTGATTTTATATGTAAAGTTTTGGAATAAAATGAGAAAATTTGACCAATATTTCACAAACAATGGCGGCCATCTTGAAAACGGCGGCCATCTTGAAATTCTGGTATGGTGTTTTTTTTAGCCCATAACCTCCTTCATCACAAAACATGTAAAGGTTAGATGATAGACAATGTTTTAGGTATGTTTATCAATGATTTGTATTTTTAGAAAAAATGCAAAAAAACAGGCGGCCATCTTGGAAATTGTCCGTTTCCATGGTTACGCAGGCAATTGCCATTTCCACATCATGGCTAACTTTGACCAGCAGACTCTGAGCTTTCAAATGATATATAATTCAGGTCTGTGTATAAAGGGGACACTAAACTCCTTAAATAAAGCACTTTTTGGGGTTTTGCCGCTCACCTATTAAGCATAAACATTTCCTGTATAAGAAGTTTCACAACCACTCTCTGGGTAATAACAGTAACCATGGCATATATCTAGGTCAAGGTCATTTACTTGGGACCATTTACAAATGACCTTCATCTCAATATAAGTCATTAGTTATAAGCAAAGCCTGTAGAAGCATACTCATTCACATTAACATGAATAGTGCTTTTCATATCATATTCAGTTTATCACAACTGAAAGATGAAGAAACAAATTGATGAAAATTAACAAGGCAAATTTTACTTCACGACCTTACCCCAGATTGAAAAATAACTGATGAGCACTGTGTATCGTTATAATTCTTTATAGTTTCATAAGATAAGTTAATATTACACAAAGTTCAAAAATCAATCAATAAATAAACAAGATGAAATGTCCATTTTATCATAAGAATCTTGATCCTTCATCACAATTCCTCACAAACTTAGTCTGAATCAAAAACATCTCTCATTGAGTAACAAGTCTCTTTACAGTAACTTAGTCATCATCCCAGTCTTCATCATCATCTTCTTCATCTTCTTCCTCATCTTCCTCATCATCTGAAAATATAAAATTACATGTAACTACTTTTGCATACACTAATTTGGCTGTAGAAAATGTAAAATATTTTACCATTTATGTGTGCTAACTGTAGTACATTAAACTCCAGTGCAATTTTTAGTGAGGCTAAAAGAAATGTTCACTATTCATTTACCGTACTACTTTTTTGGCTCTTAAATTTGGTGAAAATATAGGTAAAATATCTTTTAAATAATTTCATAAAATTTACCAATGATTTTATCCAACAATTTTAATTTATTTAAATAATCTTTAATCTTTATATATATATATATATATTTTTTATTATTATTATTATTTTGTTTTTTTTGGGGGGGGGGGGGAGGGGGAGGGGGAGGGAGGAGGGGGGTGAACCCTAAACCCCTTTTGACAAACATACCTGATCCCTGTATAATATTTTTCCTACTGGCCAGAGCTTTGGCCAAGGCAGCCGCTATTCCCCCTCCATCCTCTGGGGTGGCTGATTTGGGACGCTCATTGGGATTATCCTCAACCTGATAAATAAATAAATCAATAAATGAAAACTTTCTGCTGACTTTAATGAAGATCATCTATTTACTCAATTGATGTTCTGATAATTGCAACCTAAAACTGAGAATAAAACTACCTTTCACCATGATCACATGATACATTTCCACATTCTGATGAATTTTCAACTTTGTGAAACAAAATCCAGATATAGTTTCCCAAAAACCATCAACTTTTCATCATAATGATTTTATTTCATTTGAATCTCGCAGTACTCACAGATTTCAGCCCTCCCTTCTGGAAGCCTCGTATGGAGTCCAGCAGGTTTCCCCTGGAGTCTACAGGTCCTGCTGGTTTGGGGGCATTGGGGTCCACGTGCTTTAGAGTGGTACCTGTCTGTATCTGGCTCAGCAGTCCCCCTCTACCCCCTCCACCTGGGGGACCCATGGGGGGTGGGGGGGCACCAGGGGGAGGGGGTGGTGGTGGTGGTGGACCCCCACCTGGAGGAGGGGGTGGAGGAGGAGGGGGAGGACCACCCATGGCAGGCGGGGGTGGTGGGGGTGGGACCCCCATTGATGGGGGTGGAGGAGGGGGCATGGCTCCTCGTGATGGGGGTGGGGGAGGTGGGGCTCCCATTCGCCCACCTGGGGGAGGCGGGGGTCTGCCATCCCTTGAGGGTGGGGGCGGAGGTGGCATGCCTGCCCTGGAGGGAGGGGGTGGGGGTGCTCCCATGTTTCTGGAGGGAGGGGGAGGGGGTGGCATCCCAGCTCTGGAAGGTAGCGGTGGTGGTGGACCAGCCCCTGAAAATAGAAAATACTGTGTCAAAGTATATATTGTTGTGAGTGTCTGAAAATCACAAATCCTGAAAATAAGTAAATTATAGAGGCATTTAAAAATGACAAATGATTACTGTATAACATTTGGACTGGCACTAACCTGGCGGGGGTGCGGGTGGTCTACCCCCTTTCATCTCCTGCTTTAAGGCATCAAAGCCGCCATGTTGCTCAACAAAGTCGTAGATGAACTTGGCTGTGTCTTTGTCTTTGAGGTCAGTATCTTGGACGCCAATTGAACTGAATAATTCTTTCATGTCCGGATCCAGCTTCTCCGTCTGTAAGAGCATTATACACAGATATAAATGATGTTCTCAAACTGTAGAAATTTCTTTTAAAATGTCGTATTATAGTTTATTTATCAGCAAATGAATGGTTTTTTTTCTCTAGTTTGCAAAATTCCAAATTAAAATAAAGCTGATGTTAGAATTTTAGGAAAATCAATCTCACCAAGAAATACAGGTTTTTACTTCATACACAACCACAGATTTCAGCTTTTATTATTTTATCACTTTTTTTTGGTTGGGCATTAAAACGGAAGCATTTCTGCATCCAACTTTACTGAAATCAATCAATCATATTACCTTGTGCACCTTTCAAAATACCAGAAAGAATCATTCCTACTTACGTCAAATCCACTGTTAGGATCCCATCCAATATGGCTGACATGCCTGCAAACAAAGCAAGGAAGGAGTTATATTGAATGAAGAATCTACAGACCTGCTGCCAGCAATCTCAAAGAAAGGGGTTTCCTTTTCTGAACATTTGGACCATATTTACCAAGGAACCTGTTCTCTCAAAACCTGAGACAATTTTTCAATTCAGTATGGACCTCTTCTGAGCCAAAAGAACACCTCTTTTGGACCCATCTTACCTAAGGGCCAATATGATATGATGTCTATGCTACCTGGTCAGCAAAACTCTGAACAAGTCAACACATGAACAAATACACAAAATATATCTGTATCTCTGGCTACTGAGACTTTTTATAATGTTTTATTTGCAAACCAATGCATATAACTAATCCATCAAATCCAGACATGTTATCTTTGAGGAAGTGAAGGCAGAGATGTACTCCAAGCAAACACTCAATAAGAATCTTATTTTGCCTCAAATTTCTGCATGCACAATAGTATATATCATCTAATTAGTAAGAAGTCTACTAAGGAATCCAATTTTTCAGTTATAACATAAGATTTAGAAATGTCTTCTACATTATGCTTAGCAAATTTTCAAACTGCAATTACATCTTTTTAATGATGGTGGTGTCAAATTTACCTGAAATCAGATGGCAAACCAATATCTTCCTTGGTAAACTTTGCCTTTTTCCCTCCTTTTTTGTCCTTGTCTTTCTTCTTCTTCAGTGTCTTGGTATCATCCAGGCTGGTGGTGCTCACAGACAGGGAGGCTGGAATGGAGAGGTCGAAATTGTCATAATAAAAAAAAAAAAGTTCTAGATGTAAGTTGTAATATTGGACAAGATGATAAACTTGATTCAATATCTACCCCTCCACGAAAAAAGGCCCCTCAGTGATTCAATGTTCTCAACATTTAAAAATGATAAGGTTTTTTTAATTTTTTTTTTTCAAAAACAACACTTTTCATTGTTAAAAAAAACATTGGCCTGGTAAGACAGTATTATTTTAAAATAACTGTTATTATTTGAACGCATATCATAACTATTGTAAGAGTATATAGACTATGTACGTGTGGTGCTTGGAGGAGGGACAGCTGGGGTGCCCTGGTTACGTGGGGGCTGAACTGTCTTCCTACGCTCTGAAAGATAAGAAAGACGAGAACTGCTGTTAAAGTAAATCAATTTTGAAGAGACAGACCAATGATGCTTTTTCTTTAACTATCAGATTTGTTTTGAATCTCCCTCAAAGTCGTCCTCATCACTACACAAAGGGAAAATGAAAAACCCTTTTTACTGAAGAATTACAGTTTTCTACAATATGAAATGTTGTCAAGATTGTCTGGATTTTTATTGCTCTACTTTTTTTTTTATTAAATAAGTAAATAAAAGCACACATTTAAAGCAGTGAAAAAACATCTAAAATATACCACACCAATGTAACAACTCATGAAGAAAGTAAAGTAACAAACTCCAGGGATCGTCCTGGGTCAAAATCTGGTTGGGCCATTTTGGCCCACTTGGTCAAAAAAAGTGGGCCATTTTAAAAAATTGTGTGCCATAGTATTAAGTTATTACATTTCAATGCTTTTATATGATTTAAAAAAAAACACAAAAAAGGCTTGATGCTACCAAATCTTTTATTAAAGAAGAAATTTCCCAGGCATATTAACAAGGTTGGTTATTACAGTTTTTAAACATCCATTAGGTCTACATTGATGCCATCCTTAGAAATATAGAAAAAAGGTATCACCAAATTAATTTTATTGTTCATTAATATAATAACAATAATCAAGAATCTTCTTTGGTTATTATGTAGTTGCTTAATTTTTGTAATTAACATTTACAGAATCCACAAATGGTTAAATACAAAATATTTACATAAATTCTAAATATACCAAGTAGATGATTATAATATGAGGTTATCCACACTTTCACAGATTTCCGGATGTAGATTTTATGACCTCTTTGTCAGTGCTTGCACTTAGACTCATCACATTTCTCACAGCTGAAGAGGTGTCTGACTGGGGCAATGACAGCCTAGAGTATCTATTGGAATATTTTGGCAAGGACAAAAGTCATGTCTTTAAAGACGAAGATAATGTATCTGTCACGACCACATCTTCAGCCATTATGGATGCAGATGGTGCCAGAGAGGAATGGGCTAAGTTAAAGCAGCTTGTTATCCAACAGAAGTATCCAAGACACTCCTTGGGTCTCTCTTTGGAACATTCTGATGCAGTATCACAGCCAGGGCTTCCCTAATCTTGTTAAGATTGCAACCCATGCTCTCTCCCATCCAGTTCATACAGCTGACTGCGGAAGAGCATTAAGCTCTCAAAACCGTGTGACAACACCTCTTAGAAACAGATTATCAAGTGAAAATTGTGACATGTTGATGAGGGTCATGATAGAAGGGGGCGGATTAATTCACTTTGATTTTAACAGTGCCATTGTTGAATGGTGAAAAATGAAAGACAGGGTATTGTTTACTTAACATTAGGAGTCCTTTTTTTTTTTGTAGAGAAAAAGATCATTGTCGTCCCCATAGTGGCTGTTCACTCTTATTGATAACGTGCTCACTGGACAACCATTGCTGGGGTAACCATTTGTGGATTCTGTAAATGTTCATTACAAAAGTTAAGCAACTACATAATTACCAAAGTACATTCTTGATTATTGTTATTATATTAATGAACAATAAAATTAATCTGGTGATACCTTTTTTCTATATTTCTAAGGATGGTATCAACATAGGCTGTAAAAGCACCAGAGAACTGTGTCTTTGAATTCATTTTGGACACTTTGTGATCTTTGTAAAAAAAAGCTGCCCCCCTTCTTCTTTGAGCTCGTCTTGTGCCAGTTTTAAGTGAGTTGGCCTTTCCAGGGGATTTTCACCTCTCTTTAACTCTCTTAACCTCCCAACACAGGCATCAATTTCAAACTGAAAATTGAAAATAATAAGTGGCATTGGATGAACAAAGCATAGCTTAGGGAAATATGGAAAAGAACCATGGACATAGTCATGTTTATTATTATTAAATGCAAATATATCCAAATAAAAAAAAAAAAAGAGTTATACCAACTTACCATTTGCAAAGAAATAAATAAAATTTAAAAAAATCGTAATATATTACAAACTTAGGCTGACTGCATTGACAAGATTGAATAATTTCCTATAATTAATCACCTTTACAACTCCAATGTCCAGATCCTTGCGTTGAGTAATTTGGCTAAGTGTAATGACAGGACGCAGAACATCTAGCATCCCATGAGTCACCATAATGAACATCTCATTGGCCACCTTCTTTTTCATACCAGAAGATTTGGGATCTTTTGCAGATGTAGTGATATTAAAGTATGTGATGAGTGATCCCAGAGTGCACACTATGGCATCTACAGCTTCCATGAAAGAGAGCCACCTGATCTGATGCACCTCCCTGTTTAGTTATAAAAAAAAATTAAAAAAAAAAATACATCATGACCAGACATGACTATTCACCAAAAAAATAATGACACTTATTGATATTAAACTGGAATTAATTGCACTTCTTTTTTCAGGTTTGAGTAAATAGCTTTTTTTTTTCAAACAACTTACAATCACTTATCAAAAAAACAAATATGCTATTTTTACTTTAAGACATGATTTAGGTAATTATAATTTAATATATCAATCATGATAAAAAAAGTGAAATCATAATAAATTTATCATATTGTTCCAAAAATCCTGTTCCTACAAAATTTACCTGCACTTCAAAAGTGGTTCATCCAACACCTTTTGTATTTCTGTAAAAATGGACACGTTCTGGGGGCTTTTCTTGAAATGGTTATATATTTCCTCGGTCTTCTTGGCAAAGTCCTTTACTGCTGGCATTTTAGTAGCAGCATTTCCTTCGATACTGCAGCTGTCACACCACATTATATCTTTTTCTTTTTGGTCATACCTAAGCCACGTGTATAATTTCAGCCATCTTTGTTGAAGTGATCTAGGCTTTACCCCAGCGATAGTTTCATGTTGTGCCTCGATGGTAGCGCTAGTCTGACTCTCAGCTTCACAATGTTCATCTAGAGTTTCAGCATTGTCGATGTCAGTATCAGTTTTTTTCCGAAAATTCAGCGTTGTCCGAGTTGGTTTTTTATTAGAAGCCATCACGTGCTGAAGAACGTATTTCGCACTCTCTCACTAAGGGGCACCAAAAAGGCCGCTTACCTCATTTTATCTGTCAAAGATTTTAAATGACTAAATTCAAAAACTCAACTAAACCCTGATATTTAAAAGCACAGATCAAATAAACAAGACCCTAAAATAAGACATACCTTTTCCAAGATATTCAGATTTAATGTAATTGAAGATACTTACTGAATCTTATTTAAAAAATAAAACTCGACATCGGTTCGCTGATTCACACGTTTTGACAGCTCATGACAGCCTTTCAAGAAGTGCAGATATTTTGCTGCCATTATGTTGAATTGAATTGTATCCGTAATCTCTAGGATTACCCCTGCCGTAATCGAAGTAAAACTAGGGTTAAGGGGAAAAACTTCATATTTTTTCTTTTTTTTATTTATTGTTGTTCAACGATTATTCACAGTCAAAATACGCGATAAATGGTACTGTCTTGAAAAGTTGTCCACCTATTTATGAAGTTTCCCTAGCGCAAGAGCTAGGACTGTTTCAATTTCGATACTTTTTGTGAAACGGGTCATGTGTCAGCCCTAACAGCATCGCTACGCGTACTTCGAGCGACACCATGATGTACGTAGATCTTTACTAAGAAAATAAAAGCGCATGCTTTTTGTACGCGCCCGTATGGCGCAGGTTAAAATTTTACTTGCGCCTTTCAGAAAAGGGTCGCGCATTTGGCGCAATCGCGCGGCCCAGGATTATCCCTGAAACTCAATGAATATTCCTATCGTACCAGTCCTCCTCCTGGCCTTCTCCTGCAGCTTCACCTCCACGGCCTTCTGGAAACGCTCGGCCTCATTCTCATTGGCAAAGTTCAGTCCAGCGGGGCAGTCCTGGAAGAACAAATGATGTGGAGGTCACAAAATTTGTTCGCTCTTTATCTCCTTTTTCCATTTAATCGTATCAAATTATTCTTACCTAAATGACGTACATCTTTTTATTTGGCAAAATCTAGACAAGTAAAAACTTGTGTAAAAACATTTTACTCTTTCAATAGAAAAAATATATTTATATACTATTATGTCAATTATGTCTGAACAACATGAGTTTTTGGTAATATTTAGAATAGCTCATTCAAATCTGTTTCAAGTGATCTGACTTTGAAAGTAAATTGTTGTGAGAGTCTGACAAAGCAATAAATCTAGAAAAGTTAAAATATCAGAAAAAAGTTTTTGAAAATCTAAAGCACCTACCACAATCTAAGAGAAAATTGGAGTAGAATGTGGTAGGTGTGATGTGAAGAATGTGTTTTACATTGCATTAGACTGAAAACCAGGGACCTGTTTCACAAAAACTGGTCTAAACTGTCAGACCAAGGGTTTAGCCTACTTGACCTAATCATTTGATGAAATTGATAAATTATCTATAAAATATATATATAAAAAAAATTACATGGTTATTAACATGGACTGCCATGGCTTTATCATGTACAGAAAAAGAATGCAGACCAATTTTTGGGGCTTAATTTTTTGGGGGGGCTAAATTTGTTTTTGTAAGATAAACCAGAGGGCTGGAGGAAAAAACCTTTGTAAACATATACTAAGTGAGACAAACAGTTTTCATCCCTGATCCCCCCCCCCCTCTCTCTCTCTCTCTCTCTCTCTCTCTCTCTCTCTCTCTCTCTCTCTCTCTGCTTGGTGGAGTATACTTACATCAGTATCAAAGGTATGGAAGTAAGGCCGGGGAGTCTTGTACTTGAACCCATTGTACAGCTCCTGTTCCCACAACAGTCCCTGGGTCTGGAAACAAATAAGGGATATTAATTTTTCTATTAACTTAAATTATTGTTTTATACTATGATATTATATTTAGGTTTCTGGATGAAAAATCATATAAAACATCGATAAAGTTAATGGAAACCTATATCATATCACATTATGTAATCAATGAAAAAAAAATCCAACATTTTTCTCCAAAAATTAGAATATGATCAGTATATGGCTAAAATTTCCCAGCCCAGTTTAAAAACTGGATCAAATTTCAAACACAAGTGTCTACAGTTGTTTTGTTTTTTTTCTTTTAACTAAGCCACGCATATTCTGACTGGGTGGCCATCACTCACAGTAACATAACTGAGCACAGAAATAGATGCAAAAGCCACAAAACAGGAAAACAAAAGCAATTGAAACCCCTAGGACCACCTGAAAATTAGATGAAGTTACTCAACACTTAATTCAGCGTCAAAGACATTTTAAAAATGTCAGACACAAGACCACAATTCTACTTAGTTCAAATAAAGAATGGTTCCAGATCAGTCATGCAGCAAGCTTTGCATGACTTTTAAAAATTTAACATGTCTCAGGTTGCCTTACAACAATTTAACTTCTAAATTTCAATGGTGAGGCATATAAATTTCAAGTTACTTGGAAAAATATATAAATACCCAAAAAAAACCCCACTTACAGCCACAAAAATTGCATTTTTTAAATATGTTAAAAGTACTTCATAACAGCCTTCACTCTGCTAAAGAAATCATCAAATGTAACTATACTCTATTGGACTTAACAAAGGTCCAGTCCCACCACATGTGAATTCATCCCTACCCAGCATAAACTCATCCCTATCCCAAGTGAACTCATCTCTCTCTCATGTAACTCTCCTGTCTATCCCACGTGAAATCATCCATATCCCAAGTGAACTCATCCCTATCTTATGTGAAGTTGTGAACTCATCCCAAGTGGATAAGGGGATAATATGAACACTTTCAATTTTCTGTTTTTTTTTCAGTTGGGTAAACTAACAATTTTATCAAATATACAATTTCATATTTCAAACATATCATTGTGAAGGGTTTTTTTTTTTTTTTTTTTAGGGGAGGGGGAATACACTTCCAATTATTTTTCTTTGTAACTACTTTAGGACATTAGTGCACGAGTACTCATTCTCAGTGAGGTAATTTTACAGCCCAAGATCAACAGTATTACATTAGCCCAGTACACTGTGGGTGGGAGACCCAGAGCTCAAGACACATTAACACCACTGCAATATTTCACACACAAATTTCTCCAACAATCTTGAAAGATTTTGGGAGGCAACAGTGCATAAGCACCAGTAACGTAGCAGTAAAAGTTAGCTGTAACTGTTTTACTGCCTCCCAACCCCAACCCCAAGTAATATACAGACACTAAAACTGTTCTTTATCCAGACTTTGATCCCATAGTTTTTAATTTTCTTGAAATAGAGCCATGGTTGCAGCTGATCTAGCATTATTTTAACTTCTTGCAAAACTCAATATTCCAGACTTATTGTCAGAAGAAAATGACTTAATTCTAATCACTCAGTGCATAATGTTTAAGTTAATGTGGTTAGCATGGTGGTTAGCATGGTGATTAATTGGAAGAGTTGATTAAGGGAACAAATGGACTGCCAGCAAGGGTCAGGAATATAATCGCACTTAGGACGCATTCCCATAGATTTTAGATCAATCTATTCCCGTAAGGAGTCTCACTAGATTACTGTCAGATAATCCGGCTTAAATGTCTGTCCCCCCTACTACAAGCTGTAAGGGGGCAATTAACTTTCGTGCCCGCTTGGCTGACAGCTATTTAACGTGAACCCCCAAGGAGTTAGGTTGATCTAGTTGGATCGAACTAATCTCTGGGAATAGGGTCGTACACTTACACATATTTATACCATACACATTGTGAAAAAAAAAAAAAAAAAACATTGAAACAGAACTAAAAGTACCCTTTTTACATTTTTGGGGGATATTTGGGATCTGTAAAAAAAAACTGAAGTGCAAGTGTACTAATGAAACCAGAGTTTTATAACTCTGTTTGTTTTCTGTAGCAATAAATCAAGCTTTAAACACAGTAAACGAAAGTTTTATAGCCGTGTTTATTTTCTCTCCTCCAGACAGTATTTAATCAAGCTCCTATCGGTTGCTATTAGTTCAGTCTATTTTGGAGTGTTATGGAACTCAAACCACCCTTCAGTTATCAGGCTTCAACGCAGGGTTCCCCTGTTTTCAACTTACTTGCAAGTGTTTTGCAAGCGTTTTAAGTATTAACAGCACATTCTCAGGTTAGAGGTGGAACCAGACTCAGATTCTGACTCAGATTCCTCAACACGGCAGAGAAAATTCTTCCCTCCCGGGCCAGACAGTGGAGTGTTCCTCATTCTCTATCATAATTTCATCTTATAATAGAATAGAGGTGAAGTTAATATAAGATTTCATTTCACACAGGGAGCAATTACTTCTAAATGGCACGGATTCTCTGTTAAATATCATGACTGGTGGTGGTGGACCACAGAGTGGTGGGGGTGGTCATATTCAATAACATAGGACAGATGGGCCCCCCTTCCTTTACTATTAACAAAGTGATCCTATTTCTCTGTCATCAACACATTTATTGTTAGATGGTGAAATTCCTGAGGTAAGCTTTCATTAACAGGTGGCAAATAATGCAGTTTATGCCACTTACTGTAACCCTGGCAATGTGCAGTGTAGGGGGTAAAGAATTTCAGGTTAAGACATGTCAATTAATGTAACCCTGTGGAGGTGAGGTGGGGGGGGGGGGGGGGGGGGTAAGGAATTTCAGGTAAGGCATGACAGTCTAAGTAGATATGACAGTAGACGTGGACAGTGTCCAGGGGTACAAAGAGTGGGAAAAACTGTGACATAAATAAATAAATAAATAAATAAATAAATAAAATATCACGTATTCCTACCTACTAGTATACCAGTATAAAAGAAGACTAATATTAAGACAGCCCCTGAATGAACTCCACTAATGCTGCATTCTTCTTTTTTTCTTAAAATATTTCACGGGGAAATATACGGATCTCAGGACTTCAAAACATTTCGGATAAATTTCTCAACTGAATGCTTCAAGATTTTACAGTCTGATAAAAGAATCAGACAGACAATGAACCTCTCTATGGCCCCCCTCTCTCTCTATCTCATAAAAAAAAAAAAAAAAAAAAAAAAAAAAAAAAAAAAAAAAAACGTCTGGTGAGTAATTTACAACTCGGACCTTGTGTAAGAGGTCAGGTGAACTTTAGACTTTTCAACTTGAAAATAAGTGGCAACGTTTTGGTTGCTATTATTGAAAATGGATGAAATGTTTATCCTGTCCAATCTGGGTCTGTCATAGGTCAGATAAAGTTATTTCACCAGATATCAGTGTTATAAATTGTCTGTTTTGACCAGGGTCGAGTCTGACCTTGAAATACTTTGACCTTCTTGCTGAAATAATAACAAGTATAGCTGAACACTGAAGACTTTTGATATATTTCAATTCTTTATACAACTATTAGCAAAACAGTGACTTAAAATGACCGACTGACACCAAGCACTTGCAAGCTACAAATTATAAACAATCTTAAATTTATATCTTAAAACGAACAAAAACACAATTAAATAGAATTAGGAAGTTTGAATGATTTATTATTTTTGTAACCCACGTTTTTCACAGTTTAACCTTACAGACCTTCTTCATTCATAAAAGGAAGTCCATTTTTAAAAATGGAGTGTGTATAACAGTCAGGTGGTCAAGTATGGTACTGTTAGAATTCTTCACAGGAAAAAAAATGAAAAGCAAAAAATCTCCCTGAAATTGGATCCCCCGGAAAACACTTCATACACCCCATAAACACAAGCAGTAGTGGCCATAAACATCCTGGCCAGTAAAAATACCATTAGTGCTATTAGTAATCAACAAACTCTCATGGGATCATATCGGATTGTAACATAGGGGTGTATGGTGAATTCTGAGTCCAAATGTGAGAATTTTTAAATAAACTCTAGTTAATGCAATGTCTCAGCAAACAATGTGATCTCTCTCTCCCTCTCTTATCCATTCATTTATCCATCCATCCATCCTTTTCTATCATGTGAGTTTCATTATCTTAACCTGATTATAGACATCATTCAATTGTTTTAATTTCTATTACGGTGAACAATTTTTAAAGATAATTTTTTTTTTCGGAGGGGGCAGGGGGGATAATCATTATCATTTGCTAGCAATTTTATAATGCATGTTTCAGACAAACTGCTTGATTTCAACTCTACATGCTCCCTCCCTAATCCAGTTCTTTTTCTTAAAAACACCATAATTTGAAAGTCTAACATTCCACAACCGGCCAACCCCTGTAATTTTCTTCCTTACCTACTTCTGGTAAAGTGCATTTTGAAATTATCAATCTCAAAACATGGGAGACAATTTTACAGGTAGGATAAAACGTAAAGTGGAAAATAATCCCATCACTTTTTTTTTAATAACGAAAGAGGTTGAGAATTCTTCTTTCCTTTTTTTTTCTTTTCTTCTTTACCCCAAGTTCCCAAAGCCACATTCTTACACGTTGTATGATCTATTATTTTCACGCCAAATTGTCTATAAAAGGCATTCATCCCTGTACTAAACTAGCAGAGTCATTGGTCCCTCTGAAGAGCCCCGTTGTTTTGTGGCGATACTCGAAGCATAGCTGGAGAGCAAAAGAAAACTGCATGAAACATTCCCTGACAAAAATCGGTGCCAATCTAACAAAGAAGACTTTCTTCTTATTTCCCTGTTCAAATTGTGTGTTGTACATTGTAGTTTTTACATGCTAATGACAAATTTAGTATCAATATATAACCAAGTGAAAAAAAAAGGATACCATTAACTAATTTTTTTAACTTAGAAATTAAGACCGTCATTGTTTATCTATTATTTAATTTTTCTGTACAGTGCTGTAATCTTCTCAAGGAAGGGTTACTGTTAAAAAACAACAAGGCAGCAAAGCTGTCAAATGTACAGACAAAAAGCAGACAATAACAATGCACAAAACAGGCTACTGTCAATTCTGATGCAAAAGTACATTATGCTTAACTGCAAATTCAACATCAAATTTTAATTATGCTCAACAGGTAATACCAATGTAAGTGAAATGTGTAACAAGCGTGAGGCTTCAGGCCCATGGGAGTTTAAGTTCACACTTTGAAAATGCCAGAATGAGAGAAATGAAAATTTCACATAAAACTGCTTAAATTCAATAATAAATGATAACCCATTTGAGCTGGCTTTCTTATTTGAACTGCATGCCAATCCTAAGAATCATACTTGTAAGTTGAAAATAATAATAAGTAACACAGTTTTCTTTTCATAATGTTTGTAGTAGCAGTGCAAAAAGATTTTTGTCAATTTTGATGTAACATTACATAATAAATTATAGAATAATTATCACCAATTTTTGATTATTGACTATAAATAGCATGGACATGTAAAAAATTTGATTACCATTTGGCTTCATGTCCATGGGAGCTTCAAGTCCCACAGTGAATATGCCAACATGATAAAAATGAATATTTCACTAAAATGTATAACTTCAGAAAAAGAAGCCAATTAGACTGCTTTTCCAACTCAGGCTGCATTTTATTCCTTTGTTTCTTTTTTGAAAGTTTGACAATCATAAGTAACATGGTTTTTCCATAATGGTCATCATGGCAGCAGCACCCAAAATTGTGTTTTCTTCTATTTTAATGCAATATTACGTAATGCTTAACAGCATAATGACCATCAGTTTTTAATAATAAAAGATCCATATCATGGATTTTCAGAAAATGTGATTAGCATGGGTCTTCAAGCTCGTGGAGGTTCTTAAGTCACACCTTGAAAATGCCAATATGTGAAAAATTAAATTTTCACAAAAAACTGATTAACTGCCAAAAAAATTTACCAAATAGACTGCATTGCCCACTGAAGCTTTATTTAAGTCCCATGTTTCTTCCTGTAAGTTTGAGAACAGTAAGTGACATGGTTTTCCTTAAATGGTCATCATGGGAGCAGTGTCCAAAATAGGGGTTTCTTCAAATTTTGATGCAATATTACATAATGTTTAACAGGATAATTACCATCAATTTTTAATAATAAAATATTAGTATCATGGATATTCAGAAAATGTTCCTAGCAAAGGTCTTCAGGCCCAAGGAACTTCAAAGTCACACCTTGAAAATGCCAAAATGTAGACAAGACAGCACTGTCCTGAAATGTGTTTTTTTCCATTTTTAACAATTTTTCAACATATAACAAAATTAACAATTTACTGCCATTTATACATGATCAACTAAGAAAATTGATGAGATGGGAAAAATATCAATAGAACAGTGTTTAATGTCCAATTTCCTCCATTCTGAGTTTCTGAACATAGTGAATGAATGAATCTGACAAACTGCAATGATATGAGTTTATTTCCATTTTTGAAACTCTATTATACAATACATGATAACAAGTTTACCATCATTTTTATATAATCAACTAACAATGTTGTAAAGATGCAGGAAATGTCAAACAAACACTTTTACGAATCTTATTAGTTAAATAATGAGACTGTTAACATGCCTAAGAATTGAATCTGAGGAAATGTGAAAAAACAGCATAACGTATAAAATAATTGCCTGATTATGCTGATTTTCGAACTTGACCTGCGTTTTAGTAAGATTAATTACTCCTGTGAGTTTCATGACAACAGGTCTATCGGTTTTCCTTGAAATGTGTTAACAGTGTTGCACATATGCTGAAAAGTGAAAAAAAAACAGCATAACTACTAAAATAGTGGCCAGATCATGCCGATTTTCGAACTTGACCTGCATTTTAGTAAGATTGATTACTCCTGTGAGTTTCATGACAACAGGCCTATCGGTTTTCCTTGAAATGTGTTAACAGTGTTGCACATATGCTAAAAAGTGCAAAAACAGCATAAATTCTACAATAATGGCCCGATCATGCTGATTTTCGAACTTGCCCTGCGTTTTATGAATATTAGTCAGCTCTGTAAATATAAAGCCAAAAAGTAAAACTGTCTTCCACTTATGGTGTTAACGCTGAAAGTGCACGGCGACGGCGACATGATCGGCGACGGCGACGGCGACGACAGACGCAGGTGATGGCAATATGTACAGACACATCTGTGTCTGTACATAAAAACAGAGAGCAGTGATGTATAAGACATATCAAAGCGATTTCTCCAATCCATCAAAATCCCCCACAAACTTTCTTAAGGCAGATATCATGATTCACAATTTTTTATCAAAGACTGTTACTGTTAAAAAAACCTCAAAGCAGTGTTGTCTAGACATATCAGAGTAATTTCTCCAATCCATGAAAAAAAGTCAAGTTCCATTGCTCTGCCAAAATGTATGATGTACAGGATAACAGTGATATATACAACTCTCTTTCCACCAAGGATGTACAGAAAACACATGGCTAAATAAGAAATATGATTTTCTCTAACAACAAACGTTTTCTCAACCAACCACAACAGAATCATTTAGAAGCCTGGGATTGACCCTCACTCCTCTCATATCTTCCTATTAATAGGGACAAACCCTTTAAAAACATGATCTGGTTAACAACCAAACCTTGTTTCCCAAACCTTAATGTCGGTTAGAAATTCAATTCTTGTACTGCTACAAAATTAATGAACTGCTGAGAAAATAAATTCTTATTTGCATCTGACAATCCTGTGAACTGAGACACAAAATGAGATACAAGTGTCAGTTAGCTAAATCATGAAATTTATGGAGCACAGAGATAATTACAGGAAGGGTTTACTCGGGGACACTGGGAGAGAAAAGGACTTTATTTAATAACAAGAGAAATGTCACTCTAATATATATAATCTGTGTCAATACACACACGGCCACATGCAAGTGCCCACACGCACATGCACTTTCTAACTACAAGTAAGTCATTACACTAAAAAGCACATTTTTGCCAAGAAAAGGCGTAGTAGGGGGGGGGGGGGGGAACCCCCATCCTTTCACTGTCACATATTACTAGATTTTGACTTCAGTTGTTTATTTAAAACAGGTTTCTCTACCAACTGTCACATTTTTGGCATGAAGTTTATCTCCGATTACCACATTGTCACATCTTCCAACAGACCACACTGGCATCTGACATGGAGAGATTATTGAATATCATTGACATCTGGCATCTTTTTATACACCATAATACTATGCTGCAATATTTCTCAACCACCTGCCACAAAATTTAAGATTATATGCCCCTTTTTTGCCACAAATACACAGGCATACACACATTAATCGAAAAGACCAAATTAGATAATTATAATAGGGAAATACTGGCAGCACCCGGTAGTTAACTTCTTCTACACAACATATAGTCTGCATTATTCTGGTCTTTAGTCTGCATTCTTTTGGCCTGCACTTAGACCTGCCCATTCTAAAGATATGGAAGTCATCCCATTCTGGCACAGTTACCACCAAGGAATTCCAATCAACCGTTTGACTTTTTACCGTTACCACAGACATGCCGAAGTCAAAACTCCATAGATTTATAAAGAAGGGCAATATATTTTTTTATATATTTTTTTAAATTTTCAACAGCCAACATCCATCAGTCTGTACATGTATGAAGATGACAATGATGAAAGATGCTGACATTTTGAAAATATTTTAACAAAGCAGCAATGACTTTGCACAATAAAGTAATCAAGTCATGCATCAAAAATCCCCCCTCCAAAAAAAAAAAAAAAAGTTGATGAGCTGTATGGTGCAATTTGCAGTTTCAGTTCAGTGTATGATACATTTTCTTGAATAAAAATTACCCTTTTTCTCCAAATGATGAGTAATATACCATCACATATGAAAACATACTGGAAATTTAATTCGGGAAGATAAGTCATTGTCTCACAGGACAAGAATGGAGAAGTGAGCCTTGTCTGTGGTTAGGAATTGTCTGACCACAAATACAGTATAGACTTGTATGAGTAATACAATAACATTTTAAGGGGGGGGGGGGCTGTATTCTCTCTCTCTCTCTTACTTTCATCTCTTTCTCGTGGTCCCTGTTCAACATTGGCTGATGAGTAATAACATACAAGTATGTTCTGTGAGTGATGGGGAGAAATAAGAGCTTTCTGTCTGCTCTTTTTTGAAAATATAATATGTCCCATGACTTTTCATTTTCACTTTTTCATTTACATTCATTTGTTAAAATCATCATTCTTCTTCATCAACCTAACAACTTATTTATTTATAGTTCTTGATAAATTACCACGAAACACTTCCTCCATGATTAAAAAACAAAAAAAAAAAAAAAAAAAAAAAAAACAACAGATGAAATATATATGCACTGCCATGCAATGAGCAAATATAAAAGATATCATAAATAATCAAACTCTGACAAACTCCTCAGGGCCCTAACTCCAGACAACCGCAGGTGAGGGAAATGGGAGGCGGAGGAGGAAGTCCCTGAACTTCTTATCTCATGAAACTGTCAAAAACATGACATAAGACAAAGTTGTTGGCCAACAGGATTATTTTGCAAATTCTCTCCCTTTTTTGTGCCTAAGTGTGTGTGTGTGTGTGTGTGTGTGTGTGTGTGTGTGTGTGTATGTGTGTGTGTGTGTGTAGCCGACAAATAACACATATACAGGAATAGTAAAATAATATAACATTTGTGTATGCCTTTAATTAATCAATTAACTCATTAATTCATCGATCCATTTATTAACTTCTTCATTATTTACTCATTCTTGGTACTTTTATTCATCTATTCACTGTTTTTCTTTCATTTATTAATAAATATATATTCTTTTTTTGGGGGGGGGGGGGGGAGGAGAGAGAGAGAGAGAGGAGAAGATGTGAGAAGCATGTCTGAGGTGATGAGTAATACCAGACCAGAGTGAAATATGTTGTGGTAACTGCAGGAAGTGATCAGAAGACATACAAAGTAGAGAAGACCACCAATGGTACTGATAGCACACCAGTGATGTGGTCAGCACAGGAAATTTCCTTGACCATTACAGTGATAGAGAGATGGACATTTAGTTCACAGGAAGGGCCAGATCTCCTGCTGTTATGGAAGGTGGGATTTTTCATAACAGGTGCTTGAACATCTGTTACTGGGGAAGAAGCAGATGCTTTGGTATAAGATATTAAGGAATGAATGAAGGATTTCAGAATAAATGAATAAATAAGATAAATAAATAAAGAAGCAAATAATGGAGCAAACGATCACACAAATAAGTTCTTTTAAAGAAACAAACAACTTTTAACACAGGCAAAAAAAAAGGCAGACTGAGATAAAAATCCATGCATTGCTAAAGATGTCCTTGCACTGACCGCTATGTCCAAAGCAGTGACCACGTCCAAGCGCTGCCCTGTCACCTGTCTCTCCAAATGTCCACAACTGGTCATTTACATTCCACACAGGGATACACCTTTTATTGTACAGGTGTTTCTGCTCATTTTGCATGCAAAAAGCTGATTATGTGCACAAATGAACATGTCCCAGTACCTGTTTCTTTTTTATCTACATATAACTGTAATCATAGCAGAATGGCACGGGTTGTTTGTGTGAACTTTATAATATACAGTTTATAGTGTCTTCGTTCCTTCTGACTCCCCTATAATTGCTGGTAAACATATACCAACTCTCTACACCCTAAAATCATCCCCCTGCTTGGCTTACCAGACAGCAATGATGTTCATCTAATCTGCAAAAAGTTGACTTAAAATCTACTTTAAATCTTTTGTATTCTTTATAAATGACAATTACACAAATCAACTTTTATGTATTTGGTTATTTACATTTCTTTTACAGCATGAGATAAATTTAAGATTTTGTTCCTGCACATGTAAGATGGTCAATCTGCATCTACTTCTACCATTGATTCGATCTGTTCACAGATGTCTTATCATTAGTTCTGCACAATTAAAGTGGATCTAATTATGGATGCAGAGTTTGTGTTGTACAGTATCAAATATTAATTTTTTTACAGATGGTCAAGATGTGAATACATTTTTTAAAGGTTAAAATCTCTTTCAAAATGGGTGCAGGGCATTGACTTTTCAAAGCTGAAATGTACAAAAAAAAAAAAAAAAAAAAAAAAAAAATCAATTACCAACTGCCACCTTTATCTGACCTCTGGACTAAGTGACCAAAAATATAATTTTTGTCATCTACCCTGCATTCCACCGGTGTCAAGTGACCATTAAACATAATCCTAAAACTCCTGCCACGATAATTGCCAAAACGTGAATTTTTTTACATTGCTTCTCTTTCTTTCTTTTCTTTTTTTTTTTTTTTGGTCTGAGGATTTGACTATCTTGTGTGGAATTCATAACTATAGCCACAAGAATGGGAGAGGCTGAAATGACACAGGATGATAATTGCTTGAAATTTTCAAAAAACTCACTCACTGCAGTCATTTTACTATTTTTACTAGATTAATTAATCAATTTGATATACAAAGAGAAAAACTCTGTATTTTCTGACTTGAAGTAATGTCACTTTTCAGCAATATTCCATTAATACTTGAAAAAAATTTTATTCACAGAAAATTGCACCGAAGAACATAATTCTTTGTTCAATCTCAATGAATAATTGCCATAAATGCCAAGTTTTTTGGTGTCTTAACTAGGGTCAAAAAGCTGTGCTCTCTGGATATTTTTCACGACCAAAAATATGTGGCCACAAGACTTTCCCCCTTGAAGTTGTAATGTCTGTTTTCTGATATATGTGTCTGTATGAAGTGTCTTTAGACTGGACACTATTCATATTTTTATCACTTACTGAGACATTTTATTAACAAATAGAAATATACTGAAAATCCTCAATTTTTTATTTTTGCGCTTGAGCTTTGTATTCATATTGATATATATTGAAATATTCAGTGTAGGATGGGGCGCCTTAAAAAACTGCATAGCATCTGATATCTACTAGTATGTATATTGAGGTTTGGTAATGTTTAATTCTATTTACCTTAATTCAAAATTTAGCAAATTATTAGCCAAACTGGTTTAGAAAAAAATGTTATTCTCCATTATCAATATAAAAGTCACACTGACTCACTGAATAGTGATAACAGCTTGTTGTTTGTGAGTTTGCATGTAAATTTACACATACAGCAAGTGTGTTTGTGTACCAGAAAGCTCATGTATATATGTGTGTGCATATATGCACATGCCCATGTGTGTGTGTGTATGAGAGAGAGAGAGAGAGAGAGAGGGAGGAGGAGGAGGAGTGGGGAGGGAGGGGAGGACCCAGCACAAGATAGGAGAGGATCACAGGATAAATCAAGAGACTACAAATAGGCCAATATCAGCACATCATGGTGGGTCAGACACAATCAGCTGCTATCTCTCACAAACAAGTTTACATCACAAACATGATAAAATGTGAACCATGCATTACATTCATATTTTTATCTGAAATTCTTGGAACAACACGAGTGATTGAGTAAACATTTCATCAACAAAGTTTTCCGAGTTTAGGAAGGTTTCCGGATATTTGTTCAGATTTGATGACAAAAACCACACCCTGAATGCTCAGCGTGACTCTAGGGGATAAGAGCATCATCAAATTCCAACTGAATAATTTTTCCAATTTATTTTTAATAAAATACATATTATAGTATCTTTTTACTACATTTTCCGTATATAACAATCTTTCTGTTCTCAAAACTACGTTATCAAATTACAAATAAATATGCTCACCAACATGTATCTATTTTTTGTTACGGTGCAATTAATCTATCTTTGGGGGGCCATTGCAATTCAGAACTTTAACAGGTCATCATCCTTTCATATATCTTATTAGTTAAACAATAAAGGTCTATGTATTGTAGCTATTTTTGTCAACTTGCATAACAGATCACAGTTCACAAACCGTTACCCCCAACTCCACATCATGTGACACATTATAAACAAGACAGTCATCCTACTCCCAAACCGATGATAATAGTCAAGGTCACCCGTTATTTTTGTAGGAGGGGGCAAACATTACATCTTAAGTAAAATGTCATAAAAAATTAGACTGCAAAAAAATTTCTAGACCAAGAAAAAGTTTGGGTGCTACCTACAGTATTTCCTTCTAAGATTACTATTTTTCTCAGTCACTGCAGTTCTATCATTAAAATTCCTGACCAATAAAAAGTTTGTGCAATATGAACAAGAAACCAGTATTCTTTATTTTCAATTTGAGATTCTGTTCATCAAATTGTTTGTTAGGCAGTGGAATTTCATAAATTGACAGCCAATACATGTTACAAAATCACCAAAGTTGCAATATGACATAATAAACATGAATAACAGATTAAAAGTTATAACACTCTGACATGACAAACTGAAGTATCATCCCAATACATGAAGCAACAATATCAAGGCACTGACAGTTATAACATACAGGATGGTCAATGAAGAGTGAGCTGGTGCTATACAATGACATCATCAAAAATGACATCATTAACAATTACATCATCAACAATGGCATCGTACGTCAATGTGATCCAGGCCCTGGGTAACTTCTGAAAGCTCTTTGGCACTGTTAATATAATTACAATGACATTGTTTTTTCTTTTTTTTTTTTTAACCAACCTTCTGTTACAGCACTATGAAAGTGATAGCTTCATTTCCAAATGTTCCAAATCAATTATGTGATACTTCAAACTTTCCATTGAAAACGTCATGTATCAATTCTGGGATAAAATTTCTTTGAATTTCAAGAACTGGATCATTTTAGTTAGGCACTTAAAATTTATAAACCAATCCTGAGATATATATGGCTACAAATAGGACATGAATTTTGCTAGCAAAGTCAAGATATAAGCATTTGCTAAATGTGGCCACGTTGAACACTGTAAGGCACAAGTGGAAAAAATAGTAAAAAAAAGAGGTGGCAATATTTTTTCTTTCTTTTTTTTAAACAAATTAACCCCCCTCCTTAATGCATAAACCTTTACCCCGTCAACTGACTTCATTAACATTCATGTGACATGTTTACCGTATTTCATTTCACATTATACATATCTACAAATAACAGATTATATTAATATATTAATATGCCAAACCCGAGACCTTGTTAACTGATTAGTTGCAATCAACAATCAGCATGTGATCAGACGTGGTTTAATAACTAACAGCAATTCCATTGAAACGTGCATTTTGAAATGCAACTTGCTGCTGTTTATGTCACACCCAGTATATGTATACATTTCTAAATTATCCAAATATCCCAATTGATTTTGTGATTTTGTTTCAAGTAAACAATGGTGACACTCAAAGATTTAACTAACAACTTAATGTACTGAGAGCTATGAGGAGGATATCCACTTATTTGCCACAGGTATTGAAGGGGGCATACAATCACCAAATGGGGTAGCGCTAGCAATTTTTTTCGCTTAGACAAATCACCACATTTTTGTCAATTTGTTATCAAAATGGTTATAATTTGGCTAAAACATGTCAAATCAGGCCCTTTTTCTTTAGCCAATTTAAGTCAGTTTTAGCATTTGGCTAAATTGGCGAATGTTAGCGCTACCCCAGACAAACTTAGACCCTACTGTACAGCTCACTGTGATTCCCTACTATCAAGCACCTGCGTACATGTCTGTGCATGTCATCAATTGGTCAGCATGGTAATCATATGTTGTTAAACAGGGGAAGAAAGTAGAAATTATGATAAAATAATTGCTGAGGGGAGAAAAAACATTGCATGTGTGTGCATATCAGGATTTCTGCACTCCAGTATTGTTGTTTACAAGGAAACCATTCACACTTGGTTGAACAGGCTCATCAGCACCTGTGGATTTGTTTTAAAATGGTGTGTTAATGGAGGATTTCATCTATCCCTGCTCTTCTCTAATGGAAGTTTGCCCTTCAGCAGCAAATAATAAACAAAGAAATTCATAATTATTCCGGAATGTAAATTACACATTTAAAGTAATAAAAATGTATTAGACAAAATCTCGTGTCAACCCTGAAAAAGACCCATAAAATGCTGAAAATTTTCCCTCCATTTGTGTTCATGATGACAGAAAGACATAAATGTAGACAGTATTCATAAATATCTCACATCATGAATATCAATGGTGGGAAAACATTTATCAATTCACAAACACAAAAAAAGACAGGCATATGAACAACAATGCACATTTCTTAATCATACACAGTATATTCTACAGTTAATTTACTCATATGGAGCAGAAATTATGCAAGTGCACATGCACACGCTCACACATCCCCATATTTCACACTACCTACCAGTCCATACACCCTGATGAAATAGGAGCGTTTCTCGTTGTCCTTGATGAACATGGCTACCCCAGTGCAGCGTTTGCTCCATCTGTTGAGGGCGGGGGGATTGCTGGCCAGAAACACCTGTACCACAGCGGTCGCAACAGTCTGTAATATGGACAAGAAATATGGAAATATACTAGTACCTGTATACATGTGCATTAAGATCAGGAGCTATTATGTATGGCATACACATTAAAAATTTAAGTTAAGAGCTATTTGTTTGATCAAGTTCAAAAAATGATTATTTCTTTTTAAACAACAAGGATGAGCAGTATATTTGAAACATATACGGGTACATTGATGAATATATGTTTAGGGCATTGAAAAACATTCTTATTTCTCAAAAATCAGCATTTTTTCTTTCTTTTTTTTTTTTGCATTTTTTTCTTTTTTAATCTAAAGTAAGTGAAGAGAAAAAGCAACCCTCAAGTTGCAAAGCTGGCTTAGCATCCCATGCTGAAAGTGAAAGTGCACAGTCCCTCTTCAAAAGTTGTTCAATGTCAAAGCCCTGGTTTAACCTCCCCTTTACCAAAGATGCTCCCTAATTACCAAGCTTGTTAAAATCCCTGTCTAAAAGTTCAAGCACCACAGAAGTAGTGACCCAGAAAAATAGAATTTTGTCAATAGAGGGCCAAACAGGTTTCACACAATCCCTCTCAATGCGGATCCACAAAATAACTGCTTATTATCCACATCATGAGATATCTACGTCAGCAGTTATATAAAATGAAGAAAAAACCTATTCATGCAATTTATCGCTGCGTGCACCTTAAAGAGGACGCTTAAATGTGGCGAAAATTCTTCTATCTGATCAGACCTTAATCGACGGCCCCTGGATATACCCATGTAATGCCACTCCTTGCAGGAAAAATACTTCAATAACAATTTTTGAATTGAAATAGTGACAATCCTTTTGCATCCCGTCAAATCAGTGATTTAGGAATGCAGTAAGCTGCAAATTGAATCGGTGTTTATTCTCTTGTATAAGCTATCAACCAACAGTTACTATTGATGATTCAGAATATTCTTCCTATCATAATGCTTATTCTGGTTCTTTTTTTTTTTTTTTTTTTGAGAAGTTCATTCCCCAGAATTCTCTCGTAAAATCAATTTTACTAGTAATTTTGCCTGTTCTTTTTCTTTTTACTACCAGTAGTGCATACTAGTAATCAATTTGTCAATATGTCTCCTTTATGTAGTTTAGGAGAGAGGGGTAGGTACATAGACAGGCCAGCATCCCTCTTCCCCCCCACTCCCCTTCCTCCTCCTCCTCCTCCCTCCCAATGTAGGACTACCAATATCAACTAACTATGATTCACAATCATAAAGTCACTCTTCAAACAATCTAACCAGGCTACAGTACATTTCCGGCCATCTTAAGTTATCAGTGGTTTCAAAATTATCTAATGATCCTTATGATGTTGACATTCCGTCCTTATCACTTACATTGAAGTTATGAATACAAGAGACTCGTGGTTTTCAAAGAAGTCTATCTAATATCTTCATCCACTACAAAGAGCACTCAGTCCTGGGTGGACCCCACCCACTTCTAGTCAAAGCTTACAACTAGGCAAGATAAGGACCAATATGATACACAAAGAATGGCAGAAACATTTGTGATACCTTCTGGTTACCTACCATCACCAAAGTCACTTTTCTTCTCCATCAAGCCCGTCTGTTTACATTATGATTTATAAGTTTATTAAAGCACAAAATGTGTCTCAATTACATTAACATGTCATATTCTCTATTTTGAATTCATTTCCAAATCCGTAATTTATCAGTAACAAATAGATGGTAGAAAATTAAATATATGCCAGAATGGTAATGCAATTCAATTGTAAAGTGCATATGAAAATCCTTAGGTTAAAAATCTTGTTTTTCATAGTTTCCTTCTTGAATACTCAACCCATTGCACCAACTTTATATATATGTACAGTAGAACTAGTAATGAACTCAATCTCATTTATTCCCTTAACCTCTAGCCAATTTTCTTCCACAGTGGAAATGAGATATGCTTCACTTCTAAATACATTAATATTAAGAATTTTCAAATGAATGAGATGTCTTAATCCTTTGTGTATGGTTTCTGCGAGAAACAATAATTCCATCAATGAGTTTGGAACTTAATTTCAGTAACCATAACTCTTCTGGGAACTGCTTTCAGTTTCAATTTTCATCTGGCACACTCTGGCATTTTAATGAACCAATTAACTGAAGCCCATTAATTAAGTTAGCAGCTAACGATGAATCCATCTGTTTATAAACTGCTGTTTCTGTTTCGTGCCAACAATAATTAACTCGGTGTCATCAGTCAAACCCAATAAGAGCACAGCAGTTACAAATGACAAATTAATTCATAATTATAAAGGACTTTTGTAATGAACAATGAGCAATATTTTATACAAATTGCAAAAACATTTGACAAGATAGAGCTGAACTTTTCTTTTGTGTTATAAGTAACGACTCAATTTCAGCAATGTACTAATGAGGATAAATTCTTTGAACTGTTCACTTCCTAAAGTACCACTATTATAATCAATTTATAGAGGTTTCTACAGAGTAAGCTGAAGGGGATTCAGAACCTGTGGTGATAATGTGTAAATATGTACCAACTAAAGCCAGGGTTAAACCTTAATACCAATTTGAAGATGTAAAAACATCATTTCTGCTCTGGAAACAACCTCAAATACATTGACACAAATTTATACAGATCAGATAATTATATTATGAACATATACAATTCTTATATATACATGATAATCTTAATTGATCCACATTAATCTTATAATTAGTAATCTGCACACTGTCTTTTTCACTATAAACAATAGTAACTGAAGTAATTGAACTTCATATCTTTTGGAAGAAAAACAGAAAAACTCTTTTCTAGTACATCAAATAACTGACAGACAGTGATGGTTAGGGTATGTGATAATTAACCCTAGGGGAACAGGGGCAGTCCTGCCTTAATTAATACCATTAATTAGCCAGTTATCAGTAAGAGCACCTGCCATGAAATTTGACCTGATACAGTACATGAGTTTTACTCTGAAACCAGAAGAGATCAAATGAGAATGAGTCTTTCACGTGAACTGGAGTTGGAATGAAAAGCTTACAGTACACATAGCCACCTTTTCCCATCATTCAAACTTCTGAGTCTTCTAGGGTACTTCCGGGGGTGGGGGGGAGGATGTCTCCAATTGCATTGGTTTGATATCTGTTAGCAGACAAGACGTTTATAAAATTATGAAGAAATTTTTAAGAAAGACAGCATTTCAGGAGAAAAAGAAGTGATTACTAGCGGAATTATTAATTAATTCTTGGTTTCCAAATATTTTTAAAATAATTTTTGTATTTTTCCTTGACTGATGTCTGCACTCTTTAGTATTCTGAAGCATAGATTTTAAAAGCCTTCCTTTATGTCTTGACAATAGGCATGAAGCCATAGAAACTAGCCAATATCAACTGGATTTTACTTGTCAATAAGATGCCAGCTAATAGAAACTACTTTATCTGCAAGGAAACAATTCTCATTCTATAAATAACCTTGTTTTTGGTTATGAATACTGGCAAAATAGGATGACATTCTACCAGGTAAACAGCTCTTTCAAGAAACAAACAGCACATGTGCATTTCAAAAGATATAGATCGACTATCTTCCAAACTCTGTGAAGCCCACTGCCTTGCAAAATACTTTAGTGGCATCAACTTGGCCTCAGGTAAGAAAGCTGTGTAGCCTCATTGTTTACCATTTCCTGACTTATTTTTGTCTTCATTATGATGAGGAAACTGCTGTTTATAACAACCACTGCATTCAAAACAACACAAACTCATAAACATCCTGAGCTGTGGTGGTTCTAGATAACAATCTACCTCTGTACCTTTGATCAGCAGCTTGTCCACACCAACTAGATTCAGAACAATAAAAAGGGAACAGCTAAACACAGTTTTAAGATTTAGAGCTGACGTCTCAAATCTTCTGATGTACAGATACCTATAATTTACAGCCCTTGCATCTCTTTAACAAGGTAGCCCTTAGCAGCAATAATTGCTTGGGTTTACCTCTATGGGTTTTTACCTATCCAAAATAAGGTAGTAATTAATAGCTTTCTTACTTGTTATCAGATTGCATACATACATCATTCAACTATAGCTTCTTTCACATTCTCGTTTCATCTTGTTGGATAGCTATTTGCCTTTCAGTGGGTTATTTTATTCCATAACGTAGAAACCATTAAGAGGAAATTGTTGTTCAGCTTTGCAAACTAGGTTATAGAAATTAATTTTAGGAAAAAAATAATACAGGCCCCCTCATGTACAGTTTGCTTGGCATTTGATTCTCATACATCAAAAATGATATTCTTGCCTGCACGCTCGGCTGTCACCTTGATTGGATAGTAAACGGTTGTCGTAAAATCGCTAAAAGATATTAAAACCCGGTGCATAAACTTGAAAACCACCTAGGACAACCTCAGACTGCCACATTAATCCAATACAATGCAAAAATAAACTATAACAAGTGGTTAAAGCCTTCAAACCGAATGTCGTAAAGTCCCCATATACCTCCATAGAGACAATAAAATAGAATAAGCTTCTGAAACAAGAAAAATCCAGTTCCAACATAATAATCGAAATAAAATACTGCCGGGCATCGGAGCGGCCTAAAACTTGGCATGCTTACCGCAAATACTGCAGGCTACATCATCCCGTCGCTCGTTTGTAAATTCCGTGCATGGCATACGCACAATCAAACCGTATATCCAAATTGCACCTCTGATGTTTGAATTGGTCCTCTCTAACCTACCATTACGAAAAAGAAGCCATGCCATTGGACAATGCGACCTCTGCGGTTACGTCATTTCCTGAATTGGATTGTAGAGAGGACCAATTCAAACATCAGAGGTGCAATTTGGATATACGGTTTGATTGTGCGTATGCCATGCACGGAATTTACAAACGAGCGACGGGATGATGTAGCCTGCAGTATTTGCGGTAAGCATGCCAAGTTTTAGGCCGCTCCGATGCCCGGCAGTATTTTATTTCGATTATTATGTTGGAACTGGATTTTTCTTGTTTCAGAAGCTTATTCTATTTTATTGTCTCTATGGAGGTATATGTGGACTTTACGACATTCGGTTTGAAGGCTTTAACCACTTGTTATAGTTTATTTTTGCATTGTATTGGATTAATGTGGCAGTCTGAGGTTGTCCTAGGTGGTTTTCAAGTTTATGCACCGGGTTTTAATATCTTTTAGCGATTTTACGACAACCGTTTTCTATCCAATCAAGGTGACAGCCGAGCGTGCTTGCCTGTAAATAAATTATGGAGTGAAGAAAGTATTACAAAATAATGCAATGATAAAGGTCCTTGTCACCAATTCTAAAAGGACCATTGTCACGAACTCATACCAAACCTGAGGCACCTTGATAGCAATTTAATTTATAAATTTATAAAATTTATACATTTAAAAATATTTAGAGGATGATGTCAACTTTTTAATTAAGGGCAGGGCATCATCAACACAACTGCGTTAAAACCTACCACACAGCGATTTCCAATTAAGTTAAACAGGATTTCGTTCTCGTTGGGTGCCAGAATGAGAGACGGGCTATTCTGAGGTCTTGGTTTTTTAGGCTGGTTAGACATAGCGGCGATATTATTGTAAAAATCTTCAAATGTTCACTCTATCTCTACTTCCTACTCCATAAGCAACATCACGCATGCGCTACAGATGATCTAAGTTCCGGCAAAGTATAAAGCAAAGTAGCGCGTGCTTTAAAAAGGTAAAGCCGTTTTCTTTGTTTTAAATGCTGAAACTTACAATGATTTATTGCTAATTATTCTTTATCTTTTAATTTAAGCTATGACGTAATCATTTGTTTCCTTACAATGAAAGTGGCAATTTTATGTAATATGGCGTATGAATATCTGCGGGGGGCAGGTCAGAGGTCACGGCACCTGACAGGTCAACTTTGACGAGGTTGAAATCCACAACACAATGAAAGGTGGCGGTGTTTACTTAGTAGGTCGCTCCGCCTCCTGCCGGCTGATCGTTATGCTAACACGTCGATAGCCACGAGACTTCACCGATATCTGACATGCAAAACAGGCAGTGAGGAAGTGAGTGTAGCCAGTTGGTATTATGTGTGTGAGCCGGTAGCATACAGATTTCGCTCACTCTGCGGATAACTTTAATTTATGATTTATTACACAGGGAAAAACACTCGGAGTGTTGGGACTGCATCGGGGGTATTAAGGCCCGATAATTTTACACGGAGTTACTGAAGATTTTGTTAATGAGATGAAATTTGAAGAACATATCGGGACTAATATTGATATGACAGGAGGAAGAGAAGGAGGCCTTCTACCAGTTAGCATGTCAACACCACAGCAAATTGTGAGGCATGTCCACAAACACAACCTTAGACAGCGGTTTGAGCTGGTCAAAACCCTTGGACAGGGGACGTATGGGAAAGTGAAACTTGCCATTGATAGAGCGACGGGACAACAGGTAAGACAGCTGTCCTTGATGTACAAGACGGACACACACACGCTTACAAGAACACACACACACACACTCCGCTCTCACACACACACACAGAGAGATTTATGAGGAAATGAATGTGTTATAACTGCAATGAAAATCGTGATAATTTTAATTTTTAGTTTTTTATCAAGATGAGGTAATTTCAAAATATTTTGGGGTGATTGCATTTTTCAAAGTTAAGATTTGATATTACAATTATATGCAATTTTCTTGTATATAAATTCACCGTTGGCAATAAGTTTGACACATAAATCATATGTAATAAAGTAATAGCCCATAGGCAAATGTTTAACCATATTGAACAAATGCAGTTTATGGACCACCAATGAAATAAAAAATCAAAGCATACATTATGTTAATTAGAATATGGCAATAAATCACAAAATTATGAAAATATAATTATTTCAAAGAAAAAAAATACAATACTTTGCTGTATGCGAAAGTTGGAAATTTTTTTTCCTAAATCTGTTTCCTTTGTTTTCCTTGACACCCATCATAAATAATCTCCCTCTTTATATCCTGGTGCAATGCTGATCCTGTAGATGTATTTATGATAAGGGCCCCATAACCCAGCTATATATCATGGAAAGTGCAAGATAGTTATGCCAGATAGCAGAATATCTCAGTAAGCTAGACAAATCTTCATTGTTCTCTTAAGTGCTGTCTTCAACCCCGAGACTGAGTTTTCACCCAAGTACACAAGGGTTGTGGAAGATCTTAAATGGATGAGTTTGTGTACATACTATTTCAACATTACAAAGACACTGTCATTATTAGATGTGTTAACTTATATATCTAAATCTGTAACAGACATACACATGGCTAAGGCAAGGCTGGTGGCAGCCAACCCGACAGCCGGTCTGACAAGAAAATGTTGCCACTTAGTGAGGTGATATTAGCACATGCAGCTTAGCTAGAGTCCTAATGGCACTTAATATCCCCAGCTGTGCTGAGAACTGGTTATAGGACCATTAGCATAACTATATCCCACTGTGGTTTACTATACTTGAGTTTTTTGTCCTTATTTGAGATGTAAAAAAATGAACGAGTTTATCTCCATGGCAGGGATAATATAATATAATATGTGGTTTAATTGTTGTTTTGAAATCTTTAACTTATAACAGTCACATTTTTTACCACATAGACATATATATATTTTTTTCTGAGACAGAGGAGGGGGGGTATTGTATTGAAATTGGGAAATGATGAATGAAGCCCATGACATCAAGATAATTAGTATATCACTTGGGACAAACTTGATTTAAAGGAAATAATAAGCATAAAAATTTTAAAAAATCAAAAATGACAAGTGGAATATCTTGAAGCAAGTTGCTACTTTCTAAAAGGTTCTCTGTCCATAACCATCTCCATTATGAAGTCACTGGAGACCCTGGGGATGGTTATACCATCCAGTATAACAAGTGTCCATGTACCCCAGGTATTCCCCAGGTCCCCCTGTCTCCCCTGTCTGCACTGGTCTTTGCACAAACACCTGTACATTATGGTGCCAGTGTTATCAGACTGCCGTAACGCCTGAAAGTGAAAGCCGGCCATTGTGGAGATCTGATGAGTGTGCAAACACACCATCTGGATGATTGAGCGCGAATGGGTTTGCGTACGTGGCAGCTTTTATTCTCATAGGGCCCTGGAAGCTTCGGTATTTCACCGTTGAAAAGCCGTCGAGGTTGGCGAAACTTCGAGGGGGTAGCCTTGTACTGGTTTAAGCCCTTTGTTTAGCTAATTGTTGATCTTGACATAATAAAACCAGGTTAAAATAGGTGGACCAACGTAGGGGACATTTTACATAATGGCCAGTTTAGGCCAAGCACCCCATTGGTCAGTCTCTTGACCGGAGTATTTACTGGTTGAGAGAGTTAAGCACATTTACCAACGGACAGCTCCTTATGCAACATTGTCAAAGCGTGAAATGTTATGGGATAATATAAACATTACGTCAGCTTGCAAACAGCACAGTACTTGGCATGTATTGATTTTTCTCGACTGTATGGCTGTAAAAATGTCTGTCACAAGGCTGATACAAGGCAAAGATGAAATGCATGTGTAATATTTTAGGTCATATACCAGTAGAGTATGTGTCTAATAAAAAAAGGTCTGAAAATTTTCTGACCTCAGAATTTTTTATGAGATAAAGGTAGTAAATATGTTACACTTGGGTCAGGAGCAAGAAACAAAACTGGTCAAAAATTGGATGACTACAAAAAAAAATTTTAAAAATTGAAAATTTTATCCTTTATCTTTTTATGCAAGCCTAGGCAGATATACCTGTCACTGCTCACTCAACCATGATTTTTTAACTTCATGGGTTCCTCCGTCTGTGAAAATGACACAACACGGCAAATCCTCACTTAGGGAGATAAGGGGCCACCATTTAGCCATAAAACAAGGAAGAAGACACCAAAACCCTATTTGAATCTCATTATCATTGGTTAAGAGGTGAAACCTCATAGGAAATCCCTGTCTTAAGGTTTAGGTCAGCACTCTAATTTTAGACCCTTTTCCTGTAATTAAATAGCCGTTTTGAGGTTTTGAACTTGCAGTGGCCACAATGGTTAACAAAAAACAGATTGGTTTGATTGTTGTTGAACATCTTTAAAGGACCTGGCGATAAGGTTAAACATTTTAACTGTCCAGCATTAAAAGTGTGTATGGGGGGGGGGGGGGAGTTAGAAAATGGAGTACAAGAGAGGCTATTGTAAAGAAGGGCCTGCATGCCAATCTTAACCTCTGATTATTGCCAGACAATGCAAGCAGTGAACAGCGTATACTTCAGACATGCAAAACAGAAACATTTAAGTGGTTATAGCATGTTACGAGTGGGTTTTAAAGTAATTCATTCTCCAAAAAAGTGGAAAAACAAGTTATGTTATCGCGTTACTGCCCTGGACATTTCCACGAAATGTTTGCCATAAGATTGTCACAGTGGAAAAGAAAGATAAATTGTCCCCCTTAAATAGAAAAAAATGTCTGCCAACATCTGTCACATATATTTGACATATCCAAATCAACTTTTCTGTGGTAGACATTGCAGCTGGTAGATAAAGAAAACTGAAATGAAAGACGTCAAGTTGAAGTAGGAAAAATATGTCCGTGGGCTTATCACACCTGAGTGGCAGAGTGGAGTGAATGGAAAGCCCCCCTCTGATTTCATTGATAACACAGAGAATTCTAAGTGTGTCAGAAGTGTAATAAATGGAAATGTTGATGCTAGGATTATTACACGAACATGGCACGAGGAGGGGGTTGTTTTTGCTACCTACCTTGTTTGGCTTTAATTTCTGAAGATTAAGTATAATATTGTTATACTTCGGATGTAATTATTCTAAGAGGAGAGTGACTTTACATTGGGGCTGAAATCATATAGTTATATTTATAAACCTTCATTGAATTGGATAATTTTAGAGTCAATTATAGAACTACTTTTAAAATATTTTTGGTACCCCCACAACGTGGTCTCAGCTCCTGTAGATGTATAGAACGTGCGCGGGTGATATTTTAACTCTAAGAAAATAATAAACTTGCCGTCTATGGGAAATATGAATACCAAGTCCCAATATTATTATTGAAATTATTAATGGCATGAATGCAGTAGAATGGAATCTCACCTTTTTACCCCCAATGAAACACAAAGGGCTAAAATGAAGCGTAAAATTGAACCATGCAGTCGAATTCTCCGTGTATTCATACCTATGAAGAGACGGCCTTTTTTCTATTGATTTCTGCTATAACTTAGGTAAACAACAGTCGGACGAAGCATATTTGCTCAAGTATACCGGTCTTGCTGGACTGGGTGTCTTTGTTTGGATTTTTTTCTTTTTAATTAATATTTTCAATAGGGTTGACATTCTTCACTGGTGACAGCATGGATGTTGTCAAGCAACAGCGTTACTGTCGGGACAACTGGACAAATAAATGGAGATCAATGCGGATCTGTTTTCCTTCAAATATGAAAACTGACATTTACCCAGTGGTAATATTACCAATCCAATTTCCCTCTACCTGGCAACATTGTGCTCAGTGTCGTAGATCCAACGACTGATGTATATTTGATGATGAATTACATTAGATTCCAAAATGGCAGAGTTCAGCCCTCATATTCAATATTTGTATTGGCGGCAAAAAAAAAAAAAAAAGGAATGTTTGCCAAGTGTTCTGAATAGAGGCTGTTGTTATGCATTCTATGGTGTGTACCAACTCACAAAACTCACAAGAGACCCTCATATGGTGATAGACGGGGGAGGGTGTAATTCAGTAACACTATATTTTGACCTGCTGTGAACTGTACCATTTGTGAATTTTACATCATAAGCACTCTCCAGAGGGAGTTGCCATTCACTTCAGGAGCATCTCCACAGATGGCCTTTATTTTGAACTTGGTTTTCAAATTCTTTAAATTCCCGGCCTAATTCAGCGCAGGTTTTTATTTATTTGGATTCGTGTCTGTGAAAAAAAATACAGGGAGGAAAGTTTAGCGGGAGGATGGAAAGGAGTGTACTGAAATTTGTGCCCACACAGTCGACATATGTTGGGTTTAGATTTTGGCAATTGGAACCATGGTGACTATATGTTTTCTGTAAAGAACATTCTTCCTTGTAAACAACACCTGAAAATAAAGCACTGGATTCCTGCTAACAGTCAATAGAATGGTTAATGGACACCTTTTTTTGTATTTCTGGAAAAAAATGGATATTTTCCATGTTAGAGTATAATTTAGTTAGCAAAAACTTGACATTGGCATAAGAAAAGATAACAGAGTCAGTTGATGAATTTTGATGACTTCAAGGAAATTAATTTGATAAACAAGTGGCATGAAAAGGTGTGAAGGAAGGTGATATTCCTGTATACAGTATTATAAAAGCTGGCAATATTAAATACAGATTAATTCAAAACTGACATTGAATCTCATGATGGTTTTTATTTTTTGAAAATCATATGTGCTCTTTTGAAGGAGGTGGAAACTAGCTCACATACTCCAGTGCTTCGTTGAAAGGCATGTGCCAGAATCAAGAGAAAACATGATTTAATATTCAAACATGACATTTATGAGTGGGGATATACTGTACACCACCAACGCCTTAAAGCAGGTAATCATCATCACGAGCTGCTCATAGAGCATGTCTTTATCTTCTACAGTTACAATAACCTTCGCACAAAGTGGGGCACTTCAAACGTGCAGTAATGCCGTCATTTTGTGGAGGTTGGATACCAAATACCCTTATCTGTATTGTAGGCATTGTACTAGAGTATCGCTAACAAGGCATTGTTAGTTTCTCACACAACGCCCCTTTAAGTGTCTTCTCCCACTTCAGAATTAATTTCACCACAAAATGACATCACCTGTGCTGAAAAAAAAAAAAAAAAAGACCGCCGCCCTTTGCTACGACTTTTTAACATCCCACCAGTCAATGAACAAATGGAATGTTCTGCTTTCCTTGTTCCTATTGTTTGGGTTGTTCTCACTTCCATAGTTCTGATGTTATTTTTCCCCGTTATGTCTAAATTTGTCTATGTACTTGTCAGAGAGGCGGTGAGACGCCCACCTTACTTTGTCGTGAATAATGTATGTCATCGAGCCACAAATATTCTTTAATCGGTCTCAAGTGACGGTTGAATTGTTGACTTTTGTTGTGTTT
This sequence comes from Lingula anatina, assembly GCF_051362555.1. Lineage (NCBI taxonomy): Eukaryota > Metazoa > Brachiopoda > Lingulata > Lingulida > Lingulidae > Lingula > Lingula anatina. Next base: position 2,554,390 of record NC_141772.1, on the reverse strand, counting down.
TTAGTTACAGAGCTCAAAATAATGGTGATTTAAATATTTTTTGGGTGACATGTCATTATGGAGTAGAAATAAGCAGAGTGTGAAAGATTTATTTTGATGGTAATTCCATACTTCTCTGAAAAGTGATTTGAATTGCTTAAATTGCCTTTTTTTTGACAAAAAAAGTGTGATTGAGACTTGGAAAAAATCTCATCTGATGGTAGTTGTTGATATCTCTTAAAAATGATAAGATGAGTGAAATTTTCTTTTTCTTCTACTTTATCGAAGTGAAATAGTACAAAGAATATCTTATCAACTAAGTCAACATTACATCATTCTTCATTCCTCCCAGCATATCTTACTCAACATGAAATGATGAAAGATGAAAGCTGGAATTTATCTTTCATCTCTAAAAAATGCGCTGTAATGCCCCGAGTTCACACTTAGGTACATAGAGCCCACTTAGCAAGTGAGATTTTTTGATTTGCAGCGGAAATGGCTGACCTGCGGAAATACATGTGACGGCTACATGCGATGCTTTGCCAGACTAATTTCAGACACAAAGTGATAGTATCTCTGCTTTTCATTTATACACTTTCACTCTTTAATAAAGAGTGTTCCAGGTCAAGACACCTGATCCCGTTAAAAAGGAAATAACTGAGAATCATTTTTTACGTGTATTAAAAAAAGTCGAGGAATGTGGACTGCACTGAAATCTCTGTGATGAAACCTGAGATTAAATACCTTTTGCATTGTTTTATGCAGTATCAGCTTATCTTTATGGACGTTGGTGTCAAAATGTCACCGTTTGAAAAGTTTTACTGTTCTTTTAATGAGCGTAAGAGAGTGAGAATGTAATGTGAGGTATGATGATAAGTCTTAAACAGTTGCAAGGGAAGAAATAGGCCCTTTTAAAGGGGACAGTCATTACACAAGCTAATTGCATTTAAGAGTGGTAATTCTGCTGGTTACTTGTGATGGTATTTAAGATAAATTGTATATTACTTATATCACTTGTCTAATCGCCACATTAATATTAAATATTATCCTCAAAATAACTTTAATGAGACATAATCTGAGTGTCATCTTATTAAGAAAGCAGGGCTTAAGCTCATGGTTAACACAGAGTGTAATTTATTATGATCATAGAAACACATACAAATGTTCATTATGATAATTATGAATGTCCGATGCTCCTGATGGTGTTTCAATTAAATAATTCACAGCACTTTATATACTTAATCTTTCAAGGCCATGTCATTAAGACTTGTATTAAGTATTCAGCCATGCATGTTGAATGAAAAATGTGCTCAAGGTTTACTTAGACACGTTAAATTTTGATCCTGTTTCAAACATTTATTCACTTTTTACCTGGATCATAATAATCTCAATGAATTTTTTTTTAAATTTTGTTGTGAATTTTTTAATGTTCATATATTTGCAGGTGGCAATCAAATATATACGCAAGACCAAGATTGACAGTGAGCTTGATTTGCGGAGGATCCGCCGTGAAATTGACATCATGTCTTCCCTGCACCATCCCCACATCATCAGCATATATGAAGGTAATTTTTTTTTCTAAATTGTTAAATTTCAAGAAAAACAATAAACAAAACCCTGTAATTAATATGATATTTATGTACAAGCAAATGTGCTTGTACATTTAGCCATCACTGAGTCTGTTTACTTTTTATCTGTCATCACAAGTAAATATTTTTCATTAAAAAAAAACAAACTTTTAGCCTTCACTTGGCAGAAACTTTTCATTCATTTTTACCTGTCTTGAGGACCTTGTATGCTGGCACGTAATAATTTTCATCAAATGCAAATTGCTGTGCTTTTAGAAATAAAAGATGATGATATTTTGATATTTTTTAATTGAAATCACACACAACACACAAAGTTTGATTTGGCTAAAACAGATGTTGCATTGGGGGAGGAGGGGTCCTTGAAGTCCCACGCATGATGCAGCGTGAGACTTCCAATTCATGCCTGCAATTACTGTTAGGTCAGCTACTGTGTCCCCTATTACAGGCAAGGAATGCATTACAGGCCACTAGTAGCAGTTGGACAGCGTGTGACAGACGGGCAATGACATTTTTTGGTGCTCAGGATTAAGTTTTGTCATGAAACATACAAAGACCTCCTCTGTGTTTTTCCGAGGGGGGTTAAGTATGATTGTGTGATGTGATGGCGCATTAAGCAGTTCTAAGTTGGGAGAGACTTGAATTTCTGTCTTTGTAGGCAGGGTGGAGGAGGAGGGGGTGGGGGGCATTAAATGCACTTTTAATTAAATTATTAAAATGCAGCAGTTTACGTCTTTTTCAAAATAAATGTGCACTTTGAATTGCGTAAGAGAAGGGAGGAGTGAGAGTACGTATGAGGCGGCATATCAGAACACATGACAAAGGTTGCATGACAGTACTTTTGTTAGCTGTGATGTTATCTGTGAAACAAAATACCACAGATGGAAGGATAAGATGGTCAAGATGAACCTAGGCCAGTCTGGTCTCTTTTTTTGTACTCTGGTCACCTGAGAAATTATATGTATTGGTATGTATGTCTGAGAAGGGTGTTAACAAGAGGCACGTGAGCGGAAACAGGTTGCGATGATTTGTAATGAGGATAATTTCAATGTGTTAGCATGTTGGATGCACGCAACATTTTTTGTGCTAGTGTGTGAAAGTAATTATCTAAAAGAAAATTACACTAGAAATCCTAGACATGTTGGCAAAGTAATACAACATTATGAATTAAACTGAAAGCCATTATTAAAAAAATACATTTTGTCGCCAGTAGTAGACAGCTTAGCAATAGAAATGAATTATGAGAGCATAGTACAAGGAAGAGATGTTTTACCTCATTGTAGCTCAAAGAGCTTTTTATTGCCTTAAAGCTCTGCTATTCTCAAGTGATGCTTTTTTCTTGTAAGAAGAAATTTCTCTTGTTTTTCACTTTGGCATATTCTTCAAATCCCCCAAAAAACTTGTAACAGTAAAATGAAGTTATTGGGATGAGCTATTTCCCTATATTCCCATGGCACATACAGAGCAATTCCTCTCTTTTTTCTCACAGTTTTGCACCTATGGTGGTCTGATAATACCTATAAGCTGACATGTTATGCTCTTTTATTGATTTTGTGATAAAACAAGTGGTCTAGAAAAGCAAGGAGATCAGCCATGGGAATGGATTATTTTCAATTTTGTTTGACATTGTAATAGATTGAGTATCTAAATCCAGATGTACTGTTAAACTGTGTGGCTTTATTTCCCCCAGGTGCTTTGATGAAATTAGCAAGTATATAATTCTTATCACAAATTGCATTAAATGTAAAAACTCCCACAGTGCTATGTGTTCCTCCTGTAATTTTCCCATAAACTTAATAAGAATTCATCTGCAGATTGAGATAAATCGCCGATTAATCATGCTCCTCATGCAAAATTCAGATAGGATGTTACAAACAGTTTGGCAAGGCGGCATGAGCCTGCATTCCAATCGTGATCGATCTGTCTCAAGGTAAATAGACAGTCTGCGAGGTCTGAATAACAAGTTCTCATTTTGCACAATATGGCACGTTGACATGAGCTAGAGACAGGCTGCGGGCTTTTTTTAATCGAAGTCAAAAAAGCATGTGATATGTTCTTACATCGAAGTGTTGGTGCAGACAGGATGGAGTCAGGCAAAGTCCATTAGTAGATTGACTCTACAATACCTGAATCACCTATTGCTCAAAAAAACCTATCACCAATGTAAAAAGCCTCTCGACAATAGTCTCACCAAAACAACAACAAAATCACCCTGGTCTGTTGAAAAATTAATTACTGTCTTAAAAAGGCACCAGACAAGTGAATTATCTTTTTGATTTCCCAGGATAAATAAATCTGTTAAGTCCTTTGGGGCATTACCAGAACAATGAGCAAATCACATTTGTTTGCTCTCAAAAAGAACCTGTTATCAAAAGAATCTATCAACCTAGAGGCTTGTCTTTTAATTCCCCAGGTAAATATTCAGATGCCCTGGTCCCTCCTTCACCCCTTGGACCAAGGTGTCACTGATAAGGAGCCCCTACACCCCTGGATTCTTCTGTTTTCCAGGCTATTGCTTCTACACACAGTAATATTGCCAAATATCCACAGGTCCCCATTGAACTAGAAATAGATACAATGGGACCTCAATCCCCCGCAACAGGGCGAAAACCGCAAGCCAAGTCTGCGGTTTTTGGCTGGTCTGGGATGTGTTGATTTAGCTACAAAGCAGAGAATATTACTAATAACCAGAAAGAAAGGGGTGTATTTATTTCCACCGAGCAACTGGAGTCAGAAAACATTAAAAGTCCCAGGGACGTCAAGCAGGCCATTATTTAGGGGGGTAGATGTCACAACAGATCTGGTGTTGTCAACTATCAAGGTGACGTTCTAATCAACTGAAAATAAAATGTGATAATAAGGGATCTGATCTTTGGTGTCTCTAAGTGCACCTTTAAAAAAAAGTCTCTTATCATGTGTCACTGAGTTAGGTAAGTTTAAGAAACGGTACTGATACTTTTAACAGTTCTTTTATTCTGATGAATGAGGGGCTGGCATTGTTGCCTTGTGTAACTTAAAACTGGTGACAGTAATACATGGAACTTTAGATCTTGTGCTATTTTGATGTTTTTGGTATTGTATGACCTGTTTGTTGTATAAACACTGAAACACCATGGAAAATACTATTTCATAAGTTTCTTAACTCATATATTCTTACACTTTAAAATTTCTTTCTCCTTTGGTGTTTCCCAACAGCAATGTGGGATTCTTAAAAGAGAAGATAATTACAGTGCCAAGCATTCTTGCAAATTTTTGGGCAGAGCCCACCTGTAGGTCGCACCCTGTAATTATGCTACATTGCTATGTAGCTGATTGTGAGGTACCCCCCACTAAATTAAAACCCCATAATCAGGGTGTGCATCTCGATCCAGGTAACATGGGCCATGAATGAAAAAGGTATTTCCTCTTACTACAGAAATTTCCCCTAATTACTTTTCAAGTTTCGTGATGATACTTTTGCTACCTAAGGCGATGACTCAGGGCGGGAAGACATAAAGATAAGACCTAGGTGTGAGTCATGCCTTGGAGACTTTACCTCGACCAGACAGGAGGAAGAAATAAATAACACCTTTCGTTAAAAGTCCTTTGTATTGTCAAGTGTGGAAATAGTAATGTTTTCATTCATGAATTTGTTACAGTCAAATTTGACTTTTTAAAACAAAAATGTAGATTTGAAAGAACAAAGAAAAATGTGCATTTATTATTCTGGCAGAAGTAGTTTTGAGGTTTTATGGCCCATAGACATGCAACTACAGTGCAGAATCTGAGGGGTTAGATGGTGGTGGGGGGCGTCCTAATAGTTTTTCCAATAAAATGCTACCAGTGAGTGTATACCCTCCTCTAAGTCTACGCAATAACTTACACCTTTTTGATCCTCTGTATCAGATTGACTCCGCATTATGAACCTGAACGCATATTGTGCTGCGTCACCCTGCATCGAAAATCAATCGTATACTTTCTCCTCTGTGAGCATCCATGATTTCCAATGTGTTGCAGATTAATTAAACAGTAATGATCCGAAAAATGAACAAAACCAATTGATGATGACTTGTTGCAAGAATGTGGTGCCTTTGACAGTGGGCACAATTAGTGCATTGTGGACTTGTTTTCGTTTTGAATATCTAACAGGGGTTCCGTTATGAAAGACAGGAAGTTCATTTGGTCAATTTATGTACAGTAGCCAAGGTACTGGTAATTTGATTTCTTTTTTGTTACCTCAGACCCTAATACAAGCTTGCAATTACATTCAGCTATTTATTGAATAAATTTGCACAAAATTAATCCCTACTGTCCATTAGAGTTGACCCAGCTAATTAAGCAAGTCCACTTTCAAAAGATTTGTCAGCGACTCCAAAGTTATAATCGTCTGTTTATAGATTCAACATAATGAATGTAAGGAACAGTTAGGAATGGCAGAAACTATTTCAAAATCAATGGCTATCTTAACTTGACGTTGAGACGATAAATACTCGAGTCAGTTGGACAACAAATGGTGTCAAGCGGTACCCCGCATAAGGTGGTTTTGACAGGGGACCCTGTAGCTGTTTGTTTTTCTATCAGGTACCATGGGTATTGTCCAGCAATGAACAAGACATTAGGCAGTTCTGTACTTGTTACTTTTACAAATATGTCTGCTAAGAAGGTCAATACCTGACAAGGGATCTTTAGTCAGTAGAGGCCAGAAACTTCAGAATGACATAATGAAAAGTCTTACAGACAGGTACAATACAAGAAAAACAACTTCTGCTAAAAATAACTGATTGTTTCCAGTTTTGAATCCCTTTTTAACTCTGGCAATGTGTTTTTGCTGAACTTGGCGGCATTTCTGCCAACTGGTGAAAGGGGAATCAAAGCCCTGGTTTGTTTATGCAATGAAACCAGCAAGGATAAGTTGGAATTTAAAAGAACAACAAAAGAAAAAATGCAATGTCCAACATTGACTGTTGTGTGTACATTTTGCACTCTGCACAGGAGCGGAAAGAAAAGAGCAATTTCATGTCACCGGGGTTCCAAACACAAATTTTGAAGAAACTGTTTGCAAAAAAGCTTTACAAAGTTGACAACAGTGGCTGTGGCTGACAGGTCCAATATTTGATTTGTAAACAGGTGACAAAGTTAAAAGCTTCCACAGAACATATTTACAAACTTTTTTGCCATTTTTTTTCAATAGTCATTAAAACAAACTTGAACCTCTTAAATATCCACATATATTTGTTTTTTTCTTCAAAGATCTTTCAGAACAAACTCGGCTTTTCTTTAAACACCAACAAAAATCATAAGAGCAGACTATTACAGAATTCTGTCTGTTATTTCTTTTGAATTTATTACCTAGTCAGACGCCCATACAGCCATTAGACACATGTAACTTTGCCCTTATCTTAATCTGTGGTTTGTTTAGATTGCTTTTTATGAGGCACTTAGTGAAAGGAAGTGTTGATATATGCTAGCATTCTTAGATAACTAAAAAGGAATGTCAAAACCAGCACTTTCTTTTCTGATTTGTCGAAAAGAAGAAACACATTCCCATGTTCTTAGTTTGAAGCTTCAGTCAGCTAGCGTTGTTATGGGTCTTTTTATATTCAATTCAATTCAATTTATTTCTGTACTGGTACATAGATTGTCATGACCTTGTACAATATGATATACAAATGATGATACAATACAGTTAGTGTATTACCATCTTTATATAATGAAGATAAGTACTAGTAAAATTACTCATAACATATTCTATCTAAGCATTGAGATAAACCTTGGTGTGATTATAAATTTACCATAAACATACTATAAACATGTTACACAAAAAGAATATGTTTTTAAAGAACTTAAAACCACCGTTACATAGCTGTTTGCATGGCTGTTTGATGACATTGATAATTACGATTAATGACAATTACATAAGACATATAAGTAAATAAGTTACACAGATATAAATATTGTGCCATGTTCAGTCCCACTGCCGAGTCACTTCTCACAACAGTGGGACCATACACTGACATTTTAAGGGATATGCTAAGAGTTACCAAGCAGAGCAACCACTTCACTTCTTTTCTTAAATGATTTGATTATAAAGTTGGAGAGGGACACTAAAGTATCTTTGTTGGCACTGTTAAATACATGGCATAATTGACTGTCTGGTGGCCTTGAATCAGCTTTTAGGAATGAGGTTTTACTGAAAAAGGTGACTCGGTCTGTTTTGTACATTGGGCATTGGAATATAAAATGGTATTCATCCTCAATTACCCCTTGTGTGCACAGGCGACAGATTCTGTCGCACCTTTCAGTTTTTGGCCTGGTGTGCCGCCCAGTTTCGATGTGGAGTTTATGGTCACTAAGACGTAGTTTAGCAAGGGTTGATAAGGTGTCGTAATTTGTTATTTTATCAACATAAGTTGCCCTTTCACACTTTTGGTTAAGTATACGGAAAAGAGATAATTTACTGTTGGCTTGAAGTTTGCTATTGCATATTTGGGTAAAGTGGTCAGTTTGTCTTTGTTTGAAAATTGTGGTGAAGTTTTTTGGAGGTGACTGGCTAAGCCACACATCACCAAGGCCAAATGTGAAAAGGATTTTTCGGATACCCTCAGACCATGACATACAAGCTGGTCTGAGTGTGTGGACTGCGGGTGGGACATAGGGTGTCAGCAACTTGTAACTATTTATCTCTTGTATGTATGCTTGTTTCATTAGTGTAGCATCAGACATTTGAATAATTTTACACCATAGTTTGACAGATGCAAACTGTATTTTGGTATAGAGGGGAAGGCGGCCAAGTTCAGTGTATACACCATAGTTTGATACGTTTTGATGGAGGCCAAGGATTTGTTTGCAAAATTTTAAGTGCAACTTTTCTGTAGGGCAGTTATCCGTTGACACCGAGGAGCCCCATATCTCTGAGCAATATGTAAGGATTGGGGAAATGAGGGTATCAAATAATTTCTCTTTTAAGGATGTGTTTACATTACTCTGAAGTGGAAGAGACTTGGACAGACTGAAGAATGCCTTTGTAGCACGTTGTAGGAGATTATTTTTGGTTTCTGTAAAGCTTCCTGATCGATTTAGAAGGAGACCTAGATACATGTATTTGTTGACCTCTTGGATTGGTTTTCCATACAGGAAAAATTTTTCACTGTGAGCTTTTGATTTTGAGTTGAAAATAACTACTTTAGTTTTGGTGACATTTACAGTCAGTCTCCACTTGTTACAGAAATTTTCTACTATTTCCAAACTTTGCCTTAGCCCATTGGGGGTCTTGGACATAAAGATGAGGTCATCAGCATAGAGTAAACCTTGTATTGGTATTCCATTTATATCTGGACTTGCAGCACTTTCGCTATCAATTGATCTAAGAAGGTCGTCAATAAAAATATTAAAAAGAAATGGGCTCAATGTGTCACCTTGTTTTACACCTAGTGTTGTATTAAAGGCCGGGGATATACCACTACTTGTCTTAACACATGCTTGGGAGTTTTCATACATGCTTTTAATGTTTTTGTACATAAGTCCTCTTATTCCTAGAGTACTTAGCTTGAACAGTAGTCCGTTCCTCCAAACACTATCGAATGCTTTTGAAAAGTCAATGAAACATGTGTATAATTTTTTCTTTCCTTTCATAAATTTTGTAATAATGGACTTAAATATAAAGATATTATCTGAAGTACCATGACCATGTTTAAACCCAGTTTGATGAGGTAGGGGTACCCCTTGTTGGGATGCGTGTGCTTGAATTCTGTTTAACAGGACCGAGTTGTACAGCTTTCCGAGGCAGCTTGTAATAGATATTCCCCTGTAGTTGTTAACATTTGATTCATCACCAGATTTGTGGATAGGGACTATATATGCCTTGTTCCATATTGATGGGTACTTAGCACTTTTGTATATGATATTGAACAATTTTACAATTACATCTATAAGATAATCCTTCCCTGATTTTATCATTTCGTTGGTTACCTTGTCTTCCCCTGTTGATTTGCCATTTTTCAATTTTTTTATATTGCTCATGATCTCATCAGCACTAATGTCATGGTCAAGTGCAGTTCTGTCTGGAGAATTCATTTCACTTTGCCTTAGTTTATTTTCTATTTTAAGCTTGAAGTCTTTATCAAAGTTATGTTTACTTGATTCAGTTTCCTCACAAAGACTTTTAAAATACTCATAAAATTCACTTGGTTCAATAAATTCAGTTTGTGTAGACTCCATATTTAAATCTTTAACCGCTTTCCAGAAACATTTGGGATTTGCATTTTCCATGGATTGCAACTTTTGAAGTAGGCCTTTTTTATATTCTTTTTTTGCTTTCTTACATCCTCTCTTATAACGATTGAATGTTTGGTAGTATGATGCATTGACTGAATTGTCAAAGGGTTTCTTGCTCCTAAGTTTTGCTAAGTTTTTTAAGTGGGACCTCAGAGATTTTAAGTCATTGCTGTACCATGTTGCCCTTTTCTTGTTTTTTCGAGGGTGGACTGAGGTGTATTTTCTTGATTTAAGAGCCCTTTCAGCTGCAGTTGTGAATATTTCATTTACTAAGGGTAATGCCTCTTCAGGAGAGAGAGCTTGTGACATAAAGTAATCAACCTTTTGTTTTGATTCCATGTTACCCAGGGCCTCAACAAATTTAATATGAGAATTATTTTCCCAAATGAATTTAGTTGGCTTTGGTATCAGCTGAATTGATTTTGTATGTTTGTTGTAAGTAGTTTTGCAGTACAGTTTAAGTTCAAGTAGGGCGTGGTCAGAAAATATTGACAGATCATTGACGTGAAAGTATGGGATGGTGCTGTACAAAGTGGCACTACAGATGACATAATCAACAACGCTGTTACCAGCTGGTTGATAACAAGTATATTTGCCAAGTAGATCACCTAGTTTACGGCCATTTAAGATTCTTAAATTGCAATCTTTGCATAACTCTAGCAGCTTTCCACCAAATGCATTGGATTTTTGGGAGTCCATTGAGTTTCTAGGAGGGGGTGGGTTGTATGCATCACTGAGATAATGGGCCCCAGAAATTAAGGTTAAGTCTGTGCTGTCATCTGTGATAAAGTCTGAGTTAACTTTCGTTCTGGCATTGAAATCCCCTTGGATAATTATATCACAGTTAGCTGACACTGTTGTAAGTTCAGCTTTAAGTTTATCATATGGGTCTGCATTTGCATTGATCACAGAGTTGGGGGGACTTATGTAGACTGTGACAAGGATGACATCACGCCTAAACCCAAAGTAGAATTTGCTCAATTTTAGAATCAGAATATCTTCACACTTGCTTTCTAACTTGGTAACTCCAGCAGTCACTGATTTTCTAACAAATGCTACAATCCCACCTGAGTTTCTCTTGGCTCTCTTTGATTTTTTCCTACAACTACTGTATGATACAAAGCCTGGAATTTCTATCTTGCTATCATTATCAGACCAGGTCTCCACTAAAGCTAATATATCAAAACTAGAAATTTTCCTCACTAGTTCAGCATCTTCCAGCTTACAGCCTACTCCATGGATGTTCCATGAGCCAACTTTGATGCTATCCGAATGTACTTTTTTCATTATATAAAAACTGATATTAATGAACAAGGCAGTGGATCCTTGCTGACATCACTTAATTTGGAATTAAACTAAATATTTTTTAACACTGATAGTAATGGTGCACATATGCATGAATGTAAAGATTACCTACAACAACTTAAACAATTTCAGTTTTGAACAACTTATGTTTTTACAGTAATAATTGGTTAAAACATTTTGTACTTACTGAGTTGGTTGGACTTGATAAGAATATGGCGTGGACATTTGGAATACTTATTATACACATTACTTATCCTTAATACTTTTCCAGTTCTTTGTTTCTCAACCATGTTTACATATACTCATTTAATCCCAGGAGCGAGTGTCAAAATGAGTGCCTGAGAAGATTTGCTGTCTGCTATATGGCCAATGTCTCTCATCCCTGTCATGTCGTGGCTGCCTGCCATGGATGTATAGCTGTGGTTCTCTTCTGCGTATGTATCCCCATGAAACATTGGTTTTCCCCCAATTCCTATGTTGATGATGTGACTTTGGGGAGAGTAAGTGTCCAGAGTCTCCATATGTCTGACGGCGGTAAGTGTCTTGGGTATGATTAACAGGTTTGACATCTCTGCGGGTCTGTATGATGATGGGGATGTTCTGCCCATTTGCTGTGTTGCAGTCATTGTCTTCATGGAAAGGAGGAATTCCAGATCTGTGCACACCTAGTGAGTGTTTGGTATGAAGTAGTAGACGAGGGAGTCCATGTCTATCATTTAGGTGTACATTGTCGTGAAACATCCTTTTGTTCACTTTTCCAGAGTTATAACAGACAACTGGGTCATTATTTTGAAATTTCAGTTTTTGTTTCTCACACACTTTCTCAATTGACCTGTTGACATTGTTTATTTCATAGTAACTCTTGTCTTGCCGTGGAAGAATACTTGACATGATGATTGAAGCCTTTGTAAACTTCTTCTTAGCTGTAGATGCTAGTTTATCATATGCTATCCCTGGTGTCATTGTGCCATCTGCAAAGTATTTCAGATCATTAGTCCCTGTATGTAGCACAACACTGTCAAAGTCTGTTTTATCACATTCTTGGATAGCTTTTATCATTGCTTCTACCCCACCACGTACATACTGCTGCTCTACAAGCATACTTTTTGTGCGGGTCTCGTGCATCCTACTAAATATTGAGTCTGACAGTATCAGGGAATGTTTTTGGGAAGTAACTTTTCCAGTAGATTTCCACATACTAGTACTTGTCCCCTGTAGGGCTTGGCTTTCAGTGTTGGTAGTCTTCACCATATCTGCATAAGTCTTGTTTTTGGGAAAGTCATCTGTAATCATACTGTTTGTATGATTTTGTGAGAGTTGGTGTGAGTTTGAGTGTGTTTCATCAAGTTCTTTCTTTTCAATTCTTTCTGCATTCTCTTTTACAATTTTCTTCATTTCATTCAGCTCTGTTTGCAGCAGGTTACTCTGAAGGGTGAGATTGTTTATCTTCTCTGTTTGTTGCTTGACAGTATCTCTCAGATTGTTTATCTTTTCTGCCTGTAGCTTGATAGTATCTCTCATTTCTTTGTTCTCAGTACTATGTCTCTCATTGTTTGTCTGTAAGACTTTAATGAGTTCTGTCTGGCTGGCCTCCAAATTGACAAGGGCATTGTTTATTGAAGTAAAGTTCTCAGTCCAATTATCTGACCATCTCTGCTTGACTGATTCAGCCTTAAGCAAGAATGTCTGCTTTGGTGTAGTTGTTGCCGCAGGTGTGCTTTTACTTGGTAGTTTGATGGGGGTACTCAAGGCCCTTTCTGTCTCTTCATGTTCATGCCTGGGTTTAGTACTTTTCTCTTCATAGAGCTCTTTCACACTTGTTTCACCTTGTGTTTTTGCACGTGTTTCCTCATCCTCTTGGGCTTCTCCATTTTCTCCACTTGTGTCAAGAGTGCTCTTTGTTTTTTCCTCCATTAGAAGTTTCTCATAAATTTCGTTATCGTACTCCTTTCCATTTTCGAATACTTTGAATGAATGAATCCCAGCCTTTGTCATGAACTTTTTGGCACCTGAGTAGTAGATGTATCCCTGATGCAGATTTTCAGAGTAGCCTAGAACTTGCTTTTCAGTCTCTTCCCAGGTCCTGTAGACACCAACTTGGTAGCCTCTTGCCACAGCATAGTAGCCTTTTTTCTTTGAAGAATTCCTTTTCTTGGTCATTTCAGATGCTAGTAGAGATATTTTGTATCAACCACGTAGTTTCAGAACAGATAGGAGATATACAAGTCAAGTTCTTGCAGCATTTCAACTTTCAAGTGATGTCAGCTTTCCACCTCCTTGACCTACTTTCAGGTCTCCATTGTTCTTTGTCCTTAGTGTCCAAAAGTTTGAACTTCAAAAATCAGACTTCCAAGAAGTGCTGCTGTTAATTTTTTGCCACAGAAAGGTTCTATTTATACTCACAATAGTTCTCCATACTTCAAATCATACATTTGAAGACTTTGCCAAACAAAAATTAAGAAACAAACACAAGAGAGGAGTCAGTGTTGTTTCAACTCACTTGACCTTGACGGGGAGATATGGATTGATAAATTGTGTTTTCGAATCAAAATGTAAATATGGAAAAGAATGACCTTGTTGCAACTGTGATTTAAAATTAAGCTCCAAAACAAAAACAGAACCAGATCAAAAAATTCTTCCACCACCCCCTTCGAAAAAAAAAAAAAAGGAAAAGTTCCATTACTTTTTTTCACAACCCCACATGATATAAGTGCAGTCAAACATCGAGGCCACCAGTATATACAATATATTCATGGGCACATGAACCAAAAGCCCTCGAGGTGAAATGATTTTTTGCAACCAATAATTGCATTACAAGTTCGGGTTTGTTATTCTCCCTTTTGACTCCGCATGGCAGGTATATTGACTTGTAACCATCAGTGAAGTGACACCTCAATGGACCGTAGGGGTTATAATAGCAGCGCTGGATAAACATTATTGCTTGTAGAAGGAAAATACAGCGATGTTATTATTATTGGTGGGTGAATGTTCTTGCAGTAGCAATAAATGGTGATCTGTCTCAGCATGGGCTGCAAATGAAACAATTTTTTTTCGCGTCTTTTTTGCTGTCTGGAAAACATAATTGATATGCCTTTTTTTTTTTAAAGTATACTGACTTGTTGCTAGACATGGAAGCATTGTATAATTTATAATGTGTATTTTGAACCTCAATCAACGATTCATTCAAATCTCTTCAGTTCAGACATTTCACAAGGAGCTATTTGGCTACTGTTTGCTGTCCTTTTGCTTGTCATTCTGTCTAAATCCTAAAGCTGGCTTATTCAGCATTGATCTCATCTAGGTAATATTTGCTAACTCTTCACCATGTTTAATTCCATTTTGAGTCAGTTTTACACATTCCAAACCCCTTTCTACAGGGGTTCAATTTAGAAAGCATCCTAATTGTGTTAATGTTTGACTAGGTCTAATCCTAATCCATTCAAAATGTTTCTGTCTAACGCACTCTTAAAGCCGAGATCCAATTTCATGGGAGCATCTTCATTAAGGTAATGTTTGTCAACTTTTTGACTTCTCATTCATTAAGGACACACTCAATGTCCTGAATGGATTTTTTTCCGGACGACTTAAGGATAGAAATTCCTAGCTGTTGTGTCGACACGAATTGTGAGATAGACAGGGTCACAAAGTCCTTGTGGTCTGTTTTCCTGTCCCTCTTCAGTGGAGATTTTACACCTGACAATCTTCTCCTGAGCACAAAGATGAGCAAATAGTGTCATATGATCTGTACAGACTGTGGGGGGCTTAACAGTTGGCCTTAGTTAAGGCCAGATTGTAGGTCTCTGGGGAGGGGGGGGGGGGGAGAAATTTGAGAAGTGGTGGTAGTGAGGGGGATGAAGGACCAGTAAACTTAATTGAGGATAAGTGCCAGATATGCTGTGAGTGGATAAGGATTTGTTGAAGGGGGGGGGGGCTTGGGTCCCTGTCCCTAGATAAAGGTCAATAGCAACTTCAGCCTAGCTCTGGATTATATTTTTGACACGTTACCTCAGCAGATGATCTGCTGGTTAAAGCCGTCATTCTTGGCGACATGGGCAGGATTGATTTAGCACGCTGAATTACGGATAATTGCTGGAGACATGCAACTGTTGGATGACATCTGTGTTAGAGGAAAGGTATTTAAGAGGTCAAAACATGAAAGGAGCAGGGTTATGGAGACTCTGATGTGAAATGAAGGGGAATGATAAGGCCCCTGCGTGAACTGAACGTGCTCCATTGTCATAGATTTGTCCCTTAACATTTTATCTCAGCGTTGTCCTTGAAATGGAATTTTAAGACACATCCACACCTGACACAAATGAAAAATAACAATTGATAAAGAAAATGCTTTACATACACCATCACCTTACATTTGTTTTGCTTTCAATCCATTGTTCTTCACACAAATGAAAAATAACTTTGGATAAGAAAATATTTTTCTCATAAATCATACCCTGATTTGACTTGATCTGATTCCTTTGTCTTTTAGCTGAACATATGGATCATACTTTGTCATCAGGCATAACACTAAGCGGGTTTGGGCTTTGTTGTAATGAGTTTTACCGAAACTGATCCTAATACCTTGCTTGATAAGACCATACTCTTTGTTGTGGTGCCTCTCCCCAGGTGAAGGCAACTATTAATGGGCTTTGTTCTTTATCAGCTAAAATCTGCGGCTGCCACTGCTGTAATGAGCTCACCTGATTCCAAGCAGAGCTTAGGTTACTGTTAATCTTGAAAATTTGGGAGACTTGAGAAGTCTGGGTTGGTTTATTTCGCAGGGTTTCTTTTTACTCCGTGTCAGGAGGGGCGGGATATTGTGAAGTTAGTGAGAAAATGTGCAAGAGATGACAGCATGGTTTTTGCATTAAGTTATGATTTTATCGCACTGGCGACAGACGGGAGATTATTGTTTCCATTTGCTTGGCTTTTTTTTTTTTTTTTTTTTTTTGTGATAGGAGCAAGTGAATGTTGATGTACATTAGTGCAATCTTAAACCTTTTACTTTCTCTCTCTCTCTCACTCTCACACACACACACACACACACACACACACACACACACATTAACTATGGTTTATGAGCCCTGATGAAGAGCTGCTGTAAATGAATCATTGAAATTCTTGAAATTATCACAGCCTTGTGGACATAGTATCACAGCACTTGAGCTCTTCAAGAATGTATGGAGATAACTCAGGTATTTCTATATCGCAAACTTTGTATCTGTCCACACATGTGACAATAGTCATGTGTGTCATGAGTAGATTAATAACTTGAAGAGTTTGCTATGTCTGAGGAGCACACATACATCATTCGAAAAATACATATTTTGTTTTTCGAGATAAGTCTCTTGTGTGGAAGCATTTCTGTTGCGATTTATTAGTGAACATGTAGATCTGATTTTGTTGGGTATCTAATACAAGCACATGTATACAAACACACAGACAAAGACATTAGCTACTTTTATTGTTGTCTTTATTATCAAGTCAGTAACATGCCCCCAGCACTGTCACAATTATTCACCGCAAGATGCCCCGTGAAAAAAAAAACTTATATTTAAAAAGAACAAAGAATGTAACTCGTGCCTCTTCAATTTTACCTGTCACAAAACCGTTGACAGCGGATCTGAGTTTACTGTTAACATCAAAGACAAAGTGACAAATGAATCACTAAAATTAGCCTCTTGTGCTGACATCTGGACTGACCCTTGCAACCCTATCTGACCACTTAAAGAGGACAACCATCCTGCTGAGGTCAATCGTTTCATAATTGTCCTTTAAAGGCCTTCTAGGTGGTCAGCAAACCCATCTCGT
The DNA here is from genome assembly GCF_051362555.1 of Lingula anatina. Taxonomy (NCBI): domain Eukaryota; kingdom Metazoa; phylum Brachiopoda; class Lingulata; order Lingulida; family Lingulidae; genus Lingula; species Lingula anatina. Next base: position 2,537,459 of record NC_141772.1, on the reverse strand, counting down.
CAGGTAAAAAAAGGTGACCCGAGCCCTTTAAACACTCTGAGAAGAGTACTAATTGCTGTTTAATTCCCGTAGGTGGGTCAGTAGTCAGAATGCTTAATGCTACGGGGTTAAAAACACAAGCTGCGGTGAGGTGATTATTAAAGACATTCAGTTGGTCATTGATGGTTGTGGAAGCCGAGGCCAAGTGGGGTTAAATTGTTCCCAGAGGTTAATGTGATATGTTCCTCGGGGTTCAATTACAATACAAACCCTGTTTTTTCCCCTTTGTTAAGTGTTGTGATATATGTCTGGTAGTGCCATCTAGAGTTTGGCTTCCTTTGCTTCACCTCAATGAACTAGTTTGTGACACAGTTTAGCATGTATTTTTCACATCTTCTTCATTAATCTTTCAGTTATAGGTGAAGGTCTCTGTAACCTTTCATTATTCTCTTACTACGATCTTGTACCCAACATCGGGCAGCCATTGCATCCAAGGAGAAAAGAGTGTACTTAAGTAATTTGCGATGAAAACAACATACAATATGTAAATCTTTTTCTTTCTGGTGCTTTTGTTCAAATAAAATTATAACAGTGAATAAGTACATGTTTGTGTGCCATGAATGATTATGATTGATTGAACCTGCCCGTATTGTATTGGGCGTGCTCCAGTATTGTGCGCAGATGATGTATGTGTCCCACATGTTCAGGTGGAGAAGTGCGCACATGTTGTTTACTCACTACGTCAGTGGGTGTGTGCGTGTTTGCATTTGCATGCTGAAGTACCCTTATATGGGTGTGCCGAGTATTGTCGTCTTGCGTCGTAACAAAACATTATGATCAGAGTAATGATTCCGCGCATCTGTTGCAAATGTATTGCATGAAGTGTGTAATGCCTACTTGTAACATGCAACTGCTTGTTTGTTTTTTAAGTCTAAGGATAAATGACTGAAAGATAGAGAACTTGATTTTTTATGTTAACATGTGTGTATGCAATGCTACTCAAAAAACTGTATTTACAACAATGTGATAAGGTATTTGTTATCCATTTTTTGAGACAACTTACAAACCGCAATCTTGTGAATTGATAATGTTACTTCAAAACTTAGTAATTACCAAAATAACAATGATGATAAATTGAAAAGAGAAGTATACTTGTATTTTTTTGCTGTAATTTTTACCAGATGTTTGTTCAGACAGTTAATTTGTCTGTCTAGATAATCACCGTTAATCAGGACATTTCAGGCAATCCCTGTGTAGCTTAATTGAACTAAGTCAGACAAAAAGGTCCCCATGCCACTATAAGTTGTCTGTCTACCATCAGCAAAACTTGGTTGTCACTCAACCCAATGAATCATGGAAGCCATTTAGATAATAACCATCTGTCATCATTGCCGTTGTGTTATAAAGGGATTGTCGCCAAATGATGGTATCTCGTGTGGTAACGCAACATTGCTATTGCAGGAATTTACACCATTAACTGTTGTTAATGTATTGAGACATGCAGCGCTACAGTTTAAGTTTCATGAGAGGAATGTTGCTGAATTAACTCTGTACTTGGTGTCAGAGTTGGGGGGGTCTTTAAGTTCCCACACTGGGGTCTATAACGGCTAAAGGGTGATATGCCAAAAGTGCACCTGTTGGTTTGACATCAGGTGTTGTGGGCAAGCTTTAACTGTATTTCCCCTCACTGTATTAACGGAACTCCGATGAACTTTGGGAAAACTAAGTTGCTTTACGGGTTCACCCTAGCATAGTTTTGGCTTTAGTTAGATTGTTTAAATTTTTCTGTCAAGTACACTTTTTATGATGAGACAGGTGAATTATTTGTTGACAAATTGTAGTAGTGGTTAGTAATTTAAATAAATTAGCCAATATTAAAGAAATTTTCCTCTTGGTATGAGCTTTTGGCTCTCTCTCCACTTGCCCTCACCTTTCAGGTTACTGATTAATGTCATTAACGATGGACTTAAAACGGAAAGAATTTACATTAACCTGCCTGTGAGTGGCAGCCAACAGACATTGGCAGCCATGAGGGGAATAATTACTACATTTTAATAACCACAGAGGGCGTCTTTGGCTTACCCTAACTTGGAACCATTCCTTGCCCTCCCTTGTGCAAAAATGCACCTCAGGTAGATTAACAATTTGTATATATAGGTTGTTACTCCGGTAAATGAAATGCAGTTCTCTGGTGTCTACTACATCTAGTAATTGTCTTTTTCATATAATTGATATGTTAGGCTGGATAAAAAGGAAATTTAAGAAAAAAAAAGTCTACCAGGCACGCATTGGATGCGTGAAAGCACCTTGTTCTACCTGTTGCTACAGGCTTGCACCTGCCTAATAGTAGTAAACACACTCCTAGACCCAGACTTGGGAAATTAAACTACAATTAATATACAATGAATGGTAATCATTCATGGTAACTACTAATATGGTTATTCAGTACATCACACTCCCGCAAAGGTGAGAATATTTAAAAATTGACAGGGTGTTAAAAGAAATATGTGGCGTTTTGACATTAATAGGTAGTCTAGCATAAGAATGGAATGCACATGTGGCCAATTACAGGACTTAAGGAGCTTATATTTTTTACTAAAGATTGAAGAGACGAGTGCTTGGTTTCTTATTCTACTTTGAAGTGTGCCCATTAAAATTTGAGACATTAATGCTAGGTGTAAGTGGGGTCATTTAGAAGTAAACTGGTATTGTTTTTAAGAGGGTGTTGCTTTCTTTTTCTTTCCTTTACTTCAGTTAATTCCTAGTTATTCCATTACTATAATAAATGTAAAATTTGGTTAAATGTATAATTAAAATGTGAAATTGATTATTTTCTTTTCATATTTGGAAGGGGTTAAATATTTGAAAGCAGCTTTACACATTCTGACATCAGTTCAATAATTTAAACCTTGCTTTTCACACTTGAAAAAAAAAATGGAACCCCATGCAAAGTTTCATTTCAACATCAAATTCTTTGATATGTCCTTGTCATATACTAGTGACAATAGCCAGGTAAATTTAATTAGGCTGATCTGTTTGCACCATTGAGAATGTGATATCAAGATGTCAAGATGCTGTAAGATGCCTTGTGGCCCGTGCTTCAATCTCACACGAACACTCTATTCAATCTGAACAATTCTACCCAAAAATGTGTATTCAGTCTTGTCTAGGGAGGTGAATTGTGAAGCACTGGTGACACAAAGTTTGAATTCTTCGTATGAAAGGGAAATTGGGCGTCAGGTTTATTGCCCTCACCCCCTGACTTTTTAATAAGTAGATTAAGTGTTTGAACATATTTGTCAGATTTTTTTTCTCTTTTATTGTGAAAACTCACTTAGTTCATTATAAGAGCTCTCGTTTTCAGGATTGACAAAAATGTCCTAGCGAAGAAGTAGTCCCTCTTTTGTAGGGAGTTAATTAAGTGTCGCAGTTCCTTAAACAGACCCTGTGTTCTCCATTGAAGTACTTAATAAAGCCCCCACCCCTGGGTCTCCTTAAATAAACATGTCACCCCTCTCAGGGGGGACGTCTTGGTGCAGACACGAGACATCGTACTCTGTCACATGATCTGACAGTCTGAGGTAAAAAGTAAAAGCCAGGGTGGACTTGGGTTCCCCCAAAGTTAATTGATTTTGGAGTCTGTTTACTCTGGCAAAGAATGTGTCATTTGAGAGCAATACTTTAGGAGCAATTTCACTTTTTTCTTTTGGTCCATCATTATCATACCAACTTGGGATATTTTTCTTTGTAGAACTTATGAAATACACAATTGATACAAAAGTGCTCCATTTTGTATGGAGTTTAAGTAATATACCCTGGATTTCCTAAATACCAATATTTGAAATGTAGCGCTGTCCAGTTCTGGAATTTTCTTAAAAATGCAACTGCCACGAGCAATGTTTTTGTACGGAACATGAAATACCAACATATATCATGAAGTTAAATAGAACCAGTGCATACTTTCGCCTGCCATGTCCAGCCCTGGTATTCTCTATGATACAAAGTATATTATTTACTCAACCCCTGTAAGTAAAGTCAACTTACATTACCCATAGAACAACAATGGGGAAATCATGCTTTTACTGCCCAATAACTTTATACTTTACAGGCCTAATAGAAACATGATGATGGTTTTTACAACAAAATCACTTGATCAGCCAGAGGATAGTGGGCTGGAATGTGGCCAGGTACATCATAACTAGACAAATGATCACTTCTTATTAAAACCTGTCTGCATAGTGTAAAGGTCTTCGCTTTTCTGCCACCAGTGTACGGTTCTCTTACTTCGCTGCCACCAACAAAACAAGGTCTCTGTTTTGTAAACTTTATTTCTACGAATAACTCTCAACACAAATGTACATGTTTCTGTATCTTTTACTAAACACTGTCTCTATTCTTGCTGTACTGCTGTACTTCTAATTTAAACAACTGCAACTCAGCTACAATAAACTAACTGGAACTATATTGTGAAACTGACTCAAACTAAGTTGTGAAACTAAGTCTGACACTATACTCTCACTGAGTACTGCCACTATACTCTACAGTAACTCTAACTGAACTCTAACTGAACAACACTGCGAAGAGCAGCTGTATTTATACATTTCAAAAGTGGACGGCCTTGAATGGTTCACTGCTACTTTGACTGGCAGCCAGAGTAAAAGTGGACGGCCTTGAATGGTTGACCGCCAACCCCTCTACTAGACACCACAATCCCCTCTTTCGTAAACTGATACCACTTACAAGCCATTCCAACTTAAGGTTCAAAGTTCAACACACACAAGAATGTAAACAAAAGGCTAAAGCTTACTGCGGCAATTTTACCATGAATTTTAAGGCTATGTAAAATCGTTACACTCTTCCCCCCTAGGTCTGATCCCACCGGGGATCTGCCCTATTAAACTACTAAAATCAGTTAAAACTAAAAATATTCTGAATCATTTAAGCAGTTAAAAATTCAGTCAGTTCATAAAGTTCATTCAATAGTTCAGTGTCACTTGGATTAATAAAATTACTCTAAAGTTCCACATTGATAATCATTAAAGTCATTTAAATTCTCAGTCTGATTCATAATAATGTTCACTTTAAAGTTCATTGTCTGATTAATAATAATGGTCACTTTAAAAGGTCATTGTCACAGTCAATCAGCAAATCTCTTGGGAGGTCTTCTTTTCCTTTGTGGTCTTCCCTCATTTCTCAAATTACTGTCAGGTTGGTTCTTGGGTACTTGCACTTGTTTAGATTGGCCACTCTGCTTCATTCTGTGTTTGATGGCACTTCCTTCACGTTTCAGTGGACTGCCTTCTACATAATTACCTTTATGTAAACATTTCTGCAAACTGGACACCCAATCTGGAACTTGGTCACTTAAAAATGGCTTAAGACGGTCATGGTGCACGATCTTCATTTTACACTTAGGCTTGCCTTTCACTGCAAACAACAAATCACTGTGCTTTTTGACAACAACAAAAGGTCCTTGCCATTTATCACGTTTCAGCTTTGGGCTCAGTCCCACTGTTCTAGTGCTATCTAGTAAGTACACCAAGTCACCAACTTTATAGTTATTTTGCGAAATACGGGTGTCATGGTCTCTTTTCTGCCTTTGAAAGTCCTTTTTCAAATGCAATCTCACTATTTCATGAATTCTAGTCATTTTCTCTTGCAACATTTTGACATACTCTGAAGGAGACGTCACAGATCGGTCTTCTGGTGGTTTTCCAAAGATCAGTTCTGTAGCTGTGTGAACTTCTCTGCCTAACATAAGCAAATTAGGGGAATAACCAGTGCTTTCATGTTTACAGCACCTGTATGCTGCAGTCAATAAAGGCAAATGAATGTCCCAATCCCGTTGGTCTTCTGACACGTAAGCTGATATCATGTCACATAACACAATATTGAATCTCTCCACCATTCCATTTCCTGAGGGATGATAGCTGGATGTTCGGGTTTTATTTATTTCTAATACTTGACATACTTGTTTGAATAACTGTGACTCATAGTTGCTACCTTGGTCTGAATGGAGATCAAGGGGTAGGCCAAATCTAGAGAAAAACTCTGTCACTAGCTTGTGTGCTACAGTTTTAGCCGATATGTCAGGGATGGCATAGCACTCCACCCATTTGGAAAACTGGTCCATTGCTAAAAGAATATATTTATTGCCTCTTTCACTGACTGGAAAAGGTCCTAAGATGTCTGTTGCCACTCTGTCCATGGGAGCGCCTACAGCATATCTTATCAAAGGAGCCTTAGGTCTTGACCGTGGTCTTTTTCTCCCACCACAAATAGCACATCTTCTTATGTAATCTCGCACACTTTCTTTCATCTTGTACCAGTAGAAGTGTCTTTTCAACTTGCTCACTGTTTTCTTGACACCGAGGTGACCCGACGTGACTTTGTCATGTACGCCCTTCATCACCTCATTCCTCATCTCTTTCGGAACCAATATCTGTAAAAAGGAACCTGTCTTATCTAACGTTTCCCATCTCGTATATAAAATGCCCTCCTGCAGCACAAGTTGGTCCCAAAGCAACCATAACTGTCGTACTGCAGGACTTTCTGCGGCCACTTTATCTCTCTCTGGTCTCTGTGATGACTGTTCCTTCCAGTCCAACACAGTCTTCAACTCGGGGTCTTTACGCTGCAAATTAAACAATTCATTCACAGTGTAACTGCCCAGCCACTCGGCTGGAAGTCTATCTCTGTCACTCTCAGATTCACTGAGATCTGTATCTTCATCACCATGAGAAAAATCTTGATCCTTGAATGTCAAGTTTTCTCTAGGCAGCACTTCCTTTTTCTTGGAAACTCTCATCCTTCGAAGAGAAAGTGCTCTAACTTCCTTAAAGATACACTTGAATTTCATGGTCACCCAGCTCAGGATTGCAAAGAACAATGTCAGTAGGGTGTAAAGGCCTGTCAATAAAACTGAACAAGCTGCTGTATACACACGTTTTACTGGACATTTTCCTTGGTTTCCCGATACTTGACCACTGCCACAGACTCCATTGTCTGATTTTGGTTCTTTCTTTCGGTTTTCTGTCATTCTTCTGGTTACTAAAGGGACGACTTCTTCTTCCAGATATCTGGACCATTGTTCATGTTTCTTCTTACACTGTACGCAACCCTCGCATGGCAATTTTCTTAAAATGGACTCCCCATCATAGCATGTACACTCATCTGGGTCGCATGGAAATCTCGATATTGCATCTGCGTTACCGTGTCTGGCCCCTGCTCGGTGTTCTATTTTAAAATCATACTGTGATAGCACTTCCAGCCATCTGGCCATCTGATCATTGGGCTCCTTAAAGGACATAACCCATCGGAGGGCACTGTGATCGCTTCGTACCAAAAACTGTCTACCCAATAAATGGTGTCTGAATTGTTGAACAAAGGTAACAACGGCAAGCAGTTCTTTTCTAGTCACGCAGTAACGGCGTTGAGTTTTCGTCAATGACTTACTTGCATACGCGACTGGTTTCTCTATTTCTTTCTGGGTCTTCTCACACCACTGTAACTGAGATAAAACGGCACCAATGCCCGTGGCTGAAGCATCAGTGTCGAGAATATACAGTCCTTCGTCTCTCGGATACGCCATTACCTCATTACCTGTAAGGGCACTTTTGAGGTCCTCAAATGCTGTCTGACAAGAGTCCGTCCAAGTAAACGCCTGGCCGGCCTGGAGCAGGTAATTAATTGGAGCAGCTCTTGTTGAAAATCCTTTTATAAATCTACGATAATATGAGCACAGTCCTAGAAAACTACGTACGTCAGTCAGGTTCCTGGGAATTGGCCATTTCTTTATACAGTCTACCTTCTCAGGATCTGGTTTAACGCCATCTTGAGTCACTACATGTCCCAAAAACTGAACTTCAGTTTGAAACAACCTGCATTTGCTTGGCTTCAGTTTTAGCCCTGCTTTTCCAAGACGATTAAAAACCTCGTCAAGTCTCTTATAGTGTTCTTCAAACGATTTACCAAACACAATAATGTCATCAAGGTAAATCAACACTGTCTGCCACTGCAAACCACGTAAAATCAGTTCCATACACCGTTCGAAAGTTGAAGGAGAGTTGGAAAGACCAAAAGGCATAACATTGTATTCGTATAAACCATTTCTGGTCACAAATGCAGTCTTTGGCTTATCTTCTTCTGCTACCTCGATTTGATAATACCCGCTCTGGCAATCAGCTATTGAGAAGAAAATTGAACCACCAAGAGAGTCTAAACAGTCATTTATTCGAGGAAGAGGGTAAGCATCTTTCACTGTTACATCATTTAAGCGTCTATAGTCAACACAGGGTCTTGTTGTTCCATCCTTTTTCTTGACATAAACTAGTGGAGATGACCAAGGTGAGGTGGACTCTCTAATAACACCATTTTGGAGCTGTTCCTGAATAATTTTCTCTTCTTCCCCAGCAAACGCTCTAGGGGGTCTTCTGGGCTGCTGTTTTATGGGTCTTGCATCACCAGTGACGATCTTATGCTTCACGACAGATGTGTGACCCATGTCACTGGAAGATTTGGCAAAAACATCACTGTGCTTCTGCAGGAGTTTCTTTAATTCACATCTTTCAAAGTCAATCAAATTCTCACCTGACCGTTTATAGAGGTCAGCCAGGTACTCGGGCAATTCTGGGCTATGAAGGGTTAAGTCTGACTTTTGTTTACCAGGGGTTAAGTCTGCTCGTAAGGTGGGCACAGAAAGGCTATCTTCAAGTTTATCACCAATCACATGGTCTACTTCATGTAAATGAGCAACGCAGGTGTCTTTCAAAAGTGAAATGTTTTCATTAGAAGGGTTAAGGAGTCTCACAGGTATTTTATTGTCTCTTCTGAAAGGATCAACTAGCACATGTCCGATCAGAAAATCACTTGACTTCTCTGGAATTGCCTCTACCAGTCCCAATCCTGATTTTATTTTGCTAGAATCAACTGTCCCTTCTATGATCAACTCACTGTTTGCAGGAATAATAACGTCATTAGTCACTGTCACTCTAAAGGCATGCTTTGGTTCCCTCTCAACCAAACAGGGCACTCTCTTCCCATTAAGTTTCAGTCCGTTCACACCCAGTGAAAAATCATGATGGCACAGGAAGTCCATTCCTAACAAACCATCGTCCTTTATTTTTGCTACAAGCATGTCCCAAATAAACACTTCTTCACCAGACTGAAATTTTATTTCTACATGGCCTTCAATTTCAATGTTTCTACTGTCTGCAACCTGCAACTGCAATTTTCTATGAGTCTTTTTCAGTTCAGGTCTAAAATCATGGGGAATTCGTTCATAAATGTGGGTAGCTATAATTGTTTTTGACGCACCAGTGTCTACAATAAAGTTCACTTCTTGGCCCTGAATCTTCACTGGCCAAGAAACACTAGCATTTCTACAACTAACGGTTTCAATGTCACTGTCAACAGGTGTTTTTAGGGGTTCATTCTGGCCGGCTGGAATGCCCCTTCTCAGTTTCCCTGGTTGTTTACATGCGGAGCCTCTTTCACAGGTGCCTTGCATTCTCTTGCCAGATGCCCATATCTATGGCACTTGAAACACTCTATGTTGTTTTTCCAATTTTCTGACTTGGGTGGTGGAGGACTTTTCGTGTCTTTTGCTTTCTCTTTCATTATCAAGTCTTTAATTTCATCTAACTTCTTGTCAAACTTCTTTTCAAGCTGGTGTAGCTGACTTTCTGTTACAACAGCCTCAGGATTTGCTGCCCTAACACTTGGTCTTTTCACTGCCTCTTCTCTTAGACTGTTATACATTTCAAGGGCCTCCCTTGCTTCGTCTAGATTTTTGGGCGTTTTCATGCCCACTGCCACGGCGGCTTGATGGTCTGGCAACCCTTTTATGAAATGGCGTAGTGCGATGGTCTCACGGGTGGTGCAGTCAGCCGTCGGGTAACCTTTTAACACCAACTTTCTAATATCTGAGATGTACTCTGGCAATTTCTCTCTTGAACTAAGCTTTCTATTCTCTAGCTCTGATAGATAGGAGTTTGTAGTACGCTTTTCTTGAAATCGGTTTTGCAATGCCCTCTGTAGCAGAGGGTAGGAATTTACCACTTCTGCTGACAACTGCACAAAGGCGAAATCAGCAGCCTCACCACGCAGACTGTTACATAATCTAAACAGTTTCTCAGACTCACTCCATTCACAAGTCTGGCTTAGTGCTTTGAATGGCTCAATGAAACCCTCCCAGGATTCTTTCCCACTAAAGAGAGTCTGTCTGGGCAAAGGTATTTCAAAGTTACTACGGCCGTTAATTCTGTGAAATGGGGTAAGTGTAGGGGTTATTGTTTCTGATATGCGTTCATTCTGGGCTCTGTGTTCTATTTCTGTCTCTTTCTGTCGCTCTAGGGCTCTGACTCTCTGTTCTGCAGCCTCAGCACGTGCCTCTAAGATGTCCGCATTTTCTTTTGCTTTTCTAATTAATCTTTCTTTCTCTGCCTCTGCTTCTTCTACAGCAACTTGTATTCTGTGAGTAGAATTTTCTTTTTCAGCTTCAAGAGCTCTGCAGGCTTCTTCTAACTGTTCCTCCAGGTTTCTCACTTCCTCCTGGTCAGATCTGTTGTCCTTTTTAGGAGGCATTTTGAATTTCTTGATTTCTTGAGCTTTTCTCTTGGCGTGTTAAAGTCTGTATCCCAGCGCTTGCCACCAGTGTAAAGGTCTTCGCTTTTCTGCCACCAGTGTACGGTTCTCTTACTTCGCTGCCACCAACAAAACAAGGTCTCTGTTTTGTAAACTTTATTTCTACGAATAACTCTCAACACAAATGTACATGTTTCTGTATCTTTTACTAAACACTGTCTCTATTCTTGCTGTACTGCTGTACTTCTAATTTAAACAACTGCAACTCAGCTACAATAAACTAACTGGAACTATATTGTGAAACTGACTCAAACTAAGTTGTGAAACTAAGTCTGACACTATACTCTCACTGAGTACTGCCACTATACTCTACAGTAACTCTAACTGAACTCTAACTGAACAACACTGCGAAGAGCAGCTGTATTTATACATTTCAAAAGTGGACGGCCTTGAATGGTTCACTGCTACTTTGACTGGCAGCCAGAGTAAAAGTGGACGGCCTTGAATGGTTGACCGCCAACCCCTCTACTAGACACCACAATCCCCTCTTTCGTAAACTGATACCACTTACAAGCCATTCCAACTTAAGGTTCAAAGTTCAACACACACAAGAATGTAAACAAAAGGCTAAAGCTTACTGCGGCAATTTTACCATGAATTTTAAGGCTATGTAAAATCGTTACAATAGTTCTGTTTATAAAGAAATGGTAATGGTGTAAACAGGATAAGGGATGGGAGAAAGAATTGTGAAAAGGAGTACTCTTACATATGTTATATATAAATATATATAAATGAGGGGGCGTATGATATAATAAGACCCAGGAATGAAGGTATTGATAAATAAAAACAGGAAGGACGAGTGAAGAGCACACTTGATGTAGTTATTCCTAGCCATGTTTAAATTGAGGGAGTGTAAAGCACAATAAGTGAGAGTAAAATGTCAAAGATGGAGGTACGAGAAGAAAATATTTTGCACAACGCAGGATGTATTGTCCGTATTTACGGTCTGGAGATTCCGTGACGTCATAAATGGGAGAGAAAGCGCTTAAGTATGTACAGACAAGTCCATAGATTGTGTAATGACCTGGAGTGTACTCACCAGTGAATTGAAAAGAAATGTACGCAATGTGAAATGAACAAGAAAAATTTGTGATGTGAAATCTACGCGATGTGAAAGGACCACAAAAAGATCCTAGTTAGTGTGTCTGTAAATGACAACAGAAATTGATACATGCTTCCCATGATGTCCATTTTCTATCCGTTTATTATATAACTAAACTACCTGACCGTTGTCCGAAAAGTCTGGATGATTAACATCAGCATTTTTATCAGCTGGCCACATTCTGTCACACAGTTCACTGTTTAGATATATAGCTCATTGTTTGGAGAGGGCTAATTGTTTGCTAACAACTGGTTGACATGTTATTATATCACCTTCTTAGTAACCCGACAGCTGCAGACTGACAGGCAAATACAGGTGTAGCAAACCCCATTAGGTACAACATGCTTCTTTATTTGTTTGTGCCCTGTCACTGAGTGAAAATATTGCCCCTTTTCTAAGATTCTGGACTTAATTTGTTTGTGTCCCATCACTGAGTGAAAATATTGTCCCTTTTCGTAGATTGTGGACTTCATTTGTTTGTGTCCCGTCACTGAGTGAAAAATATTGTCCCTTTTCTAAGATTCTGGACTTAATTTGTTTGTGTCCCGTCACTGAGTGAAAATATTGTCCCTTTTCGTAGATTCTGGACTTGATGAATGGTGCAGCAAGTGCAGAATCAGTTTGCAAATAACTTCTTGTTCTGAATCTGAACATTTTTTTTCTGTGTATCTGCAACATTGTACAGGAATATGTCTGGTCTTTAAGTTGCTTAGAGGTAGGAGGGAAGTGATTAAAACAGTCTATTTAACTGTCACATCAAGGGAGAACCAAAAAGAAAGATGTATTTGGAATAAATATATAAAAGTGGCAGATGTTGGAAGTTTCACGTCAGCTGACTGTTATATTGTGTGTTATTATGCAGTAGTTTTTCTCTAAGCTATAAACCGTATGACGGTGATTTCTTAGAACCTGTCGTAAGATAAACTAGTCTTTTGTGTAGGTAATGGACTTCCCTTAAAGGGCATGATTACGATGTCGTGCAAGGAAAGACGAGATGAGAGGGGATTTCATTCATTATCAAACAAGTCCATCGTTATTTTTGTTAAGATTCTTGTAAAAAAAAAAACAGACATGGCATGCATCTTTTATGTACTGTAGATTTTTCTTTTTCTTCTTCTGTTTTTAAGACCAATTTTGACATTACCATGGCATGTATTTGCTCTTTTAGCAGATTAACTGCAAGAGAGGGCAAATCGACTTACTACACAAAGTATGGCATTTCCTAATCTTTAATTTTTCTCCCTGGGCAAGTTTTGAATATTTTTTCTCTTGGCAGTTCCAGATTTAAGGATATGTCAGTACGTTTAAACCCTTTGAGACCGTTTACCTTAGCAGTGCACTCAAAAAATGTCAAGAAGCTTTGGAAAAATATTGACATAGGCAGTAAACAGTTGCTCATATTTCTGTCAAAGTAGAATTTGAGATTGAATTATTACAGGAATGGGCTATAATATCTTAACTTCTTAGAAAGATCTCAGTCGATATGGAGAATATAGCAGGCAGCATAGAGTAAATCTTTGGTCTATCCCTTAAGACTGGCTTAAAAAGAATCACGTTGAGTAACATGTATTGTTAAAGGTAGTTCTGCAAGAGTTGTCTGCATTGAATCATACTCTTCATATGCAGCAGATGGATGCCCCTGGCATACTAAATGAGGGCCCCACTTATTTGCTGTCACATTGTATTGTCTGACACTTGGCCAAAAAACTCCTGTAGAATATTAATGAAGTTTGGTCGCCTGATGGAGGCACTAAGTTTAGATTGTCTATTGCAGCATAATTTTTTAGCTATTTAGAATGAAACTATTTAAAAGAAAATAAATTATGCTTTTAAGCTGTATGAAAACAATCTGAGAGCTTTTTTTAACACAAGCCTAATTGATTGAAATTATATTTTGTTGGGGAAAAAATGTAAATAATTCAATTTGTTATTTCTTTATGTCATAAAAATGTATGCAATTTGATCACAGAGATTTTGCAGATATTTAATGGGAAATTATTGTTCCTTTTGCAGTATTTGAGAACAAGGAGAAGATAATTCTGGTCATGGAGTATGCAAATGGCGGAGAGCTCTACGACTACATCAACGAGCGCAAACAGCTGACTGAAGATGAGGCCAGAAAGTTTTTCCGACAGATTGTCTCGGCCATCAGTAACTGTCACAAGAGGGGTATTGTCCATAGGGATCTCAAGTTAGAAAATATTCTCCTGGACAGCAACTTCAATGTTAAGGTAGGGGTATTGATATATATACTGACTGTCTGTGGATACGTAGAAATAATTTGTAAATAGGAACTATTTTGCTAGCAAAGAGAAAAGAAATGCCTTGATTTATGTGATTTAACCCCAAAAGTGTGAAATCAAGATGCCAAGCAGGAAATATGTTTCTTAATATTATATATAATCTTGTTTGCTACGGTGGTCATATTATCACATAATGATGGTTGAATACTTAGATTCACAAGATTGGCACAAATTGATGTTGTTTTTCTTTTTTGTTTTTAGATTGCTGATTTTGGACTCTCCAACCACTATAATAATACAGATTTACTGCGAACCTTCTGTGGAAGCCCTCTTTATGCATCTCCAGAGATTGTGAATGGTCTTCCATACAGCGGACCAGAGGTAAGCACAGATATTATCAAGAATGACAAAAATCTTATAACTTATTAATGACATTATTTTAAGTGACATTACTAGTAGTAAAAATAGAATATATATATGTGTGCATCAGGCATTTAGAAAAAAATGAAAGAAATAAGTCTGACATACTCTACATAAAGGACAATGGGATTACATTTATTGACCAAGTTGCCATAGGTATCAAAGAAAGCATTAGATATTCATCAAAAATCAAACATTAAAATAAGACGTGTTTTACATCAGAGAGATATCAAATGTCATTCCAAGAAAGTACTGCGCCCCTGTAATATCATTATGCATTTTATCAGGAACAAAAACATTTTAAATGAGACTTATAAAGTTAGTTATAACATTTAGTTATACAATGGAAGCTTTCATCATGTGAAAAATGTTTTCTGTTCACAACAGCGTGATGACGTCATAGGTTTTGGAGCCATCATAATTTAGTAACGTTACACCCATATGCCGTTGGTTAAACACCAGGTGCTGGGTTATTTCTTATTTGCTCGTAGGATTAATTACCCTTGTTAACCTGGCCAGAAATAAAAATAAAAATTATAACAAGAATGATTCACCACAAAAGTAAAACACTTTTGGTGTTTTGAAACTGATATCTGTGTTGCTAGTTGTATTTTTTGCCCAAGGTTTAAAGAAATTTAAAGCTTCATATCCTGTTTTGAGTTGAAGATGAAAAGTTTACCTACCTTGAACCACTTATGGCCCATCAGCTTTTCTCTCTGAAATTTTTTTGTTTTCCTTAAACCACTGAGGGTCATGTTTCTCTTCTTCATATGTTACTTCAGCAAAGTTAATAAATGGAAAGATGTAAACTGTTCTTAGAATATGCCACTTTATTCTGTTTGTTGGGCTAGTTTCGATTTTTCAGGAAAAAGAAGTGGGGGGAAAAACATTGATGGTGTTAACTGTTTACAATTGTTTTTATTTTAATATTTGTTTTACTTCCAGGTGGATTGTTGGAGCTTAGGAGTGTTGCTCTATACTCTGGTATATGGTGCTATGCCCTTTGATGGCAGTGACTTCAAGCGTCTGCGTAAACAGATCTCGGAGGGGGACTACTACGAACCTTCACAGCCCTCAGGTTGGTGCATTAACTACTTCTGTCAAAAAATTTTTTCCTTGATAAATTGTCATTTAATTTGGTGATATTTGAGTTAAACATCATTATAGGTGAACTGTAGGTGGGTTAAATTGGTTTTTTAAAAAAATGTTTAAAAAAAAAATTCATTTCATTAAAAAAAGACCATTCAGAAGCCAAATTACTTGTTAATGGATGGAAAAGCCATGGGATCTTTTAATGGATAAGTTGACTGATGTTTATTTGGAAAATGGAGACTTAATTTGGTGACTTAACAATAGCATAATAGCAGGGATAGTGTTCAGGAGCTGTGCAGGTATGATCATTTACTAGTGTATTATGTTAAATAATGCCTCATTCATCTTATGCTGCCTCATCCATTTAATGACACTCATGTTTGTACTTCAGATGCGTCGGGTCTGATTGCACGTCTGCTCACAGTGGATCCTGTCAAACGTGCCAAGATGGCGGACATCTGCGAGCATTGGTGGGTCAACCTGAATCTTCCCTTCACTCCAGTAGACCACGAATTCCTGGAAGAGGAGGTCAAAGTTCCAAGAAAATACCGTGGTAGAACTCTCAGTTTGTCATCATCGGATAGTGATGGCGACTATAAATGCCCCCACTCTTCCCATCACAGGAAGGTTGTAGCTAGAAGAAGGCACGGACACAGTAAAGCTGCCAATAACAGATGGAGTTCAGAATTCGAGGATGAGGCTGTTTTTATGGCTGATGACTTGGACACAATGTCCACCCTCGTGCCTTCACAAATACCATCTGTAAGTGCCAATGACGAGGAAATAGAAGAGGCTAGTTTAAACCAATCAGACTGCTTGAAAACTCTCAAGGCTTCCAATTCTGCATCAAACAGTGACTCAAATGAAGGTGAGATCTCCTCGTGTACGGAGACCACACCTAGCAGAACGGATGTGTTTGACTCTAGGAAGAAACCCAAGAGGGGGATTTTGAAAAACAAGGGTAAATACACTGGTCATGACAGTGGCTGTGTCCTGGATGACCACCGGGCAGCCGTCGATGAGCATAGGTCAGCTGACAGGAAGGAGTCGGCGGAGAGCGCCTATGGCAGCACTACCAGTTATGAACTGGCAGACATTGAAAGTGTTCTCAATGCATTAGATGACACTGACAGTCATGAAAGGCCTCGCTGTCGTGACGAGGAGGATGTTACTCCCCGCACGGCAACTATCACCAGGCATCCTTCTGCTGGGAAGTACGACTACCAGCAAGCAGACTTTGACTCAAGCTCAGAACACATGGGCGTCGTGCGTAGGCGGCCCAAGAGCATTCTGAAAAAGCACAGTAAATATGGTTCTGAAAGTGACCAGCTCAAACGCTACAGTATAGGCAGCCAGAGTTCCAACTCCTCCGCTGATTTGTTAGACTTTTCATATGACAGCGGAGAAGGTGAGAACTACATGACACAATACTACACCCATGTCAATGAACTTACCTGTGGTCAGTATATCACAGGAGAGGAGGAATCTACACCTAAAAATGGCGGATTCCTCATGCCAGATGAAGAGACACTGAGAAAAATTGCACTGATGGACGCCATAAGTAGAGACACTATCAGACACGAGTGCGAGGCAGAGGAACCGTTTGGTCTGGCGGAGGTACAGAACCTCTACCAGCAGGCGTATGCAACATGCAATGCTCTGCAGTGACTCAAACACTGGCTGAACACGAGAGTATGACTCCTTAAGGCCACACTGCGTGACAAAGCAGCCTTATAAACACTCGCGCTCACACCAGAGCATTCGCATTACATGTTCTTTGTTCTATGTCATACATGGACTGGACTCCTGTGTATAGTTACATGTGATCTCAATTTGCTTAATATACAAAACTCGTTCATACATGTTGCCTTAACTTGTGTGTTAAAGCATGACATTGTAGTCTTATGTCAAACCTAGCTGGTGGTGAAATACCTTGTAATACCCAGGGCAGTAAAAACATCTCTTGCTTAACTGTGCATGGAGACACTTTCAAGTGGATATCTATTAGCTGTGGTCTTATTAAGGGCCCTTACTCTGCATAATGTGTCTTAAGCCATAGTTTAAATGTTCGTAGGGACAAACCCTGTGTGTCTTAACTTATAATGCATTTGTCCTACTGTAACTAGATATAGTAACAGTTGGGTTTTATCTAAGTTGTGAAACACAGGGTCAGGCTTATAGGAGCACCAAAAAAAATGGGTGTTTAAAAATACAAACTATCTTATACAGAAGATAATTTCATCTAAGAGAAGGCACAAGTTAAAACTACAGGTCTAGCATTTAACAACAACACAAGTTCAGCAACATGAGCTTGGTTACGTATTAAACAGTGCCTAAGAGGTTGGGACATAGCCATTACTGTGAGGCTCTAGTTAACTTCAAAGCTCCATTGTAAGCCTGTGGCTAGTTTTTCTGTAATGCAATTTTCCACTTGATCTCAGTGCTGTGTTTTAAGTCGTAGAATCTGTAAAAAACGGAAGTGTAAAATTCAAGTCAGACTTGTTCTTAGTCAAACCGGATATGGCTGATAAAGTTAAAAAGGAAGGGTTCTTCTGTTGTTGTACTGTATATAGATTAAGGTGTTAACACAACAGAAATGGAGAGGGACTTGGAGAGTTTGTAAAGTGAAAGGGGGGGGGGGATCTTCGCTCTCAGCTGTCATCTCTTCTTAGTTTGTAAATTGTTACTGAGCAAGTCTAGATGATGAGTCTAGTCTCCAGTATGTTAATGTTTGAAGAGGAAATTAAAGCTCTAGTCTGCCAAAGTAGTTTTCGAAGTACAAAAAGCAATCCATGGATGAGATTCGTAGATTGTAATATTGTTTTAAGGTAGAATTACAAACCCATGCAAGGTGCTAAGTACTACCCTTCTCATCAATCTGCACAATGAAATGCAGATTAAGCCCATGTGAAACTTACAATAAAAGGTATACAAATAACCATGGTAGTGACCTCTCTCTTGTCAGTGTTAAAAGGAAGATGTACCAGTTTCTTAGTTTTTCGTATCAAACACCTGCAGGTTGTTGACCACGTGGCTCCACCTGGTGTGTGTTTATTTCGTCTGGGGAACTTCCTGGCTGACGAGAGAGGGGGAGGTTGTATGGCTAGAGATTCTGATTTCCCACAGCAAGATATGTTAAATGATGGCTTGCCTTGTGACATCATGGCAAGTTAGAGGGGTTTTGTTACCAAGGAAACGGAAAGGATTTTAGAATTGAAGAGTGGGAAGGTCAGGACGTGGGGTACAAAATATGGATATTCTGGTCATACACCTAGTAGTCCTGGTAAATAGTGAAAAAAACATAATCTTAAAGTTTTGCAAAATGAGGAAGTTAGTTTATGGAAAAAAATTAAAGATTAAATCTTTATGGTTTGGTATTCAGTGCTACCATTTTCAAATTGCATTGGATTTAGTTTGCCTAAAAGGCCTTTATAGTTATATTATATTAATTTTGCATCCCTTGGTGCAGATTTGTGACCAAAGACTCACAACTAGTGGCAGTTAAAACCCACATTAGTTCCTCACACAAAATGTTGAAACAAAATTTAAATTGGTACAAAATTTGTGTCACCTATACATATTTTTTCCTTACTGAACTTTAATGCCAAGTTGTGAGTTCTTTTTGTGAAGATCAGCAATTTTACTCTTCCATGGAATATGTTGCTCTGTTGGTTTGAAGTAAAGCCAAGAAGCTATTTTTTTAATGCTCAATCAGCATTTGAAATATTTGATTTTCTTTTGACTTGCAAACTCTTCATCATTATGTTTGCTGAATTTAGGGTTTTAGTTTTAAAATTCTGATTGGTATAGCTGTAAAACTTGGGCACAAGTTCGTTTTTTTTTTAATTTTTTTTTTTTTGTAATTTATTTAAATGTCAATGTTTCTGAATATTACAGTGTACACATATTCAAGAGGTATCATACATTACAACCTATGTAACATAAACATTGGGTTGCCTTAGCTTTATTATGAAAGAGACCCATGTGAGATCTCTACATGTTGCTTGATAAGCGGAGCTAGACGTGTGTTTGTCTCCATTTTCAAGCAGATTCTCAACTACAATTCTGTGTTTTGTTCAAAATGTACAATTTAAAAGCTTCCCAGTTCTTCCTATGAGGATCAGATGTATTGATATTCTGATTTGGTGTATGGTCTTTTTGCCTTGTATGAATTTTGTTGAAAGATCAATAAAAAATGGAAAACTAACGAAAAGCATCATATTGGTTGTTCTCTCTCTCTCTCTCTCTGGATTTACAAGAACTTTCCATTAGTAAATTGTACTACATTTTTATTGATTGGTATTATAAAACAGTATAATAAGGAGGGTCCCACTGGGTAGTTTAGTTACCCAGGAAAGTCATTTTTATTTCCCGAGATGAGTGAAACCTTCATATTATTCAGTGAGATCTGTGAGGAACCCATTTCTCTTGACTCGTGAATGCGGCACTTTTATTCTTTGAAATTTGTGAAACAAAGTCATTTATACAAGGCGATACGTGATTTTCAACTGCATTTTCTATGAGATATGAATATTTTTAATTATATACTGTGATTTGTGAATTAATTTTATTGCATATGTGATCACTCCCCCCCCCTCCCCATGGGGCCCTCTAAAAAAGAAGCATTATTGAGCTTTAGGACTGATGTTAATTAGCAATTAAGCATCTGCACATACTATATTTTAGGTCATACTAGAGATTAGGGAACATTTACTCTTTAAAAATTCCACTTCATACGTTGTTTTATTTAGTGTTTCCACATGCTCCATGTTTAAAGCAACACATACACGCACTGCACGCATTGCCGCCAATCAAACAGGCTATAGAAAAGATATTGTGTTAGAGGAGAAAGGCACGTGCAGTAGCATTTTCTCCCAAGAAACGGCATTTGGTTTTCCTTCACGTGTTTAGCGTTTTTAGCCACAGGTTATTTTGATTATAATTTTGTTTGTGGAAGACATTTTTCAACTTGTGAAGAACACGGCGGATTTTAAGGAGAGTCACATCATGGAAAAATAACTTCCATAAAAGTTACACTTCCATAATATAACATTGTGTGACAGTTCTCTGGTTTTACTATAATTAAATTTCGTTGAAAATTGGCTGCAATCTAGGTAACAGAGGAAAGGTGCCGCCGAACTTCTTGTATTTGTATGATTAAATTTACGACTATTATTTTCTGTCTCTCAAACTTGTAGAAACAAAGAAATTTTGCCGACCGAAAGTGATATCGGTTTTTCACTCCTCACCCTCTTCACAACTCATATGTACGCGACGAGCAGTCCTACAAATACAAGTGGGAGGCCTACACGCTCTCTTCTTTGAAATCACTCCACTGGTAATTAAAATGTACTATTTTGGAGAAATATTTCGGACAATATACCAAGAAATGACCACCTTGCCTTATTCAACCAACGTTGAGGACATATTACTTTTGGCTGACAGCAGCATTCGTTTTATTAGAAGCCGTAAGATGGCGCAAGTGATAACGTTACCTTTTCGCATCGCTTGATATGAAAATAACGTAAGTTATTTAATTTTATTGCATTTTATCTCAAGATATCGATAATCTTGCACATACCTTCGTTTTTCTAAATAAAATCCACTTAAATTGTCACCCTGGTAACCGTTTATGTTTATCAGCAAAAAGTTACCGATTTTGTCTTATCTTGAATTTGATAACACCTATCAGTTGAACAAGTGTGAGGAAGGAAAGGTAAAAAATACTTTCACAATACGATGACCTGAGCGCTCGCACGTCAATTAGGACACTGTCGATGCTATGACTGATTACACACTGTAAGTAGACATTTCGGCAAACATTTTAAATGAATTTTGGTGATTATATCTGCACTGGCTTTGGACTTATCCATCTATTAATGGGGTGTGGTCAGTGTTAACTCGCCGTCAAGGAAAATAAGTTGCTGAACTTAATAAAAAAATGCTGGGCCATATATACGGCAGGTGGGCACAGCCATGGGTTGGCATAGGGAGGGACACCCCCTTCCTCTATGGGTGGGGGTCCCCCTCCTCAAAATAATAATAATAATAATGTGAAAAATTGTTGCGGCATTTTATTACATAAAAATTAAAAGTTCTATTAAGCTCTATTATTCAGCCTCACCTGATTTTTTTTCGTAAGGTTATTTTTTTCAAATTTTACATGTTCAACAAATGGAAGTTTCCCTGTCTTTTTTTCAGTGAAGTTTTCAGTCTGCAGTTCTTATACTAGTACATCTGTCAGTTCACGTTAAATTACTTGATTAACAGAAGAATTAAGGGTAAGCCAAAAAGCTCCTTATTTACCACCTTCTTAGATAATATATAAACTTTTGTGTTCACTGACGTAATTCCTTAGCATTTACACAAACACAATACTAATTGTTAATTAAGTAATTGAAATTTGATTATTTATTTATTTATTATTATTATTTGTTTTGTTTTAGGTGAACATTGTAAGGCATCATCATAAGAAAGAGAGAGGAGGGAACAGGGAAAGAAAATCCTTTTGTTCGCTACCATTGGTTGCTTTGGGAAACAACTCAACTATGAAAATAAAGTCCAGGAAATCTCCCTTCCCTGCAGTGTAATGGTAACAAAGACCAGAAGAAACTTTCAAATACTGGTGAGATAAACTCCTCAGACATGGCTGGCAGAAAAGTAGCATGTAAGGAGAGTCTTGATTTTTTAAGTAGACTTGAGTTGTCTCCACAGTCTGAGACACCAGACATTGTGCTGAAATGGACTGACCTTCATTTTAGCCATGCTGACATAGACAACCTTCCTGAGTCCATTGACAGGTGTGCCAATGTTAGTGTAATATATGCACAAAATAACAGGCTATCTTCTTTACCACAGTCCATATCCAGCCTGTCTTTCCTCACCATGTTGGACCTTTATGCCAATGCTTTCACTACATTCCCCAAAGTACTGTGTGGCATGACTAAGCTAGAAATCCTGAACTTGCATGACAATCAGTTGTCTGACTTACCAGTGGAGATCAGCGGTATGACTGGGCTCAAAATATTCGATCTCAGTGGGAATCCCTTCACCACATTCCCAGCAGCGTTGCTGAACATGGCTAACCTAGAGCATCTGGAATTAACGGACAGTAAGCTATCTGACATACCAGTTGAAATTAATAGAATGACTGGTCTCAGACTGTTCTGGCTTCATTGTAATCGTTTCACTGCATTCCCCACAGCAGTGTGTGGCATGGCAAACCTAGAGCAGCTGTACCTTAATACCAACCAGATACCTGACATACCAGCGGAGATCAGTGGTATGACAGGGCTTAAAAGATTTAGTATCATTGCCAATTGCATCGCTACAATCCCCGTGGCATTGTGTAGCTTGGCCAACCTGGCAGAGCTGTACCTGGATCGCAACCAGCTATGTGACATACCAGTAGAGGTCAGTGGTATGACGGGGCTTAGAATATTGGATCTCAGTTGGAATTGTTTTACTACATTCCCCAAAGCACTTTGTAGCTTGACTAACCTAAAGGAGCTGGACTTGAGTAACAACCAGATATCTGATTTACCAGCAGATATCATTTCAATGACTGGGCTGGAATCACTGGATCTGGAGTCCAATAATATTACTCACCTGCCACCTCAGATAGGGAATATGAAAAGCTTGGTGGAATTAAATGTGAGGGGGAACCCCCTGGTACAACCACCAGAGCATATTGCTGTCAGAGGCCTTGATGCAATCAAAAGGTATTTTGAAGCATTAACTACCACCGAGGCAATCCTGTCAAACAGAATACAGGTCAACTTGCTTGGAGAAACAGAAGTAGGAAAAACCAGTCTCTCTCGCACATTGCAGAGAGGAAAGTCAACACTCACAACATTAGCAGACAGGACAAGAGTGGTAGAACAAGGGACATGGGAGACTGACCAAAACATTGCTTTCAATATCAATGACTTTGGCGGACATGATGTCTACAAAATTGGCCATCCCATTTTCATTTCCAAACACGGCTTGGTCCTAATCACATTTGACCTATCAGAGTATGATCCAGAAAATAAAGCACATTATCAGCTCTACATTGGAAACTGGATTGACAAGGTACAAGAAAAATTGCCAGGTATAAAGATGGCAGTAGTGGGAACTCATATTGATCAAGATGAAGCCTACAGTGCAAAGTGTTCTATAATTAAAAAACAGTTTGAAAACCACAGGCAGAGAAAACAAAAATGGTATGAGTCTCAAATAAAGAGCATTGAGAAGAAAATTCTGAACACAGATGAAACCCAAACATCTATCCTTCAAGCCTATCAAGATAAGAAGTGGAAACTGATGTCGTCACAAGGCCAAGTAATAGACATCCATGAAGACATTTTTGGGGTGAGTTCCAAGACCATGGAGGGAATTGAAGGTTTACAAAGTTTTCTTACTACTGTTGCAAAAGAGCGTGCTGTAATTTTACCAGAAATGTGGGTTGATGCTGCCACCATGGTTTGCACCAAGAAATATGAAGGCTCTGAAAATACACTTGGCTGGGACAAGTTACAAGACCTTATTCTGCAGTCTGCTCCAACACCCTGGAAAAAGAGAAATTATTCCAATGAAGGTCTTGATTTGGCAACATGCGACATTTTAAGTTTTCTTGCTGACCGTGGTGACATCATTTGGTTTGATTCAAGCCCTACTCTGAAGAAAGTTGTGTTTCACAGGCAAGAGGTTCTTGCAAATGTTCTCAAAGCAGTGCTGAATCACGATAGTGATGCTGTCCGGGCCAAACTACAACAGTCCATGAGTATTTCAGAACCTAAAGCAAAGAAAATCCATGATGATATCTTCAGCAGAGGCATCATTTCCAGAGAAGCAATGGACTGCTTATGTGAGCCTTTCAGATTATCAACCACTGAAGCTGATGTCATGGTAGAACTGATGCAGAAAATGGAGTTGTGCTATCAAGTTCAGGAGGATCCATTGGTTCCATCCAGCATCTCATTCCACTTTCCATGGCTTCTTACGCTGGAGAGACAGCCTGAGTTGGATGAAAAATGGCCCAGAAAAGTTCCCACAGGCACCACACAACTGACTTTGCAGAACTATTTTCCATACAGATGTCCAGAAGGCATATACGAAAAATTGTCTGTTCGTCAGCACAAGTACCTTGGACTTTTGAAGACCAAACGTATTGATTGGAAGGATGGGGTGTATGCAGAACTTCAAGAATGTCAAACTCATTTCTCCCGACAGGAAAGACATCACCATCCTGCTAGCAGCACCTTGGACTGGATCATCACTATAGCTATACGTGGAGCAGACCTCTCAAAGATGTGGTCCGTTTTTGCTTGTGCTTATGCTGACCTCATGGACATCATCAAAGAAGAGTGCCCTGGGGTGTACTTTGACAAATACTTGGTGTGCCCCCACTGTACAAGTGAAAACTGTGAGGATCCCACACTCTTCCCTGGAGAGATACTGGACCAGACCTATCTGCTTGGTGGCGTCTCCAAACCAAAACAGGTGCCATGTGTCAATACTGGTGTCTACATTCCTACAGACCTGGTCTACCCACCACACCTGACAATGAGCTGGCAGGAAGGTATGAGCTTTAGTAAATTTTATTTCAAGGTATTTTCTATTTGTTTCTTAATTAAAAAGGGTAAAATAACGATATGTTGCACGCTTATTTGCCAAGTCTGATATTTTAACCAAACTAGGTTGAGCATCATACAGTGATTGCAGTTGAATGTGCAAGTAGGACCTCCAGCAACAATATTGTAACATTGTATTTTCTTGTATCAAACCTGGGCATTTCAGTTGTCAAGAAGAACAAAAATAAGCTGAAACAAAACATCACAGAACCTTGTCTCTTTGAGTTGATTGATGTTTTTATCCAAGAAAGCATCCTGACAGACCGTGAATCTGAGTGGATTAAGACATCTCCTGATAAAACTGCTGTCTTCTTAGACTTCCTGACCATGAAATCTGACAAGGCATTTGATATTCTCTGTCAGTTTTTTGTTGAGCATGAGCGGTATGATCTTCTCAAGTTGATCAAGTACTAAGGAATACCTAAGGACACTGTGCTATGTGATAAACTTGAAAAAAGAAAAATGAAGAACACAGTTCCCAATGCCTAAATGACTTCTCAGACATGATGTGGAAAATGTTAACTTACGAGAGCTGTGCACATTGTCAAGAATAAAGACACTGCAATGGTCAGTCAGAGGCAAATGTTCAGATATGAAGAATTGATGACAATTTCAAGATTATACTCATTGCCCAAATTTTATATTACTCAGTTTCAGCTAAAACATTCTATTCCACTGATGACATTGTTATCTACTGAAAAGAGGATAAGAAATATTGGCAAGTTGTGGACAAATTAGCACACAGACACAACTAAATTATGTTTTAAAATGAAAGCACAAATAACAATCTGGATATTTAATGTGCTATTAGACATGATGCAGAAATCTGTGATACATTTTATTATATTGTACATGTATATAGGGATGTTCTAAGTGTCTGATTTATACGTTTTATGATTTTGAAGTGTTTTCATAGCATTTTATTTGTAGTTTAAGTAGGGAATTTTTTTCCTTTATGGAAGTTTTGACTCTTTTTTTTTTTATAAGACATGTTTAATGAAGAGAGCACAAGTATCAGATGATTATTACATATCTCATAGATAAAGAAACTCGCTATAAATATTAATATTTTAATTTGTGTTATTGTGCCATATAAATGGGAACTTTCAGAAAAGGACAAAACCCGCTTAATCTCCATTTTCAGTGGGTGCCATATAAACTTCACTGTCACCAGGGTTGATAGAACTTTCCATGGTATTTGTGTACATTAATCTGCTGATATGGTAATTTCCAAAGAAATCGGGTCTTTTTTAAAATATGTACAATAAGTAAAGGAGGTTCTCCTGCACCCTAGGTTTTATAGTTTACTGTAAGCTACCCTCTGTCATCCAGCAGTCACTGGAAATGGCTGATAATATATAGAGGTTAGTTTTCTGGAAACTTTGAAACTCTGGGTGGTCTGATTTTTGTACATACACCTTGCCAAATCAGAGACATTGTTATTTTGAATAATTATTAAGAAACTGTATGAGTTAAGGTAAATATTTTAACCAAATATTGATGGATAATGCACCCACATTACTTTTTACATACACTGAAGATTTTCCCATTAGATTACAGTTTTTTTAAATTATTGAAAAATAATTTAATGTTTCAGAACTTTTTTGGTCAATTGTATATAGAATAGATATAAAACAAAGTATTAAATGAATATTATCTCCAGTGTAGCTTGGGTGTGATAATTACCAGCTAACAAACAGATGTGTACAAACTGTACCATTCTGTACTTCTCCATGATGTTGTATAGATCACAGACAGGAAGGACAGGATTATGTGATAATATCCACTTATTTTGATATTATACTCATAATTGTATAGAATATAGTTATAGATGAGTGGTACTCTTCTCAACTTCCCCAAATAGGATTACTTTGTGTTGGGATTTGGTGTGTGTGTGGGTGCATGCACCTTTTGAATTGTTTTAAAATATCAATAACGATGGCAGTAAAAAGCATGTTTCTTCTTTAAAAAGATGTAACTTGATTTGTTCTTGTCCCCTTCTTCTCCTTCTACTATTCCATTAAATAATCTATTTCATTTTTCCTTTTTTTTTAAATTGTAAGCCTTATAGTAAATATGTTGTATGAAATATTTTATATAAATAAAGAAAATAAAATTAAATGCTTATAAAATGTGTTATTCATAAAGAAAGACCATAACAAAAGAAGGACTTCTATAAATTTGAATTTTTTCCGTTTCTTCAAAAAACTTTAAGTGATATTTCAAATCATTTACATCCTTCCCTCAATAAACATTCTTCTCATGGATGCTACTGCACTTCAGCAATGAAATTGTGGTAGAGAAGAAAATTACAATGGCATCTTTTCTTACAAAAGGAAAACATTAATTCTTCAATGATGTGGACTTAAATATAAAAATGGGAACATTTGTTCAGAAGAGTTGCCAAAGTCATGCTTTAATTTGTTTTTTCAACATCAGATTAAAACACTTGTGGATTTTTAATGACAAATGGAGGAAACAAAGCTTTTGAATGTACTGATTCAGTCACATGATTTTGACCTTGGGTGTGCCTGTGGAAGCCATTTTTTCCTACCTGCAAAGAATGTACCAGTGCCTAGCAACAGTCACAACAAACTTTATGCTGTGGGGATAAACACCTCAACTTACGTTACTTCTTGGAAAATTAACCAGCCCAGGTAAGTTAAAAAGCAGAAGCATACGTACCTGTATAATATAGTTTTGAAGGAACATTTTTTTATATAAGAATTGTGATTTGTGAAAAAAAATTCAACAATTTAGGACTTACATACTAATGCAAGGTAAACAGGAAGGTCAAACAGTTTTTTTTTGACATTTTTTTACCTGAACTGCTGCTTTAATAAGTATCTATAATTTTATAAGTGTTTTTATGAAGCTTCTTTAAATAACAGGGAAGGTTTTGAGGTTTCTTGTTGTTACACAAATGTGCCGAAATATCACATTAAGAAAAAAAAAAACAAGGCCTAAAGGGTTCCTACTACCCCTGCCAACTTATATTTAAATAGAAATACTAAATGCACATTGATAATAGGTAACTTTGTTATTATTTTTTTGTCTCTTTTACCAACTATGTACACTGTCTGAGTATATTGTTTGAAATATGACAGTGAGACGGGAATGGTAGTCTTAGGGATGGAAGACCAGGCACCAAATGATGCCTGATACAGACTAATGGTGTAGGGTTATAGCCCAGTGTAATGAGGTCTGAGTACTGGTAAATGCACTATATTTTCTAGCTAGCAGACTACCATTCCTGCTACACTTGTAAGCAGTGACTTTAGTCAGTTTATTGAATATGTAAACAAGTTCATCCCCCTCAACACCTGGACAGGAGAAAAAAAAAGTTAACATGACTGTCATAAATCTCATATTGTTTTCCTCGTGAATAGCTACATGGTGTACTTTCACTGCCACTCGACATCTTTTCCAGAAAAATTAAGCCTACCAGTTAGTTTTCAAATCCAAATCAAGTTCCAGTGAAGAAACATTAGGGGAGGAGAAATCAGAGTCCACATTACCTGAAGTTTTATCACTGTTCACAGCAAAAAGAGTTTCTGGTAAGTTTATCAGTGACTTTCATACTTTAATTTACACAAACAGCTGCATGGATTAGACAGGAGCCTTTTTCACCATATCTACAGGTAGCAAGGCCAAGAATTTTTTAAAAGAAGTACATGTAACTGTTAAGGATTTGATCAATAACTCTCCTCCAGGAATGGAGTTTTGGATCAATGATTTGTAAAAAAGGTAAAAAAGGAAAATAACACTATAGTACATAGTAGATATGGCGTGATAGAGCTCAAATACGGTATATAATCAGTGATATTCAGTTTTAAAATGGTGATATTTACTTGTGTGCCACAAAATGCAGCACTGAAGGCTCTGATATATATATATATATATTATCACAAATTATAGGGAGGGCAGTTTATCTGTATGAGTATGTGCACTGTACCAGTACATATATTGTATGTTTGGAAAAAGACAGTGTGACAGGAATGAGGTCCAAGTACGGCTATATATATCCTGTTTTCTAGCTTGCAGACCACCATTCCTACTATACTTGTAATTAATGACTGTAATCAGTTAAAATATAAACAATTTCATCGAAGTTGTAAGGAGTAAGATTCATCACTCCTGTGATCTTTTCGATGGGGAAAAAAATAATTGTCCTCAGGAAAAATCCAATTTCATCAATTACAAACAGGTAGGTCAAATAGTTGTTTCTGCCAATTTTTTTACCTGAACTGTTGTTTTATCATGTTATGCTATCTATAATTATTTAGTTCTTCTATGAGGTCATTTTATATAACAGGGTATAGATAGGTAATTTGGGCTTTCTCTACGTTACTAGACTTTTAGATGCCCAAATAGTTGGTCTCTCATTTTTTGTATGACACTTTTGTTATTGCACAGTACTTAGTCATGCATGGAATGCAATTTTAAAGAACTTTCATTATTATTTTTTTTTACTTTTATTATTATTACGACTGAAACTTACTCACATGATACTTGTTTACCACAGGTGTTTTTGTGAAAGTGGACACCA
The DNA here is from genome assembly GCF_051362555.1 of Lingula anatina. Classification (NCBI taxonomy): domain Eukaryota; kingdom Metazoa; phylum Brachiopoda; class Lingulata; order Lingulida; family Lingulidae; genus Lingula; species Lingula anatina. Next base: position 2,507,816 of record NC_141772.1, on the reverse strand, counting down.
TTTTCCCACCTGCGAAAAAGACAATAGAGGGGATCTAGTGACATACACATCCAACAACATGTAGCAGGGCTTTACACACTAAATTTTGCCATGTTCAACAAAGTCTAGGTAATGTACAATTTAAAATAATGCTATGAATTTTTGTATTCACTTTGCAAGGATATTTTAAAGAGTTAATTAAGTGGTCATATAAAATTGAAAAGCATATATATGTTTAAGAATTTTGAGTAGCAGTTCATTTTCTATTTTACTGCAAGGTACTAGTAAATTATGTGCCTTTTTTCTTTCTTTCTTTCCTTTTTTTTTTTTTTTTTTTTTTTGATGGAAAACTGAAGAAGACCATTTTAAAATTATTTACTTCTGCAGAAATTTAGAAACTTGAACAGATGTTTTCTTTTTCCTTACATTTTTGGTATTTACTAGTTGTAATTTACTTCAAACCAACTTGACCAGTGAACAAGATACTTTTCATACTAGTAGTATTTATACAAACTGTTAATTATGAAATAAAAAATTACTCTTAATTTATGTTATTTTTTCATTATAGGTGAATAATTTGAGACGTCATCATAGAAAAGAAAGGACAGAAAAGAGCATTTTGTTAACTACTACTATCTTTGGAAGAGAGGTCATGAAAGTAGAAAAGAAAATAAATTTCATATAATTATATAACTATGGTAAGAAATTGAAACATGCAACTAAAGTCACTGAAATCTCCCCTGGCAATCTAATGGTAACATAGACATCAACCCTCCTCAGACATGACTGGCAGAGTAGTAGCAGGAAGGGGGGGTTTTGATCTCTTACGTAGACTTGAGTTGTCTCCACAGTCCGACACACCAGACATTGTGAAAGAATGGACTGACCTTCTTCTTGATATGGCTGTTATGCCTGGAGACAACCTACCCGAGTCTATTGGCAGGTGTGCTAATGTTCGTTTTCTATTTGCTCCTCATAACAAGTTATCTTCTTTACCTCAGTCCATATCCAACCTGTCACTCCTCACTTACTTGGACCTATCAAACAATGCTTTTACTACATTTCCCATAGCATTGTATGGCTTGGCTAAGCTACAAGACCTAAACCTGAGCAGCAACCATCTATCTGACTTACCATTGAAGATCAGTGGTATGACGGGCCTTCAAAGATTTGATATTAGTTTTAATAAATTCAATACATTTCCCACAGCACTGTTTAACATGACTAACCTGGGGACACTGTTATCAAAAGGCAACAAGCTGTCTAACATACCAGTTGAAATCAAACATATGACAGGGCTTAGATGGTTCTGGCTTGATAGCAATTGCTTTACTGCATTCCCAACAGTACTGTGTGACATGGCTAAACTTAAGTTGCTGGACCTAAGGAAGAACCAGATATCTGACGTACCAGTGGACATCAGTGAGTTTACAGAGCTTGAAGAATTGTTTCTCCATCAGAATGCTTTCATTACATTCCCCACAGCACTGTGTAGCATGACTAAGCTAAAGAAGCTGGGACTGCATGACAACCAGATATCTGATATACCAGCAGATATCATTTCAATGATTGGACTGGAATCACTGGATCTGAGGTCCAATAACATCACCCACCTGCCACCTCCGATAGGGAATATGAAAAATTTGGTGGAATTGACGTTGAGGGGGAATCCACTGTTACAACCACCAGAGCGCATTGCTGACAGAGGGCTTGATGCAATCAAAAGGTATTTTGAAGCATTAACCACCACCAAGGCAATCCGGTCAAGTAGAATACAGATCAACTTGCTTGGAGAAACAGAAGCAGGGAAAACTAGTCTCTCTCACACATTGCAGAGAGGAAAGTCAACACTCACAGAGTCAGCAGACAGGACAAGAGTGGTAGAACAAGGGACATGGGAGACTGACCAAGACATTGGTTTCAATATCAATGACTTTGGTGGACATGATGTCTACAAAATTGGTCATCCCATTTTCATTTCCAAACGCAGCTTGGTCCTCATCACATTTGACCTATCAGAATATGATCCAGAAAATAAAGCACATTATCAGCTCTACATTGGAAACTGGATTGACAAGGTGCAAGCACAAATGCCAGGTATAAAGATGGCAGTAGTGGGAACTCACATTGATCAAGTCGAAGCCTACAGTGCAAAATGTTCTATTGTAAAAAGCAAACTGGAAGAACACAGGCAGAAGAAACAGAAATGGTACGGGTCTCAAATAAAGAGCATTGAGAAAAAAATTCTGGACACAGATGGAACCCAAACATCTATCCTTCAAGCCTATGAAGACAAGAAGAGTAAACTGAAGTCCTTACAACACCAAGTCATGGACATCCATGATGACATTTTCAGAGTAAGTTCCAAGACCATGGAGGGAATTGAAGAACTACAAAACTACCTTACTACTGTTGCAAGAAAGCGTGTTGTTGTTTTACCAGAAATGTGGGTTGATGCTGCCAAGAATCTTCGCATCAAGAAATATGAAGGCTTTGACAATACACTAGACTGGGACAAGACACAAGACATCATTCTACAGTCTGCCCCAGCATCCTGGAAAGAGAATAACACTTCCAAAGAAGACATTGATTTGGCAACACGCGATATTTTAAGTTTTCTTGCTGACCGTGGAGACATCATTTGGTTTGATTCAAGCCCTACTCTGAAGAAAGTTGTGTTTCACAAGCAAGAAGTTCTTGCCAATGTCCTCAAAGCAGTCCTCAATCATGATAGTGATGCTGTTTGGTCCAAACTCCAACAGTCCATGAGTATATCAGAACCTAAAGCAAAAATAATCCAAGATGACATCTTCAACAGAGGCATCATTTCCAGAGAAGCAATGGACTGCTTCTGTGAGCCTTTCAGATTATCAACCACTGAAACTGATGTCATGGTAGAACTGATGCAAAAACTGGAGCTATGCTACAAAGTCAAGGATCCATTGGTTCCATCCAGCATCTTATTTCACTTTCCATGGCTTCTCACTCAGGAGAGACAGCTTGAGGTGGATGAGAAATGGCCCAGCAAGGTTTCTTCAGACACCACACAACTAGCTCTGGAGGTCCATTTTCCATTCCAATGTCCAGAAGGCATATATGAAAAACTATCTGTTCGTCAACACAAGTACCTTGCACGTACGAAGACCAAGCATATAGATTGGAAGGATGGAGTGTATGCACAGCTTCAAAGTTGCAAAATGCAGCTGTCTCGAGAGGAGAGACGTCAACAGCTTGAAATGGCCAACAGTACCACAGATTGGGTCATCACTATAGCCATCCGAGGATCAGATCTTTTAGAGATGTGGCCAGTTCTCTCTCGTGCCCATGATGACCTCATGGCGATTATCAAAGAGGACTGGCCTGGGGTGTCTTATGACAAATATCTTGTGTGTCCACACTGTACAAGTATAAACCATGAGGTGCCAACTCGCTTTGAGATTGAAATACTTGGTGTTGACAGGCCAAAGAAAGTGCAATGCAACAGCACTGAACCTGGTGAATACATTTCTGCAGACCTGGTCTACCCACCACACTGGAAGCAAGGTATGAAAAACAAATTAAAAAAGATAAATTCTTCTATCACTTACTAATTTATGGATAAACAGTTGTGAAATATTTTCAGTAATTCGGTTACTGTTTGTTTCTGTATTGCAATGTATAATGAGGTATTATTCATTAGTTTGCAAAATCTTTGACAAACTAGTTGATTGTGCATTGTCACATAGTTGTTGCTGTTGGGAATGTCATTAAAAAACTTCAACAGTAATGCTGTAGTATGTAACACTGTATGAAATCCTTAGGCGCTGTCTTATTAACACACGTTCCTACATGTGAGAGGTCCAACACAGTACCATGTTGTTGTGATGTAGTGGGTTTTAACTGGGACTTGAGCCAACCATCCCCACACATAAAGTTTGTAGTAAAATTATTAGTTTATTTCATTGTATTTACTCTTTCAGTAGTCAACAAGAACAAAGATACGCTGAAGCAAAACATCACAGACCAGGATCTCTATGACATGATCGATCTCCTTTTCCAGGAGGGCATCTTTTCAGACCGTGAATCTGAGTGGATAAAGGCATCTCCTGATAAAACTGCAGTGTGCTTGGACTTCCTGACTAAGAAACCTGACAAGACATTTGGAATTCTATGTCAGTTTTTTGTGGAGCATGAGCGGTATGATCTTCTTGAGCTAATCAAATACTAAGGAATATCTAAAAAGAAAAGTGAACAACACAGTTCCAAATGCCTAAATGGCTTTTCAGACAGAATGTGGAATATATTAACTTAGAAGAGGTGTGGTCATGAATAGAGACACTGCAGTAGTCAAGCGTAGACAAACATTGAGATTTGAAGAAGTGATGACAAGTGATGTGTATTCTCTTTCTCAACATATTACTCATTGACAACCTCATCCAGAACACTAGCAGTTACAGCAAAGACTGAACAAAGGTTAAGAAATATGGGCAAAAGCATGGACAAATAAGCAGACAGACCAAACTAACTGAAATTGACACTCATGTCCCAAATTCAAAATGTAGGCATAGATTATATGGAACTGACCAATTTTATGTATTGTCTGACATGTTGAAGAAAGATGTGATACACTGTACATACTGGTAGGGAGGTATTATAGTCTCTACAATATATATACTGACAATCAATGAAAACGCATCAGAAAACTTGCTTGTATTTTTTTTTACCCAGAACCGATTCCAACCATTTAAACAAGTACAAATGCACGTGTTTGGTCATAAGAGAGTGGGCTGACCACTCGGATGTTAAAAAAATTTCCGCTTCAGTGATTTGGTGACCAGCTATTACAAAATCATGTGTTTTTCCTGTCTCGTGATTGGTGTGAATTAATCAGGTTCAATATATGGTGATTAATTAAACCTATTTAAGGTAGTCACCAAATCCAGTATGACACATGACAAAAAAGTTCAGTAATGCCACGTCTGACACTGGAAGAGGGACTGGGGGCCCTGGGGATGCTGGAGGATGCGCGGAACCAAAGAGATTTGATCATATGACCTTGCATTTTAATGATCTTTTCTGACCTTTACTTCACCTTGTGTAACTGAATTATTGGCCATATGTTTGTGTACAATCGTCTGTTGTCATCATATCTGCTCAAAAACAGACCAACACATGGAAAGGATGGGAAGTTAAAAATGTGAAAATATGTGTAAATATGCACGGCTAGTAATGGACCGTTCCATATGTAAATACATGTAAATATGTATAGCTAGCAATGGACTGTTCCACAGATAATGAAATGCATGTGCCAACTGTGTTATATGCGTACTGCATTCTAGTCTAGACTAGATATAACTGCACTGCCATTTCCAGTCAGTAAATGCATACGTATGTGCAGCTTCCAGAAATAGGTTAACCGCTCATGCATGTTATTATCTGTGGAAAGGTCCATGGAGTTTGTTCTGCATGCATTAAAAATTATAGAGTTTACTAGATTAAGCTGACCTCTTCAACCACTAATTTTGTAATATGATAATTGTAAATAATTTTATCGAGGCACATATATGTAAATTCTAACAAGTTCTTGAATATTAATTGTTACCCAATTTAGACTGGGTTCCCATACCTAGATCGATCTAACAGGATTGGTCCATCTCCAATTAAGGGGTTTGAGCTTATAAGCAGTTTAGATGTATGGCATGTTTACTAAAGCTGCTAAAGGATAGTTAATTACCCCTATCAGCTTCAGCAGGCATGACAGACATCTAAGATGCTTAAGTTGATTGCAATTTAGGGAGATACCGGTAGTTTGATCCAAAGTTAGTACGTATACAATATGATCTGGAAATGCTCCCTTATTGAGTGAAATGTATTATAACAAGTCGATAATTAGCTTATTTGCTAAATGATTTCATGTTAATACATGCCATCTAATTGATAATATGTGGCAATAGCCAATAATTTTGCAAATATGATAATTGAAATTAATTTTATAAGGGTGACTTACTTCTTACACGGTGAGCCTTGTTACACAATTCATTGTTAATTAATAATGCATTCTACCACTTGAGTCAACAAGTTTATGTTTCTTGACTAAATGATTCCATGTTTCACTAATACATTAAGAAAGATATGTAACCGTTTGACCTACTCAGAATTTAAAGATTATTCCAGGTTAGAGAAGAAATTCTGAATCTAAGGCTGCGTTCACATGAAAAAATTTAAATTCTAAAAATATAAAAATCTATTGGCGGTATCTAGTGATCACGGTCTGTGCCCTGAATACCCTGAGTGTAATTACTAGTAGCGCGAGCGAGTTACTTCCAAAGCTGTTATTAATTCTTGGCTGTGCTCAGAGGAGATTCTGAAACCTGGATGCATGCACAGTAGGAAGGAGAGAAAGTAAATGGCAGCTGCGGGTTGCTTTGAAAAATGTCTTTGTGGATTTTGTGCAACAACAAGACGAAGAAGATGAGGTCCATTTACACACAACAGATATAAGTGCAAACTGATGAACTCCACAGTTTAGAAATACTAATGCGCCTCTGTCCAGGCATCAGAATTAGAATTTAGATTTTTCATGTGAACGCAGCCTAATGCCCCCTTTACATTGGACGGCGTCCTTTCTGCGACCATGAAATTTGGCATCGCTGTGGTCTTAATAAGGAGGGACGAGCATTAATTTTTTATCAGAATGAATGCTCAATGATCGGCCAGTTGTCGGCACGTAAAGCATTATAATTTTTTAACTCTCTGCTGGACGCAGAAAGGACGCCGGAAAGGAAAGGGGCTTAAGTAAAGTGATGGGTTAAGCAAATATTCCTGAGTGAGAGAAATGAGTTTTTCTTGGAGAAAAATTTGCTTGGGCATAAAAGTCCTAGATATGTAACCTTTCAGAAAGATATGGTTCTGTATAGCTTGGTCTGTTCAGCATTTTTGTGTTACTAGGTATGTGAGAACTATTATTAAAATACAAAAAAAGCTGAGTTTTATCAATGTTATTTATTAAAAAATTGTAACATATTTGTGAGGTACCTTAAGTAAGTACGTAAATATATATTTGAAAACAGTTCTCTTCATAATTCACTTATTTTTCTCCTAGTCAAAATTATTAATAGGTGAAAACTGTTTATTGGATAGCAAAGGAAGGTTACTTTTAATCACTTAATATGTTTTTTTTAAAGAATTTATTATTTAGTACTTACGTAACATTCTGACACTCCATATATTCTGACATTTTAGATTCACTGTTTTTTTTTTTATTTTTTTCTTCAAAACTGATTAAATACTTGATTTTAGCAATGTTACTTTTTGTGTGCTGCAATCAATAAATATTCAAAATATAAATCGAAACAATGATCATCACAGCTTTTTCATTATTCTCCTGACAAAAATGAAATAATATAGAAAACTTGATCTCGTGAAATGAACTATTCCTGTATTTTTTAAATTTCCCCATCTCCTTCTACTGGTTCTGACACAGGTAATAAAGATAGTTCATAAATACAGTAGTTTAACCGTAGTTTTTCTGACATCCACTGGTCAAATCAGTAGCAAATTTAATTGAAATATTTCAATATTTTAAAGCTTTAAAATGTCAATTTGTTTTTGTGCTTGATTCAAATTAAAGTATATTAAAAATTATAGAGCGTATTCAGAACAGCAGACTTAGGGTGCTTTCCCAGAGATTTAGATCGATCTAAAGATTAAGTTTTAGATCGACCTAACTCCCTGGGGGTTCACGCTAAATTGCAGTCAACCGAGCGGGCACCATAGTTAATTACCCCCTTACAGCTTTTAGTAGGCGGGACAGAAGCTTAAGCCGGCTAAGCTGACAGTAATCTAGTGAGACTCCCCACAGGGATAGATCTATCTAAAAATCTATGGAAATGGAGTGTTATAGATCTATAAAACAAATATGGCGACCCCCTAAAAAACTTGTGGCTTAATTCCCAATTAGATACTGGACAGATTCCCTGCAGGGATTATGCAGCAAGTATTCAAGTGGGTAGGCCATATTTGATCCGCAAATCTGTTAGTCTGCTGTTCTGAATGTGCTCATAGAACAAAGTTCAAACTATTTAACGAAGTATATATATGCAAATATACTTAACAAACTAACTTCTTTTTAACCCAACTGAGGTACTGTACAGTACGTAGTTGTCAGCAGTACACGTGCGTTTTACTTGGAAATTTGGTATGCTGCACCCCAAATGTAAGTATTTGCCAGTGCTGCTGGAGCAGTATGTCGACAGCCTATCATTTTTAAAGGCATGTATAATCAGCAAGACAAGTTCCATTTCAATTAAATATTATAATAGGTCCAACGGGTTGAAATACAGTAAGGCTGTCAGAGACTATAAGACTTTCTCAGAATCCCATTGCAATCAACTATAAACACAAGTTACATGATGTCTATACTCTGGTTTCGGTGGAGGTCAGCTACAAAGAGCAAAGGGACAAGTTGCCACTGTTTATTAGTCATAGAGATTTCAAGTGTTATACACCTATATTGCAGGGACTTGAATGGATGACAGTTCTCAGATTAGACTGGACAGAATTATTTTCCTAGTATCAAGTAGTGAAAGCTGTGAACATGAATCCAGTACGTGTCAGAATTAAAAGAGAACTTGTAACAGTGATATTTTCCAAACTGGATTAGGATGTGCACACACTACATATGTTAAGGAGGACGCAATTCCCATTTTTCATACAGCGCATGACCAGTTCCCTATGCATTAAGAAATGCAGCTGAAAAGGAACTTAACAGAATGCAGGAAGAGGGAATCATTTATCCAGTTGACTTCAGTAATTGGGCAACACCAGTTTGTGTCCCTAAAACTGATGGAGCTGTGAGACTGTGTGGAGACTACAAGGTATGGGTAAATACGGCCATATATACACGTTCACCTAGAAAAAATGGAAATTATTTAATTTCTTATTGTTCTTAATGCATACTCAAAGTGGATAGAGTGGCATGAGAGACTTGTTTAGTAGGTGTGGAGTTCCACTGCAAGCTGTCATTAACAATTATCCTCAAATAATGAGTTAGGAGTTTATATTTAGGCACAGTCAGTGAAAAAGCATCACACCAAAGATATACAGTCAGTATTCAGGATAGGTGTGTATGGAAACTCACATAGACCAGTTGCACTGAGCAGGGGGCGGATCCAGGATTATTTAAAGGGGGGGGGGGGGAGGATGTCCAGATAACAGGCCTAGTCCTCGGATGCAAAACCGTCCATCACCTAGGACTCCCTGACCCCCCCCCCCCCCCCCCCCACCTTCTAAATCTGCCACTGATTCAGTATTCTGACACTACTATGAGGATGCTGAAAATGATTATAAGGGAGAGAAACAGCTTTCAGAGACTCAGTTCAGTTCAATGATTCCGAATAGTTCAGAGATTATTCCTAATGCAAATGCTAGTGATCCAGGAATGGATTCTGACAAATAGTTAGCAATATTGGCATCCACATCTGAGAAAAACATTATCTCAGGTGATTGTTGAAATAAGACGGTTTCATTATGCACAACTACTCATGAATGCAAAAAGTTTGAGAGACTGATTTAATTACTCCTGGATGTTTTCTTTTCTTCTTTCACTGATCTACTTGTGAATGAAATGAAGTAAAATGAAATAAACTGTTCCTTTTTATTGTTTGTAAAGAGCAATGCATAAATAGACTGTTGCATTAATTGAGAGTTTCAATGTTGCATTGTTTAGTGGTAATTTGCATGTGGTATTTGAGTTAAAATTTATACTGGTAGTTATGATGGTGTTTAATTATTTACTGTACATGTTTATCAGGTTAACAGGGTTTTAAATTGATCTAAAGACAATTCTCTTCGCATAGAAGTATTATTACATAAGAGATATTAAGAACAAGAGCTGTCAGAGACTTATGGAAGTGTTCATTGACTTGTTTTGACTGCAGCAAAATCTTTTTTAGACTTTCAGACAAAGGAAAAAGGGGTATAGTGTACTCATGTTGTTTATATACACATGACACATGGCTTATACAATGAAGTGTAATCTTGCGATATTTGAGATGTACTTCGTGATCTGCCATTAAATGATTAAGACCATGCATGGACGGTGTTGTTCAGTTTAAGTACCCTGCTACACTAAGACCGATGAATGGACATGACACCAACTAAAGAAAGAAAGTAAGAAAACAAAAACTGCTAGCTTAACATCACATCACCCTGAGCTTCAGAGCTAACTTGACACTAACCTTTTCACTGTAGCCTATCTCCATCGTGTCAAGTTACTTGACACGATGGAGATAGGCTACAGTGAAAAGGTTAGTGTCAAGTTAGCTCTGAAGCTCAGGGTGCATCACATGGATGTAGGCTTTATTTTTGTACTTTAGACTCAATCATTTTACTTCCTCTTCATTGAGTTGATACTGTATGTTCCTAAAGATCATAACAAAAGTGAAAGAAAAAAAGCACTAATTGTAGTATACACAACAGCAGCAAAATCAATATTATCCCTGCCTTTTTGTAGGACAAGGCCTGTATGCCCCACTAAGCCCAAAGCAAACTTATATCTACTTGTGTTCGTATATAGAAGGGAAATATAAAACATGTGCTTGCCTTACGAAATACTGCTGTCACTGACTTAGCTAATTTTTGGGGGGTTTTTCAGTGCCGTACACAGAAATTGCACAGTTGTATATATATATATCTGTCATTCTTTGCTAGTGGTTACAAAATGTTGAATTTGACCGAAAATTTCAAACTTTCTCTGGGAAGCTGTAATTTTGCTATGTGATAGCTACACCATCACAGTTTATCATTTCATAAAAAGGGAAACAGCAGCTGCCCTTTTTAGGGCACACAGGAGAGTTGAACAGCTATACCCACCAAATCCAAGACGCGTTACCCTGGGTAATATATTTTGCACAAACTAATGAAAGTCTAATGGAATGTTTTCAGTTTTAGTTTAAATCATAAGGGGGTGTTGTCTCAATGCTTCAAAACTGGTTTTGAAGAATTTAATCCACATTTCATAATTAATAAAAATGGTGAATATGTGGGTCACGGTAACGTTATTGACGCGGGTACAAAAACTTTTTATAATCATGTAAATAATAACAATATTTTTGCTATTATCCATACACACTTCATTCATGAGGGGCACACCACTTTCACATGCTTTTAAAATGGAATTGACAAACACAGAGGAATAATGCACATATTTTATTTACAGTAACTCTGTCATATGGGACACACACTGAACAAAGTTGATCTAAAGAATGTTCCAGATTGTAGTTTTTTATCAGAACTATTATTTTATTATTATTATTTTAACACAATAAAGTTCAGTTAAATACAAAATTTAACAAAATGAAGTTCAGTGTAACACAAAGTTCGTAATTATAACATTCTTCCTGACATATGTAGACCAATGGTGATATCTGTTCTGTGCTCACTAAGGCATCCACTCTTGGGATTCTGAAAAAAATCACACAAAGAATCTGTTAACTCTGATAACGAACAATGAATAACCTAAGATCACAAATAGTTTATTGCTTATTCAAACAAAGTACAGTGCATTATGAGTGGCAAACACGCATTACTGAGACACATTTTCTTCACCCATTTTCGGTGCTTCATTGCGTAACTTAAGTGTTGCTAGTAATCCATTATTGCTGTTTTTACAGACGGTTAAATTTTAAACGCACGGAATACAGTGTAGCAGCTTAATTTAAGACAAAACTAAAAAAAAGTAATTCAATTTCGATGATTGAGTTTTCGAGAACAAGAGAACATGAATACACGCTCGGCTGTCACCTTGATTGGATAGTAAACGATTGTCGTAAAATCGCTAAATGATATTAAAACCGGGTGCATAAACTTGAAAACCACCTACAACAACCTTGGACTACCACATTAATCCAATACAATGCAAAAATAAACTATAACAAGTGGTTAAAGCCTTCAAACCGAATGTCGTAAAGTCCCCATATACCTCCATAGAGACAATAAAATAGAAGAAGCTTCTGAAACAAACCTGATCCAGTTCCAACAGAATAATCGAAATAAAATACTGCCGGGCATCGGAGCGGCCTAAAACTTGGCACGCTTACCGCTAATACTGCAGGCTACATCATCCCGTCGCTCGTTTGTAAATTCCGTGCATGGCATACGCACAATCAAACCGTAAAAAACCAATTCTCGGGGTGTCGTTGGCCAGGTCCACTCTAACCTACCATTACGAAAAAGAAGCCATGCCATTGGACAATGCGACCTCTGCGGTTACGTCATTTCCTGAATTGGATTGTTGAGTGGACCTAGCCAACGACACCCCGAGAATTTGTTTTTTACGGTTTGATTGTGCGTATGCCATGCAAGGAATTTACAAACGAGCGACGGGATGATGTAGCCTGCAGTATTAGCGGTAAGCGTGCCAAGTTTTAGGCCGCTCCGATGCCCGGCAGTATTTTATTTCGATTATTCTGTTGGAACTGGATCAGGTTTGTTTCAGAAGCTTCTTCTATTTTATTGTCTCTATGGAGGTATATGGGGACTTTACGACATTCGGTTTGAAGGCTTTAACCACTTGTTATAGTTTATGTTTGCATTGTATTGGATTAATGTGGCAGTCCAAGGTTGTTGTAGGTGGTTTTCAAGTTTATGCACCCGGTTTTAATATCATTTAGCGATTTTACGACAATCGTTTACTATCCAATCAAGGTGACAGCCGAGCGTGCATGAATACGGTATCACCGCGTCACCATGTTCAATATGACCTTTAGTCCCCCATGTGAAACAGACGCAAAACGAAAGTTCAGACGAAGTCACCCTACTTATAGAATGGTAAAAATCAATCGGTACACAAATATGTTGAAACAATTGAAGAAAAATGAAACGAAACTCATTATTTCTCACCTTCATACAAAGAAGATCCCAATAAACAATCCTGTGACGGTTAAATCGAGGGAATTTCACCTGTGCCCTGCATCCTATCTCGACAGCGTCATTGCGTAACATGTTATCAGAATGGGCCACCCGCCAGTTTGAGCTGGTTTTTTTAGTGTGCAAAAGAAGCCATTCGTGTGTAAGACGTCATCAGTTAGTGAGTATGGAAGAAGATCGCTATCGATGTATAATTTTCACGCGGCATTTTAAAGTCGTCTGATAAAAATCGATCTCTGAAGTTTCAGCGTTGCGAACGTTATATTGGGACGCGGTGAAGAAAAATCGACCTTGCTGAGCAATAAATGTGAAATTCTTAAGAAAACTGATATTATCATGGACTTCGTGACACAAACTAACCGACATACTACTTTGGACGATTGAACAGTTTTAATACGGAAAGATAGGATTAGATGAAATTTTCATCGGGGTGGGACACCGCATGTATCGTAAGTTAAGCTAATTTTGTGATCATTTTTCAGTGACTTCAAATAAATTTTTATTTAAATAACAATTTGCACATTCTGTTTATTATATCTTCTTGCAGTAGATGTATTTCCTGCTTCAATAATCCATTCAAACCCTAAACAAACTGTTCTTAAATAGAGGTAGGGTCAAAATTCCACAAAAAAGGACGCCATTTTGAGGGTTATTTCGATATATTTTCTGCTTTTTCTATTTTTTTGCTTTTATAACAACATCCTCCTTGCTCATGCAGCTTCTTTGATTTGTTATTGAAACATACACAACGATGTCATGAGAATTTGGTTGGCTATCTAAATTTAAATAACATTCTTGTTATGGCCCCCCTGCAGTGCACCACTAGCAAAGAATGACTGATATATATATATATATAGTTTTCAAATCTGAATCAAGTCCCGGTGATCACAAACAGCAATTACTATTTAAGGAGAAGGAGAAATAAGTTTCCAAGTTATCTGAGGTTTATCACAGGTAAGAAATCTATCAAGGCTTATTTTAATGTTAATTATCAGGTTCACATACCCAAGGGGGTTGGGGGGGGGGGTTCAAATGAAACAGAAAAAAGTCTGCTCTGGGTAAAATTTGATCTAGGTATGTGAAAGTTTCATGGTGAAAGGTACACTTTTGCAGCTGCAGTCCATTACCTGTTATATCCCATAGTCATACTGTCAGTCAGATTCCGTCTTGTTCTTCTTATAATTAGTCTTCCATATAAGAAGTAAGCATAACTGTTTTTCAGACACAGACAAAATTTGTGGGGATTCAACTTTTACGCAACACAAGTTTTAACTCTTGAGAGGAAAAAGTTAACTTAAAAGATGCATATTAAGAAAGTAATTATGTTAAACAATGGCCACAAAACCTGACTAGAAATGCAATGGTATAGTATTTCATCTTTATCCTCCCCCCCCCCCCCCTCCCTTAAAAAATGCAAACAGTGCCTTGGTACCAATCACATGTTATGACTGCACTTCAGCTGAGGCAAAACAATGCATTTGGTTAACTTAGGTATATTGACTCAGTCACATGACGTTTATTTGCCATAGCTCTGTGTCTGTGGAAGCCATTTTTTCTACTGTCCCGCAAAAATATGCAGCAGTGCTTCTGGTGCTTGGTAACAGTCACATCAAACTTCATGTTGTGGTGATAAACACTTCAATTTATATTACATTGTTCTTCTGGAAAAGTTAACCTACGTCTAGGTAGGTAGAAAAAGAAAGTTAAGTGTCTGTATTAGTTTTGAAGGTACATCTTTTGTGACAAAATTTAAGAACAATTAAGGACTAATATACAAGTACAAGATATACTCTCTTATAAAAATGATCTATAGGATCTCCTATAGGACTTTATGAGGCTATATATATAGGAATCCTGCAGATTTCAGATGTTCAAGATTTGAAATATAAGAAGTAAATTACTATTTGTATTAAGGTTTGTCAATGTTTTGTAAGTAACAAACAATTTATAATTCTAGATATTTAAATGTCTTGATGAATGTGATATTTCATATTGTTATGATAATCTCTAACCTTATATATATACACGCTTCAGAAACTAGTGGATGGCTACATGCATCAATCAAATTCAATGCTTGTGTTCACAATATTATTGTCAGAAACAAAAAGTACAATGTCATTTTGAAACAAAAGATGAACAACACTGCAAAAATGTGTACAAACAAGTACTTCATAATTAAATGGGAGCATTTGTTCAGACAAGGTCTTATCACCATATTCTCATTTGATTTCTTTTTTCAACAGTAGATCATAACAGTTGCAGATTTTCAAATTACAACTGGAGCAAAACAATTACCTTTGAACGAATATTAATTTGATCTCTTGAGATTTATTTACTATAGGTGTGCCTTTGGAAGCCACTTTTCCCACCTGCAAAGAATGCACCAGAGCCTGGCCATGGACATGCGTGATAATAAACACAGTTTAGTTTATTACTTGGGAAGTTCAGTAAAGTCTAGGTAAGAATGATGAGGATTAATATATTTATTTTAAAAAGACATATTTTACTTATAATTAATTATTGATATACTAATCTAGACAGCATTTTATTAAAGATTTGTATCAGTTTTCTGTATGTGTCAAATGACAATCCTTTCAAAATTCTTCACTTCAGTTTCTATTTTATATATCTTGTTTTATATCTTGTTTCATTCTTGCATTTTTAGCTTGATTCATAAGCTTGGTTGGTATTTCAAGATTTTTTAAAAGCATTTTCAATATGGCCACAAACTTGTGAGAAAATCTAAGGCCCCATTCAGAATAGGGGACTAACTAGTCCGAGGGTCAAATATGGCAATCCAATACAAAACTTGCAGTCTAATGCGCTAATAGACACTGACAAGATATCCCATGGGGAAGTATTCAAGTGGGTCGGCCATATTTGACCCTCGGACTAGCTAGTCCACTATTCTGAATGGAGCCTTAATCTTCCATTCAAAAATTTGTGACCATGTTGAAAAATGTTTGATGTCTTGGCAATAGCAACCAAGCTATGTTTGATGTACTTCAAGAAGTAACCAGGTTAATTTTGCTTCTCTAGCCTTATACAACACATTTCTATAAAAGAAAATTTACAGAAAAGAACATTACGGGGTTAGATTTCTACTGGGCCAATGGGAGTCATTATTCTTATTTTATTTTTTAGCCATTCAAGTGTAAATATTGAAGAAAATTGTCAATAAGTAGCAATCAGTAATAGTAGTAGTGATCAAATGACTCCAAATCATCTTAATTATACTGAACAATGTAGCTTTTATAAAATTAGAATTATGTTATTAAAATATCACCATTATTTTTTCATTGCAGGTTAAAGGTGGACATACCCCAGTAGTGAAACATCATTATAGAAGAGAGAGAGCAAGAGATTAGAAAAGAAGATCATTTTGTCCACTACCATTGCTTGCTTTGGAAAAAAAATGAAAATTTTATTTACATCAAGGAAATCCCTCTACTTTGCAATATAAAGGGAACATAGACCAAAAAGAAAATTTCAATTTGTTAAAATTTGTGCCATCAATGCTCCGGAGACATGACAGGGAGGGTAGTAGCAGGGAAGGAGAGTCTGTCCATCCTCCTGACGTCTCCGGAGTCTGCAACACAAGACACTGTGAAGACATGGACAGAGCTTGATTTTAGCAATGCTAACATATTCAACCTACCCGAGTCCATTGACAGGTGCAGCAATGTTTGGAGGATATCAGTTAAACAAAACAAGCTATGTTCTTTACCGCAGTCCATATCCAACCTGCCACACCTCACAGTATTGGACCTTAATGCCAATGCCTTCACTATATTCCCCAGAGTAGTGTGTGGCATGGCTAACCTACAGGAGCTTAACCTGTATGACAACAAGTTTAATGATATACCAGAAGGGATTCAGGGAATGACAGCACTTAAAATATTCAATCTCGGTCATAACTCCTTCACCAAATTCCCAACAGCACTGCTTGAGATGGCTAACCTGGTCCACCTGATGTTACCTGAAAACAAGCTGTCTGACATACCAGTGGGGATCAGCAGAATGACAGAGCTTAGAGTGTTCTGGCTTCATAGCAATAGCTTTACTGCATTCCCTGCGGCACTATGTGGCATGACTTCCCTAGAAAAGCTGGTCCTTGTTAGCAACCAATTATCTGACCTACCAAAGGAGATCAGTAGTATGACAAGGCTTAAAATATTTGATATCTGTAGGAATCGCTTCGCTACATTCCCAAAAGCACTGTGCGGCATGACTAACCTAAAGTGGCTGTGCCTGAACCACAACCAGATATCTGACATACCAGCAGATATTTCTAGAATGCATGGACTTGAAACACTGCATCTGGACTCCAACAACATAACTCACCTGCCACCTGAGATGAAGGATATGAAAAGTTTGGCAAAAATTACAGTGGGCAGTAATCTTTTGATACAACCACCAGAACGTGTTGTTGACAGAGGAATTGATGCAATCAGAAGGTATTTTGAAGCCTTAACTGACACCGAGGCAATTTTGTCCAGTAGAATACAGGTCAACTTGCTTGGAGAAACAGAAGCTGGAAAAACTAGTCTCTCTCTTACATTGCAGACTGGAAGGCCAACACTCACAGAGGAAGCAGACAGAACAAGAGTGGTGGAACAAAGAACATGGCAGTTTGACCAAGATATTGGCTTCAATATCAATGACTTTGGTGGACATGGAGTCTACAAAATTGGCCATCCCATTTTCATTTCCAAACGGGGCTTAGCCCTCATCACATTTGCCCTATCAAAATATGATATAGAAAATAAGGCACATTATCAGCTCTACATTGGAAACTGGATTGACAAGGTACAAGCACAAATGCCAGGTATAAAGATGGCAATAGTGGGAACTCATATCGATCGTGATGAAACCTACAGTGCAAAATGTTCTATAATTAAAAAACAATTTGAAGACCACAGGCAGAGAAAACAGAAATGGTATGAGTCTCAAATAAAGAGCATTGAGAAGAAAATTCTGAACACAGATAGAATCCAAACATCTATCCTTCAAGCCTATGAAGACAAAAGGAGTGCACTGATGGCCTCACAACACCAAGTCATTGACATCCATGATGACATTTTCGCAGTGAGTTCCAAGTCCAAGGAGGGAATTGAAGAACTACAAAACTACCTTACTACTGTTGCAAGAGAGCGTGTTGTTGTTTTACCAGAAATGTGGGTTGATGCTGCCAAGAATCTTCGCATCAAGAAATATGAAGGCTCTGAAAATACACTAGACTGGGACATGACACAAGACATCATTCTACAGTCTGCCTCAGCATCCTGGAGAGACAAGAACTCTTCCAAAGAAGATCTTGATTTGGCAACATGTGACATTTTAAGTTTTCTTGCTCATCGTGGTGACATCATTTGGTTTGATTCAAGCCCTACTCTGAAGAAAGTTGTGTTTCACAAGCAAGAAGTTCTTGCAAATGTTCTCAAAGCAGTGCTGAATCACAATAGTGATGCTGTTCGGGCCAAACTCCAACAGTCCATGAGTATTTCAGAACCTAAAGCAAAGAAAATCCATGATGACATCTTCAGCAGAGGCATCATTTCCAGAGAAGCAATGGACTGCTTATGTGAGCCTTTCATATTATCAACCACTGAAGCTGCTGTCATGGTAGAACTAATGCAGAAACTGGAGCTTTGCTATCAAGTCCAGGAGGATCCATTGGTTCCATCCAGCATCTCATTCCACTTTCCATGGCTTCTAAAGCTGGAGAGACAGCCGGAGTTGGATGAAAAATGGCCCAGCAAAGTTCCCACAGGCACCACACAACTAACCCTACAGATCAATTTTCCATACAGATGTCCAGAGGGCATATACGAAAAATTGTCTGTTCGTCAGCACAAGTACCTTGGACATTTGAAGACCAAACGTATTGATTGGAAGGATGGGGTATTTGCAGACCTTCAAGGAAGCCAAATGCAGATTTCTAGACAGGAAAGGCATCAACAACTTGATGCTGATATCAGTGCTACAGACAGTATCATCACAATAGCTGTACGTGGATCAAGACCAAAACTTTCAGAGATGTGGTCAGTTCTCTGTCGTGCCCATGGTGACCTCATGGCCATCATCAAAGAGGACTGGCCTGGGGCATCCTATGACAAATTTTTGGTGTGTCCACACTGTGTCAGTCAGAATCCAGTACTCTTTCCATCAGAGGCTCAGAATGAACCTTTACCAACTGTCCAAGACCCAGATGTAGTGCCATCCACGGTAAGAAGATTGGGGGAGACAGCACCAACACTTTTTCCAGGAGAGATCCTAGATCTAACCCACCTGCCTGGTCGTGTTTCCAAACCAAGACATGTGCCATGTGTCAATACAGGTGTTTCCATTCTTGCAGACCTGGTCTACCCACCACACCTGGTCATGAGTTGGCGGGAAGGTAAGTCTTTCAGTACTGGTAAACCCCATGAAGGCCTATATATTTTAGATTTACCATAAGTTTCTACCCATAGCAAATAAAGTTTTATAAATAAATAGATGAGCCATTGCTTTATATTTCCTTTAATTTGTCCATTCATATCTAATAAAAATATAAAACAAATATTAAGAGATGTCAGTCAAACACAGAGCCCATCCACCCACCCAAATTGTCTATTTATCGGTTGTTCAAGGTTTTGGTGACAAATTTGTCAAAAAGGTCAAACAAGGATTACAGACTGCAGGACCTACAATAGCATAATAACACGTTGTCCTGGTACCTTAGTTTTTTATATGCATTTTTGAAATACAGTAAGTTTGTGAATCAGGCACCCACTGCTGCATAATTTTCAGGTGGATAAGGCCACACTTTTTTATTTTTATGGATGACATCCTCTGGGTACCCCAAAATCGGTGCGAGAGGGCGAAAAAAAAAAAAAACGGTCAAAAAAAAAAAAAATACTGCTTAAGTAAAGGAATGCTGTCAGTACACAGCTGGAAACACAAATTTTACCACAGAAACACGTATCAAACTAACAATATGTCTTTATCCATGCTCTCAAAATATTAAAGCATTGTGAATACTTCGTAGAAATGTAAAAAAAAGTCATGGATAGATATACTTTTTATTACAAAATCTATTAAGGTTATTTCATGCATTTTGTTGGTATAGCAATCAATAAAACAAATATCAAACAAACAGTGTGTCTTTATTCGTATTCTCAGAATATTAAAGCATTTTGAACACTTCACAGAAATGTTTAAAATAATGATGCAAAGATATGCTTAATACTACCAAATCTATTAAAGGTCATTTCGGACGATGCCATTTTGTCTACTTCGACTCACACGGCCAAACTGTCAGGTGGCCTGTCCGACCTTCAGCCCACCAAATACCTCGACGCCCTTGTCGACCCTTTTTTCGCTACAGAAAACCTGGTAGCCTATGTGCTGCTTTGTACAGAATGTCACTGAAATTTTTCGGGCGATAATCGCTGGCGGCCGCCAGCCTTTCGCACAATTGTAAAAAGGTGATATCTCCATGCCCAATATCAATGGCATACCAATCCAAAACGACGGCACCCGTTCTCTTTATGACTTTAATTGTCGTGTAATTTGAAAGTTATCCTAGAGATGAATTTGACGGCAAAGCGGCCACATTTCCACGTGGCGATAATACGCATGCGCAGAAAGCTCATTTCCTGGCAAATTCACTAATGACGTTTGCGCCAACCGACTTCGTTGGGGGCTGGGGGGGGGGGGGATTTTTTTTTTTTTTTTCGGAGAACGGGCGAAAATCGGTGCGCGCGCAGGATGTCATCCATAAAATTAAAAAAGTGTGGCCTAAGTGAGGAAAACTTATGTCCATAAAGTTAAAACAATTTGTATCACCTAGTATCAGTTTTGTGCAGTTATTACATTTCATTTACTGTTTCAGCTGTCCACAATAACAAAGATACATTGAAGCAATACATCACAGAACCTTGTCTCTTTGACATAATCAATGTCTTTATCCAAGAACGCATCTTTTCATACCGTGAATCTGAGGATATTAAGGAATCTCCTGAAAAAACTGCTGTTTTCTTGGACTTCCTGACTAAGACACCTGACAGGGCACATCAAATACTGTGTGAGTGGCTAGAGAAGCAAGGAAAAACTCATATTCTTGAGCTGATTCAGTAAGGCATATAAGGACATGTACAACTTCATTGAGAAAACAGAAAACTTTAAGAGAAATGAACACCACTTTTCCCATAGCCTGAATGACATTTGGAAATCAGTGATTGTAAGACATTAACATACAACATCTTTCAGGAAGGAGAAGCATGGACAAATCTGAACAATTAATAATTAAATTAGAAAGACAAAAGTTATTGCAGTGATTCAAGTTTGAGAAAAATTCATTATGGCATAAAAAATTCCAAACAGGAACATTTCTAGACAGCTGTGGGACTGTTTGACTTACTCAACATCATGGCATATCGACATGGCTTTTTACTCTACTATTTTCAAAGGAATTTAAAGTAGATTTTGAGGGGAAAAGTAACCAAATTTTGACAATTGGCATAGAAAATTCAAACACATTTATGTTTGTTGTTCACAATCCAGTATTTCATGTTTTTTTACCCTTAACTGATAAAAAGGAGCATATTATTTTATGCACAAAACTGCAATAATAAATATTTTTATGTTATAATGACTTATAAATGAAAACACTGTCCATCATTATTAACTTTTTTTATATTATTATTTGGTTATTCACCAGTCACATTGATTAGAGTGTGTCTGGAAGACTAGGGTACCAATAAATCATTTACGTAATATTATTTTATTCACATTTTTAAACACAGATCAAATGCTGAGTTTATTTCAGCACTGTTATTAAACAGTAAAAAATTTAATCGAATCATCATGGTTTGTTTATTATTCCTCCAACCAAAATAGAAGAATCGCTCACTAAATTTCATGATAGGAATTTGCATCTTTCAAGTTTTCCCAGCCAGCAAGTATAGATCAGTTGATTCTGGCATAAACTGCCCTACAGTAAATCAGTGGAAATGGTCTTTCCTGATATAAAACAGTCAAAACTGTTACAGTCAATAATTAAATGAAATATATTAAAATCATAAAAAAAAAAAGATTCTCAATAATTACATCAACTTGGGTCATATATAAGATGACAAAATCGAGACTTCTTGTTAAAATCCAGAAGTGTTTCAACATACGTCAGTTTCAAATCAGTTCTCTCCTCAGTTACAAGCTTTTGGATGATGTCTGGATGACTGGTATCTACCTCTAACCAAACAGACCTGAAAATTAATATTAATTCATGTAGTTGAGGGCAAATAACAAAGTTAATGTTCAGTTTATGTGGTATATTCCATAGTACTATATATAAGCAAGGAAATGTAAAAGGCTACATAAATATGATCCAAGTGGTTTTCAACAATATTGAATGATTTAATGATGACCACTCACAACTTTTTAGTTTAAGCAATTTACAGTCTATAATTTAATGACCACATACCTAACTGCATCCCAGTGTTTTAATGTAATTACACCACAGGAGATTTTAGTCTCTTTTACAAGTTTGCTCCCAATCAAATTCAATCCTGTTAATTTGTCTATCTCCCAAAACATGGTTATAAAGATAAGTATAAAGCATGATGTGAGGGCCTAATATAGAACCAAGAATGTTATTTGTTCTGTAAACCATGTGACTACAAACCCTTTCTCCTTTAGGACAGAAGATGCAGAATTAAGGACAATTCTGATAACATCCATTCCATCTTCTCCTCCATCTAACGCTTTGGGGTCTTCATATCTGAAACACAAGACAGCAGAAATGAATTAACTGAAATTCAAATACAAAGAGAACGAAAAATAAAACTATTTATATTAATTTCCAAGCCACAACTTTCTTTTTTTTTTTTTTTTTGTGCCAGTGATTAGAAGCTCTAAGTTTACTGCTTGGTTCCTAAATATTCAATGTTTACTACAATCTTGTTTAATAAAATGTCAGTTTCTAAGAAAAATTAAAACGCACTGCACCGAAAATAATCACAAGTATAAATTGGTAAATAACTAATAGTAATGATAATAATAACCATATCAAGAAATATAATAATAATCACAAACTATTAAATCTGGAATGTTAGTTAAATAAGAAAAAATGTTACAATAACAAAAGCATACATAAATACATATCAGAAAAAACTGCAAAACTTTCCATAAAAATTAAAATTTCCAACTCCAAATACCTCACAACTTCCTCCTGTAAATTCTCTATATCTTTCCTAGGAACGTAAGGTGGATTGCTTACAAGAACATCATACTTTTCACAAAAAAGTTTATGCTGGGATTCCAAGAGTTCATCAGTTAATTCCAGGTGATGCACCTGTAGTCTGTCCTCCAAGTGATTAATTCTGGCATTTAGCTCGGTCAGTTCACACGCAGCAATACTCTGGTCTATAGCAACTGCTTTGGCCTGAAAGAAAAATGCACAAATATTTATTCTATTTGACACTAAATATTTTAAAAAGTTCTCTGGTCACAATGTGACCAAGGTAGTCTTGTCTTGATTACAGTACAAGTGCTGCAATCTGGTGACTAAACACACATATTAATGTGATTGAGAAAACTCAAAATCCTGAGTAATGCAATATTGATTTTTCACAAATCAAAATAATCTTTTTTCTACAAACTGTATTTTCAGCATTGAAATGTATATGCTATGATATTCTATGCTAGGGACAGCCTTGTGTCTTTTTCTACATATTACTTTTATTTCACCTCCTTAATTTTATGTAAAATGGCCAGTGATATAGCACCACTACCGCAACCAATCTCCAATATGGAAGGCGATCTGTTCCCACTGCTTGCTAGATCCTTGCAAACAAAGTTCACCATGTGCTGAAATTAAAATAAAAAATTTTAAATGAAAAAAATTAATTAATCAAAAGTTTAAATTCCACATAAAATCTGTGTGAATTTTATAATACACTAGAAACCAGACCTGGTTACCTTTTATATTATACCTTCCTCATGAGAAGTACAGGGCACTTTAAACTTGCCACAATTTCTTTTTCTACACAATTTTTTATTCGTTGATTTTTGTACTTATAACCAAATAGCAGACCATATTGTGAAAGTAACGAAACATGTTTTATTGAGAATATGTATGAATATTTACATTTCCACATGACCCTCAAATTCAAGTCAACCCCAACTTGCAAACCTCTGTTTCTGGTCTTGGGATCAGAACTGGTGGTTCCATCTTCAGTACAAGTTCACAGAAATCCCATTCTCCTATCAGGTACTGCACTGGTACCTTCTCAAGGCGTTGTCGGCACATTCTGTCAATGTTTTCAAACTGCTCCTTGTTGACCAATGTTGATTCCTTGTCCAAATTCCATAAAGTTTTCTTACCTAATGCATGGGCTATGATATAATTTGTTGAAGCTTCTGGTTCACTTATTCCACAATTAGTGAATTTAGAGTTCCAAAACGAAAACAGTGTATTTACTTTCATTCCTGGTATGTAATGAATGTTGTCAATGGATTTTTCAAGTGTGCAATTATTTCTTTTTATAGTCAAAGAACATGTCGTTTCCTTTTTCTTAAATGAGTAAAATAATGGGTATTGTTTTTTATATGGTGACACATAACTCGCTGCCCAAATTGTGCTTGCAGCATACAAACCACAGGCTGAATGCAGGTGTACACATCTTGTGGCAAAATTCATTTCTTTCACTTTTATTGTTTCTAGGGCTCACTTTCTTTTATAAATTCCTCCTACCATCTCCATGGCCTGAAATAAGTTTATGGTGAAAATAAACCAAAAAGACCAATAAATCAAATCAAAAGGATATAATACAGCTCTGGTATAACAGAGATACTTAGAGAATCAGAATCAGAAGTTTATTGACAATCGCCCTACATCCGGACATGATCAAATTACATATCTCTCTCTCTCTCTCTCTCTCATCACTGATGATCGAGCCATAGCCCTTCAGCTAGAGTTATTTTACAGTGAGAAAAGAGGTACAGGGTGATATAA
The DNA here is from genome assembly GCF_051362555.1 of Lingula anatina. Lineage (NCBI taxonomy): Eukaryota > Metazoa > Brachiopoda > Lingulata > Lingulida > Lingulidae > Lingula > Lingula anatina. Next base: position 2,482,933 of record NC_141772.1, on the reverse strand, counting down.
AGAATAAAAATGAAGTGTGCATTACGTTTAATATACCTCATGTAACGTATATCTCATATGCATAGTTTACCTTCTACAAATTAATCATTACCTTTAACTTGCATCCTCATAACACAAAACAAAAGTAAGTACAGAGTAGTAAGTCCAATTTCACGTGTGGCGCATGCGCATTTCATACTTCCGTCAATCCGCCGGTGGAATGAAAACAAGTGTCCTCCAATTTTTTACCGGTAAGTATGTAATATAAATGGGTGTTGCCTGTGATTATCTCATCGTATGAAAATGGATTTTGATTTTCTAGTGAAGGGTTAAACGAGCAAACTGACAGAGTTAGACAAATGAAGATGTAATATTTCCACTGCTGTTGTGAGTGCCAGCTGATTTTTTCACAATCACAGAGCTTGTATCAATTTATGTAACTTGTAAGAGGTTTAACACAAGGATTTAATTCATGTGTAATAAACTCAGTTCATAATTTAAAGCTTTTAATGTTAATGGATTTACATCCCTGGGGGAGGGGGGGGGGGTAAAGTGTTGGGAATTGGCCATCCCATGTTAAACAATATGAGAAACACTGGCAGTGTCAGTCACACTGTCACCCTGAGTGTCAAGGGTCACCATGGAAACACCTTTATACGGAGATACTGTGTCACTCTCAGCATGGCTGCTACTAGAACCATGCAGAGAATAGAGATCTAAGACTTTCCAGGGACCTCTGTTGGGTACTGTAAGCAACTCGGCTTTTTTAAATACATCACAAAGGACACATTTTTGTTTTGTAGTGCATTTTTGGGAGAGTGTAAAAGTCACCTGCCAGACCAGGGATCGAACCCGGGACCTCTCGCTAACAGGGCAAGTGCTCTACCTCCTGAGTTATCCGGCCGGTTCTACCTTGCGTCTGGCACTACAGTTTTCACAAATTTAAATTATTTAATCAAAATTATAATCCAGTTTGCTCCTTGGGGGATTGCACATAAGGCTTGTACCACTGCTGTCCACTGTCCTACTTGTCCATACAAATTATCATTAAGTCTGCAGTGTTTGTTTCATACCGGAGTTTAATAAAGGGTTTGTTTAGACTGTTATTAAGATTGTAGAGACACTGAGATATTGGTACTTGTTACTGACACATGATTATATGCGAGTTTTTGCATGATCTTTAGCTGTCTGCAATCAGCTTGACTGAATGACACGCCTCTTTCTTTTAAACTGGTTATTATTATATGAGCACATTAACAGAAGAAAATAACCAGAAAAAATATCCAGTGATGAATTTTGTCAACTTATTTTTTCATTACCACACTGTCATTATTCGTGAGATTTTTTTTTTACATAAGTACAAGTTAAGTCACATGACTATAGATATTTCTGTATGCTAATCAGATTCTGAATAGTGACCGAACATAATAATTGTAGCATTTACTCACCATATGCTATGAAGCATTCTCACTTGATGCAATTTTATATCGAGACTGAAACCATTACGTATAGGTAATTCCCAGGTATTCATGACAACGTAATGGATATATGTGTGACAGGGAGAATAATTGCACAGTATTGATTTCCAGTTCAAGCACTGGTCTTGGTGAAAGAGAAATCATGACTTCATAACAATCAAGAAAAAGTGACATCAATGCAATTATTAAGAAAGTAATTTTGATTTAGATTTGCTTACCAGTATCCCAGTTAATGAAGGAAAACTAATAAAGGCACAGTTCAGATTGAAGTGAAAGGGTTTACTACTATAAGCTTGGTGTCCGTTTTGTACAGCAGAACATTTTTCCACAGTGGAAATTTTACATTTTGTGGGCTTGCCTCAGAAGTCCAAGTCTCATTTTCGAAAAATAAGACTAACAGATGTGGCAATCACAGTATATCATAAAATTTAACCCACTTGTCTTGAATTTTTTCAGGAAGATGAAGTGCATTTGAAATATCATCTCTCGGAAACGAGACATTTCTGGCTCGCAGAGATCTAGTGAGCGATTCCAGTAGCACAAGTCAACTTGGCACCAGTGTACTTACACAGAACAATGCAATATGATTCACAGCAGGTAGAAGTGGAAGAAATCAATTGGGTTCTGTCTGCATTTTACAGCAGCTCATGATCAGGTATAGTTCATGATCCCGGGTGATAATTGATATTGAAGAACAGAAGCAAGACAGGGCATGTGTTTGTAGATACGGTCCACATTTGACAGGTGAATTAAGCCGGAAGTTGCTTCAATCAGTGGATATTTTCCTACTCTTGTTGAGCATTATTCTTTCTTTTCTGTTTGAGAATAGACAAAAAAGGAGGTAGCCAAGTGGACCTGTATCTCAGGCTAATAATTTGTCCATGTGTTTCTGACTCAGAAAATCTTCAAATGCTCCTCCCCCCCCCCATCCTCCCCCACCCCCACCCCACTTAAGTATTTCACATCAGATCTTCTTTTGAAAATAGAAACAACTCTCTTCTGTCAGCTACAGGATCTGGAAACTCATCCGCATTTAAAAAAGCAGGGTTGATTTGTCTCTTAATTTAAGCAGGTATCCCACCTTAGTTATGAGAGTCTGAACAGTGACAAATTGAAAGGCAGTGCTCTTAATTTAAAAATAGCATTGATGTACAAGAATCCAGCTCGTCAATTATACTTGTGCTTCAAAGTCACGAAACAATTAGTGCGGACATAGCCTGAATAATATACTAGTAGGAAAGTAAATATATTCTAAAAATAAGATAGGCTTTGTGTTTCAAGTCATCATTATTGAAAGAAGATCATGATATTATATTTAAATTGGAGACATATTCTCAGGAGCCACACAGGAAAGAAAATGTTTCATAACTGAATATTATCAGTGACAGAAAGGAACTCGGAAACATATCTATTAGAGCCTTTGGCAGTTATATTCTGCATAGAATACATCCTGTTTGATGAAGAGAAACCCCAAGTCGTTTCAACATTAAGACTCACACATGGGCATTTTTTACTTGTAGACAAGTTTTCAGCAAAGGAATTTCACATTAATCTGAAATATCGTCACCAGTTATATTTCCATCCTTGGAGGCATTTTTGAACATACCTATTTTTATTAGTCTTGGAGCTGAAGAAGCCCAGGCGTTACTTGTCAGTTCTGTGCTGTGTTATTGTGCTATTAGATAATTTCACAGAAACACAAAAAAATTCAGACTGTCTAACCAAGATTGAGGCAAGAGTTACTCAGTATGCATGGATTCTCCAAGTGATGTATCACTTTTAATGGAATAGGATTTATTTTGTATTACTGGCCTACTGTAATTTACTTGCAGTTTCTTTTTACCAAATGAAAGCAAAACTGGCAATTTGTTGAATGGTGTACATTACAACCTTTTAAACACAAATCTTCTAATTGACTGCCTGTAACAATACCAGTTTAACCTTCACAGTGATTCACTTTTCATTTGATAGTGGGTGATCAGTTATTATTGATACGTCATGTATCAGGATCATGTTGCTTTCCATAAAGGAAACAGTGACTGGTTGAGAAGATATTAAATACATGATGACATTTACGATATGAACTGAAAAAAACAGGAGAAACAAGCGTTACATGTTTGGATCATAATAGTAAGATTTTGTATTTACAGGTTTTATAAACGGTGTTAACAAAGCTTGCCACAATGAATTTTAGCACAACTGTAATGGCAGGCACAACAGCTGCACGCTCCAATGTTGTTATAGGATACGGTAGTGCCAACGACACAAGTAGCACGGGGCTTCATGTTATCCAGGTCGCCCTGCAGCCATCTTCAACCACAACATTGGCAATGACAACAACATCGACAACGACAGCAACAGTATCATCTGGGGCACATGTCAGCAGTGCATTGGCCTATGTGTTGATACCTTTGGCGACACTGTTCATCATTGGATTGGCAGTATTTTTGGTGAGATAAAAAACTACATAATTTACCATTTTACAAAAATATGATTTTAAATAATTAATTAGTAAGGCCAGATTTTCAATCTCTTGCACATTTAAGGCAAAGGAAATGAAGGAAACTAAACCATACCAGGTATTTTTGAATGAATAACTTGACAGTCAAATCATTTGAGTTTGATAGTCAAATTTATATATATTTACCAGTATCTGCCAGGTGTATATAGGTATGAATAATATTATGTTTAGACAATTCATGAGATAAGTCAGTTAATTGAATAGGAAATGTGATTTTTTTTCAATTTTTTCATCCTTTTTTTCAATGCCACATAGACCTTTTAATAACACAATGGTTTTTTTCTCACTTCAGATTATATTCATAGTAAGACGTAAAAGGTAAGGGTGACTATAAATCAATATTTTCCTGCAGTAACATGCAGCCTTCGTCTCCTGAATTCCCATTAGTATCTAGTTAATAGGTTTGATAATGAAAATGTCAACTAAAAGAGGGAAGATAAAGGGGAAGATTACCCCCACACCTCCACCGCTGCGCTCTTGCACCTGCTGTTTAAGCTATTTCCCTTTAAAGAGAAAAAATGTTGATATGAGACACACAGGTGAAAGTGCTCCAATTTTTAATTATTTTTATTTTATTTTATTTTATTTTATTATTATTATTTTATTTATTTATTATTTTTTTTTTTAATTTAATTTGTTTTTTGAGGGGTCATGAAGGAACAAAAAATACCTTGTTTAATTGGAACAAGTTGCACTAAACTCAAAAACAGATTTTTTCTTCTTCTTAAGAGGTGTACTTATCTCTCTGAGTGATCACGTTATCAATTTCAGAATTGACAAGTTACGCCATGCCATGATGCCGGTGTATAGCTACGATCCCGAGGAGGAAGGTGGAGACTGGGAGTCGGAACTCTTAGAAGATGATAGAGAGGCTCAAAGGTCACTTAATGTAAAGGTATGGGTTAGTTGGCTAAAATAGAGGCTCAGAGATCGCTTTATGTAAAGGTATGGGTTAGTTGGCTATAAGAGAGTCTCAGAGGCCTCTTAATGTAAAGGTATGGGTTAGTTGGCTAAAAGAGAGTCTCAGAGGTCTCTTAATGTAAAGGTATGGGTTAGTTGGCTAAAATAGAGGCTCAGAGGCCGCTTAATGTAAAGGTATGGGTTAGTTGGCTAAATTTCCACTTAATCCAGTGGATCCTACAATAATTACCTCTGCTAAAAAATGTTATGTTTTCATTCTTGTTTTCTTTGTCAGTTTGTTCGTTTGTGGACAACCAAAAGGTTCTAAAATTAAAGATCCTTAAAATTTTAGATGGAATTTACAGGATAAGCATTTATTTAAGAGGGAAAGAAGTGATAACAATTTCAACTGAAACCCATTCTCTTAATTTTTTTTTTTTAACTTGATTTGATTCACATTTTTTCTTGGTGGAGGTGTGCACTCATGGAGTTCCCTGTATATTTATCACAATTAAGATAGTGATCATTTTTCTTTAAGGATATATTATTATTATTTATTTATTTATTTATTTATGTTCCAGCATACCAGTCCAGGCAGTCCAGAACTGAAGTTTCATCCTGACCATCTGCAACTTTAACCACAATCAGCACACATTCCAGCAATATTGTGACAAAAATGACCCACAACTAGCCGGGATAAAAATAATGATTGAAATTTTAAGATTGTTGTGAAAACAAACTACTAATGAAACTCGATGTGTGTCATCTTTGCAATCCAAGTGTAATCAGTTGTATCCATAACCAGTCATAGACCCCATTCCCAGAGATTAGATCGATCCAACTAAATCGTCCTAACTCCCTGGGGGTTCACGCTAAATAGCTGTCAGCTGAGCGGACGCGAAAGTTAATTACCCTCTTACAGCTTGTAGTAGGCGGGACGGACATTTAAGCCAGATTATCTGACAGTAATCTAGTGAGACTCCCCACGGGGATAGATTGATCTAAAATCTATGGGAATGCACCCATAGTCTATTTTATCATTGACCAAGCAAATGGTCATGTTTGTCTGATTCTAGAGACTAGCAAACTCATTGGGGCCCAAGTGAATGAAAATATGACAAAGACTCCCAGCGGTGCTACACTAATCAGAGAAGAGAATTTTTCCAAGTCATTGAGGGAAGTTTTATGGTCTCAGTGGCACAAGAGTATCATCAGCAGTATCCATATGGTGATATTTGGGAAAGATGGGAAAACTTTGAAAATTTCCTGGGTTTCCTGGATGTATTTAGTTCTGTGATTGCTGTCTTGGTGGTGTTGGTTACCAATCCACGATGTATAATATCTGAGGATTTGGATCACAGATTCAATGTAAGGACTAGTTGTATGATTAAGATGGAAGGGTCAGTGCATATTTAAATATATTACTGTCCGTAAGGGTCAAGTTGAGAATTCCCCTTACCACAAAACGCCAAAGTGATATTAGGATTGGAACAATGAACTTCAATAACTATTTTGAATAATTATGTTTGATTTTTGTAAAAAATATATTTTGAGTAAGTGTAATATATCTATCTACATGTTTAGATGTATGCTACTTCTTGAAAATGTTGCTGAATTGATTTACATATTGATGTTTATCCTTTTTTGTTTTAGAAATTCATGTCCTTTAAAGTAAGCTATTTTAAGTATTTCTATCAAATATGTACTACATGTATCTGCCTTGTTTGCAGTTTTCTTTTACATTCCTTTGAAGATTTAATTTATCTATCCCTTAGTCTTTTATTTTTATTTTCCACCAAAAAAAATTTTACTGTATTAATGACTTTTTTAGTATGATTTAAAAATGGAATTTTCCATTGTATCTTATACATATATTCAAGTCACAAACCTCTTTGGTTTCTTTTTAGCTATTTTTAAGACATTTTCATTTATGTTTGTTATAAGATCTCAATATACAAGAATCTCTTAACTCTAGCTACAGAGAACAGTCCTAGTCGCATGTTACTGGAAAACAAATTTAAAGGGCCACTCATGGGATTTTCCTACAAATTATTGCTAGACCAGTCATTGCACTTGCATTTGATGTTGTATAAAGCGGAATCTCATCCTTTTATTAAGTCAAAAATCTATTTTTATTTCAATTTGTTTTGATAAAAGTAGCAGTTCCTCTGCCATATTTTGTTAGAATTGTTTTCAGTGCAGTTTGGACAAATTAAGACAGCAAGTCTTAGAGCCAAATATTATGTGAAGATTCTCAAAAACAGGAAATCGTTTATTATTTTCTTGTCTAAAACAAAGAATTTATTATGATAAGATTTATTAAGATCATTTCACATTTGTATTCATGAAGAATTTAAGGATTTCAAAGGAAAGTGGTAAATGAGAGTTAAGAAAGTGTTCTTTTGCTTCACTTCAATCCCTTTTCACCTAAAAATAAATATTTTCAGAGGAAGCAAGTGGGTGAGGTGAAGGGACATGTGATACTGGGGTCAGCCTGCTGTGTGATGTGGTAAAACTCTTTTATGAATATAAAATCAAATCACTTTCTTGCTTGCATTTTCATAATTTTATCTGATTATGAACTGTTTTTCCGGGATTTGATTAATCTTTGTCCTGTAGTAATGGTGTGCCTTTCAAGGGTGGATTGGATATATATATCAAAAATACGAGGAACTACAATAGATCACGTGCCATCTGTTTTAGGATAGGTAAAATACTAGTATACGTTTATGACTCGGATCATTAAAAACCATCAATTTTTGGTGTAATTTTGGAGTCAATAAAAATTTAATTTTTATGTAGCCTTTTGGTGCTTTTACTGTATAGATTAGTACTATTAGGTAGTCCGTTTTTCAATTTATTACTTTAAAAAATACAGTATCTGTAAACTTCACAGTTTTCCCTTTTGAAATGATTGAGTCATCACCATAGCCTAAAAAAGGAAAAGTGATATGTTTTTACATTGTTTTCCACAGTCAAAGGCTGTGAATTGTGATATAATACTGGATATAATACAGGTGATTTTTGGCCAGAAACCAATTACACCCATATTGATGTTTGGGAGATAAAATGATTCTCAGCTGTTGTTGTGCAGACAACAAATAATCCGCTTTGAACTCAAAACTTAAAAAATCTTGAAACCATAGTTGTACATTGTGCTTCTGTTATCATGAATTAGGATGGAATCTTTTAATTTTATCAATCATTCCTAAAAGTTATACATGAGTTGTACTGGTCCTTTGTGGAAGGAGCAAAATTGTTTTACTTTGTTGTATGCATTTTTGTGAAGTCTAAACGTAAATTGAAATAAAGCGATGTACTCGAATTTAGTTGTTTGTATCATTTTTTTTTTTTTTGCTGGTGTTTTAGACAGGAATATGCAATTATTTAATTAAGTGTTTTGTTCTTCAGTTTAAAATCATGTTCTGGCCTCTTTTAAGTACTTATCACTGCTTGAAAAATAAAAAAATGCCTGACACAAACCAGCAACATGCCAAATAAAATCATACCTACCTTCTAGCAAGCGACAAACATTGATCGATAATTTTAAGTATCTAACTTTATTATAAAAGTAATATTCTGTCTTTTTACATAGTACAAAGATTCAAAATATATATATGCAGTTCTCTTACGGAACAAACCAAAGTGATATGTAAGCTTTCAAGAAGATCATTAATGTAAAATTTGTCCCTGTTCAATATCAATAAATTCAAAAATGATTTGACCACTGATATTTCAATTCCCATAATTATACAAGTAACCATGCATTGTTCTCTCATAGTTCTTCAACCACTTCTTTGCAAAAAATTTTAAAAAGTACTATTTGTTATGAAAGTTCTCATAATTGTCTCGTCAGTAGAACAGCAGACATAAATACACCTGGTATTGTGATCATTTCAAGTGGAGATTAAGTATTCAATTCAATGAAATTAAGCTATATTAATTTTAAGATTGTAATACAAAACCACTATAAATCCAGTTTCGAGTTCTTACCAACTCGTTGTGGATGGATATATATAGAGAGAGACTGGTGAATTTCATTTTTAATCATGGAAAAATAGAAATTAAGAGCTCAAAAATGGGTTAATAGATTTTCAATAAATTTGTTAATTTTTTCATCACTTATGGATAGGGTATACTTTAACTGCTTGCATTTTCAGGAATATTCACTTATTTTCTGCACAAATGCCTTCTGCCAATTTCTTTGCTGTGATTTCGTGAATGCATTTTAGACAACCAAATTTCACATCTATTGCTTATAACAGTAAATAAAATGACAAAACATAACCCCAAAATGGCGACCCTTAAAAATTTGAATCATGGCTCACATTGGTAAACATACTCTACGTCCTTTTTAATTATACGAGTTGTATATCCTACCTACAGTACATGGTAACTATGGTTTTTGCTGTTATATGATATATATATACTTGTAAAACAATATGATGGGTACAGCAACATATGGAGGTACAAATTAAAAATAATTTCTCCTGTATTTGAATCATATCACATTTGTACCTGACCCAATAGGAGACTTAGATAGTGATCAGAGTGGTCAAGTGGACATAGAAAAAAGTTTGTGTGTGTTGTCTTAATTACTTTTCTCTTTCAGATTTGATCAAAAGACATAACACTGAAAGTGCCAGTGCCACATGCTGTTTAAATCTGTTCTATTTCTCTTTTGAAATTCTAAACGGTGTTTGTACAACATTTAGTACATTTACTACATAGATTCCTTCCTGCAAATTTGCAGCAACAGTTTGCAAAAAGCCCACAGTTTTTGATAAGGGAGAAGATTGCGATCTCACTGCATCAGGAGCAGTTGGAAGCTGTTTGCTGGGTCTTCATGAAGTTTACATTGATGGGCATCTAATTTTTTTTTTTTCTTTATGTCAGAAAACTGTCAAAATTGGAGGATGTGCCGACAAAGATAATTTGGAAGACTGTCAGAAAATATCTCCGGATCCACCCCAGTCTGACCACTGTCCGAGTCCAGCACTGACCACTGTCCAAGCTCCTAGTGGACTGATAATCAGCATAAGATCAAACTTATATTTATACAATAGTAATTATCGTCGTATGGCAATATATGGGGTACAATCATGGCTGGTCTTGGTAAATATGTACAATACAATTAAAGAATAAAAGACTTCTTTTTCTTTAAAAAAAATCCTGTATTTGTATCAGCCAAAGCATGAACAGTGCTGTAACAGATAGAAGACACTGTAGGTAAAGATGGAGAGCCCAGACTTTTAAGATTGTTCCAGAAAATAAAAGCACAAAGCCCAAGAAGCATAGTGACAATAGGCAAATTGTGACTGGCGACACCCTGTATACTGTACTCAATATACACTAAAAAGATCCATCAAATATAAATTCCTCGTTGTAATGATTTTGATCAGTTTTCAGATTGGTCAAAATTAGCAGAGCAACACCAAGTTGCTTTCAGAGGTGCAAAGGTTTATTGGTCAAAATGTTCGTGACTTTGAAGATTCAGTGGTTCTAGATTACATCGGCCTAAATATATTTGTTTTCTTGTACCTTGTGCTTCTTTCAGCTGTCTGTACTGGACGTGTCAAAAGACTGCATGTATAGAGACAGACATTTGTATCTTTAGGGGCAGAGCTTCTTTGTGAAAAGTTTTCTAGAACAACCTCTGTTAAGTACTTGCCTGGATTGAACACACATGGTGGCAATGAAATGTCTGTTATAAGGCCTTAATTTTGGAGCTTTCCTCCATTTATATATCCAATGTAGATATAAGATCCCATTCCCATAGATGCCATTGGTCTACATGGATACACCCAACTCTGCAGGGTCTTTTGCTAAGTGCAATCAGCTTAGCTGAGTGACATGCCTCTCCTCATTTACAACATACTTGTATAAACACCAGTTCCTCTGTATTCTACTTGATGCGATGAGGAGGCATGACACAGTTGAGTCTTAGATTTATGGAGTGTATGGGAATGGGGTCTAAGAGAATATGAAAAAAAAAGGATCACTAAAGGCAACAATGTATTATAAAAACCAAAGCATATTTCAATAAAATCTACATTTAGTTTTGGAAACTTTACAAGTTTGATGTAATGTTCGATGTGATCATTTGTAGTACGAAACAACTATTTTGAAAAAAACTAAAAGTCTCATTAAAATAAAATAGATATAAAATATCTGAACAGACACAGCAAATAAAAACGTTAAGACGACATGACTCTTAAATACAAATGACCCCTCGCCCTCTCTTCAAAATACTGTTTTAAGTGGACTTCATTTTCACCACTCGGTTTCCATGGTTACAGTTGCTATGTAACAGTCACCATGGAAACAACACCATTAACATTGTTACAGCTCTGTTCACATGTTGACTTACATCAGCATGGAGGTAGGGCTAAATAATCTGCATTATTGTGCACTGCTATTTAATATGATATAATATTATATATCTTATGCTAAGGATATAATTCCTAAATGTTTATAGAGGACACTATCATACTGTATATCTATATCATAAACTTTATATATTATCAATAAAGCCATTTTATGGTTTGGGCAAGGCAGTTTCTAACACACCAGTTTTTCCCTCTCTGACAAATTTATATATAATATCTAAGCTACAAAATATAAAGCCCTAAAATATACTACTAGTATTTTTGTTTGCATTTTGAAAAGGGTGGACCACTCTCTTTAAAATAATCTTAAGCAATTTGCCAACAAGGATGTGCTTATTATTAGATATATATGCAATGTTTTTTTATCTCAACTCCAGCATTGCAGTAGATGAGCACAACAAAATGTGATTCAATACCACTGTAGAAATGGATAGAGGGTTGGGGGGGGGGGTGCGTGACACAAATTGTTCTTTATTTTAAGAGAATATAAAAGGATATGAGACAATTACATTGAAATAAACATCAACCTCTATTTGGATGCAAAATTCCACACTATTAGTTACATTATTATTCTATCCATAACAAACCCCTTTGGTGCTTCTGCGCACCCCCCCCCCCCCCCCCCACCCCCCTCCCTCAACCGCAATCCTCATATTAGTCCCTTACACATTTCAAGAACTTTTTCCACACTTGCATTCGCACACGCATGCTTGCTAATGTGCTCATACGTGGAGACACACAGACATATATGCAACCTCAAAGTGGAGTCCTTACACCCAGTCAGTCTCCATTAATTTTTCTCCAGCAACATCTAGCACACTCAGGTAGAAGAGGTGTCATTTTAAAATTCCTTCAATGTAAAGGTAAATAGCTAGAGCAATTGTTAAACATTGGCCCTGTCATAGAGAGCAAGGGGCACATTAACCAAAATGATGTATGGTAGGGTATTTCTCTTTGACACATTCTCCGTATGAAATACTTAAACTTTAGACAGCTGTCTGGTTGCTACAAAATTCAACATATTTGCAGATGGATAAATTTGGAAATCATGTTGAATTTTGGAAGTTACTATGTTATATGTTTGTGCAACTTTAAACATTGAAAAACTGCGACATTAGTTATGAATTTACCTAGTCTTTTGTTGTTGTATAGGCGGTTGCAATATTTTGTGGGAAAAATCTCAGATACTTTCTACATCTAACCACAGTAAAATAAAATACAAATATGTGGTGACTTAGTTTCTGATACCATAACTTCTTATGTGACTGGGGCTCAGTCAAAAAATTGGCGAATAGATGTCAAAGAATAAATAAAAATGGTTGATAAAAGTTAAAAACTTATGTGATGATAAAATCTAATTTCAAACCATCACTTAGGATACGAGGTTTTCAACAGTATATCATTGATTGACAGGTGGTTAACATTTTGCCTTAACTTAATTGATTTTTGTTCTTAAGATTAATTGTGTACATGGATTAAAATTGTTACAATTAAAAATTGCTCCAAGCATATTTTCCTATTTATCTCAAAGGAATATATTGTTCTTAAAATACTTTCACAAAGTACTACTAATCAAAACATTAATAAGCATTTAACTACTAATTTCTTCAAATTCGTAAAATGCATATGCAAAAAGAATGACCAAGCCTCAAAATTCCAATGCCATTATATTTCTTTTGCTGTCTTTTGTCCCAAATGTTAAAATGTTTTCTTAAATTTTTCTTTTTTATTTCGTTTCTGTAAATAGTGTACTGTTGGTATGTCTGACCAGCAGACAAACCAAATACATTAAATGTTTTGTTTGTGACGTCCTAAAATAGCCATTGCATTCTGTTGAAAGATGTGTCACTTAAAATTCACTGAAATTATCTAAGCATGTTTGTTGTTAGCAAAATAAATTCTGCTAACAAAAGTACAACTAAAATGTAAGTTATAATCTTTCATGTTTTCAGTCATGCATCTTGAATTTCAAAGGGACATTACAAATAACTGTCTGAGTTAAAACATTTTTTTTTTTCAGTGTAGAGTCCCACCCAATTGTAAAAGGTATAACAACTAGATTTGAATGTTAATAAAACACCTCTAAATAAAAGCAATTGTCACAGAAAAAATTAAATGTCTAGCCTTAAAGGGCATTGACCTTTTTTTACACACGTTTATGCATCTAGTCGAAAAATAAAAAAGTAAGTCAAACATAGTTGGTAAGCCTCTTTTTTTTACCCTAGGATGGAAAAAAAACTAGGGCTGTCAAATTGAAGTAGACCGTGTAATCACTTCCTCTGCTCTCTAAGGGCTTTTTAATTAAAACAGAGGCAAAAGACACATTTTATCACACTCTCACAAAAAGTTAAAACATTCTTTAAATCTTTTGTACAAAATGGACATCTCAATCTCCCCACTGCCGATTTCTAGCCCAACGTTGACTATTTTCACTATTTGCAGGGAGGAAAATGAATACAAAAACTTTCAAAACATCAAAGGCCCCTCCTCCCCAAAAATAGTTTTGTTACACATGCATCCTAAAATTAAAATCTTCAATTCCCTGTCAGAGTTTTGTGAGACCTCTAAAATATTTTGGATTTTTTAATCTTTTACATTGGTATGACCAAGGCAGCTCAAAGGGAAAATTTTTCTCCAAATGAAGAAAGCTATGACCTCTAAAACTGATTTAAAATTTTTCACTTAATGTCAAAAGACATCCTTATCAATATAACTAGCAAGCTGGTTAATTTGTGCATATAGCGATGCATTGTATATCAGGTCTAAGTTAGCTTCATTGTGAATGGATTCGAACTGATGTAGGCTATCACTAAACTGATGCTAATTGCAATCAAACTGATGAACACACAACAGACATCTTGGGAATTTACCTACTTAGCCAAGTTAAGTGAAATTAGACAATTTGAACCTTGTCACTTGGATCGTTTTATCTGAGCTAGTGTAAATACACCCATACATTTCTTACTCACATAAATTCAGTCAAGCAAGTAGCAATGCTGAAATTTTAGGCTCCGTTTAAAATATATAGCATTAACACACTTAAAGTATGTGGTAATTCTACAACCTCTAGCTAATTTTAAAAAGTTGACTGTAACCCTTACTAGTTAAATTTATACAGGGGTGGCACACAAATGAACAAACAAGATCAGTTTCATCAAAGAATGCACATGAAGTAAAGCAATCTACCTCATCTCTTGAGACATTTGCCTTATTATCTATTGTGCCAATAATCCTGCTTGATTATACAAATTCAAGTATGTGCCACTTTGGATCGCTGTCATCTCCAGCGGCAGTGTGTAAATGTGACTATGCAGTTTTACATGTTCTAGATAAATACAATAATCCTAAACAAATAACACACAAACACATTTCACTTTAAAATACCAGTTATAGGGTGCAGAAATATAGTAACTATGCAAATGTTATTGATAAGATTTGGAGAGAGGGACAGAAGATAAAATTAACTCTCGGACAGTTACAGTCTGCAATCTTCACTAATAAAGAAAAACATTTTAACGCCTCTGATCACAGCTATATAGCAAAATGGAAGATATTGATTGTAAAGTAACATTCTCCACTCTTCTTCCACTCATACTGAAAGCATCTCGGCTAATATTACCTAGGCATTGAATATTTCTAATTTGCTTCTTATGGTAACTGGTTTCCACGGTGACCACAACAGAACAGTGGTGACACCTTGTGGGAGGTTTTACTGTTGGCATGGTAACTGAAGCTCAAGAGCTGGAAGTTTCTGTCTTTTCCTCTTTTTTCTCATGTTGTGATTCTACTTCGCTCTTTCTCTAATTACGAAAAAAAAATACATAGATAGAAATACAATTTGAATCAAACATAACTTTGTCCCTTATTAGCCTGTGATGGTTGGAGATATATTTCGCTTCACAAAAATTCAATATCAGATTATTTGCAATAATAAATGATTCAAATGAAAGCATGTTTCAGAGCAAAAAGTTCAAATTAAGATTTCAGATAATCATACTGTTGTCATTTTAATGAACAATATGCATGAAAAATTCATATATCATTTCAATGAGGTGCTACCTTCAACTTGGAGATCTATCATGATTTAGTGAATTTTTTTAACATACCTCTGTTGATTTGACACCTCTTCCACTGCTCTGAAAAGAACAAAAATAGAATTCTGTCAATATCATAAGAAGCATATTTCATATACTAAAAATGTGACATACTGGTTATTTTTCTATCTTCTATTTTTCAATTTTTTTTTCTGCCCAGGGGTGGGGGCAGGCGGATGGGGTGTGGGTTTCCTCAACCTCTCCTCGGCATGTTGATATCCATGATTTGTCTGTGATGGTAAAAAGCATCAAAGGCTCCAATCATCCGGCTGTACGTGTATTTTTGAATTCGTTAGATCCTGAGCTTCCAGGTATTGCTTTATTCATCAACTGGTGGTAAAGGTTGTAGTAGTTCTATGTCATGCAGGGTGCATCAAAAAATGTACGAAAAATATAATAAAAAAAACAATCTTTGACAAAAAGACAAAAGAAAAATAGTTCTCAGAAACCTATGGCAATTTGGACTTTTCAAATCAAATGACTGACAGATCAAGTACTATATACTAGTTTAAAAACTTCCAATGTCCTTTTTTAAGTTTTAAGTCTCAGAACAGTGAAAATTTGAACTTAACGGCCTTTGATAAGATGGGCCTGCAGCATGATAACCTCTACGATCCAATAATTCTGCCCGAAGTTTTCCTGACCAATGTCATTTTGAAATGATGAATTAATTTTCAAAACAATTAACTTCATATTCAGACTAACAGACAAACCTTCAAGCTGCCCTAATAATGTACTTCAAACAAGTGAATTATATTTTCAATAATTTTTAAAGACAAATTCTGTGGGAAAGGTTTTAATTAATAAAACATCTTAACTATCGATCCACTTATCACAGAAAAAAAAACAGTTCTGTTCCTTAATCAAAGTTCCCTGCTGAAATATATCCACTACAAAATTTTCAATTTTTGTTTTACACATTAGCAGAAATAATTATCAAGCTCCTTTCCTCTCTCCCAATTTACAACCACTTCGCTGGTGTTTAAATAATGGAGCATATATCATTCAACAAGTCACGGTTACGCCTCAATGGCAGCAGACAGCAATTGCCCAAATTCCCATGTACTTACATGACCTCCTAACCATTAAGGCCAGACTTGTGGAATGCTTCAACATTAAGGTTATTTAGATCGCAGCAACTTTTGATAGATTTGAGTCAAAGAGCCTCACACTAGTAACACCCGTCTACATATATTTAAGCTCAGATATGTGTGATGCCACCTCACACTGATAAGCAAAAGTGAAGTTGCTCAGTTTACATGCTGTGCAATCACCAGCTTAATTATTTTAATGTGTCCATGCTCTGCCTCCAGTTTACAATAAAATGAGTATTTGAAAATTTTAAAGCAACATTGTCTCAGAAACAGTAACGTTTTGAGCTTCACCTTCTTTTCACTTTACGGTAAATTTGCCTTCAAACATTTTTCCATGAATAGAACAATTTGCTGGAAAGGGGGGGGGGGGGGCTTTACTATGAGAGCATTAGGTTACAAAGCAACCTTGATGAGGTCTTAGACTGCATTCCCATAGATTTTAGATCGATCTATGGGGAGTCTCACTTGATTACTGTCAGCTTCGCTGGCTTACATGTCTGTCCCGCCTATTAAAAGCTGTTAGGGGGTAATTTAGGTCCGTACGCTCTCGGCTGACATCAATTTAACATGAACCCCCAGGGAGTAAGGTCAATCTAGATGGATCAATCTAAATCTGTGGGAATGCAGTCTTAAAAATTGACTCTCCATCACATTTTACAGCTTGACCCCTCATTGCACTTAATTTACCCACTTGTCTCCAGATCATCAGAACAGAATCTTAAATTTTTCAGTTCAGTTTCATTTCCTCAAACGAAACAATTAAAGCAATGGAAATTCTTGCAGGTGAATAGATTTACCTGAAAGCTATGTAACCCTTTTTTGTGGTATTTCAGTTCCAAATTTCTGAGGAGGATTTGTAGGATTTGAGGGACCATTGGTTGACTAGGTAAACTTGTTTTATTCTAGCTCAAACTCCCCTCCTTTTTAATCTAAAATGTCATCATTTTTAGGATTCAAAACCAAGGTCACTCAACATCATGCTGTTCATCTCGTGCTGAAGTGACCTTCCTTTTTCTCTGCATCTTGCACTGAGTCAACTTTATTTAAAAACTCCCCTTGAGCACAAAAATTGCCAAGTTTTTCTTAACACAGACAATGATACCAATTGTCAGCCATTTCCTTGACCCCAGTGCTTTTTGTACCTGGTTTTGTTCTGTTTGGGTTTATTTTGCTTCCACATTCAGTGTACTTGACTTTACCTCTTCCTTCTGATGTTTTTACAGTTCTTTCAAGTTGTTAGGAGAAGTCATTCTGTGGGTCCTTAAAGGGGGTGAAAAGATTGAAGTTGGGGACTCTTTCTATATAAATGTAACACTGGGGGGTTTGGAGTACGCACGCTTGAACATGGAGCCGCGGCGTGATCATCTTTTTACAATCAGAATACTTCAGTGTGTGAACTTTGTAAAACACTCATGGTAAAACAGGACCAGAAGGAGGGAGGGAGGGAAAAGAGAGAGGGTGTTTCTGTTTCTACCACTTCTATTCACTTTTTTTGGAAAAAAACGAACCTTCTAACATTATTCCAACTCACTTTTCAAAACTTTTGAGTCTTCGTTTTTAAGACATAAATAAACAAATCTTCTTTCAGGAAACACAACTCATCATATTCGAATTGTAAGAAAAGTCTAAACAAAATTTACATGCCTACAGTTTGCACATGCAAGAAAATAAACTACGAAAATGTATTTTTTAAATCATATATTAGCCTTTCATTTCACAATGGACAATTATACCATCATCTCTTCTGTCCTCGGCAAAATTAATTTCTTAAGCTGTACACATTCGCCCCTAGATACATCAGTGCCAATTTTAAGGAAAAGAAATTTCTCTTTCAAGAAAGAAATGAAAAACCTAGAGTATTAAATAGCTTTTATTCAAAGCTAACCACTTTTATTGAAGGGGTCTGACAAGGAACCTCAATGCAAAAATGAAAAGTAAATTTTCTTGTATGTACAATCTATTATTTATTTCCAATCAACTTAAATACGCATTCAAAAGAGACAGACAGAGGAGAGACTGAATGCTTATTTTGAGCATAGTAATTATTTTATTGCTTTAAAAAGACACTATGCCCTTGGGACAGAAAAAAAGGCTATTTAAACAGAGAAAATCAGGTTTAAGAAAACAAAATTGACATAAATATTTCCTAACGGAACATTTCTCCACAACATGTTTACTCTCACCGCAACTACTGGTGTACTTTTCTCCTGATAACACATTTTTATATCTATTACATATCAAAAGATGTTTCTTTTGGGTTATCTCGTATTTGCAAAGCAAATCCTTGCGATCAAACTTGAAAACAAAGTTTGAAGGGACAAACATATAGGATGGTCGGGAGGGGGGGGGAGTATCCTTTCACAAAAATTTGTGACAAAAATTGGTCAAACAGGGTCCACATGCATGCACGCACACAAACACACACACACATGCACTTAAACAAATAATCACTTATTTCCCGCCCCCCCCCTTCCAAATACACAGACATGTGCACTAAGTCAAACATCCTCACACGGCCCCATACTTAGAGAGGATAGGACAGAAAGAACTATTCTGATTTTGCCGATTTTAAAAGCTTTCAGTCATTACTGTAATCAGACATTTGCACACTGTTTGACAATGAACAATTCCCATTTCCAGTTCAGCGAAAATGTTACTGTTCATATTCCTGTTCATGTTGCCAGCCATATAACTATTACAACTGGAGCCTTTTCAAAAAAAATTCATTACAACATCTCTAAAAACAATTGTGTGTGAAATCTTTCGCTCTTGGTTAAATTAACACATATCTTTTACTTATTTAATACAAATCCTCCAATTAATAAGTTTTTTTATAGAATGACTCTGATCCATTTTTCAGACATTATTTTTTGATATACAAAAAGAATTCTTTGAGTTTTATAAAAGAGAACCATGATTTCATTTGTTTTCCCCCAGTCATGAAATGCTGAGTGGGGGGCGTCTGCCAATTTTCTCTCACAGAAATTGGTCACAAGCTGCGCGCACACATGCATGAATGTACACATATGTACAGAAACTCAAACATATAAACACAGGAAATAAGGTGATTTTGAATTGTACAAAAAAAAGTTGTGCAACGCAGACTTGATTCAATATAAATATAACAATTTTTATTTCAGTAACACACAATAAAAATATTTCTAGAAATAGTTAATGCCACTGCAAACCAAAAGATGATTTAATAATGTTTGAACTATCATATTTAAAACACATTTATATGTAAAAGTCATGAAAACTAATAAGTTAAATCTAAAGTTATTCAGTTACAACTTTTAAAAAAATTGTATTAAGAACCCCCCCTGCCCATCCCAAAAGCATACTCCCAGCAGATGCACTGAGCAATTACTTTTTCATTCTTCCATCCATAATATGTATATAACTTGCACATAAATATAAATATTTCTATTAAACATGGAAGAACGTTAGAGTACCGCACTAACTGTCTGAATTCACTTTCAATACGCAATTTCCTTTTCTACCACTTAAAACTTCCTACAATTGAGTCATTCTCGTCTCTTTTCCTTTTCCTTTCTTCCAGTGAATCCCCAAGACTTCCATCCGTGAGTTGCATTGTCTAACTGTGTCACTATTCTTTGAATAAAATCTGTTTTAACACATTTTTCACTTTAACAGATCCCCTCTAAGAAAGGGTCCGATGGTGCCTTCTATGCACATAACATCTTTAATTAGAGTTAAAGAAAAAATTTGTCAACTTTGATCCAAAGAGTCTGTCAAAATAAGAGTTTTAATTAGCATTTTTTAGACATTTATTTTAATTATTTAAAAATGGTGAAAATCAAATTACATTTTTTGTGTGTGAAACTTGGTTCTTCCTCTTGGTCAAGTCTTTTAAGGCAATTCAGAAATTTTAATCTGAACAATTTAAATAACAAAAAAGAATTTCAAGAAATTCTGATGGTTTGCCAAAAAGAGCAGATAAAAAGTATAAATCCACTGCTTTGAAGTTGAAATGTTGCGCATACTTTTTTAGTTTTATGAACTGTTTAGATGTCCTTCATCAAAAACTATTTGTACAGGCCCGCAGCCAGCAATTTCAAGGGGGGGGGGGGTCTTTTCTGAAAAAGCGGACCTTTTACCATGAACCTTTTGTATACCTAGATAAAATCTTAACAAGAACAGACCTTTGCCAGTTTAAAAGCGCATTACCCCCCCCCCTATAAAAACAGTACCTAGTACCCTTCTTACCTACTTACCTCCCCTCCTACCTACCAACATATCAACCTAGTATCTTCCTTACCTATATCTACTGACATTTGCTGGTCACCCACTTATCTTTCAATGCAGCTTCTTTCTTCATATCAAAACGTCTATATCATCAACCTCCTGTGGTTGTAGTCTAGATAAATGTGTCCACTACATCCAGAAAAGATGTCTTTAACTGCACCTCTGACCTCAAAATGACCTTTGACTCGATTACAACTGGTCATATTTTTGCAATTTCTTACCCTATTCAAATCTTCAGCACATTCTCAATCACCTGTCATTTAATTAACTAATCGCCAACAACAATGAATTTTAATAAATTATCTGTATTAGACTGAAGGGAAAAAAGGGCCACAGTTTTTCATGTATGACTGATTCAAAATTCTGTTATATCTTGCTTTATAAGACTTTTGTTTTAGTCAGTTTTACAGCCCATGAGTATTATGAAGCTATCGACTCAAGTTATTAAGTTCAAAAGACACAGTGCTATGTCACAGCAATAAACGAAATTCTATTCTTTTTTAATCCATCCAATATATGTCCAAGTCTCTGAATAGTTGGTGGAATGTGAAGAAAAATACAACACTTTTAAAAGAAAATTGTTCAGTTAAAACAACAAGGCAATGTATTTTGATGGAGACTTTACTTCCAACATTTGCCTATTTTACCTTTAAAATATCTTGGTAAAATAAATGCACTGAAGCAATTGGTGATCAGCATTATGAAGTTCCATTTTCATAGCAGGAAACTTAAAAAACAATTAATGCTTCATAACTTGAGTGAAGTAGTATTGTTGTATAATATCTTCTACTTATAATGGCCAAGCTTTGGATCTAAAGGTTTGGATAATTCTTTTCAAAAGTTGGAAGATAAAGAGACAGAGATAAAGGTTAATAAATTGACCGTGTAGCATCTAAAAACTTTCACAAGATCTGCTTACTATTGTAGGTAAATAGAACAATTTATGTTCTTCTTTTATTCTTTAACTATATAAATGTCGCTGAAATAAAGAAATTCTGACCATAAGACAAAAGAAGGGCAGCCTCGGAAATAAACTCATGCCAACCACCCTCCTTATTCCAAGGAATAAAGTGCATCAGCCACAAGTCATCCTCAAAAATGAATAAAAACTTGATAAATAAAAAGATCTCTTCTCTTTTTCTATAAAAAGCCTGTTCTTAACTAAATTAAACTTAATATTTTCATCAAATTTGAAGATTTTAAAAATCAATCCTTTGTCACTCAATACAAGCCTCTTCCACAAAATCTTTTTCTGTATGAAACTTGATTTATAACAAATATGGAATCAGGGAAAACATTGATGTCAAATGCTCTTTAAAAAATAATCAACTTCAAAAAAATAGTGTAACTTGGCATCTTTGATATCTAAAACAAAGTAGAAAAGCTAATGACAAACATTTTATTTTCCTACTGTGGAAATTTCTTTTGAAAAAATACAATGAAGAATTTTTAAGAGAAAACAGCAATTAGTTTGTGTTTTATAATTCACAAATCCAATAGTTCATTGACCCAAGGATAAAAGACTTATGTGATATCTATAGGGGAAGTTCCAAATTACTCTAAACATGTCCTGCTAAATGCTTCCTTCATCACACAGTTTTAAAATGCACAATTAGGAAAAAAGGAAATCGAAAGTAAAAACTTATATATCTACTTTTAAAAAAGCAAGATGACAAGAACATAGCAACTGACAGCTTGAATAACACTGCACTAAAGCTCATTATCTTTCATAAATTGTAGGGAAGAAAAGGAAAACTTCAAAACCAGTACAAAACCAAGCCAGAGTACAAAAAGAACACAGCAACTTAAATTGTGGCTGTAAATTATCTTGCTCAAATTTTGTGTGACCCTTCCCCCATCCCCTAAATAAAACTGCAACTGAAAATAAACTACATCACAAATATTGTGCAATACTTGTCTAAATCATCAAATGTAGCTCTCAGAAGTTTTATCTACCGTGAGTGGGCACTTCTTATCAAAGAGTTTACTTGATCAATAACATTACATGAATTCTAGTTTATCTCCCAGGTTTATCCTTAGAACTTTTCTTCCTTAACTTTTGCCCTGAACTTTATAATGGCCTTGTGCCATGGACCAAGTTTGCTCAAAATTAAAAATGTTAATACTCAATTAATTCAACTCTGAGGCAGTTTTTTGTGGACCAATCTTGAAAATGAAAATGTTAAGAATTGGTGTGATTTTTTGCACTTCTCTAAATTATACTATTTGAAGCTATATGGTGGCATTGGATTGGGCTTTGTGGTAAAATTTGACTTTAAAAGCAACTTTTAAGTTTAAAAAACAAATTTTGTGAATAAGAGTTTTTAATACTTTTGGTATTTTCAAAAAGTAAAAAGTTTATCTATCAAAGAATAGGATGAAAAAACACATTGGAAATCTGTTCTCAAACTAAGCTGAAAGAGACGGCTTTGAATTCCTAGTAAAGACAAATATTTGAGAACAGTTCAACTACAGAAAAATAGTTATACAATCATTATAAGAATAAAATTATTTTGTGCAAAAAATTCGAGCGTTATGCACATCTTCTTTGAACAGTAACTACCCAATATCTTTTCCCTGCATGAAAAGATAAGAACACAAAAAAATAAAATAAAAAATAAAAGAGTTGATAAAAACTAATCTATAACTATTTTCATAATTTCGCCAAAAACTTTTTACAAAATAGTAAAAAAAGTTGCTTATTGCCCTAGCTTTAGGCTGTCCTAATCCATATGGAGATGGCAATGCCAGAGTTTGATTGGCACTCAAAAATCTTAAAAGGCCAGACTTTCAGCAAACCTTTTACCTCAGCACACACCCTACACTGTTTTTACTATCAACTTATTTGACGTGGTGCTGATTGACCATAAAACCAAGTTTGAACATAACACTACTCTGTCCAAAAGACAGCAAACAAATTTTTAAAGAGCCCTATCTCCCTTGCCGCCCACGAGTAAACCCTAAATACACCATACAAACGTGCTTTTCACAAACAACAGACCAGAGTCACAAGACTGCCCTTGATGATGATATTGTTGAAAATGTTGACTTTAATTTTTGAAAAGTCAACCTCTCTCCCTCTCCCACTCACCTGTGTGGGGGGAAGCAAATTCCAGGGGTTAAAATTACAGAGTTATGCAAAGGAAAAGAAAGTGGTCGGACTTCTATCCCTCCCCGCCCACGCGTTTGAGTCACTACCTTGTGACTGGGCACAGGGGATTTTACTCCTACATACTGAAGTCACAAGACTGCATTAACATTCCAAGGTGTATGATTAGCTCAACTATTATTACTATATTATATATTCTGGTTCATTTCACACTCTTACTTGCAGTTTAACCCCCCCCCTCTCCCCCCTTCCCCAAACGTTCCCCTTGCGTCCTCTATTCACCTTGCAGCTCAGGCGAACAGTAAGCCACCGACGTGGATTAACATTTCTTCTGCAGTTCTTAGTTTGTTAAATTACCAATACTAATATTACACATTATAACGATCAGGTTGGAATTTTCATACCTTTACGAACGTCTACAGATCCAAGTTCCTTTTGACTATGCCTCCTTCACCGCATCGAAAGCTACATGTATGCAAAGCGCCTTGTAATAAATTACCGAGGTTACATAAATAAATAAAAAAATACCTCCGATCTTTGTTGGAAAAGAAATCGTTACATAAATGTTGCAGAATTTCATATTATGCTGCAACGTAAAGCCGCAGAAATTTCCCTACACCCCTCGCGTTTTAGCAGTGTGTAATTCTTTGACCCCGCTTAAAAAAATACCGTCAGCATATGCAGAACGGTATTTTCCACTGCATGTAAGTTGAGCGAACACGAAACAGCCAACGATCAGCTGACTGCGAACTGTCAATGACCCGAGCGAAAAATCAACGCAAACTCACCGTCGGTGCCTTAAAAACTGGGCGATTTTTACTCCCCTTGGGTCTCCCTCTGGGTCGCTTGGGCTTGGGCTCTATCGGCTGAAACGACACGGAAATGAAAAATAAATTATTCCAAGGAGCAACGCATTCATCCCGTTCATGCAGCATGCACGCTGCAATGTTGACATGGGAACTAGGTCAGTTAAAGTGCCTTGCATAGATTTCACATTGCAAAGCACGCAGCTAGTGAGCGACCAAGGCTTTGCTATATTCATAATACTGCGACCACTGGGGCAAACATAAGCCCCACTAATCGGCGTGAGATGAAAAGAAAATTTGGGAGGCCTGCATACCTCGGCCGGCGGTGGCTTCCGCGGTCTTCCACGGGGTCTTTTCGGCGGGGGCTCAGTCGGGGTACCCTCAGAAGGCGGTTGGGTAGTCGAGGCCTGCGGTTCTGACATTGTTTAATCCGATAGCTGACAAGATTATTGATTGTTCTCCGACGGTCAATCGACCTAAGCTGGCCGCGGAGCTGAGATTGGACGCTCGGGCGAAAATTTCCCGACTCGGCTTGACCCCAATGTATTCTGAGCTGCTTGCCCCGACGTCAAGTCTTCACAGAGAAAACGTGGTGCTCGCTTTCCTCGGTTTTCTCTTCGTTCTGAAGCTTTTGAGCGCAATTTTTCACCTAATGAGAGATCTTGAGCACGTGCTAGATCTAGTCAGGTGTATAAAATTCCTGCCTCGTACCCCTGAGGTCCTTGTGACCACAAAAATCCCGCGTGGGTGGCTGATCACAAATAGCCTTGGCCTTTCAGTGTAACTTTATGAATGGGGATTAGCGTACGAATTTAGTTCCTTTTGACCCTGAAAGAGGGCGCTGGTGCAGCCCAGGTTCTTTCAAGCTGAATGAGATAACCGAAGGGTGAGATTTTTGGCAAACGATAGCTCCATACCGCGCATTGTTTTGGTTTTTGCGGTCGTAAAACAAGGAGGGAGAGTACAACCCAGGTCACGTGGCTGAGACCCTATATATTTGCTAGACGTCCATTCAGTCACCGCCGGTATTACTTGTTCACACCCATCGTGAATCACGAACAATTTTAAAAAGCGTGGAAGAAATAACAAGGTGCGTTTTTTTGAAAATTTATGTGTGCATGCATTAATAAAATTTCATGGTGGTTAAAAAATAAAATGTAGTGATATCTGACGCGAGTCACAGGGGTCCACCTAGTGGTTTGCTTAGGAATTTCTTTAGCTTGGTATTGCGTCTAGCCCCTTTTAGGCTTCTTCTATATTGGACTTTGGAGGTAGTGTAACGCACATCCTATTTTCTGGTTTCTTGGACTATCTACTTCTTCCTAACATACAACACTCACGTTATCTTAGTTTCATTGTGAGCAAATTCGACGAAGAGACGATGTAACAGGATGCGTTGTCCAAACGGTCCAATGGCAGTTCTCCAAGTCACGAGATTCGTTGAGAGATTGTTTCAACACTTGATGCAGTTTAAGCCCCGAACTGACTGGTCTTTCACCTAAGTTTGTTATAGAAAGGCTGTTCTACGCGTAGGCTACGTTATAATTGCTTTAGAATTTCTACATGTTGCAGTCCCGCGTAAAGTTGGCAATAGAACTCCCACGTATACCTGTAGTATATAGCTAGTTACGGCAACGTGTAAAGTTCGTTTTGAATAGAATCTTCAGACTGCGGTTCCGAGCGTAAGGTTTGCTTACAAAGTAGAATTTCCACGTCCACGGAGTTAGCTTTAGAATATCTACAGACTGAGATCCCGTATACAGTTCATTTAAAACTTCTGCAGGATTGTGTCCTTGTAGAGTAAAATTTGTTTTTGAGGCTCGTTTCTTGTATCTCCAGCTTGGAATTCCGCACAGACTGTGTTGAAGAATTTCTACAGACTTGGATGCTACACTGGTAACTGCTCTTAAAATTTTAAATTCTACATGCTGAAAGTTGGATTCAGTATTGCACTTAGTTTTGGTTTCTTTAAACCAGCACTTACTTTAGCAGGTTGAATTCCCTACCTTACCCACCTTTAATCATAGTTATAATATGAAATTGCAAACATATTTTTATCAAAAAAGTACCCACTCTCCAGAACGGAGGAAGTGTTTGCCTATTTTATTCTTTTCTCCAATAAATTGTCAGACAAACAAGTTATTTTAAACTGATAGCTTTCTGCTTCGAAATTTAAGTGAATTCAACAATATAAAAATTCAGCGCCATAATTTCAGTAAGGAAAAATCAGAAATTTATGATTAAAAACAGTTTTAATTTTGCAAACTTTATATTGTAAAGTGTGCAATTACGTACTTAATAGATCAAGTAAGTAAAACGAATGACTAATTGCAAGAGGAAAAATAAGATGGTCGTTTCGTGTGATTTTTTTCTAGAATCTAAAAAAAAAATAATAAAACGACGAACTTTGTTGGCGCTGTGGAATGTTTTCCAGGAGAATCGTTTGGAATTGCACACAGTCTAGCGACTAAGCGTATCTATCAAGAGGGATTTTGGGGGGATTCAGATGGGAGTGACCTGAAAAGTTCTTCCTGGCCAATAGAGTCAAAAATACGGTGCAAATACGTCACAGTGATGAGTTTATGACAATCCTTTCTTGTCATATCACTTTAAATCTTTAGCTCAGAGGCAATGTTTCTATTTTCATTTTCTCCTTTTTTAATTTCATTTACTTATTTATCATTATTATCACTATTATTATTTGTGTGTAGGTCTCTCCTGCCAACCGAATATTTGTTGAGCTTTACGCTCAAAATTGTTAAACAAATGCTCAAATATATATATATATATATATATATATATATATATATATATATATATATATATATATATGAATACATGCACAGTATATAGTAAATCATTTATTGAAGAGGACAGTTTACAGAGTTGACATTTACTACGAAATATTTTTTCCAAAATATTTTTTCTTCGGTTTTTCCTTTTTGTTTCTACTAATACATGAAAACAGATGTTTTTAAATCGTATTTTAATAACTTTTAGCAGTCTCTTCAGCGTCATTGTGACATCAGTTGTTTGAATACCTCTTATCAACAGAGCATCACAAAAATACATACGATTGGTTTTAAGTATTAGCAAAAAGCATCAGTATATCCAGTGCAACAAAAATATCCTAAAACAGTCCTTTTCAAATTAGTTATATTCGGTCTAATACGTTATGCCGCCCCTTCCCCAGCCTTAAACAATATCACTCCAATATAAACGATGTTCACATCAGATATATACTAGCTCTGGGACGTTAACATTAAAATGAACCGATAAAAGCCCGCGGTGATGTATACAACCATATACAACATTGCCTGAAGTGGTAGGCCTACGACACTTGAAATTTAATTTGAAGAAAATGATTTATTTTGCATTTTAAGCATCTCTCGCTGGTTAAATTTAGGCTAACCACACGTGCGTGTATGTAAAACATTGATTGTACCACAGTGGGGGAGCTATCTGGTTCTTTGTCTGGTCCCCCTCTTCCACCCCTGGGTTGCAGGGGTCGCTGGGAATCCTCTACAATCAGCATGCCTCTGACGTCACCAGTTTCACCCTGAGGCTCAGAGGATGCTGGGGATTCCTATGTTATATCTAAGATATCAACCTGCCTTTACCGTCTCCAGCATGAGGAAATGTATGCTGATAAAAGTAGGGAGTTTTCTGCGACTTCTGAAACTCAGGGTACGCATCCATATTTTATAATATACAGAAAGCATCAGGAGAATTAGATAAAAATACAAGCCACGGTTGACGTAAAATGCATTAAAACCTGTAATGTAGATTGTTATGAATGGTGTCGCAAACGCCAAATACAAGGAAAACAGTTAAGGACATAGGGGCGAATTGTTGGAGCCAAATAATCCATGAAATGAATTTTTATTGCATTTCCGTTACGAGGTCAAATTCGCCATTCAAATTCATTCACTTAAATTTCTGTCGCACAAGCTTTTTCAGAATATTTAGAAAATTAGGAGGATTAAAAGGTAATTTTTTCTCTTTTCGCCTCTCCGCCAGCCCCCCACTGCGAAGATGCTCTTGGGAAAATTACAAGTTAAGAAAATGATTTCTTTCATTTTAAGAAAAATTCAAGGTATGTTACAGTTTCTTCGCGGGCTACGGATCAGTAGGCCCTATTTTTGACCTAGAACGGAAGGGGGGGGGGGCTATCACCATCCACTCACCCCCGTATTCACCTAAACGTGCTTAGTTTTCAATATCTTTTATTAATCTTTGACACTTTGTCTTCCATGCATTAGATCATGTCCACCTCTCAAAATATAAACCGCCTTGCGCAATCTCAGATTTTTATGGTTCTATTTCGCAACATAAAACCGTTTTCTGTTTGCATATTTAGGTCATATCATGATTATCAATCACACAACTCAAAGTTAGGCCTACATGTATCGCCTGTTGTCTTTCATTTACTAAATTCTATCCTTTTTCTATCCTTTCGGTCCTTTCTCTCGGTGCCAGGAAACGCAGCAAATGGTAGGACATTCCAAACCCAAGGTATTCTTTACTAACGCAACCAACCAATTCCGACAGAAATAGACCGTTGCGCTATCACTGACAGCGAGACCACTGAACGGAGAACTGCCCATATGAAGTTGCAGTAATGTGGCAGCTGTGTCAAATCACACCTAACACATTCTATACTCGAGCAAAACGATCACAACCAGTTCCATCAAGGGAATTCTAGCTACGCACAGCATATGACCTGAACTAAATCCCTCACTGATATTAACACCAGTCAATAACGCATCTAATAACATATATTGATTTGTAACAGTGCTATATTTGACCCAAGGCTACGTAATTATTCTAGATCTTTGAGTTCTGATCCTGTCGTGACGTCCGTACATGATAAACGGATATTAAACAACGGACCATAAAATAATATATATCACGAAAACGTAAAAGGCCTATCCTTTGCAGTGTAAGTACCGTTATGAATATTAAACGACACCATAAATGTCCATCTTTTCCGTGACATTGACCACAGGGCATTGGGTACAGTTTCCTCAGTTGATTTTATTTATCTTTATCTCTGTTTACAAAACACTGAGCAATATATGCGCCGGTAACAACTACTTACTTCAGCATCATTTTCTTTTAAAAGCATAATTAAATTCACAATTTTCTAGAAGATATGATGCTATATCACTTCCACTCTAAAGATATAAAAGACTATATACGTTTAAATGAAAACAGTACCGGGAGAAAATATATGCATCAAACAGGTTATTTTCTCTTTCATTGTTATTCAGTGAAACAAACACTACAGGGAAATCCTGACACTGTTGACGAAATAATTAGGATAAAAATGTTCCCAGTCTTATCTCCAAGCAACGCAGGTAAACAGGAATCAAATGTTCAACGGGAGAACAGTTAAACAGGAATTAAATTAGTTGACGTCAAAGTATATAATATTACTGACTAGCACTGCTCTTTGGCTACAAAGTCGTGTGCTGCAAATTCAAATTGGGTAGGCTTGCTTGTGAACAGCATGCGTGACTCGAACAGTCAGTGATTGGACCGCCCAACTTTGTTAACTATTCTCTAAGGCTTATTAAGAAACAAATAAGGCACTCCTTGAGGACAGAAAATATTATTTCAAAATTAAGATAAGTGGTTATTATTTTTGTTTTGCTGATGTAAACGCAGAAGGTGCGGTTGTATAGAAGAAAAATGAAAACGTCCGTGGCTACAATGTCTTCTTTTATTCAAAATTCATCTTTGCTTTAAGCTTTCGCTTAGGATCAACCTGCGCCAATAATCAACACAATGTATAGCCCAATTTTCTAACGATGGTCGGAGCCCTTAACACCGGATTCAATTAACGAGGATGGTGAAAGTGATCTGGACAAAATCATTCATGACTCATCGTGAGTTCTGCGAACGCGATTGAATCAGTACCAATAAGTTCAATGACACTTACGATAACGTAAGTTTCTGTTATTTTCGATGAAGAGAGCTTTTAAAAATCCCCAGCACTTTCTCTATGCGCTTGAAAGAGGTGGTCATATGGTTTTTACTGATGTGTCTAATTTTAGACCTATCTTTCAGCTATGTTATGGTTGTTTACGGACGTAAACACTTTAGAATAAAAATGACCAGCTTGATTTGTGCGAGAGAGATTAAATTCAGACTTCCCAAATTCAACACTTCGTGATTAAAAAAACCTCGGTGCCAACCCTTGGATCGCACGGCGGCTACATGTACCATAATTCGCCCTCCAGCAGGATCGTAATCGGACAACAAATAAGGAAAAGCAACTATTTCCGCGTGAAAACCACTTGTAAGTACCACTGAGAGTCAGGAGTCAGGTTAATATTTTAATTTGTTTGTCACGGCTGGTGTTAATGTTGCGCAATTATGCTAAATAGACATCTGCGCGTGTTTTGGAAAGAAGAAACCAAGTTGGGGACTGAAATGTGTGTGTGTGTGCGCGCATGTGCATGCTTGCCTGGTCAGCGAGTGGGAGATTAAGTATAAGAAAAGAATATAAACATCAGCTTGATTCATTTAAAATGCAAATTTATTTTCTCATAGGTACAATTATATACGACGCATGGAATATGACTTAGAAATTTCATTAGGCGTCTTATCCGAACCAATCTTTTTCACTTGAATAAGACACTGAACAAAATAAAGAAATATGATAATTAGATAATAAAGACAACTAGAATGGGTGTGAATTCAGGAGGAGCAATACTAAAAAGTAGGGCTTTGGTGATTTCTTTGAACAATATATTGCTACAAAAAAAATCAGAAACACATCCGAAATTTAACTCTAAATTTTCTTAAGTCTAATAAATAAATAAAACCGCCGATGTATTATCAACCTTCAGGCGTCGTGATCGTTTACAATTTTTTTTTTCAAAAACAATTCACTGTCCTAGATCCAAAAACGAACCCAAAACGGCCGTCAACAAATGTAACCCTGACGCACCGGATGATAACAAACGAAACCTGTTTCTTGGTGACTCGACTGCGGTTTGACAGGAAAACCGCACTTTGTCAAGTAGGACATTAGCAGAAGGAACTATATACTAATAACGTTGATTTAAAAAGTGAATAGTTTCTAAAGAAGTTTTTCTTAAAATTTCTATGAGCCATGGCGTTTCGAACCTTTATCAAACGCTCTTGATCACATTAAACGATTATTTTTTTTAAGATTCATCATTTTGCAAGAGACAAGGAAAAACCTGTTTCATCGTATGGTCATGGTCAAACTTCACCTCCACTGCCTGTAAAGCGGTGCACAACACTTAGATGTCTTATTTCAGCAAGAGAAATATAATGTTAAATTATTTTATTGTATCGTTGATATTCATAAAACCGTTGCTTGACGGTGACTTGGCCAGTGAATGTTATTATTCCCTTCCAAAAGGAAAAGAGTCTGTTAGGCTATGAAAGAAAAAAGAAAAGAAACAGAAAATTACAGAAACGTCGCAATGAATTTATTGAAATCTTTAACATGTTTCAGTTTTAACTATCCTCTTAAAGAACTCTCAAGAGAACTAAATTTTAGATATATATTTTATGTATTAGATCAGTGAATTATTGTTTTTATAAATCTGCAAATACGTGCACTTTTCTTTAATTGTCTAAGCCAAATTTACTGTCATGAACAGCTCTAGTGCTTCCCCCCCCCTCCCCGCCTATTTTAAGTTTAGAAAAACATTTAAAATCATTAAAAGGAATAACGCATTATAATGGGTGAGATATAGAGCAAATACGTTGACGCTTTTTTTAATTTTTGAAAAGGAAGGTAAAAGTATTTAAGATAAACGCGTTTTGGAGCCGTACTGTATTTCGTCTAAGGTTTCTCCTACTTAGTGGCAACACTTTCGTTTACTCATGGTTGGATCATGCAATGCTTTATCAATGTCTGACAGCGCTTCTTTACCTGCCTGAAGAAAGACCTGAGAAAAAAAAAGAAAAGAAGAAAATCAAATACGTTGAAGTAAACATATGTTTTGCTATGTGAACACAAGAAGGTCAAAATCTAGATGTGAATAACGCGTTACGTGTTCAGATTACGTGACTTGCGAGAAATAAGGGGCCAAGAACTAGATCTGAAGAGCATTTAGGGTTCAGTTTTTAAGAACATGCGTATGAGCTTATTACCAGGCCATCCTAGACTTCCTCCCCCCCCCCCTCGCCCCCCCCCCCTCATCCCCTCCCCCGTCCAGGACCAGGTAGTAGACTGAATATATTTTTTATCGCAAGTGTTAATTTTAAAATGAAATAACCTGTTTGTACTAAAATTCAGATACCAATATTTTTGCGGTATGATTCTGCCAACGCATTGTAATTTAAGCACTGGATCTTTGCCACGAAGGCGGCCCATTGTAGCAAAGAAATCATTCTTTCTTTACATTTAATCTTGGAGAGCGGATGTTTGTGGCGCGTGGCATCAAAAAATGCAATAGTAAAACAGCCAATCCTAGGTAAAATGATCTACTTTATTCAATATTTAAAATAATATTTTTTATTAAATCCAACAGAGGGACCCCCCCCCCCCCCCCCCCCCCCACCATTACCTGTCTCCCCCGTGTCCTACTGAATAGAGGTCTAACTGTACTGAAAACGCGCTATTTTTTCATGTCATTATCATTTTGATTATTTTTCATTTCAATTTTTGGCTCTCGCAAGTGTTCTCGTGAGTTCTGTTCTGATATCGTGCCTTAATTTTGTAAACATGTCAGGCTCGCAATCCCAGACCAGACTTAAATGTCGTCTCCTGACGCAAAGTTATACCCCATAACACATAAATAACTTTTCCCATTAACACAAATTCTAACACCCAAATATGGTCACAAGTTTTCCGGTTATATTCATATTTAAATTAACAAGGGTGCAATTGTTATCAGAGTAAACAAGTCGGTCCAATGAATGGAATTGTCCCCTAAACTGTGTCGCATATTTGATCTTTAAATAGAAACAGCAAATGGCAAGAGGTCACTGAGCGACATTCCCCAAGTGATTAATCCCTTATATGGAGAATGACGTCAGCCGTTGTTACCACGTGACCCATGACGTTAGCAAGGTGTTCCCCTTCTTCCTGGTACGAAAACAACAAAACTATTTGTGTGCCAGATGATTCATCAGTTAAATTTTTGCCACCAAAGTAGGAGTGTAGGAGTGTAAAAGTTAACAGTCTTATTCCTACCGTCCCAAAGAAAAGACAAGAAAGAAATAAGATCAGGTTAGTGAGTTTTTATGTCACTAGTTGTCGTTAGTCAAAAAATGATAATATGGCGGGAGACAGTTCGATCTTGGATTAGGTCAAATATACGATGGCATCTCTTCAGAACTGCGGCACACCAATGCGTGCACATGCTTAAATATTATACGGATTTCCGGGGGATTTCTGACTACTGAACCCCTGAACTATGGCACCCCAGCGAACTGCTGGCCAATGGCAACATCAGATTCGAGGCAGTTCTGTGAATTTTGATTTGGTTGTGATCAAAACGTCATCGAATCTCTTCCTGGTTTCCTGACCTAATCTCCCCGTCACGTCGTTCACGGCTCATTTTAAACCTCATCATAGGTTGTGTAAGGATTCCGTGTGATTTTACGTTACTATTATTGTTGCTGTTTTCGTCAACCCACGGTGAGAAGGCCGGTGACTAGAAGACCTGAGGTACAGTGAAACTTCCCTCTCCACTTACACGACATCTTGAAATGTACATCACAGGACGGCGACCTACTTTGAGATGGTTGATTAGTTTATTTCCTGATCAAGATTACACTTCTTAACGATTTTCCAGTTGATTGATCCAAGCGATCACCTTCCATATAAGCAGGTTTACGTCAGAGTTGTGAGGATTATTGGCATAATTCAATATGAAATCAATAATATGCAATTTACTTATGACAGTCCAAGCGACAAGTCTGAGAAGATCATGGGGATATTTTTTTATTCGTCTTTACGATTGCAGTGGTATATATTCAACCATCTACTCAAGTAGGAAATTTCGGAGAATTAAAACAATGCCTTTTTTAAGTGAAGATTAATGATCGTGTGTGATTCTTGAAATAATGGTGCACTGTAGTACAATAAGCTTGCCCTGATTTTGTTGAAAAAAAATTCAGTAGAATAGAGTACTGACAAGGAACAGCCTTGTGTACTAGCAAGGCAGGTAATGGAAACATGCTGAAGCACTCCTTTGCAAACCTGAATTGTTCACATTGAAACAATATGAATGAAACAAGTTTTTATGAAGTTTCCCCCGCTGCTTGATGAATCATTTCAAGGGCATTCTAGGACGGCTGCCACATTTTTTTCCACCTAAGTTTATTTACCATGGGAGAGTACAATTTGTACCAAAACTACAAAACTTCTACAGATTAAACCTTCTTCAGATATTTATTTTTTTAAAGCTTTTATTCAAATTTTATTCAAATTCAAGTTGTAATAACCCTACAGTCAATCGAACAATTTATGTAATTTTCAGTATAATTACCTCATTAATAATACTTTCTATACTAACAGTATAATAACAGTACAAACCATTTTCCAAATTATACTCTTTTTATTTTCGCAACCATGCATTTAACTTGTGATCATTTCATAAGCAGAAACAATAGTTTACTCTTGATGATATGCCAGACCAATATCCGGGAGCACACGAAGGAAAACAATTTAGGCCTGGACTTAATTTCAGGATACATGAGTCATATGTTACTACTGCCATACAACTACTACTACCAAGACGGCCGTGTTCACATACTGCTCAGCTTAAACCGTAAATGGTCTGTTTGACATCAAGCTGGCCCAGATGTGACCACGACCTACAGAAGTTTTAAAAATTGCTCCTTTTTATTGTAAATATCAATCTCTTGGTAAAATCATATTTTAGGTATTTTCATTGTGATAGTTAGACTCAAATAGATATGTATTTAAGTATGCATGTTTTAACATTCACAAGTAAATTTGAAGAAAATTAAGGAAAATTTTATTATTTTGTCATTGTGCATCGTTTTGTTTCTTTCAGAAATACTCAAGAAACAATAAACAAAAGCAAGGCTAGGAAGTGGAAAAGAAAACAATATATGTATAATACTGGAATGGAAGGTGAGAATTCATTATTTTCTATAGCCCTTTTTCAGGTGACGTCATTCACCTTGTTGAACAATATGTATCGAAATAGCTACTTGGATTTCCTCGCTTAGATTTCCTCAAGTTTCTGATGATGTGTCATTTATTTACTGTTGATATCAGAAATGGCAACAGGAAATGGTAACACATCTCCCCCCCCCCCATCCCCTGCTCAAATTATCAGGGTCATCAAAAGGGGTGAAGATAATAACTAAAAGATACTTAATGACCCCCTCTATGAAAGTACTCCTCCCCCCCCTCCCTTCCCCCCCTCATGACAAGTGTCAAGTATGAACTTCTTTGGGGTCCACACGGAAATAAGTATTTGTCATACTGGTGGTTTATATGGTCAGTAATGGCATTGTCTAAGACACCAGTTAATATTGAAGAAGGATGCATTAGCTAAATAGCCATTTGACTAATTAATCACAATTTGCACTGAATGTTTATTCTCTCTCTCCATTTGGTTGATGACTCATGTTTAATATGACATCAGCAAAAAGTTATATGGATATTTACATTGATATGAATCATATTATTGAATTTTGTATGAAAATATTACCTAGTCTACATCAGTAACCACAGTTGACATATTTGGACGTGGTAGAACTGCCAAAGGCAGAGATTAAGTTCAGTGGGTCTGAAAAGGTTATCAAGTTTATTGCCACCAGGGGGGGAGGAACAATATACTTAATGTAGAGGTAGCCCAAGCACTGAGGCAACAAACACCGAATACTTCAGGAATTTCACCAACGCCACAAACTACATACCACTCAAACAATGGACTTGCTACTAAATGTCACCTAAGACTTCACTCAATCCAAAACACCCTTTAACAGATCCAGGCATTTTAAACACACACACAAAGTGAGTGCCTGGGACACTGCCAACATCCATGATTTGGGGCCTAGTTGTTTGACTCACCAGAGGGAGACACTGTCTGGTCATTATCAAGCCAACTATCTGTTTGAAACACAAAAAGAGAAATTAATAAATATTTTATCAAAGTACTCTTTGAATCAAAAACATATTATTAATCAATCAAAAATAATGACTACATTTTTACCACTTTTCTAAGAAAGAAAGCATTATGTGAAATATTGATGGTTTTTCAACCAGCAAGGGTGAGCCTTGTCTGGATGAATATAAAGCCGAGAAGTCTTCAGGGCAAACACCATATAATGGCTACCCTGAATTCTTCTTTGATGGGAGCTCAGCCCCGGCAAGGGAGCATTAATGTTACTGTTGACATATTAATATCCTTACTTTTGGGCAAGGCCTGGTAATTTGTTAGCTACAATAACTGGCCCCTAGATCACATAGAATTTCAAGCATTTTTGGAGCCTAATCTGTCTTGTACTTAAAAAAAGAAAAAGAAAAAAAGATGAGTTTTTATCATGAAAATGTTGTTTATCATATAAATGTAATAATAAAACTAACACATGTGCAAGCTTGACTGCAAAAAAAAAAAAAAAAAAAAAAAAACTAGTTTGCAATTAGGAGATAAGTGGTTGGAATATTCGTGCCCCTAGGGGGATGCAGCATTTTATGATCAGAATAAAAAAGCACTAAATTTTCAACCTGCACAAAAGTTAACATTTGTGTTTTGCTTCTTAAAGTAATGTAATTGTTGTGGGCCTGGAAAAATGGATAATGTTACAGTCACTTGGAGTGCACTTGTGTGGAGTGTAGAGGAAGAAGTACAACTTACTCTGAGTTTTCATCTTGGTTTTGTCTTACGATTATTGTAAAGATAGTGAAAGGTTGATTCCACAGAGTCTTCTCTCCTTCTCCTTGCTGGCAAACACATTTGCTAAAATTCTAACCATGAGTGGGTGATTATTACATGTAGTAATTCAATATCAGAGAGAGAGAAAGAAAAAATGCAAGTTGTTTTGAAATGTGTTGATTAAAGTAATTGGCTTAAACTTTATATATAAAAACTGCCTAAGATCTAAGGTAGTCAGTAGTTGATATTGTGTAATTTATTTCCAGATTTGTCGCGGTATTCTGCATCCCCGGCAACAGACAGCAATTGTTCCTCAACATTTGAGCCAGCAGCAAAGCGCCAGAAAGTCGAACATTATGACTCCTCCGAGCTACTCTCCTCATCTTCTATTGTGAAAAAAGGTAAATAATATTTTTAAATTATGCCCTTAGATTTTCTATTCTGTCAGTTCTTAAGTTTAAGAATTGTTCACAACCAACCTTGACTCATTCAGACAGTGTTTTAAGGATTCTCCTCAATCAGTTTAGCCAAATGTTAGGTCTGGTCTCAGAGAAAGGGAATGTTTTAGAAAAATTTGATAACTCCATACCCTGTACAAGGTTTGTTGACAAATAACACTTAAGGATACCAAGTGTATAAGTCCGTAAGGCTTGTGTGAAAATAAGAGATAATAATCCAACAGCAAATTTAATTACAGTTTAGTAAATTATTACTAAAACATGCATGCAACAAAATTGTTCATTAGTAGATAAGCCAAGTCTATGTAAATAGGTAAAGATAATCTCAGCAAAAAATAAAGAAAATAGATAAACAGACAGCTTTGTCACAATAAATGATCAAAATAATTTTCATTTAGTTAATTGCCTTTGGAATTGCATGCTCATTTGTATGAAGATAAACCATACTTGTGAACTGTTCAGTGAGATTAAGGAAATTTAGAGGTGCTACTGTAATCAGCAATATGAATATTTCATTTGATCATAACACCTGTGATAGAACAAAACCAGTAATTAACTTTTTATGTCAAGAGACAGGTATGAACAGATATCCTCATACTGCAGACTGTCTGACAGTCATTACTCGCTTTTCGAACAACATGGATTTATGATATTACCACCAAAATATGTTCATTTTCCAGTTCTTCTACTGCTATCTTATATTTCAAAAATTTGAAGAAAATGTTTTGTGAAATTAGATTTGTGTCAGAAAGTTAACTGTTGTAAGTGTCTGAAAATCTTGAGTCTTGAAATGTAAAATGATAGAAAAAGTAAGGCATTTAGAAATTCAGAGTAATTACCATACTTGGCCTAATGAAAAAATTATCTCACTTGTTGCTCTGGTTTGTAGGACTTGTGGCCATGGACACATTTAAATCTATAATTAGAAAGAGAGATGAAGATAATATGCTTTTGATAATGGACTAAGAAAGGAGCTAGATAGCTCACTGTCTGTCTGTTTGACTGTCTCTTTTTTTGTGTGAAAATTGTGAAGGATGACATCTAGTGAAATATTCTTAGTTCAGAATAAGTGCATTTTGTTTCAGTCATGTGCATGTGTGTTTTTTGTGTGTATTTTGGAAAGGTAGGGGCAGTTATAAAAAAGTCATCTCCCTGGATGCATTTTAGCAAAGTGCATTGACTGGTATACCTATCACATGCTAATTTGCAAGAAAAGACCATATTGATTGGTTCTCATATGCAACATATTAAAATTACATATGGGAGAGAGGATTGGGGGGGGGGGGGGGTTGGAGCAAAACTGAGTGCACAGACTCATATAGTTAAAGGACTTCCAATAGGATATATATGTGTTGCCATCCACTTGACACAACTCTTTGTGTTGTTTGATTAATACATGTACTACTGTTAAAATATTCAACGGAGAAATCTAATATTGAGGCTGGTTAGAGAGACGTAATTACTAGTATTTGCGTCAATGTATAACGTGTGCAGGGTGTGATGTTTGTTATGAGCAGACTCTGTTACGGTTGTCAGAATCATTATATGTCGTTATCTCCCTCATTATCACCTTGTATAATCACATGTAGAGCTCAGGTGTGAAATGAACTTTTGCCAACTGCGTGAGATGATTTACTTTGGCTTAAGAGCTAGAGAGAATATTGTTTGTTTTTTTTATTTTCAATTTTTTTCCTGTTTTTCTCAGTTATCTGTTAATTGTTGCATACTTTTAAGTTTGTTTAAACTAGAGCATGCAAAAATGACCTCAAGGCCAGTATTTTATTAGGACTGGATAACACGTAGTTAACAGCTTTGGTGGCGTGTCCATTCTGTACATTGCCTAAAGGCAGAGGTTTTTAAACCATCCTCCACTGAAGTATTATGATATATTAAGTGGGGTAAAACATGTGCTTTCACAGGCCTGATAAGTCGAAAGGGCAATTAAGTGCAAAAATGATAAGTGCCATTGGCTGCATGGAAAGATTTGCAGTACAATTAGAATATTCAGAATATATAGTAATTCACGAATACTCTTGAGGAAAACTAAGGCACTTGAATTCTTCTTCCTTGTCCCAAGAAAGACTACTAGTGATTTTGTCACATAAGACTGTAATACATACATAGCTATGTCATAACACTGCAGATTATAATAAACACCAACAAGGGCATGACACTATCCAGCACTGGCTGGCTGCTAAGGTTTCAGTTGTAATCACTGTGACATGCAGCAAGGAAGCAGAGGTCCCCTGGTAGGAGTGAATGTGTGCAGCATTCCAGGCTGCCCTGGGAAGGTACCAGTCAGCTCTGCATACACAATAGGGGCTGGCTGAAGAAGAGATGGAATCACACTTTAAAAAGGGGGCCCTTGGAGACAAACTGCTGGAGGGAGGGGGGGGGCATGGGTCATTAATCATCCATATCCAGGTTTGTTGTGACGTTCACTATGTGCCCCGAGCATGTATACTCTGTGATGGGTATTAGATAGCCATCTTATCACAGGTAATGCTGTGACTCGGTGCCCCGTGACATGGATAATGAGATAAGTCTAGGGAGCTCATCTACATACCTGGAGGGGGGAAATTAATTTCACAGTTGTGC
This sequence comes from Lingula anatina, assembly GCF_051362555.1. Lineage (NCBI taxonomy): Eukaryota > Metazoa > Brachiopoda > Lingulata > Lingulida > Lingulidae > Lingula > Lingula anatina. The sequence continues at coordinate 2,442,393 of NC_141772.1, read as the reverse complement.
ACAAAACACTACCTTCACCTACAGTTAGTGACAGAAGTCATTTAACACTTGGCCATAAGGACAACACATGGTTATTTCTCAGTGGGCTTTTACCCCTTTAACTAGACTGTCACTGCACTTGAATCTTGGTCAGGGAGCTCAGTTACAACACACAGGTAGGAGTATCCTGTTTGTGTGTTTATGCCCAGTGATATTTGGCAAATATTTATGCCACATTGGAAGACAGGCAACAGAAAATTTGTAGTCACTGAACGTCTTGGACATTAAATACCTTGGGCACTGCATTGGTCACTGGATACCTGAATAGGACAAGTTAACAGTGGGGACTGACCACTTGTGAGGGGCGGCCCGAGTCACCATGCTGTCCACGGAGAATTTATTTCATCATTCTCTTCTTTTGAGGAGTTTGGAAGAACGACATGGTAGAATACCACATATCCCTCCACCCATTTATACAGGGAGTTCGCTAATTGACAATTGTATTATGGACCCTTTGAAAGGTATGTTGTTATTGAGGAAGGAGGTGAGGCAAGGTAAAGAGATTAGGTGTAGGATAGGCTTAATCTGGAATGGATTGTGACCAGATGTGGGTGTGGGTGGACATAGAACACACACACACACACACACACACACACACACACACACACAGAGAGAGAGAGAGAGAGAGAGAGAGACAGAGAGTGAGTGTTTGTGTTTATCATCTTCAAAACTCATTATGCATACTTTGGAGTCCACTAATGTCTTTCGGGAGGCTATAACATGCAAACAAATATTTGGATATGATGTAACAAACTTAGGTATGCGACTGTGTACTTAAAACATTCAAATGCCTTTGAAGATTCCTTTAACTTTGCCATTGTGGTTGATGCAGGTGTGTTGTGAGGGACCGGGGGATGGGGAGGGGGGGGGGGGATAAGGAAATAAATGAGACCAGCACACAGACAAAAAACTTTACCATATGGAAGGACACTTAGCGAATGTGACACATTGTATAAAAAGGCGCTGTCATTTGTAAACTTGGGCAGATCATAGATACGCGAATGTGAAAGTTGTGAAAACTTTTTAGAAACTTATTGGGTTCTACAGGTATGTTTTGCAGGCGATTCTTCGTGCATTTTTCACACCTAAATTGCATGTTGATGTGCATGCCCTGAAGCCTCATGATCCAAGCCCACATTGCTGATTTTATGGGGCATATCAAAATGGGAAACATTATATATTTAGAATACTAAAAAGCTATGAAGATTTCATTTCCTGAATGGGGGCTGTGTGGTTTACAAGGTTTTCATCATAATGTCATTTTCCACATTGGAGATTAGTTTGTTTATCATTTTCTTTTTCAAAGTTCAGTGTCCTCAAACAGGTAACTGTTTTTAAGGTGATGTTGTTATGTGCATTATTACAGCTCATGAAATGGAGAGGTTGATTAGGATCAGCAATTGATATGCATCAGAGCAGCAATAAGTGGAACAATGGAGTAAAAGCATGCTACCAGTGGCATGATCCATGGCAGCCATCAAAGCTAACAATCTGGCATTTAAAAGCTCAGCCGAGTTTCATCAAGATTGTTTTGGTGATACATAACTTGAAAGCACCAGTGTCATGATAGACCAGAGTGGTGTGTAGATAGAATACGTCTCTGAAGACTCCTCGTTATATCTTGTCACGTACTGCTTGATAAGTCCTAAATCAGCTGATGAATAATTCGGACATTTTCAGACTGATAACTAATGAAAGTCATGATGTACATAATTTGGGATTTTCAGGTACATTTGTGGTTCAGATAAGCCAGTCCTTTCATGGTGTGGAAAATGTAGGGGTTTTTGATACATATATAGATAGTCTGACGATAATGCTGGCCACAGAGTGAGTAATAAAAGATTCCGTGGGCATTAGGAGCCTTGATATTGATAAGCTGAGATGGATACCGTTGATGAATTGGTATTTTTAGTTACGGTGTTTCTTTGATAGCATACAGAGGTTATTGAGTGTTTTCATGCAATATTTATATGTCAGCTGTAATATATTGCACAGAGAAGATATTGTCTTGCCATGCTGTCAGATTTTAATGGTGGTTGTATTTTATTCTGAATCATTCCCCCCACTCCAAGATCATGATTGAAATATATTCTTGGTTTCTGCAATTAGCCTACAGTTTGTCTTTATGTTTTTGGAAATATAATAAGTAAAATGATGAGTGTTCCAAAGAGCCATATTTAACTCATACACAAATGAAAACTCAATACTTTTTTCACGCCGCATTTCATATATGCCGTACCACAGACAGACTTTAGTGCAATGTGAATAATATTACCCAGTGTGGTGAAGGGGAAAAAAACTTGCACCCGGAAAACATGTGATTTATGCATCGCAACTTGAAATGAATAATTAAGGTCCCTTTGCGACCTCCTATTTATAGCCTTGATGTCAAACCCGGGTCTGACGGAGGCCACATATGTGTGACCTCAAGCCCAGGTCTTTCTCTGTGGGAATTGCGCCTGTTGGGAAGAAGTCTTAACTGAGTTAACCGTCGTCATCTATTGATTTTGTGACAAGTTCCGGCTTCTGTGCCTGTGTACTGAGCCAGACTGGTGGGGTTAAGTTGAAGGTCAGCTCTTATGGGTATTCTGGAGTGAACTCTGTTAATGTACGGAATTATGGTCCTGGGAGTTTGGCAGGGGACCTGGGGGTGGGGGGGTTGGGGGGGGGGGTAAATGAGTCTCTGAGGTGGGTTTGCTGTTCTTGTCAGTTGTAGGACAAGAATAAACCTGCCCACTCTTCTCCCACACACAAGAATTATAGTTCATCACTTATATGTTAGATATGACACAATAACTGCTCTGCATTTACCAGTCCTGGATTACGTGGAAACTTTAATCTCTAAGAGTAAGAAAATCTGACAGTTATCAATGCCATCTTTATTACGATGCCTTGTGTAACTGATACTTGTGGTAATATTATATATATATTATACATATGTGTGATACCTGGATTATAGTGAATCATGTAATTATGTTATTGTATTTCTCTCTATTCAGGTATGGATTCCAACATCACACTCTGGCAGTTTCTTCTGGAGTTATTATTAAGTGGCCAGCACAACGACATAATTCAGTGGACTGGGAATGAGGGAGAATTTAAACTGCTTAATGCTGAAGAAGTGGCCAAATTGTGGGGCCTCCGCAAAAACAAGCAGAACATGAATTACGACAAACTTAGCCGTGCTCTCCGATACTACTACGACAAGAACATCATCAAGAAGGTGATGGGACAGAAATTTGTGTATAAATTTGTATCGTTTCCCGAGACGATAAAAACAGAGAACAAAATTCCTTTCAAAGTGAAGATGGAGAGCTTGGCAACAGAAGGATTTCGATCCCTTCCAGGTTTCATGACATTCCGTCCATACGATATTAAACAGAATCTTACAAAGCAACAGCCACAGATCCCAACGCCTGTGTCACAATGGCAGACATCGCCCTCACCGATCGTGTCGCAACCAGCTACGTACATGCACGTGCCAACGCCAGTGCGCAACTTCAGCACGGCCAACAATGAGATTAAGTTCACTGAAGTAAAGTTCACTCCTAACATGGAGATGAAGTATCTTCCACAGCAGCCGCAGTACAGGAGCAGCCCTCAGCCCGTGGCCCAGCCACAGCGTTCCTTGAACACAACTCCACAGCCTGCACAACAGATGGCGCCTCCATCCAACACTCCATCACCAAAGCCACCATCTGCTGCGCCTTCACCAGCACGTGCTGTTCCGTCACCAGCACGTAATTCGCCATCTCCTGCGCGGATGCCAGTGCAGTCCATAGCAGCCTCTCAGCCTGTGGCGCCCTCTCCTCTACTGTCATCACAGCCACAGTGTGCTAAAACGAGTCAGAGCAATGCCTCAACATCAGTTAATCGCCCCAAGCCACAGCCAATTGAAATCCCCAAGACAAGCATTCCCAGCTTCCCAATGTACAGCCCACGCCACCCTCTGCAGAGTTTAACAACTCCACTCCTATTGGCTAGTCCTCTACAGAGAACTCCATATGGGCCAATCACATTCTGGAGCTCATTGAGTCCAGTGACATCAACACTGAGCCCCAGATTTAATTCTCCGACTCAGTTCAACTTCCCTGGATTTGTCAACGGACATGTGGCGCTGTCTCCAGTAGTGACTGGCCAGCCATTTACATCAGCATTTGAAAACTTGGGATCACCATTGTTTGTGTCGTCTCCAATGCCTGTCAGTTGACGCCAGGCTTCGCATTCAAACTTGCACTCTACTGCTAGCTTGAATGCCCTTGGACTTGACTATGGTAGTCAAAGACTTGAGACTCCCAACCAAATTTTTGTGAATTCCTCTCATCAGGGTGCTGAGAGTCACCAATTTAGACGACAGAGCTACAGTCGGTAGCAGTAACACAACAGTTGTTATGCACTTTGTTGAAACCAAATATGTACAGGACATGTGAACTGCAGTAATGTTTTTCTTTTTAGTCTTGGTGTTTTTTGTATTGTTAGATGAGCAAGTTTCATGTGCTAAATGTCAAAACTTATCCTTTAACTAATTTGGAAACTTGTATTGTTTCTCTCATTGTACAAGAGACCTGACGCTTTTAAACTCAACACTTGTATGGATGCCTTTTAGTGCTTCATTTTGCTTCTTTTTTTTTTTTTTTGTATGTTTGGAAGATTACAGAGCTTAGCTTCTTAAGTGGTCCAGGGGTGAATTTTGCTTTTGGACATTTGCCTGCAATTCTTTGATGGTAGTTTGGGTAATAAAAGTCAGTTTTATAGAAAGTTAAACTCTTTTTTTTTTAAGGAAACATTCTTCATTTTAAAAACATGCTGAGAACTGCTTGCTTCCAGCTGTTGAATTTGACTGCATTTTTGCATATTTTAAATTTTTTCGAAATTTTATTTCTGACAATAATGAGAGGTCTTAAGATCTTTTATTTCTTGGCTGTACCCCTCATTGCATTTTGACAATTAGTATGCAATTTATATAGCATTTATTTCTCAAAAGGGACCTGATAAGGCATAGATTAGACCAGTCCAGTGTTTCAGACTGGAGGCAAAGATAGCATATTTTGGTCACCACAAGAAATGATAATTTCCATTTGATTGTTGTACTTAAAAGCATTTGTATTCAGATAAATGCAAATGGTCATTATTTGATAGAGTTTTGTATGATCATTGTACATATATGTAGACTAAGGGGAAATATCAGATTTCTATTTTTGTACTAAAATGGCCAGTTGTGTAATTAAATGGCTTTTTAGCTTAGATTAAGGATATTTCAAATATGATTCAATGGTGCTGAGAACTGTATCTACTGGATGAGCGAGACAGATCAACAAGAAACATGTAAATACCAGTAGGCACTGTACTGTGGATCTCACAGCAGGTCACAAGACACTGATGCTCTTTTTAAATTTTTGACCATTGTCCTTAAAAAACATCACTTAATTGTGAGCTTTTTGGCAAAATTCCAGAATTTTATTTCACTCAATTCATGTTAATTATCAATTTTAAAGTAATTTGTTTATTCATGGTTTATTTTGTGTACTCCAGTCATGTTGTTTAGTTATAAGGACCTTGCTATGGCAAGGGTCGGATGTACTGTTATCTTCCCGTATTGTGAAGATTGTACATATGTACATGTATATTTATTTATTAAGACCAAATTTGTGAAATATATTTCATCATTTTTTTACCAAATAAAAAATATATATACATATATATAAAAGCGACCTCATATCTTTTTTTCTCTTTTTGAAGCAAGTATCATAACATGGGCGCAAAGATTTAGCGATACAGAAATTATATTTGTTACATTCAAATAATTCGGGGAGAAAAAAGGGCTAATCTCCAGCATTTCCCAACATAAAAGGTACAAGTACCCTTGATCCTCTGAGAAGCCCTGGTGTGTCGTCATAACAAACCTAAGAAAATCACGTTTGGATACAGCTAAGTAAGGCAGGCTCGTAGCCAGCAAGTTCAAGGGGGGGCGTCTTTTTTCCGAAAAAGTGGACCTTTTACCATCAAAACTTTGCGTACCTTGATCAATTTTTACCCCGAGCGGACCTTTTCACGCCCCCTACCCCACCCACCCCCGGCTACGGCCCTGTAATAGGACACCTTAGGCTAACATCAATATGGCATTCGGCACACGGTATTAAAACAACAGTCAAATTTTGTGATTATTGAGGTATTTTACGGCCACAGAATCGCAGCTTTTAAAACTACAGAGACTAATTGAATGTATTTACCTGTGCTTTGATGACGCTAAGAGACCTGTTATGCGTCAGCGTTAAGCTCGTTGATTACAAGTCCCTACGATATATTGACGCTGCTGTTGAAGTGCTTAAGAAATGGAGAAGGATTAAGATAATAAAGGTAAAGGAAAGAAAAAAAGAAAGAAAATGAAAAGCACAGCAGGTATATGCTTGCTGGGAAAATAAGGACAAGAAAAGAAAGTGAGAAAAAGGACAGAAAGTAGAGAACAAGGAAAAAATGTTACATTTATTACCCAAAATAATAAATAGTCTACCGAATAATATAATGAAACAGTCCTGAACAAGTGACATATACCCCAATGAATGTTTAGAACACTGATATCACAGTCGTCGATTGAAAATATATCCTTTGTTGCCCTGGTAGAACTACTTCATCCATTACCTGAGACTTAGGACCAATACGTGCCAACCTCTTCATTTTTTTTTTTTTTTGCTTACTTACTCGCCTCCATATTTACCCGCATTTAGAAAGACGTGCCGAGTGTGCATGTTACTGAATTAGAAAACGCAGAAGAGCCGCTTCAGCCTTAAAACTTAGGCAGGGGCGGATCCAGGATTTTTTGAAGGGGGGGGGGGGGGGGGGGGGTCCGCGGATGCGAAGCCGACCCGCTCCCCCCCCCCCTTGGCGTGGGGTTTGGGGCCCTCTGAAGGGCCCCAAAATTTTATTTTAGAGGTCGAACGATGCTATTTGGTACGGTTTGGAACTATGATTCAGCTAGTTAAAATTTTAATTTCAAGAGGGGACCATTGGTGTGTTTTTTTTTTTCAAAAATAGACCCCCCCCCCAAAAAAAAAAAAAAAAAAAATATTCGCCGCTTCTTATGGTACAGTGCTGTGCTGCATTTTGTACTCTTCCTCTCGCCCCCTCCAACTCCTCCCTCGAACATTAATATACGGTACACTCACTTAACACACGCTGTCTCTCTCCCATATTGGCTCTACTCTGTGTAATCCCGTAATCCTACTTTATTTGAAAAAAAAAGAAACTATTTATTTCGTGTCGGTAAAGATTTTTCTTATCGCATGGGAAAAGTCGCATGTGGGAGCGTCACGCAAATAGAACACACATATGAGATCATGAAACATACGTATTACGATCTAGCCATTTCGCTCAGTATATTTTTCTCTAGATCTTTTAATTTTACCTGCATATTTCTGTTCTTAGAGCAAGTGTGTAAATTATATATGAGATGGCGTATGTGCATGTTAGCTCTCCTAAGTTATAAGTATTGTTTTTTATTAGGCCGAAAACCAAAAAACGTCCTTCCGTCCAAAAACTACATTTCGTGGAGTAATTCAACTCTTCAACTGTCCATTTTCAACAGGTATCACATCTTCCCAAACAAAACATCTGACCATCATGTTAATTTAGTACTTGGAAAAGAAAAAATACTTTCACTCTTATGTCACGTGTTTCTCCTGAACACCCTGAATTTCAAAGGTCACAAACGGGGGGGGGGGGGGGGGGGGGGGGGGGGGGGGGGGGGGGGGGGGGGGGGGGGGGGGGGGGGGGGGGGGGGGGGGGGTATTAGACATTTTACTCTCCCTATTCCCTCCTCCCTCTAAGTAAAAACCTAGTTCCATGTTTATACATGAAGGACCGGTGTAACGTCCTCCTTGATACAGAGTTCCCTTCCCATTCATTTGTATAGGTAAACCTCGCCCTGCCAGTAGATTGACCCACTTAGGCCAGGTTAACCCTAACCATTATAACTAAATGGAGGGCGGACTTTCTGTTACACAGACCCTCATTTTCCTTACACCAGCACCATGGACATATTTCAGATTCTCACAGAAACTTATCTTTTTTTGAGAATTTCAGTATTTGAACGAGCAATATATTTTCCATCAGTCTATCGTTTTTGCCTCATCAAAATGTGTCAATCTATGAAAAACTCGCTGCACGATAGTACCATTTTCGTGTTATCTCGGGAGACCCTTGTACAATTTCATCTCTAATATAATGCCCGTGAAATGCCATTCCGTCCCATGCTAAAACTTATTTTGAACACGTCATTGCAGAAAACATTCAGTTTTCCATTTCCTAGAGCAATCACGTCTGCGGAAATTACTCACCTATAAATATCCCATTTACAAATAAAATCGTATTAACCTCTCATAACACTTGCGTGCTTGTACCAGATGCAACGGATTTATAGCACAGCAACAATCCATTAGTGATGTGAGAATCTTGAAACGTTTTTGACAAATTACGTTCATTATGGCGATGCATCAATTAATTCACACGATCGCAAGCCATAGATGTCAGAGGTCCCATTCAGAATAGGGGACTAACTAGTCCGAGGGTCAAATATGGCCGACCCACTTGAATACTTCCCCACTGGGAATCTACTCAGTGTCTATTAGTGAATAAGACAGCAAGCTTTGTAGTGGGTCGCCATATTTGACCCTCGGACTAGTTAGTCCCCTATTCTGAATAGGACCATACAGATCTACGTCCAATGAGATGGCTAATGATAAGAACCATTGCAACTTATAAGACGCTTGTGTTAAAAATCTTTCACGCAGACGAACGCTGACCAGAACGTCCTAATAGGGAACACGTACTTAAACATGACAACATGAAACAAGTTTTTTTAAATTTTGATGCACTGATTGGGGCGAAGGGGGGGGGGGGGGTAGAGGGGAAGAGGTAATTTTTTGTTGCGCATACCAGGGACCACACAATGGGGAAATCGAAAATTCATTTACGGCAACTTTCAATGATTGAATTGATAATACGAACTTTAGAACATACAAATTTTGCAATTCTCTGGTCTCCTACATATTAATTTGTCAGGAACCACAGAAATGGGAAATTATGTGTAATTATTATTTTTTTAGTTCTTTAGTCCCTGTCACGCAGGAAAAATGTAATTACATTAAAACTATTTTTTTATAGTAAATCTTCTTTAATTGAAGAAAGGGGATCTCGAAGGTGTTACTGTTAGACTCCATTCGAAAGCCTGCAACGTTTTAACCTTGGCTTAGACCATTAAAGGGATAAACTATAAGATTTTAAACACACATTTTTTCAACTTAAAAAATACTCAAACCACCTCTTTTTCATCTAAGGACAAGTGATACTTTTTTTTATCATTTTCTTACAGATAAATGTCGTGACTAATTAATGCAGCGGAAGATACAGTAATCCAATTTTCTGAGAAACCTTGCTATCTGTCGCCAGTCTTGAATCAATTTTAAATCATGAGCAACCCTGAAGCGAGAATTCGAAATAATGGGGGAGTATGATGGGGGAGTTTGAGAAACCCACGCTTTCAGAGAATGGGTGGAGGGCCGTATAATTTCACCATTTCGTTACAGAGCTACATGTATGGGAAGTGTCATGTGAGGAGAATTATATGGTTGGTTAATTAGAGAAAATTTGTTTATTTTTGTCACTTAGAAATGATTTTTTTTGCGAAATATCTTGGGATAGCCAACTAGGTAAGGCCGACTTTGAAATATCGACTTTATAGGTCTAAAAGCGTTTCACAAACTGGCCAATGAGAAGGCAAGTTAATATTACTTAATGGACTATTTTCACCGCTGATAGAAATTGTCAATCCAAATTTGTTCGAATTAAAAACAATTAAATAGTATTTAGATTCTTTAATTATTTTGTGAACTAGCAAGCCTCTCTACTGAAAGAAAAGAAAAATAAAGAAAAACTCTTGAAGAATGGACCATTTATTTATCCTTTCATATTTATTCAAATCTTGTGCGATTTTCAGACATATAATAATATAGAAAATACACACTGCCATATGTTCCAATTCACAGGGCCAAGAGGTTGATGTATGGAAATATTCAAATCATTTTGTTAAAAATAAAACATAATATCTCTAAAGATGACTTTTTTATGGAAACCTATTTAAAATACTAGATTAGTGCACTACACCAGCTGTCACACAGAGTGAAGAGAAAACATTTATCACAGACATAGGTATATTTTACATAATACGGTTTCCATACTAAAACAATACAATTCCATATCAATAATCCTTAACATAAGGAACTTTGAAATAATAACTGATTTGCTTTCATGCAAAAAAGTATTTTCATGAGCTTTTGAAATTCACTCCTCAGAATTTCTGGGAAGTATATATAGATAAGACTTGGGATAATTAGTCATTAGTGCAAGTGAAAAGTGTGCGTGTGTGTGTGTGTGTGTGTGTGTATGCACGTGCTGGTAGAAGTACACATAAGTAGTTGTTCATGGAGATTTGCTGGTTTTGTTTTGATTACAATTAGGAATGTTTGCACAATTTATGAAAAAGATGAGACATGCTCTATGTATTTGAACCAAGGCTGCATTGCTTAAGTATACTGCTCAATATAAAAAGCATAAGCAATCCTTCAAAAGTTGTTAAATATCAATACTATGAAAAAGAATTCGAAATAATGGGGGAGTATGATGGGGGAGTTTGAGAAACCCACGCTTTCAGAGAATGGGTGGAGGGCCGTATAATTTCACCATTTCGTTACAGAGCTACATGTATGGGAAGTGTCATGTGAGGAGAATTATATAGTTGGTTAATTAGAGAAAATTTGTTTATTTTTGTCACTTAGATATGATTTTTTTTTTTTTTTTGCGAAATATTTTGCACTTGCAATTGGCACCTTTCTAGTTGGGATAGCCAACTAGGTAAGGCCGACTTTGAAATATTGACTTTATTTGTCTAAAAGCGTATCACAAACAACTGGCCAATGAGAAGGCAAGATAATATTACTTAATGGACTATTTTCATCGCTGATAGAAATCGTCAATCCAAATTTGTTCAAATTAAAAACAATTAAATAGTATTTAGATTCTTTAATTATTTTGTGAACTAGCAAGCCTCTGTACTGAAAGAAGAGAAAAATAAAGAAAAACTCTTGAAGAATGGACAATTTATTTATCCTTTCATGTTTATTCAAATCTTGTGCGATTTTCAGACATATAATGATATAGAAAATACACACTGCCATATGTTCAAATTCACAGGGCCAAGAGGAAATCATTTTGTTAAAAATAAAACATAATATCTCTAAAGATGATTTTTTTATGGAAACCTTTTTAAAATACTAGATTAGTGCACTACACCAGCTGTCACACAGAATGTAAAGAAAACATTTATCACAGACATAGGCATATTTTACATAATATGGTTTCCATACTAACACAATACAATTTCATATCAATAATCCTTAACATAAGGAACTATGAAATAAAAACTAATATGCTTTCATGAAAAAAAGTGTTTTCATGAGCTTTTGAAATTCACTCCTCAGAATTTCTGGGAAGTATATATAGATAAGACTGGGGATAATTAGTAATTAGTGCAAGTGAAAAGTGTGTGCGTGTGTGTGTGTATGCACGTGCTGGTAGAAGTACACATAAGTAGTTGTTCATGGAGATTTGCTGGTTTTGTTTTGATTACAATTAGGAATGTTTGTGCAATGTATGAAAAAGATAAGACATGCTCTATGTATTTGATAAGACATGCTTTATGTATTTGAACCAAGGCTGCATTGCTTAAGTATACTGCTCAATATCAAAAGCATAAGCAATCCTTCAAAAGTTGTTAAATGTCAATACTATGAAAAAGCCACATTTAAATAAAGTATTGCAACATGGGTCCTACTAGATAAGTCAAAGTGTCAGTAAGTCAGTCCTGGGTATTATATTAACATCAATGTTTCATGAAATATACATTAAATGTATTGCCAAGAATCATGTTCTTACGACGTTTTATTATGTGCTTTTTTGATTGCCCTCGTATTGTCTGTGTACTGGCCTGTCTTAATTCTTTCTAGTGTCAGTTTATTTATTTGCTAGTGCCAGTTTTGATACAAGCTGACATTTAGGAATTATCTGTTTTTGACACCTTCTAGGTCACCTCTGGTTCTGACTGCTTACAAATGCTATTGGCATTTTCCAACATCAATCCACATGGAACTGACACCACCTCACATTTCAATAATCCTGATTATGTTGTTTCTCTCAGGTATTTTAGTGTCACTACAATTTTTTTGTATTTATTGCCATGTCATTTCCACTATGACATCTGTGTCAATGCCATTTTCTGACACCCATCTACTGACATTTGTGCCAAAGACATTTGCTCACATCCATGTGCTGACATGTGCCAATGACGACTTCTGACATCCATCTACTTATTTTGGCCGTTTTGTTCGATGTCTTTCTGTGGGTAGTGTGGGGTCGTTTTATAGCCTGGAATACCCTGGTATTCATCCATGTCTGTGTCACTGACACTTTCTGACATTCGGCTGTAATATTTGACAGTGGTTTTGACAGTCCCTTTTTCATGCGTCTTGTGCTTGTTGATATGTGCTGAGCACCACACGAATGAACCGCCGCTTGTGGCTGGAGTGAAAAAAAAAAGATTAATTCTTAATCATGAGTATTTATTTTAAATTCAAGCATATTTCACATTTCAAACATATTTGTTTTTATCTGTATTAGATCATATTATTTATTAAGTATTTTACTATTAGGTTATCAATATATCGTTGTTGACATATATATTAAATGACACAGTAACTATATAGATATATATTGCAAATGACTGAGTGTCTCTTTGTGAGTGAGTGAGTGAGAGAATGAGTGTGATTTTTATTTAGTTATTTATAAATTTTATATTTTTTGCTGAAATCTGTACTTATTTGAGATTTGCAATAAAAAAAAAAATATATATATATATATATATATATATATATATATATATATATATATATATATATATATATATATATATATATATATATTTCACATTTCAGATGCGTCATAAATATCTGCTGTGTTGAATATGTACATTTGGAAGCAGTGCGTCAGGTGTTTCAAGTGCTAAACAGTCATAAATACAATATATTTTTGCCTCCTGTACAAATTTCATTGTGAATGAGTAGTCTGATTGTGGTAGTTGTGACAATGAAAAAAAAAAAACATTGGGATATTCTTGTGAGGGCAACGAGGCACAATCATTATGTTGATCGTCTAGTCTTGTAGAGTTAGGTTGTAGAATAATAAAGTTACATTCCTGTAACTCTAACATACATTAATCATATAGTTTTTCTCTCTCTCTCTCTCTCTCTCTCTCTCTCTCTCTCTCTCTCTCTCTCTCTCTCACCTTTATACTTTGAAGTACCACTGCCTGCCATCCATATGGCAACATATACGAGTAAAGAAAATATGCAGATGCTGCATTCAAATATCAGAAAACTGACTGGACCAAGGTCAACAAACATCTGGAAAAAAGAAACGAAATATTGCATCTGTAAGAATGTTATGACTATTCCATAATGGCCCAAGACATTACTTTGGTAATTACTCATACAATTTAAACAATTGAAAATGAATTTTAATAACCACTCCCTGCACATTTTCCTGTTAGTGATAATCAAAGTTGTTATGATTCAATATTTATGAAATGTTTATTGCTTTCATACCAGTAAATACATTTTGGTGAGCAGTTAAAAATTATTAAAAGGAAAATATGGGAAATATAGGGTGCATGACAATTTTCAGTAATAACCTTACACCAGGTATATACTTAGAGACAAACAGTACAGCCTCTAATTATCTTTGTTTATTAATAAAAGAGCATAGGATAAATGCGCTGTTAAATAACATTTACCATCAAATTGTAATATCTATTTATTTCATGTAGATAAGTGTATAAATTGACACATAAAAGAATTAAGGAAACTCAGTCTCTTTAAATGACCTGGCATTTCAGAATGAAGAATGAAAATAACATCTTGACTGAAAATGACCAAATTATGAATAAGAAAATAGGTATATAAATAAAATATTGAATAAAACAACAGAAGAAATAAGTGCATAAATAAACAAATAAATGAATATGTTACAGCTAATGAACTGTGGTGTGTGTGTGTGTGTGTGTGTGTGTGCATGCAAGCACATGCCATACCTGTCCCACTATCACTGGAAATATCATCTCTCCCATGGCAGCACTGACAATAATTACTGTGGTGATGGTGGCTGGAATGAAGGAAACAAAAATGAAACTGATTTTCCTGAGGTAAAAGACATTAATTGCCTAAACTTTCCAGTTTTTTATGAATCCCTTCCAACATTTAAAGTTAGTGTAGTGTTTTTTTCAGTGTGGTTTTGTAATAATCTCATTATTATGGAAGGAAGCCATCTGATGGCAAGCACAGGTTTCAGAATAATTGGGATAATGCATGTTTTGGTGGTAAATGAAATGTATTATATTTCTACATGTTGTTTACAATGTCTTTTTTGAGGAATTTTGAATTGTATATGAAGAGCTTTTACCCCTTTAAATCTTTTTTATGGTGCTTGTATTTAAGAATTTTCACACTTCCTTCTTACATTTACAAAAATATCTTAATTTTTTTTACAGATATATTATGGTTAATGATAAAACATATTTATGACATGATTTACTTATTTCATTTACTTACAGTTGATATCTATGAACTGTTCTGCTAGAGATATCGTGGTGGGAGCCACACTGCTCAGGAAGGCCCCAAAGAAAGCTGTACCAAAATACAGGGCAATGTGATTGTGCCGCAGACTCAGTATTAATATCATAGATATCACACAACCAGACTGGAAAAAAAGAAGATAGATTTTTCGAGAATGGAAAATTTTATGGAAAAATATCAATACATAATTTTGATTTACTTTGAATAATGTTTTATCACAGCTATCACAATAAAGTAATTGCTGTCACACCTAATAATAATCAGCTTTAAACTGGCACATTTGCCGCAATAAACACATTTTTTGGTTGTCACATCCAAATGCTGACACCTCACACAATGAGCACATTCTACTGTCGCACCTGACACAATGATGACAGTTCTGTTGCTACACCAGTCACAACCATTGCCATCCAGTACTCTCACAGACCTTTACCACAGAGCACATTCTATACTTACTATGTTGCAGATAAGCATAAATGCTGAAGAAAATTTGGTGGCTAGTGGAATGGATACAAGTCTACCAAGAGCAAATGTGCCCTGAAAAAACAAAAATTATTTGTGGCAAAATAACAAATCTTAAAAGCTCTTATTTGTCAGTCTCTTAAACTGGTGATAAATAATTTAATGTTATTTTCTTTATAATAATTTGAAAGGATGAGACATTGACCGTTAAAGGCATAACACAAATTTGCCATTGAAACTTTTCTATTTTTTTTATTTAAAAAAAAATCACTGGTAGTTTGTCTTCTTAACTTTAAACAACAATAGGACTTTGCACGGGGCTTAAGAGTGGTATGAAAAAAGATGGCCTAGTTCTTCGTCATACATACATGCTTATTTAAAAAAACTAAATATGACTTACCCAAAATAAAGCGTTCAGATAAGCTCCCTCTGTCTTGTTAAGACCAACAATACTTTTGAGAGCATAGGAGTAAACATATCCTCCATATACTGACTGTAAAATGGATGAAAAAATATGAAAATTAATCATGAGCATGACATAAAAATAAATTGTTTCTAAAGAGACTAGACAAGTTTTTCTATCTGAAAGATGTTTTGTCCAAAGAGGAACACTGATATAGAAGGAAAGTGAAAGAAACAATCAACATAAAAATAAAATACTCATGGTTGTGACCAGGCCCCCTTCCTGGGCTTATAGGCAGAAAAGGTAGAAAACATATACTTAAGTCTTGTAAAAAGACAGCTTTTCAAACATTGTAAATAAACATTGTTAATAAATACTAGTATTACTTGTACTGCTAAAATAATGATAATTTTATATGACACTGGATGGGGTGTGCAAAAAAGGCTTTTTCTTTGATGTCCAGAATACACTTCATAAAGAACAGAAAGTAAAAATAATAACAATAGGTTACATACTTGTAAACCGTCATACATAAATAGAATAAGAGCTGTCAAGGCTGAGATGCCAATAATTTCTTTCTTGCTGATCTTGAACTCTGTCTTTGGGTCTATTCCTGCTATGTGATGGAACTGGCTGAAGAATTTTGTCTCCCCTTTCCCTGGGAAGAAATAAATTCAATCACCATTAAATTTATGTCAAATCAAATTGTTATTTAATTTTGTAAAATTAAAGCGTATATCTGTGACTAATTACTATTAAAGATGTGCCATTTCACAGCATTTAAACTGAAACACACTCAAAGTCTGTTTTCAATACATAATAATATTCTTCAAAAATTTCCAAAATCATGTCTTATTTCCCGTACAAGTACCTTCAAGTTCCATGTCACCATTTATTGCTGCGGAGTGATTGACAGACAGAGTGCTTTCTGCCGAGAATAACTTGGAGTCTCCAAAAGTATTGCGTAGCGCCCGGCATAGCTGGTCCTTGAAGACAAGACTGCACACCAAAAGCGGAATTGGCAGCTGAAAAAAAAATGATGAATAAATGAAAAGAAGAAAAACAGAAGGAAAAGGCTGCATTTTAATGTAGTGGTTTGCGCCAGGAACACTTCAATATTGTTCTGGCGTGTGACTCATGTCCAAAAGGGTTGAAGCAGCGAGCATTGTGCAGAATGCGACTGTTGAGAAATAAGCAATTCAAAAAGTACACCTAACACAATGATCTACCTTTCTAATATTGTTGTTCCCAGTCATTATTTGCTTTATTATCTCTTATCTGAATTATGACAACAATCAATGGGTTTAGTTCATCTGAGGTCTGGTTCATTCCGTAAGCGTGCATTTGTGTGAGTGGATGGGAGATGATGCACCAATCTGCCAACGAAGTGCCGTTTTAAAGAACTGCAGACCAAAAACAAACAATCACTTTTAGACTAAGTTTTAGCCAACTTTGACCCAGAATAAATCAGAGCTAGTGTAATTAAATGAAGCATTGCGCCTGTTTTGTAACAAGAAAGAAACGGCTTACGATTTAGACCAGTGGCTACTCTCATAAAGTGAACCACTGTATCCTGAATCAAAGTAGACCGAAAAAAAAGACCGAAAAATAATCATGAAAATTAAGACCCCACTCTTTGGAACTGGAGTCTTTCCGTAGAAGCGACAGCTGTTATTTACCTGCACAAGCGACATCAACCAGAAAGCGTATTTCACATGAGTCATCCTTTGAGCTTCAGAGACGCTGTGTGCGGGTAGGGACGAGTCGTTAAGGGGGATGAGACCGTCGGCGTCCGTCATATTTTCTACCCCTATTATAAACGGCGTGCAGTCTTCGTTCAAGAGAAAAGGTTCGGCAATCATCGGGCTGACGAAGGCGCCAAAGCCGTAGCAAAAATGCATCGCCTGAAAATAAGTTGATTTGCCATGTTTAATTGAGTGCGTGACGATTGAAATGCTTGTCCGCCTTAGATATAACATTTCATCCCACCAAAAGCAAAATAATATCAAATGTACACGTATAATTTGTTCTGAAACTTTCTGTTTTTAATATCTTTCTAGTTTCACATTTTGTATAATAATTTTATTGTAACTTTAGCTACTGTATTTATTCAACTTAATTGGCCATCATCATTCATATCTTTCCATATTGTCTTTATGCCTGCAGTTTTCCCCCGGTCATGTCCCCATCGGCACGAGTCTTCCAAAATTGCCTTGCATCGTATTGATAGTATGAATTGGTCACAAAATTGGCCAATCATAGCATGCGTTTCGTGACTTTGAAGCTAACGTGTATATTATCGACTAAACTATATGTATCATCATTTCTGTCGACATATCAGAATACTTATCAATTTGCAGCATTACAAAAGGCACCGCAATATTATAGGCCACTTATCCCTGATGCGATTGCCATCTCGCATGCAGGATACTGAATATGGTTGACTCTGAAGAGAGACTAATTAAACATGGCTTTTCACCTTAGCTGCACCTAAACGCGGTGGCCCGAAACTGGACAGTGTGGTTTGTATATTAGGTATGGGAAAATTTGGTCTAATGTCCATTATTTTTTAATGGAACGTGCTCATCATTTATAGACTTTTAAGGGGTGTTTATCCCCAGCGGGTGAAAGCTTTTGCATTAATTATGTTTTTGATTCATAGCGTTGCATAAAATATGTAAGAGCGTCGCAGAACAAGGGAGAACATATTTACTGTCATCAATAAATTACTCATACACACACACACACACACACACACACACACACACACATGGTAGTGAGAGAGCCTTTAAATGTAAAAACATCTCTGTGCTCAATAAATTATTATTATTATTATTATTATTATTATTATTATACAATTAGCGCGCGCACCGGCGCACACACAAACATACACACAAACACATTTTTTAAATAAAAGTAAAGATTACAAAAGATGAAAAAGAAATCACCTTCAAAAATTTTGATTATTTAGCAAGATAAGAGAGAGAGAGAGAGATTGCACTCGTATCGGAAAAAAAAGAAAGAAAACAGGATGATAGAAGGGGAAAGAGTTAAAATTAATTTTGACTTTATAAAGGACTAAAGCCCATGTCTTTCAAAGGCAACACAAAACAAACCTGTAAAAATGGCGCCACCAGCTCCCCATATAAACTGATCATCTGTAAGTTTGCCAAGCAATCAATCACTCCCATGTTGAGCCCCATGAGAGCTAGCACCACCCCCAGGGTCGACAACACCCCGCAGAAGGGAACAACGAACATGGAGAACGGTATTAAGATGGTGGAGACAAGTATGATAACGTCCGTGGATATCCTGTAAGAAAAAAAAAAGGAATATTGGCGTTTGATTTAGCGTATCTCATGTGATATACCTGGAATAATAATTGAGGCATTGTGTCCTGCTTACTTCCACACCGGTATAACAACGGAAATGGGCAGTATTATCAAGTCGCTAGTAATCTAAAAACAGTAAATGCAATAAATAGAGTTTGATGCAATACAAAAACACTTAGTCTACTCTTGATCCAATATTACGACAAAGTAGTATGCAATTGCAATATCAATAACTCACATAAAAAATTAAGTATCTTATGCTTTAATCCTAATACCAGAATGATTTTGTCGAATCGATTGAAAATTGGGAATAAAAGACACCTTTTGGAAAAAACCTGTCTCTGTAGCGAACAATTATGTTCTTATTTTATAGTTTATGGGGTAATGTTTTTTGCGATATCACAAAGTAGATTTCTTAACTGCTGAAAAAAATAATAATTAAGGCAGACGCCATTGAGTCTGCGCTGATTTCTACAAATCTTTGTGCGTTTTATCCCACAGTAATGACTTGTCCAATTTTGCGACAAGCTCTGCACAATAAACCTTCCTCCTCATCGCGGTGGTAGTTCTGTACAAACCACATAATAACAACGATGAATGCAACGAGACAATAAATCACTGTAAGATTTCACACCTAAAATCTGTATGGTGGTAAGTACAGCGTATATTCGTGATCAATTCTGATTTATCTGACAGAACTCGAAGCGTTTCGCAATACATTTGTGCTAATTGGTTTGTGATTAACTGAGAGCGACTTAATTTTGCGTTATTTGATATACTTTGATGCGTCTCTCTCACACGAACGGAGTATGTTTTCCCCCAATAACGATGGGAGACATGTTTTCGGTAATCCCGGAACCACAAACTAAAAAGAATGTGACAGATGAATTCAAATATATCCAACTGGAAACGAAAAAAAAAAAAAAAATTACCAGTGACACTAAGTAACATATTTTCCTACAGGGTTATACTACAGTACTGCATGCAACGCTCTCCGAAAGTCCTCATATGATGAATATCTCAAGAAGGCTGCTGTTTGTTTTACAGACAGTCAGAAATAGGTGGAACAGTTAAAAAGCAGCTATTTAGCACCTGACCTCTTTCGTAGAATTACAGTAGGTTGATCTTTATCTGATTTCAGGTCATAGAAAAGTTGCTGTAAAGCCTTAGCTATTATTATTATTATTATTATTATTATTATTATTATTATTATTATATTTACTGACATTAGTATAACTATAAAAGGTAGTTCTATAAGACATAAAGGGGGGGGGGGAAATTTATGAAAAACCTTATGTGATGCTCCTCAAGTCCTACCATATTCATAAACTATGAACCATTTACAGTACGGAGAACGATTGTTCTGTGGTATCATAAACATTTGAGCCTAATTATCAATGGCATTTTTCAATTTGGGTTTTCAGCACTCTTATATAAATACCTATGTGAGACCCCAAAGACCCAAACAGCTGTCCTCACAGGCCTGTTCTGTAGCTGAGTCTGATAACAAAACCAACAAATTACTAGTAATTCCCTCCGATTTGATAAGGACGTATCTAAAAATGCTCATCAACTCCACTTCGTTTATCGATAATCTGATTGCTGTAGCTCGGCTATTAAGTTAAAGAAACACTCGGCCAAAATAATTGACCAGCAAAGTGGGCGTTCATCGAATTATTCTTTGATAGCAAAAAACGCATAAATCGAATTGCTCAGTTTAATCTTTAATTTGCGATTATTTTATGATAAATCTGATGACCATAACGTCCAGGTAGAAACATGAATTTTAAGTGTATGGGATACATTATCAGATAAGAAATAACACACAGGACGTGTTCATAACTATGTGGCATAAGATGAACAATGGGTAAGAGAAGAAATGGAAGTCGTCATCACCATCTCGGCTCTATGGCTTAGTTGGTTAAAGCGCCTGTCTAGTAAACAGGAGATCCTGGGTTCGAATCCCAGTAGGGCCTCTTTTTGTATAAATGTTGCATTTTTACAATATTTGATAATATGTAAGTTATTGAACACGAGTAAAGTAAAATATAGTCTATAGATGTTACATATATTACCGACAAACATTTAATAATATCTATTCGAGATTCATATTTGTGAGCAAAAGCCATACAGTTGACGTGACTGTAATACCCACATAAGAGAATATATATATTTTATTTTCCCAACGAACAGCATAATACTGCAGCAGAATAAAACAGGCCAGACAACTCAATAATTCATCAAAAGTTGAAATACGACAGCCATCATTATGTTGAATAATTTGCAATCCATCCAATTTACTGAACTAAACAAAACAAAACTATACCAAAGAGAGTAACTGCCATTCCCTAAAGAATAGAATCCACCCAAACCCGAGATTCTTTCCGCACGACATCCATGTTAACCGTTCACCCGAGAATAAAAAACGTCCACATTAGCCGAACTCAGTCATATTTATTTTACTTCCCATTCCGAGAAAAAAGATTGTAGTGTAAGTAATTACTACCCAGTTCTATATCATAAGGAATTTAAGATTTGTTCTAGAAACCCCACGATATCGTGCTTGCATTAGATTTTCACACATAGATTATATATTAGTAACTTAGTACAATCTCTGTATAAGAGGAAGTTGAAGATCGTCTCATCTAAAGAAATCGGACCCGTTCCTAAAAAGTAAATAATAATGCATTAAAGGAAGAAACCCTCACCACAAATAATCACACGTTTTAAATGGTTGTGCTTTATACTTACGGATCTATCTCACAGCTGAAATATTAATAAAAGCATATTATGGTTTAAGCATTAAAAAAAGACGAGCGATAAATGAGGAAAAGAGTAAACGAAAGCAGTTCACGTAGGTCTCGGGTTCAGAGAACGTTCATATTAAATTCAATCTTAATTCACGAAATCATACTGAGTGAGTCGACAGGTCATAAAAACTTGTCTAGGGATAATGGAAGAAACCCTGTAATAAAAAATCGAAAACAACGCGCCATCAACTCTTGGTAGTCTTGTACAGGAGCTCCGCCATCCTACACGGCTTGGAGTTGAACCTCATTAGCACATTCAGAGCAGGTGACCCGCAGACTAACTGATCTGCCCCACGTTAAAGCGATGCCGCTAATTCTCTGATGATCTCCCCTCCTCCGCCATTAAATTTATTTGACCTCGGCTCCGAGGCTTAATTGTTAGGCCTCTGCAGCAGCAGCGCGTGTGGAGGCGGGGACACCATCAGGGAATTAACGACAACGCTTTTAATTCGGTCGGTCGTATTTGGTCCGCGGATCATCTTGCTCTGAATGTGCTTAATGTACGTCGTGTAATATAGAAGTCTTTTTTACGTTTCGAGAGATAAGACGAAAGTTTCTTTGCTTTTAGTCCTTATACAAATAAACAAACAACAAAGCACATCTATTTATTTACAACATAAGCTCTCTAAACCACGGCGTCAATGAATGTGCAACCATGACAACGCAAGTAGCGCCTTCTTGGCATTAAGATAAAGGGCAATAAGAATTGGTCTTTTGCAAAATTCTGCTAAAAACACGAAAGCGTTATCACTGCGGCAACTTGCGACTAAAGACACATAGTGAGCTTAAGTGCTTAATATAGCAAAATATTTGTATTTTCCAGGAAATAGCAACATTTTCCCCTAACCACTAACGTATATTATATCCAGAAGTTTTCACAGAATTACGATCCATAAACCGCAATTCCATTTTTAGTTCTAAGTATCTAGTTTTTGAGACAGTGTCGTCTGGGAGAGAGAGAGAGAGAGATCAATTTCACTAGCAACGGTAAAGTTAGAAGTTATAAACTGGAAGGAGGGAAGATAGTTATATCCTTGACGTTTTTGGATAGGGTATGCCATGGTAAAAAAAGAGAAAGCTGAAAAAAATTCCTGGAAAAGAAAACTTTTGCTATACGAAGGTCTAACGCGCCATTTAAGTCCGCGAACGCCACAGTCGATATAAGGCACCGTAGAAAAGAAGGCTGGTCTTGTTAATATGTACATTTAGACACTAGACACACACTGAGCTTGTATTTTCAAAGCAGATTAGTATTATTGCAGTGTTTTGTCTTCACCACAAGATTGCGTTTACGTTAGCATGTTGAACGTGATATTGCTTCTATCGATTTTCATCGCTTATCGATTGTTCTCCTCTGGGGACGATACAGCGATGACACATTAACAGGGAGGACGCGCAAAACGCAGGTGTCGCAGGCGATGTGAAATTCCCTGTGGGATATTGCCATTTTTTAGATATCACTGTGCTCGTTTGGGGGGGGGGGGGGGGGGGGGGGTTTCAAGGGCAAAAATCACCTTGCGTCTAATGTTTTTATTGCCTTTGAATTTTTTTATCTTAAAGATGCATATTACGCAGGTACTTATGTCATATTATGTCAAATCATTGGTTCAAATTTTGACCAAATGCGACCGTATATTATCAAAATGGATAACTTGAAGATATGCCGCAGAGTTTCGTTACATCATTTCTTCTCAAAAAATGATATTTGCACAGATATTTTCTATTACTTCTGCGCTTTATAGACTGGAGGGAAATATTAGGTCAAATTTACGACAAGACATTTGTAGAAGGGATAGTTTAAAGGTTTTTTCTGCTGTCCAGGAGATTAATGGTCTTTTCTATCTTTTATTTATTTATTTATCTATTTATTCATTTATTTTTGGCATGTGGATTTTATTTGTGTCGTGTAAGAAACTAGCACTAATAATTCATATACGTTACAAGACAGTAACTCTAGCTTCCTGTATATCTTTTTAAAACTCTCTTTGAAGTTTGTGCGTGTCCTGTTTTGAAGATGCAAATCACTGCATTGAAATGTCTTTCTGGTGAATAGAAAACAGACAAATCAATTGTTTATTTTGAAACTTGTGGTGACTGGTGCATATGTATGTCAGGTCTAATTTGATCTCAGCTTTTGTATCCCAGTCCATAAATTTTTGATTGACAGAATCTGACACAGAAAGCCGCGATGGTGACCAACGGTTGCTTCCCGTCCCCTGCCTTCGTGGTACATGTGATATATAGAGAGACATAATATGGCACTTGGTTGTTAACATTTTGAAACTCAAAATGCATAGACCTGTAGTTTTAATAGGTTGTTCAGAATAATCGAGGGCCTGATACAAGGATTCAATGCTTTAACGGTAGTTAAGCTGTCAAATGTACAGATATAAAGCAGAAATAACGACAGTGAATAATTGTCAATTTTGATGCAATACGATAAAACGTTACTCGCTGCATTTCAGTATGCTAAAAGTAACTTGGACATTCAGAAAATGATAACAGGACTTCAGGCCCATGGGATTTCAAATTTCCACATTGAAAATGCCAATATGTGAAAATGATAATTTCACAAAAACTACGTAACTTCAATACAAGAATCTAATCAGGCTGGGTTGCGTACGTTACAAGCGGTGTTTTAATACCGTGGATCATTTCTGTAAGTTTGAGACTAAAAAATTACAAGATTTTCCTTTTCTGTATCGTGTTTACGATGAAAAGTGCACGACGACAACAGACGCAGGCGGCGGTCCTATGTATAAAAATATGCGTGGAGACAACAACCCTGAGGACGCAGAGTACATAATGCGTGTCATGTAAATTGACATAATCTTCTCTGAAAATAAAAAATTCATGGTTTTAACCAGAAGGCTAGCTGCACTTCCACGATCTATATTCTCAGGGGGATAATTCAGTGTCAGGTGGATTTGTTCCGAAGCAGGTAAAACCAGACGTATTACAAGGTAAAACCTCAATTATTGTACAAATACAAGATAACTATGGTTCTTCAAGGATCTTGCTTGCGTCCTCATGAGCGTTAAACATTCGTACGTCATGGTTTGACATAAGAGTTATACATATGCTGATATTAGTCCCGAAACACTTACGGAGCCTTAGATCTCTCTAGCTTCAAGAACATATAATTTGGAATATCACAATGAATAAATAACTAGATAAGTGAAAAGAATGACATACTTTTTAAATGAGCTTTCTAATGCTCTATAGTGTTGGATTATAAGAAAATAACCAAGACATATTACTCTTGGTTAACAGAGTTATATTATTAGACCCTTGAGATTCCAAAACGCTGGGCTCGACGTTCAAATTGCAAGAACTCATTTAGTTACTAGGGGAGCATTCTGAACAGGTTGAACCGCGGACTAACAGATCCACGGATCAAATATGGCGCCACCCACTTGAATGCGTGACGAGATTTAATTGCTCTGCCTCCGCTGGGACGGTGGGAGTCCATTATCAAGTGCGCACCATATTCGATACGCGGACTAGTTAGTCCCCGGGTCAACTTTATTGTGAATGCTCTCTAACTGTTAATATGGAAAAATTTCGTAGAGCATCCGAAGTGAAAAATTAGTTTTATACACGCATATGTTATGTTTTATGTCGAGGGGACACTATGGTACCTTACCCGATATAGGGCTCTATTTATTTCATCTCCATATTTTATACAAAAGCTGAGATGTTGTATTAAACTATAGTTTAAGGCAAATTGAGGAACGGGTGAATTTTTTTCACGTACTTGGTCATGCTTTATCTAGTAAGACTCTTAACGAATGTTCAGTATAGATGGACATAAGACGATGTGAAACCATTTATGTCATTAATTCTATGCTGCCCATGCATGTGTAGAAACATTAAGCCATGGCAAAAGTCTTGTCGTATTTTATTATCTAGCTCACCGTGTCTGTATATCCAGAACGTTTTTTAAGAAGATTAAAGACGAGCAATTAGCGTTAGACAAAAATATGGCAAAAATTACTTTTTCTGGAAATTTTAGCTATTTTCTTTTTATCAACAAGGAATACCCTTTCAAAATCCGTTCACAAAATTTCGTCCCAAAAATCCGTATCTTATTTCTGAGTGTCTATTTTTCAGTGTTTCTTAATGGAGTAAGAACCTGGCGATTTTCTATCGTGACGGTAAAAATGGAAAGTTTAGAGCTCGGTGTCGGATTTATAGATCGTTGCTTTTACCAATGCCAATCTAACAAGTAACAGTTTTATATATATGCGTTCGCCTCTTAATGCCTATATTTAATTTGAGGACTTGCCACTGTATATGAACGGGTTAAAATGGATAAGGTCACTGGCAATCCTCGCTACTCAATGATGCACTGTCACGAGATGGTCAAAAGTATCAGAGCGGGGATCTCGACAAACAACGGAAGACACACCCTCCTGGACTCATAGAGTAATTTAAACATTATTCAACGTCGACAAGAGGAAGAGTTGTAGGTTATGCTACTCTTTTACCATCTGATAGGTATAACGCGGCAAACGTAAAGTATAATCAGCGATAAAAGATGTCCGTAGATTACCGTCTAAACGTTATCTGACGGAAGAGTACAAGAGACTGCTCTAATGACAAGCTTTCCTTTTTTCTCTATTATACTTGCTGATTAAGAAGGAAATGACTTTTGGGGCATATAGTATATAAATTGCAGCAGCAAAGCTAGGGATTGGGGTGGGGGTTCGGGCATGGGGGGAGTAGTGCATGGGAGGAACAATTGATCGTTATAAAAACAGTACCCTACCCTGGAGAGGGGAGCTCAAGTGTGGAAAAGGGAAATTCATAAGTGACTTTACTCGGTTAACGCACAAAAACCTTGTGACACTGTGCCCCTGATGTTCTAGGATGCTCACCCACAAGAATTAGGTGTACAGACTACACCCACTCTTATCGCCCATACGACCCCCCCCCCCCCCCGAACACTTATGTAAGACACAGCCACAGAAACTTTCGGCATAGACCCCCTCCATATAAGGTACTGCCACAAAATCTAACGGCGCAGAGCCGAACCCTCACCCCCACCCCCACCCCCAATTTACACCTACGATCGCACAAAAAACAAAACTCACGTTATTTTGGTCAGTTTCAGTGGTACCTACCTTCTCACCAGGTAACCGGCCGCTATAGATCCAATAAGTGTACACAGCAATTGTGCAAAGAATACCCAACTCATGTGGTTCAGATCCGTGGACGTCTGGCACCCAAGGTCCAACAGCGTCGGTCCCAGGAACGCCACACACATCCCAAAACTCCAGAAAACGCTACAGTAGACAATGGTTGGGTGCCAGTTTTGTCGGAACAGGGACTTGAAGCTGACTTCCTCAGCGCAGAGGGGGGTGGTTTCGTTCATGGCCTCCGCCGCGGCGGAGTGTGTCAGATCCCTGTTGACATTCGTGGTACCATTCACTTTGGAAGACAGCGGCCAGGAGTCTGACTTATTCCGTTCTTTAATGTTATCTCTGTCGTATTTTTCAGAGAAGTCTTTCCCCTCGTCGTCGTCAAATGTTTCCCATTCTGGGTGGGGGTTTCCATTCTGCTCCATGGCGTATTACACGAACGGGATGTGATGTAACGTACGCTTCAGGTAAACGTTAGCTGTGACAGCCTGTTGACTCCGTGTGTGTTAATGGAACGCTTCTGGGGTTCTTGTCGCTTCAGCCATGAATAAGACGATGTAGGATTCACGGCGAGTGCATTACTGGTGTGCACAACCTTTTACGTGTAGGTGTCAGTGTGTTAAAAGCGAAAATTAACCTCATGAACTTGAACTCTTCCACAGAACCAGACCGACTGAGAAAGTCGTCCACTCTGCTCTCGATGACAGCGATAGTGCTTCAATAAATGAACCTTCGCGTCAGGAACGTGACATCTGGCTTCGTCGCTAGAGGGCGCCTGGAGTAGCGTGATATTTCCAGCTACTCTGTGTTGATTGTCCTCCACTGTGAGAACATTATCTAGTTATCTATGAATAATTTATCATCTCTTTATCGACATGTTGAATTATAGAGAAAATTGCACCGCAGAAGACGGAATAGTATAAGGCAATCATGGTTAGAGGCGCATAAAGGGATGGGGGAATTATTCGGGTTAAAGGGGTAGGTGATTTTGTTGGAAAAGGGGCAACATTAACGATGATATCATTCGTATAAGTGAAAGAGTCAGTTAAATGTCCATGTGCGTGCCATGTGTCATTAACAAAGTTTTTTAAAATGCGACTGGACGATGTTGACCTGATTTTATCTTTGAATGTGGACAGTGCAAAATGTGAAAAAGGGGAAATCTCTCTCTCTCTCTCTCTCTCTCTCTCTCTCTCTCTCTCTCTCTCTCTCTCTCTCTCACACACAGACACACACACACACACACACACACGTGCGCTATGCAATAACAAACAAATAACCAAAAAAACTCTTGAACTTTTGTCTATAAACAGCGCCCATGTGTCCTTTGCAGTGACTATGATCTATGCCTCTTTAACAGCTGGTTTAACAGTCCCTCCTTTTGAGATGGTATCTTTTTTATGACATCTTTAAGCAATTTAACTTACACAGGGAGACAAGACTGATATAGTGTCTATAGTGCGTGTACAGTGGAATTTTAAAATGCCACTTTTTATGCACGATTGATAGATAACAACGAGCAAAAATGACCAACACACTAATGTTTGAACATCGTGTAGAGAGAGAGAGAGAGAGAGAGAGAGAGAGAGAGAGTATTAAATAGTCTGTTTATTATAACCATGTAGCACGATTAAAATTTTGTTGTTGTTAACAAGTCAAAAAGATTGAAACAACAATCCAATTTTCGGTCTGATCACGCTGGTCGGAGACCGTGACACTCGTGTCGGAACCACCCGAAGTTTAGTTACTGTAACGCGCCATTCTGTAACATACGCAGTAATCTGAACGTCAAGATAAAGTATGACACAAAAGAATTTTGATAGTATTTTCAACGCAATCTACTCGATGTAGAGTTTAGCATAAAGAACATATCAGTTCGATATTACATGCACATAACGCAGACTTCCTGCATCTTTTGTTGCATTTTTAATGGTATGTGTATTGACGATGTAATTTTAAGCAATTAGCAATTTCCTGTGTATTGGCAAAGATTAAATCGTTTGACAAAAATCTATTAAGTTGCATATGTAAACGAAGCTGTCACGACGAGAGAGAGAGAGAGAGAAAGAGAGAGAGAGAGAGAGAGTGTTCTTGGTAAAATCTTCGAGTGAAATTGACTTTGTGTTTGACCTGTTTTCCCATTTCAGACCGCTGCATCTGGAATTTGAGTTTTACAATCTCTAATGCATCTCAAGTGTTCCCTTAGAACTTGTCCTATGTCAGCGTAATATGCATTTCCGTTTATTCAGAATTAAGCACTGCAGATTTAAAAATGCGATGCAAATTTTAAAATGCGATGCAAATGCAATACAAATTTTAAAATGCGATGATCCGCAATGTGCTTTAGTGCGCCCTTACAAACAACAACGTACACTTAAAAGCAAAAGCACACGTGTGCGTCGCCTACCTAACGCTTTAAAAACATATCACGTAAATTAAACATAATGATTACACGCTTTTCACTGATTTTATCCAGTTTGATCTTGATTTATGAAACAAACAAGGCACGCTACAAATCACTATTGTGACAATAAATCCTCTGATATCCCATAGAATAAAACTTCACGTCCCAGTGCTTTTGCTGCTATTTTTTGCCCCTTAATTTTGGTCACTATTGCGCCCAAGAAAAATGAGGGGTATCTTGCTTTTGTAATGTTAGTTTATCCTCATAAGGAGAAAAGGCGGGGTTAAATCGAGGACAGCCTTCACTTCATCTTCCTCACGGTTGTCATATTGTTTTCTCATCTGCTGCAGCACTATTCATGGAATCTTCCTGTCTCGTTTGATTAAAGATAAGATGTATATTAAACCAGGGTGTTATATAGCGTTTAAAGAGATATGGGAAGATTTGGGATTGTGTATCTGAAATATTTATCAACATTAGGTGTATAGGCCTACAGTTGTCGCAAAACGTGATTTTGTGTTACCGTTGTGTGTTCAGTTTTGCTGACGACGAAAAAACTTGCATTCATATTGTCTGTTTCTGACTGTGTACGATTAATTCTGTATTCAGTTTTTGAAAAGACTTTTAAGTGTTTAAAAACAAAACTTGCATTCAGTCTGAGTGGCTCTGAATACAACAAAGTTCATAATCAGTCTGCAGTCAACATCATACAAATTAAAAGAATAAACCAATAAACTCTTTCATTACATTTTATTCAATCTAAAATCCACACCCATAAAGTGGCTGTGCGATGCTAATTTATATCTTCAACCTACGTCTGAGACAGTTTTTCACGCAACTCTTCATCGCACGGTGTACATTCAAATTGGGCGCAACAATAGTAACTGACAAAAATTTATATGAATGAAAAATATTCAATGTATCTGTACTGTACATTTTACAGTAATTTGAAAAAAAAATCGAGATCGAATTTCATATTATGCTAACAAAATAATAAGAACAAAAACTGAGGATAGCTGCTCTTAATTTTGTATTGAATGTAAAAAATTCACTCTAAATTAACATGGCGCGAACATCACATTATTTCACCAAAATCCTACATAATCTGAAGTTAACAACGGCACCGTAAAACGGCCCCATAAGCATATGGCAAAACAGTCAAAGTTTCAAAGTATGTAAACTTCTCTCTACTGGCGCAAACTGACTTCAGTTACCATTCGAAGTGCTGTAAAAATGATTTTTTACACTACTCCGTCAGCTTGCACCACCCAACAGCTCAGGTTGTTACACAACACGGTTTTCTAAAAAAAAATCCTGTGAAATTTCCGACAGAACCAAGAGTCAATGCCATTCATCTGAAAAGCAGGGTAATTTCCCTGCACATTGCACAATTTTTTAGTAAAATATCAAAGGGCCTGTTTCACGTGCACATTTTTACACAAAATTTACAAAATGTGCTTTTTTTACACCGGGTGAAAAATGAGCCAGTGACTAGGATTGAAACACCCATACCTCAATCCAATACAACAGACAGAAAATAGATATGCCTAATGTAATATGTTTAGCTTATCACTTCAAATCAGAAGTCGGTCCAACTTGCTTCCACGCTGACCAGGTTACAAAATTGTCCACAGT
Source organism: Lingula anatina (assembly GCF_051362555.1). Classification (NCBI taxonomy): domain Eukaryota; kingdom Metazoa; phylum Brachiopoda; class Lingulata; order Lingulida; family Lingulidae; genus Lingula; species Lingula anatina. The sequence continues at coordinate 2,411,429 of NC_141772.1, read as the reverse complement.
GACTTTAAGGTCGATTAAGTTGTCTACACTTTACAATGAATTTAATTTAGATGTATCACAAACATTTAGCTAAATGCTACATGTACTCTTCTGTTCGTTATCATTTCTTGCTCCAGATAGCAAGCAACAGCATCTGACAAAAATCATGACCTACTTAAAAGATTACTACCATATCTATTTCAGATAAAATACAAATAGTTTTCAAATTGCTAAAAGGAAAAAAATGTTACAATAAAAATGAGCATCACACCATAAAATGTTTGTTTCAGGGGAGGTTACATTATATAGTCAAATAAACCATTACTAATTACTTTTACCTTAATCTAAATCTTTTTATAACAAACGACAAAGGCCCATATATACATCAGTTTTTTTTAATATTTAAGATTATTATATTAGGTTATTATAGACATGGGCTTGTAAAAACACTTCTAGTATTGGTAATATATATATATACAATGAAAACTATGTTACTGACCCAAGTTCTACGTCTATTAAAAATTATTGGTTTCACAGGTTTTATTACTAAACTCCTTTACATTTAGCTCTACAATCCAAGATAAATGTGAACTTGTCCCCAAAAATGAAAAATTTGCCATATGAATTTGCCTTTTTTTAAACAGGTGCGATATCCTCGCCTGAGTAGACTTTTACATACATTTATCAAGCATTTAAGCAGGCTAAAACTTACAGTCTTGAATTTACAATCACCTTTCTTTTAAAATTCTTTGATAAAACTTGTAAGAGCAAACCAGGATATGTGACACATGTTGAAAGGTAATCATCTGAAAGCTGTGTAGGATTAAAAAAACTGACAAAATTCTAAAACCCCGAGGTCATTTTCACCTGATCAAAGTTTCTTAATTTTCTAATCAAATCATTTTCTTAACTCATGGAAGAAATATGTATTTAATGGAAGTAATTGTTAATATTAAAACCATTAAGTTATCTTAAGTTAACCATCATTTACAGATAAAAAAACATATTGGTTTGCTTATATAATGTAAAAACATGTCCATCATAAGCAATAATGATAAAAGGTGGAATAGTTTAAAACTGGTCAAATCATCCGTATTTACCCTGATGTGCTGCATTCACATCTATGTATATCAATATATTATTAAAAATAAATAAATAAATATATTAAAAAGAGATTAAATATTTCACAGTTTGATCTCACCTCTTCAAACAAGTTCAAAGTTCAAACAGAAAACTCCTTCTCGGCATGACGGTGCCCTCTTTTACTAGTGATCTAGTTTTTTGTTTTTTTATCAATTAAACCCCTCGTCTCTGGGATGAACCTCAAAGGCCTTACATCCTTCAACTCTTGACCACTTTCTCTCAATATTGTCACCCCAGTGCTTGAGGTCTTACTCATCATCTTAATACTGAAAAATGTTAATTCATGTAAATGAATTGCAAGAACCCAGCTTCAATTACAGATGCCATTTGATTTATAGACTGTCCATGTTGCTAGGTAAAAATGGGATCATTTGAGATTTCTGTCATTACTCTTGATGCTATTTCTGCCGTTACCCTTGATGCTGACAATTTGAACAGCAAAGGTTGCTGGGTATTTTACCAGAACGTTTTATGTGTTTATCAACTTCTCTCATTCCTTCCTCAAAAGTAGCATTGCATAGATGAGCAAGTTCCTGTATATTATATTCAGTAATTAACACACTATTTCCTCTGTAAAGAGAGAAAGCAATCCACCAGTTAGAACTGGCTCAGTACTCGATGGTGACTGCTTTAGTCTTCAGGTACTCATTCATGGCCTCCTCACCTGAAAAATAAAATGTGAGAACGTTTTTGAGGACTTAAATGGTAACTCAAAAAATATGGTTTAAGAGTGGTTACATTGAATTCAAGCACTTCATTTAGAGGGCTGAAATGAGATTAGTGGTCATTCCCTGTCTCCTGGCCTGAAAGATACAATGTGACGCAAGTGTAGAGGACTTAAATTATATCACACCATGTGGTTAACAGTGCTTGAATTGAATTTAAGCACTTCATCAAGAGGGCTTAACTTCAATTAATGCATAAATTAAATTTCTTGGCTGCAGTAAGTAAAAGAAATGCAATCACTGGGGCAATACTTGAAACTGAAAACATTTATTTAAAGAGGGTAAAACATGTTAAGTGTATACACTTATCTTCCACATTACACCCAGAAAGTTTGAGATCAATGCCAACTTATACTACACTCAGAATTGAAATGTTTGAAGACAGCAGACAGACAGTATATTTCTCCCAATGCGTAAAGGGCCTCCATACAGTGGATTGCTTGATGTGAAAAGGGCCTCTATACAAAATATTGACGAATGCTGAAAGGGCCATAAAGTTAACTCACACTGTATACCACATGCCTGCTGCTTTATTCCTTGGGGATATATGCAACTAGCACAGAAAGTGTACTAACACTAGGTACTAAAGTCTGTGACTGGTACCACTTAAATTACCATGCTTTTAATGTAATATCGCATTTTTAACCACCTCTATCCAGCCCTGAGACAGCTTATCCCATCCCAAAGCTTTTAATTCATTAGATATATATCCTGATGGCTCCCTGGTCTGTGTATCAATCATTACTTTTGCTCTCTGTAGTTCTGAAGGTGGGTGTCCTGCGTTTTTCACTGTCAGACTTGATAGATATGAATTGGCATAACGATATATAACCCGGCAATCAAAAATCAATTTTTTTCAGTAAGCCGGGATGATGATAGTATTTCCTGAGATATCCTTGGAACAAGACGCGCCATGTGAATGATAGCATCCTACGCAAGTCAAGAACTACTGGCAGAAAGTCAGCGGGACAAGTTTCTCGAATGTCTCACTCTTTGTATGTCTATAATCTTTCATACACCAGCAAGAGCTCATTTACAGCCTTACATTCCCAGTAGATTCTAGTTCTGGGAACTACGGGGACCTAACAGGCTTTGTAATGGTATTATTTTTTATCAACCATGCTTGCCTAATACATAATTCTACATTTAGTTTTACAAGCAGACAAGGGATTTCAATATTTTTTTAAGCAGCTCTATTTATGACCATAAGCTACACCTTGTTCTATTCAAATCAAGAGGTATTTCTGTTGTGGTAATTTCTGAAAGATAGCAGCTTAATTGTCCAGATATTATGTAAAAGAATCATCTTAATGCCCCCCCCCCTTCCCCCTCTCTGTACTCAACAGAACCTTGGGCCATTTACTTCATTTTCTTTAGCTGACGACAAGTTTTAACGCTGGGTTATCATACAAGTTTGGATGCTCTCAATAAAGTACTGTCATCCCACTTTCACCGTTTCATGAAACTCCCTGCTAAACCACAAGCAGCGTCCCTTCAGCCTCGCAACATTACTACTTTCCTGACACTGAAGGACCAACCAGACTATCTCCCAGACATCTCAAAACCATTTTTCTGACGTTTCCTGAACCATACAGACAGATGTTATTAGTGAACACGTTTTCCACTCTCCTTGATTCAAATATCCGTCTCAAAAATCCAATATGAGACAGCCTAAACGGATGAGCTAAATTAAAACAAATCAGTAAGTGTTGGGGGACATGATGGGCATGGAATGTTTTAAAACACTGTAGTAATAATACCTAGTTTGTAGATTTGATTAACACATTTCAATGCAACCTCCCCAATCAAACTGCCTAACCCCTGGGGAACTCGAAGTGATGAAAAATTGATTAGAGTTCTGCACAGATAAACCCGACTGAATTAACTGCTCGAAATGATTTCTGCCTTCAAAGGGTCTCTGTTTAATTTACTTAGGAAGAGGAAAAGTGGCCTTTTCAAAGTATTTTCCATCTCCCAAGATTATTCTAAAATCAATGAATGCCTTGCCAGCCACAACCTCTTGTCTGGCGAGGCGACAAAACTTTCCATCTGCCAAGAGACCAGTATGTCAACCCACTCTACCTGGATCCATAATTTCATTCATGCACTATTTGTATTTCTATTACTAGATCTTTATTTAACATCTTGAACAATTCTTTGCCAAGTATGATTTAAAATTGAAATGAAAGCTGATGTCTGGAAAAAGTCTTATATATTAAGTCATTAGTCTAATAAATGCTGCAAAATTTCTACTATTAGATCACCTACTATTAACCTTAAAAATATGTTAATTTATGCCTTTGCTATTATTCTATAGTGCATCTATGACTTTCAGCAATTAAACTTCATAACCAAGCAAAACACCTATGTAAACTGATTAACTTTCTTTTAACCATCTATTAGTAAATAAGTTGAAAGATAAAGCACTAAATCCTGTTATATAGTACCAAATGTTTATTTCATTTTCTTTTTCCATTTCCTCCTTTTTTTTTTTTCGAACCCTTGCTGTCAATTATAGATCTTATTTTATGGAAGTTGTTCACTGTTTTATCCTAACTCATTTTTTTGTATAACTTCAACCCTTTGGTTGACCCAGTTTTAATAAACTTATTGTAATTCCTATAAACAATGAATTATTGCTACTGAGGTTTCACGTAAGTTTCACCATAAGTTTCAGTTTTAATGGCAATTTTCAAAAGATTACAAATCCATTCTCTTGTAATATTGCCATAATTTAGCTAGTAAACTCTTGACAATGACAAAGCAAAAAACCATCTAGAAGAAAAATTGCAAGAAAAAATATGAACCCAACCAATCAATGTACCTCAGGCATGTTTCCAGCCCATTTAGGCTGACCAAACTTAGTCTGCCCCATGACTTTCTAAGGATGTGTCTTGCTACCTCCACCAAGGAATTTATGTTTTCACCTCAGTTTATCTGTATGCCACCATCCTAACTCACAGTTATGGATGGATGTTGATGAAATTTTCAGGGCATGTCAGAAATGGGCTAACTTAAAAGTGATGAGATTTCGGTATTGACCATTAGTTAATTAATTCATGGTAAATTTCATGTTTATTATCTGTCTTGCTGAAATCTGCACTCTCTGAGAGTTTTTCTAATCACAAATAAAATTGCTGTGAGTGGAACCACAAGGATTAGATTTGCTGCAGAAGGTGAGCTGATCACAACAGGACAGCAGAACTGACCTAGATCACGATAGGCGACTAAAAACTCATCTTCAAAGACACTAAAATGCCATTTAACCTTTTAAGCTTTCTATCCAGGAAACTGCTCTAGATGTGGTCTACAGTTCCACCTTAGCAATGAAGTCCAATGGAAAAGATAAGCTCTGACAGCAAGACATGTGGCATTTAAGAAAATTAGAAACATTGCCTTTGTATTGATTTTTTTCCGACACTCCATGCTGGAAGTACCTGTCTAAGAATACTGGACAAATGGGAATAAAGAACACAGGAACCAAGTCTACAGCTCCAGTACTCAAGTTCCTTTCTGGTATTTTTTTCTTTTCTTCTTCTTGCACTGACTAAAATTACACACAAACTGTATTCTTCCATTTAATGGGAAAAATAAAGACAGGAAAGAAAGGGGGTTGGGGGGCGAGAGAGAGAGAGAGACTGAAAATTCCACCCATCCATCCATATGCTAATAGTAGTATTTAGTTTTCCGGTGTATCCGTCTTATCCATCTTAGTTACCGCAAGCTACTTTCTCCTTTCCAAGCATGTAATTACTATAGTTGTCATACCAACAATCCCTGCAATGCAACATCTATATACACCGCTCGACTTCCCAGGTAAATTTGTTGATCAATATTTGTAATTGACTGGAACTGCCGTACATCAAATCTTTGTCCAAACCAAGACGTATGATGAATCAATTCTACCTAATCTCAGCTTGCTTAAAAGGTCCTTAATTAGCATATCATTTGATCTAGCTTCATCAATTAGTTCATGGAAATACTTGATCTAATTTTCAGTGCTTCAGATATAAAAGGTTGTGACGTAAAGGATCTTTTGATCATGCATTGTTTTATGGGGAGGTTTGTGTGTTGTGTACGTTCTCTTATTCTTGTGAGATTTTAGCTTTGAAGATAAAATCATAAATGAAGAAAGGTTGACTCTCTGAGAAAGCAGTCTCTGCAATTATGTGGTAATTAAAAAAATTGTGGTCTGAAATTCATGTAAAATTATTCATCAAATAAAGACGGAAGTTCCAAATAAAAAGATTGATTTTCTAATCGACTACGTTTTATCATGAACAATGGATCACAATCAAGCAGTGAAAATGTTAAACAACTCTCATAAAGGAGACACAGACCTGAAAGCCCTCTTACCGACAAACATAAACTTTGCTCTACCATTCTAAACACCCCCTATTCATCTACAGATAAAAGAACATTTAGCCTTTTCAAAATACATGAGAGGCGCTCAAAGCATTTCCAGCAAACACAATGCTCTCTTATATTTGCATATTCATAAATTTTCCAGGAAGAAAGCTCCCTTTCAAGTACACTTTGAAAGGTGTCCAACTGCCATTAACATCAGACACACCAGCGGATCCAATACAATCCCAAGCGCTTCAGAACCCTTCAAATTCCCTTCTCACACTTAGGCAGAAAAAAAAAAAAAAATGAACCTCCTGGATAAGCTGGTGAATATTTGATAGAGAGATCTTCCATTTTAAACTTGGCCGCCTCCTGGGGGTGTAATTCTATTAAAGCTACTGGCAACTCTCATTAAATTTGCATAACTGATAACTGCAGCACAGAACCAGCACGGGCTGTGATTGATTTTTCAATTAAAACACAGCTTTTTTAAATACTGTGTGGGCTGTTGTTTCTGTGCAACTCCGGTAGAAGCGGCACTCAAAACACTTAAGCCATAGGGCTACAATTTACAATCCAAAATCACCAAAATCAAGAGACTTCACCGTAAATAAATCATCTGTGAACTGTATAAAATTATCTAGCTGTATATTTTCTTTAGTTTGATAACAAGATCATTTTTAAAGGAAGGAAAAATGTTTCTAACCATTATTTCTGGGTTTCTTTCACATCATACTACCCTTGGCAGACAACATATGACAAACTGATTATTACAACCTTCCAAGTTACTGGCATATTGTGCCTCAGCTTAAAATCTCTTTTTTCACATAATAAATGATAGATTCACTAAGTATTGTTCAGCTTGAAAGATTCTCCTTCGTAAAAAAAAGCAAATTACCCTAATACACATTTAATTATTTACCTATGTATGCTGGAAAGCACCTTGATGACTAATAAAAAATGGCTGGGTGAAGCCAGGGTGTGTATTTCATGCAGAAATGAATTATGTGGAGTTTCAGATATCAGCCATGTTATACATCTTGCAGTCTCTTGGGTTTTGCTCTCTCATCTGCTGGTCAAAATCATATACTAATGAGGTCTGTGGGTGCTTTTTTTTCCAGATAAGTATTACATAGCTCAGATATTGTTTTACTTGATATGAGGGTATTGCAGATGTCTTGGAAAAATTTGCAGTAAGCCCCCCTCTCCAGAAAAAAAAAGTGTCAAAGGCAAAGATAAGTAAAATTTGAATATGCAAACCTGCCCAGTGAGTATAAGATATTTGACTTGAAGAACAGCATGTTCAGAAGAATAGAAAGAGCATTGCCCTCGAGAGGAGGGTAGGGGGTGGCACCATGGGCCTGTATTTGTAAGGCCCTGGAATTGTTTTTCTGGATCTTTTTTGCCTATGATGTATTAAGTTTAGGTTTGGTACTATTACTTACATAACCTCACTGATCAGATTTCCTATTTCATACTACAAGCTGGCAGTTCATGTACAGTTTAAAGTTAACCTGCCATAATCAGCATTCAGTCATCTACACAGACCTTGGTCTTACTGCAATATCTCTTTCAAACAAAATTTGGCTAATTATAGATATCATTTTCTTTTATCAGATGACAAATTTGTCCCAATTAGCAGAATATTTTACACTTACTCTTGCCAAACATGAATATGTTGAGCATTTGGAGCACTTAGATAAAACCATTCTAGGTTGAACCTTGATACAGATACAGATTGCCTGACAGCTACAGTGACTCCACTAAAAATCAGCCAATGTATTCCATATAAAACACATCAAGGTGTTCAAGTGGAATAGGTCAAATTGAATGTACTAATATTTGAAATCTACTGGGCAAGCGATAAAAGCAAACCCATGTGTTCAATCTCGTGGGCTAGCTGAAACAACTGGTCATTCAACTGTGGTCTAACCACACACTGATATAAATACATTAGGTTCTCACTGGCTTTCTATCCATCTATCTAGTGGAGTGTACAGGGAATCTCTCTCTCTCCCTCTTGATAAATTAATTCCCTGAATCAGAGAATCTAAATGCCTATAGATGCATTTTTTTTAACTATGCACATTCTATCTCAGGAGCTTTTCCACCATGAGAGAGAGAGAGAGAGAGAGAGAGAGAGAGAGAGAGAGAGAGAGATTCAAATGTACCAGCAGCTTTCTAAAACTCAGCTTTCTCACCATATGACATTGTACAGACCACGGAAAAGACCCAGGGGATTTTATTCTCCAAAGTGTTAAATACCAACAGACCAAACACTATCCCCAGAGTTTCATTTCTTGGATTTAGGTCATATCAAGTAGTGGTTATCAATACATTCTCAGTTTAAAACTGGTCAGAGAATAGAGAAAAGCCATGAGGATTTTCAGAAGGTTTCTGTCATTGGAGATGCAATCCCATGAGATGCATCCCCATTTAGTTCAAACAGAAATCTTTTTTATGGTTTCTGCTTAGGGTCACCCCAGATGCCTTCATTTTCTTTAATATTAGATAGAATCCATGAAATATCTCTGAAGATTCTTTTTAATCTGCTACTGATCAACTGCATGGTCTCAAGGGTTTTATATTCCAAGGAGTCTAGTGAGAATATGGAAATAGGCCAATGGGCACAGGCTTCATCTTGTTTTAATAGGTATGGATTTTGCAGGTTAGCAGAACTTTTATTGACAACAACACATAATTGACCAGAAATCTATGACATTGCACCATTTACCAGTCATGTCATTGCACAGTTGTGACAGATGTGACAATTGTTGACAATGATTAGGTTGGACTGCCCCCCCCCCCAAAAAAAAAAAAAAAAAAAAAAAAAAAAAAGATTTTTTTAAGTTATTTGAAAATCAAGTACAGCATGTACAAATAAAATTCCCAATGCCTATATTTGACTGAAACATAAGGGGCATAAGACTGCCATCAATCTTCATGGGAAACATTATTTCCATGTTCAGACAAAAATCTACCATAAGACTTGTATTTAGAAAACTTACCCAAATCTTTTCCAAAGCCAGACTGCTTGAAGCCACCAAAAGGAGCAGCAACATCTGTCTTGTTGTATGTGTTGACAAATACTGTCCCGGCATCAATGTGGTCTGCTACCCACAATGCTTTGCTCACGTCATTTGTGAACACTCCTGATGCCAAACCAAATTCTGTGTCATTTGCTCTTCTTACTACATCTTCTGTGTCACTGAAATCACACAGGAAGCTTTATATTTTTGCAAGATTTGGTATGTGATAAAATTTACTAATTCCATTAATTTATTTTTGAAGAGTGGACTTAGTATTGCAAGATGGGATAACACACAGAATATCACTTTCTAACCAGAGACCACAACTTTGACTGATTACAGAAAAACATAGTTTCCTATAATTTTTCAATCAAATTTTATCAATATATAACATGATCATATTATATATCTGCACTTAAATCAAATGACTCATCTGAATTTTAGCACTTACCCATTCTTAAACTTAGATATCACCATGACAGGCCCAAAGGACTCTTCCTTGGCAATAAACATGTGATCTTCAACATCTGTGAAAACTGTGGGCTCCATGTACAAACCTACAGGAAAATAGCAGCTAATTAATTCTAAGAACTGAAGTAGATTTAATAATCCTACTTAAATGATTGGAATAACAATGCATACAATCAACAATTATAAAAGTTACCAAGATCTATTTTTAAAAGTGACAGGACTATATGGTAGAATCCAGCAAATTTAATATATTGCTACATGTGTATTTGATAACTTTCTTTCAAATGTTGCCCACATAAACCCTCGCTGTACTACAGACTGCACAGCAAGTCGACATGTCAGCATTAATATTGCACTTCATCTTGCTCTCCAAGCTTCTACAGTAAGAAACTAGAACAGAGCACAGTGCAAACTAACTACTGCCCTGACCGTAACCCAATAAATATTAGTGCATGAGACATTGAATGAATGGCAAAAAGCCTTATCAACAAAATGCTAAAAGTGAAAGAAATATGATCGATATGTCTTTACATAGACAAACATGACTATTAATGGCAAAGCAATTTTTTTAATGATCTATGTTTCTTACCTGGGATGTCTACCTGTTTGCCTCCCATCACTAGCGTGGCTCCCTGATCTACCCCTATCTGGCAGTACTCTATCAACTTCTCTAAATGAGCTCTGGAATATAAGAAATGTGATAAAATCTTATCCATCTTTCAACTATTCCATGCAGTAAAATGCTCCAGAATGTCCCCTTGTTATTCTCAAATGTGTGTGTTAACTAAGAACACTGAGAGCGTAACATACCTGTGGTTTTGAGGACCATGGTCTGTGGACCTGTCCAGGGGATTGCCTATCTTCATTTTCTTTACTTCTGTGACCTGGAACACCAAGCAGGAAAGTGATATATTTTCTCAACAATTTTGAGCTATTCTTCCCTTAATCCAAATATCTATCACATTTACCTCTTGAAATACTTTCCTTTACATTAAGTACAGCCCTTTCCCCATTACCATTAACAGTGACATCAAAATTTTTTTTTTCTGTAATTTATTGAATTTAAGACATCCATTTCCTTCATTTTGATAGAGTGCACCATCTCCCCCCTCCTCTCTCTCTCACACACACACGCACACATGCATGCACGCACACACACACACACACACACACAAAATGACCCACCAACTAAACTCTCAACTACTTACCACTCTGTCTAGGAACTTGTCATGGATTCCCTCCTCCACAAACAGCCTGCCGGCAGCAATGCAGTTCTCTCCTTTGTTGAAGAAGACAGAGCTCATTGCCATTCTGACGGCCTTGTCCAAGTCACAGTCATTGAAGATGATCAGCGGGGACTTCCCTCCCAATTCCAGGGACACTTTCTTCAAATTACTTCTGGCACAGCTTTAGAGGGATGAAGAACAGACGTTAACAGTTTTGATAAACAAATATATTAATATATTAGAAAAAAAATTAAAATAAACAAAACAGAGCTAGCTTATCAGCCATTTGGTTAGATTCAGACACATGCGTTTATCTATAAAATCAGTGCAAAGGTGAAGAGTTGTGCTAAAAAGATTATTTAAAACAAAGAGATGATGGCTGATGAGCAAACTTTTTCAATGATCTCCTGTAATCTTAAACAGCCCATGGTCTTTATTCGCTGACTTATATCAACATCATCTATTTATTAATATTATCTATTCAGAATGTTCTATTTACTAAAAGATGTTTTTTTTTTCATTATTGGACCAAAAAGGCTCACATCACATTGTTTTATTTAATTAAAAGTTTAATTCTTTAAGATTTAAACAGAATAATTATATAAACTAGGATCACCCCTACCTCTCCATGATGGTCTTTCCAATTGGTGTGGAGCCAGTGAAGCCAAGCTTCCTCACTTGTTCATGGTCTGCAATGCCCTGTCCCACCACTGAACCTGTAGGGGGAACAACGCGAACAAATACCGTCAAAATGTGAAAAGTAAGTCATTTCTAAGGATCTAAAAGCTTTGTTCTACCAGCGAGAAATGGTGTTTTGACCCTATACTCAAGGGATTTGATAGCATGACTGATCTCTCGAATGTTTTACGTGACAATGTGATATCTCTATCATTTATGTTTAGGTTACTATCTTAGCCAAACCACATAAATAAAAATACTGTAGGGTCATAAGATCAGCCCCTGGTCATCACTAGGACCAACAGCTAGCTTCTCCTGACCGCCACTTTCTGTTCCTCCTTACCCAAACAGTTACCAGCTGGACCTAACAACTGGACTGTCCCCTAAGCCAGGAGGAATTGATTCTATGGTGAAAACACTGGATCACACAGTAAGGACTTAGGGGAAAGTCTGGCAAAAATCTTAGCCAATTATGCTGCCTTTCACACTGAATTTAAAATGCCATTTACCAGTTTTTCTCTTAACTAAGTTCCAAAGGTAGAGTTTACTTTTTAACAATAATTTTACTGTCAGTAATTGCAATGGTCAATTGAATTTAGTTTTGTAAACAACATTTATAGTGCTCAGGATCAATCTTGTCTTGCACTACTGCTGCCACCTACCTGAGCCTGAGATTATATTGATGACACCAGCTGGGAATCCTGCTCTGACAACAAACTCTCCAAACTTTAGGGACGTGAGAGGTGTGACCTGAAATAGGTAAATAGAAATACATAAAATTACCCTTTTTATTTATGCTAATATATGCTAAAATGACACCATGATATTTTTTGATTCACCTGGAAGATAAGACCCATTAAGACTAACCATTGTGGGTTTGGATGTCCGTAAAGAGTGAAGCTTAATTTATGATCAGAAAACAAATTTACCTGCGCTGGTTTTAAAACCACAGTGTTTCCTGCAGCAAGACACGAAGCTGTCTTCCACGCTAACATCATAAGTGGGTAATTCCATGGAGTAACTATGCCACATACACTGGAAATATAGTAGTCAATATTGATAGTTTATATATATGACAGGGGAATAGAGGCTGAGAGTGCCATTCAATGAAAAAGTCAGAAAATATGGCGTGGAGTCCAGAATCCCCCCCCCCTCCAGTTTTATTACAGATATTGTAAACTGGAAAACCTTCAAGAACCTGCATTTGAGTCATTGTCTTTTTACTTGAATCTAGCAACAGTTTTTTCACCAGCAAAAAGTAATTGTGAAACATAGGAAAAAGGATCAGAGGTGTTGACAACACTCACCCCAGTGGCTCCCTTCTTGTGTAGGTGAGATTTCTGCTTGGTCTGGCGTGGTTGATGGGGATTGTTTTACCCTGAAGTAATAATAATAATAATAATAATAATAATAAGTTCTTTAAAACTGCAAATCACTTTTGTATCAATGTTGTGCATAAGAGAGAAAATTTCCAATTGACCAATTGCACATATACTAAGATATATTCACTGTAGGTAACATGATATTCATATTTCATATCACACCAGAAAAAAACAGGAAAGAAGTTCCAATAATTAATCCTGAGCCTCAATGCAAGTTCTTGTGTGTGTGCTTGTGCTTGCCTCAGCAGCAAGCATGCATCAGTGCTTATTACAAACCCTGTAGCCACAAAACCTACGTGAATCTTGTCGCACCATCCAGCGAAGTATTTGAAGGTGTCTATGGACATGCCAACATGGGTTTTCAGGGCCAGGGTGTACACTGCACCAGAGTCTATACTCTCTAGGGTGGCTAACTCTTCTTTGTGTTTGTCCATTAGATCTGCAAGTCTAGGAAAGGAAAATGGTAATTAATAAAAAGAAATTATTCACTTGGTATATAAATCTAGACAACTTCACAAAATTGAGAGTCCTGTTTACATTATATATTAACATAAATTCCCTACATTCCAACTTTTAATGTGAATACCTCGAACTAATTATCTTAACCTGAAATCACTTACTTGAACATTAGTGCTCCCCTGTCTCTGGCATTCATCTGCCCCCACGGGCCATCAAAGGCTTTCTAGGGAAATAAAGTGAATATATGTATAAATAAATAAATAAATAAATAAATAAATAAATAAATAAATAAACTAAAAAATCGGAGAGGCGATACTGCCTCCTGGTATTTTACCACCATTGGAAATAAATAAATAAATAAATAAATAAATAAATAAATAAATAAATAAATAAACTAAAAAATCGGAGAGGCGATACTGCCTCCTGGTATTTTACCACCATTGGAAATAAATAAATAAATAAATAAATAAATAAATAAATAAATAAATAAATAAATATGCAATCATATTTGGGATTCATTTAATATCCTTCACTTATCATAATTATTTATAATTTAATAATGATCATCACTTATTACTTTTTTCCCTCTCAGATCACCACTCACCTTGGCACACTCCACCGCCCTGTTAACATCTTCCTTTGTACCCAAGGCAACTTTACATATCACCTGGAATTAACATAATTTTCTCTCAATTTTCCATCAAAAATAAAACATACCTGGTTTAAACTGCTTGTAATGAACTTAACTCAGCACAGTTTATATGTCATATGTATTTATAATTTTATAACATTTTATGCTTAAAACAAATGATCAACAATGTCATAACTAATAAATCTACTTGAAAAAATATGGAAACTATGCATTGTCAAAGGATTTCTGCAAACTTTATGTCTTGTCTATGAGAAAAACTCATCATATTATTAACACAGATCTAATATCAGTTTACAGAAGAATTGTTAATTGCACACTTACAGATTCATCAGCAGGATTTACTGTATTAAATGTCTTCCCATTAGAAGAGTCCACAAATTCATTATTGATAAATAACTGGTTTGGAAAAGAGAGGTCCATATTGTTGACGTGCATCTTCACCTGGAAATATTTCAAAAAGCAGGGCCAAATTAAATCAAAGTTCTAAAATTCTCTCAAAGAATGCATGTTAAAGACCATAAGGCTGATAAATAAAGGAAGACAATCCAACAAATAATGAAACAATTTTTTGTGTTACTGACCGTTATAGTTTCTTTAGTGTGTGTCCAAAAATTGTATCTTCATCAAAAAAGTTATCCGGAGAAAAATTTGTATGATTTTAAACTGTCATACACATTCGTGAAAATGAGATTGAGATTCTCTATTTCCCCCAGTACTTACTGCATCATACACAAACTCTGCAGGCTCACCAAAACCTCTGCTCTTTTGCACTACCATATAAATAAACTCATCAAAAGTAGTGGCCATATACACATCTTCATTTTCAATTTTCAGTCCACTACACTTTTCTTTCACTTCTTCAACCAATCTGAGAGAAATACAAGAGCAAACATTCACCAAATACGATTCCGCGCTTATTTACGGGGACAATATTCAAAAGGAGTAGATAACAGGCTTAGGCTTCATTCACATGCAATGTCTATTTTCTAAATTCTATTTGCGGTATGTCTTATGATCACGGTCTGTGCCCTGAATATCCCGCGGCGTAATTACTGGCAGCGCGAGCCGGTTACTATAAGTTACTATAAGTAACTGGCTCGCGCTGCCAGTAATTACGCGGCGGGATATTCAGGGCACAGACCGTGATCATAAGATAGCGCGAATAGAAAATAGATTTTAGAAAATAGACATTCCATGTGAACGAAGCCTTAGTGTTGTCAAGATGCCTCACTGGAAATTAACAGAATCTTCCAATACTTATTATTTAAACTTTCTTGCACAAAATATACTTTTAACTCAGTAATGTCAACATATGATAAACTGCAACACTAAAGAAAAATTCTGATCGTCATATAATTGCAGGATAAAAATTTGTTGTGCAAGAGTAATGGGTGCTGTGCAGAAGTAACAGAAGAGTTTACCTTGTGACATCCATGGACGCTGCTCCAGAGGCAAAAAAGTCTGTGCTGCCATCTATATCTGCTTTACTGAGAATACCTCTCCAAATGTTCTAAAAGAGATGAGGACTATTTCAACATTCTATTAAAAAATCCCCAACTTGTGTCATGACTACCATCTATGTTTTAAATTTTCCACTCCTTTTTTAAACTCAAAAGTTACACACTAAAAAATCCTTCATCCTATTCTTCAACAAATTTAATTAAAAACATACTTACCAAAATTATTTCTTTCATTTCTTTTTCCTCATCGCTGAGTTCAATCTCTGTTTTATATAGTGCTTCCTCCTGGCCAAAGTGAGAGGCGTGGATGGTTTTCCCAGAGGGCAGCTGCATAGTTCTGATGTTCACCTACAGTTTCATGACGTCATTAAGTTTTACGCGAATAACATAATTATGCATATTATTAATCAGTAACATTTAAGACATTGAAAAGAGCTTAGAGAACCAAGTCAACATCAGTATGCCCTAAACACACTTACTCACGCATGGACTAAATTTCTATTCGTTTACATTTGGATCTCCTTTGAAAATGTTTTGAAAATATTCTTATACAAAATAATTCTGAAACCAGTTTGATATGCAATGTTAAAAATTTTGGCTAAAGAGCAATTATTAAACCATACTAAATACACATATTCACTTCTTTTTTACATATACTTTATGAGGCAATCATTTCATCATCTCTATCTGATTCCTAACCATTTTTCCATCATTTCCAAAGAGAATCATCCCTTCCTCATGCACAATGGCGGGTGTGTTCTTCCCCTGTATGTCCACAGGTCTTCCCTCTGGAACACTCTCTGTCCACAGACTGGAGTGATACAGTGTTACCTCCTAGAAAATAATTATATTCAGTGTTATTATGCACTGGTAAAACTGAACTGTTTGACAAGAATATACACTATTCCAATCAATAATCAAATGACTGACTGTCAAAACTCACACTTTTAAACTTATTTCCGTTAATGTGACAAAGATGGTGTAATATTCTTCACAAAAATGATTAAGAACCTGCAATACTGATTAACAAAATCTGACCTCTCCGTCAATGACAGCCCAGGCACCGGGGTGACGGTCATGTCCTCGGACAAAATTATGAAGGGACTCGGCGGATTGATCCCAGTTGATCTGTAGAAAAAAATCAAATATAAATTTAAAACATCTGATTTACCTTAAATAAAATGACTGTGAATATTTTAAAGCTGAACTGTGTATTATTTGAAGAAACAAATTAGTATAAAAAAGATATGTGCTTACTTATAGGTGATCTACACATTAAAAGTACCACTTTTTAACGAAAAAAATTTTGATCCTTGCCTCCAGGGTATTATATTCTTCCATCAACTTTTAAGATATTACCTCACAAAGCTCTTTTCTCAATAATGCCTCATAGGTGGCGCCCTCATCTGACTGCTTCTCCTTGGGTGCAACGCCGTCTGCTACCATTTGAACTGCTTCACCCTGGGCAAAGAAGTTCAAATAAATTAAACAAACTTCAATAAGAAAGTTCACAAAATAAAATGCTACTTTTGGAGTAAAAGAATTTTGTATTAGTGTTCAGAACCCTCACAATAATTTTTTTCAACCAAGCATTGCTAAAGTGGACTCTTTCCAACTGGGTAATGAGAAATGAAATCTTGTCAAATGCAAGACGTCTAATTTGGCCAACTCTCAGTTAACTGTTTCAAATTACAGAAACTTGATACAACTACAGGTCTACCCCCCCCCCCCCCCACACCCCCAACCTCACCCCGCCCACTCCCCAGTGTGTTCATTATATACAAATATACTTTATGGCAGAGTTCCGCTTACCATAGCCTTAATACCCTCTGGGAACATGAACCTGTTGTACAGTGTATCTACTGTGTCATTGGGGTCCACATCGCACTCCCTCTGCAGCAATATAGGACCAGTGTCCAGGCCATCATCTGCCCAGAATATGGAGAAACCCGCCTTCTTGTCCCCCTGGATTAGTGTCCTGTTATCAGTGAATAATTGGAATGAAAAATAATTCATGTTTTGATGTTCATAAAATGTTATTCTCACTGTGAACTGAAAAAACAAGATGAAATAAAATCTGCAAAATAAACAATTATATAAGTAAATCCACCAGGATCAAATTCGCAACAAATCCTTTGTTTATTTTGGGGGAAAAAATTCATTTTGTCTTTTTAAAGGTCTAGTCTGGGAAAGGGGGAGGAATTAACTCATTTTCTTTTAGCAAAATCTATTAATGTCGTTAAAAAACCCTCACCAGTTTATGGCAGATGCTCCTCTGTGTCTAGGCAACAAAGATGGATGGTAGCAGACAGATTCATTCTTGGGTGCCGTAATAACCTCCATGGGAATAAACTGAGTACAATATGGAAGAACATTGAGATCTGCGCCAACGGAGTGGTACTCCTGAAGGATTTCTGGAATGACCTTGCCCTTCTTCCGCCATCTTGGATATTTGAAAACTTTGACGCCATCTTCTTCTGCTGCTGTGGCTGTAAAAGAAAATTACAATAATTATCTTTGAGAAATTATTCATTCATACTGATTAAGTCTTAAACAATCAGAAAACTATCAACCGTATTTAGTTACAGTATATGCATTCAGGTTTTTTTCAAATTTCAAAGTATATCATGGATAGCAGTTGTCATTACTCACAGTTTTCAGAGAACCTCACATATTTCAATAAACATCTTCTTTCCAAGACATACTATTTTATTAGTACCCAACTACTATTCAATTTTCAGAAATTATCATGTATATAAGTATAATTTGAAATAAGTAATAATTTGCTCTTTTTTCAATTTCTAAAGCTATTATCATGGCAACAGCATCAGAGAGTAATGTTTACAATTAACACATAAACATATCTATGACCTGAACTACTTTCTATTATATCTGGAACCAGTGATAAAGTTTTGACATTTCAGCAACAGAAAGTCTAGACGCTATGCAAACAGATGCTGGGTTATATAGTGGCACAAGTGTATTATGTAATTTCTTTTATACTCAAAAGTCATCTTCATTGGTAATGACACATTTCTGACAAAATGCTATAACCTAACAATAACATATAACAGTATTAATCACATGCTCCGATAATAATGAACCTATGAAAACCATTATAATTATTATATACAATTAACTAGTAAGACAAATCTGAACATCGGAAACTGCAAAATATGCAGTATTGAAATTGTTTCAAAATGCAGATTTTTAATGCAAAAGTCAAAGACAACTACTCTGTACAAGTTTTATCAAACACTTCCAAGTTGTTGCTATTTAGAGCAAATAAAGTAAAATCAAACATGGCTTCCCTGATATTACTAGTACACTATAATCCAGATATTCCTAGATAAACGGGACCAGTTTCAACAGCACGTCTCCAGAGCCACGATGTGGTAATGTGTGAAGAGATAATGACTGGTTTTGTCTGGCCAACTCTAAATAATCTCAACACCTCTAGGTTCTTTGCACACAGAACCAGTAATGAAAACTGGTTCTATTAGTTTAACCTGCCTCCACTGAACTTCATACGGCATCTTTATCTTATCTTTTCAACAAGTGCATGTCAATACACCATGGATTGTCAATATTATGATCTGATATCACACACTATGATGCATTTTTTTCCAAAGTTTAGACAATTATTTTAGTTTAGCATGTATCTTTTTAAAGAGAGAACTGGTATATATAAATGGAAACTGTCTTTAAATTGGTTAAAAAACGGGCTTCATCTTAACTATGTGACACACTTATCTTTTTAACATGTATACAAGTATCAATACACCATAAAATGTCAATATTATGATCTCATCCCGTATGTCTTGGCTAGTTTCATTAAACAATTTGCAAGTTTACGGCGCACTATAGTTGCCAAAAAGAAGTCAGGCCTGATAAACGATAAAATTGCAATTATCACTAATCTGCTGCTCCAAGTCATAATTAAACAGCAACTGTTTATATATAGGCCTGGAACTAGCTCGTAATAAAAACTGTTATGGTAAACCTGTTTGTTCTGAACTTGAAATGACATAGGATTACTAATCTAATCTTTTTAAAATAGAAATGTCAACACACCATAAAATGTCAATATTATGATCTGATATTATGTCACACGGTGCATTTACTTCAAATTTAAAACAATTTGTTTTAAATCAAGTATATAAATCACGGAATATTGGTAAAATTTAAAAAAAAATCATTTTCTATCACTATAAAATGTCGGTATAAAGAAACTGAACAAACGTATGTACTATACTTGTTCTATATTTTCAGAGCATTTATCAAAAATATCATAATGAAAAAATAAATAAATAAAAAAGTTCTCACCTAAAGGGTCCGGTCTCCCCTTCTGGTCAGGTACTGTGAACACACCCACGATTTCATGGCCGTCCTTTTTCAGTGTCTTGTACACTTCTGCTCCAAACTGGCTCTGCCCTATGACTGCTATTCTTAAATTGGCCCATAAACACTGAGAAGAAAAGAGAAAATAAGAAAATTCTTATTTCTTACTCTTAAAGAGGGGTGAGGGGTTGTTAGATAAATATATCTACGGTATATCCTAGTGTTATCAAACTTCACCTCAGCAAAATGATTTGATAAAATGTATGATTTATTTTTTCACTTGTGTCAAGAATGATTGCAGTCTGTTATGACTTAACTAGGAAACACACAGGATTCATCTAAGTTAACATTTAGCCAGTTTTCATCCCCTGAGGAATTAAAATAGTCAAGACCTGTAAAGTCCAGAAAGACACCCACCACACAATCTCACCTTGGGTCTACTATATATGTACTATACATGTTGTGTAATATATGGTATCTATATATATGGGCTATTAAAGTGACATAAGAGAGGAACAATATGAGTCTGTTTTAGACTACAGCTCTGTGAGCTTGAGGGGGATTTGGCATGATCAGCACCAGTACTAGTAGATCCAGGGTTTTCCTTCAAAGGGATGGGAAAGAGACCTTGAAAAGGATAAAAAATATGCTTGAAACACTTAGCAATTTTACTGTAATATGTAGGGTACTGACAAGGAAAACTGCTACGTTTTGGGTTTTGTCCCATTTTTTGCTTGCTTTGCTTTTTTCCTCTCTCTCTCTCTCCCTTTTTTTTTTTTTTTGGGGGGGGGGGGCGGGGCGGGGGGTGCCTCCAATAATTGGGGGGGGGGGGGGGGTTATGGCCCACTATGCCTCCCTGAGTCTGGCATACATTGTGTGCATACTAGCCTCAGCAAGCCTGCATGGGCCTTGGTCATCCCTAGCTGGTATTCAGTGTGTTGCATCAGCTGTGAAGGAAATCAGCTGATCTCACTCAAGCATGTCCATTTCACCTTTGGGGGGGGGGGGGGGGGGGGGGGGGGGCAATTTCAACACAGAAATGAACTGAATTATTTCAGATTTAATTCCCATTTGAAGAGAAATAAAACTTAGATCTAATGTTTGTTTATTATTGTTGTTAGTATGGTAATTATGCTAATGCAGAATGCAAGCGTTTGGTTATTTTACCCACAGTAAAAAAAAAAAAAAACAAGTACTCTTACTCAAACATGCTTAATTAACAAGCTCATATAAAAAATCTTACTAAAATTTAAAAAAAAAGGAGAAAAGGGCATATTTAAATTTTCCTGAAATCAATAACAAAAGGGTCTTAATTATGTTTCTGCTAATTGGTTATATTAGCAGAAATATAGCAGAAATATTATACAATTGTTGTCTCTGCACTGGGACATGTTGGTGTAAATCAAGCATGCACAGGTGGCACAAGACTGATCAGAATGATACTATTTTCTAAAGTTTGAATTAATACACTGGGCTTCAGAGTTCTAGCTACACTATGGCATTGCATCATATAAGCAACCCTGGCCACGTTGCTAAGTTAATTTTAGACAGGCATTCACGTTGGGAGACCCTTATCGCTTTACCATATCAAGAATTCCTGGTGTTAAAAACTTTGAACAGGTTCTCTTTTATATATATTCCTTGATAATGCTACCAATTTTTTACGTTTTGATTATGTGACGTGAAAAGCTAGGCCATTAAGCCTGAAGGCAGTGTGTTAGATATCACGGCTGCATACTAACATTGTATGGGATGGATGTTACACGTTAAGCTGTCGTAACTGTGCTCACGGACTCTTTGTGATGCAAGTGACGAAATGCAGATTGAACCCGCTTTAACCAGATTGAACCTACGCCGGCGAGACCCGACTGCCCTCCCATTCATAAATACATCGACAACAAAGTCAACAATGATCATGCAGAAACTAGGTTAATAACAATATTGTAATAAAACAAAATATATTGTGGAAATAGGAAAAACATATTTTGACTAAAGTTAAGATAATTATTTACCAAATACAAAACTTCAATGTAAACTTACTAAGCTTCGATGTACGTGTCTGAGATAATATCTAGTAATTAAGTCTCTGCACGGGCGACATAAACATTTTTCAATGTACAGTAGTAACACGGGAAACACTAACACGTGTCACGGTTAATGCGGAATTAATCAAATTTTTGCACTTAAGATCGTGCATTTCACTTACCTGTGAAGAGGAAAACCTCCTGACGAATTGATGTGCAGCTAACATTTCAGCATATAAGTCACAGTTTGGCCGCAAACGTTAAAACCGACCAACAGACTTTTGGAGAAATGCCTTTGGCCTCCAACGTAAATAGGGCACCGTCGCCACCTGACCCCGAGTTGACCTATTTATTAATCCGCAGACATATACACATTTATTTCACAAAATCGATTCATTTATCCAAATTTTGAAATAAAAGCATACCAGGGCACCAAGTTTTGGTTTTTATCAATCTAGTTTGAGTGCTATGCAAGTTACACGATGCAACCTGGGGACTATTTATTCAACGGGTTTCGTTTTTGACCCAGCGATTTTAGAACATGGCTGCGCCCGCAGGATCGAAAGAGAGCGGCACGTCCCTCGGCAGATCATTCTGCAAACTGTGTCTTTTAATTTTTATCGTCTTCACGTCGTTATTTCTAGTATGTTTAATACGAGCCCTGACTTTTGAAAATCGAGAGATAGATTACAAACCGTGCAAAGTCACGGATGAAGATTACATTCGTGCTGATGGTAAAGTTGTTGACCGGCTTGTTCATTCACTTCGTTTTAAAACGGTGTCGACATCTAAGCATGACTACAATCGGGACGAGCTGCTCAAGTTTCAATTTTTTCTAAAAAGAGGTAAAATTTATTATATCGCCATTAAAAACAGTGTGTGTGTGTGTGTGTGGGGGGGGGGTTTAACACAATCCCCATTATGGGTTGGGTTTAAAAGGTGCGGGTGGGTGTGTGTGGGGGGGGGGGGGAGAGGGGGGTGTCAGGTTAAACGTGATATTTAGGTGGGACTCACAAGGTTATTTACAATATTTGACAGTTATTTAGAGGCACTTACACACACCAAATATTAGTGCATACTATTATTGTATACTGTTGGGATGTTGAGAGGGATGGAGTATATGAACAGCACAATTAATTCTATTTCATAAATGGATAAATGCATTTATTGGTTTGAGACTCAGAGTGAAGGAATTTAATCCCCACTTTAAATTATGACATTTAATAAATTATTCTGGGTAAATCAGTATTTTTCTCTGACTAACCAACCTTTGATACTGATGCTCAGGAGCTCACCATGCATAACCCTGCGACAACCCCTCCTGGAAAGTCAACTCTGTAACTTTCTGGGAAATCTTTTTTCACAAAAAGTTTTTTAACCCAAGCAACCGTTTTTCAAATTAAGCTTTGCTTTAGAGTTCCATTTTTGCACAAACTCCTGGAATGTGTGCATTACAATACTTCAAGATGGCAGGTGGTCAGGTTTGCCAGGAAGTGGAAAATTTGATTTAGATAAATTAATCTATCATGGTGACAACAGCAGATTGTCTTATGCATATTTTTATAAAGAGAACTTAATTTTTCTTTTCAATTTCAGAATTTCCTACCGTCCATAATTCTTCATTAGTGAAACATGAAGTGGTAAATGGTTACAGCCTGCTGTATGAATTACCAGGTACATGTACATGTTTGTGTGTGTGTGCATGCGTGTGTGTGTGTGTGTATGTATGTGTGTGTGGTTGCTCCATTGTAAAGGTTGAGTAACAACCACACACATTTCAGTCTATTTTTTCTTACTTTTAAATAATTGATTTCATATACAGGTTCAGTTATATTAGCATTTATTGTCTTAGATTGCTGGGAACTAAAACTGAAACTAAATCTTCTATCTCACTCTAGGCACGAACCCAGAATTGAAGCCATATCTTCTTGCCGCTCACCTTGATGTTGTACCTGCCTCAGACGAGGGCTGGGAACATCCACCATTTGACGGAGTCATCACAGAAGACGGTCATCTCTATGGGCGAGGAACGCTGGATAACAAAGATGGCGTTCTGGTAGTTAAAATGATTCTTTATGCTTGTGCTATATTTATAGATGTGTCAGCTCACAAGTGCTGTTACATACTTCTTCTCAAACTCTTTAAATTTCCTAGAATATTTTACTGCAGTTTTCATGACATGATTTGACCTATTTTCAGGGTATTCTTGAAGCCTTGGAATTCCACTTAAAAAGAGGATTCAAGCCCAAGAGGACTCTGTTTGTTGCTCTAGGCCATGATGAAGAGGTAGGGAAAGCTGTGAACTGGTTTCAATAATGTAATGTAATGTAATGTAATGTAATGTAACGTAATGTAATGTAGACTGTCTTGCCAAGCAATGAAACACTGTTGCTTAAGACATATACAGAGACATCAGAATTTATAACAGCCATATTTCAAGACAGCTGATGTACAGGGAGCATGGGGAGGGGGTGTCGTGTATACAGAGTGGGAGCAAATTTAGATCAGAAGCCTCAGAAGAATAATTAGTTGGGGGGAGGGGGAGAGGAATGCATCTGCCTACATGAAGTCCAAGCTTGTCCCAGGGCCACATGGGGAAAACTTTAGGACTTGAGCTACAAGAAGTCTGCAGGTCCTTTCTGGTTTGAACGGAGTATTTAAGTATTTAATTTCTGTTGGTCAATGTTTACATGTGGGTTATTTTTATGTATAATAGTACTTTCACAAAAAACGTGCCAGTTCGGAGGACCTGCTATATCACAAATCTTGCAGGTCCTCTGGCCTTTCTGGCTGTCACAATTTTTTTTGGGGGGAAAAGTCCACTTTCAAGCCTGGACATTAATTCAGAAAGATTTTTATAAACAATCATTTTTGCATATTTTTTCAGGTTGGAGGAGATGATGGAGCCGCACACATGGCACAAATGCTGAAGGACAGAGGCATTCAACTAGAGTTTGTGATAGATGAGGGCATGCCTATCCTGAGTGCTGGCCTGCCAATGATTGACAAGCCAGTTGCCATGTAAGTAAGTAAGGGGAGAAAGAAGACTGTTAAGTTTTAAAAAAACTTCACATTGATGACAATATGCATTAATCCAAACAAAGAAATTGCTATGTGATGATGTACTACGATGGTTTATTATTTACAGTATAGGAGCTGCAGAGAAAGGCTACGTGACACTGGAATTCAAGGTGGAAGTACCAGGCGGCCATTCCTCTATGCCGCCTCCTGAAACCAGCATTGGCATTTTATCCAAAGCATTAGCAAGGTGAGCTACTGGGAGGAAAATATATATGTATTAATTATGTATGGGTATTTTGGTTGGCTGTCTCGATAGCATCAAGGTGAGAAACCGGGAGGAAATATTAATATGGTGCACAGTTCAGAGGGAGTGTAAAAAATAGTGCCCAGTGGGAGGAAATGGGAACCTGATGCGAAGTACAAGAGTACTGTTTCATGAAGTACATGGTATCTGGCCAAGCAGAGGCCAGTAAATCTACAAGAGGCATAATAAAGATATGTGAATTATCAGACATGAGCTTTTTCACGAAAATGCGGAATTACACATTTTTTAATTCAGTCCCAAGGTGCCCCCCCCCCCCCCCCCAGAAACCTAGGCTCATGTCTGATTATGGTATTGTGCTGACTGCAATTCTAGATTCTTGAAGCAATAATTATAATGTTATATGCACAAAGATGCAGGTACAAGCGCACTAAAGAGTAGTAGTATCTCATTATTCCAGGTTAGAAGCTTCGCCTCACCCTGATTTGTTTGGTTATGGCCCTGAGGCTGCCATGATGGAGCACATGGCACCGCATGTAAGTGTTTTTTATTAAATTTCATTTTTCTATTTCATTTTATGTATTTAATGACCAGATTAGGAAGGGTTTAAAACAACATAAGTAGAATATTTTGGACCAGGTAATTACTTGAATTTTTTTAATTCAACATGGGTTATTGAAAAAAAAAAAAAAAAAAAAAATATATATATATATATATATATATATAGAGAGAGAGAGAGAGAGTATTGTATTGAAGTGGATTATGTTTTTGACAACATATTTGGCATATATCTTTATTCATTTTATTTTAACATACTAATTTTAGATGTCCTTTCTTGGTAAATTTGTGATGACCAACCTGTGGCTTTTTGGACCTCTTGTTTCCAGGTGAGGATTTTTAATAAAAAATTTAAATTAAAATTTATGTACCAAATGTTTGAACAGTGTGGACCACTAGTTTACTATTAATAGTGCTTTTTTTTCTTTTTAAGAGTATCAAGATGAAAAGAATATGTTGCTGTTTTATTGCAGATTATTTGGCTTAGAATACAAATGAAGTTGTTACAACATTCATTGTTGAGTTCAGAAATTGGTTTATATGCATTTATATCCTCAGTGTGTTTATGAAAGATATTTCTTTGTGGGAGAAGTGCAGATATTGTTTTTTGTCCACTTGATCTTCTGTTTTGCCTTCTATTAGATGTCTAGTTATCTGTTTCTTGAAAATGTTTCTGTCTATCATCTATGTATGCACCACCCTTTCTGTTTAGTTTAATAATACTCACTCTTAGCCACCCACCCAACCACTACTAATAAGCTTTCCTAAAAGCCAAATAAGGGTATAATAATGTATTGCCCAAAAACAAATTTACAAAACTTGAATTGGACCAGGTTCAATTTTACTGTTGTTTGATTTTGGGATGGTGATATCATCACAGACTGAGTTCTAGAGTGAATGTTTCATTTTAGAGCTCTGGCCAGTAAACCTGCAACAAACGGCCAGGTGAGGACTACCACGGCCATTACAGTGTTCAACTCAGGAATAAAGGTTGGTGGAAAGTTAATTTTGGCTGTCCATCTGTCTGTTTGTGAATGCAATATTGTCTGCCATCTTCTGTCCATTTCAGTAAACACTTTTTGCACACATGCACACACACCAAGCAGCTTGCTATTTTTTGTTCACCATTTTTCTAAATTGATGAAATTGGTAAATGTCTGAATTGGTGTTATATTTGTACCACCAGCGTTAGCGCTGGCGGTACACATGGTTTCGGTCCCGTCCGGATCGTTCCGCCGGCTCCGCCGGCTCCGCCGGACGGCTACCGTTACCGCTTCTCCTCCTAGACGGTAAGGGCCCCCGTACCCATCTCATGGATTTAGGTCACTTATAATCTCAACTCGTTCCACGTAAAATTTGGGCTTTGTCGGTATTGGGGTCTGGGTGTGGCACTCATTACAATGCACCCTTGTCTAAAAATGGCAAAATTAAATGCTAATTATCTACCCTACGGAAGGAGTTATGGGAAAAATTTCTATAGACGGCTTTCCAAAAGTCATATGTGTAGATTTCAAATATACCCTTGGATTTGACCTTTGACCTTTACTTCAAGGTCAAATGGGCCATAATTTTCAAAAAAATGAAATTTTTTACGAAAAAAATTTTTTTTGCCCTGTTATTCAGACACTACACAGACTTAACCAATAATATTATTGGAAAGTGTTACCCTTCAGGTCATCTTTCATCTCCATGAATTTGGGGTCAATCGGTGCATTTTCACGGGAGTAGCGGCCATAAGATACCGAAACTGAAAACTGTCTCTAATTCGGGAACCGTTAATGCTAGAGACCCATTCTTTTTTGCATTTTGTAGAGCATGCAAAGCCCAACACTGGAGGTGGTCTCGGTTTTTTTGTATTCCATACGGTTTTCGAGTTACGCTGTATCAAAAAGTACATATTGGTGGTAAAAGCAAAATGTGCAGTACGGTAATGGATAATAAATTTTGAACTCTGGAAAAATAAAACATAAGGCTTGGAATAGCAGACAACTTGTGTTAAAAAATGACATTATTTCATCAAATTTGAACTTCTGAAACTTCAGAGCACCTCCTATTTCAAGAATTTTGACCAAAATGACATTTTCTTTATTTTAATTAATTTTTTCTGTACGAAATTTAAGGCACATTATGGTTACTCCAAAATTATAACATTTAGTCCCTTATATCTCCAAAACTGGCAGAGATAGGTCCATAGTTACTATTGAAGTTGAATAGGAAGTCATATACTGGCTATCTTTCTGTGACCTTAAAATTGACCTTTGACCTACTTTTCACCATGAACTGAACTTTGCAAATTTTGCTTCCCTTTTATCTCCAAAACTGGCAGAGATAGGTCCATAGTTACTATTGAACTTGAATAGGAAGTCATATACTGGCAATCTAAATGTGATCTGAAAATTGACCTTTGACCTACTTTTCACCATGAACTGAACTTTGCAAATTTTGCTTCCCTTTTATCTCCAAAACTGGCAGAGATAGATCCGTAGTTACTATTGAACTTGAATAGAAAGTCATATACTGGCAATCTAAATGTGACCTTGAAATTGACCTTTGACCTACTTTTCACCATGAATTGAACTTTGCAAATTTTGCTTTCCTTTTATCTCCAAAACTGGCAGAGATAGGTCCGTAGTTACTATTGAACTTGAATAGGAAGTCATATACTGGCAATCTATATGTGACCTTAAAATTGACCTTTGACCTACTTTTCACCATGAATTGAACTTTGCAAATTTTGCTTTCCTTTTATCTCCAAAACTGGCAGAGATAGGTCCGTAGTTACTATTGAACTTGAATAGGAAGTCATATACTGGCAATCTATATGTGACCTTAAAATTGACCTTTGACCTACTTTTCACCATGAACTGAACTTTGCAAATTTTGCTTCCCTTTTATCTCCAAAACTGGCAGAGATAGGTCCGTAGTTACTATTGAACTTGAATAGGAAGTCATATACTGGCAATCTAAATGTGACCTTAAAATTGACCTTTGACCTACTTTACACCATGAACTGAATTTTGCAAATTTTGCTTTTCTTTTATCTCCAAAACTGACTGAGATAGGTCCGTAGTTACTATTGAACTTGAATAGAAAGTCATATACTGGCAATCTAAATGTGACCTTGAAATTGACCTTTGACCTACTTTTCACCATGAATTGAACTTTGCAAATTTTGCTTTCCTTTTATCTCCAAAACTGGCAGAGATAGGTCCGTAGTTACTATTGAACTTGGATAGGAAGTCATATACTGGCAATCTATATGTGACCTTAAAATTGACCTTTGACCTACTTTTCACCATGAATTGAACTTTGCAAATTTTGCTTTCCTTTTATCTCCAAAACTGGCAGAGATAGGTCCGTAGTTACTATTGAACTTGAATAGGAAGTCATATACTGGCAATCTTTCTGTGACCTTAAAATTGACCTTTGACCTACTTTTCACCATGAACTGAACTTTGCAAATTTTGCTTCCCTTTTATCTCCAAAACTGGCAGAGATAGGTCCATAGTTACTATTGAACTTGAATAGGAAGTCATATACTGGCAATCTAAATGTGACCTTGAAATTGACCTTTGACCTACTTTTCACCATGAATTGAACTTTGCAAATTTTGCTTTCCTTTTATCTCCAAAACTGGCAGAGATAGGTCCGTAGTTACTATTGAAGTTGAATAGGAATTCATATACTGGCAATCTATATGTGACCTTAAAATTGACCTTTGACCTACTTTTCACCATGAATTGAACTTTGCAAATTTTGCTTTCCTTTTATCTCCAAAACTGGCAGAGATAGGTCCGTAGTTACTATTGAACTTGAATAGAAAGTCATATACTGGCAATCTATATGTGACCTTAAAATTGACCTTTGACCTACTTTTCACCATGAATTGAACTTTGCAAATTTTGCTTTCCTTTTATCTCCAAAACTGGCAGAGATAGGTCCGTAGTTACTATTGAACTTGAATAGGAAGTCATATACTGGCAATCTTTCTGTGACCTTGAAATTGACCTTTGACCTACTTTTCACCATGAACTGAATTTTGCAAATTTTTCTTCCCTTTTATCTCCAAAACTGGCAGAGATAGGTCCATAGTTACTATTGAACTTGAATAGGAAGTCATATACTGGCAATCTAAATGTGACCTTAAAATTGACCTTTGACCTACTTTTCACCATGAACTGAACTTTGCAAATTTTGCTTCCCTTTTATCTCCAAAACTGGCAGAGATAGGTCCATAGTTACTATTGAACTTGAATAGGAAGTCATATACTGGCAATCTAAATGTGACCTTGAAATTGACCTTTGACCTACTTTTCACCATGAACTGAACTTTGCAAATTTTGCTTTCCTTTTATCTCCAAATCTGGCAGAGATAGGTCCGTAGTTACTATTGAACTTGAATAGGAATTCATATACTGGCAATCTATATGTGACCTTAAAATTGACCTTTGACCTACTTTTCACCATGAATTGAACTTTGCAAATTTTGCTTTCCTTTTATCTCCAAAACTGGCAGAGATAAGTCCGTAGTTACTATTGAACTTTAATAGGAAGTCATATACTGGCAATCTATATGTGACCTTAAAATTGACCTTTGACCTACTTTTCACCATGAATTGAACTTTGCAAATTTTGCTTTCCTTTTATCTCCAAAACTGGCAGAGATAGGTCCGTAGTTACTATTGAACTTGAATAGGAAGTCATATACTGGCAATCTATATGTGACCTTAAAATTGACCTTTAACCTACTTTTCACCATGAACTGAACTTTGCAAATTTTGCTTCCCTTTTATCTCCAAAACTGGCAGAGATAGGTCCGTAGTTACTATTGAACTTGAATAGGAAGTCATATACTGGCAATCTAAATGTGACCTTAAAATTGACCTTTGACCTACTTTACACCATGAACTGAATTTTGCAAATTTTGCTTTTCTTTTATCTCCAAAACTGACTGAGATAGGTCCGTAGTTACTATTGAACTTGAATAGAAAGTCATATACTGGCAATCTAAATGTGACCTTGAAATTGACCTTTGACCTACTTTTCACCATGAATTGAACTTTGCAAATTTTGCTTTCCTTTTATCTCCAAAACTGGCAGAGATAGGTCCGTAGTTACTATTGAACTTGGATAGGAAGTCATATACTGGCAATCTATATGTGACCTTAAAATTGACCTTTGACCTACTTTTCACCATGAATTGAACTTTGCAAATTTTGCTTCCCTTTTATCTCCAAAACTGGCAGAGATAGGTCCGTAGTTACTATTGAACTTGAATAGGAAGTCATATACTGGCAATCTAAATGTGACCTTAAAATTGACCTTTGACCTACTTTTCACCATGAACTGAACTTTGCAAATTTTGCTTTCCTTTTGTCTCCAAAACTGGCAGAGATAGGTCCATAGTTACTCTTGAACTTGAATAGGAAGTCATATACTGGCAATTTACAGTGACCTTGAAATTGACCCTTGACCTATCTTACATCTTACGAAGAACTTAAATTTGATTGTACCATATGTATTTTTTGCAAAAGTTTAAAAATTCTTGTTGATTGCATTTTTACAGCTTGTCAAGCACAAAACTGGTGGCTGTGTCCCTTATTTTGTGTATGTGGGGGTCTATACGAATGCGCTTGTGACTGTGGCCTTATGTCCCACGCGGGACGAAGAGCAATGATGATGATGATACGAATGCGCTTGCTCCAGCTGGTGGTACAATATTCGGAGGCGGTATCGCCTCTCTGATCCTCTAGTTATTTATTTATTTATTTATTTATTTATTTATTTATTTATTTATTTATTTATTTCAGGACAATGTTCTCCCTCCAGTAGCCACAGCCTATGTGAACCACAGAATACATCCAGCACAGTCCATTCAGGATGTGAGTGACTTCTGAAACTTCTCTACACTGGAGTTTGTACCTTGTTTCCCCAAATTAGTAATAAATCTGGTTTACAAAAAAACAAATGAATTTATTTCTGTCAGTGTTCAAAATGTTCAGCACTAATCTAAATATGATTGTTATGACCATCAATTTTCACTCAAACATTGGGCAACATCATGAAACTAATGAAGCAGGCTTAGTTTTTGATGTTTGAATGTTTTTAAAAGAATGTTTGAATTTTCATCAGATTAGATTTAGAATATAGTAATGAATTTACAGTAAACCTTGGGCTTGATATAATTGTGCTTGAATATAAGATATTTTCTTTTGGTTAAAGTTAATTGATTAATTTATTAATTTGCAAATTTGATAAGTTAATATGGGCTATAACATTTTACATTACTTTTCTCCAGGTTATAGACTATGACAAGGCAGTTATCAACGATGAGCGAGTCCAGATAAAATTATCCAGGTCTGTTATGAACAGAGAGCCATCCCCTATCTCCCCTACGGGTCCAGAAGACTTTGGCTACCAGATAATTAGGTCAAGTGTAAAACAGGTGTTTCCAGAGGCTGTCACTGTACCAGGTAGGGAGTGGTTAATACCCTCACCCCACCCCACCCCCCTTTACTACCCACTGTACCAGGTAGGGAGTGGTTGATACCCTCACCCCAACCCCCTTTACTACCCACTGTACCGGGTAGGGAGTGGTTATTGACAACCCCCTTCAACCCCCTCCTCTCTCTGTCTTACCCCCCCCCCCCCCTCCCCCCCCCCAGCAACACTATGGGTTTGTTATTCAGAAACAGTTTTGAGATTTTGCATCTGCACATCCAATACATATCCGCAGTTCTCTTGATGAAAACTGTATTGCATAATTCATACATTTTATACATTGTCAAGTCCCCTTTGCGTTTTTCATCTGCTCTAAATTTGGAATCTGTGTTGTTGCCATAATAATGGTATTAGCAAAAGTAAATAAAGGCAATACTTGTTTATTTTTTTTACAATGTCATTTAGGTTGTAAAATTTTAAGTGCTTCTAAGTACATTTTTTAATTATGGTATATTTATAGTAAATATCTAGATAAGCAATTATAGTAACAATTGCCTTTGCTTATTGTAGGTATTCTGATGGGAAACACAGATACAAAGCACTACCTGGACCTGACTAAGTCTGTCTACCGATTCCTGCCTGCCGTTCTTGTGCCTGAAGATTCAAAGAGAATTCATGGATTCAATGAGAGAATCGCTGTACAGAACTTTGAGCAAATAATCAACTTCTTTTATCACCTAATTCTCAACGCAGACCAGGAAAAGTTGCAGGTTCTTCACTCCCATACTGAGGAATTGTAAACTATGGGAACCTCACTAGGGGGCAGCAGCATATCAATCTGTACAGCAGAGGGCAGCACAATAGAGTTATACCAGGAAAAACCAAGCACAAAAAGAATTCAAAGAATATTTACAGCTATTGAAAATTGTCAGCTAACAGTGATAGACCATTTTTGGTCATTAAATATTCCATAGAAATATACAAAAAAATAAGTATTAATCAACGATAAGAAAACCATTCCATGGTTTTTGATACGGACAACATTATCCTTACAGTAACTGTTTTGAACTTTTTGTTCATTTATTCTGTTGTAATTGTTCAGCTCTACAACATCAGTGGGAGGTTGAAAAAACAGTATTTAAATACATATATTGAATGACATATTTATTTACTATTTATTTGATTCAAGTTGTTTTTCGGGTAACAGGGGTTTTATTTGACAGTGTCTTATTTGAATATAAGATGATTTTATGCAAGCAAAGAAACATAAAGATGGAATATTTTAGCATGATTTTAACTTAGTCCAGGATGTGTGCTCCATAATGCAGAAAATTATTTTAAATGATTATTAACCATTTTTTTTACAAAAAGATTTATGCTATCTGCATTAATTATTTGTTGTTAATTATTAAGTTGCATTGAAAAATGCAATTTGGTAGTTTTTGGTAGAAATTATTTGATTATCATGTAAAAAAGGATTTGGAAGGTATTATTGTCAATTTCTAAGGGAAATTTAAGAAAAGATAATGTAAGAAGTGTTGAGAACCTGCTAGAGATAGTTTTGTGTTATTGTAAAGATGTGTAAGAAATACATTTTTAGGGTGAAAAAGTAGTGTGTTTATTGTTGGGTTACCAACTTGAAACCTTGTTTGATTTTTACTTGGTTGTAGTAGGGTTTATCTAGCTAGCTACAAAATATGATAGGGAGAGAGTTTTTTTTTATCAGACATTATTAAATTAGGCTTTAATTATTAAAATATAACTAGAAAACTGAATGATATCCAAAGATTTTTTATCATATTAAGTGATTTATTATTGTTGTCAAATGGCATGCTGTAGGTGATTGGTTAATGTCAAAAGGATAGAACTGTAGGTAATTTTACTCAATGTTATTAATGAATTCTTTTAATAAACAATAAAGTATAATGGTTTTGACGAGTGCTATGGTATAGATTTTGTGGTACTTATATTTTATTCAGTTGCCAAAGAAAAATTTTTTAATACAAGTGCATTACAAGCTTTGGTAAACATTGTTTGTTCTTATGAATAGAAGTAAAGGAATTATGAAGGTGATTTTAAAACAATCACATCATAACTTGCGATTTTTAGAAGCATTTTAATTATCATATAATGCTGTGATTTGTGAAAGAAACCATTCACTTATTGACTTCAAATATAGATTGAAAACATTGTGCTTGGAAACTGAAATGAAGAGAATTGGAAAATGAAGCCAGAATTAGATTATATCTCAAAGAAAATGGGATGAAATCTGGGAATATTTTGCACCAATTATTTGATGCCTTTTATTATAAATTCCTGAATATTCTTTATGTATCTCTAACTGTAAACTTATGATGAAATAAATGTTTTATGTTAGATGATTAGTGTTTAAAAAGTATAATTATTTTTAACAATGAAAAATACTAAACGGTGTGAAGGTCTTAAAAATATTTATTTTCAAGAAAAAATATGTATGAATGTGTATATATATTCAGAATACCGCCGCTAAGTAGTACGCCGACATGGTTTTTGTGACCTTGGGTTGCCCTATTCTCCTAGGTAAACGTATTTTTACACTAAATTACAAATTAATTGCATAAGTAATGTAAATGAAATAATCTTTATAACAAAGAGTGCAACATATCTCGGCTTCCTAACATAAACATTTATCTCTGAAAATCAATGTTTAAAGAATGAAGCGACGGGAGGCGCGCGTGTAGCACGCTTTAGTCACGCCCCGTCGAGTTCGCTTCTGTTCTCATGCGGGTGCTAAAAAATGGCTGCCTCGGGTCGGTCGATATCAACAAGACCAACCAAACCGATAGGCAGGTCTCTCGGAGGATTATTCTGCAAGCTGGGCCTTCTCACTGTTATCATATCCACGTCGTTATTTCTAGTATGTTTAATACGAGCGCTGACTTTTGAAATTCGGGAGATAGATTACAAGCCGTGCAAAGTCACGGACGAAGACTACATTCGTGCCGATGGAGACGTTGTTGACCGGTTTGTTCATGCTCTTCGTTTTAAAACTGTGTCGACATCTAAGCATGACTACAATCGGGACGAGCTGCTCAAGTTTCAATTTTTTCTAAAGAGAGGTAAAATTTATTATATCCACATTAAAAACAGTGGGCGGGGAGGGTGGGGGGTTGGTGGGGGGGGGGAGGGGCACGTTTAATAACTGTCTTGAAAGGGGCGTGTCGCAGTGTTGCGGGAAGTGTGTGTGCGTGTTTGGGGGGGGGGGGGGTGCTGATATACGTAATACACATAATAGTGATTTGTTTTCTTTGCGAAAAAAGAAACCGCTATGTATATACCATTAGTTTGTGAAAAAATGCTATGTGCCATACGTGTAACTATATATATATATGTATACATGTTACTACAGGTGTAGCAGTATATTAATTCACTGTATATGAATGTATTACGGTTATGGTTATAGTGAAATCAAATACTTTGAAACTTGAAGTACAGTTAGCATGCACTTAGTTTTATTTTAAAACAATTTTATTCCAGAATTCCCCACAATCCATAATTCACCGTTAGTACATCACCAAGTGGTAAATGGATACAGTTTGCTCTATGAATTACCAGGTACAGTACAGGTATAGGTTGTATTGAACAATGTAATAATTATTAATTATAATGTAACAGTTATATAACATTGCATTTTTATTTTACAATTTTATTTTCATTCATTAAATATATTTTTTATTTGTTTTGCAATTAAAATGTAGTAGGGACTCCCTTTGACTGCAGTCAATATAATAATCAGCCTTAATGACTAACTACACTTTTTTTTATTTAGGAACAATATACAAGTACTAGTACCTGTGACGACTTTTATTCTATAGAACTTAAAAGAAAACAAGGAGAAAAAATATTCCAAGTTGTACATTCTGCCCACTAACTTTCATTGATTAAACCACATTGCACTCTCTCTATATTTTTTTACCACTCTCTTCTAAATCCCATGAAATCTGGAATAGAATTAACCTTTAACTGTATCTGAGACTTTGGAGTGCTATATGAAGGAGCTATTTACCTGGGACTCCTAAATCTACACTTGAACAAAAATTTTCGTAAACATTGTTATTTTTAACTATAAAATAATCATGTGAGCTCAGATAAGTATTTTAACCAAATATTGATGAATAAATTTCACCCACCATTTGTTACTTTTTACATATACAATGAAGATTTTCTAACTGCATAACATAGTTTTTCATTATTGAGAAACAGTTTCATGTTTCCAAACTTTTTTGGACAAGTGTAGGTTAGTATTATATGAGGCACACTGCAGACTGTGGTAACTGATGATGGATGAATGCTGTTCGAGGTACGCTGTTCATAACATCAAGATGCCAACAAGAAGATATATGTGTGTTTTCACCAGTCTTTTTCTTTGTACACACAAAGAGCTCACTTAAACTATGTTGCCTTTGTCTGCAAGATACTGTAGGAGAAAGAAAACATGTTATAAAAAAACAAACAAATAGGCATGTGTTTATATGCCAGAGAGTCTATATCTGGTCTAAAATGAATAAAATAATTTTTTTTTTTTAATTTAAAAATAAAAATTTGTTTTCAGATGAGAATTTTTTTCTTGTTTATAATAAGTGAATTCAGATGCCAATGAAAATATAATGATAGGCATTTGTTGTTAGACATGTCATTTATTATGAAGGAGATGATATCCATGAAAATGAAATAGGGGCTGGCCTGACCTTGACAAAAGCTACTGGATGACTATAATGTCTCTATTATTAAAACAAATGATCAACCTATCAAGCCTATCAAGAATTATATTTTCCAGACCATTTGATCTTGTTATATGTCTGTGCCATCAGAGCTACCGGCAGTTTCTTTGCCTTTGAGAGATGATTGTCATATAAATTTACCAGTATGCATCATGGGGATGTTACCCACCTGTTGATTTTTAATTCTTCTTTATATGAGATGCCCAAAAGGATAAAGTAATCCCATTTTGAATTCTGAGTAATGCCTGTACCTTAATTTTCCTTGTTAAAGCACCTCTACCTTTGGGTTGACCAAATATTTTGTCTCACTCCAGGCACAAACCCGGAGTTGAAGCCGTATCTTCTAGCCGCTCACCTTGATGTTGTACCTGCCTCAGACGAGGGCTGGGAACATCCACCATTTGATGGGGTCATCACAGAAGATGGTCACCTCTATGGGCGAGGAACGCTGGATAACAAAGATGGCGTTCTGGTAGTTAAAATGATTCTTTATGCTTGTGCTGTATTTATTAATATTGCACATATATCAAGCTGGCTCACAAATAGTGCCACAGAAAACTCTTTGAATTTCCTTGAATATTTTTATTATTACTGCAGTTTTCATGACACAATTTGACTTATTTTCAGGGTATTCTTGAAGCCTTGGAATTCCACTTAAAAAGAGGATTTAAGCCCAAGAGGACTTTGTTTGTTGCTCTTGGACATGATGAAGAGGTAGGGAAAGCACAGGACGGAGGTAGAGACCTGGTTTAATGGAATAAGGAAACTGTTGTCCCGGGGGCGTCGCGATAGTCCGAAGGTTCATTGGTCCGAAAAATCCTAACATTTTCATCAGTTTTTAAATCAAGGGTTCGTTGGTCCGAAGGTTCTACAGTGAACATTCGGAGCAATGAACCTTCGGACTATTGAACCTTCGGACGTTGCTACGGCCCTGTTGTCTCCACTTGAAGTCATTGGAATTTAGGCGAGTTGTATGGTGTGGGATTGGCTACTTATGATTAAAAATCGATCATGAGCATGCAGTCTATGGTAATGCTGGATTGCATAAGGCCATTTTATCCAATAAATATAAGCATTTATTTATCAATCTGAAATGAAGGGATATTCCAATAGTGTCCTTTAGCATAACATCCTAAACAATGAGTCATTAAGAAAATATAACATTGTATCAGTTTAATTTCTCATATGTTTGGTATTAGTTAATTTTAGATTATATTGGCATCGTACGAATGTACGAAATTACATTTGCATGCTCATATGTTGTCAGGTTGGGGGTTACGATGGACATGCACATATAGGAAAGATTCTGCAGGACCGAGGCATCAGACTTGAATTTATGGTAGATGAGGGCATGCCTGTCCTGGATGTATGTCTGCCAATGATTGACAAGCCAGTTGCCGTGTAAGTGGGAGGAGTTGACCGTGATTGACAGCTGAAGTGTTAGTGGGAGTGGTTTGTTTCTGATGATGATGGGGTGTTAAATATTTGTTTGAAATATGGCTAAGTTGTGGTATAACTATTTCAATTTTCCCAATTATTTTTGAAAGGTTTGCATGTTTCAAAAGTGAATAAATTTGTCTGGAAGTTGTCCTGTTCTTGATATATGTTGTAAATACCCTATATATAGTCAGTATATATGAGTACCTTGAAAGCTTTGATTAAAATAGACATGGTGCATTTATACACATTGTATATTACAAAGATTAAATGATGTCTCATATCAAGGTTGTTTCCTTATCTCTTCTAATTTACAGTATAGGAGCTGCAGAGAAAGGCTACGTGACACTGGAATTCAAGGTGGAAGTACCAGGCGGCCATTCCTCTATGCCGCCTCCTGAAACCAGCATTGGCATTTTATCCAAAGCATTAGCAAGGTGAGATACTGGGAAGAAAATGTATTATTACATATATGTATAATAACATACCTCCTCTTTCCATTGAGTAGAATACAGAAAAGCTGGTGATAATACAAGCACATTGATAACAAAAGGAGGCGTGTTAATCTTTTAGTCTGATTGCATTCAGCAAGAGTCCCCACGGAGTTGGATCGATTTACATAGACTGATATTTTCATTGGGAATGAGACCTAAAGCCATTTTACCAAATCGGTTTAAAAGGCTTTTTGAGTCTTGAGCTACTAGTTTGATTTAGAGCCACTTTTGTCATGATGATGGGAATTGGAACTGGCAAATGTGACCAGTCTTCTTTCTGAAGTAAGAGGTAGAGAAAGTAAGAGCTAGAAAATGAATTTATCAGACAGGGGCTTTTTCCACGGAAGCTCGGAGTTCTGTGTTTTTTAATTCAATTCTGATGGTTCCTGAGATACATCTTGTCTGAAATTTGGTAAATGTTCAGAGGCCGTTTTGAAACCTAGGCTCATGTCTGATTTATGGACAGCCATTTTTTATTGAATTTAGGTAGTGCATATGCCTTCATGAATAATGGAAAAAGGAGAATTTTTCTTTTTTTTCTGAGACTCTCTTTCTCTTTTTTTCTATGTAACACAGGGGACACTTTGGTCTGAGTTACTTCTCCAGCAGGTAACACAACAGCTATGATAAGTTTTCCAGAGATCAACTCTTCAAACGTCAACAGTAAATTCATGGGGTGATCACCTCATGCTTAGCATACTGCAACTTTTTACTCTATGATAGTAACAAAGAATGCATAAAAACTGCAGCAATCTCAGGATATTTCAGCGTCTTTTACACTGTCTCCACACAAAATGTCAGTAACCATGTCAGTGCTCCAAGAAATATAATACAATAGAATTCTTTACTTTTAAAGCTGTGAAGATTTTCAGTCAAGCATATAGGCCCAAAATGGTTATGGCTGACAAAATGATATTGCTCTCCATTATTATGATAGCAATTGCCTTTTTCTTCATATTACTAGCAAAGTTAAATGTTCTTTCTCTTTCTGCCATTGTGATTGTAAAAGTCCTTTTCCTTCTTGCCATTGTTTCTCATTTTCAGTGTTTTCAAATTAAAGTTGACTCTTTTCTTGTTGTAGAGAAAATACTATTTCCTTTGATATGCAGTTAACATGAAATAAAGGATCACTTTTGATTTTTTCCTTCTGTTGTTCACAATATCTTTCAGTTCTCAATTTTTCTTGTTCCAATTGATGAATTTCATATTCTCTTTCAATACAAGTGGCCTTTAAACTTTTAATTGTCTCAGAATTTCTACTAATTTTTTTCTTACAATTTCTAGTTCCTTTAATTTTGCTCTGAGATTCTGCAATTTTGTCTTTACAGCAGCTGAAGCGTCTAGTTCATCAGTTACAGAGTCACACTCACGGAAAGGAAATATTGTTTCTTCTGGCACATCCTCTGGTGTTTGCACGCTCTCTGGTGCATTTTCTAATATGGCGTTGCAATCCATTGGCATGCTCTCTGGTGCATTATCTATCAAGGCATTGCAACCCATTTCTAACTCACATGTATAAGCTTGGACTGCCTGTTTCTGATGACTAGTCTTCTTTCTGCTCTGCCATTTCTTCATTCTTTCTTGATCTCTTCTCAGGCGTGATGGTGACTTTTTTCTTTTTGATACTGCTAATTTAGGGAACTGTTTCAACGTACAGTAATTTCTGGTCTCTTGGATCGTTCTTCCTGACAATTGTAATTGTCAGCTTGTCTCCATCTTTGTCTATATTGTATGCAGTTGGCATCCGATCCACTTCCGACAGAATTTTTTTCAACATGTCTGTCACTTCTTTATGCAAATCTGCAGATTTCAGTTTTGTCATACCAAAAGGTACCTTTAGCACCTCTTTGTATCCTGCTTGATGTAGGAAGCGTTTGTCTGCTTGTGCTTCACTCTGAGCTCTGATCTCAAATCTCTCATCTCTAATACAAAGTTCTTCTCCTTATATACTAATGCACACAAAATACATTACAGTGATTCCTAAAACAAGCCAGAGATATTGAAGCCAATTAACAGAACTAGGGCATATTACTAGAGACCTTTACATAATTAAAGTCAGACTGCTTTAAACTCTAACTTGGCTATGAAGCAGTAAATAAAGTTATTCAATCCTTTTAAAACTGAAAACATCCTTTAAAACTTGGTTACAGTTCTTTCCAATGAATAACATACATAAACAGATTCATATGATATCATTATAAAGGAGACACCTGAACAATCTTTACCAAATGTTGATTTAATTTGATTTAAATGTGGAAGTTTCTAAAATGAAGTTTGGCTGTGAAATCACCACTATGACATATATCAAGGACTAACTTAAAAAAGCATGGTATGTCTTTAACAACAGTATATCAAATTGCAGGCTAGAATCCTCGCCTCACCCTAGCTTTTTTGGCTATGGACCTGAGGCAGCTAGTATGGAACATGTGGCACCACATGTAAGTTGTTTTTTTTTAAACTCTTCCAGCTTTTGTTGAATGATCAATGTTTATGATTTTAATTTAGTTTTTAATAACTACATTCAGAATGATTATAAACCTCATAGGTAAATTAATTATGAAATGGTTATTGAGAAGTATGACCCAGTTTCAACTATGGGAAAGAAGGAGCAAGTGTGTGACACATTAAAAAAATGTTTGTTTGAAAATTAGTTGCTTGATGAATGTGTCTCGATCAGTTCTTTTTATAATTAATGTTTCAGATGTCTTTCTTTGGCAAATTCTTGATGAGTAACCTGTGGCTTTTAGGACCATATGTCTCCAGGTGAGGAAAAAACCTTGAAATACTTGTATGCATTTTAAGACCAACTTCTTTTTAATATAAACAAAGTGAACGTGAGCTTGGTGCATTTTCACTTCTGTTTCTTTTTTTTCCAAATGAGGGATTAAGGAGTCATGTATTGTAGTGGTATAACAAAGAGAACATCATTAAACCAAACCAAACAATTTTCCAGCCATCTCTGTTACCTATATGTTATTGTCAGTTCCGCTGTTTTATATTTGAAAGATGCTGAGCAAATTAAGAAAAAAATGTCCTTGTGATCTTTTCTTAACAAATTCTTCATTTTTAACTCCAGTATTTTCCCGGTTTTCTTTAAATCTTTTATCTTATGTGTACATATATCAGTCTTACTGTCCAATTCTATTCTGTTCAAAAAAAGATTGTTTGGTTTTAGACTGCTATCCAGTAATCCTGCCACAAATGGGCAAGTTCGGACTACAACAGCTATCACCGTATTCAATGCGGGAATAAAGGTTGGTTTGAATTTAGCACATTTTGAGCTAAATGTCCTTTGTAATGGTGCAATGATTTCAGTTGGGAACGTTAATTTCTGGTTTCTAGTGCAGAGTCCAAAATTACCCCTTAATAAATAAAAAAATGTGCAAACCTTGCCTATTGTTATTATTATTAGTGAAGTAAATAGCATTGTATACTTTCATATGCCAAAGAATTACATTTGTTCAAAAGTCATCATTTATAGCTTTTAGATTTTAACATGAGAACGAAGCAATTTAATGGCTTTTTAAATTTTTTTATGGGAAGAAAAATAGCTTAACAGTTTAATTTTTTTCTGTTCTTGAATGTGTAACATATGATTTTATATCATGTTTTCTCTGAAACTTGGTATGGCTGTGTGAATTCCATTTAAATTTAGCTGTAAAACTGGGCTGGGTTAAACAATCTGTTTAAACAACTGTCCATTTGAATTTTATCTTGTTGGGCCATCCCCTTTCTATTCAATCATTTTTTGAAATGATCATTATTAAAAGCATATTCAGTGATTAATGTAAGTTTATTTATTTTTCTTATAAATTTTCTTTTTTTTTAAACAAAATTTGAGGACAATGTTCTCCCTCCTGTTGCTACAGCCT
The DNA here is from genome assembly GCF_051362555.1 of Lingula anatina. Lineage (NCBI taxonomy): Eukaryota > Metazoa > Brachiopoda > Lingulata > Lingulida > Lingulidae > Lingula > Lingula anatina. The sequence goes on along the minus strand of NC_141772.1, from coordinate 2,368,668 downwards.
ATGTCAACCACAGAATACATCCAGCACAGTCCATTTATTTATTTATTTATTTATTTATTTCAGGACAATGTTCTCCCTCCAGTTGCTACAGCCTATGTGAACCACAGAATACATCCAGCACAGTCCATTCAGGATGTGAGTGACTTCTGGAACTTCTCTACACTGGAGTTTGTAACAAATTACCTTGCTTCACCAAATCAGTAACAAATCTGGTTTACAATATGTAAATAAAATAGAACCCAAAACATACTTATGTAAGTCCGTTTTGAAAAGTTTTGCACCAATCAACTATGTCACAAAATCAACAAAACAAATAAAATTAGTTGACAATGTAAATGAAATAAGACACAATTAAAACATTTTTATTAGTCAGAATTGAAAGTTTTTGTAACAGATTACTTTAATTGTTTCACCAGGGCAGTCGCACATTGCTCAAATTGATAAACCAGCACATATTAGAGATCTTCAGACACTTAAATTTTATCATTTTATACTAGAACTCTGGATGGGATTAACAACTGAAGACGAATCAGGTCTATAATGATAAGACAAATTAAAATATTACAGAAAATTCATTATATAAGTTTTAGCAATTAAAACAGAAACCACATCATTTATTTTAGGTTATAGACTATGACAGGGCAGTTGTCAATGATGATCGTGTTCATATAAAACAATTACACCTGGAGGATGCAATAGAGCCATCCCCTGTCTCCCCTACAGGCCCAGAAGACTTTGGCTACCAGACAATTAGGTCAAGTGTGAAACAGGTGTTTCCAGATGCTGTCACTGTACCAGGTAGGTAGTGGTTGATACCCTCACCCCCACCCCACCCCCCCTTACTACCCACTGTACCAGGTAGGGAGTGGTTAATACCCTCACCCCACCCCACCCCCCTTTACTACCCACTGTACCAGGTAGGGAGTGGTTGATACCCTCACCCCACCCCACCCCCCTTTACTACCCACTGTACCAGGTAGGGAGTGGTTGATACCCTCACCCCACCCCAACCCCCTTTACTACCCACTGTACCAGGTAGGGAGTGGTTAATACCCTCACCCCACCCCACCCCCCCTTACTACCCACTGTACCAGGTAGGGAGTGGTTAATACCCTCACCCCACCCCACCCCCCTTTACTACCCACTGTACCAGGTAGGGAGTGGTTAATACCCTCACCCCACCCCACCCCCCTTTACTACCCACTGTACCAGGTAGGGAGTGGTTAATACCCTCACCCCACCCCACCCCCCTTTACTACCCACTGTACCAGGTAGGGAGTGGTTAATACCCTCACCCCACCCCACCCCCCTTTACTACCCACTGTACCAGGTAGGGAGTGGTTAATACCCTCACCCCACCCCACCCCCCCTTACTACCCACTGTACCAGGTAGGGAGTGGTTAATACCCTCACCCCACCCCCAACTCCCTTAAGTACCCCACCCATATATATATATATATATATATATATATATATATATATATATATATATATATATATATAGTTGTAGGTAAGAGAGTTTAACACCTTGTATTTACGCTGATCCTAACCAACACAGAGGTTCAAGTCCAATGCTTACCAGTATCTTCATTTGTTAACCAATGTCCCCCAAAGCCTGAGAAATCTTTCTTGATTGACAAAAAATGATTTTTAAGTGACACAAGCCTTTGGGCTATGTCAGGTATTATTCCCATTACAGATGCAGTTAATCAGTTTTTGAGATTTTTTCATGTTGATAATGGATGTCTTCAAATTTGTCCGTTTTAGCTTTTTCGTTTTCTTTTTATTTAACCCATTTACTATCTCTGGCTATTGTAGGTATCATGGTGGCCAACACAGATACAAGACACTACCGATACCTCAACCTGACTGACTCTATCTATAGGTTCTTGCCTGCTGTGATGGGACCGGAGGAGCCCAAAAGAATTCATGGATACAACGAGAGAATTGCTTTGCAGAACTTTGAGCAAATAATCAACTTCTTTTATCACCTTATTCTCAATGCAGACCAGGAAAAGTTGCAGGTTCTTCACTCTCATACTGAGGAATTGTAAATTATGTGGATTCCAGTAGGTGGCAGCAAGTTAACTTGAGCACTGCCAAAAGAGGGCAGCACTTAAGAGTTATTTATTAATTTTAATTGTGTACAAATGCTCCGGACTGTTGAGCACTCTTTTCCACCCTCACGCTTGTTATATATATATATATATATATATATATATATATATATATATATATATATATATATATTTTTAATTTATGATATATTTTTCTGTATTGGGCAAGTTTCAGAAGCAGCATATTGGTTTTACAAAGTTTGCACCAGTTTATTTGTAAATTTTATGTATTCAGTTTATCTCTGCCATTAACCAAGTGACTTTGTTTTGCTCCCAGGAGATTAAATTTATGTTATACGTTTTACTCTATTCTCATAAAATACAAGTAGAATTCCTTTGCCATGAACTGGAGGATTTTAATTATTTTAACTGGATTTAAATAAGTTAAAATGACTAATTACAATTAGTTAAAACTACTAATGGGGTCTTGACATATTTGAGACCCATTCTTTTTATCAATACAAACATACACTGATATTTCATCTTTTCTGTCAAAATCCACATCAGCATATAATGTGTGTTGTGGTTCAAGAAACCACATATTTGTAATAGTTGCAATTATTTTACCCAGCCTTTGTCATGAAATTGATTAATTTATAAAAGCGATACTGTTTTTTTAGAACACTTATGTTTTTCTCATCCACGCTGAGTGCCACAAGCATAAGTCAAGTGCACCTTAAAAATATATTCATATGCAAAACAGGATTAACAAGTGTATTTGTGGTAGAACTGAAAAAGATTTTGAATCTCCTTTAATATTGATTTTTGTATTAACATGCATGAATGTGTATATATTTTTGTTTATGCATTGTCATATGGATGCTGTATACAGTCTTTTAGTACATATTTGTTAATATGTTAGTAGCATTTCCTTTTAAAATTTTAAAAATGTATGTCTTGGTTTTTTGTGCTGTGCACTCAGTTTGATTATAGGGTTAGCCGTTTATTGTTGTACCATATGATTAAAGGTAGGCTACCCCCATTAGACATATCTTTTTATAGCCAAATAAATTTTTCCTGGAATTGTCATCACTTTTTCCTTACTCACTATTTCCAAACCATTTGACAAAATAACAATATTTTTATTGTTATGTTTATATAATTTTTGAGTCACTCTCATATTGGACATGGAGACTGGCGAAGTGCAAATGATAAAATTGAAATTTACAACTCCAAAATGGATGATCAGATCAAATTTTTCTTAGGAGAAGGGACATGCCTTGACGTTTTAAGGAAAATTGATGATTTTTTAGAAATAGTAATGTTTCCCATATGAAGGTCTGAAGTGCGTAGAATGCTTTTAGGACAGAACATAATTTAAAGTGTGTATGTCAAAATCTTATTGTATGCGTACAAATCCTTGCTTTTTAAAGTGTTGTTTCACACAATAGGATTTAAAATCCAATTACTTGATATATGTGCATTTTATTTTTGTTTTTTAACTGTTGATGTGCTCAACAAAGATACTTTTATTATTGCACATAGTCAGTGTCAACTTAGGCCAATACTGTTATTAGATTTCAATTCAGTGCGTGGTTGGCAAAAGGGAACGCGTGCGTTTGTATTGTAATTAGCCCTGGAAAAAACCTTTTAAGAGAGTTTCTGAAGGTATTGTAATGCCTCTCTTCCCGGAAGGCCATTGATACCTGGCTCACCAAGACGTTTTGACTGTGAGATGTACTTTGCAAGCGTAATTATTTCGAAGACCATTCTTTCAGTTCAGACAGATAAAACAAGATCAAAAGACACGTTGTATGGATAAGGAGTTGGCTGTATGCTCTCCTTTTGGTCCATTTTCTACTAAAAACAAATGCACTCCGAGGCGTCAAATTCCTAATTTTCGACGTTTTATTTTCTTATTTATAAAAAGATGTCGTTTTTGTTTGTTTTCCCTCATCTGCACGATTTAACGTACGCTTTCATGTGCTCTGTGGTTAGCATAGACAGCGCTGATTTCCTTAGAGACCTTCCCAGAGACTATCGTACTAAATTTGGATCGAACTATCTCCGAGGGAATTCTCGCTTATGTGCAATTAACTTGGGTGGCTTAGATGTCTGTTACGCCTGTTGAGACTGATAGGGGATAATTAACTATCGTTAGCAGCTTTAGTGGGCGTCCCAGACGTCTACACCATTTGGGTTAAAAGCAGTTTAGCGAGGGATCCCGTGGAGATGGACCGATTCTGTTAGATTGATCTAGGGATGGCAACCCAGTCTTAAAACCGCACCGTGTTTATGTGTTGTCCTGTGGGCTGTTGCAACAGTCATCAGAGATTCCGTTTACGTTTATCTCGAACAAATCTTCGGAAACAGACTGTCTACCTTTGGTATCAGCTGACATTGGGGTATGTATCGTCTAAAGACAATGCGAACACATTACTCGATGTCTGGTGTATCAGATACCGACAACAGCGACAGGCGTCATACCACAGGTAGACCTTTTAAACTGGCATTGATATTTTTCAGAAAAAGTGATACGTCGATCTTCGATTTCGTGGTGGTTCACGTATGTTGAAGCACGTGCTAATCTATATTTTCAACTGCCTGTTTGTGTTTAAAACCACCAGCACAGCAAACTGCTTCCACGGATCTTGTAAGTCAGACTACGCGGGATCGGCCGCAGAATCAATCTTGATTTGTCTTCTAAGAAATATGCTGCCTTAATTAACTGAGAGCGATTTTCGAACTAATGAGACTAGTGCAGGGGATCTTTGTGGGAAAATCCGACTGCTAGCAATGTTCAGAAACGTGCAGAAAAGCTGATCGCGAGGTATGTTAGGCCGCATTCACATTGAGAAGAGCCGAGGCTCTACAAAGCCGAGAACTAAATATGGCGGACGTACATGAAAGAAACCCCCCTTATCCTTTAACTGTCTCTCCGCCTCTCACACGCCTCCCCACGCGTCGCCCCAATGGAGCCGAGATTTAATGACTGTACCCCCGCAGGGACGACGCGTGTGAGAGGCGGAGAGACTATTATAATGTATAAGCTCACCATAGAACACAATGGAAGGATTCAACAGTGCTAGTCATCGATCTCACAGAACGCAGGCCCGTAACCAGCAAATTCCAAAGGGGGGGGGGGTATTTTTCTGAAAAAGTTTACCTTTTACAATGAAACCTTAGTGTACCTGGATCAAATTGTACCCAGAATGGACTCTTTCTAGACAAAAAGAGCGGTTCCTTCGAACCCCCCGACCCCCCCCCCCTTCGCTAGGGGCCGGGAAAGAAATGAATGATTTTGGTTGCTCGATGATGTCCGTGGTCCTTGTCACACCTCTTCGTTTGGGATTTATCTGTTTTATCCCAACTTTTTTTAACACTCATTTACAGCAACAAGAAATGTAACAAACAGAAAAAAAGACATCAATCATAGCCTCCTGGTTAGATAAGAAGACATTTCAACAAAAAAGCCAATTATTTACAGGAAATTCCAATAGCACTTTTCTTTTGATAGAAAATTGTAGCAGATAATAATGATTGCCGTAGCTTTTCTGTGACTTGAAAAGCATATTCCGGTACGTAAGTCGAGTTTTGATAGATTTCCGTGCTTATGGGCACAGTTCGTGTCTCTTCATTCTCTGTCTTCGTTATCTTTTTATCCAGAATGTCATTTATCCATCCCATCAACGACAGAAATTTGGTTTCCGTGTTAAGCGGGGGATAGTCTAATTACCCAAATTAAGCAGAATTATCTTCAAACCATCGCAGTAAGAAAGAAAAAATGAACGAGAGCCAGTATGAGTAGGCGAGAAGAAACCAAAGGTACCGGTAATGTGTAGAAATAATTGTTTAAATTACCCATGAGATTTGGTTCTGAATCAAAAAATAGCAGACTTCTCAATAACATTTCTTGAAAATATACTTGAACTTGTCAGTCGACGCGAGTCACGTTAGCCTTCGATATGAACGAACATGAGTCAGGGCCCATTCAGAACCAATTGGTTCGCCCCATGCTGGGCGGTGCACCTGGTAGGCGGAAATTCATTGTCAAGTGCGCGCCATATTTGATCCGCGGACTAGTTAGTCAGCAGATCAACTGGTTGTGTATGGGGTCTTTTACCTGCACAGACTTTTGCCCTGTTAATGCAGCAGACATTGTTTTGGCTACCATGCAAAACCCACCTACCCAAAATCATTGATAAAAGAATAGTTGCAAAAGGCTTTGGCGAATCGGTTTTTGCAAATCTCACCCTGAGCTTAGATAACTTGAAACAAATGTCTACATTGTAGAGGCACAGAACGCTTTGGTAATCTGTATTTAAAGTCAGTCTACACAACCACCTGTCAAAAAGTTGGAAACTCTGCACTCCTGGCTGCTGTTAATCCCCAGGCGCTAAGGACTGCCAATCTTATTTTATGTTAGCTAGTTTTACAGTGTACCATTTATTTATTATAATGTTTATTGAGCTCTTAATGTGTACATGGTTTGACATTTGTTGGCTCTCTAATATAAGAAGAGTACTATACAAATATACAATAAGGATAATTATGAATAAAAAACCATGGCATACTAATAGCACTTATATAATTGTTACCTTACTTTATACAATAAAGTAAGTACACGTGATCTTTTAATACACTTGTAAGGCTGCTTTACGACAGTGACTTGTGTTAGGTTCATTTTCTAGTTTTGGCATAGTTGTATAATAATGAGTTTTGGAACAGCCAGTGCGCTTGCAACACATTTGACATTTTAATTTTATCATTTGTAAATGATATTAAAACAAAACCATCAATTTATGAAGCACTACGTACCCAGAGTGAATGATCTTTCTATAATTATAATCGCCCTCAAAGTAAAAAGAAAAGCGCTTTTGGATCATGTTAGAGGTACTTTTCCGCTAGATATATATAACTACTAGCCTGAACCTGTTGACAGTTCCCAGAAACTATGCTGAACCTTCAATGAACAACACTTTGCAAAAACACCGTCGCTTTCATAAATTAAACATCGGCGAATTAGATATTAAGCGCCATTTCAACCAAGCTTTTAATTAGCAGTACCTGCAAGTGAAGGTGCTGATCCGAAGTTTTCTTGGAATCGGTTACCTGGGAAAACAGCGCATGTTATTCTGGATATTTGGAGTCAATTCTAAATAACACCGTTTAACATTTGTCACATGAAGGTGCATGTACATTGAGACTTCTGGCAGAAGCACCAAGATCACTTTCTGCGTCTTAATTAATTGAGATTTTAAAGCTTACAATAAGCTGGTTTTACCTAAAACTTACAAAATCAAACGTAAATCGGATGTTGATTCAACTTTTATTTTACCATGGGTAATTTTGACCATGATTCAACCATCGTGCGCCTGCTTGGAACGCGCTATTGCTCAATGTCAATCTTGTATACATTAATCCACGAGTTGTCCTGGAATCCCCGGGTTTTGAATTCTGAATTTCTGCATCCAAAACCATTGGGAAAATGAAGATATAGAAACCCTGAGCGTGACACTTATATGTAGCAAAATAAGAAAAAAAAATCCTAGGAAATTCCAACTTATTTCCAGAATTCCATCAGGGTTTGCCGTATTCAAAACTGTTCACAAAATTATGATCCCTGAACCCATTATAGCTCTTAAAGCTTATAGTTTTTGAGTCACTCTGAAGAGAGTGAGAAAGAGAGAAAGAGAGAGAGATACGTTCACTACTGACTGTAAAATTTAGAAATATAAAACTCAAAAATTTGTTTCTATATCTACATTTTCCTAGCGGTTTTAGGTGTAGAAATTTAGAATTCAAAACCGGTTTTTAGATGGCAATTTTCTGAAAGGTTTTGTACAATATAAAACTTGCTACAATTTCAAGGATTTTCTTAGCTATATTTATATTTATATTTATCCTTGGCATGCTAAGGTTTGAAGGGAATACCCAGTCACGCTATCCCATTTTAAAGGTAATGTTTTCTGTACATATGCACATTTTACACAAGGCACTAAGCTAAGGTGTTAATAATAATATAGCTTGGCTTAATTATTATTATCACTGATTTTGTTGTTGTTGTTTTTTTCAGTTGTTGGCACGAGGACAAAATCGCGACCCTGGGCACCGTAATTATATTATTGTCACAGCATGTTGTGAATACATTCAATTATAATATTTATCCGCGGATTATTAGCTTTGCTATTGATCCCAACATCTGGGAACAATTTCTAAAACTAACGTAAAGAATAATGAGAATTGCTTGTCAAACTGACTTGATGATAATGGAGTTCAGGACAGTGTTCAAGGTTCAGAGATATACTACTGAATTCACTGTACACAGAAATATAAGAAAACAAAAAATGAAATATAACAAAATGAAATATAGTAAAATATATAATGAAATAAATAAGCCATATTGGATATCTACAAGGCATTGAAAGTGAAGCTAATTTAAACTCAATATCTTTTCTGCCAGTTGCAATTGTTTTGTCTGAATCCTTTCGATTACGGCTCTTTCAAAAAGACTTGATATTTTGAATCACCCTCTTGGACCAACGGTGGTGGCTTCCAAGCCTGCCATATTACCCGACATTCCACGATCCTTCTGGTATTACCACCAAGTAATTCTAAAATAACGTGCTGTAATCTATTACAATATCAGAAAGCCAGATTTTACCAGGGAGAATTTAAACAGGAATAGTAGTGTAATAATGTTAGAATAAATGGCTACGGTTTTAATATTTATGTGCCAGGGTCTCCAATACTTCACTTGTATCAAGGACGTCAATTGACGTTCTTGCTAGTATTTGCTCGAACATAGACCCCCCACCCCCACCCCCCACCCCCACCACCCCCGAGTTCCGGAGACAGGGCACTGAATGCCGCGTGCGCTCCTCTTCTATAAACATGCCTTCGCCGAATCTGGAAACAGCTGCGACGTGCTGGTACAATAAAGGTGACATTGCGGTGTCCTTCAAAACTGACAGGGACATAAAATGCCTTGTCAACACTTTTTATTTTTTACATACCATATATATACTTTCCCATAGTCTGGCTTTAGTATGTCCAGTTTTAAAAATGGTATATATTGTGCATTACAGCTTTATATAAAAGGGGGTTTACTGAGGATTTCGGCTATTTCTCTTAAGAACCGGTGCATGCTCTACTTAAAACCGTTGAGAAAAAATGAGTCTAAAAATCAGTTTTTGAGTTATGCATTTCTAAACTACATGCAGCTCGCCACGAGTAAAATTAAATTTTCTTCTCCGTTGCGAGGGTACCTTGAAATTAAAAACGTGGAACTCAGAAACCAGCCTTCAAAATAGTTCGTAATTTTGTCAACTGGTTTTGAATGGGTCCCTATAGTATTCACTTAGAGTACGGGATTTAGGGAACGCCAGTCCCAAACTGAATTCTGTGCAATGAAACGACCGTCTGCTGCGTCTCACAACACGGAAAGTAATGAGACAGCGTCTGCCACTTTCACAGCCTATCATTTATATTCCTTATACAAAGAACGAGTAAGATTGCTTGAAAAATCAATCACTAAAGGAAGGTGTCCGTTTCTTATGCAGTCTTCAATCGCCTTTTTTGTTTTGGTTTTGGGTGTCAATTATGCCACTATGGTATACTTCATCTTGCTTTGAGTTTAAATTACTGGCAAAAAAGTTTGAAAAGGGGAATAGATTGTGACTCTATAATGACAGCTATTCAATCCAACCGGTAAAGAGCACCAAGGTATCGAGATATAACCTTATGGGAACTGGTGAGTTGGAATACAGCCATTATTTCATGGCACAGCCAACGATAACTCGTTCATTTACCTCAGAAAGGTGCCTTTATGCCTGCACTCTTACCGGTACGATAATTTATATCTTTTGAGACATATAGATGTTTAAAATAGACGATTTTCATTGCCGCCTACTACTGAGTTCAGCCGCCTGTAACGCATGCAAAACCCCTTATATGGAAATAAGTGCAATTGTTTAACCTGTATCCATAATAATAATAATAATAATAATAATAATAATAATGTGAGAAAAGTTTGTAATAAGAGCTTAGCAGGCTCAGCAATTTTATTATTGTGACTCTTGCAACTAGTTTCAGTCCTGGCGGTACATCAAGGAAACCGTGTAATTGGTATTATCATTAATCTTTGTTCAAATTCGATTTCGATGTCCAAAATCTTGCAGTTTAATGTAATTTGGTCAAGCAAAGCTCCCAAAGGATTTCTGCTGTTTTTGCATCTTGTAGCATCAAAGTGGTTCATCATGTCTTTTCCTGATCACTTTTACAAAAAAAGATACTTATCCACGGCCGTCATTTTCTACTTGAGACTTGAACCTGGAAATAAACCATAACAACGAGTTATTTAGCGTTAAAAAGACATTGTTTCAGAAGTTCCTGGTTGACTGAGTCTACCGTTGTATTAATAAACCGTTGAAGGAAATGAAAAGGTTTGGGTTTTGACAGCTGTTGCATCATTTCTTGAAAAATAAGCAACATAAAGGATATCGTTTATCAAAGGCTAAAGTCTTTTTAATTATTTGGTATTATTTATTGGATCATCTATCAAGGCACTGAGACTTTGCATTGCATATCTATGCCTGGATACGGAAATGACAGCGACAAACATAAAGGTAGCTCTATTTGTTGTTTTTATTTTCCATTCCCATGCTTTGTAAAATGTAAGATTCTGTATTGATATAATTCATTTAAAAACATTGCTGCTAATAAAATGTTTTCTTTAATCTTTTTTCCCAGAAACTCGTTAACGCCAGCCATAGTTGTTATTAGCCATAGTGATAGCGAATTTTTCTAAATGTTTTTGTAAATAAGTTTTGAAATTGAATATACTTTGAACAGATAGGGTGAAACAGTTTTATTTATGCTTGACTGCTTGACACTAGGTAGATTAAAATAACAATTTTTATGATCAAAGGCTCACAAAGGGCTTTAGACGCTTATATAACCAAAAAAAAAAAAAAAAAAAAAAAAAAAAAAAAAAAAAAAAAAAAAAAAAAACTAATTACCCTGTTATTGGCATCATTTTTCAATGAATCATTCAGGTATATACCAAATCCAATGCCGTTCATGGAGTTACGATCTGTAAACCTTGTCTTGGGTCTCTCTCATAAGAGAGATGGAAACGGATGAATATCACTTTTTCCCGGTTAAATGAGAAATTAGGACTCCAAACGGTTACATAAGTCATACATTTCTCTACGCTATGGGCTATGATATACCTTTGTGATAATGGCAAAATGAACCCCCTTTTTTGCATTAAATACCTTTAATTAAGAAACTGGCGTCTGAAAGAGAGCGCATTCCATTCATTATGTGGCGGATTACTGCCATATCCTTGCTTAAGAAAATTACTCTAATTACAGATATGTCAGCCGTATCCGGTGCTAGCAACTTTCCAGGCAATCCTTACTTCGTTATTTTGATTTGTATTCTTACCATTCTTTATATATAATATGCTGCTTGTTAAAGCATGCAAATAGAGTCTGGTTCCTAATAAGTTATCGCGTCGCATCGCATTGCGTCTCGGTGCGGCTTACCACAGTCGACACTTTGCCTACTATATTTCATGGTACTGATTCAGATTGGTTGCAGACATTCTCCACTCTCACTTCCCTGGGGATGACACAGCTGGTGTATGAAGCGTGAAAAGCGTTCATCGCCAAACTAGGTACTTTACCTCGGTTCATTCTGTCTGCTGTTACCCGAATAGGTTCTGCCAAACGAGGAGACGCCAGGTACAATGCATTTGAAGAAATGGGCCCCGTAACTCGAAAGCATCGCGAATTGCGGATCACCTTTCATTTCGAGGCTCTTAGAGATATGGAATCGAGACTCTTGCGCTCGGTCGCAATTCGCGATGCTTTCGAGTTACGGAGCCCTGGTATGTCTCCGGACGGATTGAACCTCGCCTTCTCCTCAAAATGAATCAGACATTCTAACCACGATCTTGTCATAACTTGAGAAGGTGTTAAAACCCAATTTCATTTTACGGTGTTTGTACCTCAATAGCTGAATGATTTTTGTTTTGTTTTTTTCCCCCCGTTTTAAGAAGTTAAAGGCTGTAGCGAAACATAAGGACGTGCTAGGAGATAATTATGAGCGTAGGGTAATTTGAGCGTTTTCTCGAGCTCGTGTATAGTTCGAAATCGGTTGTGATGTGCAGTCAGCCTAATTGGCCTCCGAGGAACAGTGATTCCATGCGTCTGGCACGTTATAAGTCTGCCATCAGCAAATTTGCAGTGTTAAAAATTACGTTGACGCCAAAGAAGTATACACAACAGCTATAGAATACAGAGCGAACTGAATATGATGTCGTGACAATAAAGTCTATACACAAACGAATCTTTTCGCCAGTAATATGGTTTTTTACAATACACCTAGAGGTGTGAATTCATATATCACTCGTATTCGCACACGATGTTTACTAATAGGTTTATCTGCTACAAGAACGCTGTAATACTTTTTACCGCGTTTGAATCGCTTTTCACAGTGCCTTGTGTTCATGAACAGCTCTTTCGTTGTTGTACATTTGAACGCGTTATGCAGAAAGGTAAGTCCTTTATATCATTGTATTTGTTAACGTGGTCATATAACTGGAAGTAATCAGCCTTCGTTTTACGTGGAACTATCTAGGCGTCTGAGAGACTGACATTTTATCAGGCAGCAGGTCTCGGTTTCAAAAAAAAAAAATAAATAAATAATAATAAAATATTTAAGTCAGGTTCCCTGGCTAAGAACTTAATTATCAACGTTACATAGTCACATGCACACATCGCACCCTGTCAGGAACAGTGTTACTGCACTTTTGTGGAAATAATAGTCTACTAAGCCACGGAACTGACTACATTTTTTTTTTTGTGAAACTGGGGCCAGTCTTTTGCATTGATGGATGAACAGTACCCGGAAGTCAAATTTGGTTTAGTTTTCAGTTCTTTATCCGGCATTTTTGAATTCAGTAGGAGTTTAATGTCTTTTAATATAACGTATTTTGAGCGGCGATTTGTTGAATATTTATAAAAAAGAATTCAAATTGTATATATATTGAATAAGTCACCTTGCAGCTCTAGCATTGCCCCCCTTTTTTAACAAGGAAATGAATTTAAAAGAAATTTCCTGAGGAAAAACAGTCCACCCAGAGGCACGAGTATTAAGACACTGTATTATCACAATACCGTACTATTTAATGCGAACAAAATAAATCAATATTCTGTAAAACAGTTGTCCGTAATACATAAAACTGTTGATTCAGTATATATTCCTTATTAAGTTATTTGGCATCAAGTAAGATTTTTTTATTTGAGTAAGTCAAAATGATTGATCTGGAAAAGATAAACACTGGAATGAGTGAAGTGATTGAACATGTCATGTTTTTTACGTAGTATTAATGGTACCGAGTGACCGTCACATAATCTCGCCTGTGAAAGTTTATGAGTCTTCCACGGCACTTTGGGTATCTGCATTGTCGGCATCCGGTGCTAGGACCGTCGTCCTCGTTCCAACCGATTCATCCGCCACGCTCGGCGTTTCAATTGCGTTTGTCATCGTCGTGAATGGCCGCCAGCACCTTGACGGCAATAGCAGCGCTTTGACATTGGCTCTAAAAGTCGCAGAGAGCAACGAGTACATGATACAGTTCATGGCGAATTTGGTTAAAGACACCACATGGAAAACATCATGAAGGTAATTCTCCTCCGTCGAGGGGCTGTATTCGAAGTCCCCGTACATCAGCTGTAGTACGATGATCCGTATCTGGATGACGTGCTGTGGAAGAGACAGCACGAAATGTAGGGAACAGACGGCAACGGGGATCTTTAGGTGGAAAATTGCGTCCTCGCCACTCAATGGGGACCGGTCCTGTTGTTGACTGGCAGCCTCCTCTCTGTCCCCCTCCTGCAGGTGAAAAGGACGTATTTCCGAGGCGTTGGGAATGTACGTTTGCCGCGTCGTGGTGGCCTTGAAATAAGACCTTCTGATGCAGATGTAAAAGCTTAAAGAGCAAACAACGCAGAGGAGGACGTCCGGGAGGATAACTACGATGAAAGTTTCGATTTTTTCCATGACGACCAGAGCAGAGAAATACAGCCCGAAAAACGGGAAACACATTCCCGTCTCAACCCCCGTCATCCAGGTGAGGTGCAGGAAGGCCATGCCTGCGAACAGTCCCTGCCAGGCCACCACCACCTTGCAGTGGACGGATCTGAAGTGCTTCTGGGCTCTCCCTTCCCGGGAGATGTACATGTAGGAGAAGAAGGCCAGACTGACGATCAACCAAGTGCAAAGGCACCTCAACACGTGCGATGCATACAACACCGCCTGGCAGACGCCATTAGGCAAGGCGATGCCGCACTGCAGGCGCTCGAGACCAAGCACGAACGCTGAAATCAGGTAACACGAGTCTGAGATAGAAATCACTGACAGAAGATACGCAGCTGCTATGTTCTTGTACATTACCGGGCGACGAAAAATCACTGCTGAGAAAATACTGCAAAAAGCACCAGCACATATCACTACGAGCTTGGCAAGGTAGTCGAATCGGTATACCCCAGTCAGCGGAGGCAATGGGCTGTTATCGGTGGAGTTGGGTACCTTTAACGAGGCATTCGGCCTGAAGTAGACGGCATCCTCGAAAGCGTCCATTCTGTTTAAATTCTTAAACCCGAGGTATGCCTGTCGTCCTTTTGGCTGGAAGGATGACACGTACCTGGATCGCCAAACCTCAAAATTGTTTACAAACAGCTGTAAGGTATGGAATGTATATACTGTTATACACGCACTAAACGGTAGCGCCTAGCTGCAGGGCTACTACTGCATTGGCTCATGACACGTTTTATATGCAGACATGAAGCCCCTCCCACTGAGTGAAGTATGGAAATATTAACGTCCACGAAGCTTTCAATGATGGTACTTTCCAGTGAAAGTGGTATCTCTGTGGTGGTTTACACTTACGTCGTGTGATTGACAGACACGTAGCCCCTCCCTCCGTCTCAACCACGCAGATACACACGTGCGTGGCTTTCAATAGTGGATTAAAGGGATACATACACAACAGGCCTTGAACGTTTATATAGCAGCCTAATTTTCTTGACATTTCAATAATTTTTTTCCTTGACATTTCACCAATTTTTTCTTAAAATGTTGAAAATTCCGGGAAAACCTTGTTTTTGCTATATAAAGGATCGAATGTTCATTATAAAGCATGTACTTAAATGTTGTGACGGACAGGTGTCACGGGTTTGGTCCCGCCCCTTCTCCATAATTAATTATGTTGCTGTTGCCGATAATCTCTTTACATCGCAAATTCTGCAACCATGCCAATTACAAGCATCGAGTCAGGTTTTACATCTGTAAATACAAACGTCACCATAGAAACGTTTATCTATTAGAAACGTAATTATATTCACATTTGCGTATAATGCAATTGTACCCGGAGGCCCGTTTTTTAGCTACTATCTCCCTCAAACTGAAGGTATCCTCCAAAAATTTTTCCACCAAATCGAATTTTCCTGGAAAAATAAGTAATTTCCTTATACTTATATTTACTTATGAACCATTGCCAGATCCGTATTCCCCCTGCATTGGGAGTTTTAAATCAGATCTGGTTGAATAACTTAGTTCTAAATGACATGTAGGTCTCGCGGATAGCAATGTCTTCAAGAAAACGTATATTCCGAATGAAAATATCCTTCTTGGGGGGCTTTATAGTTTTTAGGTTCTGAATTGCGAAAGATAAGTACCTTTGCGGGCCATTTAGCCATACAATATGCGACTCCGGGACATTATCAAACACGGATAGTAAATGATAAATCTAGTTAACCCAGTTATGGACACCGAAAAGTCAGCTAGAGCCACGGAGAAAAACATTTCACTGGATATTCAAAGTTGTTCCTTTGATTTTAGGCCGCATTCAGAGAAGTGGACTAACTAGTTCCAGGCCCGTAGCCAGCAATTTCAAAGGGGGTGGGTTCTTTTTCTGAAAAAGTGGACCTTTTACCGAAAAATCCCCATGTACTTATGTCAAATTTTACCCAGAGTGGACCTTTTTTCAGCAAAAAGGTTTTTTTTTTTAACCCCCTGAACCCCCCCCCCCCCCTCACCTGGCTACGGGCCTGAGTTCGAAGGTCAAAGATGCCCACCTACTTGAACTACTTGAAATACTTCCCGGATTAGACGGCAAGCTTTTTAGTGGGTCGCCATGTTTGACCCGAGGACTAGTTCCGAATGCAGCCTATTTTCTCACTGGGCACATTTCGGTTTTGCGTTATATTTGCCCAAGTTCCAATCAAACGTAGCTGCTTGCAGGCGCAGAGAGCCCACCATTAGATTCACACAGGTTAGGGCTAGCATGATGCAAGTAGGTCAAAATCTAGGACGAGACTTACCTGTCACGTTGAACAGCTTGTTGTTATTGCTGTATGACAATTCCTGACTCACATTTCAGAAAGTTGATTCACGTTTCCCTGTTGTCATTGCTCATTCGATCATACATGTGCATAGATAGGATCTCTGCCCCCAACTCACATCGACCATGTTCTTCTCTTGCTAAAATCGATATCCTTTTCTTTGTCACGAAGTAGCTGTGACATGCGCAAGATTAATGTTTTTTTTTACTATTTGTTTCAAACCGCAAAATAGGGAAATGCATATACCTGTTTCATTTGATTAGTGAGGGTGTTTAGAACCATTCATTCTTATCGATTTAATTAGAAAAATATATGTCACATTTTCTATTCTAAATGTTATCTAATGTACTTAGTTCCGGTGTCGTAGGGTCTCTACTCTAATACTAGAGTCCAGATGATTTTTTCCTTGGTTAGAGTAAAACAAATTGTAATGAAATAGCCACAGACATATAATATCGAGTGCATATTCAAGCTGCATCACTTGTGGAGGTTAAGAGGGCTCTGCTTTACCACACAGCACCAGCTTTCACCTCCTCTAATATAAAATAATGGGTTATTCGGTCATAAATATACAAACTAAAAATTCACATATAAGGGAAATTGGATAGCTTTTTGGGTAAAATATCTAAAGTTTCAAGGTTCTGGGAGTTACATGCGAGAGAGAGCACGGGTCAAGGCACAGTCATCCCACAAAAAAAGCGACTTCCTGCCCCATGTCAGTGACACTTGCATGTTTACTTGCGAAACTTCTTTTCACAAGTGTGTGTGTGTGTGTGTGTGTATGTGTGTGTGTTTGGGGGGGGGGGGGGGGTTGGGCGGGTCAGATTTTCGCCTTGTGATAAAGACCACCATTTTGGAGATTATCGTTTCAACTTTTTTGTAGCTTGATAATAAGGCTATTGATTTCCATAAGGATAATGTTTTTTTCTATATATAAAAAATTTGAAATTTCGAAATTAACATGCAGAGAGCCCACTGAGATATATATAAAACATTAAAAAAAGAATGGGGCAAGCAAGAATGATGCAAAATTAACACAAAACGTGTGGGTTACCAACATTTGAGGAATGGCACTGCAAAGTTCTCTACCGTTCAATAATCAAACAAAGTTGGTCGTCTATCGCTTTCTACACCTGCCTCTCGTCTACCACTTTAAGCGGAAACACGTTTCTGAAACGTGCTGGAATAGAAGCTAAGAACGTGATTATTAAATCAACGCTGAATTAGGCCTGTAAAACTTCCTGGAATAGATACAATAAAGCTCCTACAGTGAGAATTTAGCATGACGCAAATTTTTCATCTAAGTGTTAAGCTTCACATTGGTTGCCAACGTTTATATTTTACTTCTTTCTGATAATATTGGCTTTACACTTTTGTATTACTTATAATAGCGTTTTGATGTATTGTATTTTGTATTGTAAAGAACTGGCAATTATGACAATTCAAATTCTGTATATAATATGGTATTATTATTATTTGTGAAATGATTTTAAGTCGCGCTGAATCTGAAGGTGTACTATGGCCGTTGTTCTGTCAAGCAATACATGCCCGTGGCAAGCAATTTCAAAATGGAGGTTCTTTTTCTGAAAAAATTGACCTTTTACAGTGGGAGTCTTGCGTACCTAGATCATATATTACCCAGAATTGACTTTTTCCTGACAAAAAAGGCCGTTCTTTCGAACCTCTCAGAACCCCCCTGGCTGTGGGCCTGCAATATCTGCTCCAGTCTATTATCGCATTTCAAACCTTTGGTGGTTAGCGCGTTTTAACCAATTCCAATGTTGAAACACAACTTTGTAAAAAGTGACTTACTGACTGCAGAACACTCTTAAAGTGAATTTATAAATTTCATTTAGTTTTTCGTTTTTCAAATATAGATACAAAAAAAAAAAAAAAAAACTTGTAGCAAAAATTTTATGGCGATTCAGAGAATCGTTGTTCATCTTGACGGCCTTGACCCCAACATATTGGACATTTAAACCAGCCAGTCTATGCCCCGTACAACGTTCGAGTGGCGAGCTGCGGCGTTTCTTTTGGTTTGTTTCGAACCACAGCTCGACAGCCAACGCATTTCTTGCCAACACACGCTTCAGAATAAAAAAAAATTAAACGAAAAAATAAAACAAAGCTTAAAACAAAAGGCATTTTACACTTGTCATACATAAAAGCCAAAAACGTTAACATGGCTGCTCTCATTTTGCGTGCACGCGGCCTGTACTCTAATAATATTTCACAACAGATTTGCACAATTACAGAGTGAAAACATGTTAATGAATCGATGAGACCAGTTGATCCGTAGGTGTAGAACAGAGCACAGCCGTCATGCCGCCATTGAATAGCTTGCTCGCGTTTCCAGAAAGGAGTTCGGACCAATATTCAAACGAGATGACAGATACAGTCCACCCTATTCTTAACCAAAAAGGGAGGAAATTATTGATTCAAGGCTATCAAAGTTCTGTATATACAAGTTTGTGCGCGCACGTGTGTGTGTGTGGATGTCTTTAGTCGACATATCTGTAAACACATTTAACTGATACCTCAAAAGTTGGGATAAAAAAGCAAAATCTCTCTCTCTCTCTCTCTCTCTCTCTCTCTCTCTGTAAACCGTGCATACAAACATACGCATTTTCCGGTAACGTAACGTCATATAATTTCAGTTTTTATACCGCGTTCCGTTATATTTTGTAGTGATTCAGTCATGGTAAATTATATATGACGTAAGGATGTTTTTTTATAAATATTTAAACTGTAACTAAATGAGCTTTGCATTGTGGCCAATACTACATGTACGTAACGTGTTTCCCAGAAAAATTGTGCAATAGGAAAGAGGTTAGAAGAATATATTGTGATTCCATGATAGATTGACATTTCTGATACAATATTTGGATCACGAATGGCAAAGAGTTTATTTAATGCTTATTTTACTGTCAGTAGATGTATCCCCCCTTTATAATATCCAGTGACATGCAAACTAAAGTCGCTCATAAAATTACCTGCTCTATACAGAAGATTATCATACTTTTTTCAACATTATACTTGTAGGAGATAAATGAAAGAACAAAACCAGTGATGATAGAATTTTCAGAGTAAAACATTTCACAGGAAATTTTTTTCATTTGTGACAGTAACGAATGTTCCTTTTTGGGGATAGTCGAAGAATTATTTTTATGATACGTGATTCCAGGAGAATTAAACATGGAAACAAACTTCTTCATGCGGGACCCTCAAATAATCAAACATTGTTTGTTATCTAAGCACTAAATATTTTTAGGAGCATGCCTGTGGCCTAATTTGCACCTCTGTATTGGGTTTGGGTGTTAAATATCTCGTAGATAGAAGTTGGACCGAAAGCTCCATTATTTCTACATCCAATAATAGCTTTGCGTGGTGATACAGAGTGATCAAGTACCAATCACTTCTGATGATATTCAATACCTTGACAAGGGAAATATAGTTTATCTTCCGTGGTATAACAAAAGGGGCAGATGTTATGCCATGCTGCTTACACATATCGTAGCACTTTCTCTTAATCTAGCCAAAGCTGATGCCCCCGAGAAGTACAATGTACGTCCGCCAATGGCCAATGAATGGTGTCAGGTAATATGGCGCTTCCGTTCGTTAACTTTATTATTCTTAATATGCGTGGTTTATCTTCCGTTGTTTAACAAAAGGGACAGATGGTTTGTCACAGTCATCGTATCACTTTCTTTTAATTTAGCCAAAGCTGATGCCTCGAAGAAGTCTGCCAATGGCCAATGAATGGTGTCAGGTAATACGGTGCTTCCGTTCGTTACCTTTGATATCATTCTTAATGTGCGTAGTTTATGTTCTGTCCATTTATGGAATTTTGCTGTATGTTTTTCCGATATATATATATAGTGAATAGGGGCCTATGCGTTTTTACCTAATCGCGCAAGATCTCACGCCAATGAAAAATGGGACGTTAAAACAAAAAGTGAGATTGAGAGAGAACAATTTACATATACCAAGTAGTCAGCCTTCGTCCAACATGTCGTTTTCCTTACACAATAGCATATTTAGGAATTTTCTACTTAGGGATGGGGTCACAATGATGTTGTCACCTCGCTTGGATTCATTATATTATAGAAAACAGACAAGGGCAATTTTACCTTGATATGCAGATCATGGGATCGGACATTGCTTTGCTTTGTCTCCTTTTGGTTGTTATATTTCTTTTTTTTTTTGGGGGGGGGGGGGGGGGGGGGAGGAGGTGGAGAGGGGTTAGCACCGACGCTTAGGATGGGGTAACATCGCACCCTTCCCTAGACCCACCTTTTGTGACATCACATCGACCTTCCCAAAACAAAATTGGGCCTCCTTCCACAGATAGGATGGAGGCATTGTTTTTATTCAAATAAGTAAGCCCCTGCAAAAGGTAAATACCACGCCAAACGATGAACAGTGCTCCGTTGCAAGCTGAACCAAGGTCAGCTGAACGTGATGATGGTGGCAGAGTCTTGTTTTCGATTTTCATGTTCGCTCACTTTACCAAAGTGTGTTGCGTGTTAGATAATATACTGCCACCCGAGCGTTATATGCCAGAACAGCTTGAGCGTTAGCAGTCACGTACCATGTCTAGGTATGTATATACGTGTATTCGCCTGTAGCAGTGTATTGTTAGTGTTGTGTTGACTTGGGGAAAACATCATCAGTTTAATACTGTGACGTGAGGGCACGCTATCTAAATGTGGCTGCATGCCATGCTTTCAATAACATCATATGGTGTCCACAGACAAGATATTTCTCCTCGTCTCTTGGTAGAATAATACTACCCAGCTTAGCATATAGAAGATTGAGAAGCGATATGATTGAGCTTTAAAAAAAATATCAAACGCTGTAAATATGACACTGAAGTATCAGTTTTTCTAAAACAGTGATAAATCTATACCGACAGGTGGACAGCAACTAAAGCTTCAGAAGTCTAGATCTTTAAACTGTATCAGAAAAAAATGTATTCTCAGTCAGAACCACGGACATTTGGAACAATCTGCCCATAAAAATAATAACAGCTCCGTCAATCAACAGTTTTAAAAACAGATTAGACCAACTGTATAATTATGACGATCACCACACTCCAGAGATAAAGCCAAGACAACATTCCAGAGATCCAGGGTATCCTCTACCAGGGCTACAGATTGATTTTCCACAGATATTCACTACCCTCTACCAGGGCCGCAGTTATTACTGTGGACATTTTTGGCTGAAGCAACATCAGACCAAAATGACTGTCTATATATCTATAGACATATCTAGGACCAAACTTAACAGGGTCGCTTCAGCCAAAAATGTCCATAATAATAACTGCGGCTCTGGTAGAGGGTACATTGCAATATAAGCATCAGAGATTAAAATAATAATAATAATAATAATAATAATAATAATAATAATAATAAGTTTCTTGAGCACTAAATGATAGGAATATACATTTGCAGGCTCACTAGATTACATTATTTACATAATATATAAGGATATACATTTATAAACAGGCTCAAGTGGTTTTTAACGAGGCCCAGGTCGGGACGAAGCCCATGTCGGACCAAGTGAATGGAAAACATGCAAAAAATGTTTTAGGGTCATGTTTTTTCATATCTTGGCTTAAGTTAATTTAACTCGTTATCTAAGGTCACTGCGTTTTCACTCTTAGAGTAAAATGTCAGTTTGAGCAAAAGTAGAAACTCTAGTAGTGAAAACGGATGCATTAGGACACCGAAGCATTAGCAAAGATTAACGAAAGAGGAATAGGAAGATTTAAGGCAATGGAAGCTTCAGAAATGTCCATCAATGTTTGACCGCTCATATCCGCAGGCTCAGCAGGTAATTTTTTAATCTCGGTGAATGTACATTTAACTGCGCGCATTGTCTGCGTTGTACCCGCACATAACGTGACTAGAGCCTTCTGCGTATACAGTTAGAACACAGCTGCAGAACTTAAGTTGATTCATTTCGTTTTTATTGTTGACCTTAATCGCCCCTTAACAATTGCTTTGTTTGATGTTATCTGATTGATTTAAACTTTTCCCTTTGATCCAGTACATATACCCTTTTTATTTCAGAAAGTGAGAAAAAGTAGGCCCATCGAAGACGTCTTGTATTTGGTTGAAAGTGCTGTTATTATTTCCATGCCGAGATTGTCTCGCTTACAGCAGTTTGTTCACAAGTCAATTTGTGGGGTTAGAATTTTATATGCTATTCACTAAACATCATTAAAACCGCATGGGCCAGAAAACATGTTCACCTTTTATCGCCAGTTCATTTTGGTCCATCATCAATTACGTACTCATTGTTGGTTTTGTAACGTGTACCAGAAAGTCTGTTATCGATTAGATAAGAGGTTAGTATCCCTTTTTATTTTGATGAGTTTCGAATGAAAATACAGTGCATGCCCTTAATAACCGTATAAACATACAATGTGTAATTAAAATACCAAAAAGTTATCCCCACAGTAATTTGTACTGGTTTCTTAAAGCTCCAAATTTTAAAACTTTTACAATTACAAGCGTTTGAAATGTGTAAACATCCTTCGTCTTTGCAATTGCAATTACAAAAAACATATATTCAGCATTTTAGAAGAAGAGAAAACTGATAATTATTAACAAAAAGAATGACTTTCCTTTGATTTTGGAGTACGTAAAAGGGAGACAGAACCGGGGCTTCTGGGAAGGAAACAAGTTTTGGCAGAGGATGGGGGTGGGTGGGTGGGGAGTGGGTGGGGGGGGGAGTGGGTGGAAGATGGGGGTAAAGTGGGAAGGTATGAAAATGTTCTTCTTTATTTGGAACAATTACTGACTAGAATCACCAGACTGTTTATCTCAAATTAAAAGATTAATATATGAAAAATAAAAAAGTCTGAAATTAAATAAATAGAATAATAAGATAATTTGAGTGTCTTTACAGGTGTCCTGGGCCATTTTTTGTCGCCATACTAGCTGAAGAAGTTAGAATTTCTATGTATTCTTGGACAAAACATTAAACAACATTTTATTATTTTTTTATGTTCTGTTTCTCCATTTTGTACAAGTAGTTGGATAAAGTGTGCGAAAAAAAAGGAAACCCGCATATGAAATGTCAACCCTGTTACTTTTCCAGCTTTTCAAGTATTGCCGAACATAGGAATCCAAACCTGCATTGCAATATTATTGTAACTAGATACCCTGATGCTTAAAGATATGTAATATGGAAAAAATATTTATGCATATTTGTAGTTTTCCACTTAATGAATATTGCTCCAAAGTGTAGTAGTGCGTATGAGACACATTATTCAAGATTGTCGTTATAATAATAATAATAATAATAATAATAATAATAATAATAATAATAATAATAATGCAATTTATTAATAATGATGATTTCATCAATATTCAAATAACATTTAATTTAATTAAAATACGGCGTATATGCCTGGCCAAAATGCGATAGTTGAGACAGATCGAGCGAAATATTTACCGTCACAACTAACACAATATGCATCTTGGCACTATTTCATAGGCAAAGACATCTTTGATTATGTTCTGAATCCTGTTAGTGATTCCGAAAATAAACTCTTTAAAATCACAAACATTTGTCTACCTGACGTGTAAAGATAAAGAGAGAGATCATATTTAATCATATTTAAGTCAAGATTTTTTTTGTATAAACTGTTCACTAACATTTGAACGATGGATGGAACATGTAGTAACAAACGGGTCAAATTGTGCTAGTTGTGACAAACTAGGTGAAGCGCTTGAAGTCGCACCTAACACAATTTCAAGATTTTTGTTCTTTTTATTTGTTGGAAAGGTGCAGCTTATAAATTATTTACTGGTTTTATAATACCGGTATATTAGAAAATTTATGTTCAATTGAAGTGTACAATTTATGAAACTTTCATAGAAATCAAATTCTTCCTATTTTTATTTCATTTTTTTCTTATTATTGTCACTTATTTTTGTGCTTCTCTAAGAATTATTACTATAACAAATTAAATAATATGTTGAAAGGAGTAAATATTCAAGTATATTTCACACTTCAGTCAATCAACCAAAGTCAAACTTTCCATCATGTTCAATTTTGTGTTAGCAGTGCATTTTTCTTGTCCTTTCTATTGAAAAAGAATAAAAATCATATAACCAGCGAGTGCCAGTGATCACATTTTGATAACATACCATTTATTTTAAAGAAACTGTGCTCATTTTACAGATGATAAAAGACACAAATTTAAGTAAAATATTTTCCTGAAAAGGAATCCATCGGGTGGAGCCACACAGTGTTCGAGAAAAAAAAAATCCTGAATCTTTTTTAAATTATTTGTTCGATTCCAAAACTCAACACAACAAATACAAAATAAATAGATGAACAGAAGTTTTAAGAAATATATAGAGAGAGTACAGATGGAGACATTTGGTGAATCAGAATGTACACACTTGTATATATTAGGTAAAGTCAGAGATAGATTTTCTTGCTGAATATCTTTTGTAATTCTTATTTACAATATTTGCCTTTCATAAAGTCATTATTGTGAAATGGCCATTAGTTCTGCATTTTACAGTTTTCATATGCCAACACGACAATACTGAACATTCAGCCTTACAATATGTAAATAAGCTTACTGATGCCATTATCCAATATGATACTTTATTGATTTTTTTCAGTTGAAATATCATCCATGGGGCCATTCTGTTTTTTTTTTTTCCTGTACTAATATACAGAAAGAGCTAGTCTCACACAACTTTACGTGTCCTCAACTTGAAATACTCCTTTTATGAAATACCAACTTTCACAGAGAGATCCATTTAATATAATGACTACTACAACAGGAATAAAAACAGAACTCGATAAATAATATTTTTCATTTAAAAATGAAATCAAACTGACACAGATCAGGCTGCTTGAAGAATACGCATCTTTAACTGCACTTTTGGCAGTAAAAACTGAAATAAATTAACTTTTTTTCCAACATAAAAAAAGATGATCTATGCTTGGCATGTTTACAGCACCAAAAATAAGGGAAAAACTTGTCTCTGTATCTCCCATCATTATTTTCTAATTGACACCTCAGATCCAAGTGTCTGGGCTTAACATCAAAGTGTTCCATTCTTCAGACTTAAAATATGAGTACGTTCAATATGTGTTCATACGTATACTTCATAATATTAAAATGAACTTCATCTTTGGCATCTAAATTTCTAGCTATTTTTGAAAGATATTCACAGATATTTATCTGGCTTATTCACTAGCTATGCACATGTCTGATCTTGTAATCCAGTGAGAACTTTTCCCCCAAAAGTAATAGCATCACGCTAGTCTGACAGAGAGTAATGCTACATATATATATATGGACTCATAACACTGAACTAGTTAATAACTTGACAGTATTGAAAGAGGAAAGGGGGGCAAGGGGGGAGTGTGCCAGTTGCCTGCTATATTTGATGGTACAACATTTTAATGTTTTAACACTTAAACGTGTGTATTGTGTTGACTTTAGGCTACATATGCAACAGGAGTACATACAATTGCAGTAGGTGTGACATGGATATTCACATTATGTGACCTTCACAATGCTGTAGTTGTGAAGCCTTCACAAGGGTTATTCCAAAATGTAGGTTAAAAATACCAAATGCATTCCATTCATAATGCTTAGGTATTCCCACTTTACTGTTATGCATGGAAATTTACAGGCCTTTTTTCCAGAAATCATTAACTGGATTTCCACTTTTTGTATGAAATATGCCAACAGTTCTGGTACAACGAGAAGGGAATTTTAATGGGAATTGGAGCATCTTGTGAAAAAAATAGACTGAAATTAGCCATAGTCCCAAACTCTCATGCAGACAGAACAAACTTTGCATATACTTTTACCTACCTTTTCAACCCCCTTTCTGAACTTATCACATTAAGTTTTTCTGTACTTTACAAAATGGGAACCAGGGTTTTGTGCTATTAATACTCCAAGACTTAAAAACCTTTGTAAAATTCCCCTCAGTTGTACCTTATACAAGTATAATACACTGCCACATATATTATATTGTCCCAGTATCTTGTATAATACAGTGGTGCCACAAAGCTACAAAAGAAGACTTATTCTTTACCCCTGTGACAAGGGTTAATCCAGCATTCATAACTCTCACAAGCTGATAGCTCTATCCCCTGGTTGTATTAAGGACACCTCTCTGAATCAAAGTTTGTGTTGGAACACAGGCAAACATACAGAATTAAAAGAAGATACAGTGTAGGAGCTTGTGCTTTACTTTGGGAACACCCTGTTGTTATATATATACTAGTATATACTGTAGACTGGCAGTGAAATGCTTAATAATGACATATAATACCACTTCATAAAACTTCACTTATACAATGATTGTGTGAATTAAAGTTCTGCAGGTACAACAATAAATCAACTAGTTTAGCTCTTTTGTCTTATTTGGTTCTTGTCATTTACAACTTTCATTGTGATTTTGGGGAAGTTCCACGCTAAGCAAATGTCACTGCAATTTTCTGTGAATATTTACGCAGAATACCCGGTTCCTACAAAGTTGTCACATCAAATAACTTCATGTTCACACACGATGACACACTACTGCACTGTCCTATAGCCTTAGCACGTCCCACTGTGCACACGTTCTCTCCTTTTCCTCTTTTTTTTGGATCCCCTCACTGTCTTGTTTATTTCCAGTCACAGTCCATATATCTGTACATTACCCCCAATAACTTTCTTCCTCTGTCATGGACAAGTTCAGTTTGACAAAGAAACCTTCACATGCTAGAACCCCTCTCCATAGAAAAATAAAGTTTAACTCTGCACTACACTCATCCCTCTGGTGGTCAGTATTCAAACTATCCTCTACTATTATGCCATGCAATATCCCCTCATGTGTCTCACATGGGTGGAAGTTACACTTCCATATATCTATCCTTTCTTGTCATGGGTTGATTGCTCTAGCATTATTACACTAAGTTTGCTGGGGAAAAATATTCTCACTTTCTCTCTCTCTTTCAAATGCACTGCTTCTGAACATTTCAAAGAAAGTCCAACATCTTTCTCAACCCAGTGTTCCACACCAAAGGAAAGAAGGAAGTTCTCCTAGAGGAGGAAAATTTCCACTCTTGATCATCCTGTATCTATCAAAAAAACTCTCAACAACTCCAAGATTCACTGACAAGAAAAGGGATTGCCTTTTTCACTGACATCCATAGTACATTTGCATGTAAAACGCAGTATAATTTGACTTAATAAGAGCCACCTGCTGTGTCTGTCACTCCCTTACAGAAGTCAACAAGAAATCATGTCCCTGAACTTTGCTCTAGACCTGCGTATCATTTAACAATTGCTGTCAGCTGTCCAAACACATTTTTTATGGGAGCATGATCAAATTTCAACATTTTATAATAGATTTCGAGCAATTTTTTCGATGAAATATATATATAACAGTACATAACAATGCCACAATAATAAAAGATGGACAGTTTCTCCTCTATTCAGCTTTGTTTTTAGATCCTTTCTTTTCTCCCTTTTCCTGGTTGGGGTTCTTTTCTGTTAAAAGCTCTTGCATGTGAATTTTCCGTACTTTAAATTTGTACTTAATGTCTTGGATATATTCCTGTTCCTCCTTGTCGAGAATTTTGAGAAAATTCTGAAGTTCTGGTAGGCTGAATTCTTCCCACTGAAACAAAGTGAAAATCTGACATTTAGTACTGTACAGGAGTGATTAGCTGATGAAAAAATAATTACCAAGAATTAGCACTGCTATATTTCCATGGCGGAAGTCTGTATTCTTGGAGTACTATCTAATTTTAAAGGATTTGCTTCATGCCGTCAGAATGGCCTGAACGGAACATATTCTTCAGAAAACATGCCCAACTAACGATATCTTTATCCAAATACACAAATTAAAAGCTCATTTTGTAAATTTTTGGCTTTAAAAAACGTCCTATTTGCTCGGCCTGAGAGTTAATGAGCTACGTTGTCACGTGGTCTGATGACGACAATCGAGCCACTGGAGAATAGAGCGTGCTTAGCTGTTAAACTGAGCTGCATTGTCTACCTGTAAGATGACTTCTCTGGCTTCTGATAAAAGTTTATACTCATTCAAGTCTCTTACCCGAGGGGTCTAAATCCTCGTGAAGCTGTGTAAAACCATTTCCCGTCTAGTCAATTCTTTAACAAGCATTTAATCATGGTTATCCCAAGTTGTATAAAACACTGCATTTGAAATGTTGATTATTGCATACGAGGTCCATGTTATTTGTGAAATTCAATTTATTTTATTAAACCGCTGACACTCCGTCTTGCATACTTTTATTAAACTGAGGTAAACAATGCCCGTTACTTTTACAAGTCCTATTTTAATCATCCATCTAACTGGAACTTCCTTTACCTCTTAATTAGAGGGTTAAATGGCATTCAATTTGTCTTGCTTGTATTGAACGTACTCTCTATCTTTACTCCAGTTACATGTATCTCAGGTAAAAATCTACCTGTGCGTTAGTTACAAAGAGCAGCTCCCGTAGGCCTGGGGGTACTAGATAAAATCTGAACACCAGGTTTATCGAGGAGCTAGAGAAAGAAAGGAAGAAATTTTCCTGCACAACTTCATAGGAATTTTAACACGAACTTGATCCAGCTTAGACCTCCAAACTAACAGGGTGACATGGGCAATTTTCACACACAAATCATAAACTATATTTCAGTTAACCGCCTTTAAAATAAATATACCGTTCTGGGTAAATTAGAATAGTTATTAAATCGCGAGAATATTTTTGACTTAAATGATGATTTTATTATTAATGGAAATTAAGCTACTATATAAGGTACATTTGCTGTGATTACGCTGTCCTTCATGTTTTGCGTAAGTCTACATTTTGCTGTATGTGCTTGTAATTTTTTAAAATATGTGCGTACAATTTTTGCAGGTCTAGTTACCCCCCTGTTATGTGATGAGAGTATAAATTTGGCAATTACTTCCTTAGCTTATTTAAATAGAATTGCAGTGTAAAATGTTCAACAAGATGTTGGCGAAATAGCCCATTACTCTTTGTAGGTATTTCCTCCGTCAAAGTTTGTCTAAAATTATCTTTCAATCTTTACTCTTTCAAAGACAGTATAAAGTTACCTGACATATTTTCGTGTAAACTTAATGACAAGCCAAGTGTCTCCAGTTCATTCCGTACTCAATTTTACCCAAGCAAATTTTTTTTCTTGAGTAGATCTTTATAGCACGGTGTTATAAGCTTACAAATTTGAAAAAAAAAATTGCGTACTGACGCAGAATTTGCGTTCCAAGTTATTAAATGATCAATCTTTTAAATTATTTAATATTTCAGATGAAATAATCTTCAGAAACAAATCCTCAATGCATAAACGAATTAGGATAACGAACCATTTTATTACAGCAGTTCCCATTTTTTCTTTAATATAATGCTCTTTTTCCTGTTTTTCCTCAACACGTTTTCTTCCACGGAAGCTTTAAGATACCCTGAGAGCAATTTCTTTTATTAATGTTCGCGACCGTGTTAGAACTTAATTGTTTAATTTAAATTCTTGTTTTTCTTTTTATCAAGAGCTTGTAAAATATGTGGGTATTACCTCCAATATTTACAAATACCAATAAAATAACCCCATGAAATAAATGAGATATATTGAAAAATATGAAAGCCCACCAAGACGAGTTTCATACCTGTTATTACCTGGCTTGGGAATTGCAGCGGTGCATAATTAACAGGTTTTATTGTTAACGAGCTCTTGGTCAACTACAATGAATTTAAAAATGCATCAGCAATTAGTAAGGTTGCCAGCTGATGGCAGTATCTAAAAGACTATCAGCTTTTGATATGATCTAACATGAGGTGACCGAGATCGCGAGGATCGCAACTATTGTCACCAAAGGTAGCAAGTTAGTCACGGAAGACCGTCACAGATAAAGAAAGATAGTCAAGGAGTGCTGCAATTTTGGTGAATCCCACGGCAACACGCTGAGGCATAAAGAAAATTGCTCAACTCCGTTCAACACAACTTTCCAAAATCATTCTGTCTGTTTGCACATGCAGCTCAGTTGAGTCTCATAGACCTTTATCCCAATTGTCGTCACAGTACCACGTGACCCAGATCTGTTGCTTCATTTATGCATATTGAGGTGAGGTTTACTAAAACGCTTTTTTACTATTAATAGATTGTTTTTATAATTTTTAAATGGCGGGGATCGATTAAAACATACCTCTAGTGTATAGATTGAGTGCTGAATCTTCAAAATTCGAGAAATGGATTTTTACATGAACATTGTCCTTTAAAAGCATCCTGCAATTTCATAACTTCTCAACAGTTTTGCAAAGGCTATGCATTGACGATAAGGTTAACATGATAACTTACAAGTATCTCCTGCATGTCGTTCTCTTGAAGCACAAACTTGCGATGCTCCATGCGAGCAGATGGCCAGTCGAGACACACCATCAGGGGGTGCTCGTTGTCTGTAAGTTTTCTTAGTTTCACTAAAAATATGAAAATATAGTCCTGTTGATCAAAGACTAATGTAAAATTTATTTTCACTGCCCTTTTTTAGCTTAGTGTTTTTGGTAAGTTCTACTGACAGCAAAAAAGATAAGGCTTTTTTTAATACAGTTGTAGTAATTAATTGAGTCATGAAATGTACTTTGGCGAAAAGCTGTTTAAGTTTTCCCCTTTAAATTACTTCAATGATTTACACTTTGATGAAGAAAACATCTGAATTTGATCAATTCCATTTATCATATTCATTTCCAAAATATACTCCCTATTCTGATGTTAAACAATATTGAGTAATAAAAAAATCAAGTCAACAAAATAAACCCTATGGCCATGAATCTCACCAGGGTTTTCCTTATTCTCATCATTGTAACTCTGCTCATAAAGGGCAAACTTCCTGGGGTTATCTGTGATTTTGAACTTCCTTAAAAGAACATCTATGACTTGTCGAACTGTGGTGGCACTAAACAGAAAATTGAACAGTCACCATTATAAACATTCATATAGATATATTAGAATAAATAATACCATTAACAAACACTCCTAAAATTAGAGTGCTTTAATGGTTTTGTTTTATAATTTCAGTTTGCTAAGGATTTGCATTCAGTGAGATCTACAAAACAACAATTGCAAAATAAGTTTAATTTATTGCTCTTCCATTTTTCTGAACATTATTACAGTAGACTAACAGACTTGATTTAAGCTACAGTATTCCAAACTTAAAAAATATGAAAATGCACACAGGCACATAGGTACATATAGAGGCACAATGGGGGTGGGGGGGGGGGGGGAGGGAGGGAAAGGGATCAAGTGGTGGTAAGATGGTCATGTTGGGAACAGTGTAAAACTTGGGACTCAGGGTCTGCAGTTGGAAGACCACTTACATCCCCCCACCTCTCTCTGTCTCTACTCTCTATCTCTCTCAAATCATAACTCAGTGCAGTCTACAGTCATACCTGTTTACAAATAAAGCTTTCACTGTATCCCTAGGGAGATAAAATGACGTAATTGTATTCCTGTCCAACGTGTCTCCCTGCGCCTCATTGGTCAGAACCTCGTAGATAGATGGCGGTCTTGTGCCCAGGGACATGCTGATTGGACGCGTCAAGTTCATGTTGACTCGAATGAAACCTTGGAATGTGTCACTGTCATCAGGCTGGAAGTTAAAATAACGCAATAAATAATAAAATAACAAAAGGGTGATAAGGTGATTAAAGATGTAATCATGCGTTGACATTTTCATAAAATATATATTATTTTACAATGATCACAAAAATTTTGGGGGCCCTTCAGCGGCCTCCGAAACCCACACCAAGGGGTGGGGGGTGGGGGTGAGGGTTGGCGCTGCATCCACAGACCCCCCCCCTTAAAACAATCCTGGATCCGCCCCTGAACAGGTATTAATATTTTTAATACCTGACAAATGTCTTAACTGACATAATTATCTCACTAATAATGCAATCTAAAACATAAACTTGGTAGTAGATCACTGATGTGAATACTAAGCATTTTTATCATGTAAGTAGTTGACATTTACATCATGTTACATGGCAAACTTCACATTTACATCATGTTACAGGATACATATGAACTTCAAGGTAGGCAAGGATTGTGATGACTCACTCCTTCAGCATACAAAATATTGCGTGTTTTACTTCATAATGGAATGTTACTGCAGAGATTTTGCTGTTTTTACCTCTGCCATTAGGAAGGAGATTATGTTTTTATCGTCACTGGTTTGTGGCCGAGATATATCTCAAAAAGCTCTTTAAAGATTTTGATGGAATTCTCTGGATAGATACTTATTCAAGTAAAGAAGCCAAAGTAATTATGGTTTTTACTGAATTCAGATGTCTTGGCATTTTATTCTTACATTTGCATTTTGACTTGGTGGAAATCTGACTTATCAGAGTTTTTTCTGGCATAATATTTTGAATAAATAAATAAATAAATAAATAAATAAATAGATAAAATAGAAATACCAGCAAAAATGATTCTAATATTTTGAAGAGCCAGTTGGAATGACATCAGAAAGTACAATGCTAAATCACTAATAAAATTTACATTTTGGAATAAAGTTTTTGAAAATTTTCAGTCATTACCAAACCCCTCCTTCTTAAATATGTAGCCAAAATAAAACAATTGGGAATCCCTATCTCAAAGTCACACAAGACACATGGGACCTTTACAGAGCAGAAAAATCCATTTTCCAGGAAATTTCAGTAATTCTCCCTTTTATCACCATGGTATAGCCCATACAAAACTGCTGAGCAAATTCTGACCTACACATCTTTTTTTATTATTTTCTTTAGTTCTGTCTTTCTAATTTCTACTATCACAAATGGAATTTATCAGTCTTTATTTCCTATACAAGAGTAAGTACAAAGGAACTGAAGACTCAAAAATGTGAAAACAGGTTAGTGGATCACAAGCCTGTGGATGATTTTTGATACAGACAGTACACCAAAATTATAACGGGAAAAGTGTCAAATTTTCCAGAAAAAAATCAGTTCCTGTCTTTCAAAAGGGCTTAGGTTGCATTCAGATTCCAACATTGTACCAGCTAAGTCGACCCAACTCTGCAGAGATTCTTACTTAAGTGCAATCAATGTAATCATAATAATTTTCAAAAGTTAATTACCCCCAAGCTGACAAATGAGCTGATTACTAGTGTATTGATTGCACTTTTGCGAAATCTCCCACAAACTTGGATCGACCCAGCTGCTATGTTGTCTGAATCTGAACGGTCTCCGGCTCACTGTGTGCCCTTCATCTTCACCTACCATGGTCATGGCCAGGCCAGGGTTGCTCAGGTTGAATGTCTCCACCTTGCTGCGGAGTTCCTCCTGTGTGAGAGAGTTATACATGGAGGAGTGGGGACTGCCCGTAGAATATCCAGAGTCAACATCGTCACTTTGCTGGCGAACCTGAAAAAATCAGACATTAAATTATAGTAATACTGAATATGGGAAAATGTGGCCTGTCTGCAGAGTATCCAGAGTCAACGTTGTTGTTCTGTTGGCAACGGAAGATATTCTAACACACACACACACACACACACACACACACACAGTGGAGCAAAGACTGCATGTATGTAAAATATTCAGATTCAAAAACATCACTCTGAAAATGCTCAACAGCACATTTATAATAGTGGTTATAAAGTAATTTCTATCCAAAAACATTTCTCCTCGTTCAAATATCAACTTAAACGTCTCATTTGGAATCTTTCATCAACTGATTTAGATAACATCCGTCTGCTACATGTACCTCTGAAATATTCACTGCCATTGTTTAAAATACAATAATTCTGCATCCCAAGTAGGCTTGATCATTTATCCATTATTTTCTGCCTCAGAGTGAGCACTTCATTTGTAAAATATATCCCTCAGAAAGCAAACTGCACTGTTCTTTGACAAATATATCCAGTGAAAATTGTGTTCAATAAACACATGTATTTTCCGCTGGTCTTTCGAACAAGAAGAAACCCTGACAGCTAGAAGATAGCATCAAGGATGTCTCTCCCAAAGGTCAGGAATTACTTCGTCTGCTGTCACCAGTAAATGGAATCTCAATGCCTTTTTTCCCATTAGCACTTCATGCTCTTAACAATTATCTAGGAAATACAATTCATTGCATACAGCATATCATGTGTATCAGCGTGTTAAAAACACTGGCTGATAAAAACTCAAATCACAATGCCTTCCCTGTCATCAGATGTGTACTTTTTTGATGAATATTGTAGACAAATACACGAGAGACTCATCTATGTCATCTGCCACTGATATCCAAGTATCCATGATCCAATCAATAATGTGAGTCACTTCCAAGGGGATTACAGACATGTCGTCTGCTTCATTTATTGTGATATTACGAACCAATTATGATAAAGGTTTTTTTTTTTGTCTGGAACTTGTATCTTTATCTTGAGTATACTGACATGAAACTAAATTGTGCACTGATTTTGAGGAGTTGCAGGCAGCTAAGAAAAATGGCTGAACACTTACATCATTTCAGAAATATCGGAAATGCTCCCAAGTAATACTTTTGATAGGCACTTTCATAAATCCACATTGACAAATCCTAGCATATTTGCCTCAAAGGCCAAACTTTTCCAATAGTTTGAATAATAGTTGCATAACTAAACTAGAAAATTTGATCAGGCTTATCAATTGCCAAAAGCTATACTGCTGTGCAGGAGTTTCCCAAAATGCTGCCATTGGTTATATTTTTGTTGTGGCTAGCCTCTACCCAGAATGATTCAATTTCATTATCTTCTTAGCTATCAGATATGCTAAGGTACTCTCTATTCTCAGATGGAGTTTTGATAGTTCGTAATATAATCCTGAAACTTTTTGGCCCTTTTTTCCAACATTTGTTTCCACCTTCAGATTATTATATTTTCTTGGTATATAACTAATCCCCTGACTTACAGTGATTGTGCACTGTATTTAAGAAAACTGAAATAAAAATGCACATCGAGATCAATTAATGGAACAAATAAGAAATCAAGCACAAACCTTGAACATATCCACCATTCTCCTTTAATCCTGATATGAATTAAATTTACATAAATACTCAACTTTTCTTTATATAAGACAACACAAGATGGGTAAAACATAGCTAACCAAGCACCAATATAACTGCCACACAAATAAACCACAAAACTTTATGCAAGATAATATTGCCCAAAATCACATGACACTAAAACTCCATTTCTTCAAAGGAGCCTATTATTCAGCTTCAGTATTCCCTTCTCTGCCCAATTCACAGACAAAAAAACTTTTATGTATCACTATCAAAAGTGACATAAAGCCAGTCCTATGTGATTAAGTCTAAAATTTCACAACAGGTACTTACTTCTGATATCATCTTAATAGCATCTATTCTCATCAGTCCCAAACCAGTGTACAATATCTGGTTAGCCTACTGCAGTTAATCCTCAATGACAAA
This sequence comes from Lingula anatina, assembly GCF_051362555.1. Classification (NCBI taxonomy): domain Eukaryota; kingdom Metazoa; phylum Brachiopoda; class Lingulata; order Lingulida; family Lingulidae; genus Lingula; species Lingula anatina. The sequence goes on along the minus strand of NC_141772.1, from coordinate 2,332,753 downwards.
AAAATCAGAAATGCCTTCACAGTAACAACCTACTCCCATTTTATGGAGTTTTTCTTACGTGAGCCAGCCGCAACATTATTAGCATTCATGTCATGGTGTGGAATGTTTTTAATGCTTGTATACACAAGGTGACAGGTCCACATTGTTTGAATATCTACAAACCTTCAGTCAACAAGATTATTTTGCTCTTGAAAGTTATATTTTTGTGCAGTCTATCTTCTGAAAAAGGTGGTATTAATTTCTCAGCAATACATGCATGATTGAATTCGATTTGATAGATATTATATATTTGAACATTTTTATATTTATGGGGAATTGTGTACTTTCAGAATAATCATTTCCAAAACGATTAATTTTTTATCTAACATAATAGATTGATGAAATGCCAAAAGAAAAAGCAGCAATCACCATAAAAGCCCAGATTTATTACTAATAAATCACTGACAAAGCTTGTCTTAAGGCCTCCAAGTGTGGTACTTGTAACACAACTGCCAAATAAAGTACAATTCAGCAAGGCATTTTTATCTTCTGTATCAATTTAATAAATTTCAATAAATTTACTCTCTACTAGTATATATGATAAAATATAAACATTTACATAACAGATACTGTCAGAGATTTAGGCAGATAACATGCAGATGACAGACAAAATTGACACAGAGCCATATGAAGAATCAATCAATGGAGCTTCTTAAGGAAAAGACATTTTCTTTGCCCTCAGAAAATCCAAAATACATGATCTTTTTATCTCTGAAGTCTGTTATAACTGAATTAAATCTTTCCTGAATTTCTCTCTTTCTAATCTATAAGTAAAAGTCACAAATTATCAATGGTGGTTCTGGAGTTATGTCACATGCCTCTTCATGAGAGGTTTGTGACTACCTTTTCTTACCATTCCCCTTCCCAAAACTAGTGTAAAGAGCAATTGGAGAAAAAAACAAAGACAATTTTCATTCCCACTCCCAATTAGGCAAATTCCTTCAAGTGCTAGTAGATCGTCCAATGAAATATCTTTTGCACTTCTCCCTTCACTTACTCCTAACTCTCTCACCTTTAAAGCACCAACAGCACTCTCCTTGCTCTCCTCGGCCAAATTCACTCTCTGGCCATATTCTGGCCAAGTCATTGCCCCTGCATCCATGATCCTTCACTCATATAACACTGGGCTCATTCCGGCAAAATTTCCCCCTAATTCGATAAATCAAAATTTTCCGCCTGATCTAATTTTTTCCCTGGTCAATGATGTCTGGTCTTAAAGCCATCTAATATGATCTTCATATTGCTTTAGCCACTAGCTGAAGAAAAATCAGATAAGTGGAGGCTTAATTCTATGAGCTAGCTCACAATACCATTCAACGCCTGGACACTGAAGCATTCCACAAATTGACTAACTGTATCTAGCTAGCTAAGTTGACTGATCTAGCCAGCTAATACAGAAGCTACTGTGTCATGTATATATATATATATACTAATGATACCCATGACCTTTCAATTTGATTAAAAAACATCTCAAGGTATGACAGCATTGTTTATGACATCTGCCAGACAGCAGACAATTGTCACATACATTTTATCAATGATATATAACAGTTTAATTAAAAGGTGTTGCTATTAATAATTAATGTGTCAACCAGTGCAGTCTGTTGAGAAATTCGTCACGCTCTCAATTACGCTATCTAGAGGATCTTTCTCCAGGGCAGTATTGGAAATATATGCATTATCCCATAAAGTTTATTTGAGTAAAGGTGCCTATCAAACATACCACACTAATATATGAAATATTCTGTAAAATACATAATATCATATATTGTACAAACTACTATGTATAAAAACATGAAAAATATTTTATTCATCTAAAGATATATATATTTATTCTCTTTCACAATTTTTCTTCCAAATGTGCAGACCAATAAAAAACTGTCCTTTAGATGAATCTCTTACATAATAGTTGCATGGGTCATTAAGTTCTCCATGTCTCAAATGATGTGATGCAGAAAAGTGTGCAGTGCCATGTGAATTTGGACTAATGAATCTGCTTAAAAAATCAATGTGTAATTTATCTAAAGTAGGAATTTCTTAAATGTGATGCTCTGCTTGAACAATTTTTGCATTAACAGCCAGAGTGACTGAAATTCAATTTGGACTATTAGCATCAAACAGATGACAAAGCAATTTGTTTAAAAATATCTTTTTAACCATCTATTTACTATGCACGCAGCAAAGCCTGAGAGGAATTATGTGTTGACATTCTCACCTGCAGTGAAGTAATTATAGTCCTGGGAAGATTGTCTAAATAACTGATGACATAAGTTACCAATAGAGACAAGCTGCACGTGTAACATACTGTTATACACCCAGCACGCGTAAAGAAAGCACGTGAAAAATTAATTATCTGACAAAGAAAAAAATCTCAAGGCCAGTAAAAAAGTCAGATTTTTCTTTCTCTTAGTAGAATGGCCTGAATAATCTACTGTCATCCAAGCATCTGATTGGTGAATTTATTATTTATCACAACTGTATTTAACAAACTAAATTGTTTATTCTCACTGCTGAGATTAAAAACTGTGTCTACACAATGGCAATTTGCTCAAGGAGTTTAGTTTAAAAAAACATGGTAAGCAGTCTAAAAGATTCTTTGTCTATCGAGATTTAGGCAGCTTCAACTTTACCCCCCACCCCCAACTCAATTCTTTTTTGTGTGTGTGTATGAGACACGTCCCTTTGTCTAGCAATAATTCTTATCTTTGTGTTCATACCTGTCCCTCTTACAAGTGCTGTCAAAGTCAATTTTTAATCAAAATGTGATGGCTAATTTGAAATTCCTTGCCTTAAACCTTCAATAAAATCACAGGCATCTGAAACAGCATTTCTTCCACCAAATGTCACTGATATAAGTTGTGTTAGGTGTGACTTGATTGTGATTTACTACACACAACACTGATCATAAGTTGCATCAAGAGACACTTGAAAATTCATCTGACACATTTTCAGTAAATGTACACACAAAAAATAACTTAATGTTATCAGGTTTTGCAATGTTCCCCTAACGAAGTTTGTAAATTGATTGATTATTAATTGATTACTTAAACTGACCGGATAATCTCTGGAATTAACTTTAACTGAAATATCTTGCCACCATGTATCTATGGATTGCTATGAGGACAGAAACTAACAGTTAAAATAAATCTAAAATGAGAACTGGCTGCTTGACCTCTAGCCTTTTAAACTGACCATCTAAGTAGTACATAGGTACACATAGTAGTGGTTAGTCAGCAAACTTACTGTCAATCATCACCTCATCCTTTCACTTAATGTAACCTAGACATATAACCGTCCACTACTGAGACAATGCCGATGGTCATTTTGTGGTGACCAGTGTCTCTTAAATGAATAAACACGCACAGGAAATCACCTGCACTAGTGTTACATGACAAATCACTGACTGCTATGGTCAAGTGTCCCTCCTTAATGTAGATAACATTTAAATCACAGACGAGATGACCAGTGCAGGGGTCAGTGATGTCCATAGCTAGCCTGGCCACATCTACAACAATGTAATTTCTCTTCTTTTTGAAAATTTTTCAGTCAGTTTCATCATTTTTTTCAAAACTTCTAAGGAAAAGCAATGTGAATTAAAATGCATATGCAAGTGAATATGTCTCATTTATGAAGTTCAAAATAATAACTTAAAATTACTCATATTATAAATAATAGTAATAGGTCATTTTAACATATTTTCCATGCTAGCATGAGCTTTTGAACATCATCAAAATGTATGCAATATTCTACAGCATAGAAATTAATGTACTAGTACACACAGTGACACACAAACGCAAACACACACACGCTATTCTGTCATTATACAACTGTAAATTTTGTGAATGATCAATCTGAACTACAAACGTTCTGTACTAATGAAGATCACATTATAATACCATAAATTCCAAAACAGAAACAATAAAACTTTAATGCATACCCATTTTTGATTATATAAAAAAAATAATAAAAATAGTAATAATTTCGTACCCTGACTACCTTCCCTGGAGTAACCTGAAGTATTTCTGACAGCGAGGTTTCCGCATTCCCGCGCGGCCGGTGGTTGTTCGTGTTCTCGTGTGGACAGTCTATTGACACTAGAGGGCGACACCGGTGGTGACATGTGTAGTTACAATCTGTAAAGAACAAATAAATATAATAATTTTTTTTCAAATTTCACACTTTTAAATCTTTCATTACGGCATGTTCAATTGTGTCAAATTTGGTTTGACACTGAATGGCAGTTATTCACCTTGGATAAAAAATCCCTGAAAACTTATCATTTTTTGCCTATTAAATATAAGTTTTGTTTCAAAGAAGTTAAAACTTAATTTGCCTGGAATTCTGTCTGAAAAAAAAAACATGACTTGGCTTGTGCCATCAAGACCTGCGACATAATAAACAATTGAAAACACACGAGGAATTTCATTATCTTTGCTGCCAACTTAAAAGTTACAATGATAGTTTCTTCAAAACAGAACTAGGTAAAATCAGAGACAAAAACATCAAAAGCGCAAATTATGATTTATAAGTTGTTTTGAAGAAACCATCATCATAACAATATAATAAACAAATAATCACAGTCTGTCTGCAACTTACAGTAAATGCTGCAACACCCCATCATACTGATACAATGAAGTCACCACAGTCAGACATCTCAAACTTAGTTTTTCCCTTTTATAAAGATTTGCTTAATTAATATTTCCTTCCATCTGCCTTCCTACTTACATTATCCATTAATAGAAATTATCAGCTATAATCCAATTATGAAGTCTCCTGACCTGATTAACCTATTGATAAGATTCAAGGAAACTCAAGCTGATCATGCAATTATATGTACGTTGAAAAAATAACTATTTTCTTTTAAAATATTGCATGACATAAAACTTTCATTTTGCAATGCTCCCGAAAAAGCTTAATTGCATTTTGTTTTGTAGAGCCTGTGAAAAAGCTTAAGTTGTTTTTCATTAATGAAAAGAAACTGCCTGATTTTCTCAGAAACAATTTTTCCAGGAGAAATGATAAATCAACCTATTATGAAAGATCTAGGGAGTATCTTTCTGTGATGTGTGTCAGACAAATAAATTTAATGCAATTCATTGTGCACAAATCTTCATATAAAAAATGTGCCCAATTAATTTCTTCCAATTCTTCAATTGGACTACTGATTGATGAGTTTCACAGAAACAACACTTGTTTGGAAAAAAAACAGGCTTGAAGTGAAGGCCTGTAATCAGAATGACTTGGACTTCATCCTCACCCATCATAAACCCCTGCAAGAACTATACCATTACTAGTATCTCATCTCCTTTTTCTTTCTGTTTTTTTTTGCAAAAAAATTTGTGAAACATGCTTTTAATTATAATGCATATAATAGACTGCATTAAAACAAATTACTTTTACAATCATTTTCCTCTCTCTTTTCCCTTTTCTCCTCACTTCTAAACACAAGCCAATATTCATACAGCTCATATAAATCTCTCCCATTTTTTCTCCTCTTCATCATTTATCATATCTTCCTTCTCAAAACAAGCCAGCACCAAGTGCTGCTGTTACCTGGCATAGTTCAGGTTACCTGCAGTTCTCACCTGAGTAAACAGATACCAGAGATGACTTTCTCTGCAGTGAGCAGGTAAACATGCCGCCATGGACAAATTCATACCCAGCACCCTGTAGAAGAGGTCTTAGTGGCATAGAGTGCACTAAAATATAGGTGCTTATACTGAATATTTGGCAATGACGAGAAACAAAGCAATGCCTTTACTACCTTTAAGCTCAGGGTGCCAAGATGGATTCAAGAAAGAAATTTATACTAGAGGTTGACTCAAACTTTTACACCACAAAACTAGGTCTCTTTACTGGTAGCATAGCAAGCCTGTAAGTGGGGAAAACACTCTGTTTGACAAAATATAATTACAGTTTTCTGTGTCCTATCAAAAATTTTAAAGGAAACTTTTTTCCTGAAAAGTGGACATTCAAAATTAATTTTTACTATTGGGTTGACCCAACCTGAGAAAGGACATAGAACCTCTAGATCAACATTTGATGGTGAATAGGGCTTTTCTGAGTCAAAGTAAATCTTTGGAACCCCCAACCCCCCTGGCTATGGGCATGTAATAAAAACCTTTATTCAAAACATATAGAGACAACATGCTTTAAGGCATCAAGGTTATCTAAGCTTCACATAATTCTATACAGGTTTCAAGCTTTTGGTTTCCCACAATACATATACATTCCTATCATAAGTATATATATGAACTGACAGGTTCTCTTGTATGATTTATAGTCACATATTTGTACACAGTGTACATTTACATAGAGATACAGGGCACCCTTTCTAAACAGGTACTTGGGAAGTCTTCATTTATGTGCACGGGCTTTTGGAACAAACAGAAAATGTATTTTATACTGAAAACTGCATGAAAAAATGTGTCAATTCTGTTTTTTTTTAATCATAATGTTCTCTTTAAGTACCCTAGTATGTAGGCCATCCATTGGTCATCTAATATTAAGTACACATATAAATCTGAATTCAAAGATCCTTCCAAAATTATTGAGGTTCACTTATAAGTGGTTCCTCTCCAGAAAGTCTCCAGTAAGAGTAACTCTTTAAGTTGTTGCCTTTTAATCTAACATTTTAGACCAAAGTACACTTGAATTTAATAAACAAAGTTTGAAACACTTAGGACTGCAATACAAGAAGGTTCCAGGGCAGAATAGCTCAGGAAGGAGACTGCCATGAAGTGAAAATACAGCATGGGGCCAATGATATTTTTGTCTCCCAAAAAGTCGGTAATCTGCTGGTAGTCTCATCCTGGATGGCTTTGTCACATCGAAGTGTTAAGTTGCTGATAACATGGTGGAGATGAGAGTGCAGGAAGTGATTTCCCCCACCTTTCTTGTCTGTTTCTAATAGAAGAAGATAACCAGTAACCAGGTGTGAAAACAAACAAACATCACTTTCCAGCAGCACACTCTTGGATGCAGCTTTACAAAAAAGGTCAAATTTTGTCTTTACTTAAAGCAAAAATATAGTGTACATAGATCATTAGTAGCTGACTCGACAATAGTAAACATCTGTCTTGGAAAATGGCAATTTCTTGCTTTTTGTTAAAAGCCCTACGTAACATTTTCATCAGTGGACCACAACTCCTTGACTAAATTTTGATCCAAAAATTTCAGTCTCAAAGTTACAACCAAAATGTGACCTTATGAGTGCTTTGGTAAAACCAACCTCCTCTATACCTAAACTTGCCTTACAAACCACATATGAATAATTCTAAACAAAATGTGTCAAAGACCACAAAGGCCCGACATAACTATACTTGTACAACCTGTCATTTACATCCAATTAAAACGGGCAATGTTGATACAAAACAGCCAACTCGGACAAAGCCACTTCCTTTGATATGAAATATCAGATCTCCCACGTATGTTCTTAATTCCAGACTAAACTTCCAATCAGACACCCTACCTGACACATCAACCTAGACAGATAAATATTGTGTGCTCAATCAGATCTTCTTGAATCTCTTCTGTAGAAAAGAAGAGAGAGAGAACAGGGGAATGATATTCATCTTTCTACTTGCTAATGTTGTTAATTCTTTTTTTGGTTTAAGAAATTATATTTTTTGACAATAATAAAAAAGGGCAACCTGCCAAAAATAATACATTTGTAGTACGTTTATATTTTGGTAATCCACATGCTGTCAAATTGTAGAAAACCTTTGTATTTTTATACAATTTGAGAAATATGTCACACTATTTCTTACTAGCCTAACATTTTAACAAAGTACTTGGTTTTATATACTGTGGCATTTCCCAAGTTCTGCTAATACAGGGGAGAAGCAATTCCAATTAAGGTATGACTTAATCTTACCTCAGGTTCAGTGCCAAACCTGTGAAACATTATCTTTATTTATTACCCTTGAAGAAGTAAACAAGGAAGAAGGTAGTCTAGCTGGGCTCAGGGCTGATGAATTTTTTTTTTTGTGTTATATTTCAAATATTTTAAATTTCTACTCTAAACCACTGTTGCTTGATAATTACTGATTTTCTTAATAAAATAAATATTTCTGAAAATGATTTACATTGAACATGTCCTTGCACCTTGGAATATGTTGTTTTTTTACCAAAAAGGTAATATAACCTTGGAGTAACTTGATTGCAATTAAATGCAAGTGCACACACACAAAGAAGAGATTCCAGACATTTGCATTTCTTGTCTGATGAAATTCACATATTTCTAACCACCTGCCACTGCCAGCACCCTAAAACTTTTTCTGTTCTTTTTTTCTTGGATGATTCTTGGAAACTGTACCAGAATTACATAATCAGTGATCCCTTGCGTATAAGTACAGGGAGTGAGGTGAAGTTACTGCTTCTGGAAAATTCATGGTTTTTGTTTTTGCCAGGATGGAAAGCTGGATACCCCATTACCTTGAATGAATTTTGAGCAAACAAAGTAAGAAGATTTATCCAATACTCATTAGTGACTATAAACACTGAAAACATTACTCTTACTGTTAGTATTATTCTCTTTCTGATTAAATGCTCCACTCAGCTCTATGAAAATTTCGATGAACAAAAAACCATGGAACCCATTTTGATATTATCTCTTCATTTTCATCTACACTTAATAGCAGTTGGAGAGTTTAAATAATTTACATGGCACGTCATCCTCTAGATTTTAGCTTGAAGGACTTTTTGGTATTGTCAGAAAAAAAACTACAATTATTTTTTATTACATCTGAGTGAAACTGATCAAAAATATTTCCATAAACAACATTTTATCCGCATACAAATAATCGTATGAACATTTTGAAAAGGGAGTCACATTTTTCTATAATTTTGGTGAGAAACTGAGGACAAAAATTTTGAAAAAAAAAAAATGGAATTAGTTAAGATTCATAAATAGTTATCACAAAAATAACAAAACAGGCATGTACAGAAGCAATGCTATTTTTGAGCAGGAAAACTTGCTGACAGATCTACAAGACAGGTAACACAGGTAACTTGATAACCGGACATATTTCTCCAGATAAAATATATCTTCAGGTGCATGCTGGCTGCATCACTTCCCTCAGAATGGTGCATTTCTGTGAAGTCTGCCTTAACAGGGGTAGATACAAAAATACAAGTATTGGGTAGATATACAAATACTGACAAAGTCTATATATGAGGCAAACCCAGATATGAATAGCTCATCTTCTTGAACCTTTTCTATTTTTTTAAAGGTATTTTTCAGGTATTTGATATGGTGTGTGTGTGTGTGTGTGTACCCAGACATGCATGCAAGAGAAAGAGAGAGAGAGAAAGAGAGAGAGAAAGAGAGAATCAAAAGCACTGAAATTCTACCAAATAACAGGGGACTTATCTCAATCACTTCATACTTGATCAATGGTCACCAGCACTGCACTCAGTTTTCTTATCATCTTAATTTACACCACCTATACAGGCACCTTATCATCTTAATTTACACCCCCCATACAGGCACATGTCAAACCATCACTCAGCACAGCTGTCAGAAGGCACTAGACTATGGACACATTCAAGTGACATTTAGATATCATCTTAAAACAACCAGGTTCAAGTTCAACAATACTAGGATCAGTTTAACAGAGGCTTTCCAGGGGTGGATCCAGAGATATTTTCTGACAGTCTTCAAAATTATCTTTGATGATCCATCCCCCATTTCTGACCGTCTTCCAACAGAAAATCAGATACCCATCAATGTAAACTTGAAAATCTGATCGTCTTCCGGAAGACACAGAAGATGCCATCAATCTGCCCCTGCTTTCTGCAGTTCACCAGTGACTTGCATGTCAGTCCCCTTGAGAGCTGCTGTGATCCCCTGGAAAGCTGCTGTGCACCCACTAACTTGATTTTAATCAGCAGTGTGAATGAGGTTTAAATCATGCAAGAGAGATCCACAGATGTCTTTACCTTTGCCCCATCTTTGAATATACATGCCTATCTTGAAACTTCAAACCATGGTCAGGATATTGGCAAACTTTTACTGTGCTATAGGGACCCTGATCACCTCAATCAGAGATCATATCTCAATTTCACCTAACCAGCAAGTGCTCCATACTAATCAAAAGATACTATTTAAAATAAGTTACTGGAGCTACATGAATCCATTCCTCCCCCCCCCCCCCCCCCCACCTTCTCAACAGCAACTAAAATTTAAAACTTGGTCACAGATTGAATCAATTCTTTAAAAACATTTCTTGCTGAAGATTTTGGAAATATTTAGCCCTTTTTTCTGAAACTGCAGCTTGTGGTGATAATTTCACTTTCCTATTTTTATGAAAAGGACAGCCATACAGACAAGCACCCCATTCTCATAGATTAGATCGACCTACATTGGATCGACCTAACTCCCTGGGGGTTCACGCTAAATAGCTGTCAGCCGGGCGGACACGAAAGTTAATTACCCCTTAAAGCTTGTAGTAGGCGGGGACGGACACTTAAGGGGGATTGTCTGACAGTAATCTAGTGAGACTCCCCGCGGTGATAGATCGATCTAAAAGTTGTGAGAACAGAGCCAAGGTGATGGTAGGTTATATTCCAGGATGGGATGGGGGTGAAGCAAAGTTATTAATGGAAATAAGCCACAGTTTGCATAAAGAATGTTTTAGGAATATATACAAAGGTTTTCTGCACTACTAATTGTAATTATTTAGCTAATAAAGCATGTGAATTTTTATAGAAGAAAGAGAGAGAGAAAATATAATGCTTTATTAACAAGTGCGTTTAGCAGAGAGTATACATTTTGAAAGCTTGGTTATTGCTAAAATTAGTAAAGATACAATTTTACTATAAACAAACAAACGGAAATCAATAAATAGTAGAAACATTTCATAATATAATAATAACAATATGTGCAACATAACTAAACTTTCATAACTTTGAAAAAATCATCAAAGCTTAAACTGTTTCTCCAACTTTAAATTACTAACATCGACCTATCATCATCTCCCTCATAAGATGCTGCTACTCCTTGCTTTTTATGTATACTTATAAAAACTTGCAGATACAAACTGTTCTAAAACAAATCGCTTTTAATACTCAAAGTGCAACCATTACCCAAGATTTTAGTTAGCTTCCCCTAATGTATCAAAAACACTGTGATATCTAAACTGTTCATAATGAATGTTCATCTGAATATATATATATATATATATATATATATATATATATATATATATATATATATATATATAATGAAAAATAATACAGGACTTATGTCAAAGTCTATTTCTTTTTCCTGTTTATTTAAAAGAATTCAGTCTTTATTTTGTCAAATTCTACTTCGTTTTTCTGTTTATCTACGTAAATGTTGATTTACCATTTGGCAAAAGAAAAAAAAAAACGGTGATCTGGTTTGAAATAGAAACAGATAAAAAAATAAGTCATTTATCTTCCCAAAACAGATGACTGTTGCATCATGCACATCTATGCACCTATCTTTTGAAAGATTTTTTTTCACATAATGGATGACTAATTGACGTCTGCTCATTTCAGTTTGGGAGACCTTTGGCAAACTGCTTTGAAGAAAATCGATGAAAATGTCTGACATTTAATGAAATTCTCTGAAAACCATGGAAAATTCCAGAAAATGTTTTTTTGAAGCATCAGTGAGACTCAGAGTTGGCTTTAAAGGAAGCTACATTTGATGTTTAAGAAGTGACGTAAATATAGAAAAGAGATTTCTGTTTAGCATATGTTAACAAAGCCACATGGATAAATGTATACAAGATATCAGATAAAACTGCACGCACTGCCAAATGAACAGGAATATGGTGAACCAGACCTACCAAAATATTATTCCCTTCCGTAAATACTGTTATAATTAAATAATCTACAATACCTACTTGTCTCCTGCAGTGGAATAATGTAAATAAAATTTAAAGAAAATCAAGTACTAGTACAACCTTATTATGAAGCATCGAAAAATGATTTCTTTCTAAACATTATATAATTTTTATTTTGGGAAGATAGGGGCTGGAAAGAAGGAGGAGATAGAAGTTGTTGCTGGTCTTTTTGTTATATATATATTTCCAAAAGTAAAATTAATTTTGTCTCATTTGATAATTGATAATACAGTAGGTAAAAGAAAGGGAGCCAAATTTTAGCAAGGTTTGAAAGTATTTGTGAATAAAAGCAACTGTGCAAGACTCGTACATATTCATGAGGAGAAATAATAAAAATAAAACTATAAAATACTGTGGAATAACATCAAAGGGGGGATATTAAGCAAAGAGTGCATATATTAAAGCATAATTAATAATCAAAGCACAAAAAAATAAGCGAAGACAGTAATATCCTTTATGTAAAAATAACCAAATAAATGTATAAAGAAAATTAAAAAAAAAAAATTTGATAAAAAATGTTATAAGATATCCAGGTAAGAAAAGTAACACAGATTCTTCAAACAGATCAATTATCAAAATGTTTTTCATCCAAAGAATATATATACTCCAAAAGTGTGAGTGGTTAGTTTTATACTTCCATGACAGAAGACTGTTAGTTTTACACACTCCTAAGGTGTTTTAGAAGTTTTGGTTAAAGAAGATTGTGAATGCCTGATACAGGTACATCCAACACAAGAAGTGATGCCAGCAAAGTGGGGAAAAAAGTGAACAGCTGATCCAACATCAAGAACTTGAACGAAAATTGACAGACGAAGTCACAGTGAGCAGCAGAAAACACCACCACCATCACTAGGTCATGATAAACTAGGTCAACCAAGGTCAAAGGTCAAGAAAAGGACTTACTATCATCACAGGCAGAATCACAATGATCACAGGTGGCTGGAGTCTGCTTTGACCGTTTCTTCTGACCGCAAGATGGACAAGACTTTGATTGCTTCTTATCTTTTTTATCACGCTTGCCTAAGAATGAACTGTGCGAGAAAAACTTGTCATCGTCTGAATCATCTGAATCGAGATTTAAATCTCCAAATTTTTCAGCACAAGTCTTCCATCTTTCTCCCGGAGGTTTATCACTGAAAAATTCCTCCATAATGGCACTGCTCATAGTTTCAAATTCCTCAAAGAAACTTGGTTTCTTTTTTCTACGTGAAGAAGAGGAACTTTCTCCAAAAATGTCCTCCATTTTGGGGGAGGAAAAGAAACTGTCACTAAAGGCAGACTTACTTTTGTCCCTGGAGCGCGTACGTCTCAGGTGTGGTCTAGATTTTTTATCAAACTCATGCTGCATGCCAAAGGGATCACACTCAGCATCAAACGGAGAGAAAATATCTTGAAACTTCTTACCGCAGGGTTCACCTTCACCAAAGCTCTGATCTTCAGGATGACCTTGACCTTTGGAATCTGTGTCATGGTCACTTCTCTGCAATGGCGGACGTTTGCCTTTATGCTCTTCACTCTCCTCATCCGTGGAGCCATGATAGTGTTTGAATTCATCCGTAAATTCATTGAAACACTTCTCAAAGTCTGACAGTTTGGGGTTCTTTGTCCCAAAATTCACTTTGGCAAACTTCTGCTGTAAGTTCTTGGCCCCCATCTTGGGGCTCCCCCCACTGGGAGAGCCTGGGGGTTGAGGGGGTAACTCCCTGGACCCCTGGGACCTTATCCTCATGATGATCCTCTTTTTAGGTTGAGGATTCTGAGCCATGGTGTTAACAGTCAGTAACTAGAGATAACAGCAGTCTTTCAAATTCAGCCTATAGACACAGTGTATATCTATGAATAGTCCATGTACAGATGATATCATATAAGTCCACAGTACTAGTACTTTTTTTTAGCTTAAGTCAACATGTATGTCATCGGTGTACATATAATCCACACACTGCAAAGCAGAAATTTCTTCCCTAAATCTTTTGGCATTTATATAGTCCTCGGAATAACATCTCACATATATGTGCCCATCACTGTGTGGGTTATATACCTGTCTTCTCTGTTGCTTGCTAAGCCAAATCACAGTCTGAGGATGAAGCAAACACCTGAGTTTCCAACTATTTTCTATTCTGAGATAGTTATTACTCAACCTGTGAAGGATTCCAGCAAGGTCACATACTTATGAGCAGAACCAATGGGAATGACTGTACATGTACTGTACCTTCTTCGAACTTGGCATCTTTCCTGTGCTTGGGAATACATATATAACAACAACTATCACAACATCCAAGGTTGATCAGAGATAATGTTAACTCTGAAGAGGAGACCACCTTACTGTTTAATTTACCTGTAGTAATCATACACCACACCTGGTTCCTCTATAGCTATTCTCAATATTCCCATCAGCTGATTTTTACACAGGTTAGAATTTTCCAGAAAATGTACCACAGAGGTTTTATGAACTCTTAGAGAAGGGTGGAGCAGAATAAATGGCTTGTTCCAGAGTAAAGAATCAGCTGACTGTGCCTGACCCACCTACGGAATGTGCAGTGCCCCAGAAAATATGTTTATCCGGATAAAAAAATGTAGCACTTGTTAGCTACATGTTGCCCTCCTGTGTTTAGTGGTCCGTATCAACATGTTATCATACTTGCGCCGCAGTCACCTCTGAATGCACACCTCACGTACTTAAACATGCACGCACGTGGTCCGTAGACTTGGCTCGGAATCCAGATTTACAGTCCCTACCTCTACAATAAACTAAGCTCAAGCTGTAAGATGATACACTGGCTTTTCCTGAGGCAGACTGAATCATGTTCCGACCAGTAAGGCTACACAAGGGGGTTACCACACATGCCTCGTTACTTTTTAGCAGTATCTTTTAACTGGGCTCTGTGCCTTGTGGCAATTGTTAATTTTAACAAAAGAAATTTGACAGAATAAACACACTGGAAATTCCACCCCTTTCTTCATAAGAACCAAATAGGTTTGATATCCACTTTTGGTTGCTAAATCCTACTTTTGAGTACATGCTAAACAATGACTAATTTGACATTTTTGATTTACAAACTGGGACTTTCAAGAATGTCATTGTATTATTTTGAAAGTAAGGAAGAGCAGACAATGGGGACAAAAGAGGGACTTCATCTTCTCCTCCTTAGAATGTTATCACAATTAAACCAGGAAAAATCTTGACAAGTTTATTGTAGATTTAAATATAAGGTTCAGTTTTTGCATATCATTTAAGTTTTTTTTTTTGTAATAGATTTATTAAAAGTATTTTAACAAATTCATAACTTTACTTATTTATGACAAACAGTTTGGAGGTCCATAGTTTATACTGGTGGTTTATAAAGCTAGAATAAACTATTATTATTATCATTACGCACACACTTGTAATGGAAACTTTTTTAATGGAAAGTATAAAGTTGAATATCTATCAAGATCACAATTGAGCATACAGTTCATCAAAGAGAAATGACATGCTGCACCTTCTAATATTAACTATGTAATACAGTAACAAGACACCTCTTCTCTAACAGGATGTAATTCCTGTTTATCATAATCAGAAGTCCAGCTGTCAAAGTTAATCAAAGAGATATTTTGCATCATCATTTAAGTGCACACGGTGTGGTTAGTATCTGAATATTAATGCGCCCTGAGTACCATGAGGAAATGTAACTGATCCTGCTATATGGCCCTTGCCCTCCTCACCCAGGACCCCAGGGAAATCAGGGTATGAACATGATATCAATACATCTGTTCTTGATACCTAGAGGAGTTTGAATAATTCTAAAAATATTTTTCAATTAAGGATGAACAGTCATGAGTTATATCCATTAATAAATTTATACAGGAACAATGTTATCATTAGTGTTAATTAAATGATTACAGAAATCAGGGCCCCCCTTTGGAGATATCAAATCTCTCAGTCAAAATAAATAAATAAATAAATAAATAAATAAATAAATAAAACAATTTGATAAATGAGTAATATAATCATCCCTTATCTCTTTCTTTTTATCACTCACTAATAGCTCTATAGAACTATCTTTGTAAATTCCCCTCCAGCAATCTTAATCAGCATCCTGACAACTTTCATCAAATCCAAATGTTATTTCTCTCTTGTTATTTCACATCTAATTAAATCAGTGTGATTTATTATCTTTTTTTTTCAGAGCTGTCCTCATGCATTCCTGATTTTCAGTGGTGGTTTTTCTCTCATAGGAAGGCAGCGCTAGTGTCCTTCAAGCACTGTCTGCAGCGCCTCAGATGTCAGAATTTCAGCCATCTAAAGAGACCTGTCACTAGAGGGGAAAAAAATTCATAGCTTTGACAGAGAAAATAGGAGGGTGGAACAAGGCAGCAAAGCTGTCAAATGTACAGACAAAAAGCTGAAAATAACAATGCACAAAATAGGCTGCTGTCAATTCTGATACAAAAGTACATTATGCTTAACTGCAAATTCAACATCAAAATTTAAATATGCTCAACAGGTAACACCAATGTAAATAAAATATGAAACAAGCATAAGGCTTCAGGCCCATGAGAGTTCACACTTTGAAAGTGCCAGAATGAGAAAAATGAAAATTTTACACAAAATTGCATAAATTCAATTATAAATGATAACCCAATTGAGCTGGCTTTCTAATTTGAACTGCATGCCAATCCTAAAAATCAAACTTGTAAGTTAAAAATAATAATAATAAGTAACACAGTTTCTTTTCATAATGTTTATTGTAGCAGTGCATTTTTGTCAATTTTGATGTAACATTACATAATAAATTACAGAATAATTATCACCAATTTTTGATTATTGACTATAAATAGCATGGACATGTAGAAAATTTGGTTACCATTCGGCTTTATGTCCATGGGAGCTCTGAGTCCCACAATGAATGGCAACACGATAAATATGAATATTTCACTAAAATGTATTACTACAATAAAAAGAAGCAAATTAGACTGCTTTTCCAACTCGGCTGCAATTTAGTCCTGTGTTTCTTTTTTGAAAGTTTGACAATCATAAGTAACATGCTTTACCCATAATGGTCATCATGGCAGCAGCACCCAAAATTGTGTTTTCTTCTATTTTGATGCAATATTACATAATGCTTAACAGCATAAAGACCATCAGCTTTTAATAATAAAATACACTTATCATGGATTTTCAGAAAATGTGACTAGCATGGGTCTTCAAGCCCGTGGAGGTTCTAAGTCACACCTTGAAAATGCCAATATGTGAAAAATTAAATTTTCACAAAAAACTGTTTAACTGCCAGAAAAATTTACCAAATAGACTGCATTGCCCACTGAAGCTTTATTTAAGTCCCATGTTTCTTTCCCTAAGTTTGAGAACAGTAAGTGACATGGGAGCAGTGTCCAAAATAGGGGTTTCTTCAAATTTTGATGCAACGTTACATAATGTTTAACAGCATAATGACCATCAATTTTTAATAATAAAATATTGGTATCATGGATATTCAAAAAATGTGACTAGCAAAGGTCTTCAGGACCATGGAACTTCAAAGTCACATCTTGAAAATGCCAAAAAGTAAACAAGACAGCACTGTTCTGAAATGTTTTTTTTCCCATTTTTAACAATTTTTTAACATGAAACAAAATTAACAGTTTACTGCCATTTTTATATGATCAACTAAGAAAATTGATGAGATGGGGAAAGTATCAATACAACAGTGTTAAATGTCCAATTTCCTCCATTCTGAGATTCTGAACATCGTGAATGATTGAATCTGACAGACTGCAATGATATGAGTTTATTTCCATATTTGAAACTCTATTACACAATACACGATAACAAGTTTACCATCATTTTTACACAATCAACTATCAATGTTGTACAGATGCAGGAAATGTGAAACAAACACCTTTACGTATCTTATTAGTTCAATAATGAGACTGTTAACATGCCTAAGAATTGAATCTGAGGAAATGTGAAAAAAACAGCATAACTTCTAAAATAATGGCCCGATAATGCTGATTTTCAAACTTGACCTGCATTTTAGTGAGATTGATTACCGTACTCCTGTGAGTTTCATGACAACAGGCCTATCGGTTTTCCTTGAAATGTGTTAACAGTGTTGCATATATGTTAAAAAGTGAAAAAACAGCACAACTTCTACAATAATGGCCCAAACATGCTGATTTTCGAACTTGACCTGCGTTTTATGAATATTTATCAGCTCTGTAAATATAAAGCCAAAAAGTAAAACTGTCTTCCACTTATCGTGTTAACGATGAAAGTGCACGGCGACGGCGACGGCGACATCGACGGCGACAGGGACGGCGACGGCGACGACAGACGCAGGTGATGGCAATATGTACAGACACATCTGTGTCTGTACATAAAAAGGGGAGTGTGTTGTGTCTGTGTCTGGAAATAAACTCTATAGTTATTGGACTAATAAAGATACCCCAATAAATACTGTACTTGTTTTATTACTGTGATAATTTATTGGAGAAAACATTTTTTATGTTCTGGTGGTTGAAGGGTGGAGAAAAGGAAGCTGATTAAGTGATCTTAGAGTTGCCTTTATTCACTCTGAATGTTCTTTTTTATGCCATTTACTTTAGCAAACACATTTCAATATTACAGCCAATTTTCAGAGAGTTAAATTCAACATGGAAGGAAGCATTTTATATTTGTTTTGTCTAGCTCAAATATATTTGGCTGAACATAACACAATGACTCCAAATACTGAAATTTTGGCCAGATTAAAGAGATAAAAGTAATATCAAAATCTCAAATTCATTTTAAAAACAATTTTGGGGGTGTTTATTTTCCTTTCTTCAGCCCCTGACCACACAAGGGATTGACAGTGTGTGTAAACAAATAAAGTCACCCATACCCTCAGCTATGTGGACATATCCCAACATAAAGTTCAAGTGGCTTTCCTTTATATACACCGCCAAATAAGTACTCGAACAATCAAACTAAGACAGGCATATTTTATGGTTCATCTTCGAACTATTTGATCCTATCATCAATTAGAAACCCATTTAGGCAGGGGAGCTTGAGAGGGGGGGGGGGGCTGTCTGTCCTTTTGGCCATAAAAGGTCTGATCTGGATCAAAATCTCAGGAAATTTGGTCTAGCTTCTTTGCTATTCGGATCAATTGAGAGGGTTATAAAATTGACTGAAAAATGTAGAATTAATTGACTATAAGAAATTGGTAGTAGTGATTGATATGCATTACAGGGAATCTGCACTGTTTTTTTTATGTTAAATTCTGTATCTGTGGCTCCTTTATAACTTGGCATGTATTTTCTATCTCTATTTTTGACATTTTCATTTTACACAGGTGATTTTAATTTGCATTGTAAAGATGAGGCCCAAGTCTCGGGTGTGGCTGGGGGGGGGGGGGGGGGGTGGAGGAGGGGGCAGCTTCTAAACATAAAAATCTCCATGCATGTCTCTTCAGTTTATCTTTTACACATGTGGAATAAAGAATTGAACAAAGTTGACAGTCGTGGCATGGTATTAAAACTGAAGTTAATGGCATGAGGAACAGGACCTGGCTACAGAGTTCACATATTTTATGACTTAGGCATACAACCTTTCTGTCACACTGGGTGATCTTTGCTCTCCCTCTTGTTGACAGAGAAAATATTGGAAGAGCACAGAAAAAAGACAGATGAGGTTGTTTAAAGAGAAGAATTTTGCTACAAAGCTGTATAGATGGTCACTATTCAGAGTGAGGAGGATTTGGAAAGTTCATATATATTATAGTGACCAGGGTCCTGTCTTACAAAGTAACTTTAGCGCAAAAACTGGTCTAAACTTTTGAGACCAAATTTAAGTGTACGACGACCCTAGGTAAATCATCAGTAGTATAATAAAATGAAAAATTTCACCTGTTTTATTATTATTAAAAAAAAAAAAAAAAAAAAAAAAAAATTTGCTTATGCTTTGACCCAATAGTTTTTATATGCATCAAGAAACTTAATCACTCACACCCTGTGTGCCCCACCCCAACCTCACCCATCACGCCAACATTCGGAGAAAACTAGAAATTTAAGCACCTCTCTCACACTCAGGGTACCACCAACTCAATTAAAGAAAACTTTAAAGAAAAGCAATTTTTCAAAAACATTCTTTGAAATGTCAAGTCGGCCTGTCACTCAGTTAACCCGTCTTATAATCAGACTGCCACAGACTGTGAATACTTGATGTAAATAGCTTCAGAAATAAAAATAGTTCTGATGTGGCTTGTTTGAAGAATGTATCAACATCCTTGACAACATGGTATGTCACCCCTCAGACCACATCAAGGCTATTTTTAATTCTAAAGCTATTTCTTTTCTTACCAAAGAATAGCAAATAAATAAAAAGCAAACTTTGGTTTAATTGTTTTTTGTTTTACTGGTTGATCAGAGATTCAAGAGGACCTTTCCAGATTTCCGAATAAAAAGACTTTCATTTAACTTTTTGGCAACAGCATACAGGAAATAAACAATGCAAAATTCACACTTTGAATATTTACTAGTAATCATCTCATACAGTAATAATATAACATAGCTCAAAGGTCTAAAGATATATTTGATTACAGTAATGTTTTAACAATCCACTGAGTAAGATAAGTATATCTATCATTTTTTCAAAATACTTCTAACAGAAATCATACAGGAGTAAAATTTTGCAAACCCAAATGATTACATATATGACAATGACAACATTTGCTTTACACAAAAGTAATACCAAAAACTTTAGATATATAAAACTTCAGTTTTGTTAACCTTGTAAACTGCAATTCAAATGATTGCCTTCAACAAAACTGCTTTAAAAGCAAAGGTTAATCTGCCTACTCAATGAAAACCCTATTAACTACCGGGGAGGCTGTCTGTCTCTCTAACAGCAAGAGCCATTTCAAGTAGTTTCAATAAAAAAATAAATTTCTTAGCAGTAAAATGTCTATTGGTCTACAAGCAAAGGGTTTTTCATCCAGTTTCAACAAAACCCTTTTTCTGACAGTACAATTGTCTTTCAATCTAAAAGCAAGCATGCATTAAAAAAAAATTAAGCAGTACTAATTTGTCTATCAATCTAGCAGCAAGGACGATTTCATGTAACTTCAGCAAGAACATTTATAATTTTCTAGCAGTTTTAATGTTCAACTATAGTCTCTATTTCAACAACTGATCATTTGTGGAAAAAATACATAAGTTTGGAATAATACTGTCCTTCAAACTGCTAAGACTTCAAATTCTACACCATAAATGAAATATTCAAAGTACCTCCAAATTCATTAACAAAAAAACCTTTTCAAATGCACTTCTTATTCAAAAAAAATTTCCAGAACATTTTTACAGCTAATTTGTGAAGTGTAATTGAAAAAAAAAACTTCAATTGACGCTAAAACCAAATGGCAGTCATACAACAGAAAAAATCAATAAGATAAATGAGACAGCATCCAATTCCATAGCTCGCTCTGCCTATTATTACACAATCAATAACAAAACTGTCTATAAGCCTACTTCTGCTAATACTTGGTGAGTAGCAAGAACTACTCAAGTGCTGATTATAAAGCCCTAATTTTTTTGTCTCAGGGATCCATTTATCCAAGAACCATATTAAATCTTCAGAATAACACATTAAAACTGGTTTAACTGTATCAGAACTTACAAGTTGTCTTTCGTTGTTTAGATCTCTGAACTTATCAAAGTCAATTTCTCATAATTTCCATACTGTTTCCTGAGGGGGTTTATAGCCTTGACCTTCACTGTATATTTTGTACGAGAAGCTGTTTTGATGAAGTGGTATTTAGCACTTATTAAGAGCAGGTTTAGGGGGTGATTTTACCAAAAGAGCACTTAATTAAGAACATATACGTTGCACCTGGCATTTAAATTTATCATGGAAAAGATTTTAAAGTTGGGCCTTGCTGCCATGAAAGACCCCTACTTTTAAGAGATCTAAATATCACCTGGGGCCAAAGAATCTGTCTTTTACTTTCACTTCTTTAAGTTATAAATACAGGTACATTCTCAGAAGAGGTTATTTCCAATCTTAAAATTAAGATTTTCTAGCGGAGTGCAATTTTTGTACTTAAATTAAACATTTAAGTTTCTTATAAAACCAAAACACCCTAAACTGGCCTCAAATGGTAGAAAATCACTTTTTATCTCTGGATCTCATGCTTTCTGCCATTGAAGAATCCATCGTACCATAGTCTGATGTAGCACTGGGTGTTGTTGGTGTTTTAGCACCCTTCACATCCCCATTGGCTGCTTCCACATTGGCTTTAGTAAGCGGTGCAGGACGAGCACGCTGACGAACACGTCTCGCAGGTGAACCTGCCTCTATGGCGTCTTGTGCATCTCCTGCACCCACATTTGGAGAGAAGACGGTTCTTTTCACGGAATCTATGGCCTCACTGACTGGCGTGCTTTTAATATTGGATTTGGAATAGCCTCTGGTGGTTTCTTTCCCTCCCTGGGATCCTTCCTTGGTTTCCAGTTTCAGAGTTCCGTCCTCTGTTTCTATTTCTTCGTTGAGTTGCATCTGCATCTTGTCATGCTCTTTTCTCGTCTTTGATTTGCCTTCTTTGGTTTCTGTGGTTTTGATGGAACGACCAGCTTCGTCGATGGCATATCTGTTCTTCTCTTCCTTGCTTTTTGTCCCGCCAAACTCTTGACCTACTTCTGCCTCCAGGTGTGCTTTTCTTCGAGCTGCCACTTTCCCAGAGGCATCTTTCTCTTCCACATCAACATCCGTTACTTTGTGCTTCTTTTCTTTCACATTTCCAGTCACTTCAGCACCTTTGGTCTTTATAATCTCCCCGTCTGCTCCACGCTCCATTTTTGTAGTCTCACTCTTTTTGCCTTCTGCAATTTTGCTGGTTGTGGTTTCTGCTTTCTTAGTTTTGGTTGCACTGTCCCCAGTTTGAGCATCAAAAGACTTAGTTGTGCTGAGTTCCAATTTTTTCTCCTCTTGGTTCAAATCCTTTGTGGTATCCAATTTGCTTAGTTTGGAAAGGGTTCTGCCATCTTTACCTTTTGATTCTTCCTCTGTTAGCTTCTTGCCCTCTTTCTTCTCTTCCCTCTTCACAATGCTGGTTGATTTTTCTTCAGCACTACCGCCAACTGCCAATGCCTTACTGCCAGGCTCTCGAAACTGTTTCACATCACTTCGTTCCTCCTTGACTTCATTGCTATCATGTGACTCCTCCTTCGTAGTGGTCGTTTTCCCATCCTTAGTTATAGTGCGCTGCACATTTTCAGATTTTGAAGACTTCTTTACTGTTTTCTTTTCACTTTTTGATGAGGAGACAATGCCACCACCTTCATTTCTTTCAGCTAAATCGCCCCTTTTTCTCTCCGATAAGTTTTTGTTTTTGCTATCAATTTCATCTTCATATGCTGCGTTTTCACGGCTTCTTAATCTATGCAACTTGCTGCCCCTGCCCCTTAGATCATCATCATCATCATCATCAAAATGTTTCTTGCCAGAGCGATTTAAAAATGACTTTGTTTTGGATGCAAACATGTCATCTGTATCCACATCAAACTCTCTCAGTCCACTTTTGTTTTTTGAGCTACGGCTAGAGTAATCCACCTCAGATACATGCTTTCTACTGTCCTCGCTTTTTGACTTGGCGCTGTCATCCAAATACTCGAAAAAGCTTCCTACATTTCTCCTATTCCTACTGGTACCAACATCCCAGTCGTCAAAGTCAAGAGCACCATCTTGAAGTTTTGTTCGGTGGTGCCGACCCAGAGCACTCGTGCCTTTACTTCTGAACTCAAAGGAGCTGTCACCTTTCCTCTCCTGTAGAAGCTGTTTGGCGAGGCTGGTGCGATTTCCTCCTGGGCGCCCTCCACCTAGTGAAACACTGATATTCATGATTCACTACAGAACAGGCTGAAAACACACAACAAAAGCACGGTTTCTTCGTAGTAATATCACAACTTCAGTCAGCTTTCAGCCAAATCTGATGGCAAGAAACACAGACAGGTCTGCTGATATATTTTTCACCAAGCGTGCCTCTTGGTACAGGACAATAAATCAAGTATGTGTAAGTCAAAGAAGAGTCCCAGTATATATCACTTCTTATGGTACTAGATATCATACAACCTGTAAAACCTGCAGTTTAAGTCTATGGTCACTCCCTGTGCATGTGAAATACAATTAATCCAGTGTTCAAAAGTTCCCAAGTTATATACTAAGCAGCAGTCTCATCTCATCTAAAAGTACTGTGATGAATTCATACAGTTACTAATGGATAAATTCCAGTGTAGATTACTCTAGTATTCACACTGACGCAATAAGAGCAAACCAGATGCAGCAAGCGCCAAGGTGAGTTAAATATACACAGGTAACCAGGTGAGATAAATTTGGAAATATCAGAGTTCTTTTTTCCGTGAAATATCACTGTAAAGATCCTGTGCTTTGAAGGCTCAAGGTATAGTAGCTCCTGGTTAATATGGGTCCTGTTAATATGTCTTCCTAGTAAAATGCCTTGTCATGTGACTGAATATGATCTCCTCTGGATGATGGTCACTGGTTAAATATGAAGAATATTTTCTTTGACAATTTGTCAAAAAGTTTTCAAGTTTTGTTCAAGTCTCTGGTGAAGTCCTCTTGGTCAAAAGCGCTCTTCCGAAAAATATTTCTTTTCTTTTTTCTTTGTCCCGTTAGTCTAACTGACCCCCTGCTTTCAACACATTCTACCACTTCAACAAGAACCACACTGGTGGTAAGGGTTTCATAAGATCAAAATGTTGATGAGTCACCCCTATCTAGTCATACACTTCACCTTCAGAAAGTAGGAATACACAGTGATAGATATTTCCTGGCCTTAAAACTAGTCCATGAATCAATGTTCTTTGGAAGATCATACGATGACTGGTTTTTAAAGATCAACAGAGAGCCATTTCCAGAGTGTTCTAGACCAGCTATATACTTTCTGAACTTCAAGACAAGCTGGAAGATATCCTTGTAGCTATGTCACCTTGGAAACTGAGAGAAATGATCATCTGCTCACAACCGGTCTGAATAACTAATCAAAATTTATCAAATCTTTGCTGCGAATCTGATGATGTTGTGGCTGATCACTTACTGTACTGTACAGTAATATTAGTCTGCCGCTCACAGCTTTTTCAGATCTGTTTTGAAACACAAATCCTCCACTGAGGCCTCAAACTGTGAAATACAATCTGTGGAACTCAAAACAAACTTGAGCAATATGCACTTCACAATTTAAACCATGCAATCTACTGCCTAGAAATCCAATTTTCTGATCTTTTTCCCCAAGCCCCACAATTAAAAGTGCTTTAACAGCAAAAGACAATTTTTGGTCACATGAAGTACCAAAAAGATGAAGTTTCAGACAATATTTCCCATTTCCGCGCACCTATTTATGGTAAATGCCATCCAGCAAAAGCAGCAGCCAGTAATTCATCATTCCTGAAACTCTGTACTCATCATAAAAACCCACATCACTGGGCCCCACAGTTCAAAACAGTGCCATTACATGGACAGAGTTGAAATTCCATTCCTTATCCCTTAACAGGGCCCTAATATCTTTAACCAGGCCCTAAGGCCTGTATTAGTTGTCTGTGATAAGAAACAGCGGAACCTTTTCTCATGTCTGAAGGCAAGGCTTGAGTAAAGTGCAATTACCCACTCACCTATATCCCTTAACTACCTGTATGTAGAGAACCTGTGCACAGTTTTCATTACTTTGTACTCCATATATTTCTGATGACATACACACATTTGCTCTCTTTAATACACACTATACGTATAAGCAGTAGTGTTGTACCCAAATTTTAGTATCCAAAATGAGTGGTCCTGTTGTTTATCTTGTTGTGAACAATGGTACGTAGTAAAGTAGTTAACGGGGAGAAATTTGATTTTGAAAATACAAGAGGCTGCTTATTGAAGAGTCTTGTAGAAATTACAAATTACATGTACCGGTATGTGTAAATTTGTTATAGAAACCCTACGAAAGGGACTTGTTGCAATGATTTCTGTTTTTCAGATGTTCTTATAAATAAAAGCTACTTCAATTTGACTATTATCATTTGCCTGCCAAATTCTTCAATATACCAAGAGAATAACAGCGCAGGTATCTGAATCCTCCAAATTAACAATTAATTTATATATTTATTTGTTTATTTTCAAAATAATGAATCAACCTGTTTCTGTGTTGGGTTCAATTCCAAGATACAACTTTCATATTATGTTTCACATATTTCACACACAGGCTTGCAGGCATGCACACACACACACACACACACACACACACACACACACATGCTGTTCACCATGAGGAACCATATGGCTATTACAAAGTTACATCACACACATCTTGCAAAGTCTGTTCTGTATGAAATACAATTCCCTTATCATCACTTTACATTTACAGTGAGTAATGGAACTAATACATGACAGTCCCAGACATTGATTTTTATTCTGACTGAGGTAGGTGGTGGTAAAATCCACACATTATTATTATTTTTGCAAAAATGCAGATGCTCGGTTAACAGTCTCATCTGAGTAACTGCTGCAAGTGCTGCAATTTACCTGTGGAAATATCTGCCAAAATGTACAACACACAAGCTGGTATTAAGTGCTTTTATCTTTTATCCCTTACTGTAATCAACCAATAAAATCTAAGTTTGAAATGTTATCTTTACCATTATTGGATAATATTAGCGCTGCAAATTGTTACCTTGACAGTTGTTGGTCTAGAGTACACTTTTATTTCACTGTCTTCTACAAGATGGAGTAAGCTGTTTTCAGATTTCATTTTTTTTGAGTGTGAAACAACATGTAATTTAAATGAGTAATTAGTTGCTGTTGTATTCATAAGGCACCACAAAATTATTCCCCAAATACATCACTTTAACATCAAACATATTCTGCTACCTGCTGACAGCTTCTAAATCATAACAGCATGGCTCCCATTATTCAATATAACCATTAGTAACTCTAATTACTCCTTTCATGAAGCCCTGGGGACTTTCTTGGTCTACCTTAATTAATGGCATTTCCCCTTCCACACCCGTCATTAAATTGACCTACGGTACTCTCTGACCACAGGTCACACTAGCTAGTAGTCTGTTACAAAAATTGTGGAAAGCCCATAGTGTGATTTTGTGTAGTATTTCAGTGGGCCTCTGATATTAGAGGGTAACATGACCCCATTTCATCACATGGTCACCTGGACAGATTCTGATATTGCATGGTAAATGGTCATCTAGAGCAGGTGTTTTTTTTTAAACATGATGATGCATTTTTAGGTATTTTATTTGATATTTTCCTGCTATCAAATTCCTTAAAAAATGAACTCTCGAATTTTTCTTAACCCTTCGCTGCATTTAGTTTTGCAGTTTTACACCATTTTTTAATTTAATAATTTTGTTCTATATCCTGACACCTCTTTATCAATCTGTACATGTTACAAGGATTTATTGATATCACTTACTTTATTTCAGGGGTTTCATATTTGTTCTGAGAAATATACCAGTAAGTAGATTTGCAGGATATGCAAGCAGAGAAAATATGACTTTGAGACATTTTCAAGTGCAGGCAGCATACCTCTATGTAAACAGTATTAATGACATCTAAGTTCTTGATAAATAAGGAGTCTTAATATCTGCTTCGGATTAATTTTTCATCTCACTTTCTTTTAAAACAAATATTTCCTCCTGCAAATTTCCTATCTACAACTTCTGGGGCGCTCTATGAATTGATGAGTTAATTTTGTTGTTCAAATGGTTTCAGGAAGGCAATAATATCCCACTATGCTGAGAGAGGATATTAACAACGAGCAAACAAAATGGCTGAAATAATTTTGAACCAGGAGCAGAACCATTTTGCAACAATTGTCTCCAGAGATATAAAGTCAGCCAGGATATCATCAAACATCAGAAATGTCTTGTAGGTACAGAAAATTTCTCAAACTCATGATCAGCTATTGTACAACAGGGTTAGATAATAAAAAGAGTCAAACCAATAATCAAACCAATCTGCTTAGAGGAAAAAATTAGCTGTGCAAATATTTCAAAAAGGTGGGAGTAAAACCAATCTGCTATATTTTGCTCTATGACTAAATCAAATTAATGAATTACAATTATATTGTATCAGTGGGTCTTGGAAGGTTCCACATTTTCTACCTTTCTGGAAAGAGAGGTCTGCCAGACAGACTCAGAACCCATGCCATTTAACCAGAGAGCACTCCAAGGGTGCACTCAAATACCACTGAGCTCCGCCATGGCAAAATGGACATTATAATAAAATAAACATTATGTTAAAAAAATATGGAGATGTTATAAATTCTTCTATCCCTGCTGAATAAGTGTCGAAATTTTCATTAAAAATGCAAAGGTTTTGAGACATCTTGTGTTACTAAAATAAAGAAACTAACAAACCCACTTCATTAGGAAGTAAAAATTACGATATATTGAAAATTATTCTATTGCACTCACCTAGTGTACAAGACAGCAGGGCTAACCATTCCCAGCATGTATGGCCCATGGTAATATTTTTTATAATATTGTTATATCAAAATTTATATCCCAAATCATAGAATGAAAATGTAAACACATCCACTTAAAACTGTTGTCCAAAGTCTTCCAATTTCAGAAGTGTATCCATATTTTTGAAGTCCCATTTCTTCAAAATAATCCCTGATATTTGCTGTTATAAGAGGGAGGCGTCCACTTGTGATCCGTTTGTGAAAATGTGAAAAAGATATACCATTACCATTTTACTTATAACCTCATCAGTACTTTATCGACCCATGTTCTACGTATCACCACTTTTCTTAAATGGAAAAAACTTGCCAATACATGAAACAATATGATTCAGTCATATCTAATTCTGTGTTTCACTTGATTGTACAACAGTGCGGTGATCCAAAATGTCTGGCTTCCTTAACTGTGTGAAGAACACTTGTGGTATCAAAAATATGGCAAAACAAAAGCTGTCTACAGCCCAACTTGTAATGCAGTGGTCTAACGATCTTTACATCTACAAGAACATGGACATTGCAAAACACATCAGGCTTCCAGAAATGTGTCCTAACAGCGCAAAACAATTGACTGCTCACAATCCTTTTATTTTTGCTCCCTTTTAATTTGTCTTACAGATTCAGGATTTTTAAGTACAATTAGAATTCTCATATATGTTATCATTATCACAATTTGAGAATATGAGACCTTTTATTTCCCTCAATCCAAGTTTTAAAAAAAGCCAAAGAAAATTCTATAAATACGATGAAAAATTGGTCTCCAACATAGAAGATTTTACAGATTATTGATATTTTGTGCTGAATGTTCCTGACTCAGCTGCGCTCAACCCATATGCAAGCACTCTGAAATAGGGACTGGAAAATATGTCTACAGACACTTATTTACTTATTCCACAATACAACCACCAAGAGTTCAACTGTTCCAAGTGAAGGCACATCTTTTGGCTGCTTAATTCATCGATTTTTGGGATCCCAATCCTCATGCATATCAGTGAAAGTGAAAGTGGTGAAAAAGTATTAGAAGCTTGTGTGAAATGTATGAAATTCAAAGGGATGTTCTAAGGGATGAAAAGTGGATTGTTTGGGTAATCACATAATCACAACACAAAAACTTGGTTATTTTCTTGGTATATTGTGTATTACCTAATACTTTACATCACAGCATACCCACAAATGTCTTTTTTTTTTTTTTTTGCTTTTTTTGCCTTTTTATACAAAGTGCATTAAAATGAGCCAATATACTTTTAATACTTTATAGTCAATTTCAAGCAATGTTTTTGTTTTGTTTTTTTCATGCATTTCATGCGCCAGAGGAACCAATCAGATAATATTCAACCCCAAGGGAAGCAATCACAGTAATGGCTTCCACATGTAATTCATAGGAATGAAAAAGAATTATTGAGCTCATGCCTGGAGTGAAATATGCTCCAAAAACAATTCAATTAAAGAAGAAAAGAAGAAATTAGTCTTGCTGATTAAAATTGATTTGGAAAAATATAAATAACTTGAGGAAGAAAAAAACAAACCCAGGCGATAATGGCTGAAACATGAAGTACTCAAATGAGACGGAAGAACATGTCTTCT
This sequence comes from Lingula anatina, assembly GCF_051362555.1. Lineage (NCBI taxonomy): Eukaryota > Metazoa > Brachiopoda > Lingulata > Lingulida > Lingulidae > Lingula > Lingula anatina. The sequence continues at coordinate 2,302,767 of NC_141772.1, read as the reverse complement.
TCCATAATGGCCTATAGTATTGACAGATGAGCTGAAGTCTGGTTGCGAAAATTATCTGTAGTCAACAGTCTGTTGATGATATATGGAAATAGACTGAGTCTATAGATACTAACATGCACAACAAAGTCTTCAGCACAATGTTTTTTGTAATGTACACGTCAGAATCTTAACATTTAGGTTTTTATACTCTTCACAATGAAATTGTGCAGCTCATATTAACAAGTCGGTCATATGATCAAAGCCCCTTTTAGGAAGGGTCAATAAGTCATGCTTCACAGGTAGAAAAGCACATTTAGTCTCTTTAGAAACCATTTAGTTTTTGTCAATACACTAGTACAATGGGAAACCTACATCATATATATACATATATTTGGTAAAACATTACATTAAAATATCAGTTTACGTAAAATAAGTTAATAATTTTTTGGAAATATAAAAGTGGTAGTTACACAAAAAATGAAAAATAATAATTTTCAGTAAATGTTTAAAATTCATATCTGGAGAGTTGGGGCATGTGTTCAACAAGAAGTACATCTATGGTAGCTGTGCCAGAGCAATTGCAGCAGTTGAGAAAAGTGAGTTGTGACAGTTAGAAATGTGTTGTGATAGTCACACCCCAGCTCACCTAGCACAATATTAATCCACATCTTTCTATAACAGTAAAATCTCTGAGCATCTGTTGTGGAATTTAACAATGTGGAACTTTAAACAACAGGTTTATCTGCTGTTTTGTTTTCAGTTTCAAACAATATGATTACTTGTTTCAACGTCACATTCATGTTACGCAGCTAACTGATTTAAAAACAACAGGATTACATGCGTTCTGATTTTAAAACAATGACTACATATTACACCCCAATATGAACAATATCATGGACCACAGAATTTTCCTGACTTTACTGGAGTACTTTCACCATGCTTTCACCCATAACTCTGTGTTTCTTGGGATATTTCTAGCACACTACAAGAATTTACATTTGCACACAAGCTTACACATTACACAATGCATATGCACAAACACACTTTCCTAGCATTTTCAATTAACTTTAAACATTCTGAACATTTTGGTCCTGACTGAAAAAGAAAGTGAAGTTTTCCTAAAGAAAGCATAGAATGCACACCAGAAACTCATCCAATGTGAATTAAGAAAGCTGTAAGTACTTACACTGACACTGCAGACACTGCTTGTAGAGTCCCCATATGAAATCTCCACACTGGTCACACCATGTTGGAGAGGACATATACACAGGCAGAAAGTTATGTCCCATACCGATCTTTCCTAATGGCTCCCTTCCTCCCTCATCAAAATGAGACAATTCAATGTGTTCGCGATCGGGACTAGTTATTGCAAATGCAGGCGGAGGGATATAGTTGTACGCATCATCTCTGTTAACGAATTCCGCAAAATTTCTACTGTAGTTTTTTATCTTTCTTCGGATGATGCTGAACACTCGTCTTGGACGATGGCGTTCGTGGGGAACATCGCCGTTTTGCTGTGAATTTCCCGCCGTTGATTGTGATTGGTTGGACTGTGAGTCTCTTGTCGTCTGCTGCAGTTTGGTCCCTGACGCCATTGTGGTGATGGTGGGAGAGTGAGATTCTAGATACTCAACCCCCGCCATTACATCTCGCTTCTTCTGATTTAATTTTCATCTGACAAATGGGAACTGCAAACATGAAATATAAATTTAACTAATTAATTAATTAATTAATAATAATAATAATAATAATAGAATAAAATTATTATTTTAATATTATAAAAATAATAGTAATTTGCCATTGAGGATGGCAATCCTTTTATTCATATGATGAATAAAAGGATTCATCATAATAAAATAACAAATATCACACTATAACAAATATCACCACAATCACTTAACTCACACCAATGAGGTGTCAGTGCAGCATGTTAGAGAATTCTGAAAGTAGGTCAGGACTGTTGTTGAACACTGCCATGGAAGTGTTTTTGTGACTGACAATTTTTAGAACTTTATATCACTTTATGGACACTAGTTATGTGGTTTAAATATATAGAAATATAATTATGTGCATAAGATAAAACTGTGACTTAATATTTTACTCATCAAACAGAAGAGATTCTGATGAAAGATATCAGATTACAAAAAAAAAAAATCATAACAGCTGTTCTGGTACATCACATGCAACTTCCTTCTTTCAAGGTCAAACATCTTGTGACAAATGTTCTCAAAAGCATTTGTGTGGCACATTTTCTTGGAAATTGCATCGACTCAATTTTGCTTTATGAAGAAAGCCTCAGGGAAGCTGGTCCATACTGGGAATTTATTTTTATTTTTAAAAATTTTACTGCTTGACTGATAGGCTCTGTATCCTTTTAAGGTCCCGAAGTTCATGTAAAAAAATATTCTATAAAATAATACAACTGCATTTCACCACATGCAACAAAATTTTTTGAAGGGTTTTTAATAAATTAAGTGGCACAAGTTTAACAAAATAATAAAATAAATAAATAAAGTTATCAAATGATTATGAAATTGTAAGAAATTTTGACAGCTTCTTTAATATTACAGTTATCCTGGATCAAAGTACATAAAAAATTTCCATCTAGTCAGATAGTTTTAAAATAGCGACAGCTAACTCTATGCCATATATCCTCTTTGCTGATACAGGAAAGATAGCACTGTATCACAATTACTCCATCCTATTGTCTTCATATCATTTCTTTCTTTTGTGGCAATCTGAATACTGATATTACTTTGAATTCATCCATCAAAATAAAAACAAAAACAATATAAACTAAAAATAATTTCCTGTGTGATTTACTAACCTCTGACAGGACAATGAAAAAGTGATAACATAAATATTCTTGTAATATAAAATGATATTAATATTTCCAAATATTAATCTGTTATGTAGGACAAATGCACATAATCCTAATCAGGGCTCATTCAAGGGTGAAATTACTTTCTGCCTAGTAGATGTCAAAATAATATTACCCAGATCAGACATTTTTATTGACTAAATCGATTATCAATTTGACCAAAAATAACTAAAAAAGAAACAAAGAAAATAAAGATTGACCATTAAAAAAGGACAAGGCTAAAATAGCTAGCATGAGTCTTGGGGCCAGATTCATATGACTTTAGCATGCAAATTCAAAGTTGGTCTAAATCTTAAGATCAAATTTTTGGTCTTTTTCTGCTAAAGATAAGCAACCACTGGTCTTTCTCATAAGCCATTTCTTTATTGCTATAAAACAAGCACAGTTTTCATTTTTTAAAACTGGGCCACAACTGATCACACTAACTGATTTACCCCGGGTCCATGCAGACTATCATTTCGGTCTTAAAGTTAAGTCCAATTTCCGGACTAATGTTATTCTGTGCAAGATCCGTATTAATCACTCAATTGAATAGGATTCATATTGCAAGTAATCATAGCCATCAATGACACAGGAAACCGGGAGGCTAATCAGAAATTACAGGCAAGATACTGATAGTGATAGAATCTCCCTTTTTATATGAAATATCCATAAAAAAGTTGGTTGAAGATTGGCCACGATTGGTAGAGCACCTGAACTCTCTGCTATATACATTATCCCATATGTGGAAGGAACTACTGGTATCTGATAGCAATATCACTCCTCCACGTGGTTCATACTGTGAATGTGTTGAACTTGTGCGCAGTTTAAACTACATTGTTTCTATTCAAAATAAGATGTAGTTTAAAGCAAACAAGTCTGAGCTAGTTCTCTGCAATGTAATATGTCAGTGAGAGCCTCTACGACATCAGCTTTCATCAACTCAACCTTAGTTTAAAAAATTCTGTACCTGATACTCTGTAAAAGTTTATAGAGGCTAGCTATACTAGTACACAAGTCAACTTAAGTCTGAGTATGACTATCAGTCACAGGGGTGGATTTAGGCCGTCTTCTGGGTCTTCCGGAAGACGGTCAGATTTTCAAGTTTACATTGACGGGTATCTATTTTTTTCTGTCAGAAGACGTTCAAAAAATGGAGGATGGATCAACAAATATAGTATGGAAGACTGTCAGAAAATATCTCTGGATCCGCCCCTGAGTCATAACATAAAACATTTTGCTTGTTTATCAATTCCCAATGCAATGTCTCAACCTCTGAACCAGAGCCTGTGAAAGAGGGTAGAAACTGACCTATTTCTTTATCTGAGTCTCCACACTGTCTTGCTCACCACAAACACAACCTCAGGTCAATACCTTAATGACCACAAGGTCAACTTTCTGGGGACTTCATGGCTCCAATCTCATTATGATCCCAAGGTGCACCCACACTTAAAACAAAGCCTGCATTTTCACTCAACTTATCATAGCTTAACTTTGTAGCTATTCATATTATCTTCTGCAACAGACTGCAATTACTATTTCTTGCCATAATACAAGCTAGCCAGTTGAATCTTTATGTCTATTTACTAGTACTACTACTGTTGCTGGACTTAGTGGACTGAGTCGATTGAAATCCGATTGGCTGCTTATGGTCAGTAATGCATGGTTATCAGACAACCAGATGACACAGTATGCATGTGCCCTCTGTGTATTCACTAATAACATTTATTTTTGAAGCTTTCTATCAATTTATCTTTGATGCAACTGTGCCTTTAGTTATGCCATATTAATTTGACTGCAAACACTGCTGTAAGTTGCCATTAGGTTTGCTACAGCTAGCAGTCCTTGTTAGGGGGAATTTGCCAATATGGCCACATGTGCCCTGATTAAGTAACATTGGTTTGAAATTTGTTCATTAAGTTTGCCTGCATCTCAAAAACACAAGGATATAACTTTAATTGATCCTCATGTATTTTTTAATATTCCAATTTATTTCTATTACATATGTTTTAACTTCAACATTTTGAGTGTATTTCTTAAATTATTCATGAAACAAAAGAAGTTATTATACCCACAAACCCTTATTTGTAAAGATCTCTGTTATTATTTTGTCTAAAAGCCTAGTAGCCTGCTGACGTAACTGGGGCTAAAGCAATAGGGGAAATTTTATCACTGAGAAGAAAATAATCTTCAGATGCCAGCAAAACACCACTGATGTGCTTGACCTATTACCATAAGGGAACACAGACATACTCACAAACAGGTTTTTCTTTTTATTTTCTAAAAACTTCTTGTCAGAGTTTCAGTACGGAATGCCTGTGAGAGTTAGCATGAATAACTATGCTGTTCAATTTAAATTTACTAGCAGTATAGCCTTTTAAAATGCATTTAAAAGTGCTAGAGCATTTACATCTGTGTGTGTATGTGCATGTTTGTGTGCACACGTGCATATGTATGGGTGTGTGTAAGACAGAGAGAGAGCGAGAAATAGAGAGAGAGAGATAACTAAGTGCAAAACAAAAAAAAACAACATAACTCTGTCAGAGAACCATCCTTTTCACCTTAATTGGAACCTCAAATTAAAAATGAACACAAACTACTTCTTAACAATTTACAACACCAACTTCCTTTTATTTTCTTTTAACACAGACAAACCATCATCCTGAAACAGACATTCCTTCCCTTTGTAATCTTTCTGGTTTTTTATGCAATACCAAAATATCTATATCCTGAAGACTGTGCTACGTGATTCATGTCATTTTTATATCAGATACCAACACAGGGTGTAAGAGGCCTGCACTTACTGCTCTTGTCTATTTAATTAGTTACTACAGAACTATAACCGGGGTACTACTACCACTAAACCTACTATAAGGTAGTGGTCAGATGCTTACTAGTATGACTCTCTAGCTCAGCCCTGCTCTATGGCCAATTTATTTATTTATTTATCAAAGGCAGATGGTATTCAGGACCATAGAAAAAAATATGGAAAAACAACTCTCTGACTCAGGAAATTCCTTTTCAGTTTCCAATAGAAAAGCAAATGTTAGGGGCTGTCAAACTCTGCTTCTGTGTCCATGCTGTATTTTCTACAAGCTCAAGACATTTACACAGCGGTCTTTAAATGCTTATCGAGATATAAATAAAGGGAATCAAGAGTGAAAAAAACACAGGGTAATTTTATATCCTGAAAGCCTCAAACAAAATCAGGCCAGTTGCCTTTGTAATTTTATTTTAAAAAGCAAACAAAACTTAGAAATAAAAAGGGCACAGACCTGATTTGGGATACATCACTAGTACACACCTACTAGCATGGATGATTAAAACTTCCCCTGATGCCAATGATAATAGACAAAAAGGGGAGAGTTCAATCAACATCAGTCAGTACTAAGGAAACTGACATCAGTTACATTTTACTGTGTAAAACTGACAGAAGCAATAAGCAATTCAAGGTCAGATGAGTACTAGTGATTGTGGAGAGTATTTTCCCTCTCCTACTGGTAGCTCTCTAGATAACACAGCAGCAAAGAAATAGGTTTGACAACTTAATTCAGGAATGGATCCAGAGGCATTTTCTGACAGTCTTCCAAATTACCTTTGTTGATCCATTCTCCACTTTTGACCGTCTTCCAACAGAAAAAATTTAGTTGCCTGTCAATGCAAGGAGTTATAACATCTGTTATAACTCCTTGGTCGATGTAAACTAAAAAATTCTGACCATCTTCTGGAAGACCCAGAAGACTGCTTCTGTCTGCCCCTGTAATTACCCCCCCCCCTTTCTTTTGATACCGCCAAAATATCATACCCTGTGAGGAACCCAGCACACTAAGTTTCAAAGTTTACTGGTAATTAGCCTGCATCATCCAACAGCCTCTGCTGGAACTCAGTAACCTTAGAATTTCAGGGTGAAAAACCAATGACTATCAGATGCAGTTTATGTGTAGAGCACCTGTGCTGAGGGGAGGAACTGATAACTTTATGCATCATTTGAACCAGGAAAACCTTTTAATACTGGAGAATTACCATCCGGACTTGCCTGTTACTTATCTGTACACGGCAATACATCTTGAAGTAAAAACTGAAAATAATGTTGTACTCATGGAAGTATCAGCTGGTGAAGTAAACATGTATAGTAGGTCTAGGCACATTACAACTAGTCTGTGTCTATACAAGTTTACTGCATTCTATTTTATTGTTCACTTTCAATAATTAGGCATTATGTGGGCTTTTACAATATTCTATTAACTCACAAACTGCTGCTTGTATGTCTATTGGTCTTTCCAGCTGGAACAAAAATGACTTTTGATTCCTACACATTTTGTACTTATTTAATTGAGCAAATCACATTTTTAACAAATTTGATTTCATACGAAGTTAATGCAACAGTGTGTATGAAATTTCCCAATTATAAAATATAAAAGATTGGAGTTTTAATAAAGAGAGCTCTTCTGTTATCATTGATTTTTGGAAGCTTAGCTCTAGATAACCTGTTGGCTCAGATGCTTTACCCTATTAGTTGTCTTAAAGAAAATCCATGCCACATATCTAAGGGGGAAAAATTAAGTTTGATTCCTGTGAAAATTGAAATAATCTGGATAAGCATGACTGAAAAATTAAATCATTTATCTTGAATCAAAGGTTTTAACCTGTCTCAAGAATCTTATAATCCTTACTAGACCATTATGTATTAAACTATCAAAGCTGTCTAGATCTAAAGATCTATTGTAATCAGCTTAGCCTCTGTAATGTAAATCAATCTCCAGGATCAACAAATTCCAGGCTCACTTCACATCAGCATTACTAAAACATGCCATGTTTCTAGTCCACTTTAGCCCGTTTCACCTAAAAGAACTTTAGTCCGAAATTTGGTCTAAATTTTCAGACCAAAATGATAGTTGACTTTGACCATGAGCTAAATCATTAGTAAGTAGTCTGTTTGGGTGAAATATGAATCACAAGGAAAAATGGTTTGTTTAAAACCAGTTAGTTATTGTATTATCGAATACATAAATGTGTTAAAATATTTAATACTAGTATATCAGCTTTTCTTTTGTTACGGTTAGAGTTTGGGCAAATTTGTTCCCTAAACAGTTCCAAGCCCTGTGTAAAGGGAACTGAACTTAGTATGTACTAGTAAACAATAATCAAGTCATGAGACCTTGATTTGAAATATCCACATTGTCTGAGCTTCAGTTGAATTTCCAGTCAAGGGATGATGGTCTGACTTAAAGGTACATACGAACCGAGCATCGGTGGAGCGTGGATTCCCAGTAACACATGTAAACCACTTCTACTAGATTTTTATTCGACATGCCAAGGGATAAACTGAATAGATCACTCAATCAGCCATAAAAGACCTTTAGACTGCTCCTTTCTTTAAATTTTTGGTTGTAAATTTAACCTACGTTCGTGACCTACTTTCCTGCCCCATTGACATACAGCTTAGAATGCCAGCAGAAAAATCCGTTCAAACATCATTTTCGGGTAAAATTAAACAATGCCTTTTGGTAATTCTCTTAGTTATACTACTTGAAACTATATGCTGGCATTTGGTTGGTTTTTGTGACAAAAAATTGACTTTGTATGCATCTTTAATACTAGTGTGTACTAAATCAGACCTCCATTCCTTGACTAGAAACATGACTTAAGGCTACAGTGAACAGAGCTGTACACAAACCCACACACAGTAGGACAATTCTCAATACGTACACAATATGATCAAATCTTGTAAATATTTAACATGTCAATGGGTTAACGCTAGCTTAAACATTACTGATAAGAAAACAATGATGTGAATAAAGAAATGACTGCGAGATTTGATTTGCCTGATCCTTCAGGCATTAATCTTTGGACTAAGTTACAATATAAATTGTTTTCCTAACCCTTAGCTTTCTCAATCAATAGAGTTGGGTTTAAGCTACTTTTTTCCAATATGCACCATCACAGGAAGTAAGATATTCAGCAATTGTAAGCTAAGGCATGTCACGCTGTTCAGTAGCATGTGACACCCAGGGGCGGATTTAGGTCGTCTTCTGGGTCTTCTGGAAGATGGTCAGATTTTTAAGTTAACATCATGTGACGGGTAGGCCTATCTAATTTTTTCTGTCGGAAGACGGTCAAAATGGAGGATGGATCAACAAAGAGCGCATTCTCAACGAATTAAGCCAGGCTTTACAAAGCCGGTGACCTAAAAATGGCGGACGTACATGAAAGAAAAACCGCCTAATCTTTTAATAGTCTCTCCGCCTCTCACACGCCTCCCCACACGTCGTCCCTGCGGGGTACAGTAATTAAATCTCGGCTCCGAACATTAATATTTCCGTGAATATCTCTGGTGATATTATCTCCGTAGATAGTCGATTCATTGCTGCTCTACGGGCCAAATTATTCCTATTTCGTCTCTGTTTTCAAAGATAATAGAACAGAAGAGCTTTTTTCCTTCGATCGCCTTCAGCCGCCATGCTTTCTTCACCACGAGTTTAACTGATGAGCATGCGCACTTAATATTTCTCAGGTAGCTTCCACATGGCGAACGGAGACGCGATTTAATTACTGTACCCCGCAGGGACGACGTGTGGGGAGGCGGAGAGACTATTAAAAGATTAGGCGGTTTTTCTTTCATGTACGTCCGCCATTTTTAGGTCACCGGCTTTGTAAAGCCTGGCTTAATTCGTTGAGAATGCGCTCAAAGATAATTTGGAAGACTGTCACAAAATATCTCTGGATCCGCCCCTGACACCTTCCATTAATCCAATGTTTTGCTTAACATAGATTACTCTCAGCTTGAATATATATATATATATATATATAAACCATCAAGAAAAGCAATTCCATAAATTAATATTTATAAACAAGACTGAGCTATTTAGGTGTAGCAGGGTGGCAGTGGTGGCCCTCTTCACACTGAACAGTATTTTTTAATGAATGATACAGACTGTTCTGATTAACTTTGAGAGATGGACAACATAACAGCTTGGCTATCACATAGGAGAATCACCTAAATGCCCCCCCCCCCCCCCCCCCCCCCCCCCGCCACCTGACATTGCCAATAAACAACTTTCTCCCAAAACAGTATGTTGCAAACACAACATGTTCAGAATTTGGCAGAGAGCTTAAAACTTATATTTCAAAATCAGCTATAAGCACACACCCCCACACAACATGAGCTACGTATATATGTAGATATGTGATTATGTTATTTCAACTCAAAATTTCTTGTATCTGAAAGTCTGATATATAGCAATAAAACTAACCTAGCTTGTATATTTTAGACTATTTTTTCAATATATGTGTATGCCAGTAGTATGTCCAAACACAATATTGCTTGCATGTATTATGGTTTCACTTTCTATCGCCAGATTCATATAAACAAACTTAATTGTTGTACTGACAAAGGTATCATATCATTATCCATAATCTCATTCACTGTTTACACATTATTATGTACGTTATACGTTTAATTCTCTGTATCTGCTTCCACATGTTGACATATTGGATTCCCTATCATTGTAGGTAGGCGCTTATGCAAAACAAATATTTGCAATGGGAAGAATTAATTGTTGGCAAAATGTTGTGTATGTGATTTGTGTGTGTGTGTGTGTGTGTGTGTGTGTGTGTGTGTGTGAGAGAGAGAGAGAGAGAGAGAAAGAGAGAGATATTTAACAATGTCGAACAAAACACAGATAATTCTTATATTTCGCGATCCCGCCGCAAAATCGAAACTGACCCTTCAGCACTGAATCACATATCGTGATCAAAACCATCTTCACAGCCGTCACAACACACAACAAAGAGGGGTCATATGTCACCTCTCAGAAGGACCAACGCCATTCAGCTACATTAAAATCACAGACAATTACAATGCTGAGAATAAGAAGGCATAACAGGTCTGATCGACTGCGCCGGAGATCAATAAATCAGATTTTCTTAACAAAACAAAATTCTTACCTCAGCTTCCATGCTGTTATTGTAGCGGATATCCTTTCGTACTCCAAATAAAGGAGAGCTCATATACCGGAAGATGACTCAGACAGGCGGACGTGTTAAAAATGAAATAAATGCTGTAGGGTGGTTACGCTCTCGCTGGACGTGGTGGACGGTGAAACGCTCGGCCTGCTTGTTACCTCGTTTCATATGCGTTCAAAAGAGCGAAACTATGCGAAATATACACATTTATCTGTCCCTGACAATAAGAAGAAAAAAACTTTTCTCTGAAATGGTTAGTTTTTGTGTTCCGCCAATGCAAGGATCACGTTTTTTTTGAGTGAATAACCAATATATTAGCAGATCGGGGTGGGACGATATGGTATGCAACCCCAACATACGCCCTTAAGAAAAATATTTTCACTCCTAAACGGGCTCTAACCACAAAATCTGCAGCACAAAACTGTGCGCGCGATTACTGTGATTTTTATGAGTAATGTATCTAGACCTACTCCCTCAATGTCTTTGTTGCTTTTAAATTTGACTTTTTATACTATCTGTATCCTTAAATCCTCACGCTGTTCTTATTATTCATTTTTATTCATTTAATAATTGGAAACAGATTTTTTTTTCTTTTATAACTTAAGAAATAAAGAAAAAAAGATCAATTTCCTTAACGTTCCTGTGAGACATTGCATTTTTTTAAATTCAAAGTCAACCCAAGATGCGTCATCATAAATTGCTCAAATACAGATCGTGGAAATTACCTGGTAAATGCGTACCTATTTTTTTATCCTTTGAAAAGGATACTTGAAAAATCGTGGCAATAAGTAAAATTAATTAATTAATTAATTAATTAATTAATTAATTAATTAAATTTAAAAAATCAATAAAGGCAAAAATGGAAATTTTGAACAGGGTAGATTATTGGATTTTCGTACAAAGGATGCAGCATACATGATAATGATGGTAACAAAAATGAACTTTATTTATTGCAACTTCGGTCAGTTGGATGAGTACGGTGTCTGAGTTGAGTTAAAAGCTGGTTTCACAAATCATTTTCGGTCTTATTTTTTTACCTTTGTAGCAAAATCGTTTAACACCGCTCATGGAATGGAAAAAAATCGCTGTAAAAGAGGACAAAGGTCACATTTTAACTTGCCAGGTGTGTTTTTCTATTCAACTTCGACAGTAACTGACTGACCCGTCACCAGTTTTTACTATAATAACTGCAAACCTCCACAGACAACTACCCGTTTTTATTTTTTGTGAGACAATGTGGTACTGTTATTTTTCTACTACATTTACCTAGCACCCCGCACATAGCGTATGATGTTCGAGGTTTCCATCGGATTAACTCGCACATACACTGTGCCACGCGTAGGGCGTCTTTTTCCAAACGTATGGCAGAGACTTTCACCTTTTCACATTTAATGCATATATAATTTAATCTCACATCAAAAGGTATACTACATCGATAACTGATATGCACAAAATATTCAATTTTGATTAGAGAAAATTGAATAGACATTTTACGTTAATGGTATAAAAGCCTCCTGGGAATGTGCCCTCAACTATGGAAAAAATTGTTTTGGGAAAACTTTCCGTAGTTCCTGTTTCATTATTAACTACATTATTAATTATTACATCATTGATTGAAAGCCAAAAAGGAAAAACAAAGCAAAATCACCCCATCTATCTTGGTTGCCATATTCCCTCAATACGTGCCGAGTATTCCTTTGCTGCGAAGCAATATGTGCGGTGCATAATATTCGAGGTTTCCATTTGTATTACTTTCTGCATAAAACATACTATTAATTGAAATAATTCGGATTTGATTATAGGGAAAAAATTAGCTTTGATTAAGTGCCAGAACTATGTTTTCCAGAATGACAACTTGGAGAAGGACCGTAACATGGATGGCAGGTAGTTAAAATTAGTAATCCTCAATGGGTTTGCGTTTGGGTTAATTGCGCTTGCAGAATAATATTAAAAAGCATTCTTCTTTTTAATGGAGATCTAGATGTGTGAAATGTGTGAAAGAATTTGTACATAACATTTTTAACTGAACGCAAAGTGGCAGTTTGTAAAAGTGCAACTCTTTTACACGCAGCACCGTGGCTTAACTCTGAGCAGTTTCTCTTTTTTTATCTCACGTAACAAAAAACTTACTGACACAAGGGGTGGGGTTGTAAAAATGATGTTACATGGATAACATGAAAAGCCACCAACATGAGAACGCTTCCACGTCTTTCACAGATTTAAGAAACCAGAGAAACACCAGCTCAAAATTACTATGGACATTTACCCCCTTTTTATTGAAGAATTTCCAAAATATACAAGTAAACTGTGACTCGAAACCTATACCCTGTATACGTCAAGTGAATGTTACACGTATCCGTGGCTTCCATCTTGAAGCTGTCAGCAATGACGCAACAGTCTTCAGGATATAGACATTGTGATATTACATGTACGAATAAAAATCAGAATGATGATGATAAAGGAAATGAATGTCTGTATGCTTGTTTTAGGATGCGGATTCGTTGGTTTAACCAAAGCAAATAACAACAGACAGAAAATTAGAGGAAGCGTACATGCCCAAAGTCTGTCTGGGTTTTTCTTTGTACTTTTAATTTGGGATGAAAACGATCCTGCTGAAAAAAGATTACGTGGAACTGAATTTTGAGACGTTCGTCTCTCTCTCTCTCTCTCTCTCTCTCATACCCTACACACATCCACACACACACACACACACACACACACACGGACACGCACGGACACTCACATTCATAAAAGCACTGGCACAATCAATGAGCGTGATAAGGTACATGAGACCTTATTGCGGACACACTAATGCCTTGTGTATTCACTTGCAACGCACTCGGGTTATATTGCCGAAATTTACCTTCTGGCCATTATATTTTTAGAAAAGTAGTGTGTATTCCTTTACAAATGTACCTTTTTGAGCTGAGTAGATGAAGGACTCATTTCCCGTCGCCAATACAGTTTGGTTGTTTTTTCTTGTTTGATGTACGCAAACAAAAATGAAAATTAATTTGAAATCGAAAGTAAAACTGCAGTTCAAATCGACGATGTACTAATTTGTATTTTGAAAGTTCTGGCTATGTCTTTTGCACATCATTAAGTAGAAAAAAGTGATTTTAGAAAAAAAAGACCTTTATTAGGGTCGATCTTAGAAATTAACAATTTGACATGCACAGGAAACTCAAGTCAAGTACCTCAAGGAAACACAGAATAAACAGTGAAAAAAAAAAAAAAAAAAAAAAAAAGCGCGTGACAAGAAGGCTTACAAGTCTCGGGTTTAACTTGTTCTTTGACAGGTTTTAGGTCTTAAACTCAATTCTGGCAGAGGAAGCGCTGGGCGAGGCAGAGCCCGCCTGTTAGCTTTATTGTAATAACCTGGGATAAAATTAAACACGCGCGTGTCCAGTTTTTGAAATGAATTTGTCACGTAAAGGACATTATCTTACGGCTAGTGGGTTATAATGCGTCTGTTAGGAAAACAATATTTCCTGAATGTGTGTATGAACCATATGATCCAGTCAACGTCTGATACGTCCTACATGAGACATAATACCATGACGTTCACACTAGATTATGATAGTTCCACCCGAATCGATCTACATTAGGTTGGCCTCGTTTCAGCTCACTTAGCTAAAGTACAGTGTATTTATTGTGATCTAGATGTTGCGACTCCCACGAAGCGCAAAACGCTTAATGTGAATCCCTTAGAGTCTGTACAATATCCAATGTACACGTCGGTTAGACCACAAGAGACGTACGCGCTGTACAATAACTAGGATCGATTCGAAATCGAACTTTCTGAGCATGGTGTGAATTTGGCCTTAAATTTGCATCTCGACTTAATCATATATTTCTAAAACCAGAAAAGGTGCATTGCACAACCGTCAGAGAAAATGAAATGTTTTACGCGGATTGTCGTCATAACGCACATAAAAAAGTTCCGTGGTTTCTTTCAATCATGGCGAAGTGATGAAATCATAAGCAATAACCACAATGCCAAAAATCACAAAATTCGAGACTTCCAGAAAGCGATGATTTATTATTGCCGGTGATGAAGTCGAACAGTTTTAATAAATGTGCCACACTCCTCAATTAATAATACCCGTCGTTTTTTCTTAAACACTTCTTCACACGTGTGCCATGTCAACCCGTCTCAGGCAATGCTCATAAAATTTGGAACAGCCAGCGTATGTTTTGCGTTTTCGTGGCAAACCTAATATTCGGTTAGACGTTTAGGCGGCATAAAATTGGACCCTTTGAGATATATTACGTTGATTGTCCCCGGTCCTCTTCCGATTAAGATTTCGGTTCAGCTGACAAATTGGTTTTTATTAGATAATTAAATATAATGTTCTCTATAATCTTAGTGGTATACCCCAAGACTTTGTATGTAACCATGCATAACCCGTTTTCCCCACTCCCCACGTAGGTCACCGCAGACTAATACTTCCTCATACTTAAGAGACTGATGTTTCAGACACTTGAGCGTTTATTGTTAAAGTGGCGAACTCCACAAAACTGGCTTCCTGTAAAAATCAACCTGTGATCGACGATAATTTGATTGAAGCGACTCAGATTAACAGTACCGGACGCTCCTGTGGCGGAGGCCACGCCTACGTCAAATAAGGGATTCCCCATCCGCGTTGTACTGCGTCTCGCCTTACCTCGCGTGTCCTACTGAGCGTTGCTATATTTAGCCGCCATGACTCAAGGCGCTGCTCTATAAAATTCTCCCCTCTTTCTTCAAGTCGCCAGATTAAATCTTAAGAACCTACAAGGGTATTACCTTAGGTACGACTTTAAGCCGGTATCTATTTGGAACACGTTTTAATTCCTGGAGGTGACTTCTAGTTTGAAGATATTCAAGAGCGAGACAGCAACAAGAAAGCACTGAATTTGAGAGAACAACTTGGAAAGATATTACCCGATAGAAAAAAATCAAGAAACATAAGGCAAGGTGAGACCTTTTTTTTCCCTGAGACTTAAGATAACTTGCCGCTTCTCTCCAGCAGCGGGCAAACTGCCACGTGTTGTAGCACCGCGCGTTTGTATCGTAGATTACATAAATGTCGCATTCGCACGTTTCTAGTGTTTTACAGTGGTTGCTGAAGACACTGACCCTGGGGCTAATGTCTCCAGTTAACACAATTTTCTAGTCGAACTAAAACATCAGGCCTCATACTGCTCCATTAGCACAACACATAGTGGAGGAAATGGACAATTACACTTATCTTAATTTCCGAATTGCGATTAAAACTTCGCATAAAATATTTTAGGAATGCACGTAATGGCCCATAACGAGCAAATCACGGAGTCAATAATCGGTCACTATACATGATTTGATTTTTTTCCAAAATGACCAGCTAGAATTTAACCTTGGGATCTGTCAATCAAATTTTCCTAGCGTTCTGGGATGGGCTTAACGGTGAGCATGCGGTCTCGTTTAAACACACAGGGAGAGAAGTGGAAAATATCTGTATTTTTTTTCTTCGCTTGGTGAAATAACTTCGCGGTATAAAACGTGTTTTTTCCGCCAAACGCGCTCATTTCTGCTTCGCTTGCAGCAAGAGAATTGACGCCTTGGCTGGTGTACGTGTATTATGTTCATTGTTTTACTGAGTTGTAAATTTGTCTCCTTACAGATATGGTGATTTTTGGAGATACTTGGATCATTCTTAGCGTGCTGGTTGTACTGTGTTTTCATCTCTGCACAGCAGCTCCAACGTTAACGCTGGGAGAAGTTTTAGGTAAGTTACTTTCACTCGATTCTGCAACGACTAGTGTGTTACTGAAGTCTTCAATTCAATTTTTTCTCGTTTGTTACCCTTAACATATCAACTGTAAGCGTAAATAGTTTAGTATTTATCCTAACGACAAACATTGAGCTCAGTCATAGTACAAATTGCAGGGGCTTTGTAAGGATTACAAAATATAGCAGCACATGAAAGAAACTTAAAATTTATTATGAACAGTTCAAATGAAATGTGTTAAAAAGCTATGTATAAAAGCCAAGTGGTTGAATCTTAGAACTTTTTTTAACGAACGAAGTCCGCTATATTCGACATTTATGAAATTAAAAAAAGCAAAAGTTTTCGTTGAGATCTCAAATATTAAATTTCCATACAAATTAATTGAAAAGAGTGAAAAAAAAGTACACAATCAAGCAGAAGACAACTTATCCAAGGCTAGGTTCTATTTATATACCAAACAGTCATCTTTGCTATATGTAACAAAAAGATCACCAACGGTAATAAATCTTCATTTTATTCATCTTGGCCGTCACTCCTGCGTCTGTTTGAACTTAAAGTGAGACTTACACGCGACTGTATTTCTGGTAGCCGGCTCTTAATGCTAAAAATAAATACTTGAAAGTGGTTAAATTTGTCATTTTCTTTTATTCTCAGGTGATGACCAGGAGAGCGGTGTCATTGTCAGGGAATACCGCATGAAGAGAGCGGCGTGGGATGGTCTTTACTTCTTCCCTGAGGACTTATTACCCAACGATTACAATCGAGACCGCGTTAGCAGCGACGACGGTCGGGCCAACCGCGAGAAGAGAGAAGTGGACGGTGACGCTGTAGAAGTGACCGATCCTCACGTTGTATCGGTTGTTAAAAGAAAAACGCGTCCCAACAGCGCTTCTCGCATTGACCCTGGTGTAATTCAAGTGTTTACAAGGAGCACTGAATCCCCAAAGTTTACCAAGGACAGCAGTATAGACCCCGCTGTAATACAGGTCCTACGAAAAAGAGACATCCCAGACGATGATTCAAATATTGACCCCGAAGTGATTCAAATATTTAAAAGAAGCACTGGTGCTCTTTCTAAATATTTCTCCCGTCTTCGCCCCATAGATCCTCACGTGATTTTAATCCCAAGCAAAAGGTTCAGAATGTCCAGAATGAATCTGGGAGATGAAGGACTAAAATCTAAAAAGAAATCGGCCATAATGAGTCGTCTGGCCGCCATCGACCCCGACGTTATCCGCGTGAGGCGGGCCGCCAAGCCCGAGAAGGACGGTTTGTTCCACGCCGAGGGATGGGAGAACTGGGGATTCGTACCACACGAAGAGAAGACGCATGGAAACTCACGACAACGACGGGCGACGGAAAATTCCGAGGACGAACAAGACGGACTTTTTCATCCGATTGGATGGGAGCGTGTGCCATTTTAAATGATAAGTTATTAGTATTATTTTTAAGAAATAGAATAGGAGGCAGATTAAGTAGAAGAAAAGTATTAGTCGAAGTAGTAGAGTTAGAGGTACATGTAGAAACAGTTTTAGAAATCTTAATATAACGCATGAGTAATTCCTTCCAAAAACGAATTCATAAAATCAGGGAACTGACGATGTGTAGGGATATCAAACAATTCTAATATTCCGTATTTATTAAAAAATACGGTGTTGTTTTCAAACCAACAATCGAATAGGAATCTCTTATCCGACTAAATCTGCGGAATATCTTTTGGCAGTACGACGAGTCTCGGCCGGGCCTCTCAAAAATGTGGACATGCACGGAAGCTCTGTTAAATCATACCCAATTTATGTCTCTCTCCGTGCATGGAAACATGGGCTTCCGTGAGCCAAGTTTTATGTTTCCGCAATTCATTTATTTTTTGTCAGTTGTCCTTACGGTCCATTGGAGTTAAGGCTAGCGTTTGTGACAGGAGATTACTCATATACAGTGCTGTAATGTATAATATTCATAAGTGTATCCATTTAATTTATTGCAACGGTTTTTTATTTAAGTTATTGTAATTGACGTAATTTATTGTGAAAATTTCACGTCTTCGTCCAACATGTGTGGTATTTATTAATATTTTATTCATACTCTCTTAACTTATTCGTCTTTAAGACAATTCTTATTTAACGTGGTTGTGACGTGTTTATTATATACTTTTTTTTTGTTGTTAAAAACAACAAATTTTGACTGTGATATTGCCTACGAGAGAGACCTCCTCCAAGAGACAAGTCTCCTAATAGGAAGTGAACTGTGATGATTTTTTTTTGTAATTGAATACGTACAGTATTCGAAATAAAATGTTCTGTTTAAAAACGTGATTTGTTTGTGAGTTTGTTGAGCTGTTTCAGTGTAGATAGTGTAAGCGAAGTAGGCCTACATATTGAAACTGGGGCCCATTCCGGTTACGCCTCCAAGGCTGAAGTTTGGAAAGCGGCATCGAAACTTTAATTCCGCACGCGATCACATATTTCATTATGAAATCCGGAATTATTTGAAGATAAAAGATATGACCTTAGGAGTTAAATAAGCCAAAAGATAAAGGTATTATTTTGGCAAAATTTGCTATTCGGAATTAACAAGTGACATTTGTAGACGCGGAAGAAATGAAATGCGGCATGCATTATTGCTCTGGAGATCCTACCATCGTTCCATTTTAAGTGATATGAAATAATTTTACCAAGTTCAACAACGTAGAGAGATGTTACGATAACGATAAACTCTTGAAAATAATTATGAAAAAGTAAAATGAAACATAATTTGTGAACAAAAAATATTATAAATACACGAGTAATGACATCAAAAAATATTATAAATACACGAGTAATGACATCAAAAAATATTATAAATACACGAGTAATGACATCAAAAAATATTATAAATACACGAGTAATGACATCAAAATAAATAAAGACTAAAACATGAAATAAGTTAGAATAAAAGATAAAATGAGAACTAAAAATGAAATGAGGAAATGGAAACATAGAAATTTTTAGTATCATTTTTGCAGGGATTAAACTTCGTCCTGTATATCTTTGTTTATAGCAAGTTAAAACGTCTCGAAAGTTTTCAATCTAAATTGTTTAGTTTTGTTGTATAATCTAAAATACTTAAATGTCAACTTTAATTGCTGACATATTGCTGGGGTTATCCAGATCACTTTGATGTAGTTGCAAGCGTGTGGGTGCGACTCAAGATACATTTTTATCTCTTAAAACTACTATTAAATTGTCGCAACAATTTGAGTACACATTATATATTCTGTGCATGCCACCAGTACAAATAAAACGAATACTGGATTTTTGAAAGTTGAACCGCTTGTGTTTTGTTTTTTTTATAATCTGCCTATAACTGAAATCGGGAATCGGAAAAGGGACCAAGAACGTAAAAAGTCTGATGCACTAGAACACGTTGCGCAAGACTAACGCCAGCCGGCAGTGATAACATCTCAGCACATGTCGTTGAACATTGCCCTTGAACAACTAACTGCAAACATCTGTTTCTGGACGGAAACATCACTGCCGACTTCCTCTCACTTCAGTTTTTTTCCCGTCTTTCTTTTTCGGCAAATGTATACGATGACATATTGGATTACCTTCCTAACTACTGACTTACCATCAGAACTTGTCATAGGTTCTGGATATAACACGTGCTCCACGTAAATTTTACTACAATAAGAATGCCTTTTTGAAAATGCCTTTTCACCAAAGAAAGATATAAATATGAAACAGTGAAATAATTACCAGATAAACAAACTAGGTCGAAGAAAAAGTCTTCCATTATTTTTATTTTGATAAAAATTAATTAAAATCTTTATTTCAAGTTATCAGGGTACGTGGAGGAGAATGGCTTTTAGGCAAAATCGTGTACTCTGGCAGCCTGCTGCATTACAGATCTCAACAAAACCGGTAACAAAACCACTCATTTAATGAACTCTCGTCGCTACTCTAGAATTTCAGGTGCCAACTGAAACTTTAACCTCGAAGAAGGCTAACATATCAATTATCCAAAATCACGTAATGCAGTTGTATACCCTTTGCCTGAAAACTCATCTACCGCTAACATTATAAACAATGAAATGAATCAAAGCGGTTAGATAAAATATCATCGTTATATTTTCATGGCAATTTAAACATAAGTTTCGTCTTAGGAGCTGAACATTATCCAAAATAATGGACCTCTGTAACTGTACCCTGGATATATATCCTAAAGAATTCTGCAAAATGCCAGCAGAAATTTATATTCATAAATCGAGGGACTTAATCGGGTGGGGGAGTACATGTTATTGGTTCTTGCAGTTTATATGTCACTTTGATTCTCAAGTCTGCCAAGAAAAATAGAAAACTGAGCCGAATCTTGTTGATCTGTAATAATGTTAAGAACTTCTTAAATCTGCCAAAGGAAAAAAACTTCTTACAAGAATTGTGGGTGTGTTTGTGCGTGTGATAAAAAGCATAAAAGAATTACAGATTCTCATTAAATGCTATGGGGAGCATTTGACAAACTTCAGGCAGAGAGAGAGAGAGAGAGAGAGAGAGGGTAGAATGAAAAGGAAGCCTTAGCTGGAGGTTTGCACCAAGAAAGTCCCTATTCCTACAGTAAATACGTCAAGCACCTTGTTTTCCGTTAAATACTGTTTATCAACATTGGGAAATAACAGACAGTGCCGCACGCTGCTTAACGATTATTACTTGCAATCAAGACTGGGACAAATACGCAAAATATAAACGGTAGTCAATAGCGTTAGGTAAAGATACTCATTTGTCACAGTAATATTACACCAAATGGATTCCCACTCGAAAAGAAATCATGTTGCTTAGGGGCAGCTTGACCTCAAGAAAACTTAACCAATGGCAGATTGCCATAGAGACAACAACATCAACACGTTTACGCATCTACCCACGCCGCCAGCGTCTTGCCACCTCAAGGTTCTCGATCACGTCCGCCAGCTGTCTGTTGCACTATCGCGCTAATGGCCATTCCCAGTTTTATAGGATCCCCACAAGAATCTGGTATCGTCTGTCCGGGGTGTCTAATTGCTTGTTCTGGTTAATTACTCCAGCTGACAGCTGGGGTCACCAAGTACCCCATGCCCTGGGTGCGCTGGCATACATTTTGGACACTCCAGTGGACGATTGAGAGTTAAAAGAGGGGAAGTGGTGAAGGCCAGGGGCTGGGTGGGGTGGGGTGGAGGGGACTTCCCTCTGTTTTAAAATATTGATTAAAAAATTGCATCAATCATTATGCGTGTGGTGTTCGCAATTGGCACCCGTGTACCCTTTCTCTCGTATCTTATTACCGACTTCGTGAACATTGAACTTTTATATGTTGTAAAATCATGTAAAATGTATATAGTTGAATGCACCAGTAAACTACCCCTTTCTGTAAGTCGTAATTATGTTGTTTTTACAGGACGGGGTTTTGATCAAAACGAAGAAATAAAAATCTCGAAGATCGGCCATAAAGGCAAATTATAGGCCTACTTGTTGATTTGCACTCAATAAAAACAAACAGTCTTGGTCTTTAATATTTCATTTTATCAATAAGAAGAAATACATTGAAAATGATTAAAAATCTGGTGGCAGACGTAAACAGGAAGAGTTGGCTCCGCTACAAAATATTTTTATAATGTTTGTTTACCACCCAGTTACGATAACACGGGTAAGTTTGGAATATCGATTACTCGCTTGTTGTCAATGGGAGTTATTTTACGTTGATTTTGCCTTAATACGTTAACTGTCAATGGTTGAGTGACCAGTGAGTACATGTCGTTACTTTATGGATAAATAGTGATGCCACCCTCGTTCTCTAGCAGGTCTCGACCCCCCCCCCCCCAGCCCCCCTGGTCCAGCTTTGATTATTAGTAAAGTTAAAGGTGAAGAATCCAGACAAAAAACACATTTGTCTAAGGCTAGTCACTTTTGTGTGTGTGTGTGAGAGAGAGAGAGAGAGGGAGAGGGGGAGAGGGGGGAGGGGGGTCCAGGGGAGATTACAGCGAAACTCATCTAGCGCATTTTACCCAACTGCTGCAACGTACAGCACAACCAGCTGCAATTCGACGCAGCTGATGAAAATTTCCCGTTGTTCTCGCATCGCGAATCACGGCTTTTACGCCGCCATTGTTATCTATATACATGAACATGTTTCAATAACGGTCGAATGCACGAAATATCACGGTTTTCTTTATTCCATCTGGTGACAATACATCATTATTGAAAAATGAAGGAAAAGGGAAGTTAAAGTATGTACGTTCTAAAATGCAGGTTGATTTCTAAATCAAAAATGTAAATCACTGTACATGTTAAAACAGTGCTATATGTAACAGATGTATGATCCATTCAAGTAACTATAATGGATTTTTAAAATGAATCATGAAATAAATCTTCCGATATCGTTGTTATTCAAAGACGGACGAGGGGTGTGCTAACATCATATATCCTCCTGTTAAAATATACGGGGGGTGCGGGTGGGCAACGTGAGAGAAATGAAAATAAACCAATGACACGATAATTCCAGGTATGCAAAACACCCGTAAAAAAACCTAACGCACCAATTGACCTAAGACGCGACAGACATGCTCACGTACGCGTAAAGAAAATCGCTCTTTTTTGTGCCTGTCAAAGGTATTTTATTGAATCATGCCATTCTAGAGAAGATGTTGTCACTCTAGTAGGTAAATGATATGTAACCCTTGCGCAGGATTGGCACTCGACATAGGAGGTGTGTTTTTTCTCTTCATTTTAATTTTTGAATTCGAAAGTATGCGGATCAGTATAAAAGGGCTGCGCAACTGCGCGATTCTATGAACAAGTGACCTTGATCAAAGTTAATTGGTAATTATTTCAACACATCAGATAAGAAAATAAAGAATAAAAAAGAGACAAAACCTTCCCATTTAATATTAGCACTAAGTATCAGTGATTTGGAGATGCCTCAAAGTGCAGATGATAACGCGGATAAAAAATCTTTTGAAAGGGTGAAATATGGCCCCAATTACTAAGTACCAGTAACTCTACTAGTGTCGTCGTGTTTATCCCTGTGCTACTGCTGACGACGAATGTAGGCACACCTTCCAGGGACGCTTTTGATCAAAGAATTGATGACGATTGAAATGGAAGAGGTAGAAAGGTACTTTCGTTTTCCAAGAGGAGGGACCACTGTTGCAAGTTTAAACACCACTGCAGTTGGTGACACATATAATATTCAGTGAGTTAGGCGGAATACAGCGAATATCAACTCCTCGATTATTCAGCTGCAGGTAGAAAAAAAAACCCTTTGTCACCGATTGAATGCGGGCACAAGTTAACGTCTCTTGTTTTCCATTCCGGTGAGAAGTCGTCCGTTTCTAGCGCACAGTTAAAGGCGTGAGGGAATAATGTGTTTCAAGGCGGCGACATGTCTCTGTTGCTGTTTACCAGAGGAATGGGTGGCGAGTCGTCTACGTGCCGCAATCCTTTAATAAGAATGTGCTTGTTGACCTCGCTAATGCTAAACGCAATCGGTCAATCGAAACGTGATTGACAGACTCTCAAAGTGTCGAGTTAACTGAGCGATCGTCTTGAGTAGACCCGGACGACGATCACTGGAGTGCGCTTCAAGGTGACGACGAGTCCATGTTTCTGTTAGGAAAGGAAAAGGAGACGTGTACCGCACTTCTTTGGCGAGTCACCCATAAAACGCAATTCTTTTACCAAGAATGTGTTTGTTGACCTGGCAGATGTTTAACGCAATCGGTCAGTCGAAACGTGATTGACGGTTGAGACCGAAGACGTCAAATCAACCGTCCGTTCGATTGATAATGTGCAAGTTTGGCGATTTTAAAAACGTGGAATGCGACCCGATTCCTGGATTCACGTGGATATACCTTTTTCAATAATGTTAAAATCTGTTACTCTGCGGGTCAAGGCGATCTGGAAATGACTTGAACAACGAATGACCATTATCAGCTTTTTTAATTGTGTCTAATACTTTATAGATTCTTGTTTGAAGAGGAGCGGCGCAAATAGGAGCCGTGCAAATAAAATAGAGACGCCCAGAGAACCCATTCACGTTTGTAGGATTGTTTATGCTTACCAAGCATAGATCTAAACTCGGCTTGATTAATTCGACAAAGAGTCTAGTTCAAAACAATGCAATTGCTGTAAATATCCTGCACTGTCGCAGCTTTTTCGTCATAGCAATTGATCGAAGTACTGTACGTCGCAATAAGTCACTTCTTTGCCAGGACATTAAGGATCAACTAGAGGACTTGGCTTGACCAGTGAGAAACTAACTCGACACCCCGTCATCGCATTTGACGGGTCGGTGGCCGTGTCACCACAGTCAGATTGTCAACTTCAAAAGGCATCTTAAGCCAAAGTTTTGTTAACAGAATCAACAAGAGTAAACCCTGGTAAACCACCCAAGCGCACTGGACCGAGAATGCTTGGGGCTTTTTTCTATAAACTTCACAACTACATAGTGCATGTGTTTGAACTGAGTGATGGTAAAAAAAAATCCTTGCTGCGATGTCTCTTTGACTAGTACCACGCCTATGCTCTCAGGGACTATACTTAAACAATTCATCATACTAATGACACTTTAAGTACCCCACAATTTGCCGTCCTAGGCCTGTCGCAGTGTGTAAAAAAAGACATGAAACGTAGGCATATTTATTTTTTGTATAATACACTGCAAAACAAAAATAGCAAGGAGAGAGAGTGAAAAAAACTGTGTCGCTGCGCGCCAGTGAGTTCTGTCAACTTGTGTAGCTTAAAGAAGAACTCAACAAGAAAACAGAGCCATAAGCCGTGCGAAGGAATCACTGAAACTCTTATGAATATATTTTCTATAAAAATATCACGCTGGAATTTTTGACGTAAGTAAACGTATATTTAGAGAGAGCTCAGCTCATCCGAGCTCGGCACGAACATTGACGTTTTACAAACGTTGTTTGACTTGGGGGAAAAGGCCATGTATTTGTTGACATAGGAAACGCAAAGTGAAAACGGTTCACTGGCGTTCAAGGCATATATATAGGCCTACACGCAAGCGTAGAGAATGACATATGAAGAGGGGCTTCTAAAGTGAATGATGGCACATATTTTAGAGTAGTATTACTGGAATCAGTTACTTGAATTCGTTGTTATAACATTGCGCCGTCTAAGAACTGTATAGGAACACTGTGAGTTGTTACATTCAATATGGAGGCGCTCAAAATTTAAGAGAAAATTGACTGATAACTAAAAGCTAAGTTTAACGAGTTTAACGAGTCAGTGGATTGGAAAACAGAGTGTCGTCAAGTCGTCTAGAAAACTTCAGAGAGACAGAGAGAAGCGATCAGCCCTTCATTCACTTAATGCTCATGACTGAGTTTTTTTACAGGTATTATTTAAGTCAAACCTTGGGAAGATAGTATTGCAAGAGGCATTGAATAACCTGTGTTGTGATAGAGTAGTCGAGGATTACATCACTGATACGGCGTAAAAGATTCATTTAAACATCAAGGTTAAAAACTTCCAATGAACGCCCGAGGTCTTTAAACAGATCCCCGCACGAGGACGTTGCAGTGTCACTGACATTGAGGAGGCATCATAACAGCTAAGGACGCCGTTGCGCAGTGGCTTCCAATTAGGCCGAAGACTTCAAGTGAAAACTGAATGCGTAACATTTTGTCGTTTTGAATCTATGTCAACAATAACTCTAGCACTATTTAACGCTTCTAGAATCGCTGCTTGAAGTTTTTCACGCAGATCGTTAATATCGTTGTGCCACCGTGCAGATAACAATGCGTCCTCAAACTTCACAAAACTTCTGACAGCTTACGAATTATGCCTCATTACAGAGAACTGTTTTTTTCTTCTCACTTTGACATAGGTTACATGGAAGCTTAGTCAGTATTAACTTAAACGCCGCAGGTTTTGAAACTAGTTTGACAGTAGATCACCTCGGCACACCCCTCTGACGATCCCGGCGAATGAAGGATATATGACTAAAGAACGTATTCACAGTCGAACAGAATTTGGAGACAAATCTAACACCGGCGCACCCCAAGATAAAGTCGACACCTGCACGTTCCATCACACCTCAACATCGAAAACACCTGGCGAGTGAAAACAGTGCTAGAACAGCCGCAGCCTTAGTTATCCAACAACGCACGTCGCACAAGAAAAAAACCGACTGACATTCGACATGACGGTTCGTCGTCATGTCGGACGCCAGCGGCAACACCAGCACGGACACTCTTTATCACCTCAGACGGGGAGGATTTTATGACAGGCTGCCGATGATGAGGGCGAAAGTTGCCGAGGCATACGAACTTCAGATGAAGGGAAGCCGTGTGCATCCACGCGGATCTCCCGGAAAAGTGAGGCGGGGGCCGTGCATAAGATGGAGGCCTCTGCACGTGTTCATTGCGGTATTGGTGGGGGTCTTAATGGTCGGAGTTCTGGTCGCTATCATTGTGCCCCTCGTGCTGTTTGCAAACGGTGAGTGTGTCTTAAAAGTGTTAACAACGTCATAGGCGGCCCCAGGGGTGTGGTGGGGTAGGGATGGGGGTGGGGGTTGGATAGTGTTTCAGCCACCCTCACTTCTCTTTTAAAATGGATATAGCGGCACTTCACAAAGTTTGAAAAATGACGCATGTTTAGGTCCCATATGGTCATTCCTGAAAAATGCCCTAAACTGACCATTAAAAAAATAATAATAATTTATTCAGCTTTTAAGTGTAACACATTTAAATATTGTTCGCTGTCTAAGGTTCTTCTAACACTACTCTATTATGCTTACATCAAAAATATAAATAAATAATAAAATAAAGGATAAAATATCCATCAAAGTATCAGTAACTGTTATCTCACTTGACAATATTAAGCAAGATCATTCTATATGTAATGATTAGCTTAAAGATAATTAATGCGATGGGTGCTAATTTGTTGTGCTGTTAACGGAATATATTGCGATATTGCCTTAAGGGATTTGTGATCTTGAGGGTTGAGGAGGATAAATAAATGCACCGGACACTTTTTTCTTGATGATCTTAATGTTCCAGAAAACCATTACATTCCAAGGATTTCAATCCACAGGCTGTGGTAGAAATAGTATATATAGTTATCATTAGTTAATAATAACTTAAAAGATTATTACAAAAAAAAAAAAAAAAAAAAAAAAAAAAAAAAAAAAAAACAGGGAGTAATTTTGCATGTAGAAATGGATTCATTAACCAGTGGTAATTATGGGAAAATTGCTGCTTACCCTAGAAAATTTCATTTTTGGTCAAAATGAACAGTTGTTATCCCTACAACTACAATTTCTTTAAAAAAAAACGTTTCGACACAGAGTAATGCCCTATTTTTTATCCGTGCAAATTGTATTGTTTTCTCCATTTGAGAAACTGAAAATCTTGAAAATAAGTGCTCAAAATTAAAGGAAGTAAATAAGGGTTATAATAGCCCCAGGTTTTGTTGACGTTATCACTGGAGCGAAAGTGACCTATTTTGTTTTCAAAATTTATATTATACAGTTGCAGAAACAAGAATAAAAAGTTACCCTACGAGTCCACGATAGCTTCCAGACTAGTTATTCGCTTATAAATACTCAACTGGGGTTCAGAATTTGAATACTTTATTATCAAATGAGAGAAACTGGACTCAGGTTTACAAGTTCATCACAATTTCGTGGCCTAAGATATGTTTTTTTTTTCAAAGTGAGCAGTTTGGGCTGACTATATTATTTCAGTAAAAGGAGATAACAAATAAAAAGTAACTGCGACAGCAAGGTTTCATTACAAGAATTATCGCTGATATATATGAAAGAAAATTAAGGTTTAAAATGCTAAATACATAGCTAACGAAAAAACTAATTATAAAAAGAAAAAAAAAGCTTAAGAAAAAAATCTTAGTTTAGCATTCGGATTGTTTATGCAAGTGCCCCTGAATAAAAATTTCACCTTTGCAGCATACAATCATAAAAATATTTAATTAAAATGTTTTTCATGGTCTTGAGATTCGTTTACAACGATGGCCGCCGATCTAATATTTCCCCTTCTAATTTCAAATTCTACGAACCTGCTAGTGAGCCATGCAAACTTAAGATAATTACGTAATACGTAGTCGGGTGAACTTCGCGACCATGCCGTAACCTAGTGTTGTGTTATAGTTTCTTTCAAATTTGTGACTCGGGTATAAAAGGTGCCAATGCTGCACCTTCAACAAAACAAGATTGACGTCTATATCAATTACCGTAGCTCGCCTGTAAGAAGACACCGACAAATTCTTTACAAATTTGCCAGAAAAAAGGTCATAAGTCGCGCTTTGCTTATTCAGCGACTCGGTCAATTTTTTCCAGCCGATTAACTTTGCCAGATATGCGACGGGAAAATGCCAACAAGCTCATATCGCCGGCTTTTACGTTGTTTATTTATGTGACACTCCTTGACATTGGTGTAGCGTCAAATACGATTTCAAGTCCACCCAAGGTTCGGAACGACCGCATCTAATAATCTGAATCGATCTTTATAACGAGCAAGTTCTGCTTGGATCTATTACCATTTTTAAAAAACAACATCTCTAGATCTCGTTTTCGTTATTTGCCGATAGTACTTGTACAACGTCTTGAATAAATATGATACTTTTTGGATTACTAATAAAGACTTTTGGCGCCATTAGGTCTATCTGTGCGTGATGTGAGGATATCCAACATTGATGAACGGCCCACCATATGCAAATATATAGTCATTTTCTCTATCACTACTTATGAAAGACGCCCACTTGTATTTACTTTTTGTGTTTAATGTTCGAAACACTACCTTAATCCTCGCAATGTCTTTCATTTTTGAGTTTTTACTTTAGCCGGAAACAAAATTTTAGCACTTAAGTTATTAATTTTACAATATTCCGGTCGATACCCTAAAGCAGCACGTTCTTTCGCGTTGTTTTCTTCTTACGTTTTAGTGTCCCTATCAAAATCGAATAATTTGGAAAGAAAAATGGAACTTTTTTGACGATACGTTTGTTCGTTTTTCTAAAATACAGGAATGTTAAGAAGTTTTGTTATTCGTGGGATATTCAACTAAAATATCAGAAATGGGACAGCTTGTTCATCGCAATATTATTAAAAGACATTGATCAGTGAAGATCTCGACTACTTGAAGGTCCAAAAGCAATGAATTAAAATTGAAATCTGTCCGTTGTTAAAACATGCACCCCTTTTGTACTGCAAACATTTATAGTTTGTACACTTACGTTGAATAATTTTTGAATTGTAACTTATCTTTTTTAAAGTTCTTTAATTTATTAGGCAAAACTATAGTTAAGACGCTACTTTTTATCTATAATTATGATTTCAACTTTTATCTATTTTGATCTCTCTCAGATTCTTTATTAATAGTCGTCGTTCATAATAAAATATGAAATAATAATATATAATTACTCTGTTAAATAGATAAAATGCTTAAATAAAAACTTAATATATAGAATGCGATATAGATGTCCAACTGAATGTATTTTATACTAATACAATGTCACATCTACCCAGTTCCCTTACAGTCAAATGGCAGTGCGGTAGACAGGTCCACCATTGCGTCCGGGGTGCCCAGTTTACCGGTCATTGTGTCCACTACAACTTCAGCCACGGTCACTGGGTCCGTAACTGGTGCAGCAACAACAACAATAACAACAACAGCAACAGCAGTGGACACTTTGTCAACAACAGCCACAGTTACGTCAGAAACAACAATGACAACATCGTCAACAGTGGTGGACACATTATTGACTACAACAGCAATAATTGCATTAGAGACGACAACAACAGCTGGATCTGTCGACACTACAGAAGCACCAACGACGATGGAGACTACAGTTTCTACTGTGCCTACGACACAGTCAATGGATGCCACCACGACTGGAAACACAGAGCAATTAACTACTGTGGCTACCTCTACTGTCTCACCGGTTTATGGGTGTTTGAACACTACTTTGTGTCCGGCTAATTTTTCGGGTATGTAAGGTTCCCATTCTCTACCCCCCACCCCCCCTCACACTTATACATACACACAAAAGTACGCACACACACATACACACAAACATACACACTATACACAGCATGTTAGTTTTCTTTTTATTCAAAAATTGTTTGGATATTTGGATATCGTAATTCATGAATTTTTTAAAACTTTCGCCGAAAAGTTTGGAAATTTCATATTAAAAAATATAATATATTTCCAAACTTTTCGGCGAAACTTTTATTTTGCTACAAAGTCGCAAAGAAACTGTTTTGAAATTTCATTCATGTCATTTTTATCCAGGTACCATGGAAATAGCATGCGACAACTTCACAAAGAGCGCGCAGTGCGAAGACGGCTGGTTAATCTTTCTAAAACGGACCAGCGAAGATCTCAATTTTAACAGAACTTGGGCGGATTATAAGACCGGATTCGGAAACTCTACAGCGGGAGACTATTGGCTTGGACTGGAGCTTCTCAGCCAAATCACCAATTCTCAAAACAGCAACGCAACTTTAAAAGTTGACATGGTCGCTCTTCCCAGTAGCGCCATCTATATCCAATACAGCCTCTTTCGCGTCGCGGAAGAAGAGGCAAATTACGGTCTGTACCTAGATGGCTATTCAGGTAACGTCACGCAAGACAGTTTTGCTAATATCACCCAGGGGTTGGCATTTTCGACTTTCGATCGAGACAATGCCGCTAACACTGGATCCAGCTGTGCCTTGAGTAACGGAGGTGGCTGGTGGTATGAAAACTGCGCCAAAGCCCAATTCACCGCCCACTATTCACGAGACAGTATATGTCGGTCGGACGTGCACCGCTGTATAAGATACGAAGGCACAGCAGCACCGGGTGTAAACTGCGGGTTAACGTGTATGCTGAGTTCGGCCTTAATGAAATTAAGACTGTGATGGAACTTTACAGATTGTTTTTTATCTATAAGTCAGTCATAATTCTCCAACTGAGGTCGAATCATCCTTTTTTGCATTTATTTAGATTCTGTTGTTCTTAAATTACGTTTAACGATAATACCTTATCATAAAGAAAATCCATTTCATCTCTTAACTTTATGTTTTTAGGCCTACACTCTTTTTAATTAAGGACTGGGGATTTTTTTCAACACCGGTAAACGCTTTTTATTTAAATCTTGGTTCTTCACTAATTTTTCTTATTCTTTAAGAATTTTGCTACATAACGAATGATTTGAAACAGAATGAGCAGAAAGTAATTATTAAAGAAAAAAAACACATAATTCATAAGTATAGGCATTTAATATGTAACTTAAAACATGCCACGTTTAAATCTTCGGATCTCGTTTATGTTAAGATACCGCGCTGTAGTGCAAGGTATATGCGTACTACTGTACCTATATTACTTTATATCGACCAAAGATAAAAGAATTTATTCTCTCCCAATAATCTGAAATTAACATAATTGCATAAAAAAATGCAAACACAACTTGATGAATAAAACTCATGGAATTGATAATAGCCGTCACCTAAAGGCAAAGAGAACGCCAGGTACTGTTTGCGAGTTCTTCATTTGCGTTTTTAAATTCATGATTAACATTCACATTCCTTCTTCTTCGTTAGGAAACATGACGAAAGGATATTTTTAATTCAATGTTAAACTGCAATTAATTATGGCATTAAGGGGTCTGCCAGCACATGTAGTATATCACCAATGAGAATTATACAGATGCACACACACAAGTCGTGGGCGCTCTAACCGACTTATGAGGTCATAAAATGCGATCACGGTACCCTGTAGACTTGAAGGCATTCGATTTAGCATTTGTTTAAATTCTCGCCAGAAAATCTCATGCGGGTACCTTAATACTACGTCAGTGGCAGAAACTGGGGGTATGTGGGGGTGAGTGGGCGTGGTACCTCTTTTCCAAAACAATTCAGAAAATGGCAATCTATAAAGCAGATTTTGAGGTTTGAATGTCTATTTTCACCATTGTGAGTGAACCTCAGAACTCTCTATTTTCATTACCAGACTGGGAACGTAAATTTTAAATTGCTAATATAAATCGTAGTATTGTCAGTGGTTTCGGATAAGATGTACCTAGGTGATTAAACGAAACACGTTGAATTAAATATCTTGCTAAGAAGAATAAATTTAATGTCTTATAGACATTGTGTACCTTTAATACACATGTTGTATTAATGTTGTCTGGTAGTTAATCATTGAGAGGTGCACAGATGCACATTTCGTGCGTTAATCACCTTATGAGGTCGCGAAAGTCATCACTGGGAGTGAGCAACGTGACTTTAACTGAAACTTATCAGCAAAGCGCCATTAGACCTGTGAACTTAAAAGAAGGTTAGGTCAGAATTTTGCACTGCTGTCCATCAGAATTAAGGTAGAGAAGTAAACACTCAAAGAAAGGCCAACTTGGACCAATCAACTTCGTGAAATATCTTAGATTTTCACAAGGCCTTGGAAATGTGGCATTTAGTAGTAGATACCAGACCCTA
This sequence comes from Lingula anatina, assembly GCF_051362555.1. NCBI lineage: Eukaryota > Metazoa > Brachiopoda > Lingulata > Lingulida > Lingulidae > Lingula > Lingula anatina. Next base: position 2,269,755 of record NC_141772.1, on the reverse strand, counting down.
CGTGTAAAGATACAGTGTGTTATGTACGTGTTTAACCATAGTAGAGCTAACGTGAAAATAAACCAAATTGCCTCTTGTGTGACCAGAACCATCAAGCAATGCCGAATGACGTCATAGACGCTTTAAGTACATTTTCGCGTCACCATTCCAACACAAGCGGAAAGACCATGGGAACGCTAACATCGGTCCAGATCGCAGTTCTCCTATGTTTCGAGTTCTGCCTGACAAGTGCAGCTATGCCAACTGGAAACGTCCTTTCCAAACAATTGGAATTGTACGTACTGAATCACAAACTGTCGTCTTTGAAACAACACCTCTTAGCAGAATGTTCGGGCCTGGTTCAAAAGTTCACCGGACTTAACTACCCTCCTGAGTTCGGCCGGCGGCGGAATACGGAGACTGCTTTGGATATGGAACTGAAGTTTACTGCTGCCGTCTACCGCGATCTGTCCGCGCAGTATGTACAGTGTAAAGTTGCAGCCTCAGCCCAACAAAAATCAACAACTATATCGGTTCCCATGTCGACCAGGAAGACGACAACAGAGAGGTCAAGCACAGTACCTCCGTCTACAGCAACGACAACTGTTAAGCCGACTCCAATGACATTTTCAGGTAAGATGGAAAACCACAAGGCAAGAAAATGACCATGAAGTGATTAGCTATAGACATACGTACCACATTTAAAAGAAATTCGTCTTAGACTACTTGAGATTTTTTGTACATAACTCCTGATATACATTGTATAACATGCACTTCCTCTATGTCAATTAGATCTTTCATTGTAACTTGTGTAGTAAGGATAATATGTCAAGCGTCTTTTATAAAATTCAGTGTTAAAGCTTTGAGGCTTGTTGTTAGTACTCCTTCATTTTAATAATTTTTGCATATGTAATTATAGTTTTATATCCATTTATTCAGGCCTTCCCAATCCCCTTGGTTTCTGGGCCATGGATTCGAAGAATGAACTTAGGGACCTTAGTGGGAACGGCAACGACGGCGTGACATATAACACCAGCTTCGCACCGGGGCCAGACGGGAAGGAGGGGGGCGCCATATTGTTTAGTGGGGTCGACGACAGTTCTTTCGGACATATTCCAAAAAGAAACACTTCCTTGTTTAATAGAAACGGTTCTGTAACCTTGATGTTTTGGTTGATGCCGACACGGTTGCCCGATTGGGAAATGCCCTTGGGGTTTATAGATGATCCTAAAAGCAACAAACTTGGTGTTTTTTATTGGATTCATCAAAAGCAAATGGAAATAATTGATAAGCAAATGCACGAAGTTGTAATCTTTTACACATCCCTGAACAGGTGGTTGAAAATCGTTGTGCAGTATCATCGGGCGTCAGAGCTGTATACGGTGCGTGCTGGAAGACTGAACGCCTCCCTTAACACGGTCATTTCTACTCAGAAGCGCGGAGGAGGTTATTTTGATACAAACTACGACCTTTACCTTGCTCGGTCCAAGATAAGACATAAAGTACATAGAAATTTCCAGGGTCGCATGTCATGTCTCCAAATATACGGCGACATCCTCACAGATGACCAGCTTAAAACTGCGTTTCGGCTGTGCTAAAAGTTGTTCGGCAATTTTGGGGCTTGGGGACTTAATGCCTACCGGAAGTTTCGTTTGTTCGGGAGGTTGCATTGTGTAGCATTTACATTTCGAATAGGTCTACAGGTGAAAACTATAAACCAATAATATTGTGAAGGAATTGGTAATAAAACAGTGATTAAAATTTCACTATTTCACTTTCTAAAAAATGTAAGATATTAATAAAAACGACTTTTACAGTCTACATATATAGTTGTTTTGAGATGTTACATATGTTACAATAAGGAAAGTGTTAGATAACAAAACCACTGAAAAATTAGTACATGCATTTATATCATCAAGATTAGATTACTGCAATAGTCTCCTCTTTGGTATTTGTGACTATCAGATTAAAAAGTTAGAAGTTATTCAAAACTCAGCTGCAAGACTGGTTTGTCAAATTAAGTACAATAGTACACACCATATCACTCCCATTCTGAAAGAATTACGCTGGCTGCCTGTGAAGCAGAGGATTGATTTTAAAGTACTCTGTATTATTTTTAAGGCGATTCATTCACAAGGACCATTATATTTATCTGATCTTATCTGTTTTAACTTACCACGGCGGTCCACACGTTTTAATACTGAGAATGATTTTATTTTAGAACATTCTGTTTTAGAGAAGGGGTGCCTAAAATGTTATGGAGATCGTGCTTTTATAATCTACGCCCCAAAAGTGTGGAATGGTCTACCAAATTTTATTAGAAAAACAGAAGACTTTGACAATTTTAAATCTCTTTTAAAGACCCACATTTTTAATTCTGTCTATATCTCTTAGATTTTATTTAAATATATATATGTTTTTAATAAGATTGATTTTTAGTAGTATAAATTTTAAATGGTTTCCAATGAGAGTTTATGATTAAAATATTGTAGTCATTTTAATGATTTTAGTATATTAGCCATTATTGTAAGGCGCCTTGAGATAGAATGTAAGGCGCCATATAAGAATCTTATTATTATTATTTATTATTATATGGTGCCCTTAGACAATTAATATTTAGGTGGGTGAATGGGATACATATTTAAAAAGAAGACGTTTTAAATAAACAGTTATCTAACATGAGCCGTGGAAGGTAGGCTTACATCCCCCTTGCTTGCCAAGTTTTTCCTTATCACTTTAAATGTTGTTTAGATCATGTCATCACTTCAATTTTAATTCATAACTTTTTTTAGCTAGTTCCAGCATCACAAAGGTGCGTACTTTTATAAAATCATTTTAAAAAATAATTAATAAAACACCTCTATATATTAAGATTGACATAACAATTAAGACCCAGAACTTTGTTTTGATCATTCAAATATTTCTAACAAATTAATAACACATGCACTTTCCCGAGCCATACTGGCCCATTTCACATGGAAAATCACACTGACCCTGCATAGATGCAGAGGAGGGGGGGGGGGGTGTCAGAACAATTGTGCCTAAACAATTGATACAGAGGATTTGTACATACAGGTGACTTTAATAAGCAGAGGATTTTCTTTCATATTCCGTGAAAAATACTCTAAATTTATATAAAATAATATCATGGTTGGCGAAAAAATTGTACGCACAGTGCATCCGTGCGTATGCCTAGTAACGTCCATGTAGATTTTTAAAAATATAACGGCTGCATCGAGCTGTTGTCGAAAATGAATCGATAGTATGACGGTTGCTGTCACGGGTAGCAAGCAACGGATTTTTCCCCTTTTTTTTGCGTATCTCAAAAAGTTAACAAGTAAATCGAAAGAGCGCGTGTAACAACAAGCAATTCAAGGAGAACGCGTATTTCGAGCAAATCCAATGTGTCGGAATAGATTATCAAGACATCTTAAGCGGAACAATAGGCACTGCTTTGCCGATCGCTGTTTATGACAAAGGGGGCATGGCGCATCCCCTTCTATTGTTTCTCTAATTGTGCTGATGCTGCTAAGGTCCGCCCACCGAGTTTACCCATGCCAACGGCCCTTAACAACGAAGGCGGGGCATAGACCAGGCCACCGGTACCGATGTGTGCAGCATCAGAATCCTCAGAATAAACGGGGGCGTCTCGATAGTCCGAAGGTTCATTGGTCCGAAGGTTCATTGGTCCGAAAAGTGGTAACATTTTCATCGATTTTTTAATCAAGGGTTCATTGGTCCGAAGGTCCTATAGTGAACATTCGGACCAATGAACCTTCGGACTATTGAACCTTCGGACTATCGCTACGGCCCCGAATAAACATTTTTTTTGTTCAAAATGTAAAAAATTTATTCTGTTAAACGTTAGATACACATTTAATCAATAATTAGACATAAAAAATGACGATCTTAGCTATACTTGGGTACATCCGTCTCTTAAATGGTCATGTAAGTTTTAGAAAATGTGGATTCCATACATGCAATGTCTCGTCATGATCAGGCTGAAACGTATATTCTAAGAGCGTTTGTTTTGGAGGTAGCCGAAAGATGGCGCAAGTCGATAACGTTACATTTTGCACCGTGTGATTTAAAATAGTTTTTTTTTGTATGTCACAGTGTGTGTTTCATTTTATTTCTTATCTTATATAAAATTTTTGTAACGTTTTAGTTTTCCATTAAATTTAAAAGTCAACTCTTGATCTGTTAATCAGCTAAAAGTTTTATATTTTGTCATATCTTGAAATTGGTGACATCTATCGGTTGAGAAAGTGTTTACATAATATAAAGCGTAAACGTAGGGAGGAGGAAGGTGGATTCTGCTTCAAAATACTGTTTAACAAGGCCTTGTCCACTGTTTAAAGATGGTATGATTAATAATAAATGGTAAGTAGGAATTTTGGTGAAAGTTGGATTAAGAATGGAGCGATTAAGCGTTCCATTTCGCCACCACAACTGGTTTTAAGTGGTAGAATTGCATTCGAGTCGAGTAATTCTAAATAGTTATTCTAAATAGCAAACTCTCATGATGTAGCCATCGTAATGAGTCAGCAAAATGACAAAACCAAAATCTTCCAAAAGATTCAAGATAGGAATAACTGAAATATGACTTATTCGCAGCACAGACGTATAAACGGTCAAACCTATGGCTAAACCAATTGCTTAGTCCCATATTTACTTCCTTGATTGAAAAGTCTACAGGCTACAGGGTATTTTAGAAATTTAATTTCTTCTGAAGATTTCAAGCGTGATAATGAAAATTAGAATTAAGGCCCCGATAACTGGTTCATAGGTAGTAGCTCTGCTCAACATTTTTTGATAGGGTATGCCATGGTGATGCAGGAAAAATTACTGAAATTTTCAGGAAATTGCATTAAGAAAATCTATGTTTATTATTGAATTGTTCCAAACTCACACTGGTAACATATAACAAAAACTTTCACCTGTATTTCCAGCTTGCAGCTATGTGGCAGACAAAATCCGCCACAGCTGCAAGTCAAAGCAGGAGAGAGAGGAGGCAGAGGAAGTGAAAGGCATCGGGCAGAGACAGTGCGTCATCAGTAAATATGCCGAGGACAAAAGTTCTGGAGGTGAGAGGCCAGTTTAACAATTGTCATTTTGACTGAATATTTAATTTATCTTTTATATATAAGTATCGGCCCACTTTGACTCTAGGTAAATCTGTGCTATGTCAGTTTTAAAATAGAAGTTTGGCACCTGTTATACACAAGAAGTACATGGCCACAGTATCAATATCACAGAGCAATAGAGAATGGCTTTGATTCATCAAGTTGATTTAAAGTTATGGATCATACTTTTTGAAGTGAAAGTTACAATCTTTCGGCCTAATCACAATGACCGGTGACACAAAAATGAAAAGACAGAGAGAGAGAGAAGGAGATAGTTATATTGGGGTTCAGGGAGGGGTCAAATAAATGGTATTGGCATGAAAATTAGTTAGAAAACCTTATAAAAAAGATCTTGTTAGAAACAAGGGTCCTTTAATGAAATAAGCCTTCCCTATTCTCATATGCCATGAAATTAATTTCTATGTAAAAAAAAAAAAAAAAAAAAAATTGAATAATCTGTTTCCCTGTGTTGTTGGACTGTATTGTAGTGCTGCTAATACTGTCTTTTACAAGTGCAGTATTAGCATTGTTATTACGTGTACATGTATTTTAAAAGTATGTAATTACTTCCAGGGTCTTATGGACCAACAGCAAATGGGTATTACGACTCCCCCAAGCAGCCGATAGCACCTGAGCCATACACTTACAACCAAACTCAGTGTAACACCAGGAGTGGGTGACGATAAAGATGACAGGGGATACAGCTTAGAGGATGGACAGAGGGAAGGAGGAAATAGACTGACTGGAAAACAGCACATTTTATTGATTTATATTTTTGTGATATTTATTTATTTATTTAAGGCTAATTTATGAAATAGTTGTAAAATTTGTTTATTGATTTATGTGATAAAACATGAAGACTATGCTGCTGTTTGAGATATAAACATCAAAGTGTATAGAATTTTCAAAGCCTATGTCATTGCTGAAGTACATGTAGTCTTTTCACCTTCAATTGTGATATTATTTACCATGTCTGATAACTTCCTCCCCATATGTATTAAAACCCTAGCTGTTGCTCTGTCATAAAAGAAATAGGAGGTCTTTATAAGAACACAAGCCATTCCTCTTTTTTGGCTGCATACCAACACTCTAGCACTCCTTAGACAGTTTACCTCGTGCCAGAAACTAAAAGCTGATGATGTTAAAGTTATGTCTCATTTGTTATTTCACTCTTTTCTCCTACCAAGTTTGGAACCGTTGTATGACAGTGGAGCCTTAAAGCCAGGTTAGCCACCTACAGCAGGCTCAGCTCGATAATTTACGGTGTCCATTTTGGTCGTGAGAAGACTGATTTATACTTATGAGAAAAACATTTCATGAATAGAAGTCTTGTATGCAATTTTTACCTAGAAAGGTGATTTTTTTATTTGAAAGAAGGTATTTTAGTATTCGTCTTTGAATTATTGAGTTTTGATAAAGCAAACCTTTCTCAGGCATACTTGGTATCCTAGTTTACCTGCCACATTGGAATTTTCTCAGGAGTTGGTGGTTCATGTGACTATGCATATAAGGTAGAAAATGTAACTTCATGATCAAGATATAATATTGTTCACTTTGTAAGTTATGCAAATGCACTTCAGCATATCAGTGAAATTACAACAGTGAATATATTTTGGGTGTAGTCACATGAATAATCTGCATCTTAGACTACGAAACAAAGTCAATAAGAATTAAGTGGGAAGGTGCTCAGCAAAATTTAAATACATACACGTACTTTGGTTATATGCTGTGTTACTTGTTTTTCCCCTCTTTTTAGAGTCTTTGATATATCTCCTTGTCATATACATTGTATTCTGTGATATTGTTCTTGTAATAAATATATATATTATCAATCATTGAACTGTTGTTTTTATTTTAACTTATTTTGGTCCAGTAACTCAGAACTCTTTGATACTTTTTTGCTCTGTGCTATGATAAAGGTGGAGTAATAATTATCTGCATTAATTTTTTTCTTTTTAATGGTTTCCACCAACTTATCTTACTGAAGTACCCCTCCTCAGCAAAGTTTGGTGGGTCCTACTAAGCATGTAGGACCAGCTGTCATCTAATATTTCCACAGTACTAAGTACCCTGCAAAATTTATAAAAGGAAAATCACACTCATATTATTAATGGTGTATTTTTGTGTTTATTTAATCTTACGAAAGGTTCCAAATTACATTTTTTGATGCAATGCACACTTTTCCTATAAATGAACATGATTACTCACAATGCACAGCTGAGGCCGGCTGATGCAATGGGGTCATTTTAGGGAGCATAAATTATATCATTATTTTTCTCTCCGATAACTTCCATATTCAGCTTAAGTCATGCTGAAATACATAGTGTAATTATATTTATAAAAGACTGATTGGATGATTATAAAATAATGAAGTGGATTATATGGGTTTAACACATTTTACTGTTGAAATTCCTAGAATAATTAACTGTCCCTTGTGCTTAATTTTATACATGCGCAGTTAGACTTCCTGTTCATGCCGGTGGAATCGCGACAGACGAGCTTTCCTCCACATATTTTCAAGAAAAATGGTATTAGATATTGAAATTTTTCGCTCCGACAAGGGCGGATATCCAGACAAGATCAGGGAAAATCAGGCCAAAAGATTTAAAGATGTGACTTTAGTTGATAAAGTTGTTGAGGCAGACACAGAATGGAGACAACGTAAGTGATGTATGCTGTACTGGTGTAGCCTCTCGACTACCGTCGTCACTTTGTAATTACTTATTAGAATTGTGTCTACAAATTCATGCATACGTAGTCAGACACCAAACGAACTATTCTCAGGTATTCATTGCGGTTAGTAATGTTACTTTTACTAATTGGATTGCCTTCGGTACTTAAATGTATGAGATCCATCGTGGTGGATCCAAGTAGAATTTGTCTCATGATATCATTTGCAGTACATTTTTCTTAATTTTTTTCATATATTTATTTATTTATTTTAGTACGGTACCAAGCAGATAACTGGAATAAATTGAAGAATCTATGCAGCAAAGTGATAGGAGAGAAGATGAAGGTATGGTATATCACTTGACATAGAAAATGTTTGTTTATCAAACTCTTGTCAGATGATATCAGATGCAATATTAAACTGATAACATTTGAAGAGGAAGCTGTCCCTGACCTCAAGGCAAACAGTTTACTTTTTAAAAAATCAATGTTAATTTTCCGCTCCTTTGTAATTGTCCAGTAGGTTGTTCCTTTTCACTGATGAGATTATATTTATTATGTCAGTGTTATTTACATAGTTATTATATATAATTTACAACTCTGGACTTTGGCTGGTCACTGATGGGGCACACAAGCCATGATGGTCATGTAGAGAAATATAATTTAAAAAATTAAATAGACCTTTTTAAAAGTTATTAAATTTATTGTCTCAACTGACTTAGATTGCATATAACATGCATAAACTTTTCATCACTTGTGTTTTCAGAAAAAAGAAGCTGTTGGAGATGATGAGACAGTGCCTCAAGCAATCCTAGACGGTCTGGAGAATATGACTGCAGAGCAGCTCAAGGTAGTCTTAACTAAAACCCAGCCTGTACTGGAAGTGTTTTAGCCTTCTAGTTCTTTTGGTAACCAGGGGCTGGTTAAAAAAGCAAACTAACAAACAAAAAACTTGGTCTAAACTTTCAAACCAGAGATTTGGTTTCCCTTTGTTTTAAAATGTGTTTGAAAATGTCCCTAAATCATGCTTTTCTGATCCTGCATAGCGCCTTACCTTCCCAGTTCAGATCTTAAAACTCAGTTGGGCATGGAAATCCCAAATAGGATACTTAATATATTGTTAACTGCAAAAAAAGTAACTTTTTGCCTTAAACAATGGCAATGTCTTTCTTGTTATATCTAAGGTGGTATTTCATCAGACTACTACATATTAATGTATATCTTGGGTCAAAGTTAATAAGGTCATACTTTGCATGTTATGTTATGTTAAACAGACCCCAGCATTAATGCCATAGAGCCTGGTTAATTTTATAATCACAGCTCAATACTTCATACATCTATATTTTTATTTTTAGGAACTGACAGTGACCCAGATCAAGCGTATCCGAGCAGTTCTTGATGAGAAGATGGCTCAATGTGACCAGAGACGCGTCACTGTGGAACAGACGAGGGATGAGTCGCTGAAAGAAATAGGAAACATGTGCCATGAATCGTGCATTGTTAGCAATGATGAGGTAGGGGAAGGAAATGCACTTCAGTATCCCATATCTCAGATGTTGGTTTTTTGAATAATGGATGCAGGGTTTGTAAAGAATGGCCCACAGACTGTCTGTAGCCTCACAGTTATTATATATTTTTATATAGTGACATGCTGTCCTCAGAGGATTTTAATTGGTCACTGATGACCATTTATAACATTTTTATGACCATTTCGAACATTCAAAAGACATTATTTGGTCTTACCAGCTTCAGCATGTATGAAAATATTGTTATAATATAACTTGTACTAAATAAATATAAATTATTTTACCAGGAGGAGAATGGTATTGAAAGAACGTGGGGAGACGTGGAGACAAAGAAGAAATACTCCCATGTGGATCTGATTGTAATGATAGATGGTTATGAAGGAGAGAAGGGAGCAGTTGTTTCTGGAGGGAGGGGTTATTTCATTAAGGTAGGTTGTGTACCAGCTTTGAAATGGATGGCTTTGATGGAAGGGTGTTGTGGTGTTTAAAATGAGATGGCATTCTTCTTTGAAAAATAGTGTATAAAAACTTTATAAGGGTCAATTGATTTGTTGTTATTATTATTGTTGTTTATTTTATATATGTATAAACATTTTTTTGGGGAGGGGGGGGGGGGGTGGCAGAGGTTAGGTGTTTGTGCTTCCAGAGCTTTTATGATAAACTCTTTAAGTCTGCATGCAAAGGAGAAACAATATAAGGTATTTGTTTTATTTGAACATTTTTTATCTGTGATTTTATGTGTCATTTTGTCTGGGCCTAATAGCATACTTGCTATCCATACTTGATACCAGTGTCCAAATGTTTTTCTAGAGCCCTGATACAGCACAGTTTACTTATATATTTGCTATCCACACTAGGGCCCAGTAGTCTTCCTAGAGCAGGCCCTGATCCAGCTTGCATTGAGAATGCTCCAGGAAAGAGGGTTCACGGCACTGTACACACCGTTCTTTATGAGGAAGGAGGTGATGCAGGAGGTGGCACAGCTTAGCCAGTTTGATGAGGAGTTGTACAAGGTGAGGGCTCGGAAGTCACAGAGGGGGAATTTTCTGTGTCGGAAAATTCATTGGTCTGTAGAATGGAATGATGTTTCATGCTATAGATGACCCTTATATGACGTAATTGGTCTGAAATTCTACTTGTTGTACAAAAAATATTTAAATGAGATGTACCAGTTCTGTTGTACATTTGTTACACTTAGTCGAACAGTTTCTTCAAGTAGCTACCATGACTTGAAATACAGGTAATTGAGTGGAAATGAAATTATTTATTTGTTGTTTTGAAGAAATGATCACAGTAAAACACTCTTTAATAAAATCAAACCCACTCTTTTCTCACCATCAGGTTATAGGTAAGGGAGCAACAGAAAAAGAGGACTACGAAGAAAAATATCTAATAGCAACCTCAGAGCAGCCCATCGCAGCATTCCACAGGGACGAGTGGATCCCCACGACTTCCCTGCCAATACGCTACGCTGGAATCTCCACGTGCTTCAGACAAGAGGCGGGCTCTCATGGCCGCGACACCAGGGGGATCTTCAGGGTACATCAGTTTGAAAAGGTGAGCCTCAAATGGATTCTGGGTGTTGGAAAGTAAGAGAAGAAATCAAACGAGATGTGATTTGTCTTTGATATCTTGTCCATATGTATGTCATGTAAATAGTACATCACTTTTCAGTATGTCAATTTTTCTATCATTTAAATGATAATTCTACTGTTTCTTTAAAATTGAGAATAAGATCAAAATTACTAAACATTTTCTGTTGTAAGATGAATTCCATTGCCTGTGTGGTTCAAAATCCCTGTGGCTTTACAGAACAAAATTATTTATCCACATTTACTCCCTTTGTATCATTTCTCTCGATTGTGAGTTTTTTAAAAATAATAAACGGCCAATGCAGTCTTATGGTTATACATATACCTACATCCAGAAGTGTGTAATTAGTTTTAATCGGATTATGATACATTGTGAAAGCCTGATGTCTTTCCAGATTGAACAGTTTTGTATCACCTCTCCCCATGATGGGTTATCATGGCAGATGTTTGATGAGATGATAGGCAATGCAGAGGCCTATGCTCAAGCTCTGGGCATTCCATACAGAGTAGTCAACATTGTCACAGGTGAGAAATGTGGTCAAATTGTGGTAGGTGAAAAATCTGTGGAGGGTTGTGCCAGACCAGAATGTGTTTTTTTTTTTGTGAGTCCTTAAAAATTATTAGAATTATTCATAACATTTGTGTCCACAGTGATTGATTTTACTAGCAGTGTTACTGTCCGTCTTTGCGTCTGCCTGTCTCTCTCTTTTACCATCCACCTCATCAGTCATTTTTATGTAGATTATCAAAATTGCACAGTTAATTTTTATATCAGACATATGTTAATACAAAGATGATGAAGTCACATTGTTTGATTTTTAATACTTACATTAATTGATAAATTATTACTTTTTCATATTTATTAGTTCATTTTGCTTTCTACATGATTGAATGTTAATGTTATGAAGAATATTTTGTGTCTCAGGAGAGCTGAACAACGCAGCCTCCAAGAAGCTGGACCTGGAGGCTTGGTTTCCTGGCTCTGCTAAGTTCAGAGAACTGGTGTCCTGTTCTAACTGCACGGACTATCAGGCGCGGCGGCTGCGTGTGCGCTATGGAGAGACCAAGAAAATGGGAACAGGGGTAAGGACTTTTTTGTTTTTTTTTTCTTTTTTCATTTTTCCTCCAAATTTTCTGTTACAGTATTTAGATGAGTACTCTCCTCTCAATTTTGAATATATTAAAGAGATGGGATGCTTACTTGTTTTGGTGTTTTTTCCTCTTTCTTCTCTGTGACTGTGAACGAGAATTAGGGAATTTTCTTGGTTTTGTATGAAATGATAAAAACAGATGGAAAATTCAATGGAAGTGCTGCCTCCTTTTATTACATTCTCTCATCTAGTTCATAGAAGTAGAAGGCAAAGTTGCATCTTGCAAAGTTGCATTTTTTCCTTTTAATATTCACTATCCCTGTCTCCGGTCTCGATTTTTTGTTATCTTATTAATAATGTAATTTTATTAACATACTATATAGAATATATCATAAACCTATGAAAAATTGTGTATATTCTTTTGATTTTTCTTTCAAATGAAGGGCACCAAAAATTAACTGTAATATTGCATAGTGTGTCATTATTCTAATATGAACTTAAATGGTGGTCGCCATAACTAAGAGCATGGTGTTATTTCGTCGTTGCAGACAGAGTACGTGCACATGTTGAACGCCACCATGTGTGCCACGACCAGAGTGATCTGCGCCATCTTGGAGAACTACCAGACGGAGGACGGGATCATTGTTCCTGAGGTTCTGAAGCCATACATGCCAGAAGGTGATTACTCTCTGATCCTTTCAAAAGATTCCTATAATTTTAATGTAATTCGAGATGTTTGTGTCTGCATGTGTGTGCATGCACGCGTGTGTTTGTGCCTCCTTAATCAATCATGCAAATGAAATATAAAAAACTAGTAGCTTAGAGTTGAAGCATGGCTCTCAAGTAATCTGATTCATGTACACAGTTACCCGTCTCGAACCCCTTTTGTGTGCTGTTGATATTATCCACCCGTAATGTATTCTGGACAAACTAATGGCCCTAGATACCGGTATCTTACATAATTTATGATGTTGAGATCAGCATTCTGTTTAAGGTTGGGCTAAGGCGCCGGTAGATCCAGGTAAATTGGTCCAGATACATTAAAATAATGTATTCCTAATGAAAACACCTCAAAACGGGGTTAATTTTGCCATTGTGTGTGTTTTGTTTACCATTTAGCAAATGAAATACGAGAAAAGATTTGCTTGTATTCTTATCCAAACCTCATTATTCCAGCGTACAAGGAGAAGCTCCCGTTTGTGAAGCCAGCCCCTATCGAGGAACAAGAAACCAAGAAACAGAAGAAGCAGAAAGACAGTCAGAAAAAGGCGACAGAAAAAGTGGCAAAAGACGTCAAAGACATGAAGTTGGATAATTAATGGAGACAGATACTGCTTGCCGCAACTTGCGAACGAAAATAAGACCAAAAATTTAGGTCGACATTTTTTACTGGCGTTTGTTTCATGTAAAGATTCCGACGCGATTTCACGAGATCTCCGTGAACCTCCAACTGAACTTCTTTATCTCAAGTGGTTTTATGTCATGTGGTATGCCCATAATAAACATTCTCTTTTTTTTTGTGAGAGACATTATTAATTGTTATTTAACAGATTTCTTTTTGTGGCATCATGTATTTAACTATTGGTTGGATGGCCAAGTGCAAATCTTATTTAAATTAAGAAGAAAAAGGCAAAGTGTTCTATTGTTTCTTGCTCTGCCATAAGCAAGTTGTGATTACTGTGTAACAACAGGAAACATTGTGAACTGTATCCAAGATGATGTAAAAACGATCATTTTAGCCTTGTTATAATTTATAAAAAATCATTCTACAATTTGTTATTAAAAGGTCGTCACTATAAAATCTCAGTTATGAAGAAAATATACATAATTTTTACCTGGCATATTTGTAATGATTATTTTGAAGCCAAAGCAAATAAAATCGCCATCTTAGAAATAAGTGTTTGAAATTTGAAAATAATAAAAAAATAGATAAATAAATAAATAAATAAATAAATAAATAAAATTGAAATATTTTACAAATAATTTGACCTTTGTGATCTGAGGACAATGCCTTAAATTTCAAAGGCTACCAAAAGCTTGCCCCGCTCTATTATGGGTTCACCTCTATTGCTTCCTGAATTACTTCCTGAACGGCAGAGGCACGCAGGTGGAAGGGAAATGGGCTGTCAGTCATCTCAGATACTCGGGGTGTTTATACACAATTTTCTAAAATGCCTTTTTTTTTGGCAGTTTCTGAAAAATAAATGTCAACGTTTGGGGTTGGGGTGGTTGTACTCAAGCCTAAGCTAATTTTTCTCTGTTTTTAATCTGTTCAGCACGGTATAACATTGCATACATTTTCGTTTCTTTGTGCAAATATTTACACAGAATCTAGTTAAAAGGAATGTAAAAGACCACAGTAGGCATCTCCGCAGAAAACAGTACTTTAATCATTTGACTTAGCCATTGAAAACTCCTTCAATTGGTACAAATAAAGGAGAGATAAATTGGATACTTTTTTTGTAATGCACCGTTTCTTTCAAAGTTAAATCTTTTATTTGCAGTCTAAATTACGGACAACTCTTTAATGCTACCCGCAATATCATATATAGTACATGAATTCTTTTCATGCTTAAATTGGAAAGAAAAACTCACCCTAAGGCAATGCCTGTTTCGATAAAAGAAATATTGCGTTTCATATCTTCTTTGCAAATCTTATAAAAGGAGGGCAAGAATTAAGTTTTCTGATGTGTTACGCTATTATTATTATTATTGGTTGTTGTCCTAGGGAAGTGTCTTGATGAAGAAGGAAATGAAGCTAAAACACGTTAAGCGTGGCATTTATTACTATTAGGGAAAGCGGTTCAACGAGTTTTAGGAAAATGAAACTAGAAGATATTTTGTAAATGAACGTGTTGTGTGGAAATCCATCTGTCGAACGCGTCAGTAAAAGGGGGACGTGCTGTCTAGATCTAAATCTGCTCTCGTCTTGGTCATTCACGGAGAAGGCCTCCAACGTAAGGTTTATAACTGCAGATTAAGTGTATTCTGTGCTTGAAAAAATTACCATTCATGGTATCTCATCAAGCGTTGTATAACTAGAAAAGCGCTGAGAGAGCGCAAACTACGTCAAGGCAAATGCGTCCCCGTTACGCCAAGGAAATAATTATATAATAATTAACCATTACTTGATCAATTTATTAATTCAGCACCAAAATCTTGTTATTTCTTCGTTGTGACATATCATGAAAAATTAATTAATTCTTTCCTTGTCCATGTCTGAGCCAATCCTGGCCCATTTATGACCTAAACTGAAAAATTTATTTTTAACTTATTAATTCAGGAATGGATCATTATCATCGAAGTTTTATCATTTCTTCCTTGTGCCATTAACCCATCCTGTAAATTTCATCAAAATCCATTCATTACTTTTTGCTTAAGGGTCTCCACATGCAAATGGTAACGAAAACGTAATCTTCTCTGTTGTTGGGGGTAATAAGTAGCGTGTTAAATAACCTGTAACGGGCAAGGAACTTATTTTAAGTTTTAACAACCCTTAAAAAATTCAGTTGGCATTTTAATGAAGTACGCGCGCGATTGTGCTATCGATTTAACCTGGAAGGAGGTTGCGCTTTCCATGAAAAAGACATAATTTCTTATTTAATGTCTTGTTTACTCCAACGACAAATCCTTTGTATTAGGGAGTGAAGTTAAGCATACATGTTTAAAAGTTTCTTTTTGCGCACAACCCTGCACAATATTGAACACACGCACACACGCATGCTCATTTGCATAAATTTGCAAGCACACACACAAGCACAGCGAAACAAGCAACGCATGGTGTTCACAAAACTAAGGGTAAAACGTGTTTGGAACGAGGCCACCCCCCTCCAGGCGTCAAGGCAATTGATGTCTTCAAGGTTACAGTAGTTCAGAAGCACACGGCAGAGCAGATCTTTTCAGGGTGCTCCACACGAACGCGACCCGATTCTGCCCTTGTCCCTCAGTGACCATTGGTCCTAATTGAAGACCATTTCTGTCAAGACAGGTAAGAAATGTTTACAGATATTGTAATCCTTGTTTATTTAAGTGAGTCACCTTGATGTGAATATTTTTCACCTGACTCTGGTTAAACGTGATGGGCCAGGATGCGTGTCGATAAAAGAGAATAAGAAAAAAATATCTGGCGTAGCAACGTTGTAATATCCATAAGGTAAATGTCAAGGGCGTTATTTTAGCGTTTGTCTTTAATATGGTAATCAAGTGTCCCAGTATTTCTGTCGGGACTTATTACTTAAGTTGTAAACATGCTCCCCCCTTTCTACAACGCGTAGTATGCACGCACTTGCACGAGCACATACATGCTCGTGTATACTGCACATACACATGAGTCCAATTTAATCATTCTCAACAAACAATTTAGACCGATATAATTTAATTGCCGCAGATCCCTGGCCCAAGTTAAAGACAAAAAGGAGGAATAAAACCATACGCGTAAAACACAAGGCGTTGGCACATACTTCAGGAGGACGTAGTTATATCTGAGGTAAGTTTGAGGGCTTCTACCTAACATGTTGAGGGATGGGGGTATAAGCATGTTTATAACTCAGCAATATGCAGAGAAAACTTGTGATTTTTGATTAAACCATGAAACGAGTGACCACCTGTCACTTAGTTCTAAAACATTCCACATTTGCAATCACTAAAACCTCATTCATTATTTTAACATTAATTGTTTAAATGGATTAATTAGGCGCACGTGACGCTTACCTAGATACCGGTACACTCTACATCCATAACAATGAAGGAGAAAGTAACACAGTAAACACACCCATGCGACGCACATAATAGTCTGGTGGGAAGGAGGGGTTCACGTGCAACCCCGTGAAAAACAGTGGATACCTATATTTTCTTAACCCTTGATGTCTAAATTTTTGATTTCTAGATGTTCCCAGAGTGAAAAAATGTCCCATGGGGTTTTAATTTAATGATATGTAACACCCTGTCGCTCAAATAACCGCATTTGAAATAATGGGGGTAGGGGAAGAAAATTATCTATAGTGTGCAATTTAAATAAGATATAAGAATGGTTTATATATCATTATGTAGGTAAAGGGTTGCTCTAAAAATACAAGTAATAAAAGTTATGTAATACTGAACCATGTCTAAGTAAAATGGTGTCAAAGGTCAAATGAGGTCAAATTTGAGAAATTTTCAGAAAAATAAAGCAATAAAGTTTATCTGTATAGAGAATGTGAGCCAACAACATACTTTTAAGGGTATATTTTATAAATCTCATCTATATTACAAATGTTTAATGGTCATTTGTGACTTAGTTTTACAGTTTGTGAGAATTATGATGGATATGATTAACGTATGGGAGTATCAGTTAAATTTCAGATCAGTGGGGGTAGGGGAAGAAAATCATTCATAACTTGACATTTAAGTAAGATATAACAATGATTTATATATCATTGCATAGCTAAAGGCTAGTTCTAAAATCATAAGTAATAAAAATTATGTAATGCTAAACCATAATGGAGTAAATGGGGTCAAAGGTCAAATGAGGTCAAATTTGAGAAATTTCAGGAAAATAAGCCAATATAGTTTACTTATTTAGAGGATTAGAGCCCACAGTATATATTTGGAGTAAGTTGTGCAAATCCCATTTATATAGAAAATGTTTTATGATCTATTGAGACTTCATTTTACAGTTTGTGGAAATTATGATAGATATGATTAACATATGGGTACAGATACTATCAGTTCAATTTCAGATCAATGGGGGTAGGGGAAGAAAATCACCCATAACCTAAAATTTAAGTAAAATATAACAATGATTTGTATATCATTGCATAGCCAAATGATTGCTCTAAACATAAAAGTAATAAAAATTATGTAATACTGAACAATTATGGAGTAAAATGGGGTCAAAGTTCAAATAAGGTCAAATTTGAGAAATTTCAGAAAAATGAAGTATTATTTTTATATAGAAGATGTGAGCTAAAAATATACATTTTAGTGTATGTTTGGTAAATTCTATCTATATGACAATGCTTAATGGTCATTTGTAACTTAATTTTTAAGTTTTTGATAATTATGATGGATATGATTAGCATATGGGAGTATCCGTTAAATTTCAGATCAGTGGGGGTAGGGGAAGAAAATCAATCATAACTTGAAATTTAAGTAAAATATAACAATGATTCAAATATCATTGCATAGCTAAGAAGTTCCTCTAAACACATAATTAATAAAATTATGTAATACTACACCATTATGGAGTAAAATGGGGTCAAAGGTCAAACGAGGTCAAATTTAAGAAAATTTCAGGAAAACATGCCAATAAAGTTTGTTCCTTTAGAGGATAAGAGCCCACAGTATATATTTGGAGTAAATTGTACAAATCCTATTTATATAGCAAATGTTTTATGGTCTATTGAGACTTAATTTTACATTTTGGAAGATTTATCAAAATGAATGATACAATAAAGGTTGGGGGGGGGTGTTAAGTTCAATTGCCAAAAATGGGGGTAGGGGAAGGAAATCATTCTTAGTATAGGATTTGATTAAGATATGACATTGATTTATATATCATTATGTTGCTGAAGGAGAGCTCTAAACATCCAATAAATAATAAAAGTTAAGTAACATTGAAACGTGGCTGAGTTAAAGGTGGTCAACGGTCCAATAAGGTCAAAACTGAGTCATTTTCAAAAAAAAAAAAAAAAAGAAATCACCCAATAGAATTTTTCTTTAAGCAGAAATATTGAACGTAGAAAATGTTTTCTTAGAGTATGATTGGTAAATACAGTTTAAATCTTAGTTATTTAACAGGGTTTCGGGAATTCATTTTACAGCATTTAGATCTATGTCTGATACCAGTACTTTAGAAGTGTTCAGTTAAATTGCCATAAAGTGGGGACAGGGAAAGGACATCACTCATAGGAGGTATTCTAAGTAAGGTATAACTGTGATTTGTATATCATAATATACCTGAAGGGTTGTTCTAAACATTTAAATTGCAAATTTTATGTAAAATTGAATGATGTCTGTGTAAAAAGGGGAAAACTGTCAAATGAGGTCTCATATATGAAGCAGTCAAGTTTCTTTATTCAGAGAACATGAGTTCAAATTTGGATTTTTGGATATCTTTGATAAATTAAATTTTTGGTACAAAAATTTCATGGTGTTTAAATACTTTATTTTAGAGTTTCTGATATTTATGAATGATACAACTTATTAGTATATGTACTGTAGGGGGATCTTAGTTCAATTGCCCACAAATGGGGGCAGCTAGGAGAAGGAAATCATTAATAGTAAGGGAATTAAGTAAGATATAACTATAGTTTATATATCATTGTGTTGCTGAATGGTCCCTCTAAGCATTTAAGTAATGTAGGAGTATACTGTATATTTTGTTTTAAGAATAAATATCAAATGATATGGATTTTTCTCCTCTCCCCCCGTTTTTTTTCCCGACAATTGAATTAAACCCATCTGCAGTGCTTGTATAGTAGGTTTTATATCTCACCTACTGTAAAATAAACTCACATACCCCCATCAAATCATTGTAAAACATATGAACTTAACCAATATATATATATACTGGGGTAGTGCTAGCACTCACCATTTTAGCCAACTGCTAAAACTGACTTAAATTGGCTAAAGAAAAAGGGCTTGATTTGACATGTTTTAGCCAAATTATATCCATTTTGGTAACAAATTGACAAAAATGTGGTGATTTGGCTAAGCGAAAAAAAAAAAAAAAATAGCTAATGCTATCCCAGATATATCTTAGTCTACAAATCATATTCCTCTCTGTAAAATTTAACTGCTATATTTTTTATTTGTTTTCTTACAAATGCCTCATAGTTGACCTCATTTAACATTTGATCCCATTTTATGAAGACATATGATTAACTTTTACATAAAATGTGTTATTTATATGTTATGAGCAACATTTTGGCTGCACAGTGATATATCTAAGGTAAATCTTAATCAAATTCCCTACTATGATGGGTGTCCTTTCCCTGTCTCCATTTTTTATGCAATTGAACTGATCCCATCTGCAGTACTCACTTATTGTAAAAAAATCCAAATATTCCATCAAGTCCTTGTAATAGGGATGGACATGTGTCTAAAAAACATATTTTAGGTTCAAGTCAAGTATAAATAATATAAATTGTATTGGTTTACATTCCTAGAAATGCCTACAAATTTACCTAATTTGATCTTGCACCCCATTAAGCCTCACCATGTCTCAATTTTAAATAACATTTATTTCTGATGTATTTTGAACAACCCTTCAGCTTCAGAATGATACATAAATCATAGCCACATCTTACTTAAAATCCCCTACTATGAACAGATTTTTCCCTACCCCCAATTTTTGGCAATTATGCTGAACCCCTCTGCTGTAAGAATTGCATTTTAAAATTAACAAACTTAATTCTCATGAAATAATTGAAACGGACAACTTACCCTAAAGAAACATAATCTAAGTTCAAGTTCTATGTAAAATAATTAGCTTTATTGTTTTTTTTCCAGAAAATGACTCAAATTTGACCTCTATTCAACTTTCCTGATGATGTCTCAATTTTGACCTTATTTAACATTTGATCTCTTTTAATTCGGCCATGATTCAATGTTGCACAACTTTTATTGCTTAGATGTTTAGAGCTCTCTTTTATCAACACAGTGATGTATAATCAATGTCATATCTTAATTAAATCCTATACTATTAATGAATTTCTTTCCCCTACCCCCATTTTTGGCAATTGAACTACACATCCCACCATATTGATAAATCTCAGAAAATGTACAATTAAGTCTCAAAAGATTATAAAACATTTGCTATAAAGATGAGATTTGCACTACATACTCCAAAATCATACTGTGGACTCTAACCCTCTAAATAAATAAACTTTATTGCTTTATTTTACTGAAAATTCCTCAAATTTGACCTTATTTGAACTTTGACCCCATTTACTCCATAATTGTTAAGTATTACATAATTTTAATTACTTATGTGTTTAGAAGAACTCCTTAGCTATGCAATGATATTTGAATCATTGTTATATCTTACTTAAATTTTAAGTTATGATTGATTTTCTTTCCATACCCCCACTGATCTGAAGTTTAACTTATATTCCCATACGCTAATCATATCCATCATAATTCTCACAAACTAAATTAAGATGCAAATAACCATTAAGCATTGTCATATAGATAGATTTACCAAACATACACTAGAAAGTATATTGTTAGCTCACATTCTCTATACAGATAAACTTTATTGCTTTATTTTTCTAAAAATTTCTCAAATTTGACCTCATTTGACCTTATTTGACCCCCTTTTACTTTGAGATGGTTCAGTATTACATAACTTTTATTACTTTAATGTTTAGAACAATGCTTTAGATATGCAATGATATACAAATCATTGTTGTATATAACTTAAATTTTAGGTTATGGGTGATTTTCTTCCCCTACTCCCATTGTTCTGAAATTGAAATGATAGTGTCAGTACCCATATGTTAATCAATCCAATCCTAATCCATTAAAATTTCCACAAACTGTAAAATTAAATACCAATAGATCATTTTGCATTTGCTTAATTGATGGAACTTACAAAAAATACTCTAAAATGTACTGTGGGCTCTAATCCTCTAAATAAGTAAACTATATTGGCTTATTTTCCTGAAAATTTCTCAAATTTGACCTCATTTGACCTTTGACCCCATTTACTCCATTATGGTTTAGCATTACATAATTTTTATTACTTATGATTTTAGAACTAGCCTTTAGCTTTGCAATGATGTATAAATCATTGTTATATCTTACTTAAATTTTAAGTTATGAGTGATTTTCTTCCCCTACCCCCACTGATCTGAAATTTAACTGATACTCCCATACGTTAATCATATCCATCATAATTCTCACAAACTGTAAAACTAAGTCACAAATGACCATTAAACATTTGTAATATAGATGGGATTTATAAAATATACCCTTAAAAGTATGTTGTTGGCTCACATTCTCTATACAGATAAACTTTATTGCTTTATTTTTCTGAAAATTTCTCAAATTTGACCTCATTTGACCTTTGACACCATTTTACTTAGACATGGTTCAGTATTACATAACTTTTATTACTTGTATTTTTAGAGCAACCCTTTACCTACATAATGATATATAAACCATTCTTATATCTTATTTAAATTGCAAACTATAGATAATTTTCTTCCCCTACCCCCATTATTTCAAATGCGGTTATTTGAGCGACAGGGTGTTACATATCATTAAATTAAAACCCCATGGGACATTTTTTCACTCTGGGAACATCTAGAAATCAAAAATTTAGACATCAAGGGTTAAGAAAATATAGGTATCCACTGTTTTTCACGGGGTTGCACGTGAACCCCTCCTTCCCACCAGACTATAATGGCCAGGGCTAAATATAAACCCGATATTGAGGTTGCACATTTACAAAAATATTAAAGGAACATATTTGGTGCCCATTGACCCCCACGGTGAATTTAAGAGCGATGTGGGAGCACCGCCTATCAAGGTCTGATTCTTTCGCGTATTATTTTTACTGGCCTTTTATATATGGTCGCATCGGATGTCACCTAGGCTTTGACAAGTTTTGTAAGAGCGACATTCTGATCCCTGAGATCAAATAGGAAAATTCATCCCTGGACGGACGTTAACTTTAAAGTGCCCGAAGCGTGAGTTTTACCTGGGAGCATAAGCCGTATGTATAATAAGTGTGTTAAGATAATCACTTGCTTGTTACTTCAAGCTCGTCGCTGTTTATATTCCCATTAATCTGTGTGGTAGGTTAGCAAAGTGTTTGTATTTCCCTATTTCAAATTTGCTTTCACCCGAGTTCTTTTTAATCGAGAGAGCCACAGGTATACCCGCTGACACCGGTCAAAAACCGGGTTTAAGTACAAAGTTGGATTTTTTAACAGGAGTATACGGCTTTGTACCGCTTTATACCACCTTGGTTCGTTTATTTGAGCAAGTCTTTTAGCGGGCACACCTGTGTTTCTATTATGGTAGTTGAAAAGCCTTATCGCGTACAAATTGGCAAACAAGTGCAGTCATTGCAATAACAATGTATTTGATATGGATGCCATGTAAGATGCATGGCACTAATTGCAATGATGTACATGTAGTATAGTAGCAGCTCGCATGAATGCAGACATCAACTATCCACTATGGATATCATGATGTAGTACAGGTATAACAGCTCGTATGAAAGACATCAACTATCCACTATGGATATCATGATGTAGTACAGGTATAACAGCTCGTATGAAGGACATCAACTATCCACTATGGATATCATGATGTAGCACAGGTATAACAGCTCGTATGAAGGACATCAACTATCCACTATGGATATCATGATGTAGTACATGTATAACAGCTCGTATGAATGACATCAACTATCCACTATGGATATCATGATGTAGTACAACAGCTCGAACATGGTATGATATCAGTTATGGATATCATGCTACGACTATATCGACATTAACGAATATGTCACGTATCCGCTTTGGATATCATGACGTATAAACTCGAATGGGACTACGTATCTGCTTTGGATATCTAAGCATCAGAATTAGATAAATTATAAGTATCATGTTTATTATATAGTCCTTTTCGCCTTGGGTAGCATGATATCATATGATATCCTTTAATATTACCATGAAGGTCAAAAATACGAAGATATTAAAGGGATAATAACTCTTCGTATGAGATCTATATTTCACAATGAAAACATTGTGAATAACTCATAGAAATATAATATATTCTGTTTTACCACAAAAACGGCAGTTATAGCTATTTTTTCTGATATCTGAGCTTGTCTTTAGACCACGTGACCTCCATTGATGGCTATATACTCTGTTAAAATCTCTTAAGAGATTTTAACAAAAAAGCAAACTTTTTAGAAAAAAACCAGGGACTAACTTTGAATGTAAAAATGGATTCATTAACCATTGGTAAGTATGGGAAAATTGTTGTTTACTCCAGGAAAATTCATTTTTTGGCCGAAACGAAGAGTTATTATCCCTTTAAGGTAAAATTATGTTACAAATGTAACCATGTAGAAACATTTTTATGGTGTGCAGTGGGCATAATAATACTCTTAGAATGTTATGTTTGTGGGTTAATAGTTTAACGCACGTATATACCTAACTTACTATTTAGATGTACAAAAATATATATTTAACCCTTGAGTAATAGGCTTACACGGCTCGTGGCTTCAAGAGTCAAGTCGAACTTAGACCCTTCTCCAGCTATATGTAAAGTTAATTAGGTATTATTACGAAAAACGTGTTAAACATACAGTTATACAGCTATTGGATATTTCATTCTATAATTTTTTCATTCATTGACTTGTTTTGCCTTGACATGCATAATGTTGCTTCTGATTAAGGCGGCGACTAGAGTTCATCTGAGTATAAAGGTTTTTATTATAGGCCTACAATTATCGAATTTGGCTTTCGATCAATATAGTGTTTTCCAGCCTCGGTCGATACCACTCTTCTGAGGTCAACTGAGGTTGATATCACTTTTTTCAGGTCAGCTAAACACCATATTGTCTGGAAGTCAAATCTGATATTTATTTTATTAAATTATTTAATATGGTGTGATTATTCCAAGGATATATGTTAAGCAAATGGAAAATTACTTTATATTTTATTGAAATCACAATTTAATGATGTGATAGCCCAACTATCCGTCCACGTTAAGTGTCCACGAAGAATGGTTGGCCGCAACGTCACGTAACAATGGGGACGAATATAACATCTTATTCTATGCCAGTTCCATAATAATATTTATTACCATTGTTGGTCAATAGGCCGTCATCTCAAAGTTGACTGTTTATATTTAGTTGGCTAATTAAGAGTGTTATGATCCTAGCCAAGGTAAAAAAAAACAAAAAAAAAAAAAAAAAAAAAAACAAAAAAACAAACAAAACTGTTTGGTGAAGCAGGATCCAGAGGTCTTGCTATCCTAGAGAGTGGGGTTTACCCAAACCACCCATCTGGGGCAATTTAAGCCTAAAAACCATTTATGCATCAACCCAAACACGACCTCGTGTTCACTGTAACTTTCATGTTGTAGGTGCGGTGGGTACTGGTGCCACAGGTACTGCATTCAAAAATGGACCAAAACGGCAAAGATGAACGCGAACCTCTAGCGAATACATCTTTGGAAAACGGAAATAGAGGGGCGAGATCGACAGAGCAACCCTCAGAACTAGAGAGAACGTCGTCTCTCTATGGCGTTCAACTCGAGAGAGAAGATGAACCAGTGACTGTTAAGCGCCGAGTTTTTACCCAAGAACACTTCGACAAACACCATGGGTTTTCCCAGCGGAGGAAGTCTAAGACTCCCAAAGAGCATGCCCACCACGTGCGGCGTAAATTACGTAATCGTTGTGCATGCTCACGTGACTGTATCCAGGGGTTTCTGCTCCGACTCTTCCCCTTCGTGTCCATAATGAGGCAGTATAAATTCCCCCAGTGGTTCGTTGGTGATCTGGTGTCTGGGTTGACGGTGGGAGTGATGCACCTTCCACAGGGTAAGTCACTGAAAAAAAAAAAAAAAAAAAAAAAAAAAAAAAAAAAACAGAAATAACGAAAAATTTTAAGTGTATTTTAAGTATAGTATTTAATGCCTTTTAGAATTAAAACAAAATTTTACAAGAAGAAAAATGTCAATCTCCATTTAAGTGTCATATTTTATCACATTTAAATGACATTGAATGTAAAAAAGTTAAATTAAAGATCAATCTCCCTTTTAAGTGTCAAGTTTTATGCCTTTTTATTATATCAAATGAAGTTATAAAAAGAAATCAACCCCTTTTAAAATTTACATTTATTATATTTTTCAATTAGAACAAATGAAAAAGCTGTGTACTACATTACTGGATATATTTCTTATACTATACTCAGTTCTGCATGATCGTCACATTTTAAACAGTGCCAAAAATTGTCAAAAAAACCATGCATTGCCCCTTCATGATTTGAAGAAACCTTTAGAGTTTGTCACCATACAAAAGAATGAAGTAGTTTAAATAATCAACCGAACCCCCCTCCTCCTCCTCCCCCTCTCACCCCCCCTCCTCAGGAAAAGGGCCCCTCCCTCCAGGGTTGGCCATCAAACCATACTGTTTACTGAGGTATCACGTTTCACAGCACTACCAGTAGTGTGGTAACAATTCATCCTTTAATTATTTTGAACTTGCTATTTTAAGTTTTGACTAAATCGCGTAAATCAATATCTCTTGTGCACTATATAAGCATACAGAAATGTGACGTGTGGCAGACAACCTCACGAAGCTCAGAAGGCCTATGACTGTCTGCTAAAATGAAATCCACCCCGTCTGTTATAGTGCAACCCGACCTAAAAGAGGTACTGGAATGACATTCTTTTTAACTATTTCACGAAG
Source organism: Lingula anatina (assembly GCF_051362555.1). Classification (NCBI taxonomy): domain Eukaryota; kingdom Metazoa; phylum Brachiopoda; class Lingulata; order Lingulida; family Lingulidae; genus Lingula; species Lingula anatina. The sequence goes on along the minus strand of NC_141772.1, from coordinate 2,243,352 downwards.
CCTGGGTTCTTTGTGCGATCCCAGTAGACCGTTTCTGTCGATCATAGGAGTTCAATCGACCCAGCGTGGCGTTTTATACAGCTATTTCGACGAAGCCCCCATAGGTTAGGTGTCTGGATGAGTCCCTGGCTGTTTTGAAATTATAGGTCAAGCGAATACATGTACGTAGGCTGGCGGTGCACAGTGCTGTGTATTTAATACCTCACTGTTGTCACAGGCCCTTACCATTTTATACACTTATTTTTAATAAACAAACAAACAAACAAACAAACAAACAAAAGACATAAACAAAAATAGTTGAATAAGAAGAAAACAAAGCATTTCATCCTTTACATGTTACTTGACCTTTTAGTAGATATGCGGATAAAAATAACCTCAGTCACAGGACACCTCCCTCGGAGAATGTGTCCAAACAGTGTGTTCAAAAACCCCAGATAGGACGCCTTTAACAACGTAACAACCACCAATTCCACATGATAAAAATATTAAAAAATAATGATAATAAATAAATAAATAAATAAATAGATAAATAAATAAAATTATGATAGATTTAAAGATAAAATATAGTATTTTAAATTCAACCTAATTACTTCCAGGTATGGCATACGCTTTGTTGGCAGGGCTCCCGTCCATCCACGGCCTGTACGTGTCGTTCTTCCCTCCGCTAGTTTACTTCTTCTTTGGGACGTCCAAGCACATTTCTATAGGTGAGTGTGACATTGTGTTAGGTGAGAAAAAATTAGCACATCCACGAGCATCTCTGCAGGATCGTGGTTGTACTAAGTTGTCATTTAATATAAAAATTAAATTTCTGCTTGGAAAGAAAGCCAACAAATGGGTAAAAGAAAAGATGGATGAATTATTGAATGAGTCAGTGAGAAAGCATATGAATAAACGGAGAAAGGAATGAATGACTGAGTTAGAATAAATGAATGAATGAATTGATTTACAAATAGACTAATTGATAGACAAATGAAATACCCGGTAGATGAGTAGATACTTGGTTAACACCTAAGTAAACAATTAGATACATAAAAAATACAGCTGTGATGTAGAGGAAACGACACCTTGCAATACATAATCTGACTAACTATTAACCGTGGTACTTCATGTACTTCAACCAGGTACCATGGCGGTGGTCAGCCTCATGGTAGGGGCAGTCGTAGACAGGCAAGCCGTGTCATGGACCGCTCCTGCAGCGTCCCCAGATGTCTTCAACGATTCAAGCGTTGCCAATGCCACTTCTGTACCTTCCATCATATGTGACGCCGATACCAACTCCAACCAAGACTGCGTGGACTTCAAGATAGGCGTGGCGACCGCTTTGACCATGTTGGTCGGATTCTGGCAGGTAGATTTTACCCCCCCCCCATCCCTCCCCCCTCTCTCTCTCTCTCGCTCTCTCTGACGTTATCATTTTGCACCAAACGCAAAGGATATATACTAAAATCAAATGGAATCAGCTGTACATTAAACAATATAAAGAATAATTACGTCACTGTGCTATATCCATGGGCTGTAAGATAACCCTTCGTAGTGTAACGAGGCGGAGTTCCACGGGTCAACAAATCGTACTTTATCTTTGTTCATTTCAGTTGTTGAAGGGCACATTTCGTCTTGGTTTCATCACCAACTACTTGTCCGACCCCCTCATCAGTGGATTTACCACGGGAGCCGCCTGTCACGTGTTTTCTTCACAGATTAAACACGTCTTTGGGCTCAGAATTAAGGCGTCAAAAATTACCAATCCGTTTAAACTCGTCAAGGTAAGTGATTGTCTTGAACTCGTGTTGATAACTGATTAAAAGTCGTGATGGTTTTTATTATCAAGACATTCTTGAGACAGTGCTTGTTAAGTCGACTTTTAGTAACAGATGTTTTACTTTTTTTGTGAATCCGCTCGTAGACACTGGGTTGAAAATAAACTATTAAATTGCCAGCGTTACGGTATAACTGCACAGCAAGCACCAGAGCCCAAATTCATCGCACGTGTCTTTTCAGGCTACAGATAGTTCACATCATCATGGTGGTAAGATCTATCATTATAGTGGTAAGATCTATCATTATAGTGGTAAGATCTATCATTTCATTTTAGTTTTACATCCAGTTCTTCCTCACCCTCCCCCAAACCAATCTGGCCGCCCTAATCATGTCAGTAGTGTGCATACTAATGTTGGTGCTGACAAAAGAGTGTATCAACGCTAGGTATAAGGCGAAGATGAAGATGCCGGTGCCCATTGAGCTGATTGTGGTAAGTGCTTGCCTCCATGCAAAGCAGCTATCCGTGAAAGATGATCCGAGCTTGTTAATTACTGGTATATTATGATTGCTAATTCGTTTAAAACGTGAAAAGAGGACATTTGACTCTGTTTTATGGTGAGCTTTGTGCCTTGGGTGTAGGTCTAATAGATGTCAGTCCCATAAAACCACAGGACCATGTAATAAAATGAGAGATTCATAAATAAATTTAATGTACGAGAAAGCCTTTAAGTTATCTTAATCCGGCATTTTGGACAAGCCATGTCTCACTTACTGCTGTGTTCCCAAAAATGCACGTGCACTTCATAATAATAAGATAACGGCTTTATATGATAAAAAATAAAGTTACAAAGTGTTTCATGTATGCCAATGTACCCCTAATGGATCCACCATTATAACATCTAAATCCTCATTTACTGTGTTTGTTTGAAATGAAGCCTCTACATTTTAGGTCATTCTGGGTACTATGGTATCCTACTTTGCCAAAATGGACGAGGTGTTTAATCTGACGGTGGTCGGGTCTATTCCAACAGGGTAAGTACTTACGGACAATTTCTGAGTCTTTTGACAACGTCATTTCCTAGCTAAAAAAAACAATAAAGGAAAATGCTTTTAGAACTATTTCTAAGTTTACAATCTGGTTTAGTCGACGAAGTTGCGTCTCGACCCCTTGTCAGACTTTTGTACTAGTAAGTCCAGTAATAAATTAGATTACTGATGTAAAATAATGTAATGTAATTTGCACAACATTTGCCATACCTCAATCTTTTTAAAAACGATTTATATTTTTTTTACACAACTTTAACACGGCGAATTTTAATTCTAATTCCAGCATCCCTGTGCCGACCCTACCACCTGCCGAACATTTCGGGACTCTAATTGTAGATGCGTTCGGAGTTGCCATTGTGGCCTTCACCATATCCGTCTCCATGGCAAAGATACTGGCCAAACAGCAGGGATACGTCATAAGCCCTGACCAGGTAGGGATTGAATGTCCTTCCCATTAAACACAGAACGTTATTATATCGTTACCGTAGCGTTTATATAACAAACGTTATGGTAACTTTATGGTAACGTTATAAAAAAATTCTTTACCTGCTGGGCCTTAAGAGTCAAAATTATTTTAACAAAAATCCAGCTACACATTCCACTTTTGAAAGTTTGTTCTTTTTAACTTATTCAGAAGTGGCAAATTCAAATGTCTTTCGCAGGAAAAGGAAACAATAGAAAAACATTTAGAAATATGTAAGAGTTTATTATTTCGCCCACTACAGATAATAAATGTGTATTGGTCTAATGTACTAATCGCTTAATTGGGAGTGATACCTCACATTTGAGTATGCTTTGTACCCATACTGATGATAGACGCTTATGATCTTTAGTAGGTGGTTCCATATGGAGTGGTTTGTTTTATAGTACTATTATATTCCAGGAACTTATTGCCTATGGTATGTGTAACATCATAGGCTCTGTCTTCACTACGTTTTCTTGCTGCGCGTCCATGTCTAGAAGCCTGGTGCAAGAGACAACGGGAGGAAAAACGGAGGTAGAGTAATTTAGGATCCCCAAAAGGAAGTAAACGAAGGGCCATCTAAACATCGTTTTGCAAAATAGAATACGTAATTTGCATCTTTTGGCAGTGCTTCCATATTTATTATCTTCATCCAAGTCTATTTCCATTATATGGTAGCTGGGGTTTCGTAACTGGTTAGAATTTTTGGATTGGGCCAGCACAGTATATATTTGGTTTGCAATGCATTTCATGGCGGCTCTATTGTGCGAGCTATTCTTTCAAATTTGGGGTGAAAAATAGTGATTTAAATGAAATACATTTACATTATTATATATTAAGTTAATTTGCAGGTTGCAAGTATCGTTTCCAGTGGCTTTATTCTGATAGTTATACTTGCCGCAGGGCCGTTATTTCGAACTCTTCCAAGGGTAAGAAAGATGAAAAATAAAAACTAGACTTTTGTCTAGAAACCTTACAACTGCTAACTGAATTCTCGACTCATATTTTTCAGCGTGGTAATATAATTTCTTAAACTTGCAATCATCATGTTCTTTACTGCTTTGAGGTTACATATTTGGATATTTAACTCTGTAGTTAGCTACAGCATTTTTTATATTATTATATATTTCATATTTCTGTTATCAAATTCAGCATAATTTTTAATTTCCAGTGTGTTCTTGCCTCCATCATCATCGTGGCTCTGAAAGGCATGTTCCTGCAGGTTAAAGACCTGAAGAGGCTGTGGAGGATTTCAAAGTTTGATTTTGTAAGTGCATGGTCTTTCTTGATACACGTTTATATCACACCCAATACACGAATTCAATACATTAAGCATAGCAATATCTTACTTTCACATTGATAATAATTTAAAGTGGTTCAATTTATCCAGTATCTGGGGAACAATCCGCAGTCTCATCTATCGCAATCACGGTGTCACACCTAACGCATTTGTCACTCCTAACACATTCATCCCAAAAAACGCACAGTACTATGCCTTATTTACAATGACGTAGTTTAGATAAGATACATATACAGACATATCCATAGAAAGATTGGGCGTTTTCTTGTTATTATTATTATTATTATTATTATTATTATTATTATTATTATTATATTTTAAGGCCATATGGATAGTCACCTTCGTCTCCGTAGTGTTCCTCAATGTGGACATGGGACTTCTGGTAGGGGTGGGGTTCTCTCTCATCACTATTGTCTTCAGGACACAATGGTAAGTGGGGTCAGAGCTAGTTTTTTTTTCAGAAGATGGATCATTTTTCATTATATTTGCAGCTATACATGTACATTGGTGGAGTGTTGCACGAATTTTTTTGTTTGCAAATCTTAGGATAGTTCAGACTATTATTTTTAATGACTTTAGAAGTATAACTCAGTCTAAATTACTGTCTCAATTAATGGAATCGATGTGCTCGATTTCAGCATGTTAAGGTTTGATTGGTTTTATTTATTGTTATATTCCATTTTAAAAGTCTTATTTATTTATTTATTTATTTATTTATTGCTTCAGGCCGTACAGTTGTCTCTTTGGTAGAGTGCCTCACACAGATATATACAGAGACAAAAACGTATACAAAGTGGTACGTCCCGGATTTATCTTCATCCAAGTCTATTTCCATTAAATGGTTGCTGGGGTTTTCGTAGCTTGTTAGAATTATTACACTAGCGATCAGCGCCAAAGAGAAGGCCTCTGTTACTTTAGCTTATGGCATATTTATTGTCAAATTTAAGTACAGGATATATAAGATATTTTCTCAAAGAATTTTGAATCCGGTTATTAAGAAAATGGAAACCTTTGTCTTGTAGGCAGCGGGTTTCCAAATGAAACATCTGTGTTCTCAAGTCATGAATATTTTACCAATATTGTTAAATTCTATTTGTCTAGGTCGAGGAGGTTCCTGGAATAAAGATTTTTCACTTTGAATCCTCCCTGTATTACGCGAACGCTGAACATTTCCGTAACAAGCTCTACTCAACCACCGGATGTGACCCTGGTCTCCTCAAGGCCGAAAGGATGGCGATAAACGAGAGACAAGAAGCTCTTGCAAAGCAAAAGAAAAAGAAAGAAAACAGAGAGAAGAAAAAGGAAAATGCAAACGTAAAGTCCACAGTAAAAATTTTTTCTACGCGTAGTTTATTAGGTAATTAAATAAGAAATGAAGTCAGATGTGGGATTCACGCGCGCACGCTTACACACACAGACATCTAAAAAAATTAAATAAAGTCAAATAATACAATAATGATTACATTCCTGCAGCGTGGCGTTATGAAATAACAAAGAACATTGTATTTTATTCAGCAGCCGGAAAAAGAAGCAGGCGACCATCCGTCCATAGCGCTAGTGGACGAGTCCAAACAAGCAGACAAGCATCTGTTGTCTCTGGAGGACGAACTTCCACAACCTGACATCCACCACATCATAGTGGACTGCTCCGCCATGACCTTTATTGACGCCGTAGGGGTGAAGGTGCTGAAACAGGTGAGGCAAAATTACCCCCGGTTTCTGGGGCGGCTTTACAAGAGAACAAAAATCCTGTGCGTTTTAGAGAAAAAAATTAGTCTTATACAGTTCAAGTTTTATTAAAAAAAATCTTTCTCTGTTATCTAAAATACATTGAGTATTGGTCTGAAACATAGCCATAGCTGGACTTTGGAATTTCTTATTATACAATATATAGCAACACTGTTTTATTTAATAACTGATTTATATTGGGTCGGTATAGTCGTCAAAGTGAAGAAAATATTTTTAGTGTAATAAGTTTTTATCAATTAAAAAAAAAAGGCGAAAGTGTTTAATACGCGTTTTTGAGATCGTACTGTTGGACATTTTTTGTGCTTCGATCGTCACAAATTTGTTTTAAAATATTTTTATTCCTGTGTTTTAGGTAATAGCAGAATACAAAGCAGTCGGCGTTCGAGTAGTCCTTGCTCACTGTAGAGGTAATGACTCTCAATACCCTATTTTTTTTAATATCAGAATTTTTAAAATTGTCCGTCATTATACATATTACAAGTGCATTCATAAAGATTTAAATTTGTCAGACTCAGAAGAACACGATTAAGTTTACTTAGTTATATTATCAGCACATTCTATTGATAGTAACTGTCTAACGCACGCATGCGGAACTTTGCCTATGGATCTTTTTATGTGACTTGTTTGGTGACATAACCGTGTTTCTTTAATAAATTAACATTGCCATATTTTTTGTTAACATACACATGCAAAGTAAACCATTGTTCCTGGGTTTTTGGGTGTAGGTTACCCCTGTATTTCTAAATGACCGACATATATATATTTCCTGCCTGACCTGATTTTCCAAACTTGCATTTGATTCACGCAATTCTGAAATTCGGATGAAATATGACGATTAAGGCGGAAAAAGGAAATAAATACATTGCATTCTTACTAGTCTCTCTCTCTCTCTCTCTCTCCTTGAATTTATGATTAGAAATCTTAATGTTACTTACTCGGTATATCTTACTTAATAATAGCTCAGCTGGGAGAAATGCTGGAGAAATGCATGCCAACTGAAGACGACCAAGAAGACCTCATCTACTTCATGGTGCACGATGCCGTGCTGGTCGCTTTGGACAAAGAACGAACCTTACGCGAAAAGGTAACGTGGTTTTCATCTCTCTCTCTCTCTCTCTCCCCCTCTCTCTCTTGATCTTTTAAGGACGGGGTAATTATTGTTATCCTACTTTTTTATTCATGTCAACAGGAGCATATAGTAGCCTCGGCTACTCTATAAAATGATGATTAGCTGCACCAGAACACTTAATTTATTTCACTCTCTAAGTAACTGTTTCATTAGGACCAACACGAACGTTACTTATATGAAGAAACATACATGTATAACTTTGGCTCTGTTGAAAGAAGATATTTTGTACGCGTGTAAAAAATACATGTACCTTGCATTCCTGTATGCAGAGAGCAACCGGCTTTTTGCCTCATAGTAGGAAAAGGCCTGCTCAAACTCACAATTTAAATCTAGAATTTATATCATTTCCCAAGGTCGGTCAACAAAGGGGGGGGGGGATCTGTTAAATTAATCAGTAAATGAATATAAGATATACATTTATTCTTACAGTTGCAAGAGGACGCAGTAACCACGTCGCATTCCCCGGGGGATGTACCTCCCGACGCCAGCGAAGACGAAGATGGAGAAGAAGATAAAAACGTGGAGGTAAATAACTTAAAAGGCACAACAAATTTCATTACATTACATCTTGATGTGTGAGTGTTTGTAGCTATTGCTCTCAATACGGGTAAGTTACCCGAGGCACTAGTATTCATTTGTAATAAAACTTCGTGAAATTAGGTTTTTAGTATTGCAAGCATTATGCCCTTAATGTCTTATAATAACATTATATTAAGAAAAAATGTACATAACTTAAGATATATAGCGGGTAGTAAAACATATCATGTTCTTTTTCGGTTGGTTTCAGGAACAAAATGGACACGTATAAGAACTACGCCCCGAAGACCTAAAAATGTATGACAGTGTCATCTTAGTATTTCTGATTCGACTGCCAAGAAATGAATTTTGTTCGTCGTAATTTATCCAGCATGGACTAAGCGGATAACAGTGAAATCTTTGATGTCCTTTTTGCACTATATCATCAAATTCTGAGCCACTTATTCGCTGTCTGTTTTGGAATAGTGATAGCCTAATTTGTAAAAGTTTATGGTTTAACCCTATTCATACGGGATGGGGTCGTTTACACAGATTTGTTAACGTTTGTTTTTTACTGTATTATTTTTCCATGAAATTTCATGGGTTTGTCAAATTTATATAAGCCTACAGGAGATATGTTTACAGCTTTGTTATCGTTAATGGTGCTCTCACCAGAAACAAATTAGCGACCCCACTAGATTTCTGCCATTTACCCGTATTGTACGTGGTATATTTATCTGTAAGTTCCACTCAAATTAATTATTGTATTTAATTATTTAATTATTTAAAAAAATACAGAGCAGTGAAATATTTGAAGACAGAAAAGATTCGAAATATGGAGTGGACGGAGTGGACGGAAGTGATTTGGATAGACCAGATTGGTGATGAAAAGGAGGACATGTTAGAATAATTACATGTATCAGGAAAAGGTGACACTGAGAGTGCAAGTGAAAGTGATAGTGATCCAGAGATTGAACTTCAAGAAAGGAAGCAACGTCTTGTAACCAAAGATGATGAAATTTGTCAAATGAAGAAGTCACGGCGCGAGCCTTAGAATAGGCCCTTAGAAGAGACGCCTTGAGGGGGTGTGGCAGAGGACGAAGACAAGATGTAATGGATGACCTCAGTGGGTCAGCTAGAACATACATATAGTGTATCAAATACAAACCATGCCAATGTTATCACTTAAGTGTGTCTGACAGGATACACAGGCCTAGCTTTGTTTATATTAGCAGAACTAGGGTTGGAAATAAAAAAAAAATAATTTGAAAAAAGGATATAAATATTATTTTCTAAAGCTGATCTATTTTCTAAAAATACCTATATTAGTATATAATATATAGTATTTTAACTCTCTAGCAATATGTACTATAATGTTTATTTATTTACCAAAAAGCTTCTGTTTTGTAACTACCAAAAATATGGGTAATTGATAAATCATGCCATGGAATTGTAAAGGACGCTACGGGGTAGGAATATGTTGTAGAATTTGCCTGTATGAGAAGGGTAAAGCGTGAATTCACGACGTGGAATTGACATTAGCTTTGTTTAAACACACGGATCTAACTTTAAAACGCAAATTTGTCATTGAAAATTAAGCTTAATATTTTCAGTCATCTTCCCCACTGTGACCGCCTAAGTCGTGACGATAATTATATTTTCCGTCAGGAATGGGATTCATTAGCCCACGAAGTTATTTCCGGTTATGATAAGGCAAAATGTGAATTAGATTTTTTGCTTTTATGTTAGGCGAATGCCATATCATAAAATGTATAGCACATTTGTAACATGCCGAGGTACTTTCATATTTAAAAAAAGTGCACATGGGTTTGAATATGAACCAAAAAATTTTGTATTTTCAGATCTATTTCAGACCTTTTTATAAATGTATATAATAACCTTTTATGACACACTGTACAGCTTTTATTTTTCCAATGTATTCAATATGTTAATAAAAAAAAGTCAATCAAAATGCGATTTATGTGAAGGTAGTAAAAATTGATAACAATTTTAGGACTGAAACAATATGAACATTTCATATTATATCTAATATCTACATATCTGGCCATGACAGCAGTGTGGAATCACTGACAAGTCAACTCGATTCCTGTAGGGAAAATTAAGTTCGTCAGTGACCAGTAATTGACTTTTTCCGATTCAAACGAACGAAAATAGAACATCGATTACTCCGTACCCGGTCGATTATAAAAGATGGCGTTTTTGATGATTTTCGTTGCGGTCTAGCGAGAAAGTGGTAGGGGGTTTTCTCTTGGCGTCCTTGTAGTGAAAGGCCGCATTTTAGCGCTAAAATGAAACATTAAAAATGCTGTCGGTGCACCGAATAGGCTATGTTACAGAGGGCGTTTTATATTTGAACAAATTTGTATGTACTCTCAGTTGCTTTGTTTATAATAGGCATTAGGACCTGTGAAATTAACATGAAACTAAAAGCGCCCAGGCAAAACGCCTGCGGACGGCGGCAGACCGCGTCACGTGGTATTCAAGGATCGTCTGATTGTTCCTGGGTTGTAAAATGCCGAAATATTTAGAATCAAAAGACGTATGTGCAAAAGGTATGTTATGTGTTAGAACAAAGCTCAGTTGATATCAACAGCGGATCTTATGACGTAATCAACTCCTCCCCTCCACCTGAATTACGGTGTTTACATTGGTCAATGGGATGCAATTGGTTAATGGGAGTGAAAAGCTGTTACGCAAACTATGTGAGACCTGCCGAACTGATGGTCAAACCACTTATATCGCCTGCTTACATAACGCCAAATGCATTTGATACCGCCATTTAATACCGAATTCCTCCTCATACAGTATAGCCTATAATATATAGAATACTGGATATATAGGCCCTACAGAGCACATTGATTCCTTTGAGACGAAATTTCAGTACGACAAACAGCTACGCATTGTACAATGCAGGTTTTTTATTAACCTGTAGGGATTTCCAAGGTGATTATACCGTCTTTGAGGCTATTTAGGGTAAGTCAGCATGAATTTTGTGTCAGAATAAAATATTTAAGTTAATTCAAGGTACGCTCTGGTGTCGGGGGCCTCTAAAATAGGAGAAAAATAATTTTGTAACAAACAGCTGGCGGACCCTGCAGTAGTCAGAGAGTACATTGTAAGTTAGGCGCCGGGTGGGGAGTTTGGGGGGGGGGGGGAGGGGGTTTAAATGTTTGCTATATTACCCCACTATACAATGTAGCTCGCACGTTGTCCACAAATATCACTGTTTAAAAATATGACATTGTATTTTCCACGTCTCGAACCTGAATAATGATTAGGTAAACATTGAGAGTTATTTGATATTTTTTACTCCTTCCACATGCGCTTTAATATATTTTATTATTACGGTTGCGTGCTGGTAAGAATATACATGTATAGACTCGTAATCATTGACTTAGTGATCTAGATTAACACCAGTAGAGTAACACGATAAATACCCCTCTCCCGTATCTCGTTTACGCTAAGGTCGACCGGGGCTTAAGTATATAATAGTTATATAATCTTCGACCCACAACACACGTGCCTGTGTCGTACCCTCTACCAGGGTGGCAAAAATATTATAGGGAAAATTACCAAAAGAGATAGTAATTATATCGTCCTTTCATCTGAAGACATATCTGTGAATATCTTGTGAAAAATCAATCTGTGGCCCTGGTAGAGGATACCAGTGTCGGCTGCGCAGGATCCACAGTTTGAAGGTACCGGTATCCTAGCCACGATTTTCCTGCCAGCTCCACCCATCTCTGCATGTGGATCTGATAACTTATACCATTTATGATTAAATGCTTTTAACTTAAAAGTTCTAAATGCTCCCCGTAACGTTTAGATCGTTACGTTTTCCTTTACATTACAGAGCGAAATATCGACTTCCATTGTTTTTATTTGAGGAGTTTTAGATCGCATTCACAACGAGTTGAGCCATGGCTGTACAAATCCTGGAACTAAATATGGCGGACGTACATGAAAGAAAAACCGCCTAATCTTTTAATAGTCTCTCCGCCTCTCACACGCCTCCCCATGCGTCGTCCCTGCGGGGGTACAGTCATTAAATTTCGGCTCCATTGGGACACGACATGGGAAGGCGTGTGAGAGGCGGAGAGACTATCAAATGATAAGGCGGTTTTTCTTTCATGTACGTCCGCCATGTTTAGTTCCAGGATTTGTAAAGCCTGGCTCAACTCGTTGTGAATGCGATCTTATAGTGTTAAGGTCTAAATTGGGCAAGATAAGTACATATATCTTTGAAGGATATAAAAACATAGAAAATATGTCTTTTGGACTCTTTCAGAGGTGTATAAAATACCTTTAAGTTTTAACTATGCGTTTTGCTAGTTTGTTAGCCATAATTTATACACTGTTCCGGCTTTACGGTAGCAGCACTGGAGATGGGGTCTTTGTATAGTTTAAAACACGCACTTTGTTTCAGGGCTCAGTCCCAATGAAACCATCGGTTTACGTAGATCGATCACCTCCTTGGGGACTCTCGCTGAATGCAATCAGATTGACAGATTAACACGCCTCCTTGAATGGACTCTTATCATCACCAGCTTTACTGTATTCTGCTCTACGCTAGGATCAGGAGTGATTACCTCTTAATTTGACTACATTCGGCGAGAGTCCAGGCGGAGTTGGAACGGTCTGTGTAGACCGATAGTTTCATTGGGCATACTGTACATGAAAAGAACTTCCTTTACTTTCCACTTTATTAAACCAAGGTATCCTAAACCCATAACAGTCGAGAAGACACCGATCTATAGCTATTAACTTGTCTTGTAGGTGCAAATTAAAATGTTTACCCTCACGAGCAAAATTAATCAGCCTCTACCAGTGTTTCAATGACAAAAAAAAAAAAAAGAAAAGTAAGATGTTTTAGTGTGGAAAATATCACCACGACCACCAAGCCACGCCCTCACCGTACCAATAAACAAATATTTGAGCTGCATATTACAAGGTGTGTATACCGCTTTGTTGCCCCGTTGCCTTTATCATAGATACTTGTAGATCTTATCGTGCTTTCAGATTAGGTCGTCCCTCTTATTTATTAGTTCTAAAAACTTACAACCTCCGGAAAGTCATCGGTGGTGAGTAAATTTTAAAGTGACGAGATGCACAGTGCATGGATATGCACGTAGTACTGCACTTATGTGCATGTATGTGCATGTATGCAATACATTATAATGCAACGCAGTGTTTTATTGGCGCAGATATGTGACGGTGCATGAAAAAGGGCCCCTTTTTTTAATAAATAATAAGTTGTCGCCGATTCTGCTATGAAATAACGGTATTAGTGGAATATTCCCACTCAAGATTCCCCATATATATTAGAGTTGCATATAAATGTATTATTTATTGACACTTGAGCTTTTTTTGTTAGCCAATATATAGCAGAATATATAGTTTAATTTGACGTCACGCGCCGGCTCCCTTTTGGAGTGCGTGTATTGCACTTGTGATACAGTTCACGATCCACTTAATGAGTGTACAGTATTTGTAGACCATACTGTCTTGGCTGTTCTGTAAGTAACACGGCGTTTACTTCCTAAAGCATTAATTAAAGGATTATTTCTTTGGCCACATCATTTTGTGGAAGAAACCGGCGTAATTTGCGTGCGACTAGGAGGCAGCGTAACGGTAGGTCTACGCGTTTTCCTGCAAGTTTGTTGGGTTACATAACTTGTTTTTGGTAATTTATTGTCCTAGCGACAGACTCACTTATGTCATAAACCTGGCATAAATAGGTGAGGGTAGAGCTAGGAGTGTAAAACAAATAATTGTCAGAGAGGGACGGGAGCTGGCAAGGGGAAAGGAGAGAGAACTGAAAGACTTGAAAAGTGTAGAAATACAGTCGTGCTTGGCAAATGAATCGTTTTGTAGAAAGAACATTATTATGAACCTCTGTTAACATACTTCCTTTCCCGTGAGCTGACGGTCCAATATACAGGGCACAGTGTTTATAAATATGTTTGAACTAGAATTATAAAGAAACGATATCTAAAAGTTAGGATTTCTCTACCTAGAACTAAACGTACGACATACGGTAAACATACAGTACCAAAACACATAGAGAATTCGTGGGCTCCTATGCTATGGCTGCCCATTCAAATAACCGAGGAGCTTTGATCGAGCACGTTGTAACTATTGAGCTGTTCTCGCAAAATGGTAGTATTCGAGGAAAAAAATTAGACCACACAAAAAATTGTTTTTCTTTCAAAAATGGAAACAGCTTTTTGAAAAACCCTGTATCTGAAATTCCGCAAACACTGAGATATTGATTTAATGTTGGCCATCACATATTGTCATAGCCCCATTTTTGAAGGGAGTGAGGGTAGGGCTATGGCTAATAATGCACCCCTCTCGTTACTGCTGAAATTTTTGACAACAGGTGTATTAAATCCAGTACGATATTGATGTCCACTCTGTTGTGATTTGTCTTCCACAAAACCATACTCCTCCTGTTTTTATGTCACGATTAAAAACCATAAAGCAAGGCAAAAGTAGCAGGGTACATGAATAATTATGAGCTGTACGCGCTGTTATATAAGGGGAATGTTAAATTAAAGCAGATACTTAGGAGGTCCCTGGTCGCAAAAAAACCTCAAGTTTGCAAATATCGGACAAAATCTTAACTATCCGTATATATATATATATATATATATATATATATATATATATATATATATATATATATATATATATATATATATATATATTGTTTGATAAAACTATCACGTAATCAGATCCAGTTACTGCCCTGCATCAAATCGTCCCATGTGTAAACGTTATCAATAAACACAGGCGGAGGTTATCAAATAAGTCATAAAGTAAAGCCCAAGAAATGCTGTCCAAGGACCCATTCAAAATAGATTATCCGAATACAAAATGATATGCCGACTAAATATGGCCGACTAATTTAGACCACCAGTCTATGCTCATCAGAGCACTACCCGCACCTTTGCCTGTAGTGTACTCGCCTACATTTCAAAGATGAAGATACATGTACATTGAAGGTCCATTTTACGCGTTTTATCTACAATAAAGTGCCCTGCTCCGCCTAGTGTGACCAGTCAGATGGACACAGGTGATTCACTTGGCGGAGCAGATGGTACGTGTGGAGACTCCTGTGTCATTATTTTTAATCTACGACTTTGCTACAGTAATCAGATAACTGCATGCTGACACGAATTAAAAAAGTCGATAAGCCAGACAGGCCAGTTGTTTAACTAATACACTCGGCCTGAGCAGGCATCGCTGGGTAGACTTTTTGAAAAGTTCGCCACATGTGCACTTTTAAATATAAGGTAAGAGACAATTATATTATAAAGTAAGATACGCAAGTTTTCAATTGAAGGGATACGAAATTTAAAAAAAATGAAAAATTAGTCATTTGTCATGAGGTCAGATGTTGTAGGATTTTGACCAACAGGCGACAAGTATATTAATCATGTGCTATCCGCCTTGGGTTATGTGATAAAAGGATATTACCAAATACTTGTTAACGCCGTAAGACGTTCACGTAATATGTAGATAGGTCAGAACATCCCACTTGTTCAGTGTGGAGACACCCTTCAGGCCGCAACAATATGCTCTCTCTCTCTCTCTATATATATATATATATATATATATATTCACACTTATTTACTAAGGGTTCATTCTCAATGAAACTATCGTTCTACTTAGATCGACCCAACTCCACGGCGAATCTCGCTGAACACAATCAGATTAACAGATTGACACGCCTATCTAACATTGAGTAGAATACAGAGAAGTTGGTAATTATACGAGTGTGTAGGAAACAAGAGTAGGCATGTCAGTCTGTTAAACTGACTGCATTCAGCGAGAGTCCCCGTACATAGAACGACATTTCCATTGGGAATGAGCCCAAATTCTTTGAACATTTCTGTTGTCACCAGCGCGAAGTTTATCACTTCATTTTAGAAATGAATTTATTACCCAGTTGGCTACTGCAGAAAGTCTTTGATGTACACGAGGCACGCGTCGGTGCACGTATTTGCGAAACAAAAAGGGATATCATATATAAGCAGCAGTGCAAGTTTGACAGTCACGAAGATTTACACGTGACATCGACCTTTATATATTCCAATTATACAAAAGCTTTTATCAACCGAAGCAATAAATAATAATATTTCAGTCGAGATCAAATTGTTAATCTTCTCATCATTAGAAGAGCGCATTTATAGGCCTATGCTGTAGAAACAAAAAATATGGAAATAGCACATCGTGTGCTTGTCCTTAAAAATGTTTAATGCCTTAATTTATTTGCTAACTTTGGTCGTGAAATATTTTAGTGTTTATTGCAGGCGTTAGGTAATTGACAAGATGAATGAAACCACAGACACGCATGGGTCCACGGAGGAACCAAACGGGGGGCTACGGCATCGTGCATCGTTTTCCCAAACGGGAACAACAGATTCCACTTCCGGTGCAGAAGGATCTAATACACAAGCGCCCTCTACAAAAAATGGATCGGAAGATGTCAGGACAATTCGGGTTCTTCGACCGGTGTACTCCCAGTCGGCTTTTGATACATTGTATGAGCATACCATGCCAGAGGAAAAAACAGTTAAAGACCACGTTCATCACACGTGGCGAAAACGCTGTGCGTGTTCTTCTGAATGCTTCAAAGCGTTTCTACTGCAACTGTTTCCGTTTGTTGGTATTATGCGCCAGTATAAATTCCCGCTGTGGCTGATATCTGATATTGTGGCGGGGATAACTGTGGGGATAATGAATCTACCCCAAGGTAGGGTCAAATACTACATCAAGCTTTCATTTTAAAACTGCCCCAAAGTACTATTGAATGTTTGGTGTAACCCCCCCATTTCCAATCGAAGTCAAACCATTTTTATATGCAGAATGTCAATAACAATGTAAGTATCAAAATCATATTTACATCTTTAGACATTTGAAATTATGATGAGCAAAGCTCTCTTTAAAGAACTATTAATTGACGCTGTAATTCATGTCAAAATGGATATTCTAAGATCATGTGGATGAATTATCACAGAGGTCGATCTTTAATTTTAAATCGTCTAAATTTTATATATTAGCTACAGCCTGTACAGCCGCTAAAGGTATTTTTTTCAGGTATGGCATATGCATTGGTGAGTGGTCTTCCATCGATTCATGGTTTATATGCATCGTTCTTCCCTCCGTTGGTCTATTTTTTTTTCGGATCATCCAGACACATTTCTATAGGTATGTGAAGCACGCACTGTGTTAGGTGAGACAGGAGTCATTGCGTTCAGCTGGATCTTACATATCCAGAAACACAATCACTCTCAGATCATATAGCGTATGACACTGAAGCATGAATTTTGACTAAACAATAAACACAAATAACTTTGGATATATTACTGTGATTGTGTACCATTAGAAAACAAATGGTTTAATTTTCACCTTTTTTGGTACACATGAGTTTAGTCGTAACCCTTTACAAAGGAAGGAATCAAGTCATCTCGCTGACGCGTTACTTTCTTTTGCCAGCATCTGCTGCAGTGGCAAGTCTTCTCGTTGGCTCTTTTGTTGACAAGCAGACGGCAAACTGGACCCCGTCCACCCCGTTGCTTAACAACAGTACCGATAATACGTCACTGGAGAACGAGATGACGTGTAACGTTGACACCACCGACTACCAGGAGTGTGTAGACTTTAAGATTAACCTCGTCGTGGCTCTGACGCTGTTAGCGGGCTGTTGGCAGGTATGGTTTTCAGTTAAAATATGTGTTGTTTTCTCTCGATCGAACATTGAATTTAGCCGACAAAGAGGGGGGGTTTTATAAAAAAAATTACTTAATTTATTTTTTTGGAGTCTATTGACTGAAGCATCCTCAGCAAATTGTGATTGTTCTGACGGTGGTTTGTACTCTTATTGATAGCGGGTATACATTTAGGTATGTCCAAAGTAACAATATTGGGGGTCAGTCATTTTAAATACATTTCTGATTAATATTACAAAGTCGACTTTCGGTATCCGATTTTTGCATGCAGTTTCTACTGACCAGGAACACTTTTCAGCCTTAAAAGAGTTTTTGTGAAACTGGGCCCTAATTCTTAGCTTTTTGGCCAATTAACCACCAATATCCTTCATCATCGTCTTGCCCCCGTTAAAAAATTATGTATCTTCCAGTTGCTGCAGGGCATACTCCGTCTTGGTTTCATCACCAACTACCTGTCCGACCCCCTCGTCAGTGGATTCACCACAGGAGCCGCCTGTCACGTGTTTTCTTCACAGATTAAACACGTCTTTGGAGTCAGTGTTAAGACTGTGCCTAGTCCATTCAAACTGATTAGCGTAAGTTAAGTAAAATATATCGCGTGGTTTGCAGCTTTTATTCTTAGTATTTTTTTAGCTTTAGTATTTTTTGAGAGTTGTGATTCAAAATCCTTGTAAAACTTAATGTCAAGATCCGTTGATTTCTTATACTAATAGAATTGCAGTTCCTTTATTTCAGCATTACTACGATAATCATTGCCCATAATATCATTTTATACGTATATTAACCATTAATATTAATATAGACCAATCCTTGGATTAAAAGCTTCGTATACAATAGGTTTAAAAACATTATGTTTCAGTTTTACATCCAGTTTTTCCCTGCTCTACCCCAGACCAATTTGACGGCTCTGATCATGTCAGCCATATGTATTCTTACTCTGGTTCTTATTAAAGAGTGTATCAACGCTAGATTTAAGTCCAAAATGAAGGTACCAATTCCTGCAGAGCTACTGGTGGTAGGTACCATCCATTTTCTTTAAAAACGACCCGTCGAAATATTTTGACTAAATAATGCTAATTTTTTATGGGGTTTATCAGAAAAGCAAACCCCTTAGATTTCCAATCAAGCCCTATCTCTTTATTCACAATTTGCCAAAAGTTTTGCAGCAAGGTGGAATCTACCAAAATACCAGACTTTTATTTGAATGGGCTTATATATGTATGTTGATATATTTTATTAAAGATGTTAAGGCTGAGGTTTTTACAAGCTTTTTTATCGGAATAAAAATAATATGATGTCATTTATGGATTTATCTTTGTCTTTTTTGTTAGTATATATTTTTAACAAACATCTTGGTTTAATTTCCATATTAGGTAATAGGTGGGACTCTAGTGTGTTACTTTGTCAAACTGGACGAGGTTTACGACTTGGTTGTGGTTGGTGATATTCCAACAGGGTAAGACCTAAGACATTTTGTGCGTGTTTGGGTTCGCGCGCCTTGTTGTTTGTGTGTGCATGCGCGCGTGCTCGTGTGTGAGTGTTTGATGTGTTTCTTAGCCTTTTCTGAAATAGGTATTATCACTTCATGATGATGAATTATTTATTTTGAATTTATATATTGAAATATTTTATATTTCTTGAATCTTGTATATTTTGACTCCTTGACGTGTTAAGCAATTTTTGTACAATGAAACGACTGGGCAACTTAATATGCAACCTGTCTTCAACATCTATCTTCAGTATTCCGCACCCTAGTATCCCACCGGCTAAATATTTCGGAGAAGTTGTCCTTGACTCGTTTGTCGTGGCAATCGTTGCCTTCAGCATCAACTTGTCTATGGCGAAGATACTGGCCAAGCCCCATGGTTATACTATAGACGCTAACCAGGTACACATCTTGCCTCCCTTTGGCCCTGCTGTCACTGTCCACTTTTTCCAAACAAACGAGTACTAAGATGTCGATAAAAGATTAAAAGAATATACTATAAGCCAAGCATTAAATTTAATAGCACTGAGACCCAATGGTAACATTTTCATCGACCTGAACAAATCTGATTGGAATGCACTTATGGGCTATTTTTAATGTGTTAGTTACTCTGTTGAGGTGTTGGTCCTGCGGCAAACCTTTGGTTTCATCTTAATATCTCTGCATTCTGAAAAGTTTAAGAGTGATGTGCTATTCATTTCAGGAACTTGTTGCCTATGGTCTGAGCAATGTGGTGGGCGGGTTCTTCACTGCCTTCGCCTCGGGGGCCTCCATGTCAAGAAGCTGCGTGCAGGAGTCGGCGGGGTGCAAGACACAGGTAAAAGCCACGTCGGTTGTTAATAGAATTTAATTTCGGTAGTTTTAAAAATTCTACAAATCATCCCCTGATAAGTGTTATTTCTAAAATTCTATTCTTGCACTTTACAAAATCCTTACAGGATGTCCCCCCATGAATTTCGAAGACATAGGTCTTTTGGGGACGTCAGATATAGTATTTAATGATACATCCGTTATCTTCCAAATTGTGTGTGCTGGTATATTTTTGAACCAAATTGTTATAAATTTTTTCTCATGTATTCTTCACATTTGTATTAATTTCCATATTTTAGGTGGCGAGCATCATAGCCAGCGGTTTTATCCTTATTGTCATACTGGCTGCTGGACCACTGTTTAAAACACTTCCAAGGGTAGGAATATGTTTTTCTAAAAAATCAAACACTGAAAAGAAAGGCGTTTTTATCCAAACGATTGCAAAGAGACCCTCGTGTTCTTGAAAATAACCACGAGAATTTTATACTGCTTTTGTAAGTATTATCCATGTGATATCATATTATATATTCCAGTGTGTTCTTGCCTCCATCATCATTGTGGCACTGAAAGGCATGTTCCTGCAAGTAAAAGACCTGAAGAGGCTGTGGAAGATTTCAAAGTTTGATTTTGTAAGGAATCTGACTTTATTACGTTTACAATTGTGGTGCCATTCATGATGAATCATGTCACACCTAACACAGCGCACGGTGTCACACCTAACACAGCGCAGTGTCACACCCAGCACAAGGCACACTTTCTAGTCAACAGCCCCCAAATACACACCAATTTCCACAATCCGGGACCCACCAATGAATAGCAGTATTCGAAATGACAGAAGCGATAAACACACGGTCCTTTTTTACTGCACGTTTTATTTAACGTACATGTAGAGCGCATGGAAAAAATGGTCATATTGGTAAATGGTAATCAATGTTAAGGCACCTTATGATAATTTTTTAAAACTTAAATAGATACTTTTCGGTTCCTGTAATATCTGTAATATCTGTTGTATCCAAATATTTAGGCGATCTGGATTGTTACTTTCCTCGGAGTGGTGATCCTCAACGTGGACTATGGTCTCATGATTGGAGTTGGTTTCTCCCTGCTCACCGTCGTGTTCAGGACACAGTGGTATGGCTTCTTAATTTATAGAATCAGATTCTGTGACCTGAAGTGTATATATAATTATATAACTTGTTTACACTGTTTTCTTATCACCGCATTTGTTGTCCAACGAAAGGTAATTAGTATTCACATTTTAAAGGTGTTTCACAACTACGCCCCAGTGGTATGTTACCTATATCAGTTTAATGCCCGCTATGGTTTTCTAAGATGTGACTTACATGAGCCCGGTTTGATTAAATGTACGGTTTATTATTTTTCTTTTTCTCGTTAGGCCGTACACGTGTTTGTATGGGAGAGTTCCCCATTCGGACATATACAGAGACAGCAATATATACAAGGCGGTAATTATACTTACATCATATTCGTATTAGATAGCCTACCTGCACTTTTAATATTTGAATTTCACCATTCCTGTTATTTGTGTACATAAAAAGTACTCTTATATGCTATACAGAATGGCTTCTAATAACCACAAATTGAAAACAATGGCAAGAAGTAATTTAAATGAGCCCTCTATTTTGCCGAGCAAAGTTTCTGTTGATTTCGTTGACGGGTTGTTTCATGAATTTATATATCCAGGTCGAAGAGATTCCAGGTATCAAGATATTCCACTTTGAATCTTCTTTGTATTACGCCAACGCTGAACACTTCCGGAGCAAGCTGTACGCAGCTACTGGCTGTGATCCTGGACTCCTGAAAGCGAAACAGATGAAGAGCAAAGAGAAAAGAGAGGCGCTGGAGAAAGAGAGAGAGAAGGAAGAGAAGAAAAGACAAAAAGCTGAGGTACGAGTTGAAATGAATATATCACTAGTACACAATGGCGTTGTTTATATTGGAAAAATACGTAGCGTTCAAACCATTGGTTGGTATTTTTGAATGGATAGATAATAATAATAAACAAAAATATTAAGAAAGTTTTCACATAATGTAAATTGTAGAGTGTATACCAAGAATACTACTAACCTTTGACCTTACTCATTTTAATCCGTTTTTTATGCCAGCTTATATTACTTGGGCATTATCGGTAAGGTATAAAGTATATGTTATTCCATCCATAGCTGGCATTGTACAATCTCAGATAAAATCCATAACAATAACTTTTTATCATAATAAAGAAAAGAACGGGAAACGGAGTAAGTAACGGCGCCATGATTGGCCAGTCCAAAGAGGTTCTTACCTTGGAAATAGAAGATATCCATCCAGAAGACAAGGTGGCTACCGAGGGCGTGGTCCACGGAGAGCCTCCACCACAGCCCGACATCCACCACATCATAATTGACTGCTCCGCCATTACCTTTATTGACGCTGTTGGTATCAAGGTACTGAAACAGGTAAAATGATTGCTCTCTCTCTCTCTCTCTCAAATGATATCAAATCAAATAATCCGTTAATAATACATGAAGGCCTTGTGTTAAAATCAAATGAGTATATTTTGATCGTCGAAAATCCATTACATATTTACATTATATTACATATTTTGCCTCTAAGTTATATGTTCCAGTACGGTTTTCCAGTATTGCAAATTGTGGTTATATCGTCAAACTTATCACTCCAATCTTCTTGTTTTGTCTTGAAGCTTTGAAGTAATGTACCTTATTTTTTCTCATTTAAGGTTTTATCAGAATACAAAGAAGTCAACATTCAGGTTGTTTTGGCACATTGCAGAGGTAGGTTAAACAGAGAAAATAAAATCACGTTCGTTGCAGAAAATTGAATAAGAAATTTTAGTACCTATAACCAGCTTTTCTAATAAAAGACTGAAGTTACGGTCAACTCTACTGATGCTGTTTTTATACATTTTTGTTTCGAATTCTGCATTCTAATTGTCTGAAGTAGGTCAGCGTTTTTTTTATCATATTTTGTTACCCAAATTTTATGAGATGATCAAATTTAAAAACATCAACATTATTTGCTGCATCCAAAATATTAAATTGCAGACGCTTTCCCTTGCTAAGAATATAAGCCATGGTCTTTTTTATTTTAGTGATATTAAGTATCTTTGCGTATCTCTGGTAAAATAAGACGACTTGGACTTTTGTTTATTAGTATATATACACAGAAGATTTGTGAAATAGGCCCCCTAGTGATAACGTTTCTAGGTAAACTTTATTGATATGTTATTAATATTAATCAGCCCAGCTCTCAGACATGCTCCACAAGAACGGTTTCATAGAGGACCACGGCAGAGACGTCGTATGTCTCATGGTGCACGACGCTGTCCTGATGGCTCTGGCGGATGACCTTGACCTACTTAAGAAGGTGAAAGAACGGTTTTCTCGGTTATGTTGTAAATGATAACAAATGGTGCGCATAATTACAGTTTTGACAAGTTATCATTTACAATTGTTAACCTTACCGCCAGTTGTGCAGCTTGCACGCTATGCTATAATCAGCACAAAAAGGTACTTGCAACAGAACCATAAGCCATGTTCTTTTTTTCTCGTATTTTTGAAAAGTTATACATGTAAATATTGTAACATGCACGAATTATCGTTCTGTATTCGTTCTATCGTCCACAGAATGTTTTCTAGGGATAAGTATATCATTTGAGGCATTTTATGTAGCAGTTTTTTCATGGCAACTGCAGTTGATGTTGTAATGAAGTTTACCGTTTTATCCCAAATGGTCTCCATTTCTTTACAGTTAGAAGATGACACCCTCATCACATCCCACTCTCCAGAAATTGAAGTGGCAGAGGAAAGCACAAACGATATGGAAGATACGCGGGTAAGTTTTATCTCATGGCAAAAAGTTCTGAATATAAATATACATATGATGTAAATAGGTTACTTTTTTGGGGGTGATAACATCACAATAAAAGTTGCCTTTATTCGCCATTTTATATATATATTTCACGTGATATTCATTAATATATGCATATGCATTTCAGGCCTGAATTTACTAGTACTAATAACAAAAGGACAAAAGGTCTGCAGAGAAAATTCAACATTTAAGTGTTATTTTACTACATGACAGCGACATGTAGACCCCCCTTTCGTCGATGATTATGTGCGTTTAAAATTGTTTTCGTCAGGTGTGAAAATATCACCGATTACATGTAGATGTTTTCTTCTCGATTCAGATGTAGAAGTCGCCAGCAGCAATCCAGGAAAACTGCCTCACCAGTACTCTCATATTCCAAAATGGTGACTCTGCCTTACAAATGTTAAAGGGGACGCTTTCGTGAATTACTTTATTTTCATTGGAAAATTTTCATTATGAATATAGCCACAATAAAAATAATGATAATAATTATAATAAAATTTATTTAAAGACTGAATTCCTTACAAGTTCAGTAGACTTAACAATGATAAAATGCTTTAGTATTAGAAATAAAATATTTTAGTATTAGAAACACGTTGTAAAACCATCGATAAGACATCAAATTAAAGAGTGCACTTCAAATTACATTAAAAGTTTTACACTTAAACAATTTCCCCTATAAAGTTTCTTTGAAAGTAGCTGTAAAACCATAGTTAAGAAATTAAATAAAAGAGTAAATTTAAAATGAAATGAATTGTTTACACCTCACACAATTTCATTTGTAAAGTTCCTTTAAGTTTAAAATAAATGCTCTGAGTTCTTTTTTAAAACCATGTTTTGACACTATTCGAGTGGCAGTATGTTCTATTCCAATGGAGCCGATACCATAAAAGTCTTGTCACCATAGGTTTTTACTCTGCCAGTTCTTTGTTTTAAAGCGCATTCATAACAACCGTCTAAGAGATCAAATATGGCCCACCCATTTGAATACTTGTTGCGTAATTCTCGCGGGGAATCTAATCGGGAATTAAGCGGCAAGCTTTTTAGTGAGTCACCATATTGGATCCGCTGATCTGTTAGTCCGCTGTTCTCAATGGGCTCCTTAAAGTAAGTGACGGACGGGAGGGTGGATAAAATGAAACTAGTTCACAAAGATAAGGAGAAAAAAACATATAATCATGAATGTGCGTAGGATAAAGGCTGTACGGACATCGTGTGACAAATGTAATAAAGGTTTTAAACAGGTTTTAAAGAGACGCTGAAGGCACGCCCTTCTCTTTCCATAGCAATCATCCCATGTCCCCTCCAGCGCAGGGTTTCTGTCATGCGCATTTTTCATTTATGCGAACGCTGCAATTCCACGCCTCTAACGTAGAGCTCACTAATCAACCAATAGACAACGGTCTAATTTTCGCCCTTCACCCTTTGGGGAACACATGGTTTAACTCGTCCAAACTCCACCCTATCACAAGCAGCTCCCTGACCCACGGCCCATGTTTATAGCGCAACGGTCTTTAACACCATTCAGTCTTTGCGTCCCGATCAGCGAGCAACAGCGTTCTAAACGAAGAAACTACGCGGGCCCGAGAAAGACTCGCTGCTCCACCATACACAGACTGAGAAAGCTGAAGCCGCCAACACCGGCAAACTAGCAGGTACATTAAAATTAATAAAAAAATGGGGGGGGGGGGGGGGGAACATGCTCATTACAATTTAGTGATAATAATGGGAATACTACAGTTATAATATTTTTTCAAAGGTTATAAAAAAGGAAATAAAAATAGGAAAAAAACGTAAAGATGCAGTACAAGAAACCGATGTGTACTTTATA
Source organism: Lingula anatina (assembly GCF_051362555.1). NCBI lineage: Eukaryota > Metazoa > Brachiopoda > Lingulata > Lingulida > Lingulidae > Lingula > Lingula anatina. The sequence continues at coordinate 2,217,614 of NC_141772.1, read as the reverse complement.
GGCCCAAACATTAAGAACGTACTGCATATTTTTGTATATTTCGAAGGTCACCATAAAGATTAAGTTGATAAGTATAAATAGCTAGGGTTTATGTATAATAATTTTTAGATTTTCAGTATACTGCCAAATATTTATCTGAATGTACTACTTGAGAACTGGATTTAATTAAAGCAAAAGCAAAAGTTAGTCAAATGGTATTCTACACATACCAAAAAATATTTATCAGCTGTGTGACTCCAATTTTAGAGTTTGGGTTGAAGGGTTTGGGGGTTTTCGGAAAATGAAAATTGTGAAAAATTTATTTCTAAAGCCTTAAGATACTGTTTAGGAGTTTACTGATTTTCACTAAAAGTGATTCTGTATGGTGGCTCAGGTTGGATATCACTGAATTTAGCAGATGGCTGCACATTCTCAGTCTTTGGAACAATTTGGTACTCACCCAAAATGAAAGACTTGTCAAACAAATTTTTGAAGATCATAAATTGGGGAAAAATTGGTGCTCCGAGGTAAGAGAGATTCTCAGATTCCGTGATATGGAAATACATTTTTTCAAAATATCAATTGTTGACATGGGATACATGGAAAACTCTTCTATGAAAAAGTCCAAATTAATTGAAAAAAAAAAAAAGAAATTTGGAAATTCCCTGATCTCCGAACATACATGACATTTAAAAAAGAAGTGAAAACTGAAAAATATCTTAACATAGATTTAAACAAGAAAGGAAAAAAAATTAACTCAATTTCGGATGGGCATTTTAGATTAAAATGTGGAAACTGGACGTAACAATAACACACTGTCGGAGACATTTAATAAGTCATAGACGATCTCAGTAATTTCAAGTAATAACTTTTATTGTATTCTCTATAATACATTATGTCAATTTTGAAGAGGCTGAGTAGGGCTTGTTTACCTGTCGCATTAAGGAGCCAGTGATAAGGACGTGCATGAAGCCATTGGCTGGAGTACAGACTAAAGGGTGTAATATTGAATAGAGAATCAAAATGTACCTAAGCAGGCAACGAGTTCACATTAAACGATTGAAACTGGTCACTTTTGTCAGTGTGGATTTCCTCTGTAGCGTTTAGACGTAAAGATTTCGACGTATCTAAATTTGCGCGGTTCCGGACAACACGCCTATTAATGAAAGAATGTGCCAACAAGGCAAAAAGAAATTAGAAAATGAGTCATTTCTTACTTCAGTGCACTGCTTATAGAGAGTAAAGTTTTAGATTATGTATCCAAATAAATGATATTAATAAAATTTCTGTGGAAGATGTAATGGAAAAAATGATGCAATTTGCAAAATTTATTGTTAAGATATTTGATCTAAGACAGAAAAATTGTATTTAACAGGTGTCTTCTAAGCCTGAAGGGCTGGGTGTTCTGTGCACATGACACGTTAATAAATGATAATGACGACGATGATGGCTTGTGTTTCAAATTATAAATCTTTCGACGGTCTTACGTGACTTTCTTACTAAATTTGAGGCCAAAAGATGTCATGAGGCTATGGTCGCCTCGAGTGGTTTAGATCATATCGAAAGGTGACAGTCTTCCAAATTAACTATCATCAGTTGACAAGCTCACTAATTGCTGATGCAGTTAAGACTGGGTTCCCATATTTAGATCGATCTAACAGGATCGATCCATCTCCGAGGGGTTTGTAGCTAAATTGTTTTCAGCTTAAGCGGCTTAGATGTCTGGCACGCCTGCTGAAGCTGCTAAACGATAATTAATTACCCCCTAACAGCTTCAGTAATTGTGACAGACATCTAAGCCGCCTAAGATGAAAGCAATATAGTGAGATAGATCTAGGTATTGGAACCCAGTCTAATATGCCCGGCAGTTGACCATAAGGTACAATTAAACTTGTAAATTACGCACCGCCTCACTCCCCAAGCCAGGTTACGACAGGTAACTCATCCTGTCAGATTCTTGGTACGCTTCAATATTTTTTCAATATATCTCTCATATTTCATGTGGTTATGTTATTGGTATTTTAAATGACGTTTATTTTAATATTTAAATGTCGATATTTAAAATAAGTGAGTTCATACACGGTCGCGAACATTAATGAAAGAAATCACTCTCATCTTGAAGCATGCGTGTGCCTAGGCAATACTCACGTGGAAGAAAACGTGGAAGAAAACGTATTACTCACGTGGAAGAAAACGTGGTTGCGGAAAAACTCGAAAAAGAGCGGAAATATAAGATAAAAAAATAAAAGATCGGAAACAGCCCCAATAAAATGGTTCGTAATCCTAATTCGTTACACGAAGTAAAGTGTTGCGTGCTTTGAGGATATGTTTCTTTGTTTCTAAAAGATATTTCAATCGAAAGATTAATAATTTGAAACCTAAGTACCAGTAGTGAGTCTTAACGTGTTTTAGATCATTACCTAATTCAGTGGTTTATAAAAGCGCAATATAATAATAATAATAATAATAATAATAATGATAATAATAATAATAATAATAATAATAATAATAATAATCCGAAAGTAGAATACATTTGAAATATATATAAAAATATTGTTTCACTATTCTGTCAAGAGTATCCCTATGGGCATTGAAAGAAATAAAATATTGTTTTGTTATTGTGACATAAGTCTAAGCACGGGCATAGAATGAGATAAAATATTGTTTTGTTATTGTGACAAGAGTATCCCCATGGGCATAGAAAAGGATAAAATATTGTTTTTTATTGTGACATAAGTATCCCCAGGGACAGAGAAAAGAACAAGATATTTTTGTTATTGTTATTGTGACAAGAGTATATATCTGTACCCGGGCACATGTCACAAAAAAAAAAAAAAAAAAAAAAAAAAAAAAAATCTAGTAGGACGACAATTCATAATCAAGAAGAATAGCAATGATAAAACTTAAAACATATGACCTATCAATTAACTAGTCATCGATGAATAATCAGAACATTATTAATTTTTCTTTGTTTTTGTTATACCTGGCCAGTTTTCCTGCTGTGCATCATTACACGTACGTGTCGTGATTCCGGTGTTTATATACTAGTAGTTATCATACTTGTAAACAAGATGAATGATATAAACAGCTAAAGGGAAATATAAAGAAGTCACTGCCACCACGATCACTGTTAGCAGTAGTGCTGAAATGGTGATTGCGCAAAATTAAAGAAAATCTAACGAAGACAAGTAAATGCTTGAACGGTAAGGAGAAATGGGGTTTAAATACTCATATATATATATATGAAATTATAGTTGGTGGATAAATGTTTAAAACCTCAAGTCGTCCTGCTGAGGTAGTTGTTGTTCAAAAATTCTCACCGGTAAGAAAAGAGCATAGCCGAACATGTGTGAATTTCTGGTGAAAGATTTCTGTGGTACGCCACTTGCGTCAGTGAAAAAGAAAATACACATGCGCAGAAATATGTTTTAATAGTTGAAATAAGGACTGTGGGGAAATATCACGAAACTACGAGGTCGTTAAGTTCATCTGAGAGAACACTTTCATTTTTCATGTTTTTATATCAACTGCAGAAGCGAGACAATAGAGAGAGATGACCCTCGCTATAAACGATGAGGGATTCCGTTCTCGTGGGACCATGACCCGAACAGAGACAACGGCACCCCATCCCGACACTTGTCCAGATGCGACTTCTAAAGACAACCGGGCTGTTGACGTCAGAAAAGTTAGGGTGCTTCGACCTATATACTCGCAGTCTACTTTTGACCTTCTCCATAGACATTCTTCCGAGGTACTTCAGGAAAAGAAAAATGAAGAGAATCGAAGTTGGCGTAAACGCTGCGCATGCTCTTCGGGATGTCTTTGTCGGATTTTACTTCGGCTGTTTCCGTTTGTTGGAATTCTACGCCAGTATAGATACCCGCAGTGGCTGGTGGGAGATATAGTTGCAGGGCTCACAGTGGGTGTGATGAATTTGCCCCAAGGTGAGATTAAACAATTTTAATGTTCAAGTACATGTATCTATCCAATGTGTTGTCCGCCATTTTAAGCAATAATATTTTGACATTTAAGTTTGCACAAATGCTAATATTCAAGAAACCCAGGCTTTTGTGGATATTTTGATGAATTAAGTTCTTTTACCATTATTTATTCAATGCAATAAGTCCTCTTTAATATCCCTATCAGCTACCGTTGAACGGTATAGTTCACAACAATATATGGCGGGTATTTGGAAATCACGTGTTGGAAAGTCTCAAGCCGGTGTAAAAGGAATGGAAGTCCGCTTGGAACCGTAGTCCTCTTCTCAATACAATCTTCCTATATACTAACCCCAACTCTCCAACTACCTCTAACCTGTACTTATCGTATGAAAGCCCGGACTTCCATTCCTAGGACTTCTCTTCCTGGCACACCGATTTCTGGATTGTTCGTCGTATAAAAAAAACAACTTCATATCACTGTTAAAAGGTTTTTATTATCCAGGTATGGCCTATGCCATGATTTGCGGTCTTCCACCAGTCCATGGTCTATATGCGGCCTTCTTCCCTACCTTGGTCTATTTCTTTTTTGGAACATCTAGGCACATTTCTATAGGTAGGTGACCATTGTGTTAGGTGAGACAGTAACCTTGCGTTAACCCCATACGGACCATATATGCGTATCTCAGGAATAATGGCGTTTTGTTGTCACAAGAGAGGTGATTAAAGGAAAGCAATGATCTGAGTGTGTTTCGTATTTTTTGTTCTTGCTATTTTGGAGAAAGTTGGGATGTAAGAGGAGTAAGAAATACATGGTTTTACAGTAACTTTTCCCAAAAAATATATAGAGAAAATGCCATCTCTCTACACCTCATACATATCGATTAATTCCACATTACCTAAAAACCAAAGCAAGTGCGTATCATGCAGATTTTTTTGTGTGTACAAGGCCTGAATGTTCTCTATAACAAATAAAAAACGCGAACTAAATTTAGAACAAGAATTCTTAATTAAGAAAACAATGAACTTATGTCTATATGTACATAAAATGCTGCTATTCTGGCTGTCAAGTGCGGCGTTTTTCTTTGTTTATAGACCCGTTGTATTCTCTTGTAGGGTCTGTAGCCACGTCTAGTTTCCTCGTCGGCTCTTACGTTGATAGACAGACCGCAGCGTGGAGCCCGTCTAGCTTGTTGCCTAGCAACGGTATATACAACACGTCTCTTGGAAACGGGATAGTATGTGATGTGTACACCACGGACAACATGGAATGTGTTGATTATAAGATTAATGTCGTCGTGGCTTTAATGTTGTTGGTGGGCGTTTGGCAGGTATGAAATTAAGATTTCGTTTCCAGGATGTACATGTTTGTTTCTATTACCAAGAATGTATTTTGACTCTGGCCCTTTGTCCTTTAAGATATGATTAATATTTTTATTGTCACCATATATTTATAGTTCTATGCTTCAGTTGCTGAAGGGCGTACTCCGCCTTGGTTTCATCACCAACTACTTGTCTGATCCCCTCGTCAGTGGATTCACCACAGGAGCCGCTTGTCACGTGTTTTCTTCACAGATTAAACACGTGTTTGGAGTCAGTGTTAAGACCGAGCCAAGTCCATTCAAACTGATTAGCGTAAGATAAAGGGCATTTCATACATTGATGCTTATATATATATATATATATATATATATATATATATATATATATATATATATATATATATATATATAATCACACCAACAAAATATTTGTTTTCTTTAAATTTGCCACAACACCTAGTTGAAATACTGACATTATTCACAGATTGCTAACAAAATCCTGTGGATGGCCCTCATATCAGCTGATAACAACATACACAAATTTTTTGTATTATTGCAATTTCCTGCAGGATTGGGTAAATGCATTATTGCACATCTCTATTGACATGAGTAATGCATTCGAACAGTTTTGCACATATACCAGTTTTACCGATGCATTGATTCCTCAAGTGATATCTTGACAAATCTCCACATAGAAATACTTCCGTTCTTTTCCAGTTTTACATCAATTTTCTCCCTGCTGTATCCCAGACCAACCTGACGGCTTTGATCATGTCATCCATTTGCATTCTTACTCTAGTTCTGGTCAAAGAATGCATTAACGCCAGATTTAAGTCCAAAATGAAGGTACCAGTCCCCATAGAACTATTGGTGGTAGGTATTCCATGAGGGGTTCATCGTCCATTATCTTTGTTACTTGAATCCACGATCAGTGTACATAACAGTGTAGCAAGTAAACGGAAAGAAGAGAGTGTAGAAGAGAAAGCTCAAGGGAAGTCTTCCTTGAACAAAATGGGGGTGGGGGAAGTGATATAGTGATATACACTACCTAAGTGACTTAAAACACGGAGACGTCCTTTTTCAAACGTGAAGTGATTTCTTTTAAAACTAGAAAAGCACTCCGAGAGCGCAGACCTCCGCCAAGGCAGCGATTTTTGATTATTATTGATCATTGATTGATCATTGATACGGATCACCACCAAAAACTAATCATCTCTTCCTCGGCCCACTTCTGACAGTTCCTGAAAATTTCATCAAAATCGGCCCATAACTTTTTGAGTTATGTTGATGACAAACAAACGAACAGACAGACAAACAGGGGTGAAAACATAACCTCCTTGGCGGAGGTAATAGATATGAGTTTAAGTAAAATGTGATGTAATATTTTATATAAAGATTAATTGTACTTGTACTTGACGATTACACGTCTTATTTTCAAATATGTCTTGCCCGCACGTATATTGATGCCGCATGTTAATCAATTCAACAACAGCGATGTTTTTTAAAATTAATTTTCTTCGTTCGAACTGTTTGGCACGCTGTCGTACATTTTCCATTGCAGGTGATTTTGGCGACCGCCGTGTGTTACCTGGCTAAATTAGACGAGGTTAACGATGTAGTGGTAGTTGGGGAGTTCTCTGCTGGGTAAGGGCTAACAGCCACGGACTGTGTGTATTTTCGGCTTTAGAACAAACACTGCTACACGTATCGCAGGAAAACACATTCACCGATCTTGATCTCCTCATAACTGCCGTGCTGTTAAATGTATGATTTCAATTTTAATTGGAGTCAATTATATCAATCCATTCACATGATCAAAATTATGTGTGTTATGTATTTTCTGGATATGAATATCCAACTGTATATATACGTTATTCACGAGACGAGATATTAAAGAGAATCGCACAGCCCAGCTGAAATTTAATAAAGTGACTAAGGTATTAAAAAGTTCAATATTTAAGGTATTGCTTATCTTACAAGCTTAACTTATGGAGGCCAATGTAGTGGTGATATGCAGTATGCGTATGCTTCCAGACTTCCACAGCCCAGAGTACCACCTCTAACGTATTTCGGAGATGCCGTTCTGGAATCCATTGTCATAGCAATTGTATCCTACTCTATCAATATATCGCTAGCTAAGATGTTTGCCAAATCAAATGGCTATATCGTGGATGCCAACCAGGTACGTCTCTTCTTAATTTATAGCTTGTCTTTTATCCTGTTTCTCTTTCAAACTCGTACCGGGGTGCCATATACCGTTTTGTCTTTGACTGAGGTAAACCAATATTTTTTTTAAGTCTAGACCGTGCATCTTTCAAGATTGAGTTATTTTATGAAAGTTACGTGAACTCTGGTCCCAGTGTTCCTTTTGGTACATTCCTCGAAAAGTTGTGCCATTTTGTTTCAGGAATTGGTTGCTTACGGACTGATGAATGTTGTTGGGGCCGTCTTCACCTGCTCGTCTCCGGGCGCCGCCATGGGCAGGTCTTGTTTGCAAGAGACTACAGGTGGGAAGACGCAGGTAAAGCAATTCAATACCCGCAAGCATTATATAGAGATTTATTTATTCAACCCGCAAATTCAATTCTAGATAAACAGGACCTATCTGTCTGTCTGTCTGCTACTTTTATTATTTACTTTTATGCCTTATTGCAATCTTAACTTTGTTTGCTCTGTATCTGCCATACACATGTATATTATTATCATGTATAAAGCCATCAGATGTAAAATAAAATAAAGATCACAAAAATTAACATTTATGCTTTTTTCCTAATACAAAAAGTACCAGCACTAAGAAAACGCTAAATAAAAAAACTGTAGAAAGTCGTAAAAGATTAATAAGGTTATAATTAATGATAATAACTAGGGTGAACTAATCCAATTAAAATGGATTTTGAAAACATATTTTCTGAAAGTTAATTAATAATGAAGCCAGTTATCTCGACTTGCTTCGGTTAATCTTGCTTTTTCTAACAATTTAAGGGATTGATCTATTGTAAACATATAAAGGCTAAATAATGATCTGAATATCATCATGTTCGTTTTCCTTCTACCAAACACTGTCTAATTTACAAATGCACACAAAACTTTATTTTCAGGTTGCAAGTGTAATATCTAGCGTCTTCATCCTTATTATCATTTTGTTCGCCGGACCATTGTTTGAAACACTTCCAAAGGTAATTTATGGTAATTTAACCATACAAACACTCGAAATTCTGAATTAGTAGCTCTTTTAGTAGCACACACTCATCCGACGTTCATCCATCTTTCTTTGCCTTTAAAGTAATTAATTTTCTCGTAACTCTAATTAAAGCGATGTTTATTTTTTTACTTCCAGTGTGTTCTTGCCTCCATCATCATGGTGGCTCTGAAAGGCATGTTCCTGCAGGTCAAAAGCATCAAGAGACTGTGGGGGATTTCTAGATTTGATTTTGTAAGCAATAAGGAAAGCTGACGCATTCATATTGTCACACCTAACACACTCGCCTGATAATATATTCCATTTCATACTTGAACACCTAACACACCGAGTCTTAGTGGCTATGTGTCACACAATAATTCTCTCTCTCTCTGTATGTGTGTGTTTGCTAAATTTTCTTCTAAAAATATGTTGATTTTTTTCCATTCCACTTAAAAAACATGCATTCATTTTTAATATGTATCTTTTTTTTTCACGAAGGCCGTCTGGATCGTTACTTTCCTTGGGGTGGTTATCCTTGATTTGAAGTATGGTCTCATGATAGGAGTTGGTTTCTCCCTGCTCACCGTCGTGTTCAGGACACAGTGGTATGACATCTTTACTTTGTATCACCTGACCATGGTATTTTCAACACATCTGCCTAATATATTTTCGACAGTATAGCACTATCAATGTATTATGTAGTACTATTTAATATTTTACCATTATGAAATGGTGTGTATTGAATACTTCATGCTACAAGTGCATTTATTATATTTGAATTTATGGTATATGCCGATAAAATTCCATACATGTGTCAGCCTGTGTATTTAAATAGCGTTTTGACTTTGTCACCTACATTAATTATCGATATCTTTGCATTTTTTTCATAAACCCACAGTGCATTTGTACATAAATTTCTTTAACATTTATCAAAAAGGGAAAAACTTTCGATATACAATATAATTTCGCTGGAAGTAAATTTATTTATTTTTGATTTTGCATGGTGACTGTGGAAAAGTTTTAAACACTCGGCAGCCTATATAGTAAGGATTTTCCAACTCGACAATTAGAAATAAGAGGGCCTTTCCTCTAAGTGAGCTACATGTTGTTGTCTCCATAATATAGTAACACACCTATTTCTTCTATATAAGGCCGTACACGTGTTTGTATGGAAGAGTACCCCACTCGGATATATACAGAGACAGCAATATATACAAGACGGTGAGTATGCTTTAAAAGTGATCAGTTTCAAATATACAGTAGCCCAAAAATCCACAAACACCGTTATTTTGAATTATACTAAAATAACAACAGTAGTTAAGGTTAATATGTTGATGGGTTATGCATCCACCATTTATTGGATTTTTTATATACACAAAAGATTTTCCCACCTCATTACAGAGTTTTTTAAATTATTATTCCTAACCTTTTATATGGTGAGTATGTTTTATTATTTTGATTTTGATATAACTGTTATTCCAACGGAACCAACATACAGTATATGATAACAAAAATATTTTAAGAGACGACACATGTGGTTGCCTACGAGGCATGAGACGGAGGAGGGGGGCTCAATCTTTTGATTTACTGTTTGCTTAAAGCAAACAAAGTTACGGTTTTTAACACCACCATTGAAGATACAATGAACAAAATCGACCTTTTCCCAGAACAAAAAAGCTGTTTTTTTCGGCCCTGAAGTATGGGTAATGCAAAATGTAAAAAGGACGAAATTAAACCTTTGGATGTTTGTTTTTATTATACTGACTGAGAATGTTGACTTGTTTACTGTTGTATTTAGATCACACAGATTGCTTCTTCTTCTTCTGAAAAAAAAAATACTGATCATGATGGTGAAGGAATTTTGTCATATACATGTATATCCAGGTGGAGGAGATTCCAGGTATCAAGATATTCCACTTTGGATCATCTCTGTATTACGCCAACGCTGAACACTTCCGGAGCAAGCTGTACGCAGCTACTGGCTGTGATCCTGCACTCCTGAAAGCGAAACAGATGAAGAGCAAAGAGAAAAGCGAAGCGTTGGAGAAAGAGAGAGAGAAGGAAGAGAAGAAAAGACAAAAAGTAGAGGTTAGATTTCACATAAATATTGGCGTTTATTCAATGATTTATTAACTCCGTCAAAGAGATAAATATTATAATTTGTTGGTCATAATGGTTTCACTCAAAGTAACACAAAGTAAATAACTGGTTTCCATAAACAATTTTGGAAAGGTCGAAGTCGATTTTTGGTGGCGGGCTTTTGTAGAGCTCTATTAATTGGCAATTGGCAATTTGCTATACTAAGCATTATTATTATTATTATTATAATTATTATTATTTCAACGATATTAACCCTCATCTATTCGGATCCGCAATGCCACGCTTTGAATGGAAAATAAATGTGATACCAACTAGTAGTGTGTTCTGGAGAAAAAAAAACGTTCTTACCTTATCTATCAAATACATATATTAGACCAGCATTAACTCTTTAGAATTTTTTACTAAGAGTTGTTATTCATTCAGTGCATTTCTACCACAATAAAGAAGACTACAGAAGTGAACGGTATAAGTAACAGAGGTATGATAGGCCTGTCCAAAGAAGTACTTAGCCTCCACATAGAGGACTTCCAACCTGATGACAAATTACCCTCAGAAGTTAATGAAGAGCTTCCACCTCAGCCCGCTATTCATCATATCATAGTTGACTGTTCCGCCATGGCTTTTGTAGACGCTGTTGGTATCCAGGCTCTGAAACAGGTTAAAGTCACTTCCCCTCTCCTTTCTCTCCCCCTCTCTCTCTCTCGCCTCTCTCTGTCCATTCATAAATACAACAGGTTTGATTGAAACAAAATTGCATATCATGCTGGAAATGATACTGTCCTTTCATCTCGGTATATGATAATTATTTCACTTCTATACCTAACAGTGTGTTTAATTACATGTTTTACTCGTGCGATTGTTTTTTATTGTTACATTGTTCATACTGACCCTTTCAATCTATCATAAAACGGATCAATTAGCTAAAATAAGAAAATAAGCGGAAAGTTAAAACGATTCAATTATTGTTAATTTCATTTCAGATTGTATGTGATTACAAAGACATTGGAGTCCAGGTTGTTTTTGCGCATTGCAGAGGTTTGTTACAACACTGGGATGTACTGTGTAACACGAACTAGTAGAGAATTTAGAAAGCAATATATCTATTTTCTTTAATCTATAGTTTAATCTTTAATTTAATTTTTCTACAGACTTGGATTCTCCAAGAAAACTTACTAATAATATGACAGTATTTGAAGATCTGATTATTGGTTCTTATAATGTAAGCTCAGCTTTTATAAAAAAGTGGTTCATACAAAGGTGAAAATTACTGTCAGTATTAATTATTAATGTTGTAAGTTGACATTGAAAATTCTTATTGTTTCTGTCTTCTGTCTGTCTTGTAGATGAGCTTACTGAGACAGTCCAGAAAAATGTATTCCACGGTGACCAAGACGGAGACGCCATCTATCTTACGGTCCACGACGCCGTACTTGCTGTACTGACAACCGAACTACCCCTGCTTCAGGAGGTATTGTAAACAATTTGACAATTCTGTGTGTGTGGATTGGGGGGGGGGGGGGGGGGGGGGGGGGGGGGGGGGGGGCAGACGGGAGGGGGAGGGGGAGAGAGGGGGGCAGGCGAGGTCTCCACTGCTTCCAGCGTCTCATTGCAGTTTGCAACAGATGACAGTATGTCTGGAATGTTACCCCCTGATATGTACGGGGTGTAGACGTTTTCACCTCTCTGGGGAGGAAACAGCAGTGAAAGCCAGCATATAAACGACATCTTACTGCCAGATCCTTCTGAACCCCACCCAAAAAGATATAAAGAACAGCAAAACGGGGCAATTTTTAATATAAGGCAGAGGATACAGTTCAGATGATCTATGTGGCGCTGAAAACTATAATACGAACAATATATTTTACTACCAGACCCTTCTCCTCCCCAACCACGAAAGATATCACAAAAATGATAAATTTGTCCTCGTCTGCTACTCTACGGGCGAAGAAAAACAGAGCAACAATTGTAAGGGGGTAATATTAACTATGGTGCGCGCTCGGCTGACTGCAATTTAGCGTGAACCCCCAGGGAGTTAGGTCAATCTAAATCTAAATCTAAATCTCTGGATCGATCTTAATCTCTGGGAATGCACCCTTAGTAAAGTGGTCGTGATTGTAAACGAAAACATCTAACTCATAATTGCTGATATGTATTTATTTATTTATTTATTTATTTATTTATTTATATTTATTTTCAGTTAGAAGATGACACCCTCATCACCTCCCATGGTCCAGGAACTGAAGCATCAGTGGCAAAAACAAATGGTTTTTGACGTTTTGAATTATGAGAGTTTTTCGCCAAAGCAATGAAATCGTGTTTTGTTTTGTTTTGTTTCTTTTATCAGACGTTAAACATAATTTTTGAGTAAAATATCACTATACTAAAGGATAATGGGGTACAAACGTTTCATCATGCCTGTGTTTCACGTGTACTTGACGTCGTCAAATTTCCACAGAAAATCCTCATAAAAATTGATGGCCATGGGAATTATTGCATGTGGTCGAGCATGGATTTGACAAAGTTTGTTGGAAACTTTTATTTTATTCTCAAGTGTATGTTTTAAATATATGCCGAGAAGAGACGTCAATATAGCAGTATAACCTATACACATGGCTGGTACCTGAAAATATTTATAGTTTAGTTTTTATGTATTTTGTATTAACCATACGATATTCATATGATGTCTACGTAACGATCACGACAATTTGCATATAACATAGTTGTACTAAAGAATGTTGTTGTAGTAAAATGTGGTATGTGGAAAAACTATATAACAAATTTTTTTCATTGCATTTATAATGCTAATGAAATGGCGTTTTGTATGGTTGTCTTGAATTGAACAGACTTTCTTTATTACTTGCTGCGGGATTTTAATTTCCAAAGGGCTTTTTTTTTTGCGGGGGGGGGGGGGGGGGGGGGGGAGGGGGGGGGGCTCGAATTTCTACGGCGCTACTTTGCACCGTGGACTTCATGAATTGTCTAAAATTACCACCATGACCATTCGTTGGGTAAAAGGACATAACGTGATTTTTGTGAGCCAATGGGATATTCTGAATAGGATAAGGTCTTGTAAATATACAGGCCTACACAACTACCAGACTCGGCACATAAGGATCCGGTATATCGGACCACACTACCCGTTTTCAAGGTGTGTGTCAGATTGCACTTCGGAGTATCATACCACAGAACAAATTTTGTAATACGAGCGCGGGCTGATCCTGTCGGTGTTCTGACTGATAATTTTTATAAAAAGGTTTCAATAATAATAATAATAATAATAATGACGTATTTTAAATATGCAAAAAGCAAGTATTTTAACAACCATATATTGCACCTATCCAACTTGGACACACATCATGATATACACATTGACACCATATTTTTTCACAGACACTAAAATTTCAAGAACAGCTTTATGCCAAGTCACCAAATAAGCGATCTAATTTCTTAATAAAAATGTCCTTTTTCATCGATATGCATAACCATTTTCTAGTACATGGTATTTACACACCAAGACACGCGCGTGTAAATAATGTATATACATGGTTAATGGGAAAGGAAAAGAAATTACTAGATGAAATAAAGTACTAAAATCAGCACATCATTTCATATACAAATATACAAAAAAAACTATGTTTAAATAATTGAGTCAAAATAAAATGTCATAACCAACCTGTGTGTCTAGACATGATATGGACCTATTATATCTGTATAGTTGGTTATTGAAAAAAAATGTATCAATTATTGACAATTGTATCAAATATACCAGCAACTGCGGAAGGATGACAATAAGATACAATGTAACATTCCAACCGATTCCTCTTCATATTTCCACACCATTCAGGTCAACATTTCGTAGATATTAAGTTATGATTACTGGTAGATCAAGACATGCTTTAGCATTACATGGTGATTACAATATCAATACAGTACTACAGTAATAAAATCAATGAATAAACATCACTTTTGGCTTGTACCAGTATATGTGTGAAATTTCACTCTCATTTTTATAGGTTTAGATTTCAGATTTTTGTGTTTTGATAGCAAGTAAGTAGTGCTTCTCCTCCTAACTTTCACGCATCTAGGCACACTTCGCATTTAAGGCTGCCATCTGGCTGCGGGAGACTCTCCTCAAGGAAATTACTCCTAAGATCCCAATATGATACATACTGGTAAGAGCGGACAATGGCTTCTATCAGCTCACTGAGGCGATCAACTCTGCCCAGGATATTATTGCCCATGTCAATCCACATTCCAGTATGCTCTGACACTGTACTGAGAGATTGTATCAATGCTTTCAGTGGACTGGTGATACCGTTGTACGTACCCAAGTTATTGCCCCAGAATAAAAAGTGTGTTAGCTTAGTGGTGTGTATCACACCTTGACTCAGTTCACGCACGGCTTTACAGACATCCTGACATGTTTGGTATTGTTTTGTACTGGTATCTTCCCCCCAAGGACACAGACACCAGTTAGACCCACAAAAGGTTTTATAATTGAACACACGCATCAGTGTCAGGTATTTCAGCCCTCTCACATGGTGAAGGTTCCTCCCAAGAAGTTGTACACACAAGGGCTGAAGTTGACCATTAATATCTATATGAGTCAAATCATGACTGGTATTAGGTAGTGTCCCTAGTGGAGGAAGTGATCTCCCTTTAACACGAATGTACTTCAAGTGCCGCATCTGTTTGATCACGGGGGTGACTTGACTATCTATGTCATGAACATCCAGATTTAGCAGTTTTCCAGGGTTAGGTATTGAAAAGAGAGCTCCACAATTTATATCTAATATAAGTGTTTGAAGGTTAGGAGCTTTTGATAAAATATTATTTAAGGCACATGTGCAATCACCACAAGTGTGAATACCTCTCCCCCAATATACCTCTAGTAGTTCCTCGAACACGTCACACTTACTAAGTAAAGATAATAGTTTGTGCTGTGTTTCCCATCTATCAGTCACAGAACTACAGTGATTTACAAAGACAGCATTCACACATTTGAAGATACCAGAATATATCTGTGGGCTGCACATTAAACTCTCTACACTGTCATACAAAACCTGCTGGAGTTTGGGATCAGAGTGATGAAATGATCCACGTATGCAAAGTGCCTTGTGCCAGGAGATAAGCTCAGGGGGCAGCACTGTTTCCTGGGGACAGTGGGCATACCAGTGTTCTAGGAGGAGATCACTACACCACTCGTTTAACCTGTTAACAAGTATATACCTGTTACTAATCTCATA
This sequence comes from Lingula anatina, assembly GCF_051362555.1. Lineage (NCBI taxonomy): Eukaryota > Metazoa > Brachiopoda > Lingulata > Lingulida > Lingulidae > Lingula > Lingula anatina. The sequence continues at coordinate 2,201,848 of NC_141772.1, read as the reverse complement.
GCTAACAGGCACCTTAAAGGCTTCATAATTTTCTTTCAAAAATTCGCCCTGAAAAGATTTAGCTTTACTTAGCACTTTGGCAGTCGCTCTCCTAGATAACCCACACAAAAAGCGCAGCACAAAGTCCATGTCATAGAGTTTGTCAAGGGTGTCAAATTTTTCCAAAAAAAGATCTAAGGTAATACTATCACTTTTGTCTAATGTCCTCGCCAGGTATTTTGCCGCAAAAAACTCCTGGATGGTTTTATGTGGAAAAGTTACCTCGTGTTTAACATCAAGGTTACTGTGTATCTTAGACTTGTTGAGGAGACCTAAACTGTACAATTCGCTTATATCTGGGATTCTCTGCAAGTCCTTTTCATTAAATTTAAGACCCCCATCTGGTTTCACCAGCCCATCGTAAGCCAGCTTACCAAGGCTGATAAATGTTTCCTCAGATTTTCTAATAAGTTCTTCTGTTTCATCCTGTGTCCTGATGTCGTATCTTCGTCTTAAAAGGAACTGTATTAGTTTACTGTAAAGCAATGAATATGACGCTGGGAGGGATTTTGTCTTGGCGTCACTTTCCTGATCCTGTTTCCACATGAGACAAACAAACAGTAAAAGTATTGGAATCCTCACCAGAGACATCAGCTTCTTTTCCTCTATGTAGCCTACGAGACCGTTCCCTATGGACCCTAACTTCTTCTGATAACCAAGAAAGTTCAGACTCTTTAAATAGACTGACTTCAGTTCTAAGTACTCATCATATGTCTGTTCATCATTAAAGAATTTAGCAACATATTCAGCTATATTCTCTTCTCTTAGTCCAATGATTTCACACACACTGTCCATTATTCTTCTGTTCAGTTTTTCTGCCTTCCACGGACGTGTTGTGACGACGGTGCACACATCCTGGTATCGTCTTCGGTAAATGATGTCTGTGATTTCTTTGGAAGTGTTGATATCATATTCATCATAACCATCGAAGACCAACAGAACATGGTCAGTGTCAAAGTCTAGAGCTTGCATGACTTCATCTGTCACTGCTTTCCTATTTTGTGCGGAACAAGAGATTTGCGCTTCAATTGCTTCCTTCAGTGTTTGACCGGGCTGAATGCTTCGTAGATTTAGAATTAAAAGATGTTCAAATTTCGCAAGCACTTCATTACATTTTCCTAAACCCAGTGTGGTATTTGCCCAGTCTGTTGCCATCTTCTGTGTGAATGTGGTTTTGCCGATGCCTGCCTTTCCTCTTACCAATATTCTCTTTGGTGGCTTTCCTTGTTCGGTATCTTTAAATATTGATGTATAGCTCTGGATTGGAACAGAACTAGAACGTGACGGTTTCCGTTCCTCTTGTAGCCACTGCAGGTTAACATAGACGTCATCTATGTGCATTGTGTCGTCGGGGTCCCAGGGAAGACGCTGTATTTCACTCATGTATTTAATGTAGAAAGACGCTATTTGATTTTTACCACTGCAAGCAGTCGCTTTTTCTGCTAAAGAATCTGCAAGTTCTTTCTTGTTGTGTTTTCTCAACACTTCAACAAATGTTTCAAATGCACGAGGACCACATTCGGGTAGAATACACAGAAATTTATTAGCTTGACTTTCTATTGTTTCTTCAGCCATTACCTTTCCTGCAATGTCTTTAGTGAATATGTTCATGGCTACCATGTCCCGAATGAAGTCCTCAACTCGGAGATTTTCTACAAGCAATGGCCTCATTTTCACCAACAGATTTTTGTGCGTTGGACTCATTACAGGTGTCTGAAAATGGAAAATAATTTCAAAGTTCATTTAGATAATATGAAATTTTAAAACGTGGTGTAACCAATGATTATACATGTATTGCCTTATATATGACGTCAACTATTCGTAAAATCTGGCTGACAGTATTTAGTGCGTGCAGTGTTAAAATTGTTATTCAGGGTCTGCAGGCATACGTACAGCCCCTCACACTACAAACAATCCCTGCATTTACATATTACGTGGGCATGGAAGTTTAGGAAAGTTTGATATCTTTGTATTCAAACATTCATGAAATTGTTAAGTGATCATAACAAGTTGTTGAGCACAATGTAGAGCGACGGATATTAAATGTACATTACCTGATAGCAGGTATCTGACTTCCCTGTTTGAAGTTTAGTGCCTGAAAAGAAACATATTCTATAGAAAAAAACAGTATCGTCAATATTATAAGTATGTTTCCGGTCTTTACAACTTAGAATCTAAACTATGACATTATTAACAATGTACACTCTTGCCCAAAATGGTTGGTACACGGACATTTTGGGATGCATATCGCCCTGTTTCTTTCATTATTATTAATATTACCAAATTAATACTGTTTATATTGTTAAATATGTGAAGCTGGAGGATTGGTAAAGTCAAGGAGAAACAACCAATGCAAATGTGGAAAAAGCGTTCATTTATTTAGGGTTTTTTTTTCATGCCCCCCAGAAGAGTACTTTTTACATAACAGTACCAAGTGAAAAAGCTCGGGGTGGGCATACCCGCTATTCAGATTAATGAACTCTGAAGATGTTTCTTGACAATTTCCCCTAATTTCATATTGATTGTCAATCACAGTACAAATTTATGTTTAATTTTTCACTTGGCACTGTTATGTAAAAAAAAGTACTCCTTTTGGGGGCATGAGAAAAAACCCTAAATAAATGAACGCTTTTTTTCACATTTGCATTGGTTGTTTCTCCATGACTTCACTAATTCTCCAGATTCACATATTTCACAATATAAACAGTATTAACTTGATAAGATAATTAATAATGAAAGAAACAGGGCGATATGCATCCCGAAATTTCCGTGTACCAACCATTTTGGGCAAGAGTGTATTTCACACTAGTATCCATTCATGTAATTATAGGACATTCTAAGCTCAGTCTACCAAACTAAATTAACCACTATATATATAAGATATATCTATATAAATATCTTTGATTTTCAATATTTACACTGTATAATACAAACAATTATTAAAATAGTAAGAAAAGGTGCATAGAACATATTTTTCTAATTGGTTTCTAGTGTAATAGAATATACATTGTAAAAGGACTCGTTTCTCGTTACTGTGGTAATTTGGACCATTATAACAGCCAAACTAAAAGGGGAAACTTCATTTGTATATCTTACTTTTAGTTTAGAAGTCAATGTAAAATTATGTGGCCCATGATGATGGCAAATATTTAATGGTCATGAAATAGCCTTAAGTGACAACACACAAACGCGCGCGTTCACAAAAACACACGTTCACATGCACAAACATGAATACACGCACGTTCGCACATGTGTGCGTGCGGATACACATAAAACACCACACAAACACGCATTATAAAACTATACCTGCACTGTGGCCCACATCACCATTGGTAGCAGTAGACTCTGTACATTTAGTCTGTGTAATTTCCTCTTCTGTTGATAAGGGAGGACTCAGATGCTGAGTCTCCATCACTTGGCTGACAACTCCCATCAATGAAGGGCTGTGCTGCGGATTTGAAGCCACTGTTCGAAATAAATAAAATGGAAAGTAGACTAAATATTCCATAGCATTATTAAAAATCGAGAAGCAAGTGCCTTTTTTACAAAAACAATACAGGTAAAAAGAAACTAGACTCAGTGTTAAGAAAAAAATATTCATTATCTTGGTAGTTGGATCGTAAACGAAACTTATCAAACACAAGCCGAAAATCTTTCATACCGTCAGCTTACAGCCAGCCTGGACGTATGCCTTCATCAGACAGATGTGAGATTTTGTATAACGTTATGAAAGATTTGCTGCTTGTGTTTGATAATTTTAATTTATTATGGCCTAAGTGTTGTTCTTTACGGACATGTCTGTGCATGTGTGATCACCACAGAATCCGCATTGTTTGCACAGGGGGATGGAGATGAGAGGAGGGGTGGGCTCGGCGTTTGCATATGCAATATCGGGGGAGAATGCCTGGAGATTTCCGGGTGGCTTTCTATGCTTTACAGTCATGAAAATATTAAATCAAACAAAATCTTGGTAATCATAAAGCAATAATAAAATGCTACTTCAGCAATCTAGGACAAGGTGTCAGACATAAAGAAGTCAGACCTGGGAGATGACGATATGTCAATATTAAATAGATATAAAATATCCGATTATTCTTTACGTTTTACTTGCCACAGAAGAATTTTATGACATTTAATTGTGTACCAATTAACTGAGTTAGAGGAAACATATAAAAGAACAAGATGCATACCTTTTGTGGTATGAACACGCTTATCTTGTCCAAGACACAGTTTCCTCAGTTCCGATTGACCATCAAGCAACTGTGTGATCCCTTCTGACACTCTCTTAAATCCAGCTTCCATTTTATCATCCACATCTTTGTCATAATCGCTCCATTCTGCCATAATGCCCTGGTATTTCTTGAGTAAATCAGCATCAAGTGGTTCAGACAAGATGGCATCATAGTCCTCATTTGTGAACCTACTGGAGAGAGCCAAGAGATTGGATTTTAACCCTGAAAAATGTGTACTGAAATCTTGACCGCTGATCGCTGCCTTGTTTGCATGGCCATACACGGTATTTCGATATCTTTTAACTCGTCCTATAGTGGCTTCTGTTGATGTGTCTGTGTCAGAGGGGTTGTCCCATGCATTAAACTGAGGACGGGGGTTCAACGAGGTGATATTCCTCAGCAGAAGCACAGTCAGTGTGAGGTCTAAATCACCAACAGTTACTGATGTGGAGGGATTCCCAGCAGGATACAGCTGTTTCCGTTGGTGGTGATTAAATACCTTTGGTGATAATCCAAACAGTGTTGCCCTGACAGTTGCATCACCAAGCACCTTGTTCAACAACCCTGTGTTGGGGTCAAATAAATTGGGATACTTTTTTCTCAGCTCTTTCTGGAGAACATCCTGCACTACTTTCAGGGCATAATCTACAATAAGAATGCTCATGCGAAAGAAGTTCTCCTGGTCTGAATCGGTGTTTGTTTTTGCTGTTGCCATGGTGCTTGTCACTAAGACTCGCTCCCCTGCCTCATCTAGAATGTAAAGACTAAGTCAACACACGCCTCATGTTCAAAATCCCATAATTCTGTACGTAAATTATTTATATTTCTAATATGTTCAATAAGAATTAACTTAAAACGAGCATGTTTTATTAATTATGCTTCCATTCAAACTTCAATTTAATATTGATGTTACAATGTGTACATTCTAAATGGATGTCTGCTTTTATGTTCACACCTGAACTCACAAACCTTTTCCGACTCGAGGTCGTCGATTACATGCACCCATATAGAATATTTCTATATTTCTTAGATATCGGTAATTGATACTCTAATTTCATAATCCAATATAAAAGGCCACATTTCCATCAACACCGTGAAGTGCTAGAGTATGGATAAGCAGAAGTTGTCCTCTGGACCGACAACATGTAAATTAAGTTGAATCACAAGCGGTGAATACTTTATTCGTCTCTGATACTCCTATCCAGAGGTTCAAAATGACTTTATCTTCACGGATGCTAATAAAATATACATTCAAACTACAATATGTATGTAAAACGATGAACTGTTTAATACAAAATAAGATTTGCGTTTCAAGAAACAGAGCTACTATTTCGTGAATATACCGAATAAAGGGCAGAAAAAAACTTTTACCTGCTTTTTATATTATATTCATTTTAATATCAGTTTAAATAATTTTATCAATCAATCAAATGCCGTGAAGCTGCTCCGTAATGGTGTATACAGTAAAACCGCGGAGAAGGAGGTTCTCTATTCCGGTTCAAACAGAAATACAACGTCCTCCAGGTCCGCCTTGCGTGTTAAGTTAATAAACGCATTTTAAATCCATTTATGTAGCCAAATGTTCACAAGCACAACGAAGCTCTGTTTTTGCTCCAAATTAAGTAGGATAAGTCCATATGACTGAAATTGTCATTTATTAATGACGAAAACTAATAAGATACAAAGTTACAAAACCGGGGAGATAATAAACATCCCCCAAACTATATAAGTGCTAAATATAAAAATAATAAAGTATGTTAATAAAATGTAACCAGGATTAATTATGAAAAATATGAGAAATCACAACAGCTATAGGAGCAAAAAGTTGGCGCAAATGAAAATAAAAGGATTAAAACTAATAAGATACAAAGTTACAAAACCGGGGAGATAATAAACATCCCCCAAACTATATAAGTGCTAAATATAAAAATAATAAAGTATGTTAAGAAATGTAACCAGGATTAATTATGAAAAATATGAGAAATCACAACAGCTATAGGAGCAAAAAGTTGGCGCAAATGAAAATAAAAGGCTTATGAAAAATATGAGAAATCACAACAGCTATAGGGGCAAAAAGTTGGCGCAAATGGTTGGCGCAAATGAAAAGAAAAGGCAAAAGGCACATTCTAAAGCCGGCCTAGGCTGAGAGCGAGCTACGCAACCCCTACCTTTTTAGGACGGGGACGTAGGTTTCCTCATTGCTCTGACAGCCCAATCATAGAGTTGTCTCTCTTGGCCTACGTACTGCCTCATATGCCCTGCATAGTACATTTACCTAACTATAGTTTTAAAGTAATAATCTCACATGTATGATATATATCAATAAACAAATGATAACCAGATAATCTGAAATGACTAATTAATGTGCCAAATGAGTTATAGCTAACAAGCATAAATACAACCATGTTACATTGAGCCAATGCTCAAATCTGCTTCATTAGTCATGGAAAGAGAAAAAAAATATGGGGGGGGGGGGGTTGAATAAGTTTACCAAACATCACCTCAAAATTTTTACTCCTGAATAATGCACTTCTTAATGTTGTGAATTTTACGAGAAAAGTGAGGGAGAGCATTAACTGTCTCCTGAATAACTGAACTCATATGCCTCTGATAAGCAGGCCTACCAGAGGCAAAGTGGCACTGTCCAAATAGGTGCCCCCCTTAATTATGTCACACAGGTGCCGCTTGAAAGTAAATAAGTCTAAGTGTTAAAAACACCACAAGGATGAAGGCAGGTGTTAGGGGAGGGTGGAGGGTGTACAAATAACAATAAAGAAACGTAAGTAATAATACAGTGTAGCTGCTAAAACTGCGGGTAAATATATCCGCAGCTACAAAGCTGAATGACTTCTAACTGAATGCAGCTCGATGGAATTAATCTCCAAAACATCTTTCATAGAATATACTTGTGTGTGCCTTGATACACAGCAGCTAAGACATTCCTTAACCCTGGACATCTGTTAACACCTTGTCTTGGTCAACTACTTAAGGTCAAAATGTGCAGACACAAGACCCAAACAAAACGTTGATGTATTACCAAAAAGTTAATAGCACCACTAAAACAAACTATTTGCTACATAAATACAATTAATTCTCTTAATTGTAGTTTTATGTAGCCAAATGTTCACAAGCACAACGAAGCTCTGTTTTTGCTCCAAATTAAGTAGGATAAGTCCATATGACTGAAATTGTCATTTATTAATGACGAAAACTAATAAGATACAAAGTTACAAAACCGGGGAGATAATAAACATCCCCCAAACTATATAAGTGCTAAATATAAAAATAATAAAGTATGTTAATGAAATGTAACCAGGATTAATTATGAAAAATATGAGAAATCACAACAGCTATAGGAGCAAAAAGTTGGCGCAAATGAAAATAAAAGGCCATATGATGTGAGAGAAGCTCACATCCCCGCCAACCGAGGAGAGCTTGTGAAAAAAAAATGGAATGATAAACAACATCTGACATTATATCTGAATCCTATGTGCTACTAAAAAAAAAATATATATATATATATATATATATATCCCATGAAGAACTAGCTACAGGTGAATGAGGGATAGGAAGAGAAACTGGCAACCATGAATAAAATTAAGGGAGCCAAATAAGGCAGTAAAATGGTGATCCCACCCTGTAATTTTTTTTTTTTTTTTGAAACATGAAACACACATAATTATAAAAGCAATACCGCTATATAACTATCCTGAAAAAGCAAGGGCTTTGGATAATTACGAAGAAACATAAGAATAAGTGACCGGTGTTCCATCAATAAACTGAAATAAAGGACCTAACATATGCGTAAAAGTTCGTCGATAATAGAAGAAGGCTTGCACTTGGCAAAGGAGAGGGCGAGATGTACCTGTCGGACTCAAACAGCTGAGATAACGAAAAATTCAAAGCAAGAACTATAGGAAACGGTTCTTTAACTGTGATATGCCAAAGTGCAACAACCGCAACCCATTCATAAAGAATCACTGACAGCCAAAGACCGCCGCATAACCTATTGACCCCGAGGCATTTGTAAACAAGTGTAAGGTATCTGACGATTGTCATGATGAAGGCAGCAGGACCGATTTTCCATTAAGTGATGTGAAAAATGAAGCCACATGCCTAGGTCCGCTCTTGCTTCACTATTGAGTCGAATATAATGACGGGGGCGCCTAACACCAACAGTTAAATGAATTTAGCGGCGTAAGAAAGCCCTGCCCGGCACTACGCCTAAGCATGCAAAGTTTAAAACCCATAAGGGATGTAACTCTTTCAATTGTACCTATGCTCCTTTGAGAAAGCTAGGAAACTAAAACATAACAATTTTCCAATTTGTCCTGTGGCACACGACCTACTAGCGAATCTATTTCAACACCGCAATTAGTTGAACAAGTGGTCGGAATAAAGTTTTTTTTTTTTTTTTTTTTTTTTTTTTTTTTTTTTTTTTTTAGCCATTAATGGGAACCTTACTCCGTTTGCATAATGCAAGAAAATTTTGTAAATTAAGTTTTGTAAGTTATTGGAAATGGGGGTCCAATGAAAGAAAAATCATCCAATAAATAGGATATGGCCGAGGCATGAATTTTTTTTTTTTTTTTTTTTTTTTTTTTTTAAACATCCATTTTAGAGCTGTGCTCAGTGATTAAATATTTGGCACGAACGACTTGCACCCATTGGCAGACATGTTTCAAATTAAATAATTCATTCCAAGAAAAACAAAGAAGATGATAAACCAAAAGGCTAAGAGCTGAAATGCGGAAAACATCTAGAATGTCAGACCTAGCTAAAAGAGCACCAGGGCCGAAATGTTGGACATGGGCGATAATAGTATAATATATTGAGTTGTACAGAAAATACTCTGGGTATATTAGAATTAACCGAGTCCAGGTGGGGATAAGAAAGGTCGCGAATAACACGGAATTTATAAGGTTCAGATTTAGTAATAATGTGTAATGGTGAACATTTAAAATATGGAAGAGGGAGAAAAAATTGGGCCAGCAATCCGCCCAGAGGATAAACCTGATTAATATAATCCAAAATCGCTTCAGGATGAGTACGGGCTGATAAAAGATTATGAAATGCGTGAATGCTAGGAGTGGTGGTGCAATGAAGGCAGGAACCCTTGGAAATATATTGATGAGAAAATCACCTGATGAGGATCCTAACCTTAAGTACCAATTGTAACAGGGAATGGGTAATTGGAGTTGTTAGACAATGTTGTAGGCGGGGTCTGTAACTGGGCGTGGGATGTGGGGCAATCGATTTTAGGATGGGATCCCAGTACTGGCAACAGTGCTAAATTAGCATAGACTAAAGGTGCATTACTCCCTTTTATAAAAAGCAAAAAAAAAGATGCCTAGACGAAAGGGACGTAGAAAAGGGGGGGGGGGGGTATTCATGGTTGCCACTTTTAACGGTAACACGGGGATAACTTATCCCACGGGACCAGTAGTGTTGGTCGTAAGTTGCAAAAGGCGTCATCATAAAGACGCCAATCATTAGCATAAGGAGCTTCTTAATGTTCTAATAGATAAGCCGTACGTAAGTAAGTTTACAGAATCATATAAATTTTTTGTTAGAAAATCGCTGAAAACAAAAAAAAAAAAAAAAAAAAAAAAAAAAAAAAAAAAAAAAAACTTCAGTCCAAAGGTAAAGGGAAATCAGCGATTTTTACGAGGGCATGTGGATCACTTCCAATTTCATCGGCTGGACCCGTGTGTTTACAGTGTCGAGAGTCTGCTGATACTGGGTACAGGGTATCTGCTTCTGAACGTTAGTCTCTTGCAGGGAGGAGTCGGGAGAAGGAGAAGCGCACGGCATTACTGTGCCGGTGTGACTCGGCTTCTTTCCACCAGGAGCAGTGGATGCAGGAGCCAATCGCCGTTTGCTGGATAATGAGCGCGCATTGGAGACAACCGACATCCTGGACCGCTTACGGTACTCCACCCGGAAGGCATGGTAACATAAAAACAAAGGAAACTAAGAAGACCGAAGGCAGTTGCATTTATATATAAGACAATGCAGTAATAAAAATTTCCCGGGCCAGGTAATTCAAGTAAGTAAGCGGAATAAGTAATATGAATAAAATATACACTTGTACAGAGAACATATAAACCCGGCATAAACCCAACGAATAGCCTGGGTAGATATGGCATGAACCATATTGATATAAGAAGTGCAAAAAATTTTAAACATCTCCTAGTCCGCCGCCAGAGAAAATCCATGCAGGCAACAGCCTCAGCTTAGCCGTGCACGTAAAAACAGGGATATCTGGAAAACCGACTAGGCAACGAACATATAGCTGGGTGACTCCCCAGAATAGGGGCATTACAGCTCCCAAAAAATTAAAACCTAGTATACCAGATACCACAAAGGGCTCTCACTACTAGGCAAACAGTTAAAAACCTGGGAATACACCCATAACCTAGTATACCAGATACCACCAAAGGGCTCTCACTACTAGGCAAACAGTTAAAAACCTGGGAAATACACCCAGAACCTAGTATACCAGATACCACCAAAGGGCTCTCACTACTAGGCAAACAGTTAAAAGCCTGGGAATACACCCAGCACCTAGTATACCAGATACCACAAAGGGCTCTCACTACTAGGCAAACAGTTAAAAAACCTGGGAAATACACCCAGAACCTAGTATACCAGATACCACTACAGGGTTCTCACTACTAGGCAAACAGTTAAAAACCTGGGAAGTACACCCAGAAAAAAGAGCATAAAAACTCCAAAAATGCATATCGCCTAGTCGACCAGAAACCCCTAATAATACTCCACCTGGTAATGCGGACACGGAGACAATCGGAAATAGGATATGAATAGATTACGGCATGTCAATGACAGCCAGGAAAGAGGAAATATGAAAACTGCAAAAACACCTGGCCCGATAGGAATATAAACATAAATAAAATAAATGCACACAAAAGAAAAAAAAAATCAAAAATAACATGATGAGTGACACCTAAACAAAATAGGTAACAACTGTAGTTGCATAACACAACAATTATAAATGTATTGATAAGAACACGTGAAAAAAGGGGGGAAATGAAAACAAATACTAGCCTGTGTGTGATCCAAAACTTGAAGTCATCCCGTAAAAGGAAACAGCCGTCGCCGAAACTTGAATATCAAATACTGGTGACTGGAGAAAAGTGAATATTGTCCAAATAAAATAAAGTCACCATGTAACAAAAAACCGTCAACAGCCGTCGCTGAATCTTGAATACCAAAACTGGTGGCTGGGGAAAACTGAAAATCCGAAGAAAATGGTCACCAAGTAACAAATAGTAGTCCCCAAATCTTAAACCACAAAAGTGATGACTGGTAACCAGTGTACAAATAACAATAAAGAAACGTAAGTAATAATACAGTGTAGCTGCTAAAACTGCGGGTAAATATATCCGCAGCTACAAAGCTGAATGACTTCTAACTGAATGCAGCTCGATGGAATTAATCTCCAAAACATCTTTCATAGAATATACTTGTGTGTGCCTTGATACACAGCAGCTAAGACATTCCTTAACCCTGGACATCTGTTAACACCTTGTCTTGGTCAACTACTTAAGGTCAAAATTTGCAGACACAAGACCCAAACAAAACGTTGATGTATTACCAAAAAGTTAATAGCACCACTAAAACAAACCATTTGCTACATAAATACAATTAATTCTCTTAATTGTAGTTTGCTCAAAATCATTATTTTTGCATATTACTAAATTAAAATGCATGATTTTATATGAAATTGTTTACACTTAAATATACACTGTCGTCCTGCGGACTGTATATTTTAGCTATATCTGTATATATTCAAAGAAAAGAAAGGGGGCGCATGGCAGCTAGCTGAGCGCTGCCAACAGAATAAGATTTATCATTTATTTTTTAATTAAATTTATCTTTGTCCAATGGACCTACGTGATTTTACCACCAATGGTGGGCTCAGCGCACCCCTCCCCCCCCCCCCCCCCCCAACCGGCTGACACACTCTACCAGCTACTATCATGGCAGCTGCGCAACTAATACTTTAATAAGTTATGTATAACTTTTAAATTGGTACCGATCGATACAGCAGAATCAGGCGATGTTGTCAATAACCAGGACGGATCTAAAGTCTAGGCTGCACTAGTTTAATATAGGTTATCTAAAGTTCTCTCGAAATTGTCACCTGATCGAGTTAGCAAAATCAGGTTACGTTGCAAACAACCAGGACGGCAACCAGGGCTAGGCCATACTAGCAGAGATCATGTGATATCAGTAACAGACCGATATTCTAGATTCTTGCAGGGGGAAAAAGAATCTAAATTTTCTTTATTTTTACTCAGCATATATCTGTGTCCTTCTGTCTGGGACATGAATTATGCCACAATTAATGCATACACAGCATTATTTTCTATTCCACAGGTATTTAATAGTTTAATAGTTTAATATATTTATTTGTGTGTGCAACCTCACCTCCCCCGCCCCCCCCCCCCTCCAAAAAAAAAAAAAAAAAAAAAAAAAAAAAAGTTAATTACGATATGGGTTGTCGTACAATTTAGAATCTTTTTCAGGTTTAACGTCAATCAACTTAGTGTTCAAACGCGCATAATAAGATTTCACGAAGTAGAAATGTTCAGATTAACGGGGACTCGGTGAGCTTTTTTTAAAAGTTTCATAGTAATAGCTTCTTTTCGTCAATAATTAAAACTGGTCATTATTTGCACTCGGATAGGAAATTTTTTGAAAAATTGGAAATTTTGACTCCATGTAGGTCTGTTGGCACTTCATGCTCCATTTGCAACAAATATTAATTTTCAATGAGATCCTTTAGTACCGTTGACGCTTTGCCTGTTGATTATCCAGAGCTGTATTTTTGTAATGTCGCCTTTTTTTTCCACGAACGATGATGCAATCTACACCTAGCAAACATCACATATCCCCCTGTAAAGCTACATGTAGAACAATGGTTCATAAATGACCATGAATATCGGTAGGGATGGGATATCCTACCAACAAAATATTAAATCAATTTTTATGTAAATTTAATTGTTTAAAGATACATATTTAATTTCATTGATCAATAGATAATATTTATCTTATACTTGGCTGTACGTGTGCATAAACAATATCTGAAAGGTAGGCGTAAGCTTCATAACGTTGTTAAAGTTTAATAGCCTTTACTTTGCTTAACAAAAGGGTTAGTACTTAAATCATTTATAATACAAAAAAAGTGTTATTCTGTTGTAATTGATATAATGACATGGTAAACTTTACAGCGGATCATACTGGGGAGACTGTTTCACAAGGGGGAGTTAAATGACAAAAGCGAAACAATTATTAACCTTGCTATTTACATGTGGACTTAGGTCCTGAATATCGAAAACATCACCTGATTTTGCTGACTGGCAGTTCTGAAGTAATAGATAACTTATAAAACTTAGTACAGCTGTGCACAAGTGCATTGATAGCAGTAGTGCGGTGTCCGCTTAATTGATATAATGATATGGTAAATTTTACATTGAATCAAGCTGGAGGGGAAGACAATAGCGAAACAATTATTAATCTTGATATTTACAATGTCACAAACGGGTGTCTGTCATACATATCAAAACAAACAAGCAAACAAACAAAACCAAGACAATTAAATGATAACCGTTTTCTATTAAAGTTTAGGCTTATAACGGAAAACAAAAGTAGAAAATGTGAATTTAGTTGTTAAATGGCGCACATGGTTTGCTTGTACCGGGTGTGGTAAACAGAAGAAAGTGAATGAAGAAATGTCGTTCAGTTGGTGCAGCTAAGCATACTATATGTAAAGAAATGTATTTTTGGTGACTAACATCGGTCATCGTATCGTATTTACCCAGGATAATACTTTGCCTATACAGTGTCATCTCATGAACGCTTCAGGATAACGCTTTGATCCAGGTATTAATTTTGATATCACGCTGATTTGTCTGCTGACCTCAATGAGATTATCTTTGAACGTTCGCGATTGATAAACGTGTTTTAAATCCATTGTTTGTAATATAAAACAGATTTCATTAAATTGTACATGATATACTTTATTAAATAACAAACATGCTTTTACGTGTAATAATTTACGCATGATTATGGATACGCCCCTGGACTGCAGACTGTAAGGGCGTATTCCCAGAGCTTTTAGATCGATCTATCCCCGCGGGGATTCTCACTAGATTACTGTCAGATAATCCGGCTTAAATGTCCGTCCCGCCTACTACAAGCTGTAAGGGCGTAATTAACTTTCGTGCCCGCTCGGCTCACAGCTATTTAGCGTGAACCCCCAGGGAGTTAGGTCGATCTAAAGTAGATCGATCTAATCTCTGGGAATGGGGTCTATGCTTTAGCAGTGTAGGCTTAAATGTCAACATTCAAAGAGGCGTAAGGGAGAATAAAGGTATATGACAGAAAGCTAAAATTCCCTAACAGAACACTTTTTATCATTTACTCTTGGTTTGGTTGAAATCCCATATACATGTACCAAAGGATCTGGCTGATTTTAACGAGCGAGGTGGGTTAAACGCCCCCCCCCCCCCCCCAAACTGGCTAACTGCCACACTCTACTTCTGCTATCAATGCTGTTGTACACAGTGACACATCGTTTAATAGGTTATCTATTACTTCAAAATTGTCACGCAGCAGAATCAGGTGATGTTGTTAATAATCAGGACGCAATTAAATCAAGGCTGAACTAACAGGGGCATGTAATATATCAGTAATAAAATGTAATGCATATAGGTGTACGCTACGTGTCGGCTTTAAGTGTTATTTGTTTTTTTTTTCTTAATTTGTCTTCAAACTAAACATACAAAAGATAAGAAAAAAATATACCACCCTAAGCACTTGATATCAAATAGATTTTAGGGATATAACACAAAACAGAACGTTACATTTAAATGGACATATGTGTGTAGTGTGTCCACTTTTCTCCATCTTGAAAAGAACCCTGTCCTTTTTTCTTTGAACCCTTTTATATGCAGTGGATATTCAAATACAAGCCAATTAAGGTACTAGCGAAATGTAATGTGTGTTGAAAAAGAGAGTGGGTTTTGTGGATAGAAGTTAGGGGACAGACTCAAGCTATTTCTATAAAATATCAAAAAAGGCGAGAGAAGGGGACGAGGGAGGAAGCACCTACTTATATATATATATATATATATATATATATATATATATATATATATATATATATATATATATATATATTTAGAGAAAGAGAGAGAGAGAGAGAGAGAGAGAGAGTTTGCACGTAGTAAGCCTCAAACTGTACCTCTAAAACATCAATCTATCTGCCGTCTGTTACTGGTATTTCTTCAAAAATGTCATTAAGGAAGTCTTCTACACTCAGCAGATATAATACATCATTGGTATTCCATGCCCAGAGAGCTTTTGCACAAAGACGTTTTTTTTTGTCAGATTTTTCCATCATGAAGACATTTTTCGTTTTAAGTCTTCGAAAGTGACATTCATTAAGCTGCGATAAGATATTCTTTTAATGGAGAAACAAATGACGTCCCTCAAATGTTGTCAGGTGATGTTGACATAACGAGTCCTAAAAATATTTTTCGTGTCACGTGGTCATCTGGTACTGGAGCTCCTTATTTCCAAAAAAAAAAAAAAAAAAACATTGCTTTGATCGCAAAATAGTCGCTACCATTACCTTTGCAACAAGTTATGTTCACTTTGATCTGTTCTTTTTCAAACTTTTCAATCATCAAAGTTCGATGACTTCAAGCAATGTTCTGTATGTGTACAGCATCTCGACTTCACCTTCAAATGATGAGACTGCGCACAGAAGCTCCTTATATTATGGTGAATTATCACATGGGTGCCGACCTCAAACACAGGCTCTTATCTGAATAAATATTGCTTTATATACGGATGACGCATTGACTATGAATCAGATTGAACGGACTGAAGCCGGGTGTTATCTATTTAATTCCCACGTTGTTCATTAAATCACCAATTAAAATATAGATTTTTATGCGTATAACAGCGTTACATGTATGACGAAAGGTTTGCGCCTGTATGATGGCGTCTGTCTAACCTTAGCAGCCTTAGGGTTTAAACTGTGGGGTATGTTTGTTTTGTTTTTTTTCTGTGTGTTGAGCCTCCGGAAATAACGTCTGTGTGATATAAAGAGAAGAGCGCAGAAAGTGAGATTTTATTTTTTAAAACATGTCAAGTGTAAGACATTTATATCGGACAAGTGATCTATTATTTAGCAAGACACTTGCGTTTGCTGAAGGGAAGTTGGACATAACTCTAACGGTCCAACAAATAGAAAGCACCTGTGACCGGTCAATGAGTTGTGAACGTGGCCAGTTCTCATGTGATGTGTTGGTATATAGCATGATCAGTACACAGTAGATCTATGAAAAAAATGTGTGGGTTATTTCTTTATTCATTTTTACGCGTAAGATAGATTTATCACTTTTTATTTTCAAATGACTGACATAAGTGTGTCGTCAGGGGACCACTGAAATTTATATTGACTATACTTTAAAAAAAATCTGGAATCATTAATTCAACCCCAGGTAATACCACAAACAAAATCATTGTCAGTATGGACGACACGGATGTTAAACTTACCAAGACTTGAAAAATAATTGTATCAAACACATTGCTAATATACTTGATAAGATAAAAGAAAATACTTCATAACAATGCATATTGTTAATAGTATTGATAAGATAAAACAGAATGCTTCATAGCATCGTTTTATTGTCTCACTAAATAATATGCGGGTTTTAAAATTACTGTCTTTATGAACGTGCGTGTTGGATAAAAGAAGAACTTTCGGTGTTCACTGACTATGTTCCTTTGCGTTAGCACAAATGCTATGTTACCAATGATGGAATAATTACAATCAGGTCTAACTGCAATTCGCGGGTACATGAATGAAATTGCAAAATCGGTTTTCCACATATCTTTCTTTGATTTAGTGTTAAATATAATTGTTAGAACGTCAAACATTGCATTCAGAATTTTACAAGAGCAACATCTTAATATTATTACCATAACTTCCATATTATATTATATTATATTATATTATATTATATTATATTATATTATATTATATTATATTATAAACTCAGCCCCGGTCTCCCCTATACTTAATTATGTCTGTACGCTGTCGGACTGCGGACTGCGGACTGTATAATTTAGCCGTAAAGGCTTAAATGTCTATATTCAAAGAGAAGAAAGAGGAGGGGTGTATCGCAGCTAGCTGAATGATGCAAACAGAAAAAAAATTATCTTTTATCTTCTAATTGAATGATATGCCAAATTTTTATACCAATTGACCTAACTGATTTTACCGGCAATAGTAGGCACAGCGCACCACCTCTCCTTAGTCGATGGCTCCCACGCTACCTGCTGCTATCTATGCTGTTGTGTACACACAAAGTTCAATACAGGTTATCATAAGTTCTTCGAAATTGTCACCCTATCGAGACAGCAAAATTAGGTTATGTTGTAAACAACCAGGACGGCAACAAGGGCTAGGTAGTACTAGAGAACGTGATATCAGTGATAAACTGTGACAGCTGATAGTCTAGATTCTTGCAGGGGAGGTGGAATACAAATCTATGTTAATTTTTTTTTCTTTATTTTATGCGGGTTGTCGTACAATTTAGAGTCCGTTCAAAGTTTTAACGTCCATCATCCTCCTGGTGTTCAAACGCGCATAATAAGATTTCACGAAGAAGAAATGTTTAGATTAACGGGGACTAAGTACAACCCACGGAGCTCTTACCTTGTAGAAGTGAAATATCCCACAAGACTCAAGACTCAACTAAAGCCAAATTTCAAATTTTAAATGTGGATACCCCGGTATGCCTTTAAGTTATGGTGTTTGATGCTACATTCATAAAGTGGGCGGCGCCACTTTTATACTTGTTCTTCATTAACGTAACGGCCAGGTTAGACAAAAACACCTAAGTTACTATTTTTACGTACATGTTTTGGATTATAACTAAATCTTCAGTGTTCACTGACAAAATTCTTTGCATTTACACAAATGTTACTTTACCAATGATGTCATAACTGCGGTTTGGAGGTGGACATTTCAAAATAGGTTTCTCAAATCTCTCCTTTACCTGAGCACCCACTGAAAACCGTGTCCACGCCAATTTAATGACATCATACATTGAGAAGTTTAAATAAATGCCAGCGATTTTTCTTAAAAGCTTTAGTTCAGAATTTATCGTTTTAAAGACGAAATACTTTGACTACACAAAATTATCTAGAAAAATCGGCAACTTAGTAATTTATTAAATTTCAATGTAAGGTTTTCAATGTTTCAAGTATTCCATCAGTAGTTTTTTGTTTTTTTTTTTTCAACTTTGTCATATTTAAATAACGAAATCATAATTAAAACAGATAATTTTTTCCACTCCCGGTGAATGAAGAAATATCGTCTGGTGGATGTATCTGACTATACCCTGTGTAAAGATACGTATGGGTGGTAAGTTACATCGGCCATCTTGTCGTATTTACCCAAGACAATCTGAAATCTTATAATTTACTTATACTGCGGCATATCATGAAAGCTTCAGGCAAACGTGTGAACCCATGTATTAATTTTGATATCACGGTGATTTGTCTGCTTACCTCACTGAGGTCTTTGAGCGTGCAGGTCTTATAAATGTGTCTTAAATTCATATCTCGTAACTAAACAAAAAATATTCCATTAGATTGTGCATGATGTACTGTAGTTATTTGACAATCTTACAAACGTGGTTTCACGTGTAATTATTTACAAATAATTATAGATACGCTGTTGTACCGCAGACTGTCTGATTCAGGAGTGTAGCCTTAAATGTTTATATTCAAGATAAAGAAAGGTGGAGATACGTGGCAGCTAGCTAAAATTCTGCTAACAGAACATTTTCACCATTTATTTTTGCATTGTTTGAAACCCTATATAGATGTACCATGGGCGCTTACTGATTTTAGCGACAGAACTGGGCACAGAGGGGGGAGACATGAGGCAGCTAACTAAAATGCTGCTAACAGAAAATTGAGGAAAGGAGGAGGCGAAATAATTGTATGTCAGCTAGCTAAAATACTACTGTCAGAACATTTATTTCATTTCTCTTTGGTTGGTTGAAATTCCATATACACATACGAGGGGAGCTACCAGAAGCTGCTTTTAACGACCCCCCCCCCCACCCACACACACACACACACACACACACATACTCTCGCTGACTGCCACACTCTACAAGTAAGTCTGCTATCTTGCAGTTGTGCACAGTCACAGTTAGTTTAATAATTTATATATTACTTTAAACTTGTCAAGCAGCAAAATCAGGTGATGTTGTCAATAAACAGGACCTTCATATAAGTCAAGGCTGTACTAACAGGGGCATGTAATATCAGTAATCAAACTGTTATTCATGTAGTTGATATCCTAGCCACGTTCGGTTGTAAATGAGATCGGTAAAAAAGCTAAAAAAATACTTGAAATATTATAAGAAACACACAGGAGAATGATTCAATGTTATTCTCTAGAGACTGCTGGTGCAAGCAATATTCAACGTCAGTTAGGTTACAGAGATAAAAGAACCAGTTTCAACCAGATATGGGAACCTCAAGGTCACCTTGGAAGGAAACCAGTTTAACTGATTATTGAACATCCCTCAGTTTCACTGACAAAGTGCACATAAGCATTATAGTTTTAAATACTAATCTTTCTGAAAATTGGTACATTCATAATTCTCGTTTTCTGGGCCGAGAGAGATAGAGAGAAAGAGAGCAAATTAACCCTTAATTCGCAATCATCATCATTAAGACCATCCTTAGCTTTGAACGTGTAAAACCTAACTTCCCATTATTGTTCCCATCCCTGTATTTATTTCAGCCTCCTTTTAGACTTCTTCTACGTGACAATTTTAAGCCTAAATAGTTTTGACTGATTTTTCCTTCAAAATAAGCATACATAAACTAGAACTAAAATATCACTCTTAGCATTTGAGATATCAAAGTCGATATAGGGATATTACACGAAACAGGTCGTTCATTTAAATGTATATGCATGTACAGTGACTGAGTCCATTTTTCTCGAAAAGAATCCTCTTAAAGATGTCAGGCTGCTAACCAAATTTCATGTTGTCGAAAAAGAGTAGAAGTCTTTGTGATAGTAGTCACGAATAATATTCATGCATTTTCATTAAAAGAAGTGGAGAGAGATAGACTTGAGGAAACAGGATAGGAGAGGAGAAATGGAGAGAGAGAGAGAGACTGGAGGAAACAGGATAGGAGAGGAGGAATGGAGAGAGAGAGACTGGAGGAAACAGGATAGGAGAGGAGAGAGAGAGAGAGAGTTTGTAAATAGTAAGCCCCATACTGTACCTCTAAGATTCAATCTGTCTGCGGTCTTTTACGAATATTTCTTCAAAAAAAATTTAATTAGGGAAGTCTTCTACATTCATCAAATAAAAATACATCATTGGGTTTCCAAGCACAGTGAGTTCTTGCACAAAAAAGTTTTGTTAGATTTTTTCCACGATGAAGTCGGATCCTTTTACATTTTAAGTCTTCAAAAGTGACATTATTTGAGCTGCGTTAAGATTTTCCTCTAAGAAAGTAACATGGCGTCTCTCCAATGTTGTCAGGTGATGTTGGTGACATTGTGAGTCATAAAAATATTTCAGTGTCGCATTGTCACCTGGTACTCAAGCTCCTTAATTCCAATAACGATTTCTTTGATCGCTGAATGTAGGCTAGCATAGTGTTTTTCACTACCACTTTGCTCTTTACCAACTTTTCAATTATCAAATTTCGGCGACTTCTAGAACTTATTTGCATGTGCATTGCATTTCGCCTTCACCTTCATATGAAGAGATAGCACACGCGTACAAAGGCTCGCTATGACGACTAATAATGATTGATTACCAGCGACCTAACGCAGGTTCTTATCTGTACAAATATTGCGGTTAGATTGTTGGATTGAAGCTGGGTGTTAAAACTATTTCATAGCCATAATAAACATCATGTAGCCAAACTCGAAACAAAAACTAGACAGCGCTACATGTATGGCGTGCATTAAATGATTTTTATTCGTAGAATCTCTGCGGCCGTATGCTGACGACTACCCTAGGTTCTAGATTCCGGTATTGTCAGCTCGATTTTGATTTCATACATAACCCATAGCAACAATACCATAGGTATATTTAATATTACGTTGCTCTGACACTCAGGGTAGTGTAAACATATCAAGGCTAAATAATGGTTGTGAATATCATCATGTTAAGAATGTTCGTTGCGTTATCCTTACAATGGACACAATGGTAAGACATATTTAGTTTGTATCACCTGACCATGGTATTTTCAACACATCTGCCTAATATATTTTCGACAGTATAGCACTATCAATGCATAATGTAGTACTATTTAATATTTTACCGTTATGTTATGGTGTGTTGAAAACTTCATGCTACAAGTGCATTTATTATATTTTATGGTATATGCCGATAAAATTCCATACAGGTATCAGCCTGTGTATCAAAATAGCGTTTTGATTTTGTCACCTACATTAATTATCGATATCTTTGCATTTTTTTCATAAACCCACAGTGCATTTGTACATAAATCTCTTTAACATTTATCAAAAAGGGAAAAACTTTCGATATACGATATAATTTCGCTATTTCATGCTGGAAGTAAAATAAATTAAATTAAAATTTTTAAATAATTAAAATTTTGATTTTGCATGGTGACTGTGGAAGAGTTTCAAACACTTGGCAGCCTACATAGTCAGCCAGTGTTTTGAATCTGCCATCTGGACAATTAGAAATAAGATCGTCTTTCCTTTAAGTGCGCTACATACAGTTGTCTCCATAATATAATAACACACCTATTTCTTCTATATAAGGCCGTACACGTGTTTGTATGGGAGAGTACCCCACTCGGATATATACAGAGACAGCAATATATACAAGATGGTGAGTATGCTTTTTAAGTTATTGGTTTCAAATATACAGTAGCCCAAAAATCCACAAACACCGTTATTTTGAATTATACTAAAATAACCACAGTAGCTAAGGTTAATATTTTCACAAAATGTTGATGGGTAATGCATCCACCATTTATTGGATTTTTTATATACACTGAAGATTTTCCCACTTCATTACACAGTCTTTTTTAATTATTAAAAACAACTTTGTTTCCTAACCTTTTATATGGTGAGTGTGTTTTATAATTTTGATTTTGATATAACTGCTATTCCAAGGGCACCAACATAGGCATATGATAACAAAAATATTTTAAGAGACGACACATGTGGTTGCCTACGAGGCATGAGACGTGGGGGGGGGGGGGGGGGGGGGGGGGGGGGGGGGAGGGGCAATCACTTGACTTGATTTACTGTTTGCTTGAGGCATTTTTATCATCAACAAGATATGATGAGCGCAACTGCCCTTTTCTCCCGAACAAAATAGCTGTTTTTCGCCCCTGGAATATGGGTAATGCAAAATGTTAAAAGGACGAGACCAGTGGTTGTTTATATTGATTTACTGACTTATTTAGTGTTTTATTCAGATCACCCAGATTTCTTTTTCTTTTTCTTCTGAAAAATAACAATTATTATAATAATAATAACAATGCTGATCATGGTGATAAAGGAATTTTGTAGTATACATATATATCCAGGTGGAAGAGATTCCTGGTATCAAGATATTTCACTTTGGATCATCTCTGTATTACGCCAACGCTGAACACTTCCGGAGCAAGCTGTATGCAGCTACTGGCTGTGATCTGGTACTCCTGAAAGCGAAACAGATGAAGAGCAAAGAGAAAAGCGAAGCGTTGGAGAAAGAGAGAGAGAAGGAAGAGAAGAAAAGACAAAAAGTAGAGGTTAGATTTCACATAAATATTGGCGTTTATTCAATGATTTATTAACCCCATCAAAGAGATAAATATTTTAATTTGTTGGTCATAATGGTTTCACTCAAAGTAACACAAAGTAAATAACGGGTTTCCATAAACAATTTCGGAATGGTCAAAGTCGATTTTTGGTGGCGGGCTTTAGTGGAGCTCTATTAATTGGCAATTTGCTTTACTAATCATTATTATTATTATTATTATTATTATTTCAACGATATAATCTATTCTGATCCGTATTGCCGCGCTTTGAATGGAAAAGAAATGTGATACCAACCAGTAGTGTGTTCTGGAGAAAAAAAAAAAAAAAACGTTCATACATTATCCATCAAATACATATATTAGACCAGCATTAACTCTTTAGAATTTTTTACTAAGAGTTGTTATTCATTCAGTGCATTTCTACCACAATAAAGAAGACTACAGAAGTGAACGGTATAAGTAACAGAGGTATGATAGGCCTGCCCAAAGAAGTACTTAGCCTCCACATAGAGGACGTCCAACCTGATGACAAATTACCCTCAGAAGTTAATGAAGAGCTTCCACCTCAGCCCGCTATTCATCATATCATAGTTGACTGTTCCGCCATGGCTTTTGTAGACGCTGTTGGTATCCAGGCTCTGAAACAGGTTAAAGTCACTTCCCCTCTCCTTTCTCTCCCCCTCTCTCTCTCTCTCTCGCTTCTCTCTCTGTCCATTCATAAATACGACAGGTTTGATTGAAACAAAATTGCATATCATGCTGGAAATGATACTGTCCTTTCATCTCGGTATATGATAATTATTTCACTTCTATACCTAACAGTGTGTTTAATTACATGTTTTACTCGTGCGATTGTTTTTTATTGTTACATTGTTCATACTGACCCTTTCAATCTATCATAAAACGGATCAATTAGCTAAAATAAGAAAATAAGCGGAAAGTTAAAACGATTCAATTATTGTTAATTTCATTTCAGATTGTATGTGATTACAAAGACATTGGAGTCCAGGTTGTTTTTGCGCATTGCAGAGGTTTGTTACAACACTGCGATGTACTGTGTAACACGAACTAGTAGAGAATTTAGAAAGCAGTATATCTATTTTCTTTAATCTAAAGTTTAATCTTTAATTTAATTTTTCTAGAGACTTGGATTCTCCAAGAAAACTTACTAATAATATGACAGTATTTGAAGATCTGATTATTGGTTCTTATAATGTAAGCTCAACTTTTATAAAAAAAGTGGTTCATACAAAGGTGAAAATTACTGTCAGTATTAATTATTAATGTTGTAAGTTGACATTGAAAATTCTGATTGTTTCTGACTTCTGTCTGTCTTCTAGATGAGCTTACTGAGACAGTCCAGAAGAATGTATTCCTCGGTGACCAAGGCAGAGACGCCATCTATCTTACGGTCCACGACGCAGTACTTGCTGTACTGACAACCGAACTACCCCTGCTTCAGAAGGTATTGTAAACAATTTGACAATTCTGTGTGTGTGGATTGGGGGGGGGGGGGGGGTGACAGTATGTCTGGAATGTTACCCTCTGATATGTACGGGGTGTAGACGTTTTCACCTCTCTGGGGAGGAAACAGCAGTGAAAGCCAGCATATAAACGACATCTTACTGCCAGATCCTTCTGAACCCCACCCAAAAAGATATAAAGAACAGCAAAACGGGGCAATTTTTAATACCTGAAGATGCTTACAAATTTGACCTCCTCAAGGCAGAGGATACAGTTCAGATGCTCTATGTGGCGCTGAAAACTATAATACGAACAATATATTTTACTACCAGACCCTTCTCCTCCCCAACCACGAAAGATATCACAAAAATGATAAATTTGTCCTCGTCTGCTACTCTACGGGCGAAGAAAGACAGAGCAACAATTGTAAGGGGGTAATATTTACCATGGTGCGCCCTCGGCTGACTGCAATTTAGCGTGACCCCCAAGGGAGTTAGGTCGATCTAAATCTAAATCTCTGGATCGATCTTAATCTCTGGGAATGCACCCTTAGTAAAGTGGTCGTGATTGTAAACGAAAACATCTAACTCATAATTGCTGATATTTATTTATTTATTTATTTATTTATTTATATTTATTTTCAGTTAGAAGATGACACCCTCATCACCTCCAATGGTCCGGGAACTGAAGTATCAGTGGCAAAAACAAATGATTTTTGACGTTTTGAATTATGAGGGTATTTCGCCAAAGCAATGAAATCGTGCTTTGTTTTGTTTTGTGTTTCATTTATCAGAAGTTAAACATAATTTTTGAGTAAAATATCACTATACTAAAGGATAATGGGGTACAAACGTTTCATCATGCCTGTGTTTCATGTGTAGTTGACAGATTTCCATAGAAAATCGCCATGATGGTTATGGGATTATTGCATGTGGACGTACATGGCTTTGGCAAAGTTTGTTGGAAAATTTTATTTTATTCTCAAGTGTATGTTTTAAATATATGCCGAGAAGAGACGTCAATATAGCAGTATAACCTATACACATGGCCGGCACCTGTAAAGATTTATAGTTTAGCTTTTATGTATTTTGTATTAACCATACGATATTTATATGACGTCTACGTAATGATCACGGCAATTTTGCATATGACATAGTTGTACTAAAGAAAGTTGTAGTAAAATGTGGTATGTGGAAAAACTATATAACAGATTTTTTTTCATTGCATTTGTAATGGTAATGAGATGGCGTTTTGTATAGTTGTCTTGAATTGAACAGACTTTCTTTATTACTGGCTGTAAGATTCTTTTTCTAAAAGGGCTTTTTTTTGAGGGGTGGGGCGGGCCTCGAATTTCGACGGCGCTACTTTGTACCGTGGACTTCAAGAATAGTCAAAAATCACCGCCATGATCATTCGTCGGGTAAAAGGGCATCGCGTGATTTTTTGAGCCAATAATGGTAATATTACATATACACTTCAGTTTACAATTATGTTTGTGTTCAATACGGACAAGTCAGTCGGAACGTTTTTCGGTCGCGGCACTAGTACATGTACTTTGATGTACTAAAGCTAAGGTCCTGTGTAGAGATTTGGAGCCTTACAAGTCCACGGTGGATCCCAGTAGATCGATTTTTCTTCCAATTAAACCACACGCACCGTCACTGTACTCCTAGAAGCATGTCTACATAAAAATCATCATGTTGAACCTCTTACTTCTATAACATCCCCTTGATGGATATTCTGAATAGGATTAAGCCTTGTAAATATAGTATATAGCACACGAATTTGGAACCATTCCCTTTTCATTTTAGAGGTCAAATTGTTCTCTGCAAAACTCCACGTGCGGTTGATATTCACATTGCAGTTAGAACACAACTATAATAAATCATTAACAGGTGGGTGAGTAACACGTAGTGTTGCCTTATAGAGCTTAATTTGCACTAGATAAGCTGGCTGTCCAAATCGGCTGAGTGGATAGATTTTTACGCTCGTTTAGATGGCCTACTGACTAGCATGCTGAAATCAGAAGCAAACGGTCCTGCTTTCGATCCCGTGTCTAGAAAAACCGAAACCGATCCAACGAAAAAAACAATATTGACTGATTGCGAGGGCAATATGATCTCACATTGACCTGCACTTGACGCTCCCGACCAATCAGTGGGCCTCAAAATATGTGATTATGTTACAATATAAAATCATTTCTCACTCCCAGGTTTGACTGCATTGATACTTTATTATATCATCTATCATTCCCAGGTCTGTCTGCACTGATACATTATTAAACCATTTATTACCCCCAGTTCGGAATGCACTGGTTACTTATTAAATCACTTTTTTTTAGATGTACATACTACAAATGATAATGATGAGCAGCCATAGAGTTACGTATTAAAACCACACCATACTGCAGTTGCTGTTTGTCTTTAAACTGATTGACCAAGTATTTAAATATTACCGGGAAAATATGCTGTCACTTTCTACATTTCACACTTATTACAAAAAATGTGTTTACACCATACAGGTATGTGTTGAATAACTCGCTATTTATTTTTTCTTCATAGCACTATTACAACACGTGGGATCTTTTATGATCTTTTATGACAAAAATATTGGAAATTTTTATAAGACTTCTTATGTTAATCTTCACAACTAGAATTTTTGTTCCACAAAACTTCAATTTTCAACAATAACTAAAAAATCCATCATTACCTTCAAGTCTAATGTCTGTATAAGCAATAATCAGAATTATGTGCAGATGAAAACTCAAAAAACGCTTAATTTTCATTCTACAGTTCCTTCAATAAATGTGTGTTAATGTGTGTTAACGGCTAATTATAAAAAGTTTCAAAATACTGAAACTACATAATATGTCAAACACGTGATCAATGACGTTGTATTTTAAATGTACAAAAGCAAGTTCTTTAACAACCATACATTCCACCCATCCAACTCGCACACACATCGTGATATACAAATTTACACTTTATTTTTCACAAAGACACTAAAATTTCATGAACAGCTGTATGTAAGTCAACAAATAAGCTATCTAAATCCTTAATAAAAACCCACCTTATTCATCGTTATACATGTACATTTTAGAACATAATATTTACACATACACTAAGACAATCACACGTGTGTGCATAATGTAAATATATGTGTATTGAAAAAATTTCACAATCAGCACACCATTTTATATACAAATAAGGATAATATGTTTATATAAGTGAGTCAAAATAAAATATCATAACCAAATTGTATGTCTTGATCTGTTAGTTACCGTTGTGATATGTACAGTTATTGAAAAAAACATAAATGTATCAATTATTTACAATTGTATCAAGTTTAATTATTCAAATTGCGACACAATGATTTTGAATCCACTATACCAGAAGTTGCTGTAGGCTGACTATAAGATACAATGTAACAATCATGTTTTCCATACTATTAGTGTCTGGGTAACATGCATAAATATTGAATTCTGAAATACTGGTAGACCAAGGCATGTTTTAGCATTGCTTGGTGATGAAAATATAAGAACTGTACTACAGCAGTCACACCTAGAAATAAACATCACTTCTGGCTTGTACCAGTTTATGTGGGCAAGATTTTCCTCTAACTTTTATAAGTTTAGGTCTCAATTTTTAGGTGTTTACATAGCAAGTAACTAGTCGTCCTCCTCCTTACTTTCACCAAACTATGAGCACTTTGCATTTAAGACTGGGGTCTGGCTTCGGGACAATCTCCTTAAGGTCATTACGGCTAAGATTCCAAGATGATACATGCTGGTAAGAGCTGACAATGGCTTCTGTCAGCTCACTGAGGCGGTCAACTCTGCTGAGGCCATTTAAAGACATGTCAATACCCATTCCAGTCTGCTCTGACACTGTACTGAGAGATTGTATCAATGCTATCAGTGGACTGGTGATACCGTGGAACTGACTCAATGCATTGTAACCGAATGAGAAGTTATTCAGCTTAGTGGTGTATATCACACCTTGACTCAGTTCACGCACGGCTTTACAGACATCCTGACACCTGTCATAGTATGTTGTATCTTCATCCCTAGGACATGTACACCTACTAGGCCCACACCGAGATCCTCCCTTGAATACAGAGTCCAGTTCCAGATGTTCCAGCCCTGGCACATGGCGAAGGTTCCTCCCCAGAAGTTGTACATCCACGGCACTAAGATGGGTACGATCGATACGTATATGAGTCAAATCATGGCTGATTTTAGGTATTGCGCCCAGTTGAGGAAGTGGGTCTCTTGATACCACTACATTAATGTACTTCAAGTATCTCATCTGTTGGATCACCTGGCAGTCTTGACTATTTATGTATACGACATCCAGATGTAACAGTTTTCCAGGGTTTGGTATAAATAATAGTGCTCCACTACAACCTGAGTCTATTTTAAGCGTTTGAAGGTTAGGAGCTTTTGACAAAACATGATTCAAGGTATTTGTGTAATCATCACAACTGTGAAATCTAGTCATCCAAAGTACCGCTTCTAGTTCCTCGAACATGTCACACTTTCTGAGTAAAGATAAAGGTTTGTGCTCTATTTCTTGTTTTCTGGTAGGTTTATCGTCTGGTAATTTTCTAACTAATTTGTCACGGTCAAGAATGACAGCAATCAAACCTTTGAGCATACCTAAATACATCTGAGGACTGGAGAATAAACTATCTAAACTGTTATACAAAACCTGCTGGAATCTGGGATCAGAGTGACGAAATGATTCAGGTATGTAAAGTACCCTGTGCCAGGAGATAAGCTCAAGGGGCAGCACTGTTTCTTGGGGACAGTGGGCATACCAGTGTTCTAGGAGGAGATCATTACACAACTGGATAACCCTGAGAAAATGACTGTTCCAGACAAAAGGTAGAAATATTTCTTCCTCAAATCCGCCTTGAAGAGATTTAGCTCTATGTAGCACTTTGCCAGTTGCACTCCTAGATAACCCACACACAAAGCGCAGCACAAAATCCATGTCGAAGAGTTTATCAGGGGTGTCTAAGTTTTCCAACAATTGATCTAAAATGTTATTCACCTTTTCGTCTAATGTCCCCGCCAGGTATTTTGCCGCAAAAAACTCCTGAATTGTTTTGTGTGGAAAAGTTACCTCGTGTTTAACATCAAGGTTACTGTGAACCTTACACTTGCTAAGTAGACCTAAACTGTACAATTCGTTGACATCTGGAATCGTCTGCAAGTCCTTTTCATCAAATATGAGACCCCCATCTGGTTTCACCAGTCCATCGTAAGCCAGCTTGCCAAGGCTGATAAATGTTTCTTCTTCAAGATTTTTAACGCATGCAGACTGTTCCATTTCAACCTGTGTCCTGATGCCGTATCTTCGTCTTAAAAGCAACTGTATTAGTTTCTTGTATAGAAGTGAATGTGAAGCTGGGAGTGAATCTGTCTGGGCATCACTTTCTTGATCTTCTTGCCACATAAGACAAATGAACAGGAGAAGTATTGGGATCTTCACCAAAGACATCAGCTTTTTTTCGTCTAGGTAACCTACGAGACCCTTCCCTATTGAACTCAATATAACCCTACGCTTATCATAGAATTGCCAACCTGACGGCACTGCCAAGTTCTTATCATATGTCTGTTTATCATTAAAGAATTTAGCAACATATTCAGCTATGTTGTCCTCTGTTAGCCCAGTGATTTCATACGCACCGTCCATTATTCGTCTGTTCATCAGTTCTCCTGCCTTCCATGGACGTGTTGTGATCACGGTGCACACATTCTGGTATCGTCTTCTGTAAATGATGTCTGTGATTTTTGTGGAAGTGTTGATATCATATTCATCATAACCATCAAAGACTAATAGAACATGGTCAGTGTCATAGTCTAGAGCTTGCATGACCTCATCTGTCACTGCTTTCCTATTTTCTGCAGCACAAGTGATTTGCGTTTCCATTGCTTCCTTCAGTGTTTGACCAGGCTGAATGCTGCGTAGATTTATTATAAAAACATGTTTATATCTTAAAAGGACTTCGTCACATTCTCCTAAACCCAGTGTGGCATTTGCCCAGTCTGTTGCCATCTTCTGTGTAAATGTGGTCTTGCCGATGCCTGCTTTTCCTCTTACCAATATTCTCTTTGGTTTCTTCCCAGGTTTGACATCTTCAAATATTGAGGTATAAGACGTGACTGGCTTGGAGCTGGTGCCTGTGTATTTTCTGTCTTCTTGTACCCATTGTAAATTAACATATGCCTCGTCTATGTGCACTGTGTCGTCGGGATCCCAGGGAAGGCGCTGTATCTGGCTCATGTGATCGATGTAGAAATTTGCTATTTGGTTTTTACTACTGGATTCAGTTGCCTTTTCTGTTAACAAATCTGCAAGTTCGTTTTTATGGTGTTTTCTCAACACCTTGACAAAGGTTCCAAATGCATGAGGACCACATTTTGGTAGAATGCGGAGAAATTCAAAAGCTTGTTCTTGTTCTGTTTTGTGAGTCATTACCTTTTCTGCATTACGTTCATTGAAGATTCCCCTGCCTACCATGTCCGGGATAATATCTTCAACTTGAAGATCTTTTATCAGCACGGGACCCATTTGTACCAACAGGTTTTTGTGTGTTGGACTCATTATAGGTGACTGAAAATCATGGGATACTAGATAAGTGTACAGTAAAATCGCAGATAAATAAGTCCTATATTTCAGCTAGAAGCACTATAGAGACTTCCATAAAGAGTGTAATTTAAAATGAAAAAAGGGGGGTTTGCTGGCTATAGTGATATTTTATTCCAGGTGAAAATGTCAGAAAATAAAACACAATTTTATAGCTTGTAATCTATGGTCGAATGACGTTATAAAAACGTGTGTACACAATTACACTTTTAAATTACAGTGGGGTTGAAATTAAAAGAATCTGATGAAGATTACCCTCTACCAAAAGGAAATATTTTTGTCACATACATGTATATTTGTCTAGCTTTGTACTATTCTCTTCTTTTTAATACAAGAACTTCCTTTATGCATATCACCGTACTATCTATGCTTTTTATAATGGATCACAAAGTAGACAGATATATAATGACGGTACCTGACACGTGGTATCTGGTTTGGTTGCATGGAGTGAATCGCCTGAAACGAAATATATTGTGTGTGAAAACACGATCCTCGCCGTTTTCTATAAAATATGTTATGCATAATTTACAAATACAGTACTTATATCATTTGTAAACATAATGTATTCAGTTCAGGTGAAATTATATTTTAGCTCGATGTGATTTTTTTAACTGATGGTCTGTTTGCCCACTGTGATTGGACAACTTTATTATTTGCAAAAATATCTATGTCTACAGGGTAAAACATTCTATAAGTACACGTAGGTCGGAGGAGAATGCTTTGAGAGCCCTGGGAGTCTCGCCTTGTTGTATAATAGATTTTTTCAAACAAACTGACTTTTTCACTCCTTGTATCCAGAAATTGTCAATTTTGAAAAATTTTCTGACACTCAAAAACTATACATTTTCTTTTTTTTTTTTGGCGGGGAGGGAGTAACCTTCATGTACTGGGGCGGGGGAGAGTGGCTGGAAGCCCCCGTGTGTCTCGCCTTTCTGTACAGTGAATCTGTTTGAATTAAATCTAGTTTGTCAACATCGATTTTGGTGACCAGAAATTAGTGTAGAATGGTTAGGTATTAGAAACCATAACTTATGTCAATCAGCAGTAGACATGATATTTCTCCATACATTTATACATCAGTTTTTGAACCTGGCATACACTGTAGTATAATATTACCTGGCTGTTTCCGACTATCTGATCTACCTTGATCCCTGTCATAAATCACCTGAACTTTTCCCTGAATGTCTGTAAACAAAACACAAATGCATTGTAGTTCTCAAACATAAGTGTGAGAATTCAGCTGAGGATTTTAAGAGTGTCGATCGTTTTTCATCTGCAGAATAGCCACTACTTTCAACTTATTAATTGTCTCACGAATTTTGTTAAGAAAAATACAAATATACCTTAAACTTAAATGTCGTTAGAGACGATTGACGATGCGCTGAAATTGCGCAAATCGTCAAATTACGTAACGACCGATCTACCTTAAAAAAATTCAATTTGAAGAAATAGTATACAGTTTTGTATAGTAACTGGAAATTGCAAGGAGAAGGAACAAGGAAAAATACATGACATGAACAGATACATGTTCCTATAGTAGATGGGACATACGGACACAGGCATGCTGAATGCTCCAGAGGTGTGAAGGAAACGAATGTTTATTATATGTTTATTATGTTAATTAATTATTTATTAATAATGTTAACCTCGTAATAATGTTTATAACATATAAGGGCATTATGTAATGAGAAGCAACATGTATGCATTACGTACCACCAAATATTCTCCTTAAGGAAAACCAATCTCCGAAGAAAAATACCATCAGTATAACCAACAGAAATAGAGTCACGGCTATTGTCACAACATCTGTTTCAATCGCCATGTTGAAATTCGTCTTCTGGTCGAAATCTGTTTTAACCCTGAAAAGACAAAATCTTTTCGTTTGAGTTTGCCTGTGAAAATTAAAACCAAATTAAGATACTAAACAGATGAAGTAAAAATAGCCTTAATTGAGTTGCTCTTTTGATGAAGACTGTTAATGATCTTGTTTTGTTTTGTTTTTTGTTTTTTTTGTTTTTTTTTTTTGTTTTTTTTCATCTCATTTTTATGCAACTGATGTTCTGCGGCATGACAAGACATCCTTTTAATTTGATTTTAAAGACCATAAAATAATTTAGATGGGAAATGATTAATTTTGAAACTTCATTCACTTTTAATGGTTATACTGCTGTAAAGTTAAATCAGTGGCTCAAGCCTTCACTTACTGCAAATGGCAAGTTAAGTAAAATCAAATAAGTTCAAACCTAACGAGTTATTGAACTCAAGTTAAATTTACTTACTCATGAGTCAACAAGGGTAGAAATTATATTCGTCCCAAGAAAAGATGGTCAATATCAAAGTCACATATAGTTTTATTATATTGGTTAATTAAACAATCGAAGTTTCTGCTACATGTACATAGTACAACACATTAAAACTGATATTTGGGTATGATCCAAATATGATGTAATTCAAATATTATTTTAGATTTGTAATTTAAAATAAGGCCCTTAGAAATAACGAAGTAATGAAAAATCAGGTGTGGCATACAAACAAACTGGCAGCTTGGCCAATTAACTTGGTCAATTAACTTGCCCATTATGCTGTTAAAAGTGCAAAGACTATATAGAATAGGCCCAGCCAGTGCGTAATAAACATGGGGTCTTGGCTTTTTATGCACAGGACTAGATTTGGTCCGGGCCTTTGACATATATATCAAGCGACAAGCTATTGTTTTGAAGACAAAGCGACACTTCGTCCTGTCAACCGACAAAGGGTTTAACGAACGAATATAGACAATTATTTTAAGGTTAAAATCTTAATAAAACAGGGAAGTGTGATCATAGACCCTAGCAATACAATAAGATGTGAAGAAAGCCGAACACGTGTGACCTTTAACAGCTAAAGTCGGCTTTCGAAGATCGATTTGACTTACACAAATTCACCGCGAATAAATCTGGTGTTACTCCCACCATGGGTCCTTTAAATAATTCTATTGTATTTTCGTTTTGCTTATTATATCTTCAACCTCTTCTGAGTACTCTCTCTCTCTCTCTCTCTCTCTCTCTCTCTCTCTCTCTCTCTCGTAATATCACAAAGGAAGGGAAATAAATAAAGTACTCACTTCGTTGAAACATTAACAGAGGTCAGTATCACCGATCTTTAGCAGGGAAATAAACTCTTAAGGCAAACGTGTTGATCCAGGTATGCATGTGCATACAATTGTGATTTGTCTGCTGACCTCACTGAGGTGATCTTTGAACGTGCACAGTTGATAAACATGTTTTAAATCCATTGCTCGTAACTAAAAATATACTTCATTATATTGTGCATGATACCCTGTACTAAATTAACAAGCATGGTTTGACGTGTTGTTATTTAAGCATAGTTATAGATACGCCGTTGGAC
Source organism: Lingula anatina (assembly GCF_051362555.1). Lineage (NCBI taxonomy): Eukaryota > Metazoa > Brachiopoda > Lingulata > Lingulida > Lingulidae > Lingula > Lingula anatina. The sequence goes on along the minus strand of NC_141772.1, from coordinate 2,167,203 downwards.
CGCAGATGATTTAGCAGTATAGGCTTAAAAGTCAATATTCAATGAGGAGAATGGAGAGATACATGGCAGGTAGGTGAAATGCTTATGACATCTTACATTTAATCATTTTATTTTAAGATTGTATGAAATCTCTTATACACGTACCAGGGGATCTACATATAGCTAATTTTAACCCTCAAGAGACCAAGCTATTTTACTGACTGAAATGACCAAGTGGGGTCATCTATGACCCCATTATGCTCTATACAGGGATCCTTATTTTAAAAGGCTGTTGATGGTTTATCACACCTATACTACTCCTAGGATTTAAGACAAGTATTTTATAATGATCTAATGTAATAAGTATTCGGTAATAATACTTTTATTGCATTGAATAACCAAGCACAGATTTTAAGAACAACATTACACCGGTATTTAGACAGTCCTTGTCAGTTTCTACTTGAAGAAATATTTCTCTTTTTATTTGCCACACTAAATGAAAAAAGTACATTACAAAATTACTTTGAGTAAAAATATTTTCACCTATGTTGAGATAGCATCCTGCTAACTTCAATAAGAATAATTAGCTGACTTGCTGAGTAGGGAATACCCTAATGCTGGTAAGGAAGTCATAATACTTAGAACACATTCAATCAACCTACATGTATGTTACTACCACATCTTTGTATAAAACAAAATCCACACAAACAATTTGTTAATATATGTATAATATGATGTTGACAGAATTCTTTATATTTCCAAAATACCCGAAAATTGTAACCGTCAAAATGAGAGACCCAATTGTGAGAACACGTTCCAACAAAGCTACTGAAATTAGATTCAGCGATGCACTGTTAGTAACACTTCAAGCACAATCTTCACAAACCACTTATTTGTGCCTATGTTTTGGGCACACTGGCTGGTTGCATGAAGCACATGCATGTGACATTTCCCTGTCAGTGTTGCTTGGGCAAAACATTTGAATAAAATTTAAAAACTGATATTTAAAAGCCAATGCGTCTCTTTGGGGTCATAAATGACCCCACAAGAGTTTGTGATGTATACGCCATACTAATTGATTGATCCGTACAAAAAACTGTGAAAGTGTGAAGGATTAGTAGACTGACAAACTCATGCAAGGAAAGAAAATTCGAATAAAAAAATAAAGAGATGGCACATTAAATCATATGGCTGGGGTCGTAAATGACCCCACTCGGTCACTTGAGGGTTAAAGACCGAACTGAGCACCCCCCCCCCTTTCCTCCACACACACACACACACACACACACACACGCACACACACACACACGTCGACTGCCACAACCTACTTCTGCTATCAATATTTCTATATTTCTAATATATAGGTAATTGATATCTAATTTTATAATCCAATACCACAAGGCCCGTTGTCATCAGCAATGGGAAGTGCTAGAAATTGTCCTCTAGACTCTTAACATGTAAATAAAGTTGTATCACAAGCGATGAATACTTTATTCGTCTCTGATACTCCTATCCAGCGATTCAAAATTACATTATCTTCACTGATGCAAATATATATATATATATATATATATATATATATATATATATATATATATATATATATATATATATATATATATATATTTTTTTTTTTTTTTTTTTTTCAAACTACACTGTTTATGTAAAATGATTGCGATACAATACAAAATAAGGCTTACGTTTCGAGATACAGGGCTACTATTTCGTGGACATGGTGAATAAAGAAACGGGCGGATAAAATTGTACCTACTTTTTTTTATTATACCCGGTACTCACTTTAATATCAGTTTAAATAATTGTATCAATGGATCAAAGGCCGTGAAGTTGCTCCCTACTTGTGGCCTGTTTGCGACCAAATTTTGCGAAGAATTTCACGTGCCAGGCAAGTCCTTCTTACCAAATTCGAGTCAGCATACAGCCCGTAAGCACTAATGGAGGATACTGGACATGTCCAGAAACTGTTCGAATAATCTGTTAAAAGTCAAGCCGCAACTGTAACTTTTTCCCCTCGCACCGAGTTTGCAATGGGTTTGGAAGTGAGAAGATCAAAGATCTAAGATTCACATCGCAAGAAATGAAGGAGCAAGAGTCCCCTCCGTGTTGAGTGCGGCGAATGCCCAAACAACCTAGAATCGAACGTGCGGCGGGAGTGCGTCACAACTTGTGCATCACCCCAACGTCAGTAGTATAAAAGACGTGCTTCCTGCCGTCCTCCAGGTCCTCTTTGCGTGTTAAGTTAATTAACGTCTTTTAAACCCATCGCTCAAAATCATTATTTTTTGCATGATATTAAATCAAAATGCATGATTTTATAGGATATTGTTAACAATTAAACATACATACTTAATTATGGCCTGCGGTCGGCCTGCGGACTGTATAATTTAACCGTATAGGCTGAAATGTCTATATTCAAAGAGAAGAAAGGGGGCGTATGGCAGCTAGATGAAGTGCTGCTAACAGAATATAATTTATCATTTATCTTTAAATTGAATGAAAGACCAAATTTTTGTAATAAGGGACCTAAATGATTTTACCGCCAGAATAAGAGACCTAAATGATTTTACCACCACCAACCCCACCCCCACCCCCCACCCCCCATCTCGCCTGCGACTGACACACTCCACCAGCTACTGGTACTATCAAGGCAGTTGCGCACCCACTAGTTTAATAAGTTACGTATAACTTCAAAATTTTTACCTATCGACACAGCAGAATCAGCTGATGTTGTTAATAACCAGGACGGATCTAAAGTCTAGGTTGTACTTGTTTAATGTAGGTTATCTAAAGTTCTTCGAAATTGCCACCTGATCGAGGCTGCAAAATTAGGCTAAGGGTTAGAACCGAATATCATTTCAGGGTTAGAACTTAATATCATTTATAAAACAAAAAATAGTGTTATTCAGTTGTAACTGATTTAATGACATGGTAAACTTTACAGTGGATCAAGCTGGAGGGGACTGTTGCACAAGAGGGAGGTGAATGACAGTAGCGAAACAGTTATTAACCTTGCTATTTACATGCGGACGTAAGTCCTGAATATCGAAAACATCACCTGATTTTGCTGACTGATAGTTGTGAAGTATCGGTAATAGGTAACATATAAAACTAAGAGTAGCTGTACACAATTGCATTGATAGCAGAAGTAAAGTGTCTGCTTAATTGATATAATGATATGATACATTTTACATTGAATCAAGCTGGCGGGGAAGACAATAGCGAAACAATTATTAACCTTGATAATTACATGCGGACACACGGGTTTCCATCATACATAAAAGACAAATACAATCAAGACAATGAAATGATGACTGTTGTCTATTAAAGTTTAGGCCTACAACGGAAAACATAAGTAGAAAATGTAAATTTAATTGTTAAACGTCGTACACTGTATGTTTATATTTCACCCTACTTCTGCTACATGAATCAGCGCAGTTGTACACAGTGACACTTAGTTTAATAAGTTATCTATTACTCCAAAATTATCACGCAGCAAAATCAGGTGATGTTGTTAATAATCAGGACCTAAGTCTAGGCTGTACTAATAGGGGGCTTGTAATATCAGTAACAAACTGTAATTCGTGTAGGTGTCAGCTACGTGTCAGCTTTAAGTCTTATTAGTTTTGTCTTTTTTTGTTCAAAATAAACATACAAAAGATTGAAAAAAATACCACTCTTTGCATTTGCTGTAACCAAATAGATTTTAGGAATGTTACACAAAACAGATCGTTAATTCAAATGTATATGTTGACAGAGAAGAGAAGAAGGTTTTGTGATGGTAGTTAAGAGTAAGACCCATGCTGTGCCTCTAATACCTGTATATCAAGACAGCGAGAGAGGGAGAGGCTGGGGGAGAGAGGGAGAGGCTGGGGGAGAGAGGGGAGAGGCTGGGGGAGAGAGGGGCGAGGCTGGGGGAGAGAGGGGAGGGGCTGGGGGAGAGAGGGAGAGGCTGGGGGAGAGAGGGGAGGGGCTGGGGAGAGGGGGAGAGGCTGGGGGAGAGAGGGGAGGGGCTGGGGGAGAGAGGTAGAGGCTGGAGAAGAGAGGCAGAGGCTGGGGGAGAGAGGCAGAGGCTGGGGGAGAGAGGGAGGGGCTGGGGGAGAGAGGGAGAGGCTGGGGGAGAGAGGGGAGGGGCTGGGGGAGTGAGGGGAGGGGCGAGGGGGAGAGAGGGAGGGGCGAGGGGGTGAGAGGGGAAGGGCTGGGGGAGAGAGGGGAGGGGCTGGGGGAGAGAGAGGGGAGAGGGGAGAGGGGGAGGGGCTGGGGGAGAGAGGGGAGGGGCTGGGGGAGAGGGGGGGAGAGGGGAGGGGCTGGGGGAGAGAGGGAGAGGCTGGGGGAGAGAGGGGAGGGGCTGGGGGAGAGAGGGAGAGGCTGGGGGAGAGAGGGGAGGGGCTGGGGGAGAGAGGGGAGGGGCGAGAGGGAGAGAGGGGAGGGGCTGGGGGAGAGAGGGGAGGGGCGAGGGGGAGAGAGGGGAGGGGCTGGGGGAGAGAGAGGGGGAGGGGCGAGGGGGAGATAAAGGAGAGAGAAGGGGATGAGGGAAGCAAATACTTTTCAATCTTATTATTGGTTGAGAGAGCTGGAAAAAAGGGACAAATTAACACATAGGAAGCATTTAACTTTGAATTTACCATGTTGTTTACATGTACAAGACTGAGAAAGAGGTATAGTATATATGAGAGAGAGAGAGAGTTTGCAAATAGTAAGCCTCAAACTGTACCTCTAAGACATCAATCTATCTTCGGTCTTTTACAGTATTTCTTCAGAAAAGTTCATTAAAGTCTTCTACACTGAGCAGATAAAATACATCATTTGTATTCCATGCCCAATGAGTTCTTGCACAAAGACGTTTTGTCAGATTTTTCCATCATGAAGATGAGTCCTTTTACATTTTAAGTCTTCAAAAGTGACATTCATTAAGCTGCATTAAGATTTTCTTCTAATGGAGTAACAAATGGCGTCTCTCAAATGTTGTCAGGTGATGTTGACATTATGAGTCCTTATAAATATTTTTCGTGTCGGGTAGTCATCTGGTACTGAAGCTTCTTATTTCCAAAAAAACATTGCTTTCATCGCAAAATAGTCTCTACAATTGCCTTTGCAGCAAGTGATGTCCACTTTGATCTGTTCTTTTTCAAACTTTTCAATCATCAAAGTTCGATGACTTCAAACAATGTTTTGTATGTGTACAGCATCTCGACTCCACCTTCAAATGATGAGACTGCGCACAGAAGCTCCTTATATTATGGCGAATGATAACATGGGTGCTGACCTCTGACACAGGCTCTTATCTGAATAAATATTGCGGTGTATATGGATGACGCACTGACTATGAATCAGATAGAACGGACTGAAGCCGGGTGTTATCTATTTAATATCCACGATGTTAATTATTCCACCGAACTCGAAATAAAAACTAGACTTTTATGTGTATGACAGCTCTACATGTATGACGCACATAATTTTTTCTCCATAGAGTACAATTGATGTGATACATGTATACATGAAGAGCGCAGAAAGAGAGATTTTACTTTAAAAATAATGTCCAATTTAGGACATTTAGGTCGGACAGGTGATCTCGTAGTAATTAAGTCATCTGCTTTTGCTAGATGGAAGTTGGACTTAACTCTGGCGGTTCGACAAACAGAAACCACCTGTGACTGGACAATGCGTTGTGAACGTGGCCAGTTTTCATGTGATTTTTAGTCATAAGCATGTTCGGTTCACAGTGAATCTATTAAAAACAAACTTTGTGGTTATATTTCTTCTTTATTTATTATTTTATTCTTATATTTATTTATATACAGGAAATGCGGATTTATCACGTTTTTTTTCAAATGCCTCATACAAGTGTCATTAGGGATCAATTGTAAATTATATTGACAATACTTATAAAAATCAGGAACCATTATTTTTACTCCCAGGTATGACCACATATATACATTAAACCAAATCATTATTTACTTCGAGCTGTGACAATGCAATCAGCGTATTAAGGACTGCAAGGACGTTTGACTTGCCATGACTTGAAGATCACTGTAGCAAAGACATTGCCAATACATGTAATATTAATAAGATAAACAGAATGCTTCGATCAAAATGCAATGAAAATTATAACTATCATGTGTACTATCATTTTAAGTTCATATATCATGATGTGATTGTTGTTGGAAAATATGTGCCTCTGCATTGGTTTAATATATTTGTGATCATTGTACCATGAACATTTTAGTATCAATAAGTTCCGGCGGGAATCGGCGACGTTCACACCCTCCCTCTCTCGTTCCCCTGGGTGAGAATAACATCGGCCTCTTTGTTTTTCAGTGCGTTCACCTTACGCCTTTTCTACCTTTTTTTATACAAATAACACGGACCGTTATTGTATTCCTAGTGACAAGATAACATAAAAATCATTACTTAGAACTTCTTACTTATATACATGTAACAAGCCTTGGTGGATATTCTAAATAGGATTGAGTTTTCTAAATATATATAGCACACACATTTAAACAAGACCTTTTCTTTTAAAAGTCTTATTGTCCTCTGCAAAACTCCACGTGCGGTTGATATTCACATTGCGGTTCGAACACAATTATAATAGATTTTTAACAGGTGGGTGAGTAACATGTGGCATAAAACTTGATTTGTATAAGATAAGCTGGTTGTCCAAATTGGCTGAGTGAATAGTTTTTTTTACGCTCGTTTATATTTTAATATTATTCAATATAATTTAGACTAGCACGCTGGACTCAGACGCAAACGGTCCATCCTTTATCACAAAAAACGAAACAGATTCACTCAAGCCTATATTCACTGATTGGGAGGTCAATATAAGCTGATATTGATCTGCATGTGACACTCCCGACCAATCAGTGGGCGACAAAATTTGTGATCGTGTAATAATATTAAATCATTTATCACTCCCAGGTTGCAGTTCAAATTTAATGTCCTTTGTTTCGAAGCCAGTAATCTGTTAGAAATTGATTACATCTTGGACATAATAAGAGAAGGCCTTTCCTTTTTTATGTCCAAGCCCCCAATAAGTGCATGTAATCTTGGACATAAAAAGGAATTGGGGATGACCACCATGAGGGGGTGGACTTGTGTCTTAATTAACCAATCAGTTTTTAAGGTATGGGATGGGCAGTTTTATTGATAACGTTTAGTATAAAAATCTTTAAACTAAAATCTAGGAGAAGACGAGAGAGAGAGAGAGAGAGAGAGAGAGAGAGAGATTATGCTTGTACCACGAAACTTTAAGTGTAGCAAAATATATTCTGTTGAAGTTGCAACATGAAGTCGTTTCATTATTTTTAGTGTGAAGAATTTAAGACATGGAACCTGGGGATCTCTGTAGCAGTATTACAGATAGCGTTATCCAAAGATGTGAGCCCATTGTGCCCAACCCCTGGGGTTTTATTATAGAGAGTCATTTAATGTAATTTGGGTCCCCACAACTGGTTTCTTATTAAAGCACTTTTATTTTAGATGCAAATACTCCAAGCTCCCCGCAAACGCTGCGCTCTTTGCTCAGCAGAAGTGCCTCCCGGCCTGCCCCTAGCGGACGCACTGTGAACTGTGGGATCATGTGTTTAAGGAAACATTACATATTGTTGTTTTTTCTGATGGTAATGGATAACTGTGTACATTTTTGTTGACTTCGCTGGGGGCTGCCATTTTTGTTTGTCTTTCATCTGAACTAAAATATTTAAATGTTAACAAGAAAATATATTGTAACTTTGTATATTTCACAGTAATTACAAAAGTGTTTGTTAAGGGGCCCGCACACGGTGAGCATTTGGCGCGCGCCACTTGCGCTGCGCCAGAAGCTCGCGCTCCTCAGCTCCCCGCAAACGATGCGCTCTTTGCTCAGCAGAGATGCCTCCCGGCCTGCCCCTATCGGACGCACCGCGAACTGTAGGATCATGTGATTAAGGAAACATTACATATTTATTTTTTTTTTCTGAAAGTAATGACAAATGGTGACCACGTTAATCAATCAGACTACCTATAACTGAGTACATTTTTGTTTACTTCACCGGGGGCTGCCATTTTTGTGTGTTTCCGGCTACCAGCACATGCACATTGTTGGCATGGGGTGAGCAATCGGCGCTTGCACCCCGCACACGCTGAGACATTTGCCTCAAGAGACCCAAAAAATCAAACACGTGAGAAATTTTGCTCAGCCGCGCGAGAGGCAAAAATCTCACCAAAATACCCCCGCACACGATGAGAAAACGGCGCAGCGCAAGTGGCGCGCGCCAGACGCTCACCGTGTGCGGGCCCCTTACATAACAACATTTACTGTTAAAATTTTAATAACTCGCAATTTATTTATTCCTAATAGCACTACTACAACACGTGGGATCATTTATGATCTTTCATGACAAAAATATAGGAAATTATTATAAGACATCTTATGTTAGTCTTCACAACTAGAATTTTTGTTCCACAAAATTTCAATATTCAAAAATAACTAAAAACCCTATAATTACCTTCAAGTTAAGTACCTGTATAAGCAATAATCAGAATTATGTGCAGATTGAAACCCATAAAAACGCTTAGTTTTAATTCTACAGTTTCTTCAAGAAATGTGTCTTAATGCGTGTTTACGGCTAATTATAAGAAAAGTTTAAAAATACTGAACCTACATAATATGCCAAACACATGATCGATGACGTTGTATTTTAAATGTACAAAAAGCAAGTTATTTAATGTCCATACATTCCACCAATCCAACTTGCACACACATAGTGATATACTGATTTACACTTTATTTTTCAAAAAGACACTAAAATTTCATGAACAGCTCTAAGTCAAGTCAACAAAAAAGCTATCTAATTTTTAAATAAAAATCCACCTTATTCACCGATATACATGTACATTTTAGTACACAATATTTACACATACACTTAGCCACTGCACGTGTGTGTATGTGTAGTGAAAAAAAAAAAAGAAACAAACAAATCATTAGATGAAATACAGTACTACAATCAGTACACCATTTCATATCCAAATGAGGCTATATGTTTATACATGTATAAATGAGTCAAAATATAATATCATAACCAACATGTGTCTTGACATGTAATGGCCCATAGCAATATGTACAGATGGTTATTGAAGGGAAAAACAATGTATCAATTATTTACAATTGTATCAATTTTATATTTACACTATGATTTGGAATGCACTTTACCAGTAGATGTTGAAGACTGACAATAAGATACAATGTAACAGGTATAATGTAACAGCTGATTAAGAGTACACTATCAGTGTCTGGGTAACACGGATAAATATTGAATACTGAAACACTGGTAGACCAAGGCATGCTTTAGCATTGCTCGGTGATGCAAATATCAGAACTGTACTACAGCAGTCACATCTAGAAATAAACTTCATTTTTCATATGTGAACGAGACTTAACACGTATGTTCAGGTTTCCAATTAGAAACTTTATGCTTCAAAAAAAAATGTGGCACTTGACAATTAAGACTGTCGTCTGGCTTTGGGAGTCTCTTTTCAAGGCCATTACCCCAAAGGTTCCAAGATGATACATGCTGGTAAGAGCTGACAATGGCTTCTATCAGCTCACTGAGGCGGTCAACACTGCCCAGGTTATTACAGGTCATGTCAATCCCCATTCCAGTCTGCTCTGACACTGTACTGAGAGATTGTATCAATGCTATCAGTGGACTGGTGATACCGTGGTACCGACCCAAGTAATTGCCACTGAATGAGAAGTTTGTAAGTTTAGTGGTGTATATCACACCTTGGCTCAGTTCACTCACGGCTTCACAGACATCCTGACATCTGTCATAGTCTGTCGTATCTTCACCCCTAGGGCATGTACACCTGCTAGGCCCACACTCAGAGCTCCCCTTGAATACCCAGTTCAGTCGCAGATGTTCTAGCCCTGGCACATGGTGAAGGTTCCTCCCCAGAATATGTACACCCACGGCACTAAGAGGGGTATTTCTAATATTTATGTGAGTCAAATCATGACTGGTATTAGGTATTTCCCCCAGTTGAGGAAGTGGGGCTCTTGGCATTATTGATTCTTCACCGAAATCCTTAGTTACACGAATGTACTCCAAGTGTACCATCTGTTGGATCACCTGCCAGTCTTGACGATTTATCTCACTGACATACAGATGTAACAGTTTTCCAGGGTTTGGTATTGATGATAGACCTAGTACTCCACTACAATCTATGACTATTTCAAGTGATTGAAGATTAGGAGCTTTTGATAAAACATGATTCAAGGTATATGTGCAATCATCAAAACTGTCAGATCTAGCCTCCCAAAGAACCGCTGCTAGTTCCTCGAACATGTCACACTTTCTGAGTAAAGATAAAAGTTTGTGCTCTATTTCTTGTCTTCTGGTAAGTATATCGTCTGGTATTTCTGTAACTAACATGTGGCTGTCAAGACTGACAGCAATCAAACCTTTGAGCATACCAGAGTATATCTGAGGACTGGCCAATAAACTGTCTACACTGTCATACAAAACCTGCTAGAATCTGGGATCAGAGTGATAAAATGATCCAGGTATGCAAAGCACCGTGTGGCAGGAGATAAGCTCAGGGGGCAGCACTGTTTCCTGGGGACAGTGGGCATACCAGTGTTCTAGAAGGAGATAATTACACAACTGGCTATAACTTCTATATACGCGACTGAGCAAAAAAAGCTCAGGGAAATGGGAATACCCCGTTCTAATAGCTTCAATGCTTTGTCTCACAAGTAGGGATTTCGTTTTATGTAGCACGTGGACAGTTGCTCTCCTAGATAACCCACACAAAAAGCGCAGCACATAGCTCATGTCATAGAGTTTGTCAGTGGTGTCTAAGTTTTCCAATAACTTATCGAAAATGTTACTATCATTTTGGTCTAATTTCCTCGCTAGGTATTTTGCCGCAAAAAACTCCTGAATTGTTTTGTGTGGAAAAGTTACCTCGTATTTTACATCAAGGTTACTGTGAACCTTACACTTGCTAAGTAGACCTAAACTGTACAATTCGTTGACATCTGAAATTGTCTGCAGGTCCTTTTCATCAAATATGAGACCCCCATCTGGTTTCACCAGCCCATCGTAAGCCAGCTTGCCAAGGCTGATAAATGTTTGTTCTTCAAGTTTTTGAACACATGCGGACTGTTCCAATTCATCCTGTGTCCTGAAGCCGTACCTTCGTCTTAAAAGCAACTGTATTAGTTTCTTGTATAGCAGTGTGTATGAAGCTGGGAGTGAATCTGTCCGAGCATCACTTTCTTGATCTTCTTGCCACATAAGACAAATGAACAGTAGAATTATTGGGATCTTCACCAAAGACATCAGCTCTTTGTCGTGTATGTAGCCTACGAGACCCTTCCCTATTGAACAAAATACATCCCAAACACCATAACAGTATACTGACCTCAGGTACTCATCATATTTCTGTTTATCACTAAAGAATTTAGCAACATATTCAGCTATGTTGTCCTTTGTTAGCCCAGTGATTTTATACGCACCGTCCATTATTCGTCTGTTCATCAGTTCTTCTGCCTTCCACGTACGTGTTGTGATGACGGTGCACACATCCTGGTATCGTCTTCGGTAAATGATGTCTGTGATTTCTGTGGAAGTGTTGATATCATATTCATCATAACCATCAAAGACCAACAGAACATGGTCACTGTCATAGTCTAGAGCTTGCATGATTTCATCTGTCACTGCTTTTCTATTTTCAGCAGGACATGTGATTTGCGTTTCCATTGCTTCCTTCAGTGTTTGACCAGGCTGAATGCTGCGTAGATTTATTATTAAAACATGTTTATATTTCAAAAGGACTTCATCACATTCTCCTAAACCCAGTGTGGCATTTGCCCAGTCTGTTGCCATCTTCTGTGTAAATGTGGTTTTGCCGATGCCTGCTTTTCCTCTTACCAATATTCTCTTTGGTGTCTTACCTTGTTTGGTATCTAATATTGATGTATAGCTCTCGATTGGATCAGAACTGGTACCTGCTGGTTTCCTTTCTTCTTGTACCCACTGCAGGTTAACATAGACGTCATCTAAGTGCATTGTGTCGTCAGGGTCCCAGGGAAGACGCTGTATTTGACTCATGTAGTTTATGTAGTAAGACGCTATTTGGTTTTTACTACTGCAAGCAGTCGCTTTTTCTTCTAACAAATCTGCAAGTTCTTTCTTATTGTGTTTTCTCAACACTTCAACAAATGTTTCAAATGCACGAGGACCACATTTTGGTAGAATACGAAGAAATTCAAAAGCTTTATCATTTTCTGTTTCTTTAGCCTTTACCTTTTCTGCATTGTCTTTACTAAATATGTTCGTGGCTACCATGTCCCGAATGATGTTCTCAACTTGGAGATTATCTACAAACATGTGTCTCATTTTCACCAAAAGGTTTTTGTGTGTTGGTCTCATTATAGGTGCCTGGAAAATGGGGAATAAATCCAAAGTTTATTTAGATTACATTAGATATTATAACGTGGTATAACCAATAATTACATTGCCTCATATTCTACTTTTATTGTCAGCATTATCTGGCTGAAATATCAATTGATTAGTGCGTGCAGTATTAAAATAATCACGCAGGGTCTGTAGACATACAGCCCCTCACACTACAAACTGTCCCTACAAGAATGATGTGGTTTCTTCTTCAGACAACAGCTAATATTGAGATAGGTTTTACCTCCAATATTACCTCCAAACAGTCCCTACATTTATATATATTACATGGACATGGAAGATTAGGAACGGTTGACATCTTGATATTCAAACATTTATGAAATTATTAAGTAGTTATAACAAGATGTTGAGCACAATGTAGAGCGACATATATTACATGTACAGTACATTACCTGATAGCAGGTATCTGGCTTCCTTGTTTTAAGTTTGGTGCCTGCAAAGAAACATATTTTATATGAAAAACGGTATCGTCAATGTTATAAGTAAATATTTTTCCAGTCTTACTTATAATCTAGATGGGGACAAAAATAACATGATTGCTGTTAACAATGTAATTCACACTAGTAATTATTCATGTAATTATAGGACATTCTAAGCTCAGTCTATTTAACTAAATTGACCAAGCCACCATAAACTAAAGGGCGTCGAGGTTCAATGTTTCACAGAGTCTTCCTGTACTCACAATGCATGAAATATATAAGATTTATTTATATAAATATCTTTTATTAACAATATTTGTACTGTATAATACAAACATTTCTTAAGATAGTAAGAAAAAGGTGCATAGAACATATTTTTCTCGTTGGTTCCTAGTTTCGTAGAATATAGAGTCTAAAAGGACTCGTGTATCGTTTTTGAAGCCAATGTAAAATTATGTGGTGAATATTTAATGCAATGATGGTGAATATTTTATAGTCATGATATATCCTAAAGTGATCACACACACACACACATACACACGTTCACAAAAACACACGTTCATATGCACAAACATACGGACACACGCACGTTCACAACAGGCACACATACACATTCACGCACACGTGCAGATACACACACCAAACACACACACAAACACGCATTATAAAACTGTACCTGAACTGGCTCCCACATCCACACTGGTAGAAAAAAATACTATAACTATTGACCACACCCTTAGTATATGAAAAGAAAAGTTCGTAATTTAAAATAACAAAATTCGATATTGCTAATTCATCTGCTTTGACAGTTTGTCGTTTATCAAAGTAAAATAATAACTAAATAAAAACTTACGTTTTGCATGATGTTTTGAGAATTGTGGGTTATGGTCTCCAATCTGGCGTTTTCCTTGAAAACAAAAAAGTAAATGCATTTGTTTTCTTGGTGAATACATCGTGCAAACACGAATTCTATATGTGAAATACAAATGATATTTATATATAAATGTTGTACAATATTTAAATATATTTTGAAACTAACACTGCACTTCCCCCACCCTTTTCTAAAAATTAAAAAAAATCCCGAATAATAATATTGGAACATACGTAGGCCTATATAATAGGGCCATGTGAAAAGAACATCATATTTAATCCCATCTTCTCTTGACTGCTATTAAGAATTTATAAAAAACATTAAGGTTTGTGGATAATTTATCTTAATTCACCGTATAGAAGTATATATATTGATGCACTTTGAAAGATCTACATTATAGTTGTTAAATTTAACAACTATAATGTAGATCTTTCAAGGAGCATCAGTATACATGTATATATACTTCTATGGATAATTTATCGTAACGTAAAAATGAGCATACACAATTTAAATATTTCTAAATATCCGGGTCTTACCACGTCTACTCCTCCGTTCTGAGTTTCCAGATCTTTGGCCAGTTGCGGAAGTTGAGGGTGCTGGAGAATCTTTGTCAGACAGAGTAGAAGATTTACTTTGAGATCCTGATTTGGATGGAAATATTGTTAACAAGTTATGTTTGCATATCTGTACATCGGTATCAGTATTACAGAAACCATGTTTTGATAAACAATCTGGCACAGATACAATGAGCATACAATATATATTTTCAATTTTCTAAATCTTACCACTTTTAGCCCTCTGCTTGTGGTGACGTCCAGGTTTTTGGCTACTTGTGGAAGTTGAGGGTACTGGAGAACCTTCGCTGTCGGACAGGGAAGAAGATCTCCTTCGAGAACCTGATTTGGAGGGAAATATAAACGTGTTATACATGTGCATATATACTGTAATATCACAAGGATAGATACAATTAATTGCTTCCTGGAACAGATGAAATAAAATGGGTGACGATCAAGAAGTCATGAAATATATAAATAATTGACATGGTCATCAAAATCACAGCAGCAAAGGTGTCAAATGGACAAACATATAATTTGCAATACTGATTGACATGAAAAAATGGCCATAGACGAGTCACAGTGACAGTACTTCATAAGAGATTGGCCAAACGTAGGCTCACCAGCGAATACACACTAGTAGTGCTGAGTACATGTATGTAGTAGAAACAAGGATCTCTGAATGATGAAGCAATTACTAAACGCCTTATGGCTTAGAAGGAATCAACACCGTATGTATGATCCTTTCTTACAATTTGACTGATGGACCAGTGGACGTATTTAAAGGTAGTTTGATAAGTTGTCTTTGATCTATTTTATTTCCTGATTCTTTTAGATAGTGTAGAATTAAACATTATCCTGTCAAGAGATAATGCTGTCCCATAAAAAATACACTGGAGGGCGTCGAGGAATGCTGCAGTTCAAGTGTTCACAGACTTAAAGCAATAATAACTCTTCCTTTGAGATTAAAAATTCATCAAGAAATACATTGTAAACAACGCCTGGAAATATATTCTATTGCATTTTCCCACTAAAACGACTGTTATTGTAGTAAAACTAAAATCTGTGCTTGTCACTTGGGCTTTCGATGCCTTTCTTCACGGTCGACAAGTGCATCCGTTGCCAATGACATTTAGGTGTCACGCGGATTCTCGCGTTCATTCGAGACCAAAATAACATTGGCGGGAAACCTTCAGACGTAAGTTGCGAGTTTTTGTACAGTGCGTCGGATAACGAAAAGCCCAGAATTGCACACATTGTAGATATAAATGCATTTTGGGCAATAAGACGAATATATCTTATAAATCTTTTAATATAGATATATAGTGTCGTTGTTGTCTGCTTTTCCCGCGGTTTTAAGTAGGTCACCAGAAACTATCGCTCGATATCGCGTGACTGCCATGTTAGAGAGAGGGCTCCGTCAGATAAAATCTCTTAAGAGATTTCAACAAAAAACCGTACGTTTAGGAAAAAAAACCTGGTTTAACTTTGAATGCAGGAATGGGGTCGTTGACCATTGGTAAGTACGGGAAAATTGCCGTTTTTTACAGGAAAATCGTATTTTTGGCCAAATCGAATCTTGAGTTATTATGACTTTAAGTTTCCTGTACTTACAATACACGAAATAAATTAGATATATTACCTCCGCCAAGGAGGTTATGTCTTCACAGGACTGTCTTACTGTCTGTCTTTCTGTCTGTTTGTCATCAATATAACTCAGAAAGTTATGGGCCGATTTTGATGAAATTTTCAGGGTAGGTCAGAAATGGGTTAACTTAGAAGTGATTAGTTTTTGGTGGTGATCAACAATCAATCAATAATAAAAAAAAACTAAGTTATGGACCGATTTTGATGAAATTTTCAGGAGTGGGCCGAGGAACAGATGAATAGTTTTTGGCGGTGATCCGGATAAAAAATCAATCAATAATCAATGATAAAAAATATCGGAAATTTAGGGGTGAAACGGCATTGGATGGAGACTTTGCTGCCTTGGCAGAGATCTGCGCTCTTTGAGTACTTTTCAAGCTTATATACATATATTTTATTTACAATATTTGCACTGTATAATACAAACAAGTTTAAAGATAGTAAGAAAAGGTGCATAGAACATAAATGTCTCATTGGTTTCTAGTATAATATAATATACATTTAAAGGACTCGTGTGGTAATTTGGATCATTATCACAGTCGTATTGAAGGGGGACACTTCATTACAAGTACATCTTAAGCCTAGGTCACAACCAGCGGTACGGGCTCTTGCGGGCTGTTTGCGTCCAAATTTTGCGCAGATTTCACGTCCCACGCAAGTCCTTACGAAATTTCAAGTTCGCAGACAGCCCGTTAGCACGTACGGAAGACGTTGGACATGTCCAAAAGATTCTACGGATAGCCTGCGAACAGCGAGGTCGCAAGCGTAACTTGCTTCCCTCGCACGGAGTTAGCAAGAGAGACCCGTGTTGTACAAGACGCACAATGCAAGCAATAAAGGAGCAAGTGCCCTTTTGCGTGTTGAGTAAGGTGCACGTCCTCACAACTAACAAACAATGTCGAGAGCACACCGGGAATGCGTCGCACGTGCGTCACCCCCACGCCTTGTGTATAAAAGGCGTGATCACGACGCACGCTCGTGTCTTTACAATGAACGTCGACTGTGTTACGCGTACAACAATTTTCAAAAATTTCAAATATTTGCTCAGTTTAGTTTCTAATATGCCTCCAAAAGGCAAGGGAAAGAAGCTTCCATAGTAGAAAAAAAGGGAGGAGGAAGAAGAAAGAATAGAAGAACAGGAAGCAAAACTGGCGTGTGAGGCAAGTGTGAAGCAAGTGTGAAGCAAAACTGACGCAAAAGAGTACTAATTTCGCCGTGCGTTGCATTCCCTTCGTAAGTGGTGAGAGATAAATGAATACAATAAATGAGTACAATTTCCACGGCCATCGCTCCTTGCAATTAGCGTCACTGCTTGAAGGGAAATATCATGTGGCCCTTGCAATTTGCAAGGTAGACTTTCCTCTACCTCTACGAACCCCACGACCTCCACTGCACCCAAAATTGGTAGAGGACCTACGGTCCTAAAATCCGTGCGTCCAGTTATGACCGAGGCTTAAAACTGTGCCTGCACTGTCTCCCACATCAACATTGATAAAAATACTGTGATTACTGACCACTTAAATAACAAATGTGATATTGCTGATTCATCTGATTTAAATTGTCACTTTGTTGTTTATCAGAGTAAAATATAACTTACGTTTTGCAGGATGCTTTGAGAATTGTGGGTCTCCAATCCGGCGTTTTCCTGGAAAATAAAATAAGAAATGCATATAAGTTTGTTTTCTTGGTGAATACATCCTGCAAACATTCAAATTCTATATTGAAGAAACAAATTATATTTATATACAAATGTTGTACAATATTTAAATATATTTTGATACTACCACTGTAGTTTCCACTATGTTATTGTAACAACGTACATGTATTAAAAATTAAAAATATTTATAATTAGTGATTTATTGCATCATTACATCACACCCCCTCAACCCACAAAAAGTTCAACTATTGTAATAATTATGTTTAAACATACCTAGACCTAGGGTCATGTGAAAAGAAAACCATATTTAAAACCTAAGTGATATTTACATGTATATAAAAATGATGTACAATATTTAAATATATTTTGCAACTACCACTGTACTTCCCCCACCCTTTACTACCAAATAAATAAAATGCTGAATAATAATATTTGAACATACGTAGACTTTTTATACGTCAAAATAAACTGTTAATTACAAAGTAAAATTAATAAACATCATTTCTGAAAAAAAGAGAACGCTCCAATCATATGACCAACTCCCTTTGAATAAGGGTGAAACTTAAATCATGCCTTATACCTTTTACTTTTTATCACCATTGCACAAGAGGCGACGACATGCAAAGCTACTAGAAATTTTTGGGTTGCATAATGTTTTCGTCTTCTCATATGTCTATTGAAGTGTGTTATAGTAGAAATTAAGTGCATCATTTCTTCCAGTTTGACTGGTGAATGCATTAAGTGGATGCTGTAATATTTCACTGATACGTCAGGTCTATGTCCTTATCCATTAAGGCAATGCAGTAACAAACATAGTCATGTTATGAAATAATACTGTTCTTACATCAAAAATAAACCTGGGGTTTGTGTTGAAAACTATTTTCGATTTTCTTGAACAGTTATCAACACCATTTTAAATCTCAACAGTAAGCAGTGCATTCTGGTGCCAATTGATCTCCTTGAAAGGTCATACCTGATTTTATCAGTAAATACGAGAGATGAAGTCTTCGTCAGTTGAAACAGTAATTAGAGGCTCATATCTCTTAAAAAATGAACTAATAATAGATGCTGGTGACGTATTGTATTTCATAACATTGTCGTCACCCATATAATCTATATCACTTCCTTACGGAGTTACGTCACAAATCGATCACAATATCTTGCATCAATAAGCAAAGCAGTTAAACTGAGGACAAATGAGGACAGAGCTTGAAAGAAGAAGTTCGTGGGTTGGTGAAGAAAACCACAAAAGGGACGTTTTGCCCTGGAACTTTTTTATTTGATTGCACTAATATTTAGATAAGTATTCTACATTTAAAACGGAGGAAAGCTGTTTTGACCAGTTTGGACCTTGGAAACGTATTGATATCCTTTAACATAGAAGCAGAAGGGTGCCAGAACAGGCTGTCTGGTGGAAGCTTAATCTATCACCTGCATTATATTCAGTTACATATCTTATAACCAAAATGGAAGGTTTTCTTATCATAACTTATAAAAGAACTGAATCTTCAGTTGTATCACACTATATATGAAAGCACCTCAAATAACTTTATATTGAGTGTAACAAAGTTATTTATTAAGCCACTTGCGATTGAAATATCACAAAAAAAATAAATAAATAAAAAAAAACATAATGTCAATTAGCAGTGGATTAGAAACATCTCTGTACATAAATGTATCAGGTGTCTTATGCCTGGAGTTTATTACTGCATATTTACCTGAAAATTTTCGTTGTTCTTGTGTATCTGGCAACCTGTCACAAATCACCTTAAGTGTTTCATGAATGCCTGTAAACAAAAAAACACATGCACTCATGGGTATATAAATTCAAAAGAGGGCTTTAAGAATGAAGATTGTTTTTCATCTGGAACATTGTGCGGTTTAAAATATTTATTTTCATTGTTTTCATTCATTACGTTCAAAGTCATATACGGCCAAGGATATGTTGGCAGTACCGTTGCTCCTGAGAACGTCATGTTAGCCAAAATTGTGTATCTATGTCTAAATGAACAAAACTTGGATACCTTTTTCATTCTCCTCATTTGTTTTTAACTGATTCATAACTTCTTCGTGGTTTTTGTTCACTGTGTCTGTTAAGGCTTTCAAGTCTTTGTCATAATTGTACAATCTTTCCATAGCGTCCTGATACTCCTTCCGTAAATCAGGACCAATAGTGTCAAGGCGTTTAAACAAAATTTTGTCATAATCGTCAGCAGTGTATTTGGGAGGTACAGTAGAGAGAGCCAGGAGACTGGACTTCAGACCTGAAAATTTTCCTCGAAAAACATCCAAACTGATTGCTGTCCCTTTTATATGAGCATAATCAACGTTCCGATATCTTTTAACTCGCCCAATCTCGGCTTCTGTTGATTTATCGCTGTCGGAGGGGTTGTCCCATGCTTTGGTCCCGGTTACCAGTTTTGTTATGTTTCTCAGCAAAAGCACAGTCAATGTTATGTCCAAATCACCAACAGTTACTGATGTGGAGGGATTTCCAGAAGGATACAGTTGGTCTTTTTGCTGCTTATTAAATACTGGTAACCTAAACAGGGTTTTCCTGATAGTTCCATCACGAAGCACCCTACATAACAACCCCGTGTTGGGGTCAAATAAATTGGGGTACTTTTTTTTCAGCTCTTCCTGAAGAACATCTTGCAAGACCGTCAGGGCATAGTCAACGATTAAAATGCACAAACGGAAAAAATTCTCCTGGTCGGAGCCGGTGTATGACTCTATTGCTGTTGCCATGGTTCTGGTATCTGTCACTTCTATGTCTTTCCGTGCCTCCTCTGAAATTGAATAGAAAATGGAAATTTTACCAGTCATTGTGGGTCTAATTACATCAAATTGTAAGTATCTAATGCATCATTTTTTAACAAATAAATTTGAAATATTTTAATGTGAATAGATGGAATACAGCAAATGGAAATGACAAGGAGAAACAAAGATGCGTGTCCTAAATAAATGGGGAATAAAGTCACAGGCTTGCTGAATGCTGGAGGAGAATAAACGCTGGCTGTAAACGTTTGGGGGAAGGGCGTATTATGATGATGATGAAGAGCGATGTAGTTTATATTAGTATGTGCATTTGTACACTTAGTATACGCTTGACCAAAAAAGTTAAGAAACGTGGTTTTTTTGAATGGATATAAAATAATGGTACAGAAAGGGTATAGAAGATGGAAAAAGATTATCCCAAAAGGATCTTCCATTTTTATGTGCTATTGGACCTTAATGCTCTAACATCAGTGGGAGGTCCAGATCTGTGGAAAAAATCCTTTTGTTTTGGAGTCCTTTAATGTATCGATTATTCATGCCAAGGCACTTTTCTGTCAAAGGCTGTCAGGTGATATTGTTGATATTGCGACATAAAATATTTTCAGTGCTAAATTGTCATCTGATATTCTCAAATTTGTTCCCTGTGGTTGATACATACATATGAGGCACCAGGGTCTTGCTATCAAGTTTTAATACCGTTCATATTTTCCGGACCATTGCTATCATTTAATCATCCAAGTTTTATAATTTAAGCGAAATTCACAGAACAATGGCATTGTATTATTAGGTGACCCAATGCCAAATTGCTCTTTTGACCCAACTGATTGAAAGGCATACAACGGTATTGACATTATGCGCTTTGAATTAGAACTTTTGTGCCGTTGCTAATGTCTTCAACACAGGCTAATATTTTGTGCAGGTGATTCAAGTGAGAAAACAAAACGCTGCATGGGAGCTTACAATGGTCGATGTTGATCCCCATCCTGCGTTTAAGTGCGAAATGGCGTCTGAGTTCCCCTTTTTTGCACCTAATCAAGCGTTATTTCTGATTATATCAGGTACCAATCTAACACGTACTTGGAATTATGGCTTAATAGTAAGGGCATAGTGCCCAACAGTACGACAAAATTCGATAAATTCGGGTATAGTGATTTGTGATGTTTTCATCAAATTCAAGATTGCGTTTTAGGTGTAAATTTAAGGCTCATAAAAACGGCTGATAACAAAGATCCCCATCTGAACGAGTTCCTACAAATTGGATTAAATTATTTCAGTTTTTTTTTAATAAAATAGAGCAAGTATATAATAATCAGAAAAGTTCCAAACCACAAAAAAGTGGTAATATGTTTAACCGGCAGTTGTATCTGGCTTAACAGATCAAGGAATCAAGTCTAAAGTACGGGTCTAATTATTGTAAAATTGGCATTTGTTAGCAGGAAAACGCAACTGAATGCATATCGATCGTGTCAATAAATTGTTCTTTGTCAGAGAAGAGTTTTATCAGATGTGTTATATTATGAGAATAAAGTTTTAAAAAATTATTCATTTAACAGCCAATATTGACAAGTAATATTACCTCCAATATTTTCATAGCTGACCCGCCAACACAGATCAATGACTATATTGAGAGGAATTGGAGGTATGGAGGAATTGATCACAAGATGAAAAATACATAGATGTAACAACACGCTGATGTGATTTTTTTTACTTATCTTATCAAATTACATGTACATATAAAGCACATAATTACGTATATGTTTAAAAAATGAGGAGTGCTTAATTAAGAGAATAACCATTCGTCCACACAGAATTCCAGTGGGAAACAAAACTTATAAGCACCGAGATTTTAGGTGTCAGTATTGATACAAATACTGTATGTTTTATTTCTTATTACTATGCACAATTTGCACCGACGTCATATCTTGACGAGTCAGAGGCAATCAAACCAATTTGCGGTAGAGGGGTGTCTGCTCTATTGAAACTTCTTTTGCCTACCAAATTATGGGTGTCGTAGACGCGAACAATTTTCTCAAAACCTCAAAACCAAAACCTCAAAACCTTGTGGTCTAGTTCTGTTGGGGTGGAGGTGTAAAAAAGTTATGATTATTGCACAATAAATAATTCACTTACAGGAACCTTAAAAATGGGAAAAGATTTCTTGAAAAGGATCTTACTTTTTTGTGCCAAGCTATACGTAGGCTTTACTTTTCTATGTTGGCTTCAAACAAATTGAAACTTACAATGTTTAATTTATCTTTGTCCAAAGGACCTAAGTGATTTTACCACCAGAGGTGGGCTCAGCGCCCCCTCCCCCCCCCCCCCCCGCCCACCCCCAACCGGCTGCCACACTCTACCAGCTACTATCAAGGCAGTTGCGCAACCAATACTTTAATAAGTTATGAATAACTTTAAAATTGGAACCGATCGACCCAGCAGAATCAGGTGTTGTTGACAATAACCAGGACCGATCTAAAAACTAGGCTGCACTAATTTAAAATATAGGTTTACTACTTAATATGGAATATTATTTTTGCGAGTAAATTCTCAGCAAAATATTTATTTCTTCTCTTACTATTTTAGATCCAAAACTGAGGTGTCATAGCCAGATGTGTTACCTATTTACCACACAACTCTCGAAACAATTGATGCATGCAGTTGCCTTCTCTGTGGTCAGAAGTGTTAGGGGTGGTCTTTTCGGCAATTCCTGCCCTTGTATAAAAACGCATGGGTTTGGTCTATCTTTGGAGTGTATTTAGAGAAGCACCATAGGGATCGCTCTGAAACTTGACAGGTACCTTAGAGAAGATATGGTTCGACAATTAAGCAACACAGCTTACCATGAGATTCTTGCTCTCAGAGAAAATAACCAGAAACGAACAGCCATTGCCAAGCAATTCAACATTTATCAGGAACCGTTCGTAAAGTCCTCCAAAGAAATGCTTCAACAGGGGCACCTACTCCAATACCTCGACCAGGGTGTCCGCTTAACACACAAAGAAGACAGGACCGCCTTCTCCTTAGAGTGCGCCGTGCTGGTCGTACAAAGACAACCAGTGTCCTCAGAAAAGAGTGGCACAATGTCATTCAAACGTCCGTCTCCAGGTCCCTCGTAAACAAATTATTTTGCACGACGACCAGTAGGGAAACCACTGTTAACAGCAGGTCATATACAGCGACGCCTGCAATGGGCTGGGGACCACGTGCGTTTGGAGGCAAACCACTGGAATCACGTCGTTTTCAGTGATGAGGCCAGATATGGATTTTTTTGATCGCCGACGTGTACGAGGGGCATACAGGGTACATCAATGTTTGTGCAATGGGTGCACTAGGGTGCAAGCAGGGGGTGGTGTGGTCTCTGTTTGGGGAGCATTTCAGGCCGGTGCCCAGAACCATTTGGTTTTTCTAGGAGGCAACCTCAACCAGGGTTCCTACAGAGACATTTTACAGCAAACAATGCTTCGATTGGTAAGAGTCATCTTCAGGAACAACTTTGTGTACCAAGACGAATGCGCAACCCCACATCGAGCTCGCAGAATCATTGTGTTTCTTCAAAACCAATGGGTTCAGAAACTACCCTGGCCTGCAAACTCCCCAGATATGAACCCAATTGAAAATCTGTGGGCGGAATTAAGTTACTCACAGAATCCATAACTATGGCCGTCGGCCGGTAAATAGTGATGAACTGCAACAGGCAATTAAAATTCACTGTGTGAAATGATATCCCCATCCAAACTCGGTTGGAGGTCACACCCGCTATTGATGACTTTTCATGATTTACTGTATTGAGTTATTTGACTGTGTAACATATCACTGTCCGGAGGCTATTATCTTCTTTAATATCCTAGTTTAAAGTTAGTACTGACATACCCCTGTAAAACTGTTGATATGATTTTCTGGGGGTGCTCTTTTCTTTTGAATGACATCTTATGTCAGATTTGATATTATTGACCAAAATATCTCACAATCACCCAATGACATACTTTTTTGATGAATCAAGCTTTAAAAAAATTTAATCAACACTCAAAAATAACAATGATAATAATATCCCATATTAAGTAGTAACCATGTAGGTCCTGAGTATCGAAAACATCACCTGACTTTGCCGACTGACAATTCTGAAGTAATAGATAACTTATAAAACTAAGTGTAGCTGTGCACAATTGCATTGATAGCAGAAGTAGAGTGTCCGATTAATTGATATAATGATATGATAAATTTTACATTGAATCAAGCTGGAGGGGAAGACCATAGCGAAACAATTATAAATCTAGGTATTTACGTGCGATCTTAGGTCCTGAATATTGAAAACATCGCCTGATTTTGCTGACTGACAGTTGTGAAGTATCGGATAACGTATAAAACTAAGTGTAGCTGTGCACAATTGCATTGATAGCAGAAGTAGGGTGTCCGCTTAATTGATATAATGATATGATAAATTTTACATTGACTCAACCTGGAGGTAGATCAAGCAGGATGGGACTGAATGACAATAGCGAAACAATTATTAACCTTGATAATGACATACGGACACCAAGGTGTCCATCATACATAAACGCTAACTAACAAACAAAAACAACCAAGACAATCAAATAATGACTGTTTTCTATTTAAGTTCAGGCATCCAACAGAAAACAAAAGTGGAAATGTGAATTTAGTTGTTAAATGCCGTACAGGGTATGTTTGTATTACTATTTGGTACCCTCTACCAGGGCGACTGATATATATTTTTTTTGCAGATGTTCACAGATATCTCTAGATAGATTGATGGTAATTTGGTTCTAAGTCAAAAATGATCATCTAAGAAGAGGACGTTGTGATAGTAGTAATGGGCAGACTCATGCTGTACCTCTCATATAACAAGAGAGCGAGAGGAGGGAGAGACTGGGCGAGAGTGGAGAGGGGGGTGGAGGGGGGGAGGACGAATGATAAAGGAGAGAGTGAAGGGGATGAGGGAGAAAGCATTTACTTTTCAATCTTATTATTGGTTGACAGAACTGGGCATAAGGGACAAATTAACACGTAGGAAGCATTTAACTTTGGATTTACCATGTTGTTTAAATGTACAAGACTGAAAAAGAGGTATAGTATATATGAGAGAGAGAGAGAGAGACAGAGAGAGAGAGAGAGTTTGCAAGTAGTAAGCCTCAAACTGTACCTCTAAAACATCAATCTATCTGCGGTCTTTTACGGTATTTCTTCAGAAAAGTTCATTAAGGAAGTCTTCTACACTCAGCAGATAAAATACATCATTGGTACTCCATGCCCAGTGAGTTCTTGCACAAAGACGTTTTGTCAGATGTTTCCATCATGAAGACGGGTTCTTTTACATTTTAAGTCTTCAAAAGTGACATTCATTAAGATTTTCTTCTAATGTAGTAACAAATGGCGTCTCTCAAATGTTGTCATGTGATATTGAGTCCTAAAAATATTTTTCGTGTCACGTAGTCATCTGGTACTGGAGCTCCTTATTTCCAAAAAAAAAAAACATTGCTTTTTATCGCAAATATGAGTTACCACTGGTTTTACAGCAAGTGATGTTCACTTTGATCTGTTCTTTTTCAAATTGTTCAATCATCAAAGTTCGATGACTTCAAGCAATGTTCTGTATGTGTACAGCATCTTGACTTCACCTTCAAATGATGAGACTGCGCACAGAAGCTCCTTATATTATGGCGAATGATCACATGGGTGCTGACCTCTGATACAGGCTCTAATCTGAATAAATATTGCGGTGTATATGGATGACGCATTGACTATGAATCAGATTGAACGGACTGAACCCGGATGTTATCTATTTAATACCCACGATGTTCATTAAATTACCAATTAAAATAGATTTTTATATGTATGACAGAGTTACATGTATGACTAAAGGTTTGCCCCGTTGATATCTGCGCCTGTGTGCTGACGTCTGTCTAGCTTTAGCAGCCCTAGGGTTTAAACTGTGGGGTATGAGTTTTTTTCTGTGTGGTGAGCGCCCGGAAATAACGTCCGTGTGATATAAAGAGAAGAGCACAGATAGTGAGATTAAAAAAAAAAAAACATGTTGAGTTTAGTTTAAGGTCGGACAAGTGATCTATTAGCAATGCACCTACATTTGCTTGAAGGAAGTTGGACATAACTCTAACGGTCCAACAAATAGAAAGCACCTGTGACCGGTCAATGCGTTGTGAACGTGGCCAGTTCTCATGTGATTTGTTGGTATATAGCATGATCAGTACACAGTAGATCTATTAAAAACAAACTGTGTGGGTAATATTTTTTTTTTATTTATTAATTAATAAATTTATTTTTACGCGTAATATCGATTTATCATGCTTTATTCTCAAATGACTGACTATGTGTCATCAGGGGTCCATTTAAGAATATATTGACGATACTTATAGAAATCCGGAATCATTAATTCAACCCCAGATATTACCACAAACAAAATCATTGTCAGTATGGACGACGACACGGATGTTGAACTTGCCAAGACTTGAAAATCATTGTATCGAACACATTGCTAATAATATTGATAAAATAAAACAGAATGCTCCATAACATCGTTTTATTGTCTCACTAAATAATATGAGGGTTTTAAAATTACTGTCTTTATGAACGCGCGTGTTGGATAAAAGAAGAACTTTCGGTGTTCACTGACTATGTTCCTTTGCGTTAGCACAAATGCTATGTTACCAATGATGGAATAATTGCAATCAGGTCTAACTGCAATTCGCGGGTACATGAATGAAATTGCAAAATCGGTTTCTCACATATCTTTCTTTGATTTAGTGTTAAATATAATTGTTAGAACGTCAAACATTGCATTCAGAATTTTACAAGAGCAACATCTTAATATTATTACCATAACTTCCATATTATATTATATTATATTATATTATATTACATTATATTATATTATATTATAAACTCTGAACAAGACCCACAGCCGTCTGATTAGGTGAAAAATCGTTTGTTTGGACTCACAGCTTAAGTAAAACTTATTAACGGCCGACACTTCCTTAGCATTGTAGGCTACGGTCACTTTACAAGAGTATGTGGCCAATTTTTTACCTTGTAGTTACTTTTTCATAAATTGACCAGGGGGGGGGGCACTTACCCCGGGGTCCAACTAGCCCCGGTCTCCCCTATACTTAATTATGTCTGTACGCTGTCGGACTGCGGACTGCAGACTGTATAATTTAGCCGTAAAGGCTTAAATGTCTATATTCAAAGAGAAGAAAGAGGAGGGGTGTATCGCAGCTAGCTGAATGATGCAAACAGAAAAAAATATCTTTTATCTTCTAATTGAATGATATGCCAAATTTTTATACCAATTGACCTAACTGATTTTAACGGCAATAGTAGGCACAGCGCACCACCTCTCCTTAGTCGATGGCTCCCACGCTGCCAGCTGCTATCTATGCTGCTGTGTACACACAAAGTTCAATACAGGTTATCATAAGTTCTTCGAAATTGTCACCCTATCGAGACAGCAAAATTAGGTTATGTTGTAAACAACCAGGACGGCTCAAAAGTCTAGACTGTATTTGCAGAGAACGTGATATCAGTGATAAACTGTGACAGCTGGTAGTCTAGATTCTTGCAGGAGGAGGTGGACTACAAATCTACGTTAATCTCTTTTTTCTTTATTTTGTGCGGGTTGTCGTACAATTTAGGGTACGTTCAAAGTTTTAACGTCAATCACCCTAGTTCCCCACTTGGGATTTTTCGTCCTACGGACATTGAATCCTTGTAATTCTTCAAACGCGCATTATAAGATTTCACGAAGCAGAAATGTTCAGATTAACGAGGACTAAGAACAACCCCCGGAGTTCTTACCTTGGAGACCTTGAAATATCCCACAAGACTCAAGACCCAACTAAAGCAAATTGGGTTCTGAGATGAACCTCTGTTAATATCAGAGCGTATTCTATTTGGTATTTTCCTGCAAAATCAAATTTTCTAAATTTCAAATTTTAAATATGGATACCCCGGTGTCACGTGTACGATCCGCTCTGCGTGAACCATCCGTCCTGGCCTATTCTACACGCAGCAGCAGCGTGTATGAGCCGTTCCGTGAATGATCCGTTGTTATTCACCTGTACTGTTATATTCGGCTGGTTCATTTCCTACCTCATTATACATTAACTATGATGGGGATAAAATTCATGTGTCAATTGATAATTTTGATAGAGAATCAGCGTCAAATTACAGTTCGACGCATGAATAAACCTACCGTGGACGGGCCGTCGTTATTCAGGTGCTGGCTACTATTTTAGTATTGATTTTACTAGGTTAGTGTGTTGATATGGCCACCTGAGGGAAATAGCAGTAGAGGTGAACGTCTATAAGATATGAATACCTCTAAAGATTATGTTTGTATTTGCAGTATGTTCTCAAAAGCGCGTGTTTATGAAAGGCTAAGAATGTATTGACGACTCTATAGAGACGGACTGTACACGCCGGAAGTCCCTAAGATTTGCCTGCGCTTAGTGCGCATGAGCAGAACGGATGGTTCACGCTCCCGGCGGTACACGCCACACCGGTATGCCTATAAGTTATGGTGTTTGATGTCACATTCACATAGTGGGCTGCGCCACTTTTATACTTGTTCTTCATTAAGGTAACGGGCAGGTTAGACAAATACACCTAAATTACTATCTTTACGCACATGTATAGGATTATATCTAAATTTTCAGTGTTTTTACTGACAAACTCCTTTGCATTTACACGCATGTCACTTTACCAATGGTGTTATAACTGCAGTTTGGAGGTAGACATTTTAAAATAGGTTTCTCAAATCTGTCCTGTAACTGATTACCCACGAACACCGTTTCCACGCCAATTTAATGACACCATACATTGAGTAGTTTCAATACATGCCAGCAATTTATCTTAAACGTTTTAGTTCAGCATTTATCGTTAACAAGACTACATGTAAATACTTTGACTACACAAAAGTATATAGAAAAATCGGCAAGTTACTAACATATTAAATTTCAATTTTAGGTTTTCAATGTTTCAAGTATTCCATCAGCAGCTTTTTGTAACTTAGTCATAGTTAAATAATGAAATATTGATTAAAACAGATCAATTTTTGCTCTCCCGATGAATGAAGAAATATCGTTTGGTGGATGCATCTGACCATACTCTGTGTAAAAATACGTGTGGGTGGTAACTAACATCGGCCATCTTGTTGTATTTATACCCATGGCAATCTGAAATCTTATAATTTATTGCGGCATTTCATGAACGTTTCAGGCAAACGTGTGGACCCATGTACTGATGTTGATATCACGGTGATTTGTCTCCTGACCTCACTGAGGTCTTTGAACGTGCAGGTCTGATAAATGTGTTTTAAATTCATGGCTCGTAACTAAAAATATTCCATTAGATTGTGCATGATGTAATGTAGTTATTTAACAATCTTACAAACGTAGTTTTACGCGTATTTTCAAATAATTATAGATACGCTGTTAGACCGCAGACTGTCTGATTCAGGAGTTTAGCCTTAAATGTCTATATTCAAAGAAGAAGAAAGGTGAAGATATGTGGCAGCTAGCTAAAATGCTGCTAACAAAACATTTTCACCATTTATTTTTGCATTGTTTGAAACCCTATATAGATGTACCAGGGGCTGATTTTAGGGACAGAACTGGGCACAGAGGAGAAAGGGGGGAGACATGTGGCAGCTAACTAAAATGCTGCTAACAGAAAATTGAGGGAAGGAGGTAAAATAATTATATGTCAGCTAGCTAAAATGCTGCTGTCAGAACATTTCTTTCATTTCTCTTTGGGTTGGTTGAAATTCCATATACACATACGAGGGGAGCTACCAGAAGCTGCTTTTAACGACCCCCCCCCACACACACACACACACACATACTCTCGCTGGCTGCCACACTCTACAGGTACGTCTGCTATCTTGCAGTTGTGCACAGTCACAGTTAGTTTAATAAGTTATATATTACTTTTAAATTGTCAAGCAGCAAAATCAGGTGATGTTGTCAATAAACAGGACCTTCATATAAGTCAAGGCTGTACTAACAGGGGCATGTAATATCAGCAATCAAACTGTTATTCATGTACTTGATATCCTAGCCACGTTCGGTTGTAAATGAGATCGGTAAAATAGCTAAAAAAAATACTTGAAATATTATAAGAAACGCACAGGAGAATGATTCAATGTTTTTCTCTAGAGACTGCTGGTGCAAGCAATATTCAACGTCAGTTAGGTTACAGAGATAAAAGAACCAGTTTCAACCAGATATGGGAACCTCAAGGTCACCTTGGAAGGAAACCAGTTTAACTGATTATTGAACATCCCTCAGTTTCACTGACAAAGTACACATAAGCATTATAGTTTTAAATACTAATCTTTCTGAAAATTGGTACATTCATAATTCTCGTTTTCTGGGCCGAGAGAGAGAGAGAGAGAGAGAGAGAAAGAGCGCAAATTAACCCTTCATTCGCAATCATCATCATTAAGACCATCCTTAGCTTTGAACGTGTAAAAACTAACTTCCCATTATTGTTCCCATCCCTGTATCTATTTCAGCCTCCTTTTAGACTTCTTCTACGTGACAATCTTAAGCCTAAATAGTTTTGACTGATTTTTCCTTCAAAATAAGCATACATAAACTAGAACTACATTGTAAAATATCACTCTTAGCATTTGAGATATCAAAGTAGATATAGGGGTATACACGAAACAGGTCGTTCATTTAAATGTATATGCATGTACAGTGACTGGGTCCATTTTTCTCGAAAAGAATCCTCTTAAAGATAGCGGATATTTCAATACATGTCAGGCTGCTAACCAAATTTTATGTTGTCGAAAAAGAGTAGAAGTCTTTGTGATAGTAGTCACTAATAATATTCATGCATTTTCATAAAAAAAGTGGAGAGAGATAGACTGGAGGAAACAGGAGAGGAGAGGAGGGATGGAGAGAGAGAGACTGGAGGAAACAGGATAGGAGAGGAGGAATGGAGAGAGATAGACTGGAGGAAACAGGATAGGAGAGGAGGAATGGAGAGAGAGAGACTGGAGGAAACAGGATAGGAGAGGAGGAATGGAGAGAGAGACTGGAGGAAACAGGATAGGAGAGGAGGAATGGAGAGAGAGAGACTGGAGGAAACAGGATAGGACAGAAGGAATGGAGAGAGAGAGAATGGAGGAAACAGGATAGGAAAGGAGAGAGAGAGAGTGAGTTTGTAAATAGTAAGCCCCATACTGTACCTCTGAGATTCAATCTGTCTGCAGTCTTTTACGAATATTTCTTCAAAACAAGTTCATTAGGGAAGTCTTCTACACTCATCAAATAAAAATACATCATTGGGTTTCCAAGCGCAGTGAGTTCTTGCACAAAAACAGTTTTGTTAGATTTTTTCCATGATGAAGTCGGATCCTTTTACATTTTAAGTCTTCAAAAGTGACATTATTTGAGCTGCGTTAAGATTTTCCTCTAAGAAAGTAACATGGCGTCTCTCCAATATTGTCAGGTGATGTTGGTGACATTGTGAGTCATAAAATATTTCAGTGTCGCGTTGTCACCTGGTACTCAAGCTCCTTAATTCCAATAACGCTTTCCAATTACGCTTTTTTCACTACTACTTTGCTCCTTACAAACTTTTCAATTATCAAATTTCGGCGACTTCTAGCACTTATCTGCATGTGTATTGCATTTCGCCTTCACCTTTATATGTAGAGATAGCATGCACGTACAGAGTCTCGCTATGGTGACTTATAATGATTGATTAACAGCGACCTAACGCAGGTTCTTATCTGGACAAATATTGCGGTTAGATTGTTTGATTGCAGCAAATTGTTACCTATTTCATACCTATAGTGTTAGTTATTTAGCCAATCTCGAAACGAAAACTAGACAGCACTACATGAATGACGTGCCTTAAATGTTTTTTTATTCGTAGAATCTCTACGGCTGTATGCTGATGATTCTCTAGCCTTGCTAACCCTAGGATTGTACAGGTAACCTGTGGGGAATGAGGTATGTTGTTTCTGTGTGATGAACCCCCGGGAATAGCATCGGTGTGATGTAAACAGAAGAGCATAGAAGTGAAAAATTTTATTTTAAAAAATGCTCAGTTTAGAGTATTAAGGTCAGATACAATGTATGTGATCTATCAGCAAGTCACCTGCGTTTGCTAGAGGGAAGTTGGACATAACTCTAGCGGTCCAACAAGGCAGCCATTCTCATGTGGTTTGTTGGTACAGTGTATATAGCATGATCAGTACACAGTAAATCTAATAAAACTTTATATTTAATTCATTTCTTATTTATATTTTCTTTTATTCCTATCGGTAAATTTATTTATTTATTTATCTATTTTTTTACAGGCAAGATGGATTTATCACTTTTTCCTTAAATGACTGATGTACAGGTGAATATCATCTGAAGCCCATTTAAAATTATATTGACAATATTTATAAAAAACAGGGATCTTTATTTCACTCCCAGATATGATCACATCAATACAAAACAAAATCAATTTTTGGTTTGAGTTGTGACCAGGGCATCAGCGTATTGGCGACGACACAGATGTTTAACTTGTCAATACTTAAAGATCAGTGCACCGAACACATTGCTAATAATATTGACGAGATAAAGGAGAATGCGCCAGAACAGTGCTGTTTTCTTAATACTAGAAGCACCAGTACTTAGAAAGCGCTGTGCAAAATAACTGCAGGAAGTTGTAAAAGAGTAGTGAGGTTGTAATTTTAACTATAAATATAAATTAAAATTATGATGATCAACTCTTTCAGTAGCACACACACACCCGACGTTCATCCATCATTCTTTGCTTTTAAAGTAATTAATTTTCTCGTAACTCTAATTAAAGCGAGGTGTTTTTTTCAGTGTGTTCTTGCCTCCATCATCATCGTGTCACTGAAAGGCATGTTCTTGCAGGTCAAAAGCATCAAGAGACTGTGGGGGATTTCTAGATTTGATTTTGTAAGCAATAAGCAAAGCTGTCGCGCTCATATTGTCACACCTAACACACTCGCCTGATAATATATTCTATTTCATACTTGGAACACCTAACACACCGAGTCTTATAGTGGCTATGTGTCACACAATAATTAAAACGTTGATTTTTTTCATTTAACGTTCTTTGAAAGTCATAAGTACATTTCTAATATATATATATATATATATATATATATATATATATATATATATATATATATATATATATCTTTTTTTCACGAAGGCCATCTGGATCGTTACTTTCCTTGGGGTGGTTATCCTTGACTTGAAGTATGGCCTCATGATAGGAGTTGGTTTCTCTCTGCTCACCGTCGTGTTCAGGACACAGTGGTATGACATCTTTAGTTTGTATCACCTGACCATGGTATTTTCAACACATCTGCCTAATATATTTTGGACAGTATAGCACTATCAATGTATAATGTAGTACTATCTAATATTTTACCATTATGTAATGGTGTGCTGAATACTTCATGCTACAAGTGCATTTATTATATTTTATGGTATATGCCGATAAAATTCCATACAGGTATCAGCCTGTGTATCAAAATAGCGCTTTGGTTTTGTCACCTACATTAATTATCGATATCTTTGCATTTTTTTCATAAACCCACAGTGCATTTGTACATAAATCTCTTTAACATTTATCAAAAAGGGAAAAACTTTCGATATACGATATAATTTCGCTATTTCATGCTGGAAGTAAATTAATTTTAATAAATTAAATTAAAATTTTTAAATAATTAAAATTTTGATTTTGCATAGTGACTGTGGAAGAGTTTCAAACACTTGGCAGCCTACATAGTCAGCCAGTGTTTTGAATCTGCCATCTGGACAATTAGATGTAAGATCGTCTTTCCTTTAAGTGCGCTACATATAGTTGTCTCCATAATATACTAACACACCTATTTCTTCTATATAAGGCCGTACATGTGTTTGTATGGGAGAGTGCCCCACTCGGATATATACAGAGACATGCAATATATACAAGATGGTGAGTATGCTTTTTAAGTTATTGGTTTCAAATATACATAGCCCAAAAATCCACAAGCACCGTTATTTTGAATCATACTAAAATAACCACAGTAGCTAAGGCTAATATTTTCACAAAATGTTGATGGGTAATGCATCCACCATTTATTGGATTTTTTATATACACTGAAGATTTTCCCACTTCATTACACAGTCTTTTTTAATTATTAAAAACAACTTTGTTTTCTAACCTTTTATATGGTGAGTGTGTTTTATTATTTTGATTTTGATATAACTGCTATTCCAAGGGCACCAACATACAGTATATGATAACAAAAATATTTTAAGAGTCGACACATGTGGTTGCCTACGAGGCATGAGACGTGGGGGGGGGGGGGGGGGGGGGGGGGAGGGGCAATCACTTGACTTGATTTAATGTTTGCTTAAGGCATAGGGAGTTACAGTTTTTATCATCAACAAGATATGATGAGTGCAACTGCCCTTTTCCCCCGAACAAAACAGCTGTTTTTCGCCCCTGGAATATGGCTAATGCAAATAATGCAAAATGTTAAAAGGACGAGAACAGTGGATGTTTATATTGATTTACTGACTTACATGTATGTAGTGTTTTATTCAGATCACCCTGATTTATTTTTCTTTTTCTTCTGAAAATAACAATAATTATAATAATAAAAATGCTGATCATGGTGATAAAGGAATTTGGTCATATACCTATATATCCAGGTGGAGGAGATTCCAGGTATCAAGATATTCCACTTTGGATCATCTCTGTATTACGCCAACGCTGAACACTTCCGGAGCAAGCTGTACGCAGCTACTGCCTGTGATCCGTCACTCCTGAAAGCCAAACAGATGAAGAGCAAAGAGAAAAGCGAAGCGTTGGAGAAAGAGAGAGAGAAGGAAGAGAAGAAAAGACAAAAAGTAGAGGTTAGATTTCACATAAATATTGGCGTTTATTCAGTGATTTATTAACTCCGTCAAAGAGATAAATATTTTAATTCGTTGGTCATAATGGTTTCACTCAAAGTAATACAAAGTAAATAACGGGTTTCCATAAACAATTTCGGAAAGGTCAAAGTCGATTTTTGGTGGCGGGCTTTTGTGGAGCTCTATTAATTGGCAATTGGCAATTTGCTATACTAAGCATTATTATTATTATTATTATTATTATTATTATTATTTCAACGATATTAACGCTCATCTATTCGGATCCGCAATGCCACGCTTTGAATGGAAAATAAATGTGATACCAACTAGTAGTGTGTGCTGGAGAAAAAAAACGTTCATACCTTATCTATCAAATACATATATTAGACCAGCATTAACTCTTTAGAATTTTTTACTAAGAGTTGTTATTCATTCAGTGCATTCCTACCACAATAAAGAAGCCTACAGAAGTGAACGGTGTAAGTAACAGCGGTATGCTAGGCCTGTCCAAAGGAGTACTTAGTCTCCACATGGAGGACGTCCAACCTGATGACAAATTACCCTCAGAAGTTAATGAAGAGCTTCCACCTCAGCTCGCTATTCATCATATCATAGTTGACTGTTCCGCCATGGCTTTTGTAGACGCTGTTGGTATCCAGGCTCTGAAACAGGTAAAAGTCACTGCCCTCTCCTTTCTCTCTCTCTCTCTCTCTCTCTCGCTTCTCTCTCTGTCCTTTGATAAATACGACATGTTTGATTGAAGAAAAATTGCATATCATGCTGGAAATGATACTGTCCTTTCATCTCGGTATATGAAAATTATTTCACTTCTATACCTAACAGTGTTTTTAATTACATGTTTTACTCGTGAGATATGTTTTTATTGTTACATATATCATACTGACTCTTTCAACCTATCATAAGACGGAGCAATTAGCTAAAATAAGAAAATAAGCGGAAAGTTAATTTCATTTGAGATTGTATATGATTACAAAGAAGTTGGAGTTCAGGTTGTTCTTGCGCATTGCAGAGGTTTGTAACTAGAAACTTACTAGAAACTCCAAGAAAACTTACTAATAATTTCACAGTATTTGAAGAACTGATTATTGGTTCTTATAATGTAAGCTCAGCTTTTTATCTTAAAGTGGTTCATACAAAGGTGAAAATTAACGTCAATATTAATTATTAATGTTGTAAGTTGACATTGAGAATTCTAATTGTTTCTGTCTTCTAGATGAGCTTACTGAGACAGTCCAGAAAAATGTATTCCACGGTGACCAAGACGGAGACGCCATCTATCTTACGGTCCACGACGCAGTACTTGATGTACTGACAACCGAGCTACCCCTGCTTCAGAAGGTATTAAAAACAATTTGACAATTCTGTATGTGTGTGTGTGTGTGGAGGGGGGGGGGGGGGGCTCCACTGCGTCTCAGCGTCTCATTGCAGTTTGCAACAGATGACAGTATGTCTGGAATGTTACCCCCTGATACGTACTGGATGATCCCTCTGCACCACACCCAAGTAGATATAAAGAACAGCAAAACGGGGCAATTTTAATACCTGAAAATGCTAACAAATTTGACCTCCTCAAGGCAGAGGATACAGTTCAGATGCTCTAAGTGGCGCTGAAAACAATAATACGAACAATATACTACCAGACCCTTCTCCTCCCCTACCACGAAAGATATCACAAAAATGATAAATTTGTCCTCGTCTGCTCCTCTACGAGTGAAGAAAAACAGAGCGACAATTGTCTTTGCAGCTGACCCTTTTACTTAGTAAAGTGGTGGTGATTGTAAACGAAAACATCCAACTCATAATTGCCGATAGTTATTTAGTTACTTTCAGTTAGAAGATGACACCCTCATCACCTCCCATGCTCCGGAAACTGAAGCATCAGTGGCAAAATTATTTTTGACGTTTTGAATTATGAGAGTATTTCGCCAAAGCAATGAAATCGTGCTGTGTTTTGTGTTCTCTTTTATGAGAAGTTAAACATTATTTTCGAGTAAAATGTCACTATAGTAAAGGTTATGGGGTACAAACGTTTCGTCATGCCTGTGTTTCTCGTGTACTTGACATCGTCAGATTTCCATAGAAAATCGTCATAAAATTGGGGTCCATGGGAATTATTGCATGTGGACGTACATGGCTTTTAAAAAGTTTGTTGGATAATTTTATTTTATTCAAGTGTATGTTTTAAGTATATGCCGGGAAGAGACGTCAATAAAGCAGTATAACCTACACATGGCTGGCACCTGTAAAGATTTATAGTTTAGCTTTTATGTATTTTGTGCTACTTTGCACCGTGGACTTCATGAATTGTCTAAAATTACCGCCATGACCAGTCGTTGGGTAAAAGGACATCACGTGATTTTTGTGAGCCAATAATGGTAATATTACATGTACACTACAGTTTACAATTATGTTTGTGTTCAATACGGACAAGTCAGTCGGAACGTTTTTCGGTCGCGGTACTAGAACTTTGCTGTGCAAAAGCCAAGGTCCTGTGTCGAGATTTGGAGCCGTACCAGTCCACGCTGGATCCCAGTGGATCGATTTTTCCGATCAAACCATATACACCGTCACTCTACTCCTAGTAACATGATCATATAAAAATCATCACGTGGAACCGCTTACTTATATAACAAGCCTTGATGGATATTCTGAATAGGATAAGGTCTTGTAAATACACAGCACACACGTTTTGAAACTGTCCTGATTCATTTTAAAAAAACAAACTGTTCTCCTTAAAATTCAACGTGCGGTGATATTCACATTGCAGTTAGAACATAATTATCATAAATCTTTAACAGGTGGGTGAGTAACACGTGGTGTTGCCTTGTAGAGCTTGATTAGCACAAAATAAGAAGGCTGTCTAAATTTGCTGAGTGGGTAGATATTTTATGCTCGTTAAGATGGCCTACCGACTAGCACGCTGAACTCAGATGCAAACGGTCCCCCAGTGCCCATCCTTTTTCATAAAAACCGAAACCCTCTGATATTGACCTGCATGATGACACTCCCGACTCATCAGTGGACGTTAAAATGTGTAATCATGTAACAATATTAAATCATCTATCATTCCTAGGTCTGGCTGCATTGATACATTATTAAATCATTTATTACTCACAGTTTGGACTGCGCTGGTTACTTATTAAATCACTTTTTTCTTTAGATGTACATACTCCAAATGATATTAATTGACGGTAATACAATAACATATTAAAACCACACCATACTGCATTTGCTGTTTGTCTTTAAACTGAATTCAAGTAATTAAATATTACCGGGAAAATATATTGTAATTTTGTACATTTTACAGTAATTAGAAAAAATGTGTTTACTCCATATGTGTTTAATAACTCGCAATTTATTTTTTCTTCCTAGCACTATTACAACAAGTGAGATCTTTTATGATCCTTCATGACAAATATAGGAAATTATTATAAGACTTCTTATGTTAATCTTCACAACTAGAATTTTTGTCTCACAAAACTTCAGTTTTCAACAATAACTAAAAAACCTATCATTACCTTCAAGTCTAATACCTGTATAAGTAATAATCAGAATTATGTACAGATTAAAACTCATAAAAACGCTTAGTTTTAATTCTACAGTTTCTTCAAGAAATGTGTTTTAATGTGTGTTTCAAAACAGCTAACTATAAGAAAAGTTTCAAAATACTGAACCGGCACAATATGTCAAACACATGATCGTTGACATGCCGATAAGTCCCCGCACCGATACTCCCCCGCACCGGTACATCCCCGCATCGCTTCTGCATTTGTAGGGGAGCATCGGTGCTGGGAAGTATTGGCGCGGGGATGTACCGGTGCGGGGATCTATCGGTGTGCGGTCGTATCGATATGCATAACACAAAAATTACTAAGGGGGATTATCGGTGCGGGGGAGTATCGCCATGACCCCGTATTTTAAATGTGCAAAAAGCAAGTTTTTTAACGACCATACATTTCACCCATCCAACTTGCACACACATAGTGATATACAGATTTACACTTTATTTTTCAAAAAGACACTAAAATTTCATGAACTGCTGTATGTCAAGTCAACAAATAAGCTATGTAATTCCTTTAAAAAAACACCTTATTCATCAATATACATACATTAAGCACACCATTTCATATCCAAATAAGGCTGTATGTTTATACATGTATAAATGAGTCTAAATACAATATCACAACCAACATGTGTCTTGATATTATGACCTATAGTAATATGTACAGATGGTTATTGACAGGAAAAAAAAAAAATGTATCAACCATTTACAATTGTATCAAGTTTTATATTTACACAATGATTTGGAATGCACTATACCAGTAGATGTTGAAGACTGACAATAAGATACAATGTAACAGCTGATTAAGAGTACACTATCAGTGTCTGGGTAACAAGCATAAATATTGAATACTGAAATACTGGTAGACCAAGGCATGCTTTAGCACACGCTCGGCTGTCACCTTGATTGGATAGTAAACGATTGTCGTAAAATCGCTAAATGATATTAAAACCGGGTGCATAAACTTGAAAATCACCTACAACAACCTTGGACTACCACATTAATCCAATACAATGCAAACATAAGCTATAACAAGTGGTTAAAGCCTTCAAACCGAATGTCGTAAAGTCCCCATATACCTCCATAAAGACAATAAAATAGAATGAGCTTCTGAAACAAACCTGATCCAGTTCCAACAGAATAATCGAAATAAAATACTGCCGGGCATCGGAGCGGCCTAAAACTTGGCACGCTCACCGCTAATACTGCAGGCTACATCATCCCGTCGCTCGTTTGTAAATTCCGTGCATGGCATACGCACAATCAAACCGTAAAAAACAAATTCTCGGGGTGTCGTTGGCCAGGTCCACTCTAACCTACCATTACGAAAAAGAACCCATGCCATTGGACAATGCGACCTCTGCGGTTACGTCATTTCCTGAATTGGATTGTTGAGTGGACCTAGCCAACGACACCCCGAGAATTTGTTTTTTACGGTTTGATTGTGCGTATGCCATGCACGGAATTTACAAACGAGCGACGGGATGATGTAGCCTGCAGTATTAGCGGTAAGCGTGCCAAGTTTTAGGCCGCTCCGATGCCCGGCAGTATTTTATTTCGATTATTCTGTTGGAACTGGATCAGGTTTGTTTCAGAAGCTCATTCTATTTTATTGTCTTTATGGAGGTATATGGGGACTTTACGACATTCGGTTTGAAGGCTTTAACCACTTGTTATAGCTTATGTTTGCATTGTATTGGATTAATGTGGTAGTCCAAGGTTGTTGTAGGTGGTTTTCAAGTTTATGCACCCGGTTTTAATATCATTTAGCGATTTTACGACAATCGTTTACTATCCAATCAAGGTGACAGCCGAGCGTGCTTTAGCATTGCTCGGTGATGAAAATATCACAACTGTGCTAAAGCATCCACATCTTGAAATAGACTTCATTTTGCATATGTGAACGAGACTTAACACATATGTTCAGGTTTTCACATATAAAAGATCATGCGACACCTTACAATTAAGACTGTCGCCTGGCGTTGGGAGACTCTCCTCAAGGTCATTCAACCGAAGATTCCAAGATGATACATGCTGGTAAGAACTGACAATGGCTTCTATCAGCTCACTGAGGCGGTCAACACTGCCCAGGTGATTATAGGACATATTAATCATCATTCCAGTCTGCTCTGACACTGTACTGAGAGATTGAATCAATACTATCAGTGGACTGGTGATACCGTGGTACCGACCCAAGTCATTGACACTGAATGAGAAGTACTTCAGCTTAGTGGTGTGTATCACACCTTGGCTTAGTTCACACACGGCTTCACAGACATCCTGACATCTGTCATAGTCTGTGTTATCTTCACCCCTAGGACATGTACA
Source organism: Lingula anatina (assembly GCF_051362555.1). Classification (NCBI taxonomy): domain Eukaryota; kingdom Metazoa; phylum Brachiopoda; class Lingulata; order Lingulida; family Lingulidae; genus Lingula; species Lingula anatina. The sequence continues at coordinate 2,125,993 of NC_141772.1, read as the reverse complement.
CGTGTCAGGCCCACACCAGGGTCCATTATTGAATACACAGTCCAGTGTCAGATATTCCAGCCCTGGCACATGATGAAGGTTCCTCCCAAGAAGCTGTACACCCACGGCACGAAGATGGGTAAAACTAATGTCTATACGAGTTAAATCATGACTGGTAATAGGTATTAACCCCAGTTGAGGAGGTGGGTCTCTTGATAGGCCGCCACTTACGTTAATGCACTCCAAGTGTCCCATCTGTAGGATCACCTGCCAGTCTTGAACATTTATGTCACTGACCTCCAGATGTAACAGTTTTCCAGGGTTTGGTATTGATGATAATGCTCCACTGTAATTTGTAGTTATTACAAGTGTTTGAAGGTTAGGAGCTTTTGATATAACATGATTTAATGTATATGTGCAATCATCACATGTGTGATATTCAGTCTGCCAAAGTACCGCTACTAGTTCCTCGAACATGTCACACTTTCTGAGTAAAGATAAAAGTTTGTGCTCTATTTCTTGTCTTCTGGTAGATATATCGTCTGGTATTTTTGTAACTAACATGTCGCTGTCAAGACGGACAGCAATCAAACCTTTCAGCATACCAGAATATATCTGAGGACTGGACAATAAACTATCTACACTGTCATACAAAACCTGCTGGAATCTGGGATCAGAGTGACGAAATGATCCAGGTATGCAAAGTACCCTGTGCCAGGAGATAAGCTCAAGGGGCAGCACTGTTTCTTGGGGACAGTGGGCATACCAGTGTTCTAGAAGGATATCATTACACAACTGGATAACCCTGCGAAAATGACTGTTCCTGAGATAAGGCTTAAATATTTCTTTCTCAAATTCGCCTTGAAGAGATTTCGCTCTACGTAGCACTTTGCCAGTTGCACTCCTAGATAACCCACACACAAAGCGCAGCACAAAATCCATGTCGAATAGTTTATCAGGGGTGTCTAAGTTTTCCAACAATTGATCTAAAATGTTATTCACCTTTTCGTCTAATGTCCCCGCCAGGTATTTTGCCGCAAAAAACTCCTGAATTGTTTTGTGTGGAAAAGTTACCTCGTGTTTAACATCAAGGTTACTGTGAACCTTACACTTGCTAAGTAGACCTAAACTGTACAATTCGTTGACATCTGGAATCGTCTGCAAGTCCTTTTCATCAAATATGAGACCCCCATCTGGTTTCACCAGTCCATCGTAAGCCAGCTTGCCAAGGCTGATAAATGTTTCTTCTTCAAGATTTTTAACGCATGCAGACTGTTCCATTTCAACCTGTGTCCTGATGCCGTATCTTCGTCTTAAAAGCAACTGTATTAGTTTCTTGTATAGCAGTGTGTATGAAGCTGGGAGTGAATCTGTCTTGGCATCACTTTGTTGATCTTCTTGCCACATAAGACAAACAAACAGTAAAAGTATTGGAATCCTCACCAGAGACATCAGCTTCTTTTCCTCTAGGTAGCCTACGAGACCCTTCCCTATTGAACGCAATACATCCAGACTCTTTAAATAGGATTCTGACCTCAGTGCCAGGTAATCATCATATTTCTGTTTATCATTAAAGAATTTAGCAACATATTCAGCTATGTTGTCCTCTGTTAGCCCAGTTATTTCATACGCATCGTCCATCATTCGTCTGTTCATCAGTTCTTCTGCCTTCCACGGACGTGTTGTGATGACGGTGCACACATCTTGGTATTGTCTTCGGTAAATGATGTCTGTGATTTCTGTGGAGGTGTTGATATCATATTCATCATAACCATCAAAGACCAACAGAACATGCTCACTGTCATAGTCTAGAGCTTGCATGACTTCATCTGTCACTGCTTTCCTATTTTCTGCAGAACAAGTGATTTGTGTTTCCATTGCTTCCTTCAATGTTTGACCAGGCTGAACGCTGCGTAGATTTATTATTAAAACATGTTTATATCTCAAAAGGACTTCATCACATTCTCCTAAACCCAGTGTGGCATTTGCCCAGTCTGTTGCCATCTTTTGTGTAAATGTGGTTTTGCCAATGCCTGCTTTTCCTCTGACCAATATTCTCTTCGGTCTCTTCCCTTGTTTGGTGTGTAATATTGATGTATAGCTACGGATTGGATCAGAACTGGTACCTGCTGGTTTCCTTTCCTCTTGTACCCACTGCAGGTTAACAAAGACGTCATCTAAGTGCATTGTGTCGTCGGGGTCCCAAGGAAGACGCTGTATTTGACTCATGTATTTTATGTAGAAAGACGCTAATTGGTTTTTACTACTGTATGCAGTCGCTTTGTCTGCTAGCTTATCTGCAAGTTCTATCTTATTGTGTTTTCTCAACACTTCAACAAATGTTTCAAATGCACGAGGACCACATTTCGGTAGAATACGAAGAAATTCAAAAGCTTGATCATTTTCTGTTTCTTTAGCCATTACCTTTTCTGCATTGTCGTTACTGAATATGTTCGTGGCTACCATGTCCCGAATGATGTCCTCAACGCGGAGATTTTCTACAAGCATTTGTCTCATTTTCACCAAAAGGTTTTTGTGTGTTGGTCTCATTATAGGTGCCTGGAAAATGGGGAATAAATTCAAAGTTTATTTAGATTACATTAGATATTATAACGTGGTATAACCAATAATTACATTGCCTCATATTCTACTTTTATTGTCAGCATTATCTGGCTGAAATATCAGTTGATTAGTGCGTGCAGTGTTAAAATAATCACGCAGGGTCTGCAGACATACAGCCCCTCACACTACAAACTGTCCCTACAAGAATGATGTGATTTTTTCTTCAGACAACAGCTAATATTGAGATAGGTTTTACTTCCAATAGTACCTCCAAACAGTCCCTACATTTATATATATTACATGGACATGGAAAATTAGGAACGTTTGACATCGTCATATTCAAACATTCATGAAATTATTAAGTAGTTATAACAAGATGTTGAGCACAATGTAGAGCGACATATATTACATGTAATGATGTACATTACCTGATAGCAGGTATCTGACCTCCTTGTTTTAAGTTTGGTGCCTGAAAAGAAACATATTCTATAGGAAAAACGGTATAGTCAATGTTATAAGTAAATATTTTTCCAGTCTTACTTATAATCTAAATGTTGACAAAAATAACATGATTGTTGTTAACAATGTAATTCACACTAGTATTCATTCATGCAATTATAGGACATTCTAAGCTCAGTCTATTTAACTAAATTGACCAAGCCACCATAAACTAAAGGGCGTCGAGGTTCAATGTTTCACAGAGACTAAAAGTTTTCCTGTACTCACATTGGATGAAATATATAAGATTTATTTATATAAATATCTTTTATTAACAATATTTGCACTGTATAATACAAACATTTCTTAAGTAAAAATAGTAAGAAAAAGGTGCATAGAACATATTTTTCTCGTTGGTTTCTAGTGTCGTAGAATATGGAGTCTAAAAGGACTCGTGTATCGTTACTGTGGTAATTTGGACCTTTATCACAGCCATATTGAAAGCGGACACTACATTTATACATCTTACTTTCAGTTTTGAACCCAATACAAAATTATGTGGCCCATGATGATGGAAAATATGTAATAGTCATGATATCTCCTGAGGTGATCACACACACATACACATGTTCACAAAACACACGTTCACATGTACAAACATACTAGTACGGACACACGCACGTTCACACAGGCACACATACACATTCACGCACACGTGCAGATATACACACAAACACGCATTATAAAACTGTACTTGCCTTGGCTCCCACATCAACACTGGTAAAAAAAAACTATGATTATTGACCACACCTTTGGTAATATAAAAAGAAAAGTTTGTAATTTTTAATAACAAAATGCAATATTGCTGATTCATCTTACTTGACAGTTTGTTATTTATCAGAGTAAAATAACTTACGTTCTGCGTGACGTTTTGTGAATTGTGGGTCAGGGTCTCCAATCCTGTGTTTTCCTAGAAAATAAAATAAGAAATGCATTTAAGTTTGTTTTCTTGGTGAATACATTGTGCAAACGATCAAATTCTTTATATAAAAAGCAAACGACAAATGTTGTACAATCTTTAAATGTATACTACTGTAGTTTCCCCTATGGTATTGTAACAACGTACATGTATTAAAGATTGAAATATTTATTACAAAATTAAAAGTCCATGCATCACATGCCACGTCGCATCCCTACTCTCTGCTGCGCACCCATGACCTCTGACCTACACCACGTGACTTATTGCATCATTACATCACACCCCCTCCACCCACAAAAAAATTAGACTATTGTAATAATTATGTTTGAACATACGTAGACCTAGGGCCATGTGAAAAGAAAATCATAAATAATTTTTACAAATATTAAGGTTTGTGGATAATTTGTCGTAACGTAAAATGAGCACACACAATTTGAATATTACTAATTTTCCTGGTCTTAACACGTCTAGTTTTCCGTTCTGCAGAGTTTTCAGATCTTTGGCCAGATGAGGAGGTTGAGTGTGCTGGAGAGTCCTTGTCAGACAGTGTAGAAGATCTGCTTCTTTGCACATCTGTACAGTAGTTTCTGTACATCAGTAGGTCTATCACTATTATTGATACCATATTTTGATAAACATTCTGGCACTGAGCATTCACAATTTATTTTTTCAATTTTCTAATTCTTACCACTTTTCGCCCTCTGCTTGTGGTGACGCCCAGATTTTTGGCCACTTGTGGACGTTGAGGGTACTGGAGAACCGTCGCTGTCAGACTGGGAAGACGATCTGCTTCGTGAACCTGATTTAGAGGGAAGTATAAACAATTTATAGATGTGCATATCTACTGTAATATCACTGGGATAGATGGTCTATCTGAATATTGAAAAGTTATTTTCAAGCAAGTACAAGTAATTGCTTCCTGGTGCAGATTAAGTAAAATGGGCGATGATCAATTAGTCATGAAGTATATATACCTGTGTATGATTGACATGGTCATAAATATCACGGCAGCAAAGGTGTCCAATGGACAGAAATATTAATTACAGAACTGATTGAAGGAGTGAGATTTATACATGCAGTAAACAGCCAATTTAACATTTAAGTGTAAAGAACATTTTTGCCGTTTATGTTCTAATTTACAACATGCATGTAGCTTAAAAATACAATATAACAGTTTTTAAATATGCGGTATTTCAAAATTTCAATAAAAGAAAATGGACTCGGACCAGTGGAAATTCAAAGTCAGGCATTGGAAAAAGTCCATGTGTAAATAAGGCATTTCTTAAAATTGACATGACGTTTTCTCGCCATCGACGAGTCACAGTAACAGTACTTCATAAAGGTACACGTTGGACTGACCAACGTCTGGATCGGTCAAACATGGGCTCACCAGCGATTACAGGTCACAGTAGTAGTACTGAGCACATGTATGTAGTAGAAACAAGGATCTCTGAATGGTGACGGAATTACTAAACGTCTATGGCTTAGAAGGAATGAACATCGTTTATGGTAAAATATAAACGAATCAATCGTATGATCAACTACTTTTGAGTAAGGATTAAACTTTAAACATGCCTCATACCCTCTGCTTTTTTATCACCAAATTGCACAAGAGCCAGCGACAAAGCTATAAGAAATGTTCGGGTCGGAATTTTTTTCCGTTTCTTTTATGTCTATTGAAATGTGTTATAGTAGAAATATATATATATAATCCTTTCTTCCAATTTGACTGATGGACGAGTGGACGTATTTAAGGGTAGTTTGATAAGTTATCTTTGATCTATTTTATTTCTTGATTATTTTAGATAGTGTAGAATTAAACATTACCATGTTAAGAGATAATGCTGTCACATCAAAAAATACACTGGAGTGAATTTGCTAATTCTAGATGATGACGTGTTTGTTTTGAAATTGTTTCCAATTAAAAACATATATCCCTCACCTGAACAGCTATCAATTTTTATCACAACAGTAAGGCTGAAAGGGTTACTTGTGATTTTATAGGTAAATATGCGAGATAATGCCTTTGTTTTATCAAACAGCGTTATTAGAGGCTTATGTCCCTGAACAAAATAGATTAAAAGCATTGTCATTAACCATGCCAGCTTTCATGATGATATCTAAGTTACGTAAGTACGACGCAAACCAATCACTATCTAACATCAATTTACTAAGCAGTTTTTAGCATTGACGATAAACGGAAAAGAGAAAAAGTGTGTGAGGTGGTGAAGAATACCGATAAAAAGGGAATATTTGCTTTAAAATATTTTATTTGATTGCACTGATATCAACATATGAATTCTAAATTGAAGGAACGGGGGTGATATTTTGACCAATTAAGGCCATATATCCCTCCAGAAAGTAGCAAAACTGACCAGAACAGTATGCCTGGTAAAATATAATCATTACCTCTGTTCTGCTGAGTTATAATCTTGTAACCCAAGTGATTTTCCTCATCATTACTTTAAAATACTGATTCCTCACGTACACTTGTATCAAAAAATAAATGCAACCGTTATATCTTTATAATAAAGTCACTCATATAATTTAGTCACTTGAGTATGATATGTGGTATTAGAAACCATTATTTATTTCACTCAGCAGTAGACATGATCTCCTTACATTTATACATCAATTTTTGAAACTGACATTTACTGTAGTATATTACCTGGACTTATCCGACGTTCTGATCTATCTTGATTCCTGTCATAAAGCACCTGAACTTTTTCCTGAATGTCTGTAAATAAAACACAAAAGTACTGTAGTTCTCAAACATAAGCATGAGAATCCAATTGAGGATTTCAAGAGTGACGATTGTTTTTCATCTGCATCATTACCAGTATGTTGTTAATTTTACCAGTCAATCTACATTGTTTTTGTACCACTACTTTTAACTTATTCTCTCATGAATTTTGTTAAGGAAAATGAAAATATATCTCACACTTTAATAAAACTTTAATAGACCTTTCTTAGATCCAGATGCTTCTGCCACTATCATTATATCTACCTCATTCACATCCGAGAAAATGTTTGAAATAAAGTTGCTCCCTAACCAAAATGTGAAGAACGAAAGCATGTGTGCACCAATGAGTTTTATGTGAGGAAGGTATCTAAAAGCACAAGTACCAACCTATTGTCCTTAAATCGATTTTATTGAGCATATCACGATTCTCCATCATCCACTCTTTCACCTCTTTGTCATTATTGTACAGTTTGTTCATAACGTCTTGGTATTCCTTAAGTAAACCAGGGTCAAGAGGTCTGTGCAAGATGTCGTCGTATTCCTCACCACTGTACCTGCCAGAGAGAGCCAGGAGCCTGGACTTGAGATCTGAGAATTTTTTTCGGAAAACATCCAAGTTGATTGCTGTCTCTTTTATATGAGCATACTCAACATTCCGATATCTTTTAACTCGACCAATCTTGGCTTCCGTTGACCTATCGCTGTCAGAGGGGTTGTCCCATGCATTGGACCCGGTTACCAGTTTTGTGATGTTTCTCAGCAAGAGAACAGTCAGTGTGATGTCTAAATCACCAACAGTTACTGATGTGGAGGGATTTCCAGCGGGATACAGTTGGTCTTTTTGCTGCTTATTAAATACTCCTCGTGGTAATTTAAACAGTTTCTTTCTGACAGTTCCATCACCAAGCACCCCACATAACAATCCCGTGCTCGGGTCAAATAAATTGGGATAGTTTGATTCAAGCTCTTTCTGAAGAACATGTTGCAAGACTTTCAGGGCATAATCTACAATTAAAATGCACAGACGGAAATAATTTTCCTGGTCGGAACCGGTGTATGACTCTATTGCTGTTGCCATGGCACTGGTATCTGTCACTTCTACATGTGCGTCTTTTCCTCCTTTGCCTCCTCTGGGATGAAATAGAAGATGGAAATTTTACCTTCAATGTGGGTGCAATAATATTAAATTGTCAATATGCAATTCACCAGATTTTTTATCAAATTAACTTGCAATATTTTAATGTGAAGAGATGAAATACAACAAATTGAAACAGCAAGGAGAAACAAAGACGCGTGTCCTTGGTAAATGGGGCATAAAATCACAGACTTGCTGAATGCGGGAGGAGAATAAACGCTGGTTGTAAACGTTTAGGGGCAGGGCTTATGATGATGATAATAAAGAGCGATGTAGTTCTTATTAGCATGTGCTTTTGTACACTTCGTATACACTTGATCAAAAAAGTTAGGAAACATTGTTTTTTGAATGGTTATAAAATATTGGTATAGGAAGGGTATAGAAGATGGAAAAATACTACTCCAAACGGATATTCCATTTTGTATTATTGGACCTGTCACCATAATGTTCTAACATCTGTAGGAGGTCCAGATCTGTAGAAAAATTATTTTTGTTCTGAGACCATTTAATTCATCGATTATTCACGCCAAGCACTTTTCTGTCAAAGGCTGCCAGCTGATGTTGTTGACACTGTGTCATAGAATATTTTCAGTGTTACGTTTTCTTCTGATATTCTCAAAATTGTTCCCTTTGAACAATTATATATAAACCCGTAAATTTTAATCACATTGGACTTAAATTTAACGAAGAATATTAGACAAAATGAATTTTAATTAAAAATACTATAGGGGCGTGTGGAAACTGTTTTAAAACTCGTCTACATCTTTTCCTTGTTTTCAACTCAGTTCAATAAACGAGGAATGATTCCTTCAACAGTGAATGCATAAGACGCAGCAGTATGATGTGAATGTCTCACCTGGGGAATTCTGGACAGAGGTCCTTCACTGGACAAAAAACGCGTAAGCGTAAATAATTCACCACTATTTCTTTTCTTCTGCCAATCACAAGTACTATCACATGCATCTCTACCCTGCTTGATAAAAGGTAAATGTGAAGAGGAGCCACTTCCTCAGTAGCTATCAACCTAAATCAGCAGCGAAATAAAAGACATGATTCGTATACCATTTCAAGTGGATTTAATTGGTGTTGCACTTGAGAAAACTTCTAAAATGAGACAGTCATTCCCTTTTACCTTTAGAAAACCCCTTTGTAATTTTTAAAACCTCTATTGCTCCCTGAAATTAAGGTGTACACACGATGCTGATGACATTGGATGTGCACAGTAATAACTCCTTAAATGGGGAGAAGGGGGTTGAATAACTTGTCACTAATAATTAAAAATTATTCACATGTTGTATGGCTCTGTTTGCAAAGAACATTATGTGAACAATTCTGTATTACAGATCTCAAAATAAACCTGGAAAAATGGGCCTCTTGATTATTTTGAGTAATTACGGTCACTGTATTTTGGGACAGAATTGATGGCAGGTATCTTGTATTATATAAGTTTAAAAATTGGATAGTTATGCCCTTATCAAAGCATTGTTTGGATTCATGGCTGCGAGTATTGATTTAATTTGATTATTGGAAGGGGTTATTATCTCAAAATGTACTGATATCTTGACTTCGGCCATTTGTTTTTTTGCTAAAATTGGTAAAATTTGAGGTAGTTTTTGAATATCTTCTGTTGTGTTTAACACTTTTTTTAAATTTTGTATGATGAGACCAATATATGCTCAGGATCCATGTATACAATTTTATGGCTGTCAACCCTGCAAAAAGAGAGATATGAATGCTTGAACATTGCTTGTTAGAAAAGTGAGTTTGGGGGGTGGGGTCATAAAATGGGCTTGTCTGTGGTGGAAATTCCACATTCAGTCATTGTATCGGACTATTTTTACCGATAGCACCCCCTCCCCACTCCCCTCTCTCTCTCACTCCCCTTCCCACAGGCATAAATCATTTAATGCGATTTTATTTCTAGGCTAGTTTTTTTAATCTTTCAGAGAAAGGTGTTAATATTGCTGCCCACCATTATGACCCTATATCTGCAATCTCCAATTTTAAAGCTGATAACGTTTATTAGAGTGATAATGAAAATCACAAAGTTCATCTTTATTGTGACTTAAGTTTAGAACATGCCCCTGTATTTCTTTAAGTGGTAATTCTTTGCGCGTGCTAATATAACAAACTAGTACCAAAAAGCGGCTTCCAGGCGCACTGATGCACGCTATTTCGCACTCACGCGCATACCCCCCAACCCCTGTGCCATGGTTTCACACCTGAATAATGTGCACAGTACCACATACATTATCAACGACACTTAGATTTTTCTTTTAAAAGACATCATGTCTATGTCGTGACAGCAATGTCAAAAAAAATCACCTAACAATTAAAGTATCCTAGTCACCATTTTTTTCACCTTCGTAGAGCAAATCCTGACGAAGTTCAAGAAGAAAGGTCATTTAAGAGGCTCAAAACGGAGATCTGTCTTAAAAATCGTCATATAACACCTTTCTTTTTTGAGGTGAGATTACAATCGGTACGGGTCGTAACTTAATCCTTAAACAAGAATTTATCACGAAAATTAGCATAATGAACCGCAAGAGGATGAGATACATGTATATGAAAAGATACGTATGGGTGGAAACTAACATTGACCATCTTGTCGTAGTTACCCAAGGCAATCTGAAATCTGCGGTATTCCATGAACGCTAGGGCTGACGCGTTGATAACTTCAGAATTGTCACACAGCAAAATCAGGTTTTGTAAGTAAACAAGACCTTAGTCAAGACTGTACTAACAGGGGCATGTAATATCAGTAATAAACTGTGATTCATGTAAGGGTTATTTCCAAGAGAGAGAGAAGGGAGTGGAGAGAGAGAGAGAGAGAGACAGGAGGAAACAAGATAGGAGAGGAGGAAAGGGAAGAGAGAGAGTTTGCAAGTAGCAAGCCCCAAACTGTACCTCTTAAACATCAAATTTTCTGCAAAAATCCTGGTATTTCTTCAAAAATGTTCATTAAGGAAGTCTTCTACACTCAGCAGATAAAATACGTCATTGGGCCTCCATGCCTAGTGAGTTCTTGCACAAACACGTTTTGTCAGATTTTTCCATGATGAATACGGGTCCTTTTACAGTTTAAGTCTTCAAAAGTGACATTCATTAGGCCGCATTAATGGAGTAACCAATGGCGTCTCTCAAATTTTGTCAGGTGATGTTGTTGACACTATGAGTCTTAAAAATATTTTAAGTGCCAAGTAGTCATCTGGCATTTGAGCGCCTTATTTTGAAAAACGATTGTTTTGATCGCTAATTATGCGCTACCATTACTCTTACATCATGAGATTTTTACTTTGATCTGTTCTTTTCAGGTAAGTTTGATGACTTCCAGCAATATTCGGCATGTGTATAGCATCTCGACTTCACCTGAAAATGATGAGATTGCGCGCAGAAGCTCGTTATGGGGATTGATAACATGGGTGCTGGCCTCTAACACAGGCTCTTATCTGAATAAATATTGTTTGTAGTGTTTTGGATGACTCTGTTAATTGCCGATGAATCAAATTGAACGCTTTGAAACTGGGTGTTATTTATTTAATACCCATGATATTCATTATTTCATCGAACTCGAAATAAAAGCTAGATTTGTATTTGTATCACAGATCTACATGTATGATGCACATAATTTCCCCCGTAGAATAACGTTGATGTGATATACAGGAAGAGCACAGACAGTGCGGTTTTTTATTTTTAGAAATGTCCAATTTAGGACGTTTAGGTAGGACAAGTGATCCATTAGCAAGTAAAATGCGTTCGCTAGAGGAAAGCTGGAAAGCCTACACGTAAGATAGATTTGACACGTTATCCTAAAATGACTGATATAAGGGAAGATAAAAAAAGAGGAGGAGACAGGAGGCAAAACTGTCCTATGTCGTCAGTACGTCACCACGTGCAGTGCTTGTGGGGCAAGTGTGAATCACTTTTGCTGTGCGTCCTCTTTGTGTTTAAGCTTAATAAACGTATTAAACCCATTGCTCAATATCATTATTTTTTGCATGATATTATTAAAATAAAATGCATGATTTTATATGCCATTTTTAATTTAATTATATATAATTAATTAATATACGCTGTGGTACTTCGGACTATATAAATTAGCCGTATAGGCTGAAATGTCTATATTCAAAGAGAAGAAAAGGGGCGCATGGCAGCTAGCCGAAGCGCTGCCAACAGAATATAATTTATTATTTATCTTTTAATTGAGTGAAACTCCAAATACCAATGATTTGTGACCTAAGTAGTGATTTTACCAACAGAGGTGGGCTCAGCACCCCCCCCCCCCCCCCCCCCAACTCGTTGCGCAGCCAATAGTTTAATATATTATGTACATGTATAACCAAATTGGCATTACTTCAAAATTGTTACCGACCGACATAGCAAAATCAGGTGATGTTGTCAATAACCAGGACGGATCTGAAGTCTAGGCTGCACTTGTTTAATGTAGATTATCTAAAGTTCTTCGAAATTGCCACTTGATCGAGGCAGCTAAATCAGGTTAAAGGTTAAAACTTACAGGTAATATCATTTTAGGGTTAGAACTTCATATCATTTATAAAACAAAAAAGTCTTATTCTGTTGTAATTGATATAATGACATTGTAAACTACAGTGGATCAAGCTGGAGGGGACTGTTTCACAAGAGGGAGGTTAATGACAGTAGCGAAACAGTTATTGACCTTGCTATTTACATGCGAACTTAAGTCCTGAATATCGAAAACATCACCTGATTTTGCTGCCTGTCAATTCTGAAGTAATAGATAACATTTAAATCCAAGTGTAGCTGTACACAATTGCATTGATAGCAGAAGTAGAGTGTCCGCTTAATTGATATAATGATATGGTAGATTTTACATTGAATCAAGCTGGAGGGGAGGACAAATTATGTATAGCAAAACAATTATTAACCTTGATATCGACATACGGACACCCGGGTGTCCATCATACATAAAAACAAACTAACAAACAAAAACAACCAAGATAATTAAAGGATAACTGTTTTCTATTAAAGTTTAGGCCTACAACAGAAAACATAAGTAGAAAATGTGAATTTAGTTTTTAAGGTTATGTTTGTATTACTATTGGGTATGGTAAACAGAAGGAATTGAAAGTGCACGGTTGATAAAAGTACGTGTTTTAAATCCAATGCTCGTGACTAAAAACTTATATATAATTATACTGTGAATGATATACAGTACTAAATTAACAAACATGGTTTTACGTGTAATGATGTACACATGATTATAGCTACAGTGCGCCGTTGGACTGCGCACTGTAGCTGATTCAGCAGTGTAGGCTTTAATGCCTATATTCAAAGAAGAGAAAGAGAGGAGACATATGACAGCTAGCTAAAATGCCGCCAACAGAACAGTCTTATCATTGTTTTTGGTATGGTTGAAATCATATAAACATATACAACAGGGCCTAGCTGTGGGTGCACCCCTCCCCACAACTCGCTGACTGCCACACTCTACTCCTGCTACATGTATCAGTGCAGTTGTACACAGTGACACATAGTTTAATAAGTTATCTGTTACTTCAAAATTGTCACGCAGCAAAATCAGGTGATTATGTCAATAATCAGGACCTAAGTCTAGGCTGTACTAATAGGGGGCTTGTAATATCAGTAATAAAATGTGATTCATGTAGGTGTCAGCTTTAAGCCTAATTAGTTTTGTCTTATTTTTTCTTCAAAATTAACACAAAAGATAAGAAAAAAGATGCCACTTTAAGCACTTTAAATATCAAAACAGATTTTAGAAATATTACACAAAACAGATTGTTTATTTAAATGTGTATGGTGACAGAGGCCATTTTTCTCCATCTTGAAAAGAACCCTGTCTTTTTTCTTTGAACCCTTTCATAAGCAGCTGATATCTCAATTAAGGCACTTACTAAATGTAATGTGTGTTGAAATAGAGAAGAGGGCGTTGTGATAGTACATGTAGTTAGGGACAGACTCATGCTGTACCTCTAATATAACAAGAGAGCGAGGGAGGGAGAGACTGGGGGAGAGAGGAGAGGGAGGGGGAGAGGGGGAGGACGAAAGATAAAGGAGAGAGAGAAGGGGATGAGGGAGGAAGCATCTACTTTTCAATCTTATTATTGGTTGAGAGAGCTGGAAAAAACGGAACATTTAATTTTAAATTTACCATGTCGTTTACACGAACAAGACTGAGAAAGAGGTATAATATATATGATAGAGAGAGAGAGAGAGAGTTTGCAAGTAGTAAGCCTCAAACTGTACCTTTAAAACATCAATCTATCTGCGGTCTTTTACGGTATTTCTTCAGACAAGTTCATTAAGGAAGTCTTCTGCACTCAGCAGATAAAAAACATCATTGGTACTCCATGCCCAGTGAGTTCTTGCACAAAGACGTTTTGTCAGATGTTTCCATCATGAAGACGGGTTCTTTTACATTTTAAGTCTTCAAAAGTGACATTCATTAAGATTTTCTTCTAATGTAGTAACAAATGGCGTCTCTCAAATGTTGTCATGTGATATAGACATTATGAGCCCTAAAAATATTTTTCGTGTCACGTAGTCATCTGGTACTGGAGCTCCTTATTTCCAAAAAAAAAAACAGAAAAAAAAGCATTGCTTTTATCGCAAAATATGAGTTACCACTGGTTTTACAGCAAGTGATGTTCACTTTGATCTGTTCTTTTTCAAATTGTTCAATCATCAAAGTTCGACGACTTCAAGCAATGTTCTGTATGTGTACAACATCTTGACTTCACTTTCAAATGATGAGACTTTGCATAGAAGCTCCTTATATTATGGCGAATGATCACATGGGTGCTGACCTCTGATACGGGCTCTAATCTGAATAAATATTGCGGTGTATATGGATGACGCATTGACTATGAATCAGATTGAACGGACTGAACCCGGGTGTTATCTATTTAATACCCACGATGTTCATTAAATAACCAATTAAAATAGATTTTTATATGTATGACAGCGTTACATGTATGACTAAAGGTTTGCCCCGTATAATATCTGCGCATGCGTGCTGACGTCTGTCTAGCTTTAGCAGCCCTAGGGTTTAAACTGTGGGGTATGAGTTTTTTTTTCTGTGTGGTGAGCGCCCGGAAATAACGTCTGTGTGATATAAAGAGAAGAGCGAAGAAAGTGAGATTAAAAAAAAACATGTCGAGTTTAGTTTAAGGTCGGACAATTGATCTATTAGCAATGCACCTGCATTTGCTAGAGGGAAGTTGGACATAACTCTAGTGGTCCAACAAACAGAAAGCACATGTGACCGGTCAATTCGTTGTGAACGTGGCCAGTTCTCATGTGATTTGTTGGTATATAGAATGATCAGTACACAGTAGATCTATTAAAAACAAACTGTGTGGGTAATTTTTTCTTATTTATTAATTAATAAATTTATTTTCACGCGTAATATCGATTTATCACGCTTTATTCTCAAATGACTGACTATGTGTCATCAGGGGTCCATTTAAGAATATATTGACGATACTTATAGAAATCCGGAATCATTAATTCAACCCCAGATATTACCACAAACAAAATCATTGTCAGTATAGACGACACGGATGTTGAACTTGCCAAGACTTGAAAATCATTGTATCGAACACATTGCTAATAATATTGATAAAATAAAACAGAATGCTCCATAACATCGTTTTATTGTCTCACTAAATAATATGAGGATTTTAAAATAACTGTCTTTATGAACGTGCATGTTGGATAAAAGAAGAACTTTCGGTGTTCACTGACTATGTTCATTTGCGTTAGCACAAATGCTATGTTACCAATGATGGAATAATTGCAATCAGGTCTAACTGCCATTCGCGGGTACATGAATGAAATTGCAAAATCGGTTTCTCACATATCTTTCTTTGATTTAGTGTTAAATATAATTGTTAGAACGTCAAACATTGCATTCAGAATTTTACAAGAGCCACATCTTAATATTATCACCATAACCTATTATATTATATTATATTATATTATATTATATTATATTATATTATATTATATTATATTATATTATAAACTCTGAACAAGACCTACAGCCGCCTGATTAGGTGAAAAATCGTTTGTTTGGACTCACATCTTAAGTAAAACTTTTTAACGGCCGACACTTCCTTAGCATTGTAGGCTACGGTCACTTTACAAGAGTATGTGGCCAATTTTTTACCTTGTAGTTACTTTTTCATAAATTGACCGGGGGGGGGGGGGCACTTACCCCGGGGTCCAACTACAATGTAGTCCCGATCTCCCCTATACTTAATTATGTCCGATATACCCCTCCTCTTTCTTCTCTTTGAATATAGACATGTAAGCCTTTACGGCTAAATTATACAGTCCGCAGTCAGCAGTCCGTCAGCGTACAGACATAATTAAGTATAGGGGAGACCGGGGCTAGTTGGACCCCGGGGTAAGTGCCCTCCCCCCCCCCCCCCGGTCAATTTATGAAAAAGTAATATCAACAACATGAATAACAGTCTGATTACTGAGATTACATGCCCCTGTTAGTACAGCCTTGACTTACATAAAGGTCCTGTTTATTGACAACATCACCTCATTTTGCTGCTTGACAAGTTTAAAGTAATATATAACTTATTAAACTAACTGTGACTGTGCACAACTGCAAGATAGCAGACGTACCTGTAGAGTGTGGCAGCCAGAGAGAGTATGTGTGTGTGTGTGGGGGGGGGGGGGTCGTTAAAAGCAGCTTCTGGTAGCTCCCCTCGTATGTGTATATGGAATTTCAACCAACCCAAAGAGAAATGAAAGAAATGTTCTGACAGCAGCATTTTAGCTAGCTGACATATAATTATTTTACCTCCTTTCCTTAATTTTCTGTTAGCAGCATTTTAGTTAGCTGCCACATGTCTCCCCCCTTTCTCCTCTGTGCCCAGTTCTGTCCCTAAAATCAGCCCCTGGTACATCTATATAGGGTTTCAAACAATGCAAAAATAAATGGTGAAAATGTTCTGTTAGCAGAATTTTAGCTAGCTGTCACATATCTCCACCTTTTTTTTCTTTGAATATACAGCATTTGACCAATGCTAGCTGAATGATGCAAACAGAAAAAAAAAATCTTTTATCTTCTAATTGAATGATATGCCAAATTTTTATACCAATTAACCTAACTGATTTTACCGGCAATAGTAGGCACAGCGCACCACCTCTCCTTAGTCGATGGCTCCCACGCTACCTGCTGCTATCTATGCTGTTGTGTACACACAAAGTTCAATACAGGTTATCATAAGTTCTTCGAAATTGTCACCCTATCGAGACAGCAAAATTAGGTTATGTTGTAAACAACCAGGACGGCTCAAAAGTCTAGCCTGTATTTGCAGAGGGAGGTGGACTACAAATCTATGTTAATCTCTTTTTTCTTTATTTTGTGAGGGTTGTCGTACAATTTAGGGTACGTTCAAAGTTTTAACGTCAATCACCCTAGTTCCCCACTTGGGATTTTTCGTCCGGACATTGAATCCTTGTAATTCTTCAAACGCGCATTATAAGATTTCACGAAGCAGAAATGTTCAGATTAACGAGGACTAAGAACAACCCCCGGAGCTCTTACCTTGGAGACCTTGAAATATCCCACAAGACTCAAAACTCAACTAAAGCAAATTGGGTTCTAAGATGAACCTCTGTTAATATCTAAGCGTTTTCTATTTGGTATTTTCCTGCAAAATCAAATTTTCTAAATTTCAAATTTTAAATGCGGATACCCCGGTATGCCTATAAGTTATGGTGTTTGATGTCACATTCACGTAGTTGGCTGCGCCACTTTTATACTTGTTCTTCATTAAGGTAACGGGCAGGTTAGACAAATACACCTAAATTACTATCTTTACGCACATGTATAGGATTATATCTAAATTTTCAGTGTTTTTACTGACAAACTCCTTTGCATTTACACGCATGTCACTTTACCAAATGTGTTATAACTGCAGTTTGGAGGTAGACATTTTAAAATAGGTCTCTCAAATCTGTCCTGTAACTGATTACCCACGAACACCGTTTCCACGCCAATTTAATGGCACCATGCATACATTGAGTAGTTTCAATACATGCCAGCAATTTATCTTAAAAGTTTTAGTTCAGAATTTATCGTTAACAAGACTACATGTAAATACTTTGACTACACAAAAGTATATAGAAAAATCGGCAAGTTACTAACTTATTAAAATTCAATTTTAGTTTTTCAATGTTTCAAGTGTTCCATCAGCAGTTTTTTGTAACTTAGTCATAGTTAAATAATGAAATATTGATTAAAACAGATCAATTTTTGCTCTCCCGATGAATGAAGTAATATCGTTTGGTGGATGCATCTGACCATACTCTGTGTAAAAATACGTGTGGGTGGTAACTAACATCGGCCATCTTGTTGTATTTATACCCATGGCAATCTGAAATCTTATAATGTATTGCGGCATTTCATGAACGTTTCAGGCAAACATGTGAACCCATGTACTGATGTTGATATCACGGTGATTTGTCTCCTGACCTCACTGAGGTCTTTGAACGTGCAGGTCTGATAAATGTGTTTTAAATTCATGGCTCGTAACTAAAAATATTCCATTAGATTGTGCATGATGTAATGTAGTTATTTGACAATCTTAAAAACGTGGTTTCACGTGTAATTGATTACATAAAATTATAGATACGCTGTTGGACCGCAGACTGTCTGATTCAGGAGTGTAGCCTTAAATGTCTATATTCAAAGAAAAAGAAAGGTGGAGATATGTGACAGCTAGCTAAAATTCTGCTAACAGAACATTTTCACCATTTATTTTTGCATTGTTTGAAACCCTATATAGATGTACCAGGGGCTGATTTTAGGGACAGAACTGGGCACAGAGGAGAAAGGGGGGAGACATGTGGCAGCTAACTAAAATGCTGCTAACAGAAAATTGAGGGAAGGAGGTAAAATAATTATATGTCAGCTAGCTAAAATGCTGCTGTCAGAACATTTCTTTCATTTCTCTTTGGGTTGGTTGAAATCTCATATACACATACGAGGGGAGCTACCAGAAGCTGCTTTTAACGACCCCCCCCCCCCCCCCACACACACACACATACTAGTACTCTCGCTGACTGCCACACTCTACAAGTACGTCTGCTATCTTGCAGTTGTGCACAGTCACAGTTAGTGTAATAGGTTATATATTACTTAAAAATTTTCAAGCAGCAAAATCAGGTGATGTTGTCAATAAACAAGACCTTCATGTAAGTCAAGGCTGTACAAACAGGGGCATGTAATCTCAGTAACCAGACTGTTATTCATGTAGTTGATATTCTACCCACGTTCGGTTGTAGATGAGATCGGTCAAATAGCTAAAAAAATACTTGAAATATTATAAGAAACGCACAGGAGAATGATTCAATATTTTTCTCTAGAGACTGCTTGTGCAAGCAATATTCAACGCCAGTTAGGTTACAGAGATAAAAGAACCAGTTTCAACCAGATATGGGAACCTCAAGGTCACCTTGGAAGGAAACCAGTTTAACTGATTATTGAACAGCCCTCAGTTTCACTGACAAAGTACACATAAGCATTATAGTTTTAAATACTAATCTTTCTGAAAATTGGTACATTCATAAATCTCGTTTTCTGGGCCGAGAGAGAGAGTGAGAAAGAGAGCAAATTAACCCTTAATTCGCAATCATCATCATGCATTAAGACCATCCTTAGCTTTGAACGTGTAAAAACTACCTTCCCATTATTGTTCCCATCCCTGTATCTGTTTCAGCCTCCTTTTAGACTTCTTCTATGTGACAATTTTTAGCCTAAATAGTTTTGTCTGACTTTTCCTTCAAAATAAGCATACATGAACTAGAACTACATTGTAAAATAACACTCCTAGCATTTGAGATATCAAAGTAGATATAGGGGTATACACGAAACAGGTCGTTCATTTAAATGTATATGCATGTACAGTGCCTGAGTCCATTTTTCTCGAAAAGAATCCTCTTAAAGATGGCGGATATTTAAATACATGTCAGGCTGCTAACCAATTTTTATGTTGTCGAAAAAGAGTAGAAGTCTTTGTGATAGTAGTCACTAATAATATTCATGCATTTTCATTAAAAGAAGTGGAGAGAGATAGACTGGAGGAAACAGGATAAGAGAGGAGGAATGGAGAGAGAGAGAGACTGGAGGAAACAGGATAGGAGAGGAGGAATGGAGAGAGAGAGAGAGAGACTAGAGGAAACAGGATAGGAGAGGAGGAATGGAGAGAGAGAGAGACTGGAGGGAACAGGATAGGAGAGGAGGAATGGAGAGAGAGAGAGAGAGAGAGAGACTAGAGGAAACAGGATAGGAGAGGAGGAATGGAAAAGAGAGAGACTGGAGGAGTCAGGATAGGACAGAAGGAATGGAGAGAGAGAGACTGGAGGAAGCAGGATAGGAAAGGAGAGAGAGAGAGAGAGAGAGAGAGAGAGAGAGAGTTTGTAAATAGTAAGCCCCATACTGTACCTCTAAGATTCAATCTTTCTGCGGTCTTTTACGAATATTTCTTCAAAAAAGTTCATTAGAGAAGTCTTCCACACTCAGCAAATAAAAATACATCATTGGTTTTCCAAGCGCAGTGAGCTCTTGCACAAAAAAATTTTGTTAGATTTTTTCCACGATGAAGTCGGGGTTGGTTCTCCTTTGCATTGCACACTCTAATTCATGTCACACTCTAATTCATGTCACAAGTTTAATATTAGGGCTCAAAGATGGTGGTTCCATCCTAAGAGCATTGCGTTTCTTCAAAAAACACTTTCCTGGCGAAAGGTATGAGCAAGTGTGCAGTCATGATGAAACCTGGAGTTAACCCCAAAGTCAGTTCTTGAAGATGGAATGAGATATCAGCTGAGAATGCTACGTTCAGTGATCCCACAGGCACCTGAACCTGGCCATCAATCACTGGAAGGAAGTCGGTTTTGATGCAGAATCAAATTATTTCTTGTATCCCATCGATGGTCAAATGAAGGTCCGTAGACATGTTAAAAATGCCTCTTGAAAGGGTGTGTGAAGGATAATATCGCTTGAGGTGTTAGATCAGTCCACATTTGGAGAACATTCCAAGCCCATGGTATTAGTACATTGTTCCTTTCGGAACAAAACGTAACAGGGGCATTTTAATGTAACATTATCAACAGAAATCTCACTCCATTTGCAAGAGGTGACTTCAGGGATGCTACTGGCTTCATTGTGACAACGCACTTGCTCACAGCTCTCGTCTGGCAAGCGAATTGTTGCAGAAACACAGAGCTCTGAGGACGGGACAACCGTCTTTGAGACCTGATACTAATCCTACTGAGCACCAGTGGTATTAATTGTAATGTGCATTACAGAGGAGAACCAATTCCCAAATAATCTTGACCAATTCCGCCACGCTCTTTAGGATGGATGGGACAATATCCCACGTAACAGAATTGTTACCCGTGTTGAAGGCTTGTCGCGCCGTCTACCGGAGATAATTGCAGTACGCGGTAGACGCACACGCTGTTAGGCACGTGATCTTTAACGAGCACATCCTAATACTAATTGTGTGTGAATTTGGTGACATTTGATGGCGTCTTTTCAATTTTATAGACATTTCTTTATATCTGTCGAAGTCACAGTGAAACAGTCGATTTGAGGGGGTACCTCTTATAAATTTTACTAAATAGTATAAAATGTGTATATTTTCACCACTATTTTGTATTTTTAAAACCACTAATCATGTCAGCCACTGTATCCGTAATAAAAAGCACTATTTCTAACAGTTCACAGCTGTGAGGTGATCATTTGTAAATAAAAGTACATGGAAATGGGGGTGGGACAAATTTTTTGACCAATGTTGTATATTCAAAAGGAAGATAGGGGGCGTATGGCAGCTAGCTGAAGCGCTGCCCACAGAATATACAGTACTTTATCATTTATCTTTTAATTGAATGAAATACCGAATTTTCGTAACAAGGGACCTAAATGATTTTACAACCAGAGGAAGGCTCAGCGCCCCCCCCCCCCCCCCCCCCCCCATCTCGCCGGGGCTGACACACTCCACCAGCTACTGGTACTATAAAGGCAGTTTCGCACACTAGAGTTTAATAAGTTATGTATGACTTCAAAATTGTCACCGATGGACACAGCAAAATCAGGTGATGTCGTCAATAACCAGGACGGATCTAAAGTCTAGGTTGTACTTGTTTAATGTAGGTTATCTCAAGTTCTTCGAAATTGTCAACTGATCGAGGCAGCAAAATTAGGCTAAGGGTTAGAACTTAATATCATTTTAGGGTTAAAACTTAATATCATTTTAGGGTTAGAACTTAATATCATTTATAAAACAAAAAATAGTGTTATTCTGTTGTAACTGATTTAATGACATGGTAAACTTTATAGTGGATCAAGCTGAATAGGACTGTTTCACAAGAGGACGTTGAATGACAGTAGCGAAACAGTTTTTAACCTTGCTATTTACATGCGGACTTAGGTCCTGAATATCGAAAACATCACCTGATTTTGCTGACTGACAGTTGTGAAGTATCGGTAATAGGTAACTTATAAAACTAAGTACAGCTGTGCACAATTGCATTGATAACAGTAGTGCGGTGTCCGCTTTATTGATATAATGATATGGAAAATTTTACATTGAATCAAGCTGGAGGGGAAGACAATAGCGAAACAATTATTAACCTTGATAATTACATGCGGACAAACGGATGTCTGTCATACATATCAAAACAAACAAGCAAACAAACAAAATCAAGACAATTAAATGATAACCGTTTTCTATTAAAGTTTAGGCTTATAATGGAAAACAAAAGTAGAAAATGTGAATTTAGTTGTTAAATGTCGCACATGGTTTGCTTGTACCGGGTGTGGTAAACAGAAGAAAGTGAATGAGGAAATGTTGTTCAGTTGGTGCACCTGACCATACTATGTGTAAAGAGATGTATTTTTGGTGACTAACATCGGTCATCGTATCGTATTTACCCAGGATAATACTTTGCCTATACAGTGGCATCTCATGAACGCTTCAGGATAACGCTTTGATCCAGGTATTAATTTTGATATCACGTTGATTTGTCTGCTGACCTCACTGAGATTATCTTTGAACGTGCACGATTGATAAACGTGTTTTAAATCCATTGTTTGTAATATAAAACACATTTCATTATAGTGTGCATGATATACTATATTAAATAACAAACACGGTTTTACATGTAATAATTTACTCATGATTATAGATACGCCCCTGGACTGCAGACTGTTTGATTCAGCAGTGTAGGCTTAAAGGTCAACATTCTAAGAGGAGTAAGGGAGAATTGAGGTATATGACAGAAAGCTAAAATGCCCTAACAGAACACTTTTTATCATTTATTTTTGGTTTGGTTGAAATCCCATATACATGTACCACAGGATCTGGCTGATTTTAACGAGCTAAGTGGGTAAAACGCCCCCCCCCCCCCCCCCCCCCAACTCGCTGACTGCCACACTCAACTTCTGGTATCAACGCTGTTGTACACAGTGGCACATAGTTTAATAAGTAATCTATTACTTCAATATTGTCACGCAGCAGAATCAGGTGATGTTGTCAATAATCAGAACGCATATCAAGGCTGTACTAACAAGGGCATGTAATACATGTATATCAGTAATAAAATGTAATTCATATGTAGGTGTAAGCTACGTGTCGGCTGTAAGTGTTATTTTTTTTTTCTTAATTTGTCTTCAAACTAAACATACAAAAGATAAGAAAAAAATATACCACCCTAAGCACTTGATATCAAATAGATTTTAGGGATATAACACAAAACATCGTTTCATTTAAAGAGACATATGCATATGTGTGTAGTGTGTCCACTTTTCTCCATCTTGAAAAGAACCCCGTCCTTTTTTCTTTGAACCCTTTTATATGCAGTGTATATTGAAATACATGCCAATTAAGGTACTAGCGAAATGTAATGTGTGTTGAAAAAGAGAGTGGGTTTTGGGGACAGAAGTTAGGGGACAGACTCATGCTATTTCTATAAAATATCAAAAAAGGCGAGAGAAGGGGACGAGGGAGGAAGCACCTACTTATATATATATATATATATATATATATATATATATATATATATATATATTTAGAGAGAGAAAGAGAGAGAGAGAGAGAGTTTGCACTTAGTAAGCCTCAAACTGTACCTCTAAAACATCAATCTATCTGCCGTCTGTTACTGGTATTTCTTCAAAAATGTCATTAAGGAAGTCTTCTACACTCAGCAGATATAATACATCATTGGTATTCCATGCCCAGAGAGCTTTTGCACAAAGACTTTTTGTCAGATTTTTCCATCATGAAGACATTTTTCGTTTTAAGTCTTCGAAAGTGACATTCATTAAGCTGCGATAAGATATTATTTTAATGGAGAAACAAATGACGTCCCTCAAATGTTGTCAGGTGATGTTGACATAACGAGTCCTAAAAATATTTTTCGTGTCACGTGGTCATCTGGTACTGGAGCTCCTTATTTCTAAAAAAAAAAAAAAAACATTGCTTTTATCGCAAAATAGTCGCTACCATTACCTTTGCAACAAGTTATGTTCACTTTGATCTGTTCTTTTTCAAACTTTTCAATCATCAAAGTTCGATGACTTCAAGCAATGTTCTGTATGTGTACAGCATCTCGACTTCACCTTCAAATGATGAGACTGCGCACAGAAGCTCCTTATATTATGGTGAATGATCACATGGGTGCCGACCTCAAACACAGGCTCTTATCTGAATAAATATTGCTTTATATACGGATGACGCATTGACTATGAATCAGATTGAACGGACTGAAGCCGGGTGTTATCTATTTAATTCCCACGTTGTTCATTAAATCACCAATTAAAATATAGATTTTTATGCGTATTACAGCGTTACATGTATGACGAAAGGTTTGCACCGTATAATATCTGCGCCTGTATGCTGGCGTCTGTCTAACCTTAGCAGCCTTAGGGTTTAAACTGTGGGGTATGTTTGTTTTGTTTTTTTTTTATGTGTGATATAAAGAGAAGAGCGCAGAAAGTGAGATTTTATTTTTTAAAATATGTCAAGTTTAAGACATTTATATCGGACAAGTGATCTATTATTTAGCAAGACACTTGCGTTCGCTAGAGGGAAGTTGATCATTACTCTAACGGTCCAACAAATAGAAGGCACCTGTGACCGGTCAATGCGTTGTGAACGTGGCCAGTTCTCATGTGATTTGTTGGTATATAGCATGATCAGTGCACAGTAGATCTATTAAAATTTTTGTGGGTTATTTCTTTATTTATTTTTACGCGTAAGATAGATTTATCACTTTTTATTCTCAAATGACTGACATAAGTGTGTCGTCAGGGGACCACTGAAAATTATATTGACGATACTTATAAAATTCTGGAATCAATAATTCAACCCCTGGTAATACCACAAACAAAATCATTGTTAGTATGGACGACGACACGAAGTTGAACTTGCCAAGACTCGAAAATCATTGTATCGAACACATTGATAATAACATTGATAAGATAAAACAAAGTCCTTCATAACAATGCATATTGTTAATCGTATTGATAAGATAAAACAGAATTAATGCTTCAAAACATTGTTTAATTGTCTCACTAAATAATATGATGATTTTAAAATCACTGTTTTTATGAACGTATTTTGGATAGAAGAAGAACATTCAGTGTTCACTGACTATGTTCCTTTTCATTAGCACAAATGCTATGTTACCAATGATGTAATAATTGCAATAATTTCAATTCACAGGTACATGAATGAAATTGCAAAATCGGTTGCTCACATTTCTGTCCTTGATTTAGTATTGAAGATAAATGTTAGAACGTCAAACATTGCATTCAGAATTTTGCAAGAGGACATCTTATTTAATATTATTACCACAACTTCCATATTCTATTCTATTCTATTCTATTCTATTCTAATTCAGAACAGTGCAGATATCATTCAGTTCAGGGCACTACCTTTGAGGGAACCTACTCTGAACAAGACCTACAGCGGTCTAGAGGAGCTGTTTCACTGGCAGAGGGCGTTCACAGTGGGACCAGACACCAACAGGGGTAGTATTACAAAAATTGTGTTCAATACTGGCAAGACAGATGCAACGTTCTCAGTCCGCGGTACTAGTACTTTGAGGTAAAACAAAAACTAGTCCCTGTGTCGAGATTTGGAGCCGTACAAGTCTACGGTGGATCCCAGTGAATTGACTTTTTTCTATACAAATCACATGGACCGTCACTCTACTCCTAGTAACATGATCACATAAAAATCATCACGTGGAACCTCTTACTCATAATACAAGTCTTAACGGATATCCTGAATAGGATTAAGCCTTGTAAATATAGTGTATTGCACACACATTTGGAACCATTCCCTTTTCATTTTAGGAGTCGTATTGTTCTTCCTTAAACTCCACGTGCGGTTGATATTCACATTGCAGTTAGAGCAAAATTATAATAAATCATTTACAGGTGGGTAAGTAACACGTGGTGTTGCCTTATAGAGCTTGATTTGCACCATGCCAGGAACCAAAGTATGGAAAAAAGTGTAATTAGTAATTTTAAAACTTTCATACATAATGTTGTATTAACTCAATCAGAGGAAGCCATTGTTTGATAAAATTCAGACATAGGAAGCCAAGTTGTACAAGTTGTTCAGATAATGCTTCACACCTTGCAGTTCAAATTTTAATGTCCTTTGTTCTCAAGCGAGTAATGTGTTAGAACCTAATTACAGGGTGTTATTAGGAGTGCCCACCAGGAAGAGGTGGCCTTGTGTATGAAGTAACCAATCAGTTTTTAAGTTATGTGATGGACAGTTTAACTGATAAAGTTTTGTATAAAAAACTGTAAACTTAAATCTAGAGGAAAGATAGCTAGAGAGTGGAGGAGAGAGGTGATACTTGCATCATGTAACTTTTAGTGTAGCAAAATACAAATGTATATTCTGCTGAAGTTACAACATGGAGTCGTTTCATTCTTTTCCGTGTGCAGAATTTAAGACAAGGAACCTGGGAATCTCCGTAGCAGTATTACAGATAGCGTTATCCAAAGATGTGAGCCCATTGAACCCAACCCCTGGGGTTTTAATATTAAAAGGGTATTTTATGTAATGTGGAGGCCCGGGATGGTTTAAAGGGGTTCCCCACAAGTGGCGTAGCTCGCCTTGGTCTTAAAATTATCAGCATGGACAGAAATGTAAGGATTCCAGGTTGTAACAGCATTCAACAGTTTCGCGGCGAATTTTGAAGAAAACGCAGGAACAGGTAGGAAAGGAAAACAAGATGAAAACTGGAGGAAAGGTAAATAACACTGTATCGTTCCAAGGTAAGTGGAAAAGTGTTATTGAAGTTGTTGCAGTTATAGAAGGAAAATGGCATACTATAAATTTTATATGCACATATAAGAAAGTGATATATGTATAAAAAAAAAGCGAAACAGGTTAAAAAATGTATTTATCTGTAGAAATATGTAGTTATTTAATATTATTACGATTATAATTTTGTCTGATATATATAAGATATATTCAATTAATGAACACGGTGCCAGGATGGGGATGTGTTTTTTGTTGTGTGGTAGTAATGGTGGGCAGAAACTTATCTTTTTCTTCAGTCGGGGTTTCTTGTTGTTGTAGAAGTCATTCTGAGATATTGGGATCTTTTAAGTCATAACCATAAGAACATGATGGATCTGACGAAGGAATTGGCACTGCATTAGGGAGAAGTCTTGTGTGGATGAAGTGTTAGTTTCAGACTGACGTTTTTGTGTGTGTGGTGCTGTGTGTATCAGTAAAAGAGCAGAAATTAATATTTTTTTCCAGTCATGGTTTCTTGTTGATGTAGAATTCATTCTGAGTTTTTGGGGTCGCTAAAGTCATAACCATAAGAACATGATTGATCAGACGAATTAATTGTCTCTGCATTGGAGAGAGGTCGTGTGTGGACGAAGGTTAGTTTCAGTCTGAGAAGAGTGGGTGTAAATAATCTCTTAGGTTTTCCTTCTCACAGGGGTGGAGAAGTTGAATTACCCTGCGGTTTAAAATATTTTTCTGAGTATTATTCTGAGTTGTATATGTGGAGGCATAATTATCTTCAAAGCAGAGTTCTAGTGACCATAATGGATAACGAAAAGTCTCAACCTTTTCCGTGGGTTAAGGGATTTTCAGGCAACCGTGCCAGCTTTGGCCAGGGCAGTTTCGGTTGGTCTGGGCGAAGGGTGCTCATTCGTTTCAGACAATCTGTGGGTTCTTTGACATGGTGGGATCGGTGGCTTGTTAACTTTTTGGCTTCACTACGGACAAGAAAGGACGGTGCGTATTTGAGAGAAATAATTGACAGGTAATTGTCAGTAAATAATCTCCTGGAGTTGGAGATGTTTGGCTGGAGAAAGACGGTGTTGTGTTCTCCTTAGAGGTAGGAGACAAATGTTTGGGACCTAAAGTGGTCAGTGGATATATTCCATGGAGATGGATATGGATTATAGGAGCATGCATGTGAGGTGTATTTTGAGTTTAATTATCAGGGAGTAATGTGTGAGAGATGTTTACGTCGAGTATTAAGACAGGACCGACCCAGGGGACACGGTTGTAGCTTGGTACATCATGCCAGCCAACTTGGTGACTCTTGTCAGGGGGTTGCATAGCCAGTCAACACTCAGGCAAAATAAGAAAATGGGCAGTGTACAGATAATAAGTACTTTGGGAGATAAATAAATATCACCTGTGTAGTTAGAAATGCATGGCAATGATAAGCTTATATTGAATCTTTAAAGGGGGTCTTTCCGATATGAGGGAAAATAAAACATATCCCAAACTTTTTCTTATATATGAAGGTCACGATCTAAACCAAAATTCGCCTTTGAGGTAGACGGCAATCAAAATAATTAATTATTTCTCATTCGAGTCTGTATTGGAGAACGTCCTCTCCCCAAAAAAGAGAAGACGACTACCGCAAGGTTTTAGCCAATCAGAGTGCGTTGCCTAAAATAGCACTCGTACACTAAGAGAAACAAATATGGCGCGGTGGAGTTCGAAGTAAGTCGTTTGATGCACGTTAGTTAAAACTCTCTCCCTTCATTGTTCGTGAACAGGTTTGTGCACTTAAACATTTAAAGAATTCATTTAACTTCTCGTCGGTTAAAATAGTCCAAAAATCAACGAATGGCTTGGAAATATTTACGACGGAGTGTAGCCTATTATGTCAACAGTGCTTGATGCCGTAATTCTCAATGCCGATTCACCGAATGAGTGACTTGTATCAGGAAATATACCGGTGACATGATTAGAGACAGTGATATTTTTCGGGTCAACTGAACCAGCCCTTTTCGGTTGGATATTTATGAACGACTGTTACTTTTTTTGTTGTTTGCTATGCTTTCTGAGCCGCAATTTTGACATCGCGATTTGCACGCACAGCGTAGCACGGACTACAAATGCGTTCCAGACGATTTTGATACTTACTGGCAGTAGTGGTGAGCATCGTGCAGATGTCAAAATCGTCAATAGGAGTGCCTGAATTTTGTGCTACGCACACACGTATCTTATCTTGCTTTTCTAGTCGATCTGTTTTTATACTTTTCAGATCGAGAGTAGGCCTATTGTTGATGAGGCAAGTAGTCAGAGCAGTCCAGAACTAGAGGGTAAAGAGCTCCCTGAGGTAAAGAGTTTTCTGTTATTTTTAAATAATACAGGCCTTTTACTTAATCTGGCATATTCCTTAGTTTTGATAGTAGGACCCACCTTACCCTCACCTATATTCACATGTAATAATCCACACATACAAAAAACTTATAGTTTAGGGATAACAATTGATACGCTTGAGTGCAGGACAATGATTAATTGAAGTGAAACCCATTTTGAACAGTTCACAATATTATTATTAGCATTATTATTAGCATGCAATTAAATCAGTGCCAATTATTATTATTATTAGTTTTATTATTATTTTACAGCATACTATCTTGTGATGTCAGCCTCATCAGAAAAAAAGCCCTGTATAAAGGTTTAGTAGAGTTGGCAGTGATACATAGCACTTCTAGGTCCAGTAGTACAAGGCTTGGAAGAGGTGTGAGATCAGGAGGATTGACTCAAGAACATGAAAGGAGAATTCAGTAACTCACAGAAGAGGTATAAAACTCATTAAATCTTTATTGAAAAGATAAATTCTAAGTTTCTCACAATACACAAACACCATTCATATTCCTTCTTATTTTCAAAGTAAATTTATTCGATAAAATTTGGTGGTGTGAAATGCAGTCCTTATGGTTGTTTTAGTGTTCATACATTTTCAAATATTTTATTTTTGAAGTAAGCTATTGTACATATCAAAGCAGAAATGACAGATATAAAAGTGAATATATATTTTTTCATTATCAGAGCATACATGATGGTGTTGCCAAGAAAATGATGGTGTTGCCAAGGAAAGTGCTGAATACATTGTGACAAGTGTGATGGAAATCCTGGCCTTGCACTGGATATAAAGATGCTTTTGCTAGAGAATTTACCAAGCAATGACTCAGCATCAGTGGAGATGGGACTGGCCCATCTCCCACTCACTGTAATGTCCCCTACATTTTGACTGCCGTTGAATTTGCTGGATTACTTCACTTTGAAGAAAATCACAGAATAACTATTACCATGAGTATCAGTTTACTGACCAAACATTCATAAGACCTGTAATATGCAAGTCACTGAGTAGAAGGATTCTTTTCATTCTACTGTAATTTGTGCAACCATTCAGTGAACATAAAAAATAAAGGCATAGAAAAACAAGGTGCTTTCATTTATCCCTTTCTCATATCAAAAGTAAAATGCAACTCTGTACACAATCTGTTCATAAAATCAATCATTTTAAAATGTCATACAAGGAAATAATGTATGTCTGGATGGATTTATAAAAGAAAAGTTTATGTGAGGTAATCATCATTTTGATAAAAAAATTCTTATATACATATAAGGACCACGGTGCCTTGAGTCTCTTGGTTCCATCTGCACCATGGCTGCTTAGAAATGTGTACTTGTAATTCCCATGTCAAATTCCTGGTTTGTAAGACTGGAATGTACCTTTATTTGAGCTAATTGTTTATGTAACAGCTTGAGGTCTTACTGTCATCCATGATTTTGAGTGCTTGCTTTGCTGCTTAGTATACCTAAAAACAAAACACTGACTATTGGAAAGACTTCAATGCATTTTTTTGTGAAATTAATAGCACCCACTATCTGTAATGTCTACGCCAGACATAAGAGCACTGAATAGAGCATGGTTATCAAAATTATTTGTTTCAAAATCCAATTTATTATATAATGTTCCCCACAATAAGTACTGATTTCCTGTGCTTGTCACAATTCTAGGACTAGCTGCCATGGCAGTGTTAAACTTTATAATAAAATGGCATTGTTCCAAGTACTTACATGCATTAGATTGATATTGATGGCAAGGTGTACTGAACATGGTAAAATAAACAGCTATTGTGTGTTTGGATTCTGGGTGTCAGGTACTTACTTTGGCTCTGGCTCTATGTTGGCCTTGAACCTGATGTAGGGGTAGATGTTACCACATGCATATTACCTGGATAAAAAAATATATATACCAGTGTATTATCCTCATTCTCCAGAGATTCCCCATGAAGTCAACTTTAAAAACATAAACAGAGAATAAACATTTACTACCATCAGATGCTGCAATTAATGTGCTCGCTTTAAATCTTTTAATTTAAATTAAATTCGAATAAGGTAAATAGTGAAAGGTTGTTTTTTCTCTCTTTTTTTTTTTTTTTTGGACTTGAGTATATAACGACGTTAAGTAAGCCGACAAAAACCAGTCTTTAATAGAAGACTATTTAGCTCAATCCTTGTTTGTACTGACTGCTCTAAAGAATAATAAACCTTTCTGCGTACAGCAGGGATAACAGGGGCGGATCCAGAGATATAGGTCTATTCTGACAGTCTTCCGAGTAATGTTGATCCATCCTCCATTTTTGACCGCCTTTCGACAGAAATATTACATATACCCGCCAATGAAAACTTGAAAATCTAACAGTCTTCCGGAAGAACCAGAAGACGCCCTAAATCCGCCTCCTGAATATGTTCTCAATGAAAGAGTCGGACGTGATAAGAGATCGAAATAACCTACCCGTATCCGGCAGAATTTTGTCAGTTTCTCGCTTGTCAGTTTTATTTCCTACTTCTGCTTTGTCTACCTCACCGGCCTGCCAATGAAAATAACATCCTCTGCTTCTGCATTCCCGTTTTATTTCCTTTTTCATTGTCCCGTAGAGTTATTCTTCTCTCTTTCAACTCACGTGTACTCGGACTACCCTCCATCTTGGTTTGCAGTGACATCCGGGTCTTCTCCAGAGCGTAGTAAACAGTAGTATTCAGTCATATGCAAATTGAGGCAAGTCCCAGAATTCCATGCGTAGGGGAGTAATGGCGAGAAGTTTAGACGAAAAAAAAAATGCTGCGCTTTTTTTTTCTTTAAGTGATCTTAAAAACCTATACCTCGACCTTTATTTTCTCAACGGTTTCGTGTGAGACATGCTTTGGGGTTCAGGATCAAACAGGCAAAGTTTCAGAGAAAAGCCTATTTAAGCGTCTACAGCGGAAAGACATCCTTTTATGAAGAATATATTGGAAATATTTGAAAGTTTGAATGGTAAAATACTGGGTATGCTATATAAGAAGAATTCAGTAAAAAGGCGATGGGGCCAATTTCTTGAGTTAAAAATTTAGCATTTTGACATGGAAGTGCAAAACCTACAGGTAGTAAGATGAATACTTGTTTTAAAAATATTCACCAAAATTTTCACCACCAAACTTTCAAATAATAACAAAATGTACATCTCTGTACAAACTATGTAGAAAACAATGGTATGGTGACTGAATATAAAATAGGTCCTTTTCTTTATGGGAATCCAAATCTCATGGGTATAAAAATGAAGATTTTCATGATTTATTTTTCATTCTTTCACTCACTATTTTATCATCAAACTTTTAAACATTTCCAATATATTTTTCATAAAGTATCCTAATAGAAAAGATGTCAGAATGATCAAATATCAAATAAATAGCTTTTTCATAGGGGAGTTATTGGGTGATAAAATGCACATTTTTAATTTTCTATTTTTCATGTTTTTTTTAGTTTTTTCACCCAATAGCTTACCATCAAACTTTCAAATATTTCCAATATAATCTTCATAAAGTAAATTTAAAGGAAAGATGTAGAAATGATCATCCAATATCAAATAAATAGCTTTTTCAAAGGGGAGACAATGGGCGGTTAAGTGCACATTTTTAATTTTCATATTTTTTTCATGAAAATATTCACCTGCAAACTTAAAAAAAAAAAGTGCCAAAGTATCCTCCATTTTACATACTACAATATCACAGTCATATACTCAAATAAAATAAGATTTATGAACATTTATGGTGGGGGAGTCAAATTTTCATGGGGAGTCAGATTTTCATGTTACACCAGTCCCTTGCTCCCTTTACCTCCACCTGGATGCATGGGTATACACTGTGTATGGAAAATGCAGAAAAACGTTTTTTTTTTCTCAAAATGGAAAGTTTCGCAAAGGTAGCGCAGTCTATCAGGTATGTAATAATGATAGATTTAAACTGATATCTGCATATCAGGTGACCAAGGTGACCGATTACTCATAAATAATAATTTCTCCAGGTCTTGAATCTTTCACAGGCAGATTTCATTGACCATACTGATAGTCATAGCACACATGATATTGCTTGTATAAAACATTTTATAGCAAAGCTATTTGAGGTAACATGGACTTATTTATCCCATGTGGAAGTAAAATTATCAAGCGACCGGGCCTAAGAGGCCCGGTTTCCAGGAAATGGGACTAACTTTTGGAAAAGTTAATTTCTACATATGTTGTAAATTATTTCAAAACTAATTATTTATCCATTGATGGGGTATAAGTTGCTTGAGGATTACATGAAAGGAACAGGCTCAAAACCTCATGCGAACGAAGAGAGAGCAAAAGATACATGGGTCCGGGCCCGCGAGGCCCCTGAAAGGTGATTGAGGGTTAAATAATTTTATTACTCCCTGTTCGGTCTGCACTAGGTTACTTATTAAATCACTTTTTCTTTAGTTGTACATACTCCAAATGATATTGATTGACGGTCATAGAATTACATATTAAAACCACACCATACTGCAGTTGCTGTTTGTTTTAAAACTGAATTCAAGTATTTACCAAGAAAATATTACCAAGAAAAATTTTTGTCAATATGTACATTTTACATCAATTTAAAAATGCGTTTACTCCATACCAAAATTTACTTTTTTAAAAATGTAAATAACTCAATTTATTTTTCTTCAAAGCACTTATACAAAAGGTGGGACCCTTTGGTTGTCCAAAACTTAGACGAAACAACAAAAAAGATAAATGGGTAAGGATTAATAAAGGAACAACAATAATAATAATAATAATAATAATAATAATACAGGTGTCAATCAGATGTTCTTTCATGAAAAAAATAGGAAATTGTTATAAGACTTTTTATGTTAATCCATAACTAGATATTGTCCCATAAAACTTCGACTTTCAAAAATTATCTAAACAAACTATAATTACCTTCAAGTTTGATACCTGTATAATCGGCATTATGTACAGATAAAAACCCATAAGTACGCTTAATTTGAATCCTACATTTTATTGTGTGTCAACAGCTAATTACGTGTATAGTTTCAACATAATGAACCTATATAATATGTCAAACACATGACGTTTTATTCTAAATGTATAAAAAGCAGGTAAATTAACAACCATACATTCCACCCATCCAACTTGTACACACATCGTGATATACACATTTACACTTTATTGTTCACAAAGACACTAAAATTTCATGAACAGCTGTATGTCAAGTCAACAAACAAAATAATACATAAATAAATAAGCCATCTAATTCCTTAATAAAAACCCATCTTATTCATTGATATACATGTACATTTTAGTACATAATATTTCCACATACACTTAGACACTGCACGTGTGTGTATAATGTAAATATATGTGTAATGAAAACAATATTAGATAAAAAAAAATGTACAGTAGTACAATCAGCACACCATTTCATATCCAAATAAGGCTTTATGTTTATACATGTATAAATGAGTCAAAACATTTATCATAACCAACATGTGTCTTAACATGTTATGATCCATAGTAATATGTACAGATCGTTATTGACCAGAAAAACAATGTAACGATTATTTACAATTGTATCAAGTTTTATTTACACAATGATTTGGAATGCACTATGCCAGTAGATGTTGAAGGCTGACAATAAGATACAATGTAACAGATATAATGTAACAGCTGAATACTCCTAATATTTCTACACTATCAGTGTCTGGGTACCCTGAGTGTCAGAGCAACGTAAAAGCTAGCTTGCTAAATATACCTCGTGGTGGAGTCGCTTTTACGACATGGGTTACATATGAAATCAAGATCGAGCTGGCAATACCGGAATCTAGAACCTAGGGTATGTCTGGGTAAGATGCATAAATATTGAATACTGAAACACTGTTAGACCAAGGCATGCTTTAGCATTGCTCGGTGATGCAAACAGTAGGACACATACTGTCAGGATTTAGGTGTGATTTGAAACGTCATGGATTTTTTGGTACGTCCGCGTCACGAAATAGCGCCAAAAAAGCGGCGCGATGAAAAATGCGTACGTCTGAAATAAATAAACCGTGCGAAAAAACTACAGTGAATTGACTTTCCATATTTTAGAGACTAAACGAGGAGTTATCCGTCTATTGAAAAACTGTAAACTTTCGTCAAAGCACTGTACAGAGTTACAGTTATTTCTCTCCGAATCCAGAAAACTGAAAATTTTACGTGTCCAAAAATGCTTTTGTATAGCGAGGGACTATATTGCGAGGAAATTGTTTCCAAGTATGAAATTGGCTTAAAATTAATAAAATGGTCGAATATATATCCAGGTTTTCGATTTTGAAGGGAATTTCCCGCACACTCTCTGGTTAAGAAGTCTCGACAGAAAATCAGAAAAGTTGTGAAAAAACAGAGCAAAATTTCTCCCCTGAGGCACCTCCAATAAGAGTGCACATCTCATTCATTTCCCGAACTTAAAATTACGTTTATTCATCCAAAAAAGTTAGTGACTAACCTCAATTTTCACACAAAGCAATGATGTTCCATAACTTGCTACGACAGTATTTTTTTTACCTTGAACTGTGGAAGTTCAAAAAAGTCATGTGATACAAATCATGTGACGCGCAGATTTGGGTGCTAAAATGCACCTTTATAGACCCATATTAAGTCAAATATAAGTTTAAGAAACAGAATAAACATTTCTTTTATCAAAGACCAAAAACTTAATACAAATTTAGTAAATTTACCGAAATCCCGCCCACTAAACGAGAGGTGAACTGAGGTGCTTTCCAACGAAACCCCGCAATTTACCACGAGGCAGGGACAGGTGAAGTAGGTTGTGCGGCAAGTTATGATTTTTATCCTTGCTGAAATATGGAACCCACATATTTATAGCATGTCAGAGACTCATTATCAGGTACGTATGCAAATTATTTAGATTGTAAAATATATATAAATGCTTTTTATTACGAGAAATGTGCTAGTTTCGCTCCACTACATACTGTACATAATCAAACACATTTGTTATACATTGTATCTTGTAGATTTGTTGTTAAAATGTGCACCGTGTGACCGACGCAGGCTCATTCAGAGTAATCTAACTCCGACTACAGTTCAGTTTAAGATTAACTTTTGATCTAGTGTTATTTAGAATACTAATATTACATAACGACATATGCCTTAGTACGTACGTGTACTGTAGCTGTATAACGTAGCATTGCAAGCACCTGTCATGTGAAGTATAGATAATGTGCTTGACAGTTGTATATATTGATTGTATTATGAATACATCGCCTTTTATTTGTAATAATTAGCAATAGGTCAGGGGAGTATTTGGCAAGATTTAACATTTCCCTTGTCTTTTTTTCAGGCTGATAAAATTTTAAAAACTTTCTAACATTGATGTAAGGAAAAAGATGTTTGGATATACATGTAGAATGGTAGAAGTATTTATGTAATATGAGCTTTTTTCATGATCAGTTAACACTCATTTTCAGTATAAAGGTCCATTTGAAAGTGTAGGGTTTATTTTATAAATCATTGAAAATTTTAAAATCCATGACTAGCTAGTACAGGTATGAAAATGAAAGTTGTAGATTTTTTACTAAAGTTAAAATGAAGTAGATCTATTGGAGAATGTTATATGGTTCTAAGATCAACAGTAATAAAGGTTTAAAATATAATCCATTTACGTTTTCTGTATGAAAAAAGATATAGCCAGTAATTATTATTTTATTATGTGAGTTCCTAGACTTGTGTTAGTGAAGTACCACTAACTTGGACATATCTTCTGTCCCTCGCTCATTGTTAGTCAATTTTTTTTTTTATGTTAAATGGACCTATATATTGAAAATGGGTGTAAACAGATTGTTTTTACTTTTAGTTGCATGGATATTGTAAATTCTGAATTTATTCTGATTTTCTTTTCCAGATAAAAGAAGAACAGTTTTTTCAGATATTACAGAATCTCTGCCAGGCTTTGAAGTGCCCTGAAAAGTGATCACGATGATATGCTGCATCATTATCATGCATTCCTATTAGTCATATTAAAAAAACTGTCACCAAGCCCTAGTGAAAATTGGTTATCAAAGTATTCTTTGGCAGCACTTACATTTTTTGAAACATAAAAATTGAATTTTTAAAAAGAAATAGGAGTTTGGTGGTATTTCTTTAAGATAATTGGATGGCAGTGTTGCAAACAAGTGTTATTATGGACACATTTTTTCTAATTGGACTCCCAGGAGCCAGACTGCTTTTCACATTCAAACAAGAATTTAAAAAGAAAAAAAAATGACAGAATAGTAAAAGAGGTATTTTGAATATATTTACAGTCCACATCCATTTATATCCAGTATATAATGCCTGGTGTTCACAGATACAGGTAGAGCCCTTTTAGGAAGCAAGTTACATATTCCCATATTTTAATATCAGATATCAAATACAAGCATATGGAACTGTTTTGAATAAAGACATAATTGTCCTTGGTGATCATCATATTTTTCTCTTATTTTAAGTCTTAAAAGGATAGCTAATGTATTTTGAGATAATGCATTTGAAGACGGAACATGTATAAAAATTTCTTCAGAAAAAAAAAAAAATAGGAAAATCATTAAGTTCAACCTAGTGCAATGAAAGTGAAAATTTTATTAATTTTGGAAATATTTTTTGTTTTAATTTATGTATTTTTTACATTTTTACACACTTTGTGAATTCTTACTAGCGCCCATGCATATGGACTTCCTGTGCATGTATACTTGTACCATTGTTTTGAAAATAAAATTATATCCTGTTGTTTTTTTACCCTCTGTTTTTTATTGACTATAAAAGAGGTAACTGTTCATATCAGCCCAAAATGGATTCTCTTGGAGTAAATGACAATTTCCCCCTTCTTACCAATAGTTACCAATCGGTTTTGACATTCAAAATTAGTCTGTACTGTAATTTTTTAATTAATTTTAATATTTCAAAAGATTATTACAGAGTACAGCCACAATGTGATTGGATGGCAAGAACAGTTTCCAAAATAATTGTGAAAACTACCATTTTGGTGGTAAAATGGAATATATATTGTATTCCTATGGGTTCTTTACACTATTTATTCTTAAATGTGAATCTACAAACAGTTGTTAACCCTTTAAAATATTCATTTAAGAAACGATGAATTTGTCTGAGCAAAATAAAGAAAAACAACTTTGTTTTATTTTAAACTTAAGTTTTTGATTCAGAAATGTTCAATTACCTACATAATTTCATAAGTAACATTGAAACATATGCAAGGTAGTAGGGCATAGAAAAAGAAGGTGCAACAATATTAAATTTACAAGTTAGATATAAAACTGACACGCATTGTTTGACTATCAATTGAAAACTGTAATAATATCCAAAATAACCGGTGATAATCGCCAAAATAAAGTACATCTGCAAATGTAAACAAACGCCGAGTTAGGCCCGTCTTGGGTCATGGATGACGCAAAAACCTGGATTTTGCACGATTTTTGGTACAAAAAAATTCTGCAACATTTTCCAAAGATGGATTTTAATAATTCTTTATACATACAACATTGATTAAAAGATACGTTATCTCTTATCCGGAATTTCCCGCACACTCTCTAGTTGAGGAATAGTGGCCAAAGTTACGATGTTGCCAAGGTCAAATTTTACCGCTCAGTGCGACTTTGACGAACGCAAGCTCGCTCTAAACTACATAATTTCAATAGAAGTGTACGTGAATATGAAGTCCATATACCCAACAATCATAATATCGTATTAGACTTGCTAAGTGTGCATTTATTTAGAGTATATAGCTATTCTTCGACCAAGTTTAAATTTTTACAAAATTTGAGCCCGACGTTACGTCCTGGCGCGAGAAAACGACGTTATATCACTCCGCATCGACAGTATGTGTCCTACTGCAAATATCAGAACTGTACTACAGCAGTCACATCTATAGAAATAAACTTCATTTTTCATATGTGAACGAGACTTAACACATACATGTATGTTCAGGTTTCCACTTAGAAGCTTTATGCTTAAACAGTAGGACACATACTGTCAGGATTTAGGTGTGATTTGAAACGTCATGGATTTTTTGGTACATCCGCGTCACGAAATAGCGCCAAAAAAAGCGGCGCGATGAAAAATGCGTACGTCTGAAATAAATAAACTTTGCGAAAAAACTACAGTGAATTGACTTTCCATATTTTAGAGACTAAACGACGAGTTATCCGTCTATTGAAAAACTGTAAGCTTTTGTCAATGCACTGTACAGAGTTACAGTTATTTTTCTCCGAATCCAGAAAACTGAAAATTTTACGTGTCCGAAAATGCTTTTGTATAGCGAGGGACTATATTGCGAGGAAATTGTTTCCAAATACGAAATTGGCTTAAAATTAATAAAATGGTCGAATATATATCCAGGTTTTCGATTTTGAAGGGAATTTCCCGCACACTCTCTGGTTGAGGAATAGTGACCAAAGTTACGATGTTGCCAAGGTCAAATTTTACCGCTCAGTGCGACTTTGACGAACGCAAGCTCGCTCTAAACTACATAATTTCAATAGAAGTGTACATGAATATGAAGTCTACATACCCAACAATCATAATATCGTATTAGACTTGTTAAGAATGCATTTATTTAGAGTATATAGCTATTCTTCGACCAAGTTTAAATTTTTACAAAATTTGAGCCCGACGTTACGTCCTGGCGCGAGAAAACGACGTTATATCACTCCGCATCGACAGTATGTGTCCTACTGAAAAATATTCATCCATCAGAAATGGACTGCATGACGTCACGCCTAGCCCACTGCGCATGCGTGCATTTTTAATGAGTTGCTAGATTGCCATAGGAAAATGAATGGGTTCGCGATTCGTGGGTAATTCGTGAGATTATGACAAACTAACGGCCTGATGCCCATAGACAACAACGTTGTGCTATGCTTCAAGCAACTCCTGACCAAATATCGATAGGGTTTTTAAAAAAATTCTGTTGTACATACTGAGAAGTTCGCCGTGTATTGCCTAGCCTACCCTCAGCAAAACGCAAATATTTTCAGTAATAGTGAGTTTAGACGGTAGATTCACTCAGAAACAAAGGCAAATTAATTCGTTACCGATAGCACCAGCAGATAGCAGCACCATATAGAGTCTGATTAAAAACTTTCATGGCAATTGAATAACTTTTACCATTGTACAATGGAGTCCAAAAAAGCACTTGGCACAAATGTAAAACTGCCCAGTGCAAGGCCAAGAATTCAATCAAGATTTTTAATCATATTATCAGATTCTACATAAATTGACTGACAATATCACTACTCAGTATTTAACTAATCTCTTGATCCAAAATTCCTATCATCATTTAATAATTATGCAAAATTCTTCTTTCAGATTGCTATTTATTTTAATTTTTAATGCTGCAACTGTTCCAAAATAATCTTGTAGTAAAGGAAAAAATGCAAATAAGAAGTGGAAGACCAATTGTACCCACATTATTCAATTATTTGAATATAAAAAGAATAAGATCACGATTTAACAAATTAAAATAATCTTTCATTAACTCTTTCATGAATAACATATCAAACAAAAATTAAAGTCAGTGGTAATGGCTTATTCTGGAATATATGACCTCTGTACATCATCAGTACCTGACTTGGTACAGTATAGTTACTACTTGGATACAGAGTTAGATTTAATAATGTAACAATAAGAACAATATATATAATAATAATAAACTTCTCTGCACATATCAGACGCCTGTTACCATGAACTAACACTACTTGACAATGGGCTGAGCACTTATCACAGAGTCTGTGTGCGATGCCATTCTTGTGCTGTGATTGGTTAGCTGAGTCCGTGAAGCCCTACTGTTGCGCCCTCGCGTATCGCGTGAATGCTGCACATTTATGGCCATGTATGTGACACTTGACAATTAAGACTGTCGTCTGGCTTTGGGAGAACCATTTTAAGGTTATTATGCCAAAACTCCCAAGTTGATACATGCTGGTAAGAGTGAACAATGGCTACTATCAGCTCACTGAGGCGGTCAACTCTGTCCAGGCCATTATTGGACATGTCAATCTCCATTCCAGTCTGCTCTGACACTGTACTGAGAGATTGTATCAATGCTATCAGTGGACTGGTGATACCGTGGTACGTAGACAAGTAATTGAAACTGAATGAGAAGTACTTCAGCTTAGTGGTGTGTATCACACCTTGGCTCAGTTCAAGCACGGCTTCACAGACATCCTGGCATCTGTCATAGTCTGTTGTAACTTCACCCCTAGGACATGTACACCTGTCATAGTCTGTTGTATCTTCACCCCTAGGACATGTACACCTGTCATAGTCTGTTGTATCTTCACCCCTAGGACATGTACACCTGTCATAGTCTGTGTTATCTTCACCCCTAGGACATGTACACCTGTCATAGTCTGTTGTATCTTCACCCCTAGGACATGTACACCTGTCATAGTCTGTTGTATCTTCACCCCTAGGACATGTACACCTGTCATAGTCTGTTGTATCTTCACCCCTAGGACATGTACACCTGTCATAGTCTGTTGTATCTTCACCCCTAGGACATGTACACCTGTCATAGTCTGTTGTATCTTCATCCCTAGGACATGTACACCTGTCATAGTCTGTTGTATCTTCACCCCTAGGACATTTACACCTGTCATAGTCTGTTGTATCTTCACCCCTAGGACATGTACACCTGTCAGGCCCACATTTGGATCCCCACATGAATACACAGACCAGTGTCAGATGTTCCAGCCCTGGCACATGGTGAAGGTTCCTCCCCAGAAGTTGTACACCCACGGCACTAAGAGGGGTAAATCTAATATCGATATGAGTCAAATCATGACTGATATTAGGTATTGCCCCCAGTTGAGGAAGTGGCTCTCTTGGCATTATTGATCCTACATCTATTTTCCCAGTTACATCAATGTACTTCAAGTGCCGCATCTGTTGGATCACCTGGCAGTCTTGAACATTTATGTCACTGACATCCAGATGTAGCAGTTTTCCAGGGTTTGGTATTGATGATAGTGCTCCACTACAATTTCCAGCTATGTCAAGTCTTTGAAGATTAGGAGCTTTAGATAAAACATGCTTTAAGGTACATCTGCAGTCATCACAAATGTCACATACATTCTGACACACTACCACTTCTAGTTTACATAACATGTCACACTCACTGAGTAAAGATGTTTTCTGATGTGTTTCACGCCAATGAGTGCGTGGCCCCAAATCAACGGTGATGGCATTCAAACCAGAACATACCTGGGGACTGCACATACTGTCCCGCAAGACCTGCTGGAATCTGGGATTAGAGTGCTTAAGTGATTCAGGTATGTAAAGCTCTGTGAGCCAGAAGAAAAGATCAGGAGGCAGCACTGTTGCCTGGGGACAGTAGGCATACCAGTTTTCTAGGAGGAGATTATTACAGAACTCGCTGCACCTCGTAGTATATGCCATATACGCACTTTTATTATCACTTTGTTTCTTAACTTCGTCGTAAAGACCTTTACCTCTACGTAGCACTTTGGTAGTTGCTTTCCTTGAAAACCCACACAAAAAGCGTAACACAACGTCCATGTCATAGAGTTCTTCAAGGGTGTCTATGTTTTCCAAAAAAAGATCTAAAATATTACTGTCATTTTCGTCTAATGTCCCCACCAGGTATTTTGCCGCAAAAAACTCCTGGATGGTTTTGTGTGGAAAAGTTACCTCGTGTTTAACATCAAGGTTACTGTGAACCTTACACTTGCTAAGTAGACCTAAACTGTACAATTCGTTAACATCTGGAATCGTCTGCAGGTCCTTTTCATCATATATGAGACCCCCATCTGGTTTCACCAGTCCATCGTAAGCCAGCTTGCCAAGGCTGATAAATGTTTGTTCTTCAAGATTTTTAACGAATGCAGACTGTTCCATTTCAACCTGTGTCCTGATGCCGTATCTTCGTCTTAAAAGCAACTGTATTAGTTTCTTGTATAGCAGTGTGTATGAAGCTGGGAGTGAATCTGTCTGGGCATCACTCTCTTGATCTTCTTGCCACATAAGACAAATGAACAGTAGAAGTATTGGGATCTTCACCAAAGACATCAGCTTTTTTTCGCCTAGGTAACCCACTAGACCCTTCCCTATTGAATCCAATACATCCGTACTTTCGAAACAGTATTTCGAAAATGCCAGGTACTTATCATATGTCTCTTGATCATCAAAGAATTTAGCAACATATTCAGCTATGTTGTCCTCTGTTAGCCCAGTGATTTCATACGCACCGTCCGTTATTCGTCTGTTCATCAGTTCTTCTGCCTTCCACGGACGTGTTGTGACGACGGTGCACACATCCTGGTATCGTCTTCGGTAAATTATGTCTGTGATTTCTGTGGAAGTGTTGATATCATATTCATCATAACCATCAAAGGCCAAGAGAACATGGTCACTATCATAGTCTACAGCTTGCATGACTTCATCTGTCACTGCTTTCCTATTTTCTGAAGGATAAGTAATTTGTGTTTCCATTGCTTCCTTCAATGTTTGACCAGGCTGAATGCTGCGTAGATTTATTATTAAAACATGTTCATATCTTAAAAGGACTTCATCACATTCTCCTAAACCCAGTGTGGCATTTGCCCAGTCTGTTGCCATCTTCTGTGTAAATGTGGTTTTGCCGATGCCTGCTTTTCCTCTGACCAATATTCTTTTTGGTCTCGTACCTTGTTTGGTATCTTTAAATATTGATGTATAACTCTGGATTGGATCAGAACAGGTACCTGCTGGTTTCCTTTCTTCTTGTACCCACTGCAGGTTAACATAGGCTTCATCTAAGTGCATTGTGTCGTCGGGGTCCCAAGGAAGACGCTGTATCTGGCTCATGTAATTGATGTAGAAGTTTGCTATTTGGTTTTTACTACTGTATGCAGTCGCTTTGTCTGCTAACTTATCTGCAAGTTCTATCTTATTGTGATTTCTCAACACTTCAACAAATGTTTCAAATGCACCAGGACCACATTTTGGTAGAATACGAAGAAATTCAAAAGCTTGATCATT
This sequence comes from Lingula anatina, assembly GCF_051362555.1. NCBI lineage: Eukaryota > Metazoa > Brachiopoda > Lingulata > Lingulida > Lingulidae > Lingula > Lingula anatina. Next base: position 2,081,451 of record NC_141772.1, on the reverse strand, counting down.
TTCTGTTTCTTTAGCCATTACCTTTTCTGCATTGTCTTTACTGAAAATGTTCGTGGCTACCATGTCCCGAATTATATCCTCAACTCGGAGATTTTCTACAAGCATTGGCCTCATTTTCACCAACAGATTTTTGTGTGTTGGACTCATTACAGGTGCCTGAAAAATGGAAAATAATTTCAAAGCTCATCTAGATAATATAAAATATTAAAACGTGGTATAACCAATGATTTTATTGCCTTATATATGACGTCCACTATTCGTATAATCTGGCTGAAAGTATTTAGTGCGTGTAGTGTTACAATAGTCACGCAGGGTCTGCAGACATACTAGTACAGTCCCTCACACTACTAACAGTCTCTGCATTTAGATATTACGTGAGTATGGAAGAATAGGAAAGTTTGAAATCTTTTTATTCAAATATTCATGAAATTGTTAAGTGATTATAACAAGATGTTGATCGCAATGTAGAGCGACAGGTTCTAAATGTACATTACCTGATAGCAGGTATCTGGCTTCGTTGTTTTAAGTTTGGCGCCTAAAAAGAAACATATTCTATAGAAAGAAACAGTATCGTCAATGTTATAAGAAAATATTTTCCAGCCTTTACAACTTATAATATAAATTTTAAAAACAATAACTGCATGATTACTGTTAACAATGTATTTCACAGTAATACTCCTCCATGCAATTATAAAACATTCTAGGCTCACTTCACTAAACCAAAACGACCTAGCTACCATAAACTAAAGGGCGTCGAGGAATGCTGCAGTAAAAGGTTTCACCGATTTAGTACTCACAATACATGAAATGTATTAGATTTATTCATATACATATTTTTTTCTTTACAATATTTGCACTGTAAAATACAAACATATTTAAAGATAGTGAGAAAAGGTGCATAGAACATAAACTTCACGTTGGTTTCTAGTGCCGTAGAATATACAGTGTAAAAGGACTCGTGTACCGTTACTGTGGTAATTTGAAGCATTATCACAGCCATATTGAAAGGGGACAATACTTTTATACATCTTACTTTCAGTTTTGCACCCAATGCAAAATTATGTGGCCCATTATGATGGCAAATATGTAATAGTCATGATATATCCTGATGTGATCACACACAAACGCGTGTGTATTCACAAAAACACACGTTTACATGCACAAACATACGGACACACGCCCGTTCACACAGGCACACATACACATTCACGCAAAAATGTGCAGACACACACACACAAAACACACACACAGAAATGCATTTAAGTTTGTTTTCTTGGTGAATATATTGTGCAAACACTCAAATTCTATATGTAAAACACAAATGAATGATATTTAAATACACATGTTGTACAATATTTAAATATATTTTTCCAACTTCCACTGAACTTCCCCCACCCTTTACTAACAAATAAATAAAACGCTGAATAATAATATTATAACATACGTAGACTTAGGGCCATGTGAAAAGAACACCATACTAAATCCCATCTTCTCTTGATTGCTATTAAAATTTTATACAAACGTTAAGGTTTGTGGATAATTTATCGTAACGTAAAAAAATAAGCACACAAAATTTGAATATTTCTAATTTCCCGGGTCTTACCACGTCTATGGCTCTGTTCTGGGTCTCCAGATCTTTGGCCAGTTGCGGAATTTGCGGGTGCTGGAGATTCCTTGTCAGACACAGTGGAAGATCTACTTCGAGATCCTGGTTTGGAGGGAAATATTGTTAGCAACTTACGTCTGCATATCTGTATATCGGTATCACTATTACAGAAACCATGTTTTGATAAACAATCTGGCACAGATACAATGAGCATACAATATTTATTTTCAATTTTCTCAATCTTACTTCCTTGAGCACTCTTCCTGTGGTGACGTCCAGGTTTTTGGCTACTTGTGGAAGTTGAGGGTGCTGGAGAATCGTCACTGTCAGATGATGATCTGCTTCGAGAACCTGATTTGGAGGGAAATATAAATGGTTTATACATGTGCATATCTACAGTAATATTACTTGGATAGATGGTCTATCTGAATTGAAAAGTGGTTTTCAAGCAAGTACAAGTAACTGCTTCCTGGAACAGATTAAGTTAAATGGGTGATGATCAATAAGTCATGAAATATATAAATGATTGACATGGTCATAAAAATCACAGCAGCCAAGGTGTCATATGGACAGAATATAAATTACAAAACTGATTGAAGCAGTGACATAACTTAACACATACAGTGAAACTCCAATTAACTTTTAAAGTGAACAGAATATATGTTATCATTTAAATTATAATGTAGTACATGTAGCTTAAAATACAATGTATGGGTTTTTGAGTATGCACCTCTAATGTATAGATTTCGAAATTTTAATTAAAGAAAATGGCCTCAGACCAGTAGAAATTCAAAGTCAGATACTTGAAAAGCCCATGTGTAAATTAAATGCAAGTTTTCGGACAGACCATCAAAATGGCGTAAACGGAGCATTGCCTTCAGAAAACATGCTCAGCTAGTGTTTTTTTTTTATCAAAGAGGAAGTTTATTTTGTAAATATCGAGCTTTACAAGTGCGTCCTTTTGGCAATAACATAATAATATATTGTGGCTATTTCCGTAGTGTCCTTCGGCATTTAAAAATTTAAAAAAACTCTGTGATATCTATTGTCGGAGGTCATTATTTTTAGTTGTTTGATGTTTTTTGTAGTATTTTTGCAATAACAGTTATATTCAATTATGTCCAATATTTCCATGTCACACAAAACACGGCAAAATTGCATTCTCTTAGAAATTAATTTGCAAAACCTTCGTTACCTGGCATCATGAAAATATTATTGAAAGTTGAGAACAAAATGTCATTTCAACTTCATTTTTCTGTTTTCTTCAAATGGATCTATATATTGGGAATCTCTTTTTATACAAATGGAGATATATAAAATGCCGGTTAAAGAATAAAACCGAAATTTGCTTCACATGGCTCCACTAGGAGTTAAACAACTCAAGAAAGAAAAGTTAATGGGTATGGGTTGTTATTGGGAGTTTGTTAACTCATCCTTTAGGTATAATAAGTCAGCTCAGTTTTATAGGTAACATGCATGCACTTTACTCAGTGGCTTGTGTGTTTTGACTGATGAAAGGGCGATTTAAGGTAGACTGATGCGTAAGCTAGGATCTATTTTATTTCCCTGATCCATTTAGAAAGTGCAGAATTAAACGTTATAATGTTGTGAGATAATGCTGTCACATAAGAAAATGCATCGGGGAGAATTTGTTCATTCGAGATGATGACATGTTTGTTTTGAAATTGTTTTCGGTTTAAAACATATATACCTCACCTGAAGAGCTATCGATGTTTTTTCACAACTATTCATAACAAATAGTCAGGCAACTGGTCATTACATTCTGTGTAAACGATCTCACCTCACTGGGGAGGATACAGCCCCGCTGCCGTATGAGGCGCTGAGTGCTATCAAACCTACAATATCGTTCTCTGCCTGACCAGGACCCTGCTTCAACCGCTAATCAAAACGGTTCCTCACATACAATTGTATTAAAATATAAATGCTACTGATATATCTTTAAAATAAAGTCACTCTATTAATGTCACTTGCAAATTATATGGTATTACATGCCATATTCATGCCAAAGAGCAGTAGACATGATATAATTCCATACATTTATACATCCATTTTTGAACCTGACATTTACTGTACTATATTACCTGTACTTATCCGACGTGCTGGTGCATCTTGATTCCTGTCATAAAGCACCTGAACTTTTTCCTGAATGTCTGTAAACAAACACAACTTCACTGTATATGCAGTTCTCAAAAAACATGTATTAAAATCCAATTGAAGACTTTAAGAGTGACGATCGCATTTCATCTGAATTACTAGTATGCTGTTAACACTACCACTACTTTCAATCTACTAATTCTCTCAAAAGGTTTGGTAAAGAAAATACAAATATATCACATATTTAGGTATGAATGTTCAAAAGAGAATTCTAAGAAAAGATATTGTTTTCCATTTGAAGGCCTGATGCTGCTGCCACAATCAATATATTGACCTCATTCACACCCAAGAAAATGTTTGAAGTAAAGATGCTCCCAAACAAAATGTAAATTACGAACACATACATGTACAGTGTATGTGTATCAATGAGTTTTATGTGAGGAAAGCATCTAAAAGAACAAAGTATGTACCTTTTGTAATTAATCCGATTTCCTTGAGCATATCATGATTCTCCATCATCCACTCTTTCACCTCTTTGTCATAATTGTACAGTTTGTTCATAACATCTTGGTAATCCTTAAATAAACCAGTGTCAAGAGGTCTGTGCAAAATGGCGTCGTATTCCTCACCACTGTACCTGCCAGAGAGAGCCAGGAGACTGGACTTGAGACCGGAGAATTTTTCTCGGAATACATCCAAGCTGATTGCTGCCTCTTTTATATGAGCATACTCAACATTCCGATATCTTTTAACTCGCCCAATCTCGGCTTCTGTTGATTTATCGCTGTCAGAGGGGTTGTCCCATGCTTTGGTCTTAGTATTCAATGTTGTGATGTTCCTCAGCAAGAGAACAGTCAGTGTGATGTCTAAATCACCAACAGTTACTGATGTGGAGGGATTTCCAGCAGGATACAGTTGGTCTTTTTGCTGCTTATTAAATACTCCTCGTGGTAATCTAAACAGTGTTTTCCTGACAGTTCCATCACCAAGCACCCCACATAACAAACTGGTGTTGAGGTCAAACAAACTGGGGTACTTTTTCGTAAGCTCTTCCTGAAGAACATGTTGCAAGACCGCCAGGGCACGATCAACAATTAAAATGCACAAACGGAAATAATTCTCCTGGCCAGAGCCGGTGTATGACTCTATTGCTGTTGCCATGGTTCCTGTCACTTCTACGTCCTTACCTACCCCCCTGGAATGTAATTGGAGATGTAAACTTTACCAGTCAGTGTTGGTCCGATTATATCATCAGCTTTTTAAACAAAGTTAATTAATAATATTTCAATGTGAAGAGATTGAATACAGCAAATGGAAACAGCCAGGAGAAACAAAATCCTAAATCCTAAATAAATGTGACAAAATCATAGGCTTGCTGAATGCTGGGGCAGAATAAACGCTGGATGTAAACGTTAAGGGGCAGGGCGCATTATGATGATGATGACAAAGAGTGATGTGGTTCTTATTAGCATGTGCATTTCTACACTTCGTATACACTTGATCAAAAAATGGCATAGAAATAGTGCAGAAGTTGGGAAATAATTACTCCAAAAGGATCTTCCATTTTTATGCATTATTGGACCTTAATGCTCTAACATCAGTGGGAGGTCCAGATCTAGGGAAAATCTTTTTTTTTGTCCTGAGACACTTTAATGCATCGATCATTCATGCCAAGGTACTTTTATGTCAAAGGCTGCCAGGTGATGTTGTTGACATTGTGTCATAAAATATTTTCAGTGTTAAATTTCCATCTAATATTCTCAAAATTGCTCCCTGTGATTGATATGCATGAGGTACCAGAGTCTTGCTATCAACTTTTTATATCGTTCATATGACCAGACCATTGGTATCATTTAAGATTTATAATTTATAATTCACAGAACAATGGCATTGTATTATTAGGTGACCCAATGCCAACTTGCTCTATTGACCCAACTGACTGAAAAGCATACAGCGGTATTGACATTATGCGCTTTGAAAGAACTTTTGTGTCGTTGCTATTGTGCTCAACACAGACTGATGTTTTGTGCACGCGATTCAGGAGAGAAAACAAAACGCTGCATGGGAACGTACAGTGGTTGATTGTTTTGCGTTTAAGTGCAAAATGGTCCCCTTTTTGCACCTAATCAAGCTTTATTTCAGATTATTTCAGGTGCCAATCTAACACGTACTTGGAATTATGGCTTAATAGTAAGAATATATCGCCCAACAGTACGACAAAATTCGATAAATTCGGGTACAGTGATTTGTGACATCTTCATCAAATTCAATATTGCGTTTTAGAAACGACTGATAACAAAGGTCACCATCTGAACGAGTTTCTACAAATTGGATTAATTTTTTTCTTTTTTTTTTTTTTTTTTTGTATAAAATGGAGCAATTATAGAATACTCAGAAAAGTTCTCAACCACAACAAGTGGTAATATGTTTAACCGACAGTTGTATCTGGTATAACAGACCAAGGAATCAAGTCTAAAGAACGTTATCTAAATTATTGTAAAAGTAGCATTTGTTGTCAGGAAAAAAATAGGAAACTTAATGCATCTCGATCGTGTTAATAAATTGTTCTTTATCAAAGAAGAAATTAATCAGTTGTGTTATATTATGAGAATAAAGTAAAATATTCTTCATTTTACAGGATGGGGTAGTCTATTACGTGGAATGTGAAGGATGTGGTGAGATAAACATACGTGTTTGTGAAACTCAGAGGCTGAGAGATAGCAGAACACCAAAAATCAACCGACAAACGAGACAAGTTAACGATGAACCAAAATCGGAAATAATCTGAAAAAATCAAATTATTGACAAAATCAAGGTATTTACAGTGAAACCACTACAGAAAGCCTGGAAGCCATACACAACAAGAAGACAGGGACCACACTCAACAGAAATGATGTGGCCATCCTCCCAGACCTATACTAGCCTTTTATTAAGACAGTAGGTGGGGTATAAGAGACTCTTGGATAAGGTTATTCACCTGCAGGCCCCATTGCCTAATGAGAATGCTCAAGATATCGAAATATTGCAGGTAACATCACTTGTCATTATAAGCTACTGACTGAAGACAAATAACTTTATGCTTTGTCATTGGTGTTTTTAAATGATGGACTAAAAACAGATCTTTCGTGTATTATTATTTTTTATTATTGCTTTATTAGTGTCAGTAGTAGTGGTATAGGAAAAGTTGATTGTGCGTGTAGTAGTAAGCCTCATCCTTGATATAAGGTATAAGCCTCATACTGTACCTTTAAAACTTCGAACGTTCAGCGGCCGGTTTCACACCTAATTCTCGAAAAAACTTCATCAAGGTAAGATCGTCTCTACTCCGCAGATAAAACCAACGTTTGCAGGTTGCCAAGTACAGTTCACATGCTAAAGTCAAGTCATATTTTACGTTAAGTCTTGAATTCCGACAAAATTTGCCCAGGGAAGGTGAATAAAATGGCGCCCATCGAAAAATGTCAGGTGATGTTGTTGACATAAATAGAGCTGCGTCATAAAATATTTTCAGTTTCGCACCCTCCGTGTATATTTCCAAAGGCGATTCCTTTGATCCAGTAATATGCGCTATCTCTATCTTAGCATCAGGCTCTTATGTCATATACACTTATCTGTTCATTACTAACATTTCAGTTATCAACCTTTCGTGATTTCGAGCGATATTTGCCTTATAATAACTCGGTTTTGCTAGGTTGACCCAAAGTGAACTAAATCAATTGAATCGCTTGAATGAAAGGTATGCAGCGGCATTGACATTACGCGCTTTGACAATATGCACCTTTGTGTGGTTGCTGCTGTACTCGACACTGGGACATGTTCTGTGTAGGCTACGTGCTCCACGTGAGAAACCAAGGCGTGGGGTGCGTGAGTGTGAAAAACTGAGCAACTGAAAACAACTCTTTTTTAGCGAATTTGAATTTAATGAATTAGAGTTGAATTAATTTATCCTGGCTGGGAACTGCTTGCGCAGGAAGCTATAACTTTGTAGTGATACAATAATAGTTGTGCTGCGCATGCGGCATTTAGAGCTGTATTCCTAAGCGCTCGGGCAGGAACGTCATACCTGAATTTTTAAAAACTCTATATGTATTTGTTAAAGAAAACTTGGTCAAAGTAAAATGAGAAAATAATTAGATGAGACCCCACCTTTACCCCATATGATACCCCGCCCAACCTGCGTCCCGTTCAATTCGCTAAAAGTGAGAGTACGTTCACAGCGGTAAAGAGAAATGGTTTGTAAAAGAAAGACAACATAAGATAGCGTAGTGATTATTTTATTTTGATAATAAATATTAAAACTGCGTGTTTTTTTACAAGCTTTGTATCAATAACTGTAGAATGTAACAAATGATCGTCATGCTTTTATTCAAGTTTAATGTTCGCCACATTTCCGCACTCGAACGAACGTCACACTGCTCCGTGCTGCATACCCTGTTACTATAGAAACGTGATATCCCATAGTTCATAGCACCATGTCTTTTGTCACAATGAGCGCCAAAACCAGATGGAGGAGAAAACTGTCATATGAAAGCTGTGCGGTACCTGAAATAATTGAAATATCTGATTTTAACCCACGGTAAATAAACTTCTTGTCAGACAAGCAATTACTTTGACTTATACCTGATATAAACGAAACGTTTTTAGGGTTTTAGAAACAAATCTGTATAGTAGCTACTCGCTCATATTTTCCTTTTATTTAAAAGTTACTATCAACATCAAAACGTTTTACTCATTTCGACCAATACTGCAAACGGGTGTGAGTTAGACAATTAATCTAATTACATTGACTGCGCCTTCAGCGTGAATCCCCGATGAGATAGATAGATCCTGCCAGTACGATGATTTCTATTCTGGACACAGGCTTAAGTTTACTTTAGCGCGGAATAAAAATTACCGCTTAATTGACTCTTACTCAGCCAAAGTTTCACAAAACACTGAAAACCCCACTGCCTATATACCAGCATGCGCTGCTATTCCAATATCTAGAATATAAGCAGATGCTGGAATGAAACTAAGGGAAGTATTCTGATACATTGTAGTAGAGAGGTATCACAGGTCCACAGAGTTAAGGTCAGTCCTAGATATTTACAGACATTTCTCTGGCTACTAGTACTTTGAGCATACTACTGTACTGTACAGCATTGGATTTTGCATACAAAAGGGTAGTGTCATCATGCACCCAGCCGGTTCCCGTTGAGTTCCCAGTGTCCACTGAAATGCAAGGACCTCCTGCTTGACATACGTTATTATGTACAACGGATTTTGCATTAAAAGTTATCTAGGGTTCTGCTCACAACTAAACTGAGCCTCGTATCAAATATGGCGCGACCCACTTTCACGCTTGTCGTAATTTACATGTAATTACGGCGCAAGTGGGAGGAGGGGAATACTTTTGGAGATTTTGTGGCTTGCTTTCAGGTGTGCGCCATATTTCATCCGCGGCTCAGTTAGCCTGTGGATCAGGTTGCTTGTGAACAGATCCTGACAAGACAAACCTGATGCTCTGCACTGTGTTTTTCTACCGTCCCACTCTCCGCTAGTTAGACACCGCCTTACTGATGAGCCCATCAACGTGTGACCTTCATTGCATCTAAAGGTCACCTCATTGCCTGCGAAATAACCTATGGAGCGTTTGGTCCCGTTCAGCGGCGTCGCAAGATATCCGCAAGTCACAACTGAAAAAAAAAATTTAGTTGGAAATGAAGTGTTGACTACCTGTTGTTTTGATTATGATATCTACATGCACTGCAACGGTGCAAAATCCTGATAACATATGAGCTGTGATAACAATCATCGGGCTTCTATAATTTTGATGAGAGAAACTTTTTAAAAAACGACCATCTAAAAATACCATTTTTGTAAGTACTACTTCTTTCGTGTATTACCTATCATTTTTACTATACCACATGTTGGTCAAAGATATCAGTTAGGCCTAGAACTGCATTTTAATTTTAGTATTAAAATACTAAAATAAAGTGCAATGGCAGTAGCGAGTGGGGACATGCAGTTACTGCAGTATTGTATAAAGTCGGTGCTGTGCAGTATGAGTTACAAAAAGTTTAAAAAAATAGTGTCAAGGCTGATCATGAGAAGATCTGAATATATCGTGCAACTCACTCGGCTTGGTATCATTCACAGCTTTTTCAATCCCGAGCACAAATTCCCGCGTTGCTATGGCGACGTCCTCTCTCTCGGTCATCAGAAAGTCAAACAGACATTGCTGGATTGTGCCGCAGACTTGTGTCGCCCTCTGGCGGGTCTCATTGGACTGAAAATCAAACGGTATTTCATACAGCGGCTCAAAGTTCAGGTCTTGGTAATCCGCGTGGCTCGTGCCGTTGTAGTAGGTAAATATACTGGTGTTTTCTTCCGTCCTCCCTAGAAAATGAAAAAATTGCATCGTCGCTTATTTCTTTCAAAAGAGTTCACAATTTAGTTTTTACACATCTGCCGGAAAGCACGACCTTATTTATTTTTACAAGCAATACCCCTAGTGATAATGTGTTGCGTTGAAAATCCATTTAAGTGTTTTTAAAACTATAACGCATTCAACTTCTTTGCCCTTTTTTAATTAATGTGCGTAGTTCTCTATCTACAGCCAAAAGGCAAGCCAATCTCTCCAGAATTATCTGATCATTAAACTTATACACTTCAAAGAGTTATTTGACATTCCCCTTCACTGCCATGAACCCGACTTACATGTCTCTCCAAAGTTCACATGGATGTTTCTGGTTGTGGCGTTAGATGGCACCACTGTACCACTCCTGGCCATGAAGTCATCATCAGGGTCGTCATTCCAGGTTCCAACCAATCCCTGAGTCTTACCTTGGAGAGTGCAGCAGTATACAAGATTAATTTATTAAAACACTCAAGACACGTGTACCATTTGACAAAGATTTTTTCCCCTTAAAGATTCTCACGCCACAAGACCAAGTTCTTACTTACATATCCATTTTCTAATGAGGAAAAAGCGAATAAAATGTTTCTCGTAAGATATTAATCAGAAAATGGCAACAGCAATATTTAAGAACAAAATATTAGATGCCGAACCAGTACCTCAGTAGGCGGTTCTGCTTTTAAATAACACTGAAAAAAAAAACATTACCAACTTCTAACACTTACAATGGCCTTGTTATCTCTCTATTCTCAACTGATTCTTCTAGCCAGAGCCCTAAACCAGTGCAAAGTTACCTTTAAATGTGGCTGGCAAGAAGAGCTTCAGATTGAGGAAACCAGCCGCGGACTGTATCTCCAAGTACACGCCCAACTGCTGCAGACTGATCCCCAGTGCTGTAGTGTTCTGTGTATGAAAAGAAACACCTAATGCGAAGAAAAAGTTAATGAGCCTTTATATATACTAGTACAACTATCTACATGGTTTAGTTCACATATATATTAGCTGTCTTACCCTTGCTCACTACCTTAGGCGGTTATCTGGTAATGAAATCATCACTAAAATAATCTTAAATACTTAAAACATTTTTTCGAAAATAAGAAGAGCCACCAGTAAAATTTGACATCCACATGTACTGGTATTATTATTGTGTAGCTGTTACAGGACTCGTCCAGTGTGTAACTGTTTTCCCATTTTGAAAAATAAAAAGAAGAAAGATTGATGGCGGTGCAATGTCGACAGACTAAAAGTTAATGTACAATTTGCGCTTCTGATCAACCCGTACAGCCGCTGACAATTTTAGCGGTTACACAAGCCACAAGGTATGTTATACCGCATATGGGCACGACGTACCTGTCATAAAACCCAGGGCTAAATCATTGTATTCGACTCTCTTACTGTCCACCAAAACATTGATGGGTCTTCGGTCAGTCGTGTTCACTTCAATCACGTGGCCGTCACCTGACGTCACAGCCAATGACGTCAAAGCTGTCGCTCGTGTCATGATTCCTGCTTGAAAAATACGTGTTTTAAAGGATGCAATTTTAAGAAAGTGTTATGGATGTCGATCTCTAGAATGTATTTTACACGCTTTAACTCCTTTGCATATGACGCCATATGACGTTGCAACTTTAATAGCCGGTGATATAGATCATTCAAAATCCCATTTCTTCACCTACAATGCCACTACAGACCATATTACAGACGAAGGTCAAACAAATGTATTTATTAATCAATATAATATTTGTCGTACCTCTAGAAGTTGGTATTTGTTGTGTGCGCCCTTGTATCACAAAACGTTTGTCCTTTGTTTGCATAATGACGTATTCTCCCAACCCGTTAAAGGTGTAGAAGGTACCGTCCAAAGTCACCATGTGAAGATCACCAAAGGCGCCAACTGAAAATGAAAGCGCACAATAAATTGGAAACTAAAATATATCTGTCAGGACTTCGAACACCCCATTTTATAACTTTGCAGATCACCTTGTGCTTTTAAAATAGTATCCAACATAAAAAGGCCGATTTCAAACTTATTCGAATTTTTGTTTTGTGTGTTTGGTAATTGCATTTAGTGGCTTTTGTTGAGGGAGAAACATTGAGCGTGACCTAGCTACACGTATCTCTGAGTACTTCTCGCATTGAAAAATAACAGTAAATGTTATGTAGATGTACCCTCCGAACGACCAATCATAAATCACCAGCCATGAATGCCTGAGTTAATGCTAATTGTTGCCTTAAATTGGGGCCATGGACATTTTAACTCGATAAACTTGTGTAAGGTTTTCACGCATGGCCATATATCTCAGGCTCGTAGCCAGCAATTTGAAGGGGGGGGTCTTTTTCTGAAAAAGTGGACCTTTTACCATATAATCCCCATGTACCTAGGTCAAATTTTACCCAGAGTGGACCTTTTTCCAGCAAAAAGGGGGGTTCTTTCGAACCCCCCGGACCCCCCTGGCTACGGGCCTGTATCTGAAAGGTTAGAGGTAAAGGAGTTCTATAGCCTTGGCCACTTCATACCTATTCTTGGTGGCACATATCCCTTGCAGTCACGTGACGGTCTCCGGCGGAAGTACGTGCTCCTGCAGAGATCCTGGCTTTCAGACCACAGGCAGCAGAAATGCTGGGGCGCCACATCGTTTACAAAGTGAGACACGTAAGGGACTTGGTGGGGATGTGAACATGTCATATGGGCTCGGTCTAAGGTCCCGCCTCCGATTTCCCAGTCGGCTACATTGAGAAGTCGGCCTTTTCCGTCATAGCAGCATTGCATGGCTCCTCCTGATTGGCTGAAAATTGTTCCAACCATGGTAAAAATAGTTTTAATATTTAGAACTATAGCTATTGCAGCTTAGGTTTTTTTTTTTTTTTTTTTTTTTTGTAAATGTTGTAAAACAAGAGCGGGAATCAAACGGAGCACAAATTATCAAATGCACTACTCTAAAATTGCGGGAAGTTAAAACAGTTATATTACAATTTGGACTACTCGTGAATATGTTTTTACATAACTCTAAACATTTGTGACATTACAGAAATCAAACAAAAACCCACACTAACCTACAACCACTTGATATAACACAGTGCTCGGCGCCGGGGTTCAGCTCACAATTATATGCATAGGACTCCTGGTAGCAAGTAGGGTCTGGACCATAGCGCCCTCTATCTCTCAGTGCCTGCTGGAGCGTACAGGGGCATGGTGGGAGGTCTCCAGGCAACGGAACGTCTCTATCTTTGGCAAACCAAGATCTGCAGACAGAACCGGCAATGTCTTTTCGGTAAACTTTCAATGCTGATATGATGGATTCCCAATTCTTGGGAGTTGATCGCAGCCGGTCTCTGAGGTCAGGAATAACGTCATCTATAAAAGATGTATGTTCCGCGTTTTTCGTTTGTCCCAGCAAGACGGCTGTAATGTATGCATGCGCGTACCATTCCAAGGTATGAAGGTCCGACCACAGGACTGGAGATCTGGCGGGTTTCAAAGAAAAATGCAATAACATTATCTGAAGATAAAATAGCAGATTGTATCGCCATCATGTTCAACTTGACGGCGCGTGACTTCATTCATCTGGTGTGGACATTGGTCTTACGTCATATACGGATCTCGGTCAATTGTTAAATCATTAATCAACCATGAATTTGGGAAGCGTCTTCATTTATATTTGATTATGTTTTGACAAAAAGTTGTTATTGCAAGCAGCCATAATTGATCTTATTATACAACAATATAGACCTATAGCCTACACGTAGAAAGTAAAAAGTAGAAATCGTTGTATAAAAAGGTATACATTCACGTATTCTACAAATCATTGTTATTCCACAAATTATTTTCAAATGTTAAAAAAAATCTCACGTGTTCTTTTCCTCCACCGCTGATCCAGCAGACGACACACGTATGGCTCCACTTAATGCCGCCAGGGGCGCCACTTGTATCAACTCCCCAAGACGAGCAGTGCCGGAGTTTGCCATCCCTCTCGTCACAGGGATCCAGTGTAATTCAACCTGTCCATTGTCATCGTTACTTATGGCTAAAAGGTCGATATCAACCAGCGATGTGTTAAGCTTCTCAACTTCCCACCTAATAACGTATGGACCGCCATTATCCCAGGCCGCTCTGTTAGCGCGCACTACGTCATACTCTACGTCATAATGGTACGCTGGAGAAGGAAAAAGCCACGTGCTCAACTTGACTTGTGAGACACCAGTAGATGTTATTTAACACAAAGGCAATTTTTAGTATGGTTATATTCTAAATTTTCGAGATAGGTCTTTGATTAACGAGAAAAGTTGCTTAAGAAACAGATGTGAGTACAAGTGAACGCATAAATACTTAAAAAACGTTAATTTAATTTAGAACCCTTCGGAAATAATTCATTCAAACTCATGCGTCTTACTTGGAATGAAAAACGCTCTATATCTAAAAGACTTCCCAGCGTCAGTGGACAATTGGAAGCTGACGCGCTGTTTGTTGAACAACGGCGGGGCGAAGCACTTCGCGCGCAATTCGCTGACGTAGTATCCGGGTACCACTTGACCTCCAAATTTGCATACAAGGTCATCGGTTTCATTGAAGCAAGGACCTGACATAAAGACCTCTGTTCCACCGTATATGAGACCCTGGATTGGGGAAACCACAAGACCTCCTGTAATAGTTCACTGAAATATTGTGGTGTCACTTACCAAAAAAAAAAAAACATAAGCCATACTGCTTAGCTTAGCCTTACTTAGACGGCGCTACCACAGAACTTATACCAGCAGCACATCATTGTGTGGTTGAAGCTGTATATACGTGTATTAGATAAGAATTAAATAATAGTCTGTTTTTATGTTCAAGATCGATGCATATTTATGATATATATAAACAGAAATGTGGACATTTATGAAGCCCTTACACTCAGTTAGAAAATCAAACAGAAAAATGCTGGCTTGTCAGATAACGTACCTCTACTACTACTACTACAGTCCCCCGCAGCAGTGACCTCCGCGTTATCTACCTGAAACACCCAGCGTCCCGGTACACCAACATTCGTGGTGTTCTCCACGTCTATGATGGCGGCCGTCCGCGAGCCTGGAACGCTGAAATAACGCTTACCGTCACCAGCGTTGAATCCAGCCTAGAAATGGAAAGATGATTGGTTAACCCAAGACCCGATATGTATATGCACAGTTCCGGTTTATGTGGGCCGTACATGAAATATTTTCTCGACAGATAACATGCTTCGTATGTGGGTTAATATATCAAAATAAAACTGTCGTCCAATATATATTGATCAAGACCCAAACCTGCTAAATCCCATTCAGGTCTGTATATTTTGACCAAACGAAGCCCCATAACTTAACGATTCTTAAATATAATCGGCGCCAAATATAACATAAAGGCTTTCTTAATATGTACTGGTATAATATTGGCTGACCATCATGAAATTTTGTCAAAGAGATCTAAATCGTGGATGCTTCGATAGATCTGACTTGTTACTAAGCATGTGGGGAAGCATATACATATTTGAAGTCACTATTGTCTCATGATTAAAAAATAAGTTTTCTTTCCCTGACCTGCGCTGGAGTCCCCCCTGTACCTGACGACCCCCCGCTGGCAGACCCCGTGGTCCAGGTGATGACGTCATAGTTGAAGATGACGAAAGAGTGTATTTCGTCTGTCACTAAGACTGCTTGGAAGGTATTCGTCTGTGAAATAATGAAAAACGTTAGTTTTAAAACATAGGAGTGTCATTTTTCTTGGGTAAAACGTTAAAAATGTCATATTCGATATATATTTTAGGGAAAGTACACATGCCTTTGATAGGCCTACATATTCATCATTTTCATTATACATGAGTAAAAAAATACTTAAAAGCAGCTTTCTAATGTGACACCACTCACGTTTGATGTCGCAGCTGTATCTTCGTTCCTTCTGTAATAAGTCACGTTCGCCCACGTACAAACAAAAGCCCACGTAGCTTCAAAACGTCCCTGAGACAAGAATGCCCCCCTGACGTCACCATTAGCGCGCTCTAAAATGGTGGCATCTGTCGTCTGCCGGTAGTAAACGCCGCCGTGGTTGTACCTGGTGTCGACGTCTGCCCAGAATGGCGTTATGAGACGCCAGTTGTTCCCCAGGGGGAAGGCGTCCGGGGTGTACTGGCTGACCTCTCGGAGGAACGAGATGGCGCCATTTGTGTCCACCTGAGCGAAGTAAGACGAAAGGCAGTTTTTATTACAATATTCCGAATACAACTGGTGAAAGTGGTGGAGGTTTTGGATTGAAGCAATGTTGGGGGTTGGCTCGAGAATGCTGGTTTTAGGAAGGTTCCATCCGTACATATGTATTTATTTGCTAAAACGCAAATTTTATCATCAGGAGTGCTTAGTTCAATTTGATGTGTTGATAAAAGTACAGGTAGGCCAAATCTTAAGTTTTATTAGCGTTCTTAATAATAATAATAATAATAATAATAATAATCCATTTTATGGCACATTCGACAAAAAATGGCAAGGGGCCCTAAAAATTTACAGTATAGTGTCAAGTCACAATTTATAAACGCTACAAATAAAACGACACGACAATAAAATGTACATACTGTAAACTGTCGTATAGTGACTTACATAGAGTGATGTATGGAGGCTGTCAAAGTAAGGGAATTCTACGGTGATGTGAATCATTCCCGTGCTACCATCGTCGTTCTTAGGTGCCACCGCGTCCCCCTCCGTCGTCCCGTGAGGGTAGAGTACCCCCGATGCCCATGAACTCTGCCAAGACCTACTGGAAATAAGCAAACACAACAAACACGCAACTAAGTCCATTTTTTATGTCCAAAACTTCAGGGCCCGGTTACATCCATCCAAAATAAAAACTAAAACTTCTAATTCCTTTCAAGATGGGTGTATAGATGACTCGTTCGTTTAGATCTAAAGGTATGCGGGTTTTCACTTTAAAAAGAAGATAATCTCATTGTGACAGACGCGGTTTAGGTCGGGTGTTCGGTACTGATAGCGAGGTGGGACTGTCCTTCCGCTGTGATGACGTCAAGAGCCTTCACAGACATGACCGTATCCGGATTTGGCCGGAGTTAACTGTAGACGCCTCTAGGTGCGGCTTTACGTTTTTAGCCACGTCAGTCAGGAAGCAGAGTTGCGAAGGCAACGGTAAATATTATATCTTTGAATCGAACAGTTTAAATCTGAACCACTACCTTACTTGGCCAAAAATATACTTATTTGTGTTACGGGAAATTAAATGTGTACTTCACTACTTCTTATCAGGTTGAATATTTCAGTTTTGATGTAGATATTGATAGAAACTAGGACTCAATATCCAATATAGGACTGAATATTGAGTCCTAGAAAGAAGTCAGTTACATGTGCTGAAACCGAAAAAAACTAAATCCCATTTTCATTTTTGTGCTCAGTAAGACAAATGCACTGGCATTTACCATATCCGCTTTTCAAGTTTAGAGAATAAAAACTGAAAACATTGTTCAATTGTAGGTTTAAAAAATCCAATGTGGTCTTTCTTCCAACATGGTTCAATGCATGCTTTTCAGTTTTTGAGTTTGAACCAAACTGAGTTTGAACCAAAATGACCATCTATCTAGAGACATACCTGTGAATATCTGTGAAAAATCTATCAGTCGCCCTGGTAGAGGGTAACAAATAGACACGTAATACTTTGGGGATTAGGTGTTCACGTACAAGCATCACCTCCAAACAAAAAAGCCGCCTGGTCGCACGCTGCTACTATCTGTTTGCAGGATGCGCTAGTAGTCGGTTACTAAATAATTGCACTGTCTATACATTTAACAGGCCCTTAATATCAGAGCGGGATCTGGAGCCCTCAGTGTTTTAGTTACAGCAGCTAACACAATCAAGAAGCAGAAAGCCATTCTTGTCCGATTTTTAAGAACTTCAGCGGCAATTATTGATCACGAGTGTAAGGTAATAGTCACCCAATTAAATTTTTAAAAACTTTTAAATAGTTCATTAAAGAAAAGCCTGTTGGTCATTTCCCTCGTGTTACACTGAAAAAAATTGAAGCAAAAACTAAATTTAAGTCCCCCCCCCCCGCCCCCCGATTCCTGGTGGGTGAAAATAGATTTCAAGAATAGATTTGGATAAGAGTAACACACCCCTTTCTCAAAAGAAATCAATAATTATATTATTATAAGCAATATACCTCTGATTTTAAGGAATTAAAGAAAAACAAAACAACGTATTTCTTGATAAATAACATTTTTTCTTCACCGACAGGATCGCAATTCTGTACAAAAAGCCGTCAGCTTAAACCAAACTTATAACATCAATATCATAGAACTAGTTAATCCCTTTCAATAAATTCAAATACTTAAATAATGAAAATTCAGCAATCAATATAACCCATCTTCATACCGTTTGCACCATATTCTCTTCATACAACACGCTGGCTTGCCACACCAAGTGAGCAGCATTGGAAATCATGAATATTATACAAAATGAAAAATGACAAAAAAATTATCACATGATATTCGACTGTACAAAAATGAGGCAATGTATAACATTATACAAAGATGTACAAACTGCGCCCGCCTACTCTACCCTAGAAGACCCCTCTTCTTCATAAACTATACTCTACCAGTCTAGAGACAAAATGTTACACTGCTACGTCACAATTAAGTGTATTTCCTTAATATCTCTTTTCTTTAACTCCCAAGATTATGCATTTTATGCAGACATCACCTAAAATCATATAACTACAGAGAAACCAACTATTAAGATATATTTAAATGCCAATTGTGTTGCCCCTAGCAGATATAGACGTGATACAATTAGGTTGGGACTCAGCCTCAACTTGGGAGTCTTATCAATAAGCTATCGATATACTAGCGACTACTGCGAGTATGTGTGACAATTTATACACTGCCGTGCCACTGTCAAATATAGGAAAATCCAAGTTACAAGAAACACACATCATAAGTAATCTGTGCTTGGATGCATTCACTGTTCTTTAAGTAAAAATACCATCGATTATTTGTTCTTCAGGCTTGAGAAACAAAACACCTTTGAAATATTGTCCTTACAATATCAGAAAACCATAATATATCAGGAGCCTCAAGTTAATTTTTTTAATTAATAAAATAAATAAGGAAATAATAAATAAGGAAAGAAATTGCTCAATACAGCCATAAATACCATTTACGGAATTACGACTTCATATCTCCATGCCGAGGAATAAACTTGACAAAAGGCCAGAAGCCTCTGATAATCAGCAACCATACTAAGCTCACTACAGGATAACAGTACTTCCAGCCAAAAATGCTACAAGGCAGATGTCAAATCAAAATCAGGTCGAGAACCAAAGGTAAATATAGGAAAGTAAATTATGTAACATTTTGGAGGAGATACGTACACTGGGTGAACTTGGTTTATCCTGGAGAGAGCATCGTCATATATACAGAACTAATTTTCATAGCAATAAGTTATCATCAACAAATTCAAAAATGAAAACAATCCTAATTTACGCTTGAAATAACCTTTAGATCCAGATTTAATAGAATCTAGGGCAAAAAAGGCATGGACTTGTAAAATGTCAGAAGAAGATTTTACCTAGGACCAAAAGACCTACTTGGCTTTGCCCCATACAATATGCAAAATATGCATAAAAACGGGTACGAGTTGGCAACAGTATTGGTACATGGGGGTAAACAATGGTATACAATATTGTCAACACTGTGATGTGTACACTACAACACAGCATGTGTATCACTGTAGCTCTACATCGCAATCCAGAAAGAAAACTGTGTAATGCTTAAATAACTTTGCTACACTGTACGTGTTCAAGGGGATATAGTTCAGCACAAGCATCAATACAGTTTTTTAAGTCTGACTGTAACTTGTTGTCAACACTGCAAATTGTAGTAGGAAGGTTAAATATTTATGAAGTCTAATATAACAACTGTGTTACAAAAAGCTTAATATCCACAGTACTATTTGAAAGTGTAGTTAACAGTATCCTTAAATATTATAAGCAATGTCATAATACATGGCAGATACATGGCAGAAAAATGGCATTATGGAGTCATAGATATTACACTGCTCAAGCTTATATTTTGACATATAGTATTGAATGATAAAACTAGCAACTTTGCCTATTCCAATCAGCTACAGTATTGTCTCAGGAGTAGGAAATCTCCCCACTACATCTTCAA
The DNA here is from genome assembly GCF_051362555.1 of Lingula anatina. NCBI lineage: Eukaryota > Metazoa > Brachiopoda > Lingulata > Lingulida > Lingulidae > Lingula > Lingula anatina. The sequence goes on along the minus strand of NC_141772.1, from coordinate 2,061,158 downwards.
GTTTGGGTGCAGTTTTCTAGATGTGAAAACATGGCAATAATACCACTAGTACTGCTGCAGTTTTAAAGCCACCTTGGAGGAGAGTTTTCAGGATCCAATCAGTGCAGAACATTAGAAGAGCATATTGAGGCAGGTTCCAGAACTCACATCTGCTTTGTTCAATGCACACTTTTTCCAAATATATCAAACATTTTCCATCTATTCCTAAATTCTAGCCTCAGTTCAGTTGAGAAAACTATAGTTATCCCTATCTTCACTGTGCTCTAGGCCTACGTCTCTCTACTAGATAATTGCACATGGCTTAGTGTGCTGGGATAAACCTTTCTCCACTGTGCTCTCCGAACTACTACAGCTCTCTCTATGTTCTCAGCACCTTGTCTGCATCACACTATAATGCTTTTTTTTTCTTCAATCTTTTTACAATCAAACATCATAAACAAGAACTGTCCTTTTGATACAAAAGCAGTTACATGTACTGGTAAGGCATATACAGTGCATTGAAAGACATTTGGCAATTCAAGTCATGCACACCGCATGCACTTTGCGAAGCATGAAGCTTTTCATTTCCATGATGATGTTGATTACATAGTAATGATAATCATTCATATATATATACATCTCATTTCTAAGAAAGGATCAACTTGGGTGCGATGCTGATGGTGCCTGTATCGTATGAGCAGGATAAGTAGTCACTTGACTGGTTGGCCAGACATCTGACATTTGACCTTGACCCAGCATTTGACCTTGGCCATGCATTTGACCCTGACCAGGAATATGACCTTGGCCATGCATCTGACCTTGCCCCTGCATTTGACCTTGGGCTGCAATTTGACCTTGCCCATGCATCTGACCCTGACTGGGAATTTGACCTTGTCCATGCATTTGACCTTGGGGTGCAATTTGACCTTGGCCATGCATTTGACCTTGGGCTGCAATTTGACCTTGCCCATGCATTTGACCTTGGGCTGCAATTTGACCTTGTCCATGCACATAGTGTTGCAGTGGCTGGCTGTACATGGGGACCCCAGCCCCATACATCTGCTGTCCATGGTGAACTGGGTGCATGCCATGTGGGTGTGGAGGTGGGTGCTGTGGCATCCCCTGACCCCCACCTGCACCCATATAATGCCCACTAATGGATCCATGTCCGTGGTATGTGTAATACTGCTGCTCAGGGAGGGAAACATTGGAATAGTTCATACTGGTACCAGAAGGGGGCATGCTGTTGTTACTGTTGCTGTCCACACTCGGCTGGTGGGTAGAAGCTGTGGCCATCTGCGGCAAGCTCTCCGTGGACCACTTTCTGGTCAGAGGGGGAGTGGACTGGGGTGTGGTGCCCGCTGACCCACTGTGGTGGGAGTGGGGGTGACCAATATCAAGCACCTGCTGAACCTGTGTACAAGTCTCTCCCTTCAGACTCTGAGTCCTCTTCACAGGCACCCCAACGTGCATGTTGTCAAACTGCTGCTGCATCTGCTTCAGCTGGCTCTGAGATGGCTTGGGCTGCTCCATCATCAGCTGCTGCTGTTGGCCAGCGCGGGAAAAGTCTGTATAATGCAGAAAGTCATCTGCGACGTTCTGGGTTTTGCCCTCCATCAGTGTCTCCATCTGGTGGTGAAGTGAAGCTTGCTGTGGGACGAACATTGCTGGATGGTAGAGCTGGGGGTAGGAAAGACTGGCTGCAGGAACATTGAAGTGTTGAGCCTGTTGTTGTTGTTGTTGTTGTTGTTGCTGGGACAAAGCCCCTGTTTTGGTGTCTGGCATATCTATTGACCTTCTCTCCACTTCTGCCCCCTCTGCAGCCTGGGGCACTGTACCAGCAGGTGCTTGTTGTTGTTGTTGTTGGGTGTCTGATGTCCTGCCACCCCCTCCCACCTGATGCTGCTGTTGCTGTTGTTGTTGTTGATGGAGAAGCTGCTGCTGCTGTTGGTGATGTTGGAGCTTGAAAAGCTGCATCTTGTGTTTGTGGTACTCGTGCAGTTCTCCCGTCTGTTTCTGTATCAGGTCGTCCCTCTCTGCTTTGTGTCTGTAACAAATAAAGAAATCCTGTTCACTGGAGGACATTCACTTTTACAGCTTACAGTTAATGTTTATTTCTAAATGCATTTTTCACTGTCAATATTTCATTCATTTTTAAGTTAACTGCATATTTTTACAATTACATGATATGACATTCTTTGTGAATCAAACACATCTTTTCAGGATATTTCAACAAAGTTGAGCAGGAGCAGGAGCAGAAAAAGAAACTGCATATATTGTTTAACAAGGCAGAGTCCTTCTCATATAAACCAAAGCAAAGAGGTCATCCCATCTTTTTTTTTCCAAACAACACAACATTTAGTAATGTCTCACCTGGAGAGTATTTGCTGATATTCAGGATCCATGGTGTACTGGACTTGGTACAACATATTCATGATCTGGCCAGGGTTTTCTGGGACCTGACAAAGGAGACAATCACACACACATGGTTAGCACAACTGATCATCGACTACTGAAAATAACTGCTAATGACTACTAAGAAAAACCATGGCAGGTGTCTGGACCCGCACTACTCACACACACAACACTGGCCACTTCGGAAGTATTTTTAAGGCAGATTAAAATTGTTCTTCTAACGTTATTGGCTTGATAAAAATTGGATTAAGTGAAGCATTAGAATATTTTTAAATTTCCTTAAAATGCAAGAAAAGCAATTTCTTTCACTTGCTGCAGTTAAGTTATAGGTAAATGCTTATGTCGAAAGTCAAATTTTTATATTCTGTACCAGTGCAAGCCCATTTACATTTTTTAAATTTCTTTAAAATGCAATTATATTCACAGGCTGCAATTAAGTTATAGATAATGATTACATATGTACTGTTAAGTTGACTGTTTATGAAAATCAAATCAATCAAATCAATTCATTAAAGCTATTCCCATATTCCATACAATCATACACAAATGCTGATCAGCTAAGAAATAATCCTGCTCCACTCTACCACTCATTACTTAATACACAATAATTAGCAGTTAAAATAAGCACTGGCTTTAATAAAAGCTTTGCATCATAAATATCTTTTGGCTAATCATAGCAGGTCATGATGGGTAGAAAATCTAAACTTAATCATACTGTATAATCTTATGAAAGCATGTCAAGCTTTTGGTGTATTCATTAGCCACAGACACTAGCTAGTAAATGGACCAAATGCTTTTCAGAGTTACTTTCCAATGTATGAACTTTCATGAATAATATGTCATGTACAGATGAATTACCAAAATACAAATTATGCAGAGTTTATGTGATGAAATTTGACAAATTTAATTCCTTGTGTCAATAAGTGTCCTCTGAAAGTGTCGTTTTCATAGTCGACGTCTTCATGTGAATACATGGATCATCTACACTAGGTTACTGTTATTCAATTTTAGTTTTTAAGTTACCTTCAGTGTGTACATTCTATATGGCATTTGTTGTGAGACAACATTGATCAAACAAGCAGGCAGGTGACAACAATTGGTTATTTTCCACTTTTAAAGAGGCTGTTGCACTTTTAACATTCATATCACACAGGCATTATAACAGCAGACAAAATCAAAAAAAGCTTGGATGCAGACAAAATCATCTACACTATCAAAACTTTGCTCAAAATTGATAATAATTAATAAATAAATCACAGAAGCACAGCCAAAAATAATAAAGAGTAATAAAATAATGAAATAATCATACAGAACAACTGCAAGGCTGAGGGAAACGACAGAGAGGGGTGGTGGGTTCTATCTATCTGAGCTACTGCCAGGAGGAATGCAAGGATTTCACAATGGCAATCATCGGACATATGTCTACCTATGATGTGGGGGTAAAATAACATCAACCCTAATCCTGTCAAGAATCAGTTTATTCTACTTATTACCTTCCCTCCCTTCTTATAAACCATTTGATAAAAATGCTACCACGTTCTGCATCAACTGCATTCAAAAGTAGACCAAAAGTTGAAAATGGTGAAATGTTGTCTGTGCAAAATGGATGAAGAGTTTCATGGGTTTCCATATTTCAGCAAAGAAATGGTCCATGGTCAATGTTGTATTCATAAGTTAGTACAGACCTTTTAGGGCAAGCTAATTCTGAATGAACACTAAGGCCAAAGTTAACTTTGAACTAAGGAACTTGGCTTTTTAGTTATGAACATGGTGCGTAATAAAGAAACAATGGCTTCCAAAATGAACATATTGCAGCCAAGGTACCTACGTGGGACTTGACCATATCCAGACCACAAGACAATGAAAATATCTGGGCAATATTATATATACTATTCTTAAGTATTTTTGCAGGTGAATTGTGAAAGTACTACTTAGAAACACTTACAAACAGAAAATGCCAAGATTTTTAGTTCAATATAAGACTACTTTCGGATTGTGAAAAACAACTTGTGAAAACTGATAATCCTGATTTTACATTAATATCTCCACTGGTCCTATCCTTCAAAGGCTCCCACATCACAAAAAAGCTTGTTTATAGCAAGATTATGTTGGATTGAGAGTAGAATAAGCTTGTGTTATTGATAACCAGGTTGATTAACCAGGAATTGAAATATCTTAGACCCAAAGGGCTTTCCTAGGGGAGGGGCATGGGGGATGGGGTACAACCACCTTACAGTGCCTCAAATACCAAATCCCTGGTTAATCAAACACATTCTCAATGAAACACATTGGACCAATATCCAGTCCCAAACAATCCCAGTGAAGACAGACCTACATCCACCCACCCAAAGCCTTCATCCCTCAACCTTTGCAGGATTCCTAGGTCGCTCTTACCACATCATGGCCAAATTCAACAAAGTTAGAGGCCGCATTCCCAAACCCTTGTAAGCCAGGCACTACCTCAAGGAAAGGCTTGGTAGTGGAGTAGTCCTGCCAGGAAGAGGAGGAGGAGGAGGAAGTGAACCCATAGTCATAATGACTACGGCTGTCTCTGGAGTCCACAGGACTGGAGTGAAAGGTGTCCCTGCAGTCAGAGGGACGACTGTGGTCCCTGTGGACTAAAGGACTACTCGGCTCTGGGACAGACCCTCTCCGAGGTCTATACACCGACTGCTGTTCACTGAAATCTTGGGGGCGACTGGGAGGGTTTCCGAGTTTAGGCCAGTTATGAGTGAAGGCGGAGGATGGTTTGGGACTCAGCCGAGGATTCGGACTTGGGGATCGCTGAGGGTATAATTTAGAGGCAGTCTGGTCATATTCCAAGGGCAAGTTTGGTGGAAACTGGAAAGAGCTATGTCCGTAACGGGTTGGTGTCGGGGACTGGGGCGTGGACCTGGTTTTGTAGTTTATAAATGAAGGATAAGAGTCTGTTTCATCGTAAAGTGAAGGGGAAGACCCGGCGTACTCCCTGCGTGTTAGTGTAGGTGGAGAGGGTGGACTGCATGTCTCCATGCAGCAGTTAACAGACAAAGAGCGTCTGCGCCCTGACGATTCACTGACAGTTAGTAGCTGGTTAGGTTGGTTAGCATGGTCATGGTCATGATGAAATATGTAGTTAAGCTGGGGTGACAATGTATTAATAAGAGCATCATCCACGTGCAACCCTTTGGCTAGTTCCTCAGGCGAGGTGGCTTCATGGATCTGAATTTGGTGATCAGGGTTAATGACACTAGTAGTAGCAGCAGCAGCAGCAATGTTACAATGAGGTGATACAACAATGGTAGCAGTGGAACAAGTGTCACTAGTAGTGCTCAAGAGAACAGTTGGTACCTTCAAGCCAGGGTCAGCTGTTACGGGAGTCTTCTTTAGTCCAGCTGTGGTCGGGTCAGGGTGGTCACTCTGGTACTGACCGTCACTCAGAACATAAGCATGCTTCACACCACCGGGCACAACACCAAAGCCACTCACAGAGGAGGTTACAGGACCCTGCTGCTGCTGTAATTGCTGTTGTTGTTGTAGAAATTGTTGTATTTGTTGCTGTTGTTGTTGTGAAGGTTTCAGGGGGAAAGCCACATTGCCAGCACTCTGAGCTCGGAGGTGGCTGACTTTAGGATGGAGAGGGGGTCTGTGAGGGGAGATGTGATGACTACTAGAACTAGTGGAACTCAAAACAGTGCTACCACTACCAGGTAAAGAAGACATGCTGTTAGAGAGCACCTCGGGCAGAGAATGGCGCCGTAGGTCGGCAGCGATCAAGTTTGCCACCACTGGCGGCAAGGTGTCATAATGCCTGTCATGTTCATGTTCGTGTTCAAGAAAGTCTCCCACGGGAGAGGAGGCCCCGCTACTTCCCAAACCACTCTCCTGCCCTATACTGGTGACAGTGTTACTAACAGTCTGCAGGTGCTCTGTGCTACTTACATCTCTCAATCCACCACCAGCTGCTGGGGCTGTTGTTGCTGTTGTTGTTGGTGGTGGGGGTTTATCACCAACATCTGTCTTCACACTCAGTTCTACATCAGAAGTTGCTGTGTTACTATTATCTACCAATGCCCCTTCAGCAGGTTTAGTAGTAATAACAGTGGTAGTAGAAGCAGAACTGTCTATAGATTTAGTAGTGGTAGTGGGCAGTGTCTCTGTCACTGGACTGGGAGACGGCGGTGGAGTATGTGAAGGGGCCGCAGACTGGGCCACAGCGTCCTTGGTTGTCGTCACACTGAAACGCCCCTTTCTCCGGGCTTGCTGTGTACTTTGTTGATGACCTTTCCCACCAGTAGAGGGCACTGTCTCGGTCGCTGGCTTGGCATCTGCTGGACTATCCATGGGACGGGCTGGCATTGCTGGCTCACTTTCTGTTCTCTGTATTGCCTTCAGTGGATCGTTGTCCACCTTCTTCACTGAAAACCTAGACAGCTTCCTCTTTGGAGGAGCAGCAACTTTCTCTCTTGCTGCAGGAACTGGTGCCTCTGTTGTAGGAGCCTCTGTGGACGCAGGTTGCTCTGTCTCTCCTTGTTTACTGCTGGGAACTGTTGTGGGCACTTCCCCTGGCAAGGAACCTTCTGCTGGTTTGTCATCCTGACCAGAAACATCCGGACTCTTCTCTCTGGTTATTGAAGACAAAGGAAGAGGAAGTGCTCCCATTTCTCCTCCAACACCAGCACCAGAGGAGGTGGCAGAGGGCACAACAGCACCCGCAGAGGCTTCCAGCGACCCAGGCAGCAGCGGGGGAGGGAACAACGGCTGTGTGAGGAGCAAGTGCCCTGGTGGCGCATTCACAGCTCCTGCTGGTGGAGGGGAGGTCTGGAACCCATGGGCCACTTTGGTTCCAGGGTAGAGTTTCTCTATCAACTGTTGCTCCAGCTGCTGTAGGCCTATCATCCTGCGCTGTCTGGAGGGAGTCAAGGGGAGCAGATCCACCACTGCAGAATCAAGTCCCTGGGGTTGAGTGGTGATGACACCTTCATCCGCACCACCGGTGTTCTTCCTTGGGGTTCCTACAGGAGACTGAGGGTGTGAACCTTGACCTTGCACCTGACCTTGACCCATTTGTTGCTGGTATGGCAGGGCTGCCATCTGCTGTTGCTGAGGCATCTGTCCCTGCATCTGCATGAATGGCATCATCTGCTGAAGATAATTGGCAACATATGCATTCTGGTACAAGTATTGTTGAGGTTGGCCCTTTACAGGTAGGAAAAACATAAAAAAGAAGAAAAAAGAGAAAGCACAGTTAAAAGTTAGTCAACAACACTGAAAGAGTAAAAGAGTCACGTTAGGCAATCAAAAGAGAACAGGAAATACTGAAATAGAAGAGTACAATTAGACACAATTAGAGAATATCACAAGGCGCTTTAAAAAGAGGCACAATAGCACAAATCATCTTCTTCAGTTTTAACATTAAATTTGAATTCAAACTGGTCTCACATATTGAAGAACAATCAAGGCCCTTTTTGGGATCAGTATAATTGCAACGCATTAATAAGCACTGAAGAATATGATTTCTGACCCTGAAAATGTACACATCACAAACAGGAAAGACCAAAACAAAACAAAACTTGAAATTACAAATAAAAAGACTTGACAAAGTACAGAGACATTTTTTTAAAGACACAGTATTAAATATGATATTAAGATGGAAAGAGAAGTTTTTAAGTATCATGAATTCATGCAAATGAAAAATAAAAATAAAATAAATAACATATTATAACTGAACAACATATGGTTACATTTAAAAAAGTTTTTACCAGCTCTTTATATTTTTTTAAATAAAAATATATATAATTCAGAAACAAGATAGAAGCATACAATTTTTCAAGAGAAAAAAGCTAACACAGAGCACTTCATGCAAAACTGCAGAGTAAAATAAGCAGTTAAAACATAGAGAAATAAATATGTTTAATGAAGAATCAATTCCAACAATCCAATTTGCTGTGATTATCTTATTAATGAAAAAAAAATCTTGTAGAATTTTTTAAAATGTATACTAAACTTTATGAACTCTGCTACCAAGCAAAACTTACTTTTAAACAATATTTAAAACATCAAAAGATAATTTCAACAATTACAAAATACTTCATAAAATTATCATGATTTAAATAGAGCTAGATTATATATGTATACAATATAACCAGGTGTAGTGTTACCTGTAGAGGTGGATACCAAGGTGGGTAGAAAGGTGGGCCATAGTACTGCTGCATAGGATACCCCTGTTGGTTCATCATCTGCTGGTACTGCAGCCACTGCTGCTGCTGCTGGGGCGCCAGAGGGTACACGTAGGGGGGGAGAAACTGGGGATGAGCTCCTCCTGGGGCTGTTTGTGTTGGTGCTGCCACCTTTGGTTGTTGAGCTGGTGCTGGCTGCTTGGCTTGCTGGGCCTGTTGTGTTTGTACAGGTTGTTGTGGCTGACCTTGCGGTGGATGTTGCACTTGCTTTGGAGCTGTCTGTTGCTGTTGTTGCTGCTGTTGTAGTTGTTGTTGTTGTTGCTGTGTCTGTTGTTGTTGAACCAAAGCCGGCTGCTGTTGAAAATACTGCGCATTCTGTACCATTGCCATGCCTGGTTGCTGAGTCTGTGCTGCTTGACCTTGACCTTCTATCTGACCTTGACCCTGGCCTGCTGCCTGACCTTGACCTTCTGGTTGTTGCTCTTGCACCTTTGCAGGAGTCTTCCTCTGTGAAAGCTGGGTCAGCTGCTGGTTCAGCTTGTGCAAACCCTCGGGCACAAAGGCGGCAGGCTCCCCAGGAGCAGAGGAGGTTCTCTGGAACCCCGTCCCTGTCTCTGGGTCTTCCTTCCCACCAGCAGGGGGGGCCTGCACGGTGTCGGCCTGGGACAACCCATTGGCAGTAGCTGATCGGGTCATCACCCCAGAGGCTTCATAATCTGTTGGCACGGTAACTGGTTCAGTTGCTGAGCAAGGGGCTGCCCTGTGGACCTCTGATGTATCTGATCTCTGGAGAATCAATCACTTTGAATTATTATCTGCTAATATTTTTCTCCATAATCAAGATATGTTGTTCAGTATTTCACCTATACATCAAAAACCATTGCATATGGCCCATCACTATTGTAGGAGAAGAAGAAAATGCTTGAAAATTGGGGTTCAGAGAAACAAAATGTTTGTACATTTGAAAATGCTAACCATAAGCCCTACCTTTCTAGCCTCCACATCACTGTCAGCGGCAGCAGACCCCTTCCTGGAGAGGCTGGGACTGGTGGCAGGCGTGGTCTCTTTAAGCTGAGGCACGGTGAAGGAGCCGGCATCCAGGGCCTGCGGGTTGGTGGTCATGATCTTGATCACTTCCTCCAGCTGCTCCATAAAGTAGTCTTTGTGAATAGGCAAGAGAAAGCTGCCTGAACACTGGAAATAGGTAACACCATGGTTTATGATTCATAAATGGGTCAGAGATGGAAACAAAAATCATTTTATTTGTGATTAAGTGTGAAGACTCCAGCTTCTTTAAGTAAACTGGTCTTAAAAATAAATCAAAACTACTGCCTACACATGTCTAACAGCACAGAAGCAGTTTCATAATAAAGTAGACCAGCTATGACACTTCTGCAGGCGCACACACACACTGACACCTACCATATTCTCAACAATATCTTCAGGCTTGTCCACGTCGATATCGAAAGTGAAAGTGACCATCCTGGACTTTGCCCCGTCCAGCTGACACTCCACCACCCGTCCCTGGTCAGTGGACTGATACGTGAGGACGGTCAACACTGGCAGTCGGTCCTGTGTCCTCTTCCGCTTGGTTTTGGACAGCTGGCGACTGGGGCCTTTGTCCCCCGTGAGGGCTGGACTCTCACTGTCACTGCTGGAAGGAGAAAGTATGTACGTCACAAATAATATTTCACTGCTGATGTTGCACTTGAAATTTCTTTAATAACTTAATATAAATCAAAAGTTGGATACTGCTGCATTTTTTTCCATACAAATTTTCTTAGCTTCAGTATCAAAGATATTCCAGAATATGTAATTATTTTATATTTGACATAACTATGCACAGTGAAAAGGACACATCTAGGACCTATCTTAGAAGTGTGATGTTTCAAAATATCTTTTTTTATTTTAATATCAAGTCACACAAGTAACAAGACATGGTCATCAACTTTTGGGTAGTAATTTCAAAATAAGGACCATATTTATTATTATTATTATTATTATTATTATTATTATTATTATTATTATTATACTCACCTTGCTGTGATCTTGTCCTCAGATACTGCGGCCAGGGAGGCATCACTGTCCACTTTGGCTTGGCTCTATCATAACAACATACAGCATAATTATCACTTGGCAAAACACAACACATATTCCTTACACAGTTTATGATGTCAATTTTAGAGAAAGTAACATAATTTGCCTTAGATACTGTCATTCTAAAAGGTGCTACCTGGGGTGTATCTACTGATTTCAGCTTACCATTAACATTTACCCATAAGATCTGTAACAACAAGAAACGCCATAAACATAACTCTGTCAAAAAGAACCTAGTTTTGAGTTTTGCAGATTCAAATCATTTAACTGTTAAGACATGACAAAACTTTGCATAAAATCAATGAAATTCTCACCTCTCCCTGCTGTTCTGCTGGCACTGGCTTTTGTTTCTGATTCAGCTTGTCTAACTGTTCCTTGAGATCATTCAGATGCAGGGGGACAGAGGCAGTCGGCTGAGCAGCGGCAGTCAAGTCCTCTCCAGGGGCTGATACCATTCTACTGTACGTTTGTCTGGTAGCCTCTTGTAACTGATCAGTAGGCCAACTCTTTGTGAGAGGATCCTCGCTCTTGGGAATCCCGTCCTCTGTGGATGTCGTCATTGCTGCCGCCATTGGTTGCCCTCCAGTTTGTACCTTACCACCGCCAGCCTGGACGGCAGTGGCTCCACCTGCTGGCTGACCAGTACTTACCATCGCAGCAGGAACACTCGCTGTTGAGCTGGCCTGGTCACCAGTGGTCAAACCACTGACTGCTGTGGCCTGCTGACCAGTGCCAACGAGTACAGGAGCACTAGCAGCAACAGATTTGGTGCCTGCAAAAACCGTGGTTCCACCTGCCACTACTCCACCTAAAATATACAGACATTAGGGATATACTACTGGGCACTGAATCTACTGGGATGATAATGACTTTGGGACAAGGCGTAAAAGAGACTTATTCAGTCGTTGTCATCAGAATCCAGGCAAAAATCTGAACATTCTTAAAAAAATGGAGCCACAATCTACTGAAATTGGAATTAAACCCAACTGATGTCTACAGGCATCTGTTTGGAAGCAGCCATTGCTAAACATAACAAACTGTCAAAACCACCAGAAAAATGTTACCATCATATATTTTCCATTCAAATCTTACAAACCATACTTTATACCTTAAAGTTGCAAACCTCATCTTTATAATACCTACCTGAAGGCCCATTCCCCTTCCCTGTAACATTCAGAGCAGGAGTGTTGGCACCAGAGGCCAAGGAAGAGCCAGAGGGTGTTCTGGGAAGAAAGAAACGCGGCTCATCATAGTCCACTGATGTCCCTGGCTGCATGGGAGCCTCCGACATGTTGTCAAACATCAGTTTCTGGAAATCAGAAATCAATTGTCACGATTCATTAGCCTATTATTCAGAGATTCCAACCACTTGAATTTTTGATAAAGGAGAAAATGTACTCGCAAAAGGCAGAATTTCATATTATTCTTAACGATAACTTAGTCTGGCAAGTTACAGAACAACAGTTTATTATATGGAAAAAAAAGGATTATAGAAATTAACCTCAAGTGTACAAACAAACCAGGTTTTATCACACGGCTGTACTCACTCTATTGGACTCTCCCTCTCTCTGCAATGCCTGTTGTTCCTGGGGTGCCATCTGTTTCCTAGAGCTCCTGGGGCTGGTCACAGGAGTGTTATCCGTGGTATGGGGGACACAGACATGACCACCCAGCTCCAGCAGTTTGGGATTGGCCTTGACCAGGGCTATCACCTCCCCCATCTGGTCCTGAAACAACTCCTTGTGCTGGGCCTGGAGAAGCTGGCGGATCATCTGAAGAGGGGGGTGGGAGGAGTTTTATTAATAATTAAAACAGGGAAGTTATGTGAAAATTTAAAACATGAAAGTTACAAAAAATTTTTTTAACATGCAGGGGCAGACAAAACAACGTCTTCTGGCAGATGGTCAGAATTTTTGAGTTTACATTGGCAGGAATCTTATTTTTTCTGTCAGAAGACGGTCAAAAATAGAGGTTGGATCAACAAAGATAATTTGAAAGACTGTCAGAAAATATCTCTGGATCCGCCCCTAACTAATCTAAAGGGAAATCTTTTAAGATCTTGCTTATTTTTCCACCTTGCAACAAAACCAAAGCGTCAAGCTCACAGACAGTGTCAGTACCCTGTATAAAAACCACCTTACCAAGTTCTCAGCAATGTCCCCAGGTCCATCCTCACTGATATCAAACTTAAAGGTGACCTGCTTCTCCTTGGCCACTTCCAGCAGACATTCCACCAGGTTGCCTTCCTCCTGCTCCTCGATGTTCAGGATGGTCACCCGCACCAGCCGATCCTGCGTCTTCCTACGCTTCGTCCTTGACTTCTTCTTCACGGACTTCTCCCCTGCTTGACCACCTTCGATATCACTGCAAAATGGCAACCGTGAGAAAAAACACAGGTCAGTATGACAGATTTTGGTTGTGGAATGGACAGAGGCACAAGCAAGAATATGAGAGAGGAAATCCACACAGCATGCAAATCACCAGTGAATGGGAACTGGAAGCCACAGTGGCAGTGGGTGTGGCGGTATGAAGTGATCAGGGAAGAGATGATGATGATGAGGAAGATGATGACGATGCTGATGAGGATGACGGTGGTGTGTGACGTAAGGCATCGTACGTGGACTTACCTGACTAGAGAGGGACGTCGTTGCTGTTGCTCATTGCCAACATGCATTCTGTAAATGGATCGACAGCATTATGACAGAAACACGCCATGCTTTGGGTTGCTGCCATAGCAAAAGGACCACTTCTTATACTATTTTGGGATGAGTTAAAGTGTTTCCTTGTCAATCTTCTAAAATCTTTTTACAAGTTTTCAAGTAAGTGTCTTCCTGCATATAAGCTCATAAGTGCATGTGTCTCCAGAGGAAAAAAAGACTAATGAAGGTTTCCAAATTTTTCAACAAGTGATCTAAATTAATTTTATGAAACATAAAACCGCTTTGCTCAGCAATATTGCACTGCATAAGAATAATCTATTTTCTGACACTTTTAAAATAATAGCAAACATCTTAAGGGCAGAGAGATACTATGGCGGCAACCACGGTAGCACAAGTCAAAACATTGTCCATGTTCTCAGAAAGATAAATAAACCAGGTATACTTTTCATGCTTACTTTATTCTTCTTGCACACAAAATTATAATATTTTCAAACAATCAGAAAATAAATCAAATTTGATTGTGCCAGTAAATTGACCTTCTCCACACCCTTATCACCACTACCACACCCCATGCAGATCAGATTTACTACAAGAATCAATTAAATATTTTTACTGTGTTTGATCTTATCATATCAAAAATACTGCAACCAATCATTCATGTCTGTGAAATATTATTCCAAAACTAGTTTTGGTGAGAATCTCAAGAGTTGCTGAAATTAAAGATGAAAACAAAAAAACTGAAAAGAAAAACTAAAATTTGTCTAGTTTATCACAAAGAAACAGCTAGGACGTCATATCATTTTGGTCAAGGAAAACCTCAGGGGGAAAACCAATCATTTGAGCATTAGTATTATATAAAGTTATACACCACGCAAACAGAAATATGGAAGGTAACAAGGTAAACAAGACCATGTTTGATGTTAACAAATGTGTATACTCCATTTTTCTAGAATAGATTTTGCCATTTTCATATAAACATTTGACAGAAGGAAAAGGAAAAGAAAACAGGTTTTTGAATCTGAGCAACAATTATGCCCCAACTATGCTAATAATTATTCTACCCTTTACAAAACGTTGTTTTTTTTAAATACATTATAAGCCTTATACTTCTTAGAAGTTTTCCCACATATCTCATCCAAATGTTAGTACAACAGATTAGTCCAACCCTATCAGAGCAAAAAAATGTCAAAAATTAAATTAGAAACATGCATCTCGAAAGCAAGTTGATAAATCATTGATGACCAAATTAACAAAAAATACTGGGGTCCTGCCTACCTTTGTACAGGAGTTGACGTGGATTCTCCGTCAAGGTTCAGAAGATGATGCTGTAGAACCTGTTCAGAACCCTCAACCTCTGGCTGTGTTTCTTGTTGTTGTTGTGGCAGTTGTTGTTGTTGTAAATGTTGCTGTTGTTGTTGTTGAAACTGCTGTGCTGCTGCCATATCTACATGCAGTCGACCCTCAGTCGCCGCCTGTCATAAAACATGGGGAGACCATGCTGTGATATTTATACATGATAACCTGACGCTATCAGTATAGGATCTGTGTTTATCATACAATGGCATTATGGTAAACAGAACCTGAAAATTCTTTCACTTCAGCATGATCAATGAACTCTATAAATTTCCTGCCTGGTTCATGACATGTCTTACTAATGAATTTTGGTATATCCTGGTGCATTGATGTGCCTTGATAAATCTTTTTATCCACTGCTCTGCAGTAGACAAACAGATGGACAAACAGACACATGGAAATACCTCCATGAATTCAAACTAAGCAGAACTCTGAATTTAATTTTTAATCAGCAACATCAGTGACACCCATTGTCCGGTGTGAAACGTAATATTTTTTCCAAGTTTGGGAATGTAATTAAAAACTGGTGTAACGATAACTTTAATGCAACAGACTCCAGAACAAAAAAAAGTATGACAAACTAACCAAATAAAATCAGTACAAGAAAAATGCCCCTGGAAAAAAGTACTTAGGAATCTGAATTCTACCCACAGAAAATTACCATGGTTGTAAGCAGCTGTATACATACATGATGGGGGCCAGTCTGCTGGACTTGTTGCGGCTGGGTAGGCTGCTGTTGCTGTTGTTGCTGTTGCAGTTGTTGTTGGGCTACCAGTGAAGCATGATCTGCAGCCACATGGTGAGGATCCTGTCCACCCTGCCCCTATAACACACATATATATATATATTGAACACTTTTTAAAGTGAAGTCATCACATATTATACAGTCAGAATATATTACATTAGCATGCTAAATTCTGGCCAAGAGACCAACCTGTTTAGGTTGTTCTAAGTTTAAATTGTCATAATGTCTATCATTGAATTGGTCTATTTTCTCATCAGATAATTTTCCACAAAAAGAAACCATGATAAGGTTAGGATAGCCTGACTGCAACACAACTGTTAAAAGTGTCGTACAGTAAAAAAAAAAATCTAGGAATAATCTTTAAACAAAACAAGAGGTTATCTTCAGTATGTCTAAGTCAGTCATATCAAGACAACATTATAATTGACAGACATAGCAAACAGTCAAAAAACAATTCAGAGGGAAAACAGGCTCCGAGTTCAAGGGGCCAGCTTGAGCCTGAAAAAAAGGCATTGTTATTATCTATCACCTTTTCAATAAACTGAAATTACTAAGGAGAGAGTCAGTGAATGATAAACACACCAGCAGTATAATAAGCCTGCTGGCTGTGCTGTTCAAAGAGAAGATTCAATACAAATACATAAATACAATACATTGATGTCTATAAACTGTTAACCTATACACTTTCTGGAAACCGAAAAACCTTCACAGAACTGTTTTAACCTTCAAATTAACGTTATTATTTCTAAATATAAATAGTGTTTGTATATAAATACACAGTTATATACAATGACACAGCAAACACCCTCATACAAGTGCGCACAAACACACACTTATTTATAGCACAGATTATGGCTCAATGAAAACAAAACCAAATAAAGAAAAATTGCCAACGCCTTCCCAGCTCTGAACACTTATTACTGAAAGCATAGAGAGAGGTAGCATTTTTGGAAGGAACTCTTGCAACATATCTAATCTGGGCAAATTGCTACACAGTACAACATACTTTCTTTCTGCGTCTCTGCTTTACAGAACATCTCATCACTGCCTGCATAAAGAAAGAACACCAATGAGAACAAGTCCCTTTAATTGCATGTTACGTCAATAGTGCTTAGAAAAGAGAAATAACACAGTTGGCTTATATACTAGTACCAAATATTGTTGCCTCTTTGCCACAATCATGATCATTAAACACATGCGGAAATGTTTTGAAAATAATAATATCAGCATCACCATCTGCAATAAAAAAAACATCTTAAGCTCCAATTTACATGCCCCTAATGACAGGCAAGAGAGAACAAAGCATATCAGTGCAAAAAAATTCACACAGGTTTTGCTCCTCACAAGCTGTTAAAATCTGGAAGTGAAAGCACCATGCTAAATTATTACAACTTTTAACACCTGTATAATAAGCCACTTTCACAGTAATGTAGAAACTTTTTATAGGACCCCCCTCCCCCCTGTTTGGACCTGTCAAAATATTGCACTACATATATGATATTCTGCATAATGTGATAGTGGTTTAAGTGTAAAAAAACTACACATTTCTAAAAGCTAATGTTAAGAAGGCACATTACATTTCATGTGCCACGTCTACAATCATCAACATGTTATTAAGAAGCTGGCCATGCTTCAAATTAAGCAATTTATATAAAATGGCTTTAGATGTCAGTAAAAGCCTGCCACTTCTCCTCATTAGCTGCCAGCAGAGAAACCAAGAGGAAAGAAAGCCTAACACAGTACACAACACTGCAAAACAGGCACACTCAAAACAATAAAAATTTTGGGAAAATATGAAATTTCTAAGAAAAAAGATGCCCTTAACTCTCCAAAAAAACTTCTTGTGCCAAATTAAACCAGATGTGATCTGACATACAGTACAAGCTGAAGCTACAGGAGTAGGCTAAGGAGCTCTACACCAATCCATGGACATCGATTTTCTACCAGTTTATTTATCTAAAATATGGCTTATTGAATTTTACAAAAAATTTACAAATAACTATCAATCCTGTTTCTAGAAATTCAACAGGCAGGGTAACAGGAAATCTCTACTAGGCATGTTTGAAAAATAACAAACTCCTGATTCCTTTTATGTGGTAGTCTGCTGATTAAAGTTGTTTAAAATATCTAGACCTCCCAAAAATTAGCACGGCATCCTACCCCAACATAACAGCCAGATAAATTATTACCCGATGGTGGATCAACAAGGTACTTAAAGTTAACTCAACAGAACACCCCAAGAGTATTTTTTTTCTTTTACTTGTGTTTCTAAGCTGGCAGAATGAGTTGGAGAAGCAAGCAGCTATTATTAGAATTGTGCTAGATATATGAGCCAACCTGAAACACATGTTGCCAAGAACCACAAGAGCCACAGTGAACTTGAACAGAAGGCAGTTGCTGCTGTTGTTGTTGTTGCTGTGGCTGTTGCTGCTGCACAAAGCTTGGTTGTACATATTGCTGCTGCTGATTCTGCTGCAACTGCTGCTGCTGAGGCTGCAATTGCTGTTGTTGTTGTTGTAACGGCGGCTGCTGCTGAGTCTGAGTGTTTGTGTACTGCGTCTGGTTTGTTCCCTGTGGAAGAAAGTAGCCAAACGCTGGCACCTATGAAAGTATAAACACACCAATATGCACCAACATCTGGCTTCCCAGAACATCACTCACTATCCCTGTATGTCTCCTTTCCCGTCACCACTGATTTCTGTGTGTAAAACACCAGTGCTGACCAAGGCATAGAGTACTGTGAAGCTATTACAAGGCAGAGTTAATAAGATGGCAATCACTCTCCAGTTACTATGTTACACTCTCCAACAGAGAAATAAATACAAAGCACACACAAACCAGCATGGGGAATCCTGGAAGTACTTACCTGCTGTTGGTACTGTCCTGGCAGTTGTGCTGCCACCTGCTGAGCATAGGTGGGAGCAGGCTGGGCTGGAGCAGAGATGGTCTGCTGGGCAGGAGGCCCACCTTGACCTGTCTGGCCACTGGGAAGACTGTGCTGACCAGGCTCCATTGCAGAAAACCCACTGTCCACTGCACCTGGGAGTTGACACATTGATACATTGAGAACTTACAGGTATGCTGTTAACGCTTGACCCCCCCCCCCCACCACCACCAAAGCTGTTAACGCTTCTCTACATATCATGAAAAGCTACTTCTCTATCCCAATTCAAACCTTAAATACGATAAAAACCCTCAAAAGTAACAGATGTTGATATTTTCTACTGAAATGTACAGGAAGACTGGGCACTCTGAATGACTGGTCAGACATTTAAAATCCAAACAAATTTTTGACTTTCTCATGGAACAATCAAGAAAGCATGCCCCACACTACCTGCTATATCTGACATGGACCCCTGGGGAAGCTGGCTCATCTGAGTGTGTAATAGTTGCTGTCCCTGGTACTGTGGCTGTTGTTGGGGCTGCGGTGGCTGTTGTTGTAGTTGTTGTGGTTGTGGAGGCTGTTGCTGTTGCTGAAGTGGCGCAGTCTATAAGATAGAAAAAAAATCATTCTATTAGCACTAATTACAGGAGTCCTCCTATTGAAGGTAAAATTTTTATCTTAGGAACACAAAACTGATGTCTATTACTGTAGAATCTCCGAAATGTTCTGAGTAAAACACACAAGTATGCCACATTTCTCTCAGTAATCAGCACATACCTGGCACATCTTATCTTATGCCAATACAATGCACTACATCACCTACCTGAGGTTGTGTATACACCTGCTGTTGTCCATAGGAGACAGGCTGTTGTTGACCTTGAACTTGACCCTGACCTTGACCTTCAACATGACCCTGCTCAGCACCTTCTACAGGTTTCTGCTGTGCTGATTCCAGGGCTTTCCTCTCTCTGCTCTTCTTCACCTGGTTCACCCTGTCCAGGATCTGCTTGGCAACGCTCTTCACGTCCACCTCTTGGAGATAGCCGGACTTCACCTGGTTGACATGGCAACAATGATTAACACTGAACTGTCAATATGTACACACACTTATGCTGATATCTTCAATTACAAGAACACCTTCTGTTCATTATTGTTTCCTTCATCAAAAAAAAAAAATCTTAAAGTAAGAATAGGGATTTAGTTAATCATATGGCAAAGTTATAAAATAATAAACATAATGCAAGTCAGGGATAGATTAATAAATTAAAGTTGCAGCCTGAAGTCCAAACTTCATCTCCTGTAAAATTCAGGACCAACATTTTGTGTTCTGATCTGAACTTATTTTCAAGCAAAATACTAGTGGTTAAACACAGTACATACCATCTCGGCCGTGACAGCCTCAGCATTATCCTTCAGCATGTCAAAGTCAAACTGGATGGCTTCATTCTCCTTGTGCTTGTCCTTGCGTTTCTTGGGGTCCATCACGCGCAGCATGAGCTGTATAATACAGGGCAGTTTGGCCTCGTCCAGCCCCTCCCTGCCTACCAACTCCACCTTCACCCCTGTGTCTTCCTGGAAGAAATTCTGCTGGAGGAGCTCCTTCACTGAGGGCCTGATGTAACAGAAACCATTATGATATGAAAACTGTACTCAAACAAAATGGATATTGTATGGGAACCATTCATTCTGCTAATATAAAGATGGGATTTCTTTAAATATAAATATAATGCAAAAACATGTTATTGGCCATCCATCACAAAAGAGAAATTGCTTTTTTTTTCTTGTCTATGTGATTGTGCACCAAAGTAGACATCTTCAAAAAGTGGGTCCTTTCAGGGATGCCTGTCTTGAAATGTAACCACAGACATTTCTTATGTTACAGACTTTTATTTCACAAAAAATAATGTGGCAGTGTTATCATCTTTTTAAAGAACTTCCTGCTATTTAAAAACCAAGACTTCATGAGACAAAATGTCGCAAAGAGTACCTCACAAACCTCAATTCAACAAAGCCAACACGTTTCCCACATTGTCATGGCAACACATCTGTTACATTCTGTCATTACATCAGGTTCTCTAACCACAAGTACAGCCACACTTGGCCTCCACTTTCAGAATGTTATAAATATCATGACAGTGACAAGATAAAAGTCAGACTGACCTTTCTGTTTTGTCCAGTTTGGTGCATGCCAGGATTATCTCCTTCACTTCAGGGTTCTCCACTTTTTCCAAGCTCTCTGGTCTCACGCCCTGAATAAAGAACACGTGATCACAAGCAGCAAGCCTCATTTAACGTACAACAGTTAAATTTGAAATGTCTCCATGTTGGCAATCTCTGACCAGCAAAATGTGACATAATAAAAAATATTTTTTTTTTCTACCATGTGTCAATTGGCCCGAAAGACCATCAAGTTTTCCCTTAATGAGAAAGTAACTGCTTTCCTAACGGCAGTTATAAACTTAAATATTTCATTGCATTAGCAACCTTTGGCATAATATAAACTCGATGTTCATTCATCTAGATGGATACAAAGTTACCTACCCAGAGGAATATGTATTTTCCTACATATATATTTAAATCTATGAGGTAAAAAGAACTCACTGATTTATTTGAACATAGCTTTCTCAGGGCAGTAATCAACCTCCTTAACATAAGGAAATATCACAGACATTTTGAAACCATTCCAATAAATATTGAGACATCCCTTCAAGTAGCTTGGATGAAAATTCTGTTGAGATTTTGATCAGGTGTCACAACAGTTTACATCAGGCTGCACTCACACTTCCCTCCCAAAATAAATACTCATCTCCCGAAGATCCCACATCTTTCCATGTTGAAACATTTCAGCATTGATCAAGTCATCAAATACAGATACTTTTGTTCCTGAATGCAATCTTGCTAAATAATGCAGTACTGCATATAGAAAATGTTGCAAAATAAGAAAACTTTATTTAAAAAAAAGGTGTTCTAAAGATCAAGTTGTATAAATAATTGAAGCTACAGATAGAATCAGAAAACTTGATTGAGCACCAAAATATTGACCTTTCTTTTCCTTTTTTTCCCTTTCACTTTTTCAAAAATACACTTAGAGATTTTAAGTGTTTATACTACTTACAGTTGTAACCCTTCGATATATCTGAGCTGCATTTGTACATTCCGAGTACGGATACTCTGACGTTGCCATCTCAAGCATACACATGCCAACTGCGTACACGTCCACCAACTCATCATAGTGCTCCTCATACATTTCTGGCGCCATAAACTCTGGCGTACCTTAAATTAAAAGATGGATGGTGTGTCAGCCCTGGCGACGTGCGCGCTGTTTGGAAAAAAAGAAGGAGAGTAGGGAAAAACAGAATTAGTAAAATCATGGGTACGCTTCTATACCTGAAATGCAAAAAAGTTGGTCACTGTTTAAAACAAGCAGAAGACCGTGGCTCAACCTGTGAGTTACCTGAATACCATACCATTACCTGGCTGGGGTCCGCCTACAGCATACTAGGACACTGGGAGCACAGCATTGTTCACTGTGGTAGAGAGAGAAATTATACATGTATGTTAACAGATGTACAGATCAAATCTGGGCAAAACTTGCTACATGTCACCCTAACTCACCATCCACCAAAACTCTCCATCCCACCCAATACTTCCCTCCCTGCCAACCCAAGACATTACAGTACTAAATAACTTGATAGTAAATTAATTTGATACCATGGTTTTTCACATTATTTTCACAGTGATGGTCTTTCTTTTGTCTGAATTTGTTCAGCAGCAGACAGTATTTATGTAGTAACAGAGAATCATTTGGAGATTTATTTTTTCTGACAGATACAATTAATACTGGGAAATGAGAAAGCCGTGTATTTCCTACAATTTCATCTATTTTAAGCTCGGGAGGCCTTGGCTATGATTGGAACACGGAGTGCACCTAGGTAATTTCTTCCTTAAAATGAGAACTTCCAATTCTACCCTGATATTAGAAGATAAGACCAAATAGAGGTGCCAACTCTATTACTGACAGTGACAATAATCCAAACTCATCATTAAACTTAATCATTTTTTTTTTAGAAACTGCTTTTTTCTTCAAGTTAACACAAGCTTTCCCTTGCAGAAGTCTGAATCAAACAAAGTTTACTTTTCCTCTTTCTTTTTATTATTATTAATAACAGATCATTCAAAATAATCAGTTATCTAGTTTTAAACTATATTAAAAGGTGCAGGCTCAGCAGTGGCCTTCAACAATCATCTGTCATAATTAGGTCCGGAAAATCAGAGGAAATAAGAATAAAATAGCACACAAATCTACAGAAAGTTCAGTTTTTTCCCCAGACTTAGGCGTGAAATCAGCTTTTGTAAAATCCCAGTAGGATAATCCCATTTGAGCAGGAATCAGTTCAGCTTTGGTGTCGATGACGCACTTGCTCTCTGAATATTGAGTTCAATACCTTTTCTACTGCATTGACACATGAAATGACGTCTATCCAAGCATATCCAACAAGTTTCAAACTGAAATAAACATGTTTATGGCAATTCAATGACTACCTACCTGCTCGACCTACTTTTTCCAATAAAAATCTTCTTCTCAATAATAAAAACAATGTCCTCAATACATCAACCATTCATTACATATAAAACATGATAAACAATAAAAACAATTTAAAACTTGCCAAAACAGCTTGAACATTCCTCTGCAATGAGCCCACCATTAGGATTCTTACCTATCACACTTTTAGCAAAAGACTTGTTCTTCAGGGTTGCCAGACCCAGATCGCCGATCTTCACGCTGCCGGTGGTACCGGTGATGAAGATGTTATCACATTTCAAGTCTCGGTGGATCACAGGAGGATTGCGACTGTGCAGGAAGTAGAGTCCCTTCAGGATCTGCCGACACCAGTTCTTGAGGACCTTGATGTTGACCTTCTTGAATCTCTTCAGATACCTAGAAACAGTTTATTTTTGAAAGCCTCACAATTAAATGGGTTACAAAGAACATTGATATACACAATTAATATTAATATACCATCTTTTAAATCGCACTCAAATATGGTACCAATCAGAGACTGAAACAATAAATCACCTTGGTTACATCACATCAGTAATATCCTAACCTATGAAAACATCAACATATTAGTCTCACACGACACATCGTCTGTCACTTACGTCTTCAATGTTCCTGATGTCATCAGCTCTGTTACCATGACAATGACCTTTTGACCTCTTGGTGACACCAACTCCCAGGAGTCGTAGAACCGCACGATGTTCGGATGCTGTAGCCCCTTCAACATCTCGGCTTCTTCTTTGAACCGCTGACGTTCTGTTTTGCTCCATTTTTTGTCCTACGAGGATAATTTCGGTTTGTTAATTAATACCGTAATGAATAAATAAAATAAATTTCAACATCAAGTATCTTTAACCATCAATCAAGTTTCACTTGAGGTTTATTTCAACAACCACATGTTTTTTATGTACAGATACAAAATCTACATCACATGTGAATTGCTAGACAAAAGGATTAAAAGGCACCTGAATAAAGATGCTTTTCACAAACTTGCAAACCTAATCTCTTGTGAAATATTTAAGCTCATGTCCATGTTGCTTTTCTTTTGAGATTTCACAAATATAATTATTGGTCTGACACAATCAATCTACATATCTACAATAGACAGAGCATTTGATATCACCAAATTCTAATCAGGCAACCCAGACACGCAAATGTTTCAAATCATCACTATACACAATTCAAGTAAGCCACTTCTCCAGTTTTCTCCCTGAAGACTGAGTCAGTACCTTTACCAGGACTAATGAAGTCCAGACATCAAGAACAGGCTGTATGATCAATCCAGCATGTAAGTACATTAATGCGCGGGTGAAATGCAGTGCACGGCCCAGATTCATTGAGACAGAGGATTGGGGAGTCGAGGGTTCAGGGCAACTGGCAAATCTTCCATTATGATTATTATAACAGGTCTTTATTACATCAGTAGATGCACTGGGTGCAAACTGTGCTGAGACATTTCAGGCAGTTGGGAAATCACTCCCAAATGTGGAGTCAAGTGATGGTAATTATGACTTCATACTATATGGCAAGACCAGAATTCACAGACCATGTTTTTACTATGAAATGAAATCATAACTGCGGCTTCACTCACTCACACATTCACACGCCTAATATATAATTGATGGTATTGCGTACACTTTTAAAAGATATGGAAATGGCTTTTTCACGGTGATTTATGCCCTGTCATTAGCAAGGGAAATACCGGAGCAGGAGGAATTCAAGTGATAAGTAATGAAGGGCACATGCAATAGTCCAATTAGTCCTCCATTTGCATACACCCAGCTCACTAAACCTTACATAGTGTGACTGACTCTAGACAAGGTGATGGTGCTTTACTCATTTAACAACAATACCTTCCATATACTAGTACCAGTGCTACTCTAAAATATCCACATGTCCAATCATGGAAGATAACACTGGAGAACTTGAAATACCTACTAACTCACTATGTATCTTGACTAGACATTCAGCATCTTGGCAGGTTTGTTTTTTAACACAGCATTGCTTTTAAAAGAGGAATTTACCTAAATGATTGTCAAAGGCAGTATAAAAGAGAAAACATGGAAGTTACCTTAATTATTAAATATTTTCCCTACAGCTTGGAGGAGATGACACTCACAAGTGGCAAAAGGCCAGCATACCCAGATAAACAATACTTCAAAAGCACACACACACAATTTCAGTGATGAGAACTTTATGCATGAACATCTATATATTCAGCAAATACACTGTAACTTGTAAGGGATAATCCCCATATAGAAGTCCAATATAGCAATTAATTAACACACTTGTCCATGCATAGCTGATTGTGATCATCTTCAGCTGATCTACAACTTAAAAGGCCATCAGAAGAAACCATGTGGGCCCATGCATTCAATATTCTTAAAAATATCTAAACCTTTATGAAAAATGTCACATGCTTGTATGATTCCAGACAAGCATTTAATTACTCTGAGTGAAAACTCACCAATTCCTATCTTCCTCAATTAATCAGTTCAACACAAAACAAGTTTCAATCAGTTGCCTCCGAGATATCATTAAATAGCCAAGAAAACACTAATTTGCTGGAATTTGTGTTCCATTTGCGGACTGACGTCAGCGGCTGAGACAGTGGTTATATGTTTACATTCATCATTCTCACCTATTTGCTATGGCAGAGGAGGTTATATATTGATGCAGCAGATCAGAATAGAGAACACCTTGCTTCAGTGGATAGCAGAAATACCAACTATATCCTGAATATACCCCAGTCTCCACTTCAACATCCATACATTTAACCTTCTTAGTTTACCTGCCATCCATGAATAAA
Source organism: Lingula anatina (assembly GCF_051362555.1). NCBI lineage: Eukaryota > Metazoa > Brachiopoda > Lingulata > Lingulida > Lingulidae > Lingula > Lingula anatina. The sequence continues at coordinate 2,035,500 of NC_141772.1, read as the reverse complement.
CTTATCCTCACATTTGTTTAGTTTATTGCTATCTATTATGTATGAAGCGAGGGTAATTATCAATACCATTTTTCATTGACTTCATCAACCCAAGCGGTGTCACATAAACATTACACCTGGGGGTGTGTACTGGCCAGGTTAGGTAACACAGTCCATAATTTCCAATTAATTACCCCCATCTATTATTTGGAAATTTATGAGGGATGCTGCACAGCAACAAACCTGGAGCCTGGTCCCACAGCAGTGCTACAGTGTGAAAGTTGGTCCTAACTTATGGAACTCGGTCTAAAATAAGCCCAGTAGTCCAAAAAGATGGAAGATTGCACCCATATTATATAACAGGAAAGACATGGCTATCATTTCCGACCCATACTTTAATTAAGTCAACTATTACAGCTTTATCTCGAACTACATTGGTCCACATTTTGAGTCTAAAAGTTATGACCATATTTTCGGGCTCCATCTCGGTTCATCTCCTTGTCTTTACTGCCATGTACTTCAGTGAGGAACAACGACCTCCCAGCATGATACACCCCATTCTCATAGATTAGATCGACCTACATTGGATCGACCTAACTCCCTGGGGGTTCACGCTAAATAGCTGTCAGCCGGGCGGACACGAAAGTTAATTACCCCTTAAAGCTTGTAGTAGGCGGGGACGGACACTTAAGGGGGATTATCTGACAGTAATCTAGTGAGACTCCCCGCGGTGATAGATCGATCTAAAAGTTGTGAGAACAGAGCCATAGAGGAAGGAGAAGACCACCTGGTTGTGTCTGCTTGAACCAACCACAACACTGAATTCCTAGGCTGCATTATTGCTGTATATAAACTGAAGTTTGCAACCAAATTAGGTTTCATTCAAAGCTTTATAAAAAGCTGTTTGAAATTCAAAATGTAATAATCATCCTTTTGGAAGACATGCTTTATATGAGAAAAAAAAAAAAAAAATATATATATATATATATATATATATATATATATATATATATATATATATATATATATATATATATATATATATATACAAGTATTGATAATTTCATAAATACACATACCGTACATTCTTTTATTTTACATAAAAATTGTTTATTCCACACTCAAAAAGTATGAGACAGAGAGAAAAAAAGAGAGCTAAAAAAAAAGTAGACAAATACCACTTTTCTGACTGGTTTCAGAAAATTATTCCTCTTTACATCAACAGTTATATACATAAAGATAATTATGGCCAGGTGGGATGAAAAAATTCATGTTGCTTTCCAGTTCATGGTGATCATCTTAATGTGATCTGTGTTCAGTTTATCTTCCTTAAAACATTCGACATTTGTCTATTTCTGCAATCCCTAAAAACCTCAAGTTGATGTGTGAATTTTACATCAAACTACTGCTAGGCAGACTAAGGTTCTCCCAAAGTGACAGTTGCATCACAAAACTAATGAAAATTGTATATTCTGTTATGTAATTGTGAGCTGAAAAGCGACTATAAGTTTTCATTTCAAGGAAAATGCAGACTAACTGCTACTTCAGTTTATTGGATAAGTCACCACAAGACCACAAGTTCCTTTATCTAGAACCAATATGAAAAAAAAAAACCTTGAAGGCGTCTAGCAATCAGCAAGTCTAGTGAAAACAAGTGAATCTGTGAAAAGCTCTGTCTATTCCTATAGTAATATCGACATTATTTATCAAGAAGCTGTAGGCACATATGCTAGCAGCAGAAGGAGTGGACTTGTGCTATTGATTTCTACAGCTTGGTGGGTAATTGGCTCAAGATGCACAGAGGTGCACAGAGAGTCAAACTGTGTCTGGAACCATGAGTTCTACAAACTATATATATATCCTATATCCTGTCCACGAGGGTCTTTATCATGGGATGGACAGATAGGAAAAATGACAGATGGAGAGAGAGAGAGAGAGAGAGAGAGAGAGAATAAACCTATAAGCTGGAGTGGATTTTTTATTATTTACTTACTTGTATTTTTTTAGCCTGGCTATGACACCCTACCTTTTATTTATACCCATGGGTTTTCATTTATTCTCACTGCAATATCAGACATCAAGTTACGTCACAGGCCAAATATGAGTCAATATAGCAAAAAGAAAATATTCAGAATTTCAACAACTGACCAGAAAAGTAAACATAACAAGCTAAGGCCATACAAGCACAAACTGGGAAAGCAAAGACACCAGAATATCTAGAGCTCGTACACAAATAATATTATATGATGTTTATCAAAATCCTCAACTGTATAAACACGCCTATATATCAACACCTATCTCAAAATGTAACAGCTTGAAATTAGGTGAGACTCTTACCAAAAAAAATTCAAATGTACCATAAAATAATTAACTAACACTAGCCACAAGCCCATGCTTATGTAAGGAGGCAGCTTTGCAGCTACTGCATTGCTATGTACCCCTATCAGCTAGTTAGAAAGCTGTAAATCAGGAGCACCTGTTAGAAACAGAACACTGCAACATTCACTGCAAAAGACCTTCATCTGCATATAAATTCAGACCAGCAAAATGAATCATCCAGATCAATTGAAAAGTTATTTCAGTTCCCAATTATGACTCATTCAGACAAAACATTGTGTGTACGGAGTTGAATAATATCAATCTATCACAGGAGAGAGGCGATTAGGTGTGACAGTAAAAACATGATTATAGATATTAGTTATATTATAATAGTAAGATGATGGGAAGGAAGGGTGGGGGGGGTAAAATTGACAATCACTAAACGAAATTGTTCACTCTTAACATTAATATCACATTGTCGCAAATTAATGTATAATTTGTTTAACAAGATGCTACAGAGAGAGGACAAATCTTTTGATTTTCATCTTCACCATTTTGTTACCCCGATTTTCACCTGGTAACTCACACTGATAACCCCCTTCACTCACAGGTTACTAGTACAAAGCAGGGGAAGGCACAAAAAACATTGTCTTCCTGAAAGCAGGCAAATAATATTTAAGTTAAACAGTGCTGAACGCAGCCCAGAGTAGCCCAACGGGGCATCAACCAGCCAGATGAATGAGCTGCCACAGAAATGACGTAACAGGTTCTGCACAGGAAGTGAAAGCCCATCTTTCAGGTTAGGCTGCTTCTATACTAAATCTATGTCTGCTAATAAATCAGCATGGGTACAAAGACGCCATTGTGTTTGCATTACCAAGCACAATATCCAAGGATTCCTTTTATCATAATTACTGACTTTTTGTATCAGCTGATTATTGAGAGAAAAAAAACTCTTGGCAAAATCATGCATAATATTTCTGAGTTTTTTCTTTATTCATTTTGAATTAGATTACTCTCCATTTGCCTATTTGTGAAAAAGTTCACATGCATCATGGTTTAAACCTTCAAAGAAAAAAGCTCTTCAAAGAAACACTATCAAAACAGAGGTTACAAAAAACTTTGCCACATTGATTGTTGGTCTATGACCAAACCACACGACTTGTTAGCAGCTGTGGGTCCTCCGCTGCCCTTTTTGATTTCCCCTCAAGCCAGTCGAGACAGCCGACTTCCCAGAATATCAATACCCAACATGCTTACTGATGTAACAAGGTATTGATCACCGCAAACTGCTGACCCATATGAGCTGATATGAAGTTATTCAAGGAAAAAAATACTTCAGGCTCACGCTGACATAGTTGGTCTTTCAGCTAAATAACATAATAACAAAATGATTTCATAAAAAATGTAAGACAAATCAACAACAAATTGACAACATTATTTAAAGTCAATATATATCTATTATCAAATATTCCTTTGTAATACATCCTTTTATTTATTTATTTATTTAACTTTTTATTTATTTATTTATTTTTATTTTACTTTATTTTATTTAATTATTTATTTTTTGTCAGCCAATAAATCTGTTTCAGTTGAACGCATTAGAGAAGTAGAATTCAATAAAACTTTGACTATTTATATGATATATCTGTAAATATATATCCTTACAAAATGTATAAAATGCGTTGTTGGAATGATATCTAGAACAGACAGGCTAAACAGGTAACTACCATGGTAGACCATAATGGCACTTGAATAGAAAGTCTACTTGATTCTTTGGTTTTATGCAGAGTGAAATTGTCAAAAATACACTTTATCTTCTAATCAGCAAAAGTCAAGTGAAGAAAATTGGGTCTTTAAAAGTTTGGTACATGATGGGAAAATGGTCAGGAAATACTGAAGTATCATTGAAGACCAGGCAAAATTTGTAAGCTGGATACTGTCAAAACATATATAACAATAGTTTTAAAAAGTTCAACAACCTATACCTAAACTACAGTGGGAAATACATTTGGAGCATGACAAATGTGATATCTATCACATATCTGAACAGAGCTTTTCAACTTTTCACTTAATTTCAGTATGTGTATTTATATGGTTTTCTTGATTCGCATTACACAGTTCAGACACAAACAAGACTGATATATAACAAACTGCAATCAAATTATCAGCATTTCAAGCATCTTCAGGAGAGGCTTTTGTACTGCATACAAATCAACGATACAAGTCAGACTCCTCGCAGACACGGTAACTAGGAGACATGGAGCGGTATGTCACAGGAGATTTTTCAGTGGCATGGTCACAACAGACTCACTCTTAGGGGGTACACAAAACTATGACACAGGGGCAATTCAGTGACTTGACCCAAGATACTCTGGTATAGAATTACACACACTTCTATCTTTGATATACTGAAAAGGTGGAGCTTACATGAGAATTAGGTATTCAGCCAATACAGAAATATGGGGACACATAAGGTCATGACAGTGCCATCTGATTCCTCCATTGAGGTGTACAAAAAAGGAGGCAATTACACATCTCATCACAATGACATAAAAAAAAAAAGAACTGCTTCCATGAGAAAATGTTGGGTGACAGAACCAGGTGCATCTACACCAGTTCTCGCTTAACATTTATAAACAGTATTTCCATGCATTGATGTTCTATACAGGATGAAGCATGCGGCCTTTTCTGACTAGATCAACGTTTTTAGAGCCAATGTTTAAAAATTTGTAAATGCAATATTACATAAGAAAATAATAGACTTGGCGACCAATATTATACACATGACATTTCAAGTAAATAAGTTTTAAATCCGTAGCTCCCTTGAGCAAATAAATCATCTTGTATTTGGAACATGGACAATAACAGGTTCAAACTTTCTTGTCTGGACATGTAACTCAAGACACATAAGTACTCTATGACAAACCGCAGACCCATCCCATCTTTATGTTATTGTATAACACGGAGAGCTTTATTTTGATAATTATATTGACTTTACAGCTTGAACTTTTTCAAGGACTGAGGAAGGGTGGGTGCCTATATGTATATTGTCTTTGGTTAGATGGGGGGGGGGGGGTAGGGGAGGGAGGGAATTCATGCTTTAGCTCCTAAATATCCTGATACTGACCCATATACCAAAGTGGACCTGTTAACCTTTCGTATTATCTTGGAGACAGGCCGAGACAAGGAGAGAGGTGGTGAACTTTGATATGTCAAACAATATATAGGTCAGGTGGTGTGTGGCCACTTACGCCTACCTCACACACGCACCGTGTTTGTTTCCTGGGACGAGGTGTGTGTGCCCCTGTGTATGCAGTTAGTCAACACTACTATACTCCTGAATTGACTGGGAGCTTCAATAGAGGCGGCTTTATGAATGAACTGAATGGAGATCTAGTAGGTGAACAAACCTGGCAGTGGATTTAATGGGCTTGTGTCAACAGGAAGTGGCTTTAAAATGAACCACCGTGTAAAGCAAGGGAAAAGGTGTTTACAAACTAGCCCAAGCTCAAGCTTAATACCAGTATTATTACATTTAAAACGGAATTTCAAAAAAAGCCCCTGTAAAAGTCAGGTGCGTTATAATTTGTCAGGTGCAACAGGGTACTCCAGGCCCTGAGTCATAAAACACACCACAGCCCTCGACAATTGCGAAATTTACACAGTTTGTTGTCCTTAAAATCTAGGCATAATCCAAAATGTGATAAAAAAACGAGCCAGGAGATGTGATCTCTCTATGAGTAATAATCAGGTTGAGCTGTGATGTATCATGTGCTGTCTGGGGTCACAGTATGTCAACACTACATAGTGCCTTTGATACTGTTGGTACAATTTCCCCCAATCTAAGGTGTGCCTTTACTGTGGATGGGCCAATCTTCCAGTCTAACCCCAAGATAAGATAGAAACCAGTTCATGTTGACAAATGACTTTATGATATTCGGCCTGAAAGACAAGTCAATAGAAAACTTACAGCGGGAACATGAAATGCACTATTTCATATTTCACATGCCTTAAACCACGTACACAGTACAAGTCCTCTGCAGACGGCTGCACCGTCTCTGTATTCTCTGTACATGCCCAGTCTGCAGTATAAACCACTGGCCTGATTGCCAATGCCAGTAAAAATCAGACCGGGCCAGTGAAATTTCTGAAAAACGGTCAGTTACTGGCCCCATCGGGCTAGTGGATTATTTCAGATGTAACGTACTTCATTTTACAAATGTTCAGGCTAAATGTTAAGTCTTTTTTTTAATAACCTTTAGAAATCCCATGTTTTTGTTCTTATTTGTAACAGAAAGCCTCTTTAATGTCAATATGTTAATTTGAGTATTTTTTTTTTTTTTCTTTTTTGGCCAGTGAATTAAGGTTCCGGCCAGTATATTCTCACACCCTGGTGGCCTGTAAGTTGAAAAGTATTTGGCACAGACTGAATGTTTAGGCTCTCTGCCTTACCGAGTGCCCCCTCTCCCCCCCCCCCCCCTTCCACTCAAATAAAAAAATCCTGCCTAACATAAAGCAAGGCTGCTATCTCTGAGAGTCTCCCCCCCCCCCCAACCCCATCCATCCTCCCCAAGAACCATAACGTACTCCATTCACTAGACAATACTTGTACTGCTGAGCAAATGTCTTATCCAATTTACTTTTACAAAACAGAAACATGGCGATGTAATTGAAAATGGGGGTTATCCCAATAATGGCAATTCGTGCTGCAGGCTGTCAAACGGGGTTGCTAGGCAACACTGGTCAAGCGCCACTGGACAAGCACCCAAGCACTGCAATAAATCATCACTGGACAAATACTATTTGGTCTTTGCTTGGCCGTAACAAGAGCCACTGACCGGCAGGGTGTAGTGTTAATTTGCTGACCTGTCTGGCTGTCTGCATGGGGAAATATAATGGGACTCCCATCAGATCATAATGAGCCTCTCTTACACAGATTACTCAATACCAAGACAGCCCATGTCTGATCCCTGGACATTTCAATGTGAGACAGGTATGACTGAGTCACACCCATCAGAGGAAAAAAAGGAGAGGGGAAGAAATTCAGAATAACTTTTCTTCTCAAGAACAAATACTAAAAACATCACTGATTGACAAGTTAAATCATCAACAAGGCATTATGAAAAAAGAAAGAAAGAAAAACATGTGTAAACAGGGACAGTCCTTGACCATCAGTTTCCCAAAATACCTCTGGCCCAGGTATAACAATATGTCACAACCATCATTACTAATAATGATCAGCATGTGCCCCTAAACCCTAACCCTGACTGCAGCTGGCATATCAGAAAGAACATGGCAGATTGATTGACTTGTACAAGATCTTCCAGTCCTGTGCATCACTTCACAGGCATCCAGAGCCAATAGGTTCTGCACCTGCCTGGAATTGCCTCTACAACCACAGCCAGGAGCTGAGCAATTGCATACAAATACCAGAACATATTGATCAGAACCTGTGTGGTGGAGGGAATCATTAGCTGCAGTCACACACACAAGCTGATCAAAGGCAAGTTTGGCTTGGCGTAGCACATTGTTTAGGCAATTGAAAAGCAATCACAGGCTTCCAGGAAATATGTTACTGTCAGGGGAAGCACTTCAGCCTGATAACAACTCCTTCTTGGTTTCAAACCCATAACACAAACAAGCTTGGTCACCTGGTTCCCACTCAGTGCAATCCTGTTCATGGTGTGTAAATGCTATATAACAGACTTCATGGATCATCAGCCTATCAGGCCCATCACTTACAACCCTACTGTAACTGACACATGACCCCAGACAATGTAGATACTGGATATGTGGCTAACATTTTATCACATAAGGTAGACTGAATGGCTTCTTAATAGTTCAACCAGGCAGACAAAAAATAAACCGTCTATGAGCCTCTCTCTATCTTTCACACGCACACACACACAAACAGTTTATAACTATTTACAAGTTCTCTCTCTCTCTTTCTCTCTCCAGATTTAACAAGTATTTACAAGCGACTCACATAACTGAGGGATAATGTAAAACAAACTCACTTACAAAGTTACTAATTGTAAGCCTCATTCCTTACATTGCAAGGCTAGATGGAATTTCTGTTGAGCCCAGAAACAAAGTTAAAATAAGCACCAGATGACCAAGATGCACTTAATAAAGCTAATTTCAAATCCAACCAAACTAACATCCAACAATACTGCTCAACCAGCCAGCCATGTTTCAGTTTAACACACCACTGAACTGACTCCATCTACATCTAATTCTTCTAGCCAATCTACTAAAATGTTCTGAACAAAAATCAATAAGAATCTGGCAAAAAAGTAATTTTTTTTCTCTTCAAGAACACATTAATTTACCCTAAGGATGTGTTCGGGGAAAAATCTGAAGATGGCATGAACCATGCAATATGGCAAATATATTTATATCTACAAACACAACAACAGACTGGATCTTCACACGCTAATGTACTCCAGTACACCCTTCTCTCACTTCATCACGCAAAGCACCCAAATCCTTCAGTTTGAAATTCCTTCAGTCTGGTCCACAGACCGTTGAGGATGACATATATGTCTGCCATCCATCTGACATTGAATAGGGAAAGTGATTCAAAGTGTGACAACTTCTCATGATAATATCAATAGAGTCCATTTATCTCTAGGTGGGTAATCTGACTTGAGCCTTTTATGTCGCCTACAGGTACATCCCTCCACTCTCCAACAGTCCTAGACATTAAGCTCCATGCCTATATACATGTAATATCTTGTACTGTATTATTTAATATGAAAATTCAGATCTCCCTACAGATTTAAGAGCAAAGAAGACATGTATGAGAGATTAATATGTACAACCTTTGGAATAAAAATTGTCATCAACCATTTGCATAAAAATGAAACATTGTTATCAGGTGGAGAGGCCAGGTTTAAGTATAAAATTAAGTAAAATATGAGCCAGTCTTAATCCAACTTGAGATTTCCATAACATTTACATTTACTGCACACAATGTAATAAAAAATTATATTCAATTTGACTAACAACATCACAACAAAAACTGTAAACAGCAATAATAATAATTAATTAATAGTTAAAATTAACATAATTATCATCTTTTATGAAAATAATAATAAATTTACCTTTCACCCCCCCCCCCCCCCCCCCCCCACCTTATCAAACACCAAATGGAGAAAAGACGACCAGTTAAAGTTGAGGGTACTGACCAGTGCCATGTTCATAACAAACAATGGCATGAAGAAGGTCCCTTTTTTATTTACCCAATTTCAATTTTCTTTTTTTACTAAGAAGAACCAACCACAAAAATCCCCAATGATAACAGCTACCTATCCCTTATATCACACAACACAAGGGTATGTGGTGAGTGAGGAAACCATCCACATTCCTGCTGCATTCTAATGCTAATTTAACTGTCATTAAGTGGGGGAAGATGAAGATGGACTTCAAATATATATCGAGGAGATTGCTGTTAAATAGGAATGAAGCTGACTTTTTACAACAATCCATACTCATGTTATGTATGTACATTTCCTTGTATAATTGATAAAAGTAAAGTGTACTATTACCAGCATAGATTTTCTAACATCTTTATTCAAACAGACACTTTCCATGACTTTTCCTGAAAAAAGAAAAAATATCAGTTTCATTCCGTAAAAACATTCAGGAATGGAAGCTGACACAGAAAAATCCATCATTAGCCATGCTATTCTATAATCCAGTTATTAAACTGAGATGGAATTCCCACCTACGTGTTTAGAGTAGGAATAATATGATCAATACCGTCGGATAATTTTAAAATAAACACAAGCAAACTGTCACACATCTGTGTTACGAACAATACGACTCCCAAGAAATTATTGAGCTAGTCCTGTAAAGAAGCTTCAATTCCCCAGCGAACATCTCCCTAAAAAAAAGCTCACATCTGGTGCCCAAACAAAATCATTTTACTGGGCGTTCTAATGTCAGACGAACAGCTTTCACCCTTATATAATCTGTACATAAGTTCAGGTTTCAAGTAAATTAGACAAACACATCATATGGCGTGTTAAAATATGTCATGCAATGAACATGGAGCTTTCTGAACTTTTACACAGGTTATCCAAATTTTATTATTGATAATAAGCTGAAGTTCGGGTCAGAAAATGCTTTGACATAACAGAGTTTACAAACAATACAGAAATAGAAAACTTCCACTGCTTTCAGAAACATTTTTCTCTTTTTCAAATAGTGATTTAAAAATTATCAACATTTTTATTTTAAAGTGACAACTGAAATGAACCCTAAATTCAAAATCTAAGGAAAGCCTGTAAAAAGCCTTCATCATTGACTAACCCCAACAAAGAGATACCAGTAGTTCAGTTATTACTAACCCAGACTCTTATTATTATAAATTGTACTAAAACAATAAATACTTAAAAGGCCCTTAAATACAGTAAGGTTTCTACAAGAAGTTAAAGCACAATACAAAAAACTGTTTTTGTTAAATATATTGAAAAGTGTCAGTGTTGTCAAGGGCATGACATGACATTTTCAGTATATGAGCAAAGTTCATGACATTTTAATAACCAGTGTATGAAAACAGCTCTACTTTGTACAATGTCCAGAATGAAAGAGGAAAACAAATAAACAGGCAGCATGTCATCCTAAATAATATAGAATAGAAAAACTTGTACTCAGTAGCTAATTTGGTTCTCACAGGACTTTCAAGTCCCATCACATTTTTTATCATGTTTAATTGTCTAAGGCAGAAAAGGAAAACACTGCCGCTACAGACCCCCTGTCCCGTCCCTGCACTCATACTGCCGTCCCATCCAGGCCTGATTGAACAAAACGGACCACTTTGACAACTGACCCAATGAATTATACAACTGTGTATTGACTGTGTAAACAATGCAGCACTGACCAGTGACTGACCACACATGGCATGGAATTTGTCCAAAAATTTGATAAGCTCCAAGCAAAAGCAAGAGGACCAAAAACCCTATACCCCCACTGATTTGATCTGAGTGCTATTAGGCTGAAGAATTTGATCAACAGAGCACTTTGAGAAAGAGGAAACCTCTAGAGGGACGCAGGACACAGACATCGTTTCAGCTGGACTGGCAGATAAAAAAGGACTTGTAGAGGCTTTTGTGAACTTTTGACATATTTCTTTTGACAGTTATAGTCTGCTAACTTGTTGGAATGGGGTGGACATAGGATCTGATTGATGATCATTGCAGAAGAGGTCTCACAACTGAACCTAATACACCAACCCCCTTATGTTACAAATATGTGTAAATATATTGCATTTGTTACATGGTTATAGATAAATAAATTATGTGTCATAATCAAAAGAGCTAGCAAAGCCACTACAATCTGATGGGCAAACATGCCATGACACTTCAGTACATAGATAATTTTTCAAATACAAAAAATAACTTAAGTCTACACTGAACTAGGATAAATATGACATGAAGACAATAAAATAAAACCATGTTTCTTGCAATGTAAAAAAAGAATAATGTTAAAATGGTTGTTACTTTTTGTGGAACAGAAAATTCTCATTTTAGAGTAAATCTATCAGGGGCCAGTTAACTAAAATTTTTGGCCATAATGTTTTAACAACTATTGAAATCAGAGGTCTTTTCAAAGGAGGGATAATATAAAAGCCAAAGAAACTAGCAGGTCTTTTAAGCCTAAAAATCATCACTGTTCTCAATACTAAAATCTAACATATTAAAAAACTGCTAAAGAAATTTCTAATCATTAAAATATTTATCCTATCTGAATGTGACAGTCATACTTCCGTTCACACAGACCACATACAATACAGCAAATATTCTATCTACAAAACCACATACGCTCCCTTGTCACCACAACAAAATATCAAAGGTAAGTAGAGCATTACAGGACAGCTAACTCCTAGAATACACTTTACGTAAGTTGTCTTACCTGGAGCTCACACCAAGCAACAGCTACTCCAGTCTCGGTATCCAACCCCTTGAACACAGTCTTGAACGACCCACGGCCTATCTCTATGTCAAATTTAAGAAATCGGCCAGTCGGTGACGTCCCCACTGCTTGTTCGCCTTCTTCCTCTTTTTCTGTCTTTTCACTGCCTTCTTTCTGGATGAGCTCGGACAGGTGCGTCTGCAAGTTCCCTTGTAAACTGGTTTCACTGGCAGAAGCACTTACAGTTTCTTTTTGGCTGACGCTTGCCTTTATCGTAATACTGTCATCTGGAATTGGTTCCTTCAATTCCTTATTAATTGCACTTATAGCTTCATCATTGATATTTATTTCAGTCGTTTCTTCATGTATCGTCACACGTTTTCCTTTACTCGCAACGGCACTACTTGCCGTCTGATTAGCTACTCTCAAAGCAGGCTTGGCATTATTAGCATTTGTGCCTTTAGTCCTTGCTTCAAGTTTACTTTTATCATCAGGAGTGCTTACTTTGGTATCGGGCACAACTGATGGTTTCAAAGTCTCATGTTTACCACTATCTCCATTCACGCCCAGTAGAGCTGGCTCACTGCTGTGCCTGGTTCTACTGGAAACTGTATCACTGCCAGCTCCCTTGGACTTTCCTTCCTCAGAGTCTATCACTTCAGTTACCATAGAGCGGAGACTTTCCTCCTTCTTTCGCTCGGTAACACTTTGTTTACTACTGCTCCCACTACCCAAGACAACTTTGTTGGGGTCTTCTGCCATTTTGCCTCCTTTTGTTTTCACAGTAGGTTTGTCTTTGGAAATAGTCGGGGAGGAAGACTTGTAATGCTGACAAACCCCCTTATCCCCATGATCATTTCCACCTTTATCTGCGCTCACTTTGTATTGCCCGTGATGAGATGTCAGGCGACCTCCCATGGACTTCCAAAACGTCGGTTTACTTGGTTTAGTTTTCTGAACATTTTTTGGGCTGCTTCTTCCATCCGCCAAGTGTTCCACTGAAGAAGACTTGGCCGTATTGCGTGGCGATCGTGATCGCTTTGATGCAAAACTAAATCTACTTTTCTTAGGCGTACTGCTGGAACTTTCCTCCTTCTTCTGTGCTTCAATAAGTTCATTCTCTGTGGCTTTCCCATTTGGAATGCTGTGCTTACCTTTGCTCATATTGTACACTGCTCTTTCACTCTTTCTCTCTCTGCCAGGTGCAGCTAGCTTCTATAAAGCCAGGAGCTTCTATTTTCAACAGCCAACAATTTATATCTGATAGGTCAAGAGCCGAGCTGCCGACATGTCTGTTGCTTCATAGCAGACTGCCCGTATACTGCTATGTCATATAGATTAATAATTGGAAGACTGAAATACTTAAAGCGATTACTCATTAGCTTGACCATGGCAAAGTCCACATCATAAGCACCCTCACGCCGCCTGTTGCACTGAATTAACAGGATATTTGGCTGTCAAATTTTACGTGGATTCCAGACTCCGGCAAGATGGTTTGAAGAGAGCCGTAATTAATCCACCATCTCTGTTGATGTAATTGTGTACTTGCCCTTAAGATACCAGCTTAACGTTGACACTGTCATTCAAGTATGACTAGTTAACTGACATCGAATTCGGTGGAAATTCGGCTTCGAAAAAGAGCCTGACCAGCGCAAGCACTTCCGGGTTTTATCCCAATAATGTTAATAGTTCAGTTTCTTTTACCTTGACGACTGTTACATCATGAAGTTTCCTGTTTCTTTATAATGAAGACTGGTAGGATCACAGGCAGTTTCGGTCTCAGGAAATATGGAAAATCCCAAGCGAAACGCGAACACCTACTAGTCTGTTATCATGGCGGCCGTCTTCCTCTGTGGCCTGGTAGGAGTAATGGAAGTAGTTCCCATACTGCGTAATGATATCCTATTTTTATCTTTGCCACCAAAACGCTCGTTCATCTCAATTAAAATTTCCTTTATATACATTATTCCAGTGAAAATATTCAAACTTGATTTGAAGTATTCTAAACTTTTATCTTTCATTTATGATTGATAGTTATTTTTTCGCGCGCAGGTAGGTGATCTGCACAACGCATCTATCTCGCGCAACTAACGCAATTTCGTTTGTGAGCTTGAAGAAACGTCAATATTTGCCGTTGGAAAAGTTCAAGCATCTTTGACATGTGTTGAATAACGTCATTTCGTATTATTTACTGATTCATCTGAAGTTCAATGCACCTTAACCTAGCTGTTAGAGATAAACAAGCTGTTTCATATGATTTTGAGCTCTAATTCTTCTCGTAAAAGTTGTTTTCCTCACCTTGATACGCATCGAAATCAACAATAGGTCTAGCACATCTCCCTGGAGGACTGCCAACTAAATATTTTATTGCGCTGTTTAGTTGAAATGGCCCAACATTTATTGTCCACTCCAATTAATCAAAGAAGCTTGTGACGGCTGGGCATATTTGAAGATGAAAATAAGACGGTATAAAATGCGCTTTTTTTTTTTTTTTTTTTTTTTTTTGCCTGCTGGATCTACAGGAGGGGAGCATGACGCTTCGTCCCTCGCCCTTTATTTTTAGAGTTGCTTTACTTTTCCTTTTTACTATCATAAGGAGGGGGCTACGAAAGAGACAACGAAAAATATATTTAACCGATAAAATAATAATAAGCAGTTTCTGGACTTTATTTTGAAGAGAAAATGGTCTTTATTATTTTCAGAGACTGTCGCACAGTTGAAATAATGTCTGACAGTCATATCCGCGAGTGTGACACATATAGTGAGACCCCTAGTCGAGAGTCAATGATATATCGTGTGACAATTCTGCACTCTGGACAGCTCGTGACAAATTGGCACGTTTTCACCGACAAAGATAAAACATTTGACCAGCGTTCATCCATAACATGAAGACAAATGTCCCATAGGTGTAATATTTAATGGCGGACCCAGAGATACAGGAGATAATGGGGGATGACCCAACTTCTGCGTGTTATCTTTGTATTATTATTATTATTATTATTTATTCTTAAAACATAATTTGTGGGTACAGGTGTTATTTTGTCCCCTATAATTGTTAAGCTTTTTGTATTAAAATGATAAAGTAAGAACTACAGGCTACAGCGAGCATTGATGTCTTAAAGGGTACATCTGAAAAATGAAAAAATAATTATGATAAGCAAAAACCCTACTTTCGTTTATTCATTTATTTATCTATTTATTTGATTGCTTGTTTATTCGTTTGTTCATTATCTAATCGTTCAGAAGTACTAAAAGAATACGTGCCACGTGCAAGTTAAGTGCCAGGTATATCTATAACAAAGACTAGTGCATGCGTCCCGCGTGCTGTTTGCTAAATGTGCCAAATGCAATTAATTAAATGCTAAGCCTATGTATAAATGCCACGGTGCACTGCTTACCTGTATAGGGGCATTAACCGCCATGGTTAAATAGCATGTGACTTGAGCGTTCGCATATAGGTAGTACGTCATGGTTCACTTGTTTGCTATAAACTGTCAAGTTGGGTTCACTAGGATGAGATATTAATTGAATAGACTGTATATTATCAAATTGCATCGTACATTGAGGTGTACATTGGGTGGTTATTTTTCTTGGGAAACTGGCAGCAAAATGAATGGGTTTGATGTGTTGAGCAGTATTGCACAATTTGTTATGTTGAATAATTAAACAAGGCGCAAAGAATGCAAAAAATAGTGCTGCGTGGCACAGTCCTAATATATATTGGTCTAAGTGAGTTTTCCTTCAGTCACTTTTTAGTTATCAAGAACAATAGGCCTATACCGTTACACAATGTAAGTGTTGCGTTCCTTTTGTTTCTGAACCAAAACAGCGAATGGAAATGTAAAGTGAATGAAGAATATTGTACTAAGCCGGGCTCAGTAGTAAGTCTTGGCCAAAAGAGCAACTTTGGCATACAAATCTTGAGTAGGCTTCATAGTAGGCTTATCATTAGCCTTAGGTTACAAATATTCTCATTTCAAAGGTGCACATCTTCTCAATTAAAAATATTTTATTTTTCATTTTATCTTTTTTTTTTTAAATTGTTAGTATTTTGTTTTTGTAAATAAGCGGTTAGCCACGAACTATGTGCTTGAGTTAACTGTGCATAATAAACATAATAAATAAGTTAAATGTATTGACCGGCATTGCGCATGTAGATCTACACCAAACATATCTCAACTAACACATTTGCCTCTGCATCTCACCAAAGTCACATGATCTCCAAAATGGCGACCTCCTTCCACTTCACGAAAGATCCTCCTCCTGATTCAATGTTTGCAGAAATACAAACTCTGAATAAATTTAACGATGAGGTGAGTTGTTGTGATTTCCAATATGATTAGAAAACCGTTTAAACACGTTGTTTCTTAAGTATTGGGTTGATTTTGTGTATGATTTATATATCATCCTTCCTTTTGATTTCACTGACACTTCGTACGAATTATACTCAAAGTTAACATTTTTGGAAGACTGCAGTGTGACTGACAGTATCATAGCACAAAGCTCATGCTGTAGCACTCCTGTTTGCGGTTTCTGATATATACTGGCTGTGCTATCAGTATCGTTGTTGTTAACACCGGTGTTGGATGATCAGGTAGAAATTACTGCTTCTAATGCCAATTTAATACTCTAAGAATCAGCAATCTTTCGTTTATGCTTTCAGCAATTTACCCAACTGGTTCAGATTGTGTTCCAGTTTCTACTAGAACCAAATAAGGTAATTTATTTATTTTATTTTATTCACTGTATGATGGTTGATATCACATTTAAACTGAGTGCATTAACTTTACATGCTCCAATTTCTTTAATGCAACTGGTAACACAATGTTCTTTAATTATTTCCCATGTAAGAGGACATTGCCCTTTATAGTTATTGAAATATTAGAATATTGGAATTATGAAGTAAAAGGGGGTGACCTTGGTCATAAAAATGTTAATATTAACTTCATAGACTAGTTATCATTAAATAATATTTTTGATCAGTTTTGTATGTCATTTATGTCTGTTATTTTTATTTTAATTTGCTCATCTTTGACAGTCCAGCAGACTTATCGAACAGTTGGAAGAATTTTCATCGCAACATGGAGTTAGTGCTGCAGCTTTGAAAAATGTCATCAAAAGTTTACTGACAATTCCAAACAGTGAGTGTGCAGCGAGTCCTTTTATACTTTCTACTGTTACAGTAGTATTACATCTTTATGCCATATTGACATTTTAGATCCAAGATGAGATTTTTTTAAAATCTCACAAAATTATTGTTTATGTTTCAAAACGTATAACATTTATATTTACATTACAAATAAACCCTGTTATAAGATTAGAGACTAATGATTTACTGCATACATGTAACAGGTGCACTACGGAAGAATCTAGGACCAACACAGTTAAAGGAAGATTTTTTAACTTTAGGTAAGTTTTACTTACCGATTAAGGGAAAGGTCTTAACATGTGAAACATGTTAGTTGAGAAGTATATAATTTTGTGCACTTGGGTTAACTTTGTAGAAATAAAGGATGCATCGGATACTCAAATTAAGAAATGTTTCTCCTATTTTTTCATACTAAAAAATCATTCATTCAGATACACTCAGTTTCGTCAGAGATTCAGGATAGTCTCCCTCTCTCTCTCCCTCTCTCTCTCTCTCTCTCTCTCTCACACACACACACACACACACACACACTTATCTTGACTTTTTATGTTTTTTTTTTTCACAAAATCTGAAATTGTTTATTCTAGGTTTAGCAGAAGAAAAGTCAACCTATTTTGCTGAGCAGGTAGAGAAATCAAATTTATTAAAAAGCCTAACTATTTAAATCTTCAATCAGCATCCAGTGTTAAGTTATGAATTTTTTACTACATGTATGTTGCAGAGGAATGCTGTTTAATGTCAACAATATTCTTAATTCTTTTAAACACAGTATCATACTATAGATTATTCCAAGTGGCAGACAAATTCCCAAAGTTTGTATGTATCTTAACGGATACAAATATATCTTGCGGATACAAATATAATATGCCACATTGTAACATTTTAAACTGATATCACTTGTTCTGTTCACAGTGGCAACAAAACCTCTTGGCCCTCTCAAGGACAGCCTTAGGTCAGACACTGATGGTCAACCAACTACTGGACATGGAGTGGAAGTTTGGGGGTAAGAGATTTATTTATCTATTTATTTTGTTTATTTATTTATTAGTCTATTTATATGAGTTGAACGTATTCTGAAATTTTATCACAAAATCTAGGTGTTTGGATATTGTATTTTAACTAACTTAAAACTGATTAGATTTTGGTGGTGATCCATACATTCAATAATTCAAAATAATAAGTATCTGCTTTTGCAGTGGTCTGTGCTCTTTGAGTGTTTTTCTAGTGGGGGATTATTTCATTTCAAATCTTATAATTCCCAGTGACAGCCGCCAGCAGTGAACTAAACCAGGTTGGAAACACTTTCATTCAGCTCAAGTTGGTGGTTAATAAAGGAAACAAAACAGAGAATGTATATATGGGTAAGTTGTGTGTAACTGATTGCCACGGTTTGGGAATGAAGTGAAACAAAAATTTTTTGAAAAGATCTGTCACTGTAGCAGAGGCATTGATTTTGATACTTCAACAGAAGAATGCACTAGTATTTGTAACTTTTTCAAAACACTCCTATTTATATGGAGATTGTAAAGTAGAAACGTAATATTGCGGAAGTCATTTAGACTGTCCCAAAGGGTTTAGGTGTATACGCTATTTACTTGAAATGACTCTATGTCTCTATATAAGTTGTTTATTGAATTGTGTTTAGGGTAGTGCATCAAATTCTCGACTTGTAAACTGGAATGATGTGTTTTATTTAAAAGGGAACTATCTGCAGCCAGTGTTATGATTCATGTGAGAACATTTATAATTTTTTTTCTTTTTTATTTCCCTTTTGTTCAATAATAAATGATAATTATTTTTGCATTATCTATTTTTGTTTCAGAGCTGACCCTGCCTCAGTTTTATTCCTTCCTTCATGAGATGGAAAAGGCCAAAGCTAGTCTGGAATACTTCAGCTGATGTTCCACTGTTTCTTAACTGACTGTTAAAAACTACTATTGACTTTTAGAGCTGATATAGTGCTGTTCTACTAGACTGCTACTTGTTAAATTTAACTGTGTCAGTCAGTACCAGCCTGTTTGCCACGCAACATGCTCGTCACCTCTATCATGTATTCATACTTTTCACATTTTTAGCTGTCTGTAATCATTATTGTATTGTTTATGATGTGATTAACAACAGTTGTACATTTTTTATAACAGCAGACATTAATAATAATAATAATAATAATAATAATAATAATTGAATATTGTGAAAAGCTTGAAAATATAATATTATATTACATATGCTGCACTTCTTAAAAACCTGAAGAACAGAAAATTCCACTGTCTCAGAAATAGACTGGCATATTTTGGGGAAAAAAACCCTAAGAACTTTGTAAATTTTGATCATGATATTTTTTATACAACAAAAATACTTATATTAATTGAAATGAGTTGGATAATTTCTTAATTATTTTACTTGATACTATACATTAACATTATTAAAATATTATCATATTATATTATTTTTGTTGATAAATTTTACAACCAACAGCAAAATCGGGAGATAATTAGGAAAACCTTGTGCGTATAATAAGTTATAAAATTTTAAGATCTTTGATCTAAGATAAACTGTTTCTTTCATCATGTTATTGTAGAGAGTCGCTCTACTTCTGAAGAAAATATTAAATTAATTTCTATAAATTCATTTTCCTAAATATAAGGCCAATCCTTTATTTGTAATTTTTTCTTCTATTTTTCTCTGAATTGAAAGCTGTAGACATCTTCAAAGGCAAACAGTTGTTTGCTGTTTTTCAAATTTACGTACATGCTTGAGGCCTGAGTCTTTCATTGTGACGGTTTCGCTTTCGTTCTCTCACTGAATCAAACCAACAGCTTTGTTTCATAATGTTTCAATGGCAGTAACTGATCAGCAACAAAGAAAAAAAGCTGGATAAAGTGATGACACAAACAAACGAAGATGAATCGATGCCTGTATAAATATGACAGGGCATGGGATGCAATTATTAATTCAAACCCCAAAGGAAATGGGAATTGAAATATTGAATGCTTTCTCCCGGTGAAAACCTACAGCCAAGGTAACTCGAAATGTCACTGGGAAGTGATCTTGACAATGTTCATGAATCGATAAAAATTACGACCAGCCAAATAGGAGGGGGGAGACGCTGACTGCTGCTTTGGCTGAAGATCGGGGAATCCCAGTCTGCGCTCCGAACGAGAGGGTGACGGCTGCTTGAAAATTCTCACAAATTAATTTTATTCTATTTATTTATTTTTTTATTCATATCTTTTTTCATTTATTGTAAGTAGAGGACAGGTATAGAAGCAGTAAAAGTATGCGTACGCAAACAGTTGGTCAGCAGCGATACTTAAACCAAATTGCTGCTTTTAATGCCATACTAATCCACTCTTCGAGCTCGAGAGGTCTTCTACATGAACAAAAATGTCTGAAAGTCCTAGACAACATACTAGTTTGTAACAGCTACATGTAGGAGAGACCTGATGCAGAGAACCATTTCATGAGCCACTGGTATCAAAACTGTGATACCCAGGCAGTGGTGGATTAAAAGGGGGGAAGGTCAGGGGGGGTCATGACCCCCACTTCGGTTTCTGAGAAATATATCACACTAATATTTCCGTCTTGAAATTAAAATTTTGACTAGCTAAATCATAGTTCTAAACCGTGCCAAAGGGCACTGTTTGCTCTCCAAAACACCAGGACTTTTTCGGGGCCCTTGAGCGGGACCCGAACCCCACACCAAAAGGACGATGGTCGGCTTCGCATCCGAGGCCTGTCGTTCCAGCCCCCCCCCCCCCCCCCCCCCCCCCCTTCAAATAATCCAGGATGCGCCCCTTCTCAGGGGTTGGCGACATGATTCTCCTAGGACTGAGGGACTTTTTATCAACTTCCATCTAGAAATACGCGCTTAAATTCACAATGACATTTTTACATTAATTTTACATAACGCTTATGAAATATCTTCGCACTGCATATCGACTGTGACAAATGGATACAGAAAATATCCATTAAATTCTGACAATGGTTAACGTTATATCGCTGGACCATTTCATCGGAAAACATATGATAGCAAAATTGTAACTCCCAGGCTTGGTAGGAGGGGTGGGGGTATTAATATAGACGTTCTTTTGCCCTTTTACAGACAGCGGGTTACTCACTTCATTAGGCCACGTAAAATCTTATATTTAGGATTTTGCCTTATATTTTAATTACCTTGTAAGGTGTCCTTGAAATACTTGATATCCTTGAAAAAAATGTGATGACTGCAGGACTAATTCAAAGATATTCACACGTAACTTTTCAATCGAATTCCATACATTCGACTGCAATTCAAAGTAACACAAGTATTACCTGACGTAAACTGATGTAATCATTCTGGTATGAAAATCGGGCAAAAATAAGCTAACTTGCAAATTTCTGTAAGTAATATATATGACCTTCATTTATTTTTGTGGTATGGAAATAATGTAAACAGTGCTCCGATAATAAAGAAATTAACGTTCTTTTTATTTCCACTTTATCCCATTGGCCTGCCCTATCAACGTTCAAAGCTGTGTTTGCTATATTGATTTTATTGTACTGAATTTCGCACAGTCACCTGTATTGTAATGTGGTGAAGGCTCAATCACTCAGCAACCTGTGCGATTTTGCCGACGGACACAAAACCAGCGTCTCTGTTAACCCCATTTTCCTGTATACAGCACGTACTGTAGTCGTTATGACGTTGACGTGACGCTGTAAGGACATACGTAGCCCTCCCACGTTCACGTAGACGGCGTAGACGGTAGCAGCGTCCAGCCACGCCTAGCGGTAAGTTGCAGTACGCCGCCTATGGACAGGACCAAGTGATGACGATATTTCTAGCTGGATTTAATACACAAGGAATCTGCTTCGAAGATTTTAGCACAGCAGTTCGAAGCATTGACCTTCTCGGCTTACTCACAGTTAGAGTCGATATCTAACTGCTGACGGGATGAAACGACACCGTTTAACTCTCCATGCATAAGGCTATTACAATGATCTTAATATTTACAGTCTCGTTACAGCTTGGTCCGTCACGTCTGACAAATATGGCGAGAACACTTAAAAACGCAGGATGAACTACGGATGATCACAGCCGACTTTAAGTACAACAGGCTAAGCTGTAGTGAAATTAGTATCTATCAGAATCAAACCTAAACGACCGACATTACTAATGGGTGTTGCGTCTTGGATAATTTGATATAACATAATCGAAGTCTGGCGTGCTCTGCGACTTGGAAGAGCATTAGAGGCGGTTCATAACGTTAAGATCTCCAGACTGTTGACTTATACATAAACGTGCTTTGTTAAAACCACTATACCGGTGAAGTTTGTATGCCTAGTGGTTTCTTGCTTTCTCTGCACGGTTAATAGTAACACTCGTGACTTTTTGTTGACCCGATATCCGCAGAGTTAACGCAAGGGGTGGAATACGTCTCTAAGGAGGGGGCTGCATTGGGATGAAATCACGCACATTTCTCTCATTTCATGTCTCGGTAGTTGCACCTACTCAAAATGGATTTTAGTGCGTATGAAAAGAAAAACAGTACGAAAACTTTGACAAGTTAATGACACGGAACTGAGGCAAAACTTTATATAGCTAGACTTAAATAACCCGTGTTATTTTACGGCACAGAAACCGCTCAATTTATTGCAGTGGCGAAATAAAAGCGCTACGTCTTTGCGATCATATTCTGCCTTGCAGCGGACAAAAGAACGCCACAAAAGCTATTTTATCCACTCCCGCTTTATTCTATATAGAGAGGTGAACGCAGAGTCGTAACCAGGAACCTAGACTTTTTTAACACTCATGCAGTAGCACAGCGCAAGCCAAGCCACAGTGACGCGTACGGGGCTTTAAAAGACCAAATGACACATCCTCCACGCCGCATGTAGTGTGACACGAGCGTATATACCTCGCAAGAGACAGAGATAGGAACAGAAGTAAAATACGACGAGAGACAGAGGTCCCATAAGCCGCCTGAACGAGAAGCCTAATTCGATTGACGAAAAAGGCAGAGCGTGTGAGGGACCCCACATCCATCAAATCATTAACAGATGCAGTAATAAGGCTGGTGATAATAATAATTATTATCACATGTTAAGCGATTTCACTTTCAGGGCTACATGTACGCAGAGTCGTAACCAGGAACCTAGACTTTTTTAACACTCATGCAGTAGCACAGCGCAAGCCAAGCCACAGTGACGCGTACGGGGCTTTAAAAGACCAAATGACACATCCTCCACGCCGCATGTAGTGTGACACGAGCGTATATACCTCGCAAGAGACAGAGATAGGAACAGAAGTAAAATACGACGAGAGACAGAGGTCCCATAAGCCGCCTGAACGAGAAGCCTAATTCGATTGACGAAAAAGGCAGAGCGTGTGAGGGACCCCACATCCATCAAATCATTAACAGATGCAGTAATAAGGCTGGTGATAATAATAATTATTATCACATGTTAAGCGATTTCACTTTCAGGGCTACATGTACCCGTTAAGTACATTTCCGTTTTCTCTTCTCTATAAGTAACGGGAAACAAGGCCGATGGTGGTACAGGAATACATTGCTGGTTAAAATGACTGCTGTCTCTCAACAAACTGTTCACAATTGGTGAATAACGTGAATGACTACCTGCCATTGAGTGCGATTATGTATGTGAAATGACTTCACTGGAACTGTTGCTCAGTAACAATATTACTAATAGATCGCCTCTGGTGTCTGGTAATGCGTGGAATCGGCCCCAAGACATTCCTAGACCTTGTAGCTTGCTATATTAAATCACCATATCCGGAATCAGGAAGAGGTCTGTCACTGTCGCTGACTGGAGATTTAAAAAAAAACTAGTAGACAATAGAATATTGCCTCTCTCAATCCATAAAGTATGCTCTACGTGCTACTTAAAGGAAGCTAGTTCTGAAATCGATGGGTTACCTGAGCAGACATACATCAGGCGACTTTCCGCCACCGTGAATAGAAGAGACAGAAATTGAGCAGAGGCATCGATATATTTTACAAGAAGAATCTAGAAAATGTTAACAAAAAGTAGGTGTATTGAATTTTGAGGCCGATTAGAATATTGAACTGCTAGACCTATAACATAATGCCGCAGTTCAGTTTTTAGGTCGTGTACACAAAGCCGTCCTCAAACCCCGTTGAAATACACGACAAACGCATTGTAGATATTTACACAGGTGATGTGACCGTAAAAAGAAGCAAAATAGTGGCGAGGCAATCCAAGTATACAATCTGCGAAACTGCTGTTCAAAAATGCAAAAAGCAAACTTTTATTTGCATGGTGTAAAGGCAAAGATATACAGAACGATTGCCATGTTGCAAGAGGCACAGGGATAAAAAAAGAAAAGCACCGTTGAGCATGTGTATGGATATGTGGCACACTTAATCGAGTACCTCCCTATGTGGAAGAAGAGTACGCTAGTCGTTGCGTGTTTCTGAGGATCCATAGCATTGAAAAGATACACAGGGATGTTACACATGTTAAGAACTGTTTGCAACAATCAACGCAGTTTTATTTAAGGTGAGCAGTCACGGGGCCATGGAGGACACAGCCAACCCAAGATTTTTCGTCAATAAATCGCACTCTTCCGTAGTTAGGCTCTTTGAATAGATTTTGAAGACACTGAAGAAAGAGATGAATACAGTGAGTTAAGAAGATATTCCACCTGCAATCAACACAACGTGGAGCCTGTTTTTTTCACACTGATAACAAAACGCCAACTTCTTTTGTATTGTCACATTGACCGAACGCAGGAACGGATGACCAAACATGAAAGAGACGTGCATCGATTTGTAGAGGTTCCTACAGACGATGAAAATAATGGCATTGTGAAATATCTTAACGTTTCCCACTAGAAGCTACATGGAATATCGAAGTAATGGCTGAGATACCCCGTAGGGTGACTTCGGTCTAGCAGCGTGCATTCACAGCGACAAAACTCATCTAACATGCCATATTAAGGAACATACAGACAGACGTGAAATAAATGCGCAATAATGAAATCTCTTCGACATGTGACTTAACAAATGACAACGAAGTCACAGCTCAAAGGAAGATCTTTTTGTCTGAGAAAACACATTCTGCTGTTTCCCCCAAGAAAACAGAGCGACAAATCTCACGAATAGAGAGCTCAGAGGTCACGTGGTTCAGCTGAAACTTTTCCGGCATTATGTCTACTCGACGTCGATTAAATAAATATCTAAGAAAGTCTTACATATTGCCTTTACTGGCGCTAATATGTTTGGTGATATTATGGCGTCTGCCGCGTCCAGATGAAAGAAATGGTGGGTATCTTCTCCCGACTATTAAATGTATAACCAATTTGTTAGTTTGTTTGCTTGTCGTAATATTCATTCTTCTATTTTTATTTGCTGTTCTATCTATCTATTTAGCTATCTATCTATCTATCTATCTGCTCACTCTATGGTTAGTAGGCTAAGCTGTCTCTCGTAGTAAGGTGCCCAGCGTATTTACAGAACGTTATTCTATAACGCTACCCTAACGTTTATATATCCCATAAATGACGTTATGGTCACGTTATAGTAACGTTATAAAACGTTCTATGCTTGCAAGGTGAACGGTGATGTATGAACCATTAAAAACTCTCTTAAGAAGACAAAAAAGCTTGGTTGGGCCCCCCCCTCCCCTCCCCCTTTATGAACCCTTCATGAGTCATACAAAAATCTGCCCACTGTCAAAATAGATTTGTCTCTGCGATGTTCTCTATATGGTGCGTTAAATTAACCTTCGTTCAATTACTTTCAAAGCGGACAACATAATAATACATTGAAATTCAAAGCACAAATTGAGAGACATCACGGTTCAGAAGGTATTTTTTATGATTTTCCCCAGTTTTGATAGGCTATTTGCGACATTGAGCACTCAGTAACATTTAAATCATTAGCACGGGATCCCTCGTGTTTTACTACCCCACTATGGTTATTTCTAAATCCATATTCATTATTTAGACATGTTTTGAAATAAAAAAATTGCTGTAAAAGCTAAAACTTTGCTGCGCTTCTTTCTTGTTAATCACCATACTATACGTTCTTATTTTGACGGACGTACCTATTTTGGCATGGCACGTGTATGTCTATGCCCGGATTTAGCGACAGATAACTTCTTCAGATAAAATTATCACTGTCATGGGAGACTCGTAAATTTGGCACTAAAACGACTCTCCAAACGATACAAGATACAAAGAGTACGTTCTATTGAATTACGATTGCTCTAAATTGCTGTTCGTAAGCTGTATACCATTAGGAATCTTTTAGTGTCTTATTGATTGAATTTAGGCTGAAGCAAGGTTTTAATGAAGTTAGCTTGAAAGCAATAATTAACGCTGTGGTGTTTTATTGTATGAGTTCTAGGAAGCTCAGGCGACAAGATAATCGTAGTCGTTTTCAACAATTAGGCCATACACAAGTCTTCTCGGCAAATGTACTGTAGAATGTTTAGTTGAGTTTAATAAGATACAAGCCTGCACTTCTTTACTTAGCATATAAGGTGAATTAATTATCTTATTATACTGTATAAAAAGCATGTACTAGTATACAGTATTATAAAGTATTATACTTTTACCCAAAAATATAGGTAGATGAGAAATACAGACGTTAAATAAGCCAATTGAATACAGAATTAGGTAGGGGCCTACAATGGAAATAATGAATGTATCTGTTTTGGTGATCATGAAATGTCACAATATTATTCCATCTATTTCCAGGAGTAAAAACCATTCAAAAACCAGCAGCCAACGCGAGAGAAAACATTCCGGCACCAACACTAAGAGTGGCGTCACATCCGGCGACAGAGTCTCCCCCGAGCGACACACTCAATTTTACTGTGGTTACAGGAGCCAGCGACGGCTACTTCGGCGGTTTACGGAACTTAGTCGGGTCTATTCATTTTTGGGAACCGCGGACGAACATCGTGGTTTACGACCTCGGTTTGGCCAATTTTCAAAAACGTTTGATTTCTCAGTGGTGCTGGACAACTTTATTGCCATTTGATTTCGCTCAATATCCAGCGCACGTCAGCGTGTTAAAGGAATACGCCTGGAAACCCGTGATAATGAAAGATGCCGTTGACAAATACGGTAAAATCTTATGGATAGACGCAGGAAGCGATGTCCGTGGGCCGCTGAAAAAAATCGACAAATATTTGAGCCAAGATGGCCACTTCTTGGTGCAAGGCCAAGACGAAGACATGACGCTCTTCTCTCATAACGCCACCTTCAAATATTTTTCTTCCAGCAAAGAGGAATTCCTCAAAAAGCCCTCGTATTCCGGCAACTTACAAGGATGGGTGAGAGGAAGCCGCGCTTACATTGACATTCTCCTCCCACTGAAAGCGTGCGCTTTAACACCGGAGTGCATCACGCCGCCTGGGTCCATGCTCTTAAACCACAGGTACGATCAGACTGCTTTGAGCATTTTGGCCTACAAGTCCGGTCTCCCCATCACGCCACATACAGAGCTCCTGGCAGCCGAGAGACGGCAGCTTTCAGAGAACTACAGGCAGCCCAGTGACATGGTGGTCTACACTGCTCGGCAATATAGCTCAGACTATGCCTACTCTTTGTGCACGTTTGGTAGTAAGGGGTGGAAAATTGTTGAAGCGTTCTTGAGTTTCCTCCGGTGGTTATTTTCCTGAGGGTGGGCGCGATTATAAAGTCCTTTTTAAAAGATGGAGGGCAAAATCTTTTTTGTTATTATTATTCTTATTAATGCACTTGTTGATTAACCTTTTTTGTATTTGTTGCTTTTCTAGAAAATGTACCTGTATTACAAACTAGTTTACACGATAAATGTGTTTGTGCTTCAAGTTTGCTGCAGTTTATCTTAATTTTCTTTTAGACAAAATAACAGGTTCTTTAATCCTAATGTGATGGTGTTAATTGAAGAAAATTTATTGAAATGAAACTAGTTCCCCCTTTTGTTTCTAAGCAAAACGGCAGCAAAACACAAATACCAACAAACACAATTTTTACATCGCACCTGTCGAAACCGCTTACTTGCAATCTCAGCTACCACATTCCCATGCCTCGTGTTCTGGCTTTACCAAAACCCTCTCAGCCAGAGGCTGGCTAGGTAATGACGTCATTTCTGTGCAAAACGTTTTCGCTAGACAGAGTGCAGTAATTTTCGCAAAATTCTGGTGGTAAATCTCTCTGTGGCTCGTGTTAAAGGTAGTTATTTTTTCCAAGCCCTCATTACATCCCGTCTTTACCGGAACTATGTACCACAGTCCTTAAAAGCAGTAGTTCTCTTGGTAACAATAATAACACAGTGTATTATACGAAGCGAAAGCATGGTCAGAGATGAGCAGAATACACGTAAGGTGTAACACAGGTTAAGTAACAAGACAAGAAACTTGTGCATTTTCCAACTAACAGGTACGTGTTGAAAATGGGTCGAGTGGTTCGAATTAACGTATATTATGTAACAGCCAACTGCGCTATTTCAATGATACTGTAATATAACGTAAGACAAGAAGTGCACAGGCGTATTTACTGGTAGCAAATAAATGCGTTTTCTTCAGTTAAATCTAGGAAATGATCGCATATTGTGCGCTAGGTTAAATGAAATGCCCAAGCCTCCAATGAAAATGATCAAAATGCATGTTTCTTGTGTATTTTCTCAAACTGGCCCTCCAGGAACTGTTTTATCAGGTGATCAGCGGAAGTTAGAATGGAAACAAAGCAGGCGATCTCTTTTTTTATTGGACTTGAATCATAATCAACAGAATCTGAGCGTTTCGAAGAGTGGAACGGAAATTAGGAATTGTCAGTTTTATTATTTATGAAATGATAATGACAAAAACAGCATATTAAACCCATTGCCTTCTCCCATTTACGCTAATCCATCTCCTCAACGACTGCGTTTGTTTTGAGGGTTTTCATTGAAACAGGGCCTCAAAATCTACGAAAACCGTCCACTCTAGCCCGCACGGTTTACCACAAGTGGTCAACAACAGTTATAAAACACGCTTGCAACATATCCTAGTTGATTGCTTGACCTTGCGGTGAACGGATCGCCATTCCTGTATACTTAATAGCAGGCATTTTCTCTCTCTGTTACTCGCTGCATAGAAGCGCCGTGTAGACTTTAGGCTGGCTCAGGCCACGACCAAAACCGGTCTAAGTGGTGCCTAGTGTGAATTTGGCCTATGACTCACAGCAAACCAGGGCCTGTCTCTACTTAGTCCTGTATGTTTTCGGAGAATGAACTATTCCCCCTTCCACCTAGGATAGGGCAATTCGGAAATGGGTGAAACCTGCCAGTTAGTTCAATTTGTATAAAATGAGCGTTTCTCTCCTAACCCGAGCAGGTACTCGCTAGCAGTCAATCAAATCGAACAAAGCAGACGACATTACGTGAAAATTGAGACTTTGCCAGTAACGCTAATTTCCTTTATTTGCACTATCAGTTGAAACTGCTATATTGGCAACTCGCACATGAGATAATAGAATTTCTCTCGAAGGAACTGAAACACTTTTCTTTTCCCTCTTTAACCAATCGAAGGACGTTTTTTGATAGCTTCAAGTTTGGCAACCTGACGGAGGAAGATAATAGAATTTGTCTGCTAGAAGAAGAAGCCAGCACATAGGGAAGTCTCGCCCTTTCGTTAATTTGCGTGAAGCGTTGGTTCCGGGGTCTGTAGGCGCAATGGAGGCACCGAGTCGGAGTACAGGAGCCTTATTCTTAATAGTTGTGGTTGCCGGGTTGTTCCTGCTTTCTGACGGTTTCATTCTCACTAAGGATTCCGCTGATCTGGTACACTGCAAGCCATGTGAGCAGATTTCGATCGTACAGGGTAAGTCCTTTTAATTCAAGGTACCCCTAGAACGATCTTTGAAAACTTTAGAACGATTATGACATTACCCGGCCACTGCAGACGAACTATGCTACTGCATTACGTTTTCACCACCAATATCAGAACCGTTTTCCTTTCTTATTTTCTTCATTTTTGTCTTTCTTTTGTCTAATTTTTAAAGACGAGCATGGGTTCTTGGCATTTGCGCAAAAATTCAAATATCATTTGTCAAAAAAAAAAAAAAATGACAAAACTGAACACAAAACATATATCATGTATCAAGCTGGGAGGTTTTTCTCCTACACACTGTACTATGCCGCGTTCCAACACGAGCCTTATGAACCTTGTTTCTGTTAAAAGCACTGTAGTATATCATGCGGTATTACTATTTGTAACATGGAGAGGGTCGCGTTAGATATATCTATAATGTCTCTTGCGGTTTTTGAGCACTGAGGTAAACCACCGCGCAGTTGCTTTACCACTCACCACAAGAGCAACAAACAAAACGAATGCCGACTCAAGGATACCTGGATCTATAAACATCTTTCTTTGAAATTTTGCGCTTGTGTTTGGTCAATTTTATTATTTGTGGAATGTGCCATTTATTAATAAACCTTTAATGTACCCTCAGAATACACCGCTGACCATGACCTCTTATCATTCACTTCAACAGGATAAAAAGCACATTTAGCGTAGGTATTACTCTTTTTTCCAATCGTAAATCAAAAAACGCCGGCAATTATAGCTAAATACTAGGCTAATTGAGTGCAGGAAAGCTATAATTGTATAGTTACGTGTGGTGTTTACGTGTTCTGGGCTGTGTGTTTTCTGACCAGTCGTCACTGACTTTGAAATGTATATATCCACATGTAAGAGCTTAGCTGTATGGTTCACACACTTGTTAATGTGCCAGAGCTTGCTGTGTGTCTGTTAAATTCAGTAAAATGACATTGAAGACATTACCAAAGAGAGTGATTCTTATGTGAAAGAAAAGAGATGTTTAATGTTTAATGTTCATGTTCCGAGCAGTTTCAATACTTTGAAAAGACAATGAATGAGCTCCTTGATACGTACCTCCCAATAAAAGAATCC
The DNA here is from genome assembly GCF_051362555.1 of Lingula anatina. Classification (NCBI taxonomy): domain Eukaryota; kingdom Metazoa; phylum Brachiopoda; class Lingulata; order Lingulida; family Lingulidae; genus Lingula; species Lingula anatina. Next base: position 2,004,224 of record NC_141772.1, on the reverse strand, counting down.
ACAAGACACACTACCGACAAACCCTGGATAACCACCGACTTCAAGGATCTTATCAAACAGCGCCAGAGAGCTTTCAGAGAGGGAGACACCAAACTCTCACATAGCATCAGAAACAAAGTTAACAGAACCAATAAGAAACTGAAATCATCGTTTTACAAAAACAAAATAGAATCACTAAAACAGTCTGACTCTTCCACTTGGTGGAAGAAATCCAAAGAGCTAGCAGGTTTGAATAACAATAAATGTTCATTAGAGTCACTTGCTGATAGCACATCAAATGGTAATTACCAGGTTCTAGTAAAAAAGATCAACGAATTTTTTCAAAGTGTTAGTAGCAATTTGACTCCTCTTACACCGGCTGAAAATGGCCAACAGAACTATGTAGTACCAGATGAGTTTACTATTAGCGTAAATGATGTCGAAAAACTTCTCTCTGATGTTAAGCTCTCAAAGGCTTTAGGTCCTGACCAAATTCCAAATTGGGTCATCAGAGATTTTGCAGGCTTCCTTTCCAAGCCCTTGTGCGCAATTTTTAATAGCTCTATCAGAGAGGGATATGTACCTGACACTTGGAAATCTGCAGAGGTAATCCCCGTCCCAAAAGTTAACCAACCAAAAGTGATAGAGGCTGATCTTAGACCAATATCGCTTACACCAGTGTTGAGTAAAATATTGGAGTCATTTGTGGCAAAATGGGTGATGAGTAGCCTGCAAATCGATAAGTCCCAATTTGGAGTAGTCAAAAATAGCTCTACTACCCACGCCCTAGTAGAGCTGACTCACAAAATACTAGAAGGTCTCGAACCATCTGCTAAAACCAAATCTTATTCACAAGTTTTATTTTTAGATTTTTCAAAGGCATTTGACAGAATAGACCACAGCATCTTAATTGAAAAACTGGGCAGTCAAGGGATTCCAGAGTTTATTAGGAAGTGGATTTTCTCCTTTTTATGCCAAAGATATCAGAGAGTGAAATGTGGTCAGTGTAAATCTGACTGGGTCCAGCTTAACGGAGGGGTACCTCAGGGGACAAAGTTAGGTCCAATCCTGTTCATAGCAATGATAAATGATCTAAAAACCTGCTGCCCAGATATAAAATTTGTTGATGATACATCTATTTATGAACTTTGTCAGTTTGGCCAAAAATCACTACTTCCACAGGCAATAGAGCAACTTGAAAATTGGGTTAGAAATAACAATATGAAATTAAATGTAAAGAAGACAAAATGTATGGATTTTAACTTTACCAAATGTATAGATATCATTCCAACACTATTGGTAGATGGAGAAATTGTAGAAAAAGTGAGTAAATTTAAGCTACTAGGAGTAACTCTGACCCCTGATCTCAAGTGGACAGAACATGTGCAGTTAATTTATTCAAAGTCTTGTGCCAAGCTTTTTTATCTAAGGCAGTTGAAAAGGGCAAATCTGGCCACTGAGGATCTAATAGTTATATATCAATCAATAATTAGATCAGTCCTAGAATATGCATGCCCTGTGTGGGGGCCTGGTCTTACAGCTGAACAATGTGAATGCTTAGAATCTGTTCAAAGGAGAGCTCTTAGAATTATTTACCCATTTTATACTTACAAGGATGCCCTACAGGCTAGTAATCTCACCTCTCTGAGGGAGAGAAGAGTCGTTTTACTTAAGAACTTTTTTACAAAAATCAAGAATTTTAATAAGCTACACCATCTGTTTAAACAAAAGAACCCAAGAAATCTCAGGGTCAGCAACAAATTTTTAATACCAAAGGTAAAAACGGAGCGTTTTAAATCATCTTTTATAATACACAGTCTTTTAAATTTTATGTAAATTACTGCTTCAAACTGTCTTATAAGTCTTTGGTCCTTTTAGTTTAGTTTATAATTCTTAGTTAATTTTAAAATACCTTATGATTTTATTATTTAAGACGCATTGTAAAACTTCAACCTATTAGGTTGCGATTTTAGTAAATAAATTATTATTATATTATTATTATTATTATTTCAAATAGCTTGCGAATTCCATGAGGTTATTCACAAGAAGAACAGGTAAAACGATTTTATTTGTTCACTTTTAGATCAATGCTGTTTTGATAATTCCATTATTATTTTTAGTGTTCCTTGAAAAATTCTTAAGATGTTCGTCTTCGATTCAATTTTAACACATTTCTTGGTATGTAAATTTGTTATAGATAACAGTTGCCAAAAATCTTCAAAATATGCGATTTTTTGACCGAAAACAGATAGCAAACGGTTTTTATTAGCTCCAAAAATGACTTCCAAACCTGACCTTACAAAATCTTGTAAAACAAGAGTCTTGCTGGAACTAGATGTTTGGCAGGTGCGACTACGTCATCATCGCTAACTCCACCCAGCCCTCTCGTTCAACACAGTGAATCACTCATCATAAAAAAAGAATGGATTTAAACGCCTTCTCGATAGGGACTTAATGTGAGAACAGTAGCCACATTTTCTCTGCATTTTGATAAATAAAATTATCTGATTGGTTGCACCATTTCTCGTTGGAGAGCAATACCCGTATTCCTCACAAATCTCCAAATCTCCCAATCATTTTCTTTTGCTTTTTTGAAACAGCTAGTACGCCTTAGTCACAATTCTTTCTTTTCTTTTCTTTTTTTTTTTTCGAGATCTGTTTCGAAGAGCGCCAAACATTTTTTTCATTGCAACTTTTATCCTCTTCAGCAGATGTTTTTCAAGTGCGATGTAGATGTAATAACATTTCATATTCTCCTAGCTCTTTTTAACTGAAATCAAAAGATCAAAATCTCAGGGTTGTAAATCTGAAACACTTCTAACACCACATACGTGTCCGGGTCAGCGCTCTTGTCAAACTCTTCATCGCTTTTAGACCTCATCGTCAAATCTGTTTTGACTGAAGTCAAATTCACTTACGGTATGATGCACAGCTCTCCACTTGACGTGAGGTAAAACAATGGATTCATGTGGAGTTTTTTCTTGTTGAGTAAGTACATGTAAAACGCTAACAGTTCGTAAGACGACTAAACGCGTCTTGAGACTCTGAATACACACGACATAACAAATAAGTAAAGGCAGGTTTCTGCGAGAAAAATTCAATTTCAAACGGTCCTGTCAAAGTTTTACCAGTGTTTTAATGGCAGGCGCTCTAAACTGTAAAAAATAACAAAATAGGCGTTTCAAATGTAATATTTTTGTCTTGGCGTAGTCGTCATTCATGAACTAGACTGCCACATTTATAAAGAGCTTCGGCGTAAGCAAGAACGTATTAAATGTTCCTTTAACACTGAGTTTGTCAATAGGTTTGCCCCTGTGCACTTTTAGCAGTGAAAAGTTCACGATCAAACACCTGATAATGCATTTCGATACTATGGCTCCGAGGGTGTCTTCCATTAGCTTGATAAGGAAAATATGCGTTACGAGGAAGAACTTATCTGTGTTATTTATAATCAATGTTACCTCTAGAAAAAGCAAAAAAAAAAAAAAAAAAAAATTGATGAAAGTAACCGATTTGGTCATATGATCAAGAATATTTGAAGGGTCGTGATGTCTCACACGTAAAAATTCATTTGGTCTCCTAAGGAGCGATTAACTTTTTTACCATTTTTCACGAGAGACAGCCAAAACACATTGAACCATGCAAATACAAAACTTTCACAAATTTCTTCCACCTCTCCCTCCCTGCCTCTCTCTCTCTCTCTCTCTTATCTCTCTCTCTTTCTCCCCTTCCCTCTCTCTCCCCCCTCTCTCTCTCTCTCTCTCTCACACACACACACACACACACACACACACACACACACACACACTTTATCGCCAAAATTTCTTTACAACCTTTGCTGTGCAGCTCTCTGCTAACACGTGACCCGAGTGAGTCAAGAAACAAATTCGATAATAATCTCCATAACCGTTGCCAGATTCCACTATATTCGGCCTTGTGCATGAAGCCTTAATCCAATATTTTCTTGCTTGTTTTGATAAAATAATGCCAATAGCTTTAAGCGTTATCTGCAGAAGCTCTCTTGCGATTTTTTTTCAAGCTTGCGATATTTAACGAAGTGCGGCGCTGTTGAGACGCAGTGAGGCTCTCTTTATATAATACCAATTCACTGGAGACCAGCACAAATTGAAACACACAGTCTTAAAACGTCTTAGCTAGATTTGCACAATCTAATCAGAAAACGACCAAATTCTATACTTTGTTACTTTGTTATTGCAGATTCTAAAGCCAAGCAAAATCAAAATCTAGTCACTTCGATATATCCTAAAAACTATAGATAAGCTGCTTGTCGATAAACTACTTGTCAAAAATTCATTAAAATGACAGTAGTCTGTTATTTATCTAAGGATGGCAATATCTAACGGTGCCTGTTCAGACTAAGGCGATTTCAGACTGAATAGAGTAGCAAATCGCGTCATCGATGAGATTGTTACGAGAAGATTGTTTTCCTACACTGAAAATTCTCAGTGGTAATTCTGGTTAAGAGTCCAGACGTCTGGACCGATGTTGTTCAAATACTGACCCCAGTTGATTACAGTCCACCCCCAAACCGCCTACCTGTGGAGCTGACACTGACAGGTTCATTTAATTTGAGCCATTAGGACTTTTTTCTTTTGAAAATACAACTGGCGACTGACCGAAATGTCTGCATTCAGCCTTCAAATAAGTGGCATCAAATTATTTCTAGTATGGCGTACATACATGTATATGGATTTAAATCAGAAAAAAATCATCTTTTTGAAATTTGCAACTAAATTTATAATCTGCTTGATATCAGACAATACAATTCTTTATCCCACGTCTCGTAAAACGTAGAACCTGCGAAAACATCTACCACCTTCTCAATCACTGGTCATTTTTTCCAGTTTTTACGCTGGCAGTTTCGTTTATTGCTACCTGTGACGTTAGGGCGTTGTTTCGGTTTAAGTGCCACTAGCCTAATGGACCAAGGAGACGCCGTCGGTTCACTTAAGGACTAACCTCCCCATGTTTGACTAATGAGGCATCAGGTTTTGGGTCTGACCGTCTGTTCATTGTTGCTGTTTATTTCTATAACTTCTGGTATTATTACCCCGAATTAAATAAGACACCGAAAACCCACATCTCTACTGGTAGCACGTGGGGGCGAGTTTCCACTCAAGCTAAGGGTGTTTTGAACTGACATGAAAAAAATAAATAAATAAAATTAAAAAAAAAAAACGCCCACGATTGTACAAAAAAAAAAAATGGAGGAACAGAGGTGTTTCTAAATACAACAGGCATAAAACGTTTTTCAATGCGCCCTATATATTCATATAAAAGGACGAGATGCGATTTAAGCAAGTTCCCGACTTCAACAAACCCAGATTACGAGTCGATTTATCAACCGCAAGCTGCAGAAACAAGTTAATTTGTTCTAGACGCGAAGCAATTTTCCGGTGAGCACTCTTTCGGAAAATAAACAGCAAGTATTATAACAGGTTGTGTAAGATTATCCCTGTGATTGAAGGAGCAAAGTCTAAGGTGAAAATGTCAATTCGCTGAAACATTCTTGCGAGAAATAAAAAGTGGAGGGTTTCCCTCTTTTTTCGTCTCTTTTACAAAACTTTAAACATGATTTTTTTTAAATGAGCTATTTAAGTTACCATCATGGTAGCGATTTCTACGATGTAATCAATGATGGGTTTTAAAAAACGTATTTAAGGTTGACGTTTAAAAAGTAAAAAATACAAAGTTTTAACAACTCTAACAGCCAAAGGAAAGCTTTTGCAGAGATTACAGCCAAGACAAGTTCCAAATAGCAAAACACGAAAACAGCAGACAGATTAGCTGGGTCGTATGGCTTGTTTCACAGTTGTTAACATTCTCCCACTCTGCTGGGGACTAATCGACAGACGAGAAAAGTTCAGGCCGTGACGCTGTAACGATTGATGTAGGCCGAATTCATTCGAGAGAGAGAGAGAGAGAGAGAGAGAGAGAGGGGGGGGGGGGGGGGGCTAGCCAACACTTTTCCCTTGACCGATGAAAGCCATTTCGTTTTCATTTTACAAATTAAGACTTCAATTTTTTTTTACTTCACCAAATGTCCAAAGAATAAAACGCCTAAGATACGATATGAGCACTACATTTTCATTTACTTTCCACAGACGCCAAAGGAAACCTTGTCTCCAGGGTGGAAAAGGAGCAGTGTCGCCCTCTACCGGCAGATTGCGAGGCAGTGCGTGTGAAATGCGGTTGTTGTGACGTGTGCGCCAGCAAGGAGAAGGAGCCGTGCGGCGCCTGGAGACCCAGGTAGGGAATTATAATGAATGTCTCATTAAGAGCTGTTTTTACATACATAATAGACTTTATTTTCGTAAATAAAGCTTTTAAGCCTTTTCAACCTTAAAAGGCTTCTAGCCTAGAATGCATTTACAGTATTTGCGAAAATAAAGCTTATTATATATATTTAACAGTACAGCCTTCAGTTTCTGGACTATTTATAATTTTGTTCTATTTCAGGTGTGAAAAAGCTCTCACTTGCTCCAATGTAGAGACTGGGGTGGAGAAGGCTGACGTGGAATGGTACAACTTTGACTTTGTCGGCATATGCGTGAAAAATACAAAGGTACCTTCATTGCTGCACGTTGAAAATATGTAATATTGTAAAAATCCATTGAAAACGTTTTAATATCTAAGAAAAATTGTAATGAAAATATAATTAGCTTATATCGCATTTATTATTCGTTTTTATTGACGTCATTTTGTCCATTTACAGGCTGCAAAGGAATAAAATTCTCAGCCCAATGGATTTCTCCAAGAATTTAATCAGAGCAACACTGTATACACGTTGGCACCAACAGTTCAGTGAAAACCAACTTATATTACTGTAGAACAACATCAAAGACAGCAAAAAAACGTTAAACAACATACATACAGCGTTTCAAACATGAAAGATATTTTTAGGATCACATGTGCTGATGAATGCAGTAAAATAATAATTATTTTAAGAAAGTCACCATCAGTACACGATAGAACATACAGAAATGTTGGCTACTTATGGTAACTACATGTATGTCCCCTCTTACGTACTAGTTTTAGCGAGGAGAAAGAGTAAGGATTCAGGCATTATTTACAATAATTCATAATTATAAGTACTGTCCACATTTGTCAATTATACGAACTAGAAAAACTAGAAGTAAAAACTATTTGGTTGGAGTTAAATTTGGCCATAACGTTACAGATTGTGGACTGATATATTGAAATAATTTACGGTACACTTTAACAAATAAAATGTAAAAGAAATCGCGTTTAAAAATTTATCAATGGTGTTATTATGATTGTAGTTGCTTGGATGTGCTAGTGAATTTATTGACTTAGTTAAAGCTAGGTCCAATTTTTTTTCCCTCGTATTCAATTATAAAAAGTCGAAAGTAATAAAACCTAATTGTGTTTTACCTAGAGCTTTTCCTTCTTTGTGTCAAACGGATTTTTAAAAGTACATGTATTAAAATATATCGTAAAAATCCCAAGTGATGTATTATTGTGGGAGAGTACTCGTTAATTGTCGTACTAAGGCTACAGCGAAAATGTTAAGGCCGACATGTCTGCGAATCACCATCTCCAGTTGACACTCTACTACATTCATTGCCTTCCTTTATTGCTGCGACAGTTTTGAAAAGATTTGACCATTTTGAATCGGAGCGAAAAAATACCGGCGTTTGTCCTATTGGTGCGTCAACTGTGACGTCAGCTGGTCCCGTGACCGTCGTTCCATTCCAGAAGAATACCCATTCACCGGCAGGCAGATATAAATTCCACTGCGACTGGTTTTCAAGAAATACAGGTGCAACTATAAAATCCCTACCGTACATGTACTGGTACTGAATCTCGTATGCCCTCGCATCATCGGGATAATGTAAGTAAAGTGGTCTCTGCGCAGGCGTGCCAGAAGTGACGACTTCATTTACGAGTTGTTTGGTGTATTGTTGCAGTACAGAAAACATCTTTGTCAGACGAGCAAACTTGTTGAGTGTGTCTTGGTCGGAATAAAACTGCGCACATAACTTGGGTTGATTGCCTAAAATATAAAAAGTTAGTAATATCAAAGCTGGCCCACCTGCTGGTAGCGAAGGTGCTGCGGTTTATGTAGTGCTCTGCCCGAGATTCACTCACTTGCATACAGTCTTGTCAGAATTCTACTTTAAACCTCTGACCTTCAACGCACTTTTATTTATCTAAACCGCGCTACAGGCAAAACCGCAATTGGTGTGATGGTGACTTAAGAAGAGGACGACTGAATCATCCAAGATAGATATAGTCATGTGAGTGACATTCGCATTTTGTGTAGACACTTATATTTGAATAATTACTTTACATCACTTATCAGATAAGTAGGCCTACTGATTCCTTTCATAAAACATCGAAAATGACAGGGTAAGCCGAAATAATGCAAATATTCAACAAAATGTATGCGGTTTTTATTTTTCTATGGACTGACCCGCCTACCTTCATGCGTCCTAAACACGGGCGTGAACACCGCCGCCTCAGCGGACCTCAACAGCAACTCCTTGGTCCTGACCAGGTTCAATGGGGGGAGGGGGATGGCCGTGTAGCCCCCCACGTCAAAATGGGTCAAACCCATGCCACTCACCCCCATGGAGAGGGCCGCTGGGATGGTGGAGGCCAGACCGTCAGCGTAACTGAAGTCCACGTTCTGGTCCCCCGCCCACATCAGGGTGGAGTATTTGGCGGTGCCTGAAGTAAAGCCAGTATGAGATATCAGGATTATATGGAGAATATTGAAAGCGCATTGAAGTGAGATATCAAAATTATATGACGACTAGTCCTACTAAAGATGATTATCAAGCACGTAATATCAAAAGTATACGAAGAATATGGGTCTAATCTTTCAATCATGCATCAGAATTTACTCTTGGAAATTGAAGACTGGGCAAGTGCCAAATTAAAACTAAATGTGCTAACAAAGTTCCTCATATAATAAACCAGAAATCTTACAAAATAATAATAATAATAATATATATATATTGCGTTAGCCAAACCACGTCTGAAAGGCATTGCACTAGTTGCGCTTCAGCGTGTCACAACCGCTGTGTTCAATAATCCGTACCTGCTGCGCCTGCGCGCATGAAGTACACCACTTGTCCCATCTTTCCCGCCTCCTCCACGGCTTCCCTGTTCAGCTTCGCCCACAGCACCGGCCACAGGTTGTGGACCTCCCTTCCCGACATGCCATTGTGGAGAACAACGCCATCTGTCGGTAGGTATTCTCCAAAGTCCGCCATCCACCCATCCAAGCCAATACCAATCATGTTGGTTTTGATGACGCCTGTGTGGAGATGAATCACTCATAACGTAAGCATCTTCATTGAAATGACTTGCAGTTGACTTTGTATAATCCGACCACTTTGGTACCAAGACATTTATTCAGGGTTCACAAAGATTTGAGTAGGCCCTAGGGCAAGTTTCATATTGATTCCGGTTAATGCCAAAAAAGTGACATTCCATATCTATATGTGTTCGAGATAACAGATAATTCGAGCAATAAGGTATTGAGTTATGCGGAGTCCACTGTGGGACCATTTCACTTTTATCACTACGTTCTCAAAGCACATCAATATAGAGAGTCATCTAAATTGGCCTTCCACAAAGTGTCCTCGGCTGGCCAACGGATTTCCATCAGATCTGCGACCAGCTGAACACCTTCAGTTAGATAAATTACGAAATGGTTTGTTCACAAGCAATCTCTTTACATAAAATCATCCAACACAATTAAGACACATGATTTTTTACCTTTATACCATTCAAATGCCTCTGGGTTGGTCAGGTCGACAATTCCACAGAAAAAGTCTCCAAAGTTCACTTGGAGAGGGCCGTTCTGGGCGTTCTTCACCACGTAACCCTTTCCAGCCGCCTCCTTGTACATGTCGCCCTCTATGTTCATGTTGGGGTTAATGTAGCCCAGAACATGGACGTCGTGGTTTTTGCGGAGGTCGATTATTTCCTGGTCCAGGTCTGTAAATTATATGGATGCTTCCTTTAAATTTTCAGTAATTCTTAAGCGTAAAGAATCTTTGACAGACTTAATGAGTTTTTCAGTTTGCAATTAACTAAGTACCTGCCTCCTGTGTTTATTTACTTATTCAATTTGGAATTATACCAAAAAAAATACTTGGAGTATCTCTGCGTTCTGAAATGCCAAATGTTTTACTCAAACTTAACTGATATGCCTAACGCCTTATAAAAATCTATACATTTTCATCAGATGCACCAAGTTCAAACACTACGAAATAAATATCATGTATTGGCAACACAGAAATAACGTTTGTAAACAAGCATCAAAGAGTTTATTACTTGGATAAAGCGTCTGGTTCCACTTCCAGTTCCAGAACAGACGATCGCCAAAGGATGTGGTCAGGCGTCCCACCCAGTCCTGTATCCACAGTCCACTCACTTTTAGACCAGACGCCGTGGCCATTTTATAATAGTCCAACATCTGGAAGTTCAAGTTTAGATGTAATGTTTTATTGGATTCTCCATCAACCATTTACAAAGTTTCTCCGACTTGCGACTCTCCAGGAAATGGGGTTGATCATCGGGAACTTAACTTTCGACGGCGTTTCTGCAGGCCGTCACTTGCGAGAATCTAGTTATTGATTCTCGCCAGTGTTTCTGATGGCACGCTGGTGCGGACGCAAACGATACTTTAACAGGTATCAATCAATGCAAGAGCAGGCTGAACAACAGGTGCGGACTAGATTCTTCACTTCAAGCTGTCATATCAGCACATACAGAGACTGAGATTTGTAAATGAAAAAAATGGCGCTCATTGGACATCAAGTCAGAGGACGAAAGAGAAGAATAAGAAAACATTAAACATAGAAATATACATAAATATACATAATTGATTTAACAATCAGCGATTCCACTAACACCTTCATCCGATTTATAAGATGTGGTCTTAATTTACCTGCCATGTTGGCTACTAGTAGCCTACCTTTTGCGTTCCGCCCTGCACTCCCAAAATGGCGCCATTATGGATCCAGTCTGGCAGCGGGGGAGGCCTTCCATTGAAGTCTGTAAAACTCTGAACCAGTTCCAACATGCTGGGGCTTGTGTTGATGAGCACTTTCGCCGACGACGTGTCCCGAATTTCAATCTCGTGGAAGGTCTCGTGCGAGAAGTCCATGACGACGTAGTTACTTCCGTTCACGTGACACCAGAATTTGCGAGAGCTGAAGAAAGTTGACTGCGGGAAGTATGTGGTGTGGTAGTTACCTCCAGCGTCCTTCATGTACTGGTCGACGAGGAAAGTAAGGAGGGTGCTTTTGTTTCTTCCAACACCTGGAATATAATCCCATGATATTGCATTCTATACACGTGTATATCTTAAAGCCAGGAAAGTCGCATTTTGATATCACAGCAAGTTTTATCAAAACACACAAATGATAAAAAAATAGGATATAATCGATAAACGGACTTACATGAATAATCTTGAAAATGCACGCTTTATTTGTACACCCCAAGTATACAAAATCTACCTGTTTTTTCTTATCGATTGACTTAACATTTTTATCGCAGTTCTTTTACTAATAAAGACACCTTTACTTTGAACACTTTTACAGTACCTTGTTCTCTGGTCCATATTGGGAAGCTACGTCCCCTCAGATCAAAATGGCTGAACTGCTCTCCTCCGCCGTATACATGCTCGTCTTTTTCCGCTGCAATACGAAGCCACATGCGGTCAGTAGTGCGCGCTGTAGCTGTGGCTTCAATTGTTAAAAATGACCTTGCTGTGGGTCTTGAAATGGTAACGACAGCCTGTAACACGAAAACATAGGTCCTTGCTGTCAGTGATATTACTGAGAAGTAGCTGGATATAACTGGACTTCACGCAAAGAAAATAGGAAAAGGCGAATCGCACAAACCATGTTTATTAAATTGAAGTAATATAACTGACAGGCACGTTAATTGAAAAAGTTACATTAGGTACACTGTAAGTCGTATATTTTACCATGTATAGTTTCACTCTGGTAACTTTGAAATTACAACATGAAACTGTTTAACCCTTCCCTCTCTCTTTTCTACACTCTGACCACAGGGAGTGTTAGTAGTCTGTTACAAAATTATTGTTGTTATTATGTTATTACTGTTATTATGGCCTCGTCTTTTCTGTTGCGGCAAACTATTTGATCCCGTGGTTCAGTATCAAGTATTATAAATAATGGAATTGATATTAAATTGTTTAAATAAATTGTTATTGTAACTACAAAGTGCATCAATGACGAAATATTCTACATTACCAGTAAAGCCGGCGATTCTACTTCTTTCAGGCCAATCTGCACAGAGATATCAGTGAGGCTCATCACCTCGTAAGCCGCCAGACCTCTTCTTTCTATTAGGTACTCGTTAAAATAGAAATTGCCGTGGAAAGTGGTGATATTTGTCTCCCCGAGTCCTATGTATAGTATGGGCGACTGGCTAGAGTGTTCTAATACCTGCAGTGGAAAAATACACTACTGTTTTACTTTTTTGCACATTCTGAAATCTTGAAAGACATTTTCGTTATATTAATTTGCATTCATTTATATTAAGCAATACGGGATATAAAACTGTCCACGTATAATGCAGCTTTGAAAGGGAAAATGATTGAACCTTGCGTTACTACACATACACACACAAAAGGCCTTCATTTTTTTTACTGTTTTTTTATTCAAGCTCAAAGTACAGGTACGCTTAAACGACACAAAAGAATGCAGAAAACGTACGTATTTTGTGTCACGTTCAGGTTCAAACATAAACAAAAAAAAACGTTTGGAAAAAAAGGAATCAAATATTTTCGAAAAAGGTTTACCGAAAAACTGAAGTAAAATTCATGCCAAAGAAAAATCAAATAAACACCTTAACACCCGTTAAGCTTATCATGAAACCGTCAGACGTCTGCTTAAAGGTGAAGGTCTTTGGTTGATTCTGGGCTGACGTCAACATCGCAAACAGGCAGACGACAAGATACGCCGCCATTCTGCTTATCCGTGGGTTAATCATGATGGCCTCAGTTGCTGCAATAAAGTTCACAGTTTTTATAATACATGATAACTTTCGAAACGAATTGCAGGAAAAAATTCAACGTAATTTTTCTTTGATATTTATAGCCTACACGAAGGCTTTATTTGAACAATACAGGAATAGAAATCTGCCAGCATATTGTGACGTCATATGGTATTTATCATTATCTTTTCATATACTTTACATGAACCCTACAGGAATAGAAAACCGCCAGCATAGAGTTACATCACGTGTGTTTTCTAGCACGACTTTGCGGTTTTACAATACTAAATGTGTAGGTTGAGCGGCTTTAAGTGCGAAGTCATTACGTGGGTATCAGTGCACAAATGGAGACAAGTAGGCCTATAGTTCATGAGTGAGCGTATACATTTCTAAACACCCAAATTTTTAGACCCTACACCTGTGTTTCCACTCACTTAAATCTCTCTCTCTCTCTCTCTCTCTCTCACACACACACACACACACATGCCCAGATGCGCTCACGCACATGCGTCCAAACGAGAATTGCATTCATCCCCATTAACTTCAGCCTCCCACCTGCAAGTCCTATCTAGCATGAAAAAGGAGCCAAGAAAATGTCTCATGCGGGGAGCAGAAGTCCAGGACACTTCGTTTACTGCAGACTTTCGAGAAAGAGGGAGTTTGTTCGAGGCCCTGGTCAAAGGTAGCCTACATTCTCCAATCAAGAGACTCGTTCTTGCTGCATCAGTACAGATACGAAAAAGACGGCAACAAGGCTCTATGGTGACAGATACTGGGATACCATCTGACATTGGGTTGATAAGATTAAGAGTTCTGGCTTATTCTGAACATTTATATGGACACAGTAGGCCTACGTTCCATATCTCCTACAGCAGACCGAGGTTCACCGATACGAGAAACTTGATTTGTTTGCCCAGCCAGTGATTACAGTTGTAAGGCCTTGATAAGTGTCGACTTTGTTGACACTCCCAATTTTGCCTCCTGTCACCCCCACTCCTTCTCTCATCCCAGCACGAGCTTACACACACACACACACACACACACACACACACACACACACACCTACTCACGCACAGACAACTACACACATACACATACACACAACTTACATACTTGCATTTGATCGTAACAGCGTGCACATCAATTTAAGCACTACGTGAACAATGTAAAATATAATAATTTTCTAACATTCAACTTCCTGATTAAAATCTCCAGGTACACCCACCTTATTCAGTTCATAAAGAACTAACTAACTTCGTATCTATATTTTACCATTTGACTGACTTGTGCATATACATTAAGTCAACCATGAGGCGCAACCTGAACGTACTTCCACAATGCCCTATTTCTACCTGGAAAGAACACCTGAAGTATACTGAGGTCGTTTAATCATTTGTAACTTTGAAGGCAAATACTGTTGTCAGGGAGAGTGGTCCCACCATGTAGAGTTATCCATCTATCCAGAGGTCGGTTTCACAAATTAACTCGGGAACAAACGTCGGTTTAAACTTTTAGATAGAAAATGTCCCCATTTTACTTCAGTTTAAGATAAACGATAAACAGATTCTACCCGTTTTACCAGACGATAAGGTGGGTGTCACGGTGCATTGTGCTAGTTGTGCCGGTTGTGCACCGGATCACAATCGAAAATTCCCTTCCGTAAGAGTGTGTTAGAGACAATTTGAATTTTTTGTTCTTTACAAAACACAAACCATTTACCCAAATTGTTTTATGAAATAGATTATAAATGTATACGTTAAAAAAACACATGACTACTTAATGTGGAATTTTTCGTTTTCATAAACAGAAGGTGGGCCCAATTACTGTCCTAGAGCAAAACTCGGCATCATCCGACTCATGATTTTCTTGAGCAAAAGTGACCAAGCTGACGTATGAAGACATTCCTCAGTTTTTCAGTTTATATTCTCTCTCTCTCATAGTACTATGATGTTTTGTCTAAATTTTAAGTCCTGATTTCTTAACTGATATTTCTTATTTTCCATTCTAAGTTTCAGTCACGTATATACCGACTGATGGTCCAGCATTCCTGTAACGTAATCGGAGAAAATGTTTAAAATTTGGGCATGATAACGAATTTCCCATCATAGGAAATACATTTAGATAAAAATTGCATGCATTAAAAAATCACAGAAAGAGCTCAACGGCATAACGGCATTTAAGTTGTTACTTCTTTCTTTCTTAAATTCTTAATTTATCAAAATAATATATTTTTCCCAGTGAAAAGGGAGATTGTTTCCTGTTTATTAAGAAGTGAGAGAGAGAGAGAGAGAGAGAGAGAGAGAGAGAGAGAGAGAGAGAGTCACAAAATGGCATCGTAGCCCTGAATAAGTAAAACTAAAATTTCAAATCAAAGACCGCTAAAGAATTTCTGTTTGACTAATTTATTGCAAGAGTACAATCAAAGGTGCAAGTGAATCAGATTAAGCTGGTTTTAAAAGTTTCCATGAAAAAGCTAGAACATCCCTGTCGTTGTTGCACAAGTGAAATACTCCATATTACTGCATATTATAAATTATTTGCAATACACAACGTCAAAAAAAAGTAAAAATGAAAACTGAAAGTTTTTTTAGCAATGCGATACAACAATTGACTTTTCTTTAGAGTTAGATGAAAAACAAAACTACACAGTCATACTCAAGCATGAGTAAGTACAAATAAATAAATTGAATTATTGAGAATATATGAAAAAATATATATTTTTGACTTGTATTGCCCGGGCAACTTGGAAAGGGAGAAGTTAAATGTCTAGGCACTCCTGATAGTTTATATTATACACGCTTCCTCGAGAATATCACAATAAACTGAAAGTCACAAAGCGTTATTTCGATTCAAAGCTGATATGTTTGAAATCTATACGAAATCTAACAATTTTCCCGCTGGCTTCTAGCATTCAAAGGTCAAATAAGACAATTGTATGGGATTGGATAATTTCCTGAATGAATTCGTTTACAGAAATCCGCCACTTAAACTCGATTTCTTAAAGAGTTTAACTGTAACGTTGGCTTTCACTTTGAATACGAAAATTTTTGATCTTCATTCAAGAAAAAAAAAATCTGCAGTAACCCGGGTAAACAGAAGCTATAAAAATCTATGTTTATCTTTTTGTAAAAACAAGCTCAATATTCTGGCTGAAGTCGCTTAATACTGACTTCTCTTGTCAAGGTAAACTAAAAATCTACTGCTTTTGAAAGTTTGAGCGAGCGTTTATAACTGTTAAGTATTTTAATTAAATTAGTTAATTAAGTTGGAATAAGGTGAACCGATAACAGATAAACAATTAAAATATTTATTGATTTTCTTTTTCAATTGAAATGGACTAAGCCGGTAGTGTACATGTACGACCTTTGTAAATTATACACAACTGTTTTTAATACCGAGACTCAACGCACTGGTATTAGACGAATGCTTTGTCCATCTGCAACACCTCTAACTGGCCACTCGGACACGTGAAGGTGAGACCTACCCCCCAGCGTACCAGCTGGAGGTGGGGACGGCATCTAGTGTCATCTCGTGTGAGACAAGATATCTTAACAGTGGAAATCACATGTTCAGAAGAGACGCTATGCCGGAGGGGGCCGCGTGACTCCAAACACCTACTAAGTGCCTTCTACCCTAGGACTCCTGGGGGCGTAACATCTATACATACAGTAGGTTAATGTCAAGGGAGTAAGAAAAAGGCTAAAATTCAATATCTGAAAGTTCACAGCGTTGTCTTAGCTGACGAGAACGCGTGGATAAGTGGTCAGGTTATTCCCTCTCCCACACCCTTTTCACCTCAATTCTCATGGGAGTGTACAACAACCCATGTGGACAATCTCACGGCCAGAATGACCGTTTCCACACATCACATCAGACATGATCACAACACCTTGTAAATAAGCTGAAAGTTTTGCTACGAATTGAAATATAATGATAAAGATGATACGTAAATGGGCGAGTGAATAAATTTCTGACGACCTTCTGGTCGATCCCTCCTTCCTCCTAACCCTATAAAAATAATAGAGAAATAAAAAAAAAGAAAGAAAAAGAAGTGAAAGAAAATAAGAACGACATCGTAACTTGAATCGTAACAAGAGTCCTGATTTGTCTAGCGATACAAACTCCATGGTGGAGATAAGAAAAAAGTTCAAGGTACTCCATACGGGATTTAACCGCCAAAACGATTTTTTTCAGGAAAAGGGCAATTTTCTCCTACTCACGAGTCATTACTCCACCCGTCCCTGTACTTGGATTTGATGTTTTATTCCGTATTAAGTGTTAAATGACTGACCAGCCATTTATAACGCCAAGCCTTCCTGTATAATACATATCAGAGGAACTTATTGATGCCAGGTACTAATACGTGATGGATTTTATGGTTTTTAGGGTCTGAATTTTGAAAAAATTAGCACACGTAGAAATTAATACTTATGAAAATTTTTAATGCGTACATAATACCTTTAACATAATTTCACCCACGACAAGTATTTGAATTAGCCATTTCGCGTGATTCAAAATACAAAGATAAGACTGTAAAACGGTGACCGTGTCCTCTTCTATTCTCTCCATGCATCCACCTCTCAAATTTGTCATTTCCGCCACATCAGGGGAACATGAATAATTACAGGTGCTATCATTCCTCACATCCGGAGTCGTCACGCTCCGATTGTACACTTTAATGAAGAGGTGAACACGTCACGGAGTGGCGCTTTGACAGAAACGCTATCGACCCTGTTATTAAGATTGTACATGTGAAAGGGCCGGGGCGAAGGAAATTTCGCGTCGCCGTGCCTCACGCACCGGTGGACAGGAAAATGACGGTCCTGGCGTCGGTGATAACACGGCCTGTAGTGGACAAGAGTGGACTGCGGAGGTATGTGACTATCGGACCATGTGATCACGAGGTAGGCCTACCCAAGCCGAGCAGGTGACAGATGTTCTCGTTATTCTGCCTAATCACAAAATATGCACCTTTATGGCAACCTGCGATTGCTCGTGCTGAGGCCGCGTTCATTATTAACTTGGGAAGGTCCATCTTAATGCCGTGGGCACCGGTAGCGCCAACAGTTAATCAAGATTTGGGGACCAAGTTTTGTCTTAGAGTGTCAGGCGGTAGGACGCACTGCTTTCTGATAAGGATCAAAGTTCCTGACAGTTTCCGTAGCCTACGTCACCTAGGCCGCCGCGGATCCTCATTTTCTAGAGTGAAGGCGGTCAGAATGGTATCCATTCTCTACGAGGTCCAGCATTGTAGCATATTGACCAATGGCATAAACGGAGGCCAGTTACGTCACGTCACAGAGGAAGCTATATTACTCAGTTATTGTTCGATCTAACGCTCGACTTGAGTGCAAGGAGTTCTCTTTCTCTCCCAGTAAGTAGAACGCGGAGGACAAAATGTGGATGGACAGCGGGCCACGTTGCCGGACTGGGGGTCAGGTGACCCTCGCTGGACGGTCAGGTGGTTCACGCGCCCGTGGACTTGTTGGTCACTCCCGCGTTTTTCTCAAGGTCTTTATGTTGTTACATGACTCCACGGAGATCAGTGTAGCTGTGGATCAGTCTAGCTGTACAGATACAGGTAAGGGATTCACATCCTTGGTGTTACTACCTTTTTAATATGCAATAACAGGGTTAACATATTTCCACGAGCCGCCTTGGCGCTGGCGGGGACTTCTCAACCCCTGTTAGACAATTTCTACAATTTGACTCATAGAAATATAGGATGAATTATGATTATTAATGATTTCCCATTTCTAGATCAATTGCCAGAGAATTGTTGTGACAAAATATATGACATATTACCCTAAATGTGACTATCGGCAATACGACTAAATCCACGCGAAGTGATAGCTATAGTGACAGTGATAGATTACCGCGGGAAGACTCAATATATATAATTTCTCTCACCAAGCCAACGCCCCAATGCCATTATTGCCAGGGTTGTCATCACTCGACATTGTGTGACCAATGGCGAGTAAGGTTGTCGTCTCCATAACCGTTGGAAAATACTAGAATATAAAGAATGGAACTGCTGAAGCGTTCGGTCTGCTAATGATTCCTCTAATTTTTTCCATCTCGCATTTGATGAAGATGTCTATCTAGTCGTGTGTATTTTTCAGATATGTATTTTTCAAATGTTTGCTGCAGTTTCATAGCGTTGTGCTTGTGGTTTCAACAACATGCGTGTCTCGGTCTGTTATATTATTTATCGAATTCGGATACAATAAGAGTGATGTCCGTTGTTCAACTGAAGTGTCTGACATATAGTTGTGATAAAAGCAATTCTCGGGTGTTGTGATGTTTCATTTGTGGTCGACTTGTTAAGGTGTGAAATGATCTTTTAAGGGCAGGTATATGAACATTTTCCAACGATGTGAGTGAAACGCGGATTCTTCAGACATAAGCTATTAATTTTGATACACTGCGAACTCCACTCTCTCTCCAGCCGTCTCTCTCTCTCTCACTCTCTTTCTCTCTTTCACTCTCTCTCTCTCTCTCTCTCTCTTACTCTCTCTCTCTGGCGAAAGAAATTTACCCCACACCTCCGTGTTACTGGGTCAGTTACATAGATTATAGGCAACTAAAATTTGATAATATAAAAATAAAAATATCATAAACTATTAATTCAGTTGATAGATGAAACAGTGACTTGAGCAGAGGCGATAATAGGCAAGGTTTGAAAGCATATACATGTGCGTGTGTAGAAAGAAACTATGCTATTATTGGACAGTCATCCATATAAATGATAGAAAAACACGATATTAGGCTTGCAAAATGTACATGTGAAATAAGTCGAAACGGAGCGCTGTAACATCGGTTCTTTGACAGTATATACTGAGTTTTTATCAAGAGTGCTCTTATTTTTTCCTTTGACAGATGAAACATTGAAGAGACGCATTGATTTGACTTGGAAGGAAAAACAAATGGGACATTCAACCTTTGGAGCAAAGATGGCGGAGTTTCTAGGTATGTAACTACAGCTGACTTCCCTGTGTTTAATAGTTGAGGGTGACCATCACTTCCGAAGGCACCGTGTTCTACTACGACTCTATGTACTCCTGTACAGTGCCATTGAAAAGAAATGTTTACAATTGATTAGTAATATCCTTAACGGAGACATGGCTTTGAATTGTCGAGTTTGTAGAAATATGATCCCACGCAGGAGCTTTTAGACAAACGGTCACGAAGCTTTTTGACAGAAAAGTTCTTCACCACAGACACATAAACTAACATTACACCCCCTCCCTCCCTACCCCCTAGCCCTACCCACTCAAAATTTTCCAAAATCCTAAATAATCAGAAATCTTCGTGAGGCGACAAGTCCACGCCGAGAGAGGTTTATTATTTTTTTAATTAATGTGATTTACTTTCAAAACAATAACTTTATTTTAGTTGACTACTTCAGTTACACTCTGGGTTAACTTAGACTATAGACAAGACTAAATCTTAAAGTGAGGCCAGTTTTCGACCAACGTTTTCTTGTGAACCCGGCTTTGGTCTTTTGTGTCAATACAAGGTGAAAGCGACCTCAGAAATACTCGGCAAGTGCACTTCAGCCATGTTGACATACCACAAACTAGTAAAGGATGAGAGGAACTTGGGGGGGGGGGGCAGCGTGTTGAGGTCAACGCATCTCCCACTATTTTCCTTTTTTTTTTTGGTGGGTGGGTGGAGGTGGGGGGTCTATGCTCAAGGCACGTGTTTCAGCTAAGCAGTATTTTAAAGGCCATGTATGGAATATATCGCCCACATTGGACTAGAACGGGCGCCATTATTTTGAGTTTTTGTTTGGGGTATGTATTGTTTGCATCATGTTGGCGAGGCACTTTCTGATTTATCAAAAGTTCGGATTTATTTATTTATTGTGAAGTTACTGTATACTCCCCAGACTAGTCTGTTGTGCATTTGTAACAAATTATCTACCTAGAGCTGGATGAGATTTGGGCAAGTGTATATGTGGCCGGGGTTTCGGTCCGTCAGTTTATCATTAGAAAGTAACGTCACGATGACGGCGCTGGGTCGCATTTGGTTTGAAACTGACTGTTAATAAAACCTCTACGTCGTCTATAACACGGCATATGAATGTTGACAGGAGACCCCTGCCAATACTAGCTGGTAATGTCCGTCAAACTTGTGGTAGTCAGTCGGTGTATGTTGAAGTTGAGGCCCCAGTGGACATATCATATCCCCTCCCTTGACTATAGAGCCTCCCCCCCCCCCCCCCCCCACAAAAAATGGTATAAAATCCAAATTAGACAAAAACAAGAAAGCAATTTTCCATTCCTGTGCCTTTCATATTATAGTCCACCGTTTTGTATTAAATATGTTCATACTCGTGCCCCCTCCCCCCCCCCCCCAACCCACCTCTCGGCAAAATTCCAGTGAAAACCAAGTCGCTGCTGCTGTTCAGCTACATGTCGCCCGCGGACTGCCTTTACCTTGCGTTAGTAATTATGCCTTGTCTTGGGTTTCGCCATCCAAGCGGGGGTAATCGGATCGTGAAGTCACGAGATAAAAATAAAAACCTACTGACAGTAGATGATTTCTTCTGAAATATATTTGGAATTAGCACCTGCATGCAGTGTTAATATAGAATAATGTGGGTTTACGTATATACTTATCCAAATGTGTGTGCGACATTTTGCATTATTCAGTGCTAATGATATACCTTTTTGTAGTATTGGAAGGGCAGATGAAACGTGTTTTAATTGTTGTGCATACTACCTGTTTAATAACAACTTCGAGGCGATTTTTTTAAAGTTTAATTTGTGGAACGACAATTTTTGCAGTTGATGCCCCTCTGCGTGTACAATTCTAACAATAGTAAAGCTCCTTATACAATAATTCCCATTTAGAAGATACACCTTCTTGTTATACAAAACGATTCCCCGTTTCACATTTATGATCATTGGATAATAAAAGTAAACATGACACATGATGTAAATATGACATTTTCGGTTCAACGTGTCATCGCAATAAAAGCATTGTCATCCCCAAGTAAATGGAGCATACGTATGTGTGTTGTTCCCGCATGCAACGTGTCACCGAATGCTAGGCTATTCATATGACAAACAAACAGAGCGTGGAGTAGGAGGAAGATCTATATTATTTAGTTTAATATCGACATAGGTTTACTTTGTTATGTGTATCCCTTAAATAACACGGAACTGTGTCAACGGCCTTAAAAGGACCTCAAAAAGCTGCCCTATATCGAGGCCGTGGAGCCCGTTTCAAATTCGTCCTATTTTTAGAAGAGGGTAAACTAGTGTTCCCTTGTGTGAAGTATGTTTTTATTTTCTTTCTCTGGTTAAAAGATTGAATACCGTGACCAGAAAAAATGATAATAGCAATAGGAAGAAAGAAAGCTGACAAGTGTCCCCGTTCGGGTTTTGGTGGCACGGTTTTTTCACCGTTGCCTTGTGGGATTGTCGTCTGCGAGACCAACGGTTAAACATTCCGGACTCCACAGATTCCAGCTGACCGGCAGATATTTGTAAAACAAATGTCAGGTACCTACATTCACCTGTACTGGAATGTCATTAAGTGCACGGGATCCGATTTCAGTCAAATTTCCATTGAGCATATTTGAAACGCGGACGAATTCACACACGGTTCTCGGCGCGTAGTGGGAGGACGATCGACTGAGTACAAATTCATTTGAAAATAATGTTTGAATAGTGTGTCATTTCCATTTGTACGAGCGTTCTGTGAGACTAATCACCATCAGAGCAGACGACAATCCCTTCCCGCCAAACAAGCTGTGCGGAGTGCACATCGTCTGCTCATGCACGCTACGCTTCATTGTCCATGAATGCAAAAGCCTGCAGGGAAACTACTACTTTACAAAGAGAGCGGCATGTTGGTCATTTGAATAAGAAAGAAAACTGATGACTGTGGTCGACCGGGCATCCAATGGCGTGAGCCGCTGGGAGCCTCTATTCTTCGCCCCGCACTGCATTCTTCTCCCTCCACTCCCTCCCTCTGTTTGGTTTAAACGGAGCATGCGGCAGAGGAAAGAAGGGACGCTAGGCGCTGTCGTAAAGTACGGACATATTGAAAGCCAGGTGATCTGCTCTACCTGTAGCTCTGGCGCTAAGAGATGATGAGGTATCGATCGCTCCTCGACGTATTATTACTTCCACGTTTTATTGACCCAATTCCAGCCTCAGTTTCATTAGACGTCAAATTTCCGCAATTGTGCCCGTGCAAATGAATGGCATTGGGTGTGGCGGGACAGTTTACAGGGCGCTGGCTCAGACGGTCATGACTCCGACCCCGTCCAGGTAAATTTCTAAACTAAGCACTTTAGTATCAGAGCTAGGGAGGGTGGTGTTTTAGTTTGCGGGTATCTTCCTCGTTTTCTTTCAGTTTCGCACTCG
This sequence comes from Lingula anatina, assembly GCF_051362555.1. NCBI lineage: Eukaryota > Metazoa > Brachiopoda > Lingulata > Lingulida > Lingulidae > Lingula > Lingula anatina. The sequence goes on along the minus strand of NC_141772.1, from coordinate 1,980,837 downwards.
ATAACATCGTGTGGTAGTAGTAGGCAGTATAATGCATGCGTTTAATCTCAATGTTAAATCAATATGGGAGACATTAGAGCCGGGGAGTTTCCGCCATTTTAGGAGGACACTTCCTGAACGGTGCGTGCGCATCGTGTGATCTGCATCATGAACGCTGTGATGAGGGCTCCCAGACTGCAGATGTTAACGACGATAAAGATGAAATACCTGTCCCCCTTATTATTAATGTACAGGAGATGAGGGCTCTCTGCCGGATCTTGGAGTGAGCTAATAACGGGGAAGCCGGGTGATATTGCGTAATTTTAACGAAATTGTACCGGGACATGGTGTTAAACGTGCACCACGTGTTTCCTATGAGACTGATTTATTATATAGGAAAAAATAACTTCCACCTGTTGCCGAAATTGTGGTCAAACATAATCGTCAAAGGAAGGCTAGATAATTGGTCATTTCTTCACATTTTTTTAAGAAATAAAAGCAACGAGTACAACACCATTCAATAATATATTTTCAAAGCCCTTACAGAAAAATTGTTACGAAAAATTCGTTCGACAATTTCCTTTCCTCCTCTATTGATTTTGCTGCTACTGACGAACAGTTCTACACGTGTACCTTATGATTATTAAGTCATGATTTAATTTACTTGTTGGATTTTAATGTTTTTCAACACGTCAACTCCTAACTCAGTCGACATAACATCGTACGTATGGCTGCATGGCGTATCACATTTTGCTAATGAGATACACTGACAGTCTGATTTATACACAACGTGTGAAATAAAATATTAATCAGATTTTAGTGGCAGATCGTATGTTAAACATCGCTCTGCTGATTGCCGTTTGAATAGAAGATGAGAGACTCTCGTCTCTTTGTACAATTATCATGTCGAATTGATAGGCTATATTGTACAGGCACAAGACAAGTGAAGACTTTTTGCTTCAGATGTAAATGCAGATTTTTTTGTAGTTTTTCTACTTCAAATATAGGACAAGTGTAGGTATAGGCTATTACTTTGACTAGCCTTACGTCCAGTTCCCATCAGTAGTAAGTAACTGTTATATTAGCATCTGCAACCAGCACAAGGTTTTTGTTTAGAGAAGTTGCTACAAAAGGTTGTGCAACTGATTGATGTAAGACCGGAATTGTGTAGAATTCCATGGATTATTACAAATTGAAATGATGTTCGTTATATACCCGATGATATATAAAGAAGCCCTAAGATGAATAGAAAATTAACTAATTGCCAGACTATTAATACCGTTAACGCGGATATCTCATTAAGTTAATTTTAGTAAAGAACATATCCTGTCAAGAAAAGGTTTATAATGACACTGGCGCACGTGCTACTTAAATTCTTGACTTATTCCACCAAGCTACACGTACTCGTAACCACATACGTTGAATTTACCCATTTTTATCACCATACAATTTTAAAGAAACCGCTTTTCAATGGCAGTGATCAAATATATATCAACAGTCACATGCACTATAGATATTAAGCTCAGATTCATTCTAATTATATTCTATAGGTTGATATTAATATTGTTTGTGGAGATGAGAGGTTATAATAACGGGCATCCGCTGTATTATGCGTAAAGCCCCTTAATACCTTATTGTCGCCTTGCTTCAATCCAATTCAGGATACGCCGTTCTCGGCTTCTGCTCAATCAGTTACGTAATCGAATATCAGAATCGAAGGGGATTTCTGATAGAGACTGCTGTCGGATTACCAAAGTTGAAGACCGGGAGAAGTTGGGGAGGGGGGGAGAGAGAGAGAGAGAGAACGAAGCTTTGGCACCCATTTCTTGTCTTCTATGACCACACCTCTCTTTAGTAGCATGTCACCGGTGGACGACACCCACCGGCGTCAACGTGGTACAAATTTTAAGAAAATATTTGAAAAATAGATTATATAGAAATACCTGATGAAACTTACGAAAACGTGCCCAATTGTTTTGAGGTGCATTTTTCAATCTTAAGACTATATTAAAAAAAAAGACGTATGTGTACCCTAACACATACACACCCACAAATCAGGCACATGAAGCATAAGCAGTTAATCAGATCTGTTATTTGGGAACCGTTAATCTTCTACGAATTGTCTGACACTGCATTTTGTCACAGCAGATGTAGAACCACTCTCGGTAAGTCGCTACATACACGCCATCGCGGCGGTAACACGCCGTTGTCATGGTAACGCATCAACACTCATTGATCACTTTGCACAAGATGTTTCATTTGTTGTTAGTGTCTTGTATTATTCATAATTTGGCCTCGATACACTGCTTCCTCGCAGGAACGACTTTGTAGGTGGTTTGTTGGGTTCTCTGGAACATTTTAATACATTCAACTGAACCGACTCCTTTCTTATTAGATATAAAAGGGTAAAGGCATCTTGGATCACGTTTTCGTAGGTAAAAATTATTTCGTTGTAAGACAAAACCGTTTGCGTGACAACCCGTGACTTCAGCCTGTTAATTGCAATCAATGTGAGTACTCATTACACTGTTTTAGACTAATTAGATATGAACATGGAGCACTGGAGCAGTGTGAACCGTCATTGCAGACTTACCACCCATTACCCGGTTGTAAACGTGATCCTCGTCTTCGTTCACTTCCTTGATGAAAGTACTCAGTGCAAGAACCTACCCAACCTTTTTGTCATATCATATTATCCTTTGTCTAAAATATCGGGTGACTTGATGTTTGTGACTGTATATTAAATGGCATTGTACGTTCGTCTTGCGAATCTGTTATCTCTACCTTTTTATATTTTGTTACATTTAAATTCACGTAGGTATCGAATACTAAGACGGAAGCATACTTTTATTTAGTGTGAGCTATTTTCATGGTGGTACATTTAACGATGTGGTCCGAAAATGGGTCTGGTCTTTATACCTTTAACCTGATAGAATGAACTGAGTGATATAAGAGGCGCTTTAGAAGCACGTCCTTGTGTCTATAAATTATGTGTCATCCTGTTTATATACGAAGATAAATTCCGTGACGCTTTTGCAAATTACTAGAAATCACCTTGTTGCCAGGGACAACAGTTTCTGCAACAAGATGCAGATTTTAACGTGGACGTTCTCAAGTAGATCGGTATGTACATATATCTTTATAGAAGATGCAGGTTTTCAAGTAATAGGTTATATACATGTCTTTGTTTATGATACTGGTTTCAAGTTAGTTGGTATAAACACATATTTATGTAAACATTCATTATTCATCAGGAAGTACTGTCATTTGGTCACTCTGATAGTGACAGTCATAATTTACTTCAATCGGACACAATTAATAGATCATACTTCCCAAAGCAATGTTAGCATGTCTCAGATGACTGAGAAGTAAAAAAAAAACAAACAAAAAAACTAAGAATGGTGTTGTGTAAAACCAAATATGCTGAATTTTTTAAAACAACAGTAATAACAATAATAATTATACCGATGGTACAAGGTGGTTTCCATGGTACCAGTGTTGGGATTTTCTCATTACGTCATGGCGGTGGCCGGTCACTGGCGGCTCATGCAGCGCTGTACGCCCCACGCAGCGTGCTGAAGCTACTGGAAGCCATTCCACGTGGAGGGATTCAATAATTGATGTCTCATATTAACCACGACATTTGTTGCGAAGATAGTCAGGTCGTGGAAGGAGACATTGGATAGCTAGACCGACAGACGGAGTTCAAAATGATAGATGCTTTTTTAATTTTTTAAAATTATTTTATTGTGTGTGTGTGTGTGTGAGCACGAGCGTGTTTATGTGCAGGGACGTGTTTATATATATGCGTCAAGGAAGGGCTTTTTCTGTAGCACCTGTTGAGTAAGATAAACCGTTGTACTTCTGACATTAGATCATAATACTGTCCTAAAACGACCTCAGACCGAGTGAATTTAACGGAAGGGGTTATCAGTGTAGAGGGGGGAGGGTTAGTTGCCGGTCATAATTTTTGTTTAAAGATGGAGTTCAATCGAATAATGGTGGAGCATCAAGGAAGACACGAGGCTATTTATTTGTCACCTGTAGCTGTTCACGTGTACTTGACCTACTGTAACATTACAAAACGCACGAAAATTGAATAACTTCAGTTGCCAAGGTACTATTATAGGTAATTTGTAGTGAACACAGAAGACCGAGATGGAACAAAGTTTGGAAGATGGAAGATTTTATGCGTGTCGTAACAACCCGCCGCTATAATAATATATTGACTTTTTTGTACTTTTTAGGAAACGGTTACAGCTTCCGCAGCCAACATGTCATCATGACATACAGGAGATATCGGATTCCTCGACAATTTTTCTTCCTGCAAACAGCGTTCGTCGGAAGGTGAGTACTATATTTTAATAAGATGTAGCATTTTTATCTGAAAAAATTGAAACCTGTATTAATTTGGATATTAATTGTATGAAGTTGTACAACTGTCTATATTCACTGGGAGTAGATTTATAATTAGCTATTTTTATTGTTGACAAAAATTACCATATAATGACCCCCCCCCTCCACCAAAAAAAAAAATACATAAAGACAATATTATCCCCCAGTCATGTGAAGATACGCTGTCTTTGTCATTTTTGAGCAGATTTTAGAGCTTGAATGTCAGTGTGTTCTCTGGAAATTGTGAAGCACTGATAGATATTTCCATAATTTACACTCTGCAAGCCCACACTCCTCTGGTCGTAACACACTGGTTAGCGTTATGGTGTTATATGGCAGGAGTACAGTGTTCATCCACGTCTCCATTTCTAGTATTTTACAACTCTCCTTAATTCCTAGAAGCCTTTACGATTATGCCATATCTGTTAATACAGACCAATTAACACTGGAAAATGAATTGTGGCTAGGAGAGTACTAGGGTATATAAATAGGTGATAACAACAAGCACAAATCTATTGATATGTTCTTATCCGTTTTGCTCGTGTATCGTGACCTTTTAGTTCCCCGCCAAAATTATGAAGCTTAACACCGGCTTTGGCACGTTTGGTATATTAAAAAGCATTTCTGAATGAATGGAATCACCTCAGAATTGTGGTTGCGGTGTGTCCCCAAGTGCAGACATCGTGGACTTTTTTTTTTTTTTTTTTTTTTTTTTTTTTTTTTTTTTTTTTTTTTTTTTTGAGAGATGAGACTTTCTTTTGGGGACATGAAAGGTAAATGAAGCTGTACCCGTCATTGCGTTTTTAAAATATGATAACATGAACTAACCTGTTGTCAATATATTGCTACGTAAGCATTAATGATTGATACCGTTAAGGTTCAAGATCTACAAAAGCCCTCTTGTTTGAAAAATTATAAAATATTCTGTATAATTATATTTCGCCTACATCTCACCATGCAGTTTGTAATGATCTACTCAGAATACACAGTTATTTCATTTTTTTAGTTAAATGCATTCATTTATTTTGAAAATTGTAAAAGAGAAATTGATCAACCATTTTTTTAAAACATGGGTAGTTAAAAAGACACTAAAGATCAAAACCGGGATGCTATTTTCAATCCCAGTGCCTTCCCAGCGTCCATCAAATTTCTGCCCCTTGGTCTCCAGGTCACCGCGTACACAGCTTTAAGTCCATTGACGTATGGATAATACAACCTCAAATAATCGCTTGGTATTTTGTTTAGTACGAAGAGTGATCGATTATGTGTGAAGGTGTGTTTGGAGCACTGGAACTCGTATGACCGTGCATTGTGTGTATCCACTAAACACGGTAAAGGAGGCGAGGCTGGTTTCTTCCTCTGTTACACGTAACTAAATAGGTGGTTTTGGAGGTAAACCACTCGGTGATGGATGTCTCTCCTTTGAGGGTTATTTCCTGGTGGTTTTTTTTTATCCCCTGTGTCTTGGTTACCTTTTTCAAGGTGATGAGGTAAGTCGCGTTTTGCGTACAAAAAGATCGGGTTAACCCAAGCTTTGCCTTTTATCGATCCATATTGGAACCATTCATACTTTGGTATGGGATTGTGTAATACTTTGCCCGTTGCCTCACAGAATAGCAACAGCCCGATCTACGGTGTATGTTTGGAATGGTTGGACAAAGGGGGCGGTTTCCCGCCATTGCTGTCGTAGGGAAGTTCCCGTAAACAACTCCCTCGAATGTCATAACAGGGGTCATATCAAAGAATACCACACTGGCGCCGTTGTTTGCTTATCAAGCAATCCGTAACAATGGTGTCCAGAAGCGTACCTAGAAATGTGACGGACTTTTAGGTTGAAATTTGACACCCGTTTTTGACAGAGCACGATGTTGTAGGACGCAATATTGTTTGTGTATCTTAAGAAATCTAAAACACCCTCGCAGTTTAAATTTGAAATTCACTTTTGTCGATTGAAGCCCGTTTGCGTTCATTAAAAACATATTTTGGACAACAAGTTGATAATGATATTGGATTACTTTGAGATCCGCCTTACCTTTAAATACATATTGTTGTTAAATCATCAAAATAAAAGAAAAAACTAGGAGTCAAACTCTTTGTGTGCAGATTTCCTCGTCCCGTGTCAGATTTCGTGTCTTCAAATTAAGGACGCACCACCTCTGCTTTAATAAAAACGTTAACCTGCAAAAGTATCTGATATATTTGTGTATAACCACTATCATGACCAATATGGATACCAGGCCTAAAATGCTTGTAAAAACCTCGAACCTCTTCCCCCTGGCCCTTGTTTCCCGAAAAGGATCCGCCAACTATAAATACGATTAATAAAATCCTACCTTGTGTGGACGGAGCCAATTACTTGCACTGTAGATTAGTTACCCAATTAAAAACTGACCAAGAAATTGTCATACTCTAAAAATGTTTTAAGTAAAAAAATAGCAACACTGATGCCGATGAGAAATTGAATGACATTATCATTGAAAATAGTGAATTAAGAAACTTTTTTAATGCTTTGATCATTAAAAAGTTATACAGATTAGTGCTTATCTGGTATTTGAGAGAAAAAGAAACGCGAGAAAACTTTATCCGTGACGCCACGCTAAGGGTACGCTTGTTACCAAACAAGCATTGTTCTTTTTACTGTAGTATATTTTCTGTTTGATTTTAAACGCAATGAATAATATGGAAAATCGGGGGATGCTTCGATGGCGACCTTTCATGCCACTAGCAATACAAGAGTTCAAAACACCACGTTGTGGTGAAATGGGAGGAGTTGAAACCACCTCCAACATCGCTCGTGTTCATTTGAGACTCTCTCTCTCTCTCTCTCTCACACACACACACACCACACACACCACACACAGACTTATTGTAAGTTTAGAAAATCTATGAAAAATGTGTTCATTTTTCAGAAACCTTGCTTTCGCCATCCACTTGACCAGTGTACGGTAGCATGAACAAGCTGACCAACCAAGCCAACCAACCAAGTTGACCAACTCCTCCAGCCTCTGACCAGTAAGTGCATTCCTCAGTCCACTAAAAATATGCCACACATATGGTAATTGGTGCCCTTGGTCCGTGACTTTCTTGACCTTCCCGTCTCGGCCAACTGACCATTGCATGGCCAGTGATCACATATATATGACCAGCCTATCGGAGAGGGTCCCTTGGGCGGCCATGACGGTACCATGACTCTCTGCCCTTCGGGTATGGTGCGGATTGGTGTCAGAAAAGTGAAGATCCGTATGGCAGAGAGTATATGGCCTTTCTCAGATTTATACGGGTTAGGGTTTGCGTGGCGTAATTGGACCAGAACCTAGGATGGGTGCTTGACAGTACAAATCAATGGGGACTAGACCCCGTATCACAGGGTATTACATCTTATTCTATCTTATTCCATTCTCTACCCGATTAAACTGTCTATTTCTAATGATTTTTAGCAAGGTTTGAAACTCGGTGAGTGTATTTTATTTGTTGGTGTTATCTGGTCTTTGACAAAACTGGATTAACACCGATTAAAAATTTGGACAAAGCAACATTTTGCCCTCTAACACGTACCTGGCATAAAACCAGACAAAAGGTTTGAAGTCTGCCCTGTTTTTAATTTTGGAAAAGGTGATCACGTAAAGCAATACCTCCAAACAGAACACATTTCAACTACTCAGAACCGAACAAGAGCCCTGATAAGTGAAACGTGAACCGGGGCTGTTCAGAACCGCACTGAGCACTATTTACAGTGGCGTGAACGGAGCCAAGGAATGACTGGTCCGCCCGTCAGGTCCATATGGACACTCAATTAGGCCACGACAAGTGACTGTGACACGCTATATCATTTGATCGTGGGCAGCCGGACGGTCATTAGGGAGCGGCTGGAGTGGATAGAAGGTCAGAGGAAGACGAAAGAAGAGCGATGGAAAACCTCTTCTTCCCGCGAGTGAATCCTGGTAGATTGTCAAACCGATCACTTAGAACTCGTGGAGATTAGGACTGTGAAGGAATATATTGAGAGGTATGCTGGTTTGTGTATAAACGCCAGTAGTTTATATAGGTTGGTTCATTGCGTTTATGTAGTACAGTATACAAGCATCACTCACCCCGCATCTTTTATATTATATGTATATGACTGTCTCTTACTTGTGTGCACTGGGTTTAAACATTTCCACTGGAGTTGAGCGAGGTGAGGTATCAACAGTTACCGGTTAATTTACGTTTATTTATTTATTATTATTTTTTATTTTGTAAGAATGTAATTGCAAACCAGAAACAAAGGTGCTTCCATTCAGGGCGTGTTCTGGGTGCCCTGAATGAAAGATATACAAACCGTACCGCATGTCTTGAATAGCATTTCAAGATGAATATCTTGCATTAGATTCTGTCATATGGGCTCATCATCCCGGCCACCCTCATCTCGACTTTGCTCGAGCTTTAACAGTTGGTAGGTAGCCATGCCATAGATTTGTTATCAGACTTCCAAACTCTTTGCCGTATGGAACTGCTGACAGAGAAGCCACATGAAGCTAGTTACGCCCCGTCCCCGAAGGAAATGTCCTCATAGCTTGCCACAGTCGACTTACTAGGTCACAGTCGGCTAACCAGCGTCCAGTTTTGTTAGTCCGGTGTTAGTCAAGAGGGTCTGGCACAGTCCACTCTATCGCTGGAATTCCTTCCAGATGGAGGGCCTAGAAACACAGGGCCTAACTGAGTACCGATCGCCCCTGCCTGAAACAAACCGATTCAGGTTTGGGTCAAAATTACCGCAGAAGACGACTGCCCAGTAAACTGATTGTCCAAAACCAGGAATAGGCTTGATTTAGTCGCCTGGTGACGGTGGTGTCACGCAGACCAGACCAGACTCGATTTAAGTTTGTCCGCATGATCATCATGAAAAACTGGAACATTTTTTCTTACAACGCGGTCTCAGTTAAATACCCCCTGAGAGGTGAGTTTAATTTACACGACTGGTGTGGAAAATTCTGAAAGTTTAGTGTATTTACGGCCACAGTGTGACAAATCTTCGATAGCCATTAACGCGGTGTTATATCGAAGCCAATGGCTCCCGTGTGCGTGACTAGAGATGTGTGTGCAAGATACCCATTTGCAGAGAATGCCTGCTGTGAGCATCTAGGCATTATAATTGCTGTGACCTAGTTTACCTTTCTTCCATATTGTACACACCTGTATTTGATGTCTTGTTTAGATCATCATGTTGATCAGTGTCATTTCAGTCCTTCGTCACCTTACGAAGGTTGTATAATATAGAAAAACCTTGGTAATACTAAAGAAATAAGGGCACGGTATATGAAATATCTACATAAAAAGACGAAAATACAAATTGGACATTTAAGGTGGAATTGTTTTCCTTTAGATCCATTTTCTTCAGTGTAAAGGTAGAACTGCAAAACATTAAGCACTATATCTCAAATGTATATGTAGCCGGCATCCGATATGTTATGTGTTTATGAATGATTTATGCATATCCTGTCTTTTTGCCACAAATATTGTTTCACTTTGTCTTCATAATAGTATTCCATACAATGGATAAAACCCTACGTGGGTGTATTGTTTATACATAGTTGCTTTAAATCAATCCAATTTACCTGTATAAGTAATTTGTTTTTCGTTGATGAAGTGTTCTTCGCAACAATTGTTTTTACTCAGTATATTATTTTGATTAACCAAGCTGTTTCATCATTTAGGCTGGAATGGAAATGAGGATAAGGAGGCTTTGAATGCACCCCCACCGGATTTCGCGACCACCAGTCCTACTACTACGAAAGGGAAGAAAAGAAAGTAACTGCGCATGCGTGTGCCAGCTTGTCCGTGACTGTGGGCCACTAACTTGTAGGGATCTAACCTCTTGATTGCATTACTTTCGTAGATACAATCAAAATTTGCATTATACATGAACCATGTGCAGATATCTGGTTTATTATGGATTAACATATCAGTAATTAACATAATTAACACACCGGTCTAAAACCTGATATTAATGTGTCATAATTTGCCGTGATTATATATGACATTTTAAATTTTAATGTATAATTTTAATTGTAAATATTAAAACATTGAAGTGTCAGGGGATTGGGGTCGGGGGGAAGTCCATGGCTGACAGATACTTAGACATGCCATTACTGAGACCATTCTACACATAGTACCTCATCTTTTTGAGACCTCGAATATTGTTTGGGGCTCTTAAGTACAAAATTGCCAGTTTGTAAGCATGTTCGGGAGTATAATGTACAGCTTTTGTTAAAATACGCTGACCTCTCGGACACCCTTCACCTGACGTCTTAATTACATGCTCATTATTACGGAAATTCTGCCGTAGTGAAGATAAATGAAAACTACCACCGTTTTTATGAGATACACTTAGCATATAATGCAATGTCTTACGTTTGTAACTGAGCAACAGTGAATGTGGCCCTACTTTAAAGACCTCGGATTTCTGTGGGACAAAGGAATTCTTCATAAAGGAAGCGATGCTGTTTAAAGGCACTTGAATGAAAGTCATTTTTAGCTTTCGTTCAGTAAATGATTTTAGAACTAACGACATTGACAGCATTTCTATCACTGACTTTGACAATTTTTTCAAACTTTTGAAGATATATTTGCTTTGAACAACAAATTTTGGGCCAACCTCGTGTCGATAAAAAACGTTCAGCCGTTTTGGCCGGTTTTCTGTAGCATGGAAACAAAACGTGAAAATATCACGCAAGAAGTATTACATTCGTGACGTAATCATATTATAAACTGTTTTCCTCATTATTGCAGATAAACGCATTAAAGGACGCCAGCCATACTGCAGTAAGTACATAACGCTAGCTTTTTAGTTATTACGAAAGCTTCTTTGAAATTGGTGGCTTGGTGGGATTTGGGCTGTATTATACCCATCATGAACGCAGTAGCATGAGACGACAGCTGTCACTTGTTCTAGCGGATATTGTTCTTTACTAGAAGTATGGCGTTGAAATTCATTTCTACGTTGCCTTTCGTTCTCAATTACTGTGTCATTTTTATCAAGTTTATGTATACATACATTTATTCATATGTTCGCTAGATGATGTGACACCGGCTTCTTGGATTTTCTGATCGTTTGACGCCAGTGTTGTGGACACTGTTGCTTGTTGATCTTTGGTAGGTAAAATCATTTGGGTATTTGCTTTGTTCGCTTTATTTGGTTCTTCTTAAGTTGCAAATATTATATTGCAGATTCTTTTTTCAGTTGCATTTTAGAAAGCTTAATCAAAGTTTCTGTCTCAACTGATTATTTGTCATTTTTCCTTCTTTACCACAGGGAGACAGGAACCCAGAACCGAAGACAAGAAATTGGTTTTCATGCTTTGTCGTATTTTTATTTATGCTTCTATAATTTTTACGTTTTTGAATGTTATTGCTTGGCTTATAGACATGTTTGGATATAACAGCACAATCATGAGATCGTGTGACTTATTTCGCGGAGTTTGGGAAGATTTCAGTCCTCGTTTTCCACTTAGACGTCTCTGGCAAAAGGTTTGAATGGCCTTTAAACAAATGGGCGCTTTTCAGACAAAATGAGACGTACAGATTTTTGTTAGACTGATACCCAGATTATACATCAAAGGCAGTCGGGGGAATTTCATTTGGTCGCCTTAGCTAATTTGACTGAAAAAAGTATGCCGAGATTGATGAAAAGTATTTGGCAAACTATTTCAGTGCGGTTACATGGCAAGACAACCAAAGAAAATCCTCAGGCTCTTCTGTTATATAATCTTACTGTTATTCGCGTCACAAAACTTGCAAGCATCCTTTTGGCTCTAAAAACCCCCGACTGGTGGAAGACTACACCTCCTTACTTCCGTTGCAATCAGGTTTAAATGGCAAACGAGGAATAAATTCTTCCCCTCATCTACGTCAAAATTCATATACTTTAGTGATCGTGCTGTCCTATCCAAAAAGCCCGATACAGGTTGTACGGCACCCCTAGCAGAAACGATGGAGCTTACTGCGCATGCTTCGAAACCCAGTTGTCCACAACATGGCAACGGCACGTGAACATCACGTGCCTACAGATGCTTCCGCTTGTGCTTTTATCTGTCTGTCCACCAATGGCACTGGTAGAATTCACGGTTGCTATGGAAACCCGTGGGTTTTCCGGTGCCATACGTGGATTGATGCTTCTTGCTTCCTTGCCGCTTCTGACACGAGTTTTGAAATGATTTTTTGTTCCCAAAGATTAGCACAGCTTCTCGAGTACGACAATGATGTTGATTTAATTTGGTGTTTTTCCTAATTCTTCAACTTTCTTTACGACTATTCGTAAACGTATTGCTTTTTTAATGTTGGATTCCTTAGTTATTAGCTATTTAGAACTACTAATGTTTCATTAAGGATTAGTGGAAAGTAACCTTTTGCTTAATGTGGGCTTTGTTTTTTTTTATTATTATATTATTATTATTTTTTTTATTCATTTATTTATTTATTTATTTATTATTATTATTATTATTATTATTATTATTATTATTTTTTTTTTTTTTTTTTTTGCTTTTGCTTTCTGTGTGAGAGACCCTTGCAAAGAAGTGTATGGGCATGACGCCGACAAAATAAGTTAAATACCAGTGTTCGACTGAGTGTTGTTTCATCAAGCTAAGTTAAGTTGAGACTATTTAGTCTGTAAGAAATGATGATGGGTAACTTTAGTTAACGTGCCTCTTTAATATTCAGATAATGTTGGTGACCTAGGTCACTTTGCATATTTCTTGGTGACCTTTGTGCTTTTCTTTACGTATGTTCTTGTAGTCAGCATTATGTGCATAAGAAATAGCTTATCTAGATTCCCACTTCACTTATCGTCACGTAATGTCTATCTGTTTCACAAAAAACAGTCAAAATTTTACCAGTGACTTTGTAAACTTAATCGACAATTGCCCCTTGATATCTGATTATTTTAATGGGACATTTTGCATTATTTATGGTAACGAATTATTAAAACAGCAATTTGTTAATAGGTACCATTAAGGTATTTCCATACTTTTAGATTCTCTAATTTAATTGTCTCCAAACTTTGCACCAATGAAGTACAGGTGAAACTGGTAATAAAAATGATTTTTTTTGATATGATCACCGGTTTAGTTTCCTCACCACAGCCAACTGAAATATGGACTAAAATGCTAGAATTGGATATCGCAGCGCCTCTATATAAATAAGTTTTCAGGCCCAGTATATCACTCCTGAGGGGGATAATTACACCTGTTAAGATTTTAATGAAGAGAAAAGAGAATATTTTTACATTTTTTCATACATTTATTGTTGTTTCTATTTTTAGAACTGACCTCATCATGTTTCTACGCCACCTGGTGGCCAGTTTGGAAACCAACAATTTTACACAAAATTGGTCATTGTACCCAATCCCTGAATTTAATTTTCATGAAAATGAGCAAAAACACTCTCCTATGAGTACTTCATGACATGATGTTAAAAAAATAGTAGGTCATCAGGCTAAATATTGAAATATAGTCAATTGAAATTATCAAAAAAAGGCAAAAAATGCCGAAAAATGTAATGTCACCTCAGTTCAAGCCCCAAATATACATCACTTCAACTCTATAGCCCTCAAAGTAGCATTCATGGTATTTCTCACTATATTTAGTTGCTGAATATTTCATAATTAAGAATATAATGAAAGACAGGGGGGATCCAGGGATTCTTGGGAGGGGGTTCTATTTAGGGAGGGGGTTCGTGAAATTGCCCTGTGAAATGAACTTGCCAGCCTTTCTGGGTGGAATATTACTCATCTTTAGGGATTTATAATTTCAAAACAACACAGCACATGGTAAATAAAAGCTGGTGACTAGAGGAAGTGCATGCTTATATTGTCCTCCAGTGCAGGAGAGCTTGATGCTGCAGTGGCTCCCTCTATACATGCAGTATGGAAATACCTTAACAGGGCTTAAACAAATTATTTCATTGTGTCCGGTGGTTTAATTTTGTTCACAAGTATAGTCCACTTCGCTATGTTCAAACATAAAAAGTGAACATATTCAGATGAGATAAATGAATTTAACCTGTCATCCCATTGTAATCTATCAATATCAATATCTGTAGAGTTTTTTTAAACACTTGTTATATATTTAAATGGTTTGTTTTTGCTGGATTGTGTAACATTTGTAACATTGACACCACTTTTCTGTGTAAAGGGACGTATGTGGGGAAACGTATATAAGATATCAAGTAATTATTATTATTATTATTATTATTATTATTATTATAACTGCACTTGTGTATAGAGTGTTCACACAAGCTTGGTTTTTATGTGTATTTTGACTGTAAACTTCAGGTAATGGGCCGTTGGGAACTTTTCTCCTATATCATTATTGTCTTAATTTCTTCTGTGTGTTAATTCATACATTGGCATTAGGTGGTCTTTCAAGACGGCACAGGACAAAGTAACGTCATTTCCGGTCTCACTAGGAGTGTGACGCCACTTCCGTTGCCAAAAGATACACGACTGCTCTATGCTTGGCACTGGTAGAATTCACTGATATGAATGAAAGCTCAGTGGTTCTCTAGGGCCAAATATGGCGTGTCTATACCTGAGTATTTGGCAGGGGGAGCTCGGTGGAAGTTTCTGCTTTTATCGTAGCTTGTTTTCCCAAAAGATGATAACAAAAGACATGCAGATTCTACAGTGTACCATCTGTCATTGACTGAATGGGCCATTGCCAGAAGTTGAGAACACACCTTTTCTCAAGGAGTGCATTTATTAAGGTATTGTGGATGTGGTCCGCCACCGTAAGAGGATGTCCAGATGAAGTTTTCTTTCATACTTCAAACAACAGACGCTGCATCAGAGACACGGATATAATGCATCTCAGCAGTGACCGAGTGAAGTAAGTACAGGGAGTTCCAGTTTGAAGTGAACACTGTTTCAGTACCATTAATCTGATTGATCCCTGGCGTGCTGTGACGTGGTGTTGCTGTGCCTTTGTTAGCCACTGTAGTCAGTTTAGACTTGTTCACTGTTTGGCACTAGCACATATTTATGTGATGTGTGTAGATATAAATATGTGTCGGTGTCAACCAGGGTACGGTCCCGTTCCATCCACCAACGTGATTCTCGAATCTAGCGTGATTCTCGCATCTTGCGTGATTCTCGCTCTATTGATGATATATTTTGGCATTGGTAATCGTTGCACTTGGTTGTAGTATGCAAATAATTTTGCTTGCAGTTTTGTTGAATACTATTTTGATTCTTAAGTTGTCTTGTGATGTTTTTATGTGCGATTATTGTTCTTTACAATTTCAAACGCTAATAATCTGTTTCAAAATTTGTTGCCAAGCTGATGAATATAGGTCTAATTCTTAAGTTACTAGTACGAATAAATATATGTATATAACATTTGCTAAAGGTAATATAATAGTTTATTATTTAAAATTCACATAGGCAAGTTATAATTAGTTCAGATGGAACTTTTTATCTTAATTAGTATAAAATAAGTTTTGTTAATTGAGTGAACGGAAGCTTGTAGAACTTGTTAATTTCATAATTAATACTACCTTGTCTGTTCTGTTTGTTGAAAGCTTAATAAAGTATTACTTGAATCTTTTAATGGTGTTTGACAGCGAAATATTTCACGACTTCATGCTTATTGGAGCAGATGTTTTGCGAATGATATATCATGCCAGTTGCTGGGGATGAAACGGTTTTCAAAATCAATTTAAGCACGTCCTTTCTAGCTAATGGGACTTTCTGCTTCGGAAAAAGTCACAATATTTTTTATAATTGTGTACATGTTATAAAGTTGTAGTCCTGCATTTTCCTATTGTCAAATTTATATTCGATTTCTGATTTAAAACCATATAATGAACGCGACATAAACTCACAGAAAAGTGTTTCAATATTTTGCAGTAGATGCAATTTAGAAGTACATTTTATGCAGGCCGTACCATTTGTAATGGTAGAACTACCAGCACTAGTAACTCGTTTTGAAATAAGGGGCTACGCTAATTGTTTCATGTACACTACATTTTCATTTATAATAATATATTCGATTGTGGTAGTTGAGCTTTGGATTCCTTCTTACAAAACCTAATTTGTGCGCTCTGAATAGGTTATCATCCAAACATCTAAATATTTCCCCGTTATAAAATTTATCATTTATGTTAATCACTAAAATTTCAGCACTGGGTTTGTGTAAATGTATTTCAATATGATTTTAGAAAATAACCAAAATGTGTTCATAATGTTTTCATCATAATTCATTCATCACGATCAAGCATTTTATTACTCGTTGAATTAGGCGGGTTCGTTAGTCCCTAAATGCGCAGAGTGGGGTGTAAGGTATTTCGGTCAACTGTTATGCGATGTTCATAATGTTTTCTATCCCGTTTACTAGCTTGATAGACAATTAATAACCTAATTCATTTGCGCAAAAATAATTGAGCCATCAGAAAAATGAAATGTCTGGATAAGTAAAGCTGCGATAACCGCGGGAAAAAAACTCACAATGTGCATATAAGGATCCCTCTCTTAGGTTGTAGTCTTAACTGTTAAAATTCCAAAATCTTCATTTTGATTCTACGCCATTTCCTACTAGGGTACCGAACATATTTTGAATTTTTATCAGCCACGAGCTTTATTGTTCAATCAATAAATGATTACACTCAAAATACCTAAAACTTTAGAAAAACTGCATTTTCAAAATATCGTTCAAGAATGCCACATTGCGCCATAGTCGTAGAGTGCGTATCTTTTCTTGATTCACCTGTAAGATTTTACCATTTACAGGTTGTGCTCTATGAAACAAAAATAACCCATCAACCAGAGATAAATTATATATTTTTACTTTCAAGGAGAAAATTGTGGAATTTCAAAGAAAAAAATTCGGGGTTGGCAAGGAGACAGCCTCTGTGGAATAAAACTCCTAAAATGGTGGCGACTGAAGACATAAGGAGGAATTCAAAATGTTGACAGAAAGCGGAACAGTTGAGAACTACTATTATTTGGATAATTTACACCTAAAATACAAAGCTCACTTGCTGAAAATTTTAATAACACACGACTTATATTGTCTACACCTGCTGTCGAATAACTGTTAAACCTAAAAAAATTGCAAAATAATAAGGACAAGAATTGAGTTTTGATTCTAAGAATTCAATACAATCAAAACAAAAGACTGGGGGGAAAGAAATTAATAAACCGTTCCACGGAGAACTTTGCACTTACTTAAGCACAAATCCACAAGTTTATAACAAACCATTCAACCGCATGCGTGATTTAGCACACCTGTTGATACGCAATTCGTGAGTCTGATTATTCAGCGTTATATTCAATATCTAAAATTACAAGTAATCACCGAGAGTCCTCCTTCACTCAATTCTGTGTATTCAGACACTTTGTAAAGTCTTGGCATATTTCAAGTTTTGAGAAATTTGTATAATATATATATAATTATCAACTTTCATCACTGAAGATTGAAACATAATCCATGTTTACGCTGCAATGTCCGGTAATTCTGACTTAATTTTTCCTAACACAGTGAACAAACGGTGAATGTTAACAATGCCGTGTTAATAATATATAAACATATATTATATATTTATATATATTATATTATATATATATATATATACATTTATATTATATAAGTATGTAATACTCTTTACGTGACTTCGCCGTGCTGTGTACCATTGCAGTATTTTAAATACAGACCGTTTGAAAACGCCGGCCCAGTGTGCGAGTGCCACGTAGCCTTAAATGTTCACTATCTAATTATTTATACTAATATATTTTAAGAAAAAAAATTGATCAGGACTAATTGAAAAAAAAAACCTGACGTTATCTTTAGACACTGGGTGGTCCATATAATTATATTTAAAATTAAGGAAGATATGTTGAAATTTGAAAATTGAGGATTCAAAAGAAAATAAGAGGAAGAAGATTAATTTTTTTGTAGTTTGTCCTGGTAAGGGGATATTTTTCGTTTAGATTACTAGACTAAAAGATCCTACATTTAGTAACTTATTTGACTACTCACAAAACAAAGAGACACTGGCTCTGCTCTGTGGACATACATGGAAGTGGTTTGATATAAATTCGTCCTGTGCAGCTGTGCACACATG
Organism: Lingula anatina; assembly: GCF_051362555.1. Lineage (NCBI taxonomy): Eukaryota > Metazoa > Brachiopoda > Lingulata > Lingulida > Lingulidae > Lingula > Lingula anatina. The sequence goes on along the minus strand of NC_141772.1, from coordinate 1,962,369 downwards.
GCTGATCAAAGAGAAAAATCTAGCAAATCTCAGAACACAGTTAATTAACAGTAGAGGCACAATCCAGCGTAAAATGCCCTCCAACAAACAGTGGGTTTTACTGCTCCTTACAACAATCACAGTATCGTCTGTTGTCTATATTCTACGGACAGAGGTCATCTTGGAATGTTACTCAAGGGTGTACAATCACAGGTCAGGTAAACACGCCGCGTGGATTCACCGAAGATCTGCAACCAAAAAGGAACCGTTGAATAATGCCAACTCATCAGGGAGACCACTCAGTGATGAAGATGTTGATGTTGGTGTTGGTGTTGATCGCGATACGCCTCCTGAAAGAAAGGCCACATTCAGCGACCGAAAGTCGGTTTTACATGTGCGATCGATGTCCACCGATTTGAAATTTCTGCACCATCATGATTACCAGTTTACCATTTCAACCCCTGGCATCTGCAATACTACAGGGTCGCTGTACAAAACTGGAGTTTTCTTATTAGTTCTTGTTGAATCAAAACCGGAGAATTTCCTCGATAGGAACATATATCGCAAAACGTGGGGGTCCATTCATGAGTCACAGGGGGAACAGATACGCACGTTATTTTTATTGGGGACGTCTCAAAACCGCACCATTGATGAAAAAATAGAGGAAGAAAATCGTAAATTTCGTGACATAATACGGGTGGAATTTGTAGACACTTATCGCAATTTGACCCTCAAAACTATTCTTGGTCTTCGATGGGTTTTACGTCACTGTCCAAGCGCCTTTTATGTAATGAAAACAGACGACGACGTGATCGTTCAGTATCCAAAACTGGTAGACTACTTACTGGACCTTCCTTGGTGGCGGACCAAATACCTCTTTATGGGAAGACTTTATGAGCCGAAACCACCCGAGAGGGACCCAAGAGTAAAGGGATACGTCAGCGAGCAGGAGTACCCGGGGGCGTTATACCCAGCTTATCTGGCTGGGTCGGGGTACGTCATGTCCATGGACACAGTGCGGGTGCTTCATGAAACGTCACGCCACGTGCCGCTGATGCCAATGGAAGACGTGTATTTCGGAATTTGCGCGAATAAAACAGAATTAGTTCAGCCACAAAAACATGAGAACTTCACTCGTTTCTATATGGGGCGTGTGTACAGTTTTTGTCTGTATAAAGGACTGGTAACTATTCACGCCGCTTCTAGAGAATGTAGAGAAATATTTTGGAACGAAATGTATGGAGGAGGGAGCAGGAAGAAGCTACCTTCTTGCCCAATGACCGGGATGGATGTGAACACTTTCTGTTATTACGCTCACCCGAAAAACAAGTTGTATTTCAAATTAGGGTGTGATGTTATACAGAAATCGTGGTATTATGTTATATGAACTTCAATCTAAATTAAGTTAGAACTAATCCTTAAAAGGAATTATTACCATTTTGATGAAATTACCATTTTGAAAAAAAAAAAAAAAACAGATGAATAGATATAAAATACAATGCTGAGATCTAATGGCAAAAAAGGGCCACGCAAAAATAACAGATTATAAATTAATTAACTTGCTACAAAATCGTGATCGGGGAAAAGTAATAAAATCTATTATACATAGTCCATTTAATCAGATACGCAAAGGTAAAAAAATTACCCAGTCTCCTAATCTGAAATATATGAACTTGTCCCTGTATAACAAACAAAACAATCACAGAGTGAGAGAGTCATGCTGTAACCACTTGTAATTGCATTAAAGCGTGTTCGGAAGCCTGTGTTTACGCATTACCGCTGAGCGCAAAATCAATTCTGTCGCCCGCGCACTGAATGCACAGGTCGCCAAACACTCATTTATTGGATTTTGAATAGCCTTAAAGCCACAAAGCAATCAAATCGACCTGTCGTGAAAGACATAGTACTTGTACACGTTAAGGCATACAACTTACTGGTCTACTACATTTCGTTTCTCACTACCCATGCAGTACGTAGTCGAACACCATCGACATCACCGTACGTGTAGAAGAGGTGTGGAAGTTTATGGAGCGTCCGGTCCAACACTGGGTTAGATATTAGGAGGAGCTTGTCAAACAGATTAAGAGCTGACGTTGTCTTAATGTTGTGGACTAACACTAGGCCTACTCGGTGGTGTTTGGACTTATTGAAGATCAGTCAGTGTTCTAATTTTTAAGATGGACAGAAATCTATAAAGACAATTATAATCTTGTGCGGCAAAGCGGGGGATATAAATGTCATGGGATAAAGTCTTGCAATCAGCCTTGATCCAGGAATTTAGTCAATGCCCTCAACATGGTGAAGTCATCTACACTTCTCGTGGGTGTGCTGGGACTATGGCAGATCGTCTGCCTGGTTAGAATTTGCCACAAATATGGCGGATGGGCGATGACGGCCGGCATCACTTATTCTATAGCCAAAATCATCGCTAAGACTTCTGGACCCCAGGGACTTGAACGCTATCACGTTCCTTTCCAAGGGGCGTTAATAGGGGTGCTTTCAGCAATCGAGGACACTGCCTCGCCATCGAAATCAATAAACACGTCGTCTTCTGGACCTGATCGTCTGCTAGAATGGAAGGATCCAGAAAAACGTGCAATGATAGACGCTGTGTTAGATCCACTTGATCTCTATGGGACTCTTGTTGTAGTCCTCATACTCAGTGTTCTGTGGGCAGCTGCTACAGTCCCGGAGAGAGAGGAATGGGAACTGGACACGACAAAAGATCTCGATTTTGAGAATATGTCTGGCTTCATCGTGCTGGGTTTAGCGATTGTATATGGGATAGGGTTTCATTACAACCTCATGAAAACCAAGACTATTTTCTTTTTTCTCCTGTTTGTTGGAACTTTAACAGGGGTATTCCTTGCGTTTGCCACCGTTGCTTTCATTTATTTCGTTTATTATGTCGGGAAACGACCAAGGCTTTTCTCCATCACAGCCACCATCACTGGACTGACATGCAGCGCCATCTGGCAGACGTTCCAATCACTAAAACAACTGCCGTCAATTTTCGCATTTCCAGCAGAGTTTAAAGTTCCGAAAATATTCTCAGTGGCAGTCTTCCACATATTCACCAACAGCACGAGGCGTTTACCTTACGTCTTACCGTACAGAACACAACAAACTGTTTTCCAAGCTGCTAAGATGTTGTTTGCCAAAGCTACGATGTTTGCCCTTGCGCATTCTTTAACTTACTGTATACATAAATGGCCGGATTCGTCAGCGCCATATGAAATATGGGACGACTGTGTGATAATGTTTTGTGGGGGTTACATGTTAGTGGGTCTCACTGCCCTGTTTAGTTATTACATTGGGCTTGGTATGTGGCTGACGGCGGCGGGCGCGTGCGTGACGGCAGTTTTGATTCTCGTTCTACAGCCCTCCACGGCAAGCTGGCTAATCATAGATGACTTGCTCTTTACAGTTAACTTTGCTACAGTTTTGAGTTAGTTTTTGTTAATATGAAGCGCTTTTATTTGACTTTCATAGATGTGTAATTTTTTTGGGAAACTTGAATTATCCAGTTACAATTCAAGTTGTTCAGGAAAGTTTTTTTCACATCAGTTTAAAATTATTTTAGTTTGGATTTGTCAACTTCATTTCTTCTCATGTGTTGGTCGTCCAGCAGATCACCGTCTTAAGAGTCACAGCCAAAACACAATTACGTGGCATAACTATCGCAATCCGGGCTTGTTCCATTTCACACGGCAATTAGTACATTTCGTTCAAAGCCATTTTCGTTTAACTGCACATATAAGCAGAGCCGACCAAGAATTAATTTACAAGAGGTTTGAAAGATTCAATACATAAAATAAAAAATAAAAAATTGGAATAAAAAATTGAACCTTTAAATTTTACTTTTTCTTTATACGAGCATTTTTTTGCACAAGTACAAACGAAAACGCCGCTTAAACAATGGGAATACATTATAATCTCCAGCAGTCAATAACAGAACTCGAGATCTTGGCAGTTGTCTATTTATTTCTACAATTATCTGATACTTCTGTTTTTTTTTCAAAATGCAACATTCAACATACATTTATGAAGTTTTATATAAAGAGATGCAAATTGGACACATTTTGGCTGATGAACGTATATAAGATTCAGCATTTCAATGTTCATAATCAATTACTTTTTACTTCACTTCCCTCACTCAAATCAGAATGCCAAGCAATTAGAATACCCCTTCAAGTCTGTTCAAGTTTAATAAACACCTCAAATATTTTTTTATTGAAAGAAATAAGGCATCATGCCTCCCTAATCATATAAAGCACAATATTAGTAGTTTTTGAAAGTAATCAAAGTTCGTGTACCTCTTCCTCGCAACGTACAATATTTGGTGATACATATATAGTTCTGTTGTTCTTATCATAAACTGCCATTTCCTTGGACCATCCCTGTACGAGGAATCTATAATTAACCCACAGCGGATGAGATCACCTCTGCAGCATGTGGGTCGGTACTTCGTACGGTGATCTGCATGGTGACGCCATCTCCCATGGCGAGCTTGGCCCGTACCAGTATGTCATGGCCGCCACGATAGACACCAGCCAGGTAGAGGGTGTGCGAACTCTTCCCTTCAGGGATTTTGTCAGAACGCTCGCAGGGCTGCATTCCCATGAACTGTATGATAGTCTTCACGGCTTCTGTAATCACACAGAAAAAACATAATTGAGATCCTTTATGCTTGCTTCTAGCTAAACTTTTTATGTTTTTCCACTATTATTCTGATATGTGTGACATTAACTTTAGAATAAAATTCTAAATCCCAAAGAAACATGTACCAACTACCTAGCAGAAGCTGAAAAAGCACGACATTTAAATCACAAAGATATGAATAAATATCATACTAGGCCAGCAGAGAAAGAACTCGGTCATGAGAGCTGGGATTTACAATATCACATTTTACATGATTCACTTCACATATGAACCAAACAAATGTACACACACACTGTCCTTACCCTGCAAAGATTTCATAGAAGACAAGGCATAGGTGTCCTCAATCTCGTTCTCCTCCCCAACCTCCTCCCAGGAGGCAGCAAAGTTTGGCTTCATCACCTTCTGGACATGGTCCGCCACCGTCACCTCCAGGTCCTCTAGCTATGGAGATAACAAATAGCCTAGTATATAATATCAGTGCTAGATTTCTAACCATAAAAAGCTAATCTAATCAGTATCTTGTCCCAGCCTTGCCATTATAACAGAGATTGGTATAGTGCCATTGGATTACAGTAACATTATATAGAATACAACAATTTTAATCTGGCTTAAATGCATCAGAGGTTCCTTAGATAGCTTTCCTCATGGGAAATCAGGATCTAGATCATGCATCATTTGCATTTAGTGCAGAGAGAGAGAGAGAGAGAGAGAGAGAGAGAGAGAGAGAGAGAGAGAGAGAGCAATCTACTGCTAGTAGAGATTGAGACGAACATGCAGAGATCTAGTATAAATGCAACTTAAGAGAAAAATACATGGAAGCCACCCTGAAATTAAAGGCTTCAAACTGCAGTGAAATCTACCCATACATACCACGTATTCATCCTCGTACCCCTCATCATCAGTCTCTCCAGTGTTAGGGTCACAATCCTTCACCAGGAACTTCAGGGTGCAGCTGAATGTACCAGTTGCTGTAACAATAACACACACACTTTGACTTCTAGTATTGTGAGTATTTAAATCACTATTTCAATACATGATTCACTTTAAATCACAACATTAAGTTAAATGGTAACTTAAGAAAATTTGTTCTGGGCCCTACGGTGCACCCCTGAATCAAGAAAAAAGAAAAGAAAAAAAATCTTCATACATACACAATTTGTAGATTCCAAAATTTTTGTCTATATTTTCCAATCTTAAGTCATACAATTTCAAATCATGTAAGAGGTAAGGTTAAAGGCCCATATCTAAAATAGAAAAATATCTTAATTTAACTAAGAACAGCTATATACCTAGAGTGGGGTCCTCTGGTAGTCTAACCAGTGTATAGGTAATACCAGGTACATTGTTCTTACCTAGAGTGGGGTCCTCTGGTAGTCTAACCAGTGTATATGTAATACCAGGTACATTGTACTTACCTAGAGTGGGGTCCTCTGGTAGTCTAACCAGTGTATATGTAATACCAGGTACATTGTACTTACCTAGAGTGGGGTCCTCTGGTAGTCTAACCAGTGTATATGTAATACCAGGTACATTGTACTTACCTAAAGTGGGGTCCTCTGGTAGTCTAACCAGTGTATATGTAATACCAGGTACATTGTACTTACCTAGAGTGGGGTCCTCTGGTAGTCTAACCAGTGTATATGTAATACCAGGTACATTGTACTTACCTAGAGTGGGGTCCTCTGGTAGTCTAACCAGTGTATATGTAATAGCAGGTACATTGTACTTACCTAGAGTGGGGTCCTCTGGTAGTCTAACCAGTGTATATGTAATACCAGGTACATTGTACTTCAGGACAGGGGCTGGGATGTAACTGACCACCTCGAAGCCCTCGGACGGCTCCATCTGGACGATGACCTTCTCTAGCTGCTGGTCATTTAGGGTGTTGGTACAGTCAAACTGAAGGAGAGGGAAACTTACGGGGTAAGTAATGGACAAACCACAATTCAGCGAGGTGTGTGTGATATACTTGAATGCAAAGCATGAGTGCATGTCACATACTCCTCTCGTTGGTGTATGCTGTATCCAAATTAAACTATGACATGTATTGAGAACAAAAAGTTCAAGCTCACAAAAACTCACAGTCTTAGTAAAAAACATCAGCTCTGATACTTTGAAGTATAAAATCTGTATTTTAGCTGCAGTAAGCCTCACCTGAAGTACAATATAGTTCTGGAACATGTGTTTGACACAGTGAACCATGTACTCAGTCTCGCTCTCGGTGAGTTCCACGGGAAGGTTGGATGATTTGAACAACGGACCCAAGGTGCTGAACTCTGGAATGGCTGCCAGTTGTTCTGGAATGGAATTGATTATGTAGTTATGTAAATTGTGTTTGTTATAGATAAAACTCTCCTTTTGACAATAATATTTTTTTTTACTTATAATAAAAAAAACTTCTTAAAATCTTAAAATTCTATTTGAAAATTCTTTTAAGTAATTTATATTCATTTTCCATATTCTGTTTATTCTACACTCCCTACCTGCATAGACATCCTGTCTGGAAGCGGCCACTTTCTCTGCTGGTCTTGACCCCCCGCCCCCTGCTTCCCCAGGGATTGCTCCAGCTGCTGTAATAATAATAATAATAATAATAATAATAATAATAATAATAATAATAATAATAATAATAATAATAATGATAAGGTCAAGAAAAATGTGTTCTTTTTGTTGTACCCTATCGTTTGTACATATCAATTTATAATTATCTTGATATAGCCACTGTGCTTGACTATGGATGGGAAGACAGATGGATGTTAGGGTGTGGCAAGAAGTTTACAGTTTGTCATGTGCTTCAAATAAATATTAAAGCACAAAAGTCATCAATCCAAAGACTGTTGATTACTATTCCTCTGATACATTCAATAAATAAAATCCCCTCAAAAAATAAAATTCCTTATAACAAACTAAATACACCAGCAAGGTCCTGCTGAAAACAATTCTTTTAATATCAAACAAATACACAGCAAAGAACTGCAACAAAAGATAAGTCTCCACCATGTAGGCCCTGCTCAGAGATGTGACTGAACCTAAACAATATCCCCTGAAACCAGGGCATCCCGCCAAGATGGTATTCCTGCCATTAAGCTTTACTTCAGTATGAACACAGACATAATATATTATATAATATCAATCATAAGAACAGAATACCAGCACAGTCAGGTTATTCACCTTTACCACAAGATCCATTACACTTTATATAAGACAGCCCAGAGAAGGAAGTGGACCTTTCAAATATCCTGAAAACGCAAGCACCAAAGATGCTTGGCTCCATATAGGGTTTCTTGGGGAGAGGGGGGAGAGGGGGGGGATAAATACAACACCAAAATATCTGGATTTTGGATAAAACCAGAAAACCTTTTATCTCCATGGATTAAATTGGAAGATGAAAAAAAAATGTGCAACAATTAAACATAAAATTGCATGAAACAAAAACCTATCAATTTCCAATCCCTTCTTTCCATTTCTACATCATACCCAGTGTCTGCTTACCCTTTGTCTTGGTGAGCTGGGGTCTCTCTAACAGAGAAGGGGGAAAATCAATCAATCACCGGATTTTATACAGCAGAGGTGTAACTAATATTATGGTAGACTGTTTTAAAGATGTTGTAGGAAAGATGTGCAACAACAATGGAAGCACAGAATGCAGTGAAAAGAGGATACCTCCCTCCCTTTTATCATTTTGAAACATTTTATACAAAATACTTTACATCACAAGTCAAAAATTTGTAAATAAATAAATAAATAAATTCCACTCCCCCCTCCACCTACCAGGTTTCTGTTCTGCCATAGGTTGGGCCACAATGGGTACAGTCTTCATGTCAAATGGTTTGTCTGACGGCTCCATGGTATAGCTGTGCAGGGCACGCTCCAGTCCCACGATAGATACTTGGAGACCTGGGGGGATTTTTTATTCAAGATATATGTAATTATGTGTCCTTTATCAGTCTAATTTTCAGGATTTAGTTCTAAATTCTGGTAGTAATACAAATTGATACAAACTTAACCAAATTACAGATTTGTAATATAAACATTTAGCGATAACCAGTACTCAAAAATTTTGATCACATACATATATAGAGGACAAAAAGCAGTGATAAATTTCATACCATTTAAGTTTACATTGATCTTTACAGAAAATAAAATGAAATACTGCAGACAACAAATGATATTCCTAACTGCATTTCTCACCATTCAGAATGTAGGCAGAGTTGAGAGCTTTCTGCTGCTCTTGCAGGATGTTCAGATAGAAGGTGGCTCGATCTCGCACCTCGTCATCCACATCTAGGAGAGATCTGGAAGATGGAAGGTAATATTTTTCATGAGGCCTTGGGGGCAAATTACTGACAAGGTGTATTTTATAAAACTGAAAGAAATGCTTTATGAAATGGATTCTGCATTTTGGCCATTCTGGGACCTCAGTAAATAGGTATCACACTCTGATAATAGTTATAAGGTGTGCTGTATGCTTCATGTTGCTCTTAGAGTATCATAGTGACCACACCATTCACTGTACCTCTGTAACAAGACCAATATGCTGGGCAGCAGCTCCTCACAGTGAGCACCAAACTTTGCCAGGGCAGTCACCGCAGCTGAAAGGAAGCACACAGAACTGAACACACCAGCTCTAAATATTTGATGGAACATTAAATGAACTTAAAAGATCTGCTGAAGAGATTTGCATTAAAGAACTTAACATCTGGTTTATTCAAATGCTATAAAGTTTTAAGATCCATACTAACTGGACTAGTGAAGGAAAAAAGATTTCTATCCAGCTATAAGAAGTAACACATTTTAAGCTACGCGTTAAAAAGTGAAAACAGTAAAAATGCTGGATGTAAAATTGAGACAAAATATAAATTCTTATACATTATGTTTTCAAAAAAAAAAAAAAAAAAAAAAAAAAAAAAAAAAAAAAAAAAATCTTTTATCATGTGTATACTCATGCATGCAAACACAAACAAGATGTGAAATTCCTTCATGTCCTACCTGCTCTAACTGGTGAGTTCTCCAAGATAACACGGTTGTAGATGTAACGGATGTACTTGGATGGTTGTGGGGTACGAGGACCCTCGCGTCCTAACAGGTGCAAAATACGTGTAGCCAGGCTGGTGTGCTCACAGTCTTCTATAAACTCGCAGAGATGAGAGAGTCCTGGAAGAGAAAAGAATACTCCATGATGAAGAAGTACCACTGTGAAACGTTTTTCACAAAATAAACTAGTTTTCAGATTTAGGCAATTTCCTCATATTTCATCTTGGAACAGATTGGTGACACTGTTCTCAGTTTGATAATTACGACTTTTTACTTTTTCAAAGTCACACTCGGGCAAAAAATTTCATCAAAATTGAGTTCTATAGATTTTTTATCACGGGAGACACATCCTGAAAACTACACCCTGAAACATGCCATACTGGTATCCTTAGAACATCTGTATTCTATTCAGAGCCTAGGTATCACTCACCAATTTCTTTGGCCTCCGGGATCTCCTCCACAATATGGATGAGGGTGTCCACGATGGCCTTTTTGTAATCATGGCCGCCCTCCTCTCGCAGCATGGAGGCCAGAAAGCTCATCATCACACCATGCTTGCGGGGAAACTTGATGCACAGGGACCTTAATAAATAATAAATAAATAAAAGCTTAGGTCAACCAAGGACAGGTCGGTAATATAATCAGTCTTATTTAAAACTTTACCTCTGAATAAATAATAAAAGCAATACAAATATAATGAGGACCAGACTCAACCTTGATATTTCAACCACAGCCAATATAACAGTAACTAACCTTATGGCTTCCACAACGACTATCTTGAACTCGTCAGAGATCTCTGACATGAAAGTGGAGATCTGCTTCATGAGCCGGTCCACACTGCTCTCACTGCCAGTCTAAAATATACAAAACACACTGTCGTACAGTCTGGGACTGAAATATCCTTAATGTTTATTGGCAAATGTACTGAAGTATCATAGTATAGTATATAGTGAAAAAAATAGAAGAAAAAACACTGTCATAGTGACTAAAATTATTTAAATTGTTTACCAATAAAATGTCAAATTCTTGTTTTAAAAATATCATTTATACTGTGCCTGTCAAATGTTGACCTATATTGTAATAAATAAATAAATAAATAAATAAATAAATAAATAAATAAATAAATAAACCCACCTTTAGCAGTGTGGTGATGGCCAGAGTGGCAATACTTCTGTTGTTGTCTGTGATCAGGTTCTCCAGGTCTAAGTTACATGCTGTCACTGCAGCGGGGTGCTTCATGGCTACCTAACGACACAAAAATGGACAACTGTAAAGTCCAGTAAAGATCACACTCCTGGCATCATTTCCATTATATCATGTAAATTAAGAGTTCTGTCTCTTTTACTGATATATTTAGTGCAAAGAGCAGTTTGTTTGACAATAATTTGTTTATTATCATTCCTCGATTAGAGGTTCTACAATTATTATTATCATTAATGCTTTTCATTATTAATTGATTTGAGGCACTGCAATTATTGTTATTATTATAATTATTTTTATTATCATCATCATCCCATCACCTGTCTACCCTGCAGTATTTACCTTATTCAGCGTTCTCACGGCAGCAAAACGTAGAGTAGGTTTGGGAGAGCTACAGAACAGTTGCAGCACAGACACCGCTGGCGCCAGTTCCTTGGCTGTCGTGTGCTTCATGTTCACTATAGCATGCGCCCCTTCGTAGATCACCATCTCGCTCTTGTGGCGCAGGCATGACTCAATGAACTCAAACATTGGACTGTCAGTGCTGTAAATTTTACAGTACAAATCAAATTGAAAAGCAGAAAATAACTCTTTCCAGACATATTACATTGAATCAACATTGCCTATAAAGGTTACAAATATATTGTATATATTTGAAAACAGAAGAATACATGTATGTTATAATAACATGAATAAAATCAAGTATGTTCTATATGATAGCAGACACTATAAACAGAGTCATTTCCTAACTGCACAGTTATTTCTAACTGTAAGAGTTATAAATTATTTTATTAGGGGACTCATTCAAAACTAGATATCACTTGCTGATCGATAATTGTCAATGTATTTTCACTTACCCAGCATCCTCTTCATCAATCAATTTAGAAGCAATACGGATCTGAAGAAAAAAAATCACACATAGGTGCATCAAATTTGACACAGAAAATAAGTTACCATGAACATCCTACACTAATATGTCTCATATTCTTATTTCTTTTATTGCAGTGAAATAGTTTTTCCAAGGCTAATATGGTATCAAAGTAAATTGGGTAAAATCACATTAAGTCTATTTAGAAACATTTATTTTGTTAGGCTCAATTTGAAAGTACTAACTAAATAACACTACATTTGAGTTTCTGCTCCTTAAATAACTTACCAAGAGACAATAGGCAAAAGGTGACTTGAGAGAGTGGCGGGTGAACTTGGAGACCATCTTGGTCACTGAGAGACGGTCAGACTTCCTGATGTGGTACAGAAGTCCCAGGGCGTGATACTGAAATGATGTTTAGAGTTATATATCATTCTTTAATGTATGCGCAAATTTATACACTTGGGCAATTACATAATATCAACAAAGATTGTTGATGGTATGGAGGCTAAACCATGTGTGCTGTAGATGGGGGTAAAACTATAACTATTACTATCATCTTACTCTCAGTCAAGTAATAAAAACTTTCAGAGGCCTCATGTTCTACAGAAAAATAGGACAATTTTTCTTTCCTACAAAACAGTATTCACAATATTAAATGGTATAACTAGAGAGAATTGTTCATGAATTTAATAAATTAAATAAATCTGGCTCACTTGGACCATGACATTGTCACTGTTGACTGCCTCCTGTGCCTCGTTGACCCAGCGCTTGACCACCTCGTTACTGGTCTTGGACAGGTGCTGGAACACAACACACTAACCATTACACACTGACCACTACTGTCTCCATTCAGTAATGACACAAAGTCATCCAGTGTCTTACAACATGACAATGAAACAGGTAACAGTAAATACAGAAATTATCTACAGTAACAGCAAATACAGAAATTATCTACACAGTAAGTACAGAAATAATTGAGACAGAAAACAGAAATATATAAGATTTGTTTTCATCACAAACACAGGATATAGAGATATGGATTACACATTTTAAAAAAAATATCAATCTAAACTGAACTTCTGACAGAAGATTTTGTCAGTGAGCACGATATCTTAGAGAGTGGTATAATGAGCATAACAGTAAGAATACTACATCTACACCATTAGTGACTTACCAGAGCAGAGGTCAGTGCAGCACTGGACACAGCATGGACCTTGTCTACTATGGCCTGCTTCAGGTATCTCTCTATACTCTGCAACATGGTGGTCTGCAATGGTGCAATGGGAAAGGGGATAAGGGGGGAGAATAATGTACAGGAAAGCTGACTCAATTCATTTTTGATCTAATATTTACTGTGGTTATAATCTTGTTTTTAAAAAAAGATAAATATATAAACAAATGAATTTGAAAAGATTAAAAGGGAGTATTTTTTGAGTAGAAGCACTGCTTACATCAGTTATCATACACAGAGCTCTGATAGCTGGACCACGGAATGAGTCTTCCTTGCCAGTCATGTCCTTGGTCAAACTGGAAATAACAACAGAAACTGACATCAAACAAAAAGACAATAGTTATTTCCAATTTATCCAAAATTGTTCATAGGATAATTATCAGCAACCTCAACTTTGAGTGCTTTGTTTCTCTCTTTTTTAAGTCACTCTAGTAACTGAGACTGACCTAAATTTTACTCATGAAAGTAAACTTCATGCATAACTTGAAACCAAGAAAATATATTGTAATTTTCTCAATGATTCTGGATCAGTTTTCCAATCTTTAACAGTGGAAGTTATGGATGGTTCAGAATCATATCAACTGCTACTTGACCAGTGTTTATATAATTATATAACACACCTGCTAGTGACAATGATGACATCCTCAGAAATCTTGGACATCTCTTTAATACAAAGATACACCATGCGGCGGAGAGTAACCTGGAAACAGAAATAAATAAATCTTGCTTTCTATTTTTATTCACTTTGTCTCTGGGATTTCTAACCATGCCTTTGTGATAAAATACAGTTCATGTGTCTAAAATGTGTTGTGTTTCAATTCTATTTATCTGTATATTTATATCATTTCAAATGTACTGAGAGTAAAGGGAAGAGGGAGTAGAAACTCACATCCTTGGACTGGAAAAGTTTGGTCATAGCAAAAAAGGTTTCTGTGGCCTCAGTGGTGCCTACATGCTCTCCCTGGAAATATAGACAAGTTTTTTAAAGAATTAACAAAAATTTAACCCCAAATCACAATGATAACAGTAAAATTTATCATAACCCGAACATATGCTACCTGATGGTTTTGCTTTAGGAAATAAGCCTAGCATTCTTCAACAAAAAAAAAAAAAAAAAAAAAAAAAAAAAAAAAAAAAAAAAAAAAAAAAATTAACACCAGCATGAATGAAAAATTCAACATCACATTGTCATTTTAAGATTAAAGCAATACATCATTTATATATATTATTATTAAAGAGAAAAGCTTTGTTACCTGGTTGATCAGGTATAGAACCTTGGTGAGGATGTGGAGACATTTTCTGGGATTGATTGGTGTCTCATTGAATGTCCTGGCCTGAAATATATAAAGATATAATTATATGAAGAATAATAACTTTCATGTTTAATAAACATGATTTACACATTTGACATTCCCAAAATTTCAATCTGTAAAATAATAAGTAGATAACAAACTTATTTTTTTTTCCATAAAGAATTAGAACAACATTAGGAAATACCAAAATACCTGGGGGTAAAAACATAAAGGAAAATGACATGTAAATAAATATATCAGATAACATATCAAATACAGTTCACTTTATTTGATGAAATGAAAAAATTAAAAAATATTAGGCAAACGTTACCTCCTGTAATACAGTGGCCTTTTCCATATGCTGGAATGGATTCCCACCCCCTGGAATACAAAACATTGAGAAGTGAATTTATAAAACAGACAAATCAATTCATAATAATAAGAAATGACTTGATAGTGCCATAAATAGTAAGAAACAACCACAAAGCAAGATAACTAATTGAAAGTATGAGAATATCAACTTAAAGGTGTTAACTCAGAAATGGTAATATTAATCTTTTAGTAAGTAAATACAACTGAAACTCAACATTTAAATTTCAACTTTGCAACAAATACTTTTTCCTTCCACACAAGGAATTTACACCAAAAATCAAAACAAAATAATTCAAATGATGCCTATGGCAAATCTGTGCTTATTGTTATTTTTCAAAACCGTTGGGAGCTAGAATAATTCATTAGTATGTGATCACACTTTATTTCAATCATCAAAATACTAATTTCAAAAGGACTAGCGGGTGGGGAGTTCTAACATTTGAATCAACACAGGGTCAAAATTGTACAATCAAATAAGAATTTAATGTGATTAAATGCTTTTGCATACAAAATTTGCACAGAACTTCAAGAACAAAATTCATTTCTTCGGATGACTATTGCAAGAAAATTTGAGAGCAAGAACTGGCAAGGGTTGGGATGGGAGTGACGCAGAGTGTCAGGGCAAGTGTAGTGCATTCATCAGAAACATTTAGGCAGTGGAATATCAATCAGAAGTTACTGCTTTCATAACAGCAATCAATGTAGTAGATATTGCAAGTGAGTGGAAAATTAAAGAGAATACAAAATATAAATCATTTGACTGTGTAAATCAACAAGACGATGATAAGTTTAACTGCTGGAAAAAAAGCCAGGTTAGTCCTGAGGTTTGCAGATCCGATTGGTCCACATTGTTTTCCTAACATGCAAAGAAAAATGGCACAACCATATCTACATTGGTTTCACATCACATCATTTCATCATCAATTAATGCCACTATCTATGAAGCATGGTATATACTGTCAGGGCAGGCATCTACTCACTCTCAGCAGGCTGTGCCTTGTCTTTGTACATATACATCTCGATTTCCTTGTGTTAAACTAGTCTACAAGGTGTGAAACAACAGAATCTGGTCATGCTGACAATGTAGTATGTCTTTATATAAAAATTACACTGGTTTCTAGGGGTGCAATAATATAAACAAAAATATAGAATTGTTGAAACAGTGTGTCATAAAAAGAATCATTTGATAGTCCTAGGTCAACCATCATCTTATAATCTTTTCAGTCTTTTCACCAAATTTTCAAAAACGGTGCATTTGACAGGGGATGACAGAAGGGGGGGGGGGGGGGGGGGGGAACAGTTTCCAAATGAGTAGTTCCAATGACTGTAACACTGACATTTTATTTATTAAACATATGAACTGACAGATGACAGTTTACAAGTGACAGACATAAAAAAGAATTGAATTCGGTTTAAATATGCTACAAGATTAAAAAATAAAACGAAAGAGAAGTGTATATCATTAAAACATAAAAAAGCAGCTACACATCAACTTAATCAATCTGTAGTTTATTTTCACATTTCATACTTCTCACTTTTTCACTCGAAAAGAAAAGAATTAGGAAGTGTTAAGTACATGAAGCCCTCCTGTTCAGGAAGCGATGCTGCTTACTTACATAGTAAGTCCTAAAGGCAGTGACAGATTTTAAAAAAATGTGTGAAATTTGCACGCGATTGACAGTAAATATTTGGCAAAAAATATTCAGCTGATCAAACCAGGCACCGGCTTTTCTACATTTCAGCTGCAAAATACTTGGATCGTACTTATTTTCCTTACCTTCCTCTTCCTCCTTTTTATCTCTTTTCAAAAAACTCATAGCAAACGATGGTAAATGTTCTGTCCTAGTAAATATACACGAGAATCAGCGGTATGTTTTTTGACACAAAATGCCACCTCGCACCGATCCACGTCACTTGGTAAAGTGCGCAGAATTTCGCGCATAAGTCTCGAATACTCAAAGAACGTTAATGAGATTTTCTTGTGCAAATGTACCTTTAAATCTTAATAAAATTAGCCAGTTTAAGTATGAAAATGAATATGTGAAAGGAAATATACCAAATATTTTTACTTTACTATCTGTTGAAAAACATTCAGCTTAAACTAGATTTGAGACTATATTGCCAACATAAAACACAACCCATACTTAACCAATCTAAGTAAGAAATTTAGAGATGTGATGAAAAAGAAAATAAAGAAAACAATATTTAGATAATTTCTAATGATCCATGTCTTACATAAGCAAACAGATAATGCATGTATGCATATTTAATAAGCTCATCTTGTCTTAATCCGCCCTCTTTAGCTTCTTGGAGGAAGTATGACACTACAATATGGCAGCCTGCAGTCGAAAATAAACCTGTGTCAGAAAAAAAACTTTGCGAATTACTCCATCACCGTATTGCTTTTATTGTATTGTATGCACAGTCGAAATACTTGCATGACGTGCCGAGTCTGACACCACAGTAATTAAAAATCACTCAAGCCCACTGCTTTAGGAGCTGCTCCTGCTACTTCGTCTCCGCGAGGGAGGAACTGTAATTTACAAGTTGCTTTGGGCTGAAGAACTTGAAGATCGTCTAAGCATGCAATCACAGTCAGCCGTAAAGAAGCTGGTGGAGAACTTGCAGAGCGACCTCAGAGCTCTTTCCAGCGAAACCAAAAGGAAATTCCCTCCTGTCAAAGAGGTACGCTACCGGCCGGCAATCTAAATAATTTCATTGAAATTTTATTTTCCGAACTCGCAGTTTATACTCAACTTCTGCCGTGTTTACCAAAACTGAGCATCAGAATGCATAGATATTTGTAGGTGACACAACTGGTTGTGTTGGAGCTTTTATTTCAGTGCTTTTTTCTTAAATGGTTGTCATGTCCTTAATCTCAATTACCCAGGGTGGATAGTGTTAGAAGGCTTTATTGGTATCAGCTTATTATTTTGTCGCAGTTATTGCAAGTCTATATACACGGATTAAAACTGAAGTCAAGATAGAGACAAACATATCAGTTCCACTTCATTCTTACTATGATATTCTGGAGATCATAACTACCTCACAGTATACATGGGACATAAGCACTGAGTATCTAAAACATTATGGGGTAATTTTTAATTTAAATACTTGCTCTAAATGTAACATTTATGTCTATAACAAAAAAATGCCTTCCTGTGATGTAAAAATCAATGGGGGAGGGGGAGGAGGGAATGTCAGTGAGGGGGGAGTAACAATGTGGGAGGGGTGTATATTGGTAATAACCTAATTTTGTTAGAGGGGATAATGTTGTTAAAGCATTAATAAGTGACCTCTTACTTTGTATATCTTATTTTTGTTTAGGCTGCAGAGGCTGGGATTTTGAAGATAAAAACTATATCGACAAAACAAGGAGACATTCTTGGAGGTAAGGCCATAATATCTAATTAAGATGTAGTATACCAATTTATTTTGACTAAAATTTTACCAAACTAGAGCAAATGTGTGGAGACATGGCAAATAGTGCAAACCAATATCAAAATTTTTAATTTGACCTTAAATTGAGATTGTCGTGTACACATATTTATTATAAAATATCAATAAAACACCATTCTCAATATACACAGAAGTAAATATGTCTTTCATAGGTTTTCCCTACTTTGAAAATCTTATAATAAAAAAGATGAACTGTTTTATTGTAGGATTATTATCAGCAAGCTCAGATATTGTACAGCCGTTTCTTCTGGGCTGTGACACCAAGCACGTGAGAGTTGTTCAAATATGTTTGACAGCAGTACAGAGGCTGATCCAGCATGAGGCAGTTTCTATGGTGAGATAGGTTAAACTTGCTTTTAAGATATTTCTGTAACTGAATTGTAACAAGATATGGTAATGATACAGCAGAAGTGAAGTGAAATTTCTAGGCCACATCCTTACAAAAGAAATGAAGTTACATCAGATCCTTTTAATCAGCATTGAAAAAGAGCTAGAGAAAAGCAAACTTAAGGTAAACATACACACAGAGCCTCAGCCAATAAATCATACTTAAAACTAAAGAGTTGATCATACATGTAAATGCCAAAGAACAAGAACTATGGAGATCCCATGTCTGCCAATATTCTGAACAAAGCAGAGAGAGAGAGAGAGAGAGAGAGAGAGAGAGAGAGAGAGAGAGAGAGAAATGAATGCCCAAGGAACAGGTTTAATATTACAGCACCTATCTCTCTTTCAGCCTGCAGCCAACAACATCATCAATGTCCTGTGGAACCTGATGGAGGCCGGCACTGAGGAACTCCGGCTGCTGCAGACAGCCATTCTCCTGCTCACTACCAATTCTGTTGTACAACATGAGTCGCTGGCCAAGGTATGGTGTCATTTATCACACTTGTGAAAATCATTTAGTTTAAAGAGACAAAACAAGTGTGACAACAGCTGTGTACATCCATTGCAATGCATACAAATTACTGTTACTAGTTTCTTATACAATTCAAATAAAATCCTCATAATGCCATGCCAAAAAATAACCCAAGTTAGTTGAAAGAAGGCTTAAGAACTGCCCCTTCTTTAAGCATCTTGTTGTAAACTTGACCTATATTTCCATCCCTCAAGTTCGTTATGAAATAAAAAGAAAATAAGGAAACAAAACCCTGACATACTTCTTGTATTATGAAACTATATGAAGGCATTTGGACAGGTTAAGTGACAATAATACACTTAAGACTACATGAGTGATGTTCTGTTATGTTTTTCTCCCCAGGCCATAGTGCTGTGTTTTCGTCTCCACTTCGCCAAAGACAGCATCACCATCAACACGGCGGCGGCCACGGTCAGACAGCTGGTCAGTGTGGTGTTTGAGAGGGTGGTCACTGAAGACAGTGTGCAGTCACAAGGTACATGTCTGGTGGTCAGTTTGACGTTCTGTCTGCCTGTCTGTCTGTGTGTCTGTCTGTCTGCCTGTCAGTTTGACCCACTGTGTTTGTCTTTCCTTCTGGGTGTATGTTTGTTATTTTCAGAGTGTATAATTCTGTTGGTTTGTCTGTTGGTCAGTTTAACGGGCTATTTGTCTGTCTGTTTCTTTTGCACTTGGTATGCTCCTTTTTCTTTTTTTATATTTATTGTGAATATATTTTTTTAAATGATAATATAAAAAATCTTTGTGTCATGTAATAAATGCCGTTGTCATATTTTGCCCTCTTCAGAACCCCTGGAGACCGTATCATTGGATGAGTTAAAGGTTGGCAGCAAGACTCCTCCCAAGTCTCTCAGACCCTGTGCTCAGGATGGTTACCTCTTATTTCAAGTAAGTACTACCAGACAGGCTCAGTTTCCTCAGTGGGCTCAGACATGTACAGATAAACTAAAACTTGCTAGGACTTTTACACAAATGAAAGAGGTCACATTATTTGACTCAACAAAGTTACACTTTTCCCTTTTTCCATCATTTTAGTTTTTCACTAATATTGGTCTGTACATTTGACAGCTTTGCTGACTTTTCATCATTCCAGGATCTCTGTCAACTGGTCAATGCTGACCAGCCATTCTGGTTAGTGGGGATGACTGAGATGACCAGGACCTTTGGACTGGAGCTGATGGAAGAAGTCCTCACATCTTTTCCTAACACTTTCTTAAAGGTAAACATCTCTCTACATTATAATAAATAAAGGATCTTAAGATGTGGGTAATAATTACTTGTATGTGACTATAACCCTCTCCCACTTAGTAAAGAGATAGATATGAACAGTAATCGTTATGAATGTGAAAATGTAATAAATATAAGTGAAGGGTATATCAAATACGTAGGACTGAATTATTGTATGAATATATTGTTAAAATAATAAAAAAGATGTACATAATATAGTAATAAGACAGTGGCCTTAGCTTGAGTGACTGATATTTCCCAAAAGATTCCATAAGTTAAGTGAAGTTTATTTCAGTACTATCTTGGATCCTAGGTACTATCAAATCTTGTGGCCTTAAATATTCAAAAAGATTTTCATCATTCTGGTAAATGATGATTGTCTATAAATATAAAATGTCCATTAATCAATGTTCAACACCTTATATTAAATGATTTTTAATACACCTCATATTTTTACCTTATTAGCACCCTGAATTCTGTTTCCTCTTGAAAGAACGCGTCTGCCCTCTGGTGATAAAGCTGTTTTCACCGAGTTTGAAATATCGCCAAGGAGGCCCTCAACTGCCGTCACCAGTGCCAGCAGAAAAGCCGTATTTTCCTATTGTACTGCGACTGTTGAGGATTGTTTCTGTGTTAATCAGGCATTATTATTCATTATTAGTAAGTAATAATATATGTAGTCTTGGTGCTTACTGGTTGGAATAAAACAATATTGAATTTAGCTCATAGTAAAGGCATGTTGAAAAACTAAAGTTTTCATTTTTATCAGACATCTTTGTACTGATGTGATCCAAGAATGAGTTGTCATAACTTTACTGAATTATTGATATGATATTTTCAAGTCTACATGAACCAGAAAAATTGATATTATAATTAAAAGAAACCAGTTTTGCATTATTCTGAGGTTATCCTGTAAAACTATTAATAAAAAAAAATTAATTTAGTGTTAATAAAAAAAAGAAATTAATTTAGTACGCTTGACTAGAAGACATATAAAATACAAAGGTTCAATGTAGATGTGATTTGAATGACAAAGATATAAAACCTTCATATTGTAAGAAGTTTGTCATTGTTTCTCTACTAATAAAATCTCATATAATTATGTGAATCATTTCCTTTAGAACACAGAGTGTGAAATTTTCCTGTCCTTGCTGGTGAAGTTTCTGGATCCAGAGAAACCCATGTGGCAGAGAGCCCTGGCTCTGGAAGTGCTGCTGAAACTGTGCAATCAGCCACACCTCCTCAGGTGAGCCAAGCATGTCTGCACACCCTGAAGGAGTGATTACGGTGAACTTGGGTTGGCTGTTTATTTCATCTTTTCAACATTTACTGTAAAATTTGTAGTATGTGATTGGACAGGTTTAATGTATATTTATCGCTTAGATTGAACTCGTGTAATAGAATTAATGTGTTAAACATATTTTCTTTCACTTTGCAGGAGCTTCTGCCAAAGTTATGACATGAAACCACATTCCACCAAAATATTTCGTGACATAGTCAACGCCCTGGGGGCTTTCATCCAGTCACTGTTTATGAGTCCCCCCACGGCACTGGTGGTCCAACAAGGTAAATATGCACAGATGAATATCTTCCAGATTTATCCAGAGGTCCAGGATGGTCACATTTAGAGACCAATCCCACAGATATTTAGACTGATCTATCCCCCTGGGGAGTCTCACTAGATTGCTGCCAGTTTAACCGGCTTAAATGTCTGTCCTGCCTACTAAAAGCTGTAAGGGGGTAATTATCTTTTGTGCGCGCTCGGCTCCCGGAAGCTGACAGCAATTTAGCGTGAACTCCCAGGGAGTTAGGTCAATCCAGATTGATCAATCTAAATCTGTGGAAATCCAGTCTTAAATTACAACAAAATAGTGATATTTCCTAAAATGATGATTGGTTCATATAGTTTGTAAGGTTCATGTTTGAAAAATTTGTAAGAAAGTAACTTTTAAAAAAATAAGCATTGTGTCTGGACATATATATACCTAGTCATCACCTGTGTTCTTCATTGCTTTCTCTGTACATTTTCTTGTTTTCTTTTCTCGTAAACGCAGTAAAAAGAAAATAAAACAAATTATTCATTTCAAACTTACAGGAATAATTCACAGTAGTAAAATACAACTTTAGTTTAAATTGGATGACTCTTTTCATTACCAATATTGTTAATGTGTTTCAGGTGCGAAGGCTCCAGATACCCAGGGGCAGCCCCCCTCCCTGGTGGCAGGGATGCCTGTAGGGAGTGGAGTGACACCCCAGGCAGCCTTTGTATACAGAGGCGTCTGGATCCCCATTGTCATGAATGTACCACAGAACACACCAAAACCTGTGTTGTAAGTGGATTTACTCTCTCTCTCTCTCTCTCTCTCTCTCTCTCTCTCTCTCTCTCTCTCTCTCTCTCTCTCTCTCTCTTTCAGTTATCTATATTTATATTATCACTCCTCTGTCATTCAGAATATCTACTTCTTATAATATACATTACTTTCTTATAATACCCAGTGATTTGACAAATTTCATCATTCTCTCTCAGTGTTGAAATGCTAGAGAAGCTGGATCCCCCTCAAATCCCAGATGGATACGGCATCTCGCTGGCGTTCCAGTGTTTACTGGAGATCGTCCGCGGCGTGCAGCTGGTGCTGGAGGAGAATAAAACAAGGAATAGAAGTGCCACGGGGGACAGTGAGAAATCTGAACAGAACTCTGAGGTGGACACTGAGCAGGCAGTGACAAGGGAGAAATTAGGTAATATTATTATGCATAATGTACAACTTCTGGTAATTACAAGTTTTCGCTTATCTTTTGTTGGGCAGTATCTGTGAAAGGAATTGAGATTTAAGATTTTCTTTTCATAATCAGCTTTCAGCGGTAATTACAGTTTACTTAATTTTATGGTCATTCTTAGAGTAGGCAAAGGAGAAATTAGGTATAATATAGAATATGCAGCTTCTGGTTTTTAAAAAGTTTTCTTATTATTAGTTTGACAGTAGCTATGAAAAGGAATGAGATTTACAGTTTTTTACAGTTAGCTTTCAGCTGTAAACAAAGTTAACAAAATAGTCATAAACAAATGGAGGTCACCAAATGTTTTAATGTTCTGATGACTTTTATCTCAATTTAGACATACACCCATAATAATTTAATTTCATGAGCACCAGATATTTTGCATCTACAAAAACTTTCTACTTTAAATTGTATAGCCACATGCCTCTTATTCCAGCTCATTTACTTAGCTCTCTGATTTGTTATAAGAAGGAGAGGGAATTTAGACACAGTTCATTTTAAAATACATTTCAGATCCAGATGTGGAAAAACAGCTGTTTCAGACTCTAATAGAGTCCTCATGGACAGGGATGTTGGCTGCACTCTCACTACTCTTAGACGCCAGGTAAACGTTTATCAACAGCTATATCTGCCATTATCTCAGTAGTAACTGTACTGGGATGCTGAGTTTAACTTTCTTTTGTGAAAGAAGCCACAGGTTTTGAATTGTATGTCACAGAAGCAGACTAGAAAAAAAAAAGGGATTTTGACAGATACTGGATGAGTTGATTAAAAAAAGACTGAGACTACAAATGTTAACACTATATGCCAATCTGTTAGATATATTCTTTTAATCATTAAACATTTAATTTTCAAAGAGAAGTGCACTCTCACATATCTTCCAATAGATTTAATTCTTTCACTCAAGAGTTTAATTTTTCAGCACCGATGAAAGTGCAACAGAAGCCATCTTGAAATCGCAGCAGACGTATGCCAGCATGTGCGGCGAACTGGGCATGACAACACCGCGCGATGCATTCATCACCTCGTTGTGCAAAGCTTCGTTGCCGCCACATTACGCACTGACAGTTCTCAATGGTCCCTCTAACAGTCCCACGGCCAGAAGTACGTAGTCTCATATTTACTGTGCATCTGCCATCTTAGTATCACCATCAACCTGCTGTATATGTACATCCTGTGGTTGTTTTTGTTTTCTTTTAATAATTTATCCCTGTCTTTGTGTTCAGGTCCCTCAAGTCGTCATCCTAGTCAAGATTTCCAGCCCTCCTCCACCATAGAGGCTGTAGAGAGGAGCCAAGTGGTGGCTGTAGGCACTGCCCTCCCCACGGCTTCTCTCCC
This sequence comes from Lingula anatina, assembly GCF_051362555.1. Classification (NCBI taxonomy): domain Eukaryota; kingdom Metazoa; phylum Brachiopoda; class Lingulata; order Lingulida; family Lingulidae; genus Lingula; species Lingula anatina. The sequence goes on along the minus strand of NC_141772.1, from coordinate 1,938,010 downwards.
AATGGGGGCCCAGCAGGGACCAGTTATGGTGAGTTATATATAGGAGGGGATGTGTGTTAATGTATGTGTGTGTGTGTTAATGTGTGTGTGTGTGTGTGTTTGTGTGTGTGTGTTTGTGTGTGTGTGTGTGTGTGTGTGTGCATGTTGAATTTAATGTGAGAAATTAAACAAAAGTCTGGTAGTGGGGTAGTGGCTGTAGACAGTAGCAGTATATTGGGAATATGGAGATGAACTTTGTGCTTTAAGACTTACCATGTCAGATTTGTAAAATGGGCTATTTGGTAGTTATAATAACATTCCCAATACAAAATATTGAGTATTATTATGCAATTTGAAAAGTTGATTACCCAGTTTGACCGTTGATGTATTATGTTTATTCAGTTGACAGCCAAGAACATCCAGTGTATGCGCTCTATACTGAGTGTGGCACACTGTCATGGCGGCATCTTGGGGTCAGCGTGGCATCTGGTTCTGACCACTCTACAGGTAAGTACTGCATTATACTTGTACATGGAATTTATAATTGATATTTTTAGGTGCCGTGTCTCAGGTTAAACTTATTTCTTGTCCCTGGGTGTATAGATGGTGTGTGCATGGGGGGTTTATGTTCTGGTTGGTCTGACTTAGTAGCATACAGAATGGTTGCATATTATTTGTTGCCACCTGGACCAGACAAGTCCCTTGATGTCATGCCCAGCTCAGCTTTACTAGCAGTTTTCAGAGGTGGACACTTCATGTGAAAAAGAAGTGGTTTAGAAAATGAAAAAAAAAAAAAGTTTTGGTGAACTGTAATGTTAAAATGCTGCAAACTACAGGCTTATTGTTTTATTTGTTTGTTTGCTTGTTTGGCTGTGGACTGCTTAGTTGAATTCATCTTGACAATTCCAGTGCAACCGTTGAAGTACATTTTGTAAAATACAACAGATGTTAACATGTAAACTGAGTCAGGGAATGTGGGAAGGAAATGCTGGTGCACAATACACAAGGAAGAACACTTTGACTTGGAAATCATTTTTATATTTTAATCCATGGAGTTATTTGTATGGTGTATGCACACAGTCTTTTCTCCTTAAGCTGTAAAATTATAATAAGCCCAAACATTTCAGCACTTGGTCTGGATACTTGGCCTGAAGCCGGCCACTGGAGGCAGTCTGAAGGCAGCAAAGCAGGCGACAGAGAGTCCTAACGCTGTCATCACCACAGCCATCATGGCCGACCTGCCTGTACTGTCAGCTATGTTGTCTAGACTGTTTGAAAGCTCACAGTAAGTGGTAAATAAATAAATAAATAAATAAGTAAATTAATAAGTAAATAAATAAAAAGTGTAATATTTGAAAACATTATCTTTCTCACAGCTGTATCATGCATCAGTTATACCATTTTTTCTTATTTGTGACTTCTTAATTTCAGTTACTTGCAAAAAAATTTTTCTGACATGATATGGTTAGTTTATTAGATCTTTTATGTCACCTTTTTCTTTTTCATGTATTCTAATAATTATAATAATAAATAGTAATTATATAAGTAGTAATAATCATTATTTTTATTCCATTTCTTCCTCTCACTCAGGTACCTAGATGATGTGGCACTCCACCATTTGATAGATGCTCTATGTAAACTTTCAGCAGAGTCTATGGAGCACTCCGCATACACTACTAGAGTGAGTATTACAGTATTTATGTAAACTTTCAGCAGAGTCTATGGAACACTCAGCATACACTACTAGAGTGAGTATTACAGTATTTATGTAAACTTTCAGCAGAGTCTATGGAATACTCTGCATACACTACTAGAGTGAGTATTACAGTATTTATGTAAACTTTCAGCAGAGTCTATGGAACACTCAGCATACACTACTAGAGTAAGTATTACAGTATTTATGTAAACTTTCCGCAGAGTTCATGGAGCACTCCGCATACACTACTAGAGTGAGTATTAGGCTTCGTTCACATGGAATGTCTATTTTCTAAAAATCTATTTTCTATTCGCGGTATCTTATGATCACGGTCTGTGCCCTGAATATCCCGCCGCGTAATTACTGGCAGCGCGAGCCAGTTACTTATAGTAACTTATAGTAACTGGCTCGCGCTGCCAGAAGTTACTTATAGTAACTTATAGTAACTGGCTCGCGCTGCCAGTAATTACGCCGCGGGATATTCAGGGCACAGACCGTGATCATAAGACATACCGCGAATAGAAAATAGAATTTAGAAAATAGACATTGCATGTGAATGAAGCCTTACAGTATTTATGTAAACTTTCAGCAGAGTCTATGGAACACTCTGCATACACTACTAGAGTGAGTATTACAGCAATTATAACACTGTGTGAACATTAGGCTCAAACATGGTGTTTCTTGCGTACATGCCAATGACACCTTGCTCAGAGCTACTTGTGTTCAACATCCACATTATTCTTGTCACTTTAAGTAATCTATTATTTCTCTTCTTTTGTATTAAATGGTGACAATCAATTTCATGGATTCAATTATTTCTTTTTCTTTTGTATTTGAATGTTGTCCCCAAGTGTCAGGATTCAGTGATGTCTTTTCTATTGTATTAAAATGATGTCAGACTATCAATTTCAAGATTCAGTTATTTCTCTTTCTTTGACATAAAAATGATTGCTGCCAATTTTAAGAATCAATTTTGCCTTTTTTTTGGCATTTAAATAGCCTCTATTAATTTCAGGATTATTATATGTTATCATTATCAATTATTTTTCTTTATTGGACATAAAATCTCCCGTCTGTTCATTCCAGGAACCCAGTCTGTTTGCAGTGGCCAAGCTCCTGGAGACAGGTCTAGTGAACCTTCCACGCGTGGAGGTGCTCTGGAAACCTCTGACAGCTCACTTATTAGAGGTAATTGCTATCATTTTACATGTCAGTGATATATATATCAGGGTATTCAGCCCTTACACATGGTCTCTTTTGGGTTTGTACAGCACAGATACGATGTTTGCCACTTCCCATTTTCACCTTTAAAAGTAAAAGGTTGTTAGGGAGTTTTCATATTACCACTCAAGGTTTTCTGCAAATTAGTAACAGGTTTTATAACTGTAGCATTTGAGGATTTTTTCCAGTTTTCTGTGTTACAGTTCACAATTTTCTGCTGTTAAAACCTAAAAGATGATATGTGTAAGGGTTGCTGCCATTTTTGTGATAGAACACTGCTTGAAATCAAATCTTATCGTTTGGTACTAAACATCAATATAGGGGAGCACGATTGTTAATCTTTTGACAAAACTGTCTTGTCAAATGGCTTTTCATTGGTGTTGATTGGAACAGCTGGCTAGAACATGGCCAATGAAATGTTTGATTACATAATACTATGGATTTGACAAGACAGTGTTTTGTCAAATGTCATTTGATTGGTATGGATGTTAAAAACTTGAAGAATTGTGACCAGTCATGTGTTTGGTTACAATATATGCCACTTGATGCTACCAAAAGAGAGCAATATCCAGGAAGAGGACAAAGACCCATGATTTGCCCTACCATGCATGTGAACTTTGCCCATTTCTATTTTTTTTTTCTTGGTTGAAATATTTTTCAATATTGTTCAAAATTTTCTGAAATATTAAATGCAATTTTGTGCAGTGTATCTTTATTGTATCTTTTATTCCAGATTTTTATACAAATATGAATGTATGTGCTAGTGTTATTCATCTTGATCTATGAATTGAATGATAGTGATAAATTGATGCCTTGATTTTATAATTTCAGATCAAAACAATTAATGTAGGTCTATAAATTACTAGTACAATGCACACATCATGTAGGGCTGTAAGATAAGATCTTGCTGGTAATGATAACGGTATTTTATCAATATGCCATAAAGACACAGTTGATAGCTAGTATTATAACTTACGTCACTCAATGAGTATTTGCGTAATCCAAGGGTCACTTGATGTGTGATGGCTACGACAAGTACGCTCTAGAAGCATGCCTTAAAAAAAGCAAATTCATTTTCCAAATTAAGCATAAACCACAAGGGATGAGTGAAAAGCTGTTATATCAATAATGCTGAGACATGTAGCATTGCCCACACACTGCTTCCTGGAACCTGGGGGATTTGTGGCTTGATTACAATCATTACAAACATTTGTCTCCATGCTGGAGACAGAAGTCCCACTTCGCATCCCGTCTCAAGAAGTGTACAGAGTCCGAGTAAATTAATTTTTCACATTTTTGTCTGCTGATCTAGTCTCCTATTGATTTGTTCCCATGTCTTCTTCCTTTATGATGTTATCACATAGTTATACACTAAGTGATGATGGGAAAATTTCATGATCCAATTTCCATTTGTAGCAAGTTATCTCCCATAATTATAGATTTTTAAGGCCAAAACAAATGGGCATATTGAAGTCCCACTTGTTTTCATGGTACCACCAATGCCATGTGGAACTCGTGTTAGTGAGAACAGAAAACAGATAGCATTACTGATAATGGGAAATCTTTATGTATTCATTCATTTGTTTGTTTGTTCGTTCATTTGTTCATTCATTCATTTATTCATTTCTTTCCTTCTTTCATTCTATCCTTCATTCATTCAGTCACTCATTCATTCAATTTTACAATCAAAGTCAATCGATTATTCATATGTTGCCTAGAGAGAGTTTTTCAAATTTTGATTCCAATTTTTAGAAGAGACCCTGTATCAGTTCCATGCCACATCTGGCATGTTTTAAAAGATTCAAGTTAAAAATGGGTTGTATTCTTATATTTGTTGTTCATAGGTTGATTAGTTGTTTGTATGCTTCAGTATACAATAATTTTAGGGGTTTCTTGCACTCTTGTTGCTATACAGGTATTTGAAGTTGAAAGTGTACTGAGTTCAAGTAAATTCACTTTTTTTGAAAATTTTCAATTTTTAATCCAGCATACACAAGTAGTTTCACCAGATGTGCCAATGTTAGCTTTTAAATTATTCACAAGTTTGTAGCACATGCTTGTAGCTCAAGGAATAAGGTAATATGGTTTTTAAGTTTGCTCATTTGTGTATTTTATACTGTTTTACTATCCACCAAAGAAAGTGTACTATTTGTTTGTTTGTCTACATCGTTATTATTGTACCAGTGAAATTAGTTGATGCTTTGTGTCTCATGTAAAATCTTTAAATTAAAGAAAGAGTATTAACCCCCCCCTTCTCTCCCCAACTGCACATACAAAGTAAGCATTAAAAACAACTGATTGTTGTTTCATCAGACAGATTACTTAAAAACAACAGAAAGAAATATCTCATTTTCTTTTGCTCAAAAAGTGGCTCCAAGCCATTACTGGAAATTAAACTTACCACTGGGAGCCTGTTAAGTGTATTACAAGTCTAGACGATTAGTGTATTTTTCTAAAAGTAACCTTTCTTGTACAATTCTTGCAATTTGTTGCGACTGAAATGAACTAGTGCTTGAAATTGATATGTTTTATTAAGTGACACACAATCATGATAAATGGGGGAAGAACGTGACATTGTTCAAACGGATCAAATTTATCAGCACTCAAAACCACATTCAAGATAAAAATCCATCATTTATTTATTATTTATGGCTCAGTTTGTAATTTGTTTCTCCACTCTCCCTCTCAACAGATATTTCCTAGACAACATACAAAGTGTTTGTACAAAATTTTGATTAAATTTCATAACTTACGGGGCAGTCAAGTGTGATACATTCCTTGCACTTTTACATAAGTGAAGCAAACTGCATGGCACTATTGTTCTATGACCGAGGAGAAGTCTTGATTTGGGGAAAAATGCCACATTTTCTCTTATTGCGGCATGCACATAACCAGAATCTGGGTTGTTATACACATAACTTGAGTTCTTTCCCTCAGTTATAGAAATATTACAATGGCATGATAGTGTAGTATATAGCATTGGGTGTGTTCAAGACAGGGCTAGAGACATAGGACAGGATATGTGTCCAACACCCTATTCCCATAGAGACACCATCAGTCTATGATAAGGGGCAGAATTTAGGCCCAAACACTTGCTTAAGATATCACAGCTTTATCACAGCTTTTTTTTTTTTTTTTGGGGGGGGAGCACCAAGGTGTTAGACACTAGAAAAGGGGAAAAAGATAATTGAGATTGGATAATAGATAGAAAAGAAGATAAAAAGAATCATATAGCAAAGGGGTTTATTAATATGCAAAACATGTATGGATCCAGTATGGGGGCACTGTGGGTCCAGTATGGGGGCAGTGTGGGTCCAGTATGGGGACAGTGTGGGCCGGTATGGGGCAGTATGGGGGCACTGTGGGTCCAGTATGGGGGCACTGTAGGTCCAGTATGGGGGCAGTGTGGGTCCAGTATGGGGACAGTGTGGGCCGGTATGGGGCAGTATGGGGGCAGTGTGGGTCCAGTATGGGGGCACTGTGAGTCCAGTCTGGGGGCACTGTGAGTCCAGTCTGGGGGCACTGTTGGTCCAATATGGGGGCAGTGTGGGTCCAGTCTGGGAGCAGTGTGGGTCCAGTATGGGAGCACTGTGGGTCCAGTATGGGGGGCAGTGTGGGTCCATTGTGGGGGCAGTGTGGGTCCATTGTGGGGGCAGCATGGGTCCAGTATGGGGGCAGTGTGGGTCTAGTACGGTAAATGGAGTGCAGTGGGCCAAACATGCTGCCAAGAATGGTAGGCCTATCTTTAGTGTAAACACACCTTTTACAAGGCATTTGAAACATTCGTACAATTAACCGTCAGCTGAGTGAAAAGTCTTTTTGTAAAGTGGCTCTTCAATTGCATAGTGACTTTGAAGTTATCTTGAGTAACACCTGAAGTTTTATCATCTGTAGGAAATACCAGGTTTCTTTTGATACCTCCTAAAAACAGGTTTCCCCATTAGTTTCAATTATCTGTCTGATGGGTTGTAGAGTGTGGCCTGGTGTGAGGCAATTTTTCATTACTGGAGGTGAAGCAAGTGCTCAGAGAATGAACAAAAATATAATTCCAAGTTTTATTTTCAGATTCAGGATTTCAAAGATATTTTTGGGCATTTTTCTAATTGTTTTTTTTTCCTGTGAAGTTGTTTTACTAAATATTTGTAATATTCTAAGATATTGACATATTTTATGAAATATAAGCAATTTGAAAAGGCATTTAATCTGATCCAACTCTTAAATGTTCAGTTGAGTTTCGTGCTTTTGATTGAAATGCACTCAGTCCTAACTTTTTATTTTGTTTTTATTATGGCCATTTTCATTGATCCATTGGCCAATGTTTGTACTGAATTAATAATATATCATACAGAGTACAGCAAATTTATTTTGAATTAAAGCTGACCCTAAACCTCAAAAACGTAACTCTTACAATTGCAGCCAACCTTTGGCTTGGTGGGTTGGTTAAGAGAGAGAGAGAAAGAAAGAGAGAGAGAGAGAGAGTAAGTGAGGTGGTGGGTTCAGTCATAAAGGGTGTGGTCATAGGTCTCTCTTGGCTGTTATATACAGCTAATGTATCTCACTTTCACTTTCCCTTTCATCCCATCTGTAAGCTTAACCCTTTGAAGCATCTTTTTATAAAATAGGCAAGGTTTAAAATAAAATCTGTTGATTTGTCAAAGATAAAGATTATTGATAGGATAACATGATTTTTAAATTGATTTACCTTTGGACATATTAAACATATTAAATGACTCTGAAACCCTTTTATGTAACAAGTTGACCTGTGTATCCCAGCACAATATATTATACTAGCTGTATTTTTACAGAGATTTTCCACTTACACATATAAAACCAGGTGGTCATTGGATGTGAAACCTATAGGAACTAAATTAGGGACAAAATATTAATACATAAAGCTGCAGTCCTGATGATTTTGACCTTTTCATAAAGACCATTTGAATTTTTGATGTTAACTTAAGAAGCTAAACACACCAGTTCATGTTAGAAGAGAAATTTAAGAGAGAGAGAATGGGTGGATTGGCATCTGTAAAGTAGTTTTCATGACAAATTATTAGTCTCAGAAAGGTTGTGCCTTTTACAAAGTTGTAAAAATGAGAAAGGAGGCATAATCTTGAAGGAGAAAATAAAACATTTGAAAGAAATTGCTACTTGAAAGCATAAAACTAATTTCTGACTCACATTTTTTTTCTTTTTGACACTGAAATAATTTTTTGATAAGTTTTTTTTTGTTTATTTTACTTTTAATACTTTTCATGATGACATGAGTCCTTTCAGTTTAAATATTTTTTCTTTGACTTCCAATTGAAACTAATGATCTCTCTTGGATTTTTATCCCACTCTCTGAAGAGTTTCTTCTTTTTTTTTTTAAGTGCTAAGGAGAAATAATAATGGGACCATCAGAAACTGTCTGGGTACTTGACAAAGACTATCATCATGGCAAGTTTGTGTTTAAAGACAACATTTAACATCGAGATGACATTTAAGAAGATCCTCAAGTTTTGATCTCTCTCCTGTGCATCGTTACGTCCTCTTTGTTTTTTACTTTTCCTGCTCATTAAATCTCCCCGGGGAATAGATAAGCAGATTTGCTAAGGACATTTGAGTTTAGATGTTAGATGTGTCATTTTCTGTTTTTGTCTAGAGTTTTTGGGTTAGGAAGAAATGTATTGATTCTTTGCTGTGCACTGATGATCATATGTCCGATTTGGTTACTTTTCTTTTTTCTTCTTTTTTTTCTGTGAGTTGTTGTTTTGTTTTTACAGTACCATTGGACTTCAGTAAGTCAGCATAAGACAGGAAGCATGAATGGCAATCATTAGATACATTCTGTTTTCTATTTTCAACAAGGGATTTAGTCTCTATAAAATCATAACATTTAGCTTTAAAAATCACATGTCAGAATTTGAAGTTTTTATTATCCATTTTTAAGATTTTATTACCAACAATTGTCGGCCTCGCCTTGTTATTTTTAAACCAAACCAAAAGATATGCCAAAACTGTAATACAAGATTTATTTAACTAATAATAGATATAGCATGCATTTTATCCCTTTTTTATTTTTTAATGGGCCATTCAAGATTCAGTGCTCAGCAAGTTCTCAGATCTTGCACCCATTATCGTTTCCTCTTGCGTGATTAATTATTTATATAAACAGTGCACGATTTTTCCTCATCATCATTCATGTTGCAACCCATGGTGTGATTCATGAATCTAGGGTTTAGTACCCTCAATCCCATGGGGCTGACCAATCTTTCTTCAAGATCCATCTGTTGCAGACAAATGCAGTACCAGTGGCATGAGAAACTATTCCTAAGGGTACTGCACCTTTTCTCCAGATCTGTTTGACAAATGGTTTGCCATGATGTAGTTTTAGATCTTAGAATTTCAAGCAAGTGACCTATTTTACCTCAGTGTGTGTATGTCACATCATGATGAGATATTATTTTAATTGATGTTGACTTTACGGCCTCACATATGTTCTTAGTTATAATCATTATATTTCTCCTCTCAAATTTTAGGAAATGAACGGTACTGGATGTTTCCAGTAATGTTTCTGAAGGAAGCACATTCATATTTTTTCAGGAACATAAAATTACAATAGCGCAAATGACCAGCTATAATGACTTTGTGACAGTCCCGTAGGGTCATCCTCTCCATCTTACTTCACAGGGCATTACTGAGGCCATACTAATGCCCCGGTATTAGTAACCTCCTGAGAACAACATGATTTCATTTACTTTAGTGTTCTTTTTTACTCGTCGGGTCAATCTGTCCCCGGGGACTTATCCTTCCAAGGGGAATGAATTCTCTTTGTGAAGCTGCTGATGTGAGCTGGTGCATTGATATGCATCTTGTATTTCTGCAAAAGAGGAGGAGACTAGGAGGCCATGCAAGTGTACACATGCGTACGTGCACACACACACACACACACACACACACACACACACACACACACATGCAGACATACACATGCATAAGTACAAACATGCATACATAGAGAGAAAGCAGGCATAAGAGAGAGAAAGTGTGCATTAGAGAGAGAAAGTAAAAAAGTGAGAGAGAGAGAGAGAGAGAGAGAGGTGAATGCAGAAAAATAGAGGAACAGAAGTCTCTTCCTTCTTTTTCTCAGCCAATTGTGGTAGAACCAAGCCTCCCATTGGGCCAATCCATTGGTCTAAGGTTAATTGAGAATCCATGGATCACAATACCAGCAGTACTTGATGTAATCTGCTACACAAACTGCATTCCATCTCCTCATGGATGTTTGTCTGGCTTTATGTCAGTTCTACACTGTATGTGTAAAACCTTTGGGGCATTTCCCTTGACAGGGTTAATCCAGATCTGGATCAGTTTGATCATTGTCATCAGTCTGTTTTATTGACCAGACAGTTTACAGTCTAGCAGAAATCCACCTGAATAAATTTAGATTAGCACAGCAAGTTGGACTGCAGCTGGTTTAGAGGCTTTCTGATTGCTGTTTTGGAAATGTTTTGGCTGTTCCAAGGCATGCTTATTTGATTAATTAAATGATATTCTTGCTAAATATGTATTCCTTTCTGTATAATAAAGGCTGACAGTCACAAACAGAGATTTCTCCCAAAATTGAAATTATCTTTTACCCTCTGCTGTTTCAGAGGATGTGTAATATTTTTGTCAGTTGTTATTGCTACTCCACAGAGGGATAACCTAGCTAAAAACTTGCCCTCAGATTAGAATGGCCAGAGACACTGCATACTTACATCAGACATAATTTAATTACAACAAGACAAGTATTCACATGCCTTTGATATATCATTAGATTGCTCTTGATTAAAGGACCAACAAGTACTCAACATACTAGACACAGTGAGTGCTTCAACGGAGATAATTCAATGAAGACCAGTTTTGCTTTGTATTTTTGTGTTTCAATAGACATCACTCAAAACCCATGAGGCTTAATTACAAAGATGAATTAAGTATATCATGATATGTTTGCTTTGATGGTATTGAGGAGGTTAGGGTGGTGGTTGTTTTAATTTTCAGTTAATGTCCTTCGCTGATTAAGTTCTATATTTGGATATCACAGTTACAGTAAACTGTTCTTGGTGGTACTTTGGAGAGCACCAGACATGGTTATGATGAAGACAAAACTTCACAAATGTATGAAAATAAACAATTTGACATTTATTTATTTATTTATTTACCGTATGTGAAAATTGAACACCACAAAAAAAAATTAGATTTGCTGTTTTAATCTCTGCATGAGGCAATGCAGCCAACCTTCTCATTTGGTCTTAGCATGCCTCATCTAGGCCAAATAAATGTTATTTATTATAATAAGTATCCTAATAAATACAAACCTTCATTTTTTTTCTATTTAAAATTGCTTATTGAATAAAAGGATGTTTTGGTCTTTTCTTACTTTTTTTTTGCCTTTATTTTATTTTATTTTTATTTTTTGTGAAGAAAAATGAATCAAGTTATATATATATTTTCACTTGTTTTGCTCATTTCCCCAGGGAGCCATTTTATCCGTCTGTACTCACAGTGATTGGGTTTTGTCAAATAAAAGTTAGAGAACCCGAGCATCTGATACAGGCCTGAAATTGAAAGCAACGCGGTTCATTACACATAATTAAATTCCTTCCCATTTCAGTTGCTTTCCTTTTACTACCAAATTAGGAATCAATACGCCAGATCATGTAATTCTAGCAGATATTATCGTCTCTGCACCTGATGCTATTTCACAAGGAAGCTCTTTTGTAGACTACGAACCAATAATTGAATTGCGATAATTCGATTACGTTATGTCTTAGAATGGAACCACAGCATGTACAAATGTTAAAAACAGTATCAAAACTGAAAAAAGAAAGTAGGAAAAAAGGAGGGGGGGGACCAACAGAAAAAGTGTAACTTGCAACTAATCTGATGTTACTTACAGTAATTTTCCCACAAATATCATCCTATTCATTTACACACGGGAGAAATGTCTATCATGAACCCTACTTGTTTTTTTTTTGTTTTTCTGATGATATCTTTCAGATATCATTAGCAACACAGAGAGAGGGAATCAAAGTTAACATAGGTCTGGAGTAATTTAGAGAGTAATTACGTTTCTCCACTTTTAATCAGCATCTCACATAATTCCATAGTTTATTGCATGACTAGTAACGAGATAACCAAAAGGTCGACTTTTCAAATAATTGTATGTTGGCATCATTACACGTGTTTAATAGATAGTACCATGAGTTATCGCAATGTATGTGATGGACGTGAGGGAATGTTATGTAGCACCTAAAGAGTGAAGCTGACTTCTATCACAGGGATGTTGACTACAAACGACCACTGTTTGGTGTGCCATGCAAGCCTGCGTGACATGCCAAAATCTAGGATACACCACTTCTTAATCTTTTGTCCTCCACATCAGCTGTGGTGTAAGGTTTGTTGTGATGTAAGTCATAAACAATGCATTTAGCCATTGGATTATTGTTTCATTTGTCTTGTTACAAAACCATCACAACCACAAAAACATTTGAGGTTTTTATCTTGGTGGATTGGGGAAAACCTAAGAAGGATCTCAAACATTGCTTGAACTTAAAGTGAATTCCCAGGGGTCATTCAGACAAAGTCATTTTAGCCTGAAAACTGTTCTGAAATTTAAGACGGGGTTCCCCTGCCTAGATCAATCCATCTGCATCGGCCTAACTCCATGGGGAGTCTCACTTAACTGCTATCAACTTAAATGTCTGACACGCTCCCAAATAAGCTAGGGGGTAAAAATAATTATCCCTTAACAGCTTTACTAGGCGTGACCGACATTTAAGCTGGTTATCTTGATAGTGATTTAGTGAGACTCCCCAGGGAGATAGATCGATCCAAATATCTGTGGGAATGGTCCCTTAGTTCAAAAATGAAAACCTTGTGTTTTATGATCAAAATGAATTTTCTTTGGAATCTGCATCTTCAGTTGAATTTATCAAAACTGAACTGTTTTGTTGCTTTTTTGTATGTTATACATGTTACTGCCTAAAGATGTCTGAAGTTTAGAAAGTTTCTGGAACAACAGAGGAAAATGCTTTTGTCACATTCATAAGTTAAAATGAATGAAAAATTATGACATTGACCTTGACCTTTGGCCTATTTTCAAGGTCAAATTTGGAAATATGCTAGCTTGGAAGTTCCAGAAATCTTATTTACCTCACATCTCGGTTTCTCCTGGTCATGGCGAATTCTAAGGTGAAACGGAGCTTTTTCAAATTTGGAAAGCTTCGTACATACTGGTATATGAGTCGAGAACCGTTTTGCTGTCATGTTAACGGTTAGGTAGAACATTTTGTTTTGTTTGCAAAAATTGTTGATACTCAAAATATGGAGTGCCTGTACGTATTCCTATTATCAACCCTGTTCATGTTTAAAGTGCCTAATTGTGAAGGCCCAGGGCTATTACTGTCCGTACTTCTATGGTAGTATGAAAACATATATTCTTGGTAATAGCAACAGTTACTGGAAGAGGAAGTTAAGTGGAATTTCTTAATTCCCCATTGGACATTGGTGATATAACGTCTGGTAATTCTCTCCCTGCGAGGGAAATTGTATCCCTTGGTAGAAATTACCAGCCAGTCTATCAGTTTATCCAGTCTTTCAAGTTTTTACAATACAGAGATACCATATCTAAATGTGTGCAACATGCAGTAAATGCCTCATTGCAACTTAATGAAGTGTAACATTTAAGGGTGCTTCTGTCTGATTTAGTTTACACTTAATAATATAACCCTTCATGTTGATTTTTTTAGCAGTGCATTTTTAATAAAGATTTTGGGATTTTCTTGGAAAGGGGATGTCCTTTACAGATATTATTATAAGCTAGTTGATTAGAAAATAGAGAAGAGTGAAGAGAATAAAATTTGCTTGATGTATCTCTCTAAGTAAACATAAACCATGAGCCCAGTTTTGATTTAGATTGATGTTGTTTTAGTAAGTTATTTGTCTTTAATCTCCATATGGTGTTGCATATAAAAAAGCTGATTTAACATTAGCATGCTGTTAAAGCCTTCTTTCAATTATCCATCCTTCTTTGCAATTACTGTTTCTAGCTTATTGGGGATTTATTGTTTTTTTATGCTGGACAATTTGTATTGGATTTGAGAACAAAAATCTAGAGTTGGCTGCCTTACTTTAAAGTTTCTTTTTTTTCCTCTTGAATCTAAACCAGTGTATGTATTGAATCTGTCACATGTTGGTCAGATTAATTTACCAGTGGCTTTAGTACCCAATACTCTGTGAAACCTCTGAATATCTGCCTCCTGTATACAACTATATAACATGGTCAATTTTTTTCTCAAAGCACATTTGGAGAGGTACCCTAGTGTCCTCCCCCCTCCCCGCCCCGCCCCCGGTATCCCAGTGTCCTCTCCCTGGTACCCCAATGCCCGCCCCCCCCAAGGTACCCCAGTACCCCCCCCCCCCCCCACCACCACCCACCCCCCACCTCTGGACATTACAGTATTCGTCATATTGTTATTAATTTGTCTCATGGTGATGATTTAGAAGCTGTTTTTATTGGGGTGTGAGATAAGTTCTGATGCAGTTCACACAAGGTCAAGAAGAGACCGAGTGAATTAGGTTGGATTGCTCCATGGTTTGCTGTTTTGAAACTGTTCCAGTTTGGAGAAAAGCTTTTTTATATTTTACTGAAATATATGTTAGATTGGCAAATTTAGAGCATTAAAAATGGAAGGAAACATCTAATTAAATACTGAAAAGTATTAATCTGGAAATAGACTTTGAAATTCTTCTGACTCTTTGTGTAGATTTGTTTAACAGCATGGAAAATTTGGCAATAAGAGCCGGTAGGTAAGGGGAGAGACCAGATGTATGTGCCTAATTGCACATGCAAATGTCAGCCAGAGATCATTTACAGAATTACTTTCACCATCAGGTGGTATCAGTTGCACCCCCTTTCCTATCACTTTCTGTAGTGATTTAATCAATGTCACAGATGGTTAACTCCAGATTGGTATTGCAACCGTTTTCTTACTTCAGAAACTGGTTAGATAAAAAAGGCAGGAATTACTACCATATTTGAGCTTGATTAATTCTGATGGTCTGTTTGATAAGGATGATTATTGTCTACCATTGCCCAAAGCATCCCAGAAGCCTGTGTTTTATGCTTGGTTTTGCACTCAAAAAGGTGATCATAATTTTAAAACTATAAAAAGTGCATATATTATAATATTTTGCTCTAAATTTTCAGGATATTCTTTTCTTTTTTTGCCCTTGTAGACTACCTGTAACATTTTAAAATGTCAGTATATAAAAAGACATACTTAAACAGATGTCTTAAAAGAAAATCTGTTTACTTCCTTCAAGTGATATGATTTTATCATTTTCGGCCAATTTTTAAGGGCAAAAACTAGACCCCAGTCCTTTATACACAATCATTTGTAAGTTGATTGAGCTTATTATCTCACCTGTCAGTATATCTAGATGAAAGGAGCAGTTGTTGACGTTTGTTCAGACAAAACTCATTTGGACCGGAAATCAGTCCAACTTGTAGTTGATGACTAGACCATAATCTGTTCCTTGCTTTTAATATCAGTCGAGCATTTTTCTTGTCTGAACCAGGAGGCATGTAGCTATAATTAATAGAATTCAAGCATTGAGGTCGCAGAACTGAGAGGCAGATATAGTTTGAATTTCTTCTACCTTTTACCTTGATATCTTCAGATTTTGTTCAAATTCTATCAACAGCTGTGAAATGGAAGATAATTATCTTTTAAGAAGGTTCGAGTAATCCCATTCTTGATATTGTTACAAAATATTACATTTTTGAATTATACATTTTCCTGGCTCTCTCAGCAAATTTCTGTTACATCAAGCATCATTATTTGAAGTTCCAAACTCAGATATAATATTTGGTTCCCCAAAGTATACTTGAAGTCTTCAACATAAAAGCTGTTGGCTAACTAAATTAGAAGTCGGGTAAAAAATCAATTTGTTTGTACAGAATAACCCGTACTTCTTTGACACTGGCTAAAAATTCTCTGTCTAATGTCATAACTGGTATTTTTGTACTAAACTCGGTCTGTCAAGTAAAAATGAACAGACTTGCAACTTTGCACTTTTGTGAGTGCTGTGTTCAGTGCCTCTGTTCTGATTGGTCAGTTGAGTCTTATCATGCTTTTATCACTCGTGCAGCAGAACGCCTTATTTGGCCCAGAGACGTCAAACAACACATATTTCACGTTATGTAATTAAGTGAAAGGCAGGCCTCCTTGACTTCATAATGGAATGGTATGATAAGATGGGATGCTATGGGAACAGGAACAATTGAAAAAAAAAAAGAAATGTATATCTATGTCAAGTTAAATGTGACTTTTGGCACCTACAGAGAGCCTTTCTCTTGTTTTGTGTTCATGAAGAATAGAAAATTTCAGGTTGAAGGTTGTAAAGGCCGAATTATAAATTGTATGAAATGCATCAATCAATTTTTGTCATAATAAATTCTTATTATTTTTTTATATTA
Organism: Lingula anatina; assembly: GCF_051362555.1. Classification (NCBI taxonomy): domain Eukaryota; kingdom Metazoa; phylum Brachiopoda; class Lingulata; order Lingulida; family Lingulidae; genus Lingula; species Lingula anatina. The sequence continues at coordinate 1,921,610 of NC_141772.1, read as the reverse complement.
TTGTTCTAACAATAACTGTTCAATGTCATTGTAAGCGTCCGTCGAAATTAATTGCATTTATCTTTTACACATGCCATTATTTTTTAAATGTCAATTTATTTCCTCAACAATTGGTTTGAATATTTTATCTTCCTTTTTGTAAGATTAATTATGAAACAGAATACGCCATTTTTCCTTTGTACTTCTGAACAAGTAACAAGTTGAACCAGAACCTTATTGAAAAATGATTTGTCCCAATAGTTATCTAAATGGGTCTTTATATTACATTTGACGCAATCACCCATGGGTACCATACTAGTGTAGCACTTACTGCAAGCTTAGCAAGAGAGAGCACTTGGCTTAATTTGATTTTTTACTTCATTACTACTGCTTTTAAGGGAGAAATCAGCTCTTTGGTTAGGGAATACATTCTAATGAGAGATAAACTGAGAGAGAGAGAGAGAGAGAGAGAGAGAGAGAGAGAGAGAGAGTCCAACTGTATGAACAAAATTAATTGATAAATGATTACATATTTTAGATAAATTGAAGAAGAAATGATAAGGTGAGTTAATTTAAAAATTCAGATAGGTCAGTCAGTGGGTAGAAATAAATTAATGAATAGTGAAATGGTAGTGGGATGGGGGAAGTTGAATTTTTTTAAACAATACATTGATAATGTACTGTGTTGCTGAATTAATTATATAAATAATTTGGATGTTAATTGTGAGAAATTCTTCTAACAGGTAGATGGATATATTACTGCGAGGATATAACATTCACATTAGCAAATAAGAAAGAAAAAGAGAGAGAGAGGGAGAGAGAACAAACTCAGCTTTAACAGCAAGTTTCAACAGCAGAAATGATTGCCTTGATTACTGACAAATAGCCTGGGGTTTATTCTGATGTATGAAGCTTACATATGGCATGAAGAGCGTGTCTCATTAAATCTAGCTAAATAGATTTGCCATTACACACGCAAGGCAAAGAGACATATAATATAATGACTGCACTGACAAGTTGCTGTGAATTAATACATGCAGAAGGGGTGCAAGTAAACACAGAATCTCACACAGACCTTTGCTATAATGTCTAGAAATGAAAGAAATTCATGTTGTATTCTCAACAAAAGTTTGCCCTTTTCAGGACCACTTGGTTATTTATGGAGACATTTAGAAATGTTGCTGTGCATTTCAAATGTGAAACCTAATTTTAAAAAGGAGAGTGAAAGTGATAAATTAAGCAAAGCAGTATAAAGCACAATATGTTGTAAATGAATCATGGCATTTTATACCGTAATACTGAAAACACAGCAACTGCTTGTAGACATTTATTGAATGAACATAATAGCATTTGCAAGAATACGTAACAATTTCAATGCAAAATAACTTTATAACATTCAGTATAATAATATATTAAGCATTAAGTGCAAGACAAAAAAATGAAATTTCTTTACATTTTTTCTGACATTAACAACCCTCTATAGCAACTGATAATTCAAAATCTCTTTTTGAAAATATTTTTTAACAATAACTGCTCCTTTGGAAAAATGAACAGCAAGAAAAAAATGAGCTATTTTACATCATCTTACTCTGACATATTAAATAGAACAGTGCTCTTGACATTGTGTATATACTGGTATTACTCATATAATCATGTTATTGTAATACGCCAATTGACTCTGAATTGGATTATCTCATAAAAAAAGTAATGTTACAATTCTCGGTCATAAATTTTGTGAATGGTGAATACAGAGTGTGATTATAGAATTAATTCGCCATTATTATGCATTTTACATATCACATAGATATATATTTATATATAACTCGGTAAAAATAAGTTTATTCCAAACATAGCTTTGCTGTATTTACATTGGATTTCCTCATTTATTCAATGACCATTTGAAAACTTGCTGCAGTTCTTCAGCAACCAATGTTAGCAAATTTTCAAATCTTGCAACTTAAAGAATTTCTTTGCAGTGAACCCTTTTCATTTGGTGCTTTTTGCAAGTGAGGACTTTCTTCTTAAAGCAATATTATCATTTGTCGTTTGGTTATTGTCAGGAACCACAAAGATACTTGTGATTAGAAAGTATCTTCCTTCAGAGGAAAATCACTGAAAATTACTTTAAAGGATTTTGTGGTTTCATCTACATGATCCCAATTACCAAACTATTTGAGAGCAATTTCAGGCCACTTGTTGTTCAATATTTTTATCCGATGAACACCTATCCTTCAAAGAAATATCTTCATAACATGGTATCCATTATGTTCCGTTAAAATTTATGACATTGGCAGACAGTTTCAGAGTCAAACAAGAAAACTGAGAATAAAAGAATTCTTACTGGCACAACAGTTTGGTAATTTGCAGTATGCTTGGAACTTGCATTCTAAAGCTCCGAAGGCCATTTAGCACTTTCTGTGATTACTAATGGTGTTTCAACATGGTTAAATGTTTTCCATTTGTCATATAGATTTTGTGACATGCCATGCATTGCTGTTACATAGAAAATTAAAGCGTGGATATCAGATCCCAACATTACTTAAATAATTATCTACATAAATATACTTTAATCAGCTTTCAGATGAATTAAGTCACATTTGGCAGACTGATCAAATGTGTGGATGTTGGATTTGGCAAATTTTCAACTGGTAGCTTGTCATTATAAATAAATGCAGCATTTCCGGTATGAGGATATCAGCATGTCTGAAAATTGGAGAAATTTTGCAAATTTGGTCTCCAATCACGATGGTTTTTTACAAAATCTGTTTGATAAAGACTACTAATAACCTTGATAATATCTCTTAAATAACATAAAACTATTTGTGTCATGCTATATTACTGGTATTTAACTATCACAATTTGAGCTCTTCAGTTTGTAATCTACTTTACTGGCCAGGTCTAAAAACCTGTTTTATTTTAAATAAAGTACAGTAAATTAAACATTGAATGGCATTTTTGGTCTGTTTTACCATCTATAAATATTCTCACACTTTCCTGACAATAAAAGAGATAATGGGGGAAATTAAAGTTTGCCTCTCTGCAGGTCATCCAGTACATATTTATCTGTATTATGTCTGTTATTTATATTATATGTTCACATTTAAGACCAACGTTGTCCACTGATATTAATGATACTTTGCACACATAAAGTTTTTTCTTTTATATACATGTATTTCTGTGCAATGTTTTTAGATCAATTCTTCACAAATAAGACATAAAGTAACCTCATGGTTTCACAAAATATTTCAGTCCTTTGTCATAATTTTAACTTAATCATCTCTTAATGACTAACTTTGGTACCTTTCATACCAAGTCATTTCAGTAGCAAGTGTGACACTCTTTCAAGTTGTTTTATGATTTTTTCTTGTAACACTGTTTGTGAAGAGAGAACAACTCACTGTTTTTACACACCGCCAGGGGGCACCACTGGGTGGCGAATCACAACCATGATGGCTGAAAGGTACCGTTCACTTCATCTTTAGCTGCAGATCGATATATATTTCGCTCCTGTTGGTATTGCTTTCTGGTGATTTCGCTTCATTCACAATACAATGGACATTTTTTCTACATTCTTCCAAAGACTGTCTTGGCAACTGTTTCGATGCACTTGCCCTTTACCCAAACATTGAGACACTTGGCACTGCCAGGGATATGGAGTAGATATCAACAATGTTATCTTTTGTCAAGAATTTTTTTTACAGAGATGAATGTATCTATTTAAACATGCTTGTTAGTCACAGAGATTTTTCCCCATTTTCAAAAGCCCTGGCGACTGCTGTATCTCTGTGTTTTAGTCACTTGTAGACTCTGTGATTATCTCAGAACTAATTGAAACCCTTAGGCATGTCATGTTTAACATGTTATTCTAGGATGTGAATAGCATGCAACATTGCTCAAAGTGTGGTATTCATGGTCTTTTCCTCATTTGTTATGCAAGAAACATTTCCATTGTTACTAGGAATGGCATCATATGGGTGGCCGTTACTTCGCAGCCTCGGTCCTGACCCAGAATGGCGCACTGACATCGAGTTTAGGCGATGTGTGATCTTTTTAATAAAGAGGCTTTTAAAGGTGTTTCTAAACTGCTGTGACATTGTACAGTACAGCATGAAGTTGATGCTGCTGTTTAGAAGGACAATCATATCCAAAAAGTCAGCCAGATCAAAGTAGACACACCAGGCACTCTGAGCCTTATTCTCCGATATGCCTATCATAAGGAGCAATATTCCTTGCGGGAGCTCTGTCACCACAAATAGGAGCACCACAGTGACCAGCATGGTCGTCGTGCGATTATGCTCATGTGTGTATTCCGATTCTGCCCGTCGGCCTTGGAACAGCAACTTCCTACGGCGTTGATTTGCGCTGTGAATGGCCTTGATTAAGAGCCCACTGAATATAACCAAGAGGATGCAAGTTGCAATCTTCACCCCGACTCCATAAAGCCAGAATTTCAAATTAACTAGAAAGTTGTCTGTACAGATTGCACCAGCTTCTAGCATATACAGTTGTTGGCCTTGGTTTCCGCGTTTTGGTGTGACCTTCAGACACAAGAAATTTGGGATGAGAAATAATAAAGTGAAAATACAGATCGCGGCAATTGTCAGTTTTGTACGGTATAAACTGCACAACTTTGGCGCATGAGTCCGGCCATGACAGACGATGATGTAGCGGAAAAACGCCAAGGCGACCGTAAGCCACATGGCCACAGAATGCATCGTGATAGAGATCACGTTGTTCATTAGGTTGATCAGGATGATACTTAGAGACCGAGGTACATCAATAGACAGAACATTCCCCCTGCCTTCCAGACAGTACATGAACGCCAAAGGAAGGTAAGGCACCATGGTCAACAGATCCGCAATGGCCAGCGCAGATAAAATGTAGTTAGTTGGCGAAATCATGTTTTTTCTGGTTAAAACAATCACGTTGAGAATGTTACATATTATGCCAACGAAGCAGATGAGGATACTAAGATAACCATGGATTTGTTCATATCCATCACTGAATCTTTTAAGGGTGGAATTTTCCATGCAATCATTCGATGTATTTTCAGTGCCTTCTGGGAAGAAAGTGGCATTGACCAATAAGGCGATGTTTGACATGAGTTCAGTGCTGTTAGAAACACTGTACACAATAGTATCGTAGTTTGCCATTTTTTTTTTTTTTTGGGCTTCTGTTGAATCCAAACACTTGTCTCTTTTCAAGAATTAAGTGAATTTCCCTGCTGTAGGAGTGTTCAGTTCTTATCAACAAGCCAACAGATACAGCATCCACATCATTTTATCAGTGACTAAATCAATTTTGGGATGATGTTCCTTATTAACTGAGTTATGACAAAGTCACTACTGTATGCCGCCTCTCCACAAATTGAGAAATCGTGATTTGTATAATTTTCAGTGTGATCGTCTGTTGGGTCTTTTTTTTTCTCTTTTTTTTCCCTACATCCTTCTAAATTTCCTGAGAGAAACAGTCTTTTTCCTGTGTAGTCCAATACCTTCTAAGGAGGATCCTTTGTATTCAGACAGTTCCAACTTTGTCCAGGAGAAGAAGTTAGTCTTTTAAGCTCAATATTGGAGCAAAAATACTTTCACTGATTTTGGTGCCTTATAATAATCTTAACTAATCTCTCTACAATTGAATATGCTGCCTGAGAAGCTTATCTCAGATTATTTGTTGAAATTTTGCCATATCAAAACACCGAGTGACTCTTTCCACGCCCAAATGATTACTGCAATGTCTTTATATAACGCAACTGTGTTGCAGAATCTTACATGTCACATTAAAGAATGTACAGTGCCAACAGTTTCAATATGATTCCAAGTCCTCCATCTTCACACACTGTGGAGAAAGAATACCATTATTGCTTTTTCAGGTCTTGCATTGAGGAATCATGGCTAATTATTTCCTGTAATTTTTACCAGCTAAGCTGATCCTTTGGCCTGTTTGGATATGGTAATTGTTGTCCTAAATGTAGGATGAATTCCCCCTTTTTTACAAAAGGTTATGTTGCTTTGGTATCTTAATTGTTTTTCCAACTGAACACTTCCTTTAGCAATGGATTAAATCTTAGAAGGAATTATACACTTTGGTGTATTTTGTCGCGTGCTTCCTGTTGGAGCGAAATGGTATTGATTTACTATAATGTCTTAAGGTAGTAACTTCAAGCTTTGTATTTCACCCTTTTCTTGAGGTAAAGGTTTTCTCGTTTATAACTCAAATATTTCCTTCATTTCAACAGTAGCAATGATATTGGTTCTATGCTTTTATTTCTTCTTCTTCTTCTGATACTTAAGTTCTTGTTAGGGATTTAACGATGAGACAGACACTGCAACTTTATCCATTCCTCTCAGATAAAACGTAGGTCTTTTTTCTTTATCCTTAATTCTTGTTTTTTTTTTAGAATTTTGAAAAAAAATGTCATAAAGATGAATAGGTTCCTTTCTGTTTCTAAGAAGCTATTTCATAATTCTCCTCTATTTCAATTCTTGAGGCATGAAGGTCATAATGTTATGACTCAAGAACTAAAAAGCACTCACCCAGACTCCTGATTTATACGCAATTGTCAGTTTTTTTCTTGATTCCTGCTGTATTTTTAGATTATTTGTGTAGGTGAATCAAATCTGCCCATTCATGGCATATTATTTGAACACAGTGCATCTGCTGTCTGATAAATACATCTAGTTCTGACAATATCTGATGTAATACATACGCACTGGAGATTAGAATTGAATTTTCTGAGTAACTTGTCTGTAGAGTTCCTTATTGAAAAGGTCCGTTATGTCATCAGTTCTGAGTGAATCCTGGAGAAATCTCGATTTTTATCGAAAAAAAAATACTGCCACAATTAGGAACACAATTTTTTTTTTCTTGCAGAACTACCAGGCTATAATTTAATGTCATGATCAGTTTAAAAGAAAGTATCCAGTGAACACATTTTGTCACGCGCTGTCAAGTATGTTCTCCTTGTTGGATGATTACAGAGCTTTTAAGAATCAATAGACCTCATTTCATTGGACGGCAAGTCACGCTTTATTGTTTTAAGCCATCATGTTGCATCTCCAGGGACATTTTTAAGGATGTTGTTTGTTGACAAATGGTTGTGCTCTGTGCTTTTAATGTTACGGATCTTTGAAAATGGCTACTTTAACGGCCATCTTTGGTGTTATATCCTCCATGGGAGAAGTACCAGTTTTAAACCTGTCTAATTTTCAGTTAAATCTCTCCATTAGCCGATCTGGGAAAAGGAATCAAATGGCGGTTTGTCACGTCACCGTGATGGTGTGATCCTTTCTGAGAAAAATACCGAAGAATTTGTTTTTCCTCCACAAAAACCACTTTGTTGGGTCTCTTTTAGAGACAGAGAGAGACCACACAAGTTTCTATATAATATCTTACTGGAAATTTACCAGTTGCACAGGTGGTTAGACTTCAGTGTGAAAGTTTTGCCTACCTGTGTTGCACTATGTCTAGAGTTATCCTTAATTTAGAGCCCTCATGTTGGCAACGAGGATAAAGTGCGGAATTGTTTTATTTGCTCCTAATAGACTGTATCTGATTCAGAGCCTTTATTGTTCATTGACTTTTCTGATGGTAATTTTTATCGCATCGTGAGGTTATCATAAGTTTTGCTGCTCCAATCATGAGAGAATAGCTAAGGATGACACTATACACCTTCAAGAGCTTTTGTTAAAAGTGAAACTTCTCACTGCTCTCAATTGTTTCTCACTTGTTTTATGCTGACATGCTCTCCTGTGACAGTTAGTTAAAATTTTAAAGTGCTTTGATTCAAACGTTCTCTCCACGTTCAGATGTTGACTTATCCAGGTTGTATAACTTGGTGACCAAGTCTTTATTGATAACAATCACACATGTGGTTAATAGTTATCTGGTACTGTGATTATCTGTGAGTTCAAAAGTTTAAGTCTTCACTGTCACTGGTTACAAGTTTATACCCGTTTTCCTGAACAGAAATGATTCTACTAGCACTCACTGATTCAAGACCTTGGGAGTAAATAAGAAAATCCACTGTTCACGATATTGAATAAGTGCTTTACTTGTAGTAATGACTTCTTCAGTTCCAAGATTCCTGATGGTATAGAGCTCTACTGATGATCCTATTACATATACTCTGTTAATACGTTAACTTCTCAGCCAATCAACATTACCAAATTTCAGTGGAAGGTTGGTTGCTTCTGACGTCTGTTGCTGACTATTAAGTATTTATGATGATGGCCGCAGATTACTGATGAGTGGCGTGTGATAATAGTTCCTCTAACTCTGTAGTGAGATCTGAAAGAAGAAAGAAATTATGAAGTTAGATTTTGATTTTAAAATTTGGCTGATTGTGTTTGTGATTGTGCTTGGTAGAAATGTTTAACTGTAACTTCTTTTCCATTCTCAACAGGGATGTGTTGAAAAGAAGACATTAAAATTAAAGACTTTATCATATAAGACAGTCAGCAATTTTGTCAAATTGACAGGGGCATTTATTCCAAATTAATTTACTTGTACCTCCACGTAAAATGCAGAAATTTGTGTTTATTGAAGTACCTCCACCAAATTGGCAATACAGCACATGATGTATACTTTCACTGTCCATAACCTTTATATAAGATTTAATTATTTTAGTCACCACAGAAGTTAATATTATGAGAAAAAAACAAAAAACTGTGTGCTTTAAGAACTATTGTACACAGAATTCCATCAGTTAATTTATGGAGACATCTTAATGAAGCTCAATACAAATAAAGTCCTGTTTTTTTTTTTACAGTTAAGTATAACATCATTACTCAAAATTATATTACATGTAAATGATAATTTTGACTATCAGGAAACTGAAGTAGAATTAGGTATTCGTAACAGATCATTAGTATCAGTAGGCATGGAAAATGGACCTAAAATATTTTCCAGTATCCATTATTATTGTTATTACTATTACATGCTCAGGTTAATTTTGATATTGCCAGTCTAGAAATTAATTGTAGCATTGAGTAACTTAAAATTCCAAGTGGAATAATTTAGTGTTTCTTAAGCACTCTCAGGTGTTTTTTTTTTTTCGCAGCTAAAATATTAAAAACCATGACAGTACCTGCAGTCTCTGTGATATAACATTATAACGAGAAAATCTTAAAAGTAAATATGCACTGGAAAATATCTTACACTGAGGGTTTAGAATTAAATACCGTGTTAATGAACAAAATATAAATTAATTGAATTAAAATAAAAGTAAAATTGAATCAAATTAATATTTTTACATTGATCTTCATATTCATCTTCAGACATATTTAGGAACTGTTACAGCATTTTATGCCCATTTTGTTTCCTTTTGATGTGCAGCACTTCTTATGGCAATTGTTCAATTTTTTTTTTTTTCGCAAAATGAAAGGAAGAGAAAAAAGAACAAAACAAAAAAATGCCAAGCCAAATCATCTTAGTATAATCAATGATTTTCTATTGCTGACCAGTGAACACTATGCAGAGATTTTATCTCAAAATCCCCAGTGAGTATTTGATTTCAGGGTTTCTTTATCATCAAGGCATGTCATTTAAACCAGGGATGCTATCACGGTTTTTAATTTTCCAAGTTAAGATCATCTGGGGGTGTTGTATTACAGCTTGTAGGTCAGAATAAGAACTTGGTACTTAAGTTGACAAACATTATTTGACTATGAAGGTCAGCTAAAGCTTTGACAAAACCAATAACGTCATAGATTTTTCTTGCTATTTCAACATTATTCAGAGATAATTTGTTACATTAGTCTTTCTGCTGTTTAAGAATGTATTGATATGTAAACGTCTGCAAACATTTGAATCAATGTAGAAATAAATACTATTGTTTCTTCAGAAGGTTGACTGCATGTTCAACCATGAAATTTCCGGTGTTAAGTCAATTTCGTGTGTGAGTTAGACAGATGGGACAAAAAGTCTTGTACCAGTTTTCAAAACAATGACTGCTTTGTTTCAGACATGTCAGCAACTGTCAAAACTGCCAGGAAAAGGATTCAGCTTTTCTGACAGATGTATGAGGATTGTCAGAAATAGGAATTAAATGATTAACATTGTCTGTGCATTTTTATATTTTGAAATTGAAAAAAAAAAAAACAATTTTTAGAAGTTTGCATTTGCACCACATTGTTCTTTTTAAAACGTAATGTGATTTAAGACTTAAAACAACTACTTATCAGAATTTTGTTTTTTTAATATGCAGCCAATCATATTTCAAATTATATGACCATGTTCAATGCAAACATACAGTGAAAAAAAAAACATAACCTCCTTGGTGGAGGTAAAAAATGCATTCAAAAGTTGCTTTAAGAAACCTACTGTCCAATACAGTCACAATGTACTCAAAGCTCCTTTTTTTTTTACTCAATTCCAGCAAAGGAAAGGAAAATAATAGACTTATAATAATATAACCATTCTGTTGGGATTCAATGACTAAAGTTTGGAATATGGAATCTTTAGTTTTTGAACATTGGCACTTGAGTGATTTGATTTTGTGCCGCTGTAAGACCCCATTTCCATAGAAACCATCATCTGTGTAGATTAATCCAACTCTGCATGGACTTGCTGTTTCAATACAGTGATATTGTATATAAAACTCATATTTTTTTACTCATTTCCAGCAAATATAAGAAAAATAATAGGCACATAAGAGCATAACCTTTATATTAGGTTTCAATTACCGAGCTGTAAGATTTGGATTATGGAATCTTCAGTTTTTGAACATTGACATTTGAGTGATTCGGTTTTGACCCCATTCACATAGACACCATTGCTCTACGTAGATTGACCCAACTCTGCAGGGACTCTTGCTGAGTGCAATCAGCTTAACTGAATGTTGCATGTGCACAGAAAATAATTGTTTCAAACCACCCGTAAAAAAAGATGAAAAAGAGAAGAAGACATAAAAATAATCGGCACTGGCCCTAAGATCAGGATATTCTCAGTATACCTGAAGATTCACTTACAGTCTGTTAGGTCTGCCCTGCTAAATAGTCTACTGCAAATTAACCAAATATTACTAGAAAAAAAAATTATGGTAGCACCAAAATTCTGAAAATCACCAGCCATTATTTCTATCCATTATTACTCATTCCAATAGTGCTGAAAATTCACTTTTTCTTCTTTTTTTTTCTTGGGATTATTGTGATTTCAACCCTTACCTTGTCTCCAATAATCTGATGGTAATGTTTCCATCAATGAAGCAGCCTTTACCTAGGTGTCAGTGCCATTTGCTTCTAAAGCAGTTTCCTTCAATACTAAGTTTCCCTCTTTGATGTAACGTTACTGTGCTGACAGATAAACACTGAACCCAAGAGCATTTTTGTTAAAAATGAGAAAACCACCAGTTTGTGAACGGATTTAGACCTGTAGAAGCTGAAGAGCCTGAAGCCTACCAATGCATTTTTATATTGGCTTCAGTAACTTACTCTGGTCAGGTGTGCTGCATTGTCATTGGCTGAGCTGGCTGTGATGTAATTTGACATATTCAATCTGATTGGTCTCTTAGTCGAGTGTTTAGCTGGGTCTCCAGAGGCGATCAGGAGCACTGCCATTTGTTCTCTGGTTTGATTTGTGTGTTAACGCATGCAGTGAATATGGATGGATTCTTTAACAAAGGCTGCATTTTATTTTAGTACATCTATGGCTGTTAATCATATTAATCACCCCGGCTCACATAACATAGCTGGTCTATGGCACATATTGTTTCTGACCACCTCTAGAGCTATCCTGCTGAATTGTTGTACATGAAAAACTTTATACTGTATTGTACTTCCTGATATATATATATATATATATATATACATATATATATATATATATATATATATATATATATATATATATATATATATATATATATATATATATATATATGCATTTTGTTTTTTTGTAAAAATGTATTTGATACTAATTGAAAGAAGTAGAACTCCTGGTATATCAAACACTCAATTGGTAGTCATTTCCAGACTGCTATATGTTATTATTTATTTGCCTGTGGTTAATAGTCCAAATCTCTGGTGTATAAGTTTGTAGTGGGTATTTCAGAGAGAGAGAGAGAGAGAGGGAGAGAAAGAGAGAGAGAGAGAGAGAGAGAGAGAGGGCAGGAGGGAGAGAGAGAGAGAGAGAGGTCAGTGAAGAGAAAGCGGTAGTAGGAGGACAGCATATAATAGATGAAACATAATGACCACTGATAACAGCCCAGCAAAAGAGGGAAGTGGGATTTTATAACCAGTCAATGAAACCCATAACAAATGGAATGGACACATTTTATAGCACAAATAGCCAGACACGGAGATAGAATGGCATTTTTTTATATGAAACAATGTGATTATTGTTAGTATTCCACTACGCAAATTAAAGAAGGATAGTTTATCACTGCCGCACAGCTGCTGGAGAAGTTGCAACCAATTAATGAATTATCCTTGAACATGACACTGGTAGTAATTACAATATTGTGATGAATCAATGAAAAGAGAATATAGGAAGAGAAATTGTATTATTACGTGTTGTCTTTATGCCTACACAAGTGCATTCGGATAGTCTCCTAAGTAATCGTTTTTTTTATAGGAGCTGGTGTAAATGGTAACACATGTTCACTCAGTCTGTTTATGCTGTAAGCTCTGGCAATAGTTTGAATTAAATGTGAATAACTTTTTTAATATATGTAATTTTTTTACCCATAACTAGTTTGATTACAATCAATTCTTGTATTTATTTATTTATTTATGAAAGTCAGTGAGTTTCTGATGTTTTCAGAATAAATTCTGTCTTTATACAATTGATTAAACAAAAAACTTCCTATTTTAGATGGTTTTTATGTATGTTTATGTTAAGATGCATGCGCGTGCATGTTTCGATCCATTGAATGAGGAGCCTGTGTAAATATGCCTTTTGTGTTTCAGCAATGAACCAGTTACGATTATGGAGATAAAGTAATAACCTAATCTTTCTGAATATCCCAAAATATATATTTTTTCATTTAAATCAGCAAACTTTAAAAGATGCTTCAAGTATTCTGTAAAGAAAATTGCATTTTAGTCAGAGATTTAACAAATACATTCCTGAGATACCAAGGTGATAAATTTTGAAAAACAGATTAATTAGTTGATGGTTTTGAAATAGTTATAGTTCTTTATCATGTGTTCATTTCAAATAATGATGAGTAAGAAATTTTGCAAATGGTTTTCCCTTTTACTCTGATAATCACCTTCTAGATGTCCGTAACAATATACTAAGACCCTTTAGGACAGAGATATTATTTTCACTCCCCTGTTCAATCCATGTACAATATCATTATTGTGAGTATTTAGATCTATTCAGATGAATGGGTGACAATTACCTAAATGTAGAATTATCATTTAGTGCTTTGTTTTAGACATATGTGCTCTTTTATAGAAACCTTGAGTTCTTCTCGTGCTTTAATCATAATACAGGTATTTTATGAGATACCTTGACCACTTAGACACAGATGGTCTATATTTTTACATTTGGTCAGTAGGATGGTCAGCTGGTCAATATGTCCTTGTTAATGATTTCAATGGAGTATATAGGTTACAGAGGTTGCTTAAGACAGACATGAGCCTTTTCTACAGAAACACGGAATTCTGTGTCTTTTAATTCAGTTCTAATGGTTCCTGAGATTAGTCTTGTCTGAGATTCGATAAATGTTCATAGTTTTTTTTAAACATAGGCTCATGTCTGTTAAGAAGAATATTAACAACACAGGCATGTTAGACTAAATTATGTTATCTTAATTTGGTTTTTAGCCATGTGTGTGTGTGTGTGTGTGTGTGTGTGTGTGTGTGTGTGTGTGTGTACATGTATTTGGATATGTGAGTAAAAGTACTTTTCAGTTGAATCACATCTTACTATATCCAAAAGAAAAAAAATCAATCAGAGGAAAACAGCGGGGCAGATAAACCCTCTGTTCATATACAGTGCCAGTAAATTAAATTATCTCTTGAACATTGTGGCAACTGAGATTTAATTAAGGTTTTTGGTGGGTGTGAGGGTTTTTTTATGATCAGCTAGTCTAATTAACAAAAGGATTTCTTAAGATTGGGGAGGTTTGTGATGTCATAGTGATATAAGTAATTTTAATTAAGAGGTAGGACGATTTATTATTGTGATTTATCTCATGGCGTTATAGTACTTCTGTACCTCAGTTGGTTTCTGTATGTAAGGATGTGTGTGTTTGTGCATGGTGTGTGTGTGTACATCATGTGTGTGTGTGTATGATGGGGCCGCATGTATATCTGTGGATGTGTTCGCATGTGTAAAGGTAGGATAGCATGGGTATTGATCTGCACGTGTTTGCATATATGAATGTTCATACATGTACATATCTGCATGGGTATGCATGTGGAATGTGTACTTACAGACAGGAAATATACTGTTACAGTAGAACAATTCAGTATCAACGTGTACCTCACGCCATCATTTATTGATACAACATAGTTCTGTTATAATCCAGGCAGAGGGCCCCCAACGCCCCTTAGGGAGTAATCTTTATACCACCTATATTGAGGGAAAGCACTATACAGAGATGACAGTGAAGTTCTTTTGGAATTGGGTTGCAGACTATTAATCACTGCTAACCGCTGATAATGATAGAAAAGAAACACTATCAGAATCTCCCAAGATCATGTGTTTGTGGGCTTTTTGTTTGCTTTATGTAATAAATTTGGTCTGGTGAATTTATTTCCCAAGTGAGAATTTAGTGAAATATCACTTTCATTAGTTTTTCTCAAGTGTTGGATATTCATCTTTTATAAAGCTATGATTTACTCAGTTTTTATTGCTAAAAGACAGTTAATAAAAGATGAAGTTTTTACTGAAGGCAGGCAGGTTGTCTACAAATGAAAATAGAATAAATATTAGTAGAATAAATATGAAGACAAATATTACTAAATAAAAAAAACAGATTGATACATAGTAAACTGACAGAGTGACAGACAGACAGACAGACAACCAGGTAGATAGATACACAGGTTATATGAATAGAAAAGGTGTTAAATCATTAAGTAAAAAAAAAAAAATAAAAATAAAAAAAAAAAAAAAAAAAAAAAAACAGATTCAAACATAAGACAAACAAAAATACACAAACAGTGTTTGGATGGACTTTGTTCTTTAAGGCCATTTTTTTTTTTTTTTTTTACAAAAATGAATTCATTTTCACTAACTATCCAGAACAATTCAGATAATTCAGGTTGATGGAGACATATTCTGATGCATACCAACTGTGAGATGATCCCTTTAACATCTTGTTACCTTACCAGCATGAAATATCTTCTCAGCCTACAGAGCTTGTACCAAATACACAAAAAAGCCTTGTGTTTTGCCCACTGTTTTAGCAATAGAGATATAAAGGTTGAGGTTTTATTGCGGACTCTTGCTGAGTGAAGTTCCAGAACTAGAGAGGAAGTAGACGGGATCGGGTTCCGCAATCCGTACTTAACAAGATGTGCACTTGTTTGGTTGTCAGTTTTAACCATGTTTTTACTTTTGCATTTTGCATTTTTTGTTTAGAATGCGCTAGATATTTGGAACTGTCTGCTCCTAAGCTAGTGATATTAGTAAAGTATATTACATACTCTTTTTTTGGTGCACGCCCACTCATACACATACACACGCACATGTTTGACTGTATGGGCTTGCATATATGCACCCAGCTTTTTTGCTCTCTCTCTCTCTCTCTCTCTCTCTCTCTCTCATATTGCTTTCCATATATATTCTTTTCATGTACAGGTGTATTTCAAAGCATAGGCATGGAAATATAGGATTAACTTATTTTCACAAACTAATGTAGCACTCAGTGGCTAGTGGAAATGTTTTCTTGGAAAAGATCTTTTGTTGGATATCCTCGATTTCATGCAAATTGAGTTATCTCATTGGTAAACTTCCAGTGGACTTTTTATTGCATTAGTGTAGTAAAATCTATCTTTGCTTGCAGGATCATTTAACCAATGATTTGGATACTCATAGAACATTTTTTGATTTTATGATACTTTTCCTGACATCAATTTTGGATTAGGTTTTCTGAAATCATGTTACAGATAAATCTGTGTCTTAATAAACAAAAGGAGATTCTTAATCTATGATTAGGTTTGTCATTTATAAATGTAACTGTTACATTTTGTTATAAATAATGAGTGTGGATTACAAGCTTGGACATTATTCTTGAAGTTTTGATCCTGTGTCTATCCTGTCTTTTCCTGAATATCATATCATAGTTTTTGCATCATCTTTTGACAAATTTGATTTCACAGTTTGGAAAATAAAAGATTCTTTTCTGTAGTGTATGTGTGTGAGAAATAGATTAAATCAATGTTTCAAAAATAATGAAATAGATTTTAGACCTAGAAAACAGGCATTTCTAAACCATTTACCAAATAGAAACCAACAATTTGTCTTCATTTTTAACCTATTAGAATATTTTCCCTATGTAAAAGTTTGTCAAAGTTGGCTTACAATGGCTCCCTGCACAGTCAGAGATGATGTATAATGCTGGTGTTTTATCAGATAAGATCACCGCAGAGGACCAGAACTTAATTGCAATCAAACTGTTCTCTAATCCCCCTTGGTTTGGAAAGGCTGATACAATTGGATGTGGATGTATGTTTTTATTAGGTTTATGTTATATCTTATGGATATGTGTTTATGGTAATGGTTTATCAAATTAATTTCTGTAAATTTTCTTTAACATAAAATGTTATGCAGTAAGTGGTGCTGTGATGCATTGTATGACACGGTAGCAGCCATGTTAAAATCAGTCAGATTAAGCAATTAAAAAATGATGGCAGATAAAAACCATCAATTAAATTTAAATTGTGATTTCTGTGAGACCTGTAAATTTCTCATTAACCCATTTTAGTGATTTAGGTGAAACTAATAATTTAAAGATGTGACACCAAAAAGCCAACATTTCTGTCATTTTTGCCATGATTTGGGTCATTAATAACCAGATGACATGCAGTGATGGGATGTTGCGCTAGGAGCAAAATATTAAGTTTGTATTGAAATCCTGGTGTCAAAACTCACTTAAATGGTCTTTTAGATAAGCTAAGTCAATTGTTTTCCTGTAACTATCTGGCAGACCTATTTAATGAAGGTTTTTACGATAAAAAAATCAATTTTCTATTTGTTACATTGTTGTAAATGCCATATTGTAATGTTTTATTCAAGCAACATAATAGATAAGCAGTTATTTTTATTATTCACAGAAGGAAGTGAAATCTGTTTTACAATAGAAGATCAATTGTGCCCCTGTTGTTTTATATTCAGAAATTTCACCGTTCTCAGAAGAAGACTGTGAATGATGGACCAAGTCGATGGTTAAGTGTCATAATATACCAGGTCTGTCCTGTAAACACTGAGTTATATGACATACATTATGATATCACTTTTATCATGATACTGATATGACAAAGAAAATCAATTGTATTCTTACCATACTTTTTTTTACATCCAGGGTCTGTGTTCTATGTTCTTGTTCAAAGGGCTCAGCAATTAGTACCAGTCTAGATGTACCACCAGTCACCCACTGTATACCGTATATACAAGAGGGTATTATTATCACGGCATATTTCATGTCATTTTGCTTACAAGAGAACAAAGAAGAGCATAAAATGTGTTGAAGTGTGTTAGAATACAGGGAAGCATACGCCTCTTGTAAGAAATACAAGTGCAATTTTTGTATTGTTGGAAAGGCCAAATCAATGGCGATAGTTTATTGTTGTGTTGACATGGTTCTGTAATGGATTATAGTGAAACAAAAAGAGACATTTCATTGTTATGATAATTGCTCACAAATTCCAAACCCCTTTTTTAATGTTTCATTTTTCTAAAATAAATCATGTTCAGTCATCCTTAAATAATTGCTCTCTGACTTTGCTTGCTGTGTCAGAATCATGATTTTAGAGTCCTGCTAAGGGAATCAGTTTTCTTTGAATCAGTTGAGATATATTTATTAAATTTTATATGATTACAGTTTACTTCTTATAGACTACTATGGTGTCAGATACTAAAGATGTAGCTGTTATGGCTTATCTTCATCACTTTATGGACATATGCCATAAGTTACCACTAATTCAACATGTCAGTTCAACCCTGAGTCTGATTTTTTGATATATTTTGTACTGTATTTTTCAAGCAGCTTAAAACCAGATTCAGGTACCTTGTATTTTGGATTAGATATGGCGTCATCAGTCATAAACTGGATTGCTTTCATTGATTGCATTACATCATGCATTGACATTGGGTGGTATGTTCTTCCCCCACCCTCTCTATCCACCCCTCACGTAGATCTATGCTTCTATCTTTTGCACTTGCATTTTAAGAATTATTTTCAATTGTCCGCTTTTATCTCTGATAGGAAATTGTGGCTTACTTAAGTTTGCTTTTTGTGGATCTCTGATTTTTGCTGTGTTGTAGATTTATTGTCAAACTAAACATCATGAAAGGTTTTTAATGTACTGATGTGGCCTTTCTTATGACACCCATTTCAAAGTGCTTCATGTCCAACAAAAATATTCCATTTTGTACTAATTTTTTTTTGTGGTTATAACCAAGGCTTGTCATCATAAATATCTCTTTCCTGAAATTGGCATTGAAAAAAACACCTCTACCTAGACGTGTTTCAGTCAAATATCCCAAGAATAAATGGGAAGGTCCAGAATTGGCACCTTCACTGGCGCCCTTGTAAAAGTACTTAATGTCTTAATCAAATTTTGCCATTTTTCCCTAACCTGACCGGGTAATCTATAGCATTGAGCTTTTAAGTCCCTCAGTAATCGAGCCCTGACTTAGGCCAAGAAATGGGCAAAACCCTTAACACATTAAGCCTGCCGTAATATATAGTTCTTTGAGGTAGTTATGAAAAAGCTTTTTGTATCCAAAGAGCTGAAAGATCACCGTCTCCGCCTTATTCTAATATTGTGAAGTCCTTCACAGCGGAGGTTAGACATCATTTTTCAATTAATAAATTCCATGAGGTGAGCCGCTAGGGTGGAGGAATACCCTGAGGATCATGGGGCATAACTTAAGGAAAATTGCTGTGTGGAACAAGAAAGTATATATCAGTGACAGATTTATGATCTTGGCAAATATGTGCAGGCATGTTTGCATGAATGTGCTTGTCTGGTTACATTTATATCTTACAACACACACAAAAACATACACGCACACGTATTTGCCCCATTCAGAACAGGGGACTAACTAGTCCAAGGGCCAAATATGGCCCACCCCCTTGAATACTTCCCCACAGGATATCTATTCAGCGTCTATCAGCAAATTAGATGGCAAACTTTGTAGTGGGTCGCCAAATTTTGCCCTCAGGCTAGTTAGTCTCCTATTCTGAATGGAGCCATTGAAGACAAATATATCTTCTCTTGCTCCTTGAATACAGGGTAGAAGATCTAGAGGACATGAACTTGTGGTCATGTGCCTATAATGTATGAGTCCTTCATACAACATGCTTTCATCCACACCTCAGGTAGGCTTTCTGATCAGACTCTGACAGGTGCCAAAGATTCATTTTTTAAAATTATTTTTCATGGAAAAAATCATCCCACTCCGCTGTGTGTGTACTGTTCTAGAAAATCTCTCTTTTCTTGGGTTATATGAAAGGTGCCTCTAAAAAAAGATTCTCAACACTAACTTTTTATTCAGCTGTGAGAAAATGTTCTTCATGTTTGCAAAGTAGGGGTTATTTGACTTCTAAAACAAGTTAAAAGAGATATTATGCTTAAGGCAACCTTTATTTACCTGAGTCAAGCCTCTAATTAGCAGAGCAATCTTAAATGTGTTCAGTAGGTACATGTAGTATTGACTTCCAAGAAAATGCTACTAGGCCTTAAAATGTACTCTTCCAGGGGCGAATCCAGAGATATTTTCTGACTGTTTTCCAATTTATCTTTGCTGTTCCAGCCTTCATTTTTGACTGTCTTCCGACAGAAAAAATTAGATACACGTAAATGAAAACTTAAAAATCTGACCGTCTTCCGGAAGACCCAGAAGACGGCCTAAATCTGCACCTGCTCTTCAGTGTGTTGAATATGTCATGATTCATTTTTTAACAAGTGGAAAAGTTCTCTAAAGGATCCTAAATAATTAAGCAGCCAGATGCATGTTTTTTTTTCAGAAAAATTTCAGAAATAAGCACTCAGGTTGTATCTTATATGAACTTCTGCAACAGTTTCTTCCTTGTAGCACCTTAAGATTATAGAACCTAATAAAATGATTAATGAATAAGTGCTGAAGAAAAGGATGGGTTGATGGCCAAACAGACAGACAGATCACTACCACCTTATCAACTTCAGGAGTATTGCATTCAAACTCTCTGAAGAAGGAAGTAAAGTCTTTTGTTAATATCAATCCAGAAATGGTTAAATGTGTATTAATGTGACAGGAACACGACAAAGCACTCTGCTTATAATTACATAACTCCACAGTCTGCTGTCATGTAAGTTAATTACCAGCTATAATATTGATCAAAATCTGTCGTGCCTCTTGCACAGCTATTTAGTTCACAGTTTTAAAAGAAAAGTTTTACACACACAATATAACGTGACACCATATGAACTGAAAGACAGTTCAGACAGGGAACTCTTTGAACCGAATTGTGAACTAACTTGTGGATTGAATGGAAACCTATGTTGATCACTCATTGACCCAAAATGTTCCAGACACAAACTTGTCTGAACTTGCTTGCCGATATGACCATGCACTCTGAACATTTATATAGTCTAAGGCATGTTTTTTTTTTCATTGTCACTTTGACAATGGTTTTCTGTCAATGATAGGCAGTATCGTGACTCTGTTTTCCTTACCAAACTTTTGTTTCTCCTTGGTACCAGGTGCTTCAGAGAGTGAGAGAGATGTTTGCAGGTTGTCAACTGCTAACACATTTGTACGCATACGTTTGTTTGTACACGAATGCACAGACAAACATGCATTATACAGGCAGTGGCTGATGAAGGCTGCATTGCATAATATGCAAGAAACTTTAAAATTTACAAATTTATAGTTAATCTGCTGTGATGTTTTGTATATGTTCTGTTATTTTTTTAGTTTGTTGAACAACCTTTAAAAATACTAGGGCATATTTTAAAGTCAGAAGGTTTTTTTTTAGTAGATTGAAAATTCATTCCTTCATTTTATTGTACATTTGTTTATTTTATCCATTCATCATTCCTTATGTGGTTCACTGTACAACCAGAAGCAGATAGTAGTTAGTTAGTTCTTCATACTTTTTTCTTTGCTCTTTTTCTTCTATACTGTAATCATGGTACCTATACTTACAGAAGTAGCTGGGGTAGCATTGGAACCAGTAACTAACTAGCCCCCTATGAAAAAAGTAATAATGATAAATGGCTTTATTTATGGACCACCTGTGAAAGTGTTGCACAGGAACCGACACTCCAAGTCAGCAAGTGCAAATTGTTCACCCGTATAATTAATAAAGTAGGGAGTCTACTTCCAGTATTCTCTCTCTCTCTCTCTCTCTCTCTCTCTCTCTCTCTCTCTGGTGTGGGAGGCATTATATCGATCTTTTTTTCTCTATTACATTTTTTCATAGTTAGCTCATCATTGTTTTGTTATTTTGAAAAAGAAATCTTGATGTCTGAGGAGATGTAAGTTCTGTACACTGGTTTCAGCCTTGAAACTGTAGCTTATATTGTCGGTTTTATTTTTAACTTTAAAAACTAATATGTTGTGTCTTCTATTGATTCATTAAAATCTTAGCTAGAAATTTGAAACACCAGCATGCTTAAATCTAGAGCACTTAATTATTTTTAACATGATACGCATCCAATAACACTCATGATTCCTGGAAAAACTTCAAAACCTAGAACTGATTTGCACCTTGAGACAGCTTAAATTACCAGGGTTGATTTCTTTTCTATTGTTGGCTTTGTAAAATAAAACCAGATAGAGAGGGATACAATAAGAAGTTAAGTTCTCAGTTGTCTGTTTGCCTTGTTCCTGTGAAAATATGAAACCTAAGATAAAACAAACAAGTCGTTCTGATTTTGTTTTTAGTTGTCAGCTAAATAAATTTAGACTGCAAAGCAGCGTGAAAAACATGATACATACAATAATGGCAGGACAGAAAGAGCTCTTTTACTTCATCCCCCATTTTTTCTGCATGGTTACTCAGTTACTATTGAACCTTGCTGTATTACATGTACAGAATATTTTACCTCAGATGCCTCATCTTCATATGCCCCAGCATTTCTGTTTTTCAATTCCTTCTAAGGGCCTGTTCAGAGCCAAGTTTCTCCATGGACTGAATGATCCATGGGTAAAATATGGCTGACGCTTTGAAAGCTTGTTGCGTAATCGCCATGGGAAATCCATTAGGGGATTATGCAGAAAGCTTTCGAGTGGGTTGGCCATATTTGATCCACGGATCAGTTAGTCCACTATCAACTTGGTTGTGAACAGGCTCTTACTCAAGTGAGAATGGCGGCCTTGGTAGTATTGACAAGTACTTATGAAAGAAAAACAACAAAAAGTAATTACAGAAATTATTCTTAAAGAAAGAATTCATATTGATTATTCCAAAAATGCAAGTTTCTGATGTTTTTTTCTTATATATATGCATATTTGAGAATGCTCCGATGAGTAACAAAGTTTTTTTCTGGTGTGTTGATTTGTTTTAAGGAAGATAGCTGCTGTATAGTGCTAAGCTAAGTGTCTTTTTTATGAGTTACATTTAAGCTATTTCCAAGCTGGAATAAACAGTTTGCACTTCAACAATTTGAATTATCTTACATGCTGTCAGAAGATAATATTATTATATAAAATTAAATTATCCATAGAAAATGTTGAATATAGCCATAGCTTTTTCTATCCTGTGGCCTGTAACCATAACAAGAAAGACATAAGCAGTTGTAAATGGTTTTTTCATCTTCTTTAGCCAGACTTAATTAATTAGAGTTATCTGTCATCTTCTTTAGCTGGGGCAGATCCAGAGATATTTTCTGACAGTCTTCCAAATTATCTTTGCTGATCCATCCTCCATTTGTGACGTCTTCCGACAGAAAAAATTACTTACCCATCATATAAACTTGAAAATCTGACCATCTTCTGGAAGACCTAAAAGATGGCCTCAATCGCCCTGTTTAGTCAGACTTATTTGATTAGAGTTATCTGTCAGTGGTCATAACTGAACTTGGTTTGTGATGGTCGGACACATGACCATTTTCTGACATAAAGTATCAGTTCTTTTTTTCTCTCTCTTTTGAAAATTCCACAAAGATATCCGATATCTTAAAGAAAGTCAACAAACAAGTCAATATTCACCTTTCATTAATTTTTCTATCCCCATGAAAAGGTTAGCAGTTTAACGGAAATATATGTTAACTTTTTCACTAAAAAAATTCAGCAAATTAAGGTGTTTTAATGGTATTTTTTGTCCTGCTGGAAGGGAAGAATATTGAGAGGTTCCTCTTGATTTATGTGGGCCTTTCAAGTCACAAAAGCAGAATTGCTGCATTCACCTATCCTTTACAAAGAAGATATACTTTTCTCTTACTTATGACTGTAAGATTTTATATTCTTGCCAGCTTACAAAAAGCTTTTTCATTAAAAAAAAAATCAGCAACAGTGCATTTACCTTATATTCAGGATGCAGTTTTTTTCCTCCCACGTGGCCGCTAGAAAATTCTATGTTCCCTCGCAGTGTTGTCAAGATCGCAGCTGGGCAATTGGGAATAAGTACTGGGGGGCAATGATTTCTCTATATTTATATACTACAGCTGTGTAATAAAGCTACAGGGGCTTCCTTTGCATCATCACTCCCGTCTCTGGACCTGAAGGTATTTCCCTAATGCTCTTACATTATACCCATGCTGCTTGTGGAATCAAGAGGACTGATACATTATTAAAAGGGAGATATAATGTAAAAAATTAAGCGTTGAATAACATGAAAACTTAATCTAAACCTAGCGTGAGTTAGGGAGTTGAACCATCAGTTGTGTTTGAATGTTTCTTTAGGTAGGTGTTTTTGGCTCCATTCCCATAGATGCCAATAGTCCAGGTGGATCAACCTAACTCCTTAGGGGACTTTCACTGAATATAGTCAGTTTAGCAGATTAACACGCCTTCTCCCTATGTAAAGTAGAATACATAAAAACTGATGATTATATGAGTATGTCGGAAACAAAAGAAGGCCTGTCATTCAGATAAGCTGACTGCACTCAGCGAGAGTCCCCGCAGAGTTGGGTCAATCCCCGTAGATCAGTGGCATCTGTGGGAATGGGGTCTTTGACTTTCAGGATATAAAATATTACAGATTTCAGGTATTATGTTGTCCTTGTTTTTGGCTAGTATTCTGAGACTAGGTAACAAAACAGAACCCCATATGTTGTGACAGTCACTGAAAGTTGCAAAACATTGATGGTTATTTTGAGAGAGCAATTAAGAATGGAATTTAGGCTATTGATAATAGCCATCGAAAAGGGAACAGAATTATGACAAATGTGTTGGATTGAACTAGCAATTTTATCTTTCTGACTTTTCAGTCAGCAGCAGAAATATCTTCTCAGATTTAATTAAGATTATTCTTCAAGAGTGGCATCTTAAGGATTTCAAGGTTTTTGCTCAAAGAAATGATTAAGATGTCTCGGGATAGCAGTCACTGTAAAAGTTCTGCAGGTTTTAGAAGTTATGTGAAACAATCTTGAAAATATCTTGGCTCAGTAGAATATGATCAGTATAACATGATTTAAAGAAGTTTGTTCTGTTTTACAATAGTAGTAGAAGATTTAGGATAAAAGACGGTGATCCTTGTCAGTATGAGTAGTATGAGTATACAAAACAACTTATCCTCTTAGTTTTTATATAATTTGCAAACTTGCAAAGTTAATTTCAAATAATTCAGAACAAGAAACCAACAATTCAGTATGGATGCTTCAGCCATGTAGCATGCAGGTAGTCATTTTTTCCCACTGAGGTAGATCCATGATACCATTAGGTGAATTATGCATACTTCTCACTAAGTGGCATAGATTTTTAATTATTCAGTCATCAAGATTTTATGAAAGCAGATTGTAACTGATTATTGAAAAGCTGCATTTTTGATTTAGAATATTATATTTTCTGCTTGTGGATTTCATGCAGTTTTCACAGTACTACAACTGCACAATTCTTTAATTTGTTTTCGTTAACAAACATATTGATTCATTGCCAAGTATCACATTATGATACTGCTTGAGAATTGCTTATTAAAAAAAACATTCTACCTTTTTCAATTGATGCGTTGATTCCACTCCATGCTCGCAGTGGGTGTTGTTCTAAGTTTGGTTAAAGCCGACATGTAGATTTCATTGATCATGTATATTTCATGTCGGTTTCATGCTGAAGCTATTCACATCTCCCTTGGATGATTTGTTATCTCATGGCTACCGTTGATTTAATTTAGCATCAGTTTAACCTGAGACCCCAGGGTCCTACTCTGAACCCGTATACTAACAACAATTGTTTGTTGAAAAGACACAGCTGGGAGTGCATTGGAAAAGAATTTTTTGACAGATTTTTAACAATGTTTTCTCCAAAATACGTATGTTACCCTTAACCTGACTAATGTGTGCTAACACCCCAGTGAGTATAAAGGTTTTTTTTGGGGTAAAACAAAATATTAACCAAACCTAAAAGAAGAAAAACCTTATAAAACCAGGTGTTCAGTCTAGGGCACCTGGTCAAGCATTAACAGGTGTTGGTCAAGCCAATGTGGTGGCTGGTCAAACCAGCCAGTGCAGCAAAATAGGAATTTTGACCGAAAGCTTGCATGATATTTAAAACAAGCATGACTTAATAGCGTGCTGTGGCAGAAGAGGAATGCAAGAGGCCACCATAATACTCCTGGGGTGGATTTATTGGATAAAAGCTAACATGCGTTCTAATAGTTTTCTAGTGATTTTGTATTTTTCTCTTAATGTACTACAAACAGAGTACGTTTGAAGGCTGATTTACTTCCTAATATGCACATGGCCTCCATTTGCCGAGTGGAAGAGAAAAGATTGAATTATATATTAATACAAAAAGCTGTCTTAGAGCAATAAGCTGTTTATCTAGGGTATTTCTTATCTGAAAATCATTAGAGTCTGTTGATTTGTCAGCTGTTAGGAAATGATGGTACAATTAAAGGTAATAGAACCGCTGAATCAAAGGCACCTGCTGGTTGAATGCATTGCAACACTGAATGAATGAAATCATCAGGAACCAAGAATAGTGCTATAAGGCAGTGTGGACAGTGTAGTGGGGTGATTAGAACAGTATTGCAAGTCTAAGAGCAGTTTTTACCAAAGAGCACTATATCATCATTTTCTATTTGCTGGAGTTCAAAAAAGAAAAAAAAAAAGTTGATTCAACTTTTATTTGAGGCTATCGAGTTGTCAGTCTTTCACAATTTACTGGTACGGACTATATCTCTAAAGCGTACCACTCCATGTGAACATGGTTGTAGTTTTCTACTTCCAGTCTAACTTAAACTAAATATGAGTGTGATTTTAGCTCTCAGGTTTACAAAATAATTAAGAAAGCACCACGTCATCTTGAGCCCCAGTGACAAACCTCTTGTCATGGGGCATCATCTTCAATAAGCTTAAGCAGTTAAGCCTCCCCCCTCTCCCCACACCTTCTCTTAAGATAAGACTAATATTTCACCTAAATTTAGATCAAGTTTTGTCTTCTAGGACACAGAAAGCAGTGTATCTATCATTCTCAATTTGCCAAGTGCTTAACTTTATTATACTCAGATTTGTCCTTTAATAAGATAACATAATAAGTGACAGTATTAGACATGAAGGAATATACATAATGGAAACTGACGGATGGCGGCATTCTTAGAATCGGCTTCATTAAGGACAGATTATATCTCAAAAAGCATCTGAAACTACAATGTGCCCTCTTGGGAGGGGGGAGGGGGTTCTATGTATGGTACACTGCATGTCACACTCAATTTAAAGCATAAAAAAACAGAAAGGCAGAAACTCGGTTGCCAGCACGACCTAAAAATCTGATTGTACTTATTGCTGAGAGCATGTCTTCTCTTCCTGCCTGCTGTCAGTATGTTTTGTTTCAATCAGTTTTATTTATTTATTTATTCATTTATTTATTTATTTATTTATTTATTTAACCATCTTGAGTGAAAATGCCAAACTGGGCATGATCAACTGCATTATTGTCAATTATTTTTATGTGGTAGAAAAATGCCATTATTTAAATCATACTGATGCTACAATATAGTATGGTATTAAAGTACATATCTATGATATTTTGCTAACTCTCCACTGGGTGTTTTGTTATTAATTTCCATTGTTTTCATGGGCTAATTTGCTGTTGATGACATGTTTAAGAATAGATTGAAGCTTTTTTAACTGCGATGTTGTCAAACCTTGTATGTTGATATGCTCAAATTACCTAATGGGAAGCCATTTCGAGAGTGATTTGGACATTCTTTGTATATTTATTAAGATAAATGTTACGTTCAACAATGAATTTCAGTTGTGAAGCCATTTCTATTCCATTTGTAACTAATAAGCAGTTTTTAAGTTCACGTAGGAAACGCAAATAATTTCCAAATAGGAGTTAGCGTATGTGGTATAATGGGCCACATTCTATGGTGTCCTGACATTGACAAAATGTAATTATTCTAGCAATACAGGAAACACAGGTGTTTGTTATCCCATTACAGCTCTCATCTTTTGTCATTCTGGGAAAAACGTTCTGAGGAACACATTCTCTCAAGTGTTGTCTGTGGTGTTGGGTTAGCTACTTTAACGTAATGGGAGTGCTTTTTGATTTCATGTTTCTAGGAAATTAATGATGAAAAGATAAGCTGTGACAAAAGAAATATTTGTTGGAGGTGTAACTCTAGTAGTGCTGGTTTGAATTTTTTTTCTACTTGGATGTGTGTAATGTCATGCATACAGACATGAGCTTTTTCCATGGAAAAGCGGAATTCCAAGTTTTTTATTTCAGTTCTGATGGTTCCTGAGATTCATCAAGGTTAGGTGTTAGGTCCCATGATAAATGTTCAAAGGTTTTTTTTAGTCCAAGGCCCATGTCTGTGCATAGCTAAGTTTTACTTTTCAGATGTCGTTTATTGACAATGCTGTTGTTTTTTTGGGGGTAATGAGAGTTTTGGAAGCAGGGAATACAGTGTTAGGTCATTGTTACCATGGCTTCATTAATGTTTCAAGACACACCTTATATAATAATAGACCCCTCTAGAAAACCACCAGAGAACACACGCTTCTGCCAAGGTAACTTGGTGCTCATTAATAATTAATTAATTGATTAATTAATAGATCACCAACAAAATCCAATCAACTCTAGTATCTAGGTTCATCTGTTTGTTACCTATCCTAAAAGTCTTATCAAAATCCATGTATATGCTGTCAACTACCTAAGAAAGGCAGAAACCTAACCTCCTTGACAGAAGTAAAAAAAGGTCCAATCTAAGAATTCAGATGGGTATGGGGTATTTCTTTTTCAATTTTTTCATTACATTCTTAAATATCCAAGAGTAAGTATATCCGTGTATGATATATTTATAAATTTCATTTTTAAAAAAGAAAAAAAAAACAAGTGGGGCATTCCATTGAAATGGCTACGTTAAACCTGAGTTTTGAGTCACAGTAGACTAAATATTTTGGTCATGAAGTTTTTCTATCACATCAGCCCCAATTTATAGCACATAATGATGGCAGGGATAGCAGGTGTTGGATGCCAATGAATTGATCAGCATGATTACAGTGACCTTAAATAAAGCATGATTTTGTTATATAATGATTAACTGACATTTAATGGTGCCGCAGACACATCAAGTGCCATGTCTGAGTTGAATAGAAATTATTTCAAGCAGCAGTGCCGCATAGGCAATTGTGTTTTTGATATTTAGTTGTTTTTTTTTCATTGTTGAGGACATGATTATAGTTTTTAAGACTTCTGACTTTTAGAAAGATTTGTCAGTTAATTTTTTAAGCTATTGACAAAAGAAACTGAATTAAATTTCGTTTATTGCCTCTTGGTAGTTTTGTTGCATGTTAAATGGTTAATGTTCAGATGTCTGGTGGTTTCAGGCATATAAGTCCATAATCTAATGGCAGGATTTGGAAGTATTGTCCATTTTTTGTCTTTTTTTTTTTAGACAATTTTATTAGATTTAGCTTGTAGTGACAAAGCAGGTGGCCAATGATTGCTTCTCTACATAAATGTTACAGTAGATTATTTCATAAAAATATATTGTGAACATGTTTGGGTCAATTGAAGTAGAAGGGTTGACACTCTTTAAAGAGGTGGTACGTTGTTCGTTTGGATGGGTTTTGACAGAAAGCTGTTATCAAAAATATCTGTATTAATTAGAAACCTTTCTGGTCTCTTGGCATCATTTTATCTTCAACACACAGATGAAATAGAACACTCTATGGACGTTCAAGTGGGAAGGGTGACCATGACAGTAATTAAGCCAGACATTAATGGATAGTTAAGGCCAAGATTCACTTAACTAATAAGATTTCAGTCAGATGCGATGTTTTATGAATAGAGACACAGATGATACAAGATATATTTTTCTCGTATCTTTTAGCCATTTGATCTTTATTTGATAACCTGATAATTGACTCACTTTTTCATGTTTTTTTTGTATTGATTTCCTTTTTTCATTAAGGGGAAGAGTAATTCATTTAATGACAAAGTGGTCTTCTGCAGTGCATAAGGAACGCGGGAAGTTTTACTTGGGGAATTTTTATGGAATAATTTCCCGTTATGTTTTAAAGCTACTGGTAATTTGAATGTGTTTGCAGAAAGGACAACCTGTTGATTGTATTACATCACATGGGCCCACAGCATGTGGTCACGCAGTCATTTTAATACCATAAACTTTTTGTAACCTGTTCTTATCAGTTGTATTTCTGTTAGTTGCTTCAGAGCCATTGTAAGTTATTAGGATATCAAAACAAGAAAAAAAGAAACTAGTTTAAACTAGCTACCGTGCATATGGAAAGCTCTTTACTATAGGAAAATATTAAGCAGTTAAAATTTATCATGCTCGTGCCCTAGTATCATTATCTCGTTTGTCAGAAGTCACCAAGACAGTCAAAGGGGCTGGACTCTGGCGCCTTCTAGAGTCAGAGGGACTGGTCAGGGATAGGTGAACTCGCTTACTGCCATGATAGAACTGGCTTTGTATATCCATAAGATGGGCATGGTTGGTGGTGAAAGATCGGGTAGCATGGATTTTGATGAGCTGTACCTCAGTTACATATTTATACATTTGATTAACCATGCCGCCTGGCTCTAATTTTAATAAAGAAAGGCCTGAACATGGATTTTGACATTGTACATTTAGAGGATCCATTTCTGTACCCTAATGATTTGTTAGCAGCTAATTATGATGTTTATACAGAATTGGAAAAGGAGGGGATTATATTGACAAGATGACAGGATATTATTTTGACATTTTCATGCCCTTTTTAGAGATATATTGGAAAACCAATACAGTCAAGGTTAAAGAATGGTTAAGTCTGATGTGCCGCGTTTCCATTCTGGATGGATTGGCTTAAATTGATGGGCTTCATCTCAATAGCCTGGTGGATATTAGAAATTGCATGTCTTTAGATACAGGTCATACCAATTAACCTTACCCAACTTGAGTAGAAACACACCTACCGATACAGGTACCAAGTTAAACTTACCCAACTTAAGTAGAAACACACCTATATTGATACCAAGATAACTACCAGTATAAAAGTTTCGTTTCACATTTAGCAGTATAGTATTCTGTATGGCATCAGTTGTAGAGGTTGTCATGAATTACATATAATAGCCTGACTAAACAAAGACCATAGATTAATTTTTATGGCATGGTGGAGTTTGTTGAAGGGAATACCCCCCCCCCCCTCCCGTTCAGCTTAATTAATTGTTTGGTCCAATAAAAGTTGTGATAAGTAGACAAGTGTAAGGCACCATGTAATAAGGACCTTCAAGTCTTCAAGTCTTCATGACACTTGATTTGATACAGCCAGTGTGAATGAATCAGATGATGAAAGTGAAGGGCATTTTATTTCCACCTGTCTAGTGAAGTGTGAAGATGCGTTCACTCCAGTCCTAATTTACCAACTTTAGAGTTACCTGAATGACGTTAACAGACCTGATTGTATTCAAGTCATTCCTGCACAGCATGATACAACATGTGCTATTAATTTTGGCATTTTTACCTCAAACGCTCCATGCATATGTCTACTGTTTGTCTGTCTAGGGAGGACCTATAAGATCATTTTGTTATTTCCCATTCCCATACCTAGATTGATCTAGCAGGATCGACCTATCTCCGAGGGGTTTCTTACGAAATTACATCTATTATTAAGCAGCTTAATCTGAATGCAATGGGGTTATAGAGGGGACATTCTTTACTTGTTCCACAAGATTGTTGCCTACTGTTTGGGTGAAAATCTAAACAAATCATGTGCTCTGTAACCCAGTAGAAGTAAACATGGCAGACAGTGTGGGCAACCCGCAGATCTGGTCTTTTTGTGCTAATTCCCATGAATACCACTATATGATCATATGCTCACATCCTCTTTGCACTTCAACAACATTCCACTGATTGCATTGGAGTCTTTCTGGGGACATAGTGTGGGATTTTAGCTAGCGATCATTTCCCTGGAAATAATTTGCTTTTATTTGAACGTGATTGTTTGTGTACTGGACTATAGCACAGGCACATGTCAAAGCACTCAGAAATTATGTATCTGTGATCTTGGGTGGATTTTTTTTTTTCCTTTTTTAGCTCGTGCATGAATGTTTTTTGGTTTCTGTTACTTATATGTATACTGTATATACTGTTAAGAGTTTGTTTTTTTAAGTGAAACAGCAAAAGCATTCAGTGACTGTCATTAGGCTCTGTAAAAAGAAAAACAAATTTTTTTTTATAATCATTCTGTATGCACAGTATATCAATATATCAGTTAAACCCAGATAAATTTATCTTGTAAAATTATGTTATTTGTCTGTGGGTTGTCAGTAAGCTGTGGTTATAAATCTAGAATAAAACAAGATACACATGCAAAACATGTGTTTCTGCTATCGTGGTTGAAATATTAGCAATTTTCTACACATATTAACGTGGTTTACATAAAACCATGCAATGAATTAAGCATCTCTTCTGCTAAGTTTGATTTATGTTTGGAGAATGATTCAAGATTAATTGGATTTTGCCTGAAGAATGCACAAACATGGATTCATGTTCGCATGATAAATTCCAAAGTTGAAAAATAACATTTTTGAGTCATTTTTCAGTTAGACCAAAAAATAAATTGATTTTTATCAACAGTTGGTTATCAGTTAACCAGTAGAGCAGAGAAACAGCCAGGATTGTGATGTATCATTGTGTGACATGACATGTACAACCATCTCCCCCTCTTTTTCTAAATACAGATAAAATCCATCCTAGGAAAGATTTATGTTTAAGATCATAATGAAAACATTTTGTAAAATCTGTGTATTTTACATAATTTTGGGCTTTGTACTGAGATTTTAATACTGGGCTGGAAAATTTTGGTTGTTTGGTGCACTGTTAGTTTTCTCTTTGCCTGCAGAACTGACTGTTAGGAAAATGAGCTATAGGACTACCATCCCACTGCTTTTCACATACAATCTAGAATGGATAATCATCACTTTTTCACCTCCCATTCCTTATTAAAGTGAACGTGAGACCCTCTTAGTGGGGATGTTTATATTAGTTCTTGAAAACCAATTTACTGCAACACTACTACTTGTGTTTTTCTTTAATTCAAGGTAATTGTAAAACTATGAGACACCTTTAGGGTTTTCTGAGCTGTGGATATTTTTCTACAGTGAATGTAATCAGCATTACTATAGCTTATATTATAGAAAGTGTTTTTCCCTGTTGTTTCTTTTGTGCAATTAAACAATACAAATGCAGTAAAATTTTACCAGTTATAGGTCTGGTTGTTACATTTTAACATTTAAGGCACAAAAATTCACTACCAAAATACTGTTTAGCCTACAGAAGATTGTTATACACCCTTAAATTTGGTAATTTACTCTTGATGTCAATCCTGCTGTTAGAACTATAAGAATATTCCTTTATTATAAATAATAAATTTTACCAGAGAGAAAAATATACAAATGGAATCATTTTTTATCAAAAAAGCAGCAGTTATTTATAAAGACTTTCAATTTTTCAAAAAAAAAAAAAAAATTCTCCTTCAGTCTCTTAAAAAGCACTTAAGTCAAAGAAAATCACTACTGATGGACCTCACTGTCTTGAATCTGTTTTGACTTTTGTAAAACAAGTTAAAAAAACAAGTTTCCTCAAATATACAGGACACATTACCTAGCAAACTTAAGGTCATCAGACTACCTCATTGTGCTGTTCCGGAAATGCCCATAGGAGCAGAAAAGGCAGAGGGAGTGACAGGAAATGCCTATAGAAGGACAACACATGCAAAGGGCATATGGGGGTAGGATCAAAGCTCACAGGTGTATAGAAATAATTTTCATGGCATTCTTCTCACAGTACCAAAGGCCTTTTTAATTTCCTGAATTATTGTCAACAGAAGAAGAAATCTTATGTGTGACTGTGTTCATTGACAACTTTAAAAGAGATGTTGATGGCATTTGTGAATAGATTTTTTTTCTTATCAAACAGGTGGTCCTTGAACTAAAAAGGCTGGACGTCTTCGTAGACATGATAGGGATGTTGTTGTGGTTTTACTCACAGCTGACCGATTTAACCTAGATTCAAAACGTTAGATGTGCTTTATAGAACCAAATGCTTAATTATATAACCCAGGGAGAGAGGGTGTGATATGAGAGAGAGAGAGAGAGAGAGAGAGAGGGAAGGCACCAAGAAGAATATCAAAAACCTCACATTAAGCCCTTTTGTATCCCTAAATAGTAAGTTAAACTTCACTAACTATTAATATATATATAGTATATTAGTATCATGGTCTTATAATTAAATCTGTATGAGTTGGGTCTGAAATTCAATAAAGCTGACCATATGAAAGATTTACCAGCTATATATGTATCAGAGAGTCTGTGAGATATTTATAGGATAACCCCTTAACTTGATCTGCCTAGAGGTGTCCCCATTGCCCTCCTGACTACAACATTTCAGGTAAATCTGTTTGGTTTTCTGGTTGCAACTGTTGGACCTAAACCGACATGAGTCTAAGTGTGCTCACACCCAACTGGCACACCAGCTGCATTGCCTTCTCTGGAAATGTGACTTGGCCGAGTGCTGCAGCCTTAAGCTTAGAACAAGTATGGTCAGATTGAGAAATAAGTGGAAGGAAATTATAGAATGCTTGTGACAAGAATGTTCATAAAGTGGGATTTAAGGGAAGAGCAGTTGGGGTGGAACAAAGTGGTCTCAGATGGGACAAAGGGTTATGGGACAAGGTAGTTTTAGGGGTGGGACTGTGATTGCAGGAAAAGGTGGTTTCAGGCAGGACAGGCGGGACAAGCTAGGTGGTTTGGTTGGGACAGTGGAGATGGAGGAAGGAAGGTGTTTTGGGTGGGACAATGGTTATGGGACAAGCTAGACATTTTGAGATGGGACAGTGGGTGTGGAATAAGCTAGGTGGTTTGGAATGGGTGTAAAGGGGAATCAGAGGTTTTAGAGGTTAAAATGACCCCTGATATCAAAACATTTCAATGAAAAGGTCCAATAGCATATAATTCCATAGCATAGCATACTGCAGTATTGCAGTATTTACTAGAGAGACCAGACATAGCTGCAATCAGCATGACAAGCTTGGATTAAGGAACCCTTGAATTTTTCATGGGGTCAGGTTGAATAATCTGCTTCATGATTCAATTATGACTTCATTTCTCTTCACTTACAAGCATGCAATTGCATGAATAATCTCTACTCTATCTGTGGTTGATATTTGGTAGCAAGTTATCAGATGTACTTGTGACACACTGGGGAGGTTTAGTTTGTATTATTTTATTGAAGAGGTTTATTGCAAAGCAGAGTGGATTTTTTTCCTCATTTTTATACCAGAATGTACCATATAGCAAGTATATCTGTATACATAGTCCATCAGAGATAGAGAAAATGAATATAAAGAAAATGTTGACTGAATTTGGTGAGGAACATCTGCCCCGATTGTCCACTAGATGAAATTCGTCTTTATTTACTAATATATATATTATTTTTACAAGTCAATTCTCATATTTATGATTGCTTCACCATGATGTTTGTTGGTTTGAAACAGTTTTACTCAGTGAAATTAGTTGTGTTGTGTTGCAAGGAAATGCTATTTCCTCATTAAAGGTGATGCCCTAAAACTTCATGTATTGTCAGATATGGGGATTAAGGATTTGACCGAGTTTTTTTTTTTATTTACTCATTATGATGTGGATTTTTGTTTATAAATCCCTTTTCAAGAGGTTAATCCTGATTTTTCAGATAGGTTCAGTATCACTAGCTTTTTGAAAAGTAAAACTGGTCCTCATGTGTGGATGAACTTGCCTGTTTTGTACATTTAAGTCCTTGATTGAATATTTTTCATCATTGATCGCCAAATGAGCTCCCCTCCCATACGGACTCACAATGGCTGCACCCGGTCAAAGAGCAGATGATAACTTGCTTTGTAGCTGTCCTCCACGGGAAACAATACAATGACGACCAATTATTTCCGATGGACAGATAAATCATGGAGTCCATTTCCAGTTTAAGTTCTGCAATGCCTTGAGAATTACCAATATCACTTTGCCGTCGTATGAGGGCCACACTGTAATGGCCAAGACCTTTGACTGATAATGAGGGTTGTTTTCCTGGTTTTTACATTACCACATCATTAGGGGCTGCTTTTTGCAATAAAAGCAACAGTACTTTAACTTTGTGTTTTATGAACTTTTCACATGCTAATTGATACGTCAGTTTGTCTAAATATAGGAATTCATGGATTTGATCCCGCATATGTTAAAACCAGAGTAATTGTTCACCAAGATCGTAGCTGCATGGAATTTAGTGATAAATGACAGGCCTTTGTATGTTAATTTTATATAATTTCCTATGAAAGGTTGTATTGTAAGACATGATGAGGATAGGGACAAAGCAAGTGATTGACCTTAGATCAGTTTTTCAACTTAAGACTTCACCTAAAACAAACAGGCCTTGGAAATCAAGGTTCCATTTCAATTGGTATTCAGTGTGACCAAAGTAGTATTTTGCAATGCAAAGTAGACCTAAAGTGTTTCAAGAAAAGTGGCACCGACTAAATGGCCCTTTTCAGGACCCTTGTCTCTGTTTCTTATTTGAAGCTGTGAAGCAGCAGTAGCTACATGCACACAACAGTGGTCATAACCAAGTTGATTCTATAATCAAGTTCTATTCACCTCACACTATGCAATAAAGGCCAGTCTTAATATCGTATTCTGCAATTTGCTTTTCCAATTTGTCATTTGCTTGGTGAGTGGTACACGTGTCTGTCCAGGCTCACTGCTGTGAGGGGTTTTGCTCCTAGCTGTTCTGATAGAATTCTTGAGGCATGTCCAGAATAGTTTTACAGATATAGATCTATGACTTGCATTTGTCAAATGTAAGGTACTTTTTTAATACGAAGTAGAGTGATGGGAGAAGAGGAATTCGGAAGAATATTTTCTATCTTCGAAGATTTGATAAACATAATACAGTTTTTCCAAGTTGTACAACACCAAGATCAATGGCTGCTAATGTCAGTTTGCTTTTGACACCTTAACAAAATATTCATTAATGACAAGCTTTTCAAAGAAACCCAAAGCAAAGCAAAAGAGTTCCTCTTGAGAAAAGCATTCACACTTCTTTACAGTGCACTACTTACCGTATTTGCCACTGCTTCTTTTTATGCCCACCACAGTGGCAAAATGCCTTTAGAGTACCACAGTCATTTTCTATCCAGAAGCAATTTTCTCGCCTCAGTTCCATAGAATGTTGCAATAAAGTTGTTCCTTCTATGTGGCTTTGCTTTGCTGACTTATGCACATCATAAAAAGACATTTGTTGTCATGGAAACAGTGACACATGCTGCAAGTTTCCTGCCGTATTATGGGTAATTTAAGTGTTTGGTTTTTCCACTTTAATAACTGCCAAAATGAACATCACTTTGATTGGCCATTTTTAGGATAGACCAAACTGGAAACCATTTCCATATAACACATAACAAAATGGAGTGGATTGCATTACTTCTTGCAGAAGACCTTTTTAGACTTAGATATGAGATGGGTTGATTAAGCTAATTGTAATAAGAATTAACTATTAAGAATATAACTTGCTTGGGACAAGGGAAGCAAGAACATATCAGAACAAACACCAGTGGAGAAGCACTATTGTAGACCTATGTTCCTTATGAGAGAGAGAGAAAGAGAGAGAGAGAGAGAAAGAGAGAGAGAGAGAGAGAGAGAGAGAGAGAGAGAGAGAGAGAAAGAGAGAGAGAGAGAGAGAGAAGCATATTCAATTCAGTAAATTTTTAGTGTGAAAATCTGTTCATTCAGACATATTCTGTTTGGGAAAGGATATCAGTCCAACTCATTGTTGCTTCATTCTCTATTGTCAATGATGTTAGCACTGTTTCTATTCTAAAACATTTCAAGTCAAAACAGGTAAGTAATAAGAGAGAGAAACTTCGGGGTCTGTTTCACATACCATCTTTAGCCTAGATGTTGGTCTAAGAGCACATACAGAACAGCAGACTAACAGATCCACGGATCAAATATGGCAGACCCACTAGAATGCTTGTTGCGTAGTTCTCGCTGAGAATCTGTTCAGTGTCTAATTTGGGAATTAAGCGACAAGCTTTTTAGTGGGTAGCCATATTTGATCCGTGGATCTTTTAGTCCACTGTTCTGAATGCTCTCTAAGCTTTAACACCAAAGCATTCTTCAAATTTGACTCACGATGTTTAGTCCAACTAGATGAAATATTATACCTCTTTTATGACAAATAAGAGATAGTTTTATACTATTATAGTTACACTGTTTTAGTGATTGAATTAATGGACATTAGCCTGAACTGAAGCTTGAACACATATAAATTAAGTTAGGATCAACTGTCGATCTAAAATGCTAGTTTGAAACAAGCCCCTTGTTAGACGTTTCTCATTCCATCCCGGGATCTGCCTGAATATAAATAAGGCAATATACGTCTCTTCATCCTCTCATACAGCAATGTTCTGTTATAGTCAGTAGTTCACCCCCTGCATTGCAAATATACTATTATTGCTACAGATTACTCGAGATAACTGAAGACATTTTACATGCTGCCATTGGGATACATAATCCACATGCAACAGATAACCTATGTGTATCAGTGTGTGAGATTGACGTTTGTTTTTTACCAGTTTATCAAAACAGTATAGCTATTTACACCTTACTAACTTGGCTGTTACAGTAGAAAATAGATTTGTGATTTCAAAATAAGTTAGATGACTATATATATATATATATATATATATATATATATATATATATATATATATATATATATATATATATATATATAAATGCAGTATAATTAAGCTTTTACTGATGCATATAAATAAGCTTTACCTTGCTTTAACTAACTCAAATGGCCATTGACATTAAAAAGCCTGGAGTGTAAATCAGATTTCTACTTGATGAATTAAGAGCTTGGTCATCATAAATGTTCCAGGTTATGAAAAAGAGCAAAAACTCTATTGATTTGTATGGAATTTTAGCTTGTGGTAACTGTTGTGTGGGGAAGGCACTGCAGGAGTTTGTGATACGCTTCATTTAATTCCTTGTTTTTCCTAAGAACTCTCCTGGTAGCCTTCTGACTGGTACTGGTGTGGCAAGGGAAGATAAGAGCCATTATCAAGCTGGCAACTCTGAAGGGGATGTTATGTGTGAAGTATTTGTGGTGTGAAGTAATATATTGGCCAAGATTTTGCGTCTGGCTGGTGATCTGTGTAGGGAAACCCTCAGAGTCTAGTGTCTCTCTCTCTCTCTCTCTCTCTTAGACAATATCTTATTTTGGTTATCATCTTGGGTTATCATAGTATTTTTTCTAAAACTATTTAAGAGTCATAAGACATTTGCTCAATAGGGTTAACGTGCATCCAATCAGCTA
The DNA here is from genome assembly GCF_051362555.1 of Lingula anatina. Lineage (NCBI taxonomy): Eukaryota > Metazoa > Brachiopoda > Lingulata > Lingulida > Lingulidae > Lingula > Lingula anatina. Next base: position 1,882,513 of record NC_141772.1, on the reverse strand, counting down.
ATGGTATTAAATAATGGCATGTTATTAACTTAAATTACAGTGTACTTTCTCAGCATATACTTAAGAGAAGTGCACTACAAACTACCAACCTCTAGGGCTAATAGCTATTCCTAATTAATTAATATGACTAATGTTGTGTCATTGCTATAGAAATTGCGTTCAAGTGTACTTTTTCTTCCAATAGAGCAAGATTGGAGAGAGAGGAAGCAAAATTGTTTGGAGAGTATCTCACATTTGCAATCATCACTACAAAAATTCCTCTGCAGACTGAAATATTTTTGTTGTTTTAGGATGTGAAGAGACTTTCAAAAAAGTCGTTAAAGGATTTTCATATGTAAGAGAGCCTTGGAGGCAGGGGTGATCTGCTAGCTCCCCCCCCCCCCCCCCCCCCCGGTGCCCCTAGCCCCCCTCCCCCCCCTTTGAAATTTCTCTGAATAAACAATTGTTAAGATATGTGAGAAGACAGTAAAGAATCCACTTATATCACTGACCTGAGCCTCCCTAAACCAGGCCTTCTGGTTGCAAAAGGTCAGGTTCTATATAAAAATGCGATCTATAGGTTCTGTGCCATTTCTCAGGTTAGGTCAACTAAGAGAGTAAAAAGGTCCACTTTTTCAGAAAAAGAAACCCTCATTTAAAATCGCTGCCTATAGGCCTGTTGTAAAAGTGTAATGGCCACCAAGTTCTTATTATCATTAATGTTTTTGCGCTATGTATGTGTCCTTTCTTACTGTGTATACACCTGCGCCTGAGGAAAAAATCATACCATTTGGGTAATTAGAATTCTTTATTATACTATTGTTGCACATTATCCTTGTTTAACTGTGGTTAATCTGTGAAACCCTATGTCAAGAATGATCCATTTTGGTTGTCAAATTGTTTTAACGATACTTTATCACACATTGGCCTTCCTGTGTACAGAACTTGTGGTAATTTAAGAGAGTTTGGTATCAAATATCACTTTACAGATAGGTTTATTAAAATCCTACATTGTGAAAATATTATCATATTTGATTAACATTTGTCATGATAACCATAATGTTTTTTTTTCTTTTTTTTTCTAAGTAGCTCGGGTCCTAAAAATGGCTTAAGTGATGTCTATGTACTTATTTAAGTTCATTTAGTCAACTATTTGAGTGTTAGAATCAGTCTGTAGCTTAGCCCAAAATTGTGAGCCTTTCGTGACACAGGTTCGTGGTGATACTTAATAATCACATTAAGAGGATTAATTATGCGATTATCTTTCCTGGAAATCTTCCTGTTATTAATAATGTATCTTCTGGTCATTATCGTAACAGGTGGTCAGTCAGTTATTATTTCCTCCTACGAAATTTGTCCTGTCAGTGTACACAAAGTATATATCATTAAAAATGTAATACATTGCAGAAAAAGGGGTTATACACTATTTTGATTAGCAAGTTATTGAAATGATATGGGCATTATTAAGGACAGTGTAAAAAGGCCATTGTTTTTTACTTGGCTACATGCATTCCTTCAATTTTTATGTACAGACACAGATGTGTCTGTACATATTGCCATCACCTGCGTCTGTCGTCGCCGTCGCCGATGGCGATGGCGATGCCGATGGCGATGGCGATGCCGGCGCCGTGCACTTTCCTTGTAAACACGATAAGTGGAGGGCAGTTTTACTTTTTGGCTTTATATTTACAGAGCTGATGAATATTCATAAAACGCAGGTCAAGTTCGAAAATCAGCATGATCGGGCCATTATTGTAGAAGTTATGCTGTTTTTTCACTTTTCAGCATATTTTTCACATTTCCTCAGATTCAATTCTTAGGCATGTTAACAGTCTCATTATTAAACTAATAAGATACGTAAAAGTGTTTGTTTGACATTTCCTGCATCTTTACAACATTGTTAGTTGATTTTGTAAAAATGATGGTAAACTTGTTATCGTGTATTGTGTAATAAAGTTTCAAAAATGGAAATAAACTCATATCATTGCAGTTTGTCAGATTCAATCATTCATTATGTTCAGAATCTCAGAATGGAAGAAATTGGACATTTAACACTGCTCTGTTGATATTTTTCCCATCTCATCAATTTTCTTAGTTGATAATATAAAAATGGCAGTAAACTGTTAATTTTGTTTTATGTTAAAAATTGTTAAAAATGAAAAAAAAAAAACATTTCAGAACAGTGCTGTCTTGTTTACATTTTGGCATTTTCAAGTTGTGACTTTGAAGTTCCATGGGCCTGAAGACGTTTGCTAGTCACATTTTCTGAATATCCATGATACTAATATTTTATTCTTAAAAATTGATGGTCATCATGCTGTTAAACATTATGTAATATTGCATCAAAATTTGAAAAAAACCTATTTTGGGCACTGCTCCCATGATGACCATTTAAGAAAAACCATGTTCTCAAACAGTACAGTAAATATATATAGATGTGTCTGTACATATTGCCATCACCTGCGACTGTCGTCGCCGTCGCCGTCGTTGCCGTGCACTTTCCTTGTAAACACGATAAGTGGAAGGCAGTTTTACTTTTTGGCTTTATATTTACAGAGCTGATGAATATTCATAAAATGCAGGTCAAGTTCGAAAATCAGCATGATCGGGCCATTATTGTAGAAGTTATGCCGTTTTTTCACTTTTCAGCATATATGCAACACTGTAAACACATTTCAACAAAAACCGATAGGCCTGTTGTCATGAAACTCACAGGAAAAATTGATCTTACTAAAACGCAGGTCAAGTTCGAAAATTGGCATGATCGGGCCACTATTTTAGTAGTTATGCTTTTTTTTCTTTTTTCAGCATATATGCAACACTGTAAACACAATATAAGAAAAACAGATAGGCCAATTGTCATGAAAGTCACAGGAGTGGTCAATTTTACTAAAATGCAGGTTGAGTACGTAAATCAGCATAATCGTGCCATTATTTTAGAAGGTGTGCTGTTTTTTTACATTTCCTCAGATTCAATTCTTAGGCATGTTAACAGTCTCATTATTAAACTAATAAGATACGTGAAAGTGATTGTTTGACATTTCCTGCATCTTTACAACATTGTTAGTTGATTATGTAAAAATGATGGTAAACTTTTTATCGTGTATTGTGTAATAAAGTGTCAAAAATGGAAATAAACTCATATCATTGCAGTTTGTCAGATTCAATCATCCACTATGTTCAGAATCTCAGAATGGAGGAAATTGGACATTTAACACTGTTATATTGATATTTTTCCAATCTCATCAATTTTCTTAGTTGATCATATAAAAATGGCAGTAAACTGTTCATTTTGTTTTATGTTAAAAATTGTTAAAAATGGAAATAAACCCATTTCAGAACAGTGCTGTCTTGTTTACATTTTGGCATTTTCAAGTTGTGGCTTTGAAGTTCCATGGGCCTGAAGACCTTTGCTAGTCACATTTTCTGAATATCCATGATACTAATATTTTATTCTTAAAAATTGATGGTCATTATGCTGTTAAACATTATGTAATATTGCGTCAAAATTTGAAAAAAACCTATTTTGGGCACTGCTCCCATGATGACCATTTAAGAAAAACCATGTCACTTACTGTTCTCAAACAGTACAGTAAATATGTACAGATGTACCTTGCACTTTTATTGTAAACACGATAAGTGGAAGGCAGTTTTACTTTTGGGCTTTATATTTAAAGAGCTGATGAATATTCATAAAACCCAGGTCAAGTTCAAAAAACAGGATGATCGGGCCATTATTGTAGAAGTTATGCTTTTTTCTTTCACTTTTCAACATATATGCAACACTGTAAACACATTTCAAGGAAAACCGATAGGCCTGTTGTCGTGAAACTCTCAGGAGTAATCGATCTTACTAAAACGGAGGTCAAGTTCGAAAATCGGCATGCAGCCTGAGTTGGAAAAGCAGTCTAATTGGCTTCTTTTTCTGGAAGTTATACATTTTCAAAGTGTGAACTTGAACTCTCATGGGCCTGAAGCCTTATGCTTGTTACACATTTTACTTTCATTGGTATTTCCTGTTGAGCATAATTAAAAATTGATGTTGAATTTACAGTTTAACATAATGTACTTTTGCATCAGAATTGACAGTAGCCTATTTTGTGCATAGTTATTTCCTGCTTTTTGTCTGTACATTTGACAGCTTTGCTGCCTTGTTATGTTATATTAGTGAAGCACAAAAATGCAATTTTAACAGAGGTCGTCTTTAGTCTATAAATATAATCTCAATAATTGAAATGTTTATTGTTAATTTGCATATTAGTAGTCAGACCATTAAAATGAAAATTGTCAAAATAATTTGTCTTTTACGTCTTTTTATCATTGTAATATATGGTTTCTGAGCACTGCCATTAATTGATATAAAATAATTAACAATAGATGGGACTACGTATATGGTGTCAGTAAATTTGATCCGGGTAACGATTTATTGATATTATCTCATGGATGAGCTGCATTTCAATTAAAACGCTCATTTCATCAGATGGGTGGCTGGATTGGTCTCGCGGTTCAGAGAGTTTTCTCAGATATCAGGAATATCAGAACAGTGGCACAGCTCTTTTTACACCAATAGCAGGAGGTCATGTGACAGATTGAACGTGAAAAAAAAGTCTTCAGAATTTGATTTGATGAGAGAGATGGATGTTTTTAAAGGAAGTCCAATGTTTAATATTGGCTTTTTTCATTTATGCAAAATAATTGTCTTGGAAAATTCAATTAAAGGAATAAGAGTGACATTTGGATAGAGTATCTTTTAAAGTAATTGTACACAATATTTCTTTTATCGTAAATCTTGAATCATATCCCAAAGACTTCTTCATCCTTTGAACATAATGAAGTTACTACTTCAGTTTAAGAACTGCAGTTGCAGCTTTTACCTAGAAGTGATAAATGCAAAAAATTAATCCATTTAAGCAAATGGAAAAAAGGGGTCCTAAAAAGTTTATGGAAAAGTTTCTTCACAGCCCTAGAAAATGCTCTTTGGATGTTTAATAGAAAACATGACTGAATTCATATTGAAAATGGTTTTCCTGGTGGCAGGTCAAGGCGTCCCCCGTCTACATCATTTTTGCCCTAAAGATGAAAGCCATCAGGGTTATAAATTCAATCCTTCACTAAGTCCCGTGGCAAGTGTACTTTTATACATTATGGTAATGATTCAATCTTTTCAGTGGGGAATATTGTAAATTTGCCAGATACTGCATTTTTGTAAGTCATAAATTCTTTAAATTAGAACATTCCTGTTGATTGGTAGCAACGAAATTGAAAAGCAGGCTACTATATAGTTCTATTATATACAATTGGAGCACCACAAATGTTACACTTGCAGAAACATATTTTTAATTCATCCAAAATTTCCCCGTTGAAAAGATCGAGTCACTACCATATTGCTTGTTTTTCAGACATTCAATAACAAACAACATGCCCTTAATCACACCCTTCTCTCTCTCTCTCTCTCCCCCCCCCCCCCCCACACACACACACACACACAGCGCTTTCAATTTAAATCACCTGTCAGAGATGTCGTCATGACAGATGGGAATACCACAGGAGGCGCTATTATCATTTTTCTGTCAAGTACCATAAGAAATATATTCCTTAACAGTTTCTTTTCTCCAAACTGAAAAGGAATAATGTGTTGTGGACTTCCATTAAATTTTCCATCAGAAATGTCGTTTGGAAAATCCTAGGAAAGGGCAGCACTGTTTTAATTTTCTTTTAAGTCCGTAAAAGAGAGTGTGCTCCCTCGTGGCATATTTTTTTATTTTTCATTTTCAGCATGTAACAGACATGAGTTTTTTTTCGCAGAAATGCGGAATTCTGCGTTTTTTAATTCAATTCTGATGGTTCCTGAGATTCTCCAGCCAGTTAGGTGTTGGGTCCCATGGTAAATGTTCATAGTTATTTTTGTTTTGTTTTTTTTAAACCTAGGCTCATGTCCGATGTAGTATTTGTGAATTTGATTATTAAGATATCTTTATAGACCTTTTTAGTGAGCAAGGCTTGTTAATGTGAGGTATGATAAAGTGCTCTGTAGTATTTGCCTGTATAGACAAATTGGAGAAGAATTCAGAAGAAGAATTGGTGGTGTTAGCTATGATTGCCATTAATAACTGTGCTCTCCAACTACCGCAAACCGTTATCTGCATTATCACCACTTTCACACCATTTTAACAGATACTCCTCACTGGATTTTCTTCACACCTCCTAGATGAATCCCACTACACCTCCGTAAAGGTTTCCTATATACCACTTCCACAGGCAATTACAAACAATTCCACCATTTCCACGCCATTTTTACAGATTTAACTCTTGTAATTTGCTCCACATCTTGATAAATCCCACGTTAACACTTCCAATATTCTGTTTCCCCTCATGCTTACAGTTTTCCCCACTTTGCTACCGATAAACCTCTCAGTATCATGGTGCTAATATTGGGATGGCAAGTTTTGATAGATCATTTTTAAGGAGAAATGTTATAATTTGAAGAGCGGATGAAAGGAAGCCTTTTTAGAATGGATTGGTTAAGAAGTTGAGATAATGAGTGAAAATTTGAAGCTAAAAGAGGATGTACTACAAATTTTATTATTATTATTTGATTAATTAAATAATTTTTTTTTTGATTATCTAAATTATTTTCACACAGTTTACTATTTAAATGATCAGAATCCTCCGAACAAGAGCCCTGTGTGCAGACAGAGACTTCTCTAGATTGGCAATTGGTCAAACTAATGTTCAGATAGCCACATGACTGAGAATTGTTACGGTCCCAAACTGGTCCCTGTCTGAACCCACCCACAAGCAATCAGTGAGAAATGCGAGTCTTTTATCGAGATCTTCACATTATCCATGTCAGGCAGACGACATTGCAGATGTTGAAGTTCTATCATGCCATCTTAATAGCGTAATGTTCCAGTCAGCACTCGACCATTTTCCGCCTCATTACTCTGCTCAGTCAAGGATGAGATGAAATGGTAATGATGGAACATTGTTTCCTGGTATCATCTTTTTCAATATCATCACTCAATAAATCTGAGTCCATAAAGCTAGTGTTAATTCATCTCCGCAGATATTAATGTACATATGGGACTTGACGGGATCTTTTTCAATATTGCGTCCTATAAACTAAGTCTTATTTTATTTTCAAGAGACATTAACGAGTATCTTAAGGGAATGAATGAGATTATTAAGGAAAAAAGGATTAAACACCTGCAGAAATAATAGATAAAAGACTTACGGAATTTAAAGAGAGAAGACCTGTAGAATTAATGTGAAAAGAACTGTTGGAGTTGGGATAAAAGCTTAAAGGAATAAGGCATAAAAGAACTGCATGAATAAAAAATAAAAGACCATTAGAATTTAATATAAATAATTTTGATTTAGCAGGTGTGCTTCAAGTATAATTACAATTATAACAATTATGCTTTCAGCAGAGGTAACTAAGGCTGGGGACTAACTGCACTCTTTATAGGTTAATTATATAGACAAAATTACTGATAAAACCTGGTGAATTCATCTTGTGAGAGAAAATCTAAATATTTTGCACCTGATTTTATTTATTTTCAATAAGAAATATGTATTGAGTACTGCATGGGTATTTGTTTAGCAAAATATCTGGTGAGAGAAATCTAGAGTGATTAAAAAACCCTTAAAGTTGTAGTTTTATGTGCACTTAAATGGAAAAAGAATTTGAAAAAAAAACCCAAAATTTAACTACTATGCTTTTTAAACATCATTTGTTAAAAAAAAAAAAAAACAAGACAAATTTTATCTACTGGCACTGTTTAAAGGTAGCCAAAGCTCTTAAACCAATTCATCAGTTGCGTCTGGCCATACTTTCCTTTTTTAAAGATGTTTATTATAAAAGGGCAAGTGTAAAGATGTATAAACCCTTTGTATGGTATCATTGCTCATTTTGGGTCACTCGCCCCTTTTTTCTAGCATCCTCCTGGGAAGTTGATATGAACAGAATATGATGTTTTAAAAATTGACTGTTGACTTACATATGCAGTTTGCATTGCCTATAACAGCCATGCACAAACAAGACCCTAGCCTATGACTTAACATCTGTGAATTTGAAAGTCTTGGTTTTGTTTAACTACAAAGAATCATGGTAATTTTACACTTACACGCACACATTCACACACACTGTACCTTTGCTGTTGCCTCTTGTTCTGTATGGTGTGAACAAAAGTCCTTTAAATGTCAGCTGCATTTGGCTAGCTTTTATTTATAGTGCAATGTTATAAATAACTGAAAAAAAAATACCTTGTTAAATATGTATTAGCAAAGAAGGGCTCGCTCCCACTGAAACTGTCTGTCTACATAGATTTATCCAACTCTACAGAAACCTTTGCCCAGTGCTGTCAGTTAAACGGATTATTTAGAGCATGCCTCTTCCTTCAGTTGAGTAAAATACAGAGAAGTTGGTGATTATACAACTGTGTTAAAAACAAGAGGAACTGTGTAAATCTGTTAAACTGGTTGCATTCAGCGTGAGTCCCCACAGAATTGGAGCAATCTAAATAGGCCGATATTTTCAATTGGAATGAGCTCTAACATTAAGTTGTATTTAATTTAGCTGGCGTGTGGTATAATGGCATTTTCTACTGCAGTCTTTATGCAGGTGCCCTTTAGTTTCACTGACTGGAAGAATACCAGTAACTGCATATCCTGTTAAAAGTACAAACATTAGACAATACATTTAAAATGACTCAGAGACTAGACTGAGGAGGTTTAACTCCTCCAGGACTTCATTAGTTGGGTTGAAACTCTACAGTGCCATCCCATGGTACATACATGCATCTCTTGTTTTTATTATTATTATTGTTGTTTTTTCTTATTTTGTAATTATTTACAGAACAAAATGATATGACTTTAAAAAAAATTATTTAAGCAAAGAACATCTCACAGAGAAAAGCATACCTCTGAGATTCTTTATATATTTTTTATCATAGGCTTTTGCTCTGTACATGTTTTAAGTTCACCACATCATCAAAGTAACATTTTGTAGTGCTGCATAATGCTAATATTTCCCTCTTATTTTAAGCACTGCTCTATTTTTTCCCTTTTTTATCTGCTGTGCTCCACGAAGCATCACAAGTTATTTAGCACTAACGGACAAGAGAGATGTTTAACTCCCACATGCATTCCGTGCATTAAAAACCATCAGTTTTGATGGAATGTGCCATACTAGGATGCGTGGCATAACATGGAATGTGTGTGTGTGCGTGTATTTGCACGTGTGTGTGCGTGAGAGCTCGAGAGAGTGAAAGAAATGCCTAATGATAGTTTCTTCATATTTCAACTGAAAATTTTGGTTCAGTTTTTCATTCAGATTTGTTTAATGATTGAGGATCAAATTAATGATATTAAATGATGGAATATTGTACACATCATTATTTATTTATTTGTTTGTCTTGAGGATTCAGTTTCAACCCAAACTATAAGTTTGAAATCCTTCAGATAACTGGATGACATTGTTATATGATGTAGATGGTAAACAGCATCATGTATTATCAACAAAAATATTCTACAATTCCTGCCACAGTATCCATTCCTGTTCTGTATAAAAGCTGTAAGTTTCTGTGTAATTCCTATGCTTTTGACTGCAGACCACAAAATTCTACACATTAATGCATAAAAATTGGCAACTTTCAAAGATTGACCAGGCAGTAGGAACTGAACCGTGAACTGAATAATTGAACTTCTTTTTTTCCCAATACAATGTGATTGAGTTGTCCCACTCAATAAATGTCTTTATTTGCTCCTCAGTAATGCATTCGGCTTTTCTGCATGAAAATTTCAATTGCTGTTAATATACTGACACCTACACATACATAAGAGTCATTTTAAGAACAGAGAGAGAGAGAGAGAGAGAGAGAGAGAGAGAATGATTATTAGAGAGAGAGAGAAAGAGAGTTAAATTCAAAACCAAGGTATATATATATATATATATATATATATATATATATATATATATATATATATATATATATATATATATATATATATTAAAAACTATCTTGATAACACATACTGGTAGTTCTTACCTTGATCTCTGCTGCCACTTTATTTGTTTCAGACAAATGGGTCAGGAAACAGATAGCTTTCCCAACTTAAAAGGCCGTATTTTACCACCAGATAATGCAATAATGGCAGGAACAGTGGAGCAAAGCAAGAAGCCATCTATGATCATTATACCATTGTTTTATTTTCAGCTCATTTCCTCCCAAACTTTATTCTGATCCCATGGTTATAAGTATGCTGCCTAAGTGGATATTGATATTGTAGATGGGTGCATTTATTTCTGTTTGCTTTTTTGTGCTTTATCATTGCATGTTTTAGGAGATAGATATTAATTGATTTAGATGCCAATTTGAATTATATTTGCAAATTAGCTGGCTAGGGAAAGCTTACATTGAGAAGCAATAATCAGATCTTTTAACCAATATTGTTAAGTCAACTTTATATAGTTGTCTATCCAACTTTAGCAGTCTTATAGCTTAAGTCTAAAATCTTTGTGAAACGACAAAACGTAGAAACTGTTTATTTGACATAATGACCACTGTGACATATGCCCTGAGATAAATAACGTAAGGTGATGGCCCAGTAAATAGATGTCATCCTAGTTGCTTGAAGCATGGAAATATCTTCAGAAGAATAAATTGAATAGGGGCTAAATGATTCAGGGATGAGATTTTTCTGACTGTAGGTGGACTTTCTACTTTTTTGGAGACAAAAATATCATTGGCCTATGCAGCCCCCTGGATCCCATGCCATGTTTTCTGACTTTTTCACTAAATGGCAGTCTTACACCTGATTTTCAGAAAAAAATGACTAATTTCAAAGAGGCTGTTATAAATAAAGATCATGGAAAGCTTCTGTCAGTAAACTAAAGTATGTTATGTTATCTGCAAAATTTATGATTTTCCAAGTTGAAATGATCAAGCCATTACTATATATGTCAGTCGTAAGATAAAAAAGACCTGTTAGATACTTAATGGTCATATATACTGTGTGTTTGTGTTTGTCATGATTTTCAAGAAATCAAAGTGAAGATAAACCATACAGCTATAGCTTAGTCGATCATAACTACTTACAAACATCAAATGCCTTACTGGGTACAATTTTCCCACCTATATTTTATTTTTCTCTTCTACTCCAATAGGTATTAACCAAACTAAATTTTCAGATTTGTTTTGTTATTTTTTTATAGATGTCACTAACAAATCAATATTTTGGAAATAATTTTGTTCAGAAGTAAAAGTGAATACATATGCACAGATTCATGTTGTATGTGAACTGAGCAGAACAAAACTGCCTCTTTTTTTTCAAAGGAGCCAGTATTTTGAAGGTTTTCTTATCCCAGGAACCTGACTCTAAGTTTTCACATTTCTATGGACTCGAGATCGTTTGAAGAAAATCGGCAGCAAGGTTTTCTCAGGAATGATTTTTCCACCTCCTCATACTTTCAAATTAAAAAAGTATGTGTGTCAGGTACTTGAAAATACTTTTCTCAACTGATACATGTTTAGTGTCAAGGAGACCAGGAGGTATGTTCCTTGGTGAGGCACCTTGCATCATAAATCTCAGCAAGTTGTGAAGTGTCTTTTTTTTTTATGAATTGATTACCAGAGATGAAGTTTTCTTGTTGAATTAGTTTTTAAATAAATGCTTGATTTTTAGGTACAGGGTTTTGGGGAGGAGGGGGGTTCAAATGAACCACCCTTTAAACTGTTCAAAAATCCTTAGAAACATTTTTTTTTTGACATTATGATAAAAACATCCACTTTTTTTTTAAAAAGAAGAACCCCCTTTGAAATTGTTGGTACAGTTAGGCCTGAATATCTTTGAACATTTCAAGATCTGTGATTCCTTTTGTTGTAGGTTTTCTGCCAAGGAAGGTTTGAAAATGTATGAAACTTCTTAATTGTATGTTATCTGTCTGTCGACAGTCGTACAGCACATACATAAGCATGAAAGTAAAGGAAATTCATTGTGCATAGTGTTAAACTATAATACACAATAATTGTGGTGTTCTAGTAATCAAGTTCCTCTTAGCTTGTCGACTATTGTTTATTTGTATACATTGTATCAATTTGTGAGGTAACAATATCGTTATTATCTCTACTGCGTGTTCCAGAGTTCAAATGCAGTGAAACTGAATATATCTAGCAACAGACAACTTTTGTGCTCCAAAACTTTCCCAATCAATAACTTCTGTATTAGTACTCCACACAATCTTCCAATCCCCAAGATATGACACAGATACCATCGTGTTTCTTTGATAGAGTGGACGTAGAGGTGTCAGATGACGGTCAAAAATTACTTCTTATTTGTACTATTGTGATACAGTGCCAGCTGGAGCCATTTTGAAGTTCTGTCTGTTGATGGCCGTGCCCTGTACCAGTAATATGTCTATCAACCAGACATATGTCGTTTTCTGTACTTTGACACGTATCCCCAATAAACCTTTGAGTATGGTCATGCATAAGTCTAAGTACATCGTTCTGGGTAATGGTACTTTAAAGAAATATCTTATACAGTGACCTGTTTACAATATTTAAATAAGTGGCATCACCTAGGAGAGAAATGTGATGATGTCTCTATTTTGCAATCGTTATGTGTGTTTTGGCAAAGTTACTCATCTACAATATATATATGCAAGTCTGCTGAATACTATAACACTTTAAAGTTTCAATAAATGCATGAGCCTGATTCAGTTTTTGTGTATGTTTATAGGTATAGGACATTAATATGCAGAAATCAACCCAGATAAAAAGAAGATAACAACGTGATACTGGTTCTATAATTTGCAATTTTTATCCGATTCTATTCTACCATTAAAAAACTTGAGTGAATATATGTCTTTTAATGTTCTGTATCATCTGTACTGTAACATTAAATCATATTTTTATTATAGCAACTGATATAGCTGATATTCTTTGAGTTGGATTGTACTGGAAGCTAGGAGCCCTTTTTTCTTTTGTTTTTTTCTTTTTTTGAAATCACTCCTGGGACAGATGTACATATTAGTGTACCCAGCATGATCAGGAAATCACCAACTATTAGGAAACCACTCACAACCTTCTTAAACTCTTCATAAAACTTAATCCATCCAGGTTTGAAAGGATTTGAAGTATTTATAGTCAGTTTAATTGACATAAGTCAATTGATTTGGCCTTTTATCTGTCATTTATAACAGTATCAATTGAAATGCACTTCTTACCTGTGTTGAGAAAGCAGTATCTTTTCCTCTCCAGCCGAGAAAACTCTTGTGGCTTTCAGATAAACAACAATCATGAAATGCCCCGCTTAAGTAAAACCTGCAGAATCTGATGGAAATTGGCTCATAATTACATACGGCTCGCGGTTCTCATTTCACGTTGACAGCAAAATTGATGTCCAATGTTATGATATCTGTGGAGGCGGCACTGCCACACTGCACTACGGCTATTCTCCCCGCTTTGATTATTTATTTATTTATAAGTGTACTAAAGTAAATGCTAACTTTAACTGTAAACTTGCGGTTATGTTCTTGTGCCTGAAACACTTCCAGTTTGGAACACTCGCAGGCCCAGTGCTGATGAAGAGATGAAAATGAGCTTTTGAAGCAATCTCTTTTCATTTCATCCCTTGATTCCTACAAGTTCTATTCAGCTTATTGATTTTACTCTCAGCTGCTGGCCAGCGGCAAGAGAGAACTAGAGAGAGAGAAAAAATCTAAACGAGATGGGTAAAAGCCCACATTTGTTCTCACCTGATGGATAGGCATTGAAGCATTAATAAAAGGCAAATTAATTACAAATGGCTTATTCTTTCCACTACAGAAATCATAATGACACCGTATTCTTGTGTCTTGAATCAAAGCATTCAGGCTGTTGTAATCTAATCGTGACAGAAGTTAACAATATTGATATCAGACGCGAGGAATGCGCCTCAATACTATGGAGGAATTAATTTTCAATCATTAATCTCAATCTACGCAAGTTCTTGCGACAGAGGTGAGGAGTCCATGATTAAGATTTATGATCATTGATCTGTCTTCTATATCAGATACTTTGAAGGCTTCTTTTCCCCTCTCTTTCTCTTTCTTGGATTGTCATTTTCTTAATTATAAATTTGCACAGTGGATCAGGATATTAATTAGGTAGACACATATAGCTGATACATTGATAGGTCTTTGGTTTTTCTTAATGAAATGTTCTGTCTATTTATAACTTTTTGATATGCGATGGGAAAAGAATTATCGAATGATTAAGAACTGATTAAGCTTACATTTAAAGCCTGGGTGCCATGAGTTGCCCAATGTTACGAATAGTTATGCAGACTGCATCATGATAAAACCTTTGCCTTCTTGGCTTATAATTCTGTTAATGAGAGGCATGAAGTTGAATTATTATTTAGTATCTTTAAAGCATGCTATTTTATTGTTGTACAAATAAGAGTGAAAAACAATCTTTATTTTATTTATTCTCCTGTTAATTAAAGATGGCTGCATTTTTCTTCTTCGCAGGTCTAAATTTGAAAAAAAAAAAAACTTTTGTAAAAATTATGGTATTCCCAACACTGTGGACATACTTAACCTACAGGAACATTTTGCAGAAGTAGAATATCATCACAGTTAAATGTAAAATTATTCAGTTCAATTCTCATATTATTTTTTTTTTTATCTTAGACACAAAACTTGGAGGTCTTGACATATTTGATACTGGTAGACATGACTTATAAAATCTCAGCACAAGCCATTCATCTTAGGAGACTTGACTTACAGTGTATTTATAATATATAATGTATAGGAATCATTACTTTTTTTATCCCACCAGTTACTCTTGTAATGTGTGTGGTATATAAAAATTCCCAAGTACTTGGTTTCTTTGCCAAGCTCCCAGTGATCTCAAGCTGGGTGTGCAGAGGTGGGCTAGAGATAAGATCAGATCGGATTTTGTTTTTGCTATAAGAACAAGTCAGGCCTCATATAATGATATCGTTCCTTAGCCGGAAAAACACCCTGTGTGTGTGTCAGAATCACTGACTGTGCCATGAATTCTTTCTCCTAGTTAATTCAGACACAGATGACTTAGTACCGAAAATTGGATAAACTTGTGTCAGTAGGTGAAAGATTGATAAACTAAGCAGGGATTTTCTATGGCTACGTTGCAAATAGGTACCTCCTGTGTCATCTAAGGAGACTTCTGACGAGGAAATTTTATCCTAATTTCTATCTAATATAGCCTGGCTTTGTCTTATCTTGTGTCTCAATTTGCCCCTGCAGATACTTTCTAGACCTTTCCATCTCTGATAAGATGTAACAAGTTGGACTGCCTGTCAATCACATTTTGACACCGCACACACAAAAATTCATTCAGCAGTCTGGCAGGTTCTTCTGCCTGTCATTGTTATTTTTATACCTCCCGATTACCAAGACACATATAGGACATTTTGCCTATCTATGAAATTTTGATACTGCCCACATTTCAAGACATATTGGTCATTCTGACAAGATCCACTGTCAATCAAATTGTGACACCACCCACATACCAAGACTTATTGGTCAGTCTGACAAGCTCCACTGTCAATCAAATTGTGATGCCACCCATATACCAAGACATATTGGTCAGTCTGACAAGATCCACTGTCAATCAAATCATGTCACCACCCACATACCAAGACATATTGGGGCATTGGTCATTCTGACAAGATCCACTGTCAATCAAATCATGACACCACCCACATACCAAGACATATTGGTCAGTCTGACAAGATCCACTGTCAATCAAATTGTGACACCACCCTCATACCAAGACATATTGGGGTATTGGTTATTCTGACAAGATCCACTGTCAATCAAATCATGACACCATCCACATACCAAGACATATTGGTCAGTCTGACAAGATCCACTGTCAATCAAATCGTGACACCACCCACATACCAAGACATATTGGGGTATTGGTCCACCATATGCCAATCACATTTTGATACAGCCCACGATAAAAGTCATAATGGATGATCTGAACTGTCAGTCAAATCATATAGATATCTGAAATTAGTCATATTGCAAGAAATTTAACTTTAGCGCTGATTGATATTTGTTAGTACTAAAGTGAAATAGGATTAAAGTCTGAGTAAATTTTTTTTTTTACATCTATGTATAAGCAAAAGCAGGATTTACACCATTGCATATATACACACTCATTACAAATGAATGTAGGTTTTAGAACACCTGGGTCACATTAACCATTAGATACACCACTCATCAGCAAGGTGCATTCTGTTTGAGTCCCAGCACATATAAATATAATATGGAAGTTAAAAGTGGACACTGACATTATGCATATAACCCATATCAGCAAGTGCTGTAGTTTGTCTCCTAAACAGTTTAATTTATTCAGATGCAAGCTGTATATATATATATATATATATATATATATATATATATATATATATATATATATATATATATATATATATATATATATATATATATATGCACCAGAACATTGGGAAATGTTTTATTTAATTAGCTCTGTTGGAATAGAGGGTTTATTTGATTAGAAAATTACAATGTTTTTTGGATTTATCACCTGGAGACCTTTCCTTTTTTCCTCAAAAAAAATTAAAATTGTTAAGGGTAAACTACTGAAATCATTTAGCTGACTAAATAAGGCAGACTTAATTTGCCATATTGTATTGGTGTTAGAGTTTTTAAGAATGATTGGTCCTCTGTCAATGTAGTTGACATACCTAAATGGGCCTCTGTCAGCCATGAGAGTAAAAATCTTTGTCAAGACAATCTCAATTTGTCAGGGAGCAAAGCTTGAAAGAGAAAAAAAAGGGGGCTTGGCAGCCAATAAGATACTTTTTCATAAAACAGTGTAGTTGTCTAAGGCTTAGTAGGAGAGCAATTTAAGCCCCCAAAAAGATGGACTTAATTTTATTTAGATTCTTTATTTGTTCTCTGGTTCAGTTCTTGGAGACTCAGGGTAGGATAAAATCTACCTTAGACCTAAGGATTTGAAGTGATTCCAACTAAATAACTGATTTGTGAAGTTGTAATTTCTCCTGAGAATGTATTTAATTTACTTTGCTCTGCATTGAGATACTGGTAATTAAACAGGATGTTTTTCCAAGAATCATTGGCAATGGAACAGTTGAGAGTTACATGTAATAATCTCCTGTTTGTGTTTGTTTCTAAAATGATGTGTGGGTTTTGCCTCTGACGTCTTGCTATGATATCACCTCGTAATTAGCCTTGCCAAAGTTTTACCAGAAATTGCCATTTTCTGCATTCAGTTTTTCCATATTTATTTTTGCTTTTTTGTTGTATTTCATCAAAATTTGTCCAAAAAGAGTATTTCTAGCCAGAGATCCCCCCTGCTGCTATATATATACTGACAGTCAATGAAAATGCATCATTTATTTATCAAATAATATTTTAAGTTCCTTTGGAACATTAAGAAATAAGTTTTCGTGTGAAATATGACCCATTATTCAGTCAAACAAGGTGACTCTCTTATGACCAAAAGTGCATTTATACTCGTTTATATGGTTGGAATCGATTCTCGGTAAAAAGTACAAGAAAGTTTACTGATGTGTTTTCATTGACTGTCAGTATATATATGCCAGTATCAATGTAACTTTAAATTAAATTTTTATCACATCCAAGTGTTGTTAATAAAATATAGATAAAGATCAGTGTAGATAAATGAAGATCGGTGAACAACCTCCAGTTTCTGCAAGGCCTTGTTTGGTACTGTTCCATTGCCAATATTAAAGTACAGAAAAAAGCCAAAGCAAGAATCCCATTTGGCTTCCATCACCAAATCAAGTGGAGTGTGAAAAGCTTTGATGTAGATTGAGGACACTCTCCGGAAGTCTTCTGGATCTGCTTCAACAAATCTGAAAGATCTTTTTTTATAAATTTTTAGGCTTATTAGTCAAGACTTGCTCACTCAGTTTATTTCTTGGTTTTTGGTTGGTTTTTAGTTTCCACCAAATGGTATCTGGGAATGCAGACTCTAGGGCCTACCTGCGGCCATCAATATCAAATTCTGAGGTAGTTTTTTTTTTTTTGAGTGGATCTTTTTTGACCAAAAGTTTGGGCTCTCCCCAAAGTCCCCTGCCTTCTTGACCAACTTTTGCTGCAAATTCAATCTGCCATGACCTTGGACATTCAGTCCATCCATTTTTTGTTTTGATTTGAGGATATTTTGGAGTTTTAGATTGGATTCCTCCCCACACAAATTAGATTAACAATAAATAACCCAAAATTCACAAATAAAGACCTACAATTCACCAAGAAAGAGATAACTTGAGTATCTATTATCTCAGAAAAATCATATGGAGGCATGACTTTATCGACCAAGCGATGAGTCGGGTCACTTGGGGTCGTAACCCAAACCTTCCCCCCCAGGGCACAAGAAGGGGATAACATATTGTGTGATCAATGCAAGTGACAGTGTCATTTCTCAAAATTGAACTCCCAATTTGTCTCCGTATATTTCAAAGGTCAAGGGTCAAAGGTCATGAAATAAGGATCTTTTATAAAGTGTTTGATCTATGACTAGCATTGACTGCTCTGGTATATGTGTGTTTTCTGCACACTTTGACTTTTGACTTTCATGAATGAAATTTGCATTATAAGTGATTGTTTGTTTACTTTTTTGTAAGAATGTTTTTTTCTGGATTAATACTTGTAAAAAGACAAACCCCAAGAAGTTGAGCTTTTTTGGTAGGGTAAGAATTTTTTGGAAATAAAATGACCACCTTGACCTTTGCTATGTAAAATAAATCAAACATACACGTGACATCTTAGAATTTAAAAAAAAAACAGAGATAAGACGTGTTCTTTACTTCATATTAGTTTTTCTATGAGCAACATCAGCAGAAAGGTATCTTATCAGGAAAGTTTGTCATAAATTCCGTCATTGAACAGAAGATGTAAAATGGCCCTTGCCATATGACTCTGATATGAGTTTCATTTAAGAAACTTGAACCCTTTGAATGAAAAAAAATGTTGCAAAAAGAATAAACATTTTCAAAAATTGCACCAGCTTTCCATCCCTTAATAAGGAAGAGTTGTTTTGAATGTTTAGAAAAAAATAGAAATCTGGCAGGTCTATTTATTTTTAAGAATTAATGGTACTTTCTTCAGAGAGATTACATGTTGGGTAAAAAAAAACACCAGAAGATGGGCCTTCTATCTTGATTTAATATCAGTTTATCTCTGCCAAGTTCTTCATAAAGGTTTTGTCTCTAGGGGAATCAACGCGTGGAATTTCTTTACTCAAGAAGCGAGAAGATCAGAAATTGATGGACAGAGTTACTGAAAATTAAACTCAAGGACAACTTGGTTGGAACCCTTGGTTGCTACATATTTTGGAACAATCTCGAAATGCTATGACTTTGATTTAAAACTAATAGAAACTGCTTTTCCAAATTTGTGATGGCTTGGCTGATGTTATTAAATGCAAAAGAATATTTCCCAGTAGTCTAAGACAATGACCAGTATATTTGTTGCCCCCCCCCCCAAACAATGCAAAAGGAAAGGATTTTTCAGAGCAATTAATCTAAATGGACTATTGGTAATGTTAGCAGTCTTTGAGATAATATTTACATGACCTTAAGATTTAATTTTGAGTTATAGTCAGTTTTGTTTTTGATTAGTAGTTTTCTAAGGGCTGCTGATTTGAGGGGCTGTTGGACTGAGATATGGTTCAGGTTCTTTTCCCATCAGTATATCAGCGAGGGATGTCGGTGTCAGAAACAACAGGACTGCCATCTCAGTTCCAAAATCAAAAAGGTTGCTTTATTCAATTTCAGTCAGATATTTATTACAAATTGCTGGTCAAAATGACATTTTTTCACATGTATCTCTTTTACTTTCCATTGAGAAACTCGTGAAGATAACTTCACACACACCTGACAAATGCCAACACTTTATTTTTGCCTTTATTTTTGACTTCATTCAAGTACGTGTGAATAAAATACTTCCACAGTCCTCAGCTTTGCACCCAAATAAACCTTATCATAATTATATAGTATCTTTTCTGTTTCGCACCATTTTGAGAGTCTGACAAGGGAGCCTGGACTCAAAATGGCCAGTTAATTGTATTAATTTTGGTGGGTGAGTCCACCCCCCCCCCTCCACACACACACACACACACACACACACACACACACACACACACACACACACACCATATTAGCAAAGAATAAAGTGAGATAGATAAGTATTATGCATTAAGTCAAAATGGCATATGATTCATGTCACCAGTTTCAATAAATCTGGGTTGAGTATATGATTGAGGGCACACAAAGCTTCTTAATGTGTCCTTCATACTACTGGGGTAGATTACAATATTCTTACCTTCCATAAAGTTGGTTTTGACCTTTACAATGTATTATACGTCAAATGAAAAACAGGAAATCGCTATAAGCTTAAGTGAATTCTGACGATTGTGGTGAAAGTTTATGATGAAATGACAAATTCATGGCGGAAAAAATATATTCCCTTTGATTGAAATCTGAAGAACACTGCTATTAAGTCCATTGTTTGCTTTTCCAGTGGTTTTATGATGACATAAATACTTCACATAAGATGTTTATTAGACAGTTTATTGTGGAAAATACTTTGAAGGAGGTTGTTGGCCTTTCTTTATTACTTCACAAATTTGTGGATGAAAGGTATTAAGATAATATTAAAAACTAGAAAAGCACTCAGGGAATGCAGATCTCTGCAAAGACCAATAATTTACTAATAATTAACCATTATTTAACAAAGGAATCAACACCAGAATTTTATCACTTTTAAGTTGGCCCATTTCTGATGTTGTATATCCAGATTTTTAAAAAGGTCATCTTTCAGTTGGAGTTTAAATTATTTTCCTTTTCTTCATATGTTTTAGGTATAGTATAAGCAACTGGCCTTTATCATACCTTTTCTGATTTTTATATTTTCTTGATTGCCCAACTTAAGAACCTTCCCGAGATGTAGTAAGGACACAGAAGCTATAATAATGATTAAATTGTATCTGCAAGAAGTGAATAAATATTAACCCATATGTTACAGGGTACATTCAGAGCAAGTTGATCTGCGGACTTACAGATCCATGGATCAAATATGGCGCCACCCACTTGAAAGCATTCTGAGATTTAATTACTCTGTCCCTGTTGGGGCGGTGTGCATGGGAGGCGGGGATCCACTGTCAAGTGCGTGCCATATTTGATACCTGGACTATACTAGTTAGTCCACAGATCAACTTTGTTGTAAATGCTCTCACAAGCTAGTGAAGGCTTTGATCACTTCTAGTCCTGAAAAAAAATGGGGTTTACTATTTTTGTTAGTTTGCTTTCCAGATTTGCTGTAAACTTTGCCAGGATGGTGATAAATTAAAATATTCTAACTTTGTTTATTCAAGAGTCTCATTCTGGCAAGATTTATTATTTCTGGTTATACATAAAAGATTCTATCTGGCAACAAATCAACTTTCCTTGGAATGCTGTCATATACCATTTCATGTTGTCTTTCAGATGTTGGAGTGGAAGATATTATATACATCAATTGATCCATGGATTTTACAAGATAAAATTTGAATATTACTTATGAGAAATATAAGATTTCTTTGCTTAAATTTACTGAAAATAATCAACAATTTGCATTTTTATTTTTTTTAGATTTGTCAACACCCAAATCCTACAATGAGGTACTGGGGTGCAGAGGCAGTGACGTCCCTGGTGAAGTCTTCGCTGGGATACGCTTACAACCCTCCCCTCAATGAAAATGTGGTAAGTTATTCACAACCTCATAAATAAAAAATTATCAAACACAAGCCAAAATACTTTCATACTGTTAGCTTACGGACAACCTGGACATAGGCCTTCATCAGACTGATGTGAGTAATGGTATGAAAGTATTTCAGCTTGTGTTTGCTAATTTTCATTTATGATCCAACTACCAAGCTAATGAAGATTTTTACTTATTCAAAACCTCTCTGAGAGTCAGTGGTCCCTAAGGTAAGCAGAGAGGGGGGTTTACAGGGACCTTGACACCCAGGGTGTTCAAACCTGATTCTCTCTCTCTCTCTCTCTCTCTCTCTCTCTCTCTCTCTCTGTCTCTCTCTTTTTATTTTTTGGTTTTGTCAGCTCTAAACAAATTGTCATGTTTTCATTTCCGTCCTTTTTATGATTAAACTGATCAATAATAGATTTGAACATTTTGGTGTCCCTGAAATTGTTGCAACTGAAATGATGAGAATGATTTATTGTTCAAATACAGCCTATTCTTTTTTTGATTAATTCATTCAGATATAATTTGATGGAGATAATAAGATTGATGCTGATCAGAAATAATCACACTAGCACATGAAAAAAAAAATGTTTTCAATTGCGAAAAATGCATCTTGATTTTAGCATTGACTGAGCCCCTCGGCCAGAAATGAAGTCTGCTATCACTCTGTTGGATAAGAGAATGAAGCACTAAATGAGAATATTGCCTTTTAATTGTGACACACTCCTACATTCAAAGGATAGAAAATTGATAGATTAATGAATGCTGCCAGACATGTTATATTCTCCCCAGACAGTTTTTATTGCTGGAAATCTCGCTCACATAGTTTTATATTATACGATTTTTATTTATTTTATTTTATTTTATTTTTATTTGTTTGTTTGTTTGTCTTATCCTAAAATTATTATGAGTATTTATTTACTCTAATGCTGGTTGATTGATATATTAACTGACTGTGGTCAGTCATTTTGGAGATAATGTATTGATGGGGAATCATGCATAAATGTCGGCCGAATTACCCGTGTCTGGAACAGAACAGATTAAGGATTGTAATAAGTCACCTCAGCTGCTCTAGAATTATCAGTCTGACCTTAACAGATATTCCCCCGCCCAGAAACCCAGAGAGCATCTGGGGAAAAAATGATGGCTTTTTATTTACTTTTCAGGTGGTAAAGCTTTTACTGGCAGTTTTTTTACCATACCTAGGGAAAAAAGCAATACAATGATTACATGGAATAGGTTTTTGGAACATTAATCTATTTCGCAAAGATAATAGGGAAAGTTACGGTTACAAAAATCTGATGAATTGTTTCCTTAATTTTCTCACTTAGAGATCATAAGTAGAAGTCAGTCTGCCTGGAGTTTTATTTCCACTTTCTTTGATTTAAAAGAAACCCATTACAGACATCCGAGAGAGAGCATTCTCAACCACTTGATCCTAGGACTAACTGATCCCCAGGTCAAATACGGCGTGACCCACTTGAAAGGATGCCGGGATATAATTGCTCTGCCCCCTGCTGGGATGACACAAGTGGGAAGCAGGAATTCATTGTCAAGTGCGTGCCATTTTTGATCTGCGGTGTGGTAAGTCTGCGGATCAACTGGTTCTAAATGCGCCCAGAGTTGACAGAGTGCATCGCAGCCATGTTTACAGGAAGGCATACTGTATGGGGTCTTATAGACATATTTCTGAATTTAAAACAAAAACTGGGTTTATATTTGAGGACTGTTTAGTAGGAAGAAAAGAGCAGTAGGCTTGTTATGAGCTATCCACGTATACTGACCAGTTATATTGACCAGTTTGACCAGCATCCAGTTTCCCTAAGAATTTTAGATAAAAAAGTTCAGAACTTAAAGTTTGGAAACTTAAGAGTACTTATTAAAGTATAACATGTGTGGGATAACTAATACTGAGAAGTATAGTCCATGGAAGTAGAAGTATAGTCCACTGAAATAAAAGCAATTTTCAGTCTAATAACCTTTTTTGGGGGAGATGATGGTCCAACTACAAACAGGTTTTTTCATTGAGCAAAGTATGCTAAGACTTGTGATCTTGGAGTTTTTACCATATTTCCACTGAAGATCTCTTGTAAAATGGTAGGACACAACACAGAAGCCAAATTCTTGTCCCACTTTTGTTACAAGTCTTACCACAAGAGAATATCAGCAAGCCTTAAGAATCTGAATATTGAAGTCATTTCACACAAGGACATCATGTGCCCAGTGAATGGTGCAAATTTAGCAACACTGCAGAAAAGCTGAAGTTTATATCAGACTTTGCAGAGAGTTCACAGCAGGTGGCCACCCTCAGCAAAATGAAAGTTTTCCACAAATTTGATGCAAACTAAACAGTTTGCAAGAAATTGTTTGCAGGTTGTTGCAAGAAAAAAAATGTTGAATGCAACAACCATTGTGTTTACTAAAAGACAAATCTAGATACAAACGTCCGTACTTATTTAAGTGTCATTGCATGCCGTTCAATTTTCAGCAACTCTTTCCTTTTCCATTTTATGATCCCTCTAAGTTGCTCTTTCTGAAAAAAAATAGAGAAATCACTGATGATATTTAGAATGATGGATGAAGTTGCAGACAAGTTCACTTTGGGAGTGGTTTTCTCACACAGCGGGCTTGAAATCTTCAGTATCATAGACAACTTTCAACAGAGCCAATCAATCAAGTTCAAACCTTTTTCATCTTTTGCTTTTTTGCCATGAAATAGATTATAGGACAGAGATATCAGTAATTCTCTGCTAATATGAACAAGTGTCAAATAAGATAAAGGTTACAATGGGTTCTGTAATGAAGCCTACAGTGATGGCCATGCTCTCATATTTGGTAGAAAATTAAAGTGAAGCTGCAGACAAATTGATGGACTCTGGTTGTGTCACACCAGTGTGAGTCTCACCTAACGCAACTGAGGTGATTGTGTTATTGTTGCTGACTGGCATCTGAGGTATGAGAGTACATCTAAAGCATTGTCAAGTGAGAACAGTTTGTAGGAGCTACAAATGTATGACTCTTGGGAATTTTTATTTTAGAATTTGTTGCATTCACTGGGGTAGTAACACTTTAAAAAAAGAAAGTGCTTTTTACATGTAATACATCTTTTGAAAAAATTGATTTTTTTCATCTGTGTACAAGTATGGATTTTTACATCCCATATTGCCTTGAACAGGAGGCAAACACGGCACTGTTCTATTGATTTACATATTTATTGATTAACATTTTGATTTTTAAAATGTCAGTGAACTATTTTCCCAGAAACTGTAGGTCATTATATCATATTTGGTATTTGAGACATTTTTCTCTTTCATCCTGAACTTGTAGTCTGCTATGATCTTTTCAACATTTTAGTTGATTTGTTTCTTTTTTCAATCCATAATTTCTTCTTCTTGTTCTTTTTCTTCTTCTTGTTCTTTTTCTTCTTCTTCTTCTTCCTATTATTATTATTAAATTTTATTTAATTTTAATATTCTGTCCACTGCAGAGACTGCAGTCCATGCTGCTGTCCCCCCTCCAGGAGCTGTCTAGTATTCCACACCCTGACATCAGACAGAAACAGCTAGAGTGTGTGCTCCAGATACTACACAATAATGGGGACTCCCTGGGCCCAGGCTGGCCCTGTGTCCTCGGGGTGATAGGAGCTGTCTCTAATGATCAGGGGTAAAGAAGCTGAATGATATTATAAAATAAATGACAAAGTGTGTGAGTATGTGCGTGCAGGTGTGCATATGGGCTTGTGAGTTTGTTTGAATGTGCATGTGCCTAAGTGTTAATAGAACAGATGCAAACTCACACAGACCAAGATTACGGATGTTGGAGGTTTCTTTATTTGCCGTCAGTTGAAGTGTTTTATTTCCCTTGGTGAAGTGTTTTATTCCAAAATTCCTTTTTTTTTTTTTTTTGATATGGAAGAATAAATTTTATAAATTAAGAGAAATATCTGTAAAAATGTTACTATAGATGTAAGAAAGTGTTACTTTGTATCAAATAAGACCCCCTTTATAATGCCTTGTCATTGTTTGTTGACATCTTATGCTTAATTACTATCCATTTCATTTTCCAGAGAAAACCTGATACGGACAGCATTCCAAAGTCTGCAGCTCGTCATCACAGACTTCCTTCCCATCATGCCCTCTTCCTGTCTTCAGGTGGTCGTGGATGTCGCAGGAAGATTTGGTCTTCAAAACCAGGAGTTGAACATCAGCCTCACATCTGTGGGATTATTGGTAGGCAGTCTAGTTTAAGGAAAATAGGATAAGGCATACTGATTCAAATAGAAACTTATACTAAAAAATGCACAAAAGATTACCCAGATAATCATTTTGTATGTATGACATTATGGACATATTTATAGCCATGTATGTTGTGGCATTCTTATCTAAAGCTCCCTTTGAGTGAAGAATAACTAGATGGTTTTTTTTCAAGGTGAAGAAATGACAACCATCATTTTCAGAGTAATTAAATGGAAAGTTTTTTCAGCAGCATATTAAAATTTAATACTTATCTTATACTTTTCAGTGGAACATATCAGACTTCTTCTTTCAAAACCGCGAAAAAATTAAATATGACCTGAAGGTGGAGCCACCAGCAGTGGCGTCCAGTCACGCAGTGGAGCCCTTTGATGCGCTGTGGATGTGTCTGTTTTCAAAGCTTGGAGAGCTGTGTGTAGACCACCGTCCTGCTGTCAGGAAGAGCAGCAGTCAGACATTGTTCTCTACCATCGGGGCACATGGAGATCTTTTACAGCAGACGACATGGCAGGCGGTGTTATGGCAGGTACGAGATGTGGAGGACTGGTTTTATTTATGATGAAAAATTCAAAGAGTTATGTACAGATGAAAGTTTTCCTGATTTGTGTGGAAATCCAGACATTTTGATGTTATATTTTGGCCTTTAGGACCCTTCATATAGTCACATTTTCTGGTCAAAAATTTTTTTAAAGTCCACTTTTATCCCAGGCTATACAAACATACAAAGATACAAAGATGCTTATCAAAAAAAGAAAAAAGAATTGCATTGCAAGGTCTCTATGTATATAACTACCCCCTCTCCATATAAAAGAAAATCAAATGATAAAATAAACTTTATCCAGATTAAACCTACTGTAAACTGGAAATCAGTCCAATATTGTTCATCAAAAAATGCAACTTAGACCTATACTCAGTCTAGAGTGGCCCAGTCTGAACAGAATCTTTTCTCTATATAAACTCTCCCCAGGTTTTATTCCCACTGCTGGACAAAGTACAGAAGTTCTCCAAGACAGCGTCCAGTGTGAAGCAATCGAATGATGCCACGGGAAATATCCTGATCCACCACTCCAGGGACACAGCGGAGAAGCAGTGGGCGGAGACGCGGGTGATGGCGCTGGCGGGGGTGGCCAGGGTGGTCAGTGGCAAGAGACGCGTGCTGCAGCATGCTTTAAGTATGATACAGATTATTTTATACATTTGTTTTCTGTCTCGTGTGTACGAGCTATATTTCGTAGTTTGTTTCCTATGTTAACAGCTGGTAAATGGATGTCATGGACCTGACTTGTTCAGTTCTTCAATTTGTTTAAATTCAAATAAGCTTTATTTAATATGTAATGTTCACTTTATCACACAGGCAGTTGCAAAAAATGGATTTACCTGCATTAAAAACAGTCATAATGTTATTGATGGTAATGCTTTTTTTACTCTTTTAGCACCTTTTAAAACAACTTTTTATAGATATTTAGAGATATTAGCTTACGCCTAGAAAGTTGAATAAAAACATCACTTTTGTAAAGAAAAAATTTATGAAAAGTGGCACTTGAGTGTCTATAGGAGATCATTACACTACTGTTTTCCTCCAGTTATTTATTTATTTATTTTAGGTGATTTTCCTAGAGCTTGGGCATTGTTGCTAGAATTCATAGAGAGTGCAGCACTTTGCCACAATGCAGAAGTCGCTCTAGCAGCGCTGAAAAGTCTCCAAGAAGTTTTACAAAATGGTGAGGATTCAAAGTCAGCTGGTGATGCTATCAAGAATGGAACAGACAGCAAAGGAGGACAATTGAGTAGCAGTGAAACAAAAGTTAAGACAGACCCTGGCTTGGATATAGCACTGTGGTCTAATGCATGGAGGGTATGGTTGAGCATCGGAACAACCTCAACGCAGCCTCCTTCTAGCTCAAGTAATGATACAAATCCATACCTACCAGCGCAACCATTCCTCACTGCCTTAGTTCAGATATTTCCTGGTCTTTTTGAGCACATCAGGTCCCGGTTTGGCTGTGCAGATTTGCAGAAGTTGACGGCTGTGTTGAAGAGTGCACTGAGCGTCCCCGTGGCTGGCGAGGCTTTCTCCTTCATACTGCCCACTAACATGGACATGAACATGACTCCCTTACAAGAGGGCGTTCTTCAGGCGGTCAATGTCCTGGTCAAGGTAAGTGGACAGAGGTCTCTGCATGTATATTGTAGAATAGTTACATTACTAATTATCAATTTTTGATTAAAAAAAAATTTTGCATGAATGTCTATGTTTGATGCTGGTGCAGTGACTTATCTTATTACATTAACTGATAAAACTAAATTACATTGAGTACTGATGGCATGGAAGATAACGGAGTGTTGAGAAAGGTTCTTGAGCATCGGACTGTAGTAGCAGCAACAGTAGCAGTTCATCCCTTATTTAACTGTTACCACATTAATTTGTAGGTTATTATAACAAATCATGCTTCCCCAAGTGATGATATGTCATTTGATTTATTCTTTAATTGATAACATGTTCTGTCTCACAACATAAACAGTTAGATGGCAAGTAAGAATAAAAAAATAATGATAACTCTCTAATCTGACATGTGCTTGAAAAGTTTCTTCTCTCTGCTTTCATGAGTCAGGGAGCTTATTTTGCCACAGATAAAAAAAAATGCTTTCAAATTGCATTTAAAACTGGTCTGACAGCTTTTAAACCTCATAAATTGGCTTCCAATTGAGAGTCATACATCATCACAAAATTACCTTGTCACATTAAGAGTACTTGCATTGTGACTTTTATGTCAAAAAATGTTATAGTAGTAATTGCACTGGTTGTAATAGTAAGACCACTGAGGCAAGAATATCAGACTTAGTTAATTGGATAAAGAAAATCCTTCAAATCCATGGGTCATTTCTTTTAGTGACCAACTGCAGATTTCATTGATATGATATTTTCTCATTTATTAATTTTTGACTTTTGTGTGATTATTGAAAAAAAGTAAACAGAGATGGGGTTAAAACATCTTACCTAATGGGTAGAACACACATTTAGTCTCTTTGGAAATCATTCACTTAATTCTGAACTTCCGATATAACCAGTTTTTAAGTTTATATTAAGCTTAGACCAAGATTCAATGTGAGCTTTTTTTGTTAAGGAGTTCCAGGGTGGAGTCAGTTTTCTAAGTTGACAGTTTTTCATCCCACCTGACAGCATTACTAAGGCACTTTTCAATATCAAAGCAACTTTTTTTCTGAATTTAAAAACCAGTCACCTGGCCATCTTCACATACAATTTTCTCTTCGCAGCATTTAAGACGCTCTTTTTTTATTCATTTATTTATTTTGTTAATTTTGATAAAAGAAAATGTTAAGCTGAGTGCAGGAGCCATTGGTGCTGTCTGAATTTTTAATGTGAATTCCTTAAATTGCACAACTATGACTCAAAATGATAAAAAATATCATGTAAAATTGTGTGCATTTTGACTAAAAGTAAGCACACAATAGTATAAAAATAAATCTAGCTGATTAATAACCCCATAAGAGCAAATTAATGTCTGCACAGGATATACTTAATATTAGGCAAGCACATTTAAACACCTACCCTTCTCCTTTTTTATCATGTACAGAATTACTATTATTTCATCATGTGAAATACATATATAAGTAGTACATATATATCAGTTTTTCAAAGCTGTGATGTGGAATCATTTGTAGATCATCCCTACATGTAGCTTGCCAGCATTGTGTAAATAAAAACAATCAGTATTTTTTCTTTATATGGTTAAATGAAATAATGCATTCATATCACAGTAAATTTTAAATCTGAATCATTATGGAAACCAACACAGTATTAAGTCTTATTGCCCTCAGCTATCAAGCTGCTATAGAGTCTGAAGGTTTGTTTATGTACAGGTTGGGTCAGCACCTCTCATAAATCCTTAAGTTAAATAAAGGAATTGTAATCTTGAAAAAAGTGGTGAGGCTTTCTGTTCTCTTGTCTGTCACCTTTATCACCACTGAGCATGAGGCCTGGCTAACTTTGATAACAAAGCACAGTTTAATCAGAAATGACGCCAAACAAAATCTTTCTGATTTAAGTTGGCCCAAATGGAAATGTGTCTTACAATAAGAATGTATGGATAGCAAACTGTACACATCTCTTTTCACATTAAGGGTACAGAAAGCTGAAATAGGGGGTGGGATAATTTTACTCTCAGGCTGTAGAGTCTGTAGAAGTCAGTATATCAGGCAGAGAAATTTCAGATGTCCTTTTAAGCACGTTCACCCATGGCGACCTTTTTACCCTCTCTGGGGTTTCTGGGATTTCTGGACTTGAATTGCCCGCTGTCAGTTGTGGTGCTGACCCTCCCTGCAGCTTCCTCAGCGGTGACGGCATCAGGTATTCACCAGAGTCGGGAATTGTGTCGTATATCCGTTCATGTGGTATTCTCAAGTGTTTAACCATATTATTGGCTGTTGGGCTGGTCGGGGAAGGGGGAGTGGCCCGAAATCTTGTATCTGACCTTGACCCCACCCTGTTGGCATCTGGGGGTAAGGTGGGTAGTGGCCGTTCTGTTATTTTAAGGGGCGTGACATTTGTGTGACTCCATATCTCCTTGTGGTAGCCCTCTTTGCGCAGATTGTCGACCTTGCCACCCCATTCGATCTTAATGAGCTTCAGTCTGCCCAATAGAGGGCTCATGTCTTCAAGACAGACCTCAGGCCTGATGTAGTTGATCCTGAATTTGTATGCTGGTGGAGAAAGAAGATCGAAGTTGTCAAGAATTTTGTTTAAAGATTTGGCCTCTTCCAGCACAGCTTTGTCTGTGCCACCCAGGAGAACTTTATTCGCTCGTTCTTTTTGATTTCCTAATTCACCCAACTTCTTATGAATTTCAAGTTTTTTCTCATGGATGATCTTCTCATTCTCCTGCTTTATTTTGTCAACTTCTCCAATGAGATCCTGACATGTTTGATCGACCAATTGCTTCACTGTCTCGCCCTGGCGTAGAATTAGTGCTTTTGTGTCCTCGTAAGTTTTATTGCTGTTGCGTTCGTGTAGACCTAACTGTTCTTGGATGTACACTAACTCTTTCACATATTCCTCCAAGGTATTTAAGCCGCAGCCGATTTTGGATCTCTGTGGCTCAGACATGGCCTTGAGACTTGTGACCCGATGCCACAAGTGCTCCAATTTAGAACACCTATCACAGATGAAATTATGGCAGTCCTCGCAGTAATGTTGCACCTCTTGTTTTTGCCTGCAGGTACACCAAGAAGAAGGGTCATTTAAGTCCACGTCTTTCTTTAGCGTAACCCCCTCCTCTGCTTCCTGCGCCATTTGCAATACCAAGTGATTACGATATGAAATATTATCATCCCGCACCATACGATATAAGTTAGTATTGTTGATATCTAGAGGTGATTTATTCACGTCTTGTCCCTGGATGGTTGTCTCTGACTGACAGACAGGACAGGTCACTTTTGACCAGTGTTTCTTGCTCTTTAACCTCTGAATGCTGTCTTCGTTCAGTGCGTGGCCGCAGCTGAGGAGCCTCATGGGGCCGTTGGATGAGACGGACGAAGCGATGCTGCTGCCGTCCTCGGACTCTTCCTCTGACCAGTCCAGGAAGATGCTGGACACTGATTTCCTTTGACTGGCCATTGAAGATTCGATGTCTAACGCATAAACTGGGAGAATTGCTATCAATGTGTTGTTCTGCAGCACATATGCTGGTATGCCAGATTAATGTAAGGCTGTTTTCATTGGTGATATGATAAGTCCTCTGTTGCAGTTGTCTCTTGTGAATTTGACGAGCATTTGAGCATGCAGTACGTTCAGGTAAAATGAAAGTTACAGCTTTCCAAAGGAGATGACGAAACTTGCAAATTTTTCTCTTGTCGTGGATTGCTGTCTTCACACGTCCAAGTATATCCCAGTATCCATATTATAGCAATGTAGCAAGTATTTTGTCCAGCTTAAGGGCATCAGTGTTAATAATATATAATTCCTGTGTACTTTCTCTAGTCTACTGTTTGGACAGGTAAGCACACAAACTGAGGTCACTAAATATATGTACCTGTTTCCCCCGTCTGTGATGCCCACTTGTTACCTAATCCATTTAGTTTACGCCCTCCTAGATTCCGTTCAAGGGACTGTAGTTTACTTGTTAAGACAGCTCCTTCATCAGTTGAAATATAGTCAAGTTGTGGCTGCAGCCCTCAGCCTTGATGACTCAGTGGCTGACTGGGTTTACCAGTTTAGGCAAAAGCAAGCAAATTTGTTTATTGGCACCAAAAATATTGACCCTGTGCGTAATCCTATAGTCAATATTCTCACCTGAATATCCATACAATGTGACCTGTTTAGTTCCAGCTGTTAAAATCCACTGGCGCCTATGTCATATAAAAATGTCGCTGTCACTTCATTGTGCCTCACATAAAAAAAATCATTTCCAAGGTGTCAGTGAGTAGTTTTGCCGTGGGCTGCGCATGCATCATCGTCGCTCTCTGTTATGCTAGCTGGTCCAGTTTTGAGATTATGCTGCACCGTGGGCAGTACAAAGAATTCCAGTCCTCTTCATAGTCTGAAATATGTCACCGACCTTGGACCAAATAAACCCCACTTGCTGTCTCAAACACACACCATCTCTGCCCTGTGATCTAAATTATAACTCTATGTTTGTGATAATAACAGCAGTTTTTCTCCGCTGTAAGCCTGTGTATAACTTCATAGTGTGACCAGGTTTTATAATGGGCAGAAACGCTTGAGGAATTCTGTTCAACCTTTAGATCAACACTAAGCCTCCATTCTTATTGATTGAGGCTTTATTGTATTTAATGGGTGGGACCAGCCTGTTTACCTGTTGATATGACACAAGGCAGGGGCATGTTAAGGGGGGAGGCTTAGATACAGTGCCTTAAAGCCCCAGACACATGCTAGCATATTATTAATTTTTTCAGTGGCTGTGATAAGTTTTTTTCCAAAGACAAAAATTTTTTGCCTGCTTGTAATTGTTGACAGTTTAATATAAAGTGTATTTAAATGAAAGACGGCTTTAGAAGAAGTTTGCCTATAATAAAGTTCTTACAAGGTGTAGTTTTACAATTTTTTATATTTTTAACAATAGAAAACAAAGAAAAATATGCACAGAATTTGCGCAGAGGAGTTGAAAACCTGGTACACAGGGGTGGAGGCAATTTTTTTGTCCATTAGCTCATTTATAGTGTCAATAAAATGAAAATTAAACCTGTTTGATTAGTTACTCTGTGACTGTTGCTTTTGTGGAGGCCACATTTTTTTTCCTTGGGATCATCTTTCTTATTATGTATAGCTAACAAAAGTCATGTGTTTGATCTGAATACTGAATAGATCAGATAGCAGGCCTGTAAAAGATATTGGTAAATAATTTAATTCCATTCATTAAAACTTAAATCAAGTCTTTCATTGTTGGCGTATGACAGAAGATGTTAACCCTACATACTTGACCTGTGCCCAAAGCAAAAATTCCACATTTTTCAATCATTTCCCTTAGTGTGTTTATGAATTTGTACAGCAGCTCACTGTGTTATTAGGAGTCTTATAATAAACTGACATATTATTTCATCCCTTTTCTACTTAGCTAGTCAACAATGAATTAGACACTTATTAGTGAGGTTAAATCTTAGCAGCAGTTATAGCAGTAAAATCCTACCCTATATGTTTATGATATGTATAGTATAGTATGATATAATTTGTTGGCACCAGATACCATGACAGTAAATACAAGTTAAGGGTTACGAACATGTTTTTTTTACTGACCACCAATATTATATGTAGCACCACAGATTAGTTGTCCTGGCAAAAGTTATTATGTGGACTGCGTGTAGTGACACCTGCCCCTTGTTTGTTAGATATTGTTATTGTTGTGTGGAGACAGGGTAACAATGACAGTGACATTGTAATGACAGTCATCAAGGTACCACTTGACTGTGCTCTAAACTTTCTGTCTGTTGCACAGACCTTGAACTGGAAGACAATGAGTAGTCAGAATGGAGAATTAATTAGTCTGAGGATGATATCTGTAGATAATGGTAAAAGAATCTGAAAAAAATCCCAAAGCAATGGCTAGTATGGTCTATTTGAAAAGTTTGTCTTTCTATTAATTAGTCTACTTTTATTTATTTATTTATTTATTTATTTATTTCAATACATGGTAAGGTTATCTTTATCCCTAATTCAGTTCAAGACCAGTCTTTTTGTAGATTGATTTTGGAAATTAAATCATTGTACTGGCGGGTTTGTGTATTGGATTATTGATCAGTTATTGCATTAGCAAGTTAAATAATTCATAAGTCCACATATGTCAATAGATTTCAAAGCTTTGAAGAAAGTGAAAAATTATTTAACTTTCCTTAGTTAATTTAGGAGTTTCAGATAAATCTGACAACAGGGATCAGAAATGAAATGAAAACATGTACAGATAACTTATAAATATCAGATTCTACATATTGGTCTTCTGAATCTTTCTGATAGGCCCACATATTGAAATGAGATGTCCAAATTTTTTTAACTCAACATTGACTTCTGTATTGAACAACTGTGCTAAGTAAAATATACAAATATTTTTGATAGTGTAAGGAATATTTATTGAGAGAAATATAATGTTCTTTTCTAAATGTAGATATCTAGAAGACTTAACTAAGTGTGCAGGATTATTAAAAAGGTCTTTATCACATTATATAGAAATATAGATATCTCAGAAAAAAAACAATTCATTCTAACATACAAGCAGTTTTCTACATCTTTTCATTGTGCAATTTTAAATAAGCTCGAATAGCAACTAAACACAAGAGAAACATTTTTTTTAGAAAACCTCAGCCCCTAATTTTTATACATAAATACACTCAGCCCTCTGTTTCACCATTCCCCCTTCTATTCTCCCCTCTACCCTGGTGTACAAATTTAAGTTCAAAGTTACATACTACCCCAACCTTAACACCTTTGGCTAAAAAATTATATAGCACTATTTAGACACCATGAAATATTTAGGTATATCAATGGACATTTTACTGACTTCTTGAGTACTTGCTTTGAGGCCATTATAAAAGTATTTGAGCAATATCACAAAATTATAAAAATTACATCTGCCATTGCCAAGTTAGTGTGAATTGACATAGTCTTTAAGAGATATGATATTAAGGTATCCATTGGACAGGTCATATATTACACATCAGTCTAGCATCTTACAAATAAGTAATCCCCTCTTGATAGTAGCCCCCTGGCGAGTGTTTCTGTTGTGAGGAGGATTGTGAAGGGGGTGTCTGCACCTCTTGGAGATATTCATAAGAGTCTTGCACCCAGCTGGTATCCATGGTGTTTATCTGTTGAGAAGGAGGAGAGGAGGTGAAATCCTCAGTGCTACTAGTGCTGTCATTCTGGCTCTGTACCCTGGGGGTCTGGTGAAGATGATAGGGGTATGTCTGGGTCATATCACCTGTCTGCGGGCCCCCTTGCAGTCGAAGTACACTTTGGGAAACAGGGTGATGCTGGAGATGTTGATAGGATGAGGATTCTATGACCTCCATTTTGATGCTTGACCCATGGTCTGTTTTTGCGTAGTGGCCTATCTGATCCTGATGGAGATAAAGCTGGTCACCGTGATGTCCATTTGCTTTGGTCATTCTCATCCCAGAGCCATCAGATTCATGATGTTGAAAGTAATGTGGGTCATGACCTTGACCTACATTGTGTATTTCTCTGGTTAAGCTGGAGATGGAGCCCCCAGAATCTTCATTCACTGTTGGCAGCACTCTGAGCATCTGCTGGTGATGAGCTTTGATATGGGCGTACTGAGGAGCAGGGGTACCCCTTGTCACATGACTAGGTGAATGACCTCTGACCTCTCCCTTATCAATGGGTAATACAGCTATTTTCTTTGGATGGTGGTATGGTTGAACTGGTTGAGCAGTTTTGGTGGTTGAGCTGCTCTGGTTGCTTGATGGAGAATATCCAACCATGTTTGACATTGTTTGGTTTTGAGGTTGTACATTCTCGGCAGAGCTCGTGGTGGTCTGATGTTGAGTTGATGCAGTTCTGTAAGCATTCACTGTGGCGTAATTGCCAGACTTTGCCTCTTGGGGAGTTCTAGGAAGTACAGTAGGCGTGCTGTAGACTTTCTCTTGAGTGCTGGCTTTAAAACGAACCATATTGGTGCTCTTGGCTGACAGCTGGACGGCTGGTTGAGACAATTGCGATTGTGACAGTTGAGATTTGGGAACTGCCTTGGGCGTCTGGTAGTGTGACATTGCATTATTTTGCTGCTGCTGATGGTGATGCTGGTTCGGATAGGGAGTGGCCTCCATGTTTGTCTGATTCTGCAATCTTAGCATTTCCATGTGGTGCTTGGCTTCCATTGCCAGTTGCATGTGGTTACTCTGCGGTGGAGATGACTGTGCCTTTTGTCCCGTTGGTTGATACAGAGATATTGGAACCATCTCTGGTTGCTTGTAGTGTACCTCTTCAACATTTTGTTTCGTTTTGAGTGGTAATTCTGGAGGATATGTGGTTGGTAAGGGTGGTGGTTGTTGAGGCGTAGAGGAATTGTCGTTATTCTTCAGAATGCCATTTCTCCATGAATCAGAATCGACGGTGAATGACCCATAGATGTCTGACAGGTTGTCTTGTGGCAAGGACCCTCTGTTAAAACTCAGAGATATTTTCTGTGGAAGTGGAGCGTGGGTGATGCTTACAATACGTGGAAGCTCCTTCTGAATCAACAAGGCCTCGTGCACAATGTCAGAGTTATGCCCATCCACCACAGCCGCTGCGTTGATTTTCATGGCATTCAGTATTCGAAGGGCATCATCAGCTTCAGCTATGACCACGTCCAATTCAGCCATTTTGTCTTGCCACACCTCTGAGAGATTACGTAATAATTTGTCACAGTGTTCATTCACATACAGCGCGATTGTGCTTGCTCGATCCTTAATTTCGGCCTCTACAGCAGTAAAATTATTGTGCAGGTTCCACCTGTACTGGCTCAGTTTATTCAACTTTTGCTGCACCGTGGCAATGGTTTCTCCGAGCTCCTTCGATACAATTTGCAAGGTGTTCTGGGATTCCTTGGCAGCTTTTTCCAAGGAGCATATGTTGTGTCCATCGTGGCTGCTGTCAATGCAGTCAGGACATATAGGCATGTCACACATGAGGCAGTAAAATCTTAGCAGAGATTTTGGATGTCGGGGGCAGAAATCTACAGAATGCTGCTGAGGCATCTGGTGTGTGTTATCATTTTCTCTCACGTCAGAAAATGCTTGAAGCTGCTGTAACTTGTCAATTTTTCCACCTGGAATTTTGGTTTCTCGGTGGCATTTGCGATCAGGACACTTAATAATGGCATATTTTCTGAGCGTTCGGCTCTTCATATTCTTCAGAATGCAACCTGAGCAGTAACAGTGACCGCATTTCAAGAGACGTGGCTCGTCATACGGTTGTTTACACAGAGCACAGACACCTTGGCTAGGGGTGAAAATGGCATTTACCCCAGTCGCAGCTTGGATGTTGGATAAACTATGGACACTGTGCATACTTTGTATACTGGCCTGCCTCTGGTGGGGTTGGGGGTTGAGGTGCATACTGTCACCAGTGGCACCTCTCTGTTGCGGTGACACCACTTCTAAGCCTCCACTGATGGAGGTGGCACTCTTCTGGGATTGGAGATTGCTCAATGATAAAGAGAGTGAACGAACACTCTGCGGAGTACCTGGCACTGAGGTTGACCTTTGGATGACCTTTTTTCGACCTTTTACCCTCTTGTTGGCCTTTGCGATCACTGTGGTATCTGGCGTCTCTGGTCGGGTGATCCACGCTGACTCTGGTGACGACATCTTTTATGTTAGTCCAGCACTAGTTTTGCCTTTGCACTTGCTGTGACCTGCAGCTGAGCTGGCAACATAAATGTTGATAAAGAGCTGAGAAATAGAGAGCTTTACCACAAAGTTACTATCTGAACCACTTCAGATTCAAAAACTGCTATAGAGTAGGTCTGTCTCTGTCAAACCCCAAAGTTAAAGTGTTAGAAGAAGACTGGGGCCAGTCTGTTCATATATCCTCTATATATCAGATCTAAGTAACACTTCCTCTTTCTCTGTGGAATGTTTACACAGCTTAAAGCTTGTCCATGTCAGTAACCCACTGTAATAATATTGTCCAGACTTGTGTAATAAATTTAAATACCCCCATATGCTGTGTAATAGTGGAAATTACGCCGTCAGTTCATGTAACAGTTGATATATTGATCAAGACACTAGTGTCCTAAGGCTCAGCTGTCTCCAGAAACTTTAGGCTTATGTCTAATTAATTAGTGTCACCTGAGAAGACACTGTCACCAGCTTTAAGCTTTTGAACTCAAGTTC
Source organism: Lingula anatina (assembly GCF_051362555.1). NCBI lineage: Eukaryota > Metazoa > Brachiopoda > Lingulata > Lingulida > Lingulidae > Lingula > Lingula anatina. The sequence continues at coordinate 1,844,125 of NC_141772.1, read as the reverse complement.
AGATTAAATTGATAATGCACTGAAGCTAGGCTGTAGTCTTGACTACATCAGTTTTTTTTTTGTAAAATGTTCTTATTTTACATAAGCCATAGTTCTTTTACTAGATTGTTGTGGCTGATATATCAGTGTTTTAAATGTTCTAAACACGCCAAGCTGAATAGTTTACACTTAAAGTTGCCAGAGTAGTTTGACAATGAAAATAATGTTAATTGAAATTACATGAGTCTACGGCTGTAGAAGCAATTGACACAGTTAAACATCAGGAGTGGAAAACTGACAAATGATGCTGTTCCCTGAATTACTGTGTAATGTGGTTATAAGATCACAAAACAACATGTGATTATGTTATATGAAGTCCAACCACATGATTTAGTCTTTCAGTTCTTGGATTCTTGATGCATAAATCCTATGATGGTGAAGACAAACATTTCTGTTTAAAATAGTTCTCCATTAATTTATTTAGTTTATATATATATAAGAATGAACTCACAGATTTGCTGTTAAGTTAATCCCAGGCTAGTATCTGGGACAGTTTGGTCCGAAATTTTATCCAGTTATACAGTCAAACCTGACACGCCTCTTTTTTCCGAAATCCTTAAATGGCAGGTGATTACTTGCCCATTGTTTTGGTCCTTAACTTTTAAGTTAAGACCTCTTCAGTTCTCCATATACAGGGTACAGAAGTTACAGCACATGTAAGTCAGCACAGAAGCTGTTCCCCTGTGTAGTTAAATCACTGGTCTGTCCTTTGATCCCTGTAGTAGAGAAGACATGCATTTTTTTCTGTATTCAGTATAATGTACGCGTGCATTACCTGTGTCATACAGGTACGCCAATATACTAACAAAATAGGTTAAAGCAAGTTCAAATCCAGTATCCTCTATGTAATATCCACTGTATGAAACGCACGGCCTATTTTAGGATTGTTCGCTATGTAAACTTCTTAACATATTGTTCTGAAACAAGGTATTGTATTCAGTGAGAAGGGTCTGGTTGTTTTCATCTTTCTGTGTGGTACGCGTATGTTTGCTGACCAGGCTGCGTATATTGACTGCCTGTGCTGAAATGTGCACTCCTGTTTTCCTTTAAATGCTAGTATAGTAGCTTCCTTTTCTGTGAGAGAAATGTCATTTGATTATAGAACATTATGTACTAGTGCTTGTATAATAATATGTTCAATATCAGAGTACTTGCGTGAACAGACATATGCTGTAGAAGTCTTTAATCCAGTGGTTCTCATGCATGCAATTTTTTTAATACCTGCAGATGATATTTTTCGAAGTTGATAATAAATGTATGTCACCAGAGTCTTGGAAAGGTGTCACCTCCAACTGAAGGACTTAATGCAGAAAAGGATGACACACATTTTTAAGAAACTGTTAGCCTTCTAACTAATCAAACAACGCTCCCAGTTCTGTGCCTTTTAACTAGTCAATGGATCCCAACATTTGTGTTCCATCAAATTCTAAGTCCTTTGTTAATCTTTCAGTATCATGCACCCCTGCATGTGTGGAGAAAATTAAATAATGTGTTACATCAGTTTCCGTTTACTTGATCTGTTCCATTTTTTCCTATCTCATACAATGAATGTCCACTTCGGTTCTCCCCCCTCCAGCGCTGACCATTACTCCACACTCCTCAGATCAATGACCATTTCCAACCGGTCATTTCAGTGACCAGTGCCTGGTTGATTTAATCCAAACTTAAAAAGTTCTCCCATGATGTGGATATGCCAGTATATGTGAGACTGGAATGCCTTCTTTTTTCTCTACACTGGTCCCATTGTTGCAGAAAGGCAGGATTTGTGTCGGATCATTCCATGTCACATACCAGTGGTGTGTTATTTACATAATAATAAGTAAAAGAATATTGATTTTATCGGGAAACAGGCAAGGTGCCTATTTTAAGTCACACCTGAGTTTTGATGCTGGATCAGTTTTCGCAAAGAGAAATGTGCCTTCATCATAGTTTTTCATTTGTTGATTTTTCACAATTTTTTATCATGTATTTAGAAAATGAGTGGGTTTTCTATATGCAGGAAGCTCCAGGAATGCATTTAATATTTTTATCAGTTGGAATTGTGGCATATTAAGTTGACTTAAATAAGACAGAAATGCTTATCTCGTGGTAGCAGTTGAATTTTCAAACTAGATTTTTTTATATCACAAAGTATTTTCCCTAAGTCGCAGAATGTCTGTAAGACTTATTGTGAAGCATTCAAGCGTGACACTATTTGGTATGATGATTGTGCTTTGTGTGTTTTGTGAAGGAAGTAAAACAGCTGCTGTGTAGGGGTTACATTGTTGTAGATAACAACAGCCTAAAACTATAAATTATCCTCGGATAAATTAGAATTCCATTTGCATTTGTCATTTAGTGACTGCAGGGATGATAAATTTATGGAGCTTTGTTAAAAGAGGCCTCTCAGCAGGTGCCCCTTAGAACTTCAATAAATTTAAAATTAGTTGGAAAATTAGATTTTAAGATAGGACAGTAATAAGCCTGAAGAAAAATGTAATCCCAGTTAGTCAATGTCTTTTTAATCATACAAAATTTTTCTCAAATTTATATATTAAATCTACTGTATATTTCTTTGTGTCCAAAAACATTTGTTCGCCTAAAAACAAGTTAATAACAAAAGTTATTTTAAAGTGTGGATGTGGCCTGACAAGAACAATTAATAGTTTTTGCCAACAAAGTGAGTGCAAGACAGGAAGTGTCACAGACTACTTGAAAAGCAGACCCCTTTAATGATGTTATCTCTAGAATTGAAAGCTGTCCATCTTTGGGCTGACTCTGTCTTGTCCCTGGGGCTGTCCCCGGGGGCTGTCCTCACTGGCCATATCTGGAGCATGGTGATATTAGCACTGAAAGAGGTCGTGGCATGGGGTTAATGAGTGCAAAAGAAATTACTGCTTTATGTATTTATTCATTCATTCATTCTTATTATGGTATATGTACATTTTTACACAATAACCAGACTTTGCAATATATTTTAACACTTTATTACAATACTAAGACTAAATAAAAGTTTCAGGATAACAAGTTTACATAGAGACTTAGAGATGACATAATGAATCGATCTTTTCAATGGGCAAAAATTATCAAACTTTAAGATACACAATTTTATAATCACAGAAATAATATTTTTTACATGTGTATGGTATTTGTGGTGCTTGACTTGAAAAATACAGTAATAATTAGTAATGTATGGGCATAATCTTCCTTTCTGTGTATGAGTACTTTTTCAAATTACGACTTGGTAAAACAAACTGATACAGATGTTGCAAAAATGTTATTACGTGTCTTCAATAGATAATGATGTCTGCTGCCTCTTAAAGATCTTTTTCAGTTTTTTCCAAGATTTGTGCAGACAAACAGTGTCTCACCTTTTCAATAGATATTTGTAATATTTTTTATCAGATTTCTCTGAAATATTTTTTTGATGTTTTTCATAGGAAAACTACCAAAGAGTTGGGTGCCTGTTTCAATCTCTCAATAAGAATGTTCTAATTTAAAGAAATGATGACTTGAAAAAAAATCGTAATAATTAATAATGTATAGGCATAATCTTCCGTTCCATATTTGAGAACCTTTTCAAATTATGGGTTGGCAAAACAAACAAATATAGATGTTGCAAAAATGATATTATGTGTCTTCAGTAGTTAATAATGCCTGCTGCCTTTAAAGATCTTTTTTCAGTTTTTTTCTGAGAATTGTGCAGACAAACATTGTCTCACCTTTTCAATAGATATTTGTAATATTTTAAATATCTTTATTTTTATATATTTTTATTATAAATATTTTTCATGGAAAAACTACCAAAGAGTTGGGTGCCTGCAAAGCATTTACATAAATATAATCAAAAGGTTGTTTCTGTTTTTCTACAGTCGCTTTTTATCCCACCTTATACTAAATTGTCATTGATTATCTTTCATTAATATTTTTCAGGAAATCCGCCAGGGTTCAGAGTTTTTGCATACTATGTACCCGGACTTGTACGAACAGTTGCTGACATTTGTGGAGTATGCAGTGGTGCCCCCTAGATTTGGGAAAGTGGAGACTAAGAGTGCTGCACAAGTGCGTGGAATGCAGGTATGGGGTAATGGGCCAGAATGAAGAATTGTGTTGTGGTTGTGACTTGTGTCACAACTAACACAATTAGTCTTTCTTTTTGCTGTGTTTCCTAAGAATGAAAGTGTGATTTATCAGAAAATTCATGTTTAAGATAAAAGTGAATCATTCTGGCTTTGGTGTTGATGATTTTCAGCCCTGTATTGGAATTTGAAGACAATGGGGTATTGTCTGCAGAACAATGTTTTTTATGTATATTTCCGTTTGGCCTGGAATATTCTCCTGAAAAACATATCTTTTACAAAACTTCTCTTTTATTTTTATGTGTAACATGAGTTACACTTTAAAGATAGTTTGGAATTACTGGACAATTCTCTGGCAAAGTTACTTGTCTATAAATGTATTTTTATTCTCTTTTTCAGTCTGAGATGGTAACAATGAACTTTGTGCCATTTGGAGAGCAAGTACTGAATATCGTAGTTGACATTTATCGGGCCACGGCAAAACATCGCACTGTCATCAGCCACCATGTTCTGCATAAAGTAATCAAGGTATGTTGTTTCAAGCAAAATTTATAGCATAATCAGACTTCACTTCTCAGGTAAGTCTTCTTTATATTTTCATTTATATATTTATTTATTTATTTATTTTATTTCAGGCTTGAGGTTCCCAACTGTTTACTTTTGCACAAACTCTACATATTTTTACATATCAATTTCCCATGTTGTCAGGTGCCTTGTTTAGAAAAAGCCTAGTAATTAGGATTATGTAACTTAAGAGCTGAGATAGTGGCTAACCAGCAGTAGTGTCACACTGACATGGTTGCCATTTTAGCCAAATGTGAGATAATTGTACAGATCATTATTGGTGTGCTGGTACTTGCTCAAAGAAGTTCAGGATGGAATTCATTGAAACTGACCAACTTTGAATTTGATAATACCTCAAAAAGTTTAACAAGTTTTATTATTTATATTTTCATGCATCCAGTTTTGTTGAGGATGCATGAAAACTATTATTTTTAAATTCCAAGGTTTCTGGAATCCGGTATAGTATTTACTAAATTCTATGCTAACCACTTTTTGCAAAAAGATTATGGGCAGTTTTCAGCATTGTCATTGGCTTGTATCCAAAGACAAAAATTATGACCAGGTTCTTAAAGTTTTGACTTTTTTCATTAAATATGGACATTAGACATGAATATAGAGGTGGGTGTACACTGTTCACATTAAGTAGTCTTATCTATTTAAAGTAAGTCGGAATATATACCATTGTCACTTTCAGTTTCAGCATTTGATAGTTATTCTGTGATGTGTTTACTTTTTGTATGTCATATGTTGATTGTGTTTCCCATATTTTAATAGGTTTGGAAAAATGATAGATTTGACATTAAACAGGTTCAAGTCTTAATAGGGTAGTAGTAGTAGTAGTAGTAGTAGCATTTCAACATGTATTGCTACAAATCAAAAATGAACATTTGAGGTGAAATTTTGACTTATTTTTAGAAAAATTCTGATGGGTTAAAAGTAATGATAGATATATATATATTTTTTCTATGATTCATAATTTATTTTAATATGGAAATCTAACTTGAGCTTAGTAATTTAACTCACTATTAAAGATTAAATCTGAAATCATTTAAAATCTAAATCAAACCAAAATACTTAAATATTGCAAATTTCTTTTCAACACTGACCAGGTTTGAAGCTGTCTAGTCAGGAATTAAATCCAGTCTAGAAATTACCCAATATTGATAAACTTATTCCCGTTTACTGCTTCAAACACAACTGGTAGTAAAAATAATAGTTGAGAACAGACAGATAAAACAGGTGGTTTGACCACAGTTTTAACCAACCTGACCAGAATTGACCAGAACTGACCACAAAGGCTGCGTGGATTGTAAGTCAATTTGGTCCACCTGCTAACCAGTATGGAAAGGATTATGTAACATATAAGACAACTGACATGGGTATGGTTGGTTGTCTGCCTTCTGTCCTCTCTTTGTATAGATGTGCCATCCCTCCCACCCTCTCTTTCTCTCTCTTTCTCTCTCTCTCACTCTCTGTCTCTCTCATTTGTCTGTCTTTTCATATTTTTTTCATACATGAAAAGACTTTCTGTCGAATCAGTTGAGTATTCAGCATATTCAAAGATCTTTTCTGTTGGGTTGATATAACATTAATCAGTTACTTTGTTATTTTTTCTTTAAACCCTCCCTATGATTTCGAAGTAACTTCTTCGTCTGACAGATGGTGTGCTTAAAAACCACAGAAAATCATCTTCATTTTAGTTCTCTGTCATGGTGTAATCTTCTCACTGACTGTCTCTTAGTCTCCATCTTTCAGATACTCTATTGAACTGCGGTTTCCTTGGTTTTTGCAGAACAATAAATGGTGGTTTTTCTTTGTGGATCATGCTTTGAATATATTGATTGAAGGATAAAACTGCTAAGGTTGTTGCTCTCAGTGTGGTTTTTTTGTTCTTACCTGAGGCGGCTGTGTGGTAGACAGATTTCCTATAATAAAATAGACATTGTCTGTCTGATGATGGATTTTTTTAAAGTTTTATAAATTGCTTTATGATTTTGTTTTTAGAAAAATTAAATGATAGAATACACCAAAAGTAGAGTCTATGTTATATTTTTTATTATTATTATTCATTATAGCCTGGAAATATAGGTAGAAAAATGCATGGAGAAAGACAGGAGGTCAGAAATTAGAAACTGTCCACTGAAATCATTTCAAATTCTGCATAATAGACGACAAACTTCAAATGAAAGTTTGATATTAGGTATTAGATAAGCCTAGACTAGACTATATAAAAAAAATGAATAATCAATACTGAACAAAATAACCAGTTGTAAATATTATACTGAAGATCCCATCAACAAGAAATATTCAAATCATGAGAAAGAGGCCTGTTTAGAATGGAAACAAGATTGTCTATTTATAGGAACATCAATATCGCAAAAGTTGCTCAATTGAAATCCTAAAATGTTTCTGTAGGAAGCTATATGTATGTGCTGTTACATCTCGAAGCCTGTCAATTGTTGTTATGATAGGCACTTGAAGGATACTTATTACTTGAGAATCGAGATGTATTCTGGAGAATTCAGTGAAATATTTGCTTAGTTTCATCATTACTTTACATTTGGTGAAAATGAAAAATTCATTGAAATAATGAGCACCATAAAATATAGCTGAAATATCTAAATCAGTTGACACATCATAATTGTTTTTAGACGGGAGAATAAATATATTTATCTCATAAAAATATCAATTATTATTCTGTAGATCACACACACAACATGCAGGTACACACACATAGACACACATACACACACGAGGAATCCTCAGCCTCTTGTCAGGACCAAAAAATGATGAGGACACTTCAGACTTTGAGGCTCTCCACAGCAGGTGCAAGGGGGCCATTGCGTAAGACTTCAGTTTTAACAACGCATTCCATCTGGCCTCTTTTTTTATGCTTGTCAATAGAGAAATGAATGTTAAGCAGTTGAAGTGACAAGTCCAGAGATGAGCTTCAGACGGGAGCATTGTGGTGTTGAAAATTGCAGTGTAATTGGCATAGTAAATAATCAATGAAGAATGGGAAGAAAACATTTCTTAGGGACAGGAAACAAAGTTCCAAATGGCTGGGGCCTAGTATGAAGTGGTTAATGGTAATGCTTAAATTTGGAAACATTTCAGTTTGTTTCTGTGAGATATTTGTCATACAGAATTTTGAATAATTTCAGTGTGTACCTTAAAATTAGGTGAAGCTTTGTTCTTTTTATAGTCTCCTATATGTGATTGGATTTTTCTTGCCTGTGCATGTATGTGGACAGAGAGAGAGAGAGTACAATTCATAAAACCTGAATCAGCCAATATTGATGTACATTATTTATTGACTATAACACACAGTACATGGTATTATGATTCTTTAAATGACCCGTATTGATTTGGGAGCCTAGTCCCTGAGTGGTGCAGTAGGTGTGATGTCACTTATCATTGTGATGTCACTTATCATTGTGATGTCACTCATCATTGTGATGTCACTCATCAGTGTGATATCACTTATCAGCGTGATGTCACTAATCAGCGTGATGTCACTCATCAGATTGATGCCACAAAAACGTATCTGAAAGTCTGATATCACATAGCTTATTTACCTTCTTGGACCCATTTTCCAAATAAGATTAAGTCACTATTGTCTAACCTGTAAGAACGAAAAAAATGAATTTGACATAGGATGATTAATGTATCTACAATAACTGAGGTGTTTTGGGCTTTTTTTTTTAAATGCCCAAAATTTTGGTCAACAGTGTGCTTCGAGTGAGAACAAAAGTTTTATTTTTCATTTTACAGTTATCTTGATGTTTAAACCAACATTTGGCTTATGTTTTTGCTAGGTGACATCATGATTTACAAGTTGTGACAACATCATTACATCATTAACCCTGATAAATGTGACATCACCAATCCAGATAGTGACATCATCAACCTACTTAAGTGACCTCACTAATCAACTTAGTGACATCACCAGTTTTATCTATCATACAAACCCTACATTAATAATACTATGATCACCCTAAATGTTAGACTTAAAATTTGCCAAACATCATCAAAATCAACTTGCCACAGCATTCTCCAAACTGTATGATTTTATTCAACCATTTCTGACATCATACACTGACCATGAAATAGTCATTTACTCTAAATGGTATCTATTCTATTCTATTATAAAATCTACCAAGCTGTGCCTATTCTTTATTTAATATGGTAACATTGGCATATATTTGTAGCGTCAAAATTATTATCGACTTTTCATCATATTATCTTTGTATACCAGTGATGTTAATTGTTTCTGGTCGCAAAATACATTAATTATAAACAGAGTGAACAGTAGAATACACAAAGGAAAAAGGACATTGAATTCCTGTTAATTACAATCCGTGATCAATATACACTTAAAAGTGGATATGAATATGAGGAAAATTTCATCATTCTCTTATCAGACAGTACCTGACTATTTTTCTGCTTTGTTTTTTACAAATACCAATGAAAAAATACCACTATTCATCATCCTTCCTGAAAAAAGAGCCCCAAATTCAGCATTAACTGATAGCACTTAAAGGCAACACTTTTTTTCTTACAGTCATTTTGTTTGGTTGAATTATTTCTATACACTGGTGTTGATTGGTTGGGTGGTTTGTGAGAACCACATTTGCTCATCACCAAGAGTTCTCCCAAAAAGACCCACATTTAGCATTTAAAAAAACACTTAACCAAAAGCTCTTCAACTCTTGTATACAACAATAAAATTGTAATATTTTTCATTCAATCCAGTCATCAATAATTGTCATCATTGGCTTTCACTGGTCTAGAAAAAGTCTGGGCTAGGAATCGAGGTCTCTTTCAAAAAGGTCTCTGAGATGCTTTAATAATCTAGATAACAGAAGTTTGAATCATTACTCCCCCCCCCCCCCTTACCTATAAGTTCATGGTGCAGTGAACTAAACACAGTGCAACTGAGACAACTTGTGTAATAATAATAATTAAACATAGAACAAAACTCCAGCTAATTTCAAGTTTTCTTTAAAATAAGTCTAAATTCTAATTCCTGAATTCTACATCTTGTAATTAGTCTGTAAAAATGTAATTACTTTAAACTAAAACTTGTGAAGCTCTTGTGTAAGTAATACAAGTCTTAACCTAAGTAAAACGAACAATTGTTACCATTCAATGATATTTGGAGTTGTGAAAAAGAGAAAAATATACTGAAAATTTTTAATCGACTAATCCAATGCATCAGAGCTGTATGGTCATTACTGACAAACTTGATGTAAAAGAGTGAAAAGCTTGTATATTTTCTAAGTTTAAACAAATTGTGCTGATCTGACATTATTTTCATCTTCAGCCTTCCTGTCCATAACAACTAAAATAACTACATAACCTTTCTTTTTCACTGTAAAATACTCCCTCAATTTAAGATCTTATGCTGATGAAACAATACATCTGAATCATTATATAAAACTGGACTATTCCATAAACTTCAACTTAAAGTGCAGCCAAAGCTTTAGATTGTTTATGAGCTAGACATTTAAAGTGAAAAAGAAGAGCTTGATGTAGAATATATTTATAAAGATATACCATAACACGTACTTACAATATTGACCAACAAAGCCACAATTCTGACCACAAAATGGCCACTCAGTCATTTTGACCATACAGACATACATTTATCCCTGAGATAAAACTGGTGCAAGTCCACTTTTAAGCCTCTAACCTTGGAAAGAAAGAAAGATTATTATTGTCTCTACTGATCACCATAAAATCAACCTCTGTTGAGTCCCATTTGAAATATTGCCAGGATGAAGAGGGCTTTTTGATGAAAAAGCAGCCAAGCCATATTTTGATTTACAAGAATTTAAATGCTCACGCCTATCTCTGCCATCATTATATTCCAAGAACAGAATTCGCACAACAGAATTGGAACCACAATAGATTCTGCCACTACTTGCGTGAAATTGAGCTTACAACCACAGTTAGTGCTGTTTCTTGTAGTGAAATACCTTGCAAATTTTGTATGCTATTCACCAATTATAGAATACTAGTACATTTGAGTCTAATCATATGCCACATCTTGATGGGGTAAGCAGTGCATTTTTATATTGGCTGATTTAGGCTATATAAAATTGACTCGTTCGATAACAATCTGATCTGTGCCGGAAGACTAGAAATGAATTTAAAGATGATCAATATTGGTCAGATTCTGTTGCCATGAGGCATGTGGACTCCTTTTTCTTGTTGTAAACCAAGTATTAGTTGTGATATGAATAAAATAGACCTCTTAATGCATTATAATATTCATAGGTATACATGTTATTGTTACTGTGACAGTAATAATATAAAGATATCAGAAACAAATGTATTATCACTTTCAGAATCTTGCTATTCAAACTTTTAAAAATGTATTCCTGGGATTTTTAAGGTGAAGTGATTGTAAATTATATATCTTTGTAAATCTAATAAAAAGATTGATACTGTTGTGTCACTACGGAATAGCACCTATCATAAAAAAAAAAGAAGTTTGGCATGTTCACACTAGTGCATGTGCTAACCAGAATGCTTTGCAGTATGGTATCCCACAATGCATTTGGATTATTACAATGTCTATCTAACTGTGATAAGGTGCATGAAAGAATGTACACTGACATGTTATAAGAAAAAAATGTATTTTATCCACATGATAGAGTATGGATATTGCAGATTTTTTAGTGGAAATGACCCCATGCATGGATATAATAGCACTCTATGATGTAATTTTTATACCAGGTATTTTTCCTTAAACAACTGTCTCGAAAGATTTCAAATCTATTTGGAAAACTAATATTTTTTTTTCAGAAGGTTGGTATTTTGCCATTCTTTGAGTCAAGAAATCACATATTTATTCTATGTTTGGCATTTTGATAGAAGTTAGGGGCTTCCTTTCATAACATCATAGGAGTCCTTCAGTTGGGGGTTTCCCTTGTGAGTTCCACAGCACTGCTTGGGTTATCACACACTGTGAAGTGAGGGTACTAATACAGTAAAATACACTACTAAAATAAAATGTTCCTGAGATAAAAGTAAACTAAGTGTGGCTACACAAAGTGCATGATTGGTCACTGTACACTAACCCTATCACAAATCTTAGAAAATTTCATTTAAATCATTTATATTTCCACATACCTCAGTCTGCACACATACCTCATGAAAATGTTCTTGAACAAATTTTTTCTACCAAAACATTTCATCAAAACTTCAGATTTTAAGATTTTGGCTAGCAGCCACATTTGATGGCATGAGAAATATTTTCCCATTAATCCCATTGTCCTTTCAAAAATCCCTTAAATTTATATTTATATATATTTTATATACATAATATAACCAATAAGTAAAAAACCAAAAGGGATATTTTCAAAAAATGTGCCAAGAGCTGAAAGATTGTGCGTAAGACGTTATCAGTGACAGCTTGATAAATGCTACTTTTTCACCGGGTTACATTCATCACATTTGTCACAATAAAAAGATAACCTAAGCAAAAGTACTATCCTATATATGATAATAAAAACAGGATCTAATCACCGGGGAAATATTCCAATCACCAAAACACTTTGATGAGAAATATACCACAAAAAACTTATCACCTGTTATACCTCCCTCAAAAAAAATTTGATAAACAACAATTGCAAATGGTATCCTACTTGACACTTTATGCATTGTCATTGCCTTCTTGTCCTCAAATCCCACCATAAATGTCACCCCTCTTGAAATCAGTCAGAGTTCAGTATCCAGATTAAGGACCATGCTTCTTTCTGTTGTCTTTTAAAGAACATCATGTCATTGTGCTTTATCAGTCATTGTTAAGTCTACGTTGTATTGTTGTATCACTGGTTGAAAGGCTTCAAATATCTGTTCCATCATTACAGTAATTCTTCCCCAAGTTCATACAAAAGTGTTTTCTCATATTTCACAAAAGTTCTGTGACAAATTCTATAGAAAATGTTATATTCAGAAGTTCTGCAATCTGAGTTTAATTACCAGAAAGTACATTTTTCAAGCACTTTAAAAAATGTACAATCTTTAAAAAAATGGATAATTGGAGGTGTTTGAAAGCTGTGATAAACCATCCTGATGTGGCTAGTGTTGCCTCCTTTGTCTGCCTTGGAGAAGACACTTGAATGTCCTTCAGCTTTTCTGCAGATTCTCATCCTTTGTTGCTATCATATCGTGCAGTTTTCATACAGTAAATATATAGAGTCTTAAGTCCTTTTTTCCCCCTGTTGTTGGCATTTTCTCCTATTCGCCAAAGCCGACGACATGCCCAGGGATTGGTTGTCAAGAGTTGTACAGCATACACCGCAGCTTTTCAATCTCGCTTTTTAATAAGGACACTTCCGTTCGTAGCTGCAGGTTTTCTTGCTCGAGATATACCACACGCATGGCTATTTGCTCCTCCTTCATTCGACGTGCATCACGTGACCGCTTTGCTGATTCGTTGTTTTTTTTCCGCTTTTCCCAATATCCATTATCTTTTTTATCCTCGGGAACTGCATTAGGTCTCTTTTTGATGGGGAGTTTTTTCTGGGTGCTACCTCCTCCTGATCCATCGCTCGTAGAGGGTTGATCTCCCGGCGAGCTTGCCGACGAACGGCTTCCCTGAGATACATCTATGCTGCTTGGCCCAGCAATAGGGCTTCCTAATGTAGCTGAGCTGGTTATTGAGGAACTATGGGAATGTTGACGAGGAGATGAGACCGATGCCATCTCCTCGCCTTTGATCTTGGGCATCAGACCACCCGAAGACATGGGAATTGCGATATCAACGTTCTGAGGGTATAAGGCCTGCGGTGGCTCCTGAGGCCGAGCCTGGCTCATTCGGTGCATGTCTGACTGTCCCATCATGCACGAGCTGCTGGCACCTGGCTGTTGTGGCGCCACCTGCAATGGCGGCTGCTGCGACATGCTATATCCACTCATATTGTTACTATAACTAGGAGAATAACCGGATGTGTAGTGCGGAGAGGTGGAGCCGTAAAAAGAAACTGGTAACGTGCGGGGATAAGCTTTGAAAGGGCGTTCTGGGTCACGTGAAGATTGCTGCATTGCCTCTTGATTGATATAGCTAAGCATTGCTTGCCTGATACCCACAGCCAGCTGTAGGGGGCAGCACTGTCACACTCTGAAATTAGAAAGAAAAAAAATTAACATGTGTCGCTGGAGGCTGGCTTTCAGTCACATCATTTTTTTTTTACAAATCACCAGTAAATATTCGATTATTTAAAGTAAATGAATAGTTCAAAATTAAGAGAAGTCAAGGCTTTTCATTTTAAGTAAATGAAGATTTGAACTTAGACAGTCATAAAACAACCACATAAACAAGATTTTATGAAGAACACAAGCCTGAAAAGCTCCTTCAGTTTAACACCCGTGTCTTACCACTAACTGCCACTACTCCAGCCACAGAAGCTGAGAGAGGAGGACAGGTAGTTTTGCCCTCACTTACATTAGCAGATCAGTCCCAATAATTGCATAAGGACATATTATAAGCAGGTGTCCTGCAGTTTTGTAGTGGACGCTGGCCGAAGTTTCCCACGTAATTTCCCTTATTGCCTGTGAACAGCTGTGGAAAATGGGTGACTAGTAGAATTGATGGAGGGAGAAGTGTTTTATATGTTAGAACTGATGAAGTTTTTCTCAGAAATGATTCCACAATTCATGAAATGTTAAAGCCTGTTAAAAAGATATTCTCTGCTGCTGTTTAATAATGGATTGCATAATGAGGGTAGCTTCTGACGCCATTTCTTTTTTTTAAATTGACAGCTGTTGTTGTTGAGTTGTCAAAAAGTTTTACAGTTTGTGAAGAAGCAGATTGTTTGGTTTGATGAAGTGTTTACTTCTGAGGGAAAGAAAAAATATAAAAACTGGCAATAAAATGTGAAATTAGAATTCAGCTCCCGGAGCTGTAATAAGTATCAGTATCATGTTAGTGCATTTTAGCTTGTGTAGAAGTTTGGATACCGATGTTTTTTATTAAACCCAAATTTTCACTGAGTAAGGGAAGTAAATTCATATTTAAATTGGGTGTCAATAATAACTGGAATGGCTCAACACCATAGATGAAGGCTCAGTGAGGTTTGGATTTCAAATGGTGAAGAACATACATAGAAAGAGAGACAAAACTAAGATTTCTTAAACATGAAGTCAAAGTGCAATATTTTGCTGACATTTTTTGACAAAGAAGTCAAATTTATGTATTTGGAGAACCTTAGGTATCCAGAAAACTCAAAATCTGGGTGGAAGCACTTATTGGAATGGCCTCAGTAGACATGCAAAACATAAAAGCAACATTACGAGGCCAGAGGGGGTATGAATAATGAATGGAATGGCCATAGAGGTCAGCTCAGTGTCCACTCAGAGGGGCCTTGCATGCACTGGCAGCTATTTGTACTGGTCACTGGTCAGTGGCTTTATCTCCTGACCAGGTCAATAGCGGACCTCAAGCTGGTTATGTAACATTTTGACAGGTTATGCAATTTTGAAGAATAGCTACGTTCAATAACAAGCCTGGTGTGGTGCAGATACCAGTGGACAGTAGGCACTTTACTTCTGGCCGAGTGGAGTGTATATGGATTTGAATGGAGCACATGGAAATGCCAGATATATATATAAATATATATTAGCAACACATTCAGCTTAGTTAGCACAGGAATTCATTTTAATGAGGAAATGATTCATATAACAAAGCAGTGCCCAGATTACTGTTACTATAGAACTTCTATACTATCCAACCAAAGATCAACTAGCATGATAGCTTAGTTTGAACTATAAATTCCTTTTAATGTTTTATACATTGCGACAATCTCATTTTAAAGGTATCCTTCAAAGTTTACATATATATAATTTATTACTTGTGCTTGGTAGATGAAGTAAAATGGTCATTTGTGCCTTAAATCTTAACCCATCCCACTTCATTTATTATTTTTAATTTCTTTAAAAATTTTTAGCAACTCGGCCATTAAATCTCAGTAGCACTGTTTATCATTTGGATTTGTTATAAAACAAAATGAGTTGAAAAAGGATTGTAAAATTAGTCAAGTTGGAGATAAAAATACTTATTTGACTGTTTTAATGATAAACTAAAAGATCAAAATACCTTAAGTAGACAGGGAAATATTGCATATTCATGACTGAAACTTTTCACAAATTTGGACGTTGTAGGATAAATCATTTTGTTTTATAGATGAGAAACTGCATACTGGTAGGGTGGTGCTGAAGGTCTTAGACTACAATTTCATGAAAATTGTTTCTCAAACTTGCAAATGTGAATCTAATAAAATTTTGGGTTTTCTGCTATTGAACTAAAATATAATGAAAGGTAGAAAACTTTAAATAATCTTGTAATTTTCAGAAATAAACAGTGAAAAGACTAAATTCATCCTAAATTTTTGTGTAATGGAGGGAATTATCGAATTTCCAAAATATTAAAGAAGGACATACATACTCCACATGCTTCTATGGAATATCTTTGACAGATTAGCTACCTATGACAAACATCAGACTTTGACTCCTAAGATGTGACAGCATAAATTTGATGACTTGCTTGACTTTTTATTTTATGAAAACTACATCATTATTTATATTTACTTTTTTTCTCCATTGGCCAACCAAAATTTTTGCTCCACTCAGCTGTCGGATTTTTCGTTCCCCTAATATTGATCCCATTTTTTTAAACAAATTATCAAATCCATAAGGCTGTCTATTCTTGTAGTTATAAAGATACAATAATAGATATTTGTACTTCAACTTTTGACACCAGAAAACCTCCAGAAAAGTTAACTTAGTGCAGACTTGAAAAACATTAGTTTTTTCAGTAAATTAAAAAACTCAAATGAATTTCTGTCTGCTTTGTGCAGACTGCTGTCTATAACTTTACACAATCCTTGCAACCTCCACATGATTTATAATTTAGGTCCTATTATTCCAGAGATATATTTATTGCCATTGTATGCTCATCTTTCTGTGCATGCTTGGCAGCGTTACCATGTGCCAAGCCCATGTCATTCCTTTGGCCAATTACGGGGGTAATTCGGAGCACGAGAGAGCTGATTATACAGCGTGGCCAGTTAGTGACCAACTGGACAAAAGAAATGATCACTTAATATTCATGCAAGACCATAGTATTCAGCACGCTTCTCAAACTGGATTTCCTGTGGAAGTGTTCAGAAGCGCTGACATGTCCGAAAAACATGAAGACCGATAACAACACGCAAGTCTGTGTCTATCAAATGATCTCTCTTTCAAGATAAATCTTTCCATGGTTATCGAAAGATTTTTTTGTATTATATTTATAGGACTCTGACACATTTGCTTACTAGTACACTGACTCACTGAGTAGGACTGACCAGGAGTTCAATACCCAAGTTAAAACCTGACCATAAAAACTGACCAAGGCACCACAGCATCTCACCATTTGGGGCTCACACCATCCCACTCTTTCCTGCCATTTGCAGTTCACCATTAACAATTTTCTCTCATAAAAGTCAGTTCTCTGGCAGCACTGGTCTGTCATGAAATGGCCGACCCTGTAACTGATCATTCAATTACGGCTCAATGCTGCAATAACAGTTCACTGTGTATATCCTACTATATTTGTGGTGAAATTCCTCATCCTCTGAGTGGTCAGAGGCCTCAAAGACCACACCAAATGATCTCTGCGTTACTCCATGCTAACACAGAATACTACTCTGTTCTGTACTGGGCAGCAGCAGTGATGTAAGAGTACTGCTGTCCAGTAATATTGACCTTTGAATGTAAAAATAGCCTGGGATAGGATTGTAGTGGGCATGGGCAGCTAACGGTCCTGTAGTATTTATATGTATGTAGAGAGAGGGGTCTAAAGACCCCGAATATCCGATTGGGAAAGGTATCACCACCCCCACCCAGAGTTTCACATTTAGAGATATTTCAACCCTCAGTTTCTTATTATAGAGAGGTATCAACACCCTGAATTTCAGAATATAAAAATATTTCAATCCTTTAGTTTATTAATATAGATAGGTGTCAACACCCTGTGTTTCAGATAATGATGGTGACTTATTGCAACCATGGGCAATGCTACTGATTACAGAGAAGGCTTCTGAATCTCAGGGTGATTTTGATGGTCTGTGCTCACAATGAAAGCGTCAATTTTTGAGGGTCCATTTTGAAACTGTATGAAATGGCAAATATAAAATGAAAATTACTGGACGCTCTCAAGTAGGTACTAGATTGCACAGTAAGTTAAATATAATACACTCACCAGATTTGCTCCATTCAAGTTTTTTTTTAAAGTAATAATGAATGCAGGATATTAGCCATTTCTCAGTTTCTATAAGAAAAGGTCTAACACTAAAGTCAAGGTATACCAAGATAACCATAAGCTTGAATTATTTTGAGACACTGTAGCAAAATTTTATTGAGTGAGATTTACAACCAAGTCAGAAAATTTAACTACACAAGGCAGCAGATAAATTGCTCCAGGTTATATAGGTAAGAGATGATAAAAATGCTAAGAAAATCTTTCCATGATCTTCTTGTCCGGCAATATCAGCCCTACAGACTATTCCGCTGGCTTAAGTAGGTCCAGTTGCAATCATAGCTAACGTCTTATGTACACATCACCTTGGTCAGTTGGGGAATGGTTCAGATAAAATTTCCGATTGAAAGGCATCAAATTGTTCTCAAAGTAATGGTGTCCAGACTTAGTTTTCATAGGAAACAAATGGCGCTTGTTGGATGTGGTTAAATATAAGAGCCGTCCGAGGTGTAGTCCCATCTGCTCTTCATTGCCAGTGAGGTAGTTTATTTATTTATTTGTTTGTTTAAGGTCCTTGCAAAATAGTCTAATGGTGTTATATTTTAGAGTTGTTTTCTCATTCAAGTGGGTAAGTTGTGACCAGGTCTTGAATCTCTTTGGTATTGTTAGAGAAGGAGAAATGGGTGACCCATATATCAGATGGGAGTTAACTTTGCAGTAATTTGATATCCTTAGGAAAAGGGTTATGTAACTCTTACATAATTCTGTCAGCTCAAAAGCAATATATCATCATCACTTCAAATGGATTTTGAAAGCTCTCATAAATTCCTTTCTGAAAAGAAATATCTTTTATTGTTCTGTTCCCTCATTCACCTTCTCCAGACTAAATGCAATCTCAGTTGCGCAAGAATATCAGTAAAAAATTTATAACTTAAAAGTCATTCATGTAAAATAAATTACCTTTAAACAATGCTCTAAATTTTAGATGACCCATATAATTACCTTTTCAAGAACAACAGTATCCTTTAGAATGACGTGAGTATAGCACATAGCAAACAGCCATAAACTGGCCAAGTGGGCACACAAAAGCCTCATCTTCAAAGTATCCCAAAAGATAAAACATTGTTTCCTCCTCTCATGTTCAGCCTCAATAAATGTCCACTGGTCAGTCAACAGTAAGGACAACTGTTAACATAACTGGCATTACAGGGCCAGGGTCCTTAGAGTGGAGGGGAGAGGTGTCCTAAGCACACTGTGTTTTCATTATGAAGGGTTACGCAGGACTCTGATGCAATGACCACTCCACTGAGCCCCGATCAGACACGACTGTGTTCTAACCTTGCTCAATCCAGACCAATGTTGTTCAACTTTTGCTTGGGTTTCTCTTGCCTAAGATTGCATCAACTTCTAGACTGGGTGTGTTTGTCTGGGCTGCAGTGGTGGTTGACCTTTTTGCCAGTGCATAAAGGCAAATTTTGACTTTGTAATTTAATGAAATTTTTGTCATCGGAATTTACATTGGGAAATTTTTCTTTTGTTAACTTTTGCATTCAAATTTCATTTTTGAGATATGAAAAAATATTAATTTTATCAATAAATATACAATTAAGTGCTTAAAAATGTTATATTCAATGGTTAACAAAGAGATTACTTATTGTTTTAACCTTGTTGTTCCACGGTATATATTTGTCAGATTTTGGACGGCCACAGATCAAGTTTTTCCTGTTTTTGAGAAGTGATTTATTATATTGTGGTACTTCATTTGTTTACTTCCTTTTTACTATTTCCTCTATTCTGTATTTGTTAGAAGGGTTTTTAATTTCCCAAAATTAAGCTATCAATTTAATGAGGATTTTTGTTTCTGCACATTTAAAAAAAATTGTCATCAAATACTTAGAAAAAAGGCCACTATTTTGTACATGATCCATCTAAAATTAAAACAAATTTTATAACCTGAGACATTACTTCCAAAACAATTTTAACTACTCCGTGCTTTAACTGATAAAAATGAGTAACTTAGGTAAAATATCCGGTTTTGTTTTAAAAAATTGACAACAATCAGAAGAGAAGTATTTATGACTGAGCAGAGTTACAATTTAAACCAATTTTTGTCAAGCATCACAACTTTCCCAGAACCAATGAAATATGTAACAATCTGGAAAAAGCTCTATATCAGTCTTTCAATTTCAGTGGCACAGTTAAAATGTAGCAGAAGAATTCACACATAGGTATACATTGATCTTCGTAATGGGCCCAATTTTCCCCTCCACCCAGGCCTGCTGTTGACTACCCAGACATAATTTAGGTCAAATTGGCTCCCTGTGACATTTCCATCACTCCTGGGATTCCATGTCATCAGATAACAGCTTTTATACTACTACCCAGATACAATATTCATAATGCTATATTGCATAAGACTGTTTATTATATAGATCCACAAGAACTATATGGAAATGCAGTATGCTAATATAAGTGTGGATGAAGACTAATACTGAACTGTGTACAAGGCTTGGAATTCCTACCACTGCCAGCTTACGTTGGCTCAGCCCTAGATCTAAATTAAATTTCCACCATCTTCCTAGTCTGCCATTTTGGTCATTTCTACTCCCACCAGCGGTGGTTGGCTTCCACTGACCAGTAATGGACAGTACCTTGGCTATTACTCTATTGTTCTTCTTCCTATCTGTGATCAACTTACCTAATCTTGTTATAGATGTGTGAATTCCTTGCTCTGCAATCTTGTCCACTTTAGCCCCGCCATTTCATTTCACCTGGCCACAGTAACAGCACAGGTCAAGATCTTACTGACCATTAGCTGGGGAGAGATGCCTGACCAGTAGGGGTGGTGTCAGTGGTCAGTAAGGTCCAGTATTTGAACTATTTTGCTAATTTTCAAGCCCAGATGTCTTACCAGTGCTGCTTGACTGTGGCACAGTCTGTAGTAAACATGCTGGTCAGTAGATGCCAAGTATTACGTAACCCTTCGCCATGACCTGATTTTTTTAATGGCTCTTCCATTAGCCTCCCTCCCCTCTCACTTGGACTGGCCCGCTGACCCAGTGTCAGCTATTACCTTCAGATTGTTAGATGCTGAAGCTGGCTGTTACAGAAGATTATGTAATATTTTAATCATATTGAAGGCTAAGGAGAATGGGGCCCTGAGGCATGCTGGGAAATGTTACATCATTTATCTGCCAAGCATCAGTTCTTGGGGAGAGGAGAGAGGACAGAAATTCATATTCACATCTTTTTTTTTTCTTTTGCACATGCTGTAAGTAAAAAAAGTATAGGAAATTGTTTTTGAAAATCTTGAGTGATTTGTAATTTTTGGCTTATGTAAATTTGCACATATGGGGCATGCCAGACTATGATTTATTTTACCTAATTCAAAGTGGAAAATATTTATTTTGGTAAAACCTGTGCCATTTGATAGGAATTTTCAATTTGACTTAAAATACATATTTTAACTGAACTAAAAAAGCATTTAAATGAGGATGATGACTATATTTAAATAATTTTTCTATCATGATTTTTCAGTTTCTTGTTTGCCACATGAGACTTTTGTCCTTAATGTACATGCAGCAAAAATGTTGACCAATTTAGAGGAACGTGTGTGACCTGGTAATTTGAAGAAAACTCCTCTTCTGAAATTCTGCGTGTATGCTAGCTATGGACTATCCATCACGTCAAATCATGAAATAATAAGGCAGGTTCAAGTCACAATACTCTAGGACTTGGCTGTCTGGGAAAATTTTGTGGCTATACATATTTCTTAGATGTTTATACCTGTTTTTCAAATTTTACAGATAATTATACTGATATTGTGCTATATACTGAAAGGATTACATTTCCATGTAGCTGAGTTTTTTTTTTTTTTTTTTTTTTTTAATATTTTTCTACAATTATAACTCTGTAGGTATTTATTATTTCTAAATATTAATTTTTCTCTACCTATTTTTGACTAAGGCAACAGCTTTAAAACAGTTAGCTAAATTAAACATAATTCTTCAAAATAAAAAAGTGGGAAATGGTCAACTATTTACCATAAGCATTTATTTAATCAATATAATTCCTTTTTAGGCACATTTGAGAAAACACACCAAAGAAAAAAGACTAAAAATCCACAAGAAAACAAGCCCCTGAATCTTCCCCTATCTCCCGGCCTGCTGTGCTGGGTTCAAATTTCATGGCGTGCCCTGTAATTTGAGTGTAATTTGACATCCCAACTAAGCAACATAAATCATCAGTGATTAGGCTGTCTATTGGGCTAGATGCATCCAGCCTTTACTTAAGTACAATATAATTACACTGGCAACTCCACACATTTACACATAGTTTATTCTACTCAATTTTGACTTGCCTTGGACTCGATCTCTTTGTTTCAAGGTTTCATTCCCAAAACTTTTTACTTCACAAAATCAACAAATAACAAAAGGACAGAGTTCCATTGCAAAAATGATACGCACATGTGTTCAATAAAAAATTGACTAAATCTAATTCCATAGACTAAAAAAACAAGAAAAAAGGACAAATTCAGCATTTAATGAACTGAGCGAAATATCAATTAATGATGAAAATCATGCATGTACATGTATATAAACACTTTTAGGATCTTTTTAAAAGTTCTTTTTAAGTGTTTTTAAACATGCTATATAGTCAGCAATTTGGGAGACAAATTAGCACTCTCCCCCTCCCCTATTTTTTCTGCTTGAGGTGTGAAGAAATCATGCACGCTCTTAACTGACCTGACATGTTGCAAAGTGATATCACAAACAAAATATATTTGATGAATATAAAATATTTAAAAAAATTGAACAACAGTTACAACAGTAACAGGTGCTGAGGACTGAAGTTAAGTTTTGTAAATGGAAAAGTTTTAATTTGAGTTACTTGTATTTTGAGAATGCGAATTGTAACTCTTTAGGAAATCAGGTGATGGATTATTTTTGTGAGTCCTTCATGTATTTAATTAATTTTTATTCTCAGAATCAAAATGTGTTTGAATCAAAATTCTGCATGGTTGATGACATTATTATTTAGATTAAAAGAAAATATTGATACATGAAATAGAATTTGTTTTAAATGTAAAATAATATATGGGTGAGATGTTTTTGCCTCTTTAAATATGAAATACTTGTCTGAAATTTACAGAAATAATTACAAATTTTTTAAGACTTGGCAATATATATGATTTTGAGGTTTTTTTATTATTTTGTAGTACTCTTCAAGTAAAAGTTCCTTTAAATTTTTAGTTCAAACATAATTTATTTTTCTGAATTTTTTGCTGTAAGCAATGTTTAAGCTCAATATGATATACTTGAATATTTACTTTTTGATTTGGAAACTGTATCTGTCAAATTAATGTTGTGCACTGAAAATATTTTCATCAAATTCCCATCATCAGATTTCAAGATTTCATCTTTTTTAGTAAATTGAATTAAGCATTAATTGTATATAATGTTTACCAAGAGAAGCTTTCATTTCTGGTTTATATCTGAATATATTTATGAAAGTAGCTCTGAAATTAGAATTTTGCTCCTTTTCCCAGGAAAAAAAATCTAAATAAATTATTAACCCACACTACCAAAATACATGGATATTTTGAACTTTAGTCAAAGGGTTGATACTTTGAAAAATTAAAAATCTATAAAATTATTCCTCCTTCTTCTGTAACTTGTTCTTTTTTCATGACTTTAAAATGTTTCCCCCCCCCCCTCAAGTTGAGCCTTATGCATTTTTGTCATGATATGTTTTCATATTAGTCAAGATTTTTCTCCCCTTAGCAAACTTCTGCAGTGTCCTAGTATTCCCTGAACTGACAGTCTCACATTTCTATTTAGTCTTCACATATCAAAACCTTTTTAAAAGAAATATAATATTTTTCAAAAATAAAATCACAGATAAATTAGCATAATAATTTTCTCTCATTTTTTTATAAGCCCAAATAAAATGTTTTTTTTTTTTTTTTTATCCTATGGTATATTTTTTCCTTGATGGCGTCAACCCAGTGGAGGCATAGTTAGTTGTGAGCTTATTAGTCAGTGTTATATAGAGTTCATGGAAACAAGATGGCCACACACTGGTGCTGGTGCTCACAATCTCTGCTGGTTAATTAAAACCACCTAAATATCACTGTTATGTAGCTTGTGAGGTGCGAACAGGTGAGGCAAATTACCATGAAAATCAGAAAACAGATTTCTGTCTTTAGCTCTTTTATCTGACCCCAAGGATTTTGTATGTATGTAGGAGATGGTGGACTTCTGGGAGTTCTACCCTGGTAATTACCAACATTAGGAAGAGTAATTTCTGTCCATAGTTTCTCTCTACACACCCCGTGGAATACTGATAAACATTTTTAAATAATTTGTTATAGATTGCTATAATTTTGTAGATTGTATTGAAGTCAAATGAAATCAGAAAACAGATTTGCCTATTTTTTCTCTCCTAGTTTTTGTCCAATTTATTTCTCTATATTTCATATGTGGAGTAATTATTTACAGTACCAATCTTACTGTAATATTGCTCAAGAATGAAAAGTTTTGCTCATATAACTATTATTGCTACTTACAGAGGATGTTATAATTCTGCACATCTACATATTTTACAGTTAATTGAAAGTCTCAGAGATAAACTGTACCACATGTAAGAACTAATAACTGAATTTATTTTATATTCCAAAATAATAAAAAAAAATGCATTTTGTCTTCCATTGTAAAATAACTCTTGGGATTTGTATTTATCAGGGTGGCTCTGTGAAAGATCTTGAAGGAGTTGAGAATTGAGAGTAGTAATTTAGTTAAGTAACATACACTTAACATGGTTGCCCACAAGGCAGGTGTGTCGCAAGTTTGTGGAGTTATTCAGCAAGTGTTCATTGCTGCCATTATGAAGACAAAGGAGTGATATTAATTTGGAAGTCTTTATGGAATTTAAAAAATTACCATAATGTTCATGGTTTTTAATTGAAATTATTAAAAATTTTATGTGGGTATAAATTTCTCAAGAATTTAATTTTTATTGTGTTTAGCAGGTGCTTCTTAATTTTTATCCTAGTATTTTAAGTATGGGGAAATATATATTTTTTTTTAAATATTAATTTATATTTTACAAGAAATTTGTTTTTATCAAAGCTAAAATATGCAATGAAGTGAAAAAATGTTTTGTTATATAAAAGGTAACTTTATGAGAAATTAATAAGAATAATTTAAATTAAACTGAATAATTTTTACCTGAAAAACCACAAAAATTCTACAGAAATACCCATAAAAATATGCACTCATGATTATCATCACTTCCTAACATTAAAAACAAAACACAGCTTTAAAAGAAAAAGCTAAATGTCTTATTTTTGTGGGAAGAAAAATAATCCATAAATCATAAAACTCCATTTTTCATTCATGGATGAGATAAAACACAGCCATTCATATGAAAACGGAGAAGGTTAGGAGTATCAATATAATCTTGCACTGTGCGCTGCCCACCATGTTGTTGACCTAGCCCTCAGTACAACAGGTCTGTTCTGCCCAGTTTATGATGTAACCCTGGGATAAGGTTGTGCTGCTGTTTCATATTACTTCCTGAATCTGAATGGTATATTTGCAGTACAACAACCAGTGTTTGGGGCCCCATTTATCAGGCTCCATACTATTTGGGGAGCACTCACTTTGGTATTTGAATTTCTGTGCTCAGATTGAAGAAGTTGTTAGGAGGAATTTTCAGTGACAAAGCTAAGGTATTTTACTTCAGGAAAATTTATGTAACTTCATTTTTGAAAGTTTTTTTTTTTTTAACTTCAACTAAAGAACTTGATTTTTCAAAAAGTAATTTTTTTACAAATGTAACAAACATATGGAGGACTTAATTTTGAAACTTTGTATTATCATAAGTAACATTGTTAAAACAAATTTATTTTCTTTATGAACAATTCAAAACTTTTTTATTCTTTTTATATTAAAGATAAATTTAATACAATCCCATAACCTAAATTTATTCAAAATCATAAATAGATTTATTTTCTCAAGTAAGTTGAATTTCCATTTATGAAACTTATCTTTTAAAATATTTCTGTTAATTGGTTTTTCTTTTTGTTTCTTTTTTTTCTCTTTAGGTGATGAAATTTATAGATTTTATTAATATGAATTGTATTAATTTCTGCTAAATTGAATTATTTAAGATGGTATGAAAATGTTTTTACCTTTATAAATGGTTTCTTACTTGATTAAAGTCAAATAGATTCTTTAAAAAGGCTTCTGATATAAAAAAATTAGTCTTTTTTGTCGTGTAATGTTTTTATATAAGTGAAGTATCTTAATATAAAATATGCATGATTGAAACTGAAAGTTGTGGACAATCAATAATTTTCAAATATGAAAATAGCACTGAATGATAAATAGTCAATTATAAAAGGTTTTTGAATTTTTTTATATCCTAGAATTACACTGATCTAAAATATTTAGCGCAGTTAGATATTTATATTTTTCACAAACAAGAAATTCATATTACTTTATTGTTTAAAATTATAAAACTGGGACTTCTTTAAATTTAGAAATTTGAATAACAAGCAGTGATTGAAAATATGAAACCTCTTTTCATGTGGGATAAATTTTAGGCAACAAATATGCAAATTTTAGATACACAGACAAAATAAACAGTCAAATATCCTAGCATTCACGCCTACCTTCAGATCAATCTTAATCATTCTTAAATTAGATTTTCTAAAGAGATTAATTATAATCAGCGCCTCATTAATATTCACAGTCAGCTCTCTTTTGTATTGATTCATTGACTATACTCTCCGCTCCCTACACAGTAACTTTGAGGATAAGATATTTCTGCTCATGGACCACTTCTACCTAAATTACATACTATAAGGCAGTTGTGAGTCAAGTCTTACGAAATTATATTAACAGTTACCTATTTTTCATTTCACAACATGTAGTTAGTAAGTGTCAACAAATAAACCGTTTAACTGTCATTATGTATCCTTGGGTTATCTTTGAGCAACTTAACATAAATCCGAAAAAACGAAACCGGGGAATTTTTGGGATTGCCTTTTGTGCAGTATTATGCAGTGCAGTTTCATTACACAATATACCCTCAGCAGCTATTATACACCCTCCTATAATGATTGTGAGATTTGTCATCTGTATATTTTTGTAGATAATATATTTGGTCCCAACTTACATTTTCTGGGCTGACTCCATTTTTGCCTTTATCTACACATGATTTTAAAACTGAGAAAATAATTTTATTCTAGTTCTGTAAATTTAAGCCTAAGAACCTCATGTATTACCTATTACCTATAACCCTCGGTCTTGTGCTAACATGTCATATACTTGTTCAAAAAGTGGCCAAAGATTTTTTTCTGTCAGGTGAATTATGATGAATATAACAAAACAAGTTTTGTCTAAAGTCGTGTGAATTTGAAGAAAAATAAAATGACAAAAAAAAGAGAAATAGAAATAAAAAATATATTAACAATAGAGCCTTTGAAGCAGTCTGGCTTCAGTGTGGACTCAATGTAATACATTGCAGCATTGAGACAATCCAATTATCACCTACCTTTGACAGAAAAATCAACAGAAGACAGAAGTGTTTCTGCAAATGACTGGTCACAGCTTATAATGTATTTACAATCATAGTGTAAACACATCGCAGTGAAGTTGCCAGTACCAGTTGCGCAACGCCCTCATGAGAGTGGTCCAAATCGCCTCCTGAATATTACAGAGGGAAATGATCACATTACGTAAACCACTTTTCAGCATAATAGATTGGTCAACAAATCTACAGTTGTGGAGTATTACCACGTTATCATCTGTCTGAGCATTTGCTAAACCTTTTTTTTTTTTTTAGATATAGTTAAATGGTGCACGGAATGTGCTTGGTCACTTCTTGAAAAACGGCATACAAATTACAGAATTAATGATGATCATTGCTTCAGTTTATAGTGGTCAGCCAGTTCATCTGATGTGCAGTTTGAGACTGTTAACATTTATCTAGGTGAACAGTGTGGTTGTCTGCTGTATTTGTAGTAAGGTGTTACATGGCAAATTGACTTCCTTGATAGTAACAGTGTTACATGGCAAATTGACTTCCTTGATAGTAACAGTGTTACATGGCAAATTGACAGCATTACACATATTACTTACAGCTGTAGTGGTGGGTGCCTATTTTCATATAGCTAAATTTACATGAGTGGTTTCATGTACTGGGGTATATATATATATATATATATATATATATATATATATATATATATATATATACTGATTGGACTCAAACAGGTGTATGACTTTTGTTTTCATGAATTAGAATCCATAAGGTGTGTGCCATATTGCCTTCTTAACATTACAAGTGAAACCGATTTTATTTAATAAATCATGGAACGTTGTGGTTGCATTTGTTGCGTTGTACCAATGATGGTAAGACGTTTTTCTCTTCTACTTTTATCGATAAAACATTTAATGTTCATACTTAAATATGCATGCTATGGCAATGCAATAAACCAGTTATCAACCAGAATTGGCAGCTACACATACACAAATGGGGATTGGTTTTTATGCTGTAATGCAAGCCATTATAGACATAAAACTCTAAAGCCGGCCCTAATGCTACTTATTATTATTATTATACATTGAATAATGCCCTGGGATTTGATGACTATAGTTATCTTTAGAAGCCTCTGTGGTTATGTACATGTTTGTAGGCTTGGACACACACTGGCTCAACATTAAATTGTGGCAGTGGGATTTCTTCCACAGTTGTCTAATATAAAGCAAGGAGGTATGTAATATATCAGGTGATAGAGAGGATTATATAATAATATCTGCTTGTAAGCTACAGGAAAAACTCTCTCACACTCTCTGTCTCTGTCTCTCTGTCTCTCTCTCTCTCTTGCTTTGCATGGAAATTGTGTAATTGCCCCTGATTAAAGAAATCAACACGTCATGCAAAATTTTTTGTTCTCTATATCATTACACAAT
Source organism: Lingula anatina (assembly GCF_051362555.1). Taxonomy (NCBI): domain Eukaryota; kingdom Metazoa; phylum Brachiopoda; class Lingulata; order Lingulida; family Lingulidae; genus Lingula; species Lingula anatina. The sequence goes on along the minus strand of NC_141772.1, from coordinate 1,815,233 downwards.
AATATTGAAAGCATATTTGTTGCCTGGATATTCTGTCTTGAATGTTCTAATTATCATATCTTTTTTTACAAAGTAATGTATTTAAGAGTTGAAAGTTAAAAGTTTGTAAGATATCGTTTGCTTCTTTTCAAGATATTGTTTTGACTGATATTGTTTTAATTTTACTTTTATGCATTTGCAAAAAATAGTTTAAACTTTGTGGCTCTGTTGTCTTTTTAAGAGTTTACTGGGCAAGCATATAGCAAAATTTCAGCTAACCTGAACTTTTCTTATATGCACAGATGATTGTTTCAGAAGTATAAGAATGGGCTTCTTATTTTGTCTCCATGAAGCACTGGTCACTCCAGCTGACCAAGACTGTCCATAAGAAAGATGAATAGATGCCGTATTGGCTTTCCGTTTTGTCGGCTAACACCATCATAAAATATGCATGTTCACCAATAGCAGCCCTATTAAAAGAATACGATATTCCAAATGCAAGAATTGTCAGCATTGCCCCTGAAGCATTTTATTGAACTAAACAGTGCTGGAAAGGGGGAAAATTCCATATGAATATGAACATTTGGGGTTGTTTTCTTCTTCCTGGATATTTTTACCATCTTCTGTTAGAATTGTATTGATTTTTCCCTAGATGTTATGTCATTTATGTTGCCTTGGGAATTTGTTGTTAGATGTCCACACATATTCTACAGGAACAGTGTATGTGAAGAAAATGAATTGGGTCAGTATGATGGAATGAATTTTTGTTTGGTTTATACATAGCTTTTTCTGCGATGGATCTTGTCTGCTGATTTATGTAATCATCTTTTGTAGGAAATAATTGCATAGATTTTTTTTTCTCCTTAACTCTTTTTTTTTCCATAAGTTGATTTGAGTAAAAATGGATTTATTGACAGAACTTTTTTCTATTTTTGTAAAAATTGACATATTTTGCAATAATAAAATTTATTTTTTCATTTAGGATAGTGCTAAAATTATGTTATACCGGCTATTCAGATAAATAGCTAATATTATTACATTTCAAATGAGAGTGTTGACATTTGAAAGTTGCACAATTTTGGCTAAAATTTTAGCTGAAAGTACCAAAGAAATTTAATCAAAAATAGCGCATTAATTGAATGTCGAAGTTAATTGTAATCGAAAAAATAATAACAGAAATTACCAGCCCTTACCTGTATATCTTTAATCCCTGGCAAAAGTCACTTAAATAGTAGTTTTCTATTTATTCCTCCACTTGTATAGTTCCATATTAGCGCACCCAAGTTCAGTGCACAAACTCAAACAGAGGCTGCATACCTCACAGTAGTCCATCCAATCAATGGACGCAGGGGGCCCTCTATAATTGATACTCCAGGTGACGTAACGCCACGCTGGAAGTCAAAAGAGTTTTCTTTGCGAGTTCTTAAAGGTACTGACTGTGCTATGCCTTGCATGAATGGGCCGTTCTCTGTCAATAGAGGGCGTTATGTAATATCTCACCGTCGTTGGCTAGATCAAAGTTTATTTAATGTGAAACTGCATAACGGAGAATAATAGAAACTGTGGCTACCCAGTTCAGGACAGAAAGGAACCGACTGTGAAGAACATAGAAACATGCAAGGGCAGTAACTGGAAGTTTTCAAATATTCACAGCCATTTATTTTAGGATAAAATCCTCTAGTTATTTACCCGAATAATTATTTATGCAATGTTTGTGGCCTGTTGCTTTTGTTATCTTTATGTTGAAGTGAAAATAGTAAGTGTTTATTTGTGACTGAATGTTGTTTGATCAGGGTATGAAATTTGGAATTAGCAGGGTTGTTTTAGGGTTTTGGAGGTGAGATATGTTTGATAAATTCCTGGTGCATTTGACCAAGAAACAGAAGGTGCAGATGCCTGGATGGTGTTTTCCAGAACAGAAGTGTAAAGTGTAGTAGCAGTGAATCATATATACATGCTACAGTTTATTTAATTTATCTCAACAATGTAAGCTTCAGTACTTGAACATTGCTGCACAAGTTTAACTTGCTTTTTTGTATCTTTTTTTACATAAATTCTACTTTATTTTGCTGTAAGAAATTAGAAAATTATTGTTATCCTTCTGTTGTTCATTTAATATTGAAAATAGGTATAAATATGTTTGATCAAGGCGATTTTTCTATTGGTAACAAATTAGCTACCTAACACAAATGCAAATTAATTTTGAAAATTCATTTTTTAAAACTTAATTATTAAATATGGTGTCAAAATCAAAATTATCGTGTCAAAATCAAAATTATCGTGAAAACCTTGCCGTAGAAAAAAAGCAATTTGAAAAATAAGGATTAAATTTCATTTAAGCTAAACTACATCAAGTTTAATGATCAATTTGGGAGCAAGAAAATTAAGATCATAAAAGAGAGAAATGTGGAATAAAAGTTTTGTGTTTGAAATTTGATGGGCTTAAAACTTAGATTCAAAAAAGATCAAATAAAAAAACTAGATTTAAAAAAAGGTTAAATAAGAAACTTAACAGTAGAAGTGTCAAAAACAGAAGTTTTTGTACATTGGCAGTCTGCTTCCAAGTAAATAGTATTAAATAATATAATTTCATAAATATTTGATGAAAATATTAAAATGTTAATGACATCTTAAGTGTGTTAAAACATTTATTATTATTATTATTATTATTATTATTATTATTAAATATATTTTGTAAGTGATTTATTCTCATATTTCAAAATGGCCCAATTTGACACGCTAGTAGTCATCAGTAACTGCACTATATCGTTCACTGCTCTATAAATATTCATAAACAGTAATTACTGGTCAGGAGCACCTGTTCTTTGACCAGTATACTAATGGGCAGAGTGGACATTAAAATTGGACATAACAGCTGCCCTGGCAGTGGTCAGGAGGAGTGGACACTGTCCACCACAGACATTGTACTGGCCATTACTGGTCTCTCTGAGCTGCAGTTCATCATCTAATGGCTTATATTTGGAGAATTTTCCTTTTGAAAAGTGAACCGTCATTTGTGTTTATTTTGTCGTTGTTATTTTAAGATATTTCTGAAAAATATGAATGATTGTGAAAATTCTACTGATAGGGGAAAAATTAGGGGAAATAAAGGGGAAATTAGGGGAAGTTAACTTCATGTGTAGCAGGTGTCTTACTCATTTATAATGCAAATAAATTACTGTTTGTTTGGACCACAGTGTGAAATACTAAATGGTGATGGTAAAGAGTGAGAAATGAGTATTTTACTTTAAGCATTAATACCATGCATGTGTTACTTACATATTATTTGCACAAAAGATGTATAAATCATTAGAATAAGGATGAATTTTGCTTTTCAATTTTGTTATTTTTGCTGATTTTCCAGAACAAATTTAAGCAATAAATGGTGATCTTTTTAATACCCCATTCTTTAGCATGAAAAAGAACATTTTTAGATGCTAAGTTTAACTCAGTAATAATGTATAAAATTTAAATGAAATTAATATGAATAAAATTTTTTAATATTTTGTTTACAGAATTCCAATATGCACAATGAAGCCAAATTGACTACTCAAAAAGCAAGAAAATTAAATATCATCTTATAATGAAAGTACTTTCTAAATTTTAAAGCATGCTTTGCAGCAATAATTCTTTTTTTTTTTTTTAAAGCAGCTAAAAAAGATTTCATCTTTGTGTTGTGAGTTCTGCTTTCTTACATTCAAGATTCCCGCGTCAAGTCACATGGTACCAGGTGTCATGCGACACCTGGCGTGACGCGTAAACGATCCATAGGCTAATACACTACATTCCTCCCCATCATATTTTCAAAACATGCTTATATATAAACCACTGATAATTAAGATAAGTGTGAATTAATTACAATTGTTGACATAACTTTAACATACATACGGATTACACTTTATCAACAGCATCTTAGTCAACCCTTGCTTTAAATGACAATGTTATATGTATTGTATGCCTTACATCAGCACAGTTAATGATAATGAGATCTATTTTTGTGCATAGTAAATAATAATTGTGCATATACATTACATATTAACGGCACATATAAATACATTATTTCCTTATAACTAAGGTAACATGTTGTGTTAAACAGTGCATACTTTCAAGTCCCATATTTTTTTATATATAAATGTGCATGCATTACTGCATAAACGGCACATATGAACTTTACTAATTATGCTAAATCTGCATTATCAACATGACACATGCACTTTACTCACAAGACTGTACTGTGCATCCAAACAGCTTCAGAATACAAACAACTTTTACAAATGCCTTGATAAAGTGAACGACATATAATTGTGTCACTTGTATGAATAGAATATTTAATGCAAATACAGGCTCAGTATAATGTAGCCAATATATGTATGTAAAACATAGTCAATGTTCGGTTCAAAGTCAATAGAGTTCACAGAAAATGTCCCATTATCTCAGTAACTTGTCCTTGGCATAACGTATTGTAGTGGATATCGCTGTCACATCTGTTAATAATAACCTCATTAGTTCTGAGTCTTCCTCTCAACAATAACGTATTGGAGGTATAACTGTTCTGCCACTTCTCGTAACAACAGCATCTTTGACAGTTCTATCACCTTGTGGTTGGTCATCATCCACATTAGGAGGAGTCACACATTTAGCTTTGGAGGGTTTTAGGGCCCCCCTTCCCTTACAGGGCTTTAAGTGATCATGATGCACCACCACAACTTTTCTTTTTGTTTTTATCTTATACAAAATTGGAGAAAGCACCTCAATAATTTTGAAGGGACCGAGCCATACAGGCTGTAATTTCTTTGAACGACCGGGTTTTGACATGTTATTATATCTATACACTAAGTCACCTTTACAATATTGTGTCTGTCTGGCATTTGCGTCATAGTACGCTTTTTGTGTCTTTAAATTTTCGCCGAGACATTTTCTGGCCAACTCGTGAACGCTCTCTAGCTTCTCTTTTAATTGCATGACATAGCTATTTGGTTCAACATCTCCTTTAATAGATTTTAAACCAAACGTAAAATCAATGGGCTGTCTAGTTTCCCTTCCAAACATCAACATGTTTGGGGTCAGACCTGTTTGTCTGTTAGGGACCGCCCTGATTGCGCTTGTAATTAAAGATAAATGTTCATCCCAATTACTGTCCTGTCCTTCCAAATAACACCGTATGCACTGCATGATAGTCCTATTCTGACGCTCGACGGCGCCATTCGAACTCGGCCTGTACGGACTGGTTTGAGTTTTATTAATGGACAGTAAACTGCAAACATTACTAAACAATTCACTTGTAAAATTGGCACCCATGTCGGAATGTATGATAGTTGGACAACCAAACCTAGCAATGAAATTGTTTACCAATGTTTTGCTAACCGTATCTGCAGTTTGGTCCGCTAATGGATACGCTTCCACCCATTTAGTGAACTGACATACGACAACTAAAATGTACTTATTCCCTGATTTACTGGGAGTAAGTGGTCCTAAAATATCTATGTGAACTCTCTCTAAAGGTGCACCGGCATGGAAATTTTGCAATTCAGCTCTGAATTTCCTGTTTGCCTTTTTATTTTTTTCACAGGCCACACATGAATTGACATACAGTTTGCAGTCGGTAGTCATTCCATACCAAAATACACTTTGTCTCAACTTAGAAAGAGTCCGAGAAATCCCTTGATGACCTGAAATAACAGGGTCATGACACAATGATAAGGCTTCCTGTTGAAATTCTTTGGGTAATACCAAAAGAGGGTTAAAAGAGCTTTTATCAAACCTGCTGTAATATAAAACACCATCTTTCATGGACAGCAAATTGAAGTTTGTCCATAAAAATTTCACAGCTGTCGAGCATAGTTGCAACTCCTCTTGAGAAGGACTTACATTTTCCTCAATCCAACCTATCACCTTTAATAAGTGAGGATCTTTTAATTGCGCTTCTCTGAGTTGACTTGCTGTATACTTTGCAAACAATTCAACATTCCCAGTATTTTCCCTGGGTGGGTCTACGGCAGGTGTAACAGTTTTCACGCTTCTTAGAGACAGGGGCCCTATGTAATCGACATCTTTATTAAATCTGTCCCATTCTTCATGAAGCCTGGTACAGTGATGACAGCCTCCACAAGGTAACTTTGTCACATCACAACCATCTTCATAGTAATAACAGTCTTTGTGCTGAAGAGGAATGCGTGACAATGAATCAGCATTACTGTGGTTTTTTCCCGATCTGTGCTGAATTTCGAAATCATACTGGGCCAATTCCTCCATCCACCTTGCTAAAACACCATTGAGCAATTTAAAACGCATGATCCAAGTCAAACTGCAATGATCTGTCCTTATTACAAACTTTCTACCAAGTAGATAGTGCCTGTACTGCCGAGTAAATCGGACTACTGCTAAAAGCTCCTTTTTAGTCGTGCAATAACGACGTTGACTAGGAGTGAGAGCAAAACTGCCATAACTAATGACCTTTTCAGTGTCATTTTGCACCTGTATGAGCTCAGCTCCAATACAAGTATCACTAGCGTCCGTGTCTAAAATAAATAAACCATCACTGTCTGGAAAGCTCAGCACGGGACTATGGACCAAAGCCTGTTTCAAGTCATTGAATGCAACTTCGTGTTCATTAGTCCAATTAAAAACACTTTTGTTTTTGGTCAAATCATACAGTATACCAGACATAGCAGCAAAACATTTTATGTGACTTCTATGGTAATTAACTAGACCAAGAAATCTTTCCACATCTTTCTTACATTTTGGACGTGGCCAACGTTGAACTGCTTTTATACTGTCAGGATTTGGAGCAATGCCATTCTCATCTACCAATTTGCCCAAATAGAGAACACTCCTTTTGAGTAATGAACACTTGGATGGTTTTAATTTCAATCCATTTTCTTTGAATCTATCCAACACCAGTGCAATATTGGCTATAGAATCATCAAAACTGTTCCCAAGCACAACAACATCATCCAAGTAAGCGAGTACTTGTCTCCACGTCAAACCATGCAGAACTGAATTGACTGCTCGCATGAAAGTAGCAGGGCTGTTAGTCAAACCAAACGGTAGTCTCTTAAACTCAAACAAACCGTACTTGGTCATAAAAGCGGTTTTAGGCCGGGAGCTTTCCTCAACTTCAACCTGATAATAAGCACAGTTCATATCAAGAGTGCTGAAATACCGAGTGCCCGCTAAAACATCTAAGCATTCGTCTATTTGCGGTAGTGGATACACATCCTTAACGGTCACTTTATTTAAAGCACGAAAATCTATGCAATATCTCAAAGTGCCGTCCTTTTTTCTCACTAAAACAGGAGAGGATGCCCATTCGGAACAAGAGGGTTGCACAATGTCAGCGGCTAACAATTTATCTAATGTTGCCTTTTCCTCTTGCTCGAAACCCAGAGGTGTGCGTCTCAGTCTTTGTTTAATAGGCTTTGCTTCGTTGGTATCAATTCTATGTTTAATCTTTGTAAAATGACCGATATCAAATTCAGATTTGGAAAAAACATCGGCATATTTTATCAAAAGATTGCCTAATTTGAGAGACTGCTCATCAGACAAATCCTCACTAGATCGTTTCCACAAATCACGCACGTGTTCAGGAATATTATTCTCCACATCGTTAGAGTTCACATCAACTTTCAACACCGAGAAAGACTGGTGCACATTCGAACTGTCAAAACTCTCAGGATATCCCAGTACACGCTCAATCTCTTCCAAATCACCCATCACATGACCTGCTTTTAAGGTAATTGACTTATCAGTCTCATTCCTTAGAGCGATTGAACAACTGAGGCAAGCATCCGTAAAATCGGTGCTTATCAACCCATAGGGCACCGAAAGACCCTTCTGATCATGTTTAGGGGCGTTGAGTAAAAAGGTTTTGTTCCTTTCCGCCACAAAGGGAACCTGAACAAACTTCTCAGAATGCGGTGGAACAGCAACTTTCTTTGATAAAATAACACGATTTGCCACTAAATAATTGTCACTACCTTTTCTTATAGAGGCATGAACTTTATTGCGTCTTCTATCTGAAGAATCTGGTCTGGTCAACGATATGAAATTGTTTTCCAGACAGATGTTACACTCAAACATTTTCAAGAAATCTAAACCCAATAAAACATTGTCTGGGATAGGAGCTGCAAGTGCTGTCCATTCATACACTTCTGAACCAATTGCTAATTTTAGGCCTTTTATTTCTCTTGCTCGTAAGCTAATCTGCGGTATACCTTTTATGTCATGGTACCCGCCGTAAGTAATTTCTCCAGTAATTTGTGATAACAGCTTGTCACTTACTATGGTCACTTGCGCTGCCGTGTCGATAACAGCGTTAGTTTTGATTCCATTGACATGTATGGGGACCACTAAACTTTCGCCTTTGGCCATGCCATTACAATAAACGGTGTGTGGGATCAGATTTGGTCCTACTGCAGCTGAGGTCGATTGTTGGACCGCACAGGCGACCTGTTGCGGTTTAACGAATCACTGTTTTTCTGGGGACAATTTGTGCTTATGTGACCCGTTTCATGGCAATTATAGCACCTTGTGATGCCCCTAGGGGGTGTACCAAACTGAGTGTCATTGCCCTTTTGTGTTTGGTTCACGGACTGACGGAATAACTGAATCAATTCTAACAACGAGGATTCAATGTTTTGCAACCTCTGCTCTGCATCATTCGACTGAAATGATTTTGCCCGATTAGGACTCGAGCTACGAGGTGAAAACTGAACGCGAGTCACATTTGGTGGATTTTGACGCTCAATATGATCTGTACATGGAGACTGGGGTTCTTTAAAAATAACTTTGCGCACTTGCTTATTACAGTTTTCATTGCGTAATCCCAAAATTTGCATATTTGCTCCACACGTACGGGCATTTTCGACCGCCTCTTCTAATGTTCTAGGTCTCATGCACATCACTTTTCCCACTAAATCTTTATCTGAACACCCACGTAAAAACGATTCAGTGGCCATTTGATTGAATAGGCCAGTACCACGGTAGGCAGACAACGCTAATATTCTCACACGTGAGCCAAATTCTTCGTAGCTTTCGTTTTCTTTTTGTTTTATAGCGGCCAGTTCTGTTCGCGCCAATGATGAATTTTCAGTTTTTCCGAAACATTTCATAAGGGTATCCACAACACTGTGTAGGTGCATTCTTTCGTTAGGAGGTAGTTTTACAAACTCGTCGAGGGCTTTACCTTCTAGTGAGGTGATCATGATTTCATAGATTTCTTTGACTCCCCATCCCTTGCTCTCAGCAACGCAACATAATTTTACGTAATATGAATAGAAGTTAGTACTTCCATCATATGATTGAAAACGGGTGGGCGGCTGGAGGCAGGTAATGTGTGACTCATTGTATATGGGAAATGACCTACCTGTTGGAGGTGGTTGTCGGTTTTCGTCAGTATACAGGGGAGTGTCCACTGGCCGCGATCTTTGCGTGGGAGTAAATCTGGGTACATCCTCACAGAATTGTAGATGTGGCCCTCTCGCATCATAATTCTGACGTCCATAACGGTACGCTGGAACGGTTGGGACACTGACAACTGGTTGCCCCGGGTCTGGTATAAAATCAGCATTTGAACTTATTCGCTCAGATAAACCATGAGTTGAAGACTCCGTTGAAGTAACAGAGACAGGTGGAGCATCGGCATCATGAGGATCATTTATCTCAATGTGTCCTTGCTGAGCATGAGTCAAGGGTGCAGCTGAATTTTCCAATAAGGATGGATTGTCTCGTCTCATATATGAGATAAATTCTGTTTGAAATTTCTGCAGTCCTTCTGTCATTTTATAAACGTTTTCACATAGTCCTTCAAATTTTGAGTTCAAGTGTCTAATTTCGTTTTCCATATGTGTAATCCGTGTTTCCTCACAACTATTGTCAATTTCATTTGAGCATAGAGGCTCCATGTTGTTTAAAATCGTAAAATTATCATTCAACGTAATAAAATGTGACCATCCTTGTCGCCATTGTTGTGAGTTCTGCTTTCTTACATTCAAGATTCCCGCGTCAAGTCACATGGTACCAGGTGTCATGCGACACCTGGCGTGACGCGTAAACGATCCATAGGCTAATACACTACATTTGTATTTGTGTAAAGCACATCTCAGTTTCTTTATCTAATTGAAATTTTATTTTCAGCTAAGAAATGATAGGCAAAGGACTGCCACTAATTATGCAATTAACCTGTTTTTCGTGCTTGTCTGTGGTCCTAATTCTACCTCATTTGATAACTAGGCAAATCAGTCAAGAATTTTCTGAAGGAAAAAGGGGTATACAGTTCTTGTTTCATTATCTGTGAGACCACAATATATTCTGGATCTGATGTCATTGTATGTTTGCCAGCTCTTTTTTTTTTTTTTTTTTCATGGGCAAAATATTAGCACCAGTAACAATCATTGAAGATTTTCCAGAACAGAAGTAAACAAATTAAATCTACTTGGGATGTGAAAAAAATTTTCTTTTACTTAGGCAAAAATTATCTTATATCATACAGTGCTCCAAAATTTAATTTTTAAATTGTTGTGTTGAAGTCAGTAGTGCTTAAATAAATCAGTCAAAATATTTTAGAAAACAACATGTTTGTTTGAATGAGAGTGAAATATTTGTTTGTCTGCAGTATTTCAAAACACTGTGATTTTGTTTCTTTCAAATCAACTGAAGGTGAAGTGGAATACCTAAAATAATATGGTACACAATTAGGAGAGACTTCTGCACATATTTAATGTTTTCAATTTATAAATTTTTATTTTTATCTATTCTTTAATCTCTTAAAGCAAAGGAACTCAAGAAAAGTAAAACTGCTTCATCTAATGTAGGGCATTATGTTTTTGTTAACTTAATTGAAGAGAAAGAAAAAAAGGCATTTTTGCATATTCAATAATTCAAAATATGTTCACTTTTTTATTTGCTTTTGGTTATTGACTTTTAATAATTCCATTATGTAATTATATTATAATTATAATATTCATTTCTTGCTACCAAAAGTAGTCCAACTATACAGTGAAATATATGTCACTATGTGAACAGCAAGAGAATTGTAGAAAATTGTAGATAAAATTATATAAAATTCTTATAAATGAAACAAAGAATCTAGCGATAAAAGTTACCAGGTATCTAAAATATTCACCTGCGCCTTACTGACATTGAAGGAAAACGGTGTCTTGAAATTGTATAACATGAGGAAAACAAACAGGCAGCGTGTTGAGCTGAAGTTGAGTAATATTATCCAAACCCAGACAGATTTACCCACAATCGGATATCATCAACAATTACTTAGACAAGCTTTAAGTAATGTTACAAAATAATACAGGGGTATTACATTGACTGCTTGTTATTGGACAGAATTGTGCAATGTCGTCTGCTCCTGTTTCTATGGTTACTCGTACAGAATGTTTGTACGCATTGGGACCTATGTCACAAAATCAATTTAACCTGGGTTTTGGTCTGAACTTTCACACCAAAATTTTGTCTCTTTTGACCCAAGAAAAATCAGTATTACTCCAAATTAAATGAATTTTTTGTCTGCTTCATAAGAATTAAGGAATACATGGCTTAAGTTTCAGACCATTACTTTACTTACATGGACAACTATGGAATTATCTTATACTGAATTGTACAAAAAAAATTAGCCTAAGGGAGTAAGACCAGTAATTGGGCTCAAGTTCTTTGGTGAATTTTATCCCCAGAAACTGGGGAATGAGCACCAAATTTTCAGTCAGTTTTATGGACTGAAAGGTGCTGCCATCTGTAGGCAGAAAATGTAACTGAAAGTCTGCCTGTACGATAGAGAATTAACATTGATGAGTCCATCATATATTTAATATTATTTGAAAAATGATCAAAACCTTGTCTTTCAGGCTCAACAACTCGTCAAACCTTTTTAGAATTGATTTCATTTTAAATTATGATGTATATCATCTAAGTGGACTAAAAAACAAACTGATGGTGACATATAGTATTTATAACAGAATCAATAAGTGCATGCTTTCTCCGTATTTCCTTAAAGAACTCTCTTAAGGTGCATGGCAGTGATTTTTTTCTCTCATTTACAAGTAACACTCTCTTTATGATTTCAGACATTGCGTGTTCCCTTGAGTGCCAAATATGGCTGCCCCTCACCCACGACATGGGTCCTGGCCATCAACTCTCTCATCTCGGTGCTCATAGTGGGTCTGCCTGTGGCCAGGAAGCATGGTGAGTCAGCAAATTTGAACAGATTTTGATAACAGTTGTGATAGTCAGGTGTTATTTTAACTATCCAGAAAAGTTAGTGCAGGATTAATTTTATCGTTCATATACAGTGAAAGATGTAGTTCATCCAGTGTTAAGGCAGATAAACTGAAAGGTTAGTGAAATGAAATTAATTAATGTGAACACACACACCCCCCCTTAAGATTTTTTGTTTGTATATTAAAATAATTTCTTCAAATATCTTTGCCTTTTCCATCCACTTGTGAATGAAAGTTTTTTACAGAGATGTAAGTGGATAATACATGTATAGTGCTAATTAACCTTTAAACTATCTTTATCTTGGTAAAACAAGTGGCCTTTACCTTTAAAGAAACCATTCACATGATTTTGTCAAGAGAATAAACTATTAACAAATATTCAAGTTTCCGTTGCTGAGTTTTACTGTACTTTCTCAGTCACTATTGATTTCCAAAGTCAGAAATAATCTACATGTTCACCAACAATACAGTCATTTGCATTCCTTGCATTTATAGTTTGCATAAAAATGCCATTCTTGGGCAGTGTATTCATACCATTATTTAAAGAGGATGTTGCATGTCCTTGAAATACATCTGCATGTAAAAGAACAGGCTAACTGTAAATATAATAGGATAATAATAGTTTGCTGAAACAGCAGCTAAATTCCAAGTTATTACTCTGCCTATATTTCATTGTGTCACAATATTCAGACGTCTGCCCCAGGAAGACAGTGTCTATGTTATTGCTTAATACTTTATTTCTATGAGATGTTCAATTCATATATTTTCATTTCTTATGATTTACAAAATATGTGTGAATTAGTAATGTTGCATTTTCAGATACCGGTAGCTATTTGATTAAAAATTAATCATTTGAAAAAGCAAATATTTCAACATAGATTTGATTTAAGATAAACTGTATAAAACTGATTGCATATTGCTCTTGATTATAATAGCCAAGTGGCACTAACTTTATAGTAAACTAGATGTTGTAATTTAAATATGATGAAAAATGTGGCAGATATGAAGGTTTATTTATTTATTTATTTATTTGCTTTCCTTCAGATGTGGCTTACGAGGGTGTGTGGTCAGAGTTGGCTCACACACTGGAAGAATTCCTGTTCTCCAAACAGTAAGTTGAAAACTTAGGAAAGTCTTCTTGTTAGGCTGGTTTTAGACAATTACAACTTATTTCATCTGGTTGTCTTAAGATTTGTGTTTACTTTTATTTGTGACAGCTGGAAAATTAACAGGTTGCACCAGATTTTTTGATTGATTTATATGTGACAAGCACGGAATAACAGGCCCCACTGCTCCAAAGATAACAACCAAGATAGTTGATCTATATACTGTTTTGTTAATTCATTCACTTATTTTTTCAATTTTATTTTTAATTTCTGAACAAGTTTCTCACTTTTGATTCACTCTCACTGTTTGCTCTTCTTCAGCCCTACCCCTTCCACAGCATCAGTGGAAGACTATCAGAGAGATGAGGCAATTGATTGTAGGGTAAGTGGTACATGCTCTCCCACCTGTTCTCTTGCTTGTGGACACAAGTCAAAATTGAGATTAAGAGAATAAGCTGAATACACAATGCTGTAGATTATGATGAACTGATGTATACTGATATATTACAAAAGGACAGCTAAAATGGGATTTTTTTCACAAAAATAACACCAACATGTTTTTCTTTTGTATTCATCAATTCATCAAGTGCAAAAGGTAAATTTAATCCATTTAAATGTACATTTTTAAATGACTCGCTCACTGGGCTCAAGTCTATTTTCTAGGCCAGACCAATTAAATTTACCCTAAAAAAGATGGTTTCCTTGAACACATATCCACCAGAATGTACAGAATGTGTTTCAGTCTCACCTAACACAATTATGTGATCTGGGATGAGATTCTGCCACATTGTGCTGGCATTTTCGTTATAGATATATCAACCAACTTCCATACATTTTAAATAAAGATACTGGTTGCTTTTTTAAGTTATCTGTATTTTTAAATTATGTATTTTCTACTTATTTGGTATCCTTACATTTTTTAAGTAATCATCGTTGTAGTGCTCTTTTTTTCCATATTTGGTGCCTTTGTATTTGCCAGCTTTGCTGTCTAGTATATAGATCTATTTAAATCTGTGCACAATTGCTCCAGGTTGTTCAGGTAATCCGGGATGAGATCCTGCCCTATGGCGCTGGCATGCCCAAGGAATTTGTCATCAAGATCATGCACATACTAAACCAGGGCTCCATACATGCAGCCACAACTGATGCTTTCATAGGTACTGAAATTAACTGGGTTTCACACAGGCTGGAACTGTTGTTCCTACATGTACCTTAGGGACTTGAACGAGAAATTTTTGAAGGACTGGTAGAATATTGTGTTCAGTCAGTCCACAGGACCAGTAACAGTATTATGGGGTGGCCATTTTGAACTTACAGTAAAAGGTCCTTCTGTCCAAGAAATTTTTCATAATTGCTGGTCTGACTGTTTTAAAAGTCTTCAGCATGCCTGGTGGGTGGGATTCACTTAAACATGATAATTTGAACCAATTGACAAAGTTTTTGTCCAGATCCTCTTCAAGTTAAAATCTTTCACAGCTTTGTAATGAATTAATAATTCCACTAATTAATTTTTTTTAATTGAAGCAAAACATTACTTCATGTTTCATGTTTTAAGACCAAAAACGCAGTTACGAAACTGCTCTGAACTGTGTGTGTGTTTGTGTGTGTATGTATGTCTGTGTGTGTAAAACTAGCTGAAGGCCCAAGTTCTTGTAGAACTGATCATATTGTCAGTTCTGTTCAGTATTTCCCAGCATTCCCTGTATTTTTCTCCCTTCAGATACAGACTCTAGTCGTAAGTTACGTGAAGAGTTTGCCAAAGCGTGCTTCGAGACTTTACTCCAGTTCTCCTTCATCACAAATGCATACAGCACTGGCGAGGGAACGATAACGGACCTTGCCGTTTCTTCCATGTTACAGCGATGCCAGGGCGTCATTAAGAAGTTTGTGGAAGACGAGAGGCTGAGTGGAAAATGTCCTCTGCCAAGGTATTTACCAAGCTGACAACTAGTGCCCCCTATGGTTCAGTTTTGAAGGCTTGGTGTGGCTTCACAGCAATGTGTTCACAGTTTCTTACCATGCAACAGCTTGGCGTGACACCAAAATGAATATTTGGTTTTCTGCGCATTTAAAAAAATAATCGTCACTTTGTTTGCTGTTGCTAAGTCAAGCTGCCACAGGGGGACTGCAAGTACATCTTAAATACCAAGGACAAAGTAAGGCTGAAATGCCTAATGAAGTGGCGCTATTGCTTAAGCAGGTTTGATTGACCATTTAAGCTGTGCCTCGATGAGGGTTGCATTTGCCAACACTGCAGTTTTCAAATCTTGTAGATCGTTGGTTTGACATGGTAATAAACATAAGGAAGAGAATAACACTTTAAGAACTTAGGGCATTCTTAGAATATGTTCAATTTGATTGTTGGCAAAGATACTGGCAATGTTGGGTTGTCCCAATTCCTGCCCAGGGAGTGCCCCTTATACTGTACCTAAGATTTTTAGATCCATCATTTATTGAACCTACCTGAACAAGAAGTAGCTCCCCTAGTTAACATCTACCATGTAGACACCCATATTTAGAAAATAAAATATAGCACTATAAGAGTGAACACTTTCGTATTATTAATTTTTCATGGCAAAAAAATATATTTTCTGTTTCAGACCCCGGATGGCAGAGATGTGTTCTGTGTTGAAAGCTGTGGCAACTCTTTTGTCTTCACTCAAGAAAGCACCACAAGCAAACAGTAAGTACGGTTATGATTTCAAAATGCAGAAAATTACACATGTGGAGATTTTACCTATACTTCCCAGCTTCTTGACTGACAGTTGACAACCTTCTTGACTGACAGTTTTTCAATACCTAGAGAGAATTAATGCCAAAAGTGGTGGAGTCAGCTTTCTTGACTGACAGTCTTTAATAACCAGAGAGACATTCCCCTTTGTTCTGTAATCTTCATGACTAAAATGCACTGTTGCACAACAAGACAGATTTTGTAAGCTAAAGACATGTCAGATATATCTTCCACAATACAATTTTTGTTCCATTTGTTACTTTATTTGTTTTTTTAATATTAATTTTTCAGTTGACCCCAGCATCTGGAGCCAGGTGATACAGCTGTACCCACACTTAGTAGACTGCACTACTTCTGGATCCCCCCATGTCTCTAAAGCTTTGAAAGAGTCACTTCATGAATTTAAAGAACTACTAGCACCCCCTAGTGGTGTGCAAAATGGTCTCTGATTGGATGTGGTAATGTCTGCTGTGGAGAAACTGATACCAGGAGAAAAATTCTTGTTAAATGTGAAGATTTTCTATGTTCATTACGACGAGGTTTTGGGTGCTGATATAAATATGTAAATGTGCAATTTTTGTCTGGGGGCATTTTGGAAATTACTCTCAAAAATTAATAAAAAATTAATTAATATAGTTCCTAAAAGTAATAATGAAAATGGCGATTCAAAAGTTTTGATGAGTGCGGGTTGGCTCCATGCCAAAAGAACATTTTCATAAGTGACTGAGAAGATTAAATCTTGAACAATTAAGATATTAGAACTATAATTGAGGTATTGGAAAATTTCCATAAGTAAGGGTTTGCCCGAGTTTCAGAGTTGTTAAGGAACTGACAGAGTAGAGTGTCCAGGGGTAAAAGTTAATCTTAGTTTCCTGAAGTTCAGGATATTGCTGTACAAACTATGTGATAAATATAAAACTGGTGGCAACCCTGGGAACAGAACATTTGCTACAATAGTCACTGGATGTTTCTCCATTGTTGCTAGCTTCATAGTGGTTATCGAGGATTTCCATACAGTAGATGATGAAATTGGTTATGAAGTATTGTTGATAGTTGATTATACATGGACTAATAATTCAGTGAAAAAGACAATTTTGATTTAAAAAAAACAGAAATGTCATTGGTTTCATTGAAAGGTTTGACATGAGATGTAGTGTAGCAATGTATGTCCTGTTGCGCATTTCTTCAGTTTTGGCAGCACTTCTTTAGTGCAGGTTTTCTATGATTGACATAGGCTCTATTCCCATAGATTTTAGATCGATCTATCCCCGTGGGGAGTCTCACTAGATTACTTTCAGATAATCCGACTTAAATGTCCGTCCCGCCTACTACAAGCTGTAAGGGGATAATTAACTTTCGTGTCTGCTCGGCTGACAGCTATTTAGCGTGAACCCCCAGGGAGTTAGGTCGATCTAAAGTAGGTCGATCTAATCTATGGAAATGGGGTGATAGATTATGATCTTTTAACAGGGCATTTGAGGACTCATAAAACATAATATCAATGGATGACATCTTTACGAAACAATGATACCTTCACAGGCTTTTTGGCAAGTCACAGAAAAGAAAATATGTTGTTAAAACTAAGACAGTAATGTTAAATGATGGCCATGTTATCTAGAAGGACACAGACATTCAGGTATTACTTTGTATAATAAAGCACTTGTTGACTTTTGCTTTTGGTCAGTGTGTTGTTTTGCAGATCTCTAGCAAAAGTCAATAATGATATAATATTCTCTGCCATGTAGTGACACACATATAAAGGTTTACATAGTATTATGTGGGGAAGGTAGGACCACTAACCTTGTACAAAAACAGGTACATTTAACTTATAGCAATCCTCTAAATAGAGTATGAACAAGGAAACATTAATTTTTTTTTTTTTTTTTTTTTTTTTTTTTTTTTTTGAGGATTCCACACTATTTGTCCTATTTCTAATCCCAAGTAGCTCATCCCATTCGATTTAAGTTTTTTTTTTTTTTTTTTTTTTACCATGTCAGGTTTTCTAGCCCACACCTACAAGTAATGCCTAATTCATGCATGTCAGACACAGCACAGTGAGAGTTGTGATAGTATATTTTACCGGTAGAAACCCTGTTCATGATGACCTATCTGTTTATTACCTACAAAACACTAATTACTTGGTTCATCCAGAGGTGTAAAATAAAGCCCTTTTTTTCATTTATTTATTTTTTAGTTTGAGTATCCAGAGCCCCAAATTCTTAAACGCTTTTGGTTAACCTGTGAAAAGATTATTTATTTATTTATTTATTTATTTATTTATTTATTTATTTATTTTTAATGTGTCACCAGGGTTCACATTGATGAATTTGACAAAAAAAATGCATTTAGATACCTTATCTCTGCAGAGGATGGTATTTAATTTTTTATTATTATTATTAATTTATTTTGTAAATTGCACCAGACCTAAGATTTTCAATTTGCATTTTTAATTTGAGCGCAATCGAGTTTAAATTGATGTCATTCTCTAAACCTCTTCCCCTTAGATGTGACCATTAAAATTGATATACCTTGAGAGAATAAATGTACTAACTTAATTTGAAGAAATGTTATAATGCTTGTAGTAGGTCTATTTTAATTAACTGCATTTATACAAAGACGAGGAAACCTTGAAAGTTATTTTTGAATTATAACACAGAAGTATGGGAGTAAAGGGAAATCTTGTATAATGAATTGTGAACAAATGTACAGACAGTTCAGTAAGTTTTTCTTGTATATTGTCAAATGACTTGTCCCCCAGATTGTACATACGATTCTTAGTCCCTCGAGGTTTAATGTATATTCAGTAGTGCACCCTGAGTATTCAATTGTTGGGACCAGTTTCACAAGCAAACTTAAGCCAGAAAATTTGGTCAAGTTCAGTTCAAAATAAGCGCATAGTTCTTTAAAATAAAGTAATCATTGGTCTAAAACACTAGAAAAATTATTTATGTTATAAATGCTGCACGATATTTCCTTTACTTGGACTAAAAAATAACTGATTCATTTTGGGACGAAGTGGAGAAAAATTTGGTTCGAAGTTTAGACCAAATTTTGGAATCAAGACATTTTGTGAAACGGGTCCTGATGGAAATATCGCAATGATATACTATGATACTCAGGGTGGTGTACTGGGGTTGGGTAAAAAATAAACAGTGGGGTTCGTACATTTACTGGAATTTCAACTGTGAAGACATGCGAAATAAAACAGTAATGGAAAATGGCCTCTTTCGTTTTTTTTTGTTTTTTTTTTAATTTTGAAACAATATCACAAATTATAAAAACTTGACAGGCAGTTGCCAAAGGCTTTATTTGCAATGAATTTTCTGAGAAAAATTATGAAATTTAATGTACAATTCTTTGTAAAATCATAGAGTAGCCTCATTTTCTACATACATACGAAAGACCGACCTTGCATAAAGACGTAAAAATTGGAATTTGTAAAAGAAAAAGTACTTTTCAAAGGGCATTGTTGGACGTGTCTTAAATTTGGGGTTTAATCATAGGGCTACAACTAGTCAAAATTTACGCAAAATGGAACTTTCTCTGCAGAAGTACTAACACAACGACATATGTAGTTACTATTAATTTATTCCTTTAATAGATTGGACAGTCAAGAAAAATCAGTTCACTATACATACTCAGCAAATACAGTTATTGCAACTTGATAGTAAAACTACAGTTACTAAAAATGTGGAATACAAAGCCATCTTTTCTCTGTAGATAGAAAATGTTTTCTTTTACTATTATAATAGCATACACAGAGAGCACATTCAACCTGTTTATATTCTTTCAGTTGAATTTCACATATACACCTTTCAATCAGACCAAAAACAATCTCCATGAAAATGTAGTTTTGCCAAATTTACCAATGAAATAAATTTCTAAAGTCCACTTAGCACACCTAGCAGTAAACTTAACTGAGACGGTCTAAACTATCTCACTTTGAGAGATTGACAACTCACTAGCTTTGCTATCACATAACAGACAGCCAATTAATTGATTTCAAAAACATAAGGAAGAAAATTTGTTGATAACTTGCAAAGGAGAGTTAAACCCCCTGGGGTAGTGCCAACACACCAATTTAACCAAATGCTAAAACTGACTTAAAATGGCTCAACAAAATAGGGTTGATTTGACTTGTTTCAGTCAAAATTAGACCGTTTTGAGAAAAATAAGATGGAAAAAGCAGCGACTTGGCTGAGCAGAAAAATATTGCTAATGCTACCCCAAACCCTGTGTGGCATAGTTAGTTATCAAAACTTCCCGAAAATAGTGCAGCTTCAGACCATCTCACTAAGTATACAACGCAGTGTGTTATGAGCCACATTTCTGCCACAGTGGCTGATATTGATAATGGTTTGAAGCCGTGTCCTTCTTGTGAAGCAGAGCTCACATCCAGCTGTGCGCCATGCCAGAAAAAAATACTAAATCTATTAGAAACAGTAAGTTTAGAGTGAATGGAGCTGAAGAGTTGTAGACTACAGAGAAAATAGCTGTATTTGTCTCTTCCTGCACTTCAGAGTTTTCATCTAAGCTAATTCTACTTCTATCGTTGCTATAATACATAGTAATTACCCCGAAGTAATTTGACCATTAATTTTCAATTATTTTTTACAACTAAACCCTACGTTTGGCATATGGAAATAAATATAAGTAAACAATTTTCTGGAAGTGTGAAAGTTTTAATTGTTATCAAAATTACCTTTGAATACTTGATTACTTTTGTTCAATTTAAAAAGTTCCTTTTCTCAGGCAACATTGAAGCTACAGAGATAACTCTAGAATGCCAAATTGCAATAGAAGTCAATTTTTCACATTTTATTCAGTAAACCAAAACCTAAACATTTCCCTTTTTTGCACTGATTGTAAAATAGCACTAAATGTTACAACTGGCTGAAAATAACATTTCAACAGTCATTTTCTTTCCTCTTAATTTTGAAAACTCAAGACAAGCCACCTGCAACACATGCATCAAGCAGAGATATCCAGCAAGCTATACAACTGATTTCTATACACTGAAAATACAATGATGACAGCCATTGCACCTGACTGCACATATTAATATACATTTTCCTGGGAGCTGCACATAAAAGTATACATATCAACTCAACCTAGCTTTCTTTCTGTGTGTTTATGCACCATATCCAAGAGGTTACTAGAAAGGGGGATTTATAATTACTTTCATAAAAACTTCGGTAACCAAGTGAAAGAGTTATTTGATGGGAAACCCTTATCAATTAGGAAATGTATAAATCGTGCTTTTTTAGATGGCACTTCTTGGTGTAGCACCATCTTCTGGTGCACTACTGGTCACCTGGCTCCCCCTGCTGGTTGCTCTCTGGTTATGGTGACAAACTTCCACACACAAAGTCTGTAAACACATACAGTTCATCAAACCAACGACATGACCAGCAATCAAGTTCACAAGCTATGAAACTTGTCCGTAGACCAATGAAAATGCTACACGACAATTTTCACAGCTTGCAGTTTTAGATGCAGGTTGAGTTCATGAAAAAAAATTGTCTCAAAACTGTCTCCAACTTCAGCTCATGTTCCCAGAAAATGATAATGAAGATGTTGTTAGTTTTTCTAGGGATGGAAATACCCAACCCATTTCTATGTTTGGTGTTATGCGACCAGGACTACAAAAGTAGGCACCCTCCCTTTTTCTTCTTCTTCACCTGCAACGCAGCCCTTGTGGCTGTTTCAAATACTTCCCTCACTCCCTCTTTAGTCTTTGCAGAACATTCTAGATAAGAAAAAGCACCAATTTTCTCCGCCATTGCTCGACCATCTTCAGGCCGTACTGGTTCCTGTTTCATCTTCATGAGCTCTCGTTTGGTACTTTCATCATTTCGTAGATCTTTCTTGTTGCCTACTAGGATGATTGGGACATTGGGACAGAAGTGCTTCACCTCCGGCGTCCACTTCTCAGGGATGTTTTCTAAACTGTCTGGACTGTCGATGGAGAAACACATCAGAATGACGTCTGTGTCTGGATAAGAGAGTGGTCGAAGGCGGTCATAATCTTCCTGTCCAGCTGTATCCCAAAGAGCTAACTCAACCTGAAAGAAAAGATATATTGAATGTCAAATTGTTAATTCTAGCATGCATTTCCAATAAATTCATTCCAGACCCCCCTCCTAAAAATTAATAATAATGTTAATAAACAGAAAATAGCTTTAAGCTTGCATGAACTAAAGAAGTTTATATAAATTTTCTTATCTTTCTTTTTACTTCAGTCAACATGAAGTGAAAGATGATTTTTTTTTTAATTTGCCAAGAGATAATTACAGCCCATTTCAGTGGTAGAGACATCAAACAACTATTAAATTTATTCCAATCTTGAAAAGGAAGAGAGGGATTCTCCAGTTGGTTGGTATTCTTTCACTGGGTTTATGCACCAATTCTCTAGGTAGTTTCCTGGACATGCATGCCCCCCCCCCCCCCCCAACACACACACACTCCTCTCCAGAATGAATATAAAGATTACAAAATTCCCCCACCCCTCTAAAGCTTGTGTACTTAACTTTGGGGAAATATTTTTCCCAATCCCAACTGAACAAATATCCAGATTACAAAATATTTTCCCCCAAGATTGTGTTGATCTTTGTGAAGATTTTTTTATTCAATACCTCAACAAAGAAGTAACTCTGCAACAACAACAAAAAAAGGTTAAGCATACCGTTTTTGGTTTGCCCCAAGAGGGACCCCAAATGCATTTGCACTTCAATATCAGGTTAACATACATTTTCTAAGGTTGGCATATATCTGCATCAGTGGAATTAAAAGTGGGCTGTTCATACAATACAAGATTGTTTAAATATCACTTGCTTTAACTTAAATATATAATTTAAAAGATCATTAATTCTTTGCAGTGAGCACAGAAAAGGGGAAGGAAATAACAAGAAAACAAAATGTGCTTTTAAAAAGGATTAGTTATTTTTCATACACTTAATATTGAAATACAATCATTTGCTACTTCTTAAAAAATTGCTATTTAACAGATACATATCACTACATACAAACTTTAGGTAGATTTAGTTGAGCTTTTTCTGAATTAGTTACAATAATTAGCACACAAGAGCGTACTGGAATTCCATGGGAAGCGTGCACACCTACTCATTACAACTTCACATGCCAAGACAGTACCAATCCTTTTGAACATACATTTATATAAGTAATGGATCACCTCCAAGGGTGATCAATTATAAAATTCACAGATAAACTCAATTCTCTACATAGGGATTCTGACACACAGCCAGTTGAGGAGCTCAGCATCTTTTTAGTGATATAGTGATCAGTGATGTTAAAATGAAGAACTGTGGGATAAGGATTCAAGTTTAAGAAAAACTAACCTGCTGTGTAACAGAAATAGTAGTGGTACTAAAAAACCAAAGGCAATGTAACTTCCCTCTCTAGCCCAAATAATTTCCCTTCCGTTTTCACCATCAATTCTCCCATTGCTGGACCTAACACAACTTGACCTACGACTGCAGCTGAACTGTGGCGTTTTCTACTGCTAATATGACACTTGGAACAATTTTAAAAGAAATCTGACCTTCTGTCAATGCTCTTATATCCTTGCCTGTTAGTCACATCTATGCCCGTGACAAATGTATATTGCTGTTGTTTGTTACAGTCAATTTACATATCAAAATATACCAAATCTCAAATCTAAACCTAGTGAATGCCAACTGGAAAACAATTTTGTCTTTGTATATTTTAATTTCTTCTTTAAGCTCCTGGAGAGAAGCAACAAATTAAGGTTTTCAATGGAAACAACACACATTCATCTCACACGGCTTTCTCTTAACCACATACATTCTGGTTATCGATATTAGCGTAACATTATGAGATGCATAAATCAATCTAGGAAATTAAGAAATTTAACTTGATTCTGCAAACAAAAGTTGGCTTCAAATGACAGAAAACAGATTTTTCTACATATTTCTGCAGATACGTCCCCCCCCCTCCCCCCACCCAATTAAGCGTCAGCCATGCATTCATCAGAGGACACCTGATTTCACAGCTGAATGCATATTTGTATATATACATATTAATAACATTTGTTTTAAACAACTAGCCTCACAAAAAATATGGTAAGTGAAACATTTTTTTCATTGGCTTTTGTGTAATGCTGGTAAAAAATAGTTTTCTTTTTTTAATGGACTAATGCGTTTTTTTCCAGTGAAGCAAGGGGTTTTGGGCCTTGTCAGAAGGCCTTAATCACATGACCTATTACATCCAAGTTATGGAGATCAAATTGACTTGGATAAAAGGTTGAGGTATTGTGCCTCGCGTGTAATAAAAACACACATGGTCTCGTTAAAATCAGTCAACTATTTTTACCCAAAAAGATGTTATCTGTATTTTAACGTGTGGCATGACATAAAAAGAGTTCCCTATGTCAGTACTATACACTATAATGCATCTCCCATGTCTCCATTTTCCTCCATCATTCAACACAAAGGCGTCTCCCACAAACGAATTACAATATGTCCACAATACAATACGCCGTATGTTTAGTGTTTGTGTATCAAAGTCAGAAAGGCTAACAGTATTTGTGCTTCAACAATTGCTTCACAAGATGAGGCATCCCTTTTTCTTCTTCTTTTTCGTTTGAAGAGCAGCACGTGTGGCTGTTTCAAATACCTCTCTCACTCCCTCTTTAGTCTTTGCAGAGCACTCCAGGTATGCGTAAGCACTAATCTTTTCCGCCATTGCTCGCCCCTCCTCTGGCCTCACTGGCTCCTGCTTCATTTTGCCCAATTCTTTTATCGTGTTGGCATCATTTCGTAGATCCTTCTTGTTGCCTACTAGGATGATTGGGACGTTGGGACAGAAGTGCTTCACCTCCGGCGTCCACTTCTCAGGGATGTTTTCTAAACTGTCTGGACTGTCGATGGAGAAACACATCAGAATGACGTCTGTGTCTGGATATGAGAGTGGTCGAAGGCGGTCATAATCCTCCTGCCCAGCTGTATCCCAAAGAGCTAACTCAACCTGAAAGAGAAGTAAAATGTTGAGTGCACATGCTACTTGCTATAAAAGTGCTTGTCCATTAATACCATGCCAAATACATCAGAGGTCACATTCAGGTTGGGATAGCTGGCATAAAACAAAACCATGCAGCAAAGGATTCCAAAACGTGAAAAGGAAAAAAAAAAGAAACATGGTAACATGGCAGTTTAAATAGAGGACAATGGAGTGCAAAACTGGTCAGAGTGAAACAAACCGGAGTAATTGTGTCACAAGCAGAGTGAAAGTGGCATCAAGGCAGATTGGGTCTTTTTAATGTGTCAGTTCAGCTTCCATGTGATAACAATATCTAAACAAAACATCTATTAGTCAATCTAATCCATCAACACCTTCTCTCCAGCAGTAAGAGCTGCTTACTACAACACCAAGGAGGGAAGGGGAGAGGTTAGATGTTGTATTCACATAACCCAAGGAAGTACTAAGTCACACAGGCACAGTTGACCTGTAAATGGGCCCTTACAGTATCCTGAAGGTAAGGGGTTAACAGCATATGTATGTGGAAGGGAGACAACACCCATCACACGTGGGGACTAACTCCAAACTTGCAATTATCCACACTACAAATAAATATACGAATGAAAAATAAAAAACCAATGATGAAAAATTTCCTGTGGCAATTTCATGGTCACAACCTCCTTCCAATTTCTTTATATTCATAACATTGGTAATTTTGTCTTGAAGTTCCCCACTTTATTGATATATAATTTGCTTTCCACATGGCTGAACTTCTGACCACAGAAAAAATTAACAAGGAAGTGGAAATCATCATACATGGAACTTAAATGCAGGTTTGTCCCTGAAAAAAAAATGGATCCACTATGCCAGACCCCCCCCCCCCCCTCCCACAGGACTCTTAACTATTCAGGGTTGAAACTGCCATTTCATAAAAAGTCAGTAAAGGTGGGGTGGGGTCCAGACCTACCAAATACCCCCCCCCCCCCCCAAGTTTGTATTGCAGATCGGCATGGATGTCAAAACTGACATCTTTGGTTCCCAGAAATCTGCCAATAGTAAGAAAAATCTTATCCCTGAAGAGAGCTCATTTTATGAAAAGTTCATTATCCAGGTCATATTAATTTAACTGGTTCAAAAGAGGAAATCTTGTGCAATATTTCACCTCCACCTCCATCAACTTTGGTTCCAGATAAACAAGGAGGGTGATGAAGAGCCCATAACCACTCTCATGCAAAGAAATAAGAAATAATTAAAGAAATATTAAGCATGCTCCTTTTTTGCAGAGTTCACCAAGTGAGCCTATTGTGATGGTAAATAATGGGGGGGGGGGGGATTGGCAAGGTCAGGGGACAAACTAGACACGTAGGTACAAGGTCTATGCATGCTTAGAGTTAGAGCTCCACTCACCAGTAGACAGTGTCCCACCACCACCCTGAGTCAGTTTACACAGCAGGTCTGGGAGCCTCTTCCACCATTTCAAGCAGCAGTTTTCATTAAGTTATTGCCAGATGTGACATACGATCAGGTTTTACACCCGTCCAAGTCACTTGAAATATACACACACTTGAGCATAAAAATCAGCCTCAAGCCTGCTTTGAGAAAATATGAGAGAAGTGAAAAAATGCAGAGCGGCTCCACTTCAATATCAGATATATAGAGGGTTAGCCATGTTTGGGGATGGGGGGGGGGCATTTTCATTGCTGAAAAAAATAACCTGAAGATTTTCCAGACTTGGGGATTTGTTTCCCCTTACACATAAGGGAAGTTAAGATGTTACATCTTTCAGCAAGTTTTTAATCCCCCAGATCAAAACCACAAACAGCACCATGGGATGTTTTCAAGAGTAAAAGAATTTCCAGTGGAAACGAAATTTGTCAAAAGCAGAACTAGAATGTTTACAACTTCATTTATTGTCTATATACTACTACACACACATATAAATTCAGTTCAAGACTAAACACAGATCATTTAGTATATAACAGTGAGTGGCACTAACATATTCTTTATTTTATACACTTTCATACATTCAAAGAAAGCTTCAGTTTTCACTATCTGCAACTGCTCTGCAGTGGCCAGATCATGCTGATTCCCAAATATGCCCGAAGAATGATCGCGGAGGACTTACAGTTCAATGCCCCTTAACAGCCACATCTTCCTGTAGTAATGCGATAGGCAGACACTCAAATACTTGGTTACATTTGGGCAACTATCAAACTTCATGGTTTGCCATTGCTCTACACAATGTACCAGGTTTTTACATAAAATGTTCATCAAAGGTGCAAGTAAAACAGCATACCAACTAGATGACAAAGCCAAGCTGAACTCTACGACCTTCGTGAAATTAGGATAATTTGACCCTATAAGCTGTTCATTCTACTGGTTACCAAGTAGTAGTACTGTACACTGCCAACTTTAATAAACACCGCATTCTGTGCAAGGGATCACATACATACCCACAGTCCTGTGGAGTCAGTTTTCTCTATCATTATTTTTTCATAAGTGAAGACCATGCCATCCACTTTTAACTTGGGACTATGGTGAATTAAAAATTATAAAACTACACTAACGTACATATAATTGTTTGTTCATCTATTCTTTCAGCACCTATGTTCAAACAGCATATTCTTCTCAAAATAAACACAAACCAAAGTATATACAAAACACAAGGACATAGTGGGCCAAAACCTGAGCCTGGGCACAGCGTGACATATTCCAGCTAAGTTTCAGGTCCTCAGAATTAAAGTTTAAACACACAACTGAAGTACTGAAGGAAAAAAAGTGATAAAAGATTTACAAAAATAATTTCACAGACTTTCATCTCCACACAGATACCATCCACAGGAAAACAAATCATTTATTTTTCTATCTCTAGTTTAGCAATGCTTTTTCCCCCCTCACATTTCAACATTACAGGAATTTACAGATCCTGCGCTTCTTCTTTTTTGATACTTGTAAAGCAGCACGTGTGGCTGTCTCAAAAACGTCACGAACGCAATCTTTTGTCTTTGCCGAGCATTCTAGGTATGCAAAAGCACCAATCTTTTCCGCCATTGCTCGACCCTCCTCTGTCCGCACAGGCTCTTGTTTTAGTTTCTGTAGCTCACGCTGAGTTGTAGCATCATTCCGCAGATCTTTCTTGTTGCCTACTAGGATGATTGGGACGTTGGGACAGAAGTGCTTCACCTCCGGCGTCCACTTCTCAGGGATATTTTCTAAACTGTCTGGACTGTCGATAGAGAAACACATCAGAATGACGTCTGTGTCTGGATACGAGAGTGGTCGAAGGCGGTCGTAATCTTCCTGTCCAGCTGTATCCCAAAGAGCTAACTCAACCTGAAAGAAAAAAGAAATCCTTTGACTATCTTTGTGAGGTGAAAGCGTTCTACACAATGTAAATATCTATTTCAGAGTAATTTTCTGAATGATTTAATGCAGATCTATATTATATTTCATGTAGCTACCAGAGCCATTGTTCCTTCAAACCAGGCCATCCTAGCCAAGTTCTGCAGAACTTCATGATCATTTGTACACTAATCAAGGGGACAGTACGACAATACGAACATGCCATCGTGATCAAGCTTGTGTAGTACATTCTGGGGTGGTGCTAGCAATTATTTTCGTTTAGCCAAATTACTACTTTTTCAACACTTATTTCTCCAAATGGTTTAAATTTGACTTAAACAAGTCAAATCAACCTTTTTTGTTTAGCCAATTAGAGTCAGTTTTAGCATTTGGCTAAATTGACGAGTGTTAGCACTACCCCAGACATTTAACTGCAACATCTATTTTTTTTCCATTTCTTTTTGATCTTCATAAATAGTGTGCTAATTACTACCTACTATGCAGGCAACTTGAGTGTAGTTAAAAATTGTGGTTGTAAACTGACTGCAAATTCTGTTCTGAAGCATCTAAATCTAATTCCACTACATAACGTCAAATTCAACAGTAAATCAACAATACATCTTCTAAGAACAAAGCATGCAGATTAAATAATCATATTGAAACATTTCACTTGAGAACAGAAACAGACAGGCATCTGATTTGTGTTTACAATCACTTTAAACACAAAACTTTTTTTTTTTCTCTGAAACTTCCACATATAACATGCAAGTGGGCAACATGCAATGAGACTAATACCAAGCAACAAATACTGAAAGTCAGGCAAAATAGCACAGGATAACTGAACAATAACAGCAGAAGTCCTCATGCAAATGGTGAAATCAAACTGATTGATTGATTGTATGGGTTTCCTGCACAAAATCTGGGATGAAATTCCATAAAAATTTAAGCATAGCTCATAAATCACACCCATGCAAGCAGGACTACCAATTTCCATGACTCTGTTGTAAAACCACTATGCAGTCCACATTTTGAACTTGCTATTGCTGCTCTACATATTGGCTTTACAAGACCATTTATCTCTGCGTAAGCCGTATAGGATGTTTTCATATGAGGGTGAAATTCTTATCAAGGTGGAATGATGCAATAGGCAGCGTACGAATTTTAAAAAAATGATGATAATAAAACAGCTAAAGCGACAAGCATCAATGGGCTCACTAGACCACACACACACTCACACAGTTGACCAACTTCCCAACCAATCCCAGAAAACACACAAGGCTCTTCCACTACCTAAAAAACATGCAAAACACTGTGACATTCAACTCACCGTTATAGCTTAAGACTCGGACTCGGCTTTCGCGGTGCACTCGCAGCTCTCTCTCCAACACCCGTCTACATGAACTTTACAAAGCTCTTTCGCTGTCATGTATCACTTATGAAATAGGGCGTACAAGTTTCGAGTAAAATAAACGTAAGTCACGCCACCTGCTCAGCCATTGAGGACATCAAAGAAGATGTGTTAAGAAACTGATAAGTCTTGTATGCAGCATTTAGAAACCACTGCAGAAGGGCTTGACCTCTTTAAAGAAGAAGGACTAACATTTCACTCTTATATCACTATTTACTGATATATATCACATGGACACATACTTTGACCCTAGAGTAAATTAACATTTGGCAAGTGTGTTTGATCTTCACAGCCAAATATAGTTTTAAAAAAAGAAAAAAAAAAACAGTACCTGAAGTACATACTTTGTTTTGCACATTAATAACCCTTGAATAATAACAAAGCCCCAAAATGACTTGAACTGTGACTAACACAATGATAATGTTATGATAAGGTGTCCTTTATCAGTATAGTAACCCCCTCCCAAACCTTCCCCTTCTTCCTGGTTTATCAACCAGTCAGACTGAACAAATCCCACTCAACTAGTGTCACCATGCCACTGCCTGCCCGCCCGCACCCCCCCCCCCCCCAGGTCTGCATCTATGACTATGTACACTTACCTGTTTTCCATCTACTTCTATATCGGCTACATAGTTTTCAAACACGGTAGGCACGTAGACTTCAGGGAACTGATCCTTACTGAAGACGATTAGCAGGCATGTTTTACCACAAGCACCATCACCTACGATTACTAACTTCTTTCTTATCGCAGCCATTGCGTTTATATCTGTAAAAGAAGAAAAACAGAAATTATCATGAGAATTTTTCAGTTTTTGGGCATTTCCACATTGGTGTTCTATACAACCATTTGTGTAATTATACATGTCCTTCAGACTCAATTTGCATTGTCAATGGTTTTCAATATGAACTAAAATCACAAGAAAAAAGACTACATTTGCGCATATCAACATCATCATCACTATGATTCACTATCAAACGTCTCAAGAGGAATAAGGAACACTTTCTCTTATAAAACCAACCTTACCTTCAAACTTCTGTCAAGACCAAGCGATTACCAATGCTTTAGTAGTAATATCAAAAATTACTGATCCGAGTTCAGTATGAACTTACCTCTGGAATGTTCCCTTCAATTTTAAGTTTATAATAAAATATAATGACTCACTGGCCTACTATCGGGTGTGGTGACATGACCCAAAACGCAAACAATACACTTCCTAAATTAACAATCCGACTTTGCCCAGTAATTACCTTTTGGCAGCGTGACTTATACACCGCAGACAATACAACCATAGAATCTGGTAATTATAGAGAGAACTGACGTCGAAATCAGCGTTTCCCTCCCAATTCTGATCCTGAAGTGAACCCCTCCCCAAGAGAAGTCAGTCAGCTGATGATGTCATTTCAAAATGGCTACCGCAATGGAATTTCAACAGGGCAGCTTGAATAAATGTTGATTTTGCCAACTTTAAGACCATAGCGCTGACGCATTAATGTCACGCCGGGTAGCAAAATTCAGAATCTTGGAGCAAAGTAATACTTCAGGGATTTTATATCTCCAAATAACTGAAACTCGCCGAGCCGGCAACCATTGAACTCCCAACGGTCAGACAGCCATTTGCATATATCAGATCAACTCCCGCTTTGAACAGACACTCTCAGAATGTTATTCACTTTGAAACATGTATCAAACATATCCTTCTCGCCGTTACTTACCCCTAAATTATACCTATGATGATGCAGGAAGAATATCCAATTCAAATACAGCACAATGGTAGCCACACCTCAATTCTTGCTAGAGGGGTCTGTGGCATTGACGTCACTGATGCATGCTGGGATACCAATCACTAGCTTCATACGAGGCTCATTGTTTATTATTTACTTATGTACACAATAACACTTCAAACGGAGATTTTAAAAATCTGAAGAATGTAAAGAGTATTTCCTACCTTATTTCGACGAATTAATCCTTCGGCAAGAAACTGAGCTAATCTCTTTTCAAGATTTTGAGCGTTATCGATGTATTTGAAGAACAACTGTTTATAAATCGTCCCTTTTAAGAGCTGCATGTAGCTCAAAATGTAATCAGAATAATTAGGAACCAGGTAGTTAAAATGTGTGCTTACATGATATTAAATTATATATAACCTGGCGCGAGAAAGAATATATACACCATGAGGCGGAGTGCTAAAAATAGATAAAGCACGTGTACCTAAAAATAGAACAGTTCAACGGGCCTCTGTTTAACGTGACTTTATGTTATCTGATTGGCCTGTTGTTTAGACGTCATATTGCACTTAATCAGTACATAGGTATTTAAACGTGTAGGCTTATTTTATCTACTGAAAAGGGATCAGATCCTGAGAGGGGCACCTTTTGTTTGAGCGCTCTCCCCACTCCTTCCTCCCCCTGTTGTAAAGAAATAAGATAAAAATTAAAGCAGTGAGAGGGTATTCTGTTTTGAATTCTAATTTCGCCCGATCTTTCCAACAACCTTTGGAGTATAGGTATACGTTCTAATCTTTTGTTTATCTTTTTTTTTTGCCGGAGAGGGGGACATTCTGTTGTTCACAGGGATGGATAAAACCTTGGTTTTGTCTTGCTTCACCCGTTAAACTTTTATTTATTTTTGTCTATTTGGTGTGTGTGTGTTGGGGGGGGGGGGGGGGGGGGGGGGATCAGGGTCGGATCCAGGATTATTTGAAGGGGGGTCCACGGTTGCTAGGCCGACTCCTCCAGCCCCCCCCACCCCCACCCCCACCCACACACACACACACACACTTGGCGTACCTTCTTCCAGGGAGACAGAGTTCGGGCCCTCCAGCGGGCCCCGAAAAAATTGGTTTTTTAGAGGGGGAACTGTGCCATTTGGTACGGTTTAGAACTATGATTCAGCTAGTAAATTAAAATTCTAATTCCAAGAGGGGACCAGAACCCCCCATTACCCCCCCCCCTCTAGATCCGCCACTTAAGTTAAGGGAGGCGCGTACACGTGTATGACTGTGCTCTCCTCTATTGTTTAATCGACTGATATTTGTACACACATTTAGCTAGTGTTCATTGAGCATTTTATTTTCTTTCCTTGCTTTATTTTTATTCAGTTACATGTATGCCCTTTTCATAAGCCCAAGAAGCATGGGATTATTTACAGCTAGATCAAGCAGTCATATCCCGTTTATATGATCCCTTTCACATCGCTGTCAAATTTCTAGGAATTCAAGATAAATGGTGAGATCTGTGTCTATTATATGTGCAGGGGTGCCGGAGGAAGAAGGAAATAATCGTACACATGGGGCTTGTGATCCAAGAAAAATGATAGAAATCGCAGTCTGCACTCCCTCATCCCCCCCCCTCCCCCCTGCAAGGGTATGAAGGCGTGGCCTATCAAATTCCCTATTAGTCATATTTTAAAAGTTGTGAAAGTACCTACAATATAACTGTTAGTCCCCGGCCTTCACTGTGCCTCTTCTCAGTTTCTATACCTCCAAATCTAAAATGAAAAATATTTTATACATCGTGGGCAAATTACGAATGAATAATTTTTTTTTCAAGAAATATAATTAAAATAAAAGCAGTGAAGGGGAATAATGTTTTGAATTTCATTCCGTCCCTGAAGTGCAACAAAGGAAATAAATATCGTATCCGAGGCAGTCATCAAATAATAACCCTAATAGAAACCTTCACAAAACTTTCTTTTTTTTTTTTTTTTTTTTGGGGGGGGGGGGGTGGGTCGTTTGTACAGTTCGCCCGTGCGTGCGTGCGTCGGTCTTCGCACACGTTTGTTAGGGGCAAAGCGGAGACAATTTTCCCTCGAATGTCCAATACAGTATAGACGATGAGTAGTTGTAACTGACTTATCTCACGGCTGCACGCTTCGAACAAAAGGATAATTGCGCTGGCTTGTATTTCGCTCGGAACGCACCAATGCGTATTAAAATACCCGAAATACAGGCCAGCGTGTTGGTGAAAAACGAGTGTAATTATCCTATTCTTCGAAGCGCCGATCGCGGAAAATATATACATATTCCTGC
Source organism: Lingula anatina (assembly GCF_051362555.1). Lineage (NCBI taxonomy): Eukaryota > Metazoa > Brachiopoda > Lingulata > Lingulida > Lingulidae > Lingula > Lingula anatina. The sequence goes on along the minus strand of NC_141772.1, from coordinate 1,781,418 downwards.
ACCCCCCCCCCCCCCCCCCCAAAAAAAAAAAAAAAAAATACATAATATTTTTAGCAGTGAGCAAATTTACCCTCAAACAGGGCCACAGATATTTTTTTCTCTATTCACAAACATGTCTCAGGCTTATTTATGACACGATTCTCGCGCTAAATGAAAAATGCACATATTTAACCCGCGGCCCTGGTAGGGGATAGAACAACTGTGCCTTCCCTAACAAATGATTGACTAAAACTTGTCAACCAAGAAATGCTCTATAAAAAGAAAGCTGTTAAGGTTTCAGTTCATTGAGCGTTTCATCGGACCCACATACTGCCGTAGTCACCGTGGGCCAGTAAATCAGCCAGTCGCCCAGACTACCGTTTGAAGATGAAGATGTACAGGACATTGCTCCTTTGTCTGATTTTGGTTTTGGTTGCACTGTATGCGCTCGCCAGAATTCGTAAGTGCTAAATTACGGCTTTTGTAATTCACCATCAAGTATTATAAAGATAGATGCTAGTTTCTTTTTTTCAAATTACCATGACTGGTCAAACTTTATTTGATCGGGCCCTGTTTCATCAGCATTATGCTTTACGTTACTTACAAGCGAGGTCGGACATTATGACATGCTTTTTATCATATCTTGTAATAATTCAAAAACGTTTTTTTAATGCAGGTTTTTCGACAAATTAGACAAAAAATGATATAGGTCTAAGCTGTTTTACTCTTTGTAAAATCTTGAATTTACATTTAGGGCGTACAAGGCACAGTCGTTTCTGCATAACCCGAGCATGTCCTGGGCATCCACGCAAACACGGCAGCGGGCACGCTAAGCCATCGCACCTCGCCTTCTCACGTATACGCTGCCAAGAGTGCGGTAGTCAAGGCAAGGGGTGTAAAAAACCTTCGCCAAGACCCGTGTGTGGGGAGAACTCCAAGTGCTGTAGAGTTAAAAGACACTTGATCTACTGCAAGAATAATATCATTGAAAAAAGTTTACCTTGCCCGCATAAATGGTCCTGTGTGTGTAATGAGGGATACAGGTTGAACACCTCTGATCCAGGTTCCAAAAGTTGCGTTCCAGGTGAGAAATGGTACTTAAAGACTTTATTGCAGCGGTACGGTAATTAGTATAAGTAACTAGGGGAAACAGAAGGGGTTGAAGCCGAGATACACAGTACTGGTTCTGAAGTTCGATAAAAAGTTATGTGCTTGAATCCTGGAAGAGCAAAGAACACTTTTAAGATTTTGTTTAAACGATTTCAAAATGCTATCGTCAGGGGGTCTGTGTTCTTTTTAACTCTTTTACTTCATGCAGGTGACTAATTTTTAAAACTTTTTAACTAATAAGATAAAAGAATAATATTTGTAATTATATATGGTTTGTGTACACGTGGCATGTAGTACTTGACTGGTTGGAAAACAGGTGTTTTATACCAGTCGTCACACGTCGCAGTGGGTGGAATTTGGCATTGCTGTGTACGGCCGGTACACTGTATCTCATGTGAGAAACATTAACACAAAAACATCAATTTGGCACAATGTTCTAAAATATAATGGGTTCTAAAATAATGCTATAAAATTATTCATGAGTTTTGACTTTTGTTTCATAAATTGAAGTGAGGCCCCCAGTTGTGTGTGGTAATAATACCAGATGCTGTGAAGTAGTGGATAACAGTACAGTGTCAAACTGCCAGAATACTACCAATGAAGAAGGTCAAAGTTTACCTTGTCCAGAACCTCTGGTCTGTGTGTGTGAAGAGGGATACATGTTCAACTCTTCTGATCCAGATCCACAAAATTGCGTTCCAGGTGAGAACTCCCATTGTTGGTTAAAGTCCTGTGTTTTTTTTTTAACCTTTTCAAGGAAGAGTAAGGCACTCTCAATGATTTGTGTTTGTTGGTTCGATACTACCCTATTTAAACTTGTAAACACGTATATGTTGTACAGATGATTTCATTATTAATCTTTAGATCTTATAACAGAATGTCGAAATAAAAATTTTAATCATGGTTTACGTAAGGGTGGCGTGTAGCTTTGTAATTTACACTGGTTGGAAAAATGTTGGATGACCATCGTCCTTGTCAAAGTGGGTGGACTTTGGCAATGTTTTATATGGCACACTGTACCTCGTCTTAGAAGCACACACACAGAAATGCAATGATCATGACATAATGTTTCAAAATGAAATCTATATAAATTCATTTCCCTGTGTTGACAAGTTTTGTCTTCTGTTTCATAAATAGAAGTGAGGCCCCCAGTTGTGTGTGGTAATAATACCAGATGCTGTGAGGTAGTGGATAACACTACAGTGTCGAACTGTCAGAATACTACCAATGAAGAAGGTCAAAGTTTACCTTGCCTAGAACCTCGGGTCTGTGTGTGTGAAAAGGGATACATGTTCAACTCTTCTGTTCCAGATCCACAAAATTGCGTTCCAGGTGAGAACTGGCAGTTATAGATTTTATTGCATGGGTGCGGTACCACTACCACCATTAGGAAAGGGGGGGGGGGAGGTTGAAGTCGAGATATTGGTTTTGATGAAAAGTTACTATGCATTTCTTTTCTTTTCAAATATTGGTCCTTCCTTGAATAAATTATAATTCGACATAAAAAGTGTGCTTAAAAACCCATTTGATGTCATGTTTGTTTTTGCCAATTCAACTTAGAGTAAGGAATTCTTTATGATTTTACCGTTGTGATTTTAATACCCTCGTCAGGGGCTCAGTGTTGTTATTTTAAAATCTTTCAATTCTTGTTGAAATTTGTATGTATTTTGTGCATGTGATCTTGTTTTTAAACTCTTGATCTTATAACAGTGTATCTAGGAATAATGTTTGTAATCGTATATGGGATTACGTTTGTGGTATGTAGCTTAGTAATTTTCACTGGTTTCAAAATGGATATCGCATACCCATCGTCACACTTCACAGTGGGTGAAATTAGGCAATGTTGTGTATGGTACACTGTATCTCATGTTAAAAGTATAAACCCACGAACACAATAAATTTGGCACAGTGATCTAAATTTTATGAGTTCTAAAATAATGTTCTAAATTAATTTCCCTGTGTTCACGTGTCTTGACTTCTGTTTCATAAATTGAAGTGAAGCCCCCAGTTGTGTGTGGTAATAATACCAGATGCTGTGAGGTAGTGGATAACAATACAGTGTCAAATTGTCAGAATACTACCAATGAAGAAGGTCAAAGTTTACCTTGTCCAGAACCTCTGGTCTGTGTGTGTGATGAGGGATACATGTTCAACTCTTCTGATCCAGATCCACAAAATTGCGTTCCAGGTGAGAACTCTCATTGTTGGTTAAAGGACTGCATGTTTTTACCTTTTCAAGGAAGAGTAAGGCACTCTATACGATTTGTGTTTGTTATATCTATACCACCATATTTAAACTTATAAAATGTATATTTTGTGAAGATGACTTCAATATTAAACTTTATATCTTCTAGCAAAATTTGGAGAAATAATATTTTTAATCATGGCTGGTAAATAAGTGACATGTAGCATTGTAATTTACACTGTTTGAAAGATGGGTGTCGTATATACCAGTTGTCACTTGCCGCAGTGGTTGGAATGCATAAAAAGCTAAACACTAAAGAAATGTTAAATTAAAGGTGGGCTTCATTTGTGCCTTGATCTAAGACAACTGCACATGCCATACAAACAAACTGGCAGCTTGGCCAATTAATTTGGTCAATTAACTTGGTCATTTAACTTGCCCATTATGCAGTTAACAATGCAAAGACACCAAAAATAATGGGCCCAGCCAGGGTGTAATAAACATGGAGTCTGGGCTCTTTATGCATGGGACTAGATTTGATCCGGGCCTTTGACATATATATATATATATATATATATATATATATATATATATATATATATATATATATATATATATGTGTGTGTGTGTGACATGTAGCTTTGTCATTTACACTGCTTGGAAAACAGGTGTTGTATACCAGTCGTCACACATTGCAGTGCGTGGAATTTGGCAATGCTGTTTATGGCACACTGTATCCCATGTTAGAAGTATAAACATACGAGCGTATAAGCATGAATTTGCCACAGTGTCCTAAAATTAATGAGTTCAAAAATAATGTTCTAAAATTATTCATGAGCTTTGTCTTTTGTTTCATAAATTGAAGTGAGGCCCCCAGTTGTGTGTGGTAATAATACCAGATGCTGTGAGGTAGTGGATAACAATACAGTGTCAAACTGCCAGAATACTACCAATGCAGAAGGTCAAAGTTTACCTTGTCAAGAACCTCTGGTCTGTGTGTGTGAAGAGGGATACATGTTCAACTCTTCTGATCCAGATCCACAAAATTGCGTTCCAGGTGAGAACTTTCATTGCTGGTTAAAGTTCTGCTTTTTTACCTTTTCAATAAGAGTGAGACACTCTTTATGCTTTGTGTTTGTGATTTCAATACTACCATATTTAAAGTTGTCAACATGTATGTATTGTGCAGATGACTTCATTATTAATCTAAAGATCTTATAACAATGTGTAGAAGAAAAATTTTTATCATTGTTTGAGTACGCGTGACATGTAGCTTTGTAATTTACACTAGTTGGAAAATGTCAGATGACCATCGCCCTTGTCAAAGTGGGTATAATTTGGCAGTGTTTTATATGACACACTGTACCTCATGTTAGAAGGATACACACAGAAATGCAATGATCAAGACATAATGTTCCAAAATTAAATCTATATAAATTCATTTCCTTGTGTTGACAAGGTTTGACTTCTGTTTCATAAATTAAAGTGAGGCCCCCAGTTGTGTGTGGTAATAATACCAGATGCTGTGAGATAGTGGATAACAGTACAGTTTCAAACTGTCAGAATACTACCAATGAAGAAGGTCAAAGTTTACCTTGTCCAGAACCTCGGGTCTGTGTGTGTGAAGAGGGATACATGTCCAACTCTTCTGATCCAGATCCACAAAATTGCGTTCCAGGTGAGAAGTTCCATTGCTGGTTAAAGTTCTGCTTTTTTTTCCTTTCCAAGGAAGAGTAAGGCACTCTCAATGATTTGTGTTCATGATTTTAATACTATCGTACTTAAACTTGTACACATGTGTATATTGTACATATGACTTTACTATTTAACTTTAGATCTTTTATCAATATATGGAGAAATAATGTTTTTAAACATGGCATATATGTGTGTGTGTGTGTGTGTGTGTGACATGTAGCATTGTAATTTACACTGGTTGGAAAACAAGTGTTGTATACCAGTCATCACACATCGCAGTGGGTGGAATTTGGCATTACTCTTTATGGCACACTGTATCCCATGTTAGAAGTATGAACATAAGAGCATGAATTTGCCACAATGTCCTAAAATTAATGAGTTCTAAAATGATGTTCTAAAATTATTCATGAGTTTTGACTTCTTTTTCATAAATTGAAGTGAGGCCCCCAGTTGTGTGTGGTAATAATACCAGATGTTGTGATGTAGTGGATAACAGTACAGTGTCAAACTGTCAGAATACTACCAATGAAGAAGGTCAAAGTTTACCTTGTCCAGAACCTCTGGTCTGTGTGTGTGATGAGGGATACATGTTCAACTCTTCTGATCCAGATCCACAAAATTGCGTTCCAGGTGAGAACTCACTTTGCTGGTTAAAGTTTTGCTTTTTTTTACCTTTTCAATAAGAGTGAGACACTTTTTATGCTTTGTGTTTGTGATTTCAATACTACCATATTTAAAGTTGTCAACATGTATGTATTGTGCAGATGACTTTATTATTAATCTAAAGATCTTATAACAATGTGTAGAAGAAAAATTTTTATCATTGTTTGAGTACGCATGACATGTAGCTTTGTAAATGACACTGGTTTTAAAATGATGTCAGATGACCATCGCCCTTGTCAAAGTGGGTATAATTTGGCAGTGTTTTATATGACACACTGTACCTCATGTTAGAAGGATACACACAGAAATGCAATGGTCAAGACATAATGTTCCAAAATTAAATTATATAAATTCATTTCCTTGTGTTGACAAGTCTTGACTTCTGTTTCATAACTTGAAGTGAGGCCCCCAGTTGTGTGTGGTAATAATACCAGATGCTGTGAGATAGTGGATAACAGTACAGTGTCAAACTGCCAGAATACTACCAATGAAGAAGGTCAAAGTTTACCTTGTCCAGAACCTCTGGTCTGTGTGTGTGATGAGGGATACATGTTCAACTCTTCTGATCCAGATCCACAAAATTGCGTTCCAGGTGAGAAATTTCATTGCTGGTTAAAGTTTTGCTTTTTTACCTTTCAAGAAAAGTATGGAACTCTCAATGATTTGTGTTCATGATTTTAATACTATCGTACTTAAACTTGTACACATGTGTATATTGTACATATGATTTCACTATAAAACTTTAGATCTTATATCAATATATTGAAAAATAATATTGCATATATATGCACGACATGTAGTATTGTAATTTACACTGCTTGGAAAACAAGTGTTGTATACCAGTCATCACACATCGCAGTGGGTGGAATTTGGCATTACTCTTTATGGCACACTGTATCCCATGTTAGAAGTATAAACATATAAGCATGAATTTGCCACAATGTCCTAAAATTAATGAGTTCTAAAATAATGTTCTAAAAGGATACACACAGAAATGCAGTGATCAAGACATTATGTTCCAAAATTAAATCTATATAAATTCATTTCCTTATGTTGACAAGTCTTGACTTCTGTTTCATAAATTGAAGTGAGGCCCCCAGTTGTGTGTGGTAATAATACCAGATGCTGTGAGATAATGGATAACAATACAGTGTCAAACTGTCAGAATACTAACAATGAAGAAGGTCAAAGTTTACCTTGTCCAGAACCTCTGGTCTGTGTGTGTGAAGAGGGATACATGTTCAACCCTTCTGATCCAGATCCACAAAATTGCGTGCCAGGTGAGGACTTTCATTGCTGGTTAACGTTCTGCTTTTTTCCTTTTCAAGGAAGAGTAAGGCACTCTTTATGCTTTATGTTTGTGATTTCGATACTACCATATTTAAATTTGTAATTTAACATGTATATATTGTGCAGATGACTTTATCGTTAAACTTTAGATCTCATAACAGTATATGTAGAAATAATATTTTTAATCATGGTTTGCGTACACGTGACATATAACTTAAAAGTGGGTATCGTGTACCCGCATCGTCATACGTCACATTGGATGGAATTTGGCCATGTTTTGGCCTACTGTCTTTGCTGGTTTAAGTTCTGCTTTTTTACCTCTTCACGAAAGAGTAAGGCACTCTTTATGCTTTGTGTTTGTGATTTTGATACAACCATATTTAAACTTGTAAACTTGTTAATAAACTGATACCAGGAGCATATCATTCCACAGTCATTTATCTCCCCCAAAGTATTGGTGTATATTGTGCATATGACTTCATTATTAAACTTAAGATCTTATGCAGCATTTTAAGTTACAATGGTTGAAAACGTGTATTGTATACCCATAGTCATTTGTCACGTTGGCAATGTTTTGTATGGCGCACTGTCTTTCATGTTACACACTGTAGAAGGATGCGCACAGAAGCACAATAATCCTGGCATCATGTTCTGAATTGAAATCTATATAAATTAATTTCCCTGTGTTGATAAGTTTTGTCTTCTGTTTCATAAATTTTGGTGAGGCCACCAGTTGTGTGTGGTAGTAATACCAGATGTTGTGAGGTAGTGGATAAAATATTGTCGAACTGCCAGAATACTATCAATGAAGAAGGTCAAAGTTTACCTTGTCCAGAACCTCGGGTCTGTGTGTGTAAAGAGGGATACGTGTTCAACCCTTCTGATCCAGATCCACAAAATTGCATTCTAGGTGAGAACTGGCAGTGATAGGCTTCATTGCATTGGTGCAGTACTGCATTGTGTATTAGTACCATTACGAAAGGGGGAGTGGGTTTGAGGTTGAGATATTAGTTCTAAAGTTAGAAGGAAACTTAGTCTTTATACTTTTCTTTTCAAATTGTGTTACCATTTGAAGGAAACCTTATGGACTCCTTTTTGTTTTGTTCCGACTTCTACATAATCGAGGGAGTAAATAAACCCAATCGTAATTAACCGCTTCACTCCCTCACATAGTTATCTATGAGCATCTGTGTTAACGTTGAGTTCTTTTGGTAATTCAGCATTAAATTCCACTATTTTGTCATTGATGGAATCAACTAAACTCTATTTTAAAGGATAACATACATTTGTCGCCGGATCTGAAATGACGAAAATGTCAGTGTTTAAATGATAATTGTTTGAATGATTATATATTCAAGTGATACTCCATTGTGTTTAATATTGCCTTTTTTTTCCCCTAGATATACCGACATGTCGTAAGTATTACATCAAACATTACATTTGATTTGCAAACATGCCCTCTCAACTTCTATCTTTCTATAGCCAGAAATAGAAAATAATTGGTAAAACTAGTTGGTTTTTATCATTGTTCATCTAATGAGTTCGACAAAAAAGCAGTGGAGCGGGAAATTTAATTTGCTGTATAGAAATAGTCTATAGACTTCTATATTTAAGATATGTAAGATATGTTTTTTAAAATTGAAAATAATTGTGGTAATGAATATTACCTTACGATTCACGTTATAGGATAATTAAAAAACGCAGTGAACAAAAAATTGTTGGTATGTTGGGAAACTGGTGTGTGTTTTGACATTAAGAATTAATATCTTCACATAAATTTATCGGCAGAAGTGGTGGCAGAAGTTGTACAATATACTGATTACTTGTACACACACTGGACAAGAGAAGTGTCACCCCCTTCACCCCCTGAAACAGAGTAATCAAAGTTTATAATGCCTGATCTACTTATAATGCGACTAATGAGTATAAAACCGCTGTACCATGGAATTGTATTGTTGGTCTTTTTGTGAAATTTGATGTTAATAAAATGATACCAGGAGCATATCATTCCACAGTCATTTCTCTCCCCCAAAGTATTGGTTCAGTAGGGGTGACACTCCTATTGTCCAGTGTGTGTATATACAGTATATCATTAATGTACTTATCTACTATATTTCTTCTTATCAATTTTTTCAGCTATAATTCCAAGATATTGTCGTAAGTATGGCATCTTTTTTTTACCTACATACCAGTGTGTAGAAAGGGAAGTCAATAAGGCAGCAAAACTGTCAGATGAACACACAATAATGCAAAAAAAAATTTTGACAGTTTTGATGCAATAATACATTATGCTTGACAACAAAGCATAGTCACCAACAATTTTTAATTTATCTAACGTGGATACTAAGAATATATAACTACCATAAGGCGTCATGCCAGTGGGAGTTCTAAGTCCAACATTTTTGCCAAAAAAAAAAAGCATTTCTTCCAGAAAAATAATGAAATTATAAATATATGGTTTTCCAACTCAAGCTGTACTTCAGTTCTATTAATCTTTTCTGTATGTTTGATAATCATAAGTAACAAAGTCTTCCTTTGTTGGTCATTATAGCATCGGTGCCCAAAACATGGTTTTCTTCAACTTTGATACAATATCATTTAATGCTTACTTTCTTACATACACCCCCTTTACACTAGACGGCGTCCTTTCTGCGTCCTTTGTGCGACCATGAAACAGGCATCGCCGTGGTTGCAGAATGAATGCTCATTGATCTGCAAGTTGTTGGCACGTAAAGTATTACTTTTTTTACTCTCAAACGGGGCCGTACTACATGTACGTACGGGACGCAGAAAGGACGCCGTCTAGTGTAAAAGGGGTTTTACTTACTTTCTCTTTACTTGTTAAGTTTTTCCACCTTATGGTGGTCACCAGTGTGGGTTGGTCTATATATATAGTATACTAGCAAGGAAGTTATCCAGTTTTGTCTAGAAATTTTCCACCGTGCACAATGTGTCCCTGTACACCAGGCGCGGTGTGTCTGTACATAAAAACGATGTAAAAATCATGCCGTTTGGGGTCTTAAAGTTACGTACGCAGCTTAGTTTATGCTTTCCCTACTTTTTACTTACTGTATTTTTTGTATATTATACGATTAATCTTTTAACATACTAGTATTAAACTTAATTATTTTTATCTTTAATTATTATTATTATTTATAATTATTTGTATTGTTATTTTACTTTTAAGAACTTTTAGAGTTCAGTTTCGGAAATTATATATATGTGGTAGCTGCTTAAATTATCATTATTATTGCAAAATATTGTGGCCAATGTGAAAGTCAAATGCTAGTTTAAAAATTATATTTACACTTACAGCGGACGTTCGACAAGTCAGGTGTGACGGTACAACCTACTCCTTCAGCAGCCGCTTTCGATTTGTTGATTTCGACCTGGTACCGTTACAATACAGCATCAGTTACTCGGGGTGTAACAACATCAGTATATCCACATGCAATGCCGCCACCTTCGACACGATGGTGGTTCTTTTTGCCTGTGATGCGACGTTATTTATTGAACGCGGTGGACTTCAGATATGCGGCATCCGCGGATATCACTTTATGCACTGGAATGACGACAGTCCCGTTTGTGGCGGCTTTACCTCTCTGCTCCAGATCCCGCAAGGAGACCTACCCATTGGGACGTATGCAATAGGTGTGTGCGGGGCGTACACTTCCTATGGCTTCTTTAGGATATCTATCTCTTGTTAAAGATATGTGCAATACCAAAAACTGAGCTAGAGGGATGATCTGCCCAAGTCAAGCTGAGTTTCTAAAGACTACAATTTTCTTCTATAATTTAAATTTATTGACGAAGCCCAATGATGGAATACAGAAAATTGAAATGAAGATTATCCATGTATCTCGAAAGGCCGCCACGAATGAAATATCAACATGAAAAATAAATATTTCATTGTCCGTAATTTATGCATTATTCAAAGAAAAAAGCGTGCAAGAATCCCCTAATACCTATAACCATTTCCAAACTGATTGATATTTGATATCTTTGCCAAAGCGTATAGAGATAGGAATAAAGGTCTTTAAATAAGCGTTTTTAGTTTATATTTTAAAAAAGTCATTTAAGTTGGGCATTTTTTTACCAAGTACACCACAAAGCATTTTGATAACATGAATGGCTTATGTAACAAAATAAAATGAAATCAAAATCACGTGGATTAAAGGTTTGCCCACAGAGAAAAATTAGCTCCTTGTTAAATCAGATTTTGAAAATAAAGTTAAGTAATATCAGCACTGAATACAACTAAAGATAGACTGATGATAATCAGTGAATCAAGTATGCAGAAATAAACGGCGGCTTTGGATGGACCAACGCACACGCCTACATCAACATAACTCACTGTCGTAATAGATTCTGGGCATTGAACATGCAAGAAGCAAATCATTTCCTCGTTTTTATGCATGAGCTTAATCTAAACAGGTTATACTATAGAAACGTATATTTGCATTTAAACGCTGAGATAAGCATCAAAGTATTTATTTCGTTTTTGATACAGCTAGTTTTCCGGGTTTCAGCTGTGTCCATGAAAAAAAAAAAAAAAAAAAAATATATATATATATATATATATATATATATATATATATATATATATATATATATAACTCCCCATATATAAGGGTCTTTGCGTAGAAAATAATTATTTCTAATTGCATTATGGAGTTTAACTTAATGTTTGCATACTGCATGCGAAGTTAGATGTTGCTTCACAAAATATATACTTTTAAGAATCTATTAAGAAATATGGTTAATTGCTAATTACAGGACAACACGTCCTTCTGGAAGCCTCATATACTGTAATTATCAATACGGTAGCAGTTTGTAAAATTGATATGTATGCACTTTCAGCCGTGCTGACGTGCTTAGATTATTCCTAAGTAATAATAATAATAATAATTATTATTATTATTTCCGAACAACAGTTGGATACTTCTTTTTCAACGCCGCCGCTCTTGCTGCCGTCTCAAACAACTCTCGAATTCCTTCCCGCGTTTTTGCTGAACATTCCATATAAGAAAACGCATTTATCTTTTCGGCCATTTTCTGTCCCGCTTGCCAACCAATCGGTTCTTCGTGTAGAGTCCCTAGTTCACAAATAGTATATTTGTCATTTCGTAAGTCCTTTTTGTTTCCAACTAATACAATGGGAACATCCGGGCATCGTTTGTTGATCTCTGGTGCCCATTTGTATGAGGCATTTCTAAAACTGCAGGGATTGTCAATTGAATAACACAGTAAAACAGCGTCCTTTTTGTTGCCTGAAAGGGAGTTAAGCCTGGTGACGTCATCTAGCCCCGCTGGTTCTCGGAGGATAAGTTCAATCTGGAAGGAAGTTTTCAAAATCAGCATTTCTGATACAGAAGCAATAAGTTTTAAAAGTACTAAAAGTAAAACTAAAAGTTAAAAAATATGATATTACAGCTAAAGATATAAATACCACACTCAAAATTTATTTTCTCGATATTCACTCTAGAAAATGATATATATATATATATATATATATATATATATATATATATATATATATATATATATATATATATATGTTGATGGTTCCAGGGTTTCGTGTGAGGGGGGGGGATTAACACAGAGATTGAATGTAAAATTTTGAAATTTTCTCGCTTTTATCATGCGGGTCCTGCATCAATTTTAAAACAGACGTTTTTCTTTATTATTCAAGTGTGGAACAAACTAAATATATATATGTAAGATTTTTTGATATTGTTGATAATGAGAACATGGGTTAAAATGATATGCAGCGCAACATTTAAACTGCCGTTTGTCCATATGAAAAAATAATCACCATTTTGCCATCAATTTCTATGTATGAAATATTACTCGTGGAAGGGACAGGAAGACGGTTTATGGCGAAATCGTCCTTTGTGAAAACGCTGACTAGACAAGATTTTCCACAACCCTCGTCTCCAAGAATGATTATTGTTTTGCGTGGCTGGTGAGCTTTAGAAGACCTATCTGAAAATGAAAATGTATTTCACTTGCCGTATTATAACATTTAACTCTCTCTCTCTCTCTCTCTCTCTCTCTCTCTCTCTCTGAGCAAATATTATCACAAATAATCTATAATTCCTCTCGTATCCTCGCTAACTCATTTCCCCATCTTTTATACTGCCCTCAGATAACACAAGAACAGTATTAAATCAATAAAAATAGTGTTCAACGCGGAAACAACGATTAAACTGATCTGTAATAATCATTTAAAAATGTTACTTTGTATTTAGATATCTATTTTTAAAGGTAATAGTAAAATGATATCAAAAAATGAAAACGAGAGTTACTCCTCACCGTTGTATAGACACGACCACAATCCCATCGTCTTGGTTAAAAAAACATATATGTACCTGTTATTTACACTATTTATCTGTGATCTTTGTGGCCATTCTCTAGTGCTGGAAAATGACTAGCCGGGCGAACCACGCTCTTTTATAATGGAGGTCCGTAATGCTAAAAATAGCCTCACTGGGTGGTTTATTTATAGAGTAATGACTGGGTGAAGATTTTTTGGAAGATTGCTGTGCATAGCCTTTGCACTATCATTATTTGCATATTTACATGTCAAATCTCTCCTTCACTCTCTTTCTCTCTCTCATCAAATTGTTAAATTTAAAAATGTTTTGAACTGAATAATAAAAAACAATTTTTCGGCGATAGAGGTCGGCTGATTGTTGACACTGTATTGTTACATTTTTATCTACGTTTTAACTTAAAATTAGCTTTTTTAAATTTAATATTACACTACACTTTTTGTTATAATGTTAATCTAATATTTAATACTTAAATATTAATTTATGCATTCTTTTAAAATCTGTTATTAACCGCGGTTAATTTTACGAAATGATATTGATGTACTTTTTCTGGTGTGGTATTGTTTCTCATTTTGCACATTGCAATAGAAAATAAATATAAAGACAACTTTTTGAATTGGTTTATTTAAGTGTTCATTCTTTCTTTTATGTATATTTTTATTATAATAGATATAATAATAGTAATAATAATAATGCTTATTATTAATCTTATCAATATTATTGGCATTTCAGAAAGTGGGGCTTCCCATTTTCCATCCTTTATTTTCACCAGGACAGGGAAAATACACATCAGTTGTGTAACGAACCTTGAAGAGTGAAGGACTATGATGAAACCCCACAGTTCACTGACTGACGACTTTTTTATCTACTTTCTTTCTATTTTCTTTCAAGGAGAGTGTTTTTCCCCAACAACTATAAAATATATCATTAAGTTTCTATGGTCTATGACACATCAGTGTTACTGTAAGGTAGCGATGAAAAGAGTTGCTTGATTTTATCAAGGAGTTACAACAGACTAACTCCTTGATTTTATCTAGCTTTAATTTGGTATAGTTAAGTTTAAATTGTTAGTTCAGATGACAATTACTCCCACAAGTGATCATTTAGGTGACTCTAAAAACTTTGGTCAAGCCATTTACTCCGTGACCGATAAATCACTTATCTTGTTTATATTATAAAAAAGTTGTAAACAACGTCCGTAGGCAGGGCTACATGTAGGTGGGGTGGGGTTAAAACCCGTCTTTTTGGCAAGAAAATGTCCCCTCTGAATCAATACTTGATTTAAATTCTATGTCTTATCTCAAGCTGGGTCAACTGAGGGGAAGGAAAGGTTCAGTTTTCGACAAAAAGAACCCTGGTTGCTGAATGCAAGCCTGTTGCTAGACATTATATTGTTATTCTTTGTTGCTGCCGTTTACTATGATGGAATGAAAGTGGGAGAGAGCGGTGGGAGAGAGCGGTGGGAGAGAGGGTCGCCACTGGGCTATGCTGTATCGTTGTGATTATAGTAAAAAGAGAGATGCGGGCTTGCACATTTACTGCCAAGACCTCGATAATAGTATCAATTTTATAGTTTAAGAGTCATATTCTTCACAGATGACGAGGGTCTGGAAACACCATTTATATGCCTTAAATATCGTTAAGAAAAATCGCGATTGTAATTCATCCAAAAAATACCTGAAAGTTATCGAATGTCAAAACTTAACGGTTGGTTAACAACAAATATTTATTATGAAGGACACTTAATGTGTATAATTACAAAAAAAAAAGAAAAAAAAAAAAAAAAAACGACTGATGCCACATATAGCCTAATTGTACATGTATAGCAGAAGGTATTGCAGCATTACTTGAAATATATTTATTTTTTAATACCATGATTGTCTTTACTTTGCTTCTCTTTGCCCAGCATCACTCATGACAAATTTCTTTAGAACAGAGTGAAAAAAAATTAACATCTGCGATGGATCTTACGGCGTTTCCTTTTCAATAACGTCGCTCTCGTGGCAGTCTCAAATACGTCCCTAACGCCCTCTCGCGTTTTCGGCGAACACTCAAGGAAAGAAAAAGCACCAATTTTTGCCGCAGTGTCTTCCCCGGCCATGTAATCCACCGGCTTTTCGTTCAGCTTTGCCAGTTTAGTAATGATCTCTTCATCTTTTCTCAAGTCCTTTTTATTTGCCACTAGAACTACAAGAACATTGGGACAAAAGTGGTTGATCTCCGGGACCAGTTTTTCGGCGATGTTGGCCAGGCTGTCGGGACTGTCTGTAGAGTAACACATTAGTATGACGTCAGTATCGGGATAAGATAAGGGCCGTAAGCGGTCGTAATCTTCCTGGCCGGCAGTATCCCAAAGTGTCAACTCGATCTGAAATAAAAAACATTATTTCTAATTAAAAACAGTAGTAATATATGAGAGAGAGAAGAGCTTAAATCAAATGAACGGATGAACGCTATATTTTATAACAGACAATTTTAACTCTCAAGTCTTCAATTTAATTAAAAAAAAAAATACTACAAAAGAGTCGCACCTGTTTTCCATCCACTTCTATGTCGGTTACGTAGTTCTCAAAGACGGTGGGAATATAGCTGAGGGTAAAGTCGTCCTGTGTAAACACGTTGAGCAGGCAGGATTTACCGCAGGCGCTATCCCCAACAATCACCAACTTCTGTCTCATAGGGTACGCCGTAGAATCTGCGTCTGGAAGGTGAGAAGGTAATTTAATCAACTGCAATTAAAGGAAGTCATCTTGATTTTCCAAAGCTCACTGATATCCTAGCTCCATACAAGGATGCATATTGAATATATTCAATATACGTCCTTGCTCCATATAATCAGAATTGTTGTCTTCCGTAGCGACCTGAGTTTGATGGTCATTTGAATCTAACTCCTGTATCATCAGCATGCTGTAACTTGAATTCTCTTTTAATCTACCTACAGTGGCACTCAGGGTGTTGGAAGCGAATAAAAATACCTTAGCCTGTTGTTTAGACGTCAAATTGCACTTAATCAGTCCATAGGTATTTAAACGGATAGGCTTAATTTAACTTCTGAAAAGGGATCAGATCTGAGAGGGGCACCTTTTGTTTGAGCGTTCTCCCCACTCCTTCCTTCCCCTGTCGATCAAGGGAAAAAAGCCAGGAATTAATCAAAAGATGCCTTGATAACGTCTGGGACGGCCTAGCTTTCCAGCACTGCTTATTGAAAAAATATCATTTGATATTTAAGAATGAAAAAAGATCTTGGACAAATTTTGAATTAATTGATATTTTTCAAGAAATAGGATAAAAATAAAAGCAGTGAGAGGGTATTCCGTTTTGAAAATTCATTTCGCCCGATCTTTCCAACAACCTTTGGAGAAGTTATACGTTCTAATCTTTTGTTTATCTTTTTTTCTTTTTTTTTTTTTTTTTTTTTTTTTTTTTGCCGGAGAGGGGGACATTTTGTTGTTCACGGAGATGGATAAAATCTTGGTTTTGTCTCGCTTCGCCCGTTAACTTTTATTTATTTTGTCTATTTTGGTATGTGTGTGTGTGTGGGGGGGGGGGGGGGTACTTCTTAAGTTCAGGGAGGCACGTACACGTGTACGGCTGTGCTCTCCTCTTTTGTTTAATCGACTGATATTTGTACACACCTTTAGCTAGTTTTCATTGAACATTTTATTTTCTTTCCTTGCTTTATTTTTATTCAGTTACATGTATGCCCTTTTCATAAGCCCAAGAAGCATGGGTGGGGATTATTTACAGCTTGATCAAGCAGTCATATCCCGTTTATTTGATCCCTTTCACATCGCTGTCAAATTTCTAGGAATTCAAGATAAATGGTGAGATCTGTGTCTATTATATGTGCAAGGGTGCCGGAGGAACAAGGAAATATAATAATAATAATAATAATAATAATAATAATAATTATTATTATTATTATTATTATTATTATTATTTATAGTCTAAAATCCAAACAAAATGTTCAGTAGACTTTGCATGGGTAAAATGAACAGAACAGATGAATAAAGTCAATAAATAAATAAATAGGTAGTTAAGATATTAGGCCTAAGAGATTAAAATGTATAGTACAATGAAAATAAACATATGGACAGTTAAGATTTTAAGATATTAAAATGGATAGTACAATATAAAAGATAACAGCCAGTCAAATAAGTTATATAACTTTTTGAAAATAAAAGTTTTTAATTCTTTTTTAAAATTGTCCACAAACTCTTAAGAATAGTTCTTAAGAATATTAGGAGATTGTTCCATTCATTTGGTCCATAGACTTGAAGGACTAGGTCGCCATATGTTCTTAATCGAGCATTACATGCCATGAGTAAAACCTGGCTACTACAATCTGTTTAAGAGAATGTCATTGAGAGACCATTAAAGGATTACGCGACCTTCCTTTCATGTAGGTCCGCCATAATTAGGTCTCGGCCTTGCTGGACCTCGTCTCTTCTCGATGTGATTGCTGTTGTCAGTTAGATGATGCTGTACGTTCCAGTAACAACAAACAGCGCGAGTCGAACAGTGTATGCCCCATACAACAGCGTAATTATATCGAGGCACACCGGAGACGATTTTCTCTCGAATGTCCAATACAGAAGACGATGAGTAGTTGTAACTGACTTATCTCACGGCTGCCGCTTCGAACAATAGGATAATTGCGCTGGCTTGTATTTCGCTCGGAACGCACCAATGCGTTTTAAAATATCCGAAATACAGTCCAGTGTGTTAGCAAAATAAGAGTGTAATTATCCTATTCTTCGAAGCACCTCCCCCCCCCCAAAAAAAAAAAAAATTTAGCAGTAACCAAATTTACCCTCAACCAGGGCCACAGATAAATTTTTCTCTAGATATTCACAGATATGTCTCAGGCTTATGTATGACACGATTCTCGCGCTAAATGAAAATGCACATATTTAACATGCGGCCCTGGCAGAGGATAGAACAACTGTGCCTCCCCTAGCAAATGATCGGTTAAAACTTGTCAACCAAGAAATTTTCTATAAAAAGGAAGCTGAAAAGGTTTCAGTCCATTGAGCGTTTCATCGGACCCACATACTGCCGTAGTCACTGTGGACCAGTTACCCGGACTACCGTTTGAAGATGAAGATGTACAGGACAATGCTCCTTTGTCTGATTTTGGTTTTGGTTGCACTGTATGCGGTCGCCAATATTCGTAAGTGCTAAATTATGACTTTTATAATTCACCATTAAGTATTTTAAAGATAGATGCTGTTTGTTTTTAAATTACCATGACTCGGACTTTATTTGATCGATCCCTGTTTCATCAGCATTATGCTATAAAGTATCTCACTTCTCTCGGACCGTCTTTCGTTTTGAACGGTGTTCCAGTTAGCCAAACATTTTGCTTAGTTTTGTTACTTTCACGTTCACAAAAAATGCATTACACGACAGAACAACACCCTGAGCTTCAGAGATAACTTGACACTAACCTCTTCACAATAGCCTATCTTCATTGTGTCAAGTTACCTCTGACGAAAATAGTTTGACCTAGTTTATATAAGCCAATCGAATCCAAGTTTCAAAATTTTTCACCAAAGTTTGGTGAAAACGCTGATTGGTTGACCGTCAAGCGGTAATCCTCGGCTGATTCCGCAAGCTCCATACTAACAAGAAAGTTATTGTCTAGTGCGGAGACATCCGAGTAGTTCCGAGTGCATAACCGTACACGGAGAAAGCATGGCGTCTCCTACGAGTGACTACGTAAAATAATGTGTTAAGTTATCTGTTGATTCTTTGCAAAATATGAGTATATCGGAATTGAAACCAGAGCAGTTTGAGGCCCTGCATCATTATCTACTGAGGGCTGATGTATTTTGCGTGCTGCTCACAGGTTACGGCAAGTCCCTGATATTCAGCCTTATCTTTGATTGGTCCGGATTTGAACAAAGCGCGCTTTGACTCGTTCGCGTTCATTGGCTAGATCGTTCAATGAGTCATTGAGTGCGGGCTTTAAATTTGATTGGCGGGCGGCGGGGGCAATCGAATGTGGTCAAAGGTAACTTGACACGATGAAGATAGGCTATAGTGAAGAGGTTAGTGTCAAGTTATCTCTGAAGCTCAGGGTGCAGAACAATAGCTTCATTCAACAAAGGACGTATTCAGAATTGGAGATCACAGGATCTACATGTACTGATCTACAGATCAAATGTGGCAGACCGTACATGAAAGAAGAGCCGTGGGTTGGCTTGCATGATGGTACGATGCATATCTCAATGCAATGGCGTCAAGCGATATCAATTATGAGAAATCAGCCTTAAAAATCGTGCCAAGATAAAGACCAATCCACCAAAGAGCACGATTCAGTAAAATAGTCATGTTCATTTACGATAAAATGGTAACGTTAATTTTACTTACAAGTGAATTTGGACATTATGGCATGCTTTTTATACCTTGTAATAATTTAAATACGTTTTTGTTCAATGCAGGCTTTTCATCAAATTAGACAAAAAGATGATATAGGTGTAAGTTGTTATACTTTTCGTAAAATCTTGAATTTACATTTAGGGCGTACAAGGCACAGTCGTTTCTGCATAACCCGAGCATGTCCTGGGCATCAACGCAAACACGGCGGCCGGCACGCTAAGCCATCGCACCTCGCCTTCTCACGTATACGCTGCCAGGAGTGCGGTAGCCGAGGCACGGGGTGTAAAAGACATTCGCCAAGACCCGTGTGTGGGGAGAACTCCAAGTGCTGTAGGGTTAGAAGACACTCGATCTACTGCAAGAATAATATCATTGAAAAAAGTTTACCTTGCCCGCATAAATGGTCCTGTGTGTGTAATGAGGGATACAGGTTGAACACCTCTGATCCAGGTTCCAAAAGATGCGTTCCAGGTGAGAAATGGCACTCACAGACTTTATTGCAGCGGTACGGTAATTAGTATAAGTAACTAGGGGAAACAGAAGGGGTTGAAGCCGAGATACACAGTACTGGTTCTGAAGTTTGATAAAAAGTTATGTGCTTGAATATTGGAAGAGCAAAGAACTATTTTAAGATTTCGTTTTCATGATTTCAAGAAAATAAAATAATATTTGTAATTATATATGGTTTGCGTAAACGTGGCATGTAGTACTTGACTGGTTGGAAAACAGGTGTTTTATACCAGTCGTCACACGTCGCAGTGGGTGAAATTTGGCATTGCTGTGTATGGTACACTGTATCTCATGTGAGAAACATTAACACAAAAACATCAATTTGGCACAATGTTCTAAAATATAATGGGTTCTAAAATAATGCCATAAAATTATTCATGAGTTTTGACTTTTGTTTCATAAATTGAAGTGAGGCCCCCAGTTGTGTGTGGTAATAATACCAGATGCTGTGAAGTAGTGGATAACAGTACAGTGTCAAACTGCCAGAATACTACCAATGAAGAAGGTCAAAGTTTACCTTGTCCAGAACCTCTGGTCTGTGTGTGTGAAGAGGGATACATGTTCAACTCTTCTGATCCAGATCCACAAAATTGCGTTCCAGGTGAGAACTCCCATTGTTGGTTAAAGTCCTGTGTTTTTTTTTTTTTTTAACCTTTTCAAGGAAGAGTAAGGCACTCTCAATGATTTGTTTTTGTTGGTTCGATACTACCCTATTTAAACTTGTAAACATGTATATGTTGTGCAGATGATTTCATTATTAATCTTTAGATCTTATAACAGAATGTCGAAATAAAAATTTTAATCATGGTTTACGTAAGGGTGGCATGTAGCTTTGTAATTTACACTGGTTGGAAAAATGTTGGATGACCATCGTCCTTGTCAAAGTGGGTGGACTTTGGCAATGTTTTATATGTCACACTGTACCTCGTCTTAGAAGCACACACACAGAAATGCAATGATCATGACATAATGTTTCAAAATGAAATCTATATAAATTCATTTCCCTGTGTTGACAAGTTTTGTCTTCTGTTTCATAAATAGAAGTGAGGCCCCCAGTTGTGTGTGGTAATAATACCAGATGCTGTGAGGTAGTGGATAACAGTACAGTGTCGAACTGTCAGAATACTACCAATGAAGAAGGTCAAAGTTTACCTTGCCTAGAACCTCGGGTCTGTGTGTGTGAAAAGGGATACATGTTCAACTCTTCTGTTCCAGATCCACAAAATTGCGTTCCAGGTGAGAACAGGCAGTTATAGATTTTATTGCATGGGTGCGGTACCACTACCACCATTAGGAAAGGATGGGGGGGGGGGGGGGAGGTTGAAGTCGAGATATTGGTTTTGATAAAAAGTTACTATGCATTTCTTTTCTTTTCAAATATTGGTCCTTCCTTGAATAAATTATAATTCGACATAAAAAGTGTGCTTAAAAACCCATTTGATGTCATGTTTGTTTTTACCAATTCAACTTAGAGTAAGGAATTCTTTATGATTTTACCCTTGTGGTTTTAATACCCTCGTCAGGGGCTCAGTGTTGTTCTTTTAAAATCTTTCAATTTTTGTTGAAATTTGTATGTATTTTGTGCATGTGATCTTGTTTTTAAACTCTTGATCTTATAACAGTGTATCTAGGAATAATGTTTGTAATCGTATATGGGATTACGTTTGTGGTATGTAGCTTAGTAATTTTCACTGGTTTCAAAATGGATATCGCATACCCATCGTCACACTTCACAGTGGGTGAAATTAGGCAATGTTGTGTATGGTACACTGTATCTCATGTTAAAAGTATAAACCCACGAACACAATAAATTTGGCACAGTGATCTAAATTTTATGAGTTCTAAAATAATGTTCTAAATTAATTTCCCTGTGTTCACGTGTCTTGACTTCTGTTTCATAAATTGAAGTGAAGCCCCCAGTTGTGTGTGGTAATAATACCAGATGCTGTGAGGTAGTGGATAATAATACAGTGTCAAATTGTCAGAATACTACCAATGAAGAAGGTCAAAGTTTACCTTGTCCAGAACCTCTGGCCTGTGTGTGTGAAGAGGGATACCTGTTCAACTCTTCTGATCCTAATCCACAAAATTGCGTTCCAGGTGAGAACTCTCATTGTTGGTTAAAGGACTGCATGTTTTTACCTTTTCAAGGAAGAGTAAGGCACTCTATACGATTTGTGTTTGTTATATCTATACTACCATATTTAAACTTATAAAATGTATATTTTGTGAAGATGACTTCAATATTAAATCTTCTAGCAAAATTTGGAGAAATAATATTTTTAATCATGGCTGGTAAATAAGTGACATGTAGCATTGTAATTTACACTGTTTGAAAGATGGGTGTCACTTGCCGCAGTGGTTGGAATGCATAAAAAGCTAAACACTAAAGAAATGTTAAATTAAAGGTGGGCTTCATTTGTGCCTTGATCTAAGACAACTGCACATGCCATACAAACAAACTGGCAGCTTGGCCAATTAATTTGGTCAATTAACTTGGTCATTTAACTTGCCCATTATGCTGTTAACAATGCAAAGACACCAAAAATAATGGGCCCAGCCAGGGTGTAATAAACATGGAGTCTGGGCTCTTTATGCATGGGACTAGATTTGATCCGGGCCTTTGACATATATATATATATATGTGTGTGTGTGTGACATGTAGCTTTGTCATTTACACTGCTTGGAAAACAGGTGTTGTATACCAGTCGTCACACATTGCAGTGCGTGGAATTTGGCATGCTGTTTATGGCACACTGTATCCCATGTTAGAAGTATAAACATACGAGCGTATAAGCATGAATTTGCCACAGTGTCCTAAAATTAATGAGTTCTAAAATAATGCTCTAAAATTATTCATGAGCTTTGTCTTTTGTTTCATAAATTGAAGTGAGGCCCCCAGTTATGTGTGGCAATAATACCAGATGCTGTGAGGTAGTGGATAACAGTACAGTGTCAAACTGCCAGAATACTACCAATGAAGAAGGTCAAAGTTTACCTTGTCCAGAACCTCTGGTCTGTGTGTGTGAAGAGGGATACATGTTCAACTCTTCTGATTCAGATCCACAAAATTGCGTGCCAGGTGAGAACTTTCATTGCTGGTTAAAGTTCTGCTTTTTTACCTTTTCAATAAGAGTGAGACACTCTTTATGCTTTGTGTTTGTGATTTCAATACTACCATATTTAAAGTTGTCAACATGTATGTATTGTGCAGATGACTTCATTATTAATCTAAAGATCTTATAACAATGTGTAGAAGTAAAATTTTAATCATTGTTTGAGTACGCGTGACATGTAGCTTTGTAATTTACACTAGTTGGAAAATGTCAGATGACCATCGCCCTTGTCAAAGTGGGTATAATTTGGCAGTGTTTTATATGACACACTGTACCCCATGTTAGAAGAATACACACAGAAATGCAATGGTCAAGACATAATGTTCCAAAATGAAATCTATATAAATTCATTTCCTTGTGTTGACAAGTCTTCACTTCTGTTTCTTAAATTGAAGTGAGGCCCCCAGTTGTGTGTGGTAATAATACCAGATGCTGTGAGATAGTGGATAACAGTACAGTGTCAAACTGCCAGAATACTACCAACGAAGAAGGTCAAAGTTTACCTTGTCCAGAACCTCTGGTCTGTGTGTGTGATGAGGGATACATGTTCAACTCTTCTGATCCAGATCCACAAAATTGCGTTCCAGGTGAGAACTCTCATTGCTGGTTAAAGTTCTGCTTTTTTCCTTTTCAAGGAAGAGTAAAGCACTCTCAGTGATTTGTGTTCATGATTTTAATACTATCGTACTTAAACTTGTACACGTGTATATTGTGCATATGACTTCACTATTAAACTTTAGATCTTATAACAATATATGGAAAAATAATATTTTAATCATGGTTTTATATACGTGACATGTAGTATTGTAATTTACACTGCTTGGAAAACAAGTGTTGTATACCAGTCATCACACATCGCAGTGGGTGGAATTTGGCAATGCTGTTTATGGCACACTGTATCCCATGTTAGAAGTATAAACATATAAGCATGAATTTGCCATAATGTCCTAAAATTAATGAGTTCTAAAATAATGTTGTAAAAGGATACACACAGAAATGCAATGATCAAGACATAATGTTCCAAAATGAAATCTATATAAATTCATTTCCTTGTGTTGACAAGTTTTGTCTTCTGTTTCATAAATTGAAGTGAGGCCCCCAGTTGTGTGTGGTAATAATACCAGATGCTGTGAGGTAGTGGATAACAGTACAGTGTCAAACTGTCAGAATACTACCAATGAAGAAGGTCAAAGTTTACCTTGTCCAGAACCTCTGGTATGTGTGTGTGATGAGGGATTCATGTTCAACACTTCTGATCCAGATCCACAAAATTGCGTTCCAGGTGAGTTCTGTTATTATTGGTTAAAGTTTTGCTTTTTACCTTTTCAAGGAAGAGTAAGGCACTCTATATGATTTGTGTTTGTGATTTTGATACTCCCATATTTAAATTTGTAATTAAACATGTATATATTGTGCAGATGACTTCATCGTTAAACTTTAGATCTCATAACAGTATATGTAGAAATAATATTTTTAATCATGGTTTGCGTACACGTGACATATAACTTAAAAGTAGGTATCGTGTACCCGCATCGTCATACGTCACATTGGATGGAATTTGGCCATGTTTTTTTGGCCCACTGTCTTTGCTGGTTTAAGTTCTGCTTTTTTACCTCTTCAAGGAAGAGTAAGGCACTCTTTATGCTTTGTGTTTGTGATTTCGATACAACCATATTTAAACTTGTAAACTTGTTAATAAACTGATAGCAGGAGCATATCATTCCACAGTCATTTATCTCCCCCAAAGTATTGGTGTACATTGTGCATATGACTTCATTATTAAACGTAAGATCTTATGCAGCATTTAAAGTTACAGTGGTTGAAAAACGTGTATCGTATACCCACAGTCAATTGTCACGTTGACTGGAATTTGGCAATGTTTTGTATGGCGCACTGTCTTTCATGTTACACACTGTAGAAGGATGCACACCGAAGCACAATAATCCTGGCATCATGTTCTGAATTGGAATCTATATAAAATAATTTCCCTGTGTTGATAAGTTTTGTCTTCTGTTTCATAAATTGAAGTGAGGCCCTCAGTTGTGTGTGGTAATAATACCAGATGCTGTGAGGTAGTGGATAACAGTACAGTGTCAAACTGTCAGAATACTACCAATGAAGAAGGTCAAAGTTTACCTTGTCCAGAACCTCTGGTATGTGTGTGTGATGAGGGATTCATGTTCAACACTTTTGATCCAGATCCACAAAATTGCGTTCCAGGTGAGTTCTGTTATTATTGGTTAAAGTTTTGCTTTTTACCTTTTCAAGGAAGAGTAAGGCACTCTATATGATTTGTGTTTGTGATTTTGATACTCCCATATTTAAATTTGTAATTAAACATGTATATATTGTGCAGATGACTTCATCGTTAAACTTTAGATCTCATAACAGTATATGTAGAAATAATATTTTTAATCATGGTTTGCGTACACGTGACATATAACTTAAAAGTAGGTATCGTGTACCCGCATCGTCATACGTCACATTGGATGGAATTTGGCCATGTTTTTTTGGCCCACTGTCTTTGCTGGTTTAAGTTCTGCTTTTTTACCTCTTCAAGGAAGAGTAAGGCACTCTTTATGCTTTGTGTTTGTGATTTCGATACAACCATATTTAAACTTGTAAACTTGTTAATAAACTGATAGCAGGAGCATATCATTCCACAGTCATTTATCTCCCCCAAAGTATTGGTGTACATTGTGCATATGACTTCATTATTAAACGTAAGATCTTATGCAGCATTTAAAGTTACAGTGGTTGAAAAACGTGTATCGTATACCCACAGTCAATTGTCACGTTGACTGGAATTTGGCAATGTTTTGTATGGCGCACTGTCTTTCATGTTACACACTGTAGAAGGATGCACACCGAAGCACAATAATCCTGGCATCATGTTCTGAATTGGAATCTATATAAAATAATTTCCCTGTGTTGATAAGTTTTGTCTTCTGTTTCATAAATTGAAGTGAGGCCCTCAGTTGTGTGTGGTAATAATACCAGATGCTGTGAGGTAGTGGATAACAGTACAGTGTCAAACTGTCAGAATACTACCAATGAAGAAGGTCAAAGTTTACCTTGTCCAGAACCTCGGGTCTGTGCGTGTGAAGAGGGATTCATGTTCAACTCTTCTGATCCAGATCCACAAAATTGCGTTCCAGGTGAGAACTCTCATTGTTGGTTAAAGTCCTGTGTGTGTGTGTGTGTGTGTGTGTGTGTGTGTGTGTTTAACCTTTTCAAGGAAGAGTAAGGCACTCTCAGTTGATTTGTGATTGTTGGTTCAATACTACCCTATTTAAACTTGTAAACATGTATATATTGTGCAGATGATTTCATTATTAATCTTTAGATCTTATAACATAATATCGAAATAAAAATTTTAATCATGGTTTACGTAAGGGTGACATGTAGCTTTGTAATTTACACTGGTTGGAAAATGTCGGATGACCATCGTCCTTGTCAAAGTGGGTGGAATTTGGCAATGTTTTATATGGCACACTGTACCTCGTCTTAGAAGGACACACACAGAAATGCAATGATCATGACATAATGTTTCAAAATGAAATCTATATAAATTCATTTCCCTGTATTGACAAGTTTTGTCTTTTGTTTCATAAATTGAAGTGAGGCCCCCAGTTGTGTGTGGTAATAATACCAGATGCTGTGAGATAGTGGATAACAGTACTGTGTCAAACTGCCAGAATACTACCAACGAAGAAGGTCAAAGTTTACCTTGTCCAGAACCTCTGGTCTGTGTGTGTGAAGAGGGATACATGTTCAACTCTTCTGTTCCAGATCCACAAAATTGCGTTCCAGGTGAGAACTGGCAGTTAGACTTTATTGCATGGGTGCAGTACCATTACCACCATTAGGAAAGGGGGGATTTGAAGTCGACATATTGGTTCTGATGTTCGATGAAAAGTTTGTACTTTATACTTTTCTTCTCAAATATTGGTCCTTGAATAAATAAAAACTCGACATAAAAACTGTGCTTAAAAACCCATTTGATGTTATGTTTGTTTTTACCAATTCAACTTAGAGTAAGGAATTTTTTATGATTTAACGGTTGTCATTTTAATACCCTAGCAGGGGGCTCAGTTTTGATATTTTAAAATCTTTCAATTCTTATTTAAATTTGTATATATTTTGTGCAGGTGATCTTATTTGTAAACTCTTGAACTTATAACAATATTGTATCCAGGAATAGGGTGTTTGATTTCGATAGTACCGTATTTAAACTGTTAGGATGCAGTATTCACTGGCATTAGGAAAAGGGGGAAGTGGAAGTCAAGTTATTGGTTTTTAAGTTCGAAGGAAACTTAGTCTTTTATACATTTCTTTTCAAATTATGTGTAACCATTTGAAGGAAACGCTATGAACTCTTTGTTGTGTTGTTCTGATTTCAACATTATCAAGGGAGTTGCTGTTTTTTATGTAGAGATTAAACCTACGCCAATTTCCTGACACCAGTTTGTAGTACATATTGTTTGAAATGGACATAAAAGTTTTCTCTCCCAAATAACTACTTTTACGTCACCAACTGGAACTAGCATATTTACCTCAATGTATATTGGATGTGACTACGTTATCTCATAAAATGACAATGTTCATTTCCACGGTAGCTAATAGCGGATAAGGAAATAAACCCAATCATATGTAACCGTTAAAGTTGAATTCCGCGAACACCTCTTTTTCTTTTGATAATTCAGCATTAAACAAATTCCACTATTTTGTCTTTTATCATATGGCTTCATTGATCGAATCACCTAAACTTTAAAGTATCTGAAAAATCAATGTTTAAATGATAATTGTTTGAATGATTATATTATTCAAGTGATGCCCCATTGTGTTTAATATTGCCTTTCTTTTTTCCCCTAGAAATGCCGACATGTCGTAAGTATTACATCAAACATTACATTTGATTTGCAAACGTGCCCTCCCTACTGCTATCTTTCTATAGCCAGAAATAGAAAATAATTGGTAAGAATAGTTGGTTTTATGGGCTAGACAAAAAAGCAGAAACGGGAAATTTTAGTTGCTGTATAGAGATAGTCTATAGAGTTCTATATTTTACTATTGAGAGAATAATATCAATTAATTCATATCTAAACCAATATATAATATATATTAACATCTTTGTTCACGTTGGCAGAATATGCACATGATTGTATGAATATTTTCGTGTACTTTTGCAAAATACATCTTTTCACGTTTTCAGCTGAATCTATCGCACAATGTCGTAAGTATGATATTACATTTAACACAAAAATATTTAATACTAATTTTTCTTCAGTGTAGACCAACTTTCATATGTGTTTATTTTTTGTGTTTTACTTAAGGCTGCTTGCTGCCTCGTTTTACTGATTTTTAAATTAGTTAAGGTCTTAGATGATAGATAGCCAGGGAGTTTTATAAATTATCTCAGGCACAGTGCATCTTCTATAACCTACATACCAGTGTGTAAAAAGGCACTACAAGCTAACTGCATGTAAGATGTGGTTTTTAAAATTGAAAATAATTGTGGTAATGGATATTACCTTGCAATCCACGTTATAGGATCATTAAAAAACGCAGTGAACAAAAAATTGTTGATATGTTGGGAAACTGGTGTATGTTTTGACATTAAGGATTCATTTCTCAAATTTATCGGCAAAAGTGGTGGCAGAAGTTGTACAATATATAGATTATTTGTATATATATATCATTAATGTGCTTTTCTAATATATTTCTTCTTATCAATTTTTTCAGCTGAACTAACAAGACGGTGTCGTAAGTATGGCATCTTTTTTAACCTACATAACAGTGTGTAGAAAGAGAATCAACAAGGCAGCAAAGCTGTTAGATGAACACACAATGATGCAAAGAATTTTTTTTTTTGACAGTTTTGATGCAATAATACATTATGCTTAACAACAAAGTCAACACCAATTTTTTATTTATCTAACGTGGACACTAAGAATATGTAACTACCATGAGGCTTCATGCCAGTGGGAGTTCAAAGTCCAACATTTTTGCAAAAAAAAAAAAAAAAAAAAAAAAATGCCTTTCTTCTTGAAAAATAATGGAATTGAGCTGGTTTTCCAACTCAAGATGAAATTATATATATGTGGTTTTCCAACTGAAGCTGTACTTCATTTATATTAATCTTTTCTGTATGTTTAATAATAATAATAATAATAATAATAATTTATTTGATAAAATTGCAACCCTAAGGTTGAAGTTGTACAAAGAATGTTTAAAAGAAAATTGACAATAAACTTTAAATTATAAAACAATAAATTATTCTTAAAATACTACAAATTAAAACGGCATCCATAAATTACTACAAGTTAAAAAGGCAATAATTAATAAAGGAATTTTTAAAACGTTCACTTTTGGTTGTAAGAATTTGGTGTTTCGTAAAGGGCGGGTGTTTCTTTCAGTCAATAAATGTCCTAACTTTTCACAATTTTTTAATTTTGTATAAAACCTCTGATACAGCAAATGTCTACGTTTGTCTAGGGTGTCAATGTTACAAACTTTTAAGGCATCATCATAACTGAGACCAGGGCAAATAATCCTTAAAGCTCTCTCTTGAACTGACTCTAGACATTCAGATTGCTCAGCAGTCAGACCTGGTCCCCATACTGGACATGCATATTCTAAAACTGATCTTATTACAGACTGGTAAATAGTTAATAAATCTTGTATGTCCAGTTTTGCCCTCTTTAGCTGTCTGAGATAAAAGAGCTTTAAACATGCCTTAGCATACATGATTCGGATGTGTTCAGCCCACTTGAGGTCTGGGGTTAAAATAACACCAAGTATCTTAAACTTTTTGACCTTTTCTACACGTTCACCATCTATTTCCAATGTTGGCATTGTAAGATTACAGTTCTTGGTAAAATTTATGTCCATTGACTTAGTCTTCTTTACATTAAGTTTCATCTTGTTTTGCTTGACCCAGTCAGCCAATTGGTCTATCCCTTGAATTTCTAATTTTTTCATTAAGATATGGTGATCAATCCTGTCGAAGTCTTTAGCAAAATCTAAAAATAACACCTGAGCATAAGACTTTGTTTTGGGGGATGGTTCAAGTCCTTCTAGTAATCTATGAGTCAATTCAACTAAGGCGTGAGTAGTTGAACTATTCTGAATGCCACCAAACTGTGCTCTATCAATTTGCAGACCATCTGTAACCCACTTTGTTACAAAAGACTCCAAAATTTTACTTAGAACTGGTGTTTGTGATATAGGTCTAAGATCTGACTCTATTACCTTTGGCTGATTCACTTTTGGAATGGGTATTATCTCTGCAGATTTCCAAATTTTTGGTACGCAACCATCCCTTACTGAGCTATTGAAAATTGCACAAAGTGGTTTTGACAAGTAGTCTGCAAAGTCTCTGAGAACCCAATTTGGAATTTGGTCTGGGCCTTTAGCTTAAGACAGCTTTACTTTGGATAGTAATTTTTCTACATCCGCTGTGCAGATAACAAATTTGTCAGGTACTATACAACTCTGCTGGGCATTTCCGTCAGGTTGTAAAGGTGACAGGTCTTGGCTGACACTATGAAAAAAGGTATTGATTTTGTTTGCCAGAACTGGAAGATTGCCTGAAGATGTGCTATCTGCCAGCAGTTGGAGTAAAGTGACATTGTTTTGCATCCCAGATAATTCTTTTGATTTTTTCCACCATAGGGAAGAGTTGGACTGTTTCAATGATTCTATTTTATTTTTATAGTATTTTGACTTAAGTTGTTTATTTGTCCTTTTGATTTTGTTCCTGAGTGCATGTGAAAGGCTAGTATTTCCTTCGCTGAGGGCTCTCTGACGCCGTTTGATGAGGTCCTTGAAATCAGATGTTACCCAGGGTTTGTCCGTTGTGTGTCTGCTGATGACTCTCATTGGAAGATAGGTGTCAAGGAGATTGTTAATTGTCTCTTCGAAGAACTGGTACTGGTTTGCACAAGTGTCCATTTTATACAGTGGTGTCCAATTCACTTTCATGAGCTCATGAGCGAAAAGAATTTTTTTCATTTTTTCCCATGGAGCGACAGCGGATCTTTTCCTCTTTACCACATGGATTGCGGTTATGATTTGCAGGAAGGGAGAGTACTGCATTGTGGTCGGATGTCCTATTGGCGGTAGTATTTCGGGCACCTTGTAATATTGGTCAATGTTAGTGAAGATTTTGTCCAGTATTGATTCTCTTCTTGTACCCTTCCTGACAATCTGTCTCAAGTTGAAGGCTCTCTTAAATTGGTTGTCAGGGAGTGTGTTAAAGTCACCAATAAGGAAGACTGCTGAATACGGGTGGACCCTGAGGATAAAGTCAGTGGAAGATATGATATGTTGGGTCATACTCTTGTTATCTGCACCTAGAGGGTGGTAAATTGCGCCAAGGCTGATGTGTGAGAATTCACGCCGAGGTAGTCTGTTTGGTCTCAAAGTTATCCATAGTGATTCCAGGTTGCAGACTAGCTCATTCCATATCTTGAAAGGTATTGATTCTTAGATGTAACAAACCAATCCACCGCCCCTCTTCTGCTCTCTGTCTTTTCTCACTGTATTATATGCTGTCAGAGATGGATGAGTTGCACCAGCTCCCTGTTATGCAGGCATAATCTATGTCATACTGTTTTAAAATAACAGACAGTTCATTGAGTTGTAAAATGCACATTTTATACCATTAAGTCAAATTTATAACAAGTACCCCCTCAGATCCAATGTTCCACTGTGATTTCTACGGATGTAAAGAAGTGCCTATTTAATTGAAAAGACGCCACCAAATGTCACCAAATTTACACATAATTAGCATTAGGATGTGCTCGTTAGAGGTCACCTGCCTAATAGCGTGTGCGTCTACCGCGTACTGTAATTATCTCCTGTAGATGGCGCGACAAGCCTTCAACAAGGGTAATAATTCTGTTTTGTGGGATATTTTCCCATTCTTCCTAAACAGACCACTATTTTGTATTTTTTTAACCATTATTCATGTTAGACATGGTATCTAGAATAAAAAGCACTAGTTATAACAATTTACACCTGTGAGCTGATCATTTGTAAATAAAAGTATATGGAAGTGGGGGTGGGACAACCTTTTTGACCAATGTTGTACTTGTATAAAACTTAATTATTTTTATTTTTAATTATCATTATTACTAATAATCTTTTTATTTTTATTTTACTTTTAAAAACTTTTACGGGATCCAATTTCGGAAATTCATATATATATATATATATATATATATATATATATATATATATATATATATATATATATATATATATATATATATATTAACCGGGTATATATAATCATTATTATTGTAAAATAGTGTGGCCAATGTGAAAGTCGAAATTATATTTACACTTAAATTATATTAACACTTACAGCGGACGTTCAACAAGTCATGTGTGATGGTACAACCTATACCTTCAACGACAGCTATCAATATGTCGCAAATAATCTGGCACCGTTGCGATACAGCATCTGTTACTCAGGAAGTAACAACATCATTATATCCACATGCAATGCCGCCGACTACGACACGAAGCTGGCTCTTTTTTCCTGTGATGCTATGTCTAATATTGAATCCGGTGGAAGTCAGACATGCAATATCCGCCAAGGTAACAGTGCGTACTCCAATGACGACTTTGATGGCTGTTCTGGCTTTACCTCTCTGCTCCAGATCCCTCAAGGAGACTTATCCAATGGGACGTATGCAATAGGTGTGTACGGGTTTGGTATCGGAGGGACCTTCAAGGTCTCTATCTCTTGTTAAAGATATGAGCAATACCAAAATCTGAACTGGAGGGATGATCTGCCCGAGCCTAGCTGAGTTGCTAAAGACTACAATTTTCTTCCAAAATGTTGTTAGCTTATTGACAAAGCCAAATGACAGAACAGAAAGTTGAAATGAAGATAATACATGTATCTCTTCATATACTGTGATAGGCTATTAAAAAAACTCAATATGCCACCAGGAATAAAATATCAACATGAAAAATAAGAATTTCCTTGTTTATAATTTTTGCATTATTCAAAGAGAAAAGCGAGCAAGAATTCCCTAATACCTATAACCATTTCCAAACTGATATTTGATATCTCTGCCAAAACTAAGAGATAGTAATACAGGCCTTTAAAAAGCATTTTTCGTTCATATTTTAAAAAAAATCATTGAACTTTGTCATTTTTTTACCAAGTACACCACAATGCATTTTGATAACATGATTGGCTTATGTAACAAAATAAAATGGAACAAGAATCCCGTGGTTAAAAGGTATGCTCACAAAGAATAAAATAACTCCTTGTTAAATCGGATTATAAAAATAAAGTTAAGTAATATCAGGAATGTATACAATTAAAGATAATAATTAGTGAATCAAGTATGGAGAAATAAATAGCGACTTTGGACGGACCGATGCACACGCCTACATCAATATAAATCACTGTCGCAATAGAATTTGGGCATTGAACATGCAAGAAGGCAATGGTTTCCTCTTGTAGAACTTACATAATGGCTATGTGATAACATCTCAAACAATTATGGTAAAGTGTTGCATTGCAGTGGTTATGCAGTGGTAAACTAGCCAATCATATTTATTGGACTTGTAGCATTGGGTCATTTGCATATTTGGTACTATAATAAAGAGCTGCACAGGTAGTGCAGTGGTTAGTTATTGTTCACTTGTGTTAGAGTTACTTACTTCAGGTGTCCAGGTAGACTTCAACAGATATTATTAATTTGTAAAAATACCAAAATATTCAGTGTGCTACACTCTTTTTTTATGCATACCCTTCCTCTAAACAGGTTATAGGTCTACTATAGAAACGTGTATTTATAGGATTATTATTTATGCAGACTTATGTAATTTACTCTTCTGTTTCAGATAGCGATCATTGTCAAGTTGGACCAATAAACGCTTAACGACAAATAGTACATAGTACTTATTTAATATTTGCATATAAACGCTGAGAAAGGCATCAAAGTATTTTATTTCATTTTTAATACAGCTAGTTTTCCGGGTTTCAGCTGTGCCCATGAAATAAGTATATATATATATATATATATATATATATATATATATATATATATATATATATATGGTACATAACTCTTTTTTATTATTTCTTATTATCATTTCCGAACAACAGTTGGACACTTCTTTTTCAACACCGCCGCTTTTGCTGCCGTCTCAAACAACTCTCGAATTCCTTCCCGCGTTTTTGCTCAACATTCCATATAAGAAAACGCATTTAACTTTTCGGCCATTTTCTGTCCCGCTTGCCAACCAATCGGTTCTTCGTGTACAGTCCCTAGTTCACAAATAGTATATTTGTCATTTCGTAAGTCCTTTTTGTTTCCAACTAAAACAATGGGAACATCGGGGCATCGTTTGTTGATCTCTGGTGCCCATTTGTATGAGGCATTTTGAAAACTGCAGGGACTGTCAATTGAATAACACAGTAAAGCGTCCTTTTTGTTGCCTGAAAGGGAGTTAAGCCTGGTGACGTCATCTAGCCCCGCTGGTTCTCGGAGGATAAGTTCAATCTGGAAGGAAGTTTTCAAAATCGGCATTTCTGATACAGAAGCAATAAGTTATAAAGTACTAAAAGTAAAACTAAAAGTTAAAAAAATATGATATTACAGCTAAAGATATAAATACCACACTCACAATTTACTTTATCGATATTCACTCTTGAAAATTATATATATATATATATATATATATATATATATATATATATATATATATATATATATATATATATATAGATGGTTCCAGGGTTTCGTGTGAGGGGGGATTAACAGAGAGATTGAATGTAAAATTTTGAAATTTTCTCGCTTTTATCATGCGGGTCCTGCATCAATTTTAAAACAGACGTTTTTCTTTATTATTCAAGTGTGGAACAAACTAAATATATGTAAGATTTTTTGATATTGTTGATAATGAGAACATGGGTTGAAATGATATGCAGCGCAACATTTAAACTGCCGTTCTATGTATGAAATATTACTCGTGGAAGGGACAGGAAGACGGTTTATGGCGAAATCGTCCTTTGTGAAAACGCTGACTAGACAAGATTTTCCACACCCCTCGTCTCCAAGAATGATTATTGTTTTGCGTGGCTGGTGAGCGTTAGAAGACCTATCTGAAAATGAAAATGTATTTCACTTGCCGTATAATAACATTTAACTCTCTCTCTCTCTCTCTCTCTCTCTCTCTCTCTGAGCAAATATTATCACAAATAATCTATAATTCCTCTCGTATCCTCGCTTACTCATCATTTTCCCATCTTTTATACTACCCTCAGATAACACAAGAACAGTATTACATCAATTAAAAATAGTGTTCAACGCGGAAACAACGATTAAACTGATCTGTAATAATCATTTTAAAATGTTACTTTGTATTAGATATTTATTTTTAAAGGTAATAGTAAAATGATATCAAAAAATGAAAACGAGAGTTACTCCTCACCGTTGTATAGACACGACCACAATCCCATCGTCTTGGTTCAAAAAAACATAGATGTACCTGTTATTTACAATATTTATCTGTGATCTTTGTGGTGATTCTCTCGCGCTAGAAAATGACTAGCCGGGCGAACCACGCTCTTTTATAATGGAGGTCCGTGATGCTAAAAATAGCCTCACTGGGTGGTTTATTTATAGAGGAATGACTGGGTGAAGATTTTTTGGGAAGATTGCTGTGCAGAGCTTTTGCACTATCATTATTTGCATATTTACATGTCAAATCTCCCCCATTAAATTGTTAAAAACGCTTTGAACAAAATAATAAAAAAACTTTTTTCGGCAATAGCGGTCGGCTGATTGTTGACTTTGTATCGTTACATTTTTATCTATGTTTTAACCTAAAATTAGCTTTTTTAGATTTAATATTACACACGTTTTTGAAAGTGTGGTTGGTGCTTTTGCCTGTCTTAATTGGTTGTTAGCATTTGTTTTGTTATTATAAATAATACATGCATTTTTGCAGTGTCGAAACCAGTGCAACATTACGCTTTTTGTTATAGTGTTAATTTAATATTTAATACTAAAATATTAATTTATGCATTGCTTTAAAATCTATTATTAACCGCGGTTAATTGTACGAAATGATATTGATGTACTTTTTCTGGTGTCGTATTGTTTCTCATTTTGCACATTTTCAGTCATGTTGCAATAGAAAATAAATATAAAGACAACTTTTTGCATTTGGCTTATATACTTGTTCATTCCTTTATTTATATAATAATAATAATAATAAATTTTATCAATATTTTTGGCATTTGAGAAAATGGGGCTTCCCATTTTCCTTCTTTTATTTTCACCAGGACAGGGAAAATGCACATCAGTAGTGAAACGAACCATGAAGAGTGAAGGACTGTCATAAGATCCTAGAGTTCACTGACTGACGACTTTTTCATCTACTTTCTTTCTATTTTCTTTCAAGGAGAGTGTTTTTCCCAACAACAATAAAAAATATAATTAAATTACCATGGGCTATGACTCCTGAATGTTACTGAAAGGTAGCGATGAAAAGAGTTGCTTGATTTTATCTACCTTTAATTTGGTATAGTTAAGGTAAAATAGTTAGTTCAGATGACAATTACTCCCACAAGTGATCATTTAGGTGACTCTAAAAACTGACCTTTACTTTGGTCAAGCCATTTATTCAGTGACCGATATATCACTTATCACTTATCTCGTTTATAATATAAAAAAATGTAAACAACATATAAGGCTCATGTCCGTAGGCAGGGCGAGGTGGTGGGGTTAAAAACGTCTTTTTGGCAAGAAAAGATCCCCTCTGAATCAATACTTGATTTAAATTCTATGACATTTCTCAAGCTGGGTCAACTGAGGGGAAGGAGAGGTTCAGTTTTCGACAAAAGGAACCCTGGTTGCTGAATGCAGGCCTGTTGCTAGACATTTTGCTATCTTGATTCTGTAGTTTACTGTGATGGAATAATAGTGAGACAGAGAGAGAGAGAGAGAGAGAGAGAGAGAGAGAGGTGAGGGATAGGGCCTCCTCTGGGTTATGTACGCGTGATTTTAGAAGAGAGAGAGAGAGAGAGAGAGGGGTTAGGGATAGGGCCTCCTCTGGGTTATGTACGCGTGATTTTAGGAGAGAGAGAGAGAGAGAGAGACTGGTTTACTTTTCAGTGGGGCTAAGCACTTGCACATCCACTCCCAAAACCTCGAAAATAGTATGAATTTTCTAAGAGTCCTTTTTCACTGATAACGATGTTCTAGAACTCTGACTTATAAATACGTCTTAAATTTCGTTAGAAAAATTTGCGATTGTAATTCATCCAGAAAAAAATGGAAGTTATCAAATATCAAAACTATGAAAGAATATAAATTGGTCAATTATACGCTTGGTTAACAACGAATAATTGTTATTAAGGACATTTAATGTGTATAATATAAAAAACATAATTTACAAGAATCAAATTGGATTGATGGCACATATAGCCTACATGTTAATGTTTTAGCAGTAAGTATTACGGCATTACTTACAATGTATTTATTTTTAACGACCAAGATTGTCTGTACTTTGCTTCCACTTGCCAGCATCACTTATGACAAATTTCTTTAGAACAGAGTAATAAAAAAATTAACATCTGCGATGGATCTTACGGCGTTTCCTTTTCAACAGTGTCGCTCTCGTGGCAGGCTCAAATACGTCTCTAACGCCCTCTCGCGTTTTCGCCGAACACTCAAGGAAAGAAAAAGCACCAATTTTTGCCGCAGTGTCTTCCCCAGCCATGTAGTCCACCGGCTTTTCGTTCAGCTTTGCCAGTTTAGTAATGATCTCTTCATCTTTTTTCAAGTCCTTTTTATTTGCCACTAGAACTACAGGAACATTGGGACAAAAGTGGTTGATCTCCGGGGCCCATTTTTCGGCGATGTTGGCCAGGCTGTCAGGACTGTCTGTAGAGTAACACATTAGTATGACGTCAGTATCGGGATAAGATAAGGGCCGTAAACGGTCGTAATCTTCCTGGCCGGCAGTATCCCAAAGTGTCAACTCGATCTGAAATAAAAAACATTATTTCTAATTAAAAACAGTAGGAATATATGAGAGAGAGAAGAGCTTAAATCAAATGAACGGATGAACACTATATTTTATAACAGACAATTTTAACTCTCAAGTCTTCAATTTAATTTTAAAAAAATACTACAAAAGAGTCGCACCTGTTTTCCATCCACTTCTATGTCGGTTACGTAGTTCTCAAAGACGGTGGGAATATAGCTGAGGGTAAAGTCGTCCTGTGTAAACACGTTGAGCAGGCAGGATTTACCACAGGCGCCATCCCCAACAATCACCAACTTCTGTCTCGTAGGGTACGCCGTAGAATCTGCGTCTGGAAGGTGAGAAGGTAATTTAATCAACTGCAATTAAAGGAAGTCATCTTGATTTTCCAAAGCTCACTGATATCCTAGCTCCATGCAAGGATGCATATTGAATATATTCTATACACGTCCTTGCTCTATATAATCAGAATTGTTGTCTTCCGTAGCGACCTGAGTTTGATGGTCATTTGAATCTAACCCCTGTATCATCAGCATGCTGTAACCTGAAGTCTCTTTTAATCTACCTACAGTGGCACTCAGGGTGTTGGAAGCGAACAAAAATACCTTAGCCTGTTGTTTAGACGTCATATTGCACTTAATCAGTACATAGGTATTTAAACGTGTAGGCTTATTTTATCTTCTGAAAATGGATCAGATGCTGAGAGGGGCACCTTTTGTTTGAGCGTTATCCCCAAACCCTTCCTTCCCTTGTCGATCAAGGGAAAAAAGTCAGGAATTAATCAAAAGATGCCTTGATAGAGTCTGCCTATTGAAAAATATCATATAAACACTTAATTTCACCTTCATCTTGACATTGCATGCTTATCTTCGTCATAATCTAACTGAACAATAATTATGTTTTGTTTTTTACTCAGTAGATTACCTCTTTGATATTTAAGAATGAAGAAATATTTGAAAAGATCATGGACAAATTTTGAATTAATTAATTTTTTTCAAGAAATAAGATAAAAATACAGTGAGAGGGTATTCTGTTTTGAATTTTCATTTCGCCCGCTCTTTCCAACAACCTTTGAAGTATAGGTATACGTTCTAATCTTTTGTTTATCTTTTTTTGCCGGGGCGTTTTGTTGTTCACGGGGATGGATAAAACCTTGGTTTTGTCTCGCTTCGCCCGTTAAACTTTTATTTATTTTTGTCTATTTGGTGTGTGTGTGTGTGTGGGGGGGGGGGGGGGGGGGTGTACTTTGTAAGTTAAGGGAGGCGCGTACACGTGTACGGCTGTGCTCTCCTCTATTGTTTAATCGACTGATATTTGTACACACATTTAGCTAGTGTTCATTGAGCATTTTATTTTCTTTCCTTGCTTTATTTTTATTCAGTTACATGTATGCCCTTTTCATAAGCCAAGGAAGCATGGGTGGGGATTATTTACAGCTAGATCAAGCAGTCATATCCCGTTTATTTTAGGGGCGGATTTAGGCCGTCTTCTGGGTCTTCCGGAAGACGGTCAGAT
Source organism: Lingula anatina (assembly GCF_051362555.1). NCBI lineage: Eukaryota > Metazoa > Brachiopoda > Lingulata > Lingulida > Lingulidae > Lingula > Lingula anatina. Next base: position 1,741,609 of record NC_141772.1, on the reverse strand, counting down.
TTTCAAGTTTACAATGACGGGTATCTATTCTTTTTTTGTCGGAAGACGGTCAAAAATGGAAGGTGGATCAATTTAGATGATGTGGAAGCCTGTCAGAAAATATCTTTGAATCTGCCCCTGTATTTGATCCCTTTCACATCGCTGTCAAATTTCTAGGAATTCAAGAGGATAAATGGTGAGATCTGCGTCTAGTATATGAGCAAGGGTGCCGGAGGAAAAATGATAATCGTAATTGTGATCCAAGAAAAATGGTAAAATCGCAGCCTACATCCCCTCATCCCCCCTCCCCCCCACCCCCTCCCCCAAACCCCCTGCAAGGGTATGAAGGCGTGGCCTATCAAATTCCCTATTAGTCATATTAATTGGTGAAAGTACCTACGATATAACTGTTAGTCCCCGCTCTTCACTTTGCCTCTTCTCTGTTTTTATACCTCCCGACTTCAATTCTAAAATGAATAATAGGCCTATATGAATACATGCATCATTGACAAATTATGAATGAATAGATTTTTTTTCTAGAAATAAAATAAAAGCAGTGAAGGGGAATAATGTTTTGAATTTCATTCCGTTCCTAAGGTGCAACAAAGGAAATAAATACTGTGAGTATCCGAGACAGTCATCAAATAAGTGACCTTTGTTGACTTAGTGCGTCAACATAGCAACGGAATTTAAATATAATTTTTTATTTTGAGAAAAAAATTACACGGGTACCTCCTGACAAAAGTGGTACAGGGTACAGGTCGTGGTCTCAAGTATCTGTCCGAGTATCGACCAGTTCAAGCCCATGTAGTATTTTAACATATAACCCTAAGAGAAACCTACACAAAATTTAACTTTTTTTTTTCTTTTTTTTTTTTTTTTTGGGGGGGGGGGGGGGAGTTGGGGTTTGGGGAGTCGTTTGCACAGTCCGTCCGTGAGTGCGGCAGTCTTGCCACACCCTGTGCGTACACCTGTCCAGGCGTGTGCTTTGGAAAAAAGTAATCTCAAGTTACTACAATCTGCTTAAGAAACTGTTATCAGTTATATGATGTACGTTCTAGTAACAACAAACAGTGCGAGTCGAACACTGTGTCACATACAACAGCGTAATTATATCGAGGCACAGCTGAAACGATTTTCTCTCGAATGTCCAATACAGAAGACGATGAGTAGTTGTAACTGACTTATCTCACGGCTGCCGCTTCGAACAATAGGATAATTGCACTGACTTGTATTTCGCTCGGAACGCACCGATGCGTATTAAAATGACCGAATTACAGGCCAGCGTGTTAGTGAAAAACGAATGTAATTATCCTATTCTTCGAAGCGCCGATCGCGGAAAATATATACACATTCCTGCCCCCCCCCCCCCCCCCCCCCCATTAAAAAAATTCTTGAGCACTGAGCAAAGTTACCAAGGCCACAGATTTTTTTCTCTAGATGTTCACAGATATGTCTTAGGCTTTTTTATAACACGACTCTCGCGCCAAATGAAAAATGCACATATTTAACCTGCGGCCCTGGTAGGGGATAGAACAACTGTGCCTCCCCTAGAAAACGATCAGTTAAAACTTGTCAACCAAGAAATGCTCTATAAAAAGGAAGCCGAAAAGGTTTCAGTTCATTGAGCGTTTCATCGGACCCACATACTGCCGTAGTCACTGATAACCTGTCGCCCGGACTACCGTTTGAAGATGAAGATGTACAGGACAATGCTCCTTTGTCTGATTTTGGTTTTGGTTGCACTGTATGCGGTCGCCAATATTCGTAAGTGCTAAATTATGACATTAATAATTCACCATCAAGTATTTTAAAGATAGATGTTTTTGTTTTTTTTTTCAAATTACCATGACTGGTCAAACTTTATTTGATCGGTCCCTGTTTCATCTGCATTATGCTATAAAGTAACTCACTTCTCTCGGACCGTCTTTCGTTTTGAACGGTGTTCCAGTTAGCCAAACATTTTGCTTAGTTTTGTTACTTTCACGTTCACAAAAGATGCATTACACGGCAGAACAATAGCTTCATTCGACAAAGGACGCATTCAGAACTGGAGATCAGAGGATCTACTGATCCACAGATCAAATATGGCAGACCCTACATGAAAGAAGAGCCGTGGGTTGGCTTGCATGATGGTACGATGCATATCTCGATGCAATGGCGTCAAGCGAGATCAATTATGAGAAATCAGCCTTAAAAATCGCGTCAAGATAAAAACCAATCCACCAAAGAGCACGATTTAGTAAAATAGTCATGTTCATTTACGATAAAATGGTAACGTTAATTTTACTTACAAGTGAATATGAAATATCCGAATCAAGAGAGAATGTTCAAGTTAAGTTTTGTAAAAGATGATTGATGGTATCGGATAATGCAAGCACACAAGCAGTTCTTAGGGAATGTGGTCGTTACCCTCTATACATAGATTATCATGTCAAATGTATTAGGTATTGGTTCAAGCTTTTGTGTATGGACGACGGTAGGCTACTGAAATCATGCTACAAGTTACTGTTTGACTTAGATAGTAGTGGGAGGCAAACATGGGCGAGTGACATCAAACATCTTTTATATTCATATGGATTTGGAGTAGTATGGGAAAACCAAGGATGTGGAAATGTGAAACTTTTTTCAGAACAGTTAAGACAACGATTAATGGATATAAGCAGGTAGAATTGGTATTCCTTAGTACGCGAATCAGGCAAGCTGAGGACCTACAGCTCATTTGAACTAGATTTGGTATTTGAGGAATACTTATCTTTTGTGTCCATAGGAGAGCATAGAAGGGCCTACTGCAAGTTCAGAATATCAAACCACAAATTACAGGTTGAGAAGGGTCGTTATGCCAGTGCAGATGGGGAAAATAGAGTATGTACTACATGCCTTTCTGATGGCATAACAATTATTGAGAATGAGGAATACGTGTTAATGTCATGTAGTTTATATAACGGTCTGAGGGAACGCTTTATACCCGAGATTACAACATTGTCACTAGCGACTGCTCTGTCATCACATAATGTTGACTTTATAAAAAGACTTGCGGCCTTCATATATCATGCTGAGAAATTAAGAGATGTTTTTTTAGATAAGTGATTTGTGTCGTTTATGATATATATTCTTTTGTAGTCAGCTCAGTATTATCATAAATAGAACTCAGTTGATGTACTCTTGGCCTGTAGGCCTGAAATACAGTGAAATAAACAACATTCTGAATTTGGACATTATGGCATGCTTTTTATACCTTGTAATAATTTAAATACGTTTTTGTTCAATGCAGGCATTTCGTCCAATCAGACAAAAAATGATATAGGTGTAAGTTGTTTTACTTTTCGTAAAATCTTAAATTTACATTTAGGGCATACAAGGCACAGCCGTTTCTGCATAACCCGAGCATGTCCTGGGCATCCACGCAAACACGGCGGCCGGCACGCTAAGCCATCGCACCTCGCCTTCTCACGTATACGCTGCCAGGAGTGCGGCAGTCGAGGCAAGGGGTGTAAAAAACCTTCGCCAAGACCCGTGTGTGGGGAGAACTCCAAGTGCTGTAGGGTTAGAAGACACTCGATCTACTGCAAGAATAATATCATTGAAAAAAGTTTACCTTGCCCGCATAAATGGTCCTGTGTGTGTAATGAGGGATACAGGTTGAACATCTCTGATCCAGGTTCCAAAAGTTGCGTTCCAGGTGAGAAATGGTACTTATAGACTTTATTGCAGCGGTACGGTAATTAGTATAAGTAACAAGGGGAAACAGAAGGGGTTGAAGCCGAGATACATTTTACTGGTTCTGAAGTTTGATAAAAAGTTATGTGCTTGAATCCTGGAAGAGCAAAGAACACTTTTAAGATTTTGTTTAAATGATTTCAAAATGCTGTCGTCAGGGGGTCTGTGTTCTTTTTTACTCTTTTAATTCATGCAGGTGACTAATTTTTAAAACTTTTTAACTAATAAGAAAATAGAATAATATTTGTAATTATATATGGTTTGCGTACACGTGACATGTAGTACTTGACTGGTTGGAAAACAGGTGTTTTATACCAGTCGTCACAAGTCGCAGTGGGTGGAATTTGGCATTGCTGTGTACGGTACACTGCATCTCATGTGAGAAACATTAACACAAAAACATCAATTTGGCACAATGTTCTAAAATTTAATGGGTTCGAAAATATTGCTATAAAATTAGTCACGGGTTTTGTCTTCTGTTTCATAAATTGAAGTGAGGCCCTTAGTTGTGTGTGGTAATAATACCAGATGCTGTGAGATAGTGGATAACAATACAGTGTCAAACTGTCAGAATACTACCAATGAAGAAGGTCAAAGTTTACCTTGTCCAGAACCTCTGGTCTGTGTGTGTGAAGAGGGATACATGTTCAACTCTTCTGATCCAGATCCACAAAATTGCATTCCAGGTGAGAACCCTCATTGTTGGTTAAAGGACTGCATGTTTTTACCTTTCAAGGAAGAATAAGGCATTCTTTATGATTTGTGTTTGTGGTTTCGATACTACCCTATTTAAACTTGTAAACATGTATATTTTGTGCAGATGACTTCAATATTAAACTTCATATCTTCTAGCATAATTTGTAAAAATAATATTTTTAATCATGGTTGGTAAATAAGTGACATGTGGCATTGTAATTTACCCTGGTTGGAAAATGGGTGTCGTATACCAGTTGTCACTTGCCGCAGTGGTTGGAATTTGGCAATGTTTTGTATGGCACACTGTATGTCATGTTTGAAGTACATGCAAACCCAGATACACAACGGACTTGCGCAATATTCTTAAATAAAAGAATTCATAAAATAATTTCCCTTTGTTAATAAGTTTCGTCTTCTGTTTCATAAATTGAAGTGAGGCCCCCAGTTGTGTGTGGTAATAATACCAGATGCTGTGAGGTAGTTGATAACAATACAGTGCCAAACTGCCAGAATACTACCAATGAAGAAGGTCAAAGTTTACCTTGTCCAGAACCTCGGGTCTGTGTGTGTGAAGAGGGATACATGTTCAACTCTTCTGATCCAGATCCACAAAATTGCGTTCCAGGTAAGAACTGGCAGTTAAACTTTATTGCATGGGTGCAGTACCATTACCACCATTAGGAAAGAGGGGGGGGGGGGTTGAAGTCGACATATTGGTTCTGAGGTTCAATGGAAAGTTTTTACTTCATACTTTTCTTCTCAAATATTGGTCCTTGAATAAATTATAACTCGACATAAAAACTGTGCTTAAAAACCCATTTGATGTTATGTTTGTTTTTATCAATTCAACTAAGCGTAAGGAATTATTTATGATTTTAAGGTTGTGATTTTAATACACTCGTCAGGGGCTCAGTGTTGTTATTTTAAAATCTTTCTATTCTTTTTGAATTTTGTATGTATTTTGTGCAGGGAATGCTGTATATGGTACACTGTATCTCATGTTAGAAGTATAAACAAATGAACTCAATAAATTTGCCACAGTGTTCTAAATTTAATGAGTTCTAAAATAATGTTCTAAATTCATTTCCTTGTGTTGACAAGTTTTGACTTCTGTTTCATAAATTGAAGTGAGGCCCTTAGTTGTGTGTGGTAATAATACCAGATGCTGTGAGATAGTGGATAACAGTACAGTGCCAAACTGCCAGAATACTACCAATGAAGAAGGTCAAAGTTTACCTTGTCCAGAACCTCTGGTCTGTGTGTGTGAAGAGGGATACATGTTCAACTCTTCTGATCCAGATCCACAAAATTGCATTCCAGGTGAGAACCCTCATTGTTGGTTAAAGGACTGCATGTTTTTACCTTTCATGGAAGAATAAGGCATTCTTTATGATTTGTGTTTGTGGTTTCGATACTACCCTATTTAAACTTGTAAACATGTATATTTTGTGCAGATGACTTCAATATTAAACTTCATATCTTCTAGCATAATTTGTAGAAATAATATTCTTAATCATGGTTGGTAAATAAGTGACATGTGGCATTGTAATTTACCCTGGTTGGAAAATGGGTGTCGTATACCAGTTGTCACTTGCCGCAGTGGTTGGAATTTGGCAATGTTTTGTATGGCACACTGTATGTCATGTTTGAAGTACATGCAAACCCAGATACACAATGGACTTGCGCAATATTCTTAAATAAAAGAATTCATAAAATAATTTCCCTTTGTTAATAAGTTTCATCTTCTGTTTCATAAATTGAAGTGAGGCCCCCAGTTGTGTGTGGTAATAATACCAGATGCTGTGAGGTAGTGAATAACAGTTCAGTGTCAAACTGCCAGAATACTACCAATGAAGAAGGTCAAAGTTTACCTTGTCCAGAACCTCGGGTCTGTGTGTGTGAAGAGGGATACATGTTCAACTCTTCTGATCCAGATCCACAAAATTGCGTTCCAGGTAAGAACTGGCAGTTAAACTTTATTGCATGGGTGCAGTACCATTACCACCATTAGGAAAGAGGGGGGGGGGGGTTGAAGTCGACATATTGGTTCTGAAGTTCGATGGAATGTTTTTACTTCATACTTTTCTTCTCAAATATTGGTCCTTGAATAAATTATAACTCGACATAAAAACTGTTCTTAAAAACCCATTTGATGTTATGTTTGTTTTTATCAATTCAACTAAGCGTAAGGAATTCTTTATGATTTTAAGGTTGTGATTTTAATACACTCGTCAGGGGCTCAGTGTTGTTATTTTAAAATCTTTCTATTCTTTTTGAATTTTGCATGTATTTTGTGCAGGGAATGCTGTGTATGGTACACTGTATCTCATGTTAGAAGTATAAACAAATGAACTCAATAAATTTGCCACAGTGTTCTAAATTTAATGAGTTCTAAAATAATGTTCTAAATTCATTTCCTTGTGTTGACAAGTTTTGACTTCTGTTTCATAAATTGAAGTGAGGCCCCCAGTTATGTGTGGTAATAATACCAGATGCTGTGAGATAGTGGATAACAGTACAGTGTCAAACTGCCAGAATACTACCAATGAAGAAGGCCAAAGTTTACCTTGTCCAGAACCTCGGGTCTGTGTGTGTGAAGAGGGATACATGTTCAACTCTTCTGATCTAGATCCACAAAATTGCGTTCCAGGTGAGAACTCCCATTGTTGGCTAAAGTCCTGTGTTTTTTTTTACCTTTTCAAGGAAGAGTAAGGCACTCTCAATGATTTGTTTTTGTTGGTTCGATACTACCCTATTTAAACTTGAAAACATGTATATGTTGTGCAGATGATTTCATTATTAATCTTTAGATCTTATAACAGAATGTCGAAATAAAAATTTTAATCATGGTTTACGTAAGGGTGACATGTAGCTTTGTAATTTACACTGGTTGGAAAATGTCGGATGACATCCTTGTCAAAGAGGGTGAAATTTAGCAATGTTTTATATGGCACACTGTACCTCGTCTTAGAAGGACACACACAGAAATGCAATGATCATGACATAATGTTTCAAAATGAAATCTATATAAATTCATTTCCCTGTGTTGACAAGTTTTGTCTTTTGTTTCATAAATTGAAGTGAGGCCCCCAGTTTTGTGTGGTAATAATACCAGATGCTGTGAGATAGTGGATAACAGTACAGTGTCAAACTGCCAGAATACTACCAATGAAGAAGGCCAAAGTTTACCTTGTCCAGAACCTCGGGTCTGTGTGTGTGAAGAGGGATACATGTTCAACTCTTCTGATCTAGATCCACAAAATTGCGTTCCAGGTGAGAACTCCCATTGTTGGCTAAAGTCCTGTGTTTTTTTTTTACCTTTTCAAGGAAGAGTAAGGCACTCTCAATGATTTGTTTTTGTTGGTTCGATACTACCCTATTTAAACTTGAAAACATGTATATGTTGTACAGATGATTTCATTATTAATCTTTAGATTTTATAACAGAATGTCGAAATAAAAATTTTAATCATGGTTTACGTAAGGGTGACATGTAGCTTTGTAATTTACACTGGTTGGAAAATGTCGGATGACATCCTTGTCAAAGAGGGTGAAATTTAGCAATGTTTTATATGGCACACTGTACCTCGTCTTAGAAGGACACACACAGAAATGCAATGATCATGACATAATGTTTCAAAATGAAATCTATATAAATTCATTTCCCTGTGTTGACAAGTTTTGTCTTTTGTTTCATAAATTGAAGTGAGGCCCCCAGTTTTGTGTGGTAATAATACCAGATGCTGTGAGATAGTGGATAACAGTACGCTGTCAAACTGCCAGAATACTACCAATGAAGAAGGCCAAAGTTTACCTTGTCCAGAACCTCTGGTCTGTGTGTGTGAAGAGGGATACATGTTCAACTCTTCTGATCCAGATCCACAAAATTGCGTTCCAGGTGAGAACTGGCAGTTATAGATTTTATTGCGTGGGTGCGGTACCATTACCACCATTAAGAAAAAGGGGGGGGGGTTGAAGTCGACATATTGGTTCTGAAGTTTGATGAAAAGTTAGTACTTCATACTTTTCTTTTTAAACATTGGTCCTTGAATAAATTATAACTCGACATAAAAAACCCATTTGATGTTATGTTTGTTTTTATCAATTCAACTTAGAGTAAGGAATTCTTTGTGATTTTACGGTTGTAATTTTAATACCCTCGTCAGGGGCTCAGTGTTGTTGTTTTTAAATCTTTCAATTCTAGTTGAATTTTGTATGTATTTTGTGCAGGGAATGCTGCGTATGATACTCTGTATCTCATGTTAGAAGTATAAACCCACGAACACAATAAATTTGCCACAGTGTTCTAAATTTAATGAGTTCTAAAATAACGTTCTAAATTCATTTCCCTGTGTTCACGAGTCTTGACTTCTGTTTCATTAATTGAAGTGAGGCCCCCAGTTGTGTGTGGTAATAATACCAGATGCTGTGAGGTAGTGAATAACAGTTCAGTGTCAAACTGTCAGAATACTACCAATGAAGAAGGTCAAAGTTTACCTTGTCCAGAACCTCGGGTCTGTGTTTGTGGTGAGGGATTCATGTTCAACTCTTCTGATCCAGATCCACAAAATTGCGTTCCAGGTGAGAACTCCCATTGTTGGTTAAACTTCTGCTTTTTTTCCTTTTCACGGAAGAGTAAGACACTCTCAGTGATTTTGTTCATGATTTTAATACTATCGCACTTAAACCTGTACACATGTGTATATTGTACATATGACTTCACTATTAAACTTTAGATCTTATAACAATATATAGAAAATAATATTTTTTAATCATGGTTTGTATATAAGTACAAGTGACATGTAGCATTGTAATTTACACTGGTTGGAAAACAAGTGTTGTATACCAGTCATCACACAACGCAGTGGGTGGAATTTGGCATTACTCTTTATGGCACACTGTATCCCATGTTAGAAGTATAAGTACATATAAGCATGAATTTGCCACAATGTCCTAAAATTAATGAGTTCTAAAATAATGTTCTAAAATTATTCATGAGTTTTGTCTTTTGTTTCATATATTGAAGTGAGGCCCCCAGTTGTGTGTGGTAATAATACCAGATGTTGTGAGATAGTGGATAACAATACAGTGTCAAACTGTCAGAATACTACCAATGAAGAAGGTCAAAGTTTACCTTGTCCAGAACCTCGGGTCTGTGTTTGTGAAGAGGGATACATGTTCAACTCTTCTGATCCAGATCCACAAAATTGCGTTCCAGGTGAGAACTGGTAGTTATAGGCTTTATTGCATTGGTGCAGTACTGCATTGTGTATTTGTACCATTACGAAAGGGGGAGGGGGTTTGAGGTTGAGATATTAGTTCTAAAGTTAGAAGGAAACTTAGTCTTTATACTTTTCTTTTCAAATTGTGTTACCATTTGAAGGAAACCTTATGGACTCCTTTTTGTTTTGTTCTGATTTCAACATAATCGAGGGAGTTAATAAACCCAAGGCCACACTTTTTTAATTTTATGGATGACATCCTGCGCGCGCACGGATTTTCGCCCGTTCTCCAAAAAAAAAAAAAAAAAGCCCCCCCCCAGCCCCCAACGAAGTCGGTTGTCGCAAACGTCGTTATTGAATTTGCAAGGAAAGAGCTTTCTGCGCATGCGTATTTTTGCCACGTGGAAATGCGGCCACTTTGCTGTCAAATTCATCTCTAGGATTACTTTCAAATTACACAACAACAGAAGTCATAAAGAGAACGGGCGCCATCGTTTTGGATTGGTATGCCATTGATATTGGGCATGGAGATATAACCTTTTTACAATTGTGCGAAAGGCTGGCGGCGGCCGAAACATTTCTGTGACATTCTGTACAAAGCAGCACATTAATACCAGGTTTTCTGTACATAGCGAAAAAAGGGTCGACAAAGGCGTCGAGGTATTTGGTGGGCTGAAGGTCGGACAGGCCACCTGACAGTTTAGCTGCTTCGTGTGAGTTGAAGTTGACAAAATGTCGTCGTCCGAAATGACTTTTAATAGATTTGGTAGTATTAAGCATATCTTTGCATCATTTTTTAAACAGTTCTGTGAAGTGTTCAAAATGCTTTAAAATTCTGAGAATACAAATAAAGACATACTGTTTGATTGATATTTGTTTTATTGATTGTTGTACCAAATGAATGCATGAAATAACCTTAAATAGATTTGGTAATATGAAGTATATCAATTCATGACTTTTTTTTTACATTTCTACGAAGTATTCACAATGCTTTAATATTTTGAGAGCATGGATAAAGACATATTGTTAGTTTGATACGTGTTTATGTGGTTAAATTTGTGTTTCCAGCTGTGTACTGACAGCATTCCTTTACTTAAGCAGTTTTTTTTTTTTTTTTGGACTGTTTTTTTTTTTTTCGCCCTCTCGCACCGATTTTGGGGTACCCAGAGGATGTCATCCATAAAAATAAAAAAGTGTGGCCCAATCGTATTTAACTGCTCCACTCCCTCACATAGTTATCTATGAACATCTGTGTTAAAGTTGGGTTCCGTGAAAACCTTTTTCTTTAGGTAATTCAGCATTAAATTCCACTATTTTGTCTTTTATTATATGGCTTCATTGATCGAATCACCTTAACTCTATTTTTAAAGGATAGCATACATTTGTCGCCGGAGTTGAAATGACGAAAATGTCAATGTTTAAATGATAATTGTTTGAATGATTATATATTCAAGTGGTACTCCATTGTATTTAATATTGCCTTTCTTTTTCCTCTAGAAATGCCGACATGTCGTAAGTATTACATCAAATATACATTTGATTTGCAAACATGTCCTCTCTACTGCTATCTTTCTATAGCCAGAAATAGAAAATAATTGGTAAAACTAGTTGGTTTTTATCATCGTTCGTCTAATGGGTTCGACAAAAAAGCAGTGGAGCGGGAAATTTTATTTGCTGTATAGAAATACTCAGTAGTCTACAGAGTTATATATTTTACTGTCAAAAGAATACAGTTCATTATTCATATCTATACCAACATATAAAATATATAAACATCTTTGGCAGAATATGCACATGATTGTGTGAATATTTTCGTGTACTTTTGCACATACATCTTTTCACGTTTTCAGCTGATACTGACCTACAATGTCGTAAGTATGATATCACATTTAACACAAAATTATTTAATACTAATTTTTCCTCAGTGTAGACAAACTTGTATGTGTGTTTATTTTTTGTTTTTTCTTAAAATGTATTTAGACTACATGCTGCCTCGTTTAACTGATTTTTAAATTAGTTAAGGTCTCAGATGTCTTATATATAATCTCAGGCACAGTGCATTTTCTATAGCCCACATACCAGTGTGCAAAAAAAGCACTACAAGCTAATTGCATGTAAGATATGTCTTTTAAAATTGAAAATAATTGTGGTAATGAATATTACCTTACGATTCACGTTATAGGATCATTAAAAAACGCAGTGAACAAAAAATTGTTGGTATGTATCTTAACATAAATTTATCGTCAGAAGTGGTGGCAGAAGTTGTAAAATATATTGATTACTTGTACCCACACTGGACAATAGAAGTGTCACCCCCTGAAACAGAGTAATCAAAGTTATAATGCCTGATCTACATATAATGCGACTAAATGAGTATAAAACTGCTGTACCATGGAATTGTTTTGTTGGTCTTTTTGTGAAATTTGATGTTAATAAAATGATACCAGGAGCACATCATTGCACAGTCATTTATCTCCCCCAAAGTATTGGTTCAGTAGGGGTGACACTCCTATTGTCCAGTATGTGTATATACAGTATATCATTAATGTACTTATCTACTATATTTCTTCTTATCAATTTTTTCAGCTATAAATTGTCGTAAGTATGGCATCTATTTTTTTACCTCAGTGTGTAGAAAGGGAAGTCAATAAAGCAGCAAAACTATCAAATGAACATACAATAATGCAAAAAAAATTTTTGACAGTTTTGATGCAATAATACATTATGCTTGACAACAAAGCATAGTCACCACCAATTTTTAATTTATCTAAGGCCACACTTTTTTATTTTTATGGATGACATCCTCTGGGTACCCCAAAATCGGTGCGAGAGGGCGAAAAAAAAAAACAGTCCAAAAAAAAAAAAAACTGCTTAAGTAAAGGAATGCTGTCAGTACACAGCTGGAAACACAAATTTAACCACAGAAACACGTATCAAACTAACAATATGTCTTTATCCATGCTCTCAAAATATTAAAGCATTGTGAATACTTCGTAGAAATGTAAAAAAAAGTCATGAATTGATATACTTCATATTACCAAATCTATTTAAGGTTATTTCATGCATTCATTTGGTACAACAATCAATAAAACAAATATCAATCAAACAGTATGTCTTTATTTGTATTCTCAGAATTTTAAAGCATTTTGAACACTTCACAGAACTGTTTAAAAAATGATGCAAAGATATGCTTAATACTACCAAATCTATTAAAAGTCATTTCGGACGACGACATTTTGTCAACTTCAACTCACACGAAGCAGCTAAACTGTCAGGTGGCCTGTCCGACCTTCAGCCCACCAAATACCTCGACGCCTTTGTCGACCCTTTTTTCGCTATGTACAGAAAACCTGGTATTAATGTGCTGCTTTGTACAGAATGTCACAGAAATGTTTCGGCCGCCGCCAGCCTTTCGCACAATTGTAAAAAGGTTATATCTCCATGCCCAATATCAATGGCATACCAATCCAAAACGATGGCGCCCGTTCTCTTTATGACTTCTGTTGTTGTGTAATTTGAAAGTAATCCTAGAGATGAATTTGACAGCAAAGTGGCCGCATTTCCACGTGGCAAAAATACGCATGCGCAGAAAGCTCTTTCCTTGCAAATTCAATAACGACGTTTGCGACAACCGACTTCGTTGGGGGCTGGGGGGGGGGCTTTTTTTTTTTTTTTTTGGAGAACGGGCGAAAATCCGTGCGCGCGCAGGATGTCATCCATAAAATTAAAAAAGTGTGGCCTAACGTGGACACTAAGAATATATAACTACCATAAGGCTTCATGCCAGTGGGAGTTCAAAGTCCAACATTTTTGCAAAAAAAAAAAAAAAAAAATGCATTTCTTCCAGAAATATAATGAAATTATAAATATATGGTTTTCCAACGTACTCAAGCTGTACTTCAGTTCTATGAAACTTTTCTGTATGTTTGAGAATCATAAGTAACAAAGTTTTCCTTTGTTGGACATTGAAGCATCGGTGCCCAAAACATGGTTTTCTTCGACTTTGATACAATATCATATAATGTTTACTTTCTTACTTACACCCCCTTTACACTAGACGGCGTCCTTTCTGCGTCCTTTGTGCGACCATGAAACTGGCATCGCCGTGGTTGTAGAATCAATACTCATTGATCTGCAAGTTGTTGGGAAGTTAAGTTTTTTTTTACTCTCGAACAGGGCCGTACTACGTACGGGACGCAGAAAGGACGCCGTCTAGTGTAAAAGGGGTTTTACTTACTTTCTCCTTACTTGCTATTTTTTTCCACCTTATGTTGGCCACCAGCGTGGGTTGGTCTATATATATATAGTATCCTAGCAAGGAAGTTATCCAGTTTTGTCTGGAAATGTTCCACTGTACACAATGTGTCCCTGTACACCAGGCACGGTGTGTCTGTACATAAAAAGCAATGTAATATCATGCTGTTTGGGGTCGTAAGCAGCTTAGTTTATGCTTTCCCTACTTTTTACTTACTGTATTTTTTGTATATTATGCCATTAATCTTTTAACATACTAGTATTAAACTTCATTATTTTTTTTAAATTATTATTATTATTATTTATTATTATTCGTATTGTTATTTCACTTTTAAGAACTTTAAGAGTCCAATTTCGGAAATTATATATTTGTGGTAGCTGCATAAATTATCATTATTATTGCAAAATATTGTGGCCAATGTGAAAGTCAAATGCCAGTTTAAAAATTATATTTACACTTACAGCGGACGTTCGAGAAGTCAGGTGTGACGGTACAACCTACACCTTCAGCAACCGCTATCGAGCTGCTGACGGTCTGGTACCGTTGCTATACAGCATCACTTACTCGGGGTGTAACAACATCAGTATATCCACATGCAATGCCACCAACTTCGACACGGTGGTGATTCTTTTTGGTTGTGATGCGACGCTTTATATTAAACCCGATGGACTTCAGAGATGCGGCATCCCCGGGTTTCACTTTTTGCTCATGAATGACGACAGTCCCGTTTGCTCCGGCTTAACCTCTCTGCTCCAGATCCCGCAAGGAGACCTACCCATTGGGGCGTATGTAATAGGTGTGTACTCGGAGCTCACTACCTTTGGCTTGTTTAATATATCTATCTCTTGTTAAAGATATGAGCAATACCAAAAACTGAACTGGAGGGATGATCTACTCGAGTCAAGCTGAGTTTCTAAAGACTACAATTTTCTTCTATAATTTAAATTTATTGACGAAGCCCAATTATGGAATACAGAAAATTGAAATGAAGATTATCCATGTATCTCTACATATACAAAAAAAAAAAAAAAAAAAAAAAAAGAACATGCAACATCCACCACGATCACAGTATGTACAAGAATGACGACTTTTTCAGCTGTGACTGGACCTCTCTGCTCCAGATCCTTAAGGGATGCCTATCCAATGGGACGTATGCAATAGGTGTGCACGGGTATAATGGCAACGAAGGGGCCTTCAAGGTCTCTATTTCTTGTTAAAGTTAAAGATTTGGGCAATACCAAAAACTGAACTGGAGGGATGATCTGCCCGAGCCTAGCTGTGTTGCTAAAGACTGCAGTTTTCTTCCAAAATGTTGTAAGTTTATTGACAAAGCCGAATGACAGAACAGAAAGTTGAAATGAAGATTATGCATGTATCTCTACATATACTGTGATAAACAATATATATTATCAAGTTGAATGAAATATCAACATGAAAAATAAATATTTCATTGTCCATAATTTATGCATTATTCGAAGAGAAAATAAGCGAGCAAGAATTCCCTAATACCTATAACTATTTCCAAACTGATTGATATTTGATATCTTTGTCAAAACTTACAGAGATAGTAATACAGGCCTTTAAAAAGCGTTTTTCGTTCATATTTTAAAAAATCATTTAAGTTGGGCATTTTTTTACCAATTACACCACAATGCATTTTGATAACATGAATGGCTTATGTTAGGAAACAAAATGAAATCAAAATCACAGTGGATTAAAGGTATGCCCACAGAGAAGAATAAGTTCCTTGTTAAATCGGATTATGAAAATAAAGTTGAGTAATATCAGGACTGAATACAACTAAAGATAGACTCTGACAATAATCAGTGAATCAAGTATGGAGAAATAAACGGCGAACTTGGATGTTGCTTCACTTAATACTTTTAAGAATTTATTTAAAAATATGCTTAATTGCTTATTACAGGAAAACGCGTCCTTCGGGAAGCCTCATAATGTAACTATTGATACGGTAGCACTTTGTTAAATTAATATGTAAGCACTTTCAGCCGTGCTGACTTGCTTAGATTATTCCTGAGTAATAATAAAAATAATTATTATTTCCGAACAACAGTTCAACACTCCTTTTTCGACACCGCCGCTCTTGCTACCGTCTCAAACAACTCTCGAATTCCTTCCCGCGTTTTTGCTGAACATTCCATATAAGAAAACGCATGTATCTTTTCCGCACTTTTTTGTCCCGCTTGCCAACCAATCGGTTGTTCGTGTAGAGTCCCTAGTTCACAAATAGTAAATTTGTCATTTCGTAAGTCCTTTTTATTTCCAACTAAAACAATGGGAACATCCGGGCATCGTTTGTTGATCTCTGGTGCCCATTTGTATGAGGCATTTTGAAAACTGCCGGGATCGTCAATTGAATAACACAGTAAAACAGCGTCCTTTTTGCTGCCTGAAAGGGAATGAAGCCTGGTGATGTCATCTAGCCCCGCTGGCTCTCGGAGGATAAGTTCAATCTGGAAGGAAGTTTTCAAAATCGGCATTTCTGATACAGAAGCAATAAGTTTTTAAAGTATTAAAAGTAAAACAAAAAGTTAAAAAAATATGATATAACAGTTAAAGATATAAATACCACACTCACAATTTACTTTCTCGATATTCACTCTTGAAAATGATAGGGTTTCGTGTGAGGGGGGGATTAACACAGAGATCATGTGGGTCCTGCATCAAATTTAAAACAGACGTTTTTCTTTATTATTCAAGTGTGGAACAAACAAAATAATGTAAGATTTTTGATATTGTTGATAATGAGAACGTGGGCTGAAATGATATGCAGCGCAACAAATAAAAAAATAATTACCATTTTGCCAACAATTTCTATGTATGAAATATAAAATGTAAAATTTTGAAATTTCTCGCTTTTATCAAGCGGATCCTGCATCAAGTTTAAAACAGACGTTTTTCTTTATTATTCAAGTGTGGAACAAACAAAATATATGTAAGATTTTTTGATATTGTTGATAATGAGAATGTGGGCTGAGACGATATGCAGCTCAACATTTAAACTGTCGTTTGTCCACATGAAAAAATAATAACCATTTTGCCATTAATTTCTATGTATGAAATATTACTCGTGGAAGGGACAGGAAGACGTTTTGTGGCGAAGTTGCCCTTTGTGAAAACGCTGACTAGACAAGATTTTCCACAACCCTCGTCTCCAAGAATGATTATTGTTTTGCGTGGCTGATGAGCTTTAGAAGACCTATCTGAAAATAAAAATGTATTCCACTTGCCGAATAATAGCATTTAACTCTCTCTCTCTCTCTCTCTCTCTGTCTGAGCAAATATTATCGCAAATAATTTATAATTCCTCTCGTATCCTCGCTAAGTCATCATTTTCCCATCTTTTATACTGCCCTCAGATAACACAAGAACAGTATTACATCAATAAAAATAGTGTTCAACGCGGAAACAACGTTAAACTGATCTGTAATAATCATTTAAAAATGTTACTTTGTATTTAGATATTTATTTTTAAAGGTAATAGTAAAATAATATCAAAAAATGAAAACGAGAGTTACTCCTCACCATTGTATAGACACGACCACAATCCCATCGTCGTGGTTCAAAAAACATATGTACCTGTTATTTACAATATTTATCTGTGATCTTTGTTGTGATTCTCTCGCGCTAGAAAATGACTAGCCGGGCGAACCACGCTCTTTTATAATGGAGGTCCGTAATGCTAAAAATAGCCTCACTGTGTGGTTTATTTATAGGGTAATGACTGGGTTAAGATTTTTTGGAAGATTGCTGTGCAAAGCCTTTGCACTATCATTATTTGCATATTAACATGTCAAATCTCTCTCTCTCTTTCTCTCTCTCTCTCTCATCAAATTGTAGATTATAAAAATTTTTTGAACTAAATAATAAAAAACAATTTTCGGCGATAGAGGTCGGCTGATTGTTGACACTGTTGTTACATTTTATCTGTTTTAACTTAAAATTAGCTTTTTTTAAATTTAATATTACACACGTATTTGAAAGTGTGGTTGGTATTTTTTCCTGTCTTAATTGGCTGTTAGCATTTTGTTTTGTTATTGTAAATAATGAATATATTTTCTAGTGTCGAAGCCACTAGCAACATAACGCTTTTTATAAAATGTTTTAATATTAATTTATACATCGTTTTAAAATTAATTATTCATCGCGGTTAATTTTACGAAATGATGTCGATGTACTGTATTTTTTTGGTGTCGTATTGTTTCTTATTTTACACATTTTCAGTCATGTTGCAATAGAAAATAAATATAAAGACAACTTTTTGCATTGGTTTATTTACATGTTAATTCTTCCATTTATGTATATATTTATTATAACAATATAGTAATCGAAGTAATAATTATTATTTTTAAATCTTATCAATATTATTGGCATTTGTGAAAATGGGGCTTTTCATTTTCCTTCCTTTATTTTCACCAGGACAGGGAATATACACATTAGTTGTGTAACGAACCATGAAGAGTGAAGGACTATCATAAAAACCCACAGCTCACTGACTGACGACTTTTTATCTACTCTCTATTTTCTTTCAAGGGGAGTGTGTTTCCCAACTCCCAACAACTATTAAATATATCATTACATTACCATGGGCTATGACACATCAATTTTACTGAAAGGTAGCGATGAAAAAAGTTGCTTGATTTTATCTAGCTTTAATTTGGTATACTTAAGGTTAAATTGCTAGTTCAGATGACAATTACTCCCACGAGTGATAATTTAGGTGACTCTAAAAACTGACCTTTACTTTGGTCAAGCCATTTAGGCTACTCCCTGACCGATAAATCACTTATTACTTATCTCGTTTATACAGACTTGACATTTAATATGGAATATTTTTTTCCAAGTCATTTTTCATCAGTTTTTTGCTATTTTGCTGACTGATAAATGAAAATAAGGATTAAATTCGTGTTTTAATAACTTTAAATTATCTCTTTGATGTCATGCTGACACCAGCTCATTGGTTGAATTCGACAGTGAGGCAAACAGAAATACATTGCCTATTCTATGTCATACGACATCCATTAAAAGAGATATTTTGGATCTCTATATTTTCAAAATTATCGTCTGTAAAAGAGTTATACGCTACACAATGGACCCTCATGTCAGTGTGTAGTCATAGTAACGGTCGCTGTTACGCCTGGCCTCTTCTGTCTGTTACCAGTGCTATCAAGCGGCAAGGCATTCCTTGGGAAAAGTTTTTAGAGTTCAATCTGGAATATTATTCCAGGCATCGGTCCAAAATTGTCCAATTTGGTCCAGTTTTGATGTAGGGCATGTAAGCAGTTGATTCGGCGAGTAATGGCTTACCCACATATTGTCTATGCGGTTCAAATGTCGCGATTTTGATGACCAGGGTAGCTGCTCATTCCCTTGGTTCTGTAAGTTATCTGCTATTAAAAGTGCTCTGTGTGAACCGGCAATCTGACCGTGCAACCTAAAATTGTTCCTAAGGTGCCCCCTATCAAATGATAGTCAAGTGGTTCCCAGATTATTCCTTTATTTGATCTGGTTCAGGTTTTCGTCAATGACTACCATTGGTGTTTTGGCACCAATGTGGTATCCACTCCAAATACTGACGCTGTCAATGACCCGTGTCACTTTACACGCGGTACATGCTTCGTCGTAGGCCTCTTCTGGATGTCTGTAAACTCTGTTTTGACTAGCTGGGAGGTACAGGTGAAATCTGACCTCAATAAAGAAAGCCACGCGGTTTCAGTGTTCTACCCAGAAACGGTCATGGCCCCCAATTTATTAGAGAAACAGACGACGATGTTTTGCTGTTTACAGTGGGTACCTCGCAGGTCATCTGGTATTCTAACCTGCTAAAACCAGTTTGGTGCTCGTTAAGGGCCTTGAAAAACGCATTGTGGTGGCAATTTACCCCTCGTTCTGAACAGACTGGGTGGCTTTTGTTTAGTTGCAGCTGCGTATCCCGAAAGACAGTGGGTCCTGAACCCTGGAGATAAGATTTCGATGCATTGGGTGTGACCTCTGTGTAGTTACATCAGTCTGGGTATTACTCTATAAAACTGTGCGGACCGTTCCGTTTGGCGCTGTAATCTGTCTGGTAGTGTCTGTCTTTTTCGCGCCATTCTGCCACAAATTTACAAATTTGTAAAGCACTCATTAGCTCATTTTACGCACTGCAAAACTGACCGCTTGCATGCAAAATTTCAAATTCTTCTATGGAATAGTTGCCGACATACGGATATTTTTTTGACAGAACCAAGATTTGCCTAAGCCAAGCATTGACCAGCCCAAAAGAACACTACCCAATTAAATCACCGCATTTTACATAATGTAGCAGCGCAACAGACATGGAAGTCAGTTAATTGGTAGCGACACACCTGACTACACACTTCTCCATTCACAAATCTTATATGAGATCGGTTTTTTTTTTAAAAAAGAACGAATTTTTACCTAGGCATACCTTCGAAACTGAAATATTCCATATTAAATGTCAAGTCTGTATTATAAAAAAAGTTGTAAAAAACATATAAGGCCCACGTCCGTAGACGGGGCGAGCTGGTGTGGGGTTAAAACCCGTCTTTTTGGCAAGAAAAGGTCCCCTCTGAATCAATACTTGATCTGAGTTCTACATGTATGTCATTTCTTATGCTGGGTCAACTGAGGGGAGGGAAAGGTCCAGTTTTCGGCAAAAAGAGACCCGGTTGCTGACAGCAGGCCTGTTGGTAGACATTATATTGTTATTCTTTGTTGCTGTCGTTTACTATGATGGAATGAAAGTGGGAGAGAGCGGTGGGAGAGAGGGTCGCCACTGGGCTATACTGTAAGGTTGTGATTATAGTAAAAAGAGAGATGCGCGCTTGCACATTTACTGACAAGACCTCGATAATAGTATCAATTTTATAGTTTAAGAGTCATATTCTTCACAGATGACGAGGGTCTGGAAACACCATTTATATGCCTTAAATATCGTTAAGAAAAATCGCGATTGTAATTCATCCAAAAAAAAACTGAAAGTTATCGAATGTCAAAACTTAACGGTTGGTTAACAACAAATATTTATTATGAAAGACACTTAATGTGTATAATTACAAAAAACAAAAAAAAAACAAAAAAAAAACACTGATGCCACATATAGCCTAATTGTACATGTATAGCAGAAGGTATTGCAGCATTACTTGAAATATATTTATTTTTTAATACCATGATTGTCTTTACTTTGCTTCTCTTTGCCCAGCATCACTCATGACAAATTTCTTTAGAACAGAGTGAAAAAAAATTAACATCTGCGATGGATCTTACGGCGTTTCCTTTTCAATAACGTCGCTCTCGTGGCAGTCTCAAATACGTCCCTAACGCCCTCTCGCGTTTTCGCCGAACACTCAAGAAAAGAAAAAGCACCAATTTTTGCCGCAGTGTCTTCCCCAGCCATGTAATCCACCGGTTTTTCGTTCAGTTTTGCCAGTTCAGTAATGATCTCTTCATCTTTTCTCAAGTCCTTTTTATTTGCCACTAGAACTACAGGAACATTGGGACAAAAATGGTTGATCTCCGGGGCCCATTTTTCGGCGATGTTGGCCAGGCTGTCGGGACTGTCGATGGAGTAACACATCAGTATGACGTCAGTATCGGGATAAGATAAGGGCCGTAAGCGGTCGTAATCTTCCTGCCCGGCAGTATCCCAAAGTGCCAACTCGATCTAAAATAACAAAATTAATTCTGATTAAAAACAGTAGGGACATATGAGAGAGAGAGAGACTCGATCTTAAATAACAAAATTAATGCAACTTAAAAATAGTAGAGATATATATGAGAGAGAGAGAGACAGACCGACCGACCTAAAATCAAATGAACGCTATATTTTACAAAAGACAATTTTAACTCTCAAGTTTTCAATTTAATTCTAAAAAATACTGCAAAAGAGACGCACCTGTTTTCCATCCACTTCTATGTCTGTTACGTAGTTCTCAAAGACGGTGGGAATATAGCTGAGGGTAAAGTCGTCCTGTGTAAACACGTTGAGCAGGCAGGATTTACCGCAGGCGCCATCCCCAACAATCACCAACTTCTTTCTCATAGGGTACGCCGTAGAATCTGCGTCTGAAAGGTGAGAGGGTAATTTATTCAACTGCAATTAAAAGAAGTCATCTTGATTTTCCAAAGCTCTCCGATAAAAAGTGATATCTCACCTAGCCCCATATAATCAGAAAGACTCCGTTGTCTTCTGTAACCACCTGAGTTTCGAGGTCATCTGAATCTATAGCTAACCCCTGTAACTTGAAGTCTCTTTCAATCTATCTACAGCGACACTCGGGGTGTTAGAAGCGAACAATATACTTCGATACCTTATTCTCCTTATTGGTTTTAATTAATTGGTTGAGATTTTGTAGGTAAGTTATTTCTTAAAACAAGTTATCGAACAAGTGTTTCGATTTAACAGTGTGTAAATCGAGTGTTTCAATTTAATAACCGGATAATTAGAGAGAACTGTGGCTTTAGAAAGTCACGGACAATTTATCGATTTATTTATCATTCAAGCAAATAAATAAACGACTGAAAAAGCATTACTGAATATTTTTTCTGCAATATATGACCACGTTTTATACTTTATTTACTGGTAAAGAGAAAAGGAATATACTCACCACATGAATTACCGCCTAGACATGCAAACAACCCCATTTGAATCTCCTGTCAAACAGTTTAATGAAAAAAAAATAATAAAAATATTGAACTAACAAACAACGTGTTTTCTGTTTCTAGATCCCTTCTTCACAGTTTGTGACGATAAAGTCTGACTTAATTGCCTATGTCCGGCAAAGACCCATGCTGCCAAGTTTTATAAGAGATTTCCTACTTACTAAAAATAGCCTCAAACAGCGAATGCTATTTTTAGAATTTTGAGTCACGTGTGTAGCCTATATCTTTCTTGGTATTGATTAGACCTCTATTGGGGTTTTATAGCACAAGGCCTGATGACGTAAGCTCACCAGTTTAGACTTTGCTATTTAACGCCTGGATATGTATTTAATTAATACTGAATTTCATTTTTGTCACAAACTATGCACCCAGTACATTCTAATGTAACGAATATGTATTAGGCCCTATAGCTAGCATATATATACGGCTATACTGCGACCAGGTCAAGATTCAGGATGTTAGGTGCAGTTGACCCGGTTAACAGGAAAAAGTTAACGTACGAGGCCTTGTATTTGGTCATATTTTAAGGATTAATCATTCAAGGCCTTCTCTGATGTGGGAGAATACTACTACTTTTAAATTAAAAAGGGGCATGTCTGAAAAAGTTGAGAATATTAGAATGCTGTGCTGCAGGGGGGGGGGGGGGGTCAGGAAGGTCTTGGTGTTTTCAACGTCTCCGGTATATATTTATCTCGTCATTGGTGAACATGAAGCACATTGAATAAAGTATTTTCATAAAATATTCTTTGTTTGCCACCCACCCTTCTCACCTCATCTGAGCAGAAAAAATGAAACGGCGTTTCTCAGGATGTGACAACTTATAAGAACGTTTTTTCATATGTTACCACTGTATATCTGTTGATTTAATTATTGGCCGTTTTATATTTGAAAATGTAGTGTGGTGATTTCATAACAGCAAACATGAAGCGAGTTGATTTATAGCAATACTGAGGCTTTTATTCTAAATACGTTATATTTGAAAGGGTGGGCGGGGTTGGTTTAACAGTTAGACTAAGTAGGATAGTCTACTGAAGATGTAAAAAGAGGTTAGGAGTTATATATCTAGCGGAAAAGTACCTTTAACATGATTCAACTGCGCTTTTTACTCTGAAGGGCAATTATAATTACAGAAAGATAATTCATAATTAGATAATTTTAATAAAATATTAAATTCAAATGTCTAAAATCCTCTACCCATTTCAACAACTATGCCAAAGTAGAAAATTAACCTAACATAAGTCTCTGTTGTAAAGCAGCCCTACAAGTGTATTAAAATATCACACGTGTACTTACTTCATTGCATTAAGTACAATGTAAGTGGTATCAATATTTCATATTATGTTATTTATTATTATCCTTATTGTATACATGTATATATACTACCCTTCGTAGTACCGGTGGATTAAAGAGCCAGCAAATGTCAAACTATGTACACATTTATAGCTCAATAAACATTATTATTATTATTATTATTATTATTATTATTATTATTATCATCATAAATTGCCAACAAATTGTGCCCAGGTCACTTGTAAACCCGCCCCTTTAATGCCCTCAATATATACGCAAGTTTTCCTACTCGCTCCCCCTCACCCCCCCCCCCTCTCCCCCACACACACACACACGCCCAAACACACACGAAATATCAACGAAAACGCCAATTGGGCACCGTTAACGCTCTCGATCCTTTCCCTCACACCTGACGTTGTTTGTTATCAACGGCGACTGTCAGACGAGAAGCTGAAGGTGGCTAGCTACACCGTACACAGCGCGGATTTGAAAACGGTCTCTAAAGCACACGATTTCTCCAGGCTTTATTGATCTATGGACAAAGTATGCGCATGTTTATTTTGCAAGGTGGCGTCCTAGCCAACAGTAAACAACAGCATTGAATGTACTCCACTCCGCTTCTGTAATAACGGCAGTGAATGCAAGGGCAAATAGAGCTTCGGTTTGCCAGTGACTGAACTCGTTACCTTAGTACGATTGCAGTTGGATGGATTATAAATACGGCGTGGCAGGGTAGCTTGACTCCAAACGAAACATTGAACAGGTGCAATATCTGGGGTGCAATAGACTGTAGCAGATTTTCACGAGCGGCAAAGGTAAGTGAACGGCTGGGTAAAAAACTGGAGTGAAGACCATACAGAGATGCTGTATTCAGACTGCAGTTGTTTTCACGCTTGGTGCCATAACCTCCCAGTGAGACACTGGGGGTAAACACTGAATCATTCAATTTGGCATTTTCTTTTTAAAATTTGATGCATCTTGGGACAGCGTCTGTCCAGTTTAAATTTGACCTACATGGATTTAATAATCAGTGCAGGGTATTAGCCATTGATTAGCACACTGCTGCAGACAGAAGTGTAGATGATGGATGATCATCGCCCTCTTATGCCAGGCAAAGTCCGATTCCATCACCGTCCGTCTATTAATCTCTGCATGTCTGTGATAAATATACCTCTTAAACATACATATGACGTGATACTAAATAGCCTGTAGGACCTACAACTTATAGCTACTATTAGTATTAGTATCAGTTTCTAACACAAGTAACATACACATGTGCCCTCCCCCCCCCCCCCTCAAAAAAAAAAAAAATAAATAAATAAATAAAGTAAAAGACCGAAATTTATCTGTCGGGCAGCAGATAAAGACCTTAAAACTGTTCAAACGACACCTTCTTTAAACTTCTCGTCGTACATTTGGCCTACACCCTCCCACCCCCACCTCCAATTTATAAGGCACAGATAGTAAGCCTAAAATATATGTGCAAATATTAATTTTCGGGAAATGCACCGAAACTTGTGCGTGACATTTCTTTTAGTTTTACCCTTTGGCACTATATACATACATATATACATGTATGCTGGCATTTGCTGGAGTTTAGTGACTTCTTTGACATAAGTACACACAAACACACACACACACACACACACACATTGGCTCAATATGCACCTTCTACTTTCTAGTAGCTTTATTTAGGCAATCTGAAAACATCCAGCTTATAAAATCCTTCTACCTGTCTATATTTGACAGTTGGCGATTCGGGGTTGTAAGAAAAAAGTATGGAGGGATAGCGACCTCCGCCAAGGAGGTTATTCTTTCCGTCCCGCTAGTTAGTTAGTTGGTTAGTTAGTAACTAACTATAGTTTTCTTCGTTATTCGTTGATTAGATAGTTTTGTTAGCAGCATTATGCCGAAAGTTGTGGACGGATTCTACTGAAATTTTCTGGATAGGTCGGAAATGGTCCAAGGAACGAATGATTACATTTTGGTGATGATCCATTTCGTAATTAATGGTTAATTATTAGTTAAATGTTCGTCTCGGCGGGAGTCTGCGTTCTCTGAGTGCTTTTCTAGTATTTTGTTGAATGTGTTGACATTAGTCATGTCATAATTAACAGTGTGGGACTTTATTGTATTACCTGAAATGATGCACACTTTGCTAATAGGAGCCCAATTTACTGAATCGCAATTTAATGCAATATGTTTCATAAACGTCTTTCAGGTCATCCCGGAGAAAACGACGCCTTGAATCAACAACACAACATCAAATGTCGCATCTGCCTCCGCAGGGCGGATTCCCGCCTCCCCAGGGGGGATTCCCGTCCTCACAGGGGGGTTACACGCCCGTCCAGGGGGGTTATGCGCCACAACCAGGCTACCCGCCCCAGCAAGATGTCATGCCAGTGCAATCCGGCGGATATTATCCGCCCAGCGTAGGAGGACTTCCTGTGCCCGCACAGCAGGGGTATCCGCCACAGGATTTACTCACAAGTCCACCTCAGGTTTATACCGGTGGGCAGCCGTATGGATATCCGCAAAACTCCCAGCCGTCTTTATATCCCCAGCAGCAGCATCCGCAACATGCTATGTACGCTACAGCTGAATCTCAACTCGGGGGGAGTCAGTATTCTTTAATGGGGGGATATCAACCCCCCTCTGGTAGCATGAATTTGGGCGTGACCCACCCTGGATTTACGACATCATTCCCCCCAACTTCTCAGGACGACGGCCTGTATGCGATGACGTCGTCTCCTCACGCGCCAGCTGGCGGAGGACCACCGTATCCAAGTTTGCCCCTCCCCGGGATGCCTGGTCCGGGGGAGATGGCGGGGATGCGGTACGTTGGCGGGGGACAGTACCCAGGACCTCCCCCGCACCAGTTCCAGCCTGGACTGTACGATACAACTTCGCCGCCGGGTTATTTGCCGCATCCAGGATTTTAGCTTTTATTTGAAGAGAGAGAGAGAGAGAGTGTGTGTGTGTGTGTGTGTGTGTGTGTGAGAGAGAGAGAGAGAGAGAGAGGGAGATTTACGGGCAGCGATCATCATAGAAGGATTCAGAGAACACTGATTACAAGTTTTAAAATATCAAGGTGATGATGTACCTTCAATTAAAGAATTGAACTGATTTAAGCCACTGCTTCTCCGGACCTGCGACCGTTTGAAAAACGAACTTTTTTTGCTCACTTACACTCGCTTCAAAATTAGAGATTTGACGATATTTGGCCTCATTAAGAATAGGGGACTAACTAGTCCGAGGGTCAAATATGGCGACCCACAACAAAGCTTGCCATCAAATCCTAATCCACTAATAGACACAATAGATATTCCGTGGGGAGGTGGGTTGGCCATAGTTGACCCTCGGACTAGTAAGTCCCCTTTTCTGAATGGGGCCTTTGATAGTCAGCATCAATTCAACACGTCGGTGTCTATGAGCTTTAATTATTGCAGCTTTTCAAAATTTACATATTTGTGAAAGTGGATAAAATATCATTTGATTGGTTGCAAGCCCGACGTGACGTGTTGAACTCAGAAAAGATATAAGATTAACTGAAAGTACGCGGACAGAGCAAAACTATTTTATAATAATCACACAGGATAATGAAAGCGGTGATTACATGATGCAATGTAGCAAAATAGAAAGTAACATATTTCTACATGTATAATAATATCAAACATTCAGACTTTGTTATTTTTGTATACAGTATAATAGATAGGTGGAAGGAAGAATAATTTGTGCCCCTGTCACCCAATATGAACCTACTTTCAGTGCATTTTATCTGAAATTGTTGAAAGTAAATCCGTGAAATATTTTTGAATTATATTTAGATATATTATAAATTTTAAAATACTAATAGCGCCGGATAGTTTAGCCTAAGACTTTACAAAATTGATAAAATTGTCAACGAGCTCGGTCGACTATACGTTTGAGAAAATTCGGATACACCCCCTTTCAATAGACAATTAAAAAAAAATCTGGCCCCCAGGAAAAAATCTTTCCGCGCTCCTAAATTGCCCACATAGTAGTGGATTTGACATTTCATATTCCTGTTCTTGATTACAAAAATAATAATACAAATTAAATAAAAGGCAGATATTAAACTCGACGGAGCGCTACGTTATATATATACCGTCGTTAGCCTTAGGAATTTACCTGTATCCCAAAACGCTAATCTTGTGCAAGATGAAAGGTTATCATCTGCCCTGCAAACCATCCTCGATAAAAGGTTGATGGAGGGAAGTGATCCACGCCAGTTTTTACAGATTGTTGATAGTTGGGGGGCGCAACGCATTAAAGGGATAACAACCCTTCCTATGAGAATTTCACAATAAAACTATGATTGTAAACAATTCATAGAAGTATACCATATTTTCTTTTACCTCAAAAATAGCATTTAAAGCATCAGACTATGTGACCTCCACTGATGACTATACTCTGTAATAATCTCTTAAGCGATTATTAAAAAAGGGAATAACTTTGAATGTAGAAATGGATCCATTAACCATTACTAACACCCCATTTCCATAGATTAGATCGACCTACTTAAGATCGACCTAACTCCCTGGGGGTTCACGCTAAATAGCTGTCAGCCGGGCGGACACGAAAGTTAATTACCCCCTTACAGCTTGTAGTAGGCGGAACGGACATTTAAGTCGGATTACCTGAAAGTAATCAAGTGAGACTCCCCGCCGGGATAGATCGATATAAAATCTATGGGAATAGAGCCTAAGTATGGGAAAATTGTTGCTTACCCCAGGAAAATCATTTTTTGACTAAAATGAACAATTGTTATCCCTTTAACTGCTTTCAAAGATTATTTGAAGCATCAGTCTCATCAATAATTAAGATACAGACTGTGCATTTACTGGGCTTAGGGTTATGGGGGCCAAAATTTTCACACCCAGATAATTGTATTACACATAATGCCACTGCAGACAATTTGTTTGATAAAAAAATTGTTTACCCCAGGAAAAAAAACTTTTTTTTTTCGAAAATGAAGTTGTTATCCCTTTAATTGGAAAGAGGTAGAAAACTCATTTTCTGATTTGGAATAAAATATGCATACGATACAAAAAAACAAAAAAAAAAAAAAACTGGACTTTTTTTTAAATCAGAAGTCTTATTCAAACATCATTTGAAAAAAAATTGATAAAGAAGCAATTTGTAAAAAAAAACTATTGGCTACACTTTACACCCTGATCCGTTGGTGAATTCTTTGACTCTTTCTCCACTATATAAAATTATTCTTTTAAATCTTCCAAGTAAACGACATAATCATGTATCACATAAAAAATGTAAGTTTTTTTTTTGTATTAAAAGCTCCCCTACTGAACAGAGAAGTCTAAACTGACTGGACACATATAAAACCCGTCCTCTCTTCTCTCATCTCCCATAGCACACAAATGAATGGACTGAATGCACTGGTTGCCAAAAACCGTGTCCTTAAAATGCTCTTGGATATAGGGATTAATGGTCTTCGTCCCCAGTTGTCGAGACACTGGGCGTGTGGTTTTCATTATAGTTACATGGGGGACAAATTCATGGGCATCTTTTATGGGGAGTCCTTCTGCACTGAGACAGACTTGGAGATGATGTAGAAATTCAGTGAAAACTGACTCGTGATGGACCTTGGCGTACAGCACTCTGCCGTAGAAAACGCCAGTCCCTTCGAGATGAAGTTTGATTCCCTTTGCAGCTATGGCCTGCAACTCGGACTGAATTGATTTTAAAGTTTCCACTGCATGAGCTATTGCTTCCTTTCCGTCCAATCGTAGGACACATAGTGTTAGGTGAAGAGCATTGGGGGGCACTATGCAACTCTCGTAGCGGGGTTCAACTTCCAAGATGGCGTCCTGGATGTTTGCAACCGTTTCTACGATGTCTGGGCTGGTTATTCGGACAGCTATGAAGTGATTGGGTCTCAACTTATCAGTCCAGTATTCACTGTCACAGACTTCTTCACCTTCATCATCAAGGCAAAGATTGTTCTCCTCAGTATCAATTGTCACTTCTATGCCATCATCGCTGTCATCATCAGAGTCTAGACTAGAACCTTCGGCTTCCTCTTCCTCCTCTTCCTCTGCCCTGTTATTCTTCAAGTTCTCTTCATACTGGTCAATCACCTCCATGATTGTCTTACTGGGTTTTCCCGCAGACCCGAACACATGGTCAAATCTCCTGGTCTTATGCCACACTATCAGGTCCTTGTACTTGAAATATACAATCCTATGTTTTGGAATCGCTAATGTGTCGTAATCTACTGAGGCTATGTCCTCCCATGAAAATTCTGAGAAATCTTTCTCAATGACTCCACGGAAACGATCCAAGTAACCAATTACAAAGTCATCCGAGTCCAGGCTGCCATCCCATAATATCCTCTTGATGACGTCCATAGCCGTTTTCATTGATGGTTTCTTTTCATCTTTTTCCTCTTTCTCTTTCGGTTTCTTTTTTCTCTTTTCTTTGGATTTTTTACATGTCGGGTTCCCTTTTGATCCTTTACAAGTCGTACAGGCCACCTGTTCTTCAAGACCGTGGCTTTTTATCCACTCCTGCCCTGCTGTGAGAACCTCTTCAAAGAACTCTCCCTGGACACAACTGCCGGTCAGCTTTTCTTGCAGGTGCTTGGACAATTCAGATAACTGCTCCATGTCCAGGGCCTGTGATCTGGCAATAACTTCTGATATATTTGATCCTGTTTCTTCTGAAAACAGATATTTATATGGATAATGGCAAGTTTATACATCCGGAATTTACCAAGAATGATTTCTCCTGAGTTCTTAAATACTCATTAAATATAAAATGACACATTGAATTGTAAGAAATTTTGTTTTTTACACTATCTTTCATTGATTCAGAAATAAAAATATTTCACATATTTAAACATACAAGAAGTAAAAAATGTCCATACTTGGAATCTGAAACTTGAAGGTTAGATCCCATTCTGCATTTGGTTTGATGTCTATCACATATAGGAAATCTCCAACATCCTTGATAATCTTCACTCCTTTGCCAAACAGGGTTTTTATCTTTTCTACTTCCCCTGCTATATCCATATTCATGGTAGATTCTTCACTCTCACTTCCCTGTCATTGACTGAAGACTGGAGAGAATTATGGAAAATAAAACAGAAAGAGACTAAAATGAAGTTGATGCTAAAAAACACATAAGTATCTGTTTGAAATATGATATAAATACCAGATACTATAATATAAAATACAATTCTAATGCCACTTATTTAGAATAATGATTAAATGAGTAATTTAATTATGATGTATCCAACCTGTACAGATTGACTAACAACAGAAAATTGGTATCTGTTCACCAGGGCATGAGGCAAATCATGTCACTGCATTTATTTTAAAACGTTCATTACCTGCTAGTTTTTGTTTCATTTCCAATGTCAAAACTAGGAACAGAAAGTGTCAAAATTTTCCAAACAGCAAGGGGAGAAACGGTGAGGGTAAGATAACAGAATTTTCCTTAGTAACTTTGTGAGGAGTAACGATGATCTCGGAATGGAGGAGAAACACTAACAGTGCAGGGGGGTAAAACAAGGTAATAACATCATGATAAAGCTCAAATAACTTCACGATTAACTACTGCATTCCTGTCTCAGCTACCTTGAAGCCAGGCTCTCCTCTTCTAATTACGCTCCTATTTTTTCTCCACTGCTTACAGCTCTGTCTTCTGCTGTTGTCGTTTAATCCCTTTGGTCATTCAAAGACACCCGACAACCGTTTTATATACAGTACTTGTTTGGTCATTGATCACCTGTGGTGCAATGTCACGCGTCACATGCGCTTGTTTTGATGTTGCACAACTTCCGCACAAAAATCAACGTCAGGTGTCGCCAATGTGTCGATGAGGAGGACACATTTTTTTTTTTGACTTGGATGCAAAAGATGAGGTTTCTAAAAAAAGCTTTTAAAAATCTATTTAAAACACAGAATCAAATATGCGTCTTTTATTCAATAAAGTGAGGTGTGTTTTTCAATGAAATTTTCACTCTTGCTCACACTAAGCTCCTCTTGAGTATAAGTAGGTCAACAGGTTCCAAAAAGAATGAGAATCTAGGTCACTCACAGAGTTCACGGTTCAGAGGTAGGTTATCCTTCTTGAGGAAGGTACTTCAGGGGCGTTCGACTGATACAATACTTATAAAAACAAATACTGCATTTGGTATGTCTTACTCGTCAAACATTTAAGCGCAAAATGTTCTTTTTTAAAGTTGAAGGTACACTGTACTCGTTTGAAATTGCCCCAAACTTGGCCCAAGTCATATTTTTTATGTCTACGTATATTTTGCAAAGATATTTATCTTCCCTTATTGAAAACTTTAATCTTTAACCCTATATAAGGAAAAATCATTTTGGCAGGCAATTCACGTACAGAATACCTGCTTTGTTTTTGATATTGACAATATTCCTCTCTCTCTCTCTCTCTCTCTCTCACAGTGTATTTATTTTTTTTAAAAAATTCATAAATGTTATTTTCTAGTTTCTTTTTGTTTTATTTCCTGCTAAAATTAATGGCATCTTCACTTGTCTATCCATGTTGTTAACGTATCTTCAGGGAAGGACCACAGTAATTCTAACTCAGGGCTATGTATGTAAACTGACCAACATGTCTTCCAATGCAACAGAACAGAGATCTGTCAGATTCTGTGAAGATGACGAGGATGGAGACGATGATGTGTTCATTGATGATGATGATGACGAGTTACCTGAAATTGTAACACCTGAAACACCGAGTGTTGCTGCTCCTGTTGTTGGCAGTGCTGATGTTGTTGATGCTGTTACTGCTGATGTTTCCACAAAGGATGTTATTGATGATGCAAATGGAATGGATATAGAAAAGGGTGGAGATAAGGAAAAAAGGTTTGTTCACATGTTTCTTGAAGAATACTGAATGCCTGAATTACATTCTTAGAAATAAATTAAAATCACTTCTGACCTTTTATTTCTTCTCCCTCTCTCTCCTCTCCCCCTCTAATGGAAAAAAATAATACATTGAGATTTGATTTGGTCTTTAATTATAAATTGGAAAATTTTGATCTTGGAATTTTTAATCTCAATTAGGAAAATAACACAGAAGAAGTGGTTTAACTTGTTGACCCCCATTTAATCCTTCGAACCCTGTTATTTCTGTCTTAATTTTATGATTTGGTTTCCTTTGGTGTGTAGTGTCAGCATTTAATTGTACTTCTATTAAGGTTGACATAAATGTGCATCGCCTTTTTATATACAGACATTGTTATTTTATGTTTTCTTATCTGTGACTGTTGTTGCACTGTTTTTGCTGTTTGGTGTTTGTATATTTGCAGGCTTTGCTGTGTAATTACAGTTAGTGCATATATCTTTTCCTTCACTTACAGATATAATAAAGTTGTTGCTGTGACTGCATTTATAAGTGGATGTATTTTTTTTGTACTGCATAAGTTGAACATTTCAGCCTACTTTTTGCACATTTAATTTGCTAAATGTTTAATTTTTCAGTTTATTATTATTTTTTCACACCTCTTTTTTGGTTTTTAGGGTAACTGTTTCACTAGTAGTTTTGTTGTGGCATGGATTTCAGATAAATTTTACCTGCTGCCAACTGTTTTGCCAAATGTTTTTTTTTTGCATTGTTCTTTCACATCTCAGCAAATAATGATTTCTTAAAAAGGTTCATGTCCTTAATTTTACTTAAAATACAAAACTAAATTTGCTTGTTAAAAACCGCCTGCAGCAGATGTTTAGTTTAGTTTTCCTGGCAACAGAAAGGTGGCAGCAGCATCTTATTCTCAGGATGGGCCCCTATAGAGTCTCATTCACCAGTGGACTATAGGCATCAGTGCAGCAAACAGTAGCAGTGGTCCAGGGAAGAATGAAAGGTAAGGGGAACACGTGTTTAGTGTTTTTGAAGTGTTTTGTCAACTCAGCTGACTGAAATATAAGTATATTATATGATCTATATAGTTAAGGGAGAAATTTAAACCTGAGGACTTTTTCGTGAAGTCATGCTCAGCTTATAACTTCATAATTGGTTTGCCACTTCTGCCTTCTTGGTAGAAATATGGAATAATACCACATTGGCAGCTAGTAGCTAAGAATAGTTTCATGAAACAAGGCCTGTGGTAAAGGTTTCTGGGCAAAGATGCCAATTGCAAGCTTATTATTCCTGACTGGCACACAAAACACAGAAATGGTAAAAGGTGCTTTGTGGTTGGGGAGTCATTTGTTCCCCAAGAATAGTTTAATGAAAACTGAGCTATAAATACTGTTGCTTAGTGGTGGTTGGTTCTTGCAAGTGGAAACGGGGAGAGAGAGAGAGAGAGAGAGAGAGAGAGAGAGAGAGAGAGAGAGAGAGAGAGAGAGAGTAACCTTAAAATAAATAAAAGTCATTCCAAATTCAGTTACACACTTTCAACTATAATAAGTGTTAAAGGAAATGTTATAATAGCAATAGAAAAAATACAACCCAGTCTCTGTACTGTCACTGTGACCTTTGCTTATGTGCATTAAGTTTATTGTATGCCTTGGTTTATATTTAGCTGCAAGGTCTTTGCTGATGCCAAACTGACCAATGCATGGACAGTTTTAAATTAAACTCTGCAGAATATAATATCAGGGCAAGTAGGCGTGGTTCATTACATCAGAAACCTATCATATATTTTGTAAATTCCGTTAACCAGACCATTTGAGTATTTTGTGTCCAGTTAAAGCTCGAAATTATGATACGTGACCCAAGTTTTACCTGACATTACTGTTCTTGTTAGCTTGTAATAATGTTTGTGTGCGTGCGTGTGTTTGTGTGTGCCAGCACCTGCGCTTTTGAACATGTGCATGGGAATTCACTATGTCCAAAATGGTACAAGTGTTATAAGGCATGACGATGCAGTCAGCTTTTGAATTTGGATTATGGAAAAAATTTTCTTCTTAATTTTGGTTTATTCACATAGACTGAAGAGTAAGACTTTAGTTGAGCAGATTTCTAACCCTCATTGAGCATTTGGTTATGCGTGATAATCTTGTGAAAAATTGCAAATGTCATGCCTCCTTCCACAAATAACCAATTTACATGCGAAAAAGTACTTTTGATCTGCATCAATCTGTAGATTAGACCAACAATTCCAGTCCCTTATCGTAATCAATAATGTAATTAAGTTGTTTGTCAGCAACCGAAAGGTCTAACACATTTTTTTCTTTGAGTCTGATAAATTACTTGGTTTTCATCAAATCAATGATCAAATGACCTCGGATTGTCAAATATTTTAAATCTTGTTTATTACATGATGAAAATTTCATGCAAAATTGCCAGCCCTTGATAGATCCTGTATAGAGTTAATAGATGTCAGGTTTTGAGATTATCATTTCATGTCATGAAAATTTTAAAAAAATTAAAAATTAACTTACAGAAGAAAAAATGAACACTGTATTTTCTTCTGTTTTAGTTTATCTTGAAGGATGTGTTTGGATTTGTCTGATTAGATTAGTTAAACATTTTATTGTACACCTGTGTCCATTTGATGATTTTACAACAACAAATTTAAAAAAATTCACAGAAAGCATGTTTGATGTGCTTGGATTAATGAAGTGGGCAGATTACCATAGCATCCTTACTTTCATGGAGGAAGAAGATGGGGGCTAAACACCCCCCCCCCCCCCCTACCCAATGCCTACTCAGCATCTGTCACCCTATTTTTGTTTTGGAATAAAAATAAAATGCCAGAAAAGTCAGGCAAAAAGGATACCTGAGAGATACCAAGCTTGCAGAGGGTTGGTGAAGTTTTTTTTGCTTCAATTTTTTTCACTGATGACTTCCTGCTGCTATTAACCCATATATGATATTATTTACTTCTATTTGTGACTAAGGCTTCGTTCACATGCAATGTCTATTTTCTAATTTCTATTTTCTATTTGCGGTATGTCTTATGATCACGGTCTGTGGCCTGAATATCCCGCGGCGTAATTACTGGCAGCGCGAGCCAGTTACTTATAGTAACTTATAGTAACTGGCTCGCACTGCCAGTAATTACGCCGCGGGATATTCAGGCCACAGACCGTGATCATAAGACATACCGCAAATAGAAAATAGAAATTAGAAAATAGACATTGCATGTGAACGAAGCCTAAGCAGTCACATACAGACATTAGCTTCGACATTATATCAGCTTAGCATGTTTTGGGATCTGTTGATATGCGTTCCAACACATTTTACAAAGAGATTTATTTTTTATACATCATTCTGTGTTTCAGGACATTAATGTCTCTCAGTGTTCCCTGGAGAGAGACCAACATTTACTGCCTATGACTGCATTCCCATAGATTTAGAAATATACATCTAGACCAACCTAACTCCCTGGGGGTTCACGCTAAATTTAGTAGAGGGGACGGACATTTAAGCTGGCTAAGCTGACAGTAATCTAGTAAGACTCCCCACAGGGATAGATCGATCTAAAATCTGTGGGAATAGGGTCTAAGTTTGATCATAATAGTGTAATAACAGATTATGAGGAGACCCATTATGTGTGGAATGTTACATGGGAAGTTGAAATGTTTCAGGAGTTTTTTCATATCAGTATATAAGCATACTCACATACAGAGCTTCTGAGAGAACGTTCAGTGGTAACACGCCTTCATATCAATTTGAAATAACAAAGCTTGGTAATTGAACAATCTTCTAACTATTTATAGGCTTGTCTGGTATTGAACTCTTATAGACCCTCTAATATGATCAGACTTAGATGTAATTGTGTTGGTGGGTGGTCCAGTTTAAGATAATTATCATTGTGTGGTTGATGGTAGAAGAGGCCATGTGAGGTTAATGACATATATGTGATTAGATATTTGATTGGTCTCTTAATTTACTCTCTCTCTCTCTCTCTCTCTCTCTCTCTCTCTCTCTCTCTCTCTGTGTGTGTGTGTATGTGGTGCAAGAGCAAAACATGCACACGCATGGACACTCAATGTTATCCGAAGCAGAGGATCAGTCTTATAAATTTAATGTTGCATGATGATGATGAGGAAATTCCTGTGATAATTACATATTTTTCGCATAAGTTAATCTCACTTATTAAACATGTATATATGTTGACCACATCATTTTGTTTTGTCTAGAAGGGAAACAAATGTGGAGCAATTAAAAAAGAACTTGTGCTCAAAGTTCAAAAGTTCTGCTGGTTCCAGTTTAAATTAGAAAAAAGGTAACAAATTGAGTTTATTACAGCAAATTTTCTGCCCTTTATTAAATTCCCTCCTGCTTCGTCTCCCCACCTGTGTTACCTTAAGGCTTGTGGAATGGAGGGTAGTTTTTTGAAAAAAAAAGTCTTTTTCAAACTGAGAACATGGCATTTGTTTCCTTTTCCTCTTTGATCCTTTCCTTCCTCCAATATGTTCAAATTAGTGAAAGTAAATCTTGGGAATCTAATTGCAACAAATTATTGCATATTCTGTACAACTTCTGGATGGGACTTAGACTGGGTTCCTATAAACCTATCGTACTAGCAGGATCGATCTAACTCTGAGAGGATTCTCGCTAAATTGCATTCAGTTTAAGCAGCTTAAATGTCTGTCACGCTTACTGAAGATTCTAGGAGAGTAATTAACTTTCTTGCAATCTTAAGCTGAATGCAATTCAGCTAGAGTCCCCTTTAAGATAACGGCAGATCGATCCTGCTAGTGCGATAGTGTTATGGAAATGGCCCCTTAAACAGAATGCGAGTAACTGGGTATTCCACACTACTTTCATAGTTAAAACTATAAGGATTACAGGAAGGCAGCTCACAGTGAGTGAATTATCAGTTTTATACCATCACCAGACATACCAGTTTGTATTTATCAGTGGGAGCTTATTCACACTTTGGTGTTGAGTAGTGCACATCTCTGTCTATATTACATAATTTAAGGGTGCTTTCCCAGAGATTTAGATCAATCTAAAGATTAAGATTTAGATCGACCTAACTCCCTGGGGGTTCACGCTAAATTGCAGTCAGCCGAGCTGGCACCATAGTTAATTACCCCCTTACAGCTTTTAGTAGGCGGGACAGACTCTTAAGCCGACCAAGCTGACAGTAATCTAGTGAGACTTCCCACAGGGATAGATCAAACTAAAAATCTATGGAAATGGGGTGTAAGTCAAGCATGGCCTCAGACTTAGGCCACATTCAGAACAGGGAACTAAGTAGTCCGAGGGTCAAATATGGCCGACCCACTTGAATACTTCTCTACAGGATAACTATTCAGTGTTTATTAGCAGATTAGATGGCAAGCTTTGTAGCGAGTTGCCATATTTGACCCTTGGACTAGTTAGTCCTTTGTTCTGAATAAGGCCTTGTTTTTAGCTGAGGGATGACATCCAATCCACAATTTTCCTTCTCTGTAGTGGACCTGTAAGGTTGTGAATTGCTTTTTCAAAAAGTTTTGTTTTAAAGCTAAGCATATTGATAGGAAAAGATGTGAACTGAAGAAACTAAACGTAGGGGTTACAGTTTCTCCGAAGCTCTTGGGTGGTATATTTTTGATTCATTGGTAAGAAAAATACATCCGCTTTTCATTTTTGTTTTGCTATGTGTTAATGTCTGCTAAGCTGTTTTCTTAATGTGTTTCATGAAACGTGACCATTATTAACTTTTCAGTTCATTTTGACATACAGGTGAGAATGTTAACCAATGAGGGTTTCTAATTTTGTCTTAATATGACATAGGATCATATTTGTTGAATTTGCAAAATACTGTTATTTTTCATTGGAAGATATTGGAAGAATGTACAAAATCTACATAAAAAGAATTGCATTCTTTCACAAATTCTAAGAATAGAAATAAATAATAGCAGAAAAATAACACAAGTTATTTTGCAAACAGCTAAGTTTTTATTTGAATGTTTGCTTTCAATTAACCCGAGAGTCTGACTCAAGCAAATATTTTTCTGACTTTCAGAAGCTGTGAACTTTGGGAAAATGACAAAAAAATTGCAAAACCCTGTTTGAAGTATATGAAACTATTTGGTTGGGTCACTAGTAAGTAATAACTAGTCTGGAGATCCCTCGAACCCACAAAACTACCGAGGAATTTGTATAAACAGCTGTTTAGGAAAACTTTTCACTTCAATTCTAAATACCAGGCTTCTCTCCTACATCGAAGAATGTGAATCTCTTTCTAAAGAACAAGCAGGGTTCCGCCCTACATATAGAACCTCAGACAATATGTTCATTCTAAACAGCCTTATTAACCAATTCATCAATAAGAATAATAAGTTATACGCATGTTTTATAGATCTTAAAAAAGCTTTTGATAGCGTGTGGATTGAAGGTCTATTCCTCAAAGTATTAAAACAAAAAATAGGAGGAAACTTTTATAGAACAATAAAACACATGTATCAAACTACAGAGCTGTGTGTCAAAATTGGCCAAAGACGCACAAACTACTTTAAGACAGATATAGGAATAAGGCAAGGTGACAGCTTGAGTCCAATGCTTTTTAATATTTACATAGATGATATGAAAAATGTATTCAATAGCACATGTGATCCCGTAAAAATTAATGCCAACACTACAATCAGTCACCTTTTATATGCTGATGACCTCGTTATTCTATCTAAATCTGCAAAGGGCCTACAAAAAAGTCTTGACAATCTGGGGGACTACTGCAAAAAATGGAAGCTCACAGTCAATACCAACAAAACGAAAGTAATGATATTTAGTAAGTCAGGCAAAAAACCAAACATGAATTTCACAATAGACCATCAAACAATAGAAATAACACATGAATATAATTATTTAGGGATAAAATTCAAATCGAATGGATCATTCAAAAGTGCACTTGATGATCTGAAAGGTAAAGCCATGAAGGCGGTTTTTGCAGTTAAGCAGGCTTTACAGTCCACCACCCACAATATGACCCAGACATATTTAAAACTCTTCGATATCCTTATAAAACCCATACTGATGTACGGATGCGAAATCTGGGGACCATCAATCGCATCTAAAAGCATAAAATCTCTTAAATACATGAATACTTTGCCATTCGAAGTAGTACAAAATAACTATTGCAAATACATTTTAGGTGTGAGGCGCAATGCCAGTAATATAGCAGCTAAAGCAGAACTAGGTAGATTCCCAATTACACATGACATAATGGGTCATGCTACATCCTACTGGCAAAGATTTTCTGAAATGCCAAAGCAGCGCTTGGCAAAAACAATGTATGAATATGAAACAAAACAGGATACACAGGTAAAAAATTGGTCAAGCGAAATCAAATACATTACTCAAAATCTAATGAAAACACAGACTAATACCCCCTCGAAAGCAGAAGTAAAAAAAGCACTGGAAAGTCATTATACCCTTTTGTTTCTCAAAGAAATAGAGCGAGAAAACAGCATACTACGTACATATCGATTATTTAAAACAAATTATGAAAGGGAAGCGTACACAACAGCACCTATACCAAAACATGAAATGCAAAATTTGGCAAAATTTAGAACAGGGGCACATGACTTAGAAATCCAAAGAGGCAGATACCGAAAACCAAAATCAATACCCCCTGAAGAAAGGATCTGCAAGTTATGCTCAGATGAAGTGGAAAACGAAATACACTTTCTTTTAAAATGCCCCTTACTCACCAAACACAGGGAGATCCTAAAACCAGATCCTACACAAACCCCAGAGGGTCAGTTCAAATGCATAATGCAGTCAAACGATTTACATGTTATAAAGAATGTGGCCCACTATATCACAATGTGTAATAAGGTAAGAAAAAATATTCTCAACCAACCACCACCTAGTCAACCAAAGTAACGAGCGTATACTGCAATTGTAAAATCTGATCACAGTTATTGTATAAACAATATTGTAATTTACTATTGTAATTTTAGTTATATGATTATATTATGTATACTGTTAGGTCATAGTCATTGTAAAAAATGTACTTGAACCGCAATAAATAATAATAAAAAAAAATAACAATACAAGTAACATTCAAGGGATTGCTGTTGGGAATGAATTAAATATTATTTTAATGACATGAAGTTGTGTAATAAGTGTGATTTGCAAGCAGACTATGATATGAAACACTTGCTACCTATGGATAGCATTACTTCAGGTCCATTTTTGGGGGGTGGGGGGGAGGGGGTACCCTCTACTAGGGTCACAGACAGGATTAAGTCAGAGATAATTCATTGGCCATTGCTATTCACCATCCATTTACTTTCTGTGCATTGAGAATTTTTTGCACAAAAATGACATCATCACTCACTTTATTGTCCTCTGGTAGTGAGAAAAGGGGAGGCGGGGGGGGGGGGGGGGGGGGGGGGGGAGAGGGTGGTCAACAGTTGCATTGAGGTTTAGGATTATGTTATTCATATATGGGTGTATTCTAAGGCCTGGCTTCATATTCATGGTTGACTGAAAGCAACCCAAGCCAGGATTTTGAATGCATTATAAGTGAATGAATCGCTTCTTGTTGAACTTATCTGAGGACAAATAAAACTGCTAAAACATATTATATACATAAGATCAAGGCCTTAATCAATATCGCAAATGAATCATATTCACTGTCCTCTGACCAAATATCCGTAATCGGCCGTCTTGACACTGTTTGGAAATAACCATAGGTTCACTGGCAGCATGCACTAATTACTAGCCTGTTACGACATGAGAGTCTTGCAATATTCAGAAGTCAAGTCGTAGAATAAATGGCGTCTCCTGCTTTTTCCAAATTTGTTACAGAGTTATGGCCAGTGTCAGAAAAGCAA
Source organism: Lingula anatina (assembly GCF_051362555.1). Taxonomy (NCBI): domain Eukaryota; kingdom Metazoa; phylum Brachiopoda; class Lingulata; order Lingulida; family Lingulidae; genus Lingula; species Lingula anatina. The sequence continues at coordinate 1,700,031 of NC_141772.1, read as the reverse complement.
GATTACAGGTTGGTTAGACACTTAAAAACGGCGTGAACTCCAGGAAAAATGGTTCATTATGAGTTTTTGGTAGGAAAATCCTGGCTTAAAATGCTTCAACTGTAAAAATTAATGTACGCTTGATTAAAATTCAGCTATGGCTGAGGAATGTAATTTTTTTTTGTGAAAAATAACATTTAGATGGAGATTTCTCTTCAGATGTGCTAAGCTGAGTTTATGTTGCAGCTGATTTTGTTATGGTTATTTTTTGGCAAACTCATTTCTGTAAATACACTCTTAAGATCTACAAGGGCTTAAATCCAAAAAACAGAGTAACTTATACTCCCACTTCAAACACCTTTAGGCAGTTAATGAGCCGTACAAATGTTATACAAAGAATTGACGCAGTGTTCTATCTCACGTTACAAATTCAACATGGAGATTCTTTTTATAAGATAGGGTAGACAGTATGTTAAATTGCATTAGTTTCTCCTCAACTGTCTGTCATAGACTGTGTGAGTCTGATTGATAATATATTCCTTAATTATAACTAGCGGGGTTTTGGCATCTTGAATATTGATAATATAAAATGGGTTACTTTTGCACCTAAATTTATCATATTGATTGCATATTATTATATTTTTTTATTTGGAGAGTGATTTGTAAGTTTGATCTATGGGAGCCTATATGGGGGAGGGGGGGGGAGAGGGTTTAAGACCAAGGAAGCCCTTAGTATTTAAGTACTAGTAACTGTTGTCAGATTTGTGCTGTAAAACAGGGACTGGTTTCATCAAGGTTTTTAAAACAAAGATTTGTAAGACTCAACTGAAGGTGCATTCAGCAACATTTTAACGGAAGCGTTTTAACATTTAGACTCAGATTCACACATTTCGATTGCAGCTGGACTTTGGCAATTGAAATTTAAATTAAATTATAAAGTTCGTAGTTAGCAGCGTAAATGAATCAAGAAAATAGTGTTTTCAGTTTCTTGATTTTTCAAAACTTCTACATATGAAAACATGTGCCCTTAGTATATTTTCAGGTTTAATATGCTTACTTTTATATGTCCCTCATAGTATGCCTTGTTGGTGATTTACATCATCTGCCATTATAAAGCTTGCTAATATTATTGATATCAATTTACAAAATTGAGTTAAGTCCTGTATTTATATTCAAATTTAATTCCAAAGGGAGAATCTTTTTCAGAAAAAGTGGAGAGAGAGAGAAGAATAGCATGCTAATATCATAAACACTAAATCCGGCATATAACATGTCTCTGCAGATCAGGTTACTGGAGAAAGAATCTTCCTATATATATTCAAACCCAAGCACCATGCAGAAATTGCCCAATGCATTTCTTTGGTAGAGTAATTAGCAGAAACCATAGCCTTTTGTTCACTTTATTCGGAGAACACTTAAAATAAACATGATGGCAAAATTGCATGTTTTACATGGTAAATCCAAAGATCAAATCCTCATTGAATTGGCTCAGTGGTAACTTAAATGGAGAATAAAAGGCATAAATCCCTAGAAGGGTCGATAATAATGAATTAATTGTATACAGTGTATGTGTGTTAAAAGATCTTTATATGCAGTTAAGGGGCATGAACAAAAGGTTATAAGCCACATTTAATGAAACAATAAAAGCCCCATTTTTGACTGATTTTTAGCTGATTAAGAACAAAAATTACTTAAAATTTATATATATGATTTTGTAAAAATTGAAAAACCCAAGATTGATTGGGATGTACACGTGGAATATTTGATACTCAATTTTGATTCTGCTGGAAGTGAATAGCAGGTCTCAGGATATTGGTAGGACAATATTTTAATGAGTTTTAATGGCATTAATTATATAAGGCGATTTTTAAATTATATCAAAGTGTTTTTATCAATTTCTATAACTTGTATTGGTTATAGTCTTTTGTATTATTAGGATTTTAGAATAAATATTACAAGTAACATTTTTGTTGATGATTAAGTTAGCGAGACCTGCTCATGTGAAGGAAAGAGTTGCTGCCGACAACTATTTGGATGAATATGAAAGACTTCTACAATTGTAGGTATAAGGCACCTGTTTCAGAAAGCTTTACATTCAAGTCCCTTCATTTTCTTCTGTCATTTCAAATCCAGTTTAGTTAATATTTAGTAGGTTTTCTTGTGACAATTCTGAAGTTTCTTTATTCATATCAGATTATATTGTCTGCGTCTCGTATTTCATCATTTACAACATGTCGGATCTACAATGATTTCTATATAAATGTTTAATTACTTGGTTAAGATACAGTTTGTCAGGTACCAGTATGTTGGAGTGCTGTTGTGTGTGTGGTAATCAAAGTCAAATTGACATATCATATATTTATATACATATTTATATTAAATTACAAACTTGATGAAGTAATTATATAACCGAAGTTCTGTCTGTATCTCATGTATGTTATTTACTCACAAGTAGGGTTGCTAACTTAAGGCTTTTAAGTACTTCTACTATGCTACTACAACAGTAACTACTACTACTACTACTACTACTACTAACAGTTTAGCTGCAGTAATACTGTTAGGGCTCTCTCACCATTTTCTATGGCAGTTCGAAAAGTTGTTAATTGTTTATTGTCATTTTTCACTTAATAAAATGCAATGTAACATTTTTTTGAATACAGAATTTTAGTTGATGAATTTGAAAAATTATATTGCAATGTTAAGAAATTTTGCTTGTGATTAGAAAAAAAGAATGAATATTAACAAGATTAAATAGCAACATGAAATATTATTTCTTACATATAGAAAAGGACTCGATAATTAATTGTTTCTTTTTTAATTCCAAAAGTCATGAAGTACAACATCGATTTCGTCTGACAATAATGATGTGTAGGCGTTTCTGGATTTCTCTTTTTCATCAAATAGGTTGATCATTTCTTGACAGATCATCAAGGACTTGTGTGATGGATGATTTCTTGTAAGTCATCATTTATTATGATATCATAGAAAGCCTGGGATGAGAGGAAGAATTGAAGAACAATTTTAGTTATGTAAAGACTGGAAAGGAAACTAATGACTCTTTATTTTTTGTGGACAGACACTGCCTTTGTCTGCTGTTGTTGCCGTTGTCGCCATGCACTTTTTACTGTTAATGTAATAAATGGATAACAGTGTGACTTTCTATTCTCAAATTTACTGGGGTGATTTATACCGTCAAAAAACATGTCAAGTTCAAATAGTAGCTTTATTTTCTTATTTTTTCTAAAATCATCATACAAAATATATCTCAAGTTTTAAACAGCAGCTTTATTTTTCTATTCAACTTGTTCTACAGTCATCATACGAAATAAGTTTCCAATACTTATAATCCATGAATTATAATCCGTGAAATGCACAATTTACCCCATTTACAGAATCCAGTCATTTCCTTACTTCCAAAAGGTGATGTCCCAAACCCCCTCTACATACTCTGTGTAGGAGAATGTAGCCTGTATTACTGTTAAAGTACAAGGAGAAAATTGAGATCTGAATAGCTGTTAATAATTAGATCACAAATGATCCCACTGGATACAAGCAGAGACCAGAATTCTAGCAATCAAACCATGCAGATAATACTTACCATGGCCCATAGGAGCCTACGCGTGCGTCTTTTAGACGCCCCTTTACATGCGAAAACGACAAGGCCTATGGGACAGCACAACACTGTTTCAAATTAATTGGATTTGACATATAAGAGTTGGCTGAAAGTAACATGAGCCCTTTAGGCTAATAGGGTTTCAACTGACCCATGTCCAATAGTACATGTCGCGCGCGTCTGTGTGGAGATAGATTTTGTTGGAGGTTTGTAAGAGTTGAAAGCGACATGACTCTCAAGTTACGTCAACTTCGTTTATAAGGGTCTACTTATTCAGCTGCGAAAATCACACGTTATGCCTATTTCATATTTTATAACAGTGTCATTTGAGAGACGAACGCAACATGGGTCGTGTCAATCTCGCATCTGTGGAGTTCAGTAAGTGGCGAAAGAGACACAGCCATGTCATTTTCGGCTCTCAAAGCTCTGTAGTAAAAGACGAACTCGGCATAAGCCTTGTCGTTTTCGTATGTAAAGGGGCGTCTAAAAGACGCACGCGTAGGCTCCTATGGGCCATGGTAAATACTTACAGATCAGACAGCACAGCCTCAGTTATTTCAGTTGTGGCTATTTATAGACCGCCGCCTTTATGGTCTAGTGCATGCTGTATTGTATTTTAGGGTGAATTAGAGAGAGAGAGAGAGAGAGAGGAGGGGTAGGGTGACAGAGAGAGAGAGGAAGGGTAGGGTGACAGAGAGAGAGGAGGGGCAGCTTGACAGAGAGAGAGAGAGAGAGAGAGAGGGATGGGAGTTAAAGCAAGGGAGAGGATGGAGAGAGAAAAAATAAATGACACGAAAAAGGAGATAATATACAATATGTTCTAACTAAGGCATCACTCTGAGTCTTGCACACTAAACTACTAAAACTAGCTGTCATTACTTCTGTACATGTCACTAAGAGTCTGTGTTGTCTATGATAACAAATATGTGTGTAAAGTGTGAGAACACCTCTTAAGACCAGCCTGACTGAGTACAACGACAGGTGCAAAATAAATCAGAAAGGTGAGATTTGGGGAATGCATTGGCATGCCTCCTCAATGCCATCTCTTCAGTAGCATATGGCAGGATTGGATATATACTATATATGATATAGGGATCAAGTCAGAATACAGGTCCTGGGTGCTTTTTATGATTTGTTTTACAGGGGTAGATGAAGTGTTGCATTTTTTCAAGCTGGGCAGAACCACTGCTCATTAATTAGTGACAATTCTGACATGATTTCTCTGCAAATTATTTGAAGTGATCAGAAAAATAGGCAAGAAATTGAATAATGATGAAGAGTTGAGGAATGCATTATTATTTGTTGTCTATGGGTGCTTTCCCAGAGATTTAGATCGATCTAAAGATTAAGATTTAGATCGACCTAACTCCCTGGGGGTTCACGCTTAATTGCAGTCAGCCGAGCGGGCACCATAGTTAATTACCCCCTTACAGCTTTTAGTAGGTGGGACAGACGCTTAAGACGGCCAAGCTGACAGTAATCTAGTGAGACACCCTACAGGGATAGATCGATCTAAAAATCTATGGAAATGGGGTGTATGAGGGGGGGGGGGGAGGTTCTTTTTCTGAAAAAGTGGACCTTTTCCCATTAAACTCTTGTGTACCTAGATCAGTTTTTTACCCAGATCGGAATTTTTACCATCAGTTTGTTTGAACCCCCCCCCCCCCCCCAGCTATGAGCTTGCATGTTTCATTTGATTGCACAAACTACTCCATATACTCCCAAGTCTAGACATTGTTTGTTTTTTGGGGGGTCTGTACCCTTTGCCTTAAGACTTCACCCTCTCTTTCTTGCCTCTCATTTAAGTCTTGGGGTATATGTCACAATGGTACATTATACAATTTAATGTACTTACAGAATATCTGCAGTTCACTTAATAAATGAGAAAGTTCATCGTTTTCATACTCATCTACCAAGATTCTGTAATTGTCCTTTCTTATACAAGTGTTATGAGATGTAAGAAATTTACATGCAGTTCCTCTCAATAAATAGTCTTTTCCATGTGAGCACTGTGTATTAGTTCAGTTCAATTGTTCAGGAGAACTGTAGCAAGTGCAGTTCAATACTTTCAATATTTATAACAGTACAGAGCTGAAGGTTCTAAATAATACACCTATTGTGTAATATTCAGTGATGGTGTGACGTCCACTTTAGCTGACCAGGTCAAATTGGTCGTCATGGTTAGATGTCTAAATGTGAAATAAGCCAGCTATGGACTACTCAGGGACCCAGAGACCTCTCAGGCCTGGATTTAGAGATATTTTCTGACAGTCTTCAGAATTATCTTTATTGATTCATCCTCCATTTTTGACAGAAAAAATTAGATACCCATCAATGCAAACTGGAAAATTGGACTGTCTTCCGGAAGACGCAGAGGACAGCATCAACCGCATCTTCGATGCCATACCACGGAGGATTTTAGTGTTGGTATTAATGCACCAGCTAGTACCATAGATTCATTGTGAAGGCACCCTTAGTGTTGGTATTAATGGATGCAGGAGATTTAAAGGAACCCCTACGTCACTTAGAACAGGAGGAAGAAGGAAAAAAAAATCAGTGCCCTGATTATGCAACTTATGCAATTTGTTTAAGTGCAGCTATTGCATCAGTAAACTTTTTTGCCATATATGACCCTTGGAAAAGCGGACATTCAGAAGTATGAACCCTTTACCCCAGGGAATACCATACCCTCTTTACCCCAGGGAATACCATACCCTCTTTACCCCAGGGAATACCATACCCTCTTTACTCCAGAGAATACCATACCCTCTTTACCTCAGGGAATACCATATCCTCTTTACCCCAGAGAATACCATACCCTCTTTACCCCAGGGAATACCATACCCTCTTTACCCCAGGGAATACCATACCCTCTTTACCCCAGGGAATACCATACCCTCTTTACCTCAGGGAATACCATATCCTCTTTACCCCAGGGAATACCATACCCTCTGTACCCCAGAGAATACCATACCCTCTTTACCCCAGGGAATACCATACCCTCGGCATAGCAGTTGATTTCTGATCAAGGCTCCTTTAGTTTTTGGAATTGTGGACCCTCAGAATATAAGGATGCCTCCTGGCTGAGAGGCACATTTCTAAGGAAAGGTAGAATACTAGGAAGGGACTTTGAAGAGATTCCTGTAATGTATTGTCTTGGGTTCTAAGTGGATGATATAAAATTGCATCATCCTTAATTAGCTAGCCTCAGGTAAATCCCATAGGGAGATAATGACATTCTTCCATTCCGTTTATTAAGGTGTAGAACATGAGTTTATTTTCTGTAGAGTTGGACATGGATAGGCCCACAGTACTTTATAACAGGACCTATAAACGGATTAGGTGTTTGCTTATTTGAGCTTCATGTTAGCAAATGGCAATTATCATTTATGAAGGCTGTGTAATTCGAAGGAAAAAATGGATAACTAGTAAATCTGAAAATAATGAGGTAATACCATTATTTGCTTACGTCATAGCAGCCGAGAATCATGGCAGTTTTTATCCCAGGTATTTGTAATTGCGATGATGGATAGCTGTAAAATCATGCACTCATCATTAAGTGGTAAAGTAACATAGATATATACTGTATAAGTCAGAGTGATGTTTTTATATGATGAAGAGTAATCACCCAAAATGTTGTTTGTATGCAAACATACAGGTATACTTTCTAAAGTGAAAAAAAAATAGATTGTGTATATAACTATACTGGTTGTCTGTGTCAGTGCCACAGAGCTGTTTCTGTTGTGTTCAGTTTATTCAGCATAGAACTTGAAGTCATCTGGATGAAAAAATCCATAGAAAAGGTATGAAATTAGCTATAATGACTGCATTTACTTATGTTTTAGTGATAATCACTTACTTTGGAACAAAAATTTATGAAATCGCTGCATTTGGCTGTTGTCACCATGGCAACATGAACGAAGCTGCTTCATGAATTTTTGTTCAAAAATAAGTGATGACTGTAACTAAAACATTATTAAATACAAATCCTTCTCAGAACCATGAATGATTTTACAGAAAATGACGGCATCTGATCACATTTATGTAGAAAAAAGCTCCAATCTGTTAATGAATCCTTGGTTTGCAAGATGATTAATGTTCTGGTACTATTTTTTGGTGAAGAACAGGTGAGATAGACTCTGGTTAGTGAGTGCTGAATTCCTGGAGGCTTCAGATTCCAAGCATTATCTTCTTGCTTCATTTGCAGTTATTTGCTGATTTATTATGAATAATTCTTATTTGGGAAGCCAAGTATGATTTTGGCATAAGCACAAGTTTTTAGATTATACCAATCAATTCTTTTGAGAATTCATGTGTTGACGTTATCATGTAAATATTTAAAAGTCTTTTCAGCAGCATTTTGTCCCATGGAAGAACTTTTTGATTTCATCCCCCAGTTAATTGACTTAGTTATATAAATTAATTAATGAAAAAGAAGTTTTCTATTTGTTTGAAGGCCTTTATTTCTTGGCATTTTGGCATTTAAATGGCAGTGCATCTGAGTTTTTTTCTTTTTTATTGTGGATATAAATTAGGCTAATCAGAATTAGATTTGTTTCAATTTGGAGGAAACACCTTTGATGGTATTTTCTGCATTTGTGGTATTTAAGAACAGCTTGTCTCGCATCATAAACCAAAGGAGATAGAACTGAATCAGTTAATATGCTTTTATTAGCTGACATTTCCTTCCTGATCTGCCGAGGTATTTGAATACATACTTTGAAAGTGGTGTTGTGATTGTTAAGAAATAACACATTTTATTTTGATTTGGTGAGGGTGTTAAGGTTGATCCAATTTTTGTATGTCCAATTATTTTATGATACAGAAAGATGTTTGTGTGAATGTTTGCTGATTAAGTTTCTAAAAAGGAAAAAAAAGGCTGAAGTTAGAACTAGAGTTTTAGAAAGATTAATTCAAACATTGAATTTTTTTAATCTATTATTTCCACCCATTCCACCTATAAGATCATGTGATAGGATAGTTTGTTTAACAGAAAAAAACTATTCATTTTGTTTTTCTTCTGTTGAATTTAGACTTGAAAGGCTTTGTTTGAGTATAAATAACACCATCAAAATATAAACTTCCCTTTAAGTTGTGATGAATGTTGGATCAAAACAGAGGCTAGATCAACATTTCACTCAGATGAAAGAAGGACATTTTGTCTGCATGTTTTAATATTATATATCAAAACTTCCTAGATGAGAAATCAATTTACAATTTTTCAGCTGCCAGCAGAATTACAGCAAGGGTATAACTGGTGACCTTTTTATAGTGTGAACCACTGCGGGGAGCTCTAGATTCAGCGGGGTATCTGACGTCAAAAAATCTGCGTCTCAAATTGCAACAGTGAGGAGAAAGTGTACAGAGAGAAAGGAAGGTCTGAGGGAAGGGATATTATTATAGTATCTGAAAACTTCCATTCCATTTGGATTTCATCTTCAACAGCAGTGGTGCAGAAAAAAGTTGCAAGAAGGTAGATACAGGTGTAGTTATCTGTTGCACAGTTTGCATATGTTGATGGATGTTGTATATAAGGCTAATATGCTGGCAATAGTGCAGTATTACGTGTCTATGCAAAGACGCTTGTTGTGTGAATCTACTAATACTGAGTGTTCAAAAATTAGATTGAAATTGTTATTATATTCCATGATAGTCTTTGGGCACAGTAGACTAGTATTTCTATGATTTACACAGAATTTATAAATTTTTATAAAAAAATAATCATTTTTATTTGCACTATGTGTCCTGCCTTGTTATTGAAAATCTACTCTGTGACTTGATACTGTTTTCCCTTCAATATGCATAAATTTATAGATTGGAAAAAGTTCTTGGACCTAACTTTTTTGGGACTCGGCTATTTATGGCAGTCACAGCAGGCAGAGAGAGAAAAATCATAAAACCTTGAATCTTTCTCTTCCCAAATATGCATCATTTAAGGGTGATAGCACCGTATCCTGCTTTAACTGTTGTCAAACCAATTAGCAGAATTAACCGTGAACGGACAGAATTTAGATCAATATTGTATGTGGATGGGACCCACTACTGTGCAAGGATAACAGATTAGTGGAATTGGCACGGTTATAAGACAGAGATACCTATTGGGTAAGCCCCTGGTGAGCAGTATGTTATATAAGAGGCTGATTAAAGTGAAGTGGGTCTAAGTGACTGAGATGTTACTAGTGCATTACTGTTATCTATGTCTCCCAGTACATTACTGTGATAAAAAGGAGGGTTTTGTGTGGTGGTGGTAGAGGAGGGGGGGGGGGGGCGGGGGGGGGGGGGGGGGCAGGGAGGTTGGGGGGGGGTAGAGACAGAGGGTGACAGAAAGATACAGCAAAGGAGAAATAGGTGTGATAAACATTGTGTAAGAAAATGTGATTGCTTGATTATGCTGAGATGAGAAAGGACAAATAAAGCTTGACAGGAGTGAGACGAAAAATCATGAAGATGAAAGGGCAATTGAGGTAAAAAATTCATGTTTGCAGAATGTTTTCATTGTGGTAGTACTAAATATGAACATTAGTTTTGGCAGTTCCTAGACTGTTTTATAGGGATTTCTAATCTGAGTATGTGCACATGTTTAAATGTAATTTTAGAAGTTTAACAGCTGGTAAATAAATTTCTCAGGGAAGGGCAAAGCAGTGTATGCTGATATAAAACAAGAAATTTATTGAAAACAAAATCTGCTGTTTGGTGCCAGTTTTTTTTACAAAAAGGCTCATATTGGCAGCCAACCCAAGGCACAATCCCTGTTGTAGTGAGATTTCAGAGAGAGATTCCCAGGATGCACCGGGTTGGGTGATTATTATGGGAGACAAGTGGTTTTATTTTCACTCGCTCCAAATGATCATTACATAAGGAATTTAGAGCTAATCAATACCATAGTGCACCTGTAGGTAGCAGAGATAGGATGTTATCCACTGTTGACTGTTTAAATGATGCGGCTGTGTGGTCCTTTTGCCTTGTTGTTAACAGGTATGAAAATCATGTATTTGGGTGCATGGGTTTTTGTTCAAGGGAGTTTAAAAATAATTTTAGTTGTAGTCCTGGTATCAGTTTTTAACCTTGTTAGAAATGTATCCTTATGTTAATTAAAGTTACCTTATGCATTTGATAAGTTTATGAGGTATTTTGGACCCAATTTTAGAAAGGTCATAATAAACCTAATAAAAAAGTTAGCACAGGACTGTAGTCTGGGTTGGGGGGCTGGGGGTGGGGAAGGAAGAGGAGGAGGAGGCCTGGGGGTGGGGGTGGGGGGTGGTGGCTGGGTTGGGAAAGATTTGTCCTCAGTCAAAATCTGAACTATTTTGTATGCCACTATGGCAAAATCTCTACTAGTACTCTTTTCACACAAAATACCTCTCCACCTTTAAAAAAAGCTGGCTACAGGCCTTCAATCCTTGGAGTCCCAAGCCTGTTATGTATAGCCTTAAGACCCAGGTGTTCAAAATGGATAGATATTACAGAAGCTCCTGTTCAATTTACTTTTTTCAAATCATTTAGGACCAGGCTTTTGACCCGAGGCCAAGAGCTGCCGGGAACAGTTTTCATCTAAGCAGTGTTATCAATCACTGCCCCCCCCCCCCCCCCCCCCCCAGTTGAAAGTTTTCTCACAGAGCCATCTTTAAGAAACAGTTATGATTTCCAGTTTTGATTGCTGAAATAATGTGTGTTTAAAACAAAGAATTGGCTGGAAAAAAAAAGAGAAGAAACTCCAGGCCATTGAATGTTCATCAAAACCTTAAAGTAAACCAGTCTTCTTGAATAACTCATGGTGATTTTACAAAACGAAAATTAATAAATGATATCAACCAATGGTTGCTTTATTTTAGTGATCTTCAGCACTTTATCCTGAACTCAAAAAGACTAGAAGACTTTCCTCAATTGAAGTTTTAAAAAATTAAATTAAGATATTTATGAGAGCATGGCACCATGACAGAGAGTATGGTAATGACCCAATCTTTTCAAGGGGGAAAATTGTGAATTTTTTGAATGCTGTATTTTTATAATTTTCATGGTTTTAAAATGAGGTATCTGCAAGTCTGATAATTTTTGCCCATGGAAAAGATGGAGTCATTAGCGTAATGTGTGCTTCAGGAAATGGGTGGCTGGCTGATCCAGGTTAGATCCTTCTAGAAGTGTGAAGTGTGAATGGCACAAAAGAACTCCCACCTAGCGAGCCATCTGAAGAAGAGCTATAGCTTGCAGCCTGCCTCCTCGTGAACTACGTATATATCTCGTGCCTGGTGGTCCATAATAGATTTTTTACAAGCTTTTGTTAGATCGCCGTGGCAGAAATAGAAAACAAGATGTAAACACTTGAAATTCTCAAGTGAAGAAGCACCTCTTGTTCAGGTCAAAGAACTTGGAGCGCCTACTTCTTGAGGTGTCGTTGTCTGATATCATGTGTGATACTGATAATTTCCTTCGTATTTGGTGTTTGCTATTTATATTATCTACATATTGAGAGTTTCAAAGCAGTAAAAGAAGATAATTTTCACTTACAGTTGCTGTTGTGAATGGATGGAGTCCTTTCACTGACAAATCTTTCTGTGTGTAGATTTGAAAAGGATGCTTCTTTTTTTTTCATTCTTTATTATATAAAGGATGAGATAAAATAAAATGATAATGCAGGTCTTACGCTACATGCCAGTCATTTGTTAGAAAGGAAGATTATCTTTAGATTTTTTAGTACATATGGCTGATCTTCTGTGATATTTCTGAAAATCTGAGAACACTATATATACAGTAATGGTCAACAGTGTAGGGCCACTTCCATGATTTTTCCTGGCTGCTGATTCTTTCCTGACCTGTTTTATCCCCATAATATCTCTATCTCTATAATAAATACATGTACTGTTTCATGAAAAAAACAGCTTCGGTACCTCTCAAGGAAATGTGGACTTTCAGTTACGCAGAATTCCTGGAATTTCTCAGAATATCTTGTTTGCCTCTTGAGAACTCAGATGTCCTGGAGCGAATACTCTTCTCTGTGCTTCTGTGAATCCTCAAGAATTCCACAGCAATCATTCCCCTCTCTCTCCATCTCCAGGTTTTAATTAATTCTCCAACAAGATTGAGGATCTGGCCACTGCAACAGGTGAAAGGATACATGTAATATGTATCAGATAAATATACCAAACAATAAAATTCCAACCTTTTGTGGTTGCTTCTCATCAGTAAAATGTACCAAACATAATTGAAGTTTTCAACAGATTAATATAAATAAATAAAAAAAAAAATAAATAAAAATTTAAAAGATTTATGTATCTTACCAATTGCTATCTTAATTGAAACAGGTTTTCTTAATTATACTTTCGGATGCAATTATTTGTTATTCAAGAGAAAGGTTACACAGAAGATGCATTCATGGCAGATAGTTATCTGTTTATTTATTTATTTATTTATTTATTTATTTAATGTTGCAAAAATGAGCTGTTTAGAATTTGTAAGTGATTATCTTGATCTTAGCCATTATTATTTTCCGGCTTTAATTCAAGTCTAGCATATGTACTTATCCCAGGTATGACCGATTCAGACCCTCTTGGTCTGTGGCTTATGTGAACTTGCCTGAAGACCTGGCACATGGATTTATCCCCCTGAGGCTGACCAGTGAGAAAATTACCCTTATAAATCATGTGAATAGTCTTCAACCTTAATTATGTTTTTAATCTTTCATTTTCCCAAAGACGTATTATTTTTGCAGGACTCCTAGCTTCATTGAATTATTAGTGTATTGTATGTAAGCTTCTGTTTGAATACATTCAGTGCACAAAGTTTCTTGACGGTGCCGGTTAGTCCTACAATAATACGGATCAGCAGTACAGTTTAGACCACGAGAATAATTTGGTCTCAGATGAAAAAATGTGGGAATTCTTTTACAGTCAGTGCCAGTTGTGTATCAGTAAGTGGGTGTAATTTTTCTTGAAAATGCATATAAAACACCCTTGTTGCACTAATGGGAACCCCAGCTACCAAGCATCACGTTTTCGCATGGGCAGTTTACTTTGTAACATTCAATACAAGAAGAGTTTTTCCTCAAGGGGTCGTTACATGAGGATAAGTTTTTGCATCAAAATATATAAAGGTTTTTTCCACTGCTGGATACATCAGTGGACAGTATGTAATTATAATTTTTAACCATAGTAAGGCCCCATTCAGAATAGGGGACTAACTAGTCCGAGTGTCAAATATGGTGACCCACTATAAAGCTTGCCATGCAATCCGCTAATAGAAACTGAATATATATTGTGTGGGGAAGTATTCAAGTGGGTCAGCCATATTTGACCCTTGGATGAGTCAGTCCCCTATTTTGAATGGGGCCTAAGCCAACCTAATCTCTCTGATGTCCCGCAAATATGACCATTGTTGTTGAGCACAAGTGGTGTGTAACCAGGGGACAGGAATATTTTACCCTCAAAATTGGTCTAATCTGGGTTGACCCACGGAAGTTGATTATGATTTCTAACCATATAGGAAGACATTCTAATCTTCTTGATGTCCCACATATTGTTGTTATAATTTAGGAAAGGTCTAGGCCATTATAATGGCTTCCATTGGTGAGAAATACATTTGTGACATATGTTTTGCCATCTTTTTAACCAAGTCATTGTGCAGTGTGGCTGAAAGCAGTCTGTTTCCTTCTCCAGCAGTTTCTGTAATTAAAGCTGCCATTAATCTACTGGTAGGTTTAGATAAGTCCAAAATGTCTCAATGATTTAATCTTGTATTAAGGAGCTTCACAGTGTTACCATCATTCAATATACTTAGATTTATTATTAAACATGTTATATAATAAGCAATATAATAAGACCTAAAACCAATGGATGTTGCTCCTCAATAATGTATAATACCCCTATAGATACTAAAAAGTTAACTAATCATGAATAAGAGGTATAAATTCTATACAAAATGAAATGCCACCATGTATTATCTTTTAGGGGAGGACACCCTGAGCTTCAGAGCTAACTTGACACTAACCTTTTCACTGTAGCCTATCTCCATCGTGTCAAGTAACCTCTGACGAAAATAGTTTGACCTAGTTTATATAAGCCAATCGAATCCATGTTTCAAAATTTTTCACCAAAGTTTGGTGAAAACGCTGATTGGTTGATCGTCAATCGGCAATCCTCGGCTGATTCCGCAAGCTCCATACCAACAACATAGTTATTGTCGAGTGCGGAGACATCCGAGTAGTTCCGAGTGGTTCCGAGTGCATAACCGTACACAAAGAAAGCGTGGAGTATATCGGAATTGAAACCAGAGCAGTATGATGCCCTGCATCATTATCTACTGAGGGATGATGTATTTTGCGTGCTGCCCACAGGTTACGGCAAGTCCCTGATATTCAGCCTTATCTTTGATTGGTCCGGATTTGAACAAAGCGCGCTTTGACTCGTTCGCGTTCATTGGCTAGATCGTTCAATGAGTCATTGAGTGCGGGCTTTAAATTTGATTGGCGGGCGGCGGGGGCACTCGAATCTGGTCAGAGGTTACTTGACACGATGGAGATAGGCTACAGTGAAAAGGTAAGTGTCAAGTTAGCTCTGAAGCTCAGGGTGGGGGAGGATGACCTTGGTTGACATTTGAACAGAATGTCATTTGTGTATACTTTATTGATTTGGAAATGTCACCAAATTGATTTGGAATTTGTTAGTGAGAGATATGTTTGGTTCTTGTGAAAATGAAGTTTTGATAAGAAGATTGGATGAGTGGTGTGAGTTATATTTCTCACGTAGGTGCCTTTGGTGAGAGTTAATTCATGTGTTTATAACTCTAGATCTATGTTACTGTATTATCTGTGCTTTGCTCTAATTGAAAGATGGTCTTTTGGAGAAGCTGTGATGAAAATTAATGTAGTCATTCCACTTTATTCAGCAGTCTTTCAGTTGTATTATCCAGTTCCTACACTGTTGTAAAATGGTAAGTTGATTGATGTAGATCATGCAGAGACTGTTCGTGGTGACTAGCATTTTTAAATTAGCATTTAGACTGCTCTAAAATCTATGTTGATTTTGACCATAGAACTATCTTGTTGAACAAAATGATCTTTAGAACAGGAAGTACTACCAATGTTGATATTAGCCTTGAATTTGTCTGTGAAGAGTTTCACATGATAGTGGGTCTGTTGGAATTAGAGGAAGGAAAACCACTGGGTAAACATCCACTTTGCTCTTATTATAGAACCAGCAAATTTTCTTCTATTTCCTGGTTATTACCCTATCAAGCAATCAGTCATGAAAATGGCTTTTTGTACCATGGCCTGCAAGGACCAGAATTTTTTTTATTGATTGAATCTATTCTTCTCTTTCAAAATATTAAATAATTCTGTGACTCATTTACTCATAAAGTGATTGTATAACTAAGTATCACTAAGTGAAATTTCT
This sequence comes from Lingula anatina, assembly GCF_051362555.1. Classification (NCBI taxonomy): domain Eukaryota; kingdom Metazoa; phylum Brachiopoda; class Lingulata; order Lingulida; family Lingulidae; genus Lingula; species Lingula anatina. Next base: position 1,684,053 of record NC_141772.1, on the reverse strand, counting down.
GTCATGTTCTTCACAACAAAAAAAAAAGGAAGAAAATAAATTAATTAAAGGCACCGTCCTTGAGACACTTAATCTTTTACTGATCATTGAATACATGGTATCTGGTTGTACATAGGACAAGGTAAAGTATGGCAATATGCTGTAATAATTGTGAAGAAAAATAAAAACAGTATGGTAGAGACCCAGGATCTCATCAGAAAGATGGAGGATGGGAGGTTCAGTGATATGTATAGAGCTACACTGTGTTTGTGGAAATGTTACGCCCTTTTCATATCGGGTGGTACATGTAAATGTACCAGTCCACTGTGAGATATAGACAACTGAATAGCCAGGCTATTTTGACATTAGACAGCTAATGGCAATACGTATATGATTGTAGCATATTGGAAAAGCATATGCCCCTATTTACTAGTATAATATGTTGTGGTGAACATTTATAGGGTCTTTACTGAAAAAAGTGATCATGAGGGTTTCAAGGTTATTTTATAGTGTGAATATATAGACATGATGAGGAATACAGTCTACAGTTAACCACTTAATATGGCTGAAATGTAGAATTAGTGTAAAAAAAAATAGGTCATGTAAAAATTTAAATGTTAATATTGTGTTAAGGCAGAAAGTGTTGGAAAAATACAGTGCTGTAATCATACTTTTGCTGGAGATAACAATTTTGAGACCGATTTGGCATGGAGGAAAAAGACAGCAGAGTTTCCAGTGCAAAGCTATTCAGGTTGTTTTACAGCATTTTGGTGATGACAGGTGTAGTAGCAAGGGGCTCTGGATCAGCGCAAGGAGCCAGCAGGTGCCGAGTTAATTGTCCAGGTGTGAGAGTGGATGCTGGGTAAATTTGTGGGGGAGGTCTCGCTGTGAGCATGTGGTCTCCATCAAAATGCAACCAGACCTTCGTCTCCTCTGATAACATTATCAGGCGCTCCTGGTGATTAGGTTGATGAATTTAGAATAGCAGACAAATGTGTCCTCTGAAAGTGCACAGGATTGCATGTTCCTGGGGATTGATATGTTGGATAATTTAAGGATGTAGATAACAGGGGTAGCTATCTTCTAAACCGGCCAAGATATACCAACATGTTACATATCAATAGAAAGCTTATTTCAACAGCTCTTCATTTCATATCCTTATTTTATTATGTAATCATTACGTAATGAGATATAATGCTTAATAGGTGTGCTCAACATGATCTTTACACCTTAAAAACTAGAAGTCCACTACAAATGGACATGTGTAGACAGCTTGACTCGTGAGCCCTCATAGGGATCAACAAGAATGCGCCTCAAATTAGCGATATGTGTTAAATTAGCAGAGATATCAAAATAAACTTGGTTTCCAGTTCAACGAGACCCCCTAGCCTAACTAAAGCATGCCTAAGTTGAAAACGGAGCTGATGTTATGAAATCCCAGACACATACTTTCAGACAAACCTTAGATCTAAGGAATGAATACCAGCTTTCATCGGTTGAGAGTTCTAATTAATTTTGACACTGGTCTAAATTGTTCTCTTGAAGCCATAAACTGAAGCGGAGAAATCAGCCTTTTAGTGCTCCCCGGAGATTCCAACGTTATATAATCAGTGAGCTGCATTGGCAAGCTGAGAAATTTAGTTATTTATACTGGTTCAGCCCTCTACTCACTGCCTATGTAACTGTCACTATGTCTTTCATCCATTTTCAACATTATTATTGAACATTTTCAACCGGAGGCCCCCTCCATGTATTGACAGCAGCCACCATGTTAGTCGTGACGTCAGCCTTCTTCACCACGTGACACCTAGGGGGAGTGCCTTTGCCCATATATGTCTCATCTATATGTCTGCTTTTTAAAGCTTTAATAGATCGTCAGAATTAAGTTCACTGATAAATTCAAAATGAAAAGTATTGTTTGGCAAGTGAAAGCGCGACGTTACTCACAGAATGTGAAAGGCTTAGCAGCAATCTAGTACGGGAAATATACAGCTGCACAGTGGAGCTGCCAATCAAACACATATATGGACAAGTGTGACCTACTTTAAAACTCAGACACGCTACCACAGGGGTAAATCAGCAATTAGGCTAAAATTACGGGTTTATTTGTAAACTTCCATTATTTTAAGATAGGCTGATATGTAGTTGATATTTCATCTATCTAATACTGACAAATTCAGAAAAACACCCAAATTTTGACAATTTACTGTTATCTACATCCTTAAAGGAGATATACAGTCTACTTTGAACATGTGGACTTCATCAGGTTAGAAAACAAATATGCTTTTGATAAGATTACATTAAATTTATTTTGTTGATATAGGGCCTGTTTGAAACTTTCTTGCTCCTACTGCATAGGAAAGGAAAGTAGATTGCATTACTGCATGCAGGGACCACATCTTAGTAGAGGGCCATGTTTGGTTTGCTACATTTTTTTGTTTTTTTTTCTATTTTCTCTTTGAGAATTTGATATAAGGGACCTTTTCCTAACTTTTGTGTAGATTGCCTTAAATTGTTAGGTTGTAAAAGTGATCTTTTGATACCAAATTTTTGTTTCACTGAGAGATTCCTGAACAGCTTGTTCTTAGCATGATTTAACAGGTGCAAGAGGAGGTACATTTATCTTAGAACTGCCCTTCTTAGAATTCAAACATTCTTCCAAAACTAGGTGGTATCAGGAATTGGTCTGTAAAATATTGTTATAGTTGAAGTCTTATGCAGGTTAAAAATCATATTTTTTTTTTTGCTTTAAGAAAAGTCTCTGGATGTAGATTGCAAAAATGAATATTGTAAACAATTTCAACTTAACACTCAGATGGAAGCATATACAAGTATATACTGGAAGCATTGTACAGTGGTTCACAAAATTTAACATGCCAACATTTGTCAGTGGAGAGATCCATATGGAAATTATGAAGACAGTAGATCTAACTGGGTCTCATCCTGAGTGCAAAAACATCCTCTATCAGGTAATTATCCTAGTAGAAGGCTTTTTTTCTTTTTGAGGGTGGGGGGAGTGGTTTTTCATGGATTTTATCAAGGCATGCATGCTGTGAAAAAGTGCACAGGAGTGGCAGAAACTACAAAATCCTTCACTCCAATCACGTTATCAGCTCTTCCAGGTGATTTTGTTGGCATGGAGAGATCATTTGATAAATACGCAACAGGAGCCGACCAATCTGGAACAGTTGTACACTCAGGTATCTCTTGGTGACTAGGTGCTTAGGGTTACTGGTATATAGATGGAGGAAGCACTGCTCAGGAAGCAAAGCTTTAGGTAGGAGCAAATATTATTTCATGTAACTAGTATTTTCTTATGTGGATAAATTTTTCGGAGTTGAAGATATTTTAGGTGGGTTGTCTTCACATCTGCCCCTCCAACCCCCCCTCCCCCAATGTCTGTGAGATGTTATTTGTACATCCATTCTCTCTCTCCCCCCCCCCCCCCCCCAATACATCATTTAACCATCCCCACAAATACCCAGGGTGACAATCCAGCATTTTCCCAAAGACTTTTGAATCAAATAGCCCATCATGTTAACTTAGTTATCTCAGGTTTTTGGACAGGTGCCCCTATTGACATATACGTGTATGTTTAACCCTCAAAATCTGAGGAAACAGCAATTCTGACAGCATGATTATAGACTCAGTTGGATGTGACTAATTGTAAACAGTTGTTGGTTAGTTTTGCTTACAGTGTCCTTGAAGTATACCTCTTTTGATTTTAATCACTTTTTATGGCTGTCAGATCAATTTCTCATTAGATAAGAGTGCTGTCATGTTTGATGTTTTCATGTTTTCTGTCCTGTATTTCTTTATAATTGTTTGATTTGTATAAATATATCTTTCTAGAAATAATTGAAGGAACACTTGAAAATTTTAAAAAGTTACAAATACTGAAATCCATTTTAATGTTAAAACAATAAGTTTAGGAACATAAAATACTGCTCCAAACTGTCTTATAAGTCTTGTTTTAAAGCTTTGGTATTTTAGTTTATAATTTTCAGTTACTTTTAAATACCTTATGACTTTATTTATGACACATTGTAAAACTTCAACCTTTGGGTTGTGATTTTAGCAAATAAATTATTATTATTATTATTATTATTATTATTATTATTATTAAAAAGATGGATTTAATCAATATTTTTTGTTTGTTAAGTTCTATACCATTTAACAGTTTTATCATTTAACTTCTTTGAAGAACAATAGTAAAAATCAATATTAAGATTTAAAAAATTACAGATTTAAATGAAACAGATTTAACTGATTTATTAGTATAAGACCCCACAGAAGAGGGAGACCGGTATTGCCAAAGTTGACATTTTGGCGAATGAAAATTGACAAACATCTTCATCATCTGTAGATATTACGTTCTAGCATGCCATCTAAATCTGTCACAAAAAGAGACCAAAATGGTGAATCCAGACTAGATAAAGATAGACTGGATAAGTCAATATGAGAAATTTTCAGATCAAATAATCGTTTGATTTGAATTTTTAGACCGAAGTAACTTCCTATATACACAACATGCTGTGAGCCCATTGGCTTGATTGCAATCATCACATTTAAGCCAGAGCCAACATCATTTGTACTTTATTCGATTTAAGGGCATAAAAAATGTAAAAAGACAATTACTAAGTTATATCTGTATATTTGAGTCTAGTTTGAATCGACCCTACTAGTAGAAGTCATTGATTGATGCTGCATGTCGTCAGGGTTTAAAAAGGAAGTTGTATGCTCATCCATGAAGAAATGTAGTTTAGAATTAATTAGGCCAACATCAAAGGGACGGATAATGTCAAAAAGATAATAGGATTCTTGGAACAAAATTGCCTCATTCTTCAAAAGCAAATTACCAGGAAAATTGTGACAGTTTTCGTGTGGAATTCTACTGTGTAGCTGCATGTTGGCTGTGTTTTCTAATGAGAGTTAAGTTGGAGGTTAATAACAATGACTTTGATCTTCATCATACTAGGAACTATCTTGTCTGTGACACTAAGCTTTGGCTTTAGGCGTATTTATACAATAACTATATATGTGCGAAGACTGGTATTACTGAGATGCCCCACTGTAGTGCAGACATTAAATTACTCAGTAACATCATTTGGTAAACTTGTAATAAGAGGTACCTTTAAATCATTCCAGGTTTAAAATAACCCATCTGTTGCACATCTTTTCTGAACCTAGAGAAAATGAAACCTTGATTTTTTGCCCTCACCTTCTGTGCAGTTCATTCTGTGCACTTTGTTGTTATTGCATAAAGAAAATATTTTTAGGTTTATGAAGCTAAAAATACTAGTAGTACATCATCGCCAGCTCATATTTCTCCTGTTTCTTTGAAAAATAGCTAGGTGACCAAATGTAATTTATAGAAGCAGCTATTGCGCTATGTAAACTCAAGCTAGTTATTTTGATATGTTGGAAATAATGAACTGGAAGAGAGGTCACTTTTTTGTGTATTTGCATATTTTCTGAAGACATACAATTTGATACTGGATGAATTTTAATTGTGGTTTTACCCATGTATACATTTTTCAAAGAGGAAAAATAAAATGTGTATAATGCACTCAGTACTGATTGGGTTATTTTTATCATTTTTTCTAATATAAATGAAGCACCCTGTGCTGAGTATATGTCTTAGTATGCCTCAATTGTTTTCCTGCCATGTCCTTGAATACCTTGTCGAGTTCTCTTTTCTCATTACTGATGTTATGTGTGTTTGGCTTCTTTTGTGTAACAATACACCCATTGCAAGATGAACTCAGTGGGCTCACAGTTAAGTTTTTTTTAGCATTTAGGGGTTCTTTTCTATAAATCAAATCAATCAGATTTGAGATAGAAATGGTTTCCAGTTGTTTGATCACCGTATGGAGTTTGGTCGTATTTCTACTTGACTTGTGACACCTTTACTTAGTACTATAGAAAGCCAAACTAATCTCTTTGTTGTCTATAGCCTAAGTTAGTACCATAGAAAGCCAAGCTAATCCCTATGTTGTCTATAGCCTAAGTTAATACCATAGAAAGCCAAGCTAATCCTTATGTTGTCTATAGCCTAAGTTATCACCATAGAAAGCCAAATGTATCCCTCCGTTGTCTATAATTTAATTTGTTTTGTTTAAAATCTTTGTTTGTTTGTTTTTTTTTTTGCTCACAGATAGAGCATATTTAGTTAAGCCCTCAGAACAGGACTGTAAATGGACCAGGTTATGTGATAGTTGCTTGTGATAATAATGGTAACGTTATAATGATGATGATGATGTCAATGATAATAATTCTGTAAACTGACGAGATCAAGGCACCACTGCTATTTACCTGGCTTACTGTCAATCATGGAGATGCTCACTTCCAACAGAGTTGTCTGTAAATGTTTTTATTGGAGGGGAAAAGGGTTACTGGTGATGTTAGGCTAAACCTGGTATTTTAGAAGTAAAGAGCAGGAGACATTTCAGGTAAATGTACTTGGTATTTTCCCACTGTGTGGTGACATATGACGCCGGCTGTTATTGATGTAATATCATGTGAATAAGAAGATGAAAGATCAAGGATAGCTGGAATGTCTTATTTGCCTGATGGATATTTATAAAATTGGAGAGAAAAGGAAAGAAATGTTTCATTAAATTTTCAGTGTTGATTGAAAGTACTATAATTGTATTTTACTGAAAAGTAATTACTTTGATATGTTTCGTAAGAAATTCAGTTTCTAAAGAATCATTTTATGAAAATTAAGTAGTTAACATATTTTAATTAGGTAATCTATCAAAAAGTTGTCCATAAAATGAGAAATGCCTTTGCCCAGCAGACAAAAGGACAGAGGCATCAGGAATATATTAAATATATGGTAGTAAAGAGCAATTACCATTCTCAGGAAGTATCTTTGGTGAATAAAGCGGTAACCATTTTAAAGGAAATTGAAAAAGACAGAGAAAGGATGTTGACAAGAGAAGTCAGAATTTATTCAGGTTGTAGATAAACCCAGGATGTGTGTATAATAGTCTTTTCCTGAGTCAAAGTTTTCACATTTAGATCTAGATATATATCAGCTGAAGACACCATGAAAAACAGTAACATAAAACTCTTTGCCATCTCTGATATAGATGTGATATGAAAATAGATGAAAAGAGCACCAACAAGCCAGGAAAGGTTATTTAAATACAATGCTCTCAACAAAATAGGAATCTGTACCAAGTTGGATCCATTGACTGTGTTTACCTGTAGGAGTTGGCATTCTCAAGGAAATTGGAAATTCACAGATGGTTCTGTTGGTATGATGAATAAGTTTGCTGTGAAGAAACTGTAAGGATGCATTGATAATGGACTGGTGGACTTCAGATAGTTCAGATAAACTTGACTTTGGATATCAAGGGCATTAGGAACTGGTGAGGAAAACCATAAATTGAAAATGAAAAAGATTATAAGATAAAGACAAACTTTGGTTGTTTTGAATTTTTTTTTTTTTTTTGCTTTTTGCTTTGTTTGTCAAGACCGCTCTATTAAAGTATCTGCCCTGACAGCTTTATCTTCAAGATTCTTGTGAACTCTTTGTCAGTCACAGGGGCGGATCCAGAGATATTTTCTGACAGTCTTTCCAATTGTCTTTTTTGATCCATCCTTAATTTTTGACCTGACCATCTTCCGACAGAAAAATTAGATGGCTGTCAATTTAAACTTGAAAAATTCTGACCATCTTCCAGAAGACCCAGAAGATGGCCTAAATCTGCCCGAGTAAGCTTATGTTAGGAGACCTGCATCAAGTCCTTACTTTGTATTTTATATCTGGAAAGACCCACAAATTAGCAGTCTACGGGGAGAGGAAATAACAGTGAGTGGGACAGCAGAGTGACTAGATTGGCTGTCTTTGGTGAGGTTATCACAATTGAATTAAGCAGGTCAGCAGAATGATTAGATTGGCTGTCTTCTGTATTTTTTAAATTGTTTAAATGTAGCATTATATATAATTTTTAACTTTAAAAATTCTTCAAGTTGATTTTCTAAGTATAAGTACTTATTGCACCTTGTTTTATAGCATAATGTCAGCCCTGATTTCAGCCAGGGTTTAAAATCAACTTTGAATTTGAGACGTGTAGTTTGAAATGCGGCTAGATGGGTAAACCACAGGAGTCTGTAAACTGGAGCAGCCAACCAGTTGAAGCAAGTGTGTAGGAAGTCTGCTTAGTCTATTTTTCATTTTTTTAGAGGAAACATTATTTTCAGCCTTTGGCAAAGCGACAACACATACTAACATGAGCTCAGATTTATGTCAGGACAAGGCAGATGGTATTTCTATGAACTGGTTTACTTATTAATTTGATGATGTAACTCTTATAAAATAGACTCTTTCTCTGTTTCTCTCTCTGGCATATCTTTGTCAGTTTTATCAAACTTACTTATATCAAAAACCAACACAGTTGCGTAATATGAAAAGAATATATTGTTTTCATTTTCTACACGTTTGACCTTTACATCCTTTATCCTGTGTATGTTGATTGTGGACACCTAGAGTCATCTGCAGTTTTTTGTGGTTGATTTTGCATAGTCATGGGGTATATTAAGTGAGGCCCCTTGTGTGATTTGGGGCTTTATGTTTTTGTTTTATGCCTGTTTAAAAATATGATAGATCTAACTAGAAACACTTAACAAAGATGTATGCAATTTTTTTTAATAATAATTTGTTTAAAAAATCTATCACTTCAGGCCACTCATCAACTGTTCCTCTTTTTGGCCAATAGATAGTGTCTTAAGTCATCAATTTGGTAACTGTTCCTCTTTTTGGCCAATCAGATTGTGTCTTAAATCATCAGTTTGGTAACTGTTCCTCTTTTTGGCCAATCAGGTTGCGTCTTAAATCATCAGTTGTGCAACATTTTACTTGTCAGCCCTCACACTACATGGCAATCTTATTTGACTTTCCTCAAGTTGTTCAACAGTTCTGTGAAAATGAAAAAAAATATAGAAAATGTGAAGTGAGCCATCTCTTTTACAGAATATAAGTCAGCTAGACAGCCTAATGTGCCATTGTCCTTAGTGAGGTCAAAGTATACAAATGTGACCAATAACGTAAAATTACTGTGAGCAGACGATCTCGTTATCCATAATGGAATACCACTAATGATCCCATTGTCCTGAACTGCATGTTGTAATAATTCTGATATTTAAAACATCAGCTATTGTGCAAATTTTATCATTTATAGAAGCATCACTTCTAGACAAATTCAAAAATACAGCGGAATATTTGAACTTGTTTTCATGCAATTCACTATTTAGAATTGAATTATCCTTGTTTTAGAATCATAAAAGAAGGCAATGTCTTTGGATGCATGATAAAATATTTCTTTCTGAAGATAGTGAGATATTACCGTATAGCCAGGTCTTCTCCCCAACAGTGTTTCTAGGAATGGCCAGAAATTCTAGGAACTCTACAACTACAACCAATCATCATTAGAGGTGCTTCTTTGGTTTTAATGGCAGTGTGGTAAATTACATGGTTTCCAACTCTGTATATTAATTAACCATAAGTTGATGTACTGTTATGGTTCTGCATTCTTCCTGGAAAAAACGTATCCTTAATAACTATGAATCTCTTGTGTGGTATGCATAAGAATACTGCTGCACTTGATATAGTTTGGGTGCTGGCTTATGATACATTGTAAAAATACTGGGTTACGTTCATAGTAAATATTTTACTCTTGCTCAGTTACTGGGCAGAGAAGTCCCTATCTTTATTTTATGATTCTGGAAAACTGCTTTTAAATATTTTCCATGCTCTGTGATTCAAGTCAGTTTTTCGTATTGTGGACACAGTTGTGGTGACATTTACTTTGAACGGTGTAAAGAAAATATGCCCTTTGCTCTCAGTATATACATCGTGCAATAAGCAATACTGGTTTATTTATGTATGTAAAATTGGTGGCAAGCACTCTTGTTGATTTTTTTTATGTGTGATGATAGTGAGGCAGACTATTTTGCCAAGTAGGTTTCATTATTCTTGAGGTTTTACAAGAACAGATGCCAGAAGAATTTTTTGGTTTGTAACTAGTAGAAACCATCTACCCCGACCAGAGAGGGATGTTTTCACAGGATATTTACAGATATTTATCTGGCTTTTCACATACTGTGTACTTTTTGTTCTGTGACCAATAGAGTTTTTATTTCCACAAAAACTACATCATCGTCCAACCGGCCTCACAGGGTCCATCTGGGAGCACTGCATGTATGCTGTTGGCAGGTATTGTATAATTGTGAACTTTTTCTGGAATTTCCAATTTTGGTGGCAGAATGACCAAGGTTTCAAGATGAGAGCATATTGATTTCTAAAAACAACATTCAGTCTTAAAAATGGATATTAGGTGGCACAGGTGTGTATATATCTATTTAGTAACTTGTATACTTTTGTACATGTTTTCACAGGCATCTGTGCACTCCCAGTAGAGACATTCTGGGATCTGAGCTTTTACCACCAGCGTTGCATACTTCGTCTAACAGAATGTGGTTTCTACCTTTATAGCATAAACATTTAATAAGAAATGAAACCACAGTGGATAGATCTGCTCATTTTTTATGCTTCGTGGGAATTTTATCAATTTTTTTTTCAAAGTTTCAAACTTAGTGTGACATTAAGGTGAGAAAGGTGATCTGTTTCCTTGGTAACACATGTGGTCGCATAGAAGACACTTGAACACAGAATATGGGACAGGAGTTGCGCTCCTCTTTGATTTGCTCTAACTGTGTGTGGTGTATGTGTGTGTGTGTGTGTGTGTGTTTGTATCTGTATATGTGCTCTGTGTGTGTGTGTATCTATATATCTGTCTGTCTTTCTGTCTGTGTGTGTGTGTGTCTGTATCTGTATATGTGCTCTGTGTGTGTGTGTGTGTGCATCTATGTGTGCATGTGTATCTGTATGTGTGTGTATGCATGTGTGTGTGTGTGTGTGTGTGTGTATCTGTGTGCATGTGTGTGTGTATGTGCATGTGTGTGTATGTGTGTGTGTGTGTGTGTATCTGTATGTATGTGTATGCATGTGTGTGCATGTGTGTGTGTATGCATATGTGTGTGTGTGTGTGTGTGTGTGGCGGGGAGGGGGTGAAGATTCTAAGATGTTTTCCTCTTTTGATGGCTTTGAAATTTTTCTTCCTGGCACTGCATAAACATTGTTTTATGCCAACAGCTAATTTTGTTAGGCTTATCAAATAGGTATTAAGTTGCAAAAATGAATAAGAGTACAGTTATACTTTTAGCCAAAGTAACTGGATGTTGTCACACTGAAGAAAAAAAACCTTCACGCGGGCTCAGTGATGAGAGAAATGACAGGCCATTCTCTTCTAGTATTGATTTATGTAGAAAAAGTAATGAAGAGAATTGAGATGAAAGTGATAATAGGTTTTGAAAGCTAAGCTTTTGAAAATGTAATAAATTCTAGATTAAAGACTATGTCTATTGATTGTCTATCGTTTAATTTGAAACGCAATTCACCAAAAGTTGTGGTTTTTATTAATATTTTTTATTAATTTATTACTGTCTTTACATTGGTTGAGGAAGTCTCTTTGTGTTGGTTTGATTATGGCTATTAATAATAAAAAAACCCCGTCAATAAGTGAAAAGATGCTTGACTTTATCCAGGGTCTCTTTCCATCCCTTTCTCTCTCTCTCTCTCTCTCTCTCTCTCTCTCTCTCTCTCTCTCTCTCACTGCACATATGTATGCATTTTGTTCAACTTAATTTCAAGTGAATTTGACTGACATTGTTTTCAAGAATTCTGCACGTACAGCCCAGCTGCTGTTACTGATAATAGAGGACCCAAAGTAGAATGTGAAGTTTATGTGTTACATGTGAAACAGTGTCAACTCCTTGATCTAAAACGACAGTGTGCGTCTGTGTAAACTTGTGTCAAGAGTATGGAAGTATGTGTAAGGATGCATGCGTATTAGTAATGTGCATGTGAACATATGTGCAAATACCTGCGTATGTGAACACGTGCATGGAGAGTATGTAAGTTGGCAAACACATGGATATGAGATTTAAATGTGAAGCTGTGTGTGTGAATGTGTGCATGAACGTGTGCTTGTGAACATGTGAACAAACGTGTTTGTGAATACAGTACACATATGTAAAGTGTGCATGTATGAAGGTATCACCAGTGAACATGGAGTAAGTTTGAACCCACGAGAATTAGTCTGAATCAGTGTATGTATCCTAACCAGGTCTCTGTTTTCTCGACAATATCCTTTGGGACAAGATCTGATCCCTGCTTGAAATGCCCACTCCTCTCTCTCTTTCCATTTGGGACTGGTTAGAAAGGTCAGAGATTACGTTGAAGACCATCTTTGTATTATGTAGATTGTTTCCAGAATTCTGAGACAGGTTATGACGGATGATGATGTAGATAGTGTACGTGATGCATTTTTGATGTTTTTAAAGTTTTATGGTGTTGAAGAGCATTGATTGTGTTTTTATCTGTAATGTTTATCAACGAGCTTTTAATATATATATATATATATATATATATATATATATATATATATATATATATATATATATATATATATTATATATATCTTTTTTTTTTTCCTTCAAAATTATTTTTAGATGTGTGGTATCTTGCTTGGAATTGCTGAATAGCAGATAAGTAGCAAAACAGCCAAAATTTAGCTCTGTGGAGAAAATACATCAGGCACTTGCTCAGATATGTTGGAACTGATCAGTAATGGAGTTTTCACTTAAAAAAGACAAGCTGCTACAATAATAGACCATGTAAACAGCAAGTGACATTAGTCCCAGTTTGTTAACTTTCTTGATTAGCTCAAGGGATGAGTGGTCCTGAAAAGGGCCAACAAGAATACCAGGGGCTCAGTTATAGGAAATAAAAGAATAGAAATAATAGATAATGCTAAGTTGATTCCTTGTGTGCATATCAGATAGTCAAGGGCATTCATGCTCCGTTTTCCTATTGATTTTTTTAGTGATTCCCTGTATGAATTCTGAGAAATTGTCAAATTCCATATGTGTTTATTTTCTTGTGACTGATGCCTGTCTGTTTAAAAGTGAGACAACCTTGTCTTTACAGCAGTTTCACCAACTCTTCTACAGGGTAAGATGAACAGGTGTGTGTGAACAGTAATTAGTTTTTTCTTGAAAATTTACATCTGGTGGGGGGGGGGGGGGGGGAATTAATACAGGAAAGGCTTACTGAAGCGTGGAGAGCACTGGAGCTACTTGCATGAGTGTGTGTGCATGCATGTTTTACAGTGGATTCAGTATGCATGTGCATGTTGTTTTACATGTATATATACCTCTGCTTATAGAGGAAAATGTCTGCATGTGCAGTCATGCTTGCATGTCAGTATGAATAAGGCTAGGGTTTATTTCTATACCTCTCATTTACCAAAATATAGAACTTTTCAATTATAAGTAATGTTTTCTAAACATTCTGTTTTTCAGTTGAGGAGCAGTCTCCATGTAGCTGTCAAAAATTGGCTAAGTTAGAGCAGACGTCAGAGGAGCACATAGCATCACCATGGCACTAGGACATGAGCGTTACAAGCTGAAGGACACGATCATCAACATGGACGGCCATAAAACAATGTTAGATAACGCGGGTCGTCCCAGGGCCCATTCCGCCCCAGCAGTGGCCACCCTGAGCATAGTGCAACCGAAAAAGAAGAAAAAATGTGGCCAGGCACAGCCCAGTTATCTTATGGAACTCAAACCCATGTTGAATGGGCATACAGTCCATGCCGATACAGAAAATAATATTAGTACCCATGATCCTACTTGCAGGCACCATCCACGAAACCAGAGGTCCCATCACCACCATGGTAACCACCATCACCACAGCAACCATCATGGCCGCCGCATGTCTATGGGCCAACAAGTTCAGAGACATTTTCAGCACGTTACGCGAGAATCATGCGAAATGCACTGCTGTAGGATTCATATTCTATTAACGACAATGCAATTGTGCCTGGGTTCTACGATTATTGGGCTCGGCGCTTTCATGGGAGTAGCAATACCTTCTCTTCATACGAGAGAGACGCCATATTGGGCAGGCATTCCAGTAAGTTCAAACTCTTCATTGTTCTTTTGGTTATTGGCTCCTAGCAGCATTTAGACCAAGGTTTTTAAAGAAATATTTCATATGTTAAATTATCTTAGATTTTGTCACTGGAGAACTAAATTTCTAACAAAAAAGTATCTTTTGGTTATCTGTTGTTCAAGTTAAGGGGTCCTCATTAGCAAAAGACAACTGTCTGCATATTTCATTTCTAAATATTCATCTCTGCAGTTCAGTTGAATTGGCTAAAACCAATAACAGTGAAATGATGGACAAAGATGGCTTTCTTAAACAGGACCCTTGTATTCGGCGTCTGATGACACATTTCAGCCTTAGAGTTTCGGTCTAGAATTACCCTGGTCTGAGTGCGGCTGTAATAAGGCAATAAGCATAGAGCTATTATATCTATTTCCAGTTTGATTGAATAATTTCTGACCAATTAATTGAATAAGCCATATAAACTGTTGATAATGACTATCATTGTTTTGAAGTCCATTTTCTGTTTAAATTCAGACTATATAATTTTGTGACAAATTAAGGGTTCTTTCACATGAAAAATCTATTTTCTAAAAATCTATTGGCGGTATCTTATGATTACGGTCTGTGCCCTGAATACCCTACGGCTTAATTACTGGCAGTGCGAGCCAGTTGCTTCCAAAGCTGTAATTAATTCTCGGCTGCGTTCGTTGGTCATTTATTTGTATTTTATATTTAGATATTGTTTCAAATCAGTAAGTTGGACATACCATGATAGCGTGTACATGTGTGTGCATAAGAGTGCATGTGTGTGTATGTGTGTGTGTGTGTGTGTGTCACTGTGTGCGTGTGTGTTAGCATTGACCTCCAGCTAAGAATGAAAATTGAAGGCATCAATGCTGGATTAACAATTAACTCAGCTTTCTGATGCCCTCTGTTAATAATTAAAATTTCACCAATTTTCCAATAGTCAGTGTTTTATCTGGAGCCCTTTTCTTGTAATTTATTATCATTGCATTGTTTCTGTAAACACCTTTTGCAAAGCCATTAGTGTGACCATCATTGTATATCAACTTACCTTAATGTATCTCTCTGTTATGAATGAATAATGAAATTATCTGAAGAAAAATCACCTTTTTTATTTAACAGACTTATAATTAATCATGCTCAATATTTCAAACTGTCCCAAATGAGCATCAGTAAATCTTCCTTTGTGTTTAATAATCAGCATGCAGCACATGGTGAGCATGTTAAAGATAATAAATATGTTCATACGAGCATTTCTATGAAATTATTGTGTTGTTAGAAGAAATCCTGTTCTCTAGAGTTTTAAACTGTAATGGCTTGTCTTTATGTACCACTTAGATATTCTTTCCCAAATGACTTAGATGGCAGTGCACTAAATAAATTACTGTTTATAACATTTATAAATTTGGAATTTTTCAGCTGTGTTTGAACACACATTTGCTTGCTGGTGGTTCTTTTCTACGTGAACATGTGCTAGGGTTCATTTGTTCAATTTATTTTGTGAGTTAGTAATAATTTCTCATGCCATGTCACTGCATTTTCTGTAACATTCATCTATTTCCTTAATCCATGATACACAACATCTTGCACTAAAACACTAAAAACATGTAAAAACAACTTGGAAATCTTCAAACTGGTTGAAAATTTGAAAGTCAGTATTTACTCAAACCAGACAATAGAATTAGACAAAATAAAAATGAAGCGTGAGAAGTGAAACTGAACTTCATACTTCCATCTTCTTCAATAGGTCTGAACTTTCCTCACCTGTCAGCTAAAGTTTAAGTAGCCTTTAAGCTGGGAAGATTCTATCTCTTTCATGTGTTTATTTTTAGCGTCTGTCTGTCAGATGATGGAGGATCTAGCACCCATAGAGGGTTAAAACAGCAGGTGTAGCGTAGTGATGCGTTCATTGCCTTGGTGGCAGTTGCTGCCGTTATATGAACATATGTTTCTGATGTATTTATATGTGCGTGCACATGCGCGTGCGTGCATGTGTGTGTGTGTATTTGTGTGTGTGTACATGTTTATGTGTAGGAGCCGAACCAGAGATATTTCTGAGTCTTCCAAATTATCATTTTTGATCCATCCTCCGTTTTTCATCATTTCCGGACAGAAAAAAAATTTTGCTCCTCAATGTAAACTTTAAAATTTTGACCATGTCCTGGAAGCCCCAGAAGGCGGCCCTGATGTGTGTGTGTGTTCCTTCTTGGTTTTTCTTTGTATACTTAACATCATTGTATACATCCTATTTATCTTGTCTCATTACAAAGTATGTTTACAAATATGCATATTGATAAAGCATATGAGGCGCAGTATATATATGTGTCAGCACTGGTCATGCGTTTTTTTTTTATTTCTGCATATTAGAGATAGAGCATATGTTTATGTTTGCGCACAGATGGAATGGAGAATGTGTAAGTATGTGTAGGTAAATGCAAGCACTAAAGATTAGTATCCATTTATATGGCCATTTCAGAGATGATCAGTCAGTTCAGACAAGGATTTGATGGAATGGGATCCATGGTCTGATGACATTAGATAGTCTTATGTGTAGACTGGATTGAGATTACTCTGAACACGACCTAATTCACTTCCATTAATTCTTAATTACAACATCAGAACTTTTAATTTTTATTCTTATTGAATTAAACTTACTTAAGACAAACTATTCACATATACCTTTTAGACCAAAAAATATAGTCCATTTTAATAAAAAAGATAAATAGTCTTGTATGGGATGGGTTCCAGTTTATGACAAGAAAGCGCCAAGGTTCCCTGGCAAGCCTGGAATGTTTGGACCTTGTGAATTCACCATGTGGTCATGTATGTAATTGCTTGATTGGCTCCCGTGTTCAGGGCAGGTGTCCAGACGGTCGGCAGACGAGTTTCAAATTGGTTATATTAGACATGGCGGCTTGAGCACCAGCCAAATGCAACTGTGTTTGGAGATTAGCTGTAGTTGTTAACGTTGGGTAATTATGCAACAAATCCAGACATCATTGATCGATGGTATTTCTTAAAACAACATTTTGGTTGTGATACATGGAAAAAACAAATTGGAAACTTCTCAGAAGGTAATCATTGCATGTTTGCCTCTTACTGAAAATAATTTTACAAAAGAAATTATATGTTGGAAGAATTGATATTTAAAATATGCGAGTAATTATAGTGTGCAACTGCACTTTATTGGGATGCAGTTCTTAGAAATTGCTGTACAACAATGTAAATAACTGCTTGTTTTATGTTATTCCTGCATGCCCACATATTTTGTTTTGAACATCAGAAACAAGTGCAGAATCCTAGCATTGGAAGACTTACAAACACCAGCAGTGAAAACCTATAGAAGCAATGTTAAATTGGAAAATTTTTTTCGGCATTTATTTGTGATTATATGTGTCTTCCATGGCACAAGTGTTGTTGGGGTCTAATTTAAGACCACTTGCACTCTTTCCAACTTGTTGTTTCTAACTTGTAGACAGGCAGGTTTATTCATACAAGCCAAATACAATTATGTTCTGTGGTAATCTGTAGCCTGTCAATAAGATCTTACTTAAACAGAACTGTACATTATGTAATGTCATAACAATGACTCTTTTATGTAATTTTCATGAGAAATGATCTGTAGTTTCTTTTTTCTATGAAAAAAGTTGTTTGCAAGATGTGTCATGAGGAACCACCACTGTATGCTTTTGTTCTGGAGAAATAAAGCTCATGGTTGTCAAAATACATCCTGCTACATGTGAATGTAAATATGCTTATAATAATCATAATAGTAATACTCACCACAGAAAGAAATTAAATGCGATATTGTACACTAACAACTCCCAACTTTATGGTGTTGTACTGGTATTCTATTTAGTATTAAATAATTTGAAATAACAGATGAAGTTGCAGCAATTTGACTTTGATGTCACATGTAAATAGTGTCAAAAAGAACCCGCAAAACCAGCGGTCTTACGATGTAGCAATGCATAACATAAAGCCTAATAACTACGACCTTGTAGTATTTTAAAAAATCAGTCGTCTGCTGTGATTACTTGTACATGTACTGTATGCGTGGAACGTACCCTAGCTCTCCTACGAAACCCGGCTAGTCTCCTTCTTCTCTCCGTCAAATTCTTCCTCTTCTTACTTGAATCTTCCTTTGACTACCTTTGGCATAAATTTGAGGTTCCAAAAACAAACACGCGAGAAAAAAAACAGAGTGCGAGTAGAGCAATGATTGGCGCCATATTTTTGTTTTCATGGATTCTGTGCATGCGCGATATTTCAAACCGGAACCTCCACCTGGATTTTCAGTTTGCGATTCGGTTTCCCTTTGCTGTGTGTGGCCAGACAACCGAATCGGATTTTTTGCCCGTAATTTGCATTGCAAAAATTCGGATATTTCAGATTGTAGTGTGAGCGGGCTATAACAGTAATTGTCTATAATTTGTGTACTTAAGGAAATGTTTCCCATGGTTTTATTTATTTATTTTTTTTTTTCAGATTAGATGGCAAGCTTTGTAGTAGATCACCATATTTGACCCTTGGACTAGCTAGTCCCCTATAATTGTGAATGGAACCTGAGACACTAACACCGACCTCATTAGTTAAATGCCAGTAAAAAAAAATTGTAGATTTGTTCCCTTACTGACCACAATCTCCGCTTAGACCAATTGGATTTTAAGTACACCCTGATGTCTCAAAAGGGTTAATAGAATAAAACATTTTTGCACAGCCTGGTTTCAGCCTCAGTTCAGTACATATGGAAAGTCATTGCAGGTTCTAGAAGCAAATGGTTGCTTTGCCTTGATTTTGAACTGTAGTGCCTGTATATGTCATATCACAATGCCCAATATTTCAGTGTCTTTGTAATCTGTGTGATTGAAATAGATGTCATCTGTTAAAATGAAATTGTTTATAAATCTTGTCTAACACTGTGTCACATATAGATGATAGGAGTAAGTGAAGAGAGAAAATAGACCATATTTTTGTAAAAAAAAAAAAAACTTGGCAGGATCTCAGACTGTTGAAATATCTGTGGACTGTTGAGCACATTTTTGTCATTGTGTTAGACAATATCCTGACATGAATAGCTGGCATATTTCCATTAATTGGTTATTAATTACTACCATAATAACTATAGTGTTAACTGGGGTAGTGCTAACACTGGCCAATTTAACCAAACACTAAAACTGACTTAAGTTTGCTAAACAAAATAGGCATGATTTGATTTGTTTTTAAATAATTCAAATTCGAAGTATATGGAGGAAAAAGTGATGAAAAAGTAGTGATTTGGCTTAGTAAAAGAATATGCTAGGGTAACCCCAGCTTAATTAGATGAGTTGGCTCACTACAATTTATTCTAGCTCAGAAAAGATTTTCCCATGGGTCGCGGGGTAGGGTGGGGTGGGGCAGGGTGAGGGGGGGGGTTGAATGATGTTTCAATGTCATATCACCCTCTTGCATATATTTTGAACAGCAGCTAGTTTTGGTAGGTTGGTTGAGTGACTTGTTTTATGGTGTGATGAAATTCTCTCTCTATTTTGTAAGCCTTATTAAGAGCAATTTTACATACTATTAGCTATATTTTTTTTCCTTACATAGCTAGAAGAATTGATTTATTTTCAACCTGTTATTTATGAAAAAATGATGTGTGATTTTTTTATTGAGATGGCATAACTACTAATTACATTGACTGCCTAGATTTTGTTGATTTTCACAAGCAATTTCACTTAATTAGCTAATCAAATATCAAATGCTTCTGTTTTATGAAAAAAAGGATAAGCATTGAAATATTTAACCAAATCGGATACCGTTGTCTTTTCAGAATTACTTGAAAGAAAATCCCTGCTGATTGCAGCGATTGCAAAATAATGTCTTTATCACCCTTTTCGAGTTGCTTGATTAAGTTACCAACATGACATGCTCAATTCTACTGAAATTTAAATCAATGGGACTCTGTTTAATGACGCAAAAGAAATGAAAGACAATTAAGTTTGAGATGATGAATGTGACTGTACTCTGGTGATCAAAGCTCCTGGGGATGTTTCGTAATGATTTGTGTGATTAAAAAATAGCTTTTGTTTTATCATTTTGGTTCACATGTGACTTATTCAATATTACCGTCTTCCATGACTTGGATTTATGCCAAGAATTAAGTTGTGTAGCACAGCCATTTGGTTTAGAGAATTTTCTTTTTCTTATTCACCATTTTTCTGATTCTCACTTGGAAGAGTTATTGGCGGAATAACCTGGTTCTAGATGGGAGTGGGGTGGGGTGGAGCAGCTGGTATCCCTGTGACCAATCATTATCCCCCCCCCCCCCCCGACCCCTGTGAGAATCTTGAACAGCTTGGTCTACCTATGCCCAGTTGCCATTGGCCTGATGATGTTCTTGTGAAAAGAGCGAAAGGCAGCAGCAGTTTCATTAATAACTCGTTCCAAAGTATCTGATTATTTCGGTGAAACGCTAGTAAATATAAAATCCTTGGAACCATGAACAATCAAACAGTTCAGAGAATTTTATTTGATCTGCAACATGCAATTTCAAAGGGAGAGAGAGAGAGAGAGAATTTCTGCGAAAGGTTGTCTGATCATTTCACCAATCTAGGACAAAACTTGGCTTAAAATTGATGCAGAAGGTTCCTTTACCCTTTAAAAGAGCAATTTGTTGATCCCCCCCAAGGAAACCCCTGCTTGTAGGACTGTATTTGGGTGCCTTATACTTATTGTTCCTGCTGGAGATGCTAAATAGATAACATATAGCTGAAACCTATCATGGTAAAATTACTCCAAAAAAGTGCAACGTAGAACATATCTGACAAAATCTTTCTTGAGAAGAATGATGAATAGTAATTAATGGCACTGTCCTGTCAACCTGGTAATAATATCAATCCATCACTTGTAAAAATGAGAAATAAATCATGTAATTCTAGCCTTGTTTCTGGGTCCGGCTGCCAATGGCTATTGAAAAATGCCTCAGATTTTGCCAGCAGTTCTGATAAACAGGAGATATGTTGACAAGGCCCAATTTAGCTTTGACCATTATAGGTATAATTTTTTTTCCGAGGAAGTAAAGAGATAGATGTCACGTATTTTTTTCCTATTGGAAATTGATGGCGGATGCAGCATGGCCTAGGTCGACAGAACCCATTTCAGTGGCGTAATGTAGATATTTTTAGATTTTTATGGCAGCCATGAATGTCAATGAATCTGATGTTTGCTTTCTGGGTTAGCTATCAAAACAGTATTGATATTAAAGATCTCTAAGTAAAGCCATTTAAAGAACCCCAAATGTACTGTTATGGAAGTAAGCGCAGCTTAATCGGTTTGAAGATTGCCTGCACTCAGAAATTGTATTCAGGCATAGGCTTAGACTCGCGCTGCCCTGCGCCTCACAGGTTCTTGTAAACTTCTCCCCTATAAACACAGTTATTGTAATGACTCTGTATTTTCAATGGGGAAAATTGGGAATATATTTTTCGGGTCATAGATTTTTAAAATTGGAACATTCTTATTGAGTGATTTGGACAAAACTGAAAAGCTGGCTGTCCCTATAGTTCTTTTCTATACAGTAAATTAAAGCACCACTGATGCTTCACAGAAATATATTTTATATATTAATTAATGATTGCAAAATTATGTATCTTAAAGATTGATAATATATCTCTATTGAAAAGATTGAGTCCTTATTGGTGGTATTCAGAACAGTGGACTAACAAGTCCGCGGGCCAATTATGACGTCCGACTAAAAAGCTTGCTGTCTAATCCGCTAATAGATTCTCTGTGGAGAAGTATTCAAGTGGGTGGGCCATATTTGACCTGTGGACTAGTTAGTCTGCTGTTTTGAAAGCAGCCATTTTATGTCTCTGTAGTTTTTGGTAGTGGTAGAAACACACCAATGGTAGAGAGGTGGCTTTTCACTGACATCTGAAACTCGGGGTGATGGAACCTGAAATATTGGCCACATTCAGAACATTGGACTAACAAGTCAACAGATCAAACATGGCCGACTCACTTGAATATTCCCCCACGGGGAGTCTATTAAGTGTCTATCAGAGGATAAGACGGCAAGCTTTTTAGTTGGTTGCCATATTTGACACACTGATGAGTTAGTTCACTGTTCTGAATGCGGCAATTGAGATGCCCTATTCTGTTGTTGTCGGTTAAATTTCTGACATATATATATTAAGACGGTCATCTGAAAATGGTTTTATTGTGTAAACCTCTGTGAATGTGGTTCACATCTGATTAACCGGATGCTTTTGCCATGATTCTATTTTTTTATGTCATTAAGTGATTGGTTTATCAGCTGTTTTGGGGAATGATCACTAAAAAAATTTGTGCTGAATACGTCGTGCATTCAGGTGCGTATGATAACATGCAACATAATGTGCAGGTGCATGTGTATGTGCATAAGGCCATGAACACACACATACACATACATTCCGCAAATATTTAGTCATGCATATATTGATATCTTGTAAATTTTTGTTGACAGTAATGAAAAGTAATGCATGTTATAGCGCAAAAATAACTTATTCAAGCTAATTAACGTGGCATGATCATCAATAAGAAGAACAAATAGTAAAATGGAGATAAAAGACGGAGATATATATAGACAACTGGAAGAAGAGATCTTATTCATAATCCAATTGTTACAGTGCATGCATGGCATATGATGACATTGTTTTATTCTAGTCTCTGTTGGAGCTTTTAGTGGGATTAAATTTCAGATTGATGAATTACTAGAGCTTCATTAGGTCTGCTTCAATTCCTGACCTTATAAGTTGAAGGCCCGTGTAAACAAAGCACACTTCAGACCGAAAACCAGATAAACTTACACCATGGAAAATGATCATATTTCACAATGCCCTCATTTTGGATTCAGCAATACAGTTCCATGTTTAAATTCTTTTGTTTAGTTTCAATCTGGTCTGTGAATGAGCCAGACACCAGCTGTTCCAACTTCCGATCCAGAGCAGTCCTTGTTTGAACAGGCCCATGTGATAGTGATGGTTATAACACTGCTGACGCCAAAGGAGTGAAATTATCAGTCAAATACAGCCTGCTTTGATATACTACTATTGGAATGAGAAAAGTTTGGTTTTCACGACTATAACTGAAAAAAAGCTCAATGTAGGGATTTTGGCTTGTGATATCAAGCAATTCATGTCATAGATATATTTATATTTTACTTTAGGATAGGAAATATATGACTTAATACCGACAAAGGAAAATTGGTGGCAAGAGGTTATTAGGAGAAGCAGCTTATAGACACTGACGTCATTTATGGTAGTATTAAAGGTTGATATGAGGGCATCATTGAATCCTTAATGTGTAATACCCGAGGGGAATCTATTTAGTGTCGTTGAGGAGATTAGAGAGCAAGCTTTCAAGTGTGTCGTCACATTTGATTGGCTATTGTGAATGCAGCCATTGACGTCATATATGGGAGAATGAAGGGTGGATATAAGGACATCAGTTAAGTGTGGTCCCTTTTTTTTTAAATGAAAGATGTTTGAGATTTCGGACTTGAGATGAAGTCAAGACAGTTCATTATTGGGTCACTGCTTGTTGTATCAATTTTAAATCCAAAACAAATAAATAATTGAATGAAATTAAAATTTCAATCACATACATTTTAATAGAATAAATCAAATCATAACTGATATACTACTTTCAAATGGCTTAAAATATCACCATATATTCCCTTTGTATTACAGATGTTTTTAAGGGTTCCTGTTTTTCGATATAAACATCAATGAAACAAGGGTTTTCATTGTCCATAGCATCTAATAATGTTCAGCGTGTTCTTTCTGGTATTTTCCTAAAAAAGTAATATAGTCCTCCTCAGGAATCATAACTTAATACTTAGACTTCTGTGATATCTTCAAGAAAATTCCAGAAGGAAATATTGACACCAGGTATTTTTAGTTGAGGATTTTTTTTTCATCATTTTAAAGGTCTGAATTGGGACAGATAAGTGGCTTTGTAGGATATGAAGACAAATATCTGACTTTAGGGCATTTCTAAATGCAGATTATTTGCCTTTAAGGAATATGCATCAGTTTCATATTAAAACAATTGAAAAAGGCAGTAAAATAATGTTTCTGATAGTTGGGGTATCAATTCACTGATTAGGGGGTCATCACCATCATGTGATACCATTTTGTCAATGTTTGATGTAAGAATTAACTTCCATGTGGTGCTAAATTACAAACACAGGGGGCCTGTAATGGCAAGAAATGGTGAAGTTGGTCAATATTTACTTATAATGTCTGGAACCCATTTGGATAAATGTTTTTTTTTTTTTTATGAAGAGTTCAGTTGAAGTTGACACTCCATATAAAAAGGACAGTAAAATAAGGTTGTGTTAGATGTGACAGCTAATATGTCAGGGCTCTGCTATTTAATAGATTAATTTTTATTTCATTTATTTATTTATTTGTTGCTAAATAAGTCGTTCTGTGCTCCTAGTCCCGTATACACTGATAATGTGCTAAAGTCAATTGACACCTTGCCATAGATTTTTCTGAATTTCCCATTATTTTATAATACCCAGGAGAGGCCAGACATTTTTGTCCAACAAAGATCAATGAATTGTATAAATAGCACCATGTTTTCTTCCCTTCACACTGTCATCTCATGAAGCCATTGCTGACATTTAATGGAAAATCAAATTAAATGAGATGATTGGAAATCTGGGACTGATTGGAATCCCTGGAAAGAGGATGGTTATTCAATATTTCATCCTACAAGGTCGTGTTGACCTTGCTTTCCACTTGACTGGGTTTGAAAAATGAAATGTTAATTATTTTTATAAGGGTGTTAGTATGTTTGCATTTATGCATGCATGTTTGCGTGTTTGTGATTGTCAGCGCAGTTGTACATGTGTGTGTGTGTGTGTGTGTGTGTGTGTGTGATAATGAAGCACATGTAGGGGTTTGTGCAAGATACCACAATATCTGTGCCTGTAAGAGACAAATAGATGAGGTAATAAGATGACAGTTTGCCATAGATTTGAAATGTGGAATTGCTCATTTTCATAATGAAATATCATACTAAGTGTATCAAATCATTTTGAGTGAGGGTATCACCCTGTTATAACATTTCACAATCAACTAAAACGCTCAAATAGTTGTCTCCTTCCCTCCCCCCCCCCTCACCCTCGCTTGCATTCCACTGCTGTGTTACAGCAAACTGTAACAAGAATTCAAAATTGTTTTACATTTCCAATTGCATATATTGCCAAAAATGTATCAGTGCCCTGGGCAGTGCAGAATAAAATTCACTTGTTATTTATGCCAGAGAAGATGTTATGATGCATTGTTTGTCTTGTCTTGCCTGCTCCACTAAAGCCTCATGTTTATATGGATGGACATTTCATCACATTTTCACCATGAAATTGTTAGACTGCCTTCAATAGAGTGGTCTATCTCCTTATCTTCCTCACCCTGGAAGTCATTTGCATCGAAAAATACAACCTTTTAACTCATCCTATCAAAACATCTTTCCAAGTTGCAGAGTGCTGGGAATCACAGTAAACTAATAAATGTCAATGTTTTGAAAAGTGCCGATCTTTGGCTCTCTGGATGAAACATTGCAGTCCACTGAGAGAAAAACTGTAGAATATGCAACACCGTGCATTTTCTGAAAATCATCAGCCGGTCAGTCTATGAGAGCGAACACCAAAGTGATGATTAAATTTGCCAAGGAGAGAGAACCATGGAGAGCCCTTTACGACCTTTACTGCCAACAGTCTAAAAGAACAGCTAGGGCACACAAGAGAGAGAGAGAGAGAATGAGAGAGAGATGAGAAAGACATTTTATTGGAGCTAACTTTTCAATTTTGGCGTTTTCTTGGTAGCAGGTCAAATTTAACTTTCTTTGACACCAAAATCTGACATTTATCAAATCCCATATTGCATTGCAATTGTGGGGATACGAGGCACTCGCAAATACACATATATATGACTTGTTATACATCACTGAGTGTGACCAGATGTGTTCGTTTGATGTCTACATGCACATGCACATCACGTGTGTCAGGTTTTACTTGAATTCAACATTTAATCATTTGTTTACAGTTCACGGCCACTGGACATCTTCAATGTCATATATCAAGTTGCCAAGAAATGACATCAAGTAAAATGTTTTGACAACCTTGCATGCAGTGAAAGATAAAGCAGGGTAATTACTAGGACATGAATGCATAGAAAATTGATTTTTCAGAATT
Source organism: Lingula anatina (assembly GCF_051362555.1). Classification (NCBI taxonomy): domain Eukaryota; kingdom Metazoa; phylum Brachiopoda; class Lingulata; order Lingulida; family Lingulidae; genus Lingula; species Lingula anatina. The sequence continues at coordinate 1,657,801 of NC_141772.1, read as the reverse complement.
GGAGAGATAATGCAACTGAACACTTTTATGTGTTGTAAATATGCAGCTATGATGTGCAGGAGTAGATCCAGGGTTTCCAAGGGAGGGGGGAGCTTTATTAACCCCCCCCCCCCCCTGCTCCCCCACCCTAAAAAATGTGTGTATGGTTTGCAGACCAGCAAAAAACACTCGAGCCGCAAATTCATCCTTTGATGCACGTCCAGCATGGATTACAAAATAATACATGTACATTCTGAATGATATTCCACTTTTTTTCTCATTTAAAAAATAATTAATTTTAAGTATCAACATGTGCCTTTAAATACGAAGCAATGTTGCATGATTAAAGCTTGCGTGGTGCTTTGAGATATGCATGTGGGGCAGGACACGATATTAGACACGGCTTCAGATTTTAACGAGTAATTGGCCACATTTCGAATACCTCTGGGCCTGTTGACAATTCCTACGAGATCAGGATACTTCAATAGAATAAACTCCTCTATCTCTCTCCAACAAATGTTATTGATTTTGTGATCATGCCTTTTTGTATTCAGTCTAAGCTTCCATGTTTGAGTGAAATGTCTATTAGGATGTCTATTGAATTATTTTTGGTGTAAATGAGGATAGGTGGCTCAGGGAGAGGGGGGCTGTACTCCTGAAGGTATGAGTGGTGGGTTCTATCCATGGACAGATCACACCGCAGTCTGTTTTGAATATTTCAATAAACTGAATATTTTATTAATGTATTAATATTTGGTTGCTGCACAGGTACAGAATAAGTATATGTATATTTATATAGGTATAAAGACTAGATACGGTAACTACTAGTGTTGATAGTATAAATATGCAAGGCACTGACTTGGCCAGATTAAAAAAAGGAAACTTGATTCTAGACAGCATATACAAATAATGATGGGAACAGTGAGTCAAATATTTTGTATATAGATGGTCATTAAAAAATGTATTGCAAATCAAAAATTCATTGCAAAAAGTAAAAAAAAAAAAAAAGAAACAAAAAGCTATCCACCTGTCTGTTTGAAGGCTGTCAAAAGATTCCCCTCTGCACCTAACCGTTAATTGCCACTTTTGTGCCCAAGCCAGGAGAAAATAGAATTAACTTAAACATTACCGTCATTATTATTCATCCAGAAATCACACAATTAATTCAACTAGTCTGCCTTTCAAGATTCCTAATTTTAACAGGTTTTGACAACGAGATCGATATATTTAGCAAAGTGTCATTTATGTGGTGGAGGAATCCTATTAAGGTTTGTACTCAATTAAAAGGGGTTAGAAACTCTTGTTTTGACAGTAGATTTGGTCTAGTAAACTCAATTTCCAAGGAAGCTAGGGAAATCAGAAGTACTTTCTGTCTATACTCATTGCAATCTCCTACACCGGGGTGCTTTTTCTCTTGCATTTTGTTAAAATCGGTGCATTGTTTGTTAAGTTCTGTCTAGAATTTGAACTGGAACTGTAATGATACCCAGATTGTAGCCAGCGATATCAAAGGGGGTGTTCTTTTTTTCTGGAAAAGTGGACTTTTTACCATGAAACTTTATTGTACCTAGAGAAAATTTTACCCAGAGTGGACCTTTTCCCAGCAAAAAGGGGGTTCTTGCAAACCTCCCGAACCCCACCCCCTGGCTATGGGCTCTGATACAGTGTCACATTTACCAGCTCTCTGCACTACCAAATACAATGATATTATAAATAATAATAAAAATAATAATAATAATAATATTTACTGCCACAGTGTTACTTCTGCAGGGATTGACAAAGGTGACAGTTGCAAGAGCTGTATTTTGGACATTAATTGATGGATGTCATAAATCCCAAGCGTGAAATTCAAAGTTGCATGACTATTTCCTTAAGTAAGTTTGAAATACAGTATTTGTCCTAAAATGGCTGAGCAAATTAAGGCCCAATGCTGCCACTGACATTTTTTCTGCGACTGTAATTGCATCATGTCCATACAGAGGTCAAAATGAATGTAAACATCTACTTGTTTCCCAGAATTGTTCTCAGATGGTACAGGTCTGGGAGGGCTACCCTGGCATTTCTGGGGAACACTCCGGTTCCAGGAGGAACAAATTGCCAGGACGATGTGATATTTAAACTTGCAATTGAATCAATTTTTAAAGCTTAGGTTTGCTTTTGTTTTGTTCCAATGGTATATTTCACCATTATTCTGACATTTTTATCAAGCTATTTATCACCAGTGGGTCATGTCATTGGCGATGGTCTCCTGATGGTGCCGGTGATTGAAGAATCCATTTGAGAAGTACAAATTTACCCAGTACAAATCTTTAAACATGCATTTTCTTCTAAGGTCTGAGTTTAAATGCAAATTAAACATACTAGTAAGTGCATCATTTCAAACAATTCGAAAAGGAATACATGTCCCAAAGGTACTATAACAACCCCATCTTCCCCCCCCCCCCCCAACCTCCCAAACATGTTATCTGAATTTACTGAAGTATGTCTTGTGCAGTCAACTATTTCAGACTGATTTTATCGTAAAAATCAAAAAAGATCCACCAAAATGTAACTTAAAATTTGTAATTGATTTAATAGAATCAATTTTGTCTTGGTGATTGTGATGGTTCATTAATTTACACCAATGTGTTTGTGTTATTATGTTTTTTTTTTCAAACTTAAGTACATTGAAGATTTTCCTCAAAATTTTGATTCATTAAGATTTACATCGCAAAGGAGACATTGCATTCACTTTTATGTTTAAAATTATGATGAACATGATCTGACATCTAGAATTTATGCCTGGCTCCACTTTTGTAGATCCAGTTCAAAATTTGAAAAGACCATCAGCTGCAATCTCAGTAAACATGCCGCTACTCATTTTCTTTTGTTTTCAGGTATTATTCTACTGCTGTTAACACCATAAAGAGTAGATTTATACATCCTTAGAACTTTCAGAGCCTATGTGTTGAACACGAATAGATGTACGAACTTCTTGGTAATATGTTTCTTTTGATGTGCCATATCAGACAGACAGCAGATGCTGTGAGTAAAATGGCTGAACTTGGATTATCCCTGTGTTTTTGATTGTGTTTCTACCTATGCAGTGCAAACGCAGGTCACTTCAATTTGTTCCATGGAATTTAATTAACAAATGCTGGGTCAAAAGGGAGTCACATTGACGACTCTAAAATGTTTAGCTGGCCACTGCGGTGTCGCAGATGAATAGGGTTATTGTTATTATGTCCAGGGAAAGTGTTTTCTTGTACTTGTTGTGCAGAATTCTATAATTATGCAGATTTAATTCTCTTAAGTGATAGATGTTCATTTAATCAATGATAAAGATGCTGTTGCTGCACATTTTACATATTGTAATACTTGTGATACTGTGATATATGGAATACAATCGGCCATATTTACTGTCATCTCCCAAGGAAAGTGTCTCAACTGCAGGAAGCATTCAGGTCCAACTCTACAGGGATCCTTGCATAAGTGCAGTCATTGTAATCAGCTTAATTGTCTGATGTGCCTCCTCGACCACCAAGGGGGTAATTAACTATTGTGTGCGCTTGGCTCTGTAAGCTGATTACAATGAATGCACTTCAGCGAGAATCTCCCATAGCTCAGTTGGATTGATTCAACTAGTAGAATGTTTTTATCTGAAAGCGGGTTCATTCATGATATTTCAGTTATATCATGAAAAAAAAAAATTGCAATATTAAGTCCTTGGCGACACCTAAGTAGACCCAGCAAAAGGGGTTTCTAAATATTTACTAGTATGTTTTATATTCTTTTAATAATTTTTTGAAGATAAAACAAAGTCTGTAGAATGATGCAATGTCATAAGCTTTATAATTCCAGTTTCCATTTTCACCTGTTTCCAGATGTTGCTTCCAAGATAAGTGGTGTTATAGTCTACAAGCTGTTTGAAAGTGGGAAGGAATATGCTAAAACCAAAACACAGAAATAATCTTGCTGACAGTTTGTCAAATATCTTTTTTTTTTGTGATTAACAAAAATTTTGATGAAAAAAAATGTCATATAATTTTATTTCTTTTGTGTTTCAGCTTTTCTTGGCAGGGGTATTTGGCGCCATCTTCTTCTGTGTGGCTGAAAACAGATATTATTATAGCGGCAGCTGTAAGCTATTTGTGATAAAGGTGAGTATGATAGTTGACACACGCATGCATGCACACACGTACGCACACTCATGGATACTTTTAACATGTCCATGTGTCTCAGTACTGCTCACAATATCTTGAAATTTGGGTGAATTTGCAGCCATCAAATCATGAGAGAAAATAAACAAAAGTGTCTTGTTAGAAGAAATTTTTTACAGCATCATTAAAAATTAGTTTTCAAGAAAAGCTAGACAATCAAAATATTTGGAAAATTAAAGCAACACTGCATGTACATTTTGGATAAAATTCATTTGAAAACCATAACTCTAAGATACAAGAATCCAAACAAAAAAATTTGCTGAAAGGTTAGAAATTCTGTATTATTAGGGACCATTTCCAGACCCTATCGTACTAACTTTGGGTCAATCTATCTCCTAGGGATTTCTCACTGAATTGCAATCAACTTAAGCGGTTTAGATGTCTGTCATGCCCACTGCAGCTGTTAGGGGGTAATTAACTATCGTCTAGCAGCTTTAGTAGGCGTGTCAGACAACTAAGCTGCTTAAGCTGAAAGCAATTTTGCAAGAAACCCCTTGGAAATGGACCGATCCTGTTAGATCGATCTAGGTATGGGAACCCAGTCTTAGAATGTGTGTAAACCCAAGTACGTCATCTGCAAAGTTTCAGTAGTCATCAGAGATCATATTCTTGGCGCATATGTTCACACATTAGATATTACTACTGTTAACACCCAAAAAACATGCTCCAATTTCAGTGAACACTTCAGTCGTGTGTTTTAACAGGGGAGTATTTACATAACCTATTAGTTTGAAGCATGTAGCTCCTACCACTACATTTTGCTACACTTATCATTTGAAGTGGAAAACTGTGCAAATCTCCACATGTGGTAGAACGTGCTTATTGCTGAAAGAACTGAGATTCTTTGGGTAATCTTGGGTATTAGTAGGTGTCAGTGGTCCTAGTGTACATTTAATTGCAGCACTACAGGTAGCTTAGTTGCACACAGTGTTGCCCTTTTATGCTAACGGTTCTCATAATTGAATATCTCATAAAATGCCAATGAGAGGACTTACAATGATTTAAAGGAAGACTGTTGTCTATTCTTCTTGGCAGAGATTTTGTTTTTCTTTGCTTATGAGTGCTGCCATAAAGGTGATGGTGTCTTCAACCTGTGTGTGTGTTTGTTAGCTAGTGGACATCTCAGAAAATTCCTCACAAATTTTGATGATATTTTCGGATGTTCATTCATTTCAGGATTAAAAGATGTGATAACTAATTCAGTTGAATCCATGTTTCCTGACATTTTTAAAGAATTGTTTACTGCCAAGGAAAATTGCAAAAAATGTCATTAAAACAAGAGAAGGAAGTAATGAGAAGAATTTGGGAGCAGTGTTATTCTAATGAATATATTTGGCATCAATGTAAAATAACCCTATTCACTGACAGGAGTTTATTTCATGGCTGAAGTAATCACCCTTTTCTTGAATTATTTGACTTAAATGTCATATTAAAGAGCAAAGTTCAAAAACTCCAAGGCATACGTACGTATTTATGCAGTTGCTACTGGTGTACAATAAATTAATTATTCAATAAAATGTAAACCTCTGGATGAGATCTGACCATTGACAGAAACACAGTTCAAGATCCTGTTTATTCTTCCTTTCCCCCTAAAAAATTTATTCCATTTAGAAAAAAATCAATAGGATACAGTATTATAACATTTGACATTTTGTTGCAAACAAGCTTGCTGTAAAAAATATAAGAAGAAGAAAAAAAAAGGCCCAATCGATTGCGCAACCAACCATTTCTGCAGTGCATTTTAACATGTGAAACAGTGCAGTTGCTGTTGGTTGGCATTTACCACGGTTTATAGATAATAATAAAAAGGAGGAATTCGAGGAGCAGAAAATTTAGGTTACAATACATCAATGCCAAAGTTGTCTAACATTGCGTGAGCCCCCAAAGTCATTGAGATGCCTCTCTAGGAGATAGAGCTGTGAAGATAATATAGAGCTAACATTGTGATAACAGGAACACATTTGCCCTCCACATTGCACTAAGTGGGCGCGTTTAGACCCAGACATAGTCCCAATCCAGTATTGGGTCATGCTCCGAGTTAAATGAGATTGAACCAGCTTGGTTTAACTTTGACCTTTCTCAGTCAGCCATTTGTTTAAGATATGGTCACCACAGGAAGTACGATTAATAGATGAAGACTAAATACCTAAATTACAATTGAAGAATGACACCATGCACTTGTGTATTTCTCCCCTTGCACAATTCCTGTACAAGTTAGCTTTTGGCCCCATGTAGTGACTCTCTCACAAAAAAGCCAGTGTATTCAGTTGTCTATCTCTCCAACTGATCCATTCCAGTCCAGTTATGTATACCATTCCATGTGAAAAAAAGACCTAATTTTTAACTTGACAAAGAATGGTTTTTGGTCTAAGTCTGACCTTGTCTGAATGCACCCAAAGTTCTGTGTGGTCTACATGGAGCTGTGTGTAATATTCTGTAAACACAGGAACCAATGTAGTGAGTTCCTTCTTTTTTTGTCTTTCACAAAAAAAAAAAAGATGTGCAAGGTCAGCCTTAAAGATATAATTGGTAAATCTAGCATATAAGAATTGGGCAGGGAAGGATGTCCATCCCCCCCCCCCCCCCCCCCCCCCACACACACACACACACACACAGGCTACAAATTTACGGATAGTTTACATTATTCCCACTCTGTTGGTTTCAAGCTCATTTGAAGGTTTCAGAGACAGACTGTTCCCCTTCCTCAGCGGTGTGCTTCTGTGAGCTGCAGGTACTCTCACATCTATAATAATAATAATAATAATAATATGTATTTATTTGCAACTTAAAAAGTTGAATTTTACAATAAAAACAAATAGTGGTAAGATGCACAATCTTAAAATTTACTTGTAAGTGTTAAAATGATTCGATACACATTAAATATCAGATTAATTCTTTGACAAAATCACCTTTTTTTTCATATTTAAGTTTCTGTTAGAAAATTTTTTGGCTGAAGATCCTTTATAAAGCCCATTTTCATAGTTCTTTATGTTATGCATAAGCAGTCTTAACATGTTGGTTATATATATTTTAGGATTAAGATTACAGTGTATTCATTTTCAAAGCTTTTCACTTGGTCAAAACGTGAAATTAGAGAAGTGCCTCTGTCTGTCTCAGCATGGTGTATTTATCAAAACCCTAGCTCGTATTGCCATCAGATATTGTGTTCAACAGATTGAACTAAGAGAACATCTAACACATTCTGTGACTGAAGTTCAGTTATCCTCAACTAACACAGTACATTTGCTTGTTTTAAATTTTTAAGAATTTTTATTATATTTCGTCTGGTTGGTTTATAATTTCTTTTTGTTTGTTTGAAAATAGGTCAAAATCTTTTTTTTCAGTTGAATTAAAGTATTAAAAGACGTATGTTTATATGGTGTATCATAAAGGTGTATCTATCTATGCATATTATAATTGCAAAAAATGACAGAAGCTCTTTTTTGTACATAATTTTCTTTTTATTTTTTCAGGCAGTGGTTTTTACCCTGTCCGCCATTAGCGTATTTGTGTGCATCGTAGCCAGTATATTCCCGGGTATCCATGGTCGCCGTATCGCACAGTACACTGGAGACTGTGTAAGAACTAATGAAATCTGTTACTGTCATCTGGGTGATGACAATGGGATGGTGAGGGTGTACGCTTACCCTCACCTTCTTGACTGTCGTCCTGAGACTTTCACCAGTATAAAAGATAATCTCATATTACAGTGTGCTCTCAACGCCATTGGCTGTGGGGTTTCAATATGGCTCGTTGTGCTTCTCTGGCAGTCTCGCTACCAGAATTACCCATCAGGACTTCGCTTTTATTCCTACAGCGCAAATTCACATCACCCTTGGATGGAAACGACGAATAGGCCTGCGTATTCCACTCCAGTAGACACGCCCTCTTTCGACAGAAAGTTATCACAGAAGCGCCTCCTAGCGAGGCAGCAGAAAGACGAGGAGGAAGAGGAACAAAAACGGAAGTGCATCGCTAATGGTCAGCATCCTTCAGATACGTATAAATCTGACCAGGCTGACCAGCAAACTGCTCTGTTAGCCAAGAATGAAAGATCTGCAGATGACGAAGTTGTGATTCATTAAACCTCTCCGAACCTCAAACAAAAAATGCTCCATTATTCTGTTAGTGATATGTACTTTATTTGAATACGGCACTCAAAGATTTGGACTTGTGAAACATTGTCCTTGATACTGGCAGAATTAGAGTTCTATATTGTCAGAGAGCGCTTTCAGAACAGCCGACTAACAGATCCGCCCACTTGAATGCTTGTTGTGTAATCCCAGCAGGGAACGTATTCAGTGTCTAATCAGGAATTAAGCGACAAGCTAAATAGTGGGTCGCCATATTTGATCCATGGATCTGTTAGTTCGCTGTTCTAAATGCACTTATAATTAACTACTGGTGAATATGTTATCCAGTAAAAACTGATTCATTTGACCAAGAACCTTTCTTACGTATTTATTGCTTCCTGTACTGCTAACGATGTATGGTTTCTGTATGTATATAGTGAAAATTTTTCAAAGAACTACAAAATATTAATTTGCTAACAACACATAAGTCTTTGCCTTTAAATAATTTTCTACATTTATTTTCCAATGTACTGGCTTAGCATAAGTTTGAAATTTGTCTGGATTTCATATATTGGAATGTTACCTTTACCCGGTGGAGAAAAGAAGGAAAACTGCCTTGAACTTTGCACATATATATATATATAGTGTGTGACACATTGAAGCTCACATATACTTTATAATATTCAGAAGGTCTTGAAATATTTTGTATATGTTGGTGATTGAACATGGCATTGTTATTCAGTTTTATACCATATTACAATACTCAGACCTACACATACCTCTTTATTGACTAAATCAATAGGTGCTTGCTTCAATAATTATGGACCATTGTTTAGTCAGAAACCATTGTATAGATGCAAGAATGGTGTTTGCATATTTTTAATCCTACTTCAGATAGCCCCCCCTCCTGCTGCACCCTAAGAGGAAAAATACTTGTATTCCTTTAACATTCCTTTGAATGAGTATAAGACAAGTTAATTTATCAATTAACCTTGTGCACATGTGTGGAACCATGTGTGCTGAAGTGAAAAGAAAAAAGAAAATTCAGGGGCTTCCAAGGACATTGTAACAGTTGTATTTCTCACACAGTTAGGCCCTGTATTGTCAGCATAATACAAAAAATATTGTTTTTGGACAGTTCAAGGTTTTTTTTTTTTTTTTTTTTTTAGCATATAGTGTTTGTGGATATAATTATCACCTCTATTTGTTGTTTATTTTTAGCAGTGACATTAACATGTGCGGTTTTGCATAATGGGTCTTTTTCCACTTCATATGGTAAATCCATTTGATTTAAAACCTATTTTACAGGATAAAAAAGCTTGAAAAAGTTGGAGTCTTGTCACAGGTCTTGGATGAATATTTTTTTTTTTCTGCTCTTCTAAATCACTGTGTGAACATTTGCAGTCTTTGCTGTCTACTGGTATTTAAGAGAAATATGATGGGAAGACAGAAGAATAAAAGTAAATATATTGATTGCATTACATCATGCATGATGTTACTAAGACGTGTGGCATGACTCGTATTTTATCTGTAAAACTACCCGTTAGATTTTTAATTTGTAAACATTTATCCTGCAGTTACCACATCACCTGTACTTGATCAATAGATAGAACTTCAAGTCCCTGTTAATCCATTTGGTGTGATGACGTATAGTATTTTTATTTAAATTTTGTGGTATTTTGACATATGTGACTGCTAAAAGTTTACAGTTGTTTACATAATATTATGAGACTCATATCTGGGTTTTGTACTTTGTTGATGTTTGTTCTCAGTTTTTAGGAATTCATTGGAGAGATAAAATTTAATGTGATATGGCATTCACTTAAACATCTACTCGTATTCTTGTAGGTACATGTACCACCCAAATGAAGCATGCTGTAAACTTCTGCAGGGTATTGCAGTTGAAGCGTGAAATTTATTTATTTATTTATTATTCTTAATATAACCATTTTTGTCTACTAGTCTTCTATTATGTCTGGACAATAACAACCTTAATGTTTCTAATGTTCAGATCTCATTTTTTCCATGTTTGGGGATTAGATTATTAACTGTGCTTAACTGGGGTTTTTCAAAAGATTTCCTTGCCATTTAGAATTGCACATGTTAATTTCGGATGTTTATAAAAATGCAAATATTTCTCAACAGTTGATAATGATTTTAAAAAAATAAGCAAATTGTGCTGTGGTGTGATTGTTGTTAAAAGCGGATGTTATCTACCATGAAGTTAAACACATGGTTAAGTACTTCTCTAACTTTCAAATTGTCTTTCACCAACTGCAGCTGCTGTCACCATACAAGTTTTGGTTTATTACGTTTTAGGCCTCCCCCCTCCCCAACTCTTGTGGCTCTTTCCTCAGTGAGTGTACACTTACGCAATGTCTGCACCAGTTCATTTTGCTCAGTAGGCATATTTTATTTCTTCCATTAAATGATCCTCACTGAATACTTCTTGTGTGTCTGTTATCAATGAATATGTGACCATTCATCTCCCTGTGGTTATTTAATAGGCTTCTTATGGGACATAATGAATAATTAAATGTTAACAAGATTTTTTTACTAAAAGTTAATTTTTGTTCTTTTCATGGTTATTTTAAAGTTTTTTAAATGTAAAAAATAGATGTAATATTGTTATAGATTTTGGTGTTAAAAAGGAAGATAAAAACTGCATTAAAGGTATCCTTTATTTCTTATGTGTCCTAAGAGAGGCCACATTGTATGTGATCTGTATTGCTCTTTTCTATGAAAAGCATATTGAAAAGAAAACCTTATCTTTGAGTTCCTAGTTTTCTCTAGTCTCACAGTTTTGATGGCAAGGTGAACCAATTGTTAAGTTGTTTTACACATCTAAATTTAGTTCATAGTTTTTTAATCAAAATGTTCAACATTGGCTGAATGTGGCAGTTTTGTGGGTACTGAATGAATCCTAAAGATTCTGATAATTGTTATAATTGTAAAATGACCTACAAGTAGTACAGTTTTTTTTTCAGTGTAACTATTAAGGGAATTTACTGCTGCTTACAGGGGCAATAGTGAGAAAAATCTGAACATATTCGATATTGGTGACTACTGGAAGTGTACACCTGTCTGATTGACTGTAGTATTTCATATCGCCATTTTCCTGTTGCTGTAATTATAACCCAGGACTCAGTTTAGTGGGTCCTACAACTTACAAGTACTTGTACTGGTAGATATAACCTCCAAGGCACCTTAAACTTGGTGCAGTGTGCTTTTCTGTTCCCTACCATTTGACTGGTTCTTAAATGTAAGGGGGGGGGGGGGGGGGGGGGAGAGAGAGAGAGAGAGAGAGAGAGAGAGAGATTATACTCCTTTTCACAAGTTCCAACTTCCTGTTACAACCCATCCCAATTAATCTGGGGAACTACTAGTTGTGTTGAGTGTGGGGGCTCTGCAGAGATAATTTTTTTTTTTTTTTTTTTTTTTTTTTTTGTAATAGCCAGCTGCCTATTAAATTTCCAATGTCTTGAAATGGTGTGAAACAGAAAAGAGTACTGTAAGATGTGAAAAGAGTCTTATGATACACATATATACTGTACTAAAAGTGCACTGTTGGAATGTTCCTACAATGTGGAACTGATTGCTAAACAGAATATACATGTATGAGTATTTGTACCCGGAGTGTATTCTGTATACCAACTTTGGTTGAAAACTGTGTATTTGTTATAATATTGTTATTATGGTATAAGAATGAGGGCCTCTTGGGATTTGCGCTGTCACTGTCTATAATTACATATCCATGTATATGTATGATACAATGTACCTTCTTACCAAGGATGGATTTTTAATCTCTTTGATAATATCAATAAATTGTATTTTATATTCTTGTTGTTATACTATGTTCTTGTTGTTAGTTTGACATTTATATCTTGAGTTAAAAATGGGGGGGGACTAATTTTTAAATAATTTTTTGAAACTGATTGGCATACGTTATGCCAAAATTGTGTCATATTCAGAACATTATTTTTCAAAACTGGTTAAGTTGTTAAAACCAGCATAATTACGCTCAGGTCTGGATCTTATGGAACTTTTGGCAATAATTTGTCATCTGCAAGAAGTCAGAAGAAGGTTAGATAAATGACATAAGGCACATTCTAATTCACAAGTCTTTATAGCTGGTAGGTCCAACTTACTCTGCAGGGGATTCTCGCTTTAGTGGAATCAGCTAAATCAGTGCACCATGGTTAATTACCCCCTAGCAGCTCGAGGAGGTGTGTCAGGCAATTAAGCTCATTCCACTGATTGCACTTAAGCGAGAATTCCCAAAAGGGAGAAAGGTGGACCGACCCAGCTTGTACGATGGGTGAATTTGAATGCGGTCTTTGAGACCTATATCTGCTTATAAGTTATATAGCTGCACCGCAAAACGCCTGAAACACCAAAATTCAACATTATGCCTCTTGGACCTGTTGAAACCTGCATGTTTGACAACTTAATAGCCTGGTTATTACGTAAGAAAGTCACTTAAACGGAGTCCCCGCGCTCGTCACGGCCGATTAACTAATTTAACCAGAACTTGTCGGACTTTGTGAAGGGTGGTTTCCTCTAGGGTAATTACTAAGTAGAGCTAAAATATAATTCTCGATGTGAAAAACCCTTTAAAATTTTGTTCTCTTAGACCCCGAAGGAAGAAAGATGAGCATTATAGAATAATCCCTTGTCAAGGTAAGTCGGTACTTAGTAAGATGTGCGCAAGCCACTACCTTAATTTTTAGCATGAACCCCGCCTATAAGCCTGGCATTGATTTTCGATTTTATTTTTCCATATTCAGTTATTCAGACTTTGAACAATGTCTCAGCTATTCAAAGTATATTAGTTATGGTATTTACTCATTTAACCATTTCACCCCACCCTCGCCTGAAATTAATCCCTACATCTCCCGTTATATTTAAACGCTTATTTTCTTGTAAAACAACATATACATTGTATAAACATAATTTAGCAATGATCAGATCAATTTATTTGAAAAGCAATGCACATCTAAAATAAGAAAAACATGAAATTCAAAGCCCTTTAAGTATTTAGGGAGCAAAGTGCATACCTGTACAGCGCTTGTCAGCCCCCCCCCCCTTCCCCCCCCCCCCTACCCACTTGTTAGCATTCAGCGTAGGGTAAAGAAACGGAGGGAAAGGCATGCAAAAGAGAGACACCATAACACTTATGTCCAAACTATAAGGAATATTAAATGACATGTTAACTAATTGAAATAAAGACATTATAGTTTTAAAGAGGTGCAGCATACGGTAATGTAGCTTATCTTGCATGCACTGCCACCTACAGTCAATCTGGCTTAAAGGCTGGAGGTTTGGGAAGAATGCAGTAGTTTATTGTGCAATTAATGTAGCATTTAAAGAAAAAATGGGACGCTTCATTTACTGGCCTTGCTCTGCATTGTCACAATTTTCACCCGACGCTAAAATCTGAGGTAAGTGCAACCCATTAGAGTCTTTAGCACTAGCTCAAAAACTGAATGACTGTGGGCCACGGGAAAGAAATTCCTGTGATAAGTCGTAGGCACACTGCCACATTTGTCCAGGCTCTGGTCTCTTCTTCTCTCTCGAACCCGGGTCTTCCCCGGCCAGTCACTACTCTTCTTTGCATTTGTGGATTTGGCACAAACATATTTATCATATGTCAATGCTAGTGTGGAAAAGAATTCGCGAACAAAGTTCAAACATTCCACTGTATTGACTAGTAAGCCTTTTCATATCGAGCGGTATAGTTTAGTGATACAGACTGCACTGGTTTACTTTAAGACAGACAGTTCCTATTCTAAACATGCAATTACCCGTAGCCTAGTAAGGGGCTACTCCCTTGCACAAGTTTGCTTCCTGCTATTTAGTCTGAAGTTGATTAATTTATTATTTGCAGTGTCAAGTTTTCAGAATCTTTCATTGTATTATTAAGCAGAGTAAGTGCTTTTTTATTAGAGTTCTAGTTGGGATATATTCATTATATTTTTTTCTTTTCAATTTTTTCTCATTCTTTTTTTTTAACTTTTATAAGTGTCAGACTGCTTTAGTTAAATCTTATTTAACTAAAGCAGTCTTTTAAATCCTCTTTTCATTTACTGTCTTTTCTTCCAGATATCTCCATCAGCCGCAGCATGTCAGCTATTGGGGCCGAGACCTCCCTCCACCTACAGAGACAGCAAACACAGCTGATATGGACCAAGATCAATGAGCTGCGCCGCACGGCCACTCTCTGCGATGTCGTTCTCAAGTCAGTAGAGGGCACCACCTTCATGGCACACAGACTAATTCTGGTCTCGTCAGCAAAATACTTTGCAAATGCTTTGTTAAATACAGAACCGTGGGTGGTACCCGTAAATCTTCCAGAGGTTTTGATAACACCCGTGTTGGATTACTTGTATGGGGAGAAAATCAGTGTTGGCAAGGATATGCTGCCTCAGCTTGCATCTATGGCAGAGTTTCTTGGTATAGAGGAACTTAAGGGGAGTTGTGAGCAGGCAATGCAATCTGCACTGTCACAACCAACACAATCAGCTGTGTCACACCTACCACAATCAGGACTGTCACAACCAACACAGTCAGATTTGCCTCAGCCAGTGCATCCAGAGTTGTCACACCTAACGCAGCCAGATGTGCCCCAGCCACTTCAGTCAGATGTGGATGTGGTTGTAAGCATGCTGTCAGGGAATAATAATTCTTCTGTTGACCCCAAAGCAGATGCAAACAATAGCAGTACAACCACAGAGCAGCCTTCCCAGAAGGCATCACCAGCAGTGAATTGCAACAGCACCAGTGGCGAAGGAGACATGGCAACAGACAGAGGAGCGACACGAGGGGAAGGTGAGATGAAACAGGGGAACAACAGGCGTCCTTGTGGTCTTAGGGAAGGCAGCATTAAACTAGAGAGCCTAAAGGATTTGCCTGACATCTTGGCTTGCCTGAATCCCAGGGAGAGAGAGGCAGTAAACACAGCTATGAAGATGGTGGAGCAGAACTCTCTTCAGACTGAGGCTCACAGTGAGGAGACGGACCAGGAGGCAGGAGTCCTGGCCAACGTCCCTTTGCACGGCATTATGGGAAGGCTGGAGAAGCCGAAAGACTCCACCAGGATGGGCAGTGGGTCTGCAAGCAAACGGAAATCAAAGCCTAGGCATATAGTGCAAATACGACCTAGGGTGACTGTTGATGAACTCTTATCACCGCCGGGAAAGAGGAAACGTGGGCGGCCCAGGCAGAGCGCTCCTTCCCAGCCCAAGATAACGAAGGTGAAAAGAAAAAGGAAATCGAAACCAAAACCGAGTTCTAAATCGAAACCAGAAAAAGACTATGTTCCACATAACCAACCGAAGAACTTTGACAAAACCTCTTATGTTTGTAAACTGTGTCACAGTAGCTTTACGCTGTCTGTGAGTGCAAAGAAGCACATGTTACAGCAGCATAGGTACAGGAGAAAGACAGGGTTTTATCTGCAGCTGAGGAGGTATAGATATGTTGGGGCTACAGGGGTACACAGAGGGAGGAAGAGAGAGAGGAACACTTGGCCATGCCATAAGGTATATAGTTATGGACGGGGTACAATTAAAATGCTTTCTTCTTGTAATTTGGTGAAGCCGTAAGAATAATTCATTCACTGTTTATTGAGAACATTTATTTGTCTGTTTATATAATGAACTGTTTTATTTTATTGTATTTATGTATTATATTTATGTATTTATACTTTTTTTTAATGTAACTTATAACTTTTGATGAGACCAGTTATATCGTAAGACCAATCTGATGTTAGTTTTTCCTGCACCTAAACTCTTTATTTTTTCTTTTAATTATCAGTGCTTTAAGACCTTCACAGATCAGCTCCATTTGGACCTGCACACCAGGTTAAAGCACCAGACATTGGGCCGCCCTTCAAAGAGGTCTAGTAGTGTCAGGACACACAACAAAGAGAAAGTGCTAGGGACGTGGACAGCGTTCCAACTCAGAAACTTACTCACCAGGCCCTACTTCAGTGGTAAGATTGTCTCTCAGAAGAGACCACTCAGGGCCAGGTCTACACGGAGAGTGCCTTCTTTACAGAAAAAGACTATCAGATCTGCAATAAGTAAACTGAAGAAAACACGCGCTCGCACGAAGACGAAGACTCTACTGCATTGTCACCACTGTGAGGAGAAATTTAAGAGCAGGGTAGAGCTTGAGGATCACATACAGATCATGCATGGGTCTAGCATTTGTGACCAGTGCGGTGAGGAAGTGGCACAGAAACAGATGGCGCTGCACATGGCGGAAACTCATGGCCTTGGGCACCGATTTTATAAGGACAAAGACTGTGAAAAATGCCAGCAAACTTTTCAGCTTAAAGAGATTTTTAAATTCCATTGGAAGCAGACGCATGACATTGATGTATTTCCTTGTGCCGCAAAGGAGTGTGATGAGTACTTCCTTTCGTACACTGCATGGTGCCGACACATGCAGCGTCATGAGAAAGCAGAGTACACGTGTGAATTCTGCGAGTACTCCTCAAGTTTACAAATGAACCTGCAGAAGCATGTGCGGGAGTGTCATGTGCGACCATACACGTGCGATGCATGTGGGCAAAGATTTGGTCGCGATAAGTACCTGTGGAAACACCAATACAGGGACCATGGTATTGTGGCAGAATCACTGAAGGTATTGTACTCTGCAACAGCAGGTGTTATAAAAGAATATAAGTTATTTATTGGTCTTGACTTTGAAATAATTTTTGGAAAGATGTAATCTACTTTGACCTAGGATAAACCTGTAATAGTCCACAACATAAAGCAAATAGTGATTGAAACATCAGTTTTATGTTGTGTAGATCCAGCAAAATATTTTGTTCAAACAGGACTTTTACTACCAATAATTTTTGCCAAACTGGACTTGATTTTTTAGCCTAAGTGTCGTTATTAATGAAGGGAATTATAACCAATTGTATAATGTTATATTTTAGGTGCTGTACTGTGACTTTGATGGCTGTGATTACACTGCGCTGTTCCGCTCTGACTTACAGTCTCACAAACTGAAACACAAAGAAGTGAAAAATGAACAGTGCAATGTGTGCGGGAAACTGTTTAAAAACCTAAGGTGAGCAACTATTAAAAAAATTTTTTTTGAGCAAGTGAAATAAGATTTAACTGTATTGGATCATGGAATTAGATAATATCAGGGGCTGGTATCTAGGGCAACATGTTTGATGTTTTATGATTATGTGTAAACAGTAATTTCCAACAGTTTTCAACCCAGTCACTAATTCAGAATTTAAATTTCTCTGGGGAATTTTTATTTCATCACAATGTAAATGTACTCTTTGATATGAACAGAACTCGCTTTCCATAAATTTGTCATCATCTTCTTCAAGTAATAGCAACAAAACATTGTTTTCAGGAAATCCTGTTTTCAGTCTAGTGAAAAATCTCACAAACTAGACAACCATTTTTATAACTTTCAGGGATGTCAGGAAGCACATGCGTGTTGTGCATGAAAGGCGTGGTTCACGCGTGTGCACGTACTGTGGCAAGACACTCCTGGGGCGGCTGGATCTGCACGAGCAGCGATGTCTGGGGATCGCCAAACTCAGCTGTAAACTTTGTGATTACAAGGCGTCGGAAAAGCAATATTTAGATGGTGAGTACAAAATATTTGTGAAGTGATCTATGGTCATAAAAGTAGTATCTTTTTGTTGAGTTTTGCATGCTTTTATTTCTTCATACCTATGACACGAGTCAGTGCTCCACCTATTTTTACTCTGCCCTCGGTAACTTAGCAAAGATATATCAAATACATTTGATTGGGCAGTGTTTCAATAGACAAAGTATGTCAAACTAAAACATAAAGGAATAAGATTATTTAAAACACAACTAAAATTTGGAATTATCACCATTTCAATATTTCATTGTTTTGTGAGACATTGAAGTATTTTAGTCTGTGGTTATGACATGTGAGTTTTAGCTGTGGTTTGAAGAATCTATTATAGTAACTTTAAAAGCTATACACAGCTGATGACATTCTTTTTAAGATACATCATCATCAGTTATGCTAGGATTCATTTTTTCACCAGATCACCAGTTCTACAAGCATGGAATTCTTCCCCCTAACAAGAAGGTGTTGAAGTGTGAGTTATGTGACTTCCAGACATTAAAGCAGTACATCTTTGAGAGACATGTGGCCAGACATTCAGGTAGTAATTGTAAACACATACTACAGGCTATTGGATATACATCAGGGATCAGGAATATATATGTTCACATGGTAGTCAAGTTATGAGAAATACATGAATATGCATGATGACACATGCGTGGACACAAGCACACACACGCATGCTAGTACACACACACACACACACACACACACACACACACACACACACATGCACACATTGTAAAATATTCAGTTAAAATTTTTAAGTCCTGTCTTGTACACAGCATTGATAAAAATGGAGTGCAGTTATAAAAAAACTCGTCATCATCATCACTATTATTATTATTATTATAATTATTATTATTATTATTATTATTATTATTATTATTATAATCACTCCAGGTATCAAGGCCCACATCTGTTCAGTGTGTGGTAAAGGAGTGACCACCATACAGACACTGAAGAGACATATGATCATCCACACAGGAGAGAGACTGTTCCCTTGCCTCAAGTGTGACTACAAAGCACCTGTTAGTATCAGGCCTGTGCTTCAATATTGGAGCTCATTTGTATTCTGTGGTTAATGTGGAATAAATGTGTGTGTGTGTGTGTGTGTTTAGGTGTGTGAGAGAAACTTGTGAAAAGAACAAATGTGAGTCATGAATCTTTCTGTTCATTATGTAATATCTATTTTAAAATAGGTTTACGATTATATAATTATGTTAGAAAAAGTAAAATGATGAACTGTAAAGGTTGAATCTTTTGCTTCATTGATGGTTACATGCTTAAAATAATTAGACCAGTAAATTAACAATAAGCAGTAGGAAAATGGTGTATGTCTACGAAAAGTTTGTCATTAATAATTTACAACTTCATTCAGTTGATGGTGTATTTGTTAACTTCTCAAGTTTTAATCCAACTCTTTCTATTTTCTTGTTAGACTGCCAAAGATTTGAGGACACATGTTCGCGTGAAGCACGAGCACCCCAATGCCAAACCCTACAAGTGTGGCTTCTGTCATTTCCGCGCCAATTTGCGCAGCAACTGTCGCAAACACATCCACAAGTATCACCCTGGCGGCGAGCTCAAGATCTTCAAGCTCTCATTGGATGATATTCCAGCCATTGACGAGGAGGAAGAGAGGGCGCTGCGGACACAACTGAAGAAGCGTGCTACAGCCAGTAAGCTGGCAAAGGCTGCATCCGCGAGGATGACATCCAAGGATCTGACAGCTGCTACCATGAGTGCTGTGATGGACCCACCTATCCCAGAGGATCCAGCCAAGCATGGTAATTTTCTCCGCGAGATGTTGGCGTTAACCACCCCAGTCCCCAGCCAACAGGTCACTCACCTGCGTTACCCAGACCAACCAGGAGGAGGTGGCAATGGCGGCGGTGGCGGTGGTGGTGGCGATGTTCAGCTGGCGCTCCATCCACAACAACAGCAGCCTCAGTTTCAGCCTCCAATGGGGTTACATCCGTTCCTGTCGCCACACGCCATGCATTTCTCCCAGCAGCAGCAGCAGCAACAGACACAGATGTATGACCAGGCCGTCTCTGCCGCGCTGACGGGGATCTACAACACCCCCACCAGTTATAGCAATGTATACAATGTTAATAACACCTACTGATATTTTAAACCCAGGGACAACCACCACCCTGCCTCTCAAAATCCTCGGTCTGCCAGCAAGTCTTAAGAAAACCAAATATAAGTTGGTACTTTTTTGACAAAGTATTTTAGTTTGGTATTTTTAGTTCAGTTTTGCTAGAGCATCACTGGGTTACCCAGTGGCAGTGGTTATCATGTTGAAATGTCTACCTTCAAATGAGATGCAATATATATATATATATATATATATATTTTTTTTTTTTTTTTTATTTATGGATTGTAACACTTGTTGAGGCTGGTAAATGGGGAGTCTCTTCTTCAGTTGTAAAATTGCATCCCACTCACTTTCTCTTGAACTTTAATTATATCTTTGTCCTAAGACTCTTTCCACATCCAGGGGTATACTTAAGCTGCACAGTCTCCACTGGTGCACTATGAGAGATAAGCAACTTATAAGTTGTTAAAAACAGCCTGGTTATTGTGTAACTGATTCAAGTGCTTGGCATGACCAATTTATCAATTTTTTACTCAAACATTACTATGAAAACTTGTAAAAGCAAGTAAATCCTCCCGAAGTGCAATTACATGTTTAGTGCTCCGGTATAGTCTGCGTCCCTTTAGTGTGCTGTTCAGTGTGAGAAAGATGAATTGTATAATAAGTGTACTATGTGTAAATATTTGAAGATATTTGTATTTCATGTATCTAATGCACAAATTTTTTATAATCCAGAATCAGATTTTTTTGCAAAATGACTTGTTTTATACTGCAAATTTAGGTCTATTCAAATTACAAGTATTAGATATTAAGAACTTTTGCTTTCGTTTAAAAATTAGATACAGATTTGGAAATATCAATTAAAAGATAATTATTTTCATCATTTCAGTTAGTAGTACTTACAGTCTTATACAGTGTATTATAGGGCATTAAATCCATTGTTTCATTTTCTTAAAATTTTTACCTTATATTTTTTGGTGTTATAATGCATCAAGCTTTCTTTGATTATATTGAACTACTTGATGTTAGAGGAAATGAAGTTCAATAATTATTGGTTTGAGGAAACAGATATTTGTTTGCAGGCCAAGTTCTTGTTGGAATGATTTGGCATCAAAATGTTTTGAGTTGATAAAATGATATTACATAAAATACTTCATAGTATATTAAGTAGGTTACACAGTATAGGTTATCATGTGATTTAGTACACAATAATCCCCAGAAAAACTATTTGATAAACAAAAATGTTGAATTTATCCAAACTTGTGAAATCCACAGTCATGTTTCTTAGATTAAGACAATTTAAAAGAGAGAGCAATTTTTTCCCTTTTCCTATTAAATCTGAAATTTGAATCTTTTTTACATCTCCATGCAGGAAATGTAATCATCAGATGGTGTATGCATAAATCTGTGTATAGTTTTCCAATTGGTGAAAAAATGCAACAGATTTTATCATTCTTTTCGTTAAGAATCCATTGTGCAATAGTTATACTAAGCAGGGTGCTTCTAGTGGTGTAAGATTTCACATGACAGGTTGACAGTGCCATGTGAGGACAGCCAGGGACCATGATGATAACAGGCAATACTGTGTGTTGAAGTATGTACAAAGACAGGTGCTTGAAGTCATAGGTGCCATTCAGAATAGGGGACTAACTAGTCTAAGGGTCAAATATGGCAACCCACTACAAAGCTTGCCGTCTAATCCGCTAATAGACACTGAATAGATATTCCGTGGGGAAGTCTTCAAGTGGGTCAGCCATATTTGACCGTTGGACTAGCAAGTCTCCAATCCGGAAGGGGGTCGTACTTCATGTTGAGTTTCTGAGATGTTGACTGGCCCTTCTATGGGGTACACCATAG
The DNA here is from genome assembly GCF_051362555.1 of Lingula anatina. Taxonomy (NCBI): domain Eukaryota; kingdom Metazoa; phylum Brachiopoda; class Lingulata; order Lingulida; family Lingulidae; genus Lingula; species Lingula anatina. Next base: position 1,635,953 of record NC_141772.1, on the reverse strand, counting down.
GACTTCTAGTGGCCGTCTACATTCATTATGAATATATCTTGTAGGCAAGCTGGCTTCTTGCACATCATTTTCACATATTTTACCTTGAATTCTTTTTGCTCAGTTATTGCTTTGAATTATATGTTTAACTATAGAATAGGCTTATATGTTGAGGATTAGTAGGTCTGTGTATAGTATTCTGTAAGGTATGTATTAAAATAGTAATACAGGCATCATGAATTCAATAAAGTTATATACTGAGGGCTTTTTTCAGCATTATAGTCTTTAAGTTATATAATTATAGGTTTTGTGATTAACAAGGGCATCCGTGTTGGGGAATGTTCCAAAATATCTGTTCTGAACCTCTCTCTATTATTGGCACATTACCACAACACTCAAAAAGAACGAGATTGAAGGTAAAGACAAAAGATTTAAAAGCTGATCTCACTATGGTAACAATTTTATTTTGGCACTCAAGGAGCAGTGTAAATGAAACTCTGCGAGACTTTATAAAAATATTGAAAGGTCTTTTTAAGTTGCATTAACGTGATATGCATAATGACAAAGCTCCTTGGGGAAAGTGAAATATTAACTGATTTTAGTAAAATTAAAGTTAATTCCTCACCCCTAAAATGTTATCATGATTGAGTAATTGCATAACTGACAGCAATAAGTGACAAATGTTGGGTCACATTGAATAGGTTTCTATTCAGACTGATTATACTATAATTCCACACAAACAAGCATGAGGCAAAGGTCAGCAAAGTCTCTCATTCCCCATTTTAAAGTAAAAACCATTTGTACAGTAAGTTCTTTTCCCCTCTGTAAAGGTTAACATTTATATCTAGTTCAATATGTTATTCTTTCATAGCTTTTTATATCCAGTTCAACATCTTACTCTTTCAATCTGCTATTGCACAAACCACAACAGAAATTTTTCCCCATTGTGTTAGCTGTGACAGCCCAGCTGTGAATGCTAGGGTGTGCTATCCAGTTCAGTTCTATTGAATCCCACCCATACAAATGTACTTAATATTCATGTATTCATCAATCCCATATTTGGAGCCTTCTCTCCCAATCCCGGACTCCTTGACGCCACCAAAAGGGGCCTCCACTGTAGACAGGATGCCATCATTAACGGCAACCATGCCAACCTCCATATTCTCAGCCACGCGCCAAATTTGAGACAAATCTCTGGAGAAAAAGTAACCTGAAAAAACAGAATAAGCCTTTTAACAAGACGTGGCATAAATATTGGTTAATTCTGAAGTCTGGATGAAATGGCAATAGTTCAATTTGTGTCAAACTGAAAGTTGTCTGATAAAGGTGTGTGATGGACAATAAAACATCAAGGGACAAAAAATTCATTTTTGTGAAAAATGAAAAAAAAAAGCTGTCACAGGATTTTACCAAACAATATCACATATTTCAATAAAAATGTAATTTAGATAGTATGACATGCCATAAACATTTCATTTTAATTCAAACCTTTTTCTTCTGGGGTATAAAATGTACACCTACAAGTCTTAGTAGCATACTTCTAAGTCTCACTGAAGAATTCAAGGTAAAGAATATTGCGAAGTTACCTGCCAAACCAACGGAGCTTGCATTTTCTAGTGCTATGGCTTCCTCTTCAGTTCTAAATCTGGAAAACATAACAAACATGAAGCCACGTTCACAGTTCTAACAGAAAGTATTATTATGATCTTATTAAAAAAGTAATAAAGTAAAAAAAAAAAGCTGTGTTGGGATAAGTCAAATTGTACCATTAAATGCAAAAAAGACCTTTTATTAGAAATCACACTTACTTAATCACGGCTGACACTGGACCAAAGATTTCCTCTTTAAAGCACCTCATTTCTGACGTGACATCAGTGAGGAGCGTGGGCTCGTAGTAGTTCTCGCCAGCTGAGTGTCGCTTCCCGCCCATCTTCAACTGGGCTCCTCTTGACACAGCATCCTGGGTCAGCTCATCCACCTAACAACACAGAAATACAACAGCTATTGGCCGAAAATGTTCATTTTTAAGATCCAACAGGGGCGTAACCAGGCATACGCACGGATGCACTGTGCGTACAATTTTTTGAGCCAACCATGATATTATTCTCCACAAATTCAGTGTATTTTTCACGGAATATAATCGTACCTGGGAATTTTCAAAATCTGTGCGTACAATTTTAAAAGGTCTGGTTATGCCCCTGTCCAAAGAAATAGTGAAAAGTAAGCATGAACAGTCAAAGTATCTGAAAGAGTCAAGAGAAAAGAAAAGAAAAGAAAAGACAACCAACCTTGTCCACACCTTTACTATTAATCAGTGGGCCTTGTGTGACGTCCTCAGAGAACCCATCCCCCACTTTCAGCTGTTTCAGCATCTGCTCCCCCAGCTTCTGTACAAACTGGTCGTAGATTCCCTCCTGCACCAAGAACCTGTTGGCACACACACACGTCTGTAAAGAGAGGGTAAACAATTATTGCCTGATAAATCATCAAACTGTCACTTATAACTCAGGGGTCAATTTGCAGTGGTCTTTTAAAGCTTTTAAACATACTTTTCATCTGCTTCTCCTCAGGATAAATTTTCAGTTGTCAATTTTTACTACAAACATGAATCATTTCAGTTTTAAAACCAATGCAATACTGCATTCAAGTAGACTATTAACCAGTTAAATCTGGAAAAAATTTTGGTAAGGTAAGTGCCTCAGCTAATTTAATCACAATGACCAATACCTAACACAGCCTGAAATTATATACTTCCACTTCTAACACACTGTCACACCTAACACACTGTCACACCTAACAAACTGTCCCTGGTGATTGTCTCACCTATACCTGACACACTATCACATCCACACATATTAATAAACACTGTCACACCTAACACAATGTCACACCTAACACAATACCCCTGGTGAACACTCTCACCTGGCCACTAACTCTGAACTTGCAGGCCATTGCTCCCATCACTGCTGCATCCACATCTGCACTGTCAAAGACCACAAAGGGAGCATTGCCACCCAGCTCCATAGACACTCGCTTTACTGTGTTGGCACACTGCTGCAAGAGAATCTGGAACCAAAATATGGGCCAACTTTAGTTATGTGGATGCAAGGCCTTTTCCATAATCAGGGTCACCTCAACATCAAAATTCACCCATTTCCCATGTTCCTTTTCTTTAAGGCCCCTATGTATTGACTGTGATAAAAGAACTACTGACTGATAGGACGCGAGACAACTGAAGTTAACGTTCATAAGATATGCTTTATCTCATACAAGTGTACCTGTTGGTACAAGGGAAAAATGGAAACAATAAATATTTTGGTAAGTAATCATTTTCCTTTTTTTATAAAAAAAATTAACATCATTTACTTATTGCTATCTTTCTATCAGGATTTACATATTTCATTTATTTCAATAAAAAATGCATAAATATGTTAAGCTACCTTCCCAGTGTTAGTAGAACCTGTAAATGATATTTTTGCCACCAGAGGGCTCTCACATAGCACCTTCCCAACTTCCACTGTGTTCTGTCTTGAACATGTGACAACATTTATGACACCTGGTGGCAAGCCTGCCTTCTCTGCCAACTGAAAAAAGTAAACTTCATAAACTACTCATGTCTTAACATAGTTGACATAATTCCTTCTTGAAAGATGCCTGTTTGATAGATAATTATTCCCGCACACCTTGTACAAACTTAAATCCAGTAATTAAATTTTTAATAATTCTTCCATACAGGTTCATTCTTAAATAACCGGATTAACCCAGGTTAGAATAAGAGCGGAATATATACATGGCAACCAATGTTCTTACTAACATATAATATAGAAAGGGCAGACTGTTTTAGTGTATTTTGAAGGCTTGATAACAAATCTTCTGAATCTGACTGTAACCTACCGGAACATAAAACAAAATGGGCAGCTTCTGTCATGTCTTTTACAAACTTATTACATGTAACAACAACCCTCCCCTCCTGCTTCAGTACATACATACATCACACAAAACGAGTGCAGAAAACGGCGTATCTTCTGCTGGTTTAATAACAACAGTACACCCTGCAGCAATGGCGGCTCCAGCTTTACGTGTTATCATAGCTGACGGGAAATTCCACTGAAAAAGAAAATTGAAAAGACATTTAGTCACATCCCAAAACAAAGAATTCTCAACAGAAACTAGTGTTTGTGTGTTTTTCATTACAATTCTATCTTACAGTACACACATGATACAAGGATAATTTACTAGTAATTTAATTCCTATGATCCAGAGTTAATGACCACTTATTATTTTTCTTCCACAACACCCCTTACCTTATTCTTTTCAAAATTTCAAGAATGTTCGACAGAATATTCTGCATAATTAATGCCATCAATATGTCATAAAGAAGTATAGACGTCAAAAAATTTTAAAAAGTATCTGCTATTGGCAAACTAACACCATCTTACTTCAAAATAAATATTAAATAAATTGTCAAAAATATATATGATTTTTTTTACCACAACTGAGATATCAGGCAAATGTCTGTGTACACTATGCTACATGCTTGTATACTAAGTACCAAATCTTTGAATACCAAATCACCAATGAACTTACTGGTGTAATCAACCCACACACGCCCACTGGTTGTTTGATGGCCAAAAGGCGTTTGCTGTCCACTGGAGATGGAATTATGTCACCATATGTGCGTCTTGCTTCTTCTGCAAACCACTCAAAGAACCCGGCTGCATAGCCTATCTCCCCCATAGCTTCCTTCAGAGGCTTGCCCTACAACAAGATATGACATAAAATGAACTTCCATTTTTTATTTCTGCTTATTTTTAGCTTGAAAAAATGTCCGTTTGTACTAAAAACAGTACTAATCCATTTCGACTATCACTGTTGTTTTCTTTATTCAATACCTGTAATTTATATCATGGGAAGCAATCAAATTACACATAATCATTATTATCGCGTTATAAACCCAGACTTAATATCATGGGAAGCAATATTACCATTTCCTCTGTGATGAGTTTTCCCAGCTCTTGCTGGTTCTCCATCATAAGATTGAACCATTTTCTTAGTACAGCACTGCGTTCCTGAAAGACATCTTTTAATCTGAAGACAAAATTCCTGACTCTTTAATACTTAAAACATTATACACATTAAATATACTAATGTGCACAACTGATCCAGTTTCAGCTCAAATTTTAGGAAGAATTTCATTTACAGTTGCAGTTATTGTTTCACTTGCCATTAAATTTATTCATCGGTAATTACAAACAATTATTAAGCGAGCTAATAACCCTGCTAATAGGGTTCAAGGCTCTTTCATCATTATTCCCTCTACCCCCTGGTGAAAAATCTTTTCACTCCTGGTTCTTTTACTTCCAGTTAATTGATTTCCCAGTTTTTTTCTGTGACATGGTATATGCAGAAAAAGTGGAAAGGCAGAAGAGAGGATATGTAGAAAAAAGTGAGGAAAATAGAAGTGCTGACATGAAGAGAAAATGCCACAAAATGGCTCCACCTTTACCTTGACTGAGGACTTCTTCCATGACTGAAAAGCTGTGTGTGCCTTCTGGATGGCAATCTGCGTATCTTCTGCATTCATGTCAGGACAACTTCCCATCAGACCCCCATTAGCAGGGTTCAACACTGGAAAATATCACATGTCAACACCCAAATTCAACATTCAACATCTAATGTCAACATTCAACATCCAATTTCAACACTGAATTTCAATGCCCAAATTTCAACATACATTCAGTGAACATCCAACAATCAAATTTCATGCTAAATCAAAGTTTCTCTCATATTGTAAAGCAGATTGTAACATTGTTAACTTATTTTATAAAATGCATATGTGGCATGAATACAGTACACCTCTGGCACAACTGATTATAAATACCTGTATATACATGCTAACAAACCTGCCATTTCGAAAATAAACCTTCGATGAAACGAGGGCAGGTTGTTGTCTCTTACTTCATCAGAGTCCATCAGTTGGACCTGAATTAAGGACTATCACTACACCGACAACACCTTAGTTTTCATTACACTCATGTCTTAGGGACAAATCACCTTGAAACGTTTTCCCACTTTTGGCGTCCACCCACTTCCCGTTAACGTAGGCCTTCTCGTGGAGGAATTGACTGGCCGTCCTGACAGAGTATGCCATTCTGGACACCTGTAATCTGGACAGGAGGGACCTACTGCCCAGCAGCTTGATAACCTGCAACATTAAACTAGATAAGGAATGTTGACCACCAATACATCTTTTATTTAACAAGATTAAGTTCAGTTAAATTCAACATTAACAAAATGCCTTTGAGACAAAATGACTGCCACAATTAATTATAATTTAGAGTGTATTATTATAATCTATTTTAAAATTACTATTTATAATGTGATAATGTCAGTTTTTTTTCTTTTCTTTCCTTTTTTTTTTTTTTTTTTTTTTTTTGTGTGTGTGTGTGTGTGTGTGTGTGTGTTTGTGTTTTCACCCTCAGCATCCACCCCCACCCAACTCTACCGTAGTACTGAGACAGGATGCTGGGAACTATGTCAGATCGAAATGAATGTGGAGAATCTTTTAACAGTAAGTAATTATTAGCTCAACCGTCATTTAGCCCTTGTAGTACACTAGGTCTAATGTGCACGTCCTGAGTTTTAAAATATCACAAGACGCCAGCTCGGAATGACCGTACCCTGACTAACCAGACGATGTGCAGGACTTGGTGCCGACTATTTAAGTTACATGTAACAACGTTAACGATGGTTGTCTTCCTCGCCCGTGCACCGGTAAACGTGATGACATTGACACATTCAAGACGAAAGGCAGTCTGTAACCTTCAACAACTGCAAAATTGCTTATTTCAGATATCGTTGGGGCCATCCCTCTGTGTTATAAACACACGTGCTGTCTACTGAACAAAGTGGTACTCACTGACATGACTAAAGTTCTCGGGAAAACCGCATAGAACTTGACTACTATGTGAAACACACACTTTCAGTTTTGCTGTTGATCAACACACCGGAAGTGATTTTGATTGGATATTTCATAAACTAGGTCAAATACGATCATTCGGAACTCCTCGACAATTTCCGGCTATCTTCCGAACGCCTTGAAACTAGTGATGATGATGACGCAGGAATCAATCGACGGTGAGCCGAGTGAAATACGATGTGATCCTAAATAAGGTCACCGCACCCATACATAACCACGCTAGATAAATTTGCTTTGAAAATGTAAGAAAGTAAAAAAAAAAAATGATAACTTGAAATACATGACTTGGATTTTAAAAACTGCATATATGAATAAACAACAGCTACATAAAAGAATAAACAGAGCTAAAAATAGAAATAAAATGAACAAACAAATAAATAAATAATAGGCCTAATAATAATAAGTAAATAATAATAAGTAAATAATAAAATTAAAATAAAAATTAAATGGAAAGAAAAATTTCTATTTCAATTTCCGTGTTTAACCTTGCAAGACTGAAATGTGCATAGTTATGTCATTATAACAAAGTTGTAGACTTTTTTCTGAAAAAAATAAAAATTGCAAACAGTTACCTACAGGTAGATATTGTAACTATAGCATAGGGCCTACCGATATATTTCCCGTTTTTCTTAATTCGAATTTTCACTCATAGCCCAATCAAGCCAAAGGGACAATTACAGTCTTCCAGTGGGTTAGGCGAGATACATGTACAGTAGGTAAAAAGATAACGGATCGACCCTGTTTTTACTCTCGTAAATAAATCAGTACACGCATGCTAAAAGACAGATGATAAAACTTTTCGTATCAGTAGATTAAAGGCTATAAATAGCACACCCAATTTAACCATCAGTATGCCACAGCATTGCTTCTCTCTCTCTCTCTCTCTCTCATTATAACATAAAGCTATCCGTATATAAGTGGCATAATATTTGACCGGTCGTATGACTAGGAGAGTATTCTCCATATCCACACCTGACAGGTGGTGTACAATACATGTACAGCGGGACGAGATCACACCCAAAAGAACAATTAAACAGGACTGGTTAAACAAGAAAGGGGTGTGGGGAGGAGCGTAATATGGTTCTTGTTCTGGAGCTTTTCTGGTCAAAAAGAGAATTCGTCCGACCCCGACTCTCTCAGTCTTGTATTTTAAAAATCCGGTTATCGCGATGGTACATGTAAGGTTACGGATCTGAGATAGTTTGCAACGCGTGAATGAAAACTCCAGTTAACATAAGAGGAGCCCTTCAAAGAAAAATCAACACTCATGCCGGAGAGGATTCAGTGAATCTGCGTCTGCCAAATTAATTGATATCAGAACATCAAGGATTTTTCTTTACATAACATGCCTCCAAACGGGTGTTGTCTCGCAAAACAAATTACGGCATTCTTTGCATAGCTGAACAATATTGAAAAATAAAATAGCTTAAAACAATTCAAAATACATCTTTATCCTACCGTTTAAAATACTCGGTTCCTAAGTCCCCCTGCGACTTCACGCTACGCCTTGTTACGCTACGATTAACGTAAATGATAAAACCTGGCGTTCTTGGGCTTTAAAAAGGGGTGCACACTATCACGTGAGCAAGGTTAATCTTTTCACTGTTAAGAGACGAAAACTTCATTTTTGCTTCTTGACCAATGACTGGCACTCCTGTACGCGTGGATGTATAATATTCTATAATATTCGTCCTCATCCTCCTCAGGGAAGTTAGAGATCTACAGTTAGTCTGAAACAAGACCAAAATATATGTTATGGATACTGTCATCTACACGTACATCTATTATAAATTGCTGTGAGGCCAAGTATAGTGATGTATATAAGAAATAAACTTTAGTCTTTTTAGTTTTACTTTTGTTTTAGTGTACATACAGTATTGACATTCATCCGCATCAATGTGAACTTTAAACGTTTATTCTGCATGACCAAAGCGTTTATCCATCAAACATGTTGCTTAGTGTTCATTTTACCCTTTCCTGCCCTCCACTGCGTCCGGGCACTTTCTCATTATATATGTTTAATAATACATATATATATAGAGAGAGAGAGATAGAGACATATTATCAGTATCAGTTTTGCGTGTGGATAAATCCCATGGACTGAATTGACACATATGGTCAATCCGTCTGTGCGCATCTGTAGCATAAATTGGCATATTTTACCATATTTCTAATATCGTTTTTCCTCGATGCCTCCATCTCTATCTCTCTTCCTCTCCCTCTCTGTGTGTGTGTGTGTGTGTGCGTGTGTGCGTGTGTGTGCTTGTGCACGCGCGGGCGTTCGAAAGAGGGAGAGGGAGAGAGAGAAAGAGATCAGACAAACACATACTACGTGCAGTTCATATGAATATTAATTTGTTTTAACATCTCGGACCGTCACCCGCTATGCTGTCTCATTTCTGTCATTGTACATATTTGAAGGATGAGTACACCTTTACGTGTTAGTGTGCACAACATTTCCTACTTCAGAGGTCATGAAAGGACATTTCTTTCAAAGGTATCTTGGGGACCTACGCCAACGGTAACAAACGGACAGTATAGGAGACGCCTTCGTTCCCTTTAGATCGCCCAGTACATGTAGCTGAAGAAGGTGGGCGGCGTTCATCTGAGGTCCTTAGCTGTCCTCTTATCAGCCGGTTGTGGGAGCTCTGGGGACGTGGAGAACGCACCCTCTTATCGGGTTGAAAACATATTTGTAATACGTACGACAGGTGAGAGCGGGAAAACTAGGTCAAACTATACAGGTGTGCAACGGTTAAATTTCACACGCCGAAGAACGTACTTCCTAGCAGCACGCTAAAAACTGTTTTATAATGCCTGTATCACATGTAGTACGATTATCCCTCACTTTTACCACACCATTAAATGAAATATGATAAAATATAGGATATTGTTATTGTAAATAGGCTACATGGACAATGTAGAGTGAAGGCCCAAACATTCCAATATCATGAGTGTTTTGTTTTATGTACACATGTAGGTCGATAAAGAACACCGATTCTTAGGTGGGAGGCGTTTTTCAATAATTCTTATTTCAAAGTTTATTAATTTGTCTATTGGGCAGGAACCCTTTGAAAGATCGGAACTTTATACCCCACCCCACCGTCACCTTACCTTATCTGTTTGTCTACCAGCTTGCTATTATGTGTGCTTCTGCCATATGTGTATTTTTTTTTTTTTTTTTTTTTTTTTGGGGGGGGGGGGTAGGGGGGGGCTTCATTGTCATGTGTTTAAATAGCCCAATTGGCGACAATAACAGTGAAGATTCTTTTATTCTAGTTATAAACACAGAGCAATGGAGATGAAAGAGATGTCATCTTCTCCACCGACAGCAGAAATGTCCGCTGATCGCGACAAGGACATAAAGGACACGGCTGTAGATCAGGTAAACATACACCTGGAGGAGAAAACAACGCAATCGGATTCTCAACAACCGCAATCAGATGAAAACGTTATCAAAACACGAGACGTTCAGCCCGCTGAAGATATAATCATTAAACAAAGACAGTCTGGACGATTGAAAATATTGTCGGCTATCTCAATTATAATTTTCTTTCCAACTGGAATTCCTGCATTCATCTATGCATTGAAAACAGAAGAAGAATACAAAAAGGGAATTCAGCAAGGAGATCTTACACGCGCGAGGAGAACTCGCTTGTACTGTGAAAGGTTTATTATTCTATCTTTTATTGGTGCTATACTTCTTATTGGAATTATATGTGGTGTTGCATTTGGCGCGAGGAACGTCGCACTCCACGTGTAGAATTAAGGTGAAGGAGGCGGAGCGCCAATTAGGCTCTATATGCCTCATGCACATAGAATTTTTAACAAAAACGATCGTGGAATAATATATTCTGTTCCATATAGAACTTATTAGCAATGTCGGCAAAAAACTCTACAAAAGTGGACTGAATCGTAGATATTCAGAGGATGCCCCCACCCCCCAACGATGAAATTAATTTTTTTTTTTTAATCAGCGATGAGAAATCTTGATTCTTTGACAAAGATACCATGTTGGTGGATACGTTTCTGCACGCTGCAGTTCTATATGGGACATTTCAATAAATATCTCATTCTAATTGCAGAACAGGGGGTGGCTTTAGAGGCACCTACTCCTTTCTCTCTCTCTCTCTCTCTCCCCCCCCCCCACCCCCCACCAATATTAATTTGTACCAGCTTCTTCAAGAATGAGACAATATCTCACAGAACAGATTTGTGACCCTTCAGGAGAGCCTATCACACATCCTGTGGAAAATAAACTTGACTTTTAAAGAGTTTTTTTCTGTTGATTTGTATTAACTTGGTGACATTTGGCCGTCTTTTTTAATTTTATGGATATTTTTTCTACCACTATGGAAATCACGAAGACAAATAACACTTTTTTTAGATATGATATTAAAACCACGCCACATATTATTTGCTTGCTTAGGAAAACCTTATAAAGTGACATTACAAGGCTTCAGGATATTCGGATATAATTAGACCTTTGAGTCAAAATGGAGTCAATTCCGTAGATTTTTAGATTAGAACTTTTTGGAATGAATGACAATACAACGCTTCTTTAAAACCTCGGCCTCGCCAACTAATTTTTCATGATACGTTGCATAATTTCATTATAGTTTACAACTTGAATATATGTGTATTGTACATTTGTTAACATTTAATATTAAATAAACAACCAGATTGTACAGTATAAAAAGTTTATTTGTGAATATAAAGTTCATTTTATTACAAGGATGATTCTTCAAAATCATAAGAGGACGATTGTTGTCAATCAAACACACATTGAAAAGTTACTAGCTAATAATACAAAACAATTATGAATTCTAAAACCAGGAAAAATAGTTTGTCATTTTGAAAGTTTATAATAACAAAAGATTGGTATAACTGTTTGTTCCATGGGTGTGCATTGAAGGTTGTTGGCCCACGAAAGAGAATGAAATCACGCAGATATCCCTTGCACTGTATATACGCTTTTTTCCCCTTGTCCGGCTTACTTTAGATCAATGCCGTACTCGTCTAAAACAAAAGAAAAATTGATAGAAAATATCTTAAAATATCTTGTTGATATTCTGAATCTATTGGCAAGATTCAAATCCAATGAAATGTTTATTTCAAACTAAAGGTAGTCATAAAATCGTTAAAAAGAGTTCTGGGGTGTCATCAGTTAGACACGGAATATGTTGAGCTGCTTCTCAGTTGCAAAATGAATAGCGTGAGCCACAATTATTGAACGAAGCAAACGAAAGTAGTGCTATATTTTCTATCCAGGTCATGTTATTAAATTGCTCAGATATCCTGAAAAAGACACATTTTATATAAAATATAAGAAAAGGGATTTTTCATTTAAAAGAAAAAATATATCCTTCCTTCATCTTGTACCTTTGTCATCTAACTGCAGAGGTCCCTCGGCACCTCCTGCTCCAGGGTCAGCCGATGGGTTACTAGGTTGTGCTTTCTGCTGTTTAAGTTCATCCAATGTCCTTGATATCCTTTCGGCAACAAAACCATTCTCATATCCCAAGGAACTCAGGAATGCAGTGAAGGCGTTGGGTCCACGAGTAGGAAGTAGATCAAGCAACCGCCCCATTCGTACGTGTCTTGTTTCTGGTGCCATAATCATCTCCCTCATTTGCTCAGTAATAATACCCTCCTAAAACCCAAATATAAAATTAGTGACATGATGCAGAGATTGCAGGAATACGTATTTATATATTTTAAGGTCTAGCACTCACCGTGTTCCTTTCAGAAGTTCATAAACAGTACTGTTGTACTATATTCTATTCTATTCTATTTTGATATTTTTTAAATGTGTGTGTGTGTGTGTGTGTGTGTGTGTGAGAGAGAGAGAGAGAGAGAGAGAGAGAGAGAGAGAGAGAGAGAGAGAGAGAAAGACAGAGAGGGAGAAAGACAGATTGAGGGAGGGAGGGAGGTGTTTGAGGGATGGCGGGGCTGTGCAGTACTCCACCTGCATAAGATAATCCACTAAGTACACAGGGTCCAGGTGCTCAATCAAGAATACTCTGCTGTTAATGAGAACTTGCTTGTGTATTTCCTCCATTTCGCACATAATGCTGATTTAGGGTTGCAATGTAGGCTGAAACGCAAATTAATAGAATAAATAAAACTGAAGTAAACCTACTAATATTTTACAGGATTAAGAGTGTAGTACATTAACGTTCACATTTGTTTACATATGCACGGTGGCATTTAGCATAATTATAATCATACGATATCATACGATGATAATGCATGTATGCAGACGAATGACGCCTGTGCCTTTTTCCATATTGTAAGAATACACTTTTAAAGACTGAACTTTGCGTTGTCTTTATTCCTCATAATCTTAAATACAAAAAAAAATGCTTGCAATGTTTCCTGGTGCAATGCAAACTGAGCATATTTAGGGAATGAGAGAGAGAGAGAGTGAGAGAGAGAAAGACAGAGAGAGATTGAGGGAGGGAGGGAGGGAGGGGTTTGAGGGATGGCGGGGCTGTGCATTATCCTAATAAATATGGATGGCCTGCACACATCGTTAGCACAAGGATTCGCTGTCCGGGAGATAGGACTCAGATATATTTTATCGTCAGAAGGAAGGGAGGTTATCTAAATGCGTTTATATATTTTGGATAAGTATCAGGCGTCCACTGTAAATCATGTGAGAGTGAATTAAGTTTTAAAAAGTCTAGTCCAAGTGTGCGAACTTGCCCAACCCAGTGGCAAGTCCACACACATACTAGAATCCAAAAGACAAATGTGATTTTGTCCAATTTTGTGCATTTATTCGGTACGTAAGACCGAGTAACAGCTGCAACTTAAGCGGCCACTCTTTAACGACTCCTCAGTATTGTTTGCCTATGGAAACTTTTCAAAAGTAAACTAATGTTAAAGACGAAAGGACCAATAAAAACACAGCAGTTTTGACCAAAATATCAAAAGGTTTATTTAAATTTATTAACAACAAATCATCTACATTAATCAGTCACAGTTGTGACAAACGTACGTGAAGGCAGGCTGGCCAAGTGTAATTACAACTGCCGTCATGCTGAGGGCATTGCAGAGAGCATTCAGAAAAAGATCGTACACATAATTATTATACTGCCTTTCGCAAAAGTTCTCAACTGCTTTGGGCAAATCTGCATCTCCTCCGACAAAAAAATCATTGTAGTTATCTTTACTTTTTTAGATTTTCTTTTATATATATATATCTGAAAATAAAATACAATGTCTTTGAATCAACAGTTTAGTTTGGAAATAACGCATATAATACCACCATGTCCACACGACAAGTTAAAACATTAAAATACATTAACTTTCATCAGAAAATATGTCCAACAAGATGTTTTATGTAATGGCTGACTGATAAATGAAAATAAGGATTAAAATCGTGTTTTAATAACTTTAAATTATCTCTTTGATGTCATTGTGACATCAATTCATTATTGAAATTCGCCAGAGAAGCAAACAAAAACATATTGCCTATTCTATGTCATACGTCTTCCATTAAAAGAGATATTTATCGTCTGTAAAAGAGTTATGCGCCCTACAAAAGACCCTCATGTCAGTTGTCAGTCACAGTAATGGTCGTTGTTACGCCTGGCCTCTTCGTGGCTGTTGCCACCGCTCTCAAGCAGCAAGGCATTTCTTGGGGGTAGGTTTTTAGAGTTCAGTCTGGAATAGCATTCCAGGCATCGGTCTAAAATTGTCCAATCTGGTCCAGTTTTGTTGTAGGACATGTAGGCAGTTGATTGGTGAGTAATGGTCTACCGAAATATTGTCTATGTGGTTCAAATGTGGCGATTTTGATGACCAGGGTAGCTGCTCATTCCCTTGGTTCGGTAAGTTATCTGCTATTAAAAGTGCTCTATGTGAACCTGCAACCTCATCGTGCAACCTAGAATTGTTCCTAAGGTGCCCCTATCAAATGATAGTCAAGTGGTTCCGAAATTATTCCTTTATTTGATCTGGTTCAGGTTTTCGTCGATGACTACCATTGGTGTTTTGGCACCAATGTGGAATCTACTCCAAATACTGACGCTGTCAATCACCGTTGTCACTTTAGACCCAGCATATGCTTCGTCGTATGCCTCTTCTGGATATCTGTAAACTGTTTTGACTAATTGGGCGGTACAGTTGAAATCTAACCTCAATAAAGAAAGCCACGCAGTTTCAGTGATCTACCCAGAATCGTTCATGGCCCCCAATTCATTAGAGAAACAGACGACGATGTTTTGCTGTATACAGTGGGTACCTCGGAGGTCATTTGGTGTTCTTACCTGCTAAAACCAGTTTGGTGTTCGATAAGGGCTTTGAAAAACGCATTTTAGTGGCAATTTACCCCTCGTTCTGAACGGACTAAGTGTTTTTGTTTAGTTGCAGCAGCGTATCCCGAAAGACAGTGGGTCCTGTACCCTGTAGGTAAAACTCTGATACATTGGGGGTGACCTCTGTGTAGGTACATCAGTCTGGGCATTACTCTATAAAACTGTGGGGACCGTTCCGTTTGGCGCTATGATCTGTCTGGTTATGTCTGTATTTTCGAACCATTCTGCCTTAGATTAACAAATTTGTAATGCACTACTTGACTCATCTTACGCACTGCAAAACTGACCGCTTGCATGCAAAATTTCAAATTCTTCTATGCAGTAGTTGCCGAAATATGGATACTTTTTTTGACAGAACCAAGCTTTGCCTACGCCAAGCTTTGATCAGCCCAAAGGAACACTACCCAATTAAATCACTGCAAATTACATAATGTAGCAGCGCAACAGGCATGAAAGTCAGTTAATTGGTGGTGACACACCTGACTGCACACTTTTACATTCACAAATCTTATATGAGATCGGAGTTTTTTTTTTAAAGAACGTATTTTTACCTAGGTATACCTTCGAAACTGAAATATTCCATATTAAATGTCAAGTCTGTATGTTTTTCATTGCATTAACAAAAATAAGTAAAATGTGTACAAAAGCCTGTTTCAGCAAAATGGTTAAAATAATTTTTTTCTCAGAACATTTCTTTGGAAGAACCTTCTAAAAGAGAAGACATATGTTGTGGGAGTTATATACCAACATCATATTCACCATAAATCATTGACAAAAAGAGCTAGTGCATCATATTTATGACCTTTTAAGGTAATTTAATTAAAATTGCAAATGACCCATCGTAACAGCTAAAAATAGTTACTTCTTGAACACATAATTGGCTATAATTTTGTAAATTGTAGTCCGATTATTATGATTCTTTTTTTTATTTTGCTCCTATAAACAGTGCCTTTGATATCAGTCTATCAGCAATCTCTAATCATAAATTGCTAATTTATCAGACACTTGTAACATTAACGACATTTAATTGTTCACCCTGATTGTGAAACAGCCGACTGCGTGGTCTTACAGGCCGCCATTTTACTTAAGCGAGCTTCCACGGTGACTTTTCAAAATGGCGGAGGGCGTGATTCATCGTTTCACATTCGAGATATGGGGGGATGGGGGGGAGGGCGGATATGCCCCGAGGGCGGACTAGCCCCACCCTCCCCTACTTTGATAGACAAGAGGTCACTTTAAATTATTCGATATCACGTTATGTAAAAGTTAGTGATCTTATTATACTGTATCTTATTTTCACTATTTTTCTAACAAAATATTAAAATACAAGAGGATAATATTAGGCATACCTCTAATATTATATCGAATTAGTGTGGAGTAAGTAGTAACTTAAAAAAAACTCAAGAGGAACTGGTGTTTACATAGGCAAAATGGGCCACATGATACATTTCTGATCAGAAATATAAGCTACATTGTACGAGTATTAATTAGGTTAAAAATCTAGGCCTACTATTCTTGAAACCACGCTTGTTAACTGACCTCACTCCGAAATGTAACAGTACACTAGTGGCAGTACTCAGATATGAAATACACTCCACAACCAAAACATAAGACAAAGATGATAGAGTTGATTGATAAGTAGTGAGCCTCATATAGAAGGGGTACACATTTTACAAGTATTTTTCTTTATTTTTCAACATAGTCTCCTTGAGTATCTATACACTTTTGCCAGCTAGTTTTGAGAGCCTCTATGCCACTTTTATAGAAGCCCTTCTCTTGGCCGTTCAGAAACCCCTCCAATTCACGTATGACGCCATCTTTTGACACAAAGTGAGTACCTGAAATGGCCTTTTTTAATTAGGGAAATAGATAATATTTAGTCAGAGGGAGCAGGATCAGGCGAATAAAGTGGATGTTCTGTCAGTTCAAAGCCACACTCGTTGATTACAGCCATGGCAATGACAGACTTGTGAGCAGGGGCATTTTGCAAAAGTCACTTGCCTTGCTTATTTGAGAGGCTACCTCGTCGACATAAACTAACCAAATGACACCAAACTTTGGCTACACACCTTTAAATAGTCAGGAAATAGAAGGGCTGAAAAGGGATATACTTGCTTAACCCCTTCCACACGAGGCTCACTACTTATCAATCAACCCTCGTACAGTGGGGCACTTTTAATCATCATTGATGAAAATATTTGTGGGCTGCCCTGTCCGCCATTTTGAAAAACGTCCATGCACAGGCGCAATTCATAGTCGTTTAAGAGGATGCCTATTAGATTCGTGCTCAGCATCTAATTATGCCTCAAATACCACTCGACAAAGAAAAAAAACTTAGGTATACCAGTACAGTATTTTTTTAAATGTCGGTAAATAATGACTTAATTATGTAGTAACTGCTAGCTCATGCAGCCAGGTGCGTGGTTATTCTGCTTGAGGGTAAACTGAATAGTTTAAAAAGAAAGTATTAAGATATTGGGTCAACTTCACGATGATGAAGATGGTCAAACCTCTAAACCCTTATCCCTACAATGTATCCCTACAGCCACGTTCAGATGGACGATAAACAAAACTGACTTCAGACGTCTGCCTTTTCAAAGTAAATTCTTATGGTTAGCATGTTCTAGAACGTATTCAAACACCTTACATGTACCTTTAATGATTTGTAGGATATCTAAATATCTTCCTGTCGATATATTCCTCTTCCTCAGTTTTCAGGTGGGCTTTTCGGATATAATTCCGACAGGAAAACCTCTGAGAACTGAAATGCTGACGACCTCAAGTCTGCCCCTATCTGTAAAACGCGACCAAAAGTAAACGCCTAGCTGATTTAATTTGCTTATTCAGAAGGTGACGTTGTGGCAATCAACAGGTCTTTGTGTATTTTTCTTTGAAATGTGTTGTTCAAACTGGCGAATGCCCTTTTTTGGGCGTCTTTTATGATTGAAATCAAATAACTGTTGTCCCAGATACCTCAGCAGCACGGCGTTAACTTTTTCCCGCCTGGGTGAGACTCGAGGACATCAACATTTCAGTTCTCAGAGGTATCAACGACGGGAATACAACCAAAAGCCCATCACGAAAACTGAGGAAAGAGGAAAGGATATCAACGCATATATTTAGATACATCTGAAGACGCGTTTTAGGTAAGACGCTTGCATGGCTTTTAGCAGTTGTTAACAATTTGTTTCGGTAGGCCCTATACAAAGAAGCAAAACAGCTGTAGGTATTGTGACCCGTTTGCTGTTTTTGTTTTTCACTCTTCTGACTGCTTATTCAGAAGGTGACGTTGTGGCAATCAACAGGTCTTTGTGTATTTTTCTTTGAAATGTGTTGTTCAAACTGGCGAATGCCCTTTTTTGGGCGTCTTTTATGATTGAAATCAAATAACGGTTGTCCCAGATACCTCAGCAGCACGGCGTTAACTTTTTCCCGCCTGGGTGAGACTCGAGGACATCAACATTTCAGTTCTCAGAGGTATCAACGACGGGAATACAACCAAAAGCCCATTACGAAAACTGAGGAAAGAGGAAAGGATATCAACGCATATATTTAGATACATCTGAAGACGCGTTTTAGGTTAGACGCTTGCATGGCTTTTAGCAGTTGTTAACAATGTGTTTCAGTAGGCCCTATTACAAATAAGCAAAACAGCTGTACATGTAGGTATTGTGACCCGTTTGCTGTTTTTGTTTTTCACTCTTCTGACTGCTGCTGTGGGGATACATTGAACCAGTTTACAGGTTCAATCATGCTTCTTGGAAAACCGGCATGTTTAGTTTTGCGTGCAGTTGACCTCATATCTAAAAACTTTCTGGTAAATTAATCTTCTACCTGGTTAACATAGCCTAGCAGTCACTAAATATAATAAACCGTTATTGACCGACATCAAATACAACATTACGAGTTAATACATGTAACATAGCCTTTGTTGTTACCGATTGATTGATGGATTGATTAATTGATT
Organism: Lingula anatina; assembly: GCF_051362555.1. Lineage (NCBI taxonomy): Eukaryota > Metazoa > Brachiopoda > Lingulata > Lingulida > Lingulidae > Lingula > Lingula anatina. Next base: position 1,616,704 of record NC_141772.1, on the reverse strand, counting down.
GATTGATTGATTTTGTTAGGCAGAGAGTGAGAATAAGATATAAAAATAGGAACAGGTGCGAACGCTTAATAATTAACTTTCACTTTTGACCTATATAACCTATAGAACTATGGCATCTTGGGCTGAGTGTGAGCCACGCAATTAATGTGTATAAATATGCCACCCGGCATGCTTAAAATTTAGCCACACTTTAACACTAAAGAAATAGTTATATACCAGTCAAATAGCTCGCGTCATTGTGCTGATGACACACCCAGCTAAACCATTAAAAACATAAGGATTGTTTTTTTTAACGAACTCCACGTTCCCCTAACGCACTGTTTCCATTGTATTAGACTGCATTCTAAGTAGATTTTATAGCAATAAAATATAAGTCGACTTAATTAAGTTTTATTCATTTTATGAATTTCGTTTCAGGTTGCTTTGCAGCTTTAATTCAGCCTATAAAACAATATGGAGAAAATACACAAAGATGCTCTCATCGAATGCAGAGTATATTTATGTAAAAACCTGGATCCTCAGTACTTGATAGATCATCTTATACAGGTAGGTTATTGCAAAACCTCCCCCTCCACCCCCCCCCCATAGGGGTTTTGAAATTGAAATATTGAAATATAAACATAATTGATATTGAAACCACTGTTTCTTAATTAAGTCCCGAAAGAATGAGACCTTTACCAATCAACAGTTTTATTTTCCTGGAACTTTTAACACAATACCGTATTCCAAAATCGTTAACAAAATTACGATCTATAAACCTTTTTTGTTGCTAAAATTTATTTGCATCTTGGAATTTAAATTGCAACATAAAAAATAGAAATCTCGAAATTAAAGTTCGGATAGGATAAACCATGGTGATTTATGATAAATTGCTAAAATATAAAAGTGTATCGTATAAGGCTCTGGTAGGTTCTGCATGTCTTTAACTCTGGGTATGAACAAAGAGATTTTTAAGCATCATGTCAATTGTTCTTTGGTTCTAGGAGAAGATTATAATCGATGATATGCAGGATACTATCATGTCAGAACAAACCCGGTTACGGCGCATAGAACGATTACTTGATATACTTCCCACTCGTGGGTCTAATGCCTTCCATGTATTCATGGACTCCTTGAAGACACACTATCCCTATGTTATCGATACGATCAATAAGGCAGTGGTTAAGCACCAACAACAGCATCAATCTGCTGTTCAGTCACCAGCTGACCCTTTGCAAGACTAAGGTAAAATATGGAGGAAGATACATTTTTTAAATATTAAAAAATTATCTTTCATATTTCATATAAAGTGTGTTTTTTTATGGATTTGTGAGTAATAACATGATATTCTGTAACGTAAATTAAGCACTAGCTTTTTTTTTCTCCATTCTTGATTATTTTACACGTATAACTATACATTTACTCAGTTGAGCCACTGGTAAACTCACCCCTAGACTAATTGATGGCACCGCTGAACTTTTTGTAAGTGTTAAAACACTTGTATAACTACTGTTAATTTGAAATCCCCAGACTTTCGTCGTAAACATTTTATTTAATTGGAAACCCACTAAACGATTCAGAGTATTAACAAGAAATTAACTGTCAATTTTCCTTTGGTTTCAGCGGGGAATATTGACTTAAAATAAGTCGGACAAAAGAGAGAACAGGGTCACAGGGACAGCTGCATGATTTTATTCTTACTTGTGGACCTACAGCCTTCAGTATATCAGTGGAAAGTACCAATACCAATCTTTTACATAATATAAACTTTTACAATAAAAAAACATTTTGCATGATTAAAGAATGATTATATGTATTTTAAGTACTACCTTTGTTTCATTAGCTGTTACATATATGTGATCACGCGTGAGAATAATTGCCGTTTTGCAAAGATCCCCCAAGTGTTTTTATATCGTTCAAAATTAATATGTTCGGCCATTAAGACATACGACATCAGTATTTATCAACCATTCAGTAACTTTATATGTTTAGATGCTCTATGCTTTGGATGTACATTATTAACTCTATTGGTAGCATGTCTTGACCGTAATAATGATTTTTACATTATGTAATGTTTAGTTTTTATTATTTCTCTTTTTATTTTTATTTGGTATTATCTCATAGCTTCGGTACTAAAAATACAAAAGTTCAAAATTACGTTGGTGTCATTGTTGTTCTGCAAGGAATATGAAACCCTAGAAAATAAGGCAAAAATTAACATCAGGCGTAAACTAGTTTGATCTTTTGATGTGCATTTATCCAGTGTGTATTCAATCTATGGACATATTTAAACCTTTTTTCTGGAATTTCATTGAAAATTGCTTACTACTGGGGAATCAGCAGAGTACGTGATATCACATCTTTGAAAAATTCTCTTAAAAATAGCAGACACTTTCCCTGGCTGAAAACACTCGCCTCTTGTGACAAAAGATCCTAAACAAAAAAAAAACCTGTTTTAGGAAACTATAAGAAGGAAATAAAAGATAAACAGCTATTTACGGCGTTTTGACTATAAAAGAAGTAGGAGTCTTACTTTTGACGTTATATTGAAGGAATATTTTCCAACTGTTTGTTGACTGGTGTTTGTTGACTGATATTAACGTAACGTACAAAAGTAAATTCAGACAGATAAAGGTACGTAATACAATAATACAAGTGACCTAGATAGTACATTGTACCCCGGGCTGGTTTAGGACACGAATAAATAGAGTCGCCGTCACAACATGCCTCATTTCACAGGTAGTAAAAGAAACATGGTGTCAGCATTACAGTTCTGTGATTCACTTTCTTTTTCCTATGAACAACAAACTAGGTATGAAAACTCAACGGAAAACTGAGGAGGAAAATACTGTCTACACCAATACAGTTAGATATTCGTGTTAAAGGTAAGACTTTTAAATGGTTTATGTTCTTAACATAGCAGTTTGCACAGCAGAATGAAACACCTGTTGACAGTATATAGCCCTTCACAGTTCTTGTTAATCCCTCTTCTCAGTGTGGCGGTGGGGCATACCGTAGGACACACTGTAAGACCTTATAGGTTTGATAATCTTTCCTGGAAATATGACGTCTGATTTTGTGTGCACTTCATCCGATATCTCAAATCTCAACTTCCCTCTCGTGTTGGAGGTCAAATGAAGACGTAGGTATGGATTAGAGCCCAAACCACAACCATCGCAATCAGTATAACAAATATTTAACATATTTATTTAGTTAGAATAAAAAAGGAGAAACAAACGAAATTTTAAAACCATGAGCTGGACCAGGCCGTGAAAGAATCCCTCTACGTATAGTGGACACGGCCTTGGATTGCTTATAATTTTAATTTCATTTTCAATTTCATTTTTACTAAGACCTTGGCAGCATGACCTAGGAGTCACTACAAAAAATAATATTTACCGACATCAAATACAGTGAAAATGATACTAAAAACATACAAAAGGCAGGGTTACGATCGATGATTCATTAGAGATACACTGTACGCATTAAAGATTTCCAAAAGTCATACGAGTTTTTTCTGTGGCTACATATACCCAGCAAAGTTACTAATCTTTCCCAACATAAATATATGACTTTTGATACTTGTAATGATTTTCAAAATATTCCTTTTCACTTTCAGTGATACATTTTTGCTAAATGTAAATCTTAAGCATCTCATCCAGATTGCCCAGTTGCACTATAACACATAATCATTTATTTATCTATTGTGTGCTTTGAATCTTATATTCACTCACTGCCTTATATGTATAAACAACAAGGTTAAGCTGCTGATCCATAATATCGTATTTGATATCGCTAAAAATTTTCACGTAGTGACTGCTATGATATGCATTAAAGTACCTCATTCATTAAGGGTAATACAAAGAAAAAATGGCAAAAAGTTGATGAAATACACCCATGCTAGAAACATATGGCAATTGTATTTCAACTCAGCGTTTTACGATTGGTTACGTGTTGTCTTACAATGTACCCAAATCGGCTTACTAGGCCAAGACAGAATTCTGTAACATGTGCATATAGTCAAAATTAAAGAACCCATATTTAAAGACATTAACAGCATCGCCAACGGTCGCACACACCCAGTCAGCCCTAGTAGGGTGGAACCAAAGCCAGTTAGTGGTTTATCGATAGTACCCTTCCATATTTTATATACGTTCTCTGCTAAAAAGATATACAAACGACAATGCTATGGTATTGGCCCTTTATGTCGTATTTGATGTCAGTAAATACTGGTTTATAAATTGACTGCTAGGTCAACTACAGGTAGTTAAGTAAGTGTTTAAAACGCTCAAACACGTCACTACGAAAACCATTATAAATCGAGATGAAATACAAGATAATGGGTTAATAGCATAGCAAAGTCGCTTGCATAGCATGATTTGTTAAATATATAATTTAAAAACACGTTTAGCACGGGAAAAATATGATTTGTTCCAAACAAATATTAACTTTATTGTAGTAAAACGGTCTGTTTGTGAAGTGCTGAAAGGCATATTATGAATGTTACACTAGTTTTACTAGAAATTCCAGGATTTTCCCTGAATCAAAAAGGAACATCACACCCAAAACCGTTGACAAGATCCCAATCTATTAACAAGAAAAAATTGCAACGGTGGAAATGCTTATTAAGTCTATAGGATAGAATAAAATATGATTTATGATTTATTAAGGATAGGATAAAATATGATTTATGATTTATTAAGGATAGGATAAAATATGATGTATGGAAATTGTTTTGAAAATAGACATTTTTTTTTTTTTGGAAATTGAAACCTTGCTGTATAAAGACAATCTCAATAGCCTTTAACTCTTAATATATTTTTATTTATTATTACCAGGATGAGTACAGTTTTCGCAATGGCTATGGCCTAACTATACATGTAGGTAATGTATGAAAACAAGAACAATTGACAAACAGTTGCAAATATAGTTTACGAACACTTAAAAACGCGGATATCAGAATTGAGCTGAGCTGCCATCATGTAATGGAGATTGTTGAAGTCGTTGTTGCTCAAGCTGTCTCTTGCATGCTGAACTATAAATATCCCAATAATCGAATGCGTAATGTTATGGGCCCTTTATACTGTGTTGCCCTCGAGCAGGTCAACCATGCACTTAATAGATGACATAGCAGTCACTACATAAAATGTTATTGACAGACAGCAAATGCAACATAATGGGTTTATAGTATAGCCTTGCCGGTTGTATATTGTGTCAAACAAATAGCGAAAATATGTTGTACAAATGGGGGAGGGTACAATCGCTAAACAATTTAGGACACAACGTGCGCTTCCGAAAATAACGCAAAATAACAATAAAACAGTTCAGAAATGGTCCATTTCCGTGCGCAAAGTAAACACCAATTGAAGTGCAAAACTTAGAATGGAAAGTTGTGGAAAAACCAGGGATATGCGATGAAGCATGGATTGGAATGTGACATAGAGCGCATTCCCAGAGATTTTTAGATCGATCCAACTAAATCGACGTAACTACCTGGGGGTTCACGCTAAATTGCTGTCAGCCGACCGCACACGGAAGTTAATTACCCCCTTAAAGTTTTTAGTAGGAGTGGCATAGTAAGTTAAAAAGGAGAGTTTTATGAATGAAAAATCAGAATAAGTGATTTCATCATTTAGTCATGAAAATAATGTACAGTATCTTCTCCCTACTATCTAAAAGTGGTAAATATACATAACCATACATAAGAGCAGATATTACGTTAAGCTTAAAAGCTACAGGGTCTTTTTTGTGCCATCGTTTGTTTGCCGACTTCAATCCAGTCTCGTCAATCTTGCCGTTGACCATGGAGATGTATACGTAATCCCTCTATACCTACAAACGCTATTTCCCGGACACCAAATGAGAGTCCCTGTACTGACGACTTGTACAGGTCATCAATATAGGATAATGTTTAATTTTCTGGAGTATTCCGTGTTCCCTAAATATGCTCAGTTTCCATTGCACCAGGCGACATTTAAACAACGTTGTGCCTGTAGAACGAGTACAATTAATTCAGTTATATTTATTCTATTAATTTTCGTTTCAGCCTACATTGCAACCCTAATTAATAAGGCTTACAAACGACATGGAGGAAATACACAAACAAATTCTCATCAAATGCAGAGTATTCTTGTGTGATCAACTGGACCCTGACTACTTAGTGGATTATCTTATACAGGTGGAGTACTAGCTGCGCAGCCCCATCATCCCTCAATCCTCTCTCTCTCTCTCATACACACATACACAAACATTTCAAAATATCAAATATTTTATAAAATAATATAGTACAAGAGTACTGTTTGTGAACTTCTGCAGGGCACACGTTGAGTGTTAGACCTTAAAATATAGGCCTATGAATACGAATTCCTGCAAAATTTCTGCATCATGTCACTAATTTTATATTTGGGTTTTAGGAGGGTATTATTAGTGAGCACATGAAGGAGAAAATTAAGGCACCAGAAACAAGACAAGAACGAATGAGGCGGTTGATTGATCTACTTCCTACTCGTGGATCCAAGGCCTTCGATGGATTCCTGGATTCCTTGAGAGGGCAATATGATTTTGTTGTCGATGAAATACTTAAGAAATTGGATGAGGTCAAGAAGCAGCAAGCACAGCCAGGTAACCCACCAGCTGACCCAGACGAAAGGGGTGAGAGGGGACCTATACAGGAAATGGGAGATGACGGAGGTGAGAGGGGACCCATGCAGCTTTGTAACCCAGCAGCTGACCCTGGGGCAGGGGGTGAGAGAGGACCCATGCTGCCTAGTAACCAATCAACTGACCTTTGGACAGGGGGTGAGACAGGACCCATGCTGCCTAGTAACCAATCAACTGACCTTTGGACAGGGGGTGAGAGAGGACCCATGCTGCCTAGTAACCAATCAACTGACCTTTGGACAGGGGGCGAGAGAGGACCCATGTTGCCTAGTAACCAATCAACTGACCTTTGGACAGGGGGCGAGAGAGGACCCATGTTGCCTAGTAACCAATCAACTGACCTTTGGACAGGGGGTGAGAGGGGACCCATGCAGCTTTGTAACCCAGCAGGTGACCCTGGGGCAGGGGGTGAGAGAGGACCCATGCTGCCTAGTAATCAATCAACTGACCTTTGGACAGGGGGTGAGACAGGACCCATGTTGCCTAGTAACCAATCAACTGACCCTGGGGCAAGGGGTGAGAGAGGACCCATGCTGCCTAGTAATCAATCAACTGACCTTTGGACAGGGGATGAGACAGGACCCATGTTGCCTAGTAACCAATCAACTGACCCTGGGGCAGGTGGTGAGGGAGGACCCATGCTGCCTAGTAATCAATCAACTGACCTTTGGACAGGGGGTGAGACAGGACCCATGTTGCCTAGTAACCAATCAACTGACCCTGGGACAGGGGGTGAGAGGGGACCCATGCCAGGTAAAGAAATTACGACAAGGATTTTTTTAATCTGAATTTCCAAGCAATTTCCAGATATTATGGAAAGTGAATTTGGCAGTGATTTTTTTGCCTTCATTAATTGTTTTTGTGTGCTACTTACCGAATTTTGGTAAAAGGATGGTATCAAAGCTTGGAGAAATACAATCCTTAACCCAGACTACGAGCTAGTATCCAAGACGAATGGTGCCATCATCCTATGGGGAGTAGGTGTATCCAAAGTATTATTTTGTACAGTACGGGGGTGGGGGGGGGGGGGAATGTATGGATTTGTTTGTCAGTATAACCATCGTATTATCTTTTCTATTTTTAGTAAGTGGCCAGATGGTTCAAAAGAAAGATGAGACCCTGTGTAACGTTAAGAATTGTATCCTGTTCCTGTTACTGTGTGCTGTAGGGTCCATAATGACATACAACTATTATCAAGTACCAAACGCAGTGGCTCATAAAGGTACTTTGTCTCTATCTTATTGTTTTTGTCTCTTGGTGGTTTCTGAACGTTGGGGTACCTCTTCGTTTGTCGTGTGTACTTTGTCAAGTATCAAGATGTTCGTCTATAGCACCACATTGCAACTGCATTTAGTGTCTCTGGTCCATGCTTCGCATTCATTTGTTATGATGTATATATATTCCCATTGTTGTTCAGCTTATCCTGGTGCTAATTAAGTGGCTCTGATAAAGTGCGCGCTGGGCATAGTTCTAGAGGAAGATTTTAAGAAATAACGAAACCTGTACATTTTAAACCTGTTCATGCATCTCGACTCCTGATCTCGTACAAAAATAAACACTCAATCTTTTTTACCAGCCATCTGCAACACAAGTACACCTAACCAGCAATATCACGGAGAGTTTGAAAGAGTACAAAACAGTAAGTAGGTAAAGATAAAAAAAGAAAAAAATCAGTGTGTTTCTACCAAACATTGACACAAAGTAAAAACTATTTTGTCGTCAAAATTGGGTTCAATAATCCAGCCGATTGCTTACATGTAGCTTTTCTGACTAAATGTTTCCACTGGAAAATGGGACTTTTTTGGAAGTTATACGATAGCTATACACTTGCACTTAATATTATTTTATGTTACTCTATATTATGGAGAAAGGTTAAAGGATAAATATTGAGATTTGTATACCTGTGAAAGGAAAGACGGGGTGTTTTACTGTATAAATATTCACAATGCAATTCTTACACGATAAAACCCTATGATGCAATATTGGCCCGTCTTCCAGCTTAGTGATTCTTTCACTTACCGCTTTAGTGTGCGTGTTTTTGTGTGTGAGAGAGAGAAAGAAAGAAAAAGAGAGAGAGAAAGAGAGAGAAACGTTAAGCCAAATGCATTAGAAAAGTAATGGTATAGTTCTTTGGGATAGACCCATAAGATATCTACACCCAACTAAGATTACCGGTTTCCAAGCACCTCAACAGATGAAAATATTTGTTGGCACCTTAAAACGATGCCAGGACTATCTGTTTTCGATATTTTGATAAGCCTATCACTTTTGTATATGCTATTAAAATTTAACCTAACAGCATTGCCTAAATAAATTAATTATAACGGATTGAATCTCGGTTCATTTTTAATTTGAAAAGGGCGTTTGTACTTAGTTGAAGTTGTTTGATTTTTATTATATAGGACACGACTAAAACAGGTCTATGGGTTTTTCAGTACGCGATCCTACCATATACTTCACTGGCCGAAATGAGACTTTGGCGGAGATGGAAAAAAATTACCTTGATTTCAGAGACCAATTTACCAAAACGTCCAGGAAGTCGCTTTTAACGGTAAGAGCTCTCTCTCCCACTCTCTCTCTCTCTCTTATAAAGCATGAATGTAAGGTTTCATTTTGAACAGTGTTGCAGGTCAGATTGAAAACCAGTCATATAAAAAAAATTAAAATCTGACTAGGTAAGATTGAAATTCCAATATTAGGCCTACTGTATAAACATCATATAATGTAATCTTTTTCAATTTTATTTATTAAACGTTTTTTTCTGTAAATGTTTCTTCTGTATAAAACTGAAAAAGATTACATTATATGCTGTTTTTATATTTTGACGATTATGAAAAGAAAATACAGTATATAATGTATTTATACATGTACTAGGTCATCTGAATGGATTTCAGTCTGGCCTGCACCACGTATGTTAGATCTTTATAAAGATAAAAATGAATATCAGGGAAACAACAAAATTGAAACTCAAGATGTCCCCTTTCCAAAATCAATGAGAAAAAAAAAAACACATATAGGCCTACGTTTTTCAGTGGCATATTTATAAAGAATTAAATTCCACCTTAACTATACCCAAGTTTCACCTTGTCCAATATTGTTAGCTACCATAAACAGCATGGCACCCAAGGTCTCGGAAAGTCTCGCAAGTTACTCGTGAATGAGGTGCTACATCTGAGGCCCAGATGTAACCATAATGTTCCACGGTAGAGTTGCGGGAGTTGTCTACCGAGCACGGTGCTAAAATTAAGAGTAGGAATAAATTGGTAGCCACGCTGGTCATCAAAACATTAATTAGGTATTATTTTACAAAGGTTATTTCTGGACCAGAGGGGTGTGGAAAAACCCAGTTAGCTTTGAAGTATTCATCACTAATGAGGAACAATTATACTGACATCATTTGGATTTTTGCCAACAAGAAATCAAAATTGGACGTTGAATTGAGGAAGACGGTAAGTTATGATGAGATGCCGTAATACTAGCTTCTCGTACTGTCAAAACGTAGATATTTCTGTCAAACGTAAAATACCGTGCATATTCTTGCCAAATCATATTTTTTCTCGAAAAAAGGGGAATTTTCCTCTTTTCATGGATCATTACTCGTTCGGTTCGTGTAGTTTAGCTTAGACCGCCATGCATTTGATTTTCAAAAGGTTATCAGGTATTTTCATTTGAGATGTTTTATTGCTTCATGAGGTCTGAATTCGGAAAAAATGATTATTTTGCATATTTGTAGACATGGCAAATGTGACTTTGAGAAATTTTCAAACGCGGATACTACAACTTCAATTATTTCAAACAAATTCAAAGTCCTGAAATATTGCGCAACTTTGACTCGTGTTAACAAACTTATGAAATAACATCCCGAAGGCGTCAGATCATTCAAGGTTGCAGCTTAAATAGACAAACATATCTTCAATATGTTTTAGGCTTTCGACATTGGGTTGAAAAAACTTGGCCTGATGACTGAAGAAGATAGTTGCAAGGTGCCGGAAGGCGACAAACCGTACTTAATGGATATGATAGTACCAAAACTAATGGATTATCTTTCCACCGTTGACAACGTGCTCATCATATTTGATGGAGTGGATGAAAAACGTATTCTGACAGACATATTTGGGGAGACTAAGACACCATTTCCACGCGGTTCACACGTTATCATTACGTCACGATACAAAAATTGGTTCCCTGCATTTGATGTGGACAAACAAATAGAGTTAGGCCGTCTACTGACTTCTTACTGGTCGTCTATTCTCTTTATAAAAATACGATATAGAATTTTTAGCAACAATGAGGCATCCAATAAATTGCAAAATATCCCAGAAAAAGAACAAGAGGCCATTGATAAGTTGGTAGGGCCAAAGTTTTTAGCCGGCCATGCTATGTCCATCTCATTGGTAGCCGCTAACTTGAGGTCTACAAACAGGTCTTCCAACGAGTTCCTGAATCAATGGCGGGAAGGAGATCCAAGCTGGGCATTAACTGATCCGGCGGACGACAAATTTGACGTAATCGACCGAATAAAATTTCCGTTCGCTTCAAGTTTAGAGACATTAAACAACGCTCAACTGGAACTAATAGATCTTGTGTGCTTGCTATCGCCCAAGTTCGGGGAGAAATTTCTGTTAAAAAGTGCTTTCAAATTAAGATCACCACATCTTCGTCAATATTTAATCGGTTCTGCAATCGACTCTTCAGAGGCTCACATCCAGAGCAACCTGGACGGTCTTTTGAAAAAACCAATAAACTTGTACATAGTTGAACCTGCTTCTGAAAATGATGAAAAGCTTTGGATTGTCCACAGCATTCTAATACGTCTGCATGTTAACAATATAAGAAAGAACATGACCCGTTGGGTAACAGGAATAAACAGTGCCATCGCCATACTGAACACCCTATTCCCTGATTACAATACGACATTCCTACATGACCACTACACCTGCCACAATGAACGCAGGTGTTTGGAGTATGACACCCTTGCACTGTATGCTTCCTCCGTCGCTAGAGAACTGACCAAAATACTGACCAGCAAACGTTTTGATAAATCTATCCTAGATGACCCTATACCAGTTTTATCCAGCGTCGCCATGTACCTTCGACGCCATAACAGATATCAAGACGCCGTCCCCATCATGGATGCCGCTGTTAAGTTAGCGAATGCCACCTATACTGGTAACAGCTCTGGGCGTTGTAGGTACGCTGCTCATCTGAATCAACTTGGGAAGCTTCACTTCGAACTGGGTAATTTCTTGGAGGCAGAGAGGCTGGGGACAGTAGCCTTAGAGCTGATTCGCAATTTTTGCCACAGCAAAGTACAGATAGCAGCAGGTAATATTGCTGAAAATTGTCTCAAGTTTTAGAGCTATTGGAACGACTGAGGTATTTTTGTTTTACCCTATACCTTGAAGTCTGGTTAATGCCAAAATATAAAACTCATTTTAAACGTGTTTGGTGAAAGAATGATTATGGGAGACCGGGGCTAGTTGGACCCCGGGGTAAGTTGGACCCCCATCAAGTCTTTTTAATAAACTTACTTTAAGATGCTAAATTATTTCATTTGGACTCACTGCCCACGCTTTTTAGCACTATTGGATACGGTCACTTTACAAAATGATGTGATCAATTCTTTAACCCATAGTTACTTTGTCATATATTGATGGGGGGGGGGGGGGGGGGGGGGGGGGCAACATACCCCGGGTCCAACTAGCCCCGGTCTCCCCTAAGGTGAGCTTAATTGACATTGAGCCAGCTACCAAGCAAACGCGTCACGTTCGGACCACGTAGCTAGCACGTTGCTATGACGTTATAATGTGGTAGCAACGTGCTAGTCACGTGATCCGAAGTTGACGTGTTTGCTGGGTAGTTGTCCTATATATATGCTTAGTAACTACCCCACAATTCCTAACTGTTTTAACATTGAAATGATCAAGTTCAATTTGTATATCAGGGTTTCAAATACTTTCTCGGGCTATGCAGTACCAAGATATCGGTCCTATGCCGTACAAGAAGAAAGCGTACATAGAGTACCTTCTACACGAGACTTTTAACATAAAGCAGGACATTTTAAAGGATGTTTCTCCAGAGATGACAGATTACAGAATGGACATTGAATTCCGCATGTATCTAGGTAGTTATATTTGCTACATTATTTATTTTGTTAAATATTGAGATGAATTTAAAATCCTCGGATATTTTCGGTAGTTAGAATAATGTTTCTGCTCTTGATTCATGATTTTAGCGACAACCAATTAAAAAGAAAGTTGGCATTTTAAAGACAAAATAGATCATTTTACATTTCATCATAATTAAAGATTTTCTATTGATAAACATGATATGATAAACATAAACATATTGATAAACATAATATGATTTATATTCCAAAGAACTAATTAATCAAAATTTCCCCATGAATGGTTGAATAAAAATGATATTCGACACTCCAGACAGTTAACTAAACAATTTGAAAAATATCCATCTGTGCGTTTATTTCAGCATGTCACAATATGGGGCAGTTCTATCAGGACCTCGAAAGGTACGACCTTGCCTTGGACTACTTATTACTTGCGAAGGAAATATGGAAGCCATATGAGAACGGCACAGCCCACTGGAGGGCCACGTGGCTGATTAGCATAGCTGCAGGTAATGCTCCGTTGCTATGGTGACAATGGTGCGGATCAGTCCAAATGTTCACTTTTCCTCTAAATAACTCGTACATTGACCATAACCGCATTTGTTATATAACTCTGAAATAGCTTTTTTAATATCATACAGTAGTCATTACAATTTGACAGCAAACCAAATGAAATGAATTATTTTAATTTCAAACCAGCTGAAACGACCAGAGCTAGAAATTACCTCCTCCAGGACAAAATCTGGCTGAACCCGTATTTGCAAGGCTTTGTTTGGAGAATCTTGGAAAGAGCAGTTGAAGTCAAAGGACGCCATCTGGCAGATTCCAACACCAGCCACCAACTTGGTAGGTTCTAATTTTTCGTCTGTTTTTATACAAATGTCTAACGTACACTTATGCTTTTGAGACAGAGGCTTAGAGCTGTTAAGAAAATTAGACGAAAATCAATTTGAAAAAGGTCCCACATTCATTCTCGATGGTGGTACCTATATACATTATATACCATATCCAACTTAAATCCGACGCAAATAGCATATCCTTTTGTTTGCACCCAAAACACCGTGAACATCCATAGCATTCACTAAGCTCTCTCTTGGGCTTTAAGATGAGAGATTGCTACCCAATACCAGGGCGACTGATAGATTTTTTACAGATATTCACAGATATGTCTCTAGATAGATAGATGGTCATTTTGGTTCTAATTAAGTCAGCGGACAGAAAAGAGAGATTTCTCAACAGGGTGACTTAGAACCAAAATGACCATCTATCTTTCTAGAGACCTCTCTGTGAATATCCGTAAAAAATCTATCAGTCCCCCTGGTAGAGGGTAAGACATTGCCATCCTACATATATGTGCAAAACAATATTTACTTGCCACGTCAAGCACCTGTGACTGGGCTTTAAGTGTACACGCGGCCTGCCATTCTGATCAGTTCTGTTATGCAGGATAGACAGCTCTAACCAACTATTTTGCATTACTCAAGGAATTTTGCTCACTTTCATAACTTCAAAAAGCCCTTATTGGTCAATGCTGCAGCTAGATATATCTATAATTTCTAAAATTGTTCATCAATTTTAGCAGGAGTATGTGAACTCTTGAATATATAATATACTGCCTTAACAAAGAGATAAAGTCAAACCGGCGTGGCTCTTTCTGCCCATATATATATATAACAAAGGAGTGAAAATTACAATTGGTCAGTGGGTTGAATTAGTTGAGTATGTACCCATTAAGGATCTTTCTTCTCAAATCGCCTTCTTATCTGATAATCGGTATGTAAAATGCGTGTTGTTATTATGTTTTTTTTTCATTATAGGTTTATATTACCTGTGTAGGATGGCCAAAAAGTTTCCAACTCGCACGCACACTATGAGAGTTTCGGCACTCAAGTACCAAGAAGAGCTGAAGCGTGTTGACACCTCAGGCGTGTTCCAGAAAATGTTAAATACCGAATTTACTCAGTTACACGAAGGTAAATTGTTTACTAAGCCAGATATTTTTGTTTTTTACAAGGTACAAATTTCAATGTAGGATTATACATAAACATATTAATACTTACAATACACAATTAGCTGGCATATTTCATGTTACTACAGATTTAAATAAGGTCATTTTCACATCATGTCGTGGACTGACAGAGAGAGTTCATATAATACAGAGTCCGCTTCCCATTCAATTGTACAGGTAAGCCTCGCCCTAGATTTTGTCAGACTAACCCTTATACATGTAACTAAACGGAGTTCGGTCTTTTTGTTACACAGACCCACAGGTCGTTACTCCGGGTACCCCTTTATTGTTTTGCGACATTTGACTTGCTCTAACATGTAATTATGCCACGGGAGTTTTCTCTTTTTAATTAACAAGGTCGCTTCAAACTGTCGGCCAATTAAAAGTCTTCCACATAGCGTGAAAAAGGCCTAAGTATACGGCACATGCATAAAAACATAAAGCTTATTATGATATTGCATGTCCATATATTCCAGAGTTCCCGTCAGACGATCTGGTGTGGATGTGAGGATAGTTGGAGCGGTGCTGGCAGACAGCCCAAATAAATCAAGTCATTTCACTAAACTGTATCTTCCTCGACATCAAGAACGCCTGTCACAAATCAAAGTGAATCAGATAGGCGCTTAAAATACGCACAATAATAATCACTGCGTATACATTTCCTACCAAGCTACCTATCTTATTTGTTTGAATAATTAATTGTTAACGACCTTTATTGTCAACGACATTTTGTACTTTTGTATGAACGCCCATGGCGCACCTTTTAGTAATAATTCCTTTTGGGCTAGTGTAATGTCAATACTTGCCTTTTTGCCACATGTATATATTTTTCTATATAAATCGGTGGTGGGTGTTTTTTTTTTAGAAATAATTCCTTTGGGCTAGTGTAATGTCAATAATTGGCGGGGATGTGAGCTTCTCTCACATCTTATGGCCTTTTTTTTTTTCATTTGAACCAACTTTTTGCTCCGATAGCTTTGTGGTTTCTCATATTTTTCTTTTTAATCTTGGTAGCACTTATTAACTTACTTTATTATTTTTATGTAGTTTGGTGGATGTATTATTATATCCCCAGTTTTGTAACTTTGTGGCCTTTATTTTTCATTTGAGCCAACCTTTTGCTCCAATAGCTCTTGTGTTTTTTTCATATTTTTCTTAATTAATCTTGTTTGCACTTATTAACCTACTTTATTTATTTTATATTATGGCAGTTATATAGTTTGGGGCGGGGGTGGTGGGGGTGATTTTATCCCCCCAGTTTTGTTACTTTGAATGTTATTAGTTTTCGTCATTTATAAATTACAATTTTCAGACATATGTACTTATCTTATTTACTTTTGAGGAAAAAACAGCTCTGTTGTGCTTGTGAACATTTGGCTACGTAAATGTTTTTTTTTTATATAAATTAGTGATGTGTGGCTTTAAGAGGATATGTAGACTGTAGTAATTTTTTACCATTATACTGTTTATAAGCATTGTATATTGAATTTCAATTATATGAAATGCAATCGAATCTCCCTACGCCAGACCATACGGGTACCAGGGTAGCTTTAGCATTAATTGTTTATTTACTCGCAGTGGCATGATTTCTGTTTTTTATCTTGGTCGTCATTGGTTAAAGTGATAATAACTCTTCGTTTCGGCCAAAAAATGAATTTTCCTGGAGTAAACAACAATTTTCCCATACTTACCAATGGTTAATGAATCCATTTTTACATTCAAAGTTAGTCCCTGTTTTTTTTCTAAAAAGTTTGGTTTTTTGTTAAATCTCTTAAGAGATTTTAACAGAGTATAGCCATCAATGGAGGTCACGTGGTCTAAAGACAAGCTATGATATCAGAATAATAGCTATAACAGCCATTTTTGTGGGAAAACAGAATATATTATATTTTTATGAGTCACTCACAATGTTTTTATTGTGAAATACAGATTTCATACGAAGACTTATTATCCCTTTAAATGCCATAATTACCCAAGATTACAAGGAGATAAGGTATTGTTAAATAAATGTTAAAACAAAGTCAGAATTGCTCGGTAGAGAAACTATCTTGTTGTCATAAGACATAAATGAAACAAGAAATATCATGTGGCACCACATATTTTCTATATATTCCATGTATTCCGTAGGCCCCTATAGACAATCCATCAACTTATGTTGATCACCAGCAGCTAATTTTACTGAGTCTGATTTTATAAGAAACAATGTATAAAGTGCACTCAATGATGTTTTCCCTTGACCCTTGATTTTGTCTATTTTTGCTCAACGATACGATGTTTATGTAAGCAATTAACATTTTATCAAAATAAGTTAAGGACATTGTTACCCTTCGCCAAAAACTCCATATTTACATTATTTTGGATAACAGATAAATATTCACTATGGATTGACTAAATTAATTAAGTATGGGAAAATTGTCGTTTACCCTCATTTTTTGTCATAATGAACAATTAATGTTCCTTTAACTTACCATAAAATTACCTGTATTATAAAGTTTGTCGATGATTCAACATTAATAGGGTTAAGTGGTGGTAACGCCATGTTTAGGCGTTTTAATGAATAATTCGTCGAATGGTGCAACAATCACGACCTTGTGATAAATGCCCCGGATAACGAAAGAAATGGTAACATATTTTAGGTCCGATTCCCGATAAAACTATCTTTCAAACTAGATCTATCCATTTACAAGTGATTGATGCTTGAAGTCATTTTGGGGCTGGTTTTGTTTCATTACCCGTTGCTGTGAGACTTCTTTCTCTTCCATAAATGCTCTCGATATGTCCTATATTTTTAATACTGTCTGATGTTGGTGGAAGTGTCTCACTCTTCTGATGCTTTTAATAAAACACCCGTAATTATTGTAAAAATTCCTTCGTCGTCCCTGCGTCCTTTGTGCGACCATGAAACTGGCATCGCTGTGGTAATAAAAAGGAGGTACAAGCATCGCTTTGGTTGCAGAATAAATGCTCAATGATCGGCCAGTTGTCGGCACGCAAAGTATTAATTTTTTACTGCAGGTAAAGTTTTTTTTACTCTAGAACGGGGCTGTACTACGGGACGCAGAAAGGACGCCGTTCAGTGTAAAGGGGAATTTACAAAAAAAAAAAAAAAAAAAAAAAAAAACATTGTAATACGCTAAATAGAAAACATTCGAACGAGGTACCAAACTATTTGTAGACTAATATATTATTGTAACAAAAAAAGAAGTTTTGACAGGTAGATTTATTGGCGTGATATAATACACCTGACCTAGATCCAGGTAATCATCATAACCAAATCAATACAGTGCAACAGTGCTCTCACTTGCCCTAATTTCACAGTTAGGGAAAGACTCATGGTCGTCAACATTTCAAGGGGCTTTCTATCAACGACCGAAATAGATCAGAGAACGGTTAACCCCACCTGAAGACTGAAGAAGGTGGAATATTCAAAAAGGTAAGCCGTCTCATTGGTTTCTAGCTCATGCTAACCACAACAACTTGCATTACAGAAGCAGATATCTGATAACATTTAATCGCTTCCAAGTTTTGTTTTACGCATTTCTGAACGTGACTGTGGGGGGAGGGGGGGGGGGTACACTCAAAGAGTTAACAGGTTTGGCGGTTTTTCCTGGAAATCGGGCATAATTTGATTTTGTATGCAGATAAAACAAGAGCTGTATTTTATCCTGATGTTTCATAACTGCTACTTGACAATGCAATACCAACAGCTGCTGTCGCGTGCGAGTTAATCGTGTAGGTTTCATCGCAGAATCTACCACAAGCGCTATCGGTGTAACAAATACCCTATTTATTCATTTATTTAAATAGAAAAAATTGAAAAATAATACAAAGAGAATCTTGCCACATTTTGAATCATGAGAGGTACATACTGTAGCTCACCCAGACCGTGAAATAAAGCTTCTCAGTTTTGTGGATGTGTCCTTGGTTGGCCTAATTTTAGTTTATTTTCACACTCTGCGGCAGGTTACCCGTAGAAGTTAGCATGCATCGGATCTGATGTCCAGGGTAGTATTTTCAGGGTCCAGGGTAGGTTTTCCTTTGCTTACATTACATTTTAAATCTTAAAAAATCACCAAGGTTAGAATATACGTTATCTCCCCGCCAATTGTTGTGTTGATTTTTATTGCCCTCGAGCAGGCCAACCGTGTACATGGGGGAATGAATTTCAAAAGAGAAGAAATAAGCAGCCATGGATACCATCGATTATGGGCCCAGTTTTATAAAGGACGTTTAGCACTAACCAGCGGATAAGCCTAACCAGTGGATAAATTCTCCTAACACCCATTAACTGAAAGATGGTTAAATTGTGTTTCACATACAGTGTTCAAACAGCCAATTAGTCAACTGGCCAGTGTTTAACTGGATAAAATTATTTAAATGTCAGTTTACTAACGGACTGTTTAATCACTGTTTAGAAACACAATTTCATCCGTCGTTTAGTTATCGGGGTTTAGGAGAATTTATCCACTGGTTAGGCTTATTCACTGGTTAGTGCTAAACGTCCTTTATAAAACTGGGCCAGAACGTTTATCTCCATCTGAATTTGAAAAAGTAAGACTGCCGTTGTGTGCGTGGCTCATTTGCGGCATTGAGACCCCTCTCCACTTAAAAAAATCTTCTGTTTAAATAATGTTTTTTTTTTTTTGGGGGGGGGGGGGGGCACTAACCTTTTGTTCCACCCACCTGCAGTCTTCGGTCCTGTTTATCATACAAGAACAAGCTATTTCGAATTGGGCATGTATGAGAAAATACATGTACTTCATTTTGCCCCAATGTACACTATTACCTTTGACCTAGAAAAGTGACAGATGTATATGAAAAACATCATTCTGTGTATTACAGGCATACGATATTGGGTTAAAAAGACTAGGACTTTTGTCTGAGTCAGAAGAGAACAAGGAGGATCAGGACGACAAGCCATATTTACTGGACATGATTGTACCAAAACTTATGGAACATTTTTCCTCTGTTGACAATGTGTTGATCATTTTTGATGGCGCCGATGAAAAACAAATCCTGACGGACTTGTTTGGGGAGACTAAGACACCGTTTCCGCGTGGCTCTCACGTCCTAATAACTTCGCGACACAAGATATGGTATCCTCAACTTGAGGTTGACTCTCAAATAGAGCTCGGCGAACTAGCAAGTTCATTGTGGTCGCCTCTTCTTTTTGTCAAAATACGATATGGGATCGTCAATGAAACGGAGGCATTCTTCAAGTTGAAAAGCATGCCCGAGAAAGAACAATGTGCCCTGGACACTCTGTTAGGCCAAAAATTTTTAGCCGGTCACACTTTGTCCATCTCACTGGTTGCCGCCAACTTGTGGTCTACGAACAGGTCTGCCTACGAGTTCCTGAAACAATGGAGGGAAGGGGATCCCAGCTGGGCGTTCACTGATCCGGCGGACAGCAATTATGACGTAAACGACCGAATAGAGTATCCGTTGTCGTCAAGCTTAGAGACATTAAACAAAGCTCAACTGGAACTAATCAAGAAGTTATAATGAGATATATAACTTCTTGAACTAATAGATCTTGTGTGCTTGCTGTCGCAAAAGTTCAGAGAGAACTTTCTTATCAAGACTGCTTTTGAATTAAGATCACCGCATCTTCGTCGCTTTTTTATCGGTTATGCAAACGATCCTTCAGAAACACACATCCAGAGAAAACTGGACGGTCTTTTGAAGAAACTGATAAACTTGTATATTATTGAACCTGCCTCTGAAAACGATGAAAAGGTTTGGATTGTCCACAGCATTCTAATACGTCTTCATGTTAACAATATTAGACAGAACATGACCCGTTGGGTAACAGGTATAAACAATGCCATCGCCATACTAAACACCTTATTTCCCGATTACAATACGACTTTTCTACATGATCACTACACCTGCCGGAAAGAAAGCAGGTGTTTGGAGTACGACACCCTTGCACTGTATGCTTTCTCCATCGCTAGAGAACTGACCAAAATGTTGACCAGCCCAAGTTTTGATAACTCTGTCCTTGATGATCCTATACCAGCTTTATCCAGCGCCGCCATGTATCTCCGACGCCACAATGAATACGAGGCAGCAGTGCCCATTCTACAGGCTGTTGTAATACTAGCCGAAGTCAATTCAGTTGAGAACATCTCCGCGAGATGTCGATACATCGATCTTTTGGGTCAACTTGGGAAACTTCATTTTGAGCTTGGTAATCTCTTGGAGGCAGAGAGGCTGGGGAAAAACGCCTTGGGATTAATCCCAAATTTCTGTCCACGTAGGCGCCAGATGGCGACAGGTATGTTACAAACTTGTATATTGAGGAACATGATGCATACATGTATGTATTTGCTATTTGTCTTTTTACAATGAGGACATTCCCCTCGCCCAAATGTAGTATGCAACTCTAATAAATCTTCGAGTAGCCATTAGTTATTTTTAAGACAATTTAAATAACGATCAACAAAGTTGTGTTTAAACTATAGTATGTATATACACTTGTGTCTTGCAGGATACCAAATTCTTGCTCGAGTTCTGCAGTACCAAAACGTCAACACCATGCCTTTCAAAAAGAGGGAGTACATAGAATATCTTTTGCACGAGGCTCTGAACAGAAAACTGGATATGTTACAGGACGCGTCTCCAGAAAGAAGAATGGAAAATGAAGTTTTGGTGCACCTAGGTACCAAACAATTAATCTCCTCGTGTGCCGTTTTGTATTTTCCTGTCCTTGCCCGGTGATTTTGTTCTCTTTGTGTCTCTGCACTTTACTTTGGTATTCTGGACTGTCCAATTTATGGTTATTAAGAGAAATGGAACGATGGCCTTTAAAATTCATGTTGACTTGACCGGTTTACGTCTATTTCAGCGCACCATAATATAGGTCAGTTTTACCAAGACCTCGGTAGGTATGACATAGCTCAAGAGTATTTATCTAAAGCCCAGGAACTGTGGAAGAAATACCAGGGCGGTATACCACATTGGAACGCCACGTGGTCAGTAAGCAGAGCAGCAGGTATGGGGTTGTGTTTTAATGAAATATTCCTGTATTGTAGTGCAGTGTATACGTAGTGTAGTTTAGTATAACAAATGGTCATTTATTTTATATAAAATGTAGTTTTTAAGGCAATCCATAACATAAAACTTAAGGTGAGAGTGGTGAAAAGGTTGATTTAATTAAACACCAATTACCTTCATCAATTTGGCTGGTTAAAATGATTCTTGATCTAAAAGAAAATATAAACAAGAAAATATATATACCGGTACTTTTCTTTTATGGATGCCAGACGGGTATTTTAATCAGCATTATTCATTTATTTATTAATTTACTTATTCATTCATTTATTTACTTACCCATTTTGTTCTTCGTCCAGGCGAGACGACGATAGCAAGAAACTTCATACTCCAAGATAACATCCGCCATGACCCGTACTTGCTATTGCATGTCTGGAGGCTCTTGGAAAGAGCGGTTGAGATAAAGAGGCGACATCTGGCGGATTCCAACATCAGTCATCAGTTAGGTTAGTCTGGACTGTAATCACAATGAACCGGCCTCTCCTCTGTCTCCGACCATCCTTCAAATTCATTTATAAGCTACGAGCTAGTAACCTTTCTAATTATTCACACCTGATGCTGTCGATAAATAGATAATGGATGCAAATCATTAGAAATAGCACAAGGAAAAATTTGAAAAGCCTCAAATATGAATGATCTTGTCTTCTCTGCAGGGCTGTATTATCTGTGTCGTCTGGCCAAAAAGTTTCCAAAGTCCACCCATGCAATGAGAGTTTTGGCACAGAAGTACCAAGAGGAGCTGAAGCGTGTTGACACCTCGGGAGTGTTCCAGAAAATGTTAAATACCGAATATAAACGTGCATACGAAGGTAAAGATCTGCCCATTTTCAGTCATATAATTCAGAAATACCTTTATTATGTTATTGTTTGTATCAGTATGTACTCAATTTTATCGGAGAGATGAAAAGAAGCGTTCTGAATTATTTTTTCTTTTAAACCTTGTCTTCGTATCACATAGGCGTACGATATATATTTATATAATTTGCCTCTCATTGCTCCTTTTGCTTTTATAAGATTATTTTGTTTTGCTATAACAGTGACTTTTTTTGCACGAATTTCTTTTTATATCCTTCTTTCTTAGTGTCTCTATTGCCTCTGAGTTTATTGCTGTATGTTGCTCCATGGGATAACTCTTCTTGAAACTCAATCGGCTGCGTGAAGTAAATTAGAATTCTTATCCCTAAGTGAAGCACAAGAAAGAAAGTGCAATATGTTCACTCCCATGCCACATAACAGTAATTTCTTTAACTTTAATTTATTCCAGAGTTTCCTTCTGACAATTTGGTATGGATATAAAGGAAATGGAGAACTGGAAGGTGACGGCGGCGATTGTCTTTATTAACTTTACATGGCATATAGTTACTACAAAAGATGGAATAGAGATAAATATATTTAAAAAAATAAGTTGTAACATTAGCCTATATTTCAGGGTGAAATGGTGTGCTTTATGGTATTAAATGATATTATTACTTTTAACGAACCTCAAATTGATATGGCATTGTTTTAGATATAATGGTTAGAACCATGTGAAGTGCACCTGTGACATTCATTTTGTTTTCGGTGAAGTGTGAGTGCGTGTGATAAATTAGTCCCAGCAAGGACAAGGGTAGTAGTATTTCTTGCTCATATGTTTATTTCCCATACTATTAATTAGTTGGCTTCTTATTTGCTACATTTGCAGCAAAGACGAAAATGAAGAAAACCCAATAGTAATTTTGTCACTCTTTTGAACAAGTACATGTAACCCACCAGTGATAACTTCTATTTATTGAATAAATCTGTATATATTTATTACGGAAAATCTTGGTAGGGACCAGTGGTACATGTATGCGGAATTATTTTACATTCGTATCATAGCGGACGTTAGACTTATATCATCTTAAATATATAGATCAACGTTCTTTAACCCTCTACCTTATTTTCAGGCGTTTTCACACAACGCTTCCTTTTTAGTAATGTTTTTCGAGAAAAAGCAATTAACTATTTATTGTAAATTTTATTTCTTTGATGTTTTTGATATTACAACTAAGCACCCCTACAATATTGTTTACTGTTATCGTTATTCCCTTATTTTTTAAGGAATCTCTAAGTTTGCTCAGCACTTTTAATGGTTGTGGTTTGATTGTATATTTAGCCATATGGTGTTCATGCGCTCAATAAAACTGATTAAGTTTGCTATTCACTGTTTGAGTTATTTTTACAAGGCAACAGGTGGCAATGAATATAGGCTTTAAAAATGCTCATAAGCTAGTAAATTTTCGTTTTGCGTGCTTAAAAAGGTAAATGGGAATAAATAAGTAAAAAGATTAATAGATTGCGAAGGATCCGTGTTTGTTCATGCAATTAAGCCTACTGAAAATTATTGGAAGACCTCAAAATGACTTCTAAACAATTTACCTATGCAAGCAAAAATTTAAAATACCACCAAAACAGTTTTCTTTTGAAGAAAGGCTTCATTTCATTTAATGATCCAGCACATTAAAAAATAATAATTGGAACGATAAATCATAAAAGTAATTTAAAAAGTCTTTCGAAGATGAGGCATGTAACGCCCCCCTAGTAACGCCTGCGCTGCACCTGACCCTGTAGGTGAAATGAGATATCATGGTATTCTGGGGTTGTCTTGGAAAGAGCTGACGTCTAGCGTAGTGACACATAACTAGTTGAGTTTCGGTTTGACTACACCTTGTGGATATTCTGTATTTGCACTGATATTCAGTTGGCTTCTGTTGGCCCGTTGGTTCGACGATGTGAACAGAATCATAATAAAGGAATTTACAGATTATTTGCGGTCAGTTTTGTTAAAGGTAGGTTAGAAAATGGGGTGTCACACCGTTACTCATCAAATGTATTCTGGGTTCCAAAAACGGCGAAATGAAATTTTAGATAAGCTTGGACAGGAAGACTGCTATATTAAATTGAGTTGCTGCGTACGTGACATCATGAATAACCATTAGTAAATTGAGCTTTCAATTACTAACTGATATTACATTCCACAAATGCTTAATTTTCGCTGAACCATTCATCATTGAAAGCAGACATACAGTAGAGTGTACATGTACCGGTAGTTCTGTTTTATGTGTTTTATCACTTTGCTATTTCAGCTTACATTGGAGTCCTTGATCAGCATTACCAGATATGGAGAAGATACACAAAGATGCTCTCATCAAATGCAGAGTATTTTTATGTGAAACCTTGGATCCGCAGTACTTGATGGATCATCTTATACAGGTAGAGTACTAGGCACTTTTGCATATATTCATGCCCCCCACCGCCACACACAATCACACCATATAACTGTTTAAGTATTCTTAAAATTAATTTGTGTGGTGACTTTGAACAACGTCTCCACTATTAAAATAAATCAGTTTGGCAATTTAGTTAATAATTTAATGTTTTTTCTAAATTCTTTACATGAAACTTTATGCCATCCAAATATTAAGAGAGCCACAGCCATCACTGTGGTGAAAATTTGCTGTGGTCTCATTGTTCTAATAGCTTGAAGGTTTAAAAAAGAAAAAGATAAGAAAATTAGTTAATAATTTTCCAAACTAATTTATCAGATAGCAAAGTTTCTTTGCTGTGTCATTATTTGCCGGTGAGGGATTAGAATTTAGATTTAAATATCCACTGTTCTCTTGTCATTTTGCTTTTTCTTTGCCAGCTTGCTGCTGATAATGAACATTGTGTACTAGTATTGCTTCTCCGTACTTTTAGCTGATGTTACCACAAACCTTATTTTAGTATCTCATAGTTTTTGTTACTTTTGATGGCTTTTTTGAAAGAGCTATGAAAAACGTCTTACTCACCTCGTGCATGTGCCTAAAAATGAGACAGTTATACTGGTAGGATGAGGGCATGCTGCAAAAGTGTACATCCTGGCACTTGTTCTTTGATTCTAGGAGGGGATAATGACTGATGACATGAAGGATCACATTATGGGAGAAAGAACACGGCTACGGCGCATAGAAAGTTTGCTTGATTTCATTCCCACTCGTGGACCTGCTGCCTTCGATGCATTCATGGGCTCTTTGGAGAAGGACTATGGGTTTGTTATTGAGAAAATCTACGAGAAAATAAATGAGCTCCAACAGCAGCAGCAAAGACGTCCGAATCAACCACCAGGTGGCGCTGTTGCCAATAACGCCCATATTTCTAGTTACCCAGGCACACGTGGGCCAGGGTACACCCACCCACCCCACCAGGTACCCCCCTACCCTGGGGGAGACCAGATGACCTCTGACCCTATGGCAGGGGATGCCAGGAGACCAGTGCAGGAAACCAGACAATCCTTTGATGCTGGTAAGAAAATGAGGGAAGAGATACAGGAAAATAACTTGTATTTCGTGTATGTTACTATATATATATAATTTTGTTTTAATTTCTGAGCATTAAGATGGCATCCTTAGTAGCAAATTGAGCACTACATTTGTTCTCTCTATTCAATTATTTACTGTCATGTTCTTCATTTATTTAGTCGAGGAACTGAGCAGTACCCCTGAACTCTTTTAAACAATTTCATATCGGCTGTCAGTTTGAAATTACTGAATATTCCTCTTCTTCATTACAGTTCCGACTAACTGGATTGAACGCCTTCCAAATGAGGTCAAGTTAAGACCCGTGACGGAAGCAGAGCTGTTTCATATAGCGCATCATATTGGCAACAAGTGGGAAATGTTGGCTGCCCAGATGGGGTTCTCGCGAGGAGAGATCGACCACTTCCGCATGTATTGCCAGTTTGACCAGAGTTTACAGGCGGCCAGGATGTTAAGCACGTGGCGGTCAAAGGAATCCGGCAATGCCACTGTGATAAACTTGATCAAACTTTTACAGATTTCATACGTGGATGAGAGTGTTTACAGGGATGTGTTTTGTTCTTGACATCAGAGTTTCAACCTTTGTTTTTGAATACCAGTACAATTGATTTTTTATAGACAACACTGCAAAGCTGCATCAATAATGGAAAAAGTACTAGTACATTGCTTTATATAACCATGTGCACGATTTCTTGAGATACTAAATTGTATTTTCACCAATTTAGCATCACAGACTGGTTGAGTGTTCTATATGTGAAATACAAACGTCTTCGCATGAATTAAAATAATTTGTTTTAACATTAAAACATTTTACATTAAAATGTATGAAGGGTTTTTCACATCTAGTGGTTTACTCATGGAATTCAGTCTGTGCCAGTAAAATTTAAGAGGTCCTTACATAGAATAAAATGTCATGCCAATCCCGTGTACGTCATTTTAGTTCATTTGATAACAGCATAAATTTAATCCGCTTCCTACAGAGAACAGTGCTTTGATAAGCATTTTCCCAAAATGACTAGTTTGTTGTAGGTGTACTGTAGCCACTTTCTAACGCATATGTAAACAGGACTTTTGTATTAAAGCAATTGTTTTTGTGAGAATGACTGTGTTAGAAATTCCAATTTCTTACTTGGAAGAGTGTGGTATTAGAAACTTGAAATATTATTTGGCGTCTTATGTGTCGGGGAAAGGGCTGCGTTTCAGGAAGCTTCCATCAAGCTTTTGTGCAAAATTTCTCTAGTCTGTACTTTCAGATGTGGTTTTAAACTCAACCAAAGCCTATTGGGATGCTTGCCAATTTTGATAGCAAAACGTAGCAATCCACCTTCTTTTGCACACTATGCCGCCTATCAACTAATCTACCGTCAAAGAAAGGAAATCTGGATTCTTTGGACATTCATTCCATTTTGTCCATTTCAAATTTTATTCAGAGACAACATATGAACAAATGCATTCTTCAAAGTCATTTATTTTTTTCTTCTCAGTACGTTTCAGATTCACTATAATTACAAAATCTGCAGACAGAAATGCAGGTCCATGCTAATAGTGCGTGTTTGGTCGCGCGGTTGCGAATCTTGGCTTGTGCAGTTGCTTGACCACCCTGTGGGGCAGAGGAAACTTAATGGTGGAGTTCTGGAAAAACAAGAATATATTTATTAGCTTTGAATATAACATTCAGAAATACGTAGTCTGATCATACTCTATATCTACGGTCCACATCTTCACAAAACGATATTAGTTGATGATGTAGTCCATGGTTTTTGACCAATCAGAGTAAAGTAAATGTATTGATGTGAGGTTTAGGAATCGAGGTCTTGAATTCTCTCTGACAGTTAACCTTCCAAATGTTTTCTTAAAAGAGTTGGGACTACTGAAAGCAGATGAGATAAAATCACTTACATGAAACTGCTTGATGTTGGATCTTCTGCACTTGGATGCCTCCACTGTCTGTACTCTAATGATCTGGATGGAGTGCGCACGCGCGCGATGACGTGCTCCCATATCACGATCTGAAAGATGAAGATTTTCATGTTCATTAACTAAATCTACCACAACCAATGTAACTAAGACAGAAATCATCATAGAACACTGTAATATATACTTTATCCAGACCTCCTTTAATCTATGTAAACAGGAGGAAAATTGTCACATTAGAATGTTAAATAAAACCAGACCTCTTATGATCTATCTAAATATTTGTAACTGCTTGATTCACTTCCAAAGAAATCAAAGATTCAAGGAAGGCGACAAGCTGTATTACTGTATGCACTTTTTCTAACCACAGTCTCTGGGTGAAGCAACTGTGTGAAAGGGATAGTGCAACTACCAGGGATGGGGCTTTATGGCTTCCAAAAAAAGTTGGGAAATCTGCTGATGGTCGGAAAAATCTCATCCCCCCCCCCCCCCCCCCCCCAAGTCTTTTAATTGTATGTCATGTAGGAAAAGTGACATTAACACATTTGGGACTCGTTATTGGTGAATTTAACGGCAAATTCATCACTGGAACAGGTATGAAAAATCATACTGAAAACTAACAGGCTAACAGCTGTGAGGAAGTTAACATATGTTATTAGGGTTCAAGTACTAGCTGAAGTACAAGTTATGGACCATAATTCAGATGTGTTAATTTGAGACATTTTATCTCGTCTCTCTCTCTCCATCATAAGATTCAAACCAAAATTATCTTTTACTCCAGTGGTTTGGGGGTAGGTGGTTTGGGTAGGGTTTGGTGGGAGGTTGGCTGCACTCCTTTTGGTACCGTGATAAATGAAGTCTGTACAGGGTTATAATTAAACTTACAGCACTGTGTGACAGCCCCAGCCACAGTGAGATCTCTGTATTCTCTGTACATGTGATAATGAAGTCTATACAGGGTTATAATAAAACTTACAGCACTGTGTGACAGCCCCAGCCACAGTGAGATCTCTGTATTCTCTGTACATGTGATAATGAAGTCTGTACAGGGTTATAATAAAACTTACAGCACTGTGTGACAGCCCCAGCCACAGTGAGATCTCTGTATTCTCTGTACATGTGATAATGAAGTTTATACAGGGTTATAATAAAACTTACAGCACTGTGTGACAGCCCCAGCCACAGTGAGATCTCTGTATTCTCTGTACATGTGATAATGAAGTCTGTACAGGGTTATAATAAAACTTACAGCACTGTGTGACAGCCCCAGCCACAGTGAGATCTCTGTATTTTCTGTACATGTGATAATGAAGTCTGTACAGGGTTATAATAAAACTTACAGAACTGTGTGACAGCCCCAGCCACAGTGAGATCTCTGTATTCTCTGTACATGTGATAATGAAGTCTATACAGGGTTATAATAAAACTTACAGCACTGTGTGACAGCCCCAGCCACAGTGAGATCTCTGTATTCTCTGTACATGTGATAATGAAGTCTATACAGGGTTATAATAAAACTTACAGCACTGTGTGACAGCCCCAGCCACAGTGAGATCTCTGTATTCTCTGTACATGTGATAATGAAGTCTATAGAGGGTTAGGCCACACTTTTTTAATTTTATGGATGACATCCTGCGCGCGCACCGATTTTCGTCCGTTCTCAAAAAAAAAAAAAAAAAAAAAAAAAAAAAAAAAAAAAAAAAAAAAAAAAAAAATCCCCCCCCCCCCCCCCCCCCAAGGAAGTCGGTTGTCGCAAACGTCGTTATTGAATTTGCCGGAAAATGCAATCGGCAATCCTCGGCTAATTCCGCAAGCTCCATGCTGTCATTGTCGACTGCGGAGACATCCTAGTAGTTCTGAGTGCGGAAAATGAGCTTTCTGCGCATGCGTATTATCACCACGTGGAAATATGGCCGCTTTGCCGTCAAAATTCATCTCTAGCATTAATTTCAAAATACACGACAATTAAAGTCATAAAGAGAACGGGGGCCGTCGTTTTGGATTGGTTTGCCATTGATATTGGACATGGAGATATCACCTTTTTACAATTATACGAAAGGCTGGCCGCGGCCAGCGATCATCGCCCGGAAAATTTCAGTGACATTCTGTCCAAAGCAGCACATAGGCTTACCAGGGTTTTTTTTGTAGCGAAAAAAGGGTCGACAAGAGTGTCGTGGTATTTGGTGGACTGAAGGTTGGACAGGCCACCCAATAGTTGGCTGCTACGTGTGAGTCGAAGTAGACAAAATGGCATCGACCGAAATTACCTTTTTTAGATTTGGTAGTAGGAAGCATAGGCCTATCTTTGCTTCATTTTTTAACAATTCTGTGAAGTGTTCACAATGCTTAAATTTTCTGAGAGTACAAATAAAGACACGCTGTTTATTTGATATTTGTTTTATTGATTGCTATACCAACAGAATGCATGAAATAACCTTAAATAGATTTGGTAATATGCAGCATATATATATTCATGACTTTTTACCTTTCTACGAAGTAGGCCCTATTCACAATGCTTTAATATTTTGAGAGCATGGATAAAGACATGTTGTTAGTTTGATACGTGTTTCTGTGGTAAATTAGTGTTTCCAGCTGTGTACTGAAAACATAACTTTTCTTAAGCAGTTTTTTTTTTTTTTGGACTGTTTTTTTTTTTTTTTTCGCCCTCTCGCACCGATTTTGGGGTCCCCAGAGGATGTCATCCATAAAAAAAAAAAAAGTGTGGCCTTATAATAAAACTTACAGCACTGTGTGACAGCCCCAGCCACAGTGAGATCTCTGTATTCTCTGTACATGTGATAATGAAGTCTGTACAGGGTTATAATAAAACTTACAGCACTGTGTGACAGCCCCAGCCACAGTGAGATCTCTGTATTCTCTGTACATGTGATAATGAAGTCTGTACAGGGTTATAATAAAACTTACAGCACTGTGTGACAGCCCCGGCCACAGTGAGATCTCTGTATTCTCTGTACATGTGATAATGAAGTTTATACAGGGTTATAATAAAACTTACAGCACTGTGTGACAGCCCCAGCCACAGTGAGATCTCTGTATTCTCTGTACATGTGATAATGAAGTCTGTACAGGGTTATAATAAAACTTACAGCACTGTGTGACAGCCCCAGCCACAGTGAGATCTCTGTATTTTCTGTACATGTGATAATGAAGTCTGTACAGGGTTATAATAAAACTTACAGCACTGTGTGACAGCCCCGGCCACAGTGAGATCTCTGTATTCTCTGTACATGTGATAATGAAGTTTATACAGGGTTATAATAAAACTTACAGCACTGTGTGACAGCCCCAGCCACAGTGAGATCTCTGTATTCTCTGTACATGTGATAATGAAGTCTATACAGGGTTATAATAAAACTTACAGCACTGTGTGACAGCCCCAGCCACAGTGAGATCTCTGTATTCTCTGTACATGTGATAATGAAGTTTATACAGGGTTATAATAAAACTTACAGCACTGTGTGACAGCCCCAGCCACAGTGAGATCTCTGTATTCTCTGTACATGTTGTGGGTGCCACTTCTGGAGTCATATCTCAGCCAGATTCCAAAGTTCTTGATGGTAGTTGGCTTCTTCTCATAGACCTGACAGAATAATAATAATAATAATAATAATAATAATAATAATAATAATAATAATAATACTGTTTAGTAAAAGAGGCAAATAATATTTCACCCAAGTTGGCATTTCAGTCAACACCTTTAAAAAATCCTGTTTATATAGTCATAAACATTTCCATCTTTCAATATATCAAATATAAATTAAAGTATCTTTCTTCCTTTTCCCCGCAATCAGCTTAGAAAATTAATGTGTTACAAAAAGTTTTCACTTTCAGTGGCATCAAAGGGGCCAAGAAAGGCGACAATCTGTATTTCTTTTTGCACTTGCTTCAAACCACATAATACTGCCATACGTATTAGTGGCATTGGGATATTTGTGCAGATTAGATTAAAATTTGGCTCATTTACATGAAAAAAGTCCCCCTTTGGCAATGAGGGAATTTATAGTTTCAAAGTTCTCACCTTGGAAATGTATATAGTTTTGCAGGATACTTAGTTATTTTGATGTCACTTTGGGATATTTTCACATGTGGATAGTTTGTCTTAAGTAAATTAAGTTTACTTCATTGAGAATAAAAGTTAAAATTAACACACATGTGCTGCTCTTTTAAGTCCTCTCTTACCATCTGACAACAGACAATTTCTCCGTTAGTCTTCTTCATCTTCTTGAACATCTTGGCAAAGTACCAGAACCTGGATTTGGCTGTGGGTTTGTCAGGGGCGAAGATCCTCATCTGATACAAGGCAGGCACCCTGTCCTTGTCCGTGGGGTAACGCCGCCCTATCACCTTGTACTCCTTCAGCTGCATACGAAGAAAATAATTAGTTTTCCTCATTACAATTAAATCAAAATGGGGTCAATGCAGTGAGAAAGTCTTACAAAAGGATCTTTTTACTGCATAAATGCTTGTCATTAATTTATACACAGCAATGTAATGTGGATGGAAGGGGCATATCAGCCCGGGAGCCACTG
This sequence comes from Lingula anatina, assembly GCF_051362555.1. Taxonomy (NCBI): domain Eukaryota; kingdom Metazoa; phylum Brachiopoda; class Lingulata; order Lingulida; family Lingulidae; genus Lingula; species Lingula anatina. Next base: position 1,584,094 of record NC_141772.1, on the reverse strand, counting down.
GTCTGCCGCTAGGTGGCTATTAAACAAACCGGAAGTTCGAGAATTTGAATTGGGCAATATTTTTTTAGATTTATAGGGTGTCATAAACGGTGTATTATCTCGGCTATTAACGTACTTGGGGTAACAATATGTACATTGTCATATTGAGAAATAAATTTCGAATAATGTGAGATGACCCAAAAGTTTATCTACAGCATATTTAATGTTGAAAAATGAGTTTGAAATCGAAATTTTATTAAAGCTATTACGGAAGTTCGTTTTTGATTTTGATTTTTGTACCTATAGAGGCCTCCGCACAACTTGAAATTACTACAAGTTGTGGAAAATTTATTCAGCTTTCTGTCAATGTAAGCATGTAAAGAACTTTGCCTTAAGCTGTGAATGGCACAAATCAATTCACGGCCATGTCAGCCTGAAAACTCTCACTTACGATATCCGCATATAAGCCTCGCTTTGACTTAGTGCTTTCTCATGAGCTTCAGTCTCGTTTTAGTTTTTCCTTCACACAGTATTACTTATATAGAGCAACTGGGTATTGGGGACAATGAAATAATTTTTTTCTTGGCACTTACCACGGTGCTAATACAAATGAACTTTAACATTTTTTTTCATTGTAGATAAACCTTTTTATTACATGAGGCCAACTGATGAGGGTATTCCTTTCATTAAATATGAAAAATAACAAATGAAAGACAATTTACATTTAATCACATTGCTATATATTTTATTTTAATTTTACATAAAATTCAAGTAGCCTGAAATATTTTACCAGTGAGACATGTACATTGCAAAATAGTTATTTTACATTACATTGTACATTAATTACCCAGTAGGTGATAATTCAATGCTACTTTACTTGATTGGTACACATTTATATATATTTAACCATCTAACACACAATTTCCCTTTACACAGTAGACCAGAATTTTTACAAATAATATAATTTCATAAATTTTCCCAAAGATGTCATGTTAATTTTCTTTCAGTGATACCAGGTATCAATCCATATTTGCATTTGAATAAACTTGTTTTACCTGTATTCTGATAAGTAGATATTATCTATAAGCTACACATATATAAAAAAACCTGCACAGTAAAAATAAAACAATGTATTGTTAACTTAGTTGCACATTAACTAACTTCATGTGGTTAAAACCTAAATTGATTTCACAAACTGCATTTCTATGTACTGATAACCAATAACTATTTATATTAGCAAGAGCACATATTTTTCATCCCTTAGAAGTATCCCAGAGGTTGTGGTGTTCATTGCCACACAGCATTTGGAAATGATGGGCGCTTTTGTTATGATAATTGCACGGCAAAAGGAATAATCCTGGTCCCATTCATGCTATTCAAGCCTAGAATAAATAATAGAGTTTTTAAAAGAATATCATAAAAAAATTCTAACTACATTTATCAATTGCTCACACACATACACACTGAAATTAATCATAATTTATTGCAATCTTTGTAATAGGTAAACTGTAACAATCAATCTTAAACAGCACTATATTTACAATCTTTACCTTAAACTGCACTATTTATACTTAAGTGTGTGTCCATGATAGGACCAGTCAGAGGGTGGCAAGGTGGGGGTCAACAGATTTCAACCAAATTCATAATATTGTTACATATATAGGAGATATTAAGATTGAAGGCAACAATCCCAAAAGAAATCATTGGATATAATTATAATATGATATTATATGTTTTGGCCATTTTTGGCTTGATTTTCAGCTTCGGTCAATAAAGCCACTTCATAAGCAAATATGTCAAAACTGATGACTTTTTAAAATTAATTGAAAATTTACCTATTTAAACCAGCCATTTGCCATTCAGAATATGTTACTAAATTTCAGTTTAACCCACAAACTTACAAGCCACGCCCATTTTTATAACCCCACCCCCCCAAACTCATTTTTCTACCAAGCAATGTTCAAGCATTCATATCTCTCTTTTTGCAGGGTTGACAGCCATAAAATTTTATAGGGATCCTAAGCATATATTGGTCTCATCAAACAAAATTTAAAAAGCGTGTTAAACACAACAGAAGATATTGAAAAAGTGCCTCAAACTTTAGCAATTTTAGCAGAAAACCAAACGGCCGAAATCAAGATATCAGTACATTTTGAGATAATACCTTCCAATAATCAAATTTAATCAAAGACTCACAGCCAGGAATTCAAACTATGCATTGATAAGGGCAAATCTATCCAATTTTTATAAATACAAGATGGCTGCCATCAATTCTGTCCCAAAATACAGTTACCCTAATTCCTCAAAATAATCAAGTGGCCCATTTTTGCAGGTTTTTTTATTTTGATAACTGTAATACAGGATTTCTCAAATAATATTCTTTTCAAACAGAGCCATACAACTTCTGAATAAATTTTAATTATTAGTGACAAGTTATTCAACCCCCTCCCCCCCCAAACTTAATGAGTTATTACTGTGCATATCCAATGTCATCAGCATTGTGTATACACCTTATTTTCAGGGAGCAATAGAGAAAAAAATAACAAAGGATTTTTCTAAAGGTAAAAGGGAATGACTGTCTCATTTTATCAGTTTTCTCAAGTGCAACACTAATTAATCCACTTGAAATGATTTATATTGCATTTTTCAACCATTCTTTTTCCTTTCAAATGATCCATAGGCTTTGAAAATACATGTGATATCTTGATATCTATATTCTTTTTCTATAAAGAAAATTAAAACAGAGTAAGCAACATACAATGACAGGAGGAGTACTTTATTTTCATATTATCAATTGGACAGTAAAAGAACAAAGCAGTTACTTTTTACAGGAGTGAAATCAAGTTATGAATCTCCAAGGTTCCAATATCATGGTCATCTTTTCCATATACTGAACACAACAGTGATGGGTAGTGTTCCACAGATTTTAATCTTATAACTGATTGATCCCCAAGTTTCTTCTTCTGGTTGAGAGATCCAGAGTCTCCTACAGTAATGATAATTCAGCAATCTTAGAATAAGTGTGGTAACTTGAAGCAACATGCCACTATAGTTTAGTGTGACTGAACTGTCAATTTTCAATATTTGTCAATTCAATGGCGCCAATCCTCCTTTCCTACAAAACTGATTGAGATTGCCAAGCCTAAGATTGCCAAGCCTAGAATCGTCCCAAGGTGGCTCTAAGTCCAATAAAGGTTTGCCAGGATATCCACTACTGCGTCTACCTGAAGATGGCAGGACAGGCTGTCAAAAGAAAATGTATTAAACATATTTTAAACTTATGTTATTTGCTGTATAAAAACAATGACTAAATGATATACTGATCAAACATATTGCACAAGTAAAAACAATTATTGAAAATGAAATCAAATATGCATGATGTAGCTACCAGAATTTCATGATAGAAAGACAGAGTTGGTGCTCACATCTGAATCTGATGAATTTGCCTGTGCAATTTCAGGTGACTCTTCTGTTATTGTCTGTAAGATTGTCCAGGTCAAGGTTCACATCCAGGCCTAGGAAGTAAAATCTGAAAAATAAACATAACATCAATAAATGTTTTACAACAACAAAGGCTTACTGTGTTCAGAATAGAAACTACCGTAGCAGGATCAATCCATCTCAGCGGAGTATCACACTCAGGCTCAGTCGTTGTACTCAGCTTAATTGTCTGGCACACCCCCTTGCAAAGCAACATGAACAACATAATGGACCGCAAAGTTTTCCTGATTTTACTAAAGTACTTTTAGTTGTACAAGTGTTCTGTGTAATATGTAAGTCTTGAAAATTGAAGCACAGTATGTTACAAAGTCACATAAAGCTACACTGTAGGTGGTTAACTTCAACTTCATTGTAAACACACATAAATCTGGAACTAAACCATAAAAAACTGGCACAAGTAACATCCCCTAAAATGCCAAAACTTGAAACTGAATGTGTGTTATATGCCTTTGATTCTGGGTAAGAAATTTCTAATGAAGCGGTCTACAAGCTCAGTTGTCCTTAACTGTTTGTGTTATGATAACACATGTAGCAAAGACCTAGAATATAATGCACAAACATACTTCATAAGTTAGATACACAGTTGATTCTTTTCAGCAGACATATTTACCATGAAATAAAAATCAAGTAAAATTATATGAATTGAAATATACCAGTACATCTTTTAATTCTTTATATATAACTTTAAAATATTCAAACTTATTATTTAAACTGGTTTGAGTTTTTAGTGTAGTATGTGTATGCCACCACTGGCCAACAACAGGGTAGGTTATTACTACATAGAAGACAGTACCTGAAACAGTGACAGAACCGACTTTGTCTGTTTATATATATATATATATATATATATATATATATATATATATATATATATGATCACTTACCTTACAACAAACATCCTGAGCTAAATCGATGAGCTGGATATATTGAGGAATCCAAGCCTGACAACAGTCTGAAGTGGTTCAACAAGATAATAAACATTACATTCTTAGGACGACCAGCTGCTATGGTCATTTCTTGTGATATTCTGGTGCACACCAATCCTTTTGAGATGTACCTAAGCATCTCTAGTGTGTGTTCTTCATAAAATTAAGAAAGCATTATGTTTTCACGCTGTAAAGACAATGTGCTTTGCTCCACAGTTGCTTCGGTGATAATCCTAGTACCCGCCATGTTGAAACTAGGTCACAGAGTTAGCATTGTTATTTTACATTTAGTTTCTACAACATAAACAAATTAAAACAAGGCAGCAAAGCTGTCAAATGTACAGACAAAAAGCAGGAAATTACTATGCACAAAATAGGCTACTGTCAATTCTGATGCAAAAGTACATTATGTTAAACTGTAAATTCAACATCAAATTTTAATTATGCTCAACAGGTAATACCAATGAAAGTAAAATGTGTAACAAGCATAAGGCTTCAGGCCCATGAGAGTTCAAGTTCACACTTTGAAAATGTATAACTTCCAGAATAAGAAGCCAATTAGACTGCTTTTCCAACTCAGGCTGCATGCCGATTTTCGAACTTGACCTCCATTTTAGTAAGATGGATTACTCCTTAGAGTTTCACGACAACAGGCCTATTGGTTTTCCTTGAAATGTGTTTACAGTGTTGCATATATGTTGAAAAGTGAAAGAAAAAAGCATAACTTCTACAATAATGGCCCAATCATGCTGATTTTCGAACTTGACCTGCGTTTTATGAATATTCATCAGCTCTTTAAATATAAAGCCCAAAAGTAAAACTGCCTTCCACTTATCGTGTTTACAATGAAAGTGCAAGGTGCCGGCAACGGCGATGACGGCGACGACAGACGCAGGTGATGGCAATATGTACAGACACATCTGTACATATTTACTGTACTGTTTGAGAACAGTAAGTGACATGGTTTTTCTTAAATGGTCATCATGGGAGCAGTGCCCAAAATAGGTTTTTTTCAAATTTTGATGCAATATTACATAATGTTTAACAACATAATGACCATCAATTTTTAAGAATAAAATATTAGTATCATGGATATTCAGAAAATGTGACTAGCAAAGGTCTTCAGGCCCATGGAACTTCAAAGCCACAACTTGAAAATGCCAAAATGTAAACAAGACAGCACTTTTCTGAAATGGGTTTATTTCCATTTTTAACACTTTTTTAACATAAAACAAAATTAACAGTTTACTGCCATTTTTATATGACCAACTAAGAAAATTGATGAGATGGGAAAAATATCAATAGAATAGTGTTAAATGTCCAATTTCTTCCATTCTGAGATTCTGAACATAGTGAATGATTCAATCTGACAAACTGCAATGATATGAGTTTATTTCCATTTTTGAAACTTTATTACACAATACACAATAACAAGTTTAACATCATTTTTACAAAATCAACTAACAATGTTGTAAAGATGCAGGAAATGTCAAAAAAACACTTTTACATATCTTATTAATTAAATAATGAAACTGTTAACATGCCTAAGAATTGAATCTAAGGAAATGTAAAAAACAGCATTACTTCTAAATTAATGGCCTGATTATGCTGATTTTTGAACTTAACCTGCGTTTTAGCAGGATTAACCACTCCTGTGAGTTTAATGACAATTGGCCTATCTGTTTTTCTTATATTGTGTTTACAGTGTTGCATATATGCTGAAAAAAGAAAAAAAGGCATAACTACTAAAATAGTGGCCCGATCATGCCAATTTTTGAACTTGACCTGCGTTTTAGTAAGATCAATTTTTCCTGTGAGTTTCATGACAACAGGCCTATCGGTTTTTGTTGAAATGTGTTTACAGTGTTGCATATATGCTGAAAAGTGAAAAAACAGCATAACTTCTACAATAATGGCCCGATCATGCTGATTTTCGAACTTGACCTGCATTTTATGAATATTCATCAGCTCTGTAAATATAAAGCCAAAAAGTAAAACTGCCTTCCACTTATCGTGTTTACAAGGAAAGTGCACGGCAACGACGGCGACGGCGACGACAGACGCAGGTGATGGCAATATGTACAGACACATCTATATATATTTACTGTACTGTTTGAGAACAGTAAGTGACATGATTTCCCTTAAATGGTCATCATAGGAGCAGTGCCCAAAATAGGTTTTTTTCAAATTTTGATGCAATATTACATAATGTTTAACAGCATGATGACCATCAATTTTTAATAATAAAATATTAGTATCATGGATATTCAGAAAATGTGACTAGCAAAGGTCTTCAGGCCCATGGAACTTCAAAGTCACAACTTGAAAATGCCAAAATGTAAACAAGACAGCACTATTCTGAAATGTTTTTTTTTTCCATTTTCAACATTTTTTAACATAAAACAAAATTAACAGTTTACTGCCATTTTTATATGATCAACTAAGAAAATTGATGAGATGGGAAAAATATCAACAGAGCAGTGTTAAATGTCCAATTTCTTCCCTTCTGAGATTCTGAACATAGTGAATGATTGAATCTGACAAACTGCAATGATATGAGTTTATTTCCATTTTTGAAACTTTATTACACAATACATGATAACAAGTTTACCATCATTTTTACAAAATCAACTAACAATATTGTAAAGATGCAGGAAATGTCAAACAAACACTTTTACGTATCTTATTAGTTTAATAATGAGACTGTTAACATGCCTAAGAATTGAATTTGAGGAAATGTGAAAAATATGCTGAAAAGTGAAAAAACAGCATAACTTCTACAATAATGGCCCGATCATGCTGATTTTCGAACTTGACCTGCGTTTTATGAATATTCATCAGCTCTGTAAATATAAAGCCAAAAAGTAAAACTGCCCTCCACTTATCGTGTTTACAAGGAAAGTGCACGGCGCCGGCATCGCCATCGCCATCGCCATCGGCATCGCCATCGGCGACGACAGACGCAGGTGATGGCAATATGTACAGACACATCTGTGTCTGTACATAAAAATGTATTTTTGCTTTATAAGTTTGTCTGCAGTGCAAACATGATTATTTTAAGGGCTTTTCACAAACCTATACATGGTTTTGATTTATTAATTTAGTTGAAGAAACAGTTTAGCATTTAAGTAGTATAAAAATATTCATTTTTAGGCTCTTTTTAAAATTGTTATAGTTCTAATTTTACAAGGTTTAACACAGATTTTATTTCACAAAAATTTTTTTTCAACCCTTTTCTATCAGCACATACCAAAATTATATGGATACAACCTGCAAAAAAGAAGTTGTGTGCATTTAAAGAAGGGGAGGGGGTCAAGCATACGGAAAACATGCCTTATTAGAATCAACCTTGTGTGGTCATGACAGTGCCTTTTCGAAAAATCTGTACTGGGTATTTAAGGTCTTTCCTTAACCTATCGTGTGGCTTACATGGATAATTCCTTATGATGTACATGATTTTTTAAAAGAATATTTAAAATTATAACTTTTGAAGAGCTAAAAAATGCTATATTTTGGCAAAATTGCCAATAAAAGATCTGCCCCTATATCTCTAAAACTAATGATCCAAAATAGGAAAGCCAGTGGCTCAAAATATCTTTCATGTTGATGGTTTACCACACCAAAAATTATTAAAATCTGCTGACCCCCACCTTGCCGCCTTCTGACCGATCTGTCTGGCTTTCTCATGGACGCGCTCTTAATTCATAACAGTGATTATTAAAAAAACATTTGAAACTGAACTTTGGGCAAAGTTGCACACCCATCATAATTCAAAAACCCAATTTGAATCAAGGCATGAAAAAATTAGAAAACACATACAAGTCAGAGCACCACATCACTATCATATGCCCTCATCATTGAAGAGCCTGTTTCATTCAATGTAAATACACACATACATATATTATTCACCTTTTTTAAACTTGCATTTTTATGACATTCTTCTCCTCAAAACCCCCAACCAATGCAATAAAACTTATTTTGTGTTTACATGTTTTTTTTCTAAAAAAATTAACACAATTGATACATTTAACCCCCCCCCCTCCCCCCCCCAGCAAAAAAGACATAATTTACGATTCATATATTTCAAAACATGCCTATGGTTAGTTTACAATACTGTATCTTTCACAACTACTGGTACCAATGCCCCCCCCCCTCCCCACCGCTTTGCAAACAAGTACTGGTACACCACGATATGCACATACGTATACGTGTATGCAGGTTGGATGACAATGTTATTTCGCAATCCACTTCATCCTTTTCACATTAAAACACGAAGAAATTGCATGAGAAGCCAAGATTCAAACATTTCACTTATACGGTGACATTCATTCCATGCATGAGACCAGAAAGCCACTGCCATCACTCGATCAACTAAATGATAGGTACCCGGCACGGTGAATATACAGCTTGTTGGAAATGTTGAAATTCTACAAATTACAGGCCATCGCACATCTTAAAAATTTGATATGTTCAAAAAATATTGCCAAACTATGAAAAAACAGGAACAGATAAAGAAAAAAACCCTTAAGCTGCATTTGGCACAGTTCAAAAGTCAATGTTTACAATGACGTTTTGTGTGCGGCCATTTTGCTAATCGCCAGTAACTTTAGAGAATACTCAGTGAAATCGATACACGAAGACTTATTCGGTGTATAAAATGTAACTTAAGCATATACTGTATTGTCCCGTCAAATTCATTAGTATTTAAATCTACTGTTCATTCCACAAACACATGTACAACTTACCTGTCTCTATGCCTTCGTCTCCCGCCAAATTTTTTTGGGGCTACCACTCCACGTTTTGAAAACGAGGCCAAATCTAATATTTTCCAAAATAACCGTCAAATCAGCCAGTGGCTCCCGGGCTGTATTACTGTCACGTCCGACTGAGATTCATTCTCTCTACGTGATTATCAACATGTTGAATTACTCCTTCAAAAGTAACCCATTAACTTGATCTGTTACGTTATGTAATCTGACCGCCAACATAATTCAGGTATGTTTCGATACCCAAAGCTATTCACTCCATCAGGGCCACTTTCTCATGCTCTCAGCCCTATCCTCCATCTTGGATAAGCGTGCTCTCACAAAATTCAATTATCTTCACTCATCGCTATGAGAACAATTTAAAAAGGGGTTTAACTACATCATTTTAATCTGTTGTTTATGAAAATGCATAAACACGGTGACTTTTAGAGTTTTATTTGTCATAATGTGGGTTGCAGTTTGGAGCACTAACCTCACCGCGAGCCTTCATCTTGTTACACGAGGAAAAAGGCCGATGTGTGTTCCGCTAAAACGAGATTTACATTTTTTAAGAAAATGCCAAAAAAATCTACAGTTTACTTTAATTCATACAAAAATATAGTTTTGTTTTTATTTCTAATCAAAGATGGACATTTTTATAATAAAGGAGACAAAATTGGAGAAATTGTTAAAAATCCCGTCCAAACGAGACTTCAAAGTGTCATGGCAGCCTACGCAGCTGATGAAACGTGGCTGTAATGTTTTGATGCGAACAATGTGCATTTAAGGCGAAGATATACACACTAAAGGTTAGTGCGTCATTGGAGAGCTTTTGATAACATATATCTGTTTATTGTGTTCACCCAGAGATCATTCGGACATGCAAACCTGACTTTAATCAACAATTAATCGCACCGGTTGTCGGCTGTTTTACAACGTGACTTGGTGAATCGGTGAAATGAGGCGAGCTAAGAAAGGCCAGAACAAGCAGTGATAGATTTCGTACGATCACACTTTCTAAATTAGATGCAGTCCGACAATGAAGATACGGTAACTGAAAGGTTGGAAACGCAAATAACTCGGAATGTATTTGCAAGCGCAGATGTTCATGTTAGAGGCGGACCTGTTTGAGGGGTGGGTTCTCCTGTCATACATACTTTGACGGGTTAATGATGTGGGTGGTTTATTTTTTTTTTTTATGTAACTCCATCCATTTTTATCAAGTATTCAGAACTAGATGTCATAACATATTGCTGGTTTTACAGTAAGTTTAGATACTGGAGATCAAAGACCTTCAATTAGCACAAAGTTTTGTGCATTCGTTAGTACTCTAAATTTTGGTTTCTGCTTTACAACCTATATATATTTGTTAACCAACATTGCCAGAGATAAATTGTGGGAGGGTGGCGGTAGGTTTTAATTATCCTTCTAAATTTTTTTCTTTTTTTTTCTGCACTTGTGTCAAGTTGTGTATATGGTGGAGGGAGGTTGTGGTGCTGGAGTGGTGTGGAGAGGGGGTAACAGGATACTTAAATGTCTTACTTACTTATCCTCTTTGAGCCGTGGTGGGCTAATAAGGCTTGTCGGCATCCTCTGTCGTTGTCTTCTATCTTTTGCTGCTGTGCTGGCTTCACTGCCCTCTTTGCTACCCCAGTTCTTGCTGCTTGGATTCTTTGCTTCTTCTCCATGTAATTCATATAAAGAGACATATAGAGACATTTATAGAGACATTTATAGAGAGACATAAACATGTAAGTTATTTTAGGGAAATAATGATATATGTAATACATAAATGATATATATTTACATTGTATGTTATCCCAGCAGGTATCCTGTGTGTGGGGCAGTGTATGGGGCAGTCATGGAGGAGGTGGCGCTGCAAGGGCTGGACCCCCAGGTCAACGATCCTGCCGCTAGGGCTCTCGTAAGTTTCCTTTCATGTTGTTGACCCATTTCCAACATGAAATAGACTACTGAGGGTTTTATACATACTTTGTTACCTTGACTTTCAAAAGCCTTTTTAAAAACATTTGCTTCCTAAACCAAAAAAAAAAAAAAAATGCAACACTTTTGTGTAATCATTTCGGATTTAGAGGAAGAAAATAGATACACTTTTATAGCCCTAGTTGAAATTCAACTTGCAAGTCTCAATTCAGTTTTCCTTGATGATATTGATGTAGTTTCAAATAGTTTTCTAAAATCAGCTCCGAGTTATTTCTACTCTCAACCAATACCTTCATATCAATATATCACAGAAATATAAGAGTGGAAGCAATTGAGATTTTAGTTGCTGTTTTGAAGAAAATATTTATTGCTAGTGAGTGAAAAACACTGCTGATGAAATTCTCCAACTAAGCACTAATAAAATTTCTCAAGTCAAATTTTACTCAAATGCTAAAATTTCATCAGGATTCTCTCTATTCCTTCCAGACGTTGCAGTATTTTGAGCAGCTGAAAGCCTCAGCAGATGGCTGGAGACTTTGTGCTGCTTCTCTGACCTCCGGGAGATATCACAGGTAAGTGCTCTACATGTGTTACCATTTCATTAAAGACTGTCTGTTCTTTTTCTTATGATACACAGACACAGTAGAAGATAAAATTTGTTCTTTTTCAAAAACTCTTATTTTACCTTAGCATCTGCCTGATGACTTTGGTTTTGTTATATGGGAATTATTTTTAATTGATTAACATATGAAGCACAGTATTTAATTCTGACATTGTTTACTAGGAAGTAAAAGTGGAATAAAGACAATAGCTTTAAGTTGATATTATTAAATGTGTTAGATTAATTTTTTATTTATTGATTTTAATCTTGCAAGTTTGTAATATCTAATCCAGATTACTTTTTATTTTGATTTCTGTTTCACACATATATTTTTATTTTCAGCAACGATCACATTCAGTTCTTTTGTTATCAAGTTATTGAACATTTTCTGAAAACAAGGTGCGTAAACCTTCATATTTGTATTTAGAATAATGTTCAGATATTAAATGTGTAATAGAAAAAATGATATCTGTGAATTTGGAAGTTCTAATATTACATATGACATATGTACTCAAATTTTTTATTTATTAAAAATGAACTCTCCCTTTTGATATAATTTTGTGTAACAAATAACTGATTTATTGTCAGTTTTAATATCATGTTATATGCAGTTCATATAATGATATATATCCATTATATAAACCAGTGGTAGGTTTCTTTTTTTCACAAAACAACTTAAGCTTGAAATTAATCTAAACGTTCAGTCCAAAGATTAAAGCCTTCTTTGAACCACGATATATCAGCCTGTTTAATATTAAGAAAGTCTAAAACCAGCATTTAATTGATTCAAAGGTACAACTAGTATTATGTCATCTTGCCCTGAAGTTGACAACATTTTATGGCCTTAAAGTTAAAAAAATGTACCTATTTTTGGGCTTAAGTTCTTCTTTGAGCTCATCCCCTTAATGTGTTGCAGCTATGGCAGCGCCAGCCCTGTTGTTCAACAAGAGTGCAAGACCTTCCTGATGACTGTGCTGCAGTTACAGGTGAGAACACCTTTATGGAGGAAATTATTTTTTTAAGAAGGGTACAAATATGGCCTTCAGAAAGGAGTTTCCTCAATGTACTTATTTTGTTTACATGAAATCATTGTATATTCATCATTTCCTTAGCCAAGACACCACAAAGATATTGTGGAAATTAGTTGGGTAAACTTCAATTAAAATACTGTCTTTAAGTCTGGAGTCTCCTCAATGAACTTGTCTTGTACACATTTCATCATTGTGTATACATCAATTCTAGAGCCAAGACACTGCAAAAAATTAAACATTTCTGCATGGAAATTAGTTTGGTAAACTTAAATAAAACTGTCCTCAAATCATAAGTCTCCTCTATGAGCCTATTTTTTTACACATAAAATCATTACTACATTGTATATACATCAATTCCAGAGCCAAGACACCACAAAGAATAAAACATTTCTGCGTAACAAGGTTGCCCAGGTTCTGTCCTTGGCGTTTGTCTGTGACTATCCTCAGCGCTGGCCGAGCTTCTTCCAGGATTTACTTCAATTGCTGAGCATGGGGCCTCTGGCTGTGGATATGTACCTGAAGGTTCTGGTTGCAATCGACAGTGAGGTGGTTGACAGAGATATTGTCCACACACAGCAGGTATGTATGTTAAAACAGAGTGACGCTTTTTTTTTTTAATTTCACAATTAACTTACTTTTAGAATTACTATACGGTGTAAAAGTAGGATAACAGGGAGTAAGTACTTAATATTAAAACAGCACACTTATCAGATCAATATGATATCTTCAACTGTGATATCTCACCTGGCATAAGACTAAATATCTTTGACAATTATGGGAATAATACAAAGCATTTATGAAGTGACGTGATATTTGAATTGAATTTCCATTGTATAATTGCTGTAAAAAGGTGACTGGTGTTATTTTTATGATTTCAGGAGACAGAGAGGAACACCATGATTAAGGACACCATGAGGGTAGACTGTGTGGCACAGCTGGTGGATTCCTGGTACCAGATCATTGTAAGTGGGTTCACACTGCCCCCTGTGAAAGTTTGTCTCCTTTAACGCTCACTTACGCTTCTCAATCTGTCCTAGAACATAACGTTTTTCTCTTTTAAAGAAAAATGTTCCTTAAATTGAGGACATTGTAAGTGCACAGCTAGATGATGTATTAAATTATTAGATAATAAGTAAATTGAAAGAAAAATGAAGATATGTTTTCTCTACTGTGTGTATAGTTGTACCCTGCTCTGATATAGTGAAGGTGTGGTTTAATATTTAGGACTTTATTTTCCAGACAGGTTACGAATCGTCCAACCCAGAGACTGTATGTCTTTGCCTCGATATAATAGGGAAATACGTATCATGGATTGACATTAACATGATAGCCAATGACAAGTTTGTGGAGGTGCTAATTCGTTTCATGCGCATGAACCTCCTGCGAGAGAGTGCGTGCGACTGTATTCACGAGATCATCAGTAAGGGCATGGACCCAGTAGCCAAGACGAAGTTGATAGAGTCCTTTACTAATGTGCTGGATAGTGCTGGTGTGATACACCCCACAGAGGTATATATTGACAGAGTCTACCGCTTCGCGTGTGTGAATGCACATGCATGGTGGGGGAGGAGGGGGGGGGGTCATCCTTCTTACTTATTTCCCATCCTTTGAATCTACATAGGGAAAGAAGGGGTAATATACTTAGATAATGACATTTCAGGTTTCCTAGTTTGGTAAAGCTATCCCTTCTTGGTTTCTTTTATGTTATTATGAGATTTATCTGAAAAATTTTGACAATTGTGAAGATCTGTTATTTAGCCCCATTTTGCCATTTATTAACTTTGTTAAAAAGCCTGTCATTTGTACCCATATATTTACTTCTCTAATTTAGATTTGTCATGGTTTGATAAGAAAACATTGAGCTTTGTTATATATAATATTTCAGGACGAGGAAGGAGATTTTGTGGCCAAGTTGTCCAAGCTGGTTAATGGGATGGGTCTGCAGCTCATACAGGCCTGGCAAAAGTGAGGGACACTTTTTTTTTATTTTTATTTTTATTTTTATTATTAGTGATTAACATCAAAAATAAAGATTGTTGAAAATGTATCTACTACAGACTATTTAAAAGGAGTACTGCTAATTATTTTTGATAGTCATTTTGATTGCTTGATGTGTAATCTGTCCCAGCATCAGAATATAATCTAGTCCTAGAATCTAATCCTGTGTATTAGTGATTGTAATAATGCAATGAATGTTTTTCACCTGATTCAGGTTGGTCAAGGCGGGGGATAGTGCCAGTTCTAATGTCACTATGCAAGCTTTTGAACATAAGGTGCCATTAATGTTCCGTTTCCTTGGTGACGAGGACGATGATGTGTCCGGGGCCATAATAACATTTGCACACGACTACATCTCCGTGTTGAAACAAGTGAAGACTTTGTCAGAAAAACAGAGACAGAATATTGAGGTGAGCATGTTATGGTTTTTGTGATGTTTTTGTTGTCATTTATTCAATTATAAATTTGATTACTTTGATGAACAAAATGTGGTTATGTTTGCTGTGAACATGATGCCCACTCAAGAAAGCATTATTTTCTCCAAACTGCTTAAGTATTAATTGTTATAACAATGATACTGAAATGCTTGATTTTTCATCATTGATAAACTGCTTGAAAAACTGATTTAGGCAAAGAGTGTTGTTTATTTTAAAAATTGTAGGTCAATTACATGTGCACTCAAATAATAACCCTTTTTAAATAGCATCATTAATATGTATTTTTAAGGGACTGCTGTTTGTTGTTGTGAAGAAATTGAAATATGATGAATCATACAACTTTGATCAAGAGGTAAGAACTACAAGCAACAAGCTGTTAAAATGTACATAAGAACAGATTTTCCTTGTTAATTAATTTCATTAAATTTAACTGAAAATTGCAGGTCCCATTGTAAAAGAAAAAGTGAAGCAGTGTTTACAGTTCCTATACGCTCTCTTATGAACAGCCCATAAATTATTATAATTCTTTGTGTCTATTCAACTATTTTAACAAATAATGTCACATGCATTTATCTTTTAGGGAGAGGAAGAAGCAATGTTTCAAGAATACAGAAAACAGTTAAAAACCATCTTCAATAATCTTGCTCAACTGGTAAGTTTAATATGTTATCTTTCTCATTTATAAATTCTTTGGACTTATTTTACACTGGATAAAATGGAAGAAGTTATATGCACTCTTTTCCATTATATCTCATCTAACATAAAGCTAAATATCTAAGGAAACTATGCAGCATTTGAATAAAAAGTAAAATGTTGAAGTAAATCACGTGATGATTTTCTGACAAGACATGCAAGGCAGGGGTCAGGAATTTTTAGTTTCAGCAGAAAGCTTTCTCTCTTTTCCTCAGTTGCCATGCCAGTCTGTTTCAAGATAATTTTATTTTCATACGTTTTTGTTTCAGGATAACCAGCTGATAGTGGCGGCAGTTCACAGTTTAGTAGCCAGCACTCTTCAGAACTGGAGGAACATGGAGCACCAGGAAGTGGAGGTCGCCATCTATCTGTTGTACATTTTAGG
Organism: Lingula anatina; assembly: GCF_051362555.1. Taxonomy (NCBI): domain Eukaryota; kingdom Metazoa; phylum Brachiopoda; class Lingulata; order Lingulida; family Lingulidae; genus Lingula; species Lingula anatina. The sequence goes on along the minus strand of NC_141772.1, from coordinate 1,567,854 downwards.
AGAAACTATCCCTGTAAGTATAGAATGATCAAGCCCTGGGGATATATTTACTAAGGTTTTAAACACATAAATTATTGTACCTTAGGAAGTTGATGTAAAAAACTTACTGATCTTATGAAGTTTGCAGTGTTTTCTAGAGTTAGAAAAAGAGAAAAACATATGAGTTGGTATTGCCTGATAAAACTTTAGACTTCAGTCTGTACCGTTAACGGTGGCTCAATATTAGCAGTTATATCGTTTAACTGTAAGCTTTGCTTTATCACATTGATGTCTTGAAGGTTTACATCCTCCTGTGTGATGTGAAAGCACAAAGTATTATTGTAATATGTGGTAATTGTTTTCAGCCCACTCAGGGACCGCAATTCAGAGATGCTAGTCAGTCCAAAACCACGGCGCTCCAAGAAATGATGAGACTGGTGAGCAGTTTACTGTACTCAGTTGAATTTAGATAATAAGTAGGAAAGTAAAAAGAATGAAACTGATTTCTGTGTAAAATTAAAGTTTTATCATCTTTTTTTTTTAACTTAAGCTTTGATTAGTTAATACGCTAGCTATGTCAAGATAAAAAAGTCTCAGATTGATTCTTTAAAAGTGTAATAGTAAGATGCTGAGTTCTTTAATACATATTTTATGAGGATGATGAGGATTTCAGTGATAGAAATCTGGTTTCAGCTTGTCACCTGTGGTGTAAGTCACACCCCCCATACAGCTGTCACCCTGCAGATGTTTGAAACCATCGTCAGATATGAGAAATTCTTCCTGTCTGAGCCACAGCATATCCCTGCAATACTGGTAAGATTTACTGACCTCTTAGTTGTTGACTTTGTAAATGTGTATAGTTAAAGAAATCTTTCACATTGGTGGTATTTAAAAATATATTTGATATTTGTGCAATGTTACTGTTAGTTACTTGGCAACTTAAAAGTGAAACATGTCAGACTTATCATTATCTTTTAAAGATGTGATTTGTAATGTATATGTAAACATTCTGTGAAGCAGAAATCCACAAACATTCATTTATTCTTGATAATGAAATTACTTGACATAAACAACTGGTTCTTTTGTGAATTTGAATAAAAAATAAAGTTAACTACTCTCTTTTTTCCCCCCACGCAGACTGCATTTTTGGATGAGAGAGGTCTACACAACAAGTCCAAGTCTGTCAGGAGCAGAGTATCCTATCTATTTTCTAGATTCATCAAGGGAATTAGGTACTTATTGATCTAATTTATCAGCGCACTGTTAAACGAACATACTACAAAATATACTTGCATCGGGAAAATTGATTCTGTAATAGTTGATTGATTGAAATTTGTGAAGATTGGAGCAAATGTCATAACCAGCACAGTAAGCTGTCACAACTAACACAATCAGTTATCTTAAAAAACAACTGTCACTTTTCATCATCTGACAATTATGTATTTTGTTCTATTTTAATCTGTTGAAAATGTATATTATTATAACATTATGATACAGACCTCTGTTAGAAAATCAGAATTAAAGAAAACAACTTGAATCAATATGATCTAGGGCACATGTCCAGAGCTATGAGAATGTCCAGGAGATCCTGACCCGGATAGCTGATCTGCTGGTCCTGAACACTCCAGACAATGGTCTGCAAATTTCCTTGACCAGTGTGGACAAGCTGTTCATGTATGAGACGGCCGGGACAGTGATAGTCTCGGGTTATTTCCCACCAGAGGTCAGTATAGGGGGCAGTGCATGGTATTCCCCTCCACTTTTTACCTAACTCATATCATCAATTATATCTTTCTTATGCTTAAAAAAACTTGAAAACTTAAAGCACATAAGGCATATTTTTGATTAATGTAAAGATTGTTTTAGTCCAAGGGAGATTTGAAGCATGTGGTGTCTTTTTGCCATCTTATAATTAATTTCATTAAAAGGATTTATCAAAGAATGTGAAAAATTTCTTAGAATGACTCTTAATCAGCAGAGCAACAGGGGATCATTTGGACATTTGTTTAAGTAGGCATGAATCTCAGAATAGTTGCCTTCTTGTTTTATACAACTGATGCAGTATTTAATTTACTCAATTTATACAGTTTTTGATGCAGATTCATTATTTGATTCATTGTTTATTCAGAAAAAGGCAGAGTTGATGAAGGCCCTTCTAGCCCCCATCGTCAGCAAGTTTGACAGTATTTACTCCAAAATGTGTGCAGAGACGGATGAAACAAAACAGTTTGGCTTTGCCCAGTCTCTAAGCCATGCTATGAATTTTGCAAGGTGGGTTATATACGATGGATTTTCAAAAGAATACTTTACTTTACTTTACTTTATTAAAATTGTTTTAAAAGTAGCTTGAAAATGCATATTCATTTGTGGAGTATAGGATCAAAAAGATTCAAGGCCAGACATATTGATAACTGTACTTGTAAAATTTTGATTTTATACAAAATAATACACCTGAAAGTTAAAATCCTATGTAACTCTCCAGCCCTACTAATAATAAAGCTCGAATTCTGTGTTGTGGTTTTCAGTCGTGCCAGTAAAGCCTTCTCCAACCAGCAAACAATGCGACAGTGCAGCTGTGTCGAACCGTTCACAGAGACACTGCAGATCTTCCTGCATGTGCTGAACACCCCGTGTCATCGCCAGCTGCTCCAGACGGGTGTGCGCCAGTACCTGCATCGCATGGTGGTCTGTCTAGAGAGTGAAATTCTCCCCTACGTCCCCCTGGCTATGGAGCAGCTGCTGAAAGACGCGGAGGCCAAAGAGTTGTATGACTTTCTGCCTCTCATGAATCAAGTCATATCCAAGTTCAAGGTCAGTTTGACAGCATTGTTGATGGGTTTTCAATAAAATATTTTTGTGTTGAATATATTTGTACGCAATTATTTGTACAAATCGATGCTTGGATATGACAGTTTGTTCTTCCCCTTGTTTAATAACGTGATAGTTCAATTTTTGATTTTTATTATGAAAAAATGTGAAATCAAGATTCCACCTCTATCCATTTAGCACAGGTTTATTCAGAGATGAAATTCAAAGTTACACATTTATTTTTACAGAAAGAAATTGTCCCCTTTCTCCAACAAATCTTCATGCCTGTGGTGACCACTATCTTCCAAGCTCTCAACAAGCCCTCTGACCAGTTGGATCAGATAGCAGCCGCAGAGAAGAAATTACTGCACAAAGGATACTTTGGTTTCATCAGTACTATTTTAAACCAAGATGTAGCAGAAATATTAACTCTACAAGGTGAGATTTGCTGAACTGGTCATTTATGACAGAGCTAGAAACATAGGAATAAAATGCTATAATTTCAGCAGAATTGTTTTAAAGAGAAAGCTGAAAGTCTAAATTACAAAGTTGAACACTAGTAAGGAGATAGTTATATTTAGTGACATTAAAAATGGACATCTGTATGTTTGTAGATATTGAAATTTTGGCTTTGATTAGTTGAACTAGAAGTGTACTGAACAGATAAATCTCATAACAAATGTCAATGATTATCTAGTGTTACTTACTTCATGGGTGATGAAGTTGATAGTGGGATGAAAAGAGAGTTGCCTGGTTTACAATGAGTCGGAATGTTTATAACATCATGTTAACAGTTATATGATTTTATGAGTTATAATATTGCCATTATAGGAACAAAAGTGAAAATAAAATTAAATGATAACCATTAGATTAATAAAAAAGAATTATAATAATAACGTTAAATTTCTTTTCTTCCAGAGAGCCACAATTTATACAATATATTGGTCACAGTGGTACAAGGTGCCATGGACTTTCCTGATCCTTCTGTAAGTTATGGTTCATAAAATATCTATCAGATATACTCAACTTTTAAACTAGAATTTTACTCTAGTACAACCCAAGATACATCAGTAATAGTCTTGACTCTGAATTGATATGCACCAAAATAATTTCTTAAGTTTTTTTCAAGCTGTACTCTGAAAATTTGGTCTAACAGTAGTGGGAGGAAATTCTTATATGTCTCACATTTGGATATGGGTGATTAAAAAGTCTTTGTTTTGTGAGGAATTGAAGGGCATTTATGTTTATATAAACCATATTGTGTCATCTGATGGAACAAGATATTCATTATACCATGTATTTCAGTTGTCTTATTTATTTCTCTCTTTATTTTAGGCACAAAAGTTGTGTTTTCAGATTTTAAAGAAAACAATAGAACTTTGGGGTATGTATATGGTTTAGTTTGACCATTGCTACCACATTGTATATTATTAAAATTTTCAAATTCTTCAGTGCAAGGAAATTTGTTGTAGATGTTAGTTTTTTTTTATTATTTTATTTTATTTTATTTTATTTTATTTTATTTTTTTTTGACCAGTTGTAAAGCTATTGCTTGAAGCACAGCTTGATTTTATACGAAATCCATATTTTGACTTGGCAGAGTTATGACTTGTTTTCAACATGAAAATTGTGATGTTAAGTCATTTAAATGGTTTTGTAAGTTCAAAATGTAATAAAAAGTTCTGCATTCTTTTTAGGTGACCCTGGAAGCTTGTCGGGTTTTGAAGATTTTATTTACAAAAATGTTGTCCCAGCTTGTTTTATGGCTCCCATGAAGAGCACATTTGACCTGAAGGATGCACAGACTGTATTGGTGAGTGCTGCCATCTGTTGATGAAGTTAAACACAAAAGTGTTCATTGGAATAAAGTCTGTCATAAATTTCAAGCATGTTACAGATTTTATGACTATAACTTAATTTGATATATGAAAGGGGAATGTAGTATTTTTTTTAATGTGTTTCTAAGTAACAATAATATACTTGATATTAAAAAGAAGAAGGGAGTAAAAGCATAAAACATTTTTTTAATTTTCAGGCTTTAGGGGAAAGTGGATTGGTGCTTAAGACTGTTTTGGAAAAAAGGGTATGTGTAATTTAATTATTATTTTCTTATAAATTATATTTTGTTTTTGATAGTGATATTGCCATCCAGAGTGATAATAATATGAATGTGCAACTACGATATTTTATGATTTTGAGGCAACTTGTGGTGTTTTTATTTTCTTTGTTTTATATTTTGCCAAGCTAATCTCTGAAGTGTGCTATCCATATTATATACAATCTCTATCCAACAGGGTGATGAGTTTGTTGTTTTCCTGCAAACCAAATATCTCCCAGAGGTCAATATGACTCCAGAAAATATTCAGGTGGGTAGTCATGATGCTGTGATATTTATTTATGTGGTCAGTCATGATTCTGATAATCCTCTCAATGGCTGGAGTGACGATGGGCTGTAGAATTTATTGCCTCTGTCTCAATCTCGAAACATTTTGCGAACTGCTTCCATTTCTACGCCAGGTTCTATTAGGCCTAGCTCTTAAAGTTGTGAATAACAAGAATGCAAAGAATGAAATGTAACACACATAGTTGGTGTGTAATATAAAGATATCCTAAATTTTTCCAGGAATACACAGAAGCTTTGAAGTCGGACCCAAAAATATTCAAATCATATTTAAAGGTGAGTGACAGAAGCAGGGCTGTAGGGAGGTGGGTGTGGAGAGTGTTTGTGTGTGTGTAGGGGTGGGAGATGGGGGGGTGGGGGCAAAAGAAGTGGTCTTCTTGGAGATCTTTTTAGTGGTGATGGATTTCATTTGTAACAAACATGTACAAGTCTTAATTTTTTTCAAATTATAAGATCAAAACTGTGCTGGGTACAAATGTGTTGATTGTGGCATTGCATTAATTTTTATAAACAAAAGCTTTACTTTTACTTGATAGTTACACTTGTTAATTGAGCATTCTCCTTACAAGAATTGAAGTTATTTATCTAATATTCTATTCCAGGCATTCTTTGCAAGGTTTAAATCCTGACCGAGGCAGGGACACCTCTCCATAAAGCCATCATGCATTGTATATAGACCATTGATAATCATATCATCGTGCCACAAGCCCAGTTCCAAGATACATGTTTAGGAATTCTAGGGACCTTTAAGTCAGTAGGATTATCTTACATTCTGAGAGAACCATCTGTATGACCATGGAGATGCCATTGGACACATCAAGTTTTGTTTACTTGGATTGCTAGTTAAACTAGAACTGAGATGTTCTTGCGAAAAATTTTATTTTGTGATGGTTAATTTATTTTGAAATGCCTTCAGAGGAATTTGTGTCAATTTAGTTTTTATATAATTTATTATTTTTATTTATTTATTTTTTTTTTAGTGTTTGAGCCATTTAGGGTCATTCTTGAATTGCTGATCTTAATATTTATTGTAGTCATACATAGCTAGATGAAGTAAATCAAAACATTGATGTGTATCAAAGGCAAAAGCTTAAGTATTTTGAAAGAATTCCGTAGATCAGAATATAGTCAGGGTTAGGCTGAAATTTCCTGTATGATAGTAATCTCGGCTATTTCATATCGAATATGACTTGTTTCAGGGAACAAAGTGCCAGTAACTTCAGTTGGACAGATTGAAAAAAATTCAGATTTTTGTTGTTCGTTTTTCTACCAGATATTGAGCCATAAATTATCATGTGGCAGCATGGCATGATATTTATGATAATAGCAGTGATATTTTGTTGAAATTGGATGCCCTTAGAGGAATTGAAAGTATATAAAATTTGAACTTTTTCCATCCACCTGATGGAAAAGAATTTTCATAAGTAATTTGTACTGAAAAATAATATAAAATACTTGGATATATTGCCTCAAGATTTGTACTGCTCTTTGGTTAAAAGCTTTATGTGGAGTTGAGAAAAAGTTAAAATTACATTAATTTATTCTTTTACATGATTGTGTTGATTTAAGACTGGTTTTATTTTTCAGGAATTTAAATGTTTGAAACTTAACATCTGAGACGAAGTAATAGTGCTTTTGGAGTTTTTCACAGTTTTTTTTATCTGTTATCTAGTTAAAGAAAAAGGATTTTTCTTTACTTGTTTTAAGTATCACAATTGTCAGGTCAAAGCTTTTAAAGTTTTTTGTTGTCAGACACACTATTGTCATTGAAGTTTTCTTTGTTAAAATAAGATCACACAATTCGTTTCATTGGCTTTTTAAAAGTATTTATCACTGATAATTTTCCCCTTCAAAGCAGAGTTGTTGACTCTTTTTAATTTTCAAGGTGCAATAAAATACATCAGGTGGGAGGGGGGTGTGACATGGCTTTTACACCTCTGAAACGCGAATACTGCTTTATGTATTTAAAAAGATATCTCATTTGAAATTCCCAACTGTCATGTAATAAGCCGAAGCGGTCAGTGTCAGGTTCAGCGAAGACTCGCCGGCTGCTTTATGCATTTTAAGTTATAATATCGGTTTCTTCAAATATTCTTGGAATATTCGGATAGTAGTATCCCGGATTTTAGTTGTTATTTGAAGAAACAATTATTGTAACATTAACAATCAAGGTAGCCAGTTAGTATAAATAAGAAAGGAGGGCACATTGCTGTTTTTGGATCAATCAATGAACACGTGACCTTGCTCCATATTGTACTATTATTATTATTAAACGGCAGTCTGGAACATTAACTTGAAAGCGCATGTGCTTCTGTTTATTTTTACTAATTGGAATAAAATTCTATAATTACTCGTTTTCGTCTCTTTTTCTAGTTCAAATAGTTCAACGTTACAGTGTCTGCGGCATTTTCAGAGGACTACGAGAGAGTTCCTATGAATTATCATGGAAATAGAGAAGGTTGAAGGAAGAGGCGTGACTTGCCGACTGCCGTCGATTTAGTAATAATACGACATCACATGGGACACACTGATGTAAGGCGTGAGTGGTTAGTGCAGCGCTTCTAGTTCATACTCCTTTCCTGTACGAGGCCTGATCAAATGGTGAAATGACAGTTCGTTTTGCTGAACAGTGTGAAATTCAAATTTTCAAGCCTAATTTAAATTGCTCAAATTATGACAGCAAATGAGGCGAAAAGAAAATGGTTAAAATGATGCGTACGAGGTGAGAGTAGCGTCCCTGATCGCAATGTTCGAAGTCATCCACATATCATTAAAATGTTAAAGAGAACATATTACTGTGATAGAACTGCTACTAAATGATGCGACAAGAACACCCTGACATTTAAATAGCGCCCTCAGTGATTAAAAGAACGACAAAAAAAAAAAAAAAAAAAAAAAAAAAAAAAAAACGGTAAAAGAGGGGTGGGGGCGAAGGGACGCGCTCACCGAGTTCTACATATAAATTGTCCACGGCAGGTGTGTTTGGTAAATGCTCACCTGGATAAACTGGACACGATTTCTCCTTCCTTGTATTTCGGACTAATAGCACTTAATAATTGAGTTTCTACCGCCGGAGAGATAAAGCGGATTAGCGCGCTGCTTAAACAGCTACAAACAGAGCCGCGTAATGATATAGACATTCACCTGCAAATAACAAGTCAAGTTTTTTCCAGATAACAAGTACTTTTCACAATTTCAAAAACAGCCAACAGGAAAAGAAATATCCCAGGTGAACCAATGCAAACGAATGCCCGACAAAAATGACAGAATTTATTGTTTGTCTTAAGACGAAAAATCGGTAGATTAGGAAGTATTGCTACAAGCATGCCACAGACCTTAGTCTTGGAAAGAGGCAAGTTTTCTCATTCGTACGTTTATTTTCCAAACATTGATAATATATTCCCGGCAACCCTCACGACGCTTGGACAAACTGGGCAAAACAACCCATCAAGGTAACTAAGTAGCATTTAAACTTGCGTCACGAATTAATATAGCGCGACGCTTTTCCGAAACTTTCGCGGTGCGAAGAACAAAGGATTTTGTATTTCGTTCTTAAAATCGACAAGAAATCATATACAAAATACAAGCTAAGAGCTTAAACCCTAGGACAGCGACTGGGAAAGGAATCCCTGGGAAGCCTTCAAAAACTATGAAGCTTTTCGCGGCACTTTTCCTGGCCGTGGTACTCTATGGCGATGTCACGGCGGGGAACATACCAGATGCAAACGTGGTCAAAAACACCTGGGTCCCGAGCCTGAGTTCCAGGATGACCAACTTCGCAGAGAAGCAGCTAGGGTCTCTACAGCTACAGAGGCTGTACGACCAGAGAGTCATGTACAAGACACAGCGGGTGGATGGTCAGGCCAAGATCGACGAACTGGTCAAGAAACTTGACGACAGGCTGCAACAGGCCACGACCAACCTTGCGGCCATGCAACGGAAGATTCAGGGGTTGAACATGGTTCACGTGCCAGTGTCCCTCCCTGGGTGCTGTCAGGCGCCGAACCCAGGGAAAATTAACTCCCGATTTAAACAAATCGTGAGTGATCCCTTTCAAAAAGGCTGCGCTGAAATCCAAGACTCCACCAAAGGGTTTTTATGGCCCATGATGAAAACGGAACTGGATGCAAACCTGCAAAATACAAAACCGCTGACTTGGCAGTATTATGGAGACAAGTATGGCAACTACTACCAGTACCCCACCGGTGTCCACTCCAAGTTCTGTCCAGCGGGGAATTACGATGACCACAGATTTAGGTGGGTTCAGAGCACCATGATTGTTCTCCTACGAACGTGAATATTTCAATCTCAAAATCTAGATTGGTTTTTAAAATACTGATGGTTCGGCTAAAGACAGAAAAGGTCGGGGGGGGGGGGGGGGGGGGGGGGAGTTAAGTTTAGTGAGGTATTCTAAGGAAATATTGGCCTAAAGATATAATTTTCGTTAGTTTTCCGTCAACTCCAATGAAATACTCTGCTGCTGATTGGTGGTTGAATGTGAATTACACTTTAAATGACTTGAGAATACCATTCTGGTCTAAAATTAAATAAATCAATCAATTATAAAAAGAAAGAAAAAACGGGTGCCATAATGGCTAAAATCAAAAGGCAGTAAGTCCTAGTATATGTAGTTATTATGACAAAAAAATTGTGTAGCTGAGAAAGTATTTTCTACAAGTGAAAACAGTTTGATCCTATCATGAACGCTAGACCAAAGTTTTGATAGAAACATTTGAAAAACACGTCTGATTTTGGGATTGGCGAGCACGTAGACAGGTACACAGTTGAGCTACTGACAAGATATTCACTGTAAAAATTACTTCATTTGTTGCATTAGGAACTGGTACGTGAATACAGCATCACCAAAGAAGAAGAACCTGGTGATTATTGTGGACGAGAGCTTCTCCATGGACCGTCAGGTGGACTTTTTTGACTTTAATTCCCCAACGCGTCTTGAGATTGCCAAGGAGGCCGCTAAGACTGTACTGCAAACTCTGAGTTCAGACGACTGGGTGATTTATATTTATATTTATTTATATTAAAATGAAATAATTTTTAGAAAAACGAATGTTCCATTTTAATGATCCACAGTCTTTACCTTTATTTAATGATTTTTCTGCTGACTTAATCACATTTAAAAAGGGAAATTTTTGTGATTCGATTCAAAATTAACATTCTTTCAGTAATTATAAAGATCCAGTGAAGCTTCTTTAGACTTTTATTTATCTCTCAGTATCTTTGTTGTGTTGTGAGCTATTACTGTACTCAGTGGTTTCCAGTGTGTTTGACAAAATATACAGTGTCAAGAGTACATAAATATGTAATAAGGATTTACCCCTGTCACATACATGATTTTATGTATTTGTTTCTTTATAAGGTATTGTTTGTTATAGGTGGGCACTGTAGCATTCAGTGATTATGCCAGGAGTCCTCCCGGCTGCTTTGGAGACCATGTGGCCCAAGCCAATGATATCAACAAGCAACACTTGGTGAAGTTTATTGATGATATCAAGCCTATGTGTGAGTGAGCATATCAGCTTTTAAGCTGATTATGTATTGATTATGACTTGACATGACATACATGAAATGACTTAAGTGTGACATAACATTCATGACATTGGCATACATGGCAACAGGGTAGCCTCTACCAGGGCAGCAGTTATTAATTATACTGTGGACATTTTTTTTGCTGAGGCGACATCAGACCAAAATAACTGTAGTCTTATATTTATCTAGAGAAATATCTGTGAATATCTGTGAAAAATCAATCTGTCGCCCTGGTAGAGATTAGCAACAGGGTGCAGCTAGATCAGGATTTTTACTCACACTCGCCAGAGTTGTCAAGTTGGCCGAAAATTGCACTTTTACACATAGTACACCATGCCATGACATACACTGCATGACACTCATGCCATGACAAGTAACATGACATACATGTCGCGAAGTGTGACATGACATACATGACATTATATATATATGACATGTGACATGATTTGACATGACAGTTTAAGATATTTTAACTCCCCCCCCCCCCCCCCCCCCCCCCCCCAAATCACATTGGTTTGAAGTTTTCTAATGCCAGATTGGAATTAGTATTTGTCTTGAAAGTGAGTTATCTGGTAAATTTATAATAAATGTGCAAGTAATAGTTTCTAAATTAGAGATGATATTTGTGACTAGTAATTTAGAGAATTACAGAAGAAAATAAATTAAACATTGTAATGGATGATATTACAATTATTATTTCACATTTCTTTATTTCATTGTCACAAGCTTCTTCATTTCAGCCTCTACAATGTATTCATCTGGACTTAATAAGGCATTTACTATGCTTGAAAACGGAAAGAAAAAGAATTTGGTTGGTCCTTGTGATATGTGTGTGTTTTATGTGTTGAAATGTTGGCTTCGGGAGCTGGGAATATACTGGCAATGAGAATATATTTACTATTTCTATCCCATCCATGTCAGAATTACTAGTATGTACACAAACACATATACTCACTACAGGAACACTCACACAGTGCTTGACATTAGCAGTTTTCACTCACTTTAGTTGCTGTTGGTCACAACCAGGCCTGGATTGGTTGCTCTGCTCTGAATTAGGAATTTCAAAATTGAAAGTAAAATTTAGTTTGAGACAATTTTCCCTTGATTTTATTCGCCAGCTCCCAGAAAAAAGTTCATTTTTTCCCAAAGTTTCATCTGTCAATAAATAATATTCACTTAAACTACAAGTTTTATATATCTAGGAAAAAATTACAACACATTCACATGCCTATATACATGCCACAAACTCGCAAACAATCAAAATGCCTGGGTACAGTAAAATTGCGTTTTTTGCACACATCAATTTTGTACCATTTTGCATTGGGCTGCATGATTTCTGGATTGCTTCTGTGTGAACTGTCTTTGTTCCTGTTGTTATTGCATGTGCCAGGAGTGGATGCTTCACATGAAACCAGCCACCTTGGCTTTCTGTGTCGTCTCACTGGGCCTGTTCAGACACTGACAAAGTTGAACCGAAAAATTGGGCAGACTTGTGTTATCTGACAGCCAGATCCAATTGAGGTCTCTGAGGCCCAGTAGGGCTTCCATTCTTTAAAAATTTCAAATTAAATTTTATTAAAAATATCTTTAATGGACCTCTGCCATCAGTGACCTTTGGATACTCAATATTTTAAATCATGGTATAGTGATCTGGTTGTACGTGAGTCACAGAGTGAAAGAGTTTGCCCAATTTTATGCCTACAACAGCCTGTGTCAGATCAGACCTATTGTCTTGAATTTCTTGCTGGATTTGCAGACCATTGCTATACATGTTTGTGTTTTTGTCTGTTGCAGCTTCAACAATTTATGCCTCCGGACTTGAAAGAGCTTTTGAGAACTTGTTCAAAGCTAAAACTGCCAACCCGGTAGGGTGCCTTTTTAAGTACTCTGTCTTCCATCTTCTACATAAACACAGAAGTACTACAATGATTCTGAATATTAGAATACTATAAATCTCATTTCTTTTGGAAAACAATGTGTAAAGTCTGTCTGGCATTTAATAGGTGAGGAATAAGGTTATGGAAAATAGTTGGCATTATGCTTAAGCTAAAAATGAACTAGTTTCAGAAACTTTCTAGATTTCTGTTCATGCAGATATCTAATTGATCCACTTATGAAGGTGGTGAAATATATTTGAAGAATTTACTGACCTTTAAAGAAGACAAATCTAAGACATATTGGTATCAAAATCAGGGACTATAATTTTTTCTTACCTGTTTGAATATAAATCAATATGGAGAATATTATGTATAATATTTTGCAGTACCTAATGAACATTTTGGATGCTTACGTCATTCAAGCTCTTTTGATAAAATATCAACTTTACAGCATTAATTTTTGGCATGTGACTCCCCCTTTCCTTTACATCTTTGAAAAGAGCCCATTGTGTATTTTCACTGAAATAAGCTGGTGATTGTCCTTTTTTTTTTTTTTACAAACAAACGCCATTGCATGTTAGTAGGCATTTCTTTCCAGCTTAAACAAATTGGATTCTTTTGTCTTTACTGTTCATGCTTTTGATGTTGGAATATTTTTATGTAAATGATACAAACACTTAATTATTTGTACAAGTAACTAACATTCACAAAATTAGTTCAAGGATTATGACAGATGGTTAATTTGTCTGAAAAGTGGCATTTAAATAGGTTATCTTTGCAAATTAAATTTGTACCTTAGTGCTTAGAAGTTCTTTGAGTTTGAAACATACTTTAAGCTTCATTTTATTCTTTGATAACAAAATCTTTATGTGTTTGAGAAATGCATGGGCTTAAAAATTGATTCTCTTACTTTAATGTGCCTAATATTTTTTCCCTCAGCAACAATTTGAGAACTCTCTGGACATGATCTTGTTCCTGACAGATGGCGCTCCCAAGGACAAACCAAGGTCAAAGGTCATGGAAGCCATTGTGGACGGGCAGAAGAAAATGGTGTGGGGCTTAATTATCGTCAATTTTCTAAAATGTCTTTTTGAAAAACTGATTTGGTACATCATGTGCTAACAATAACCAACAATGATTTAATTAAGTATTCAATTCATATTAAGACCAAAGTTAAATATAATATATACAGTATATTAGTTACATTTTCATGACTTTCATTTTTTAAACCTTTCATTTCATTACTATTCAGAACAACACTGTCCATCTTCTTCTGTATGGCTTTGGTGATGATGTAGCCAGGGATTTCACTTCGCAACAGTTTCTGCTCAACATGGCTGACCAGAACCAGCGTAAAGTCAAATACACCAGCACCATCAGGAGCAGGACTCAGGGACTCGTTACCAAACACCTTGTTGGAGAAAAGTGGGATGTGAGTATGACTGTGGAGGTAGAAATTAAGAGGGGAGGAGGGGGTAAGGAGTGAAGGAGGAGGTTGGGAAAGCAAAGACAAGGAGAAGAATGAGGTAGAGGTTTAGGAGAAGGTAGGGGTAGAAGGCAATAGGTGGAAGATGGGGAGGTGGGGGAGTGAGAATTAAGGAAGTATAGGAGGAGGAGGATAATGAAGTAGAGGGAGGTAGAGGAGGAGTTCTAATGGAGGAAGGATATGGATGAAGAAATAAAGGGGGTAGTTAAGGGAGGAGGTGGGGAGGGGGGAAGTTGGGGAAGAGGAGGTAGTGGGAGCAGGGTGCTTCAAGTTCAGATTCTTAATTTTAAAACACTAAAATGTAACCTGTGTTTAAAAGCACAGTATGGGAAAGGCATATTTTCCCTAAAGGCTTAATTTTTGTTTTCATATTTCTTTTTTTACCTTATATCCCCAGCCCTATCCTGCAGCAGGATTTGATGGCTCTCAGCCGGCAGGTCCACCTGGAATGATCAAAATCATAGGAGACAGCCAGTACAAGGAGCTGAAGACTATCATGAGCAGCTACTACAACTTCTTTCCAATATGGGACGAGCAGAACCCCACTGTGACCGTCCCTTTCCTGGATAAAAATCATGGTATGAGACTGCAGAGTATAAATGAATGCATATATATATATATATATATATATATACATATTAAGTTTTAGAAATTTTGACATTTTAAAGATTTTTTTAAACATCTTATTACCTTATACCTTTTCTTCTTGGTTGTTTTTAGGCAGTTATTGATTTGCCCAGTTTAAGCTTTCAAGTTTATATCTGTGCCTCACTTGACATATCGATGCATATTTTGGTGGAAAGAAATAGAAATAACTTTCTCCATGGCCTGTCAATCTTAGGGTTGTTTTCTGTTCAAGGTCTGGTCACAACTATGGGACTACCTGTAGTCAGCAAAATAGATAACACCTTGTCTGGAGTGGTGGCCTTCGACATACCACTGCAGGACATGTTCTCAGACATCAGCCAGTACAAGATTGGAACTCACAGTTATGCTTTTCTCATAGGGACTGATGGTAAGGACATAGCAGTCTGCTTAATAGGCCATCTGTTTAATAACTATCATGAACAATTTTGATTGTTATAAGTGTGTTATTATAATGTAAGATGTCAGTCTATGTTACATTGACTGCAGGATCAGAGCTTATCATACAGTACTTAACCCTACCCTGAAAAACTGAATATAATTGACAGAGTCTAAACATCGCCCCTGCTTGCCATGATAATGTTACAATGTACACTGTATACTTTTCTGTATAACACAGAGTCACTCCCATTAGATTTATGCAGAGAAGGGTTAGTTTGATGTAATTAAGTTGTTAAAAAAAGGATGGGGCTTACTTTTGCAAATCGATGGAGATTATATAGACTCTTAGCAGACTTAATTGCAGTCACTTCCCTTCTTTGTAATGAGGCATTAAATTAATATAACAAACATTCTATGTCAGGTAAGGTCTTAATGCACAGGAACTTACCTCAGCCTAAGGACTACACCAATAACCCCTTGTTTGTGGACCTCTCTGCTCTGGAGCCCACGCTGAGTGAGGAGGCCAAGAAAAATATTCTGAGGGGAATCCCAGGCTTTGATAAACAGCTGGTGAGATGGGAGAGTCTTCATGAATTTGATATTATATATAAATATATATTAGTTATTGGTGTGGTAATATTTAACTTTGTGTGAGAGAAATGTTAACTTCCGTAAGTCCCAGTTCATTGTGGTTAACTAAATATTTTACTCTAAACAAAGGAATACATTTCTCTACTCTATATACAAGTGGACTGGCAAGTTTTTTAGGCAACAGTATAATTTTATTTGATGAAATGGTGAACTAAACATTCTGCTCTACCATATCTATCTAACACAATAACATTTTAACAATTTCACAGATTGTGCTCTATCACATCTAACACAATAACATTCTGACAGTATCACAGATTGTGCTCTATCACATCTAACACAATAACATTCTGACACAGTATCACAGATTGTGCTCTACCATATCTATCTAACACAATAACATTCTGACAGTATCACAGATTGTGCTCTATCACATCTAACACAATATCACATTTTCAGGTGAATCTTCCTGTGTCTCGGGGCAGCAGCAAGTTTGATGGTGCAGTCAACTATAAACTAAATGCCACATACTTCTACAAGCCTCTGCCAGGGTCCAAAGGTCAATACACAGTGGGTCTTGTACTGTTTGATATGGACATGTTGCAGAAAATACCAGAAGAGGTGAGTTGTTATTTCCAGAATCTTAAAGGGGTAATAACTGTTTGTTTTGCCTAAAATATGGATTTTCTTGGAGTAAACAACAATTTTCCCATACTTACCAATGGTTAATGAATCCATTTTTACATTAAAGTTAGTGCCTGAGTTTTATCTAATTTTTTTTTGTAATAATCTCTTACCAAGAGTTATTATCCCTGTAAATATGTGGCACTTGGGGCCCACTGCTGTATCTAACACACTGAGTGTACATAGAGTTTCATACATTTTATGACATAAAAGATTCCATTGCCAAAAGGCCACATGTAGAGGACAAAGAGACCGAATACTCTGTCACACTCAGCCACATGCTACATATTTTTTGGTTTTGTGATAACAATAAAGAGAGTGTTTGCTAAAAATTAAATGTGTAAAAATAAAAATGAAGTTAAACTTACATATATTGTCATATGTTTGATGTCAGAAGGCAATCTGGTGGTGGTTTTGTGTCCTGTCTGAAAGAAATACTGATATTGCTTGGAACTGGCTTTTAGTACAGGGGATATTGTAAACATATATAAAATACACTGTAAAATAGTCTCACTGTTATAAAATCTTTCCAGAAAGCAGGTACTACATCAGGGCAACACTCTACTTATCATCGCTTGGACCTGAAGGCAAAGCTTATTAATAAGACAGAGGAGATCTGCCAGAGATATGGAAGCTTTTCTTCCGTGGACTCCACAGTCAAGGTAAATAACAGAAATTCATGTGTATAATGAATTCTGTATGTGCTTTGATAAGCTTTACACTGAAGCATTTAAATCTCACCTAACACATTTTGTGTTGTGTTTATAGTTTGCTCCAAAGGCATTCAAATCTCACTTAACACATTTTGCATTGAGTTTAGTTTGCTCCGGGTGCTTTCAAGGACCCAGACAAGTATCTACAGGAGGTAGAGGCTATTGACAATGTAAAAGACTTGGAAAGTTTTCTCCATTCATCCAGTGTTACTAGTAATAATGGTAAGGAATTCAGTTTTTTTCAGTCCTGGGAATTTTTGGTAGTTTTGGTGTTTGTTATGTAAATTATAATATTTTTCCAAGAATGAATGATAACCTAGCAACTACAGTATTTCATTTCACCAAAGTATCATTGATTAACAAACATTGTTTTTTAGAAAGTACTACTGTGTTAGCTTTGGCTGTGAAAGCATAATAGATAATGATGATAATAATAATGTAAATTAATGCTTTTTAGACCAGATCTATTGGATTGTTTGTTTAAGGGAATTCTTTTTGTTAATATCCATTTCTTTTTTTTTTCCAGATTTGAAAGAGTATGTGAAAACTGATGTAATTATGACTGCAGAGATGGAAAAATACTGGAAGAAAACACCTGAATCTGTATGGAGGTATGGATACTCAAATCCCCTGCCCCCCCTTCTCTCTCTCTCTCTCTCTCTCTCTCTCTCTCTCTCTCTCTCTCTCTCTCTCTCATTAATTGTTAACTAATAATTATTATCTACAGATGGGACAATATTATGAAATTATCTTGGCTGCATCATCATTTTTTACTCCAAGTTCATCTCTTTCTCATACACTTCACTCATTTTCTCATGAAATACCTTAATTTTGCATTTCTTTTCTTCAAGACTGAGGCTTGTTAATTCTATTCCAGATACATCGGGACAGAGACAGGTGTTTTCCGTGTGTTTCCAGGCTTTGTGGCAGACAAGACATACAACCCTGTTGAGCATGCGTGGTACAAGCGCGCCATGAGTCGCCCCGAGGTGTACACGTTCTCTAGACCTGAGGCTGGGAGTCTTGGAGACAAGAACTTAGTCACAGTCAGCAGAGTGTTTTACCAGGGCAGGTAAATCTTATTTAATAGATGCAACATAAAACAGCATGGTTCACTGATGAGACTTTTCCGACTTTTGTCAGAATTCCGACTTTTTCAGGGTCGTTTGGGTCATTCTTGTGAATTGTGTACCCTGGACCCTGGGCCAATTTTTCTACTTCTACGGTAAGGACTGGTATCATCCCTGATGGCTCTATATAGAAGGCTGCATGGGGGAGGGGGAGGGGGCTGGTGGATGGAGGGGGGGGGGTTGGATTTCTTGATGCACCTTCCAGAGATTTTGAAAAAAATTTTTAAATGGTGTATATTACCAGCTAATATTTTTGGATTCTAATGTTTCATTTGAAGCAGTTAAATTGTGATAGTGAACATATATTTCACTAAGTTATAGCTGGGTGGTATGTCTTTGTTTACAGTAGGAATGGCCTTCATGATCCCAGTGACTATCTGGCTGGTGTCACGGCTGCAGACATTACCGAGCATTACTTTGAGGCATTACTGATGAACTCAATCCCAGAATGTGGCACTGGGCAGTATGAATGTTCACTATTGGATGACAGTGGGTGAGAATACTACTGATTATTGTACTGATGCTATTTATTAAATGTTAAACCTTCACACACCATTATTTTGTGGATTTTCCTATGTTTCGTTCTTAATAAATCTGTTATTATAATCACTATAATTTAATTAATATTTATAATTGCAGTTACTTCATAGAATCATATGCGACAGGAAACGTTCAACAGGTTCAACACCAGCACCTGACTGAGAGGTTGCCGTGGCTGGGGGAGTATCTTACCAATAAGGGGACTTTCCTCAAGGTAATGGACCTGGGGTGAATTCTTGCTGACTCTGAAAATAGTTTTTTTTTTCATTTATAAAGAAAAATCATAATGGTATTTAACCTGAATGAATAGTGTTAAGCCTAAGTCCGCTTTAACTATTGGATAAGCATATTCTAAATTTGTGAAAAATTTTGGGCATATTTCACATGGCTGTCTCTACGTGGGTTTTCAAATAATCGGGCTCATAAATGAAGTTAACCATATTCCTAGTTCAAAACCTTAAAAAAAAAATAAAATAAATAAATAAATAAAATATCTAAATATAGCTGTAACTGTCTTGTTTTTTAACTGCATGAAAGTATTAAACTGGAGATATAAACTTAATCATAATTTTTTTGTGGTAATATTCAAAGAAAACCCAGAAACCATTAATACATGCAATGTCAATCTTAACCATGACTTAAAAAGTAATACATATCTATTAAAATTGCTTATAGCCAACTTGGTGCAGTAGTGTTGCAGATCACAAGGCTCAAATGTTCTACGACACCAGCGACTTCCGCTTCACCAGCAGCTCCCCAAGTGAGAACACCAGATGTCGCCAGTTTGTGCTGGCTGCAGTGAATGGCACCAACACATTCCTGCTAGTGACTCCAAAGGGCTGTCCCACTGGGCTGAGTGCTGGAGGGGTGAGTAGCCAGTGTGTTAGTTGTGACTCCAAAGGACTGTCCCACTGGGCTGAGTGCTGGAGGGGTGAGTGGCCAGTGTGTTAGTTGTGACTCCAAAGGACTGTCCCACTGGGCTGAGTGCTGGAGGGGTGAGTAGCCAGTGTGTTAGTTGTGACTCCAAAGGACTGTCCCACTGGGCTGAGTGCTGGAGGGGTGAGTAGCCGGTGTGTTAGTTGTGACTCCAAAGGACTGTCCCACTGGGCTGAGTGCTGGAGGGGTGAGTAGCCAGTGTGTTAGTTGTGACTCCAAAGGACTGTCCCACTGGGCTGAGTGCTGGAGGGGTGAGTAGCCAGTGTGTTAGTTGTGACTCCAAAGGGCTGTCCCACTGGGCTGAGTGCTGGAGGGGTGAGTAGCCAGTGTGTTAGTCGTGACTCCAAAGGGCTGTCCCACTGGGCTGAGTGCTGGAGGGGTGAGTGGCCAGTGTGTTAGTTGTGACTCCAAAGGGCTGTCCCACTGGGCTGAGTGCTGGAGGGGTGAGTAGCCAGTGTGTTAGTTGTGACTCCAAAGGACTGTCCCACTGGGCTGAGTGCTGGAGGGGTGAGTAGCCAGTGTGTTAGTTGTGACTCCAAAGGGCTGTCCCACTGGGCAGAGTGCTGGAGGGGTGAGTAGCCAGTGTGTTAATTGTCACTCCAAGGGGCTGTCCCACTGGGCTGAGTGCTGGAGGGGTGAGTAGTCAGTGTGTTAGTTGTGACTCCAAAGGGCTGTCCCACTGGGCTGAGTGCTGGAGGGGTGAGTAGCCAGTGTGTTAGTTGTGACTCCAAAGGGCTGTCCCACTGGGCCAGGCTATTTTTTGTGAGTATCTGAAGATGATAAATCAAGAGAGGTTTATTCCTAGAAAATGCTAGCTAGGTATTTGAATTTATTATTATTATTTTATTTATTTATTATTATTAAGTAATAACCACCTTCAGCATGACGATTGAAATTATTTGAGCACCTTTTTGTAGAAGTTTACTTTATTATATCTTTTTTGTATTCAAGAAAATCTTTCTTTGCATTTCAGAGCTGTCTGTGTGCAGATTCCTGTACCCTGTGTGACAAGTTCCTGGCCTTCTGTCAGGTGAGCACTGGTGGTCTAGTTTTCTCAGTTATTCTACTCCAAGAATGAGGATGATAAAGGCTGATATATGTTTTGATGTTGTCTATAAATACAAGATCTAGATGATGTATGATATGCATATTAGTGAATATAAAGTCCTATATAGATACATGCAAATAAAAAAAATTCACTAATACTACAATTAATCTGGAGATTTTCTTTATTAGGTTCAGGCAAAGCATTGTTTTGTAAAAGCAGATAAAAACCACATGTATGTGGGAAATAACATGTTCTGATAAAAAAGTACAATCACGCTGCTTCTTGTGTTTTAGTGTCCATGTTCCTGTGGTGCCCAGGGTTATGACCAGTGTGCCAACACATACACACAAGTCCAGTCAGATATGGTCTGTCCTGGTGAGTAAATATATAGGTCAGCTCATCTTGTAGGTTCACATATATACACACAAGTCCAGATTGGTATGGTTTGTCTCGGTGAGTATCTCAACTTAACTTTAACATTGCACTTGCATGTGTGATTCCATCTTTGTGCAACTGGCATTATTTTAAAACATATCCTGATGATTTACCAAGGATCCATTGTCATAATTCATATAAAAAGTGTGTCTTTTAAATGTTATATTATTTCCATATTTTCTTACTTTTAAGTCCCTCCCATCAAAGCTCCAAAGCAGACAGTGGCAGAACCCAGTCTGAAGCTGCCCGAGTGTAAACCACAGTGCAGTACAAGGTGTGGTCTTTATAACTAGTTAAAATTACATAAATATCTCAATTTTTGTATTTGTGAAATTAATAATTTTTGGCTACTAGTGGAAACATTTTTTGCTGTGCACCACAGTCATATTTATTTTCTGGTAATTTTTTCAGTTCTAATAATAAAGGATTGTTCATCATAATTACTTAATTAAATTTGATTGAGTGTTGTACGTGATTCATCATCATATATTCCTTGACATTTAAATACCAGTCTTTTTAGTACAATTTTGGAAACTCATTTCAATAATAGAACTGAACTTGTTTTTGGATGCTATATATAATTTGTTACATAAAAAATACATCGAATGCAATTTGTATTTTTTAGATCAAACAAGACTTCCTGCGAGGCACTTGGCCACTGTACCTGGTGCAACAGAATGAACTATCACCATTTCCCAGTTTGTACTGAGATATGCCCGTATGTACTATATATTGTTATTTCAGGGAGTTTTGTCCTTGTATTTTATGTGTTTGCTTTGAGTACATCTTTTGAAGACAAACTTCTCTGTTGTTGTCTTTAATGATGCTATGGAGTTTATTTCATTAAAACTTAATTCTTTCAACAAGTTTTGGTACTGATTATTTGAAGAAAAAAATTGTTTTTCTTTTCAGTGATGAGATGGAAGTGTTTTTCCCCTGTGCTGATTTCACTGCAATGTCTGACTCTGACAGGAAGGAGCTTTTGGAGAACTTTTTTGGAAAACTCAAATCAGTCCTTCCTGGAAATATCAGCAGTAGCAATGTCTTCTCACCCCATAACTTTACCAAGGTTGGTTATAATTTGAATTTATAGTGAATGATTGATTGTAGATTTAAAAATGAAATTGAACATTAGGATCTCTAACCCCCCTCCCCATGAGAAATGAAAGATCTCTACGTCCAAAAAGAAAGAAAAACAACTATAGCTTTGTGATGCCATTTATTCTGTTGATATCTTCCTCAGGACACCATCAAGTTTTACTACCAAGGAGAGACTTCAGTTATATCCAATAATGAAACAGCTGCCATTTTGAAGACCTTGTTTTCATTGCCATCTCAGTTTCTGGTTGGTCCCAACAGTAATGCTGCAGCCTACAGGGCAGTGGACCCTCTGGATTTCACTAAGTAGGTCCCCAAAGATAAGATCAGAGTGACTGGTAAAATTTGTGTTTCTGTTTAACCTATGGATTGTATACACATCCTTAATGAAATTTTCTATAGAAATTTCTATAGGATCCTACAGGAATTTCTGTAAGGGTGCCTTTTCCTAGCTTTCAAGCTTCTTTGAACCAAATTATAACTTTTTATTTGCATTACACTGTTTTCATCATTGTTTGTGAACTTCAAACAAATTTTCTTAAAATCTTAAGACATCTCAGAAACTTGCTTTTTTTTACAGGCATTGTTTTAATGTGCAGATGCTGAACAATCTGAGTCAATAACTGTAAAAGCTACTTTGTATTTTTTCTTCCCAGTTTGAAGGTCATTCTCAAGGTTCCTGGGGTCAACATGACCCAGCTCCTGCTCCACTCCCTGACGCTGCGTCAGGACATCGTTGGTCAGCTGCAGGCACTCGCCACAGTTCTGATGCCTAATGTTGCCATGACAGTTGACAATGTGTGGATGGAAGGGGTAGGGGTGCTTTTTAAGATAAATAAATAAATAAAGATAAATTAATTAAAAGAAAAATAGATAAATGATAATGATAAGAGTCAAAAAGTCAATGTAGGTGCACACATTTAAATTAGTCGACTACTTGAAATGAAGGAATAAATGGATAATTAAATAAAATTCTGTTTTTGGACAAAGTAGATGTAAGTTTAATGAAAAAAAAATCAATCAATCAATCCCTATCACATTTTAACAAGATTCTTCCCCCACACACAGAGTAAGCAAGTCACTAGATAAATGAAAAAAGATAAGCTGTAGATCTCAAAAATGTTCTCTGAAATTTGGTATATTTAACCAAACAAGTGATATTAGAAAGGACATTTCTCGGATTAGGCTATGTATTCCTTGATGTATACAGTGAAAATAAAATTTTATTTTATGACAAGTCCAGTGTACAGTTTGAAATGTTTGTTTTCTTACTAGGCATCCCTGACAGTGTGTGTGATAACTTCTCACATTGTTTATGAATTGAGTTTGAACTGAATATATTGTTCTTGTAGGAAACAATTCCCTTCACAATTCGTAAAGCTGACCTCTCCAGTACGGTGGACCTCCTGGCCACCTACGAGACACTAAAGGCGCGGATTGAGGGGTCTGGTTTGGAACTGGACATAGAGGGAACAAAGAGGACAGTGGCCAGTATAGACAGCGTGGGTAGCTTTTATGACATGTGCCCCAAGCCTTGTAGTGAGGGGTAAGTGTTGCCATAGCGACTGTAGCGTATATCATGTGGGTGTTTCCACACCGGCGTTTCGTTTAAGCCAAAAACTAAAGTTTAACTGTTATCCTAGTCATGTGAGGATGCAACATTTTGGGTGCTTTCCAGAAGAAGAGTTCTGAAATTTATAATGTAATGAAGGATAAATCCTTCAATCTATACTTTGGGATACAATAAAAAGGTAGTTTCAACAACATGAGATCTGAACCTTGTTATGAAGGGTAAGTGTAACCTTACTGTGAGCATTTTCTCTTTGCCATGAGGTTTGCACCAGTGGTAAGCTTTTTTGCTAGTTTATGTAGAAATATTTACTTTATGATCAAAGTACAAGTGAAAGGTATGTTTTTTCATTAAATCTTAAATTAAAGAGGAAGGTTCTCATGTTGATAGATGTTTCTGTGATAAATCACCAACAGGAGCCAATGACAAGATTTTTTAAAAATATTTTATTAGTTATAATTCAAAATGGTTGTCATACAATGTTTATCATGTAAAAATAGCTCATTCAACAAGTAACAAAACCAACACAGCAGTCAAATGATCTACCTTCTTAGGAGGCATACTCTTTTCTAATAACTGCCTTGAAGCTTATGGTACACAAAGTTTCTACTCTGGTCAGGTTTTAAACCTTTGGCCCCTGCATGCAAACTTTGGTCAGTATCAGAATTACCTTTATCAAGATCACTGATTGATGGTTATTAAATTAATTAGAGAAAAGCAACAAAACTGGGTTTTGTCTTACTTTTGGGGGGAATAGTCCATTTTTAGGACCAGTTGATGTCTAGTATGAAAAATGATCAATTTTAATGACTTGATATTAAAGAAATAGCTTTGTTTTTGTGTTTTTCAAATTAAAAAGGCCCCGTTCATATAGAGTATATTTGGTCATTGTAACAGTCACAAACACTGCAGCATTCTGCACAAACATCTGAACCAAACATCATTTCTCTCCATTAGTACACACCAAACTTGCCAACACTTCTGGTGTAAAGACTCTTGCAAAGCAAACAGAAGTTCACTCTGAAGTGAATTTCATAACCCTTGAAAACTTGTTAGGGGAAAAAACAGTATGATACTGAAGATGCTTAAAATCAGAAACTTTTCTGAACAAGCCGAACTGAATTTGTGAATTGTACTTTTAAGTACACACATTAAGATGTGTTCAACTTGTAACGCATAAGTGTTATCATGCCCTTAGTTGAAGTAGAGCACCATAGACTGAGATAAGGAAGCACAAGACAGAAATACAAATATTGGAGAATGAAAATTGTAATCTTAGCAGTAGATTAAAAAAAACCTTTCAAAGTATCGATGTTATCATGTTATTGTATTTGCATAGATCTGAAGTTATTCCATACACAGTCATATATAGTTATTGTCGTGGGGGACTCAACTCTTGCAAAATTCTTATCACAACCTCGTTGAGTGAACATTCTCATTGGTAGACATAGCAACTTGGTTGGTTGGTAAGTGTAAAACTCTGAGGTAATATCTACCTAAATACTGATATTCTAGGGCCACTATGATAAACTTATTATTTCAATCAAATAAGGAAGCATTTGACAATCCCATACTAAACTTAGCTGAAAAAAATTCCATGTTTTACTTTAGTCAACCTGGACTACTTTAAACATTTCGTAAAAATAGTTAAATATTTTTTTGTAAAATGAAGAACTTTGACTATTTTGTTGACCAAGACTCAGAAACTCGTCTTCTGCTCTATCCCCAAGGGGTCTATGTAATTTGTCCTGTACTCTGAGGGTGTGAGGCGGAAAAACGAGATTGAGTCTTTGAGATCATTGTGGAAGTAACGCCGTATGAAGCCAGCGCTGGTGACCATCACCTCTGCCTTGTGTGGAGTACTCATCCCAATAAAACGGCAGTTAAAGATGGTCGTTTTTGTTTCAATGTGCTTATACGCCCAGTCTATTTTTTCATCAGTCACCAGTCGCCTTCGCTTACCGGTTGTTTTCAATTTCTTTAACAAGTCCCTAGCAACCATCTTTGTATGTTTTAAACTGTGTTCACCATCACATCTCTCTGATGTTACAAGTTTAAGTGTGAACCCTTCACGGTCATTTTTGATCATGAGGAGAATTAAGTCCATGAACCTCTCTGGGTCTAACACTGGTGATGCCACGGTGATAGTTCCGCCAAAACCCATCCACCTGTCCAGTAGTGTCTTCCAAAGACTATAGATGGAGCCAGCGCCATTCTGTATTGCTCCAGTGTCTGGGAGATTCTCCAGTAGACTTGTTGCCTGAAGTAGAGAGAGATGTTATTTAGACCTTGATTTGCTGTTTTGACTTGATCTTTGGAGATTTGTTTTACCTATTTTAGATTATTTGTTTTTCAACAAAATTTGCATTCCTTTAGGCAGAGAACAAAAAGTTATAATAAAATGATAATTTAAAAGAGTTGATTAAAGATATGTGTTTACCCATAAGCTTCAAAAGAAAATTGAAACACTCATTATAGAACTATTGAAAACAAAATTAAAATGGTGAGGTAAAAGAAATGCTATTTCCCTGTATCATTTGAGAAATCTTAACATTGAATTAAAGCTGTTATATCCATAAGCAAAACTTACCGATATTCCATCAATACCCAGCTGTCTTCCTATTTGGTTGAAGAGATCCGCCATTAGTGTGACCTCAATCCCGCCTGCCTGTAACACCTCCTCGATATTCTCCAGAAACCATTGGTAGTGGTCATTCCCCTTGATCTTCAACAACCCATGCTTCTTGTCCAGCTTCAAGAACACTCCATGTTCTGGCCTCATTCTGAAAAAGCGGCCGTCATCAGAGCATGAATCCTGGGGGTAGCTTGCCTTTAAGGTGCTAATCCACCACGAGGTCAATTGTGGCGATTCATTGCCACATGTGATTTTAATCCCGTGTTTTCCCTTGTCTGTCATGAAAAGCTCGTGGGGAGGTTTCAGCCAGACTTTGGCGAAGTAGGTGGTGTGGGCGCCGTTGGCGACGCTGGCAGTGGAGGTGACGGACCTCAGTGAGGCCACGGAGCCTGAACGAGAACGAGGCATTTTTTTGGCCAAAAATGCAGGCAAGTTGTCCTCCTTTTTTCCTTTTTTAGTTAAAAACTGTCAATTTAAAAAAGTCCCTCTTATTAAAGTGGTGAGTTGTATTTCTTTGGCAGTGTTTACAGTTTCCAGCAGTAACTGAAAGGAAAAAATAGGTTCATTCAGTATTGTTATCTGTTTTCCTGGAGTCAAGAAAGATTATATTAACATTGATTAGTAAATTACATGAATAAATATTCAAATATGTTGGAACTTAAAACTTATTTAAAGGAAATCTACTGTCCTTACTTCAAAGCAGCATGTCATGTATATCTAGCCATTTCATCTTTTCTTTTATAATGTAGATAAAGACCAAAAATTATCATAGAACTATTTGTTGTATGTTTTCAAGGAAATATTTAACTGTTAAAGAAAGAGAAACCATAGTCACAGTGGTAACAATGGTAAATTATGGAAGTTTGGAAGAAAACATGAGCCTGATACTGTAGCAAATGTTTGTGTTATATATGGCAGCATTTCTTGCATGCCTTTCCACTTCTGCACATTATATAACCAACTTTGTTAAAGTTACTTTCATGTATCTGTAAACATGGTAGCCTAAGGTAACTACACATTGCCAAATAGAATGCTGAAGAAATTCAAATTAGACATACCATGTATGAAACTGTTTGTGTTTGCATGTCAACTTCAAGTCTACCAGTCAACCACTATGTGCATCCCTGTTCATTTATTTATTATTCAGTCACTTCAGTCACAGGATTCATAATGATATGGGGTCTATAAAAATTCGTATTCGTATTGCATGCGACCAATCATATCAGAGAATTTGACTTGTTGACCTGATAAAAGTGAATGCAATGCAACCCTTATACAAACATTCTCTTTTTAAGTCACAAGATCTGGACAACACATGCAGGCATGCTTTTGTCACAGTGATAAAAACATCAAATAAAAAAAAACCCTCAGAGAAAGACATAAAAAGATTCAACAATTATCCAAAAATATGCTGGCAAAGTTAAACTTGGTGACAGAGTTAACATTAATATGATTCATGCATGTTTGTTTATTTAAATTAAATGGAAAAAACTTTTTGTGAAGTCCGAGTTATAAATTTTCAACATTCTATGTAGTCATGATTATGTAATTGTCTGAAGAACAAAATGAGTTGTTGTGAAAATGTTCTTGAAGCAAGTAGTGTACCAAAAAACCAATTCTGATAGCGAATGGAATATGACTATGATGTACATATAATTTCACTCTAGAGATATGTCTCACTAGTTGGTATGTTCGGCATATTACAGGTGAGACAGGTAATAAACTGACAGGTTGCAATGCTAGTCATTGGGAATTTAAGCCACATGCCAATCCTAATTATGTGTAAATATGCATGGTCATCAAGTTGTGTAACTTTGGTAATTCCTTGATGTTATCTGGACGCTCAATCTTCACATTTTTTATGTTGGCATCATCACATATGTGTGAATTTACACATCTAGTGTATAAGTGTTAGGTAGATTGGATTTAATCAAGTTATTTCCTGTCCTTTCAATATTATAATTTCTCACAAATAGATAAATGCTGTAGTTCAATTTTGCACTTGCCAACTATGAGTTATCCTGGGAATACACACACACATACACACACATACACACACACACACACACAGGGCAGGCCTGTTATTTATAAACAATCAACCAAAGATGTGATATTTATATCTTTGTGGGATATTTTACAAGTGGAAATGTGTAATTTAAGTGCCATCTTAATATCCAAGCTTGGGTTAACAGCATTCTGAAGAGCCATCATATTTTATAGAATACTTTATTAAGCTAAGACAATCAAACTGGTATTATTGCACGACATTTCTACACCATACAAGCTGTGCAATGTCTTATGTGCAACTTAGGATATCTACTAAATACATAATGCAGGCCCGTAGCCAGCAATTTCAAAAGGGGGGTTCTTTTTCTGAAAAAGTTGACTTTTTTTCATAAAAACTTCATGAACCTAGATCAAATTTTACCTAGAGTGGACCTTTTCCCACCAAAAGGGGTGGTTCTTTCGAACCCCCCGAACCCCCCCTGGCTACGGGCCTGTCTACTAAATACATAATGAACCCCAAAATAATTTTTTCCATACACAAGTATTCCCTGTAGATCTATGAGGTTGAAGAAGGGTAGATGAAGAATAGTGATCACTGTGTATACTGCAAGATCATAATGTTTATGTTAGGTCTACTGTTGTTTCACAACAAACAGCAACTTACTTCCAAGTATGGCCTAGTAGAGTAAGTGCAGTGACACACCCATCTTTAAGCGCAGTGGCTGTAAACCATCTTATTGAATACTTAATGCCTATTACCTCAGTCTCAGACCAGGAGTGAAATTTAGATGTAATCTCAGAGAATTAAACTATATAATGGTCTTCCATCTCAACCAATTGTGTGTGTTCCCTATAGCTTTCCATTACCATCATTAATTATGCGTTTGGTTTAGCAATATCACCTGTTTAAGCTCACCTGTGTCCATTGGACCAACTCACAGGTGTTTTTTAAAAATGAAGTGCATAACACTGTTTTCACAGCATCAGCAATAGCGGTTTTATGGGGATGTGTTGGTTTAAACATCTTCTCACATTCATGTCAGGTTTAAAAACCTTCAATATACTTTGATTAATCAAGACTAAAATTCTTTTCATGACCCTGTCCTGCATCATTTAGACTCCATTACTTCCTACACTATATATCACAATGTGTTCACTGGCTTAACTTTTTTTCCAAATTTCCATCTATGGGGCAACCAAGTAGAAATCCACAATTACCTTGTAATAATTAACCAAAACACAGGTGAGATAAACCTTACCTTTAAAGTAGTCACACTTGGTTTAATGTTTCCAAAATGTCCACTTAAAGAGCTGCATTAAGTGTTGTCCACCATGATGGATTTAAATCCAAACGACTCTGTGTGGTGTACACAAGATGTGACCTACTAGTTCAGTTGATATGCTAATTCCAGGTGTGACGCCATTGGCTTGCTTACCTGAGTGGTCATGAGAGACATAGGGAGAAGCGGCAGAGAGAATATTTTCATTTCGGAAAATCCTTTTAGATATGTAATTGTGTAAATAATGATATATATTATATTTTAAATCAATGCAGATAGAAATTGTTAGTAAAGTTTATTGTTTTTGTGAAAATTGTAAGTTGCTTTTCAGTTCTGTGAAATTATGCAAAAATCTTTGTTTCTCCCCTCCTCTCTGCTTTGGCTCCCTTAGAATTAGGACCGTCTATTAAAGAGTGATCTCATTGGCTTATCCCTGTTCTATGGACGTCACCTGTTGACTCTGAGATGAGTCATTACCTGAACACAACCACATTATTTTTCTTACTAATCTTTGTGCATTAAAAGTTGACAGATATTTACTCTGTGATTAACAGCAGCTGAGG